>NC_141194.1:43707500-46678167 GCF_055505025.1 Bos grunniens | reverse complement strand
AGGGCACTAACAGTCCTGGGAGGTGAGTGTTGGCATAAGCCCTTTTGGAGGTCACCAAGTAGCCTTACCATAGCAGTTGTAGACTCCAGGACTGGGTACCCACAGGCCATACAACTAACAGGGAGGGAGCACAGCCCCACCCATCAACAGACAGTTCTCTCCTTATCAATAATTTACACTTTAGAAAGACATATGCAATACAACAAATAGGCATTAAATAGTTTTCAATGGTTGCTATCTGGGGTATAAATGATGTAGGGAAGGAAGGAAGAAGAATTAGACAACAGAAAGGCCTTATCTATAGAGGAAAAATAGGGTGAGAGTAAAAAATATTTGCAATGATGGCTGAAGACTCTCCATATTTGTCAAGAGATATACACCCACTGATTCGAAAAGGATGTTGTTATTGTTCAGTTGCTGAGTCATGTCTGACTTTTTGTCACCCCATGGACTGGTTCCCACCAGGATCCTCTGTCCTGGGAGTCTACAGACAAGAATACTGGAGTGTGTTGCCATTTCCTTCTCCAGGGGATCTCCCTGACCCAGGGATTGAACACACATCTCCTGTAGCTCCTGCATTGGCAGGCAGATTCTTTACCTCTGAGTCACCTGGGAAGCCCATAATACCTAGACCAACTACTAAAATACTATAGAAAGAGGTATACTTAAAAACAGTATAGATAAAATATAATTTCATAAAATGCTCAATAAAACATAGGAAGAAAACAATAACAAACTAACAAACCAAAAAAAAAAAAAAACAAAAAACAAAACAAAAAAACAAAACACAGAGACTAAAATGAGAGAGATGCTTCAGCTTCATCATTGATCCTTCCAGAAAATACTCAGGATTGATATCCTTTACAATTGACTGGTTTTATCTCCTTGCAATTCAAGGGACTCTCAAGAGTCTTCTTCAATGCCACAGTTCAAAAGTATCAATCTTTCATTGCTCAGCCTGTTTTATGGTCCAATTCTCACATTCATACAAGACTACTGGAAAAGCCATAGCTTTGACTAAATAGAACATTGTCAGCAAAGTAATGCCTCTGCTGTTTAATACACTGTCTAAGTTTGTCATAGCTTTTCTTCCAAGGAACAAGCGCCTTTTAATCTCATGACTGCAGTCAACATCTGTGGTGATTTTGGAGCCCAAGAAAATAAAGTCTGGCACTGTTTCCATTGTTTTTCCATTTATTTGCCATGAGGTAATGAGATCGGATGCCGTGATCTTAGATTTTTGGTTTTTTTAATTTATTTATTTATTTTAACTGGAGGCTAATGACTTTACAATATTGTACTTGTTTTTGCCATACATTGATATGAATCACCCATGGGTATACATATATTCCTTATCCTGAACCCCCATTCCACCTCCATCCCCATACCATCCCTCAGGGTCATTCCAGTGCACCAGCCCTGAGCACCCTGTCTCATGCATCGAACCTGGACTGGTGATCTGTTTCACATATGATAATATACATGTTTCAATGCTATTCTCTCAAATCATCCCACCATCACTTTCTCCCACAGAGTCCAAAAGACTGTTCTTTACATCTGTGTCTCTTTTGCTGTCTCGCATATAAGGTCATCATTACCACCTTTCTGAATTCCGTATATATGCGTTAGTATACTGTATTGATGGTTTTCTTTCAGACTTACTTCATTCTGTATAATAGGCTCCAGTTTCATCCACCTCATTAGAACGGATTCAAATGCATTCTTTTTAATGGCTGAGTAATATTCCTTTGTGTTTATATACAAAACTTTTCTTATCCATTCATCTGCTAATGGACATATAGATTGCTTCGATGTCCTGGCTATTGTAAACAGTACTGCAATGAACATTGGTACACGTTTCTCTTTCAATTCTGGTTTCCTTGGTGTGTATGCCCAGCAGTGGGATTGCTGTGTCATATGGCAGTTCTATTTCCAGTTCTTTAAGGAATCTCCACACTGTTCTCCATAGTGGCTGTACTAGTTTGCATTCCCACCAACAGTAAGAGGGTTCCCCTTTCTCCACACCCTCTCCAGCATTTATTATTTGTAGACTTTTTGAAAGCAGCCATTCTGACTGGCCTCAGATGGTACCTCACTGTCGTTTTGATTTGCATTTCTCTGATAATGAGTGATGTTGAGCATTTTTTTCATGTGTTTGTTAGCCATCTGTATGTCTTCTTTGGAGAAATGTCTGTTTTGTTCTTTGGCCCGTTTTTTGATTGGGTCATTTATTTTTCTGGAATTGAGCTGCATGACAGGCCTGTATATTTTTTAGAGTAATTCTTTGTCTGTTGCTTCATTTGCTATTATTTTCTCCCATTCTGAAGGCTGTCTTTTCACCTTGCTTAGAGTTTCCTTCTTTGTGCAAAAGCTTTTAAGTTTAATTAGGTCCCATTTGTTTATTTTTGCCTTTATTACCATTACTCTGGGAGGTGGGTCATAGAGGATCCTGCTGTGATTTATGTCAGAGAGTGTTTTGCCTATGTTATCTAGGAGTTTTATAGTTTCTGGTCTTATGTTTAGATCTTTAATCCATTTGGAGTTTATTTTTGTGTATGGTGTTAGAAAGTGTTCTAGTTTCATTCTTTTACAAGTGGTTGACCACTTTTCCCAGCACCACTTGTTAAAGAGATTGTCGTTTCTCCATTGTATATTCTTGCCTCCTTTGTCAAAGATAAGATGTCCATAGGTGGTGGATTTATCTCTGGGCTTTCTACTTTGTTCCATTGATCTATATTTCTGTCTTTGTGTCAGTACCCTCTGTCTTGATGACTGTACCTTTTTAGTACACCCTGAAGTCAGGCAGCTTGATTCCTTCAGGTCCATTCTTCTTTCTCAAGATTGCTTTGGCTATTCAAGGTTTTTTGGATTTCCATACAAATTGTGAAATTACTTGTTCTACGTCTCTGAAAAATACCACTGGTCCTTTGATAGGGATTGCATTGAATCTATAGATTGCTTTGGGTAGTATACTCATTTTCACTATACTGATTATTCCAATACATGAACATGGTATATTTCTCCATTTATTTGTGTCCTCTTTGATTTCTTTCGTCAGTGTTTATAGTTTTCTATATATAGGGCTTTTGTTTCTGTACGTAGATTTATTCCTGAGCATTTTATACTTTTCGTTGCAATGGTGCATGGAATTGTTTCCTTAATTTCTCTTTCTGTTTTCTCATTGTTAGTATATAGGAATGCAAGGGATTTCTGTGTGTTAATTTTATATCCTGCAATTTTACTATTTTCATTGATTAGGTCTAGTAATTTTCTGGTGGAGTCTTTAGGGTTTTCTTTGTAGAGGATCCTGTCATCTGCAAACAGTGAGAGTTTTACTTCTTCTTTTCCAATCTGGATTCCTTTTATTTCTTTTTATTCTCTGATTGTTGTGGCTAAAACTTGGAAAACTATGTTGAATAGTAGTGCTGAGCGTAGGCACCCTTGTCTTGTTTCTGACTTTAGGGGAAATGTTTTCAATTTTTCACCATTGAGGATAATGCTTGCTGTGGGTTTATCATATATAGCTTTTGTTAAATTGAGATATGTTCCTTCTATTCCTGCTTTCTGGAGGGTTTTTTTTTTTTTTTATCAAAAATGGATGTTGAAATTTGTCAAAGGCTTTCTCTGCATCTATTGAGATAATCATATGGTTTTTATCTTTCAATTTGTTAATGTGGTGTATTACATTGATTGATTTGCATATATTAAAGAATCCTTGCATCCCTGGGATAAAGCCCATTTGGACACGATGTATGATCGTTTAATATGTTGTTGAATTCTGTTTGCTAGACTTTTGTTAAGGATTTTTGCATCTATGTTCATCAGTGATATTGGCCTGTAGTTTTCTATTTTTGTGCCGTCTTTGTCAGGTTTTGGTATTAGGGTGGTGGTGGCCTCATAGAATGAGTTTGGAAGTTTACCTTCCTCTGCAATTTTCTGGAAGACTTTGAGTAGGATAGGTGTTAGCTCTTCTCTCAATTTTTGGTAGAATTCAGCTGTGAAGCTGTCTGGTCCTGGGCTTTTTTTGCTGGAAGATTTCTGATTACAGTTTTTATTTCTGTGCTTGTGATGGGTTTGTTAAGATTTTCTATTTCTTCCTGGTTCAGTTTTAGAAAGTTATACTTTTCTAAGGATTCCTCTATTTCTTCTAAGTTGTCCATTTTATTGGCATGTAGTTGCTGATCGTAGTCTCTTATGATCCTTTGTATTTCTGTGTTGTCTGTTGTTGTTTCTCCATTTTCATTTCTAATTTTGTTGACTTGATTCTTCTCCCTTTGTTTCTTGATGAGTCTGGCTAATGGTTTGGGGGTTTTATTTATCTTCTCAAAGAACCAGCTTTTAGCCTTGTTGATTTTTGCTATGGTCTCTTTTGTTTCTTTTGCATTTATTTCTGCCCTAGTTTTTGTGATTTCTTTCCTTCTACTAACCCTGCAGTTCTTCATTTCTTCCTTTTCTAGTTGCTTTAGGTGTAGAGTTACGTTATTTATTTGACTTTTTTCTTGTTTCTTGAGGTAACCCTGTATTCCTATGATCCTTCCCCTTAGCACTGCTTTTACAGTGTCCCATAAGTTTTGGGTTGTTGTGTTTTTATTTTCATTTATTTCTATGCACATTTTGATTTTTTTAAAATTTCTTCTGTGATTTGTTATTCAGAGGTGTGTTGTTTAGCCTCCATATGTTTGTATTTTTACTAGTTTTTTTTTTTTTTTCCCCCTGTAGTTGACATCTAATCTTACCACATTGTGATCAGAAAAGAGGCTTGGAATGATTTCAGTTTTCTTGAATTTACCAAGGCGAGATTTATGGCCCAGGATGTGGTCTATGCTGGAGAAGATTCTGTGTGCACTTGAGTAAAAGGTGAAATTCATTGTTTGGGGGTTAAATATCCTATAGATATCAATTATGTCTAACTGGTCCATTGTATCATTTAAAGTTTGTGCTTCCTTGCTAATTTTCTGTTTAGTTGATCTATCCATATGTGTGAGTGGGGTATTAAAGTCTTCCACTATTATTGTGTTATTGTTAATTTCCCCTTTCATACTTGTTAGCATTTGTCTTACATATTGTGGTGCTCCTATGTTGGGTGCATATATATTTATAATTGTTATATCTTCTTCTTGGATTGATCCTTTGATCAGTATGTATTGTCCTTCTTTGTCTCTTTTTTCATGGCCTTTATTTCAAAGTCTATTTTATCTGATATGAGTATTGCTACTCCTGCTTCCTTTTGGTCTCCTTTGTGTGAAATATCTTTTCCCAGACCTTCACTTTCATTCTGTTTGTGTCCCTTATTTTGAGATGGGTCTCTTGTAGACAGCATATATAGGGGTCTTGTTTTTGTATCCATTCAGCCAGTCTGTGTCTTTTGGTTGGGGCATTCAACCCATTTACATTTTTTTTTTTTTAAATTCGTTTATTTATTTAAATTTTATTTTATTTTTAAACTTTACAATATTGTATTAGTTTTGCCAACCCATTTACATTTAAGGTAATTATTGATAAGTATGATCTTGTTGCCATTTACTTTGTTATTTTGGGTTCAAGTTTATACACCTTTTCTGTGTTTCCCGTCTAGAGAAGATCCTTTAGCATTTGTTGAAGAGCTGTTTTGCTGGTGCTGAATTCTCTCAGCTTTTGCTTGTATGTAAAGCTTTTGATTTCTCCTTCATATTTGAATGAGATCCTTGCTGGGTACAGTAATCTGGGTTGTAGGTTTTTCTCTTTCATCACTTTTAGTATGTCCTGCCATTCCCTCCTGGCCTGAACAGTTTCTATTGAAAGATCTGCTATTATCCTTATGGGAATCCCCTGGTGTGTTATTTGTTGCCTTTCACTTGCTGCTTTTAATATTTGCTCTTTGTGTTTGATCTTTGTTAATTTGATTAATATGTGTCTTGTGTTTTGCCTTGGGCTTATCCTGTTTGGGACTCCCTGGGTTTCTTGGACTTGGGTGGCTATTTCCTTCCCCATTTTATGGAATTTTTCCACTATTATCAACTCAAGTATTTTTTCATGACCTTTCTTTTTTGTCTTCTTCTTCTGGGACTCCTATGATTCGAATGTTGGGGCATTTGACATTGTCCCAGAGATCTCTGAGGTTGTCTTCATTTCTTTTAATTCTTTTCCTTTTTTCCTCTCTGCTTCATTTATTTCCACCATTCTATCTTCCACCTCAATTATCCTATGTTCTGCCTCAGTTATTCTACTGTTGATTCCCTCCAGAGTGTTTTTTTATCTCAGGTATTGCATATTCATTATTGATTGACTCATTTTTATTTCTTCTAGGTCCTTGTTAAACATTTCTTGCATCTTCTCAATCCTTGTCTCCAGACTATTTATCTGTAACTCCATTTTTTTTTTTTTTTTAAGATTTTGGATCATTTTTACTATCATTATTTTGAATTCTTTTTCAGGTAGACTCCCTATCTCTTCCACTTTGGTTTGGTTTGGTGGGTATTTAACATGTTCCTTTACCTGATGAATATTTCTGTGCCTTTTCGTCTTATTTAGATTGATGTGTTTTGGGGTGGGCTTTCTGTATGCTGGAAGTCTGTGGTTCTTCTTTATTGTGGAGGTTGCTCCCTGTGGGTGGGGTTGGACAAGTGGCTTGTCAAGATTTCCTGGTTAGGGAAGCTTGTGTCAGTGTTCTGGTGGGTGGAACTGGATGTCTTCTCTCTGGAGTGCAATGAAGTGTCCACTAGTGAGTCTTAAGATGTCTGTGGGTTTAGTGTGACTTTCGGAAGCCTGTATGTTGAAGCCCAGGACTATGTTCCTGTGTTGCTGGAGAATTTGCATGGTATGTCTTGCTCTGGAATTTGTTGGCTCTTGAGTGGAGCTTTGTTTCAGTGTTGGTATGGAGGCTTTTGGAAGAGCTCTTGTTGATTAATGTTCCGTGGAGTCAAGAGCTTTCTGGTGTTCTCAAGTTTTGGATTTAAGCCTCCTGCCTCTGGTTTTAAGTCTTATTCTTACAGTAGCCTCAAGACTTCTCCATCCATACTGCACCAATGATAAAGCATCTAGGTTAATTGAGAAAAGATTCTCCACAATGAGGGACACCCAGAGAGGTTCGCTGAGTTACATGGAGAAGAGAAGAGGGCAGAGAGAGATAGAGGTGACCAGGAGGAGAAGAGAGGGCATCAAAAGGGGAGAGAGCTATCTAGCCAGTAATCAATTCCCTATGTGCTCTCCACTGTCTGGAGTACCCAGAGAGGTTCACAGAGTTATATAGAAATGAGAAGAGGAAGGAAAGAGATAGAGATGACCAAGAGGAGAAGATGGGGAGTCAAAAGGAGAGAGAAAGATCTAGCCAGTAATCAGTTCCCTAAGTGTTCTCCACAGCCTGGTATATCAAAAGAGATTCACAGCGTTGGGTAGAGAAGAGAAGGTGGAGGGAAGAGATGGAGATGACCTTCATTTAGCTGTGGGGCCCATCCTAACAGCTTCAAGCCATCTGGGCAGATAAGGACTTGGTGTTCCCTCTTCTCACATCATGTATATCAGAGGTCCCTAAGTGCCAGCTCCCAGGCCTGCACAGAGCTCACAAATGTGTCTTGTTCAACCCCAATCAGGCACAATAGTAACCGTCTGCACAAGTTGTCTCTCAACAGAAGATCCTGATAAGATGCAGACAAAGTGCTGCCAGACCAGAAGAACTCAGGAGGGGCCCGATCTTATGTTGAGTTATAAGTCAGCTTTTTCACTTTCCGTTTTCACCTTCATCGAGAGATCTTTAGTTCCTCTTCGCTTTCTGCCATAAGGGTGTGTCATCTGCATATCTGAGGTTATTGATATTTCTCCTAGCAATCTCAATTCCACCTTGTGCTTCATCCAACCCAGCATTTCACTTGATGTACTCTGGATATAAGTTAAATAAGTGGGGTGACAATATACAGCCTTGACATACTCCTCTCCTAATTTGGAAGTAGTCCACTGTTCTATATCTGGTTCTAACTGTTGCTCCTTGTCCTGCATACGGTTTTCTCAGGAGGCAAGTAAGATGTTCTGGTATTCCCATTTCTTGAAGAATTTTCCACAGTTTGTTGTGATTCACACAGTCAAAGGCTTTAGTGTAGTCACTGAAACAAAAGTAGATGCTTTTTCTGGAATTCTCTTGGTTTCTATGATCCAATGGATGTTGGCAATTTGGTCTTGGTTCCTCTGACTTTTCTAAATCCAGCTTGAATATCTGGAAGTTCTTGGTTCACGTACTGTTGAAACGTTGCTTGGAGAATTTTGCACATTACTTTGCTAGCGTGTGAAGAGGTACATTAGATAATGACAAAAGTGTGTAGCTGCCAGGAAGACCTAGCAGTCCTAAATGGGCATACACCAACAATAGAACTGTAAAATATGTAGGATAAATCTGTTGGAACCAAAAGAGGAGAGAGACAAAGCCACAGTTATAGCTGAAGCCTTTAACATACGTCTCTCACTTGACAGAACTAGACAGAAAATCAGCAAGGGTATAGAGCTCTTACAACATCATCAATGACAGAATCTAATTAACGTTTATAGAACACTCCACTCAACAACAGGATATGCATACTTTTCAAGTGTTCATGGAACATATACCAATATAGATAGATGATATTCTGGGATATAAAAAAATTATACAGAGTGAAGTAAACCAGAAAGAAAAACACCAATACAGTATACTAATGCATATATACGGAATTTAGAAAGATGGTAATGATAACCCTGTATGCGAGACAGCAAAAGAGACAAAGATGTATAGCACAGTCTTTTGGACTCTGTGGGAGAGGGCGAGGGTGGGATGTTTTGGGAGAATGGCATTGAAACATATATAATATCATATAAGAAACAAATCGCCAGTCCAGGTTCGATGCAGGATACAGGATGCTTGAGGCTGTTGCACTAGGATGACCCAGAGGGATGGTATGGAGAGGGAGGTGGACGGGGCTTCAGGATGGGGAACACATGTACACCCATGGCAGATTCATGTTGATGTATGGCAAAAACAATACAATATTGTAAAGTAATTAGCCTCCAATTAAAATAAATAAATTTAAATTAAAAAAATAATGAAATAAAATGAGGTTAACGTTGACAAATAAATAAATATTAAAAATTAGCAAATTTAAAGAATGGAAGTACAGAGTGTTTTCTCTGACATTAATAAATTCAAAATAGAAATCAGAAAAAAAGTACCAAGGAAGTCTATAAATATTTGAATTATATAAAAAACACTTCTAAAATAATGCATGTTTTAAAGATGAAGCCTCAAGGGAACCAAAAATACATGGAAAATTTTGAAAACTCAGAAGTGACCACAGGACAGGAAAAGGTCAGTTTTCATTCCAATCCCAAAGAAAGGCAATCCCAAGGAATGCTCAAACTACCGCACAATTGCACTCATCTCACACGCTAGTAAAGTAATGCTCAAAATTCTCCAAGCCAGGCTTCAGCAATACATGAACCGTGAACTTCCTGATGTTCAAGCTGGTTTTACAAAAGGCAGAAGAACCAGAGATCAAATTGCCAACATCCGCCGGATCATGGAAAAAGCAAGAGAGTTCCAGAAAAACATCTATTTCTGCTCTATTGACTATGCCAAAGCCATTGACTGTGTGGATCACAATAAACTGTGGAAAATTCTGAAACAGGTGGAAATACCAGACCACCTGACCTGCGTCTTGAGAAATCTGTATGCAGGTCAAGAAGCAACAGTTAGAACTGGACATGGAACAACAGATTGGTTCCAAATAGGAAAAGGAGTACGTCAAGGCTGTATATTGTCACCCTGTTTATTTAACTTATATGCAGAGTACATCATGAGAAATGTTAGACTGGAAGAAAAACAAGCTGGAATCAAGATTGCCGGGAGAAATCTCAATAACCTCAGATATGCAGATGACATCACCCTTATGGCAGAAAGTGAAGAGGAACTAAAAAGCCTCTTGAGGAAATGAAAGAGGAGAGTGAAAAAGTTGGCTTAAAGCTCAACATTCAGAAAACGAAGATCATGGCATCTGGTCCCATCACTTCATGGGAAATAGATGGGCAAACAGTGGAAACAGTGTCAGACTTTATTTTTTGGGGCTCCAAAATCACTGCAGATGGTGACTGCAGCCATGGAATTAAAAGACGCTTACTCCTTGGAAGGAAAGTTATGACCAACCTAGATAGCATATTCAAAAGCAGAGATATTACTTTGTCAACAAAGGTCCATCTAGTCAAGGCTATGGTTTTTTCAGTGGTCATGTATGGATGTGAGAGTTGGACTGTGAAGAAGGCCGAGCACTGAAGAATTGATGCTTTTGAACTGTGGTGTTGGAGAAGATTTTTGAGAGTCCCTTGGACTGCAAGGAGATCCAACCAGTCCATTCTGAAGGAGATCTGCCCTGGGATTTCTTTGGAAGGAATGATGCTAAAGCTGAAACTCCAGTACTTTGGCCACCTCATGTGAAGAGTTGATTCATTGGAAAAGACTCTGATGCTGGGAGGGATTGGGGGCAGGAGGACAAGGGGACGACAGAGGATGAGATGGCTGGATGGCATCACTGACTCGATGGACGTGAGTCTGAGTGAATTCCAGGAGTTGATGATGGACAGGGAGGCCTGGCGTGCTGCAATTCATGGGGTCGCAAAGAGTCGGACATGACTGGGTGACTGAACTGAACTGAACTGAGCAAAAATGAAAATTAAACATATCAAAATGTGTGGGATGCCACAAAAGTAGTGGTGAGAGGGAAATTTGACCTCCAAGTACTTACATTAGAGGAAATACTTCTAATTAATAATTTTAGCTCCCGCCTCAAATAACTAGAAAAGAGGAGCAAAACAAACGTATGGCAGGCAGAATATAGGGAATAATACAAATAAGACCAGATATCAATGATTCAAAACAGGAAGAAAACAATAGGGAAATCAATTAAACAGAAAGCTGATCATTTGAAAAATATGTAAAATTGAAAAACCTCTAGCAAAATTAACAGAAAAGAGAGAAGACACAAATTATGGACATCAGGAACGGAACAGAAGCTATCACTACTAAACCCACAGACTTCAAAAGAAGAGCAAGGGAATACTCTGAACAACTCTCAGTTCAGTTCAGTTCAGTTGCTCAATCGTGTCCGACTCTTTGTGACCCCATGAATCACAGCACGCCAGGCTTCACTGTCCATCACCAACTCACGGAGTTTACTCAGACTCACGTCCATCGAGTTGGTGATGCCATCCAGCCATCTCATTCTCTGTCGACCCCTTCTCCTCCTGCCCCCAATCCCTTCCAGTGTCAGTCTTTTCCAATGAGTCAACTCTTCGCATGAGGTGGCCAAAGTACTGGGGTTTCAGCTTTAACATCATTCCTTCCAAAGAACACCCAGGGCTGATCTCCTTCAGAATGGACTGGTTGGATCTCCTTGCAGTCCAAGGGACTCTCAAGAGTCTTCTCCAACACCACATTCAAAAGCATCCATTCTTCAGCACTCAGCTTTCTTCACAGTCCAACTCTCACATCCATACATGACTACTGGAAAAACCATAGCCTTGACTAAACGGACCTTTTGTGGAAAAATAATGTCTCTGCTTCCAAGGAGTAAGCATCTTTTAATTTCATGGCTGCAGTCACCATCTGCAGTGATTTTGGAGCCCAGAAAAATAAAGTCTGACACTGTTTCCACTGTTTCCCCATCTATTTCCCATGTAGTGATGGGACCAGATGCCATGATCTTCGTTTTCTGAATGTTGAGCTTTAAGCTAAGTTTTTCACTCTCCTCTTTCACTTTCATCAAGAGGCTTTTAATTCCTCTTCACTTTCTCCCATAAGGGTGGTGTCAACTGCATATCTGAGGTTATTGATATTTCTCCTGGCAATCTTGATTCCAGCTTGTGCTTCTTCCAGCCCAGCGTTTCTCATGATGTATTCTGCATATAAGTTAAATAAGCAGAGTGACAGTATACAGCCTTGATGTACTCCTTTTCCTATTTGGAACCTGTCTGTTGTTCCATGTCCAGTTCGAACTATTGCTTCCTGACCTGCGTATAGGTTTCCAAGACGCAGGTCAGGTGGTCTGGTATTCCCATCTCTTTCAGAATTTTCCACAGTTTGTTGTGATCCACACAGTCAAAGGCTTTGGCATAGTCAATAAAGCAGAAATAGATGTTTTTCTGGAACTCTCTTGGTTTTTCCATGATCCAGCAGATGTTGGCAATTTGATCTCTGGTTCCTCTGCCTTTTCTAAAACCAGCTTGAAAATCTGGAAGTTCACAGTTCACGTATTGCTAAAGCCTGGCTTGGAGAATTTCGAGCATTACTTTACTAGCATGTGAGATGAGTGCAATTGTGTGGTAGTTTGAGCATTCTTTGGCATTGCCTTTCTTTGGGATTGGAATGAAAACTGACTTTTTCCAGTCCTGTGGCCACTGCTGAGTTTTCCAAATTTGCTGGCATATCCAGTGCAGCACTTTCACAGCATCATCTTTCAGGATTTGAAATAGCTCAACTGGAATTCCATCACCTCCACTGGCTTTGTTTGTAGTGATGCTTTCTAAGGCCCACTTGACTTCACATTCCAGGATGTCTGGCTCTAGGTGAGTGATCATACCATCATGATTATCTTGGTTGTGAAGCTCTTTTTTTGTACAGTTCTTCTGTGTATTCTTGCCACCTCTTCTTAATATCTTCTGCTTCTGTTAGGTGCATACCATTTCTGTCGTTTATCGAGCCCATCTTTGCACGAAATGTTTCCTTGGTATCTCTAATTTTCTTGAAGAGATCTCTCGTCTTTCCCATTCTGTTGTTTTCCTCTATTTCTTTGCATTGATCGCTGAAGAAGGCTTTCTTATCTCTTCTTGCTCTTCTTTGGAACTCTGCATTTAGATGCTTATATCTTTACTTTTCTCCTTTGCTTTTCACTTCTCTTCTTTTCACAGCTATTTGTAAGGCCTCCCCAGACAGCCATTTTGCTTTTTTGCATTTCTTTTCCATGGGGATGGTCTTGATCCCTGTCTCCTGTACAGTGTCACAAACCTCCGTCCATAGTTCATCAGGCACTCTGTCTATCAGATCTAGTCCCTTAAGTCTATTTCTCACTTCCACTGTATAATCATAGGTGATTTGATTTAGGTCATACCTGAATAGTCTAGTGGTTTTCCCTAATTTCTTCAATTTAAGTCTGAATTTGGCAATAAGGAGCTCATGATGTGAGCCACGGTCAGCTCCCAGTCTTGTTTTTGCTGACTATATAGAGCTTCTCCATCTTTGGCTGCAAAGAATATAATCTGAACAACTCTAGCTGTGTAAATTAAATAAGTTTCATGAAATGGAGAAATTCTCCAAAAAAACACTACCACAACTATTCCAATATAGAATAGATAACTTGAATAACCCTGAAACTATTTAGAAAATTTTAAAAAATTAATTTAATTTTAAAACTCCCCAAACGAGAACTTCCATGCCCATTTGCTTTCCCTGGAAAATTCTACGAAATTGTTAAACAGAATTAACCTCAACTCTTAACAGTCTCTCCAGAAAGCAGAATTGGAAAGAACACTTTTCCATTTATTTTATGTCTTAATTTTATGTCTTTTACATCTTAATTTTATGTCTTAATGTCCTGATACCAATTTCAGGTAAAGAGAGTACAAGAAAATTACAAACTAAATCTTTCATGGTTATAGATGTAAAAATCATCATCAAAGTATTAACAAATAGAATTCAACTATATATAAAAAGAAATGACCCCATGACCAAAAGAGATTTATTCTAGAGATGCAAGGTTAGTTTGTTATTCAAAAATCAGTCAATGTTACATATCATATTAAAAGGCTAAGCAAGAAAAATATCATGATTATGTCCAGAAATACAGATAAAACACTTGACAAAATTCAACACATATTTATGATAAAATCTCTTAAAAAACTATGAGTTGGGGTGAGGGGGGGCGTGGGAGTACTTTCTCAATTTGATAAAATACATCTGCAAATAGCCTTTGGCTAGCTAACATTACACTTGTGAAAAAATGAATGCTGTCCCACTCAGATCATGAGCAAAGCAAGGGTGTCCACTCTCAGCACTGCTAGTCAATATAGCTCTAGAGGCTAGACAAGAAAGTAAATTAAAGACATACAATATGGAAAGAGAAATAAAACTGTTCTTGTTTTCAGATAACATGATTTGGAATGTTGGAAATCCTGATAAGTCAAAAACAAAACAAACTCCTATGTCGAATAAGTGAGTCAACAAGATTGCAAAATTAAGATCAGCACTATAAATAGCAATGTGCATGTGGAAACTATGTTTACAAAGTATGAAACCACTTACAAGTATTCAGAAGCATGAAATACCTAAGTTTGACAAAGATTTAACAAAAAATGTATAGTGCTTTTTGCTGAAAACTACAAAATGCTAATAAAAGAAATCAAAGGAGATTTGAATAGAAGGACACTGTATTCAGGGTTTAGAAGATGAGTCAATATAAAAAAGACACAAATCCTCCCAAATCAATATACAAATTTAACAAATTTCCCATCAAAATCCATGAAAGATTTTTGGTAGATATAGACAAAATTATTCTAAAATTTATATGGCAAGGCAAAAGAACTAGAATAGCTAAAAGAATCTTGAGATATAAAAATAAAGTGGTAGAAATCACACTTCCTGATTTCAAAACGTATTACATAGCTACAGTGATTAAAACTGGGTGATATCAGCAAAGGGACAGACATATAGATAATTGGAACAAAATTGAGAAGCCAGAAATTGACCCATAGAAGTATAGCCAAGTGATTTTTGACAGGTGAAAAAGTAATCCAACAAAGGAAGGACAGTCTTTACAACAAACGGTGCTGAAGCCATTGCATATCCATAAGCAGGATAGACCACTGCTAAGAGGTAACTCTAGTACCATCAAAAGCTGCAATAATACAGCTGTCCCTCCACTAAAGGATGGGCCAGGCTCCCCGCCCCCCAACCCCGAGAAAATGACTTTAGAAATAACAGTAAATAACTCTGCTTCCCTCTCATAATAAGGAGTCAGCCCTTCTGCTCCTTAGTTGGGGTCTGCAGTCCTTGGCATTTCTTGCCACAGTGGACAATAGAAAAAGGCTCCAAACACCTTGGACTGTGGCTACCCTGGGCCTCATACCCAAAGGACAAAGTTGCCATTTTGCTGATGACAGTCCTCCTCCTGAAGGAGAGAAAATACCATGGTGCTTTGAGGAAGCCTTTGTGCCTTTGATTTTCCAAATCCAGGCAACACTTTGACTGTGACCCCACCAGGTGAAAACCTTTGGTTTATTTTTATTTAATCTGGGATTACAGTGTATCCTGCCCAACAACTTGGAGTTGTCTATAAGCAATATTGGACATGGATGGAAGACATGGATGGGGGAGGAAGGATTAGATAAAAGACACTCACCCAAGCAAGGAAATGTATGCTATGTTGATTTATACGAAGTGTCAATGAGAGAGACCTCTTACCCCTGATTTCTCACCCCTGATTTTAGTACTAATTGCTAGTATCTTAACTGAATAGATTACAAATTAGAAAGACTTGAGCCAGCCCTATAAAATGCTATTATTCTTATGCTAATGATTATTATTATAATCTTAGTAAGTGGTAATATACCTTGCTTCTCATGCTAGTACATGTGCACACATGCATACACATACATTATACATACATTTTACACATTGTAGGCTCTTTTATAACAAAGTTTAAACCACTATGGTAAAGGAGATAGCCATAACAGAAGAGATGGGCAGTGTGGGCAGGGAGAGGTACTATTTGTTGACTGCCCACCATGTGCCATATACTCTGCTTGGGAACTTTTCCTGTCTTAGCTCATTTAACCCTTACCACACAACCTGTGAAAGGTAAGTGCTGTTATTATTCCTGTTTTACTTATGAGGAGACCAGGGTTGAGAGAAGTAAAATAAGATAATCAGATTATATCACTCTCCTGCTTCTTAAATTTCTATAACAATTGTCCCTTCTCCAGAAGATAAATGTACTAACTCCTTATCTCAGTCCCTAGGCTGTATTCTGGCAACTTACCTACCTTCATCTCAGATACTTTCTCCCCCTATACACACACCTCTTGCAGTAGATGTTCCAGCCACACTGACCTTTTTTCAGTTCCTCTAATGTGTCATGTCCTTTTCAGTTCCAGGGCCATTGCTAATAGTATTCTCTCTGCCTGAAATACTCTACTCAGTGTCTATCTGCTACCCACCAGCTACCTCCTACATATTCTCCAGGTCTTAGCTTAGATGTCACATTCTCAGGTTCTCAAGGAAGCTTCCCCTGACTGCCCCCTTGACTATGGTGCCCCTCAGAATATGTTAGAACCCTTTGGTGTGTCTTTCCATTGTAATCTACATCTCATCCGTATTATTCATCACTTTGTTTTACACGTGTTGAGGGTCTATTTTCCTCATTAGAGGAAGCTTCTTCTCCACAGACTGTCCTGTTCTCTGCTCTATCTCTAGCAGCTAGTACAGTGGCTGGCATGTGATAGACGTTCCATAAGTATTTGTTGAATAAATGTATCATTAAGCCCTCTATAATTGGTACAGAATCAGTGCACAATGAATACAATTAAACTATAAATATAGTTGTTATTCATATTGTCTAAGGGCAAATAGCTAGTCAGAGGCAGAATTAGGAATTATTCTCTATCTGAATCTAAAGCTAATGTTCCTTTCATAATATGGTTCTGCACAAATGGGTTCTAGGCCCAGCACTGCCACAGACTGGCTGTATGAATCAGAGTGAGGCACTGTATCACTCTGAATCTCAGTTATCCCTTTTGTAGATTGAGGTAGAGATAGTGAAATTTAGAGTGCTCTATATATCATCTCAGTTCAGTTCAGTCGCTCAGATCAGATCAGATCAGATCAGATCATATCAGTCGCTCAGTCGTGTCCGACTGTTTGCGACCCCATGAATCGCAGCATGCCAGGCCTCCCTGTCCATCACAAACTCCCGGAGTTCTCTGAGACTCACGTCCATCGAGTCAGTGATGCCATCCAGCCATCTCATCCTCTCGTCCCTTCTCCTCTTGCCCCCAATCCCTCCCAGCATCAGAGTCTTTTCCAATGAGTCAACTCTTCACATGAGGTGGCCAAAGTACTGGAGTTTCAGCTCTGGCATCATTCCTTCCAAAGAAATCCCAGGGCTGATCTCCTTCAGAATGGACTGGTTGGATCTCCTTGCAATCCAAGGGACTCGCAAAAGTCTTCTCCAACACCACAGTTCAAAAGCATCAATTTTTCGGCACTCAGCTTTCTTCACAGTCCAACTCTCGCATCCATACATGACCAGAGGAAAAACCATAGCCTTGACTAGACGAACCTTTGTTGACAAAGTAATGTCTCTGCTTTTGAATATGCTATCTAGGTTGGTCATAACTTTCCTTCCAAGGAGTAAGCGTCTTTTAATTTCATGGCTGCAGTCACCATCTGCAGTGAGTCGCTCAGTCATGTCCAACATTTTGGGATCCAATGGACTACAGCACGCCAGTCTTCCCTGTCCATCACCAGCTCCTGGAGTTTGCTCAAACGTGTTTCTCGAGTCGGTGATGACATCCAACCATCTCATCTCCTGTGGTCCCCTTTTCCTCCTGCCTTCAGTCTTTCCCAGCATCAGGGGCTTTTCCACGAGTCAATTCATATCAGGTGGCCAAAGTATTGTAGCTTCAGCTTCCGTTCTTCCAATGAACATTCAAGATTGATTTCCTTTAGGATTGACTGGTTTGATCTCCTTGAAGTCCAAGGGTCTCTCAAGAGTCTTCTCCAATACTGCAATTCAAAAGCATCAATTCTTTGACGTTCAGCTTTCTTTATGGACCAACTCTCACATCCATACGTGACTACTGGAAAAACCATAGCTTTGACTAGACAGACCTTTGTTGACAAAGTAATGTCTCTGCATTTTAATATGCAGTCTAGGTTTGTCAGAGCTTTTCTTCCAAGGAGCAAGCACCTTTTAATCTCATGGCTGCAGTCACCATCTGCCATGATTTTGGAACTCAAGAAAATAAAGTCTGTCACTGTTTCCATTGTTTCCCAATCTATTGCCATGAAGTGTTGGGACCAGATGCCATCATCTTTATGTTTTGAATGTTGAGTTTTAAGCCAGCTTTCTCATTTTCCTCTTTCACTTTCATCAGGAGGCTCTTTAGTTCCTCTTTGCTTTCTGACAAAAGGGTGGAGTTATCTGCCTATATGAGGTTATTGATATTTCTCCCAGCAGTCTTGATTCCAGCTTGTGCTTCCTCAGTCTGGCATTTGCATGATGTACTTTGCATATAACTTAAATAAGCAGAGTGACAATATACAGCCTTGATGTACTCCTTTCCCAATTTGGAAGCAATCCATTGCTGCATATCTGGTTCTAACTGTTGCTTCTTGACCTGCATATATGTTTCTCAGGAGGCAAGAAAGGTGGTCTGGTATTTCCATCTCTTAAAGAATATTCCAGTTTGTTATGATCCACATAGTCAAAGGCTTTAGCATAGTCAGTGCAACAAAAGTAAATTGTTTTTTCCAGAATTCTTTTGCTTTTTCTATGATCCAATGGATATTGGCTATTTGATCTCTGGTTCCTCTGCCATTTATAAATCTGGCTTGTACATCTGGAAATACTCAGTTCACCTACTGTTGAAGCCTTGCTTGGAGAATTTTAAGCATTACTTTGCTAGCACGTGAGATGATTGCAATTGTGCGGTAGTTTGAACATTCTTTGGCATTGCCTTTTTTTGGGATTGGAATGAAAACTGACCTTTTCCAGTCCCGTGGGAACTGCTGAGTTTTCCAAATTTGCTGGCATATTGAGTGTAGCACTTTCTCAGCATCATCTTTTAGGATTTTAAATAGCTCAGCTGGAATTCCATCACCTCCACTGACTTTGTTCATAGTGATGCTTCCTAAGGCCCACTTAACTTCACACTCCAGGAGTCTGGCTCTAGGTGAGTGATCGTACCATCGTGGTTATCTGGGTCATTAAGATATTTTTTGTATAGTTTTCTGTGTGTTCTTGCCACCTCTTCTTAACACCTTCTGCTTCTGTTAGGTCCATACCATTTCTGTCCTTTATTATGCCCATCTTTGCATGAAATGTTCCCTTGGTATCTCTAATTTTCTAGAAGAGATCTCTAGTCTTTCCCATTCTGTTGTTTTCCTCTATTTCTTTGCATTGATCACTGAGGAAGGCTTTCTTATCTCTCCTTGCTATTCTTTGGAACTCTGCATTCAGATGGATACATCTTTCTTTTTCTCCTTTGCCTTTTGCTTCTCTCTCTCTCTCTCTCTCTTTTTTTTTTTTTTTTTTTTGACAATTTATAGGGTCTTCTCAGACAACCTTTTTGTATTTCTCTTTCTTGGGGATGGTTTTGACCACAGCCTTCTGTAAAATGTTATGAACCTCCATTCATAGTTCTTCAGGCACTCTATGAAATCTTATCCCTGGAATTTATGTGTCACTTCTACTGTATAATCATAAGGGATTTGATTTCGGTCATTCCTGAATAGTGTAGTGGTTTTCCCTACTTTCTTCAATTTAATTCTGAATTTTGCAGTAAGGAATTCATGATCTGAGACACAGTCAGCACCCAGTCTTGTTTTTGCTGACTATGTAGAGTTTCTACGTCTTTGGATGCAAAGAACGTAATCAATCTGATTTGAGTGTTGACCATCTGGTGATGTCCATGTGTGGAGTTGTCTCTTGCATTGTTGAAAGAGGGTGTTTTCTATGACCAGTGCATTATCTTGTCCAAACTCTGTTAGCCTCTGTCCTGCTTCATTTTGTACTCCAAGGCCAAAACTGCCTTTGATTGAGTCTCTCCTGCAGAGTCACGGATCAGCAGTGGCCACCATGGGGACAGGGGCTCTGGCTGCAGCAAACCTAGAAGGTGCTGTGTGTGGCATAACTCTTCTTGAAGGAGGTTGCCTTTAGCCCCATCATAGAACCACCAAGCAGATGGCCCCAAAACTAGAAAACAATTATATCAAAGAAGTTCTCACACTGTTGCAAAAGTTGTAGGGCCCACAACAGATTCCCCAACCTGGATTTCTGGCAAAGGGACTGAGACTCTAGGGAGCCCTGAGTAATCTAGAGGAAAAGAATAGAAGTCTAGATGTGAGGGGCTCCAAATAGTGGATTAATCGACAAGGAAAAACCATTATCATCCCTCTGTAAGGTAGTTGAGCAGATATCCCAAGAACACTCAATATGTTTATTATGCCCTTTAGCCTGGTAACTCCCATCAGGCCATGTGGAATAGTGGGTGGCATTAGAGAGCCCTGAGTTCAAACGCCAACATCCCATTTACTAGCTCTCTTGTCTTGGGCAACTTACCACCCCAAACCCCCAATTTACTTTTTTACAAATGGGATAATAACATCCATCCTTTTAACCTTTCCTAAGGTAAAAGCAATATAATAACTTGAAAAGAAATTTTTGAATATTGAAAGGAAAAAATCCCCCTATCATCAGCTACCCACTAACATAATTCTTTCTGTGGTTCTGTGCCATTGAGGGTCACTTTTTGAGGCAGGAGCCACAGGCAGTGTTAATAAAGGAGAGAGAATGAAGAAAGAAACAGGCTGAGGTCAGAGGCCAGGGTGTGGATCAAGAATAACCATGGGATGGATGGACTGAGGCAGATGAGAAAGCCAGCTAGAGAGGTAGAATAAAGGAGATACCTATTCTGAGTAATAGATAATGGTTAGACAGAACTTGAGAACCAGAAAGTAGAGAGCAAGTTGGAGGACAACAGTGTGCCCTAGAGTGGCTTCCTTCCTAAATTTTAAGGCTCTTTCACTTAGGCAGGCTTCAGTGGTCCCAAAGAGCCTTGAAACTGTACTCTTGTCAATTTTGTTTAGTCACATGCATGTGTATTTTGAAATTGCATCTTAGTGTATATACGTTCTTATTTTTTTTACTGAGTATCTTCAACATTTTCTGTGTCACAAGTCTTAATAATGATTCTTTTTAGTATCTGCCAAACAGTCCAATTTCACTTGTAGTCCAGAAAACATACCCATGTGTATTAACTTTTTGCTTCTTTAACTTATTTCCTTAGAATAAAGTGGGATTACCGAGCACGATGGTATGCATCTGTGAATTAACAACCAGAAATAGGCTTTATTTTTCTAAGGAAAGAAATGAACTGCAGTTCTTCCCATCCCCTGCCTCTTCTGGAACTGATGAGGAGACCCTATAGAGTTGTGTGCTCCAATATGAGAGCCATTATTCCCATGTGACTGTTAAAATTTAATTTTAATTGATTAATTAAAATTAAACAAAATTCAAAATTCAATTCCTCACTTGCATTAGCTATATTTTGAATGCTTAGTAGCTACATGAAACAGAAGACATTAAGAAGACATGGCAAGCATACACAGGCGAATGGTACAAAAAAGATCTTAATGACCCAGATAACTATGATGGTGTGATCATTTACCTAGAGCCAGACAACTTGGAGTGTGAAGTCAAGTGGGCCTGAGGAAGCATTACTACAGAAAAAGCTAGCAGAAGTTATGGAATTCCAGCTGAGCTATTTCAAATCCTAAAAGATGATGCTGAGAAAGTGCTGTACTCAATATGCCAGCAAATTTGGAAAACTCAGCAGTGGCCACAGGACTGGAAAAAGTCAGTTTTCATTCCAATCCCAAAGAAAGGCAATGCCAAAGAATGTTCAAACTACTGCACAATTGTACTCATTTCACATACTAGCAAGGCAATGTTCAAAATCCTTCAAGCCAGGTTTCAAGAGCACGTCAACTGAGAACTTCCAGATGTACAAGCTGAATTTAGAAAAGGCAGAGGAATCAGAGATCAACTTACAAACATCTGATGGGCCATAGAAAAAGCAGCAGAATTCCAGGAAAAAACATCTACATTTGCTTCATTGACTATGCTAAAGCCTTTGACCATGTAGATCACAAGAAACTGTGGAAAATCCTTAAAGGGATGGGAATACCAGGCCACCTTACCTGCTTCCTGAGAAACCTGTGTAAGGAGAAGAGACAACAGTTAGAACTGGATATGGAACAATGTACTGGTTCCAGATTGGGAAAGGAGTAGGTCAAGGCTGTATGTTGTCACCCTCCTTATTTAACTCACATACAGAGTACGTCATGGAAGATGGCAGACTGGATGAAGCTCAAGCTGGAGTCAAGATTTCCAGGAGAAATACCAACAACCTCAGATATGCAGATGACACCACCCTAATGGCAGAAAGCAAAGAAGAACTAAAGAGCCTCTTGCTGCAAGTGAAAGAGGAAAATGAAAATGCTGGCTAAAAACTAAACATTCATAAAACTAAGATCATGGCATCTGCCACTTCATGGCATATACAAGGGAGAAAAGTGGAAGCAGTGGCAGGTTTTATTTACTTGGGCTCCAAAATCACTGTGGATGGTGACTAGAGCCATGAAATTAAATGACACTTGCCTTTTAGAAGGAAAGCTATGACAAACCTAGTCAGTGTATTAAAAAACAGAGACATTACTTTGTCAACAAATATCCATATAGTCAAAGCTATGGTTTTCCAGTAGTCATGTATGGATGTGAGATTTGGGATATAAAGAAAGCTGAGCACTGAAGAATTGATGCTTTTAAACTGTGATGTTGGAGAAGACTCTTGAGAGTCCCTTTGACTGCAAGGAGATCAAACCAGTCAATCCTAAAGGAAATCAACCTTGAATATTCATTGCAAGGACTGATGGTGAAGCTGAAGCTCCAATACTTTGGCCACCTGATGCGATCTTACTCATTGGAAAAGACCCTGATGCTGGTAAAGATTGAAGGCAGGAGTAGAAGGGGACAAGAGAGGATGAAACGGTTGGATGGCATCACTGATTCAATAGACATGAGTTTGAGCAATCTCCGGGAAATAGTGAAGAAGATGGAAACCTGGCATGCTGCAGTCCATGGGGTCATAAGGTGTCAGACATGGCCGAGGGACTGAACAATAACAAAGCTACATGTGCTTGGTGGCCACTGTATTATAAAGCATAGGTACAGAAGATTTCCTCCATTGTAGAAAATGTATTGGGTAGTGCTTATCTAGAGTTTTTTTTGTTTTGTTTTGTTTTTCCGGATGTTGTGTTATGAGACTTTCCTGTTCATTGGGACTGTTTAGCATTTCTGCCTCATGTCCACTAAATGCTAGTGGTACTCTCCCTTGAATTAATCTACCAGCTAAAACCTGACCCACATTTGCGAATGTTCCATCAAGGAACTCAGTCACCCACATTTGAGACTCACTGAGCTTTTATGTTAGAAGAATCCCCTACCTTTGTGGGCATATCTTCAGGTTGCTTCTGCCTAAAGAGAGGGAAACTTAGAAAGATGACTTAACAAGATAGCCCTGGCTCAGGGCCTAACTCTGTACTCCATTCTCCCTTTCCTTCTTCCTCCTGCTGATCTGTTTCCTCCATTTGGGGGACTGCAGGAGCAAGACCCTGCAGATGGAAAAGATCAAAACCCGTTTGAAGGCTGAGTTTGAGGCCCTTGAATCAGAGGAGAGGCACCTGAAGGAATACAAGCAGGAGATGGACCTCCTGCTACAGGAGAAGATGGCCCATGTGGAGGAACTCCGACTCATCCACGCTGATATCAATGTGGTATGTGGCTGGCTGCCTGAAGCCTATTTCTGGGCACTTTGTGGAGGAATAGGCTGTAGTGAGTGCTGTGACCTCTCCTCAAGATGTGACTGTGGCCAACTTACGGGAGTAGACAGCAGGCTGTGGTGAAATGGAAGAATCTAGGAGTTCTGAGATCCAGCCCTGGTTCTGTCACTGATTGTGTATCACTGGACAAGTTCCTTCTCTCTGGGCCTCATTTTCCCTCTCTGTGCCATGAGAGGGATTCAGCCACTTCTGAGATCTTATTCAGCTCTGATGTGCTCTGATTCTGGGAGTCTGGGAGTTGAGAGCTAGCCTTGGGGAAAAGCAGAGCAGGCAGATGCCTCTGGTGGTGGGGTTGGGTGGGGGGACTGAGCAGGCAGATGCCTCTGGGGTCCAACTTAAATTTAGGGCTCCAAAGCTTTCAACTAGGCCAAACAAATCATCTTTGCCAGCCTACCAAGCTGGGGCTCCCTCATTTGAGTCTCTCTTTTGGAGACTCTTAGAATGTGGGGAATGAACTGCCTGCTAAGGTGATAGGTTTCCCACTTTTTAGAGTTATTAAAGCATAGTCTCGATGATCACCTGTCTGGGCAATGGTACTGGTGATTCCTTCACCAGGAGGGAGATTGGAGGTGCTGATCTGTAAGGCTCTTCCCAACCCTTAGAGCCTATGATAATGAGAAATAGTTTTGTTTTGTTTTTAAATTACATTTGAAGGAGCTAAGTTTCCATTCTTGGGAAACTCATTTATCTGTCAATATTTCTTTCCTGATATTGCCAGGCCTAGGATCTTAAAGAAAATATGAATGCAATTTGGATAATAGTTACTTGGGATTTTCTGTGTCACAAGATCACAGGATATGAGGGTCTTATTAAGAGTTGGTAGTTCTGCTACCAGCTAACCAAGGATAGAGATAAAACAAGTTATGAATCACAAAGGGGCTGAAAATCTGGACCAGTGGATCTCAAACTTGAACATGCCTCATAAGTCATCTAGAAGTCCTATTAAAACACAGATTGTTGGACTCCACCCCAGAATCTCTGATTGCTTATATCTGGGGTGGTATCTGAGAACTTGCATTCCTAATGAGTTCCCAGCTGATTCTGCTTATCTGGTAACTGCATTTTGGGAAACACTGATCTAGGAGAAGGGCCACTGGCCTGGGAGACAGAAGCCCTGAGGCTTTTCCTAGACTTTGCTCCTAAGAAGCATTTCTCTGAGGAAGTTCCTTCTTCTCTCTGAGTCTCAATTCTCTGACCTGTAAAATGGTGGTGGTGTGTGTACTACATGAGTTCTAAGGACCATTCCACCTTTAAGGTTCTATATTTGAATAATAATTACCAGTTATTGAGCTTTTGGGGGCTTCCCTGGTGGCTCAGCAGTAAAGAATCTGCCTGCCAATGCAGGAGGTGTGGGTATGATCCCTGGGTCAGGAAGATCCTCTGGAGAAGGAAATGGCAACCCACTCCAGTATTTTTTCCTGGGAAATCCCATGGACAAAGGAGCCTGGTAGGCTACAGTCCATAGGGGTAGCAAAGAGTTGGACACGACATAGCAACTAAATACCAGCAAACAAAACTGAGCCTTTACTTTGTGATAGCCCCTATACTGAGAGCTTATATTAATTCACTCATTGAATCTTCACCAACATTGTATGAGATAGGTACTATTATTATCACCATTACATAGATGAAGAAACTGAAGCTTGACAAGAGTCACAAAGAATATGTGGTGGGTTGAGGAGTTGATCATAGATTGGTCTGGCTCTGGAGCCTGTGCTTTTAACCACTCAGCTGTAGAGCCTCACTGAGAATCTTGGAGTTTTTTTTCTGTGTGCCTACCTCACTCTGTGTTCCAGATGGAAAACACTATCAAACAGTCTGAGAATGACCTAAACAAGCTGCTAGAGTCTACCCGGCGGCTACATGATGAGTATAAGCCACTGAAGGAACATGTGGATGCCCTGCGCATGACTCTGGGCCTGCAGAGGCTCCCTGACCTATGTGAAGAGGAGGAGAAGCTCTCCTTGGAGTAAGCTGCCTACCTCCTGTCCCTGCAACACACACACACGTGCACACACACACACATATGTATATATACACACATAAAGCCTGTCATAGCCCCAGGCCAGTCAATGGCTGACTTATTGCATTACCTTGGGTAAGTCTCTGTGTTGGGCTGTTAGATGATTAGACTAGAATTACTAGACGGCTTTCAAAGTTCTTTGTGCAATTTTGAGAATATAGGACTATGTCTATGACTTTATGTGTCTGTGTGTCTGTGACTCTTAAGATCTAGAAGTCAAGTCAAGGTCTACAAGAGGTGTCCAGAAACCTTTGAAAATACAGAAGGGTGAGCTTTCATGGCCTCCAGGGACTAGCTTAGAACTTTATCTTAAGATTCAGAGTTAAGAATTAGGCTTACTTTAAAGAGAAATAAAGTTCAGTTCAGTAGAAGGAAGCAAACTTCCTTAAGGTAGAGCAGGTTGCCTGTGGAAGTGATGAGCTTCTTATTCCTACAGGTATGTCAGCAGAGGCCTGAGGACACTTAATAGGAATGCTGCAGAGGAACTTGGGATGGAGGGTAGGCAAATGCCCTTTGAGAACTTAGATAGCCCTGTGATTTCTTGATTTTCCTGAGTCTGTCAGAGCCAAGGAGCAGGAAGATTACCTTTCCCAACAGACAGTGGGCTTAGTATGCATGGAGAAGAACCTTGTGCTGGAGAGAGTGCAGGAACTTTCTACAGTGAGCCACAGCCCAACCCTCTTTATTCTGTAGCATGGAGTCCTTAAGAGGGGTAAGATTATCCTTGCTTTCAGAATGATCCAGCTAGTGTCTCTTTTCTCCAAAGTTACTTTGAGAAACAGAAAGCAGAGTGGCAGACAGAGCCTCAGGAGCCCCCGATCCCTGAATCCTTGGCCGCCGCAGCCGCTGCTGCCCAACAACTCCAAGTGGCTAGGAAGCAGGACACTCGACAGACAGCCACCTTCAGGCAGCAGCCCCCACCTATGAAGGTGAGTGAGCTGTGTATTGACTGTGGAGGAAGCAAGGTATCCTCAAGCAGCCCCACAGAAGGTTGGGTCTGGGGCTTTGGTCTTATTTGGGGTCTTTCTAAAACAGCTTTTGTTTGGGACACAGAAGAAAGGGTCGTGCATGCTAGAGGAGACCCACTGGTCTTGCCTTGTATTCCCAGAAGAGTTAGAATGGGGGAATGTCAGTGGGCTCTGCTAAAGTATAATTTTCAAAAAGCTAGAAACATGACTTAGAAAATATATAGTGAGTGTATATCATTAGTGAGGGAACAAGCAGCATTACAAATCTAGGGTTCCAGAAGCCTTAGAGGAACAGATAATTATATAGTCAGGAAAGGAAAGGAATGCTGAAATAAGTTTGCAGTGTTAAATCCAGAAATGGTTACTGCCCTATAGAGCAATAAAACTGTAATCTTTGTGATTACCTTTTCTATGAAACACACATAATTTGCATCTATACTGGGCAAAAAACATTTTTGCCTTGTCAACATTAAGGCCAAGAATCTGGACCTTGATCAATAGTAAATAGTCAAATAGTATACTATGTAATGGAACAGTATTTATACTCAATTAAACAGAATAGAGAGCCCAGAAGTAAACCCTCATACCTACGTTCAATGTCTTCAACAAGAAGGCAAGACTACACAATGGAGAAAAGACAGTCTCTTCAGCAAGTGGTGCTGGGAAAGCTGGACAGCTACATGTAAAAGAATGAAATTAGAATACTCCCTCACACCACACACAAAAGTAAACTCAAAATGGCTTAAAGACTTAGATATAAGGCATGATACCATACAACTGCTAGATGAGAAGATAGGCAAAAGATTCTCTGACATAAGTCATGCCATTGTTTTCTTAGGTCAGTCTCCCAAGGCAATAAAAGTAAAAGCAAAAATAAACAAATGGGACCTAATCAAACTTATAAGCTATTGCACCACAAAGGAAACCACAAACAAAAATGAAAAGCAACAATATGAACTGGAAGGAAATATCTGCAAATGATGGGACAAAGGCTTAATACCCAAAATATAAAAATAGCTCATAAAATCAATAACAGAACAACAAGCAGTCCCATCAAGAAATGGGCAGAAGACCTCAATAGACATTTCTCCAAAGAAAATATACCAATAGGCACATAGGCCAATAGGCACATGAAAAGATGCTCAACATCACTAATTATTAGAGAAATGCAAATAAAAACTACAATGAGGCATCACCACATACTGGCCAGAGTGACCATCATTAAAAATTCTACAAGGGTTCTGCTGACCACTGCCAAAGACAGACCTTCTAATTATCTGTTGCAATCCAAGGAGGCCTGTCCACGTGGCAGGCAATACTGAGGTTCCACTGAGTCAGAGATCTCCACTGTGTTCTTGCACACTGGCTTTTGGAACTCAAGTAAAGGCCCTTTCATTTTGGGTGAAATTCCTCTTGGTAGATTAGACCTAGGCTGGTCTTTGGGGAGAGATCAAGCGCTGAGCTTTTGGAGTAGGAGCACTGAATCCAACATCCTAGACTACCAGAGAACTAACATGAGGGAGTATCAAATAGTGAGAACTCACACAAAGGAAACCACTTGAATACAAGACCGAGCATCACTCAACCAGCAGTAGCACCCTGTGCAGGATGCCTCATCTAAATAACAAACAAAACAAAAATACAAACCCAATCATCAGCGGACAGGATCAACACCTCACTCAGCCTTGTCCATCACAGGAAAAAAAAATACAAACAAAAATTCAGCACCAATATCACCCTATATGAAGCTTACACAAACCATTGGACAAACTTTAGGAGGACAGACACAAAAAGGAAGAAAGAATTCAAAGAAAATGAGAAAGAAGGGAAAGAGACACGTGTACCCCAATGTTCATCGCAGCACTGTTTATATAGCCAGGACACGGAAGCAACCTAGATGCCCATCAGCAGATGAATGGATAAGAAAGCTGTGGTACATATACACAATGGAGTATTACTCAGCCATTAAAAAAATACATTTGAATCAGTTCTAATGAGATGGATGAAACTGGAACCTATTATACAGAGTGAAGTAAGTCAGAAAGAAAAACACCAATACAGTATACTAATGCATATATATGGAATTTAGAAAGATGGTAACAATAACCCTGTGTACGAGACAGCAAAAGAGACACTGATGTATAGATCAGTCTTATGGACTCTGTGGGAGAGGGAGAGGGTGGGGAGATTTGGGAGAATAGCATTGAAACATGTATAATATCATGTATGAAACGAGTCGCCAGTCCAGGTTCGATACACGGTACTGGATGCTTGGGGCTGGTGCACTGGGACGACCCAGAGGGAGGGTAGGGGAGGGAGGAGGGAGGAGGGTTCAGGATGGGGAACGCAGGTATACCTGTGGCAGATTCATTTCAATATTTGGCAAAACTAATACAATATTGTAAAGTTTAAAAATAAAGTAAAATTTAAAAAAAAAAGAAGAAGAAAGGAGACCTCAAACACAATAAGTTAAAAAAAAAAAATAATGAAAAGACAGAGAAATACTACACAATGAAGGAACAAACTAGAAACACAGAAGTCCAAATAAATGAAGAGGAAATAGGCAAATTACCTGAAAAATAATTCAGAATAATGGTAGTAAAGATGATCAAAAACCTTGAAAACAGAATGGAGAAAATGCAAGAATCAATTAATAAAGACCTAGAAGAATTAAAGAATAAACACACAGAGACATACAACACTACTACTGAAATTAAAAATAGAAGGAATCAATAGCAGAATATCTGAAGCAGAAAAGCGAATCAGTGAGCTCAAAGACAAAATGGTGGAGATAACCTCTGAAAAGCAGAATAAAGTAAAAAGAATGAAAAGAACTGAGGATAGTCTCAGAGATTTCTGGGACAATATCAAATGCACCAAATTCGAATTATAGGGATCCCAGAAGAAGAAAGGGTATGCGAAAATTTTTGAAGAGATTGTAGTTGAAAAGTTCCCCAACATAGAAAAGAAAATAGTCAATCAAGTCTAAGAGGCACAAAGAGTCCCATAAAGGATAAACCCAAGGAGAAACATGCCAAGACGCATACTAATCAAACTGACAAAGACTAAACACACAGAAAAAATATTAAATGCAGCAAGGGAGAAGCAACAAGTAACATACAAGGGAAACCCCATATACTTAATAGCTGGTCTTTCAAGTGAAACTCTGCAGGCCAGAAGGGAATGGCAGGATATATTTAAAGTATTGAAACAGAAAAATATATACCAAGATTATAGTACCTGGCAAGAATCTCATTCAAAATTGATGGAGAGGCTCCAGGCTGCAGCACCAGTGGGCATGGCTGGGAAGAGCTGATCTTCTCCCTCCCAGGCAGATCTCCCTCATTACAGGCATATTCTTTACCAGTTGAGCCACCAGGGAAGCCCAAGAATACTGGAGTGGTTAGCCTATTCCTTTTCCGGCAGATCTTCCTGACCCAGGAATTGAACCAGGGTCTCCAGCATTTCAGGAGGATTTTTCCAGCTGAGCTACCAAGGAAGCCCCAAAGGTTGGATTACATAGTCTCTATTGCTCTGTTTTCAAGTTCACTAATCTTCCCTTTGTCATCTCCATTGTGCTATGGATCCCATCCAGGGGCAGTCCTAAGATGGCAGAGGAATAGGATGGGAAGATCACTTTCTCCCTGACAAAATCATCAAAAGATCATATGAACCCTGAGCAAATTCCACAAAACCACTTCTGAATGCTGGCAAAGGACAACAGGCACCCAGAAAGGCGGCCCATTCTCTTCAAAAGATGTTTTATCATCAGTGCTGTATGGATGGAGAAGTCTAGAGGCTACTCTAAGAATAAGACTGAAAGCCAGAGCCAGGTGGCTTAAATCCAAAACTTGAGAACACCAGAAAACTCCTGACTCCAGGGAATATCAATCAACAAGAGCTAATCCAAAAGCCTTATACTTACACTGGAACCAGGCTACACCCAAGAGCCAACAAGTTTCAGAGCAAGACATACCAAGCTAATTCTCCAGAGCCAACAAGTTTCAGAGCAAGACATACCAAGCTAATTCTCCAAGAATCCAGGAACATAACCCTCAACATTAAAATACAGGCAGCCAAAAGACACACCAAACCCACAGACATAAAAACTCACTAGTGGACACTTCACTGCACTCCATAGAGAATAGATTCAGCTCCACCAACCAGAACACCAATGCAGGCTCCCCTAACCAGGAAAACCTGGCAAGCCACTCGTCCAACCCCACTCACAGGAAGTAACCTCTACAAGAGGAACCACAGACTTCCAGCATACATAAAGGCCACCCCAAACACAGCAATCTAAACAAGATGAAAATACAGAGAAATATTCATCAGGGAAAGAAACATGACAAATGCCCAACAAATGAAACAAAAGAGGAGGAGATAGGGAGTCTACCTGAAAAAGAATTCAGAATAATGATAGTAAAAATGATCCAAAATCTTCAAAACAAAATTCAATTACAGATAAATAGCCTGGAAACAATTATTTAGAAGATGCAAGAAATGTTTAATAAGGACCTAGAAGAAATAAAAGAGTCAATAAATAATGAATAACACAATAACTGAAATCAAAAGCACTCTGCAAGGAACCAACAGTAGAATAACTAAGGCAGAAGATAGGATAAGTGAGGTGGAAGATAGAATGCTGGAAATAAATGAAGCACAGAGGAAAAAAAAATCAAAAGAAATGAAGACAACCTCAGAGATTTCTGGGACAATGTTAAACGTCCCAAAATTCGAATCATAGGAGTCCCAGGAGAAGACAAAAAGAAAGGCCATGAGAAAATACTTGAGGAGATAATAGTTGAAAACTTCCCTAAAATGGAGAAGCAAGAAGCCACCCAAGCCCAAGAAACCCAGAGAGTCCCAAACAGGATAAACCCAGGGCAAAACACCCTAAGAAACTTATTAATAAAATTTAAAAAGATGAAACACAAAGAGCAACTATTAAAATTTAAAAAGATGAAACACAAAGAGCAACTATTAAAAGCAGCAAGGGAAAAGCAACAAATAACACACCAGAGGATTCCCATAAGGATAACAGCTGATCTTTCAATAGAAACTCTTCAGGCTAGAAGGGAATGGCAGGACATACTTAAAGTGATGAAAGAGGAAAACCTACAACCCAGATTACTGTACCCAGCAAGGATCTCATTCAAATATGAAGGAGAAATCAAAAGCTTTACAGAAAAGCAAAAGCTGAGAGAACTCAGCACCACCAAACCAGCTCTTCAACAAATGCTAAAGGATCTTCTCTAGACAGGAAACACAGGAAAGGTGTATAAACTCGAACCCCAAACAACAAAGTAAATGGCAATGGGATCATACTTATCAATAATTACCTTAAATGTAAATGGGTTCAATGCCCCAACCAAAAGACAAGGACTGGCTGAATGGATACAAAAACAAGACCCCTATATATGCTGTCTACAAGAGACTGACCTCAAACCTAGGGACACATACAGACTGAAAGAAGGGCTGGGAAAAGATGTTTCACACAAATGGAGACCAAAAGAAAGCAGGAGTAGCAATACTCATATCAGATAAAATAGACTTTGAAATAAAGGCTGTGAAAAGAGACAAAGAAGGACACTACATGATGATCAAAGGATCACTCTAAGAAGATATAACAATTATGAATATATATGCACCCAAAATAGGATCACTGCAATATGTAAGGCAAATGCTAACAAATATGAAAGGGGAAAATAACAGTAACACAATAGTAGTGGAAGACTTTAATACCCCACTCACACATACGGATAGATCAACTAAACAGAAAATTAGCAAGGAAACACAAACTGTAAATGATACAATGAAGCACTTAGACCTAATTGGTATCTATAGGAAATTTCAGCCCCAAAAGAATGGATTTCACCTTTTTTTCGTGTGCAAACGGAACATTCTTCAGGATAGATCACATCCTGGGCCATAAATCTAGTCTTCATAAATTGAAAAAAAAAAAAAAAAATCATTTCCAGCCTCTTTTCTGATCACAATGTGGTAAGATTAGATGTCAACTACAGGAAAAAAAAAAAAAAAACAACTGTTTACAAACATATGGAGGCTAAACAACATGCTTCTGAATAACCAACAAATCACAGAAGAAACTAAAAAAAGAAATCAAAATATGCATAGAAATGAATGAAAACACGACAATCCAAAACCTATGGGATTCAGTAAAAGCAGTGCTAAGGGGAAGATTCATAGCAATACAAGCTTACCTCAAGGAACAAGATAAAAATCATGTAAATAACTTAACTCTACACCTAAATCAACTAGAAAAAGAAGAAATGAAGAACCCCAGGGTTACTAGAAGGAAAGAAATAATAAAAATGAGGGCAGAAATAAATGAAAAAGAAATAAAGGAGACCATAGCAAAAATCAACAAAGGTAAAAGCTGGTTCTTTAAGAAGATAAATAAAATTGACAAACCATTAGCCAGACTCATCAAGAAAAAAAAAGGAAAAAGAATCAAAGCAACAAAATTAGAAATAAAAATGGAGAAATCACAACAGCAGCATAGAAATGCAACAGATCATAAGAGACTACTATCAGCAACTATATGCCAATAAAATGGACAACTTAGAAGAAATGGACAAATTCTTAGAAAAGTATAACTTTCCAAAACTGAACCAGGAAGAAATAGAAAAATTTAACAGAGACATCACAAGCATGGAAATCAAAACTGTAATTAGAAATCTTCCAACAAACAAAAGCCCAGGACCAGACGGCTTCACAGCTGAATTCTACCAAAAATTGAGAGAAGAGCTAACACCTATCCAACTCAAAGTCTTCCAGAAAATTGCAGAGGAAGGTAAACTTCCAAACTCATTCTATGAGGCCACCATCACCCTAATACCAAAACCAGACAAAGATGCCACAAAAAAGGAAAACTACAGGCCAATATCACTGATGAACATAGATGCAAAAATCCTTAACAAAAGTCTAGCAAACAGTATCCAACAACATATAAAAAAGATCATACATCATGACCAAATGGGTTTCATCCCAGGGATGCAAGGATTCTTCAATATTCACAAATCAATCAATGTGATACACCACATTAACAAATTGAATGAATAAAAACCATATGATTATCTCAATAAATGCAGAGAAAGCCTTTGGCACAATTCAATATCCATTTATAATAAAAGGAAAAAAACCCTCCAGAAAGCAGGAATAGAAGGAACATAACTCAACATAATAAAAGCCATATATGATAAATCCACAGCAAACATTATCCTCAATGGTGAAAAGTTAAAAGCATTTCCCCTAAAGTCAGAAACAAAATAAGGGCACCCACTCTCAGCACTACTATTCAACATAGTTTTGGAAGTTTTAGCCACAGGAATCAGAGAAGAAAAAGAAATAAAAGGAATCCAGATTGGAAAAGAAGAAGTAAAACTCTCACCATTTGCAGATGACATGATCCTCTATATAGAAACCCCTAAAGACTCCACCAGAGAATTACTAGAGCTAATTAATGAATATAGTAAAGGTGCAGGATGTAAAATTAACACACATAAATCCCTTGCATTCCTGTATACTAACAATGAGATAACACAAAAAAAATTAAGGAAACAATTCCATTCGTCATTGCAACGAAAAGAATAAAATACCTAGGAATAAATCTACCTAAAGAAAAAAAAAAAGACCTATATATAGAAAAATATAAACACTGCTGAAATAAATCAAAGAGGACACAAATAGATGGATAAATATACCATGTTCATAGATTGAAAGAATCAATATAGTGAAAATGAGTATACTACCCAAAGCAATCTATAGATTGAGTTGAATCTCTGTCAAGCTACCAACGATATATATATATTTTTTTTACCAACGATATTTTTCAGAGAACTAGAACAAGCAATTCCACAATTTGTATGGAAATACAAAAAACCTCAAATGGCCAAAGCAATCTTGACAGACAAGAATGGAACTGGAGGAATCAACTTGTCTGACTTCAGACTATCCTACAAATCTACAGTCATCAAGACAGTATGGTACTGGCACAAAGACAGAAATATAGATCAATGAAACAAAATAGAAAGCCCAGAGATAAATCCACACACCTATGGACACCTTATCTTCGACAAAGGAGGCAAGAACACAAAATGGAGCAACAGCAATCTCTTTAACAAGTGGTGCTGGGAAAAGTGGTCAACCACTTGTAAAAAAATGAAAATAGAACACTTTCTATTTCCAGTTTTTTAAGGAATCTCCACACTGTTCTCCATAGTGGCTGTACTAGTTTGCATTCCCACCAACAGTGTAAGAGGGTTCCCTTTTCTCCACACCCTCTCCAGCATTTATTATTTGTAGACTTTTGGATCGCAGCCATTCTGACTGGTGTGAAATGGTACCTCATAGTGGTTTTGATTTGCATTTCTCTGATAATGAGTGATGTTGAGCATCTTTTCATGTGTTTGTTAGCCATCTGTATGTCTTCTTTGGAGAAATGTCTATTTAGATCTTTGGCCCATTTTTTGATTGGGTCATTTATTTTTCTGGAGTTGAGCTGTAGGAGTTGCTTGTATATATTTTTTTTTTCACAGTATTTTTTCTATTTATTTAAAACCTTTTTATGTTTCACAGAAATTTTCATATGTTATACAAACTTTCATACCTTATGTTGATTATTAATTAAAAATATTTTTATTGATACTATGAAGGGCAGTTTTCCATCAAGTTAGGGTCAGTCACTCAGTCGTGTTCAACTCCTTACTCAAACTCATGTCCATCGAGTCGGTGATGCCATCAAAACATCTCATCCTCTATCGTCCCTTCTATTCCCATCTTCAATATTTCCCGCATCAGGGTCTTTTCAAATAAGTGAGTACTTCATACTGGGTGGTCAAAGTATTGGAGTTTCACCTTCAGCATCAGTCCTTCCAATGAACACCCAGGACTGATCTCCTTTAGGATGGACTGGTAGATCTCCTGGCAGTCTAAGGGACTTGCAAGAGTCTTCTCCAGCACCACAGTTCAAAAGCATCAATTCTTCGGTGCTCAGCTTTCTTCACAGTCCAACTCTCACTTCCATACATGACCACTGGAAAAACCATAGCCTTGACTAGATGGACCTTTGTTGGCAAAGTAATGTCTCTGCTTTTTAATAGGCTGTCTAGGTTGATCACAACTTTCCTTCCAAGGAGTAAGCATCTTTTAATTTCATGGCTTCAGTCACCATCTGAAGTAATTTTGGAGCCCTCCCAAATAAAGTCAGCCACTGTTTCCACTGTTTCCCCATCTATTTCCCATGAAGTGATGGGACCGGATGCCATGATCTGAGTTTTCTGAATGTTGAGCTTTAAGCCAACTTTTTCACTTTCCTCTTTCACTTTCATCAAGAGGCTCTTTAGTTCTTCTTCACTTTCTGCCATAAGGGTGGTGTCATCTGCATATCTGAGGTTATTGATATTTCTCCCAGCAATCTTGATTCTGGCTTGTGCTTCCTCCAGCCCAGCGTTTCCCATGATGTACTCTGCATATAAGTTAAATAAGTAGGGTGACAATATACAATTTAACTCAGATGACCATTATATCTACTACTGTGGGGAGGAATCCCTTAGAAGAAATCGAGTAGCCATCATAGTTAACAAAAGAGTTCGAAATGCAGGACTTGGGTGCAATCTCAAAAACGACAGAATGATCTCTCTTCGTTTCCAAGGCAAACCATTCAATATCATGGTAATCCAGGTCTATGCCCCAACCAGTATTGCAGAAGAAGCTGAAGTTGAACAGTTATATGAAGACCTACAAGACCTTCTAGAACTAACACCCAAAAAAGATGTCCTTTTCATTATAGGGGACTGGAATGCAAAAGTAGGAAACCAAGAAACACCTGGAGTAACAGGCAAATTTGGCCTTGGAGTATAAAATGAAGCAGGGCAAAGACTAATAGAGTTCTGCCAAGAGTATGTACTGGTCATAGCAAACACCCTCTTCCAACAACAAAAGAGAAGACTCTATACATGGACATCACCAGAGGGTCAACACCGAAATCACATTGATTATATTCTTTGCAGCCAAAGATGGAGAAGCTCTATACAGTCAGCAAAAAACAAGACCAGGAGCTTGAGATCCCCGTGATCTTGTGGCTCAGATCATGAACTCTTTATTGCCAAATTCAGATTGAAATTGACGAAAGTGGAGAAAACCACTAGACCATCCAGGTATGACCTAAATCAAATCCAGTGGAAATGACAAATAGATGCAAGGGATTAGATCTTTTTTTTTTTTTTTTTTGCTTAATAAAATTCCTATTAAACTCGACGTTTGCCCATGAGGAAATATCAATATATAATCAGAGGACTACAGCTTTTATCAAAAAATATTTTAAGAGACACATTGTATTTAGATTGCTGAAGAGTTGTAATGAACCCCTACTTTCAACTTAGGGGAAAAGGAAGCCCATCATTAAGCAATCTGTTGGGCAATGCCATGTTTAACTATTCTCATTGTTCGATTTTTTTTTTTTTTAACAATGTATTTTTATTTTTTTTATTTTTTTCTTTTTTTTAATTTCAGATATACACATGCTCCCCATCCTGAACCCTCCGCCCTCCCCCCTCCCCATACCATCCCCCTGGGCCTTCCCAGCGCACCAGCCCCAAGCATCCAGCATCGTGCACTGAACCTGGACTGGCATCTCGTTTCATACATGACATTTCACATGTTTCAATGCCATTCTCCCAAGTATATTTTTGAGATTAGTTGTTTGTCGGTTGCTTCATTTGCTATTATTTTCTTCCATTCTGAAGGCTGTCTTTTCACCTTGCTGATAGTTTCCTTTGATGTGCAGAAGCTTTTAAGTTTAATTAGGTCCCATTTGTTTATTTTTGCTTTTATTTCCAATATTCTGGGAGGTGGGTCATAGAGGATCCTGCTGTGATGTATGTCAGAGAGTGTTTTGCCTATGTTCTCCTCTAGGAGTTTTATAGTTTCTGGTCTTACGTTGAGATCTTTAATCCATTTTGAGTTTATTTTTGTATATGGTGATCCAGCAATCCCACTGCTGGGCATACACACTGAGGAAACCAGAAGGGAAAGAGACACGTGTACCCCAATGTTCATCGCAGCACTGTTTATAATAGCCAGGACATGGAAGCAACCTAGATGTCCATCAGCAGATGAATGGATAAGAAAGCTGTGGTACATATACACAATGGAGTATTACTCAGCCATTAAAAAGAATACATTTGAATCAGTTCTAATGAGGTGGATGAAACTGGAGCCTATTATACAGAGTGAAGTAAGCCAGAAGGAAAAACACCAATACAGTATACTAACGCATATATATGGAATTTAGAAAGATGGTAACAATAACTCTGTATACGAGACAGCAAAAGAGACACTGATGTATAGAACAGTCTTATGGACTCTGTGGGAGAGGGAGAGGGTGGGAAGATTTGGGAGAATGGCATTGAAACATGTGAAATGTCATGTATGAAACGAGATGCCAGTCCAGATTCAATGCATGATGCTGGATGCTTGGGGCTGGTGCACTGGGACGACCCAGAGGGATGGTATGGGGAGGGAGGAGGGTTCAGGATAAATTTTAAGAAAAAAAAAAAAAAAGAATTTTCCACAGTTTGTTGTGATCCACACAGTCAAAGGCTTTGGCATAGTCAATAAAGCAGAAATAGATGCTAAAAAAAAAAAAAAAAAAAAAACACTTTCTAACACCATACACAAAAATAAACTCAAAATGGATTAAAGATCTAAATGTAAGACCGGAAACTATAAAACTCCTAGAGGAAAAGATAGGCAAAACACTCTCTGACATAAACCACAGCAGGATCCTCTATGACCAACCTCCCAGAGTAATGGAAATAAAAGCAAAAATATACAAATGAGACCTAATTAAATTTAAAAACTTTTGCATAATGAAGGAAACTATATGCAAGGTGAAAAGACAGCTTTCAGAATAGCAAATGAAGCAACTGACAAATTAATCTCAAAAAAAAAAAAAAAAAACAAGAAACTCCTGAAGCTCAATTCCACAAAAATACATGACCCAATCAAAAATGGGCCAAAGAACTAAATAGACATGTCTCCAAAGAAGACATACAGATGACAAACAACACATGAAAAGATGCTCAACATCACTCATTATTAGAGAAATGCAAATCAAAACCTCAATGAGGTACCATCTCAGGCTAGACAGAATGGCTGCTATCAAAAAGTCTACAAAAAATAAATACTGGAGAGGTTGTGGGGAAAAGGGAACCCTCTTACACTATTGATGGGAATGCAAACTAGTACAGCCACTATGAAGAACAATGTGGAGATTCCTTAAAAAACTAGAAGTAGAACTGCCATACTACCCAGCAATCCCACTGCTGGGCATACACACTGGGAAAACGAGAATTAAAAGAGGCACGTGTTCCCCAATGTTCATCACAGCACTGTTTTCAACAGTCGGGACATGGAAGCAACCTAGATGTCCATTGGCTGCTGCTGCTGCTGCTGCTGCTGCTAAGACGCGTCAGTTGTGTCTGACTCTGTGTGACCCCATAGACAGCAGCCCACCAGGACTCCTTGTTCATCACCAACTTCCGGAGTTCACCCAAACTCATGTCCATCAAGTCAGTGATGACATCCAGCCATCTTATCTTCTGTTGTCCCCTTCTCCTCTTGCCCCTAATCCCTCCCAGAATCAGAATCTTCCAATGAGTCAACTCTTTCCATGAGGTGGCCGAAGTATTGGAGTTTCAGCTCTACCATCAGTCCTTCCAAAGAACACGCAGGACTGATCTCCTTTAGAAGAGACTGGTTGGATCTCCTTGTGGTCCAAGGGACTCCTAAGAGTCTTCTCCAACACCACAGTTCAGAAGCATCAATTCTTCTGTGCTCAGGTTTCTTCACAGTCCAACTTTCACATCCATACATGACCACTGGAAAAAACCATAGCCTTGACCAGATGGACCTTGATTGGCAAAGTAATATCTCAGCTTTTGAATATGCTATCTAGGTTGGTCATAACGTTCCTTCCAAAGACTAAGCATCTTTTAATTTCATGGCTGCAATCACCATCTGCACTGATTTTGGAGCCCCCAAAAATAAAGTCTGACATGGTTTCCGTTGTTTCTCCATCTATTTCCCATGAAGTGATGGGACCAGATTCCATGATGTTAGTTTTCTGAAAATTGAGTTTTAAGCCAACTTTTTCACTTTCCTCTTTCACTTTCATCAAGAGGCTTTTTAGTTCCTCTTCACTTTCTGCTGTAAGGGTGGTGACATCTGCATATCTGAGGTTATTGATATTTCTCCTGGCAATCTTGATTCCAGCTTGTGCTTCTTCCAGCCCAGCATTTCTCATGATGTACTCTGCATATAAGTTAAATAAGCAGGGTGACAATATACAGTCTTGATGTATTCGTTTTCCTATTTGGAACCAGTCTGTTGTTCCATGCCCAGTTGTAACTGTTGCTTCCTGACCTGCATACAGGTTTCTCAAGAGGCAGGTTGGCTGGTCTGATATTCCCATCTCTTTCAGAACTCTCCACAGTTTACTGTGATCCACACAATCAAACCTTTGGCATAGTCAATAAAGCAGAAATAGATGTTTTTCTGGAACTCTGTTCCTTTTTCCATAATCCAGCAGATGTTGGCAATTTGATCTCTGATTCTTCTGCTTTTTCTAAAACCGGCTTGAACATCTGGAAGTTAACAGTTCATGAATTGCTGAAGCCTGGCTTGGAGAATTTTGAGCATTACTTTACTAGCGTGTGAGATGAGTGCAATTGTGCGGTAGTTTGAGCATTCTTTGGCATTGCCTTTCTTTGGGATTGGAATGAAAACTGACCTTTTCCAGTCCTGTGACCACTGCTGAGTTCTCCAAATTTGTGGGCATATTGAGTGCAGCACTTTCACAGCATCATCTTTCAGGATTTGGAAGAGCTCAACTGGAATTCCATCACCTCCACTAGCTTTGTTCACAGTGATGCTTTCTAATGCCCACTTGACATCACATTCCAGGATGTCTGGCTCTAGGTGAGTGATCACACCATCGTGATTATCTGGGTTGTGAAGCTCTTTTTTGTACAGTTCTTCTGTGTATTCTTGCCACTTCTTAATATCTTCTGCTTCTGTTAGGTTCATACCATTTCTGTCCTTTACCGATCCTATCTTTGCATGAAATATTCCCTTAGTGTCTCTTATTTTCTTGAAGAGATCTCTAGTCTTTCCCATTCTGTTGTTTTCCTCTATTTCTTTGCATTGATCGCTTAGAAGGCTTTCTTATCTCTTCTTGCTATTCTTTGGAACTCTGCATTCAGATGCTTATATCTCTCCTTTTCTCCTTTGCTTTTCACTGCTCTTCTTTTCACAGCTATTTGTAAGGCCTCCCAGACAGCCATTTTGCTTTTTTGCATTTCTTTTCCCTGTGGATGGTCTTGATCTCTGTCTCCTGTACAATATCACAAACCTCTGCATAGTTCATCAGGTACTCTGTCTATCAGATCTAGTCCCTTAAATCTATTTCTCACTTCCACTGTATAATTATAAGGGATTTGATTTAGGTCATACCTGAATGGTCTAGTAGTTTTCCCTACTTTCTTCAATTTAATTCGGAATTTGGCAATAAGGAGCTCATGATCTGAGCCACAGTCAGCTCCCGGTCTTGTTTTTGCTGACGGTATAGAGCTTCTCCATCTTGGCTACAAAGAATATAATCAGTCTGACTTCAGTGTTGACTGTCTGATGATGTACATGTGTAAAGTCTTCTCTTGTGTTGTTGGAAGAGAGTGTGTGCTATGACCAGTGCATTCTCTTGTCAAAACTCTATTAGCTTTTGCCCTGCTTCATTCCGTATTCCAAGGCCAAATTGGCCTATTACTGCAGGTGTTTCATAACTTCCTACTTTTGCATTCCAGTCTGCTATAATGAAAAGAACATCTTTTTTGGGTGTTAGTTCTAAAAGGTCTTTTAGGTCTTCATAGAACCGTTCAACTTCAGCTTCTTCAGTGTTACTGGTTGGAGCATAGACTTCGATTACTGTGATATTGAGTGGTTTGCCTTGGAAATGAACAGAGATCATTCTGTCGTTTTTGAGATTGCATCCAAGTACTGCATTTCAGACTCTTGTTGACCATGATGGCTACTCCATTTCTTCTAAGGGATTCCTGCCTGCAGTAGTAGATATAATGGTCATCTGAATTAAATTCACCCATTCAAGTCCATTTTAGTTTGCTGATTCCTAGAATGTCAACGTTCATTCTTTCCATCTCCTGTTTGACTACTTCTAGTTTGCCTTGATTCATGGACCTAACATTTCAGGTTCCTATGCAATATTGCTCTTTACAGCATCAGACCTTGCTTCTACCACCAAATACATCCACAACTGGGTATTGTTTTTGCTTTGGCTCCATCCCTTTATTCTTTCTGGAGTTATTTCTCCACTGATCTCCAGTAGCATATTGGGCACCTACCAACCTGGGGAGTTCCTCTTTCAGTATCCTATCATTTTGCCTTTTCATACTGTTCATGGGGTTGTCAAGGCAAGTATACTGAAGTGCTTTGCCATTCCCTTCTCCAGTGACCACTTTCTTTCAGACCTCTCCACCATGACCCTCCCATCTTGGGTGGCCCCACACGGCATGGCTTAGTTTCACTGAGTTAGACAAGGCTGTGGTCCGTGTGACCAGATTGACTAGTTTTCTGTGATTATGACTTAGTGTCTGCCCTCTGATGCCTCTTTCAACACCTACTGTCTTACTTGGGTTTCTCTTACCTTGGACGTGGGGTATCTCTTCACAGCTGTTCCAGCAAAGCACAGCTGCTGCTCCTTACCTTGGACAAAGGGTATCTCCTGACATCCGCCCCTCCTGACCTTGAACATGGAGTAGGTCCTCTCAGCCCTCCTGCATGCACGCAGCAACTGCTTGCCTTTGCTACGGCCATCTGGGGCGGCAGCAGTTCCAACTTGGTCTCCATCAGGCAGCCGGGGGCTTAGGGCTCCACAACCCTGGCCCCCTCACCTAGGCTACCTCCTTAGGGTGTTGTGATCCCGGGGCTGGGGGCTCAGGGGAGGCTCAGTCGAAGGAACACGGTGGCGGAGAGCAAGCCGCCAGCTCGCCAGTAATGGAATATTACTCAGCTATTAAAAAATAATGCATTTGAATCAGTTCTAATGAGTTGGATGAAACTGGAGCCTATTATACATAGTGAGTGAAGTCGCCCAGTCGTATCAGACTCTTTGTGACCCCATGGACTGTAGCCTACCAGGCTCCTCTGTCCATGGGATTTTCCAGACAAGAATACTTCAGTGGGTTGCTGTTTCCTTCTCTAGGGGGGGTCTTCCAAACCCAGGGATCGAACCCAGGTCTCCTGCATTGTTGGCAAATGCTTTTACCATCTGAGCCACCAGGGAAGTCTGACATATATAGTGAAGTAAGTCTGAAAGAAAAACACCAATACAGTATATTAATGCATATATATGGAATTTAGAAAGATGGTAATGATGACCCTATATGCAAGACAGCAAAAGAGACTCAGATGTAGAGAACAGTATTTTGGACTCTGTGGGAGAAGGCGAGGGTGGGATGATTTGAGAGAATAGCACTGAAACATGTATATTATCATATGTGAAATTGATATCCAGTCCAGGTTTGATGCATGAGACAGGGTGCTCAGGGCTGGTGCACTGGGATGAGCCTGAGGGATGGGATGGGGAGAGAAGTGGGAGGGAATTTAGGATGGGGAACAAATATACACCCATGGCTGATTCATGTCAATGTATGGCAAAAACCGCTACAATATTTTAAAATAATTATCCTCCAATTAAAATTAATTAATTAATTTTTAAAAATTGATGGAGAAGTAAAAAAGTTTTCAGACAAGCAAAAGTTATGAGAATTCAGTACCACCAAACCAGGTTTACAAGAAATGTTAAAGGGAATTATATAGCCAAGAAATACACGGGGAGTAGAAATAGCTACAAAATCGACCCCAAACAATTAAGAAAATGACAATGGGAACATATATATCAATAATTACTTCAAATGTAAATAGATTAAATTCTTTACCAAAGACACAGACTGACTGAATGGATTAAAAAAAAAAAAAAAAAAACAAGACCCATATATATATACTGTCTACAAAAAACCCACTTGAGACCTAAAGACACATATAGACTGAAAGTGAGATGATGGGAAAATATATTTCATGCAAATGGGAAGCAAAAGAAAGCTGGAATAGCAATCCTCATATCAGACAAAATAGACCTCAAAATAAAGAAGATTACAAGAATTAAGGAAAAACACTACATAATGATCAAGGGATCAATCCAAAAGGAAGACAAAACAATTGTAAATATCTATGCATCCAAACGGAGAAGGCGATGGCACCCCACTCCAGTACTGTTGCCTGGAAAATCCATGGACAGAGGAGCCTGGTAGGCTGCAGTCCATGGGGTAGCAAAGAATCGGACACGACTTAGTGACCTCACTTTCACTTTTCATTTTCATGCACTGGAGAAGGAAATGGCAACCCACTCCAGTGTTCTTGCCTGGAGAATCCCAGAGACGGGGGAGGCTGGTGGGCTGCCATCTATGGGGTTGCACAGAGTCGGACATGACTGAAGCGACTTAGCAACAGCAGCAGCAGCATGCATCCAAAATAGGAGCACCCCAATACATAAAAAATTAAACACTAACAGACATAAAAGGAGAAATTGACAGTGACACAATAATAGTAGGAGACTTTAACACCCCACTCACACCAATGGGCAGATCATGAAAAAAGAAAATTAATAAGGAAACTCAAGTCTTATATGATACACTAGATGAGATAGATCTCATTGATATCTTCAGGACATTCCATCCAAATGCAAAAGAATACTACTTCTTTTCAAGTGCACATGGAACATTCCCCAGGATAGACCACATCTTGAGTCACAAATCAAGCCTCAGTAAATAAGAAAATTGAAATCATATCAAGCATCTTCTCTGACCACAATGCTATGAGAGTGGATATCAATTAGAAGAAAAAAAAAACTGTAAGAAACACAAACACATGGAGATTAAACAACACGTTTCTAAATAACCAACAGTTTACTGAAGAAATCAAAAGGGAAATCAAAAAAATTTCTAGAAGCAAATGACAATGCAAACACACAATTCAAAACCCATGGGATGAAGCAAAAGAAGTTCTAAGAGTAAAGTTTATAGCAATACAATCCTACCTCAAGAAACAAACAAACAAACCAAAAAACAAACAAACAAACAAACAAAAAACATTGAATAGACAATGTAACTTTACATCTAAAACAACTGGAAAAAGAAGAAGAAGAAAAAATTATTAGAAGGAAAGAAATCATAAAGATCCAAGCAGAAATAAATGAAAAAGAAATGAAAAACAATAATAAGGATTAATAAAACTAAAAGCTGGTTCTTTGAAAAGAAAAACAAAATTGACAAGCCTTTAGCCAGATTCATCAAGAAAAAAGAGAGAATAATCAAATCAACAAAATTAGAATTGAAAAAGCAGAAGTTACAACAAACCATGCAGAAATACAAAGAATTATAACAGACTAACTATTATGAACAACTATATGGCAATAAAATGGATAACCTGGGAGAAATGCACAGGTTCTTAGAAAAGTTCAACCTTCCAAGCCTGAACCAGGAAGAAATAGAAATTATGAATAACCCAATTGCAAGCACTGAAAATGAAGCTGTGATAAAAAAAAAAAAAAAACTCCCAGAAAACAAAAGCCCAGGACCAGATGGCTTCACAAGAGACTTCTATCAAACATTTAGAGAAGAGCTAATGCCTATCTTTCTAAAGGTCTTTCAAAAAATTGCAGAGCAAGGAACACTTCCAAACTAATTGTATGAGGCCATCATCAACCTGATACCAAAACCAGACAAAGATCCCACAGAAAGAGAAAACTACAGGCCAATATCACTGATGAACATAGATGCAAAAATCCTCAACAAAATTTTAGCAAACAGAATTCAGCAGCACATCAAAATTTCAAACACCATGATCAAGTTGGGTTTATTCCTGGAATGCAAGGATTCTTCAATATATGTAAATCAAACAGTGTGATATACTATATTAACAAATTGAAAGATAAAAACCATATGATAATCTCAATAGATGAATAAAAAGCCTTTGACAAAATTCAGCACCCATTTGTTATTAAAACTCCTCAAAAGCTGGGCATAGAAGGAACCTACCTCAACACAGTAAAGGCCATTTTTGATAAGCCTACAGCAAACATTATTCTCAATGGTGAATAACTGAAAGCATTCCCCCTAAGATCAGGGACAAGACAAGAGTGTCCACTCCAACATTATTGGTCAACATAGTTCTGGAAGACCTAGCTACAGTAATCAGAGAAGAAAAAGAAATAAAAGGAATCCAGATCAGAAAAGAAGAAATAAAGCTCTCACTGTATGCAGATAACATGATACTGTACATAGAAAACCCTAAAGATAGTATCAGAAAATTACTAGAGCTAATCACTGAATTTAGCAAAGTTGCAGGATATGAAATCAATACACAGAAATCACTTGCATTTCTATATACTAACAATGGAAAATCAGAAAGAGAAACTTAGGAATCAATCCCATTCACCATTGCAACAAAAAGAATTAAATATCTAGGAATAAACTTATCTAAGGAGACAAAAAAACTGTATGCAGAAAATTATAAGACACTAATGAAAGAAATCAAAGATGACATAAACAGAGAGATATTCCATTTTCCTGGGTAGGAAGAATCAATATTGTGAAAATGACTATACTACCAAATGCAATCTACAGATTCAGTGTTTCCCCTCTCAAATGACCAATGGCATTTTTCACAGAACTATAACAAAATATTTCACAATTCATATGGAAACACAAAAGACCCTGAATAGCCAAATTAGTCTTAAGAAAGAAGAATGGAGCTGGGGGAATCAACCTTCCTGACTTCAGATTATACTACAAAGATATGATCATCAAGACAGTATGCTACTGGCACAAAAACAGAAATATAGACCAATTGAATAAGATTGAAAGCCCAGAAATAAACCCATGCACCTATGGGTACCTTATTTTTGACAAAGGAGGCAAGAAAACACAATGGGGCAAAGAATACCCCTTCAATAAATGGTGCTTGGAAAACTGGACAGCTACATATAAAAGAATGATACAGGATGCTTGGGGCTGGTGCACTGGGATGACCCAGAGGGATGGTGTGGGGAGGGAGGTGGGAGGGGGGTTCAGGATTGGGAACATGTGTACACCTGTAGCAGATTCATGTTGATGTGTGGCAGAACCAATACAATATTGCAAAGTAATTAGCCTCCAATTAAAATAAATAAATTTAAATTAAAAAAAGAAGAACATTTCCTAACACCATACACAAAGATAAACTCAAAATGGATTAAAGACCTAAATGTAAGACAAGAAACTAAAAATCCTAGAGGAAAATATAGGCAGAACACTCGATGACATAAATCAAGGCAAGATCCTCTATGAATCACCTCTTCAGTTCAGTTCAGTTCAGTCGGTCAGTCGTTTCTGACTCTTTGTGACCCCATGAATTGCAGCATGCCAGGACACCCTGTCCATCACCAACACCCAGAGTACACCCAAACCCATGTCCATTGTGTCGGTGGTGCCATCAAACCATCTCATCCTCTGTCATCCCCTTCTCCTCCTACCCTCAATCTTTCTCAGCATCAGGGTCTTTCCAAATGAGTCAGCTCTCCGCATCAGGTGGCCAAAGTTTTAGGGTTTCAGCTTCAACATCAGTCCCTCCAATGAACACCCAGGACTGATCTCCTTTAGGATGGACTGGTTGGATCTCCTTGCAGTCCAAGGGTCTCTCAAGAGTCTTCTCCAACACCACAGTTCAAAAGCATCAAGTACTCAACGCTCAGTTTTCTTTATAGTCCAACTCTCACATCCAGACATGACTACTGGAAAAACCATAGCCTTTACTAGACGGACCTTTGTTGGCAAAGTAATGTCTCTGCTTCTTAATATGCTGTCTAGGTTGGTCATAACTTTTCCTTCCAAGGAGCAAGCATCTTTTAATTTCATGGTTGCAATCACCATCTGAACTGATTTTGGAGCCCACAAAAATAAAGTCAGCCACTGTTTCCACTGTTTCCCCATCTATTTCCCATGAAGTGATGGGAAAGGATGCCATGATCTTAGTTTTCTGAATATTGAGCTTTAGGCCAACTTTTTCACTCTCCTCTTTCATTTCATCAAGAGGCTCTTTAGTTCTTCTTCACTTCCTGCCATAAGGGTGGTGTCATCTGCATATCTGAGCTTATTGATGTTTCTTCTGCCAATCTTGATTTCAGTTTGTGCTTCCTCCAGCCCAGCATTTCTCATGATATACTCTGCATATAAGTTAAATAAGCAGGGTGACAATATACAGCCTTGACATACTCTTTCCTATTTGGAACCAGTCTGTTGTTACATGTCCAGTTCTAACTGTTGCTTCCTGACCTGCATACAGGTTTCTCAAGAGGTTCCATTACTCTAAAAACCACCTCTTAGAGTAACAGAAAGAAAAAATAAAAGTAAACAAGTGATACCTGATTAAACTTAAAATCTTTTCATAGCAAAGGAAACTATAAGCAAGGTGAAAAGACAGCCCTCAGAATCGGAGAAAATAATAGCAAATGAAACAACTGACAAAAGATTAATTTCCAAAACATACAAGCAGCTCATACAACTGAATGCCAGAAAAACAAACAACCCAATCAAAAAGTGAGCAAGAAACCTAAACAGACATTTCTCCAAAGAAGACATACTGATGGCTAACAAACACATGAAAAGATGCTCAACATCGCTCATTATTAGAGAAATGCAAATCGAAACTACAATGAGATATCACCTCACACCGGTCAGAATAGCCATCATCAAAAAGTCTACAAACAATAAATGCTGGAGAGTGTGTGGAGAAAAGGGAACGCTCTTGCACTGTTGGTGGGAATGTAAATTGGTACAGGCACTATGGAAGACGATATGGAGATTCCTTAAAAAACTAGGAATAAAACCACCATATGACCCAGCAATTCCACTCCTAGGCATATGCCCTGATGAAACAAAAATTGAAAAAGACACATGTATACCATTGTTCACTGCAGCACTATTTGCAGTAGCTAGAACCTGGAAGCAACCTAGATGTCCATCAATAGATGAATGGATAAATAAGTTGTAGTACATATACACAATACCCAGCCATAAAAATGAACACATTTGAGTCAGTTCTGATGAGGTGGATAAACCTAGAACCTATTATACAGAGTGAAGTGTGTCAGAAAGAGAAAGATAAATTCCATATTCTAACATATATATATAATCTAGAAAAAATGGCACTGAAGAATTTACTTTTAGGGCAACAGTGGAAAAACAGACATCGAGAATAGACTTATGGACTTGGGGAGAGGGGAGGAGAGAGAGAGATGTGTGGAAAGAGTTACCTGGAAACTTACATTACCATATGTAAAATAGATAGCCAACGAGAATTTGCTCTATGGCTCAGGAAACTCAAACAGTGGCTCTGTATCAGTCTAGAGCTGTGGGATGGGGTGGGAGATGTGAGGGAGGTTCAAAAGGGAGGGGGTATATGTATACTTATGGCTGATTCATGTTGAGGTTTGACAGAAAACAAAATTCTGTAAAACAAGTATCCTTCAATAAAAAAAAAAAAAATTAAAATTCTACAGATAGCAAATGCTCAAGAATGTGTGGAGAAAAGGGAACCCTCCTGAAATATTGATGGGAATGTAAATTGGCACAGCCTTTATGTAGAACAGTACGGAAATTCCTTTAAAAGCTAAAATTTGTGTTACCATATTATCCTGCAATATGACTCCTGGGCATATATCCAGAGAAAACTCTAAATCGAAAAGATGCATGCACTACAATGTTAATGACAGCACTATTTACAATAGCTAAGACATGAAAGCAACCTAGATGTCCATCGACAGATGAATAGATAAAGAAGATGTGGTACATGTATACAGTGGAATACTATCAGCCAGAAGTAATGCTACTTGGACTTCAAGGAGATCAAACCAGTCAATCATAAAGGAAATCAGTCCTGAATATTCATTAGAAGGACTGATGCTGAAGCTAAAATTCCAATCCTTCAGCCACCTGATACAAAGAACTGACTCATTGGAAAAGACCCTGATGCTGGGAAAGATTCAAGGCAGGAAGAAAAGGGAGGCGACAGAGGATGAAATGGTTGGATGGTATCACTGACTCGATGGACATGAGTTTGAGCAAGCTCCGGGAGTTGGTGATGGACAGGGAAGCCTGGCATGCTGCAGTCCATGGGGTCACAGAGAGTTGGACACGACTGAGCAACTGAACTGAACTTAATGCTACTTGCAGCCACATGGATGGACCTAGAGATTAACATACTAAGTGAAGTCAGACAAAGACAAATACCATATGATATCACTTATATGTGGAATCTAAAATATGATAACAAATGAAATTACTTTCAAAACAGAAACAGACACATAGACATAGAAAACAAAATCATGGTTACCAAAGTGGAAAGGGGATGGGGCAGGGATAAATTAAGAGTTTGGGATTAGCAGACACAAACTACTGTATATAAAATAGGTAAACAACAAAGTCATACTGCATAGCACAGGGAACTCTATCCAATATCCTGTAATAAACCATAATGGAAAATAACATGAAATACACACACACACACTCATACACACACACACATATATATATATATATATGCACACACACACATACATATATATATGCATATATACATACACATATATATATATATATAACTTTGTTGTATACCAAAAATTAACACAACATTACAAATCAGCTATACTTCATTAAAAAAAAAAAAAAGAAGAAGTAGCAAATCGTCAAACGGAGCAAGTGTCAGCAAACCAGAACCCACAAGCCAAGTGTGACCTGTTTCCTGTCTTTGTAAATAAAATTTTATTGGCCCCCACACATGCCTGTTTGTTTATGTATTGTCTATATCTTCCTTTATGTTAAACAGTTAGAGCTGAGTAGTTGCAATTAAAATCATATGACTTGAAAAGAAGGTCTAAAATATTTATTATCTTGGCCTTTACAAAAGAAAGTTTACTGATACCTGTCTTCATTTCAGTTCAGTTCAGTTCAGTCGCTCAGTCCTGTCCAACTCTTTGTGACCCCATGAATTGCAGCCCTCCAGGCCTCCCTGTCCATCACCAACTCCCAGAGTTCACTCAGACTCACGTCCATCAAGTCACTGATGCCATCCAGCCATCTCATCCTCTGCCGTCCACTTCTTCTCCTGCCCCCAATCCCTCCCAGCATCAGAGTCTTTTCCAATGAGTCAACTCTTCGCATGAGGTGGCCAAAGTACTGGAGTTTCAGCTTTAGCATCATTCCTTCCAAAGAAATCTCAGGGCTGATCTCCTTCAGAATGGACTGGTTGGATCTCCTTGAAGTCCAAGGGACTCTCAAGAGTCTTCGCCAACACCACAGTTCAAAAGCATCAATTCTTCAGCACTCAGCTTTCTTCACAGTCCAACTCTCACATCCATACATGACCACTGGAAAAACCATAGCCTTGAATAGATGGACCTTTGTTGGCAAAGTAATGTCTCTGCTTTTGAATATGCTATCTAGGTTGGTCATAACTTTCCTTCCAAGGAGTAAGTCTCTTTTAATTTCATGGCTGCAGTCACCATCTGCAGTGATTTTGGAGCCCCCCAAAAATAAAGTCTGACACTGTTTCCACTGTTTCCCCATCTATTTCCCATGAAGTGATGGGACCAGATGCCATGATCTTCGTTTTCTGAATGTTGAGTTGTAAGCCAACTTTTTCACTCTCCTCTTTCACCTTCATCAAGAGGCTTTTTAGTTCCTCTTCACTTTCTGCCATAAGGGTGGTGTCATCTGCATATCTGAGGTTGTTGATATTTCTCCCGGCAATCTTGCTTCCAGCTTGTGCTTCTTCCAGTCCAGCGTTTCTCATGATGTACTCTGCATATAAGTTAAATAAGCAGGGTGACAATATACAGCCTTGACGTACTCTTTTTCCTATTTGGAACCAGTCTGTTGTTCCATGTCCAGTTCTAACTGTTGCTATTAAATAATCTTTGAGTGGGCCTGATAGACTATGTTCCAGTATAATGCTTAATGGCTATGCAATTCACATTTTGCCTTATTGCCAAGTTTTGGATATTCTTCCTAAATACCCCTCTTTGAATCTCACTCCCTTATATCCATTACATCCCTTACATCCAGCACAGATCTCCCTACTTGGGTCTCACTCATTGATTTCTGCTTCTTCCTAACAGGAAATCGTAACTGCTTTTGGAGCCCCTGGAGATCAGAAGGATGAACCATGGCCTGGAAGAATCCGACCACTAACTTTCTTTGTCTGTGTCTCCCACCAGGCCTGCCTGTCATGTCATCAGCAAATTCACCGGAATGCACCTATATGCCCTCTGTGCAAAGCCAAGAGTCGGTCCAGGAATCCCAAAAAGCCAAAACGGAAGCAGGATGAATGAAGAGAGGGAGAACACTTAGAGCTCTGCAGCTCATGACCCCTCCCCTTGACCAGAGTGATTGATGTTTCCATGTGAAAGAACCCTTCCCCACTTCTATTTAATGTGATAGAAGCACAACCCCCCTCTCACTTTGCTTTTATTTCTTTCTGCTGTCAGAGTTTCTGGTTTAGGAAGAGATGTTGTTCAGGTGCTAATGACAGTTGTGTCTGAAGGTCCCTTCTCTCTCAGCCACATTTTAACCCCTGCCCTTGTTAGGAAACAAGGGAAGGGCAGAAATCCCAGATGTGATTCTCTGTCTCTTGCTTCTGAGGCCTAGTGCCTAAGGCCTGAGGGCTGAGTAGTCCCATATCTTGTTTCAGGTGAAGGTTCCAGTGTTCCCCCTCCCTGTACTTTTATCTTAGGCTCTGAAGGGACAACATTCTTTTTTCTGGACTTTCCTGTAGGTTTGGTGCATATATCTCCCCACTCACACCCTCATCTCATCCTCAAGGCCCAGAGGTGGCTTGGACAAGCTCTCCTTTTTGTATTAATTTGGGAGGCCTAGCTGTTTTATTAGAGTTTACCACCCCATTACCCCCTACCCTGACAGTTTCCCAAATATACTAAAGTTCTCAGGTACCAGGTTATGTGTCTGAGGACCCTAAAATCTGTAGACTTTTCTCCAATAATAACCCTAGCTTTTGACAATTAGTAGTAGATGTTCCCCACAGTGAAATCAAGGAGCCAGACCTACTCTGCAAGTCCTGCCTAATTAATTTCCTAAGTGAGGGCTCTGCTACCAGGGCTGTATTAGGCTGGAGAGATTCCAGGATGACATTTGTGTTACTTTTTGTTCAAAACCATTACTCTAACACTTTACTCCAATGGTGTATCTTAGAGTTCAGAGTAATGGGTTGTGATTCAAGTGAATGCCAGTCACCTTACCATGCAGGTAAGTGGGACCTCTACTTCAGTCATCTCTCCCTCTCTTGGGTCGGCTTTCTTCTCTAAGGCAGCTTCAGCTCAGGTCAGCTTTTGGCGACTCCCTTTCTGGTGAATTGTGCAGGTGACTTTCCCTCTGAGAAGAAAAGATTCCAGTTTCCCCTAAGCCCTACAGCTCTTCCTTTTAAACTTAAGGGATGGGATGGGGACTGATGAAAAAATGTTGGCTTCAGGTATCAGGCCATGGCTGGGGAGGGGAGGATATTTTTCCTTCCTTTCTTAACTGTATTTTTAAGTTACCACAGTGTCTGTGTGTTCATAATATATAGAAGGTTCCTCTGCTCTTTGAAAGTAAGAGCATTATGTCTGTACAAATTCTTTTAAATAAACATTTGTTCATTGGAATAAATGCTGACTCAGTGCTTACTAGTGCCAGGTAATAGAAAAGATGCAATGCCATTTCCCCTTCTGGGTAGCACTTCTTCACTCTTTTTTATTCTACACTATAAATAAGAAAACCAGGAACATCACTGCATAATAATTTACCCTATTTTTATAATAATTTCCACTTATTCAGTGCCTACTCTGTGTCAGGTCTCTATGTAAGATGGTTTATATAAATGATTGTATTTGATTTTCAAAACATTTTAAGCTAAGTATTCTTATTGCCTTTTTCCAAAAATGTAAACTGAAGCTCAGAGAAGTAACTTGTACAGAGTTAAACAGACAGCTAGTAAGAGAAATTTCAGGATTTGAACTCAGATTTGTCTGGTTCCATAGTCCATTTTTTCCCCTACTTTTTCTCCATGGTCATTTTTTAAAGCTTTTCTCCATTTTGAGATGGCTTTATCACAGAAGTAGTTGAAATAACTCTGAACTAGAAGTCAGAGACTACAAATTCAATGACTGATGCAGGAGTATAAAGGCCTGGTCCTCTATGGGGATATAATAGGGAACACCTCTGAAGGGCCATCCCAGCTTCAGAGCTCCCCGTGGGTGGACTGTGGTTTCCATTAAGACTGAGTTGGTAGCTCAGCTGGTAAAGAATCCACCTGCAATGCAGAAGACCTGGCTTTGATCCCTCGGTTGGGAAGATCCCCTGGAGGAGGGCATGGCAACCCACTCCAGTATTCTTGACAGGAGAATCCCCATGGACAGAGGAGCCTGGCAGGCTACAGTCCATAGGGTGGCAAAGAGTCAGACATGACTGAGCAACTAAGCACACACACAATAGTTCAATAGCTCCTTCTGTCAAATCCTGCCTCCTTCTTTTCCCTTGTCTTCTACAAGTGTTGATCCCATGGGCACCCTAGTTAATATTCTGTACGTTAAACTGTCCTAGTTCTTTCCAGAAACCCAACAGTTGACAGAAATTTCTCTGGTTTCAGTGTTGTCATCTGGAAAAATGGAAAAAATAATAGTACCTATTTCTGGCATTGTTGAGAGCAATGCCAGGCATGGAGTAAGCACTCAATGCCAGGCATATAGCAAGTACTTCTTCCCCTTGCACCTCTGGCATCAGGTAGATTGGATGACCACACAGAAAATAATATTTTGGATTTCCCTGGTGGTCCAGTTAGTGTCTGCCTGTCAATGAAGGGGACATGAATTCAATCCCTGGTCCAGAATGATTCCACATGCCATGGTGCAACTAAGTCCATGTGAAGCCCAGGCACCCTAGAGCCTGTGCTCTGTGACAAGAGAAGCCCCTGCAATGAGAAGCCCACAAACCAAAACTAGAGAGTAACCCTGCTTTCCACAATTAGAGAAAGCCCATGTGCAGCAGCAAAGTCCTAGTGCAGCCAAAAATAAATAAATAAAAGTAATATGCACGATACTGGATGCTTGGGGCTAGTGCACTGGGACGACCCAGAGGGATGGTATGGGGAGGGAGGAGGGAGGAGGGTTCAGGATGGGGAACACATGTATACCTGTGGCGGATTCAGTTTGGTATTTGGCAAAACTAATACAATTATGTAAAGTTTAAAAATAAAATAAAATTAAAAAAATTAAAAAATAAAAAAAAAAGAAAAAAGAAACACCATTTGTCTTAGCTGACATCACCATCTCAGATTTTGTTCAGCTACAAGCCTGCTTTTGAGGTGGCTTAAACTCACCCTGTGCAAATGGAGGACACTCGGCTGTGTGACTTGAAGTACATCTTAACCTATATTGGCCTGAGTAGGTCCCTGTAAAATATAGGAGAAGTGGTTATTGCTCTGCATCTTTGCACACTGGAGGTCAGATCTGTCAATTCAGTTGTAGCCCAAATAGTCAGGTCAGCCATTTCCCAGGGAACACTTCTGAATGAGAAGGGAACAATCAAATGTTGAACACCTATATCTTCCACCCACTGGGTGGGGTGCTACTATTTCATTTAATTTTTCTAGCTCATCTATCTATTGTTGCAAAGCAATCAACCCAAAAACTTAGCAACTTAAAATAGCCATCCTTTGCTTGTGATTCTGCAATTGGAGCAGGACTTGCTGTGAATGGTTTATTTCTATTCTATGTGGTGTTACCTTAGACAGCTTTGCTGGGGCTGAAGGAATGAAGATGTATGCCCCCTCATATCTGGTACCTCAGTTGTAGTGGCTGAAACAGCTGTGGGCTGCCTGGGCCTCCCATCTCCCTTTGTAGTATTTTATCCTCCTTTCTTCCTTCATTGGGCCTCCCTTTCCAGTTAGAACAGTGAGACATTTTTTTTAATGTGGCAGCAGTCTTCCCAGAGGGTGAGAACCAAAACTGCAAGGCCTTTTGTTGCATAAAACCAGAAGCCATACAGCAAAACTGCTTCTGTACTCTACAGGTCAAAGCAAGTCACAGAATGAACCCAGATTTAAGGAGTGGGGAAAAGAGACACTACCTCTTGATAGGAGGAGCTGCATTCAGGCCAAAGATGGGAGGAATTGTTGTTCACATTTGCAGATAACTTATCACATCATCCAACAACAAACTTACATTATGTGTGCCCATTTTTACAGATGATAAAAGTGAGGCTCAAAAAAATGGGAAAGTAGTTGCCCAACAAACAACTAGGAAGGAGCAGAACCAAGAGGCAAACCTAGGTCTCTCTACCTTTAAAGCCTGTGTTTCTTCTACCTAAAAGCAGTTATTTAGGTAGGTCTGAAACCTGGTTAGAGGAGACTAAAGGAAGAAAAGGAACAAAATAGAGTAAAAGACAAAGACGATGTGGGTGAAGGAGAGAGAAAAAGGAAGAGGAAGAGAGTAAGAAATTATTTGTTATGCTGGTAAAATGCTTTATACTTAAAGTACCTTCTTCAACATTCTCATTTAATTCTCACATTAATAGCCCTGTACTATTAGGAGAGCATGTAGTATTACATTTTATAGATGAGATCCAGAGAAGGAAACTGACTCACCTGACGTCACTTAGCAAGTTAAGAGCAAAGCCACAACTAGAACCCAGGCCTTCCAATTTGGAAATAACCTGATTTGGGGCCCGCTTTACATGTTTGACACAATGAGGATGAATTCTATACATGCTTTGTGCCAGATGGCTTGCTTTTACACTGAGGATAGGGGCTCACTCCACAGGGAAAGGACAGGCAATTTTAGCAATTCTGCTCTTAAAAGTTTATTTCACTGTTAATATTATGTCCTCAGCTTTCCCATAGCAATTATCAGCATATTTGCAATGATCAATATCTCCCAGGGTGAACTCTGGAAAGTCTGTTAACTCAAGGCCAGGTGCCCTTAGGTTAGGTACTTAACCTCTCTGGGCCTCCAATATCTCATGTAGTAGTCGTCTCCTCATGGCATTGTTGTGAAGATTAAATGAGCTAATAATATACGTAAAGTGCTTAGAACAGAAATTGAGAAGCACTCAGTAAATGATGAGGAAGAAAATTATAATGATTATGACTGGCTTCCTGAGAGGCCAAAGATGACAACGATGATGATGAGGAGGAGGAGGAAGATGGGGAGGAGGTGGGGGAGGAGGAAGAGGAAAGGAAAGAAGAAGAGAAGGGGAAGGGAAGGGGAGGAGAAGGGAGGGAGAGAAAGGGAAGAGGAGACAAGGCACAGGAGGGAAGGGATTACCCCCATGTAGGGTTTCCCACCGGAGAAGGCAATGGCAACCCACTCCAGTACTCTTGCCTGGAAAATCCCATGGATGGAGGAGTCTTGTAGGCTGCAGTCCATGGGGTCATTAAGAGTCGGATATGACTGTCTTCACTTTCACTTTTCACTTTCATGCATTGGAGAAGGAAATGGCAACCCACTCCATTGTTCTTGCCTGGAGAATCCCAAGGATGGGGGAGCCTGGTGGGCTGCTGTCTATGGGGTCACAGAGTCGGACATGACTGAAGCGACTTAGCAGCAGCAGCAGCAGTAGCAGCAGGGTTTCCCACAGAGGGAAAGCTGATAGCTGAGAGTCATGGTTCCTTTCCTGGAGCTTGATGAGATTCCAAGGTTCTGTTGCCACTTGCCAGAGTCTATCTCATGGTTGTAAAAAAACAGAGGCCCCTCATGGGAACTAGGCATAAGTCCCTCTTTTCACCACAATCTTTTCTGCTATCACTGAGGAGGGAAGACCATCACTAAACAAAAATTCCCTATAAGTAGTCTAGGCTCATGTACACTTCAGTGATTTCTGTACTGTGCAGTACAGGCAAATGACACTGACCCAGGAGCCAATTGTTCCTGAGTTCAAATCCCCAATCCTTTATTTATTAGCAGTGCATTCTTGAACAAATTTTCCAACCTCCAGTTTCTTCATCTGTAAACTGGAGACAATACCTACTGTATGAGGTTGCAGAGAGAGGCAAGGATCACCATTTACAGTAGGTCCATAATTTATGGTCACTGTGGGAGGCAGCATAGTGTAGTGGCTAAGAACATGGACACCAAAGTCAGAGAGTCTGGATTCAGCTCTTAGCAAAGCCATTTGCTGACTGTGAGACTTTCAGTGAGCTTGTTAACTTCTTGAAACCTCATAATTACAATGAAGGTAATAATAGAATTTTCCTTATTGGATTGTTCCTAGGATTAGATAAGACAGTGCTTATGAGTTGCACATAGAAAGCATTATCTGAGTGTTTCATAAAGTAAACAAATCAAATCTTCCTACCAACACTCAGTGTCATCAGCTTAGAGATGAAAATTTTTAAGCTGGTAGAAGTCAAGTGCCTTCAAATTTGGGTCTGTCTAACTCCATTAAATCATAAAAATGCTTGGAATAGTGTACTGATGTCTACAATTTATTGTGAAACGCATTGAAACTTAGCAACCTCACATAGAAGGAGCGGTGGCTGCACAGGCGCAGGAGGGCCTAGACGAGCTACTCCACTTTCAAGGTCAGGAGGGGCAGCGGTGAGGAGATACCACTCATACAAGGTAAGGAGCAGTGGCTGTGCATTGCTGGAGCAGCTGTGAAGAGATACCCCACATCCAAGGTAAGAGAAATCCAAGTAACACGGTAGGTATTGCAAGAGGGCAACAGAGGGCAGACACACTTAAACCATAATCACAGAAAACTATTCAATCTAATCACACTAGGACTGCAGCCTTGTCTAACTCAATGAAACTAAGCCATGCCCTGTAGGGCCACCCAAGACAGGCAGGTCATGGTGGAGAGGTCTGACAGACTGTGGTCCACTAGAGAAGGGAATGTCAAACCACTTCAGTATTCTTGCCTTGAGAACCCATGAACAGCATAAAAAGGGAAAATGATAGGATACTTAAAGAGGAACTCCCCAGGTCAGTAGGTGCCCAATATGCTACTGGAGATCAGTGGAGAAATAACTCCAGAAAGAATGAAGGGATGAAGCAAAAGCAAAAACAATACCCAGTTGTGGATGTGACTGGTGATAGAAGCAAGGTCAGATGTTGTAAAGAGCAATATTGCATAGGAACCTGGAATGTTAGGTCCATGAATCAAGCCAAACTGGAAGTGGTCAAACAGGAGATGGCAAGAGTGAACGTCGACATGCTAGGAATCAGTGAACTAAATGGACTTGAATGGGTGGATTTAACACAGATGACCATTATATCTACTACTGCGGGCAAGAATCCCTTAGAAGAAATGGAGTAGCCATCATGGTCAACAAAAGAGTCCGAAATGCAGTACTTGGATGCAATCTCAAAAATGGCAGAATGATCTCTGTTTGTTTCCAAGGCAAACCATTCAATATCACAGTAATCCAAGTCTATGCCCCAACCAGTAAAGCTGAAGAAGCTGAAGTTGAACGGTTTTATAAAGACCTAAAAGACCTTTTAGAACTAACACCCAAAAAAGATGTCCTTTTCATTATAGGGGACTGGAATGTAAAAGTAGGAAGTTCAAAAGAAACAAAAGAGACCATAGCAAAAATCAACAAAACCAAAAGCTGGTTCTTTGAAAGGATAAATAAAATTGACAAACCATTAGCCAGACTCATCAAGAAACAAAGGGAGAAAAATCAAATCAATAAAATTAGAAATGAAAATGGAGAGATCACAACAGACAACACAGAAATACAAAGGATCATAAGAGACTACTATCAACAATTATATGCCAATAAAATGGACAATGTGGAAGAAATGGACAAATTCTTAGAAAAGTACAACTTTCCAAAACTCGACCAGGAAGAAATAGAAAATCTTAACAGACCCATCACAAGCATGGAAATTGAAACTGTAATCAAAAATCTTCCAGCAAACAAAAGCCCAGGTCCAGATGGATTCACAGCTGAATTCTACCAAAAATTTAGAGAAGAGCTAACACCTATCCTGCTCAAACTCTTCCAGAAAATTGCAGAGGAAGGTAAACTTCCAAACTCATTCTATGAGGCCACCATCACCCTAATACCAAAACCTGACAAAGATCCCACAAAAAAAGAAAACTACAGGCCAATATCACTGATGAACATAGATGCAAAAATCCTTAACAAAATTCTAGCAATCCGAATCCAACAACACATTAAAAAGATCATACACCATGACCAAGTGGGCTTTATCCCAGGGATGCAAGGATTCTTCAATATCCGCAAATCAATCAATGTAATACACCACATTAACAAACTGAAAAATAAAAACCATATGATTATCTCAATAGATGCAGAGAAAGCCTTTGACAAAATTCAACACCCATTTATGATAAAAAACTCTCCAGAAAGCAGGAATAGAAGGAACATACCTCAACATAATAAAAGCTATATATGACAAACCCACAGCAAACATTATCCTCAATGGTGAACAATTGAAAGCATTTCCTCTAAAGTCAGGAACAAGACAAGGGTGCCCACTTTCACCATTACTATTCAACATAGTTTTGGAAGTTTTGGCCACAGCAATCAGAGCAGAAAAAGAAATAAAAGGAATCCAAATTGGAAAAGAAGAAGTAAAACTCTCACTATTTGCAGATGACATGATCCTCTACATAGAAAACCCTAAAGACTCCATCAGAAAATTACTAGAACTAATCAATGACTATAGTAAAGTTGCAGGATATAACATCAACACACAGAAATCCCTTGCATTCCTATACACTAATAATGAGAAAACAGAAAGAGAAATTAAGGAAACAATTCCATTCACCATTGCAACAGAAAGAATAAAATACTTAGGAATATATCTACTTAAAGAAACTAAAGACCTATATATAGAAAACTATAAAACACTGGTGAAAGAAATCAAAGAGGACACTAATAGATGGAGAAATATACCATGTTCATGGATTGGAAGAATCAATATAGTGAAAATGAGTATACTACCCAAAGCAATTTATAGATTCAATGCAATTCCTATCAAGCTACCAACAGTATTCTTCACAGAGCTAGAACAAATAATTTCACAATTTGAATGGAAATACAAAAAACCTCGAATAGCCAAAGCGATCTTGAGAAAGAAGAATGGAACTGGACGGATCAACCTACCTGATTTCAGGCTCTACTACAAAGCCACAGTTATCAAGACAGTATGGTACTGGCACAAAGACAGAAATATAGATCAATGGAACAAAATAGAAAGCCCAGAGATAAATCCACGCACATATGGACACCTTATCTTTGACAAAGGAGGCAAGAATATACAATGGATTAAAGACAATCTCTTTAACAAGTGGTGCTGGGAAAACTGGTCAACCACTTGTAAAAGAATGAAACTAGAACACTTTCTAACACCATACACAAAAATAAACTCAAAATGGATTAAACATCTAAATATAAGACCAGAAACTATAAAACTCCTAGAGGAGAACATAGGCAAAACACTCTCTGACATACATCACAGCAGGATCCTCTATGACCCACCTCCCAGAATATTGGAAATAAAAGCAAAAATAAACAAATGGGACCTAATTAACCTTAAAAGCTTCTGCACATCAAAGGAAACTATCAGCAAGGTGAAAAGACAGCCTTCAGAATGGGAGAAAATAATAGCAAATGAAGCAACTGACAAACAACTAATCTCAAAAATATACAAGCAACTCCTACAGCTCAAGTCCAGAAAAATAAATGACCCAATCAAAAAATGGGCCAAAGAACTAAATAGACATTTCTCCAAAGAAGACATACAGATGGCTAACAAACACATGAAAAGATGCTCAACATCACTCATTATCAGAGAAATGCAAATCAAGACCACTATGAGGTAACATTCCACACCAGTCAGAATGGCTGCAATCCAATAATCTACAAATAATAAATGCTGGAGAGGGTGTGGAGAAAAGGGAACCCTCTTACACTGTTGGTGGGAATGCAAACTAGTACAGCCACTACGGAGAACAGTGTGGAGATTCCTTAAAAAACTGGAAATAGAACTGCCTTATGATCCAGCAATCCCACTGCTGGGCATACACACTGAGGAAACCAGAAGGGAAAGAGACACATGTACCCCAATGTTCATCACAGCACTGTTTATAATAGCCAGGACATGGAAGCAACCTAGATGTCCATCAGCAGATGAATGGATAAGAAAGCAGTGGTACATATACACAATGGAGTATTACTCAGCCATTAAAAAGAATACATTTGAATCAGTTCTAGTGAGGTGGATGAAACTGGAGCCTATTATACAGAGTGAAGTAAGCCAGAAGGAAAAACACCAATACAGTATACTAATGCATATATATGGAATTTAGAAAGATGATAACAATAACCCTGTGTACGAGACAGCAAAAGAGACACTGATGTATGGAACAGTCTTATGGACTCTGTGGGAGAGGGAGAGGGTGGGAAGATTTGGGATAATGGCATTGAAACATGTAAAATATCATGTATGAAACGAGATGCCACTCCAGGTTCAATGCACAATACTGGATGCTTGGGGCTAGTGCACTGGGACGACCCAGAGGGATGGTATGGGGAGGGAGGAGGGAGGAGGGTTCAGGATGGGGAGCACATGTATACCTGTGATGGATTCATTATGATATTTGGCAAAACTAATACAATTATGTAAAGTTTAAAAATAAAATAAAATTAAAAAAAATAAAAGTAGGAAGTTATGAAACACCTGGAGTAATAGGCAAATTTGGCCTTTGGATATGGAATGAAGCAGGGCAAAGGCTAATAGAGTTTTGCCAAAAGAATGTGCTGGTCATAGCAAATACCCTCCTCCAACAACACAAGAGAAGACTTTACACATGTACATCACCAGATGATCAACACCGAAATCAGACTGATTATATTCTTTGCAGCCAAAGATGGAGAAGCTCTATACAGTCAGCAAAAACAAGACTGGGAGCTGACTGTGGATCAGATCGTGAGCTCCTTATTGCCAAATTCAGAATTAAATTGAGAAAGTAGGGAAAACTACCAGACCATTAAGGTATGTCCTAAATTAAATCCCATATGATTATACAGTGAAAGTGATAAATAGATTTAAAGGACTAGATCTGATAGAGTGCCTGATGAACTATGGATGGAGATTCGTGACATTGTACAGGAAACAGGGATCAAGACCATCCACAGGGAAAAGAAATGCAAAAAAGCAAAATGGCTGTCTGGGGACGCCTTACAAATAGCTGTGAAAAGAAGAGAAGCAAAAAGCAAAGGAGAAAAGGAAAGATATAAGCATCTGAATGCAGAGTTCCAAAGAATAGCAAGAAGAGATAAGAAAGCCTTCCTCAGTGATCAATGCAAAGAAATAGAGGAAAACAACAGAATGGGAAAGACTAGAGAGCTCTTCAAGAAAATTAGAGACACCAAGGGAACATTTCATGCAAAGATGGGCTCAATAAAAGACATAAATGGTAGGGACCTAACAAAAGCAGAAGATATTAAGAAGAGGTGGCAAGAATACACAGAAGAACTGTACAAAAAAGATCTTCATGACCCAGATAATCACGATGGTGTGATCACTCACCTAGAGCCAGACATCCTGGAATGGGAAGTCAAGTGGGCCTTAGAAAGCATCACTACTAACATATCAAGTGGAGGTGATGGAATTCCAGTTGAGCTATTTAAAATCCTGAAAGATGATGCTGTGAAAGTGCTGCACTCAATATGCCAGCCAATTTGTAAAACTCAGCAGTGGCCACAAGACTGGAAAAGGTCAGTTTTCACTCCAATCCCAAAGAAAGGCAATGCCAAAGAATGCTCAAACTAGTGCACAAATGCACTCATGCCACATGCTAGTAAATAATGCTCGAAATTCTCCAAGCCAGGCTTCAGCAATATGTAAACCATGAACTTCCAGATGTTCAAGCTGGTTTAGAAAAGGCAGAGGAACCAGAGATCAAATTGCCAACATTTGCTGGATCATTCAAAAAGCAAGAGAGTTCCAGAAAAACATATATTTCTGCTTTACTGACTATGCCGAAGCCTTTGACTGTGTGGATCACAATAAACTGTGGAAAATTCTGAAAGAGATGGGAATACCAGACCTCCTGACCTGCCTCTTGAGAAACCTGTATGCAGGTCAGGAAGCAACAGTTAGAAGTGGACATGGAACAACAGACTGGTTCCAATTAGGAAAAGAAGTACGTCAAGGCTGTATATTGTCACCCTCCTTATTTAACTTATATGCAGAGTACAGCATGAGAAATGCTGGGCTGGAAGAAGCACAAGCTGGAATCAAGATTGCGGGGAGAAATATCAGTAACCTTAGATGTGCAGATGACACCACCCTTAAGGCAGAAAGTGAAGAGGAACTAAAAACCTCTTGATGAAAGTGAAAGAGGAGAGTGAAAAAATTGTCTTAAAGCTCAACATTCAGAAAACGAAGATCATGGCATCTGGTCCCATCACTTCATGGGAAATAGATGGGGAAACAGTGGAAACAGTGTCAGACTTTATTTTTGGGGGGGTTCCAAAATCACTGCAGATGGTGATTGCAGCCATGAATTTAAAAGACACTTACTCCTTGGAAGGAAAGGTATGACCAACCTAGATAGCATATTCAAAAGCAGAGACATTACTTTGCCAACAAAGGTCTGTCTGGTCAAGGCTATGGTTTTTCCAGTAGTCATGTATGGATGTGAGAGTTGGTCTGTAAAGAAAGCCGAGCACTGAAGAATTGATGCTTTTGAACTGTGGTGTTGGAGAAGACTCTTGAGATTCCCTTGGACTTCAAGGAGATCCAACCAGTCCATTCTAAAGATCAGCCCTGGGTGTTCTTTGGAAGGAATGATGTTAAAGCTGAAACTCCAGTACTTTGGCCACCTCATGCGAAGGGTTGACTCATTTGAAAAGACTCTGATGCTGGGAGGGATTGGGGGCAGGAGGAAAAGAGGATGACAGAGGATGAGATGGCTCGATGGCATCACTGACCCAGTGGATGTGATTTGAGTGAACTCCGGGAGATGGTGATGGACAGGGAGGCCTGGTGTGCTGCGATTCATGGGGTCACAAAGAGTCGGACAGGACTGAGCGACTGGACTGAACTTAACTGAAACTTAGCATATTGGTGGATGGATAGAAGCATAGATATATGATAAAATAAGTTTAGTAGAATGCTAATTTTAGGATTTAGGTAGGGGACATAAGGTGCTGTTGCTGCCGCTGCTAAGTCGATTCAGTCGTGTCCGACTCTGTGCGACCCCAGAGACAGCAGCCCACCAGGCTCCCCTGTCCCTGGGATTCTCCAGGCAAGAACACTGGAATGGGTTGTCATTTCCTTCTCCAGGACATAAGGTGCTAACTGTAAAATTTGTTGTGCTTGCAATTTTTTATAATAAAATATTGGGGCAATAAACATCTACCTGGTAATGTTACTTCTCTGTCTAAAAGCCTTGTTTTCTTCCCTAGCATTCCCACTGCATAATTTGACCTCTTGACTCATCAGCATAGCTCTCACTGAGCCCCCTACCTATGCTGAATTGGCAGACCACCAGGTAGAACAGATGATAATGCAGAAAGAGGGAGAGACAGCTTTGCACTTCTACTTAGGATGATCAACTTGTCCTAATTTGCCCATGACTGTTCTGGTTTTAAAAGTGAATGTCCTACCTCCTGTTAAATCCTTCAGTTCAGTTCAGTTCAGTCACTCAGTTGTGTCCTACTTTTTGAAACCTCATGGACTGCAGTATGCCAGGCTTCCTTGTCCATCACCAACTGCCAGAACTTGCTCAAATGCATCTCCATCGAGTTGGTGATGACATCCAACCATCTCATCCTCTATCAGCCCTTCTCCTCCTGCCTTCAATCTTTCCCAGCATCAGGGTCTTTTCAATGAGTCATTTCTTTGCATCAGGTGGTCAAAGTATTGGAGTTTCAACTTCAGCATCAGTCCTTCCAATGAATATTCAGGACTTATTTCCCTTAGGATTGACTGATTTGATCTCCTTGCAGTCCAAGGGACTCTCAAGAGTCTTCTCCAACACCACAGTTAAAAAGCATCAATTCTGTGGCACATATACACAATGGAGTATTACTCAGCCATGAAAAAGAGTACATTTGAATCAGTTCTAATTAGGTGGATGAAACTGGAGCCTATTATACAGCATGAAGTAAGCCAGAAAGAAAAACACCAAAACAGTATCAGTCAATTCAGTTCAGTCGCTCAGTCGTGTCCGACTCTTTGTGACCCCATGTATTGCAGCACGCCAGGCCTCCCTGTCCATCACCAACTCCCGGAGTTCACCCAAACTCATGTCCATCGAGTCAGTGATGTCATCCAGCCATCTCATCCTCTGTCGTTCCCTTCTCCTCCTGCCCCAAATCCCTCCCAGTATCAGAGTCTTTTCCAATGAGTCAACTTTTCTAATGAGGTGGCCAAAGTATTGAAGTTTCAGCTTTAGCATCAGTCCTTCCAAAGAACACCCAGGGCTGAACTCCTTTAGAATGGACTGGTTGGATCTCCTTGCAGTCCAAGGGACACTCAAGAGTCTTCTCCAACACCACAGCTCAAAAGCATCTTCTGCACTCAGCCTTCTTCACAGTCTAACTCTCACATCCATACATGACCACTGGAAAAACCATAGCCTTGACTAGACAGACCTTTGTTGGCAAAGTAATGTCTCTGCTTTTGAATATGCTATCTAGGTTGGTCATAACTTTCCTTCCAAGGAGTAAGTCTCTTTTAATTTCATGGCTGCAATCACCATCTGCAGTGATTTTGGAGCCCCAAAAAATAAAGTCTGACACTGTTTCCCCATCTATTTCCCATGAAGTGATGGGACCAGATGCCATGATCTTCGTTTTCTGAATGTTGAGCTTTAAGACAACTTTTTCACTCTCCTCTTTCATTTCATCAAGAGGCTTTTTAGTTCCTCTTCACTTTCTGCCATAAGGGTGGTGTCAACTGCATATCTGAGGTTATTGATATTTCTCCCAGCAATCTTTATTCCAGCTTGTGCTTCCAGCCCAGCGTTTCTCATGATGTACTCTGCATATAAGTTAAATAAGCAGGGTGACAATATACAGCCTTCACATACTTCTTTTCCTATTTGGAGCCACTCTTTTGTTCCATGTCCAGTTCTAACTGTTGCTTCCTGACCTGCATACATGTTTCTCAAGAGGCAGGTCAGGTGGTCTGGTATTGTGATCCACACAGTCAAAGGCTTTGGCATAGTCAATAAAGCAGAAATAAATGTTTTTCTGGAACTCTCTTGCATTTTCAGTGATCCAGCAAATGTTGGCAATTTGATCTCTGGTTCCGCTGCCTTTTCTATAACTAGCTTGAACATTTGGAAGTTCACAGTTCATGTATTGCTGAAGGCTGGCTTCGAAAATTTTGAGCATTACTTTACTAGCATGTGAGATGAGTGCAATTGTGCGGTAGTTTGAGCATTCTTTGGCATTGCCTTTCTTTACTAATGCATATATATGGAATTTAGAAAGATGGTAACAATAACCCTGTATGAGAGCCAGCAAAAGAGACACAGATGTATAGAACAGTCTTTTGGACTCTGTGGGAGAGGGCGAGGGTCAGATGATTTGGGAGAATGGCATTTAAACATGTATAATATCATATGTGAAATGTATTGCCAGTCCAGGCTCGATACATGATACAGGATGCTCAGGGCTGGTGTACTGAGATGACCCAGAGGGATGGTATGGGGAGGGAGGTGGGAGGGGAGTTCAGGATGGGCAACATGTGTCCACCCGTGGCAGATTCATGTTGATGTATGGCAAAACCAATACAATATTGTAAAGTAATTAGCCTCCAATTAAAATAAATAAATTTATATTAAAATTAAAATTAATTAATTTTTTACAAAAGCATCAATTCTTTGGCGTTCAACTTTCTTTATGGTCCAACTGTCACATCTGTACATGACTATGAGAAAAACCAAAGCTTTGACTAGACAGGTCTGTGTTGGCAAAGTAATGACTCTGTTTTTAATATGCTGTCTAGATTGCTCATAGCTTTTCTTCCAAGGAGCAAGCGTGCTTTAATTTCATGGCTGCAGTTACCATCTGAAGTGGTTTTGGAGCCCAAGAAAATAAAGTCTGTCACTCTTTCCATTGTTTCCCATCTATTTGCCATGAAGTGATGGGACCAGATGCCATGATCTTCGTTTTCTGAATGTTGAGTTTTAAGCCAGCTTTTTCACTCTATCACTTTCATCATCACTTTCTCTTCAATTTCTGCCATAAGGGTGGTGATGAAAAGGACATCTTTTTTGTTGTTGTTTGTTTTGGTTTAGTTCTAGAAGCTCTTGTATGTCTTCATAGAACTGTTCAACTTCAGCTTCTTCAGCATTAGTGGTTGGGGCACAGACTTGGATTACTGAGATATTTCCTGATCTGTGATAAACGAACACAGATCAGAAAATTCCTCAGACCTAGGCAAGCTGGGATGGTTAGTCACCCTATTGTACCTTTGTGCCCAGTTGTGCTCTGAGCCTTCATTTTTTCTGGTAGTGCTAATGGAAGCTGTCACCTATTGTTTCTAATTCACAGCATGTTCAGGGTCTTTGGGAAGTTTCAGATCTGGCCCTTACCCACTTACTCTGCCATCTGGGCAGAAGCTGCCCCCACTGCTGATGATGTGGTGCACCTGTTACAGAACCTTCCATCACATTGCTTTTCACACTCAGGGCAGCAGCAGTTGTGTCTCCACCCTTCTCCTCCATACATCACCTTAATCCTAGCTTTCTGTGCTTGAAATTCCATAACGCTGACAACTCCAAGAGCCTGAGACACTGCTTTTGACCTCTGGGTCCTACAGGCAGCCCTGACTCCAGATACTCTTTCACATCCTGAGCAAGTAACCACGTTGCTCCCCCGGAGATGTTTGTGTTCCATCCAGAAAGAAGAGTAGATGTGTCCACAGCAGGCAGGTAGCTATATTCATCCAAAAGGTGCAATGTATAGATGTCCATACATGGCAGCACCATGAAAAAGGGAAGAGCTGGCTTAGGAGTCCCAAGAATATAAATGTGCTCCCAAGAAAAAAGCCTACAGAGAAGTACATTCCTTCTGCCTAATGTTATTCTGGCAGGTAACCACATCCCTTTAAAAAAGTATGGCTTCCCAGTACCCTCAACGGCTTTGCTTTTGGCCTGATGCCTTCTAATATATATCCCTCTGTGACACATGCATTGGGGTGAAGACAGACCTGAAAAAGCTACAGTATAATAGCTTCTCTTTATTGAGTGAACATTTACTATGGTCTAGGCATTGAAATGTGTGCTTCACATAATGCTCACATTTAACCTTCACAGAAGTCCTAAAATATATGGGTTATTATTATCCCCACATTAAAAAACCTGAGGCACCAACTGGTTAAATTTCTTACCCATGGTAAGTTTCAGAGCTGGGACTCAAACCTAAGAAATCAAACACCAAAACTCAAGTGAATAACTAGTCTCCCAGTGAGATCCACCATCTGGTTTTCAACGTATAAACTCCTGGACATAATCATCATGAACTGACTGACATGAGTGTCCTCCTAAAGCCACAGCAGGATTGGGTGATGATACAATGAAAAGTTGTCCTGTGCCCTCTCCATCTCTGTCTTTCTAGCCTATGAACCACAACCTGGGAATAATCAGAGCGTAGCAAGAGAGTACTTCATCTATTATACTTCTTGCTGACATTAAGCTCAGATTCACCATCACTGAATAATTGCTTGCTGTTCTCCATTCTGCCCCAACAGTGGCATTTACTCCTAGTACCCCAGCCCTCAGCACATCACCAGCAGCTCTCAGCCACCTGCATGAGCAGCACGGCTTCGAAAATGTCTATAGGACCCACTAGAGTTTACAGAGGAATAATGTGAAGCCAATATTCATCCCTGAGCATGAGAGAAGACAATCTCCATACAGAGGTCATCTTTATACCCTTACCCTTACAAAAATTTGAAAACAGTTACTAAGAAAACTAAGCCCATGACATTTTGTTTCCAGTTGCCAACATCTTTGAAGATTCACTTCTTTGTTACTGACATGCTCCACCTGGCCTGCTTGGACCACATTTCCCATCTTCCTGCCCTGTGTCCAGCCCCAGCTAGTTGAGATGGAGAGCTGGAGAGCAGAATGGTGGAAGTTTGAACTTCCACTAGCACCGTAGTCAATCCCAGTTTCTGGTGCAGTAAAAGGTTAGGGGCTAGATAAAAGGTTGTAAAAAAAGCACCTTCCATCTAAGGAATACCCATGAACCCATTAGATTCCTTCAGCAATAAAGTCCAGGGCCAACTTTTATCAGAGGATAACATGTATGTGTTGGAGATAGGGATATTCCATCTTTGTTTTGGCCACTTAAGTCAACTAGAGAAATGCCCAAATTAGGCACCCCATGCCTCATAAATGCCTCAAGGCTGTTTATGACAAGCTTCTGAGGCACCCCCTTGCTTATTCCTGACATATACTTGCTCCAGTTTCCTCCTTTTGCAAGACACACTCTTTTTTTTTTAAGGTTACACATTCAGCTGTCCTGTATTTATCTTATTTATTTATTTTATATTTTTAATTTACTTATTTTAATTGGAGGCTAATTACTTTACAATATTGTAGTGGGTTTCGCCATACACTGACATGAATCAGCCATGTGTGTACATGTGTTCCACATCCTGAACCCCCCTCCCACTTCCATCCACATCCCATCCCTCAGGGTCATCCCAATACACCAGCCCTGAGCACCCTGTCTCATGCATCGAACCAGGACTGGAGATCTGATTGACATATGATAATATACACGTTTCAGTGCTATCCTCTCAAATCATCCCACCCTCACCTTCTTCCACAGAGTCCAAAAGACTGTTCTATACATCTGTATTTATTTTGTGGTCTTGCATATAGGGTCATCGTTACCATTCTAAATTCCATATGTATGCATTATATATACCATCGTTACCATCGTTACTATTCTAAATTCCATATATATGCATTAGTATACTGTATTGGTGTTTTTCGTTCTGACTTATTTCACTCTGTGTAATAGGCTCCACTTTCATCCACCTCATTAGAACAGATTCAAATACATTATTTTTAATAGCTGAGTAATACTCCACTGTGTATATGTACCAAAGCTTTCTGATCCATTCACCTGCCGATGGACATCTAGGTTGCTTTCATGTCCTGACTATTATAAACAGTGCTGCGATGAACATTGGGGTACACGTGTCTCTTTCAATTGTGGTTTCCTTGGCGTGTATGCCCACGAGTGGGATTGCTGGGTCATATGGCAGTTCTATTTCCAGTTTTTTAAGGAATCTCCACACTGTTGTCCATAGTGGCTGAACTAGTTTGCATTCCCACCAACAGTGTAAGAGGCTTCCCTTTTCTCCACACCCTCTCTAGCATTTATTGTTTGTAGACATTTGGATAGCAGCCATTCTGAGCGGCATGAGATTGTACCTCACTGGTTTTGATTTGCATTTCTCTGATAATGAGTGATGTTGAGCATCTTTTCATGTGTTTGTTAGCCATCTGTATGTCTTCTTTGGAAAAATGTCTGTTTAGTTCTTTGGCCCATTTTTTGATTGGGTCGTTTATTTTTCTGGAATTGAGCTTCAGGAGTTGCTTGTATATTTTTGAGATTAATTATTTATCAGTTGTTTTATTTGCTGTTATTTTCTCCCATTCTGAAGGCTGTCTTTTCACATTGCTTAGAGTTTCCTTCATTGTGCAAAAGCTTTTAAGTTTAATTAGGTCCCATTTGCTTATTTTTGCTTTCGCTTCCATTACTCTGGAAGGTGGGTCATAGAGGGCCCTGCTGTGGTTTATGTCAGAGAGGGTTTTGTCTATGTTTTCCTCTAGGAGTTTTATGGTTTGTAGATGTACGTTTAGATCCTTAATCCATTCCGAGTTTATTTTTGTGTGTGGTGTTAGAAAGTGTTCTAGTTTCATTCTTTTACAAGGCGGTTGACCACTTTTCCCAGCACCCTTGTTAAAGAGATTGCCTTTTTTCCACTGTATATTCTTGCCTCCTTTGTCAAAGATAAGGTGTCCATAGGTGCGTGGATTTATCTCTGGGCTTTCTATTTTGTTCCATTGATCTAAATTTCTGTCTTTGTACCAGTACCATACTGTCTTGATGACTGTAGCTTTGTAATATAGCCTGAAGTCAAGCAGCTTGATGCCTCCAGGTCCATTCTTCTTTCTCAAGATTGCTTTGGCTATTCAAGGTTTTTTGTATTTCCATACACATTTGGAAATTATTTGTTCTAGTTCTCTGAAAAATACCGTTGGTAGCTCGATAGGGATTGCATTGAATCTATACATTGCTTTAGGTAGTATACTCATTTTCACTATATTGATCCTTCCAATCCATGAACATGGTATATTTCTCCATCTATTTGTGTCCTCTTTGGTTTATTTCATCAGTGTTTTATAGTTTTCTATATATATGTCTTTTGTTTCTTTAGGTAGATTTATTGCTAAGTATTTTATTCATTTCGTTGCAATGGTGAATGGGATTGTTTCCTTAATTTCTCGTTCTGTTTTCTCATTGTTAGTGTATAGGAATGCAAGGGATTTATGTGTGTTAATTTTATATCCTGCAACTTTACTGTACTCATTGAGTTGCTCTAATAATTTTCTGATGGAGTCTTTAGGGTTTTCTGTGTAGAAGATCATGTCATCTGCAAACAGTGAGAGTTTTATTTCTTCTTTTCCAACCTGGATTCCTTTTATTCCTTTTTATTCTCTGATTGCTGTGGCTAAAACTAGAAAAACTATGTTGTACAGTAGTGCTGAGTGTGGGCACCCTTGTCTTGTTCCTGACTTTACAGGAAATGCTTTCAATTTTTCACCATTGAGGATAATGTTTGCTGTCGGTTTGTCATATGTAGATTTTTATTATGTTGAGGTTTGTCATATGTAGATTTTTATTATGTTGAGGTATGTTCCTTCAATTCCTGATTTCTGGAGAGTTTTTATCATATATGGATGTTGAATTTTGTTAAAGGCTTTTTCTGCATCTATTGAGATAATCATATGGTTTTTATCTTTCAATTTGTTAATGTGGTTATTATATTGATTGAATTGAGGATATTGAAGAATCCTTGCATCCCTGGGATAAGGCCCACTTGGTTATGATGTATGATCCTTTTAATATGTTGTTGGATTCTGTTTTGCTAGGATTTTGTTTAGGATTTTTGCATCTATGTTCATTAGTGATATTGGCCTGTAGTTTTCTTTTTTTGTGGCATCTTTGTCTGGCTTTAGTATTAGGGTGATGGTGGCCTCATAGAATGAGTTTGGAAGTTTACCTTCCTCTGTAATTTTCTGGAAGACTTTGAGTAAGATAGGTGTTAGCTATTCTCTCAACTTTTGATATTCAGCTGTGAATCTGGCTGGTACTGGGCTTTTGTTTGTTGGAAGATTTCTGATGACAGCTTCGATTTCTGTGCTTGTGATAGGTCTGTTAAGATTTTCTATTTCTTCCTGGTTCAGTTTTGGAAAGTTATACTTTTCTAAGAATTTGTCCATTTCTTCCAAGTTGTCCATTTTATTGGCATATAGTTGCTGATAGTAGTCTCTTATGATCCTTTTTATTTCTGTGTTGTCTGTTGTGATTTCTCCATTTTCATTGCTAATTGTATTGATTTCATTCTTCTCCCTTTCTTTCTGGATGAGTCTTGCTAATGATTTGTCAATTTTATTTATCTTCTCAAAGAACCAGCTTTTAGCTTTGTTGATTTTTGCTATAGTCTGCTTTGTTTCTTTTTCATTTATTTCTGCCCTAATTTTTATGATTTCTTTCCTTCTACTAACCCTGCAGTTCTTCATTTCTTACTTTTCTAGTTGCTTTAAGTGGAGAGGTAGGTTTTTTATTTGACTTTCTTCTTGTTTCTTGAGGTAAGCCTGTATTGGTATGAACCTTCCCCTTAGCACTGCTTTTACACTGTCCTATAGCTTTGGGGTTGTTGTGTTTTCGTTTTCATTAGTTTCTATGCATATTTTTATTTCTTTTTTTATTTCTTCTGTGATTTGTTGCTTATTCAGAAGTGTGTTGTTTAGCCTCCATATGTTGGAATTTTTAATATTTTTTTCCTGTCATTGCATTGTGATCAGAAAAGAAGCTTGGAATGATTTTAATTTTTTCAAATTTGCCAAGACTAGATTTATGGCCCAGGATGTGATCTATCCTGGAGAAGGTTTCGTGTGCACTTGAGAAAAAGTGAAATTCATTGTTTGGGGGTGAAATGTCCTATATATATCAATGAGGTCCAACTGGTCCATTGTATCATTTAAAGTTTGTGTTTCCTTGCTAATTTTCTATTTAGTTGATCTATCCATATGTGTGAGTGGGGTATTAAAGTCTTCCACTCTTACTGTGTTATTGTTAATTTCCCCTTTCATACTTGTTAGCATTTGCCTTACATATTGTGGTGCTCCTATGTTGGGTGCATATATATTTATAATTGTTATATCTTCTTGGAGTGATCCTTTGATCATTATGTAGTGTCCTTCTTTGTCTCTTTTCACAGCCTTTATTTCAAAGTCTATTTTATCTGTTATGAGTATTGCTACTCCTGCTTTCTTTTGGTCTGCATTTGTGTGAAATATCTTTTTCCAGCCCTTCACTTTCAGTCTGCATGTGTCCCTTGTTTTGAAGTGGGTCTCTTGTAGACAGCATATATAGGGGTATTTTTTTTGTATCCATTCAGCCAGTCTTTGTCTTTTGGTTGGGGCATTCAACCCATTTACATTTAAGGTAATTATTGATAAGTATGATCCCATTGCCATTTACTTTGTTGTTTTGGGTTCAAGTTTATACACATTTTCTGTGTTTCCTGTCTAGAGAAGATCTTTTAATATTTGTTGAAGAGCTGGTTTGGTGGTGCTGAATTCTCTCAGCTTTTGCTTGTCTGTGAAGCTTTTGATTTCTCCTTCATATCTGAATGAGATCCTTGCTGGGTAGAGTGATTTGGGTTGTAGGTTTTTCCCTTTCATCACTTTTAGTATGTCCTGCCATTCCCTTCTGGCCTGAAGAGTTTCTATTGAAAGATCAGCTGTTATCCTTTTGGGAATCCCCTGATGTGTTATTTGTTGTTTTTCCCTTGCTGCTTTTAACATTTGTTCTTTGTGTTTGATTTTTGACCCAAACATGACTCATTTGGGTCTTTCCTGTTTGGGACTTTCTACGTTTCCGGGACTTGGGAGATTATTTCCTTTCCTATTTTAGGGAAGTTTTCAACTATTTTCTCCTCAAGTATTTTCTCGTGCCCTTTCTTTTTATCTTCTTCTGGGACTCCTATGATTCTAATGTTGGGACGTTTGCCATTGCTCCAGAGGTCTCTGAGGTTGTTCATTTCTTTAAATTCTTTTGTTTTTTCCTCTCTACTTCTTTTAATTCCACCATTCTATTTTCTACCTCACTTATCCTATCTTCTCCCTCTGTTATTCTACTGTTTTGTTCCCTCCAGAGTGTTTTTTTTTTAATCTCAGTTATTGCATTATTCATCATTAATTGACTCTTTTTTATTTATCATTATTCTGAATTCTTTTTCAGGTAGACTCCCTATCTCCTCCTCTTTTGCTTGGTTTGGTGGGCATTTATCCTGTTCCTTTACCTGATGAGTATTTCTCTGCCTTTTCATCTTGTTTAGATTGCTGTGTTTGGGGTGGCCTTTTTGTATTCTGGCAGTTTGTGGTTCCTCTTTATTGTGGAGGTTCCTCCCTGTGGGTGGGGTTGGACGAGTTGCTTGCCAGTGTTTCATGATTAGGGAAGCTTGCGTTGGTGTTCTGGTTGGTGGAGCTGGATTTCTTCTCCATGGAGTGCATTGAAGTGTCCAGTAGTGAGTTTTGAGATGTCTATGGGTTTGGTGTGGCTTTGGGCAGCCTGTATATTAAAGGTCAGGGCTATGTTGCCATGTTTCAGGGGAATATGCATGGTATGTCTTGCTCTGGAACTTGTTGTATCTTGGGTGAAGCTTGGTTTCAGGGTAGTTATGGAGACTTTTGGATGAACTCTTATCAGTTAATGTTCCCTGGAATCAGGAGTTCTCTGGTGTTTTCAGGTTTTGGACTTAAACCTCCTGCCTCTGGTTTTCAGTCTTATTCTTAAAGTAGCCTCAAGACTTCTCCATCCATACAGCACCAATGATAAAACATCTAGGTTAATGGAGAAAAGATTCACCACAATGAGGGACACCCAGAAAGGTTCACTGTGTTACATGGAGAAGAGAAGAGGGAGGATTGAGATAGAGGTGACCAGGAGGAGAAGAGGGAGAATTAAAAGGGTAGAGAGCAATCTATCCAGTAATTAATTGCCTATGTGATCTCCACAGCCTGAAACACCCAGAGTGGTTCACAGAGTTACATAGAGAAAAGAATAGGGAGGAAGGAAATAGAGGTTACCAGGACGAGAAAAGTGAGGGTCAAAAGGAAAGAGACAGATCTAGCCAGTAATCAGTTTCTTAAGTGTTCTTCACAGCCCGGAATACCCAAAGAGAGTCACAGAGTTGAGTAGAGAAAATAAGGGGGAGGGAGGAGATAGATGTGACCTAGGGAAGAAAAAGGAGATTTAAAAGGGGGAGAGGGCAATCAAGCCAGTAATCAGACTCCCAAGTAAAAACGGGTACTGAAGATTGGATTCTTAAATGTTCAAAATTAATAACAAATACCAAAAAGCAAAGATTAAAAATCTAGAGTAGAGGTTAGACTCTCAAAAATACAATATTAAAAAAATAAACAAAACAAAATCACAAAGATTATAAAATATATATATGAAGTTTGCTTTAAAAATAGAGTTTTTTTTTTTTTTTTGCAAGGTTATAACAGAGAAGGCAATGACAACCCAGCCCAGTACTCTTGCCTGGAAAATCGCATGGATGGAGGAGCCTGGTGGGCTGCAGTCCATGGGGTCACACAGAGTCAGACACAACTGTCATGACTTAGCAGCAGCAGCAGTAGGTTATAAAAATGAAAATTAAAGGAGTAATAGAGGACTTAAAAATAAAAAAAAAAATTTTTAATTATAATAGTAGAAATATATCTAGGAATTTCTCTGGAGCTTTTGGAGGCAGTGTGGGGTCAGTTCAGTTTCAGATAGTTCCTTGTTCCAGCTTATACTTCTCAAGATCTATAGGCCCCTTCCAATGTAGTCAGTGCTAACTACAGGGTTTTAATCTGTTGCACCTGTCACTTCCAAAGCTGTTCCCTCTGTTTATTTTGGCTTCTTCTGTTTGCAAGTCTCTTCCGTGTCTAATTTCCACCCTGACACAAGGGGGCGAAGGTGGTCACTTACTTAGGCTCACTTGTTCAGTCGTGCTGTGGGGAGGGAGGAACACTAAAAACAACTATCACTGGCCTGTGTGGGGAATGCTCGCAGTGTCTCGGCCACATGGGTTTGCCTCTGCTCACAGCGTGTGTGCTTTCCCAGTCTACACTGCTTAGGCTCCAGGTTGCTCTGCAGGGGAACTGTCTAATGTGGGCCCTGGGTTGCATGCACTTCTCAGGTCTACGCAGCTCAGGTTCAGGTTCTCGGGTACTACACAAAGGCACAGACTCAGTTGGGCCTGTGTTTTGTGCCCTTCCCAGGTCCGAGTAGCTCAGGCGACCAGGTGCTTGACGAGCACACTCTCCTTAGGTGCGGTGCATCTTATCACCTCCCCTGTCCCAGCCGCTTGGTTTCCCTGTGCTCCATCTCAGGTGTGCCGTGTGTCTCTTCTGGGGAGCTGATCTCTGGCTGCAACCCTCCTGACAGATGTCATCCATTGAGGATCCCAGGAAGGCTTGGTTGGCAACTGGGAGCCTGCCTGCAGTTTGGTGGATGATGCGATCTCTGGGGCTGAATATGCCCCTTTCACGCTCTGGCTGCTGCCCGCCTGCCTCCCTGCCTCTGGTAGAGACTGGGCCGGTTGGCTGCTGGCTAGCCCTCCTCTGGTATTCACTCAGTCTTTTGCTTTGTGAGCGGGCACAGCAATGCCTTGGGTTAGGGCTTTTTGCAGGAAAGTTTTCTCTCTCTCTCTTTTTTTTTTTCTCTCTCTCTCTCTGGCTATCTCACAGTTTGGGTTTCTGTCTCACGTTAGCTCCCTCAGATTACCCTCAGGGCATTCAGTCACAGTCCTTACCCTAAGCAATGCAGTCTGTGCCTCCCTGTTCAGCCCCCGATTGCTGGTGGCAGATGCAAGTGTCTGGGCTACTTTTTTGCTGGGAACTGCCATTAGGCACATCATCTGTGGGTTTTATTTATTTATTTTTCCTCCCAGTTGTGTTGCCCACTGAGATTCCAAAAATTCCCACAGACCTGCCGGTGAGAGGGTTTCCTGGTGTTTGGAAGCTTCTCCTATTTTATGACTCCCTCCCCGGAATGGATCTCTGTCCCTAACTCTTTTGCCTCCCTTTTTATCTTCTATATTTTGTCCTACCTCCTTTCAAAGACAATGGGCTGCCTTTCTGGGTGTCTGGTGTCCTCTGCCAGCGTCCAGAAGTTGTTTTGTGGAATTTTCTCAGTGTTCAAATGTTCTTTCAATGAATTTGTGGTGGAGAAAGTGGTCTCACTGTCCTATTCTTCCACCATCTTAGGGCCGCCCCCTGCAATACACACTCTTGACCTTGATTATACCTCTGGTCCTTCTTGGGTCTTGGGGTTTGGGGTAACTGAGCAATACTGGTACCTTGGCTCATCCACTGGCATTCTGTCTTGGGGCTTTATACTCTGGTTGTGGCCTCTCTGAATACAACTTTGACCTCAGTCAGTAAACCTTTTAGACTAGCCGAGAGGAGCTACCCCACACTGGAGGTCAGGGGTGGCAGCCGAGAGGAACGACCACACGCCTGAGGTCAGGGTGGCGGCTGAGAGGAGCTACCCCACGCCTGAGGTCAGGGGAGGCAGCCAAGAGGAGCAACCCCACATCCAAGGAGCAGCAGCTGCATGGGCACAGGAGGGATTAGAGTAGCTACTCCACCTTCAAGGTCAGGAGGGGCAGCCATGAGGAGATACTATTCCTCCAAGGTAAGGAGCAGTGGCTGCGCTTTGCTGGAGCAGCTGTGAAGAGATACCCCACATCCAAGGTAAGAGAAAGCCAAGTAAGATGGTAAGTGTTGCAAGAGGGCATCAGAGGGCAAACACACTGAAACCATAATCACAGAAAACTAGCCAATCTGATCACATGGACCACAGCCTTGTCTAACTCAATGAAACTAAGTCATGCCGTGTGGGGCCACGCAAGATGGGAGGGTCATGGTGGAGAGGTCTGACAGAATGTGGTCCACTGGAGAAGGGAATGGCAAACCACTTCAGTATTCTTGCCTTGAGAACCCCATGAACAGTATGAAAAGGCAAAATGATAGGATACTGAAAGGGGAACTCCCCGGGTTGGTAGATGCCCAATATGTTACTGGAGATCGGTGGAGAAATAACTCCAGAAAGAATGAAGGGATGGAGTCAAAGCATAAACAATACCCACTTGTGGATATGACTGGTGATAGAAGCAAGGTCCAATGCTGTAAAGAGCAATATGGCATAGGAACCTGGAATTTCAGGTCCATGAATCAAGGCAAACTGGAAGTGGTCAAACAGGAGATGGAAAGAATGAACGTCAACATTCTAGGAATAAGCTAACTAAAATGGGCTGGAATGGGTGAATTTAACTCAGATGACCATTATATCTACTACTGTGGGCAGGAATCCCTTAGAAGAAATGGAGTAGCCATCATGGTCAACAAAAGAGTCTGAAATGCAGTACTTGGATGCAATCTCAAAAACCACAGAATGATCTCTGTTCGTTTCCAAGGCAAACCATTCAATATCACGGTAATCCAAGCCTATGCCCCAATCAGTAATGCTGAAGAAGCTGAAGTTGAATGGTTCTATGAAGGCCCACAAGACCTTTTAGAACTAACACCCAAAAAATATATCCTTTTCATTACAGGGGATTGGAATGCAGAAGTAGGAAGTCAAGAAATACCTGGAGTAACAGGCAAATTGGCCTTGGAGTACAGAATGAAGGAGGGCAAAGGCTAATAGAGTTTTGCCAAAAGAATGCACTGGTCATAGCAAATACTTTCTTCAAACAACAAAAGAGAAGACTCTATACATGGACCTCACCAGATGGTCAACACCAAAATCAGATTGATTATATTCTTTGCAGCCAAAAAGGGAGAAGCCCTATACAGTCAGAAAAAACAAGACCAGGAGCTGACTGTGGCTCAGATCATGAACTTGTAGCCAAATTGAGATTAAACTGAAGAAACTGAGGGAAAACCACTAGACCATTCAGGTATGACCTAAATCAAATCCCTTATGATTATACAGTGGAAGTGATAAACAGATTTAAGGGACTAGATCTGATAGACAGAGTGCCTGATGAACTATGGATGGAGGTTCGTGACAGAGTACAGGAGACAGGGATCAAGACTGTCCCCATGGAAAAGAAATGCAAAAAAGCAAAATGGCTGTCTGAGGAGGCCTTAAATAGCTGTGAAAAGAAGAGAAGTGAAAAGCAAAGGAGAAAAAGAAAGATATAAGCATCTGAATGCAGAGTTCCAAAGAACAGTAAGGAGAGATAAGAAAGCCTTCTTCAGTGATCAATGCAAAGCAATCGAGGAAAACAACAGAATGGGAAAGACTAGAGATCTCTTCAAGAAAATTCGAGATACCAAGGGAACATTTCATGAAAAGATGGGCTCGGTAAAGGACATAAATGGTATGGACCTAACAGAAGCAGAAGATATCAAGAAGAGGTGGCAAGAATACACAGAAGAACTGTACAAAAAAGAGCTACACGACCCAGATAATCACGATGGTGTGATCCCTCACCTAGAGCCAGACATCCTGGAATGTGAAGTCAAGTGGGCCTTAGAAAGCATCACTACAAACAAATCCAGTGGAGGTGATGGAATTCCAGTTGAGTTATTTCAAATTCTGGAAGATGATGCTATGAAAGTGCTGCACTCAATATGCCAGCAAATTTGGAAAACTCAGCAGTGGCCACAGGACTGGAAAAGGTAAGTTTTCATTCCAATCCCAAAGAAAGACAATGCCAAAGAATGCTTAAACTACCACACAATTGCACTCATCTCACACGCTAGTAAAGTAATGCTGAAAATTCTCCAAGCCAGGCTTCAGCAATATGTGAACTGTGAAATTCCAGATGTTCAAGCTGGTTTTAGAAAAGGCAGAGGAACCAGAGATCAAATTGCCAACATCCACTGGATCATGGAAAAAGCAAGAGAGTTCCAGAAAAACATCTATTTCTGCTTTATTGACTATGCCAAAGCCTTTGACTGTGTGAATCACAACAAACTTTGGAAAATTCTGAAAGAGATGGGAATACCAGACCACCTAACCTGCCTCTTGAGAAAGCTATATGCAGGTCAGGAAGCAACAGTTAGAACTGGACATTGACCAACAGACTGGTTCCAAATAGGAAGGGGAGTAGGTCAAGGCTGTATATTGTTACCCTGCTTATTTAAGTTGTATGCAGAGTACAGCATGAGAAACGCTGGGCTGGAAGAAGCACAAGCTGGAATCAAGATTGCTGGGAGAAATATTAATAATCTCAGATATGCAGATGACACCACCCTTATGGCATAAAGTGAAGAGGAACTAAAAAGCCTCTTGATGAAAGTGAAAGAGGAGAGTGAAAAAGTTGGCTTAAAGCTCAACATTCAGAAAACGAAGATCATGGCATCTGGTCCCATCATTTCTTGGGAAATAGATGTGGAAACAGTGGAAACAGTGTCAGACTTTACTTTTTGGGGCTCCAAAATCAGTGCAGATGGTGATTGCAGCCATGAAATTTAAAGACACTTACTCCTTGGAAGGAAAGTTATGACCAACCTAGATGGCATATTGAAAAGCAGAGACATTACTTTACCAACAAAGGTCCATCTATTCAAGGCTATGGTTTTTCCAGTGGTCATGTATGGATGTGAGAGTCGAACTGTGAAGAAGGCTGAGTTCAGAAGAATTGATGCTTTTGAACTGTGGTGTTGGAGAAGACTCTTGAGAGTCCCTTGGACTTCAAGGAGATCCAACCAGTCCATCCTAAAGGAGATCAGTCCCAGGTGTTCATTGGAAAGACTGATGCTGACGTTGAAACTCCAATAGTTTGGCCACCTCATGCAAAGAGTTGTCTCATTGGAAAAGACTCTGATGCTGGGAGGGATTGGGGGCAGGAGGAGAAGGGGACGACAGAGGATGATATGGCTGGATGGCATCACTGACTCGATGGATGTGAGTCTGAGTGAACTCCGGGAGTTTGTGATGGACATGGAGACCTGGTGTGCTGTGATTCATGGCGTCACAAAGAGTCGGACACAACTGAGCTACTGAACTGAACTGACCTGAATCCAGTCCTGGCCCTGTCTTATGAGTACAATGGTCATCAGACATCTGCTCCATTCCCCTTCCCCTGCCCTGCCTCCCAACATGCTAAGCACTGCCCCAGCCAAGAAATGGTAGAGCTCTGGCTGGAAATGCCCCATATCTCTCAGCCCTTTCCTTGCCCTCTATGACTCTCTCTTTTGTGGCAATTTGTGACAGGGTGATAGATGCTGGTAGACATCCATGTTGTTCGGTGAAGGCAACTCTACTGCTGCTAAGTCACTTCAGGCATGTCCGACTCTGTGTGACCACATAGATGGCAGACAACCAGGCTCCCCCTACCCTGTAATTCTCCAGGCAAGAACACTAGAGTTGGTTGCCATTTCCTTCTCCAATGCATGAAAGTGAAAAGTGAAAGTGAGGTCGCTCAGTTGTGTCCAACTCTTCATGACCCCATGGACTGCAGCCTACCATTCTCCTCCACCCATGGGATTTTCCAGGCAAGAATACTGGAGTGGGTTGCCATTGCCTTCTCTGGTAGGCAACTCTAGAAGCCTTCTAAACTGCCTTTTTAATATCACCCAAAGCATTTGGCAGGATGCGCCATGATTAGCTGCAGCATGGGGAAATGAGAGTGTTGAGTGAGATGGGAGGATTTAAGGCTATGCTGCAATACCAGCTGATGGAAGATTAATGAGTTCTCCTGATGTATCTATTTAGTCCATCTTATAATTGTAAATTTAGACACACTCATTCTCTTCCTTAAATTTGGGATTGAAGGAGGGAAAGGAGAAACCCCAGTTTCAGTTTTGCCTCAGAGCCTAAATAATGATAGGTATTCAATCAGCCTAGGGCTCTAATACAGAGAAGGCGATGGCACCCCACTCCAGTACTCTTGCCTGGAAAATCCTGTGGACTGAGGAACCTGGTAGGCTGCAGTCCATGGGGTTGCTGAGAGTCAGACACAACTGAGCGACTTACCTTTCACTTTTCACTTTCATCCATTGGAGAAGGAAATGGCAACCCACTCCAGTTTTCTTGCCTGGAGAATGTGGGCTGCCGTCTATGGGGTCACACAGAGTCGGATACGACTGAAGTGACTTAGCAGCAGCAGCAGCAGGGCTCTAATAAGGCAGCCTCTACTCTGTTATCCACAGAGAAGGCAATGGCACCCCACTCCAGTACTTTTGCCTGGAAAATCCCATGAATGGAGGAGCCTGGAAGGCTGCAGTCCATGGGGTCGCTGAGGGCCAGACGCGACTGAGTGACTTCACTTTCACTTTTCACTTTCACTTTTCACTTTCATGTATTGGAGAAGGAAATGGCAACCCACTCCAGTGTTCTTGCCTGTAGAATCCCAGGGACGGGGGAGCCTGGTGGGCTGCCATCTATGGGGTCGCACAGAGCTGGACACGACTGAAGTGACTTAGCAGCAGCACTCTGTTATCCAACCAGATCAGCCAACTTCAGTGTGAGGAAACTCAGCAGTTGTTCCTAGTTAAGCAGAGGAGTAAGCCCCCAGCACACCCTAAAAGTTCAAATTCAATAATCCCTGTGTGATCCCTTCAATTCCCTTGGATAACTTGCCTGACAGTTCCCGTTCCTTACACAGATGATCCCTTATTAGATTTGAGCCTTGGAATCTAGAGGTGGAAAGGTACTTAGAGTCATTTAGTCTAACTCGTCCTCATCCTAGTGGGTACATTAAGCCCAGAGAAAGGAAGGGACTGCCACAAGGTCACAAATCAGTCTACCACAGAGGAAGAGCTAGAACTGAGGTTTCCTCCTGAGTTCCAGCCTATTCTAGGTTTCTGATGCCACCTTTGTCCTGATTCATCAAAGTAGCTAGATGTTCTTCTATTGGATACTCTCTTCTCTGTGGCATCCCAACATAATCCTGTCTTCAAAAAGACCAAAGGATGCCTCTGGCCATTGTTGCTGCTTGGTGGTGAACTGTGAGGTAGTGGTGGAGAAAGTGTATAACGGAGCTCAGTTCAACGGGACAAGCCAACTGTATTTGGGGGAAAATTCAGCTCCGTATACCATCTAGAAAGACTGAAGCTGAGCCCCTTCCAGGGACTAGATGGTCATTTCTGCCTGAAGCTCATCTCAAGAGAAGGTATTGGTTCCCTCCACTTATAAGTCAAAGCTTGTTGGACCTTCATCTCTACATCTTTTCAACTTCCAATTCCAAGATCTGTCCATACCCAAAAGATGTGGACCTCTGAAATGTTATAACCTTATGATTCCATGTCCCCTTTCTGCACCTCACACGTCTACCATGTTTCCCAGTCTCCGTCCTCTTTCCCTCAGTTCCTCCTGCTCACCTATTCTTGGATCCCCAAAATACTTCAGGCCTGGGGCCCTCTTCTGGTCCACTTACCCCATCCTGCCTTCTTCCTCCAGCCTGGACCTCCTGGTCCATTGCTCCTGCATTTCATTTGCCAATACTCTCAGCTCTCCTTGTCCCCATCCTTTTTCCATCTTATCTGTGCTGTCCTTAGTCATTCAGTTGTGTCTGACTATTTGTGACCCCATGGATTGTAGCCCACCAGGCTCCTCTGCCTATAGCAATTTTCCAGGCAAGACTACTGGAGTGGGTTGCCAGTCCCTCCTCTAGGGGATCTTACCAATTCAGGGATCAAACTCAGCTCTCCTGCATTGCATGCGGATTATTTACCATCTGAGCCACCAGGGAAGCCCATTTTATCTGAAGAACCTCAAATCAAGGATCATTGCTAATGTTGTTCCAGGCAACCAGGTGCTGCTGGGAACAACTCCCAGCCCTATGTAGCCTGGTCCTGCTTAGCATTCATGGTCCCTAACCTCATCCGGGCCTTTAGCACTGTGCATTTAGACCCTGGTCACTATCCTTTCCTGTTCCCTTAATGAAGAGGAGTGAGGGCTGTCACCTAGAGGCTACACGGGTGCTCAGAATTGTGTGTGTTATGGCAGCATGAGTAGAGGGCAGGGGCAGTTTACAGTTGTGCTTTGTGTTGTGCTAAGTCTCTTGTCATGTCCGACTCTTTGTGACCCTATGGACCATAGCCTGACAGGCTCCTCTGTCCACAGAATTCTCCAGACAAGAATACTGGAGTGGGTTGCGTGCCCTCCTCCAGGGGATCTCCCCAACCCAATGATTGAATAGTCTTTACAGTCTGAACCACCAGGGAAGCCCAGTTTACAGTTAGACAGGTTCAAATTTGAATCTTGTATCTTCCACTTGTTGGTTGTTTGATCTTGGGCAAGTCAATAATCTCTCTTAAACCTCATTTTCTTCTTCTGTTAAGTGTGGAAAATAATGTTGTAGAGAATCTACCTAAGGGCTTAGAAGAATACTTTGCAGATGGTAGGTGCTTAATAAATGGTGGCTGATTAATAAATAAATAGTGAACTGGGCAGCATGCTGATTGGCCATACATCTTAATCCCAAGTCTGGTTGCTTGGTAGAAGCTGCTGACCAAGTTGTTACCCTGGTAGGGACTGGATCAGGGCCTGTGATGGGCTTGAGCCTGCAAGTAGGCACATGAGGGGCTTAGTTTGGGAAGACATGGGTGGAGGACCCAAGGTTGTAGAGTCTGGATTCAGACAGATCTGAAATTTTTGTGACCTGGAGTAAGTCACCTTACCTTTCTGAGCCTCAGTTTGCTCATGTGTAAAAGAGGGGTAATATTATTGCTTAGTACACCTTCCAGGACTTTGGGGATGGTAAAATGGCATAATAGATGATAAAGTGGCTTTATAAATTATAACAAATTCTACTCGTGTTAGTTGCATAGATGCATATGTGTGTGTTATCTCACAAGGGTTATCTATGTTCTTGAACCCTGATTGAGAAGGTGGCAAGAAGCAACATTAGGGTGACCTCCTTAGGATGTCATTCTGAAGAAGAACAAACCACAAGATTGGCAAGGGTCCAGTCCAGTTAACCTGACTCTTCTTTTTTTTTCTCCATTCTCGAGCAGTTTAGGGTGAAATACTTGAAGCTTTTTTCTAAGATTGAGGCTATCCTATGAGCTAAATATTGAACCATCTAAAAAGCTGATTATATGAGCTCTGCCTCAGTGATCTTTTGAAGATTCATCTAGCCCCAGGACCTGGTGGTATAATGAACTTCAAATTAGAATTATAGTCTCATCTTTGCCCCTAACTTCCTGTATGATCTTGTGTGGGTTCCATCTTCTCTCTGGGCTTCAATGTTCCTAGGAGTCAGACAAGATCTATGGTTTCCAAATGCTGGTCCATGGATTGAATGCTTCAGATCACCTGAGAAAGGAGGACCACTCAATGCTTATGAAGTAGCTACACTGATGAGTTGAACGTGAATCTGATCAAGTCTCTAAATGTAATTACCAGATTACAGGATATACAAGCGATAGAGGAGCATGTTAAATGACACCACAGGAATGAAATCAACTAAATTCAGAATGTAAAAGATTTGGTAGGATAAATGTAGTTTCACCAAGAGATAAATAGAAAAATAGAAAAGAGGGTAAGAGAAGGAATTAGTTTTCAATTCTCTGTTTTAACAAATTACTACAAACTTGATGGGTTAAAACAATACAAATTTATTATCTTATGGTTCTGTAAATGAAAGGTTCAACACGGGTATCCCTGGGGCAAAAAGTGTTGGCAGAGTTGTGTTTTTTTTTTTTCTTTCTGGAGGCTCCAGGGTATAATCCACTTCCTTGTCCTTTCCAGCCTCTATGACTGCCCATATTTCTTGGTTTATGGCCCCTGTCCTCCATCTTCAAAGCCAACAATGCTGAATCTCTGACATTCTTCTGTACTCACATCAGGTGATTGTTTTTAAACTGCTCTGAGAGTCCCCAGATGGTTCTATTGTGTCCTCAAGTATAGCCCTCAAGATGATGGTGATGACTAGGAAGGTGGTACCCAAGGCTGTCACTCATTTCAACCAAGTAATTCTGTCTTTTAATTATGGTTTTTTGTTCCACTTGATTGTCTTTGAGTAGAAAAACTGTTTTAAGAAAGATCTTGAGAAGGAACAAAAGTTGGTCTCTATCTGAGTGGCTCTGAGGGAATGAATGGGATGATATATTAGAGAGTAAAAACTTGAAAAGGAGTGGCTACCTAACAGAGTGGTCAGGGAAACTTTCTCAGCTGAAACCTGAAGAAGGAATTTTTTAAGAGGAAGCCAATTACTCAGAGAAGCAGGAGAAGAGCATTTCAGGAAGAATAGCAGTTAGTACAAAGGCCAGGGGATGAGAAGAGGGTTAGGCTGTTAGAGAAACTAAAAGGAGGCCAGTGTGGCTGGATCATGGTGAAAAGGGGTAGATGGGCAGAATGGAGTGTTGCCAGAAGAGAGTGGAGATAGAGAAGGGATTCCTTCTGATCTTATTTCCTTGTCTGTAAATTAGAGATAATAATAGCAATAGCTACTTCATTTCTCTAACCTAAGGTTCTAGTACAGAGCTTGACTGTAAGCTTGGTGAATTTATTGCATAATAGATAAGTCAAATTATCTATTATAGATAAGATATTATTTATATAGATATAGATATTATATTATTGCATAATAGATAAGTCATATAAGGACTGAAGGGCAAGATTTACTTAGAAGTGTCTCATAGACTCTTAGGGAGCCCTGCATCTGACACTGGCTAAGTTTGCAGATGCTCCAAGCTTTGGTAATCAGATTACAAATTTATAGAATTCACTGAGATTGGCTGACTTTAGTAATTTACATTCTTCCTTTAATTTATTCCTTGTCCATCCACAAGATACAACTCAATTAAGCCCCATTTAAAGGCTGTATATGTGTGTGTGTGCTCAGTCACACAGTCTGACTCTTTGTAACCCCCATGAGCTGTAGCCCACCAGGCTCCTCTGCCAATAGAATTTTCTGTGCAAGAATACTGGAGTGTGTTTCCATTACCTCCTCCAGGGGATTTTCCTGACCCAGGGACTGAACCTGCATGTCTTGAGTCTCCCAAGCCCCATTTAAAGCCATGTGCTTAAAAAAAGAAAGGGGAAGAAGAGGTCATACTAAGTAGGTGGAAAAGAGAAAAGATACAGAAATGATTCAAATTGTCCAGGGATCTGAGCATTCTTCAAGTCAAGACAAGTGGCCTGTGGCAGGTCTGGTATTAATGCCTGCTTTTGGACCAGAGCTCAGATACAGACCTTCATGTTGCCTATCCTAGAAATAGGCAAGGAAGTGAGACTGAGTCTCAAGGCATCACTCCAATCTGTCTCCAGGTCATTTTAAAGCATTTTAACTCCACCCCAGATCTTGTTCATCAGAGCAAAACTAGACTCTCTCTGGTATTTTGCTCACAATGTAGAGATACCAGATTCAGGGACTAGTCTCTACTGCCTTTTCATAGTTTCCCACCCCCCCCCCTTTTCATAGTTTTTGCTCCCTTTTGTATCCAATTTCAAAAGACTCGCCCTCTTAAGACCTAGGAAAAAGACAAGAGGAATTAATTATTATTTATCATTGACTCAATGTTGGCTTACTTACTTTTTCTGACCTAGGGAGACTAGATTAATAAATGAAAATTAGAACTATGTCTAGCTGAGTCTTGCTGCCCAGTACAAAGTTATCATTTGAGTCATGTTTCATACTGAGCAAAAAAAAAAAAAAAAAAAACAAAACAAAACAAAAAAAAAACACTCCCAGGGGGAAAAGAAGATGGCGGAGGAATAGAATGGGGAGACCAACTTCCCCCCCACAAATTAATCAAAAGATCATTTGAATGCTGCGAAACCTCGACAAAACAACTTCTGAAAGCTGGCAGAGGACACCAGGCACCCAGAAAGGCAGCCCATTCTCTTTGAAAGGAGGTAGGACAAAATATAAAAGACAAAAAGAGAGACAAAAAAGTTAGGGATGGAGACCCATCTCAGGGAGCGAGTCATGAAGAAGTTTCCGAACACCAGGAAACCTCTCACTGGCGGGTCTGTGGGGAGTTTTGAAATCTCAGAGGGCAACATAACCAGGAGGGGGAAAAAAAAAAATCCCACAGAATACACGCCTAACCACAACTCCCAACAGAGAAGTAGCCCAGATGCTCATGTCAGCCACCAGCGAGTGGGGGTTGAACAGGGAGGTGCAGGTTGCATGCTTAGGGTAAGGACCAGGCCTGAATGCCCTGAGGACAATCTGAGGGAGCTAACATAAGATAGCAACCCAAACTGTGGGATAGCCAGAGAGAGAAAAAAAGAGAGAGAGAGAAATTTCCCATGAAAAGCTCTAACCTAAGGAACAGCCTAACCCGCTCACAAAACAAAGGATTTAGCAAATACCAAAGGAGAGCTAGCCGGCTGTGGACTGGCTAACCCCCTGACAGAAGCAGAGAGGCAGGCAGACGACAGCCAGAGCCTGAAAGCAAGGGGCAATCTAGGCCCCAGAGATGACATCCTCAACCAAACTGTGAGCAGGCTCCCATTGCTAACCAAGTCTTCCTGGGATCCTGGACGGTACACATCTGCCAGGAGGGTTGCAGACTGAGATCAGCTCCCCAGAGGAGACACATGGCAAACATGAGGTGGTGCTCTTGTGGCACACCCAGGAAACCCAGGGGCTGGGACCAGGGCTGTGATGCACAGCCCACCTAGGACAGTGTGCTCACCAAGCACCTGGTCGCCTGAGCTGCTTGGACCTGGGAAGTGCACAAAACGCACGCCCAACCGAGTCTGTGCCTTTGTGGAGTACCCAAGAAACTGAAACTGAGCAGCTTAGACCCGGGACGAGCATGAAACCCAGGGCGCGCTGTGGACACGTCCCCTGCAGAGCAACCTGGAGCCCGAGCAGTATAGACCAGGAAAGCACACATGCTGTAAGCTGGGGCAAACCCAGTGTGGTCCATACACTGCGAGCACTCCCCACACACACCAGTGATATTTGTTTGCAGTGTTCCTCGCTCCCCATAGCACAACTGAACAAGTGAGCCTAAATAAGTGACCACGTTCACCCCCTTGTGTGAGGGTGGAAATTAGACACTGAAGAGAGTCGCAAACAGAGAAAGCCACAATGAACAAAAAAAGAGGGAACTACTTTGGAAGTGACAGGAGCAACAAATTAAAACCCTGTAGTTATCATTGACTAAGCATTGGAAGGGGCCTATAGACCTTGAGAAAAAGTATAAGCTGGAAGAAGGAATTATCAGAAATTGAACTGGCCCCACACTTTCCTCAACAGTTCCAGAGGAATTCCTAGATGTATTTTTACTATTATCATTATTAAATTGTTTATTTTTTTTAATTTTTAAGTTCTTTATTACTCTAATTTTCATTTTTATAACCTACTATTACCTTGCAAAAAAGACCCTATTTTAAAACAAATTTCATATATATATATATACATATACATTTTTTGTGATTGATTTTGTTTTGTATTTTTAATATTGTATTTTTCAGAGTCTAACCTCTACTCTGGTCCCATCATTTCATGGCAAATAGATGGGGAAACAGTGGAACCAATGGCTGACTTTATTTTGGGAGGGGGCCTCCAAAATCACTGCAGATGGTGATTGCAGCCATGAAATTAAAAGACGCATACTCCTTGGAAGGAAAGTTATGACGAACCTAGACAGCATATTAAAAAGCAGAGACATTACAACAAAGGTCCATCTCATCAAGGCTATGGTTTTTCTGGTGGTCATGCATAGATGTGAGAGTTTCACTATAAAGAAAACTGAGAACTGAAGAATTGATGCTTTTGAACTATGGTGTTGGGAAAGACTCTTGAGAGTCCCTTGGGTTGCAAGGAGATCCAACCAGTCTATCCTAAAGGAAATCAGTCCTGAGTGTTCATTGGAAGGACTGATGTTGAAGCTGAAACTCAAATACTTTGGCCACCTGATGTGAAGAGCTGACTAATTTGAAAAGATGCTGATGCTGGGAAAGACGGAAGGGAGGAAGAGAAGGGGACGATGGAGGATGAGATGGTTGGATGGCATCACCAACTCAATGGGGATGAGCTTGAGTAGTCTTCAGGAGTTGGTGATGGACAGGAAGGCCTGGTGTGCTGTGCTCCATGGGGTTGCGAAGAGTCAGACATGACTGAGCAACTGAACTGAATTGAACTAAACCTCTACTCTAGATTTTTAATCTTTGATTTTTGGTTATTTCTTATCAATTTTTTACCTTTAAGTATCTAATCTTCAGTACCCATTTCTGCATAGGGGTGTGATTACTGGCTTGATTGCTCTCTCCCCTTTTGATTCTCCCTTTTCTCCCCCAGGTCACCTCAATCTCCTCCCTCCCCCTTCTCTTCTCTACTTAACTCTGTGAATCTCTCTGGGTGTTCTGGGCTCTGGAGAACACTTAGGGAACTGATTGTTGGCTAGATTGGTCTCTCCCCTTTTGACTTCCTCTCTTCTCCTGGTCACCTCTACCTCCCTCCTCCCTCTTCTCTTCTCTATGTAACTCTGTGAAGCGCTCTGTGTGTTCCAGACTGTGGAGAGCACATAGGGAATTGATTACTGGCAGGATTGCTCTCGCCCCTTTTGATTCCCCCTCTTCTGCTCCTGGTCACCTCTATCTCCCTCCTCCCTCTTCTCTTTTCAATGTAACTCTGTGACTCTCTCTGGGTGTCCATCACTGTGGAGAATCTTTTCACCATTAACATAGATGTTTTTATCATCTGTGCTGTATGGACGGACAAGTCTTGAAGCTATTGTTAGAATAAGACTGTCAACCAGAGACAGGAGGCTTAAATCCAAAACATGAGAACACCAGAAAGCTCCTTACTCCAGGGAACATTAATCGACAAGTGTTCATCCAAAAGCCTCCATACCTACACTGAAACCAAGTTCCACCCAAAAGCCAACAAGTTCCAGAGCAAGACATACCATGCTAATTCTCCAGCAATGCAGTAACATAGCCCTAAGCATTAAATACAGGCTGCCCAAAGTCGTACCAAACCCATAGACATCTCAAAACTCACTATTGGACACTTCACTGTGTTCCATAGAGAAGAGATCCAGCTCCACACACCAGAACACTGATGCAAGCTTCCCTAACCAGGAAACCTTGACAAGCCACTAGTTGAACCCCAACCACAGGGAGTAACCTCCTCAATAAAGAGGAACCACAAAATTCCAGTATACAGAAAGAGCACCCAAAACACAGCAATCTAAACAAAATGAAAAGGCACATAAATATTCATCAGGTAAAGGAACATGATAAATTTCCATCAAACCAAACAAAAAAGGAGGAGATAGGCAGTCTACTTGAAAAAGTTCAGAATAATGATAGTGAAAATGATCCAAAATCTTGAAAACAAAATGGAGTTATAGATAAATAGAATAGAGACAAGGATTGAGATGATGTAAGAAATGTTTAACAAGGACCGAGAAGAAATAAAAAAGTCAATCAATAATGAATAATCCAATAACTGAGATCAAAAGCACTCTGGAAGGAACCAACAGCAGAATAACTGAGGCAGAAGACAGGATAAGTGAGGTGTAAGATAGAATGGTGGAAATAAATGAAGCGGGGAGGAAAAAAGAAAAAAGAATTAAATGAAATGAGGACAACCTCAGAGACTTCTGGGACGATGTTAAACATCCCAACATTCAAATCATAGAAGCCCCATAAGAAGACAAAAAGAAAGGTCATGAGAAAATACTTCAGGAGATAATAGTGGAAAACTTATGTAAAATGGGGAAGGAAATAGTCATCCAAGTCCAAGAAACCCAGAGAGTCCCAAACAGGATAAAACCAAGGCAAAACATCCCAAGACACTTATTAGTGTCTATTAGTGTCTTAAAACAAAGATTAAACACAAACAGCAAATATTGAAAGCAGGAAGGGAAAGCAACAAATAGTGCACCAGGGGATTCCCATAAGGATTATAGCTGATCTTTCAATAGAAACTCTTCAGGCCAGAAGGGAATGGCAGGACATACTTGAAGTGATGAAAGAGAAAAACCTACAACCCAGATTACTGTACCCAGCAAGGATCTCATTCAAATATGATGGAGAAATCAAAAGCTTTATAGACAAGAAAAAGCTTAGAGAATTCAGCACCACCAAACCAGCTTTTCAACAAATGCTAAAGGATCTTCTCTAGAAAGGAAACACATAAAAGGTGTATAAACTTGAACCCAAAACAACAAAGTAAATGGCAACGGGATCATACTTACCAATAATTACCTTAAATGTAAATGTGTTGAATGTCCCAACCAAAACCCAAAGACTGGCTAAATTGATACAAACAAGACCCCATATATGCTGTCTACTAGAGACCCACCTCAAAACAAGGGACACATACAGACTGAAAGTGAAGGGCTGGAAAAAGATATTTCACACAAATGGAGACCAAAAGAAAGCGGGGGTAGCAATACTCATAACAGATAAAATAGACTTTGAAATAAAGGCCTTTAAAAGAGAAAAAGTACACTAAATAATAATCAAAGCATCAAGCCAAGAAGAAGATATAGCAATTATAAATATATATTCACCCAGTATAGGAGCACTGCTATATGTAAGGCAAATGCTAACAAGTATGAAAGGGGAAATTAACAGTAACACAATAACAGTGCAAGACTTTAATACCTCACACACATTTATGGATAGTTCAACTAAACAGAAAATTAGCAAGGAAAAAGAAACTTTAAATTATACAAAGGACCAGTTAGACTTAACTGATATCTATAGGACATTTCACCCCAAAACAATGTATTTCACCTTTTTCTCAAGGGCACACGGAATCTTCTCCAGGATAGACCACATGCTGGGCCATAAATCTAGCCTTGGTAAATTCAAAAAAAAAAAAAGAAATCATTTCATGCATCTCTTCAGATCACAGTACAGTAAGATTAGATGTCAACTACAGGGGGAAAAAAAAAAAACTATTAAAAATTCCAACATATGGAGGCTAAACAACATGCTTCTAAATAACTAACAAATCACAGAAGAAATCAAAAAGAAATCAAAATATGCATAAAAATGAATGAAAATGAAAACACGACAACCCAAAACCTACAGGATTCCATAAAAGCAGTGCTAAGGAGAATGTTCATAGCAATACAACTTTCCTCAAAAACAAGACAAAAATCAAATAAATAAGCTAACTTTACACCTAAAGCTACTAGACGAAGAATAAATGAAGAACCCCAGGGTTAGTAGAAGGAAAGAAATCATAAAAATTAGGGCAGAAGTAAATGAAAAAGAAACAAGGGAGACTATAGTAAACATCAACAAAACTAAACGCTGGTTCTTTGAGAAGATAAATAAAATAGACAAACTATTAGCCAGACTCATCAAGAAAAAAAGAGAGCAAAATCAAATCAACGAAATTAGAAATGAAAATGGAGAAATCACAACAAACAACACAGAAATACAAAGGATTATAACAGACTACTATCAGCAACTATATGCCAATAAAATGGACAACTTGGAAGAAATGGATGAATTCTTAGAAATGTATAACCTTCCCAAACTGAACCAAGAAGAAATAGAAAATCTTAACAGACCCAACATATGCTCAGAAATCGAAACTGTAATAAGAAATCTTCCAACAAACAAAAGCCAAGGACCAGAGGGCTTCACAGCTGAACTCTACCAAAAATTTAGAGAAGAGCAAACACCTATCCTACTCACACTCTTTCAGAAATTTGCAGAGGAAGGTACACTTCCAAACTCATTCTATGAGGCCACGATCACCCTAATACCAAAACCAGACAAATATGCCACAAGAAAACAAAACTACAGGCCAATATCACTGATGAACATAGATGTAAAAATCCTAAACAAAAATCTAGCAAACAGGAACCAACAACATATTAAAAAGATTATACATCATGACCAAGTGGGCTTCATCCCCGGAATGCAAGGATTCTTCAATATTCGCAAGTCAGTCAATGTGATACACCACATTAACAAATTGAAAGATAAAAACCATATGATTATCTCAATAGAGGCAATGAAAGTCTTTGGCAGAGTTCAACATCCATTTATGATCAAAACTCTCTAGATAGCAGGAATAGAAGGAACATATCTCAACATAATAAAAGCCATTTATGATAAACCCACATCAAACATTTTCCTCAATGGTGAAAAATTGAAAGCATTTCCCCTAAAGTCAGGAATAAGGCAAGGGTGCGCACTCTCACCACTTCTATTCGACATAGTTTTGGAAATTTTAGCCACAGCAATCAGAGAATAAAAAGGAATAAACATAATCCAGATTGGAAAACAAGAAGTAAAATTCTCACTGTTTGCAGATGACATGATCCTCTACATCAGATCAGATCAGATCAGTCGCTCAGTAGTGTCAAAACCCTAAAGACTCCACCAGAGAATTACTAGAGATAATTAATGAATATAATAAAGTTGCAGGATATAAAATTAACACAGAGAAATCCCTTGCATTCCTATACACTAACAATGAGAAAACAGAAAGAGAAATTAAGGAAATAATCCCATTCACCATTGCAATGAAAAGAATAAATACTTAGGAATAAATCTACCTAAAGAAACAAAAGACCTATATATATAGAAAACTATAAAACACTGGTGACAGAAATCAAAATGACACAAATAGATGGAGAAATATACCATGTTCATGGATTGGAAAAATCAATATAGTGAAAATGAGTATACTACCCAAAGCAATCTATAGATTGAATGAAATCCCTGGCAAGCTACCAACAATATTTTTCAGAGAACTAGAACAAATAATTTCACAATTTTTATGGAAATACAATAAACCTCAAATAGCCAAAGCAATCTTGAGAGAGAAGAATGGAACTGGAGGAATCAACCTGCCTGACTTCAGACTATACTACAAAGCTACCATCAAGACAGTATGGTACTGGCACAAAGACAGAAATACAGATCAATGGAACCAAGTAGAAAGCCCACAGATAAATCCACACACCTATCAACACCTTATCTTTGACAAGGGAGGCAAGAATATACAATGGAGAAAAGACAATCTCTTTAACAAGTGGTGCTGGGAAAAGTGGTCAATCACTTGTAAAAGAATGAAATTAGAACACTTTTTAACACCATACACAAAAATAAACTCAAAATTAAAGGTCTAAATCTAAGACCAGGAACTATAAAGCTCCTAGAGGAAAACTCCTCCTGCCCTCAATCTTTCCCAGCATTAGGGTCTTTTCCAGTGAGTCGGCTCTTCGCATCAAGTGGCCAAAGAATTGGAGCTTCAGCTTCAACATCAGTCCTTCCAATGCTTGTTCAGTATTGATTTCCTTTAGAATTGACTGGTTTGAATTACTTCCAGTCCAAGGGACTCTCAAGATTCTTCTCTAGCACCACAATTTGAAACCATCAATTCTTTGGTGCTTAGCCTTCTTTATGGTCCAACTCTCACATCTGTACGTGACTATTGGAAAAACAATAGCACTGACTATATGGATTTTTGTTAGCAGTGATGTCTGCTTCTTAATGAACTGTCTAGGTTTGTCATATTTTTCCTTCCAAGGAACAAGCCTCTTAATTTCGTGGCTGCAGTCACCATCCAGTTATTTTGGAGCCCAAGAAAATAAAATTTGTCACTGCTTGCACTTTTTACCCTTCTATTTGCAATGAAATTATGGGACCAGATTCCATAGTCTTATTTTTTTACTAAAGAGTTTTAAGCCAGCCTTTTCACTCTCCTGTTTCACCCTCATCAAGAGGCTCTTTAGCTCCTTTTCAGATTCTGTCATTATAGTGTTTAGGTTTTCTGTTTAGGTCCATTTTTTTATTGGGCAGTTTGTTTTTCTGATATTGAGCTGCATGTGCTGCTCATATATTTAGGTGATTAATCCTTTGTCAGTTGCTTCATTTGCAAATATTTTCTCCCATTCAGAGAGTTGCCTTTTCATCTTGTTTATAGTCTCTTTTGATGTGCAAAAGCTTTCAAATCTAATTAGTTCCCATTTGTTTATTTTTGTTTTTATTTCCATTATTCTAGGAGGTGGGTCATAGAGAATCTTGCTGTGATTTATGTCAAGGAGTATACTGTCTATGTTTTCTTCTAAGAGCTTTATAGTTTCTGGCCTTAGCTTTAAGTCTGTAATCCATTTTGAGTTTATTTTTCTATATGGTATTATGAAATATTCCAGCTTCATTCTTTTATATGTAGCTCTCCAGTTTTCCCAGCATCACTTATGGAAGAGACTGTCTTTTCTCCATTGTGTATTCTTGCCTCCTTTGTCAAAGATAATGTGCTCATAGGTTTACTTCTGGGCTTTATGTCTTGTTCCCTTGGTCTATATTTCTTTTTTTGTGCCAATACAATACAGTCTTAATGACTGTAGCTTTGTAATATAGTTTAGGAGAGTTGATTCCTCTTGCTCCATTTTTTTTTTCTCATGATTTCTTTGGCTATTTATGATCTGTGTTTCCATACAAATTATGAGACTTTTTGTTCTAGCTCTGCAAAATATACTGTTGGTATTATAGTTTGATGGAGATTGCATTGTATTGGTAGATTGGGTAAAAATAGTCACTTTCACAATATTAATTCTCCAAATCCAAGAAAATGGTATATCTCTCCATCTGTTTGTGTCATCTTTAATTTCTTTCTTCAGTGTGTTATACTTTTCTACATACAAGTCTTTCTTCCCTTTAGGTAGGTTTATTCGTAGGTATTTTATTCTTTTTGTTGCAGTGGTTAATGGGATTGTTTCCTTAATTTTTCTTTCTGAATTTTCATTGTTAGTGTATGGGAAGGCAAGAGATTTCTGTGTATTAATTTTATATCCTGTGACTTCATTGATTACCTCTAATAATTCTCTGGTGTCATCTTAAGGGTTTTCTATGTATAGTATCACGCCATCTACAAACACTGAGAGTTTTATTTCTTCTTTTCCAATCTGGATTCCTTTCATTTCTTTTTCTTCTCTGATTGCTATTGCTAGGATATCAAATACTATGTTGAATAATAGTCATGAAAGTAGACACCCTTGTCTGGCTCCTGATCTTAGAGGAAATGCTTTCAGATTGTCACCATTGAGAATAATGTTTGCTCTGGTTTGTCACATATGGCCTTTATTATGTTGAGATACATTTCTTCTATACCTGCTTTCTGGAGAGTTTGTATCATAAATAGGTATTGAATTTTTCCAAAAGCTTTATCTGCATCATTGAGATGATCGTATGTTTTTTGCCTTTCAGTTTATTAATATAATGTATGACATTGACTGATTGGCCTATATTGAAAAATACTTGCATCCCTGGGATAAACCCCAACTGATCATGGTGTAAGAAACTTTTAATGTGATGTTGGATTCTGTTTACTAGAATTTTGTTGAGGAATTTTATATTTACATTCATCAGTGATATTGGCTTGTTATTTTCTTTTTTGTGTGTATGGCATTTTGTCTGGTTTTAGTAACAGGGTGATGCTGGCCCCATAGAATGAGTTAGAGAGTTTTCATTCCTCTTTAATTTTCTGGAAGACTTTGAGCAGAATAGGACTTTGCTCTTCTCTAAACTTTTGGTAGAATTCACCTGTGAAGCCATCTGTCCCTGAGGTTCTGTTGGGAGATTTTCGGTTACAGTTTCGATTTCCATGCTTCTGATTGGCCTGTTCATATTTTATATTTCTCTCGGTTCAGTTTGGAAAGTTGTACTTTTCTAAGAATTTATCTACTTCTTCAGGGTTGTTCATTTTATTTGCATATAGTTGCTTGTTTCTGCATTGTCTGATGTAACTTTTCCTTTTTCATTTCTAATTTTATTGATTTGAGTCTTCTCTTATTTCTTAATGAGTCTGGCTAATATTTTGATAATTTTGTTTATCTTCTTAAAGAACCAGCTTTTACTTTTATTGATCTTTGTTCTTGTCCTCTTTCTTTTTTTCATTTCTTTCTTCTCTGATCTTTATGATTTCTTTCCTTCTACTAACTTTGTGGGGGTTGTTCTTTGTAGTTGCTATAGGTGTGGGGATAGGTTGTTTATTTGATGTTTCTCTTGTTTCTTGAGGTAGGCTCATATTGCTATAAACTTCTCTCTTAGCACCACTTTTCCTGCATCCCATAGCTTTTTAATTGCTATGCTTTCATCATCATTTCATTGTTAACAAACTGTGGAAAATTTCTAAATAGATGGGAATACCAGACCACCTTACCTGCCCCCTGAGGAAACTGTGTGCAAATCAAGAAGCAACAGTTAGAACCAGACATAGAATAACAGGGGCTCTGTAACAATTGGGAGAGGTTGGGTGGGGAGGGAGATGGGAAGGGGATTGAGGAGGGAGCGCACATGGCTGATTCTTTTTGATATTTGACAGAAAGCAACAAAAATCTGTAAAGCAATTATCCTTCAATTAAAAAATAAGCTTAAAAAGCACACAAATGAAGATATTGTATATACATACATATATACACATACATACATACATACATAATGGAATATTACTTGGCCATAAAAATAAAATCTTGCCATTTACAACAACATGGACAGATCTGGCCCTGGGGTTCTGTCGGGAGGTTTTTGATCATAGTTTCGAGTTCCATGCTTCTGATTGGTCTGTTAATATTTTATCTTTCTCTTGGTTCAGTTTGGAAAGGTGTCCTTTTCTAAGAATTTACTTTTTCAGAAGTAGAGAACGATGATGATAACAATGATGAATATGGGGTAGAGTGCACTAAATAGCCAACATTGTAAGAGCACTTAGGAGCAGCAGTGGGGGCTTGGAAGATTTTTTTTAAGCGATGTGCAAATGATTTTTTATACATAGCATGCAATTCTTTCGGACTACCTGGATGATAGCCATTTGACAAAGAACAGATGTCTTCGATGGCAATAATTTGTCCTAGCTGTGACAATTGAGTGTGAAACTTTTTGGGACATCTAAAATCAGGCTTGCAGGCAGGTTCAGAGCAATATAAGAGCCTGAAAAATATTCTCTATATTTTTCAGTCTACTAGTGCCCCTGTAGTGACCTTTCTGAGTGAAAGTTGGTGTTTCTTTTTGAGATAAAGTTAATCCAATATGCTTGCATCTTGCTTTCATAAGTGAATGCTATTCATTTCTGTCAGGTGTTTCTTAGTTTTCATAGTTGCCCTAAAGAACCAAAGGCCTCCTACCCTGAACCTAGTCTGCCTCTCCCACTCACTTTGATACATCATACTTTCCAGCCAGCCACCCTAGACAAACTTCTCTTGTCCATCCAAACATTTCTGCCACTTGTTTCTTCTCTGTGCTTTTGTTCAAGCTGTCCTCAATACCTGAAATTTCCTTCCCTTTGCTTCTTCTCACCTTTGACAGTTCTGCACATCTCCATAAACACAGTTCAGATCTCACCTTCTCCCAAATTGTTCTGAAATTATTCCATTCTATATTAAGTTCTCTCACCCTTGACATTGCATTAAGGACCATAGACCTTCATTATAGTAACTACCACATTCTACCTCAGGAGAGTTACATGTGAGTGGATTTGACTCTATACCCAACACCCTCTCTCTTCTTAGTATAGCCTAACACAGGATCTTCAGCATATTAGTCCCTTGTAAATGTTTGTTCATTTACTCTTTCAGCAAATATTTATTGAGAACCTTTTATGTCCCAGGCACTGTGCTAGTTTTACTGGGGATATGACAATAATAACAATCAAACATCTATGTTCTCACAGTACTTATATTCTATTATGCAATATATAAGATAAATAAAGAAGTAAGTATATCCCCTGTTAGTAGTAAGTGGTATTTTAAAAGTAAAGCATGGTAAGAGGGATAGAGTTACAAGAATAGGAGAGATAGGGAAAACCTCAGAGAAAAGGTGACATTTTATTAAAAATCTTAATAAAAATAAGAAAGGTAGACACTTTCTTATTTCTTATATCTCAAGAAAGGGATATCTGGAGAAAGAGTGCTTTATATTATAGAAACAGCACGTGCAAATTTCCCGAAATAGGAACATGAAAGGAGGACAGTATTAGGAGACAAGGTCAGAGAAGTAGTGGGAAGCCAAATTACATAAGCACTATTGACCTAAATTGAGTTAAAAAATAAATCAAGAAAGGTGAGTACAGGAGGCTGATGGAATATAAGTAGGGTATGTTGAATGAATTCTGGACCCATGGCCAGTGTTGACTTCAGGTCTTACCTTGCACAGGGCTTTCACCTTCTAAGCTCAGCCTTTCCGTTTGCTCCTTAGTCTTCAGGCATATAGCCTACTCCATAGCTACTTAGTGCCTTTGTCTCAAGTTGAATCAAGGGCTCTGTCTAAATTAACCACAACTACAATTCAACACTAAAACAGAATCTGAGAGCTGCTTGAGGCAGGAAATCCTCAGAGTCCTGTTTTCTAAACTGAACCGGAGACTCAGAGAAGATTTCCAAAACTGAGAGGTTGTTTGGCTTGCTCTTCATTTAATCACTCAAACTCTGGGTCACTTTTGATCTGTGAAAAGAACAGAATGCTTTCTCCTCAAATAGCTTTCCAAGAAGGAAGGTGCTTATAGCTCTCTCTCTTTGGGGGCCAGGTAAAAAGGGGAATGAAGCCCTGTTTTGTGGAGGGTGTTTTGTGGAAAAGAGCAGAGGAAAGAGAATTCAGTCTTGCAGTGTTCTAGGGTGTTACACTGAAGGAAGTAGTGAGGAGGAGGAGGAAGAAAAACATAGACCACAAGCAGAAATGTGACTATTTTTATTACTGGCCTTCAGTATTAGAGCTTGTTTAGTCACAGGAAACTCAACAGCAGATCTTTATGATGGGTGGAACCCCATTAGACATTAGATCTTCCTGCCACAGACTTGGTGCCAGTAACTCTCTTGAGGAGAGAGAAACTCAGAGCTTAAACTTTATACCCCTCATGGCCACTTGGAAATGGCAAGTAGGATAAAGTTATGGTTGCTGCATCCCCTGACTGGCTGAAACTTAGATGGGAAGTAATGGGCTAGTAGGTGGTGATATTCATCCAAGAAAAACCTGGCCTCAGGATTTATCCTGGTGTGAGTTACTTCAGGCAGAATATGTTAAGGAGGGTAAAGAATGGGTTGCAAACTGGTGATAGCTATTTGTATGGCTTCAAGTTATGATTGTTTTGCCAGCATCATTTTTTTTTAAATAGTAACATGATGATTGTACATGGGGTATGAAGTCTCAAGTCCAAAACACTCTCTTGCCTTATACTGAGAGGCAGTATGTGCAATGGTTAAGAAGACTAGAGCTCTAGGATTAAATCTCTTGTTTCTGTAACCTAGATCTGCCACTCACTAGCTTTCTTTAACTTTCCCAATCTGTATATGAAGATGAGAAATGGAATATTTCTTGGTATATCAGTAGACAAGGATGTCACAGTCATCAATGATTGCCACCCTCCATCATGAGCTGGTGAGCCTGAGAAAATTCAGAAAGGAAAAGTCTGCCATCTAGCAGCTATCAGATTGCAGTCACTCCCTATGGTAAGCCCCAAGGAAACTCAGGATGTGGAAAAGCAGGATACTTGTGGAGGCCTATACCAAGGTCACAGGAGCAAGGCCTTGTACCAAGGTCATAGATGAGGAGCCCCACACCAAGGTCATCTCTGGAACTGACTGAGCACCACAGCAACTATTGCCATGAACTCCCCTCCCCACCCTGATCTAAACCAGCCAGCTCCCTGATCCAATGTTAGGTAAAAATACCCATCCTATTACTCACCCTATAGCACCCTACAGAGAAGGCAATGGCACCCCACTCCAGTACTCTTGCCTGGAAAATCCCATGGATGGAGGAGCCTGGTGGGCTGCAGTCCATGGGGTCACTAAGTGTCAGACACAACTGAGCGATGTCACTTTCACTTTTTACTTTTACACATTGGAGAAGGAAATGGCAACCCACTCCAGTGTTCTTGCCTGGAGAATCCCAGGGACTGGGGAGCCTGGTGGGATGCAGTCTATGGGGTTTCACAGAGTCAGATATGACTGAAGTGACTTAGCAGTAGCAGCATAGCACCCTAACAAATCACCTAATGCCAAACTTCCAGAGGGAATTTTCCTTGTCTTAAGACTATAAAAATTGGCTACTAGGATTGTGGTTCAAGATGGTAGAATAGAAGGATGTGTGCTCATCTCCTTCTGCAAGGGCACCAAAATCACAAATAGCTGTTGAACAGCCATCAACAGAAGGATGCTGGAACCCACCAAAAAAGATACCCTATGGCCAAAGACAAAGAAGAAGCCACAATGAGATGGTAGGAGGGGTGCAAACACAATAAACTTAAATTCCATACCCGCTGGATGGGTGAGCCACAATCTGGAGAATAATAATACCAAAAAAATTCTCCCACTGTTGTGAAGGTTCTGAGCCTCATGTCAGTCTTCCCAGCCTGGGGATTAGGCAAAGGGACTGGGAATCCCTAGGGAACCTGACTTTGAAAGCTAGTGGGATTTGATTACAGGACTTCCACAGGACTGGAGGAAACAGAGACTCCAGTCTTGGAGGACACGAACAAAATCCTGTGTTTGCCAAAACCCAGGTGAAACCCAGTGACCAGACAGAAGACTGAGCCAGACCTACCTGCTAGTGTTGGAGGGTCTCCTGTGGAGGTGTGGGTCGACAGTGGCTCACCGTTGGGACTGGGGCACTGGCAGCAGTAGTCCTGGAAAGGGCCCTTTGGCATAAGTCCTCTTGGAGGTCACCATTTAACCCTACCACAGAACCCATAGACAGCACTCAGGGTTGCCTCAGGCCAAACAACTAACAAGGAGGGAGCTCAACCACATCCATCAGCAGATAATTGGATTAAGGCCTTAATGAACACAGACCTGCCTACCAGAGCAAGACCCAGTTTTTCCCACCACCAGTCCCTCCCATCAGGAAGTTTATACAAGCCTCTTAAATTTATACAACCTCACCCCTCAGGAGGCAGACAGAAGAAAAAAGAACCACAATCCCACAATGGCTAGAACCAAAACCACATCACAGAATGTTAATCATGATGAAAAAGCAGAGGATTTCGTCCCAGATGAAGGGACAAGATAAAACCCCTCAAAATCACCAAATGAAGTAGAGATAGGCAACCTTCCAGAAAAAATATTTCAGAATAATGATAGTGAACCTGATCCATGATCTCAGAAAAAGAATGGAGGTAAAGATTGAGAAGATGCAAGAAATGTTTACCAAACAGCTAGAAGAACTAAAGAACAAACAGAGATGAACAATATACTTAGAAGGAATCAATAGCAGAACAACTGAGGCAGAAGAACAGATAAGTGTCCTGAAGGATAGAATGGTGGAAATTGCTGTCACTGAACAGAATATAGGTAAAAGAAGGAAAAAAATGAAGACAGCCTAAGAGACCTCTGGGACAACATTAAACACACCAACATTCACATTATAGGGGTCCCAGAAAGAGGAGAGAGAGAAAGACCCAAGAAAATATTTTAAGAAATAATAGCTGAAAACTTCCCTAACATGGGAAAGGAAATAGTCAACCAAGTCCAAGAAAAAGAGAGTCCTAGGCACAATAAACTCAAGGAGGAACACACAGAGGCACATAGTAACCCAACTGACAAAAATTAAAAGCAAAGATAAAATATTAAAAGCAACAAGGGAAAAATGACAAATAACATACAAGGGAATTCCTATAAGGTTATCAGCTGATTTCTCAACAGAAACTCTACAAGCCAGAGGGAATAAAAGTGAAGAACCGCCAGCCAAGAATACTCTACCCAGCAAGACTTTCCTTCAGATTTGATGGAGAAATCAAAAGCTTTACAGACAAGCAAAAGTTAAGAGAATTCAGCACCAACAATCCAGCTGTACAACAAATGCTAAAGGAATTGTCTAGGCAGGAAACACAAGAGAAGGAAAAGAACTACAAAAAAATAAATAAATAAACCCAGTACAATTAAGAACATGGTAATAGGATAATACACATAGATAATTATCTTAAATGTAAATGGACTTAATGCGTCAACCAAAAGACATAGACTGGCTCTGTCAGTTCAGTCACTCAGTCATGTCCGACTCTTTGTGACCCCATGGACTTCAGCATGCCAGGCTTCCCTGTCCATCACCAACTCCCAGAGCTTGCTCAATCTCATGTCCATTGAGTCAGTGATTTCATCCAACCAGCTCATCCTCTGTCATCTGGGTGGATACAAAAACAAGACCAATATATATACTTTCTACTGGAGACCCATATCAGACCTAGGGATACTTACAGACTGAAAGTAAGGGGATGGGAGAAGATATTCCATGCAAATGGAAACCAAAAGAAAGCTGGAGTAGCATACTCCTATGAGACAAAATAGACTTTAAAACAAAGAGTATTATAAGATACAAAGAAAGGTACTACATAATGATCAAGGGTTCAATCCAAGAAGATATAACAACTATAAATATATATGCACTCAACATATGAGCACCTCGATATATAAGGCAAATACTAACAACCATAAACAGAGAAACTGACAGTAACAGAATAATAATAGTGGACTTTAACACTGCACTTTCATCAATGGACAGATCATCTAAACAGAAAATTAATAAGGAAACAAGGCCTTAAATGACACTTTAGATGAATTGGTCTTAATTGATATTTATAGAATATTCCATTCAAAAGCAGCAGATTACACAATCTTCTCAAGTGCACTCGGAACAATCTCCAGGATTAACCACGTGCTGGGCGAACCTTGGTAAATTTAAGAGAACTGAAATCATATCAAGCATCTTTTCTGATCACAATGCTATGAGATTATAAATAAACTATAAGAAAAAAAAACTCTAAAAAAAACATAAACATGTGGCTAAACAATATGCTACAAAACAACCAATGGATCACTGAAGAAGTCAAAGAGGAGATTAAGAAATACCTACAGACAAATGAAAACAAGACCACAATTGTTGAAAACTTAATGGATGCAGCAAAAGAAGTTCTAAGAGGGAAGTACATAGCAATACAATCTTACCTCAAGAAACAAGAAAACTGTCAAATAAACAACCTAACCTTACACTTTAAACTACTAGAGAAAGAAGAACAAACAAACCTAAAGTTAGTGCATGGAAAGAAATCATAGAGGTCAGAGAAGAAAGAAATGAAATACAGAAAAAGAAAGCAAACACAAAGATCAATGGAACTAAAAGCTGCTTCTTTGAAAAGGTAGACATAATTGATAAACCTTTAGCCAGATTCATCAAGGAAAAAAGGGAGAGGACTCAAATCAATAAAATTAGAAATGAAAAAGGGAAAGTTACAATGGACAGCATAGAAATAGAAAAGATCATAAGAGACTACTGTGAACAGTTGTATGCCACTATTGGACATTAATTGACAACCTGGAAGAAATGGACAAATTCTTAGAAAGATACAGTCTCCCTAGACTGGACCAGGAAGAAATAGAAAATATGACCAGACCAATCACAAGCACTGAAAATGAAACTGATTAAAAACTTCCCAACAAACAAAAGTCCTTGACCGGATGGCTTCACAGGCAAATTTTATCAAACATTTAGAGCAGAGTTAACTCCAATTCTTCTGAAACTGTTCCAAAAAATTGCAGGGGAAGGAAAACTTTAATACTCATTTTATGAGGCTGACATCACCCAGATACCAAAACCAGACAAAGGTACCACAAAAAGAGAAAATTGCAGGCCAATATTACTGATGAACATAGACACAAAAATCTTCAACAAAATACTAGCAATCTGTATCCAACAATACATTAAAAAGATCATATACCATGGTCAAGTGGGATTCATCCAAGTGACGAAAGGATTTTTCAAAATCTACAAATCAATCAATGTGATACATCACATTAACAAATGGAAGAATAGAAGCCATATGATCATCTCAATGGAGGCAGAAAAAGATTTTGACAAAATTCAGCACTCATTATAAAAACTCTACAGAAAGTGGGCATGGAGGGAACATACCTTGACATCAGTTCAGTTCATTTCAGTCACTCAGTCGTGTCTGACTCTTTGCAACCCCTTGGACTGCAGCACACCAGGCCTCCCTGTCCATCACCAACTCCCAGAGTTTACTCAAACTCATGTCCATTGAGTCAGTGATGCCATCCAACCATCTCATCCTCTGTCATCCTCTTCTCCTCCCACCTTCAATCTTTCCCAGCATTGGGGTCTTTTCAAATGAATAAGATCTTTGCATCAGGTGGCCAAAGTATTGGAGTTTCAGCTTCAGCATCAGTCCTTCCAGTGAATATCCAGAACTTATTTCCTTTAGGATGGACTGGCTGGATCTCCTTGCTGTCCAAGGGACTCTCAAGAGTCTTCTCCAACACCACAGTTCAAAAGCATCAATTCTTCGGCACCATGACATAATAAGGCCATATATGACAGACCTACAGCTAGAATCATATTCAATTGTGAAAAACTGAAATCATCTCCTCTAACATCAGGAACAAGACAAGAATGTTCACTTTCTACACTTTTATTCAACATAATTTTGGAATTCCCAGCTACAGCAATCAAAGAAGACAAAGAAGTAAAGGGAATCCAAATTGGAAAATAAGTTAAACTTTCACTGTTTGCATATGATATGATACCATGCATAGAAGATCCTAAAGATCCCACCAGAAAACTACTAGAACTCATCCATGAATTTGTTAAAATTTCAGGTTGCAAAAGTAATACACAGTAATATGTTGCATTTCTATACACTAACGATGAAATATTACAAAGAGAAATTCAAGAAATAATTTCATTTACCATCACATCAAAAGGAATAAAACACCTAGGAATAAACCTACTTAAGGAGACAAAAGACCTGTACCCCAAAAACTTTAAGATGATGATGAAAGAAATCAAAGAAGACATAAACAGATGGAAAGATATTCCATGTTCATAGACTGGATGAATCAATATTGTCAAAATGACTATAATACCCAAGTCAATCTACAGATTGAATGGGATCCCTATCAAATTACCAACGGTATTTTTCACAGAACTAGAGCAAAGAATATCAAATTTTGTATGGAGACACAAAAGAGTCCGAATAGCCAAAGTAATCTTGGGAAAGAAAAATGGAGCTGGAGGAATCAGGCTCCCTGATCTCAGACTACATACTACGGTCATCAAAATAGCATGGTACTGGCACAAAAATAGAAATATAAATAAATGGAACAGAATAGAAACCCGGAATAAGCCCATGCATCTATGGTCAATTAATCTATGACAAAGAGGCAAGACTCCACAATGTTGGAAAGAAAGCCTCTTCAATAAATGGTGCTGGGAAAACTGGACAATGACATGTAAAAAATGAGATTAGATCATTCTTAACATTATACACAAAAATAAGCTCAAGATGAATTAAAGACCTATTGTGAGCTGGAAACTGTAAAACTCCTAGAGGAAAACATAGGCAGAACATTCTCTGACATAAATCACAGCAACATCTGTTTCAATCCGTCTCCCAGAATCATGGAAATAAAAGCAAAAATAAACAAGTGTGACCTACTTAAATGCAAATATTTTTTAACAACAAAGGAAACAATAAGTAAAATGGAAACACAGCCCACAGATACAGAGAAAATATTTGCAAATGATGTGACCAATAAGGTATTAGTTCCCAAAATTCACAGTTTATGATGATTTAACAGCATCGAAACAAACAACTCACTCAAAAAATGGACAGAAGACCTAAATAATTTCTCCAAAGAAGACATACAGATGGCCAATATTCACAAGGAAATATGTTCAACATTGCTAATTATTAGAGAAATGCAAATCAAATCTATAATGAGATACCACCTCACACCAGCCAGAATGGCCATCATCAAAAAATCCACCAAGAACAAATGCTGGAGAGGGTGTGGAAAGACGGGAACCCTCCTACACTGTTGGTAGGAATGTAAATTCATACAGCTACTATGGAGAACAGTATGAAGGTTCCTTAAACTAAAAATAGAGCTACCATATGACCCTACAATCCCACTCCTGGGCATATATCTGGAGAAAAAACATGACTCAAAAGGATATATGCACACTAATGTTCATTGCAGCACTGTTTATCATAGCCAAGACATGGAAGACGTGGAAGGAACCTAGATGTCTGTTGACAGTGTAATGGATAAAGAAGATGTGATATATATATATGTATACTCAGCCATTAAAAAGAATGAAATAATGCCATTTTCAGCAACATGGATGGACCTAGAGAGTGTCATAATGAGTGAAGTCAGTCAGATAAAGAAGGAGAAATATCATATGACATCTTTTATATGTGGAATCTGAAAAGAAATGATACAAATAAACTTATGAAACAGAAAGAGACTCACAGACTTATAAAACAAACTTATGGTTGCCAGAGGGAAGAGACACTTAGGGAGTTTGAGAGCGTCATGTGCACACTGCTATATTTAAAACAACCAACAAGGACTTATTGTGTAATACATGGAACTCTGCCCAGTGTTATGTGCCAGCCTGGGAGGGGGTGAATGGATACTTGTATACATATGGCTGAATCCCTTCACTGTTCACCTGAAACTATCACAATATTGTTAATAGGCTATATCCCAATACAAAATAAAAAGTTCAAAAGAAAAAAATTTCTGACAAATAAAAGTCCAGGAACAGATAGCTTCATGGGGGAATTCTACGAAACATATAAAGAAGAGTTAATATTTATCCTCCCCAAATTATTCCAAAAAATTGAAAGAGGAGGGAATTTCCCAGATTTATTCTACAAGACTACCATTACCCTGAAACCAAAATCAGAGAAAAACACTACAAAAAAAAAAAAAAGGAAAAGAAAAGTACGGGCCAACATCTCTGGTAAATATAGATGTAAATATCCACAAATCAAATTTAATGACATGTAAAAAGGGCCATACACCATAATCAAGTGGGATTTATTCCAGGGATGCAAGGATGGTTCACTATCTGTATATCAATTAATGAAATACACCACATTAACAAAACAAAGGATAAAATCACATGATCATCTCAATAGATGGAAAAAAAAAAGATTTGACCAAATTCAACATCAATCCATGATAAAATTTTTCATCAAATTTGGTATAGAAGGAACATAAGAAAGACCATTTAGGACAAACCCACAGTTAACATCATATTCAATGATAAAAAACTGAAAGCTTTTCCTTTAAAATCAGGAGCAAGACAAGGATCTGCACTCTTGTCACTTCTTTTTTTTTTAATTTAATTTTATTTTATTTTTAAACTTTACATAATTGTATTAGTTTTGCCAAATATCAAAATGAATCCGCCACAGGTATACATGTGTTCCCCATCCTGAACCCTCCTCCCTCCTCCCTCCCCTACCATCCCTCTGGGTCGTCCCAGTGCACTAGCCCCAAGCATCCAGTATCGTGCATCGAACCTGGACTGGCATCTCATTTCTTACATGATATTTTACATGTTTCAATGTCATTCTCCCAAATCTTCCCACCCTCTCCCTCTCCCACAGAGTCCATAAGACTGTTCTATACATCAGTGTCTTTTTTGCTGTCTCGTACACCGGGTTATTGTTACCATCTTTCTAAATTCCATATATATGTGTTAGTATACTGTATTTATGTTTTTCCTTCTGGCTTACTTCACTCTATATAATAGGCTCCAGTTTCATCCACCTCTTGTCACTTCTATTTAACATAGTACTAGGAGTCCTTGACACAGCAATCAGACAAGGAAAAGAAATAAAAGGCATCCAAATTGTAAGGAAAGAAGTAAAGCTGTCATTATTTGCAAATGGTATAATACTACATATAAAAAATGTTAAAGTCTCCACCAAAAAAAACTACTAGAACTAAAAAATGAATTTGGTACATTTGCAAGGTACAATATTAAAATACAGAAACTTGTTTCTTTTCTATACACTATACAATAATTAACTATCAGAAAGAGAGAGCAAAAAAAAAAAAAATCCCATCCCATTTAAAATAGCAGAAAGAGAAAGCAAAAAAAAAAATCCCATCCCATTTAAAATAGCATCAAATTTTTGGCAGAAACCAATACAACATTATAAAGTAACTATCTTTCAATTAAAAATAAAAATTAAAAAAAATTAAATAGCATCAAAAAGAATGAAATATCTAGGAATAAACCTAACCATGGAGGTGAACAATCTATACTCTGAAACTATGAGACAATGATGAAAGAAATTTAAGATGATACAAAAAAATGGAAAAATATTCCATGTTCATGAATGAGGAAAATAATTTCAATGAAATGGTGATGCCACCCAAGAAATCTACAGATTTAATGCAATTTCTATCAAAATACCCATGACATTCTTACAGAACTACAACAAATATTCCTACAGTATGTATGGAACTACAAAAGACCCCAACTAGCCAAAGAAATACTAAGAATAAAGAACAAAGATGAAACTATCATGCCCTTCAGACTATACTACAAAGTAATCAAAACAGTATGATATTGGCACAAAGATAGATAAATAGATCAATGGATCAGATTAGAGAACCCAGAAATAAACTCATATGCATATAGTCATCTGATACAACAAAGGAGGCAAGAATGTACAATGGGAAAAAAGACAGTCTCTTCAATAAGTGTTCCTGGGAAAACTGGACAGCTATATGTAAAAGAATGAAACTAGAACATTCTATAACATCATATACAAAAATAAAATAAAATGTATTAAAGACCTAAATGTAACATTACAAACATAAAACTCCTAAAAGAAAACAGTCAGTACATTCTTTAATATAATTCTTAGTAACACTTTTTTTTTGGAGACAGTTGTCTCCTAAGGTGCTATCACTGAATGTTCACTTTCTCTCATGTCCCACATCCAATCTGTCATCAAATTCTGCTTGCTTTACTTTCAAAACATATCATGTACCTCTGTGTTTATTGCAGCACTATTCACAATAGCCAAGATATGGAAACAATCTGAATGTCCATCAACAGACGAATGGATAAAGAAATGTGGCTTGTATACATACACACATATATATAGCCATAAAAAATGAAATAATGCCACTTGTAGCAACATGAATGGACCTAGAGATTATCATATTAAGTAAAATAAGTCAAAGACAGAATCATTTCGTATCACTTATATGTGGAATCTAAAACACTGACACAAATGAATTTATTTGCAAAACAGAAATAGGCTCAAAAATATAGAAAACAAACTTATGGTTACCAAAGAGGATAGCAGGAGGGTGGAGATAAATTAGGAGTTTGGGATTAACATATACATACCAATATATATAAAACAGGTAAACAACAAGGACCTACTGTATAGCACAAGGATATTAACTATACTTAATATCTTGTAATAACCTGTAATGGAAGAGAATTACATATATATATATATATATATATGAATTACTTTGCTGTACACTTGAGACTAACTCAACACTGTAAATTAACTATACTTCAATTTAAAAAACATACCCAGAATCTGACTCCTAATTCCCATCTTCCCTCCTATCACTCTACTTTGTGATCACCATCTCTTACCTGGATATTGCAATAACCCTATGACTGCTCTCTCTCTTCCTCCTTTGCCCTCTTACAATCTATTCTCAGTATAGTAGCCAGAGTGCTCTCATTAAAACATAATCAGGTCATTTCAACCATCTGCTGAAAATTCTCCCAAAGTTCCCCAATAATTCAGCATAAAACCTAAATTCCTACAAGGTCTTATAAGATCTAACCCACATAACTTTTCTCATCTCACCTAATACAATTCCCTTCCCCTCCTTGCTCACTTTACTCCAACCTTCACCCCAGGTTCAAACATAGCAATTCTGCTTTTACCTCATAGTTTTTTTCCTCTACCCCGAGATAATAACATGACTTGCTTCCTTACCTCTTTTGGGTCTTTTCTTTACATTGTCTATGGGTAAGGTACTCGCTGTGGTCTGAATGTTTATGTCCCCCCCAAAATTCGTTGAAATCCTAACCTTGCAAATGTGATGGTATTAGTAAGTGGGACCTTCAGGCAGTGATTAGGCTCATTGGAGTCCTCATGAATTAGATTGTTGTTCCTATAAAAGAGATCTCACAGAGCTACCTAGGCCCTTCCACCATGTGAGGACACAGTGAAAAGGTACTGGCTATGAACCAGGAAAATGTTCCTTACCAAAACACAACATCCTGGTGCCTTGATCCTGGACTTTCCAGACTCCAGAACTGTAAGAAATAAACTTCTGTTGTTTATAAGCTAACTAGTTTGTGCTATTTTCTTATATCAGCCTGACTAAAACTAAGACAGCACTCTTTATCTTATTTAAAATTGTAAATCTCCCCTATTTTGCTCCACCATTTCCTGCTCCATTCTCTGCTTTCCTTTTTTCTTTCGTGGCACTTATTACCATCTAATATACTATGTATTTTACTTAATTTTGTATAGTAGCTGTCTCCCGTATTAGAATGTAAGCTCCATGAGAGCAGGGAGTTTTCCCTATTTTATTCACAATTGTATTATCAGTGCTTACAATAGTGCTTGAACAGAAGTGGACAGTCAATAAATATTTGAATGAATGAATCAATATACTCTTTAATACCACTTACTATATTGCATTATCATTTATCTGTTCACAGTAGGCACTGAATAAATATCTGCTGAATGAATGGCAAAAGCCTTCTATAAACTGTAAGACACTCAGTGCTTTATCATTAGGAAATAGTTGCCCTGTTCCCCTCTAGACCACAAATATGAAGCTGTTTACTGCTGTTCATAAGAACTGCCTCTACTCTTTCCATAGGGGGCAACATTTTATTCTCAACCCACCTGCATCCTGGCCATCTCCAAATCAGTTAAAGCTTATTGTTATAACTAGCATCGCAGACCCGAAGTTTCTTGTCTCTGTTGTCAATTGCATGGGAGCTCAGTCTGCTCCCCACACCTCCAAATACTTGCCTGAAGACAAGTATCTCCAACTTAACCCCCGCACACATATCCCCACACCTGATCTGATACTTAAAGCACTTTATATTTTCCAAAGCACTTTGTGTCCATTTTTAAATTTGATCTCCACACTAATCCTGCAAGTATCAACATCTCCATTTTTTTTAGATGAGAAACCAGAGGACCATAAAGTGATTAGCCAAGAATATATACCTAATAAATGATAGTTCAGGGCTTGGAATCAGATTCTTAGAATTAAGTTCTTTTCACCCCATTGTAAATGCCTGTATAAAATATCCAACAAGAAAATAAACATGAATAAATGAATATACTGCATGTAGAACTCCTAGTTAGCAGAGAGAATGCATATTCCATATAACAATGAATAAGGACAGCACTCGTTGGAGTTCTTCCACTTAATTCCTACACCATTAGTTGTGTATACCATTCAACTGGCATGGACCTCACCTTATTCAAGAAATATAATAATCACATAAAGCCTCAAAACCAGAGCTAAAGATTTCCCAGAGTGAGACACTCTGCTGCCCAGAAGCAAAGGAAATGTGATAAGTGCTGGGGAGAGGAAGGACAAAGAGGACTCAACAACCTTCCTTCATTCTCCACTAATTTAAACTACAGGAAACCAAGGAAGTGGCTTGGCTGGAAAATTAACCTTTATTCATTCATTATGTCTGTCATTTATTAATCATCCAGGAGGTTGTATATTCATTGAGAACTTCCTAGCAAAAAAGCCTGCTAATAGGGATTACAACCAAATAGTCATCTCTAGGGGACCTTGAAGGCCAATAAGGTAAAGAAAACATACACATGCATAGTAAGGACTGAAAGCTGAAAGAGTTCAGTGTTACGAGAGAGGTGCAAAGCACAAAGTGAGTGATTCCAAGTCAGGAGAAAACATATCCAAACCTGGGGAATAAGAAATATCCTTATAGAAATGGACCTGGTTCCCGGATCTAGACAAATAAATTGGACATTGGCTTGCGATTGTTAGAGAAGGGGAGGGCAAGTAATAGTGGATTCTGAGAACACTGTTCAGGAAATTGTGAAGGATGTGATGAAAACAATGAGTTATTCAGTGTGACTGGACTGCAGAGTACAAGAAAGGATAAGTGAGCATCAAGGTGGCAGATGAAGGTTAAGGCTAGCTTCAGAATTCACTGTGAATACCCAAAACAGGAAGGGCACATAGGGTGGATGGAGAGGGGAAATGAATCCTCGTAGCAAGGCTCAAGTTTCTCTGTACTGACCCTGAGCTCTCATGTAGCCTGTCCTTCTTATCCCTTCTGGTAATAATACAGTCCAAATGAATTTTTCTCTTCATTCAGTTGTACCTTACTTGTACAAGGCACATTCAGTTTCTAGGGAAAGACTTCACCATGGCAACAGGCAAGCATGGTCTGGTACCACAGTGAAGTGCTTCTTTCTGGCTCAAAAGGACAGGATCTCTGCTAGGTGAACACCATGTAGGTTTCCTTCCTCTTCCCAGCTTAACACCCTGGTCCTCAGTCAGTCATACATCCAATTAAGTCTCTTGTTCAATTGGGAATCTGAATACTTTAGCTTATGCTCTAATGAAAGATTTGCTTGGGCCTTTCTAATTGGCAAGGCCATTTTCCTCAATGGCCCTAATTTCTGAACATGTGTTTATGTTTTAGAGATTCAGGCTGTAAAGAATAATGTAGAAGGCTCAATTACTCAATTATCTTAAGAATTTTCCTTCTTTACCCTCCATCTCACCTCTCTTTCTTTCCCTTCAGGGGTATGTATTAAGCCACATTGAGGCTCTATCCAAGATAAAAGTTCTACTGAAGCCACTTTCACATTTAATTTTTTTTTTTCCTGGCTTATTGCCCTACCACTATTTCAAACTCTTTTCTTAACATAAGTGAGTGAAGTGAATGAAGCCACTCAGTCGTGTCCGACTCTTTGCGACCCCATGGACTGTAGCCTACCAGGCTCCTCTCTCCATGGGATTCTCCAGGCAAGAGTACTGGAGTGAGTTGCCATTTCCTTCTCCAGGGGATCTTCCCGACCCAGGGATTGAACCCAGGTTTCTCACATCCCAGGCAGATGCTTTAACCTCTGAGCCACCAGGGAAGCGTTCTTTCTTAACATAAGCCAATGTGAAAAAGCACAAGGGGGTTTAGTTAACCAAGAGCTCAGTGTGAGTCAGAAGTATAACATGGCTGCCAAGATAAAAGTTACAGCAATTTCATTAGAAAGAGAGGATCCAAAAGGAGGGCAATGAGACTATTTGCTCTGCTTTTCTGTTCTACCCCCAGAAGACAGCATCTACTGTCTCACCACATTTTTGAGAATGCTGCGAGTGAGAAGGGAAAGGAGCATTGTCCTGGGAGGCGGCAACCACATGGGTCTCCTGATAGTTCCTCAAAAGAACAGGCACACTCCTGCCTCAGGGCCTTTGAATGGTTCTTTTCTCTACCTGCAGCACTTCCCCTAGTTCTTGACATCACTTAATTTCTCACTTCATTAGGCCCCTATACAGATATCACCTCTCCTGAGAAGCTGCCCTTGATCTCCCATTTAAAACAGTCCTTCCCATCACTCTCTACCTCTCTTCTTACTGCTTTGTTGCATGATATTTATCATCTCCTGACACATATTCTGTTTCTTCCATTAGAATATAAGCTCCATGAACACAGGGTTATTGTGTACTTTGTTTACACAGCATGAGCTCAATACATATTTATACAAACTTTTTCATGCCATCTACCTCATTGTATTGCAACTTATTTTTTTCATTTGTCTTGTCCCCACTAGAATTTTATTTAAGAAACTTCTTTTCTCTAATTTTTGACATTTTTATTAATTATCTAGCCAATACTTGGCATGAAGAGTGTTGGATGGATGGATGGATGAATGTGCTGGCAAGGATATCGTAGAGAGGTTTCAGAAACTGGATGAGGTTGGCCTAGAACCAAATTGCCAAATACAGTAGCCACTAGATACTTATGATAACTGAGCATTTGAAATTAAGCTTGTTTGAATTGAGATGTGTTACAAATGTAAAATGAACACCAGATTTTGTTTAGTTGCTAAGTTGTGTCTGATTCTTTTGCAACGCCAAGGACTGTAGCCTGCCAGCCTCTTCTGTCCATGGGATTTTCCAGGCAAGAATACTGGAATGGGTTGAAATTTCCTTCTCCAGGGAATCTTCTCGACCCAGGGATTAAACTCGCTTCTCCTGCTTGGCAAGTGAGTGCTTTACCACTGAGCCACCAGGGAACCCATGCACACCAGATTTTGAAGCCTTGGCATGAAAACATGTAAAATATCTCATTAATAATATTTTTGTTGATTATATGTTTAAATAACAATATTTTGTATATACTGGGTTAAATAAAACACATTCTACATTCTTAAAATTGAATTCAACTGTATCAATTTTTCCTTCTTAAAGTAAATATTAAAATAAGTTAAAATAAGTTACATATATGACTAACATTATATCTGTATTGAATAGAACAGATTTTTGACAACCTCCATGTTTAAATTTCGACCTTTATAGGCTTGTGAGGGTATATATGGCGGGTATTGAAGCTATTCCTTGAAATTGACAGAGAAGAAGGTTCTCCATAATTACTGCTCCTGGTGGCAGTAGGATCAAATGAGTGATAGTCACTCAATCATGTCTAACTCTTTGTGACCTTATAGACTGTAGCCTGCCCAGCTCTTCTGTCCATGGAATTCTCCAGGCAAAAAGTGCTATGGTTTATTATTCAATCTCATCTTTCTCATTCCAGTCTTCTTTCATGCCAGCTTGTCCACAGTAGCTAGCAACAAGCCAGATGGAATGGTTAGAGCTTTTTACCTCCTTTCTTAGCTTCTGCCCACCCATGTTTTCCCTGATGGTGACAACAATGAACAGATAAGTAGTCCAAAGGTGAACCACAAATTGGAAGAACAAAATCTACCCACAAATACCCTGGATCATCCACATGCAGCAGAATCCCCACTTCGAAAAATCTCTTTTCCTGATTTATCCATATAGCCAACTCCCCTGGCAAAGCCCCATGATGGGTTACCCTAGAAGGGGAAGAGAGAAATAGAAGGGAAACCATCTGTCGTTTTTTTTTTTTTTTTTTTTTTGCAGATTATAATAAAGTTGGAAAACAAAACTAATGTGTGTGTGAAAAGTTAAACAAGATTACGGGACAAGCATTCAAGAAATTCTGGGCAGAGTAAGATTAAGTACATACAAATTACCCATAGAGTTAGTACTCTAGTAATTCAAATTAGGGTCACCCCTAAAGGTTGATGCAAAGAAAGATTCCTTGAGGAGGTGTACTTGTGTTGAATTTTGAAGGATAAATATGATTATCACAAAATCATAGATTTCCAGAACTTATAGGGCCGTTAGAGACATAGTACATTCCTCATTGTACCAATAAGGAAACTGAGGTACAGAGAGAAAAAGATACCATAGTTAGAAAAAAGTTGGGAGTGCAACCAAGACTGTCTAGTTCACCGTCCAGTACTCTTCCCTCCAAGTGCTGAGATGGAAGAGATGGTTCTAGGTGTAAAAAAGGTACAGAAACTCAAATGCTTGAATACTCACTCCCCAATCTGCTCTTCTCCTAACAAGCTTACACACACACACACACACACACACACACATCTCCAAACCTGATCTGGAATTTCCCTTTATTTTCTTCAAGACTGTTAATCTGGAAGGTGAATCAGATAACACTGAATTCAAATTCCAGGTCAAACACCAAGGCCTTTTTATTTACTTAGAAATGGGCCATGTGTTGATTAATGGCCTCTTTGATGTAACCCGCCATCTCAAAAGCCTTGAGGTTGAGAGGCCCTCCTTCTGTTCCTTTTTGTCCCATCACCACAAGGTATACAGACTCGATCTGAACTACTGTCACTGCTTGGCTGCCCCGACTCTGGCCTTTGGTGCGGAGATCCATGGTGTTGTTGCCCTCAGTGTATAGGTTGTCCCGAATCAACAAGCATTTGGTCCCTGCAAGAGTGATTCCCTGAAGAAACAACTTCTCTCTCCCTTCTCTCGCCAGCAAGATCTGAATTTCTTCCTGGGTCAGTTGGAACAGGTTACCTTCAGGATAAGAAGCTAACAACCAAGGTGGGGAATTGGTGATTATCGCCGCATCATAGCACATCCCAGTCTGTAGGAAGAGGGTGATGCAGTCTTGCCAGACTTCTTCACTGATATCCCCTATGCACTGCATGATTCAGGTAAGCTGTCTCTAAATGATGAATAAAGTGATTTTTGGCAAGTAGGTCTTCAAAAGAAGTTTGTTGGTAGTTGGCTCAAGATGAGACTGAAATAAGCTAAAAATACAGTCTGTTTTTGATGGCGTCTCCCCAGCAGCAAGGTGGAGGAGGTCTTGATGACTTGTGTGAAGTTATGCCTGAGCTGCCCTCTGTTGTGACTTATCAAGCTATCTTTTGAGCAGGAGTGAGGTCACAAAGGTTCTGTGACTTGTTAAACAGTCATAATTCACCACATCATGGGTGACCTTTGGCAGTAGCTTTCAGTGGTTGTATCTCCAGCTAGTGAGATATTGGTGCAAAGCACATCTACTTACTTCCCTAGGATACCATGGGAGAAACACCAACCCCCAATATCAGAAAATCCCTCAATGTAGAACATAACTGAGTAATATTTGAGTTGGAGGTTTGGATATAAAGCAGGACATGTGAGATTTAGTGCAGCAACTAGTATTCAGATGTTGGCTAATCTGAGACCTGAGCTCTAGGTACAAAGTAAAAAAAAACACAGCCCCACTGACTTACAACTCTTTTTGGATGGACATAATAGCCTCCTAATGATTTCCTGTCTACAGATTCTTTCCATCTAGTTGTTTATCCTCTGGCCCACACCAGCTGTGAGTCTAGAGTAATTTGTTTTCATCTAGTCATTCAGCAAGCATTTATCAGGCATTCACTATTTGCCAAGTACTTTTCCAAGCACTGGGTTACAGCAGTGAACAGAGAAAAATCTCACAGAGCTGACATCATAATGACAGAAGACAAATAAATAATAAATTATAATAGAATCCCTTTCACAGAATTTTTTTTTTATGAATCTAATACTTTTTCCTTCCACATTTTCCTTCTTAGTCCCAGATGCTATCTACTCCTGTGGGGGTCCAATCTGACATGTGATTCTTCTGAAACCTTTGACAAATCACCATCTCTACCTTAATTTCCTCTGAAATGACACTAACTTGCCTTAAGTAGGGACTTTTAGGAGGAATGGCTAAAGTTAATGGAGAGAAAATTTGGGGTAGTTTAGAAAATTCACTAATTCGACAAATATTTATTGAATACCTACTGTGTTCCAGGTCTGTTCCAGACTTTGGAGATCTAGCAGTGAACAAAATGTCCCTGGCCTCATGAAGCTGACATCCTAGAGGGGAGACAAATAACAGACAAGGACATTTATAGTATATCAGGTGGTGTTCATAATTATTAATATAAAGAAAAAAGGTTAAGATGATAGAGAATTCTGGGGAAGAAGTAGTGGTGGTTTTATTTGATATAAGGTGCTCAAGTAGGATTCTCTGACATTGTGAATTTGACCAGAGACCCGACAGAGATGAGGGAGTGAGCATATGGATATCTGGGGGAAGAGCATTCTAGGCAGAAGGAACAGCAAGTGCTTCTGAGGCAGGAGAATGTATGGTATATTTGAGAAACAACAAGAAGATCAATATAACATAAAGAGAGAAAGAAAAGGGTGATAGAAGATATAGTCAGAGAGGCACTAGGCTTAGATCACACGTAGGCTTATTTTAAGCCATGTAAAGATTTGGATTTTCTCTGAAATGGAGAGCCACTGGTAGGTTTCAAGCAAAGGAGTGACATTACTATAGATTCTAGAGTCTGGAAGATGCCATATTGAGGACAGATTCTAGGGAAACCAGGGCCAAAACATGGTGACCAAACTATGTCAATAATTTAGGCAAGACAGAGGTTTTAGCTAGAATACAGGGCCCAGAGAGGTGACATGATTTGCCCAAGGTCACACAGCAAGTTAGTAGTAGCAGACCTGAGAGTAAAATCCAGGTTTTTCGACTCTCAGACTGTTCTTTTTGCCATCATAATCCTGATTCAGAGAACACTACAGAGTAGCTGCACTTCATCTGAGAGGTGGTTCAGTGGGTCTCTGGTCCTTTTCCCACATCTTTGGTGACAAAGTTATGAGGCTACTCTAATAGTTCAGGCTTTAACTAGGTTTATGGCAGTAGACTCCCCCTGGTTGAGAGGAGTGAAAGGAAAATATACTTATAAACCATCTCAAAAATATTCTATAGTGACTTGCCCAAGGTCTCACAGGAAGCTCTTCAGAAACTCAGTCATCACCACAGAGTAGTCTATGTTATCTTTGACTGGTGCCATCTCTGTTAACATTAAAGAATAGTGGAATGATATTGGTACTCAGAATCCTTACAGCATCATGGGTTGTGAGAAGGGTGCCAGCACTTGAGTCTGGGACTTAAGAATTCCTGGGCCAAACCTGAAGTCTGAACTAGGACAATCTGTTGTTGTTGCTGTTTTTACTCTTAAGAAAATGGAAGCAGTCCTAGAAATATTTGTGAGCCTAATGTTACTGTTCTGCCTCCTGTCTACAGTCCTAATAGTTTTTCCCTTAAACAATATGAAAAAAGCTCCCAATCACCGGATTTTATTTAAACCAAGCGTCCTTAGAAAGCTAGAATGTATATTTAGCAGTTTCTCTTCCCAAATAGTGCAGTGGTAAATAATCTGCCTGCCAAAGCAGGAGATGCAAGAGACTCTCGTTCCATCCCTGGGTAGAGAAGATCCCTTGGAGTAAAAAATAGCAACCCACTCCAGTATTCTTGCCTGGATAATCCCATGGACAGAGGAGCCTGGTGGGTTATAATCCAAAGGGTCGCTAAGAGTCGGATGTTACTGGGTACACACCCCTACCAAAGGAATGGCATTTTGACAGGACCGCCCAAAGAAAAGGGCATTGCCAGGAAGCAAGATGGCGTTAGCGGCGGAAGGCAAAGTGTCGCGAGAGAAGCCTCCGCGAGGATCAGGTGACGAGAACTTGAAGCACGAGAGGGAGGGCAGGGGCTAGAACCAGGGTTGGGCAAGAAGGCTGCGAGAACCGTGGTGGCGGCAGCAGCCTGAGTTGCACTAAGGATTCCGGGTGTGGGGATCCGCGGTCATGGACCATATCACGGTGCCCAAGGTAAGGAGAAGAGATCGGCGAGGCTGGGAGCCGGGGATTCCCTCTCGATGCTCAGCCGCAAGCCCAGCTACACCCTCTCAACTCTTAGAGTGCTCTTTGACGCCCTCTTCCGCGCGGGACCGGAGTAATATTCCTCGGTTCACACCCCGTTTCACCCAAACTGAACTTTCTTCTCCTTGGGACCTGCCTGCAGGCGGCTGCGGCACGCAAAGAAGAGGTGGTTCTGTACCAGTCGTTCTCTCACTTGATGCCGCCTCCGCGCTGGGTGGTTGCCTGCTGGGTCCCTCTCTGTCCTGTCTCCTCCGATCCTAGCTCCTCCTGGCTCCCCAGCGGTTACCTCATACACCCCTTTACTCCAGCCTTTTATACAGACTTGCTGCACTTGTAACATCCTTTCTTGAATTCCCCGAGTGGCATTGCCTCCCAGAGGGTTACTTCCTTTATCCAGGGTTTCCCTGCCCTTCTCTTGACTTCTACCCCAACAGTTGCTCAGACCATCAGTCCAGCTCCTCAACTTGCATGTGTGGGTTTGGGGGCAAAAGCATCTGTACAGCCCCGAGCTTGGCTATAGGCAAGAGGTGTAACAGAGTGGACCTGGCTCTGCTCATCCAGGAAGAAAAAACGTAGAGGTGACATTGCGAGGCCAGTTGGTGTCTGTGTACAGCTGACCCTAGTTAGAGCCTCTTTTATGTCTTTTCTTTCCAGATACTACTCTGTATTTCCCCAACTCCAGCCTCTTTCTTTTAGAATTCACTTCCTTCCTGTCAGTTTTCTTTCTACCGTCAGGCTGAGAACAGGGAAGGGTTACAACTAGTTTTTGCTTAATTTTTTCTATCGATCATAGGAGATACGGCCCAGGCTAATTTAAATCCATATCAAACATAAGGATTACTAACCGTGAAGAGGCAAAAAGGTAGTTTATTTGGGGTCTTAGAATTGCAATTCAGGGATCACAGAAAGTCTAGAAGAAACCAGAATAGTGTCCTACAAGGGGAAAATGGCAAGGATTTTTACAGGAAGAGGGAAATCAGTGCAGGGTTATGCAAGCTGTTTACCAACAATATGGATTGGAGGGTAAAATTATTCTATACATAAGATTTGAGTTATGGAATGAATCTCAGTCATTACTAGGGACAGTTGTGTTTTCTTAGGAAGATAAAGTCTAGTTCTCAACATCAATCTTTCCTTTTAGCAACTCAGCAACTATTCAGCAGTTTTAATTTAGAATGTTCAGCGAAAGTCCAGCACTGGTAGCAAATACGGAGGTCTTCAGGTCATGTCTTAGTCATTCCTGACATAGTTATTTTCACATTTTCCCCTTTTGCCCATGCCTTTTCCTGAAGAAAACATCATTGGAGCAATTCTTATTTCCACATAACCAGAATTGGTTGTCTGCTCCAGGTCCATCATGTCCTTTAGAGGGTGGTTTGTGATGAATCAGTGGATAGATTGGAAAATTCACTGGAAGCAACATGATGTTGTGCTGCCTCAAGTATATCGATTGGGATGAGTATCAGCTGAGCAGTAGAATGGTTAAATATAGAAGTAATCAATTTAAGCAAGCACTTTATCAATATAAAGAAGCTGACAGCATTTATTAACAGTAATAAGCCAGTTTGCAAAACAGTTTTGAACCAAGATTCAATGTTTGAGGGTAACCAACTAAACAAACCAAACATTAGGGAAGTATTAACACTATCAGAATGAAGTCAAGTGAACTTGTTTTGTAAGATTCCAATTTGAGTTTCTACTGTACCAGAGGCATTTATCCAGGTACAACAGGTGGTATTTAAGATGACACAGACTCTTCCAAGTTCTGCTAGAAGGTAATTCAAGGAAAAACTTTTATCTAACACAAGATGGACAAGCAAATTCAGGGAGTCTTTTTGGGTGCTTATTGTTTTAGCTGTGGCATTAGCTGTGTCTGCTATGATAGCAGAGGGGTTTTGAATAATTTTGTCAGTGGCACCAACTCCCCGTGTGGTTTAAATAAATCTTGGGAACCTTTGAAATCCCTCAGAAGGGGTTTCTTGGCAGAGGCAGAAAGTAGACTGTATGTGCCATTTGGTAATTTCTGACAAATTTAATGCAGTCTAATGAACTATTAAAAGTCCTGCTGCTGCTGCTAAGTCACTTCAGTCATGTCCGACTCTTTGCGACCCCATAGACGGCAGCCCACCAGGCTCTCCTGTCCCTGGGATTCTCCAGGCAAGAACACTGGAGTGGGTTGCCATTTCTTTCTCCAATACATGAAAGTGAAAGGTGAAAGTGAAGTCACTCAGTCGTGTCCGACTCTTCATGACCCCATGGGCTGCAGCCTACCAGACTTCTCCGTCCATGGGATTTTCCAGGCAAGAGTACTGGAGTGGGTTGCCATTGCCTTCTCCGATTAAAAGTCCTAGGGCACATTAGAACCTGGTGTTAGGGCATTGAGGCAGGATATGCCCTGAGTGGCAACCTTCCAACCACAAATACATAGATGGAGGGCTTCCCCAGTGTCTCAAATGGAAAAACATCTGCCCGTAATGGGGGAGACCTGGGTTCGATCCCTGGGTTGGGAAGATCCCCTGGAGAAGGAAATGGCAACCCACTCCAGTACTCCTGCTTGGAAAATTCCATGGATGGAGGAGCCTGGTAGGCTACAGTCCATGGGGTTGCAATGAGTTGGACACGACTGAGCAACTTCACTGGAGCACAGAGAAAGGAGACGTCAAAGGTGAAATTCAGCCATGAGCTGGTTATATATGAGCAGCCTAGAAGCCTTCCTTGTTGGAATATATGGGGGTTATCATGAGAATATATTTTGTTGTTGAACAATGAAATAAATTGGGTGTTTGGAAGTTGGATTTCTTGTTTCTGGATAACCACAGGGCCTCATTAGAACACATATTCCTAAGAAACTGTTTGAGGGGTTATCTGGTTCCAAACAAGGAAAACAAGGAAAGGGAACTGTGGATTCAAGTAGATGAGTTCTGAATAACATATGGTAGAGAGTTACCAGTAAGATTAGAGATAGCCAAAGCAAGGGGATCCCAGTATTCAGCGAATGATTAGGGTGCTGATGGCATATCCAACAATTTGTTAGATTTCCTCCAGTGGCTAGACTTTTGGAAATGCAGAATAAGGCATTATTTTCCCAGGTATAAAGAGTCCAGATGGATATTAAGAGAGCTAATACTATAACTCTAGTAAAAACTATCCCAATAAAAGTCAGTCATTTTAATATAAAGAGGACTAAGGGTAACTCATGGCCTTGGTGAGTGAAAGAATCCCAAGTGAAATAGAGTAATTAAATGGCCAAGAATTGGAGCCACAGGCTTATTCCCAGCAAAGTTAATATAAGATAGAATTACCATTCATGGAGGATGCCTACTCTATGTAGTAGGACAAAGCACATTAATAAAACTGTAGCTTCAACGAGGAGTCCCAAAAATTCAATTGTCCAGTCCTTTATAGTCAAAATCAAAGAACCGAAGGACCAGGGTCACTTCCTCTAAATTTTCATTCCTGGCCATAAACCTATTCATGAAAAATTTCACTCCTTGACAATATGTCTATAAGAAGGAGAAGCAAGTTGATGCATCATCAATTATTACATAATGAAGGAGATGTAACAACTCTATGATGGCAGCAATTAGAACAAGGTTAACTTGAGGGATTTCATTGATGGGGATCATGGAGAGTACCAGCCTTGTCCAAATCTTGGGAAAGCCATCCACATTAGGGGCCATTTGCCTCACTTCTGGGTCAGTTTTAATGAGACTTTGACAATAATGTAAAAGATCTCCCTTGACTAGAAGGGGATTATATAGTCCTAAGTCAAGAATCATGGATTTTTCAATAATTTTTTTTTCAAATAGTGACAGTTTGTATTTTCCAAAGGGTATAGATATTAAGTGTAATAGGACTATGTATGGCAGTTTAGGCCAAGGAAGGCCTATAGCCTCAGAGAGTTTTGCCAGTTGAGTTTTGATTACGGCTTTGTTTCTTTCCCCTGGACCAGAAGATTGAGGATGATAGTTACAGTGGAAATGTAGAAGCCGGATTTTACAAATAACATTTGGAATTTGTACAATGAAATGGGCACCGTTATCACTATGTAATTCCAGGGGAATTCCCTCAGTAGGAATAATCCTTTTCAACAGTGTTTTGGCTACTGTAAGGAGAGTTACTCATCTGCAAGGAAAGGCTTCCACCCAATGGGAATACATGCATACTATCATCAGAATATATTTGCATCCCTGAAAGGGAGATAGCGAGGTAAAATCCACTTGCCAGATTTCAAAATGACCCAGAAGCAAAGGAAAGTGGCAGTGAGAAGTATGAATAGGTATTTCTGGGTTCTGCTTAGGACAGATATGACACCTCTGACATATTTCAGCCATTACTTTGGGAGAAGGTTTCCAAAAGAATTGTTTTTCCCAGGCTATCATTTTATCAGTTCCCACAATGAATAATTTAATGTATTAATTTTAGTGTGGTTTCTTGTGTGACTTCACAAAGAGTAGAGTGGCAATTTAGCATATACCAAAGCCCAGTATGTTGATCAAATGTGCATCATTCAGAAACTCATCTCTGTTCCTTAGATGGGCAGCAGGTATCCTCCCAAGTATGGAGCTTGAATCTTGTAATGCTGCTGCCTTAGCAGCTCTATTGGTCTGTCAATTCTCCTTTCCTTCCTCAGTGTTGTCTTTGGAATGTCTCCAGACTTTTATAATTGCCAGTTGTTGTAGCAGCTAAAACAAAGGGGCCATTTATTTTTATGGGAGTATAATTGCTTTACAATGTTATATTAGTTTCTGCTGTGCAATGAAGTGAATCAACCATATTTATACCTTATATCCCCTCCTTCTTGGACCCTCCTCCAACGCCAACCCCCATCCCACCAATTTAGGTTATCACAGAGCACCGACCTGAACTCTCTTTGCTACACTGCAGGTTCCCACTAGCTATCTGTTTTGCACATGATAGTACATTTATGTCAAATCTAATCTTCCAGTTCATCCCAGCCTCCCCTTTCTGCTTGTGTCCACATGTCCATTCCCTACATCTGCCTCTTTATTCCTGTCCTGGACCTAAGTTTATTGGTACAGTTTTTCGAGATTCCACATACATGTGTGAATATATGATACTTTTTCTCTTTCTGACTTACTGCACTCTGTATGACAGAATCTAGGTTCATCCACATCTCTACAAATGATGTAATTTTGTTCCTTTTTATGGCTGACTAATATTCCAATGTGGATATGTACCACATCTTCTTTATTCATTTATCTATTGATGCACACTTAAATTGTTTCCATGTCCTGGCTGCTGTAAATAGAGCTGCAGTGACCTAAATCAAATCTGTTATGATTATACAGTGGAAGTGAGAAATAGATTTAAAGGACTGATATCATAGAGTGCCTGATGAACTATGGACGGAGGTTCATGACATTGTACAGGAGACAGGGATCAAGACCATCCCCATGGAAAAGAAATGTAAAAAGAAATGCAAAAAAGCAAAATGGCTGTCTGGGGAGGCCTTACAAGTAGCTGTGAAAAGAAGAGAAGTGAAAAGCAAAGGAGAAAAGGAAAGATATAAGCATCTGAATGCAGAGATCCAAAGAATAGCAAGAAGAGATAAGAAAGCCTTACTCAGCAATCAATGCAAAGAAATAGAGGAAAACAACAGAACGGGAAAGACTAGACATCTCTTCAAGAAAATTAGAGATACCAAGGGAATATTTCATGCAAAGATGGGCTCGATAAATGACAGAAATGGTGTGGCCCTAACAGAAGCAGAAGATATTAAGAAGAGGTGGCAGGAATACACAGAAGAACTGTACAAAAAAGATCTTCATGACCCAGATAATCACGATGATGTGATCACTCACCTAGAGCCAGACATCCTGGAATGGGAAGTCAAGTGGGCCTTAGAAAGCATCACTATGAACAAAGCTAGTGAAGGTGATGGAATTCCAGTTGAGCTATTTCAAATCCTGAAAGATGATGCTGTGAAAGTGCTGCACTCAGTATGCCAGCAAATTTGGAAAACTCAGCAGTGGCCACAGGACGGGAAAAGATCAGTTTTCATTCCAATCCCAAATAAAGGCAATGCCAAAGAATGCTCAAACTACCACACAATTGCACTCATCTCACACGCTAGTAAAGTAATGCTCAAAATTCTCTAAGCCAGGCTTCAGCAATACATGAACCGTGAACTTCGAGATGTTCAAGCTGGTTTTAGAAAAGGCAGAGGAACCAGAGATCAAATTGCCAACATCTGCTGGATCATCGACAATGCAAGAGAGTTCCAGAAAAACATCTATTTCTGCTTTTTTGACTATGCCAAAGCCTTTGACTGTGTGGATCACAATCAACTGTGGAAAATTCTTCAAGAGATGGGAATACCAGACCAGCTGACCTGCCTCTTGAGAAACCTGTATGCAGGTCAGGAAGCAACAGTTAGAACTGGACATAGAACAACAGACTGGTTCCAAATAGGAAAAGGAGTAAGTCAAGGCTGTATATTGTCACCCTGCTTATTTAACTTATATGCAGAGTACATCATGAGAAACGCTGGGCTGGAAGAAGCACAAGCTGGAATCAAGATTGCCGGGAGAAATATCAATAACCTCAGATATGCAGATGATACCACCCTTAAGGCAGAAAGCGAAGAGGAACTAAAAAGCCTCTTGATGAAAGTGAAAGAGGAGAGTGAAAAATTTGGCTTAAAGCTCAACATTCAGAAAACGAAGATCATGGCATGTGGTCCCATCACTTCATGGGAAATCAATGGGGAAACAGTGGAAACAGTGTCAGACTTTAATTTTTTGGGCTCGAAAATCACTGCAGATGTTGAGTGACTGCACCCATGAAATTAAAAGATGCTTACTTCTTGGAAGGAAAGTTATGACCAACCTAGATAGCATATTCAAAAGCAGAGACATTACTTTGCCAACAAAGGTCCGTTTAGTCCAGGCTATGGTTTTTCCAGTGGTCATGTACGGATGTGAGAGTTGGACTGTGAATAAAGATGAGCACTGAAGAATTGATACTTTTGAACTGTGGTGTTGGAGAAGACTCTTGAGAGTCCCTTGGACTGCAAGGAGATCCAACCAGTCCATTCTGAAGGAGATCAGCCCTGGGATTTCTTTGGAAGGAATGATGCTAAAGCTGAAACTCCAGTACTTTGGCCACCTCATGGGAAGAGTTGACTCATTGGAAAAGACTCTGATGCTGGGAGGGATTGGGGGCAGGAGGAGAAGGGGACGACAGAGGATGAGATGGCTGGATGGCATCACCGACTCCATGGACATGAGTTTGAGTGAACTCCGGGAGTTGGTGATGGACAGGGACGCCTGGCATGCTGCGATTCATGGGGTCACAAAGAGTCGGATATGACTGAGCGACTGAACTGAACTGAACTCAACTGAACACTCGGGTACATGTGTCTTTTTGAATTATGGTGTTTCTCAGGGTATATGCCGAGTAGAGGAGTTGCTAGGTTGTATGGTAGTTTTATGTTTAGTTTTTTAAGGAACCTCCATAGTCTTCTCCATAGAGGCTATGTCAATTTACATTCTCACCTACAGTGCAAGAGGATTCCCTTTTCTCCACACCATTTCCAGCACTTGCTGTTTGTAGATTTTTTGATGATGACTGTTCTGGCTGGTGTGAGATTAAAACCTTATTGTAGTTTATATATATATATATATATATATATATATATATATGTGCGTGTGTGTGTGTGTGTGTGTGTATATATATATATATATAATTTATTTCTTTTTGGTTGTACTGGGTTTTCATTGCTGCATGGAGACTTTTTCTAGTTGTAGTAAATGGGGGCTACTCTTTGTTGTGGTGTACGGGCTTCTCATTGCAGTGGCTTCTCTTACGGAACACAGGCACTAGGCACATGGACTTTAGTAGTTGTAGTAGGTGGGCTCAGTAGTTGTGGCTCTTGGGCTCTACAGTGGGAGTTCAGTAGTTGTGGTACATGGTCTTTAGGTGCTCCATGGCATGTGGAATTCTTCTGTGGCAGGGACTGAACTAGTGTCCTCTGCGTTAGCACGTGTTTTCCCATCCACTGTACCAACAGGGATGTCTCTCATGGTAGTTTTGATTTGCATTTCTCTAATAATTAGTGATGGCGAGCATCTTTTCATTTGCTTCTAGGCCATCTGTATGTCAGTTTAGTTCAGTCACTCAGTTGTGTCTGACTCTTTGTGACCCCATGAGCCGCAGCACGCCAGGCCTCCCTGTCCATTACCAACTCCCGGAGTTCACCCAAACTCATGTCTATCGAGTCAGTGAAGCCATCCAGCCATCTCATCCTCTGTCATCCCCTTCTCCTGTTCCCAATCCCTCCCAGCATCAGAGTCTTTTCCAGTGAGTCAACTCTTTGCATGAGGTAGCCAATATATTAGAGTTTCAGGTTTAGCATCAGTCCTTCCAAAGAACACCCAGGACTGATCTCCTTTAGGATGGACTGGTTGGATCTCCTTGCAGTCCAAGGGACTCTCAAGAGTTTTCTCCAACACCACAGTTCAAAAGCATCAATTTTTCGGCACTCAGCTTTCTTCACAGTCCAACTCTTACATCCATACATGACTACTGGAAAAACCATAACTTTGACTAGATGGACCTTGGTTGGCAAAGTAATGTCTCTGCTTTTGAATATGCTATCTGGGTTGGTCATAACTTTTCTTCCAAGGAGTAAGCATCTTTTAATTTCATGGCTGCAGTCACTATCTGCAGTGATTTTGAAGCCCCCCAAAATAAAGTCTGACACTGTTTCCACTGTTTCCCCATTGATTTCCCATGAAGTGATGGGACCAGATGCCATGATCTTCATTTTCTGAATGTTAACCTTTAAGCCAACTTTTTCACTCTCCTCTTTCCCTTTCAAGAGGCTTTGTAGTTCCTCTTCACTTTCTGCCATAAGGGTGGTGTCATCTGCATATCTGAGGTCATTGATATGTCTCCCAGCAATCTTGATTCCAGCTTGTGCTTCTTCCAGCCCAGCGTTTCTTATGATGTACTCTGCATGTAAGTTAAATAAGCAGGGTGACAATATACAGCCTAGACGTACTCCTTTTCCTATTTGGAACCAGTCTGTTGTTCCATGTCCAGTTCTAACTGTTGCTTCCTGACCTGCGTACAGATTTCTCAAGAGACAAGTCAGCTGGTCTGGTATTCCATCTCTTTCAGAATTTTCCACAGTTTATTGTGATCCTCACAGTCAAAGGCTTTGACATAGTCAATAAAGAAGAAATGTCTATTTGTGTCTTTTGCCCATTTTTTGATTGGGCTGTTTTTTTTTTTTTTTTTTTTTACATTAAGCTGCATGAGTGTTTGTATATTTTAGAAGTTAATTCTTTATCCATTGTTTTGTTTGCAAATATATTTTCCGATCCTGAGGGTTGTCTTCTCGTCTTCTTTATGGTTTCCTAGCCTGTGCAAAAGATATTAATTAGGTCTCATTTGCTTATTTTTGTTTTTATTTTTCTTTTTTGGGGCTTTTAAATTAGTTTTAATTGGAGGATAATTACAATATTGTGATGGCTCTAGTGTAGGAGATGAGTCAAAAAAAAAAAAAAAAAGATCTTGCTGTTATTTATGTCAGAGTTTTTTCCTGTGTTTTCCTCTAAGTGTTTTATACTGTTCACCATATATTTAGGTCTTTAAACCATTTTCAATTTATTTTTATGTATGGTGTTAGGTAGTGTTCTAATTTCATTCTTTTGCATGTACCTGGCCAGTTTTCCCAGCACAACTTATTGAATAGGCTGTCTTTTCTCCTTTGTATGTTCTTGCCTCCTTTGTCATAGATTAGATGACCATAGGTGTATGAGTTTATCTCTGGGCTTTCTGTCCTGTACCACTCATCTATATTTCTGTTTTTTGTGCCAAAACCATACTGTCTTGATTACTACAGCTTTATAGTATAGTCTAAAGTCAGGGAGCGTAATTCCTCTAGCTCCATTTTTCTTTCTCAAGATTGTTTTATTAGTGGCTTTTGTGTTTTCATACAAATTGTAATTTTTTTTTAATTCTGTGAAAAATGCTTTTAGTAATTTGATAGAGCTCACACTGAATCTATAGATTGCTTTGGGCAGTACAGTCATTTTCAAATATTGCTTCTTCCCAGCTATGAATATGGTGTATCTCTTCATTTGTTTGTGTTATCTTTGATTTCTTTCATTGGTGTTTTATAGTTTTGAGTACAGATGTTTTGGCTCATTAGGTAGGTTTATTCTTAGGTATTTTTTTTTCTTTTTGTTGCAATGGTAAATGGGGTTGTTTCCTTAATTTCCCTTTCTGATCTTTTATTGTTAGTCTATAGGAAGGCAAGAGATCTCTATGCATTAATTTTGTATTCTGCAACTTTGCCAAATTCTTTGATTAACTCTAGTAGTTTTCTGGTGGCATCTTTAAGCTTTTCTATGTATAGTATCATGTCATCTACAAACAGTGACAATTTGACTTCTTTTCCAATTTGGATTCCTTTCATTTCTTTTTCTTCTCTGACTGCCATGGTTAGGGCTTCCAAAACTATGTTGAATAATAGTGACGAGAGTGCATATCCTTGTCTTGTTCCTGATCTTAGAGGAAATGCTTTCAGTTTTACGGCTTTGAGAATGATGTTTACTGTGTTTGTCATATATGGTCATTATTATGTGAAGGCAGATTCCCTCTATGCTCAATTTCTAGAAAATTTTATCATAAATAGGTGTTGAATTTGTTAAAAGCTTTTTCTGCATCTATTGGGATGATCATATGGTTTCTGTTCTTTAATTTGTTAATATAGTGTATCACATGGATTGATTTGCATATATTGAAAAATCCTTGCATCCCTGGAATAAATCTCACTTGATCATGTTGTATGATCTTTCTAATGTGTTGTTGGATTCTGTTTGTTATTATTTTGTTGAGGATTTTCAGCATCTATATTTATCAGTGATATTGGTCTGTAACTTACTTTCTTTGTGATGTCTTTTTCTGATTTTGGTATCAGGGTGGTGGTGGCCTTATAGAATGAGTTTGGGAATTTTCCTCCTTCTGTAATTATTTGGAAGAGTTTGAGAGGTTAGGTGTTATTTCTTCTCTAAGTGTTTAATATAATTTGCTTGTTAAATCCTCTGGTTCTGGGCTTTTGTTTGTTGGAAGATTTTAAATTACACTTTCAATTTCATTATGTTTTATTGATTTGTTTATATCTTCTAATTATTCCTGATTCAGTCTTTGAAAGTTGTGCCTTTTTTGGAACTTGTTCATTTCTTCAAGGTTTTCCATTTTGTTGTCATTTAGTTGCTTATGAATAGTATCTTATGATCCTTAGTATTTCTGTGGTTTCAGTTGTAACTTCTTTTTCATTTCTAATTTTATTGATTTGATTTCTCCCCCCTTCTTGATGATTCTGTGTCAAGATTTATTAATTTTATCTTAAAGAATCAGCTTTTAGTTTCATTGATCTTTGCTATTATCTTTGTTTATATTTCACTTATTTCTGCTCTGATCTTTATTATTTCTTTCCTTCTACTAATTTTGGAGTATTTTTTTGTTGTTCTTCTTTCTCTAGTGGCTTTAAATGTAAGGTTAATATTGTTTATATGATGTTTTACTTATTTGTTGAGGTGAGATTAAATTGCTATAAGCTTCTGTCTTAGAACTGCTTTTGCTGCATCCCATAGGTTTTGGGTCGTCATGTTTTCATTATCATTTGTTTTAATGTATTTTTAATTTCCTGTTTTTTTTTGTTGTTGTTTTGTTTTTAATAACCTCTTGGATATTCAACAGCACAGTGTTACAAACTTCCATGTGTTTGTATTTTCTACAGTTTTTTCCCCTGTGATTGATTTCTAATTTCATAGCATTGTGGTTAGAAAAGATTCTTGATACAATTTCAATTTTCTTAAATTTTCTGAGGCTTGGTTTTTGACCTATGATATGATCTATCCTAGAGAATGTTCCGTGGGCACTTGAGAAGAAAGTTTATTCTGCTGCTTTTGGGTGGATTGTCCTATAAATATCAATTAAAATTTTCCAGTCCATTGTGTCATTTAAAGCTTCTGTTTTCTTATTAATTTTATGTCTGGATGATCTGTCCATTGGTGTAATTGGGGTGGTAACCCCCCCCCAACTATTATCATGTTACTGTTCTTTTACAGCTGTTAGCATTTTCCTTGTGTATTGAGGTGCTCCTATGTTGGGTGCATAAATATTTATAATTGTTATATCTTCTTAGATTGATCCCTTGATCATTATGTAGTGTCCTTCCTTATCTGTTGTAATAGTTTTTATTTTAAAGTGTATTTTAACTGATAAGAGAATTGCTACTCCAGATTTCTTATGAAGTTTTTATTTTAAAGTGTATTTTAACTGATAAGAGAATTGCTACTCCAGATTTCTTATGAAGTTTTTATTTTAAAGTGTATTTTAACTGATAAGAGAATTGCTACTCCAGATTTCTTTTGATTTACATGGAGTATCTTTTTCCATCCTCTCACATTCTGTCTCACATATGTATTCCCAGGTTTGAAGTGGGTCTCTTGTAGACAGCATATATATATGGGTTTTCTTTTTATATTCATTCAGCCAGTCTTTGTCTTTTCATTGGAGCATTTGATCCATTTACATTTAAGGTAATTATCGATATGTAAGTTTCTATTACAATTTTTATAACTGTTCTGGGTTTGTTTTTGTAGGTCATTTTCTTTTTTTTTTTTAATTTTATTTAATTTTTAAACTTTACATAATTGTATTAGTTTTGCCAAATATCAAAATGAATCCACCACAGGTATACATGTGTTCCCCATCCTGAACCCTCCTCCCTCCTCCCTCCCCATACCATCCCTCTGAGTCGTCCCAGTGCACTAGCCCCAAGCGTCCAGTATCGTGCATCAAACCTGGACTGGCATCTTGTTTCATACATGGTATTTTACATGTTTCAATGCCATTCTCCCAAATCTTCCCACCCTCTCCCTCTCCCACAGAGTCCATAAGACTGTTCTATACATCACTGTCTCTTTTGCTGTCTCATTCACAGGGTTATTGTTACCATCTTTCTAAATTCCATATATATGCGTTTGTATAACCCTGTGAACGAGACAGCAAAAGGTCATTTTCTTCTCTTGTGCTTCCTGTTTATGGAAGTTCAGTTAGTATTTCTTGTGAATCTGGTCTGGTGGAGCTGAATTCTCTTAGCTTTTGCTTCTCTGTAATGCTTTTGATTTCTCTGTTGAATCTGAATGAGATCCTAGTTGGGTAGAATAATCTTGGTTGTATGTTTTTCTGTTTCATCACTTTAAATATATCCTGCCACTCCCTTCTGGCCTGCAGAGTTTCTGCTGAGAAATCAGTTAACCTTATGGGGATTCCCTTGTATGTTATTTTTTTGCTTTTCCCTTGCTGCTTTTAACGTTTTTTCTTTGTATTTAGTTTTTGTTAGTTTGATTATGTGTTTTCTTGTGTTTTTCCTAGGGTTTATCCTGTGTGGAACTCTCTGCTCTTCCTGTACTTGGGAGGCTATTTCCTTTCCCATGTTAGGAAATGTTTTGATGATAAGCTCTTGAAATATTTTCTTGATCCTTTCTCTTTTTTGTCTTCTTCTGGGACTGGTATAATTTGAGTGTTGGTGTGTTTAATGTTGTCGTACATATGTCTGTGAGATTGTCTTCAGTTTTCTTCATTCTTTTTTCTTTATTTTGCTCCTTGACAGTTTTTACCACTATTCTATCTTCCAGTTCACTTATTCATTCTTCTGCTTCAATTAAGCTGCTGCTGCTGCTAAGTCGTGTCAGTCATGTCTGACTCTGTGAAACCCCATAGACCACAGCCCACCAGGCTCCGCCGTCCCTGGGATTCTCCAGGCAAGAACACTGGAGTGGGTTTCCATTTCTTTCTCCAATGCATGAAAGTGAAAAGTGAAAGTGAAGTCGCTCAGTCGTGTCCAACTCTTAGCAACCCAATGGACTGCAGGCTATCAGGCTCCTCCGTCCATGGGATTTTCCAGGCAAGAGCACTGGAGTGGGTTGCCATTGCCTTCTCCAAATTAAGCTGCTATTGAATCCTTATAGTGTATTTTTTTTTCATTTCAGCTACTGGGTTGTTTGCCTTCCCAGGTGGCTCAGTGGTAAAACATCTGCCTGTCAGTGCAGGAGCTGCAGGTTTGATCCCTTGGTCAGGAAGATCCCCTGCAGAAGGAGATGACAATCCACTCCAGTGTTGTTGCTTGGCAAAATCCCATGAACAGAGGAGCCTGGCAGGCTGCAGTCCATGGGGTCACAGAGTCAGACATGACTGAGTGACTGAGCTTGCCCACATTGAGTTGTTTATCACTGCTTGTTTGTTCCTTAGTTCTTCTTGGCTCTTGTTAAACATTTGTTGTATTTTCTTGATCTGTTGCTTCCATTCTATTTCTGAGATTATGGATCATCTTCAATCATCATTCTGAATTCCTTTTCAGGTAGGTTGCATATTTCCTCTTCATTTACTTCGTCTTTTAGGTTTTTACCTTGTTCCTTCGTCTGTAACCTATTTTTTTTGTTGTCTTATTTTTTGTTGTTGTTGTTTGTTTTTTGATGGATAGGGCCGTGTTCTTGTCTTACTGGTTTGGCCTGAGACATTTAGCATGAGAGTTTTCAGGTGGTTGGGTAGAGCCAGGTCTCAGTGCTCAGATGAGGACCTCCAGGAGAATGCACTGTAATTAATATTCCCTGGGGTCTGAGGTTCTAAATTCATTCAGTGGCTTGGAGTCAGTTCTCCCACCACAGGAGCTTAGGCCTGACCCTTGGCCTGGAAACCAAGATTCCACAAGCTATGCAGTGCAGAAGAAAAAGAGCCAATCAGTAACAAAGAATTAAAAACATAATTAGAAAAATAAAAATATATATATTAGAAGAAAAATATAAATGAAATAGCAATAAGTACACAATAGCAATAAATAAATAATTTTTTAAAAAGGGCCAGAAAAGGTTGACTGTGGGGTGGTGGTGCTTATGCAGGAGTGGAGCCTGGGCCTGGGGCGTGGGGCTTAGGGGGTTGGCTAGATTCAGAATCAGTGCTGCAGGAAAAGTCCCTATGGTGGCTTTTGGGGGTAGGGCTTAGTCTCAGCACAGTTGAAGGGGGCCTTAGAGGGTGGAGGTTTAGGCCAGGGACCCCAGAAGACTTGCTTGGGGCCAAGCAGGCAGGGGAAATACTGGTTGCTCCACTCCTACCCCCGAAAAGTCTCTCCTAGTGCCTGCTGATCCCATCAGTATGGGTGGGTCACTCTCAGTGTGGGAGCCCCTCCCGTCCCCCAGCCACCCCTTAAGGGCACCCTTTTGTCTCTCTTCTAGTTTTCTTACCCCCTTCCCCCTTGCCTCCTTAGACATGGGGTATCTCCTCTCAGCCACTCGCCACTCAGCACCGCACAGCCGACAAGGTCAGGAGCATGGGCCGTGAGGAGACACCCCATGTCCAAGGTCAGAGAAACTCCAGTAAGATGGTAGGCACTGAGAGAGGGCATCAGAGGGCAGACAGAAACCACAATCACAGAAAACTAACCAATCTAATCACATGGACCACAGCCTTGTCTAATTCAATGAAACTATGAGCCATGCCATGTAGGGCCACACAAGATAGATGGGTCATGGTGGAGAGTTCAGACAAAATGTGGTCCACTGGAGAAGGGAATGGCAAACCACTTTAGTATTCTGGCCTTGAGAACCCCATGAACAGTATGAAAAGGCAAAAAGATAGGACGCTGAAAGATGAACTCCCCAGGCCAGTAGGTGCCCAACATGCTCCTGGAGATCAGTGGAGAAATAACTCCAGAAAGAATGAATTGACAGAGCCAAAGTGAAGACAACATTCTGTTGTGGATGTGACTGGTGATGGAAGCAAGGTCCGATGCTGTAAAGAGCAATATTGCATAGGAACCTGGAATGTTAGGTCCATGAATCAAGGCAAATTGGAAGTGGTCAAACAGGAGATGGCAAGAGTGAACATTGACATTCTAGGAATCAGCGAACTAAAATGGACTGGAATGGATGAATTTAACTCAGATGACCATCATATCTACTATTGTGGACAAGAATCCCTTAGAAGAAATGGAGTATCCATCATAGTCAACAAAAGAGTCTGACATGCAACACTTGGATGCGATCTCAGAAATGACAGAATGATCTCTGTTTGTATCCAAGGCAAAGCATTCAGTATCACGGTAATCCAAGTCTATGCTCCAACCAGTAATGCTGAAGAAGCTGAAGTTGAATGGTTCTATGAAGACCTACAAGACCTTTGAAAACTAACACCCAAAATAGATATCCTTTATATTATAGGGGACTGGAATGCAAAAGTAGGAAGTCAAGAAACAAGTAACAGGTAAATTTGGCCTTGGAGTACAGAATGAAGCAGGGAAAAGGCTCATGGAGTTTTGCCAAAAGAATGCACTGGTCATAGCAAACACCCACTTCCATCAACACAAGAGAAGACTCTACACATGGACATCACCAGATGGTCAACACCGAAATCAGATTAATTATATTCTTTAGAGCCAAAGATGGAGAAGCTCTATACAGTCAGCAAAAACAAGACTGGGAGCTGACCGTGGCTCAGATTTTGAACTCCTTATTGCCAAATTCAGACTTAAACTGAAGAAAGTAGGGAAAATCACCAGACTGTTCAGGTATGACCTAAATCAAATCCCTTATGATTATACAGTGGAAGTGGGAAATATATTTAAGGGACTAGATCTGGTAGAATGCCTGATGAATATGGACGGAGGTTCTTGACATTGTCCAGGAGACTGGGATCAAAACCATCCCCAAGAAAAAGAAATGCAAAAGAGCAAAATGGCTGTCTGAGAAGGTCTTACAAATAGCTGTGAAAAGAAGAGAAGCCAAAAGCAAAGGAGAAAAGGAAAGATGTACTCATTTGAATGCAGAGTTCCAAAGAATATCAAGGAAAGCTAAGAAAGCCTTCCTCAGTGATCAGTGAAAAGAATTAGAGGAAAACAATAGAATGGGAAAGACTAGAGATCTCTTCAAGAAAATTAGAGATACCAAGGGAGCATTTCATGCAAAGATGGGCTCAGTCAAAGAAAGAAATGGTATGGACATAACAGAAGCAGAAGATATTAAGAAGAGGTGACAAAAATACACAGAACTGTTCAAAAAAGATCTTCACTACCCAGATCATCACGATGGTGTGATCACTCACCTAGAGCCAGACTTCCTGGAATGTGAATTCAAGTGGGCCTTAGGAAGCATCACTACAAACAAAGCTAGTGGAGGTGATGGAATTCCAGTTGAGCTGTTTCAAATCCTGAAAGATGATGCTGTGAAAGTGCTGCACTCAGTATGCCAGCAAACTTGGAAAACTCAGCAGTGGCCACAGGACTGGAAAAGGTCAGTTTTCCTTCCAATCCCAAAGAAAGGCAATGCCAAAGAATGTTCAAACTACTGCACAATTGCACTCATCTCACATGCTAATAAAGTAATCCTCAAAATTCTCTGAGCCAGGCTTCAGCAATACATGAACCGTGAACTTCCAGATGTTCAAGCTAGATTTAGAAAAGGCAGAGGAACCAGAGATCAGATTGCTAACGTCAGCTGGATCATCAAAAAAGCAAAAGAGTTCCAGAAAAACATGTATTTCTGCTTTATTGGCTATGCCAAAGCCTTTGACTGTGTGGATCACAACAAACTGTGGAAAATTCTGAAAGAGATGGGAATACCAGACAACCTGACCTGCCTCTTGAGAAATCTGTATGCAGGTCAGGAAGCAGCAGTTAGAACTGGACATGGAACAATAGACTTTTTCCAAATAGGGAAAGGAGTACATTAACGCTGTGTATTTTCACTCTGCTTATTTAACTTATATTCAGAATGCATCACAAGAAATGCTGGGCATTATGAAGCACAAACTGGAATCAAGATTTTCAGGAGAAATATCAGTAACCTCAGATATGCAGATGACAGCACCCTTATGGCAGAAAGTGAAGAAGAACTAGAGAGCCTCTTGATGAAAGTGAAAGAGCAGAGTGAAAATGGTGGCTTAAAGCTCACATTCAGAAAACTAAGATCATGGCATGCAGTGCTATCACTGCATGGCAAATAGATGGGGAAACAGTGGAAACAGTGGCTGACTTTATTTTGGGGTCTCCAGAGTCACTGCAGATGGTGATTGCAGCCATGAAATTAAAAGACTCTTACTCTTTGGAAGAAAAGTTATGGCCAACCTAGACAGCATATTAAGAAGCAGAGACATTAGTTTGGCAACAAAGGTCCATGTAATCAAGGCTATTATTTTTCCAGTAGTCATGTATGGATGTGAGAGTTGGGCTATAAAGAAAGGTGAGCACTGAAGATTTTATGCTTTTGAACTGTGATATTGGAGAAGACTCTTGAGAGTCTCTTGGATTGCAAGGAGATACAACCAGTCTGTCCAAAAGGAGATCGGTCCTGAGTGTTCATTGGAAGGACTGATGCTGAAGCTGAGCCTCCATTATTTTGGCCCCCTGATAGGAAGAACTGACTAATTGGGGGGGGGGGGGGACAAAAAACCCTGATGCTGGGAAAGATTGAAGGCAGGAGAAGAAGAGTACAACAGAGGATGAAATGGTTGGATGGTATCACCGACTCAATGGATATGGGTTTGGGTAAACTCCAGGAGTTGGTGATGGACAGGGAGGCCTGGCGTGCTGCAGTCCAAGGGGTTGCAAAGAGTTGGACACGACTGAGTGACTGAATGGAACTGAACTCCTCCCTTGTCTCCAGGACCCTTGCAACTGGAGGGGGCCTCAGAAGTTGGAGGTTCAGGCCCAGGAACCCGGCAGGCTCCCCTGTTCGAGTGGGCAGGGAAAATAATAGCCATTCCCTGCTCCTCCCCAGTCACTGGAAAGTCTCAGTCCCTGCTGATCCCCTCATTGTGGATGGGTATAGGAACCCCTCTGCTCCCTCAGCTACCCCTGGCAGACACTGGTCCCATCTCTCCTTTACTTTTCCTTCCCTGCTCCCTCTCTCCCATGTCCACAGGACCTGTGTAGCCGGAGAAGGCCTCAGAGAGCAGAGGTTCATGCCTGCGTCCCAGGCCGCACTCTGGTGCCTGAGTAGTTCCCTTTTGATCCAATGATTCCTCAGAGGTCTCTTCCTGACTCTGCTGATTCTCTTGCCATGAGTGGGCCCCTCTGAACATGGGAACCCCTTCCTTCTCTCAGCCACCTTTCAGGGTTGCCAGTTCTATCTGGCCTCCACTTCTCGTCCCTCCTACCTTTCCCCCACACCCTCCCCAGTTGTGCGAGGGTTCCTCTCATTTCCTTAGGTGTCTGAGGTTCCTGGCCAGTGCCTGATAGGTGCCCTAGTTGTGAGGAGATACAAACTCTGTGTCCTCCTACTCAACCAGTTCGGCTCTGCCCTCTAAAGGGGGCATTTTAAATTTAATATCCCCCTAAGGTCAAGAAATCTGTTTCCAAAGCATTCCAAAATTTTGAGCAACTCCAGAAGCATACTTGCTCTCAGTGTAAATGTTAATGCATTTGCCAAAGGCCAAAGTGAAGGTATGAGTGAGTGAATACAGTTCAGTGTGCTAGGCTGAAGAATCAATAGGCAGAGCACTGGATTCTGTTCCAGAGAAGGCAGTAGTGATACCATTTCAAGCTTTCAGATGTCCATCATTTCATAGGTAGAAGCCATCAGGGAACCAAGAAATGTTAGGGTTGTCTAAAGGTGTTTCTTATAAATCTGGCTATGGACCTACTATATTCACATTATTTTTCAAGAAATCTCTAGAACTTTTTTTTCTGCAACACTGAAACTGTATTTACCAAACACTAATTTCCCCTCCTGCTTCCCTGGTGGCTCAGATGGTAAAGAATATGCCTGCTAATACAGGAGATACACGTTTGATCCCTGGGTCTGGAAGATCCCTTGGAGAAGGGAATGGCTACCCACTGCAATATTATTGCCTGGAGAATTCCATGGACAGAGAAAGCTGGGGGGCTACAGTCCATGGGTTTGCAAAGAGTCAAACACGACTGAGTGACTAACACTAACTGTTTAAAAGTGTTTTGCAAGCCACCCTACCTGCTCTTAAGATAAAAATTTATATGAAGCTTTCCTAAAAGCAGATAACTTTTGGCTTGACTTCCAAGAAGCTGAAAACCAAATTTAGTGTTCAGTCATATTAACTACATTAGCCCTTGTATGTAGCATTATTGCTTCCTCCTCCTTTTCATGGCTTTGATTTTTTTTGTTCTGATAACCTGATTGTAGATTTATCTTTTATTAGAAACCACCTCAAATTAGGAATGAGGCAAGGTCAAAATAAATCAATATAAAACTGGTAAAGTGTTTTTCTATATCAAGGAAATGTAATTTCTAGGGATGAGGGTCGTGCTCCTCTTCCATTTCTCAGAAGTCTAAATTCAGTTGGCTTTACTTTGATCCTTTCAATCAAGGAAAGTATAATGTAGTGGGAGAAACCCTGGACAGAGCCAAGTTTGAATTACAGATATATTATTTCTTAACTCTGAGTTCTTGGCCAAATCACTCAAAAGACCTGGGTCTCAGTTTCCTCATTTGTAAAATGGAGATGATGTCTAAATCTTGGGACTATGATGAAGATTAAGATAAGTTATGATAAGGGACTGACAGAAATTAAATGTTCTATGACTATGTATTCCCTTCTCTATCAGAGCCAAACAATTGTATATATATACAGAGGAGCCTGGCAGGCTGCGGTCCATAGGGTTGCAAAGAGTTGGACACGGCTGAAGTGACTTAGCAGCATATATCATATCTATACCTCCATCTCTCTCTCTCTCTCTCTCTCTCTCTATATATATATATATATGTATATATATATATATATGTGTATATATATATATATATACATATATATATATATAAAATCAGTCCTGGAAGGTCTCAAAAAACAGCCTATCTCAAAAAGGAGTATTTTCCTGAGCATCCTGAGTCCCAAGGCTCTTGGTACTTACAGTAAAGAGAAGGGCTACCCAGGAAGCCCTGGTGGCAGTGGTCTGATATTTTATAGGAATTGAAATTGTTCTTTTTTCACTACCAGAACCTCCTCTTTTGATCTCACTTTGTAATTGGAAAACCACAGCTAAGCTGTCATTCCTGAAAACCATTGCCCTTATTTTAAAGTTGTCTTTTTAGAACTTATTTTTTGGTTTTGTGGTGCAATAATATTTAAATGCTTTAGAAAGAGTTTTTGATAATCTCCAAAGACATTTTCATTAGTTGAGAAACCCATACAGGACAGGGAGTCAGGAGACCTGATCTGATATTGACATGCTGTGTGATCTTAGGTTTTATTTTCCTTGTGGATTAAATAATAATATCTAACCTTTATTGAGCAATCACTATGTACCAAGCACTATTCTAAGTGGTTTATGTAAATATTGCATATTTATATACTCATTTAAGACACACAGCAATAACTATTATTATCCTCATTGCAAAAATAAAGAAATCAGGACCCGAAAAGCTTAAGTAACTTGCTGAGGGTCAGAAATGAGGCAGTATGTGACTCAAAAGCTTGTGCTCGTAACCCCTACAGTATACTGCTTCAATAAAATGAGCAGATTGGATTATACCAGCATTTCCTAAACTTTGTTCCTAGTGACTACTAGTCCCACAAGATAAGTTGTTAAAAAAAAAAAAAAAGATTCTAAGGTAAAATATGTTGACACTACAAACACTGGAGATTGCTAATGAATTTTCACCTATTAAAGTCTCTGAGAAACCCTGCAGTAAAGAAACCTACTTATAAAGCAGTATTTCCCTAACCTGACCACAGAACTCTGTGTGTGTATATATGTGCGTGTGCACATGCATGCACACCTATTAACATCCTGTGGAACGAGGTTTTATAGAATATGTTTTGAGAAATACTGGTGTTAATCTGGAAGATTCATTCTAACTCTTAAGTGCTTCCAGCACTTAATAATGATAGGTATGTGGACTGTAAAATGCAGTATTCCTCTATGAGTATCAATTTTTTTTAATTGGAGGGTTGATAAAAATCAGGGGGTGGTGAGGCATAAATTCAAGGCTAGTCTATGGTGTATTTTTAACACTTGCTTTAAATGACCTTGTATATCTTGACACAAAGGACTTCATTTGTCCTCTACCTTTTCCTTTCCTTCTCCCTACTCTATTGTGTATTTTCTCACTTAATACTTAAAATAAGAGACCTTAATCAGAGGTGCTTGTTGTGAAAGTAGGAGCAAGTTTTTTAATATATGCAGAGTTCAGCAATTGTTTTCATTGTCAGAAAACAACTGTCAGAACTGATGCTACATGGAGTAGGGCTTATGTGGAACATGGGCTGTTAGATATCATCATGCTATTGGTCCTCCTGGAGCCAGATGTCCTATCTTTTATTTTTGCAGTATTTCCAATTTATTATCAATAATTGTGGCAAATAAGGATAATGAATAGATTCAGAGACCTCTGAAGCACACCTGATTTCCTTCCTCCCTTCCTGGAAGAGAAAGGGGAGAAAAACATGGTTTATGATCCATAGCTTCTCTAAGAGCAATGATCTAGTAAATGTCTGCATGTTCTGTCTATAGTCCTGGTGTGCAAAACTAAAAAAGCAGCTGGGTGGCCTTACTGGGAATTAGAGTCTCTGTAGTGCTTGGTGTTGGTCATCTTCTTCTCTCTTTGCTTTCTCTCCATCTCTCTCTCTCTTTACTCTCCATCTCCTCCCTTCTTTCTCTCTACTTATTCCTTTTTCTCCCTCTCTTCTCTCTCTCTTTCCCCTCTCTTTCCTTTCTCTTCCCTTACCCTCCTGTCATGTCTTTTAAGTCTCTTCCCTGCATTTCTTTTTCTCTTTCCCCTGCTACACACACACACACACACACACACACACACGAAAAAAGCACACCAGGCAGAGACACTCTTACTACACTCTTTTAGAACCAGGGGTGTCCCTGGTGCCCATGAATGGAGAAAGGGGTGGGTCTGAGTAAAAAGTTCCCACCTGCTAATAGACACAGGTTCCCTGCAGTGTGAAGCGCTATAGGAAGTTCACATTAACAATTTCAATACCAACAATTTCCCTCTCCTCTGAGGCACTTAATAACCTTTACACATGGACATTGTGGCTTTTTGGTAGATAATGCCCTGGGCCTTCACTGGAACTCCTTTTGAGTGACCTATTTTCCCCCTTGTTGAACATCCTTCCATTCAAAGCTGCTTGTCCTGGGACAGGTAGAAGAGCACTAAAGATGCTTTATAGTTTCAATTTCTACTCCTCATCCTCTGCCATTATTTTCCTGAGATGTGACTTCTTATTCCTGAGTGTGAGAGAATGAGCTCCTCTTCCAACTAGCACTGATGTCTTCTATTAACCTAATCACAATATAGTTCCTTCTAGCAACAGCAAGCCTACTTCCTTTTAACTCTCAATTAGCTGAAGCAATTACATGTTTTTACCAAACTGTTCCCTGCCACTTCTCTGGCTCTCTTCCCCTGAAAAGCTTTGTTTCCTGGAAGTAATTAAAACCTTCTGCCACCGCCATAGCTGCTGCTGCTGGAACCACAATGAAGTGAAGTTGCTGAGTCATGTCCGACTCTTTGCGACCCATTGGACTGTAGTGTACCAGTCTCCTCCCTCCATGGGATTCTCCAGGCAAGAGTGTTGGACTGGGTTGCCATTTCCTTCTCCAGGGGATCTTCCCGATCCAGGGATCGAACCCGGGTCTCCTGCATTCCAGGCAGACGCTTTAACCTCTGAGCCACCAGGGAACCACCATAGCCACCTTGGTTTCATGGTTTGGCAAAGTATTGGTCTTTACCACCATAGGGGTCAGAACCTCTGCCTCCAAAGTTTCTTCCTATCATAGGTCCAAAATTTGAATATTGATTGTTGTAATTGGCAAAATCATGGCTTCTTCCACCTCCAAAATTACTTCCATTATTATCAAACCCATTATAACCATCCCCACATCCACCATATCGACCACCACCATGATTGCCACCAAAGCCATCATGACCACTGAAGTTTCCTCCACAACCAAAGTTATCATTCCCACCAAAACCATCTCCTCGACCACCACCACAGTTTCTAGAACCACTTCAATCTCTGGCTGGATGAAACACTAGCCATCTCTTGCTTAGATAGGGTTTTCCTTACATCACAGTTGTGACCATTCACAGTGCGGTTTTTCTGAATGACAGTCTTGTCTATGGAGTCATGGTCATCAGAGACTACAAAAGCAAAGCCTCTCTTTTGACCACTGCCTTGGTGGTTTTGATTTTGATCACCTAAGTTTTCCCATACTGTTCAAAATAATCTCTTAGGTGATGTTCTTCAGCGTCTTCTTTATTGTCACCAGCAAAAATCTTTTTCACAGTTAAGTGGGCATCAAGTCTTTGAGAATCTTCTCCTGAGACAGCCCTCTTTGGTTCCACAACTCTTCATCCACCTTGAGTGGCCTTGCATTCATGGTTGCATCAACTTCCTCCACAGTGGCATATGTAACAAACCCAAAACTTCTGGAGCACTTGGTGTTTGGATCCCTCATTACCCACATAGTTTGTGAGCATTCCTCATTGCTCAAAATGACTCCTTAGACTCATTGGTTGTTTCAAAGCTCAAACCTTCCATGAAGAGCTACTGCAGCTCTTAGGGAGACTCACTTAGACATGACAGCAGTGGAAAGGGAAGTCTGCAATGATGCTTACTCGGCGGTGTCCATGGGCAGAAAGGCCCATGTAATCTTTAGAGTCAGTTTGTTGATATGTGTAAAATAACTTGCTGGGATTTTGATTGGAATTGCATTGAATGTATAGATTGAGTTGGGAAGAACTGATATCTTGATAATACTGAGTCTTCCTGTCCATGTGCATGGAATATCACTCAATTTATCTAGATTTGTTTTTAATCAGAAATTTGTAGTTTTCAGAATATCTTGTAAATATTTTGTTAGATTTTATACATAAGTAATTTTGGTGCTACTGTACATTATATTGTGTTTTGAATTTCAAGTTCCAATTGTTCGTTGACAATATATAAGAAATCTATTTTTGTATATTAGCCTTGTATGCTGAAACTTAAGTATAATTGCTAATTAGCTCCTGGAGTTTCTATTTTGTGTATGTTGATACTTACACAACTTATCAACTTATGTTGATATTTTCTACATAGATAATCATCTGTTCTACATAGATAATCATGTGTTCTACAAAGACAGCTTTATTTATTCCTCTGTATGTTCATACCTTTTCATTTTTGACTTATTTCATTAACTAAGACTGCCAATACACTGTTGAGAGCAGACGTACTTGCCTGGTTCCCAATCTTAGCAAGAAAAATCTAGTTTCTAAGTATGATCTTAGCTGTAGGTTTTTTGCCAGTGTTCTTTATCAAGTTGTGAAAATTACCCTCTCTTGCTAGTTTGTTGACAGTTTTTATCCTAGATAGGTGCTGGATTTTGTTAAATGCTTTTTCTTCATCTATTGCTATGATCTTATGTTTTTTTAAATCTTTAGTTCATTACTGTGGTGAATTACATTAATTGATTTTCAAATGTTGAACCAGCCTTGTATATCTGGAACAAATTTCATTTGAACGTGGTATATAAGTTTTTTTTATACAGTATACTGTTGGATTTCATTTGCTAATTGTAATGGGTTGAATTCTGTCCCCCAAAAGTTAAGTATGTTGAGGTCCTAAACTCTAGTACTTCAGATTGTGACTTATTTGGAGATAGGGTCCTGACAGAAGTAATCAATTTAAAATGTGGTCATTAGTAGAGGCATTGCCTTTAGACTAGGCAAACTAATAATAATAATTTTTCTTGTTGTTGAGGATTTTCCTTCTGTGTTTGTCAGAGATATAAGTCTACACTTTGTCTTTCTTCTTCCTCCTCCTATTCTTCTTCTTTTAAGAATATTTGATATAGGATATATCCTCAACATATTTTTAAAGTACATAATACATTATTGTTAATTATGGGCACAATGTTGTGCAGTAGAATATTTCCTTTTTTCTAATGTCTTTTCCAGTTTTTCTCTTAGGGTAATCTGGCTTCGTAGAATGAATTAGGAAACAGTTCTCCGATTATATTTTCTGGAAGAGATTGTAAAGAATTGTTGTAATTTCATGTTTAAATGTTTGATAGGATTTACCATTAACCCCCATCTGGTCCCGATGCTTTCTGTTCTGGAAAATTATTAATTACAGATACAATCTCTTTAATAGATATAGGTCTACTCAGATGATCTGTTTCTCCTTGGATGAATTTGGTAGATTATGTCTTTTAAGGTATTGGTTCATTTCATCTAGGTTGTCAAATTTGTGGGCATAGGATTATTCACAATATTTATTTATTGTTTTTTTAATGTCTGATAGTGGTGGCTCCTTTTCTATTTCTGATATTAGTAATTTGTGTGTGTGTGTGTTTTTTTTTTTTTTTTTCTGTTTTCTACTTAGTTAACCTAGCTAGATATTTAACAGTTTTATTGATCTTTTCATAGAACCAGCTTTCTCTGTTACTTGCCTATTTGTCATTTCATTGATGCTTATTTTTATTATTTCTTTCCTTCTGCTTACTTTGGATTTAATTTGCTCTTCTTTTTCTCGTTTCCTAAGCTTAGATTATTAATGTTAAATTTTTTCTTCTTCTGCGATCAGTGCTATTAATTTCCCTCTAAGCATTGCTTTCACTGCATCTCATACATTTTAAAAGTTGTATTTCAATTTCCATTTAGTTCAAAATATTTAAAAAATTTCTCTTGAAGCTTTTCCTTTGAACCATGTGTTATTTAGAAGTATATTATATAATCTCAATGTATTTCGAGATTTTGCAGTTATCTTTCTATGGTTGATTTCTCATTGAATTCATTGTGTTAAGAGAGGATACTTTGTGTGAATTCTGTTCTCAGTTTATTTAAGGTGTGCTTTATGGCACAGAACATGGTCTGTCTTGATGCATGTTCCATGTGAGCTTGAGAAAAATGTATTTAGCTCTCATTGGATGAAATATTAAATAGATATCAATTAGAGCTAATTGATTGGTGGTACTGTTAAGTTCATCTATGTCCTTACTGACTTTCTGCCTGATGGATTTATCAATTGAGGGGTATTAAAATCTCCAATTATAATAGGGGATTCATTTATTTCACCTTGCAGTTCTATCCATTTTTGGCTCATGTATTTTGATGCTCTGTTTTCAGTATACACATTAAGGATTGTTGTGTCTTCTTGGAGAATTGACCCTTTTATCTCTAAGTGATATCTTTCTTAACAATCCTGATAATTTTCCTTGCTCTGAAGTCTTGCTTTATCTTCTATTAATATAGCTGCTCCAACTTTCTTTTGATTAGTGTTAGCATGGCCTATCTTTCTCTTTCCCTTTTCTTTTAATGTATATGTATCTTGATGTTTAAAGTAGACTTCTTATAGTCTATTTTTATGTACTCTGAAAATCATTTTTCATTAATGTGTTTAGACCATTGATTTTAAAGTGATTATTGATATTGATGGGTTAATGTTTATCAGTTTACTACTGTTTATTAATATTTATTAATGTTTTTATTCATTACCCTTGACCTTTGTTTTTTTTTTGCCTTCTCACTTTAACTGAGAATTATATGTAATTCTAACTTTTTTTTTTTTCTCTCAGCATAAGAATTATACTTTTTTCTCATTTTTCAGTGGTCATCTTTGAATTTGTACTATAAATTTACAAGTAACCCAATAATTCTATACCATTTCATGGGTACTGTAAGCACCTTTTAACAGATTATTACCAATTTCTGCCTTATGTCCCTTATAACATTGTTGTCATTCATTTCACATATCTATAAGTTATAATCACCAAAATATTCCTCTTATTATTCTGAACAAACTATTAACTGTTAGCTCATTAAAAAATAAAAAAAATAATAATTTCATTTATCCCTTCTCTAACATTCTTCCTTTATGATGTTCAAGTTTCTGGCCTGTATCATTTTTCCTTCTCTCTGAAAAGTTTTTAATAGTTCTTTCATGAGAAGTTTACTGGTAACAAATTACTTTATTTTTTGTCTGTTTGAAAAAAGTCCTTATGTATCCTTCACATTTGAAGAATAATTTCCCTAGAGTACAGACTTCTAGCTTGGCATTTTTTTTTTCTTTCAATATTAAATATTTTATTCCACTATCTTTTTGTTTTCTTCGTTGCTGAAGAGAATTCCAGCGTAATTCTTATTCTCTTTCCTCTGTACATAGTGTTTTTCTTTTTTTTTTCCTCCTCTGGCTTCTTTCAAGATTCTTTGGTGTTTATCATGCATGCTGTTTTCTAGATCTGATTTAGATTCTATTATTAATTTTTTTGGAAATTCTTAGTCATTATTGGGTCAAATATTTCATTTATTCCTTTCTCTTTTCCTTCTCCTTCTGGTAGTCTCATTACATATGTGTTATATCTTTTCTAATTATCCCACTTGAATATTCTTTTTCATTTCTGTATCTCTTTTCACTTCAGTTTTAGAAGTTTCTTTTGACATTTTGTTAAGTGTACTTACTCTTTTCTTGGCTGTTTCTAATCTATTGATGAGCCCATGAAAAGCATCTTTCATTTCTGTTACAGTGTTTTAAGATTTCTAGCATTTCTTTTTTACTCTCTCTTGGAGTTTCTATCTCTCTGCTTACATTACCCATCTGTTCTTACATGTTGTCCACTAAGCCATGAGAACCCTTAGAATATTAATTATAGTTATTTTAAATTCTGATAATTCCAAGATTTATGACATATCTGAGTCTGGTTCTGATGCTTGCTCTGTCTCTTTAAACTGTGTGGGTATTTTCTTTAAGTATGTTTTAATTGAAAGCCAGCCATGATGTACTAAAAGGAGTAATGTTTCCCATGGAGGTTTCTGCTTCTGGTCTTCTGTTTGAATAAGTTGTGATTCTCTGTGTTCATTTTTCTCTCCAGTTTGGGGACAGCAGTTTGTCTTGTGATACCAGTTTTCTGATGAATCTAAGAAGAGTTGCTGATTTCCAGTTTGTTCAGCTTTTTTTTTATGTTAGGGTAACAGTGATGTCTTCCAAGCTCCTTACATGCTCATCTAAGAACTGAATTTTATGAAGTCTCCATTCTTTTTTTAATCTATAATCATGATTTTACACCAGTTAACCCACCAAAAATATTCATCAAGGTCACCAATGGCCTCTGAGATCTTGATACATTATTAATATTGTCTTCCATGTCTTCATCCTTCTTTTCTTTATCCTTTTTTTCTGGCCTGGAATCATGCTCATGTCTCCATTCTATAAGACCCTTTTTTAGCAAAGGGGTCTCTCTGTAACTACTTCTTTCTTTCCTAACAAACTTCTCAAAAGAGTAGTTTATGCTCACTCTCTGGAGATAGCTGTATCTGTCAGGAACTTTTCAGTTAAGTTTCCGCTCTGACTCCTTCACTGAAAGTTCATTTGCTAAAGTCAACAATGACTTCACTCATTGCTGTGTCATATGGACATATTTAATTCTTCGTCTATTGAGCCTACATGAAACTCCATTCCTTTGGCTTCCAAGAGACCACTCTCTCTTGTTTTTTTTTTTTTTTTTTTTCCCTCGTACTTCAGACCATTACTTCTGCTCTTTGTCTGCCCTATACATATTATAGTCCCCTTTGAGTTCCATCTTTGGCCATCTTTCATGTCATTCTATACATATTTCCTTGGTGATCCCATCTTCTCCCATGATTTTAAATCAACATAAAGTAACAATTCCAAATGATTTTCTCCAGACCAAATAACTTCTGGTTTCCAGATCTGGATATGTATTCTATAAATAGCCATCTTGAACTGAATATCTAATAGATATATTACACTCTGAATGTCTCAAAATATACTTAATATTATTTTCTGTCTCCACTGGTTGCAATTTTAGTGATAACACCATCACCCACCATCCACCCAGTCATCATGCCTGAAAGGCATCTTAGAGTTCTCCTTATCCTTTATGCCCCATGTTTAGTCAGTCATCAGCCCCCTTTTTTCCTTCTAAATACCCTTCTGATATATTCTCTCCTGTATATAACTATTGCCACTCTTGTGTTCAGATACTCATCTTTTCTCACATGAATTGCTAGCTATAAGAGCCTTGCTTCTGATCTGATTTCTACATTGCTGCCAGGATGAGGTTTCAAAAATACAAATATGACCACATTAGTCTTTAGTGCAAATGCCTTATGTACCTCAAGTTTCCTTAAGGAGTTAACAAATTTCTTCACCTGGCATACAGAACTTTTAGATCTAGTCCCTGTCTGTCTCTCTAGCCTACTTCCTGACTCCTTCTCCACTCCCACTTTAGATTGGCTCCTTGTTTCAGTGTATTCTCAATTGTACTTGGAATGTTGTTCCTTTCTCTACTCCCTGCTGAATTCCTTCTTGTCTTTCAAAACTTAAGCATACTGATTGAGGCTTATGTAGTGACTCTTCTATAAAAAAAGTCTCCCTTTGTTGCCTTCCATCTCCTAGACAAAGATCACTCCCTTTACTGTAGCAATTCTATATATGTTATACATAAGGATATAGCTACACACACCAACCTAGCTTTTTATTTCCTGTTTTACATGTGTATTTTTTTCTGTATTAAGATTGAATACTCTTTGAGGGTAAAGAGCATGCTTAGGCATCTTGAATTCCATAACACTTGGTACAGTGCCTGGCATATATTAGATGCTCAAGAAATATTTGTCAAATGGGTAGATGAATGCAGGGTTTGTGCCTTATTTCCCCAGAAACACCTAACTCCATAATTTGAAAGTAGCAGGTGCTTAATAAATGTTGAGTGAAGGAACCTTTGAAAATTTGGTTCTAGTTGTCTCCCAGGTGTATCTTTTTGAAACTGGGAACTCTGATTGCTCCAGGCTCTAGTCATGCCTCTGTTTTGACATTTATCATAGGCTGTCTTGTGTTATAGCAAGCTGGGTCCATGTTTGTGTATACTTAAGAAATTATAAATTCCTGGGGGTTCAGGGCCATATACATTCTTCTTCTACTTTCCCATAATATGCTTGGCACATGATTTGATACATAGTAGGTATTCAGTAAAATATTATTGAATTAAATATAGCTTTAGTTATTTGTATTTTCTCTGGTATGTGACTCTGGGATACAGTGAGTCTCAAGATACCTGGGATGCAGTGAGTCTCAAGGAAACTTAGCTTCTTTCCTTGGGCCCATGGCTGTACCATCTTCCCAATAGATCAGCAGTCTTCAAAATTAGTTACATTTGCAGGAAGTTTCCCATGGCAGTTGCCTTGTCTCTCCTAATCTATCCTTGCCAAAAAAGAATGGACTATACTTTGGCTTGGGTATATTTGTTTTTTCCCTTAGCCTCCATACCTTTACCACAGTTTCAGTACCCTTCATTTTCTGTTTTAGAGAGAAGGCCATAGGGGTAGGAGGTCTTCAGTTTCCTTCCCTTCCCTTCTCCAACCATATTCAGTGCTATGGTGTGAATGTTTGTGTCCCCCCAAAGTTTATAAGTTGGGGTCCTGATCTACCTAAGGTGATGGTGTTGGGAGGTGGGATCTTTGGGAGATGATCATGAGAGTGGAGCCCTATTGACTGGGATTAGTACCCTTATAAAAGAAGCCTTAGAGGGATTCCTCACCCCTTCTACCATGTGAAGATACAACAAGAAGTTGGTGACCTGGAAGAGGGCTCTCTCCTGACCATATTAGCACTTTGATCTTGAACTTTGCAGCCTCCAAACTGTGAGAAATCAATTTATGCAGTTTATAAGCTACCCTGTCTTTGGTATTTTGCTATAGGAGTCTGAATGGACTAAGACAGTTACTTTCCTGTCTCCAACCAAACTCAGTTAGTTCATCTGTGGCAGTACAGAGTAATGGTTAAGAGTGTGGGTTCTTGCTTTCTTGACGTTCCTTGCCACTTATCTGTGCAGTCATAGATGAGTTTAGCTAACCTCTTTGAGCCCAATTTACACATATATGAAGTGGAACTAACAATAACACCTATCTTATAGGGTTATTATGAGAATTAAATAAGATAACATATGTAGAATATAACACAGCACTTAGCATCTTTTCTCTTTGTTCCCTCTTTTGGGTTGGAACATATCCCATAGATAGCTGTTGTTAGGGTCAGTGGATTGATTGGCCAAGACTCTGGGAATTATTGTGTCTGGAAGTGAAATATATCCTGTTCTTTGGATTTATGTATATGCATTTTAATTTGTTATAAAAAATATTAAGCCCTTGAACACTTGGCCATTTATTCCACAGAAATGGAAAATTATTTTCATTCAGAAACTTGTCCATGAATGTTCTTTATTTGTAATAGCCCCAAACTGGAAACTACCTACATGTCCTTCAGTGAATAAGTGATTAGACATATTTTGGTGCATCCATACAATTGGAATACCGCTCATCAATAAAAAGAAACACAGTATTAATATATGCAAAACTTGGATGGATATTAAGCAAATTATGTTGAGTGAAAAGAACCAATCTCAAATGTTATACCATGAATAATTCTCTATTTCCAGAACTATTTTTTTTTTTTTTCAAAATAACATTGTGGGGGTTGAGAACATATTGGATTACTGTTTGCCAAGAGTTAAGGATAGGTAGATGGAGAAGGGTGAGTGTGACTATAATGGAATAGCATGAGGGCATCTTGTGTTTTATCTTGATTGTGGTGGTAGTTATACAAAGCTATACATGTGATAGAATTGCATAAAGCTACACACACAGTATATAATTATAGAATGTTTACGTGCTGTACATGAATAGGTACATTTATAACTGGTTCAATCTGGATATGGTCTCAATTGAAGCAATGCCAGTTTCCTAAAGTTGATGTTTATTGTGTTTGCAGGATGTTAAATTGACAGTGACTGGGTGAAAGGTTCATGTAAACTTTGTAACAGTGAGAATACTGGACCACAGGACTATGGGATCATACTTATATATGATCTTGATAATGTTTCCATATTGCTTTCTAAAAGTGATACAGCATTGCAATCAGCAATGTATAATTATACTAGTTTTACCACCATCTTGCCAACATAAGGTATTTTGCAAGTTTCATTAGTGCAAAATTGTGGTTCCATATCACTTTAAATTATCACATCTGTCATTACTAGTGAGAGCTTCCCTGTTGGCTCAGTGATGAAGAACCTGCCTGTGCAGGAGATGCAAGTTTGATCCCTGGGTCGGGAAGATCTGGAGATGGAAATGGCAAGACACTCCAGTATTCTTGCCTGGGAAATACCATGGACAGAGGAGCCTGGTGGGCTATAGTCCACGGGGTCGCAAAAAAGTCGATGTGACTTGGCAACTAAATGATAACAACATTATTAGTGAAATTGAACTGTTCAAGTTTTTATTTCCCCTTGTGTGAGTTATCTGTTCATATTATTTTTCTACTGTTTCTGTTAAGGTTGTTATGCTTTTCTTATAAATGCCAAGGTGTTATTTATATTTTACAGGAATGTAAAATAATGAGAATATCTTTGATATCAATAATTATGATATTCTTCTTATTGAAACACAGAATTGTAAGAAAAACAATCAAGTACCCAGTAGATAAATGGCAATACTGTTCATAAATGTCTCTAGGAAAAGAGATGATACCATCTCTCTGTCATCCCTTTTAGCCATATATATTTCTTCTGCATGGTAATTTTTCACAAGACAAAACATGGTCCACTGGAGAAGGCAATGGCAAACACCTTCAGTATTCTTGCCTTAGAACCTCATGAACACTATGAAAAAGTGAAAAGATATGACACTGAAAGATGAACTCCCCAGGTCAGTAAGTGCCCAGGATGCTACTGTAGAAGAGTGGAGGAATAACTCCAGAAAGAATGAAGAGATGGAGCCAAAGCAAAAACAAAGCCCAGTTGTGCATGTGACTGGTGATGGAAGTAAAGTCCAATGCTGTGAAGAACAATACTGCATGGGAACCTGGAATGTTAGGTCCATGAATCAAGGTAAATTGGAAGTGGTCAAACAGGAATGGCAAGAGTGAAATTGACATTTTAGGAATCAGTGAACTAAAATGGACTGTAATGGATGAATTTAATTCAGGTGATAATTATATCTACTACTGTGGGCAAGAATCCCATGGAAGAAATGGAGTAGCCCTCATAGTCAATAAGAGTCCAAAATGCAGTACTTGGTTGCAATCTCAAAAAATGACACAATGACCTCTGTCTGCTTCCAAGGCAAACCATTCAGTATCAGTAATCCAAGTCTATGCCACAACCAGTAATCCTGAAGAAGCTGAAGTTGAATAGTTCCATGAAGACCTTCTAGAACTAACACCAAGAAAGATGTCCTTTTCATCATACAGGACTGGAATGCAAAAGTAGGAAGTCAAGGGAAACCTGGAGTAACAGGCAAATTTGGCCTTGGAGTACAAAATGAAGCAGGGCAAATGCTAACAGAGTTTTGCCAAGAGAATGCACTAATCAGAACAAACACCCTCTTCCCACAGCATGAGAGAAGACTCTACATATGGACATCATCAGATGGGCAATACCAAAATCAGATAGATTATATTCTTTGCAGCCAAAGATAGAGAAGCTCTATACAGTCAGCAAAAACAAGACCTCAAGCTCCCTGTGGCTCAGATCATGAACTCCTTATTGCCAAATTCAGACTTAAACTGAAGAAAGTAGGGAAAACCACCAGACCATTCAGGTCTGACCTAAATCAAATCCCTTACAATTATACAGTGGAAGGGACAAATTCAAGGTATTAGATCTGATAGAGTGCCTGAAGAACTATGGATGTAGGTTCATGACATTGTACAGGAAGCAGTGATCAAAACCATCTGCAAGAAAAAGAAATGCAAAAAAGGCAAAATGGTTGTCTGAGGAGGCCTTACAAATAGCTGAGAAAAGAAGACAAGCTAAAGGCAAAGGAGGAAAGGAAAGATATACCCATTGAAATGGAGAGTTCCAAAGAATAGCATGGAGAGATAAGAAAACCTTCCTTAGTGATCAATGCAAAGAAATAGAGGAAAACAACAGAATGGGAAAGATTAGAGATATCTCCAAGGAAATTAGAGATAGCAAGGAACATTTCATGCAAACATGGGCACAAAAAAGGAATGAATTGGTATGGATCTAACAGAAGCAGAAGATATTAAGAAGAGGTGGCAAGAATACACAGAAGAAATACACAAAAAAGATCTTCATGATCCAGATAACCATGATGGTGTAATCACTCACCTAGAGCCAGACATCCTGGAATGTGAAATCAAGTGGGCCTTAGGAAGCATCACTACAAACAATGTTAGTGGAGGTGATAGAATTCTAGTTGAGCTATTTCAAATCCTGAAAGATGATGCTGTGAAAGTGCTGCACTCAATATGCTAGCAAACTTGGAAAACTCAGCAATGGCCACAGGACTAGAAAACATCAGTTTTCATTCCAAACCCAAAGAAAGGCAATGCCAAAGAATGTTCAAATTACCACACAATTGCACTCATCTCACACACTAGCAAAGTAGTCTCAAAATTCTCCAAGCCAGGCTTCAACAGTACATGAACCCTGAACTTCCAGATGTTCAAGCTGGGTTTAGAAAAGGCAGAGGAACCAGAGATCAAATTGCCAACATCGATAAAGCAAGAGAGTTCCAGAAAAACATCTACTTCTGCTTCATTGACTATGCCAAAGCCTTTGACTGTGTGGGTCACAGCAAACTGTGAGAAATTCTTAGAGATGGGAATACCAGACCACCTTACCTGGCTCCTGAAAGATCTGTATGTAGGTCAAGAAGCAACAGTTAGAATGGACATGGAACAACAGACTGGCTCCAAATTGGCAAGGAGTAGCTCAAGGATGTATATTGTCACCCTGCTTAATTATCTTATATGCAGAGTACATAATGTAAAATCCTGGGCTGGGTGAAGCACAAGCTGGCATCAAAATTGCTGGGAGAAACATCAGTAACTTCAGATAAGCAGGTGACACCACCCTTATGGTAGAAATCAAAGAAGAACTAAAGAGTCTCTTGATGAAAGTGAAAGAGGAGAGTGAAAAAGTAGGCTTCAAAGTCAACATTCAAAATACTAAGATCATGGCATCTTGTCCCATCACTTCATGACAAAGAAATGGGGAAACAATGGAAACAGTGACAAACTTTATTGTTTTTGGCTCCAAAATCACTGCAGATGGTGAATGCAACCATGAAATTAAAAGACACTTTCTCCTTGGAAGAAAAGCTATGACCAACCTTGACAGCATACTAAAGGCAGAGACATTACTTTGCCATCAAAGGTCCATCTGGTCAAAGCTATAGTTTCTTCCAGTAGCCATTTTTGAATGTGAGATTTGGACTATAAAGAAAGCTGAGCATCAAAGAACTGATGCTTTTGAACTGTGGTGTTGGAGAAGACTCTTGAGAGTCCCTTGGACTGCAAGGAGATCCAACCAGTCCCTCCTAAAGGAAATCAGTCCCGAATATCCATTGAAAGGACTGATGCTGAAGCTGAAGCTCCAATACTTTGGCCACCTGATGTGAAGAACTCACTCATTGAAAAGAACCTGATGCTGGAAAAGATTGAAGGGAGGAGGAGAAGGTGATTTCAGAGGATGAGATGGTTGGATGGCGTCACTGATTTGATGGACATGAGTTTGAGCAAGATCTTAGAGCTGATGATGGACAGGGAAGCCTAGCAGCTGCAGTCCATGGGATCATATAGGGTCAGACATGACTGAGCAACTGAACTGAAATGAATTTTTCACATTGCTCCAATTTTGGCATTGCAGGTGAAACAGCTGATCTATGAGTCTGAATAGAGTGACAACCACACAAAAAACCCATGCCTATGTACCTTGGACTGAGTGTGGGTCCACTGGTGTGCACGGGTGCTGGGAACTGGATCATGGGGATTGGAGAACAATCCCAGGGTGAGGACCGCTGTTGAGTGTGGGGATTTGGCTTGAAGGAAAGGGAGGAGGAAATCTGCAACAGGAGATAATCTCCCTTTGGATACAAACTGGGCAGTCATGGAAACAGAGCACTACTGTTGAGTCACATGGAACAGATGGAGCCACCTCTGCAGCCTCTGTCTCCCTACACCGAAGCACTGGCAGCTGCACAGTAGAGAAGGAGCATCCAGGGCAGTCCTGCTCTTGTGGCCAATGGCTTCGTTGCAAAACTGGCACCACAGGGTCATCACAATCCGAGCAGCCATGCCACCTCCATACCCTATCCTCGCTGGAGCAAACCCAAATCCTTCAGAGCAGCCTCAAGAGCAGCTCCTGTGAATGACTCCAATGCAAATATAGAGATGAAGCCACAATTGAGCTCCAGGGGCAAAGTGACTAATGAAGCATATAAAAAACCATCCATGGAATGTAAAAGGACAATTAGTGTTCCTACAAAAGAAACTGCTCTAGCTCTGGCAGACATAGAGATTGGTGAGAAGCACAGGCAGGAGTAGAATCAGATTAGGGTCTGAGCTGTCCCCACAGGGCCCATTGCAGGTACAGAGACCAGCCCTCCACAGCATTGGAAGGCCTTGTAGGGAGGTGGAGATGGGTTGTGGTTCACAGCAGAGGCAAGGGCGGTGACAGCTGAGATCCTAGGAAAATATTTATTATTTTTTATGTTTTGGTTCATTCTCTTGTTTGTTTTGCTTTTTTTTTTTTTTTTGCCTTTAATCTCTTCTTTCTCTTGTTGCAATTGTTATTATTATCTCTATTAAGGCTTTTTGGATTTTGTAAATCATACTTTTTGTTTCTTTTATATACTTTTACTACTTTGGCTTTCTGCTGTTCTGTGTCTTTTTTAAAACATATGTAGATCTCTTGTTTCTATACCTCTGTTTCAGCTTGGCTTTTCTGTTTTTTTTTTGTTTTTTTTTTTTTTTTTTTACCATTTTTGGCTGTTTCCCTTGTTTTCTTGGCTTTATTCCTCTGTTGGTGCTCTGCTTCGGTTTTGCTTTCTGTTTTGTGTTTCAGTTAGTTTTGTTTTTAATTGGTTGATTTCATTTTTTATTTCTTTTGTTGATTGAATTGCTCTCTTATGGTTTGTTTTATTTCATCTCTTTTAGTTTCTTGTGTATGTGTATTTGTTTTTGTTTCTGTTTCAGTGATACTGCTTTTACCATTTGTGTTTTATGATTTTTATTGTTTCCTTTTTAAAAATCCCTTTTATTATCATGGCTTGTAGTATCTTGGTTCCCCAACCAGAAGTTGGCCCTGAACCTGTTGGATGGAGAGCTGAGTCCAGGATGTTAGATCATCAGAAAAGTTCTGACCCCAGGGAGTATTAATTGATGAGAAATCCCATGAATGCCTCCATCTGAATCCAAGATCAGCACCACCCAATTGCCTGCAGCACCCAATACTAGATGCCTCACCCAAATGACAAGCAAGACTGGAACACAAACCCAATCATCAGCATACAGACTGCCCATTGTTACTACAAAACACATCACCTCACACAATCCTGCCCATTAGAGGAAAAAGCTCATCTCCATGCATCAGAAGGAATGCACAAGCCCCTCTCAACATAAAGCCTGTGCAAGCCACTGGACAAACCTCACCCACGAGGGGCAGAGAACAGAAGCAAGAAGAACTGTAATACTACAGCCTGGGGATAGGAGACCCCAAATATAATAACTCAGACAAAATGAAAAGACAGAAATATTGTGAGGATGAAGGAACAAGGTAAAAACCCACAAGACCAAATAAATGAAGAGGAAATAGGCATATTGTGAGGATGAAGGAACAAGTTAAAAACCCACAAGACCAAATAAATGAAGAGGAAATAGGCATATTGTGAGGATGAAGGAACAAGGTAAAAACCCACAAGACCAAATAAATGAAGAGGAAATAGGCAGGCTACCTGAAAAAGAATTCAGAGTAATGATAGTAAATATATCTAAAACCTTGAAAATAGAATGGAAGAAATGCAAGAATCAATTAACACATTTAATATGACCTAGAAGAAATAAAGAATAAACAGAGATAAACAACACAGTTACTGAAATTAGAAATACTCTAGAAGAAATCAGTAGCAGAATAACTGAGGTAGAAACATTGATAAGTGAGCTAGATGGTAGAATTGTGAAAATAACTGCTGAAGAGCAGAATAAAGAAAAAATGAATGAAAATAATTTAGGACAGTCTCAGACTTTTGGGACAGTATTAAATACACCAACATTAAAATTATAGGCATCTCAGAAGAAGAGAAAGAGAAAGGATCTGGAAAATCTTTCAAGAGATTATAGATGAAAACTTTCCTACCATGGGAAAGGGAATAGTCAATCAAATTTGGGAAGCACAGTGTCTGATAAACCCAAGGAGAAACATGCCCAGGCACATATTGATAAAACTAACAAAATTTAAAGACAAATAAAAAATATTAAAAGCAGTAAGGGAAATGCAGCAAATTACATACAAGTGAATCCCCATAAGGTTAACAGCTGATTTTTCAGCAGAAACTCTACAGGCCAGAAGGGAGTGGCAGAATATATTTAAAGTAATGGAAGGGAAGAACCTAAACAAGATTACACAGCAAGGATCTCATTCAAAGTTGATGGAGAAATCAAAAGCTTTACAGACAAGCAAGAGTTAACAGAATTCCTCACCACCAAACCAGCTTTACAACAAATGTTAAAGGGACTTTTCTAGGCAAGAAACAGAAGAGAAAGAAAAGACCTATAAAAACAACCCAGAAAAATTAAGAAAATGCCAATAGGAACATATATGTAAATAATTAATTTAAATGTAAGTGGATTAAATACTATGAGCAGTTATATGCCAATAAAATGGAAAACTGGGAAGAAATAGACATATTCTTAGAAAAGTACAACATTCCAAGACTGAAACAGGAAGAAATAGAAAGTAAGAATAGACCAGTCACAAGAATTGAAATCAAAACTGTGATGAAAAATTTTCCAACAAACAAATCCTAGGGACAGATGATTTCATAGGTGAATTCTATCAAATATTTAGAGAAGAGCTAACACCTATCCTTCTCAAACTCTTCCAAACATTTGCAGAGAGAGGGACAATCCCAAAGTCATTCTACAAGACCTCCGTCATTCTGATAACAAAACCAAAGATAACACAACAAAAATTACAGGCCAGTGTAACTGATGAACACTGATGCAAAACTCCTGCACAAAATACTTGCAAACAGAATTAAACAGCAAATTAAAAGGATCAGACACCATGATCAAGTGGAGTTTATCCTAGGGATGCAAGGATTATTCAGTATACACAAATCAATCAATGTTACACACAATGTTAAACACAATGTTCAATTAACAGATTGAAAGATAAAACCCATATGATCATCTCAATAGATGCAGAAAAAGCTTTTGACAAAATTCAACACCCATTTATGATAAAAAAAAAAAAAAAACTCCAGAAAATGGGCATAGAAGGAACCAACCTAAATCTAATGTACACTATATAAAGGCAAACCCACAGCAACCATTATTCTGAATGTTGAAAAACTGAAACCATTTCCTCTAAGATCATGAACAAGACAAAGGTGCTCTCTCTTGCCACTGTTATTTAATGTAGTCCTGGAATTCTTAGGCAGGGTAGTCAGAAAAGAAAAATGAATTTAAAAATCCAAATTGGAAAAGAAGAAGTAAAACTTTCAGTATTTACAAATGACATGATAGTATACATCAGTTCAGTTCAGTCGCTCAGTCATGTCCGACTCTTTGCGACCCCATGAATCGCAACATGCCAGGCCTCCCTGTCCATCACCAACTCCCGGAGTTCACCCAGACTCATGTCCATCGAGTCAGTGATGCCATAGAAAGCCCTAAAAATGCCACCCCAAAATTACTAGAGCTAATCAATGAATTAAGTAAAGTCCAAGGATTCAAAATTAATACACAGAAGTCCCTTGCATTCCTATACACTAACAATGAAAAGTCAGAAAGAGAAATTAAGGAAACATCATTGCAATAAAAATAATAAAACACCTAAAATAAAACTACTTAAAGAGACAAAAGGTCTGTATGCAGAAAACTATAAGACACTGATAAAGGAAATCAAATATAACATAAACAGATGGAGAGATATACCATGTTCTTGGATTGGAAGAATCAATATTGTGAAAATGACCCTACCAAGCAAAGTAATGTATAGGTTGATTGCAGTCTCTATCAAATTACCAATGGCATTTTTCATAGAATACACACACACAAAATACAGTTTATATGAAAACACGAATACCCCTGAATAACCAAAGCAATCTTGAGAAAGAAAAACAGCTGGAAAAATCAACCTTCCTGACTTCAGACTAGATAGAAAGCCCAGAGATAAACCCATGCACCTATGGGCACCTTATCTTTGGCAAAGGAGGCAAGAATATACAATAGATAAAAGATAGCCTCTTCCATAAGTAGTGCTGGGAAAATTGGAGAGCTACATGTGAAAGAATGAAATTAGAACACTTCCTAATACCATACACAAAAAGAAACTCAAAATGGATTAAAGAGCTATATGTAAGGCCAGACACTCTAAAACTTTTGGAGGAAAACATAGGCAGAACATTCTTTGATATAAGTTGCAGCAAGATCCTCTTTGACCCACCACCTGTGCTGTGCTCTGCTTAGTCGCTCAATCGTGTCTGACTCTGTGACCCCATGGACTGTAGCCTGCCAGGCACCTCTGTCCATGGGGATTCTCCAGGCAAGATTACTGGAGTGGGTTGCCATGCACTCCTCCACGTGATTTTCCCAATCCAAGGAGCAAACCCAGGTCTCCTGTATTGCAGGAGGATTCTTTACCCTCTGAGTCACCATGGAAGCCCAAGCCACCTCCTCAGTTCAGTTCAGTTCAGTCGCTCAGTAATGTCCGACTCTTTGCGACCCCATGAATTGCAGCACGCCAGCTCTCCCTGTCCATCACCAACTGCTGGAGTTCACCTAAACCCATGTCCATCTAGTCTGTGATGCCATCCAGCCATCTCATCCTCTGTTGTCCCCTTCTTCTCCTGCCCCCAATCCCTCCCCGCATCAGAGTCTTTTCCAATGAGTCAACTTTTCGCATGAGGTGGCCAAAGTATTGGAGTTTCAGCTTTAGCATCAGTCCTATCAATGAACACCTTGGACTGATCTCCTTTAGAATGGACTGGTTGGATCTCCTTGCAGTCCAAGGGACTCTCAAGAGTCTTCTCCAACTCTCACATCCATACATGACCACTAGAAAAACCATAGCCTTGACTAGACAGACCTTTGTTGGCAAAGTAATATCTCTGCTTTTGAATATGCTATCTAAGTTGGTCATAACTTTCCAAGGAGTAAGCGTCTTTTAATTTCATGGCTGCAGTCACCATCTGCAGTGATTTTGGAGCCCCCCCAAAATAAAGTCTGACATTGTTTCGACTGTTTTCCCATATATTTCCCATGAAGTGACAGGACCAGATGCCATGATCTTAGTTTTCTGAATGTTGAGCTTTAAGCCAGCATTTTCACTCTCCTCTTTCATTTCATCAAGAGGCTTTTTAGTCCCTCTTCACTTTCTGCCATAAGGGTGGTATCATCTGCATATCTGAGGTTATTGATATTTCTCCCAGCAATCTTGATTCCAGCTTATGCTTCTTCCAGCCCAGAGTTTCTCATGATGTACTCTGCATAGAAGTTAGATAAGCAGGGTGACAATATATAGCCTTCTCCAAGCCAGGCTTAAGCAATACGTGAACCGTGAACTTCCAGATGTTCAAGCTGGTTTTAGAAAAGGCAGAGGAACCAGAGATCAAATTGCCAACATCCACTGGATCATCAAAAAAGGGAGAGAGTTTCAGAAAAACATCTATTTCTGCTTTATTGACTATGCCAAAGCCTTTGACTTTGTGGATCACAATAAACTGTGGAAAATTCTGAAAGAGATGGGAATACCAGACCACCTGACCTGCCTCTTGAGAAACCTATATGCAGGTCAGGAAGCAACAGTTAGAACTGGACGTGGAACCCACCTCCTAGAGTAATGGAAATAAAAACAAAAATAATCAAATGTACAGCACAGTAAACCATAAACAAGATAAGATAACCTTCAGAATGGGATAAAGTAATTGTAGATGAAGCAACTGAGAGAGGATTAATCTCTAAAATGTACAAGCAGCGAATGAAGCTAAATATCAGAAAATCTACCCAATCAAAAAATGGGCAGAAGACCTAAGCAGACATTTCTTCAAAGAGGACTTACAGATGGCCGAGAAACACATGGAAAGATGTTCAACACTGCTCATTATTAGAGAAATCCAAATCAAAGCTACAGTGAGATATCACCTAACACTGATCAGAATTATCATCATCAAAAAATCTACAAACAATAAATGCTGGAGAGGATGTGGGGAAAAGGGGACCTTCTTTCACTGTTGATAGGTATGTAAAGTGATACAACCACTATGGGAAACAATATGAGATTCGTTAATAATTAGGAATAAATCTGCCTTATGACCCAGCAATCCTTATACTGGGCATACACACTGAGAAAACCATAATTCAAAAAGACGCATGTACCCCAGTGTTCATAGCAGCACTATTTGTAATAGCTAGAACAGGTGTGAAAGTTGTACCATAAAGAAGGCTGAGTGTCAAAAAATTGGTGCTTTCAAACTGTGGTGCTGGAGAAGACTCTTGAGAGTCCTTTGGACAGCAAGGAGATCAAACCAGTCAATCCTAAAGGAAATCATCCCTGAATATTCATTGGAAGGACTGATGCTGAAGCTGAAGCTCTAACATAACACTTTGGCCCCCTGATGTGAAGAGCTGACTCATTGGAAAAGATCCTGATCCTGGGAAAGATTGAGGGCAAGAGGAGAAGGGGCGACTGAGGATGAGATGTTTGGATGACATAATTGACTCCATGGACATGAGTTTGAGCAACCTCTGGAAGACAGTGAAGTGTCGACAGGGAAGCCTGGTATGCTGCAGTGCATGGGGTCACAAAGAGTTGGACATGACTGCATGACTGAACAACAACAATAAAAACATGAAAGAGAACTAATGTCTATTGACTGATAAATGGATAAAGAAGCCGTGGTGCATATACACAATAGAATATTGCACAACCATAAAAAGGTTAGAATTTGGGACAGTTCTACTGAGATGGATGAACCTAGAGCCTGTTATACAGAGTGAAGTAAGTTAGAGAAAATCAAATATTGTTTATTAACCCATATACATGGAATCTAGAAAAATTGTACTGATGAACCTATTTGCAGAGCAGGACTAGAGAAACAGATGTAGAGAACAGACTTGTGGACACAGCAGGGGAAGGAGAAGCTGGGATTAATCGGAAGAGTAACACTGAATATGTATACTACCATGTGTAAAACAGATAACTAGTGGGGAGTAGCTGTATAGCACAGGGAACTCAGCTCAGTACTGTGTGATGACCTAGAGAGGTAGGATAGGGAGATTCGAGGGAGGCTTAAGAGGGAGGGGATATATGTATATGTAGAGCTTATTCATGTTGCTGTACAACGGAAACCAACACAGCTTTGTAAAGCAGTTATCCTCCAGTTAAACAAATTTCAAAAAAAAAGAAAAAAGAGCATTGGGCTAGGAATTTTATGTTGATGTGGTCTCAGGCATTTCTCCTTTTATCCCATTGTAAATGAAAGTCAAAATGCCTAAGGATGTAGAGGTACAAATGTTAAAAATTAGTTCAACCATGAGTGTGGATGAATTAAAGAGGCCAACATTATAGAATACCTTTTAAGTGTCTAAAAGGTTATTTCCCATAATTTAAAAAGGAAACGTGGCTTTTTGTTTGTCTCTGTTTTTCAACCTCAGATATATAGAATTGAGTTCATTACGTGTACCTCACTCATGGTGTGTTACCATCATTGATCAATGCCAGACCATCTTTCATTTATCATCATTCCTTGGAGATACTGTTCCAGACCACAGCAATGAAATTAGTATCACAATAAAGCAAGTCACATTTATCTTTTTTGCTTTTCAGTGCATGTAAAATTTTGTTTATATTTTAGTCTACTAAGTGTGTGATAAAGCATTATATCTAATAAAACAATGTATATACCTTAATTTAAATATACTTTATTATTTAAAGGGCTTCCCTATAGCTCAGTTGGTAAAGAATCCTCCTGCAATGCAGGAGACCCTGGTTTGATTCCTGGATCAGGAAGATCCACTGGAGAAGGGAGAGGCTATCCACTCCGATATTCTTGGGCTTCCCTTGTGGCTCAGCGGGTAAAGAATCTGCCTGCACTGTGGGACACCTGGGTTCGATTCCTGGGTTGAGAAGATCATCTGGAGAAGGAAAAGGCTACCCACTCCAGTATTCTGGCCTGGAGAGTTCCATGGTCTGTATAGTCCATGGGATTACAAAGAGTTGGACATGACTGAGCGACTTTCACTTTCACTTTATTATTAAAAAATTGCTAGACATCATCTGAGCCTTCAGCAATTTGTAATTTTCTTGCCTTGATGTTGGTGGCTGCTGACTGATCAGGGTTGCTGAAGGTTGGAGTGGCTTTGGTAATTTCTTAAAATAAGACAACAATTAAATTTGCCACACTAATTAACTCTTTTTTTCATGAACAATTTCTCTGTAGCATATAGTGCTATTTGACAGCATTTTATACACTTTAGAACTTCTTTCACAAGTAGAGTCAACCCTCTCAAGTCCTGCTGCTGCTAATCATTGTTTATGATTACAGCAAATCCTTTGCTGTAATTTCAAGAATCTTCATAGTTCCTTCACCAAGAGTAAATTCCATCTCCAGAAACCACATTTTTTGCTCATCCATAAGACACATCTCCCTCGTTAAAGTTTTATTGTGAGATTGCAGCAATTTAGTCACATTTTGGGGTATAATTTTTCTCTTTTATTGAAGAATAGTTAATTTACAATGTTGTGTTAGTTTTTAGCATATCTCAAAGTGATTCAATTACACACAATTATATATATATATACACACTCTTTTTCAAATTTTTTTACACTGTAAGTTATTACAAGATATTGAGTATAGTTCCATATGCTATACAGCGGGTCCTTGTTTACCTATTTTCTATATAGTGATGTGTATATGTTAATGCCAAACTCCTAATTTGTCTCTCCTCCTCTCCCACTATCCCACTGTCCCTTTTGGTAATCATAAGTTTGTTTTCTATTTCTGAGTCGATTTCTATTTTGAAAATACATTCATTTGTATCATACAAGTAATATCATGTAATATGTGTCTTTCTATGACTTACTTCATTTAATATAATAATTCAGTCACATCTTTAGCCTCCACTTCAAATTCTAGTTTTCTTGATATTTCCATCACTTTTGAGGACTGATCCCTTTAAAGTCATTTATGATGACTAACTTCCATACTCCTGATAATGTTGATATTTTGTTCTCTTCCCATGAATCATGAATGTCCTTAGTGGTACCTAGAATAGTGAATCCTTTCCAGAAGGATTTACACTTACTTTGAACATATCCATCAGGGAAATCACTATCTATGGCAGCTATAGCCTTACAAAATATATCTCTTAAATAATAAACTCTAAAAATCAGAATGACTTCTTGATATATGGGCTGCAGAAGGGATGTTGTGTTAGCAAGCTTAAAACAACATGAATCATGTGCACATTCTCTTGGTTGACCGGATGCAATTAATAATATATTTTTTGAGACTGTTTTATATTAAACAGCCAAGCATAACTGCAACACAATTTTAAATGTTTGAAAATTATGTCACAGAGTTGCAAAATGTCTATGTATGACTATTACATATTCATACAGCTAAAGCCATCAAATCTTACACCAATACAAACATAAGATTATTCCATCATTAGCTTAAAGTTTAATAACCATAAACTACATTAGTGGATCTCTTTTCCTATTTAACATTTTAATATTACTTCTGATACTGGTTTCCTTATCAAATGGAATCTACAAAGTAAATTAAAAAAAATGAAATCTTAAGTGACTAAAACGCTGTAAACCAGTAGTTGTGTTTACAGAAAATTCTGGGAGTAGTATGATAAAATACTGAGAAAGCATCAATTAGTATACATGTAAAATTTTCCCATTTTGTTCATGATTTTGATACTAATACACTCTTAAGGGACTTTGCCAAGTTGATCTGCTAGATATTAAACCTGAGACCAAACTTTATTTTCTTCCAAGTGTGGTTTATATAAGGCTAGCCAAACTTAATTCATTTTCTTATATAGTCCCCCCACAATCTAATCTGTGCTAGAGATAACAGAAATCTTGAGTAAAAAACATTTGGAGTTGGTTACAAGTACTTAACAAGTACTTTCCCCAAACTATTTATATTTTTCCTCAAAATTTTCTATTTCAAACAAACAACCAGAGCTCATCTTTTTAGATAGCACGTGGGTTATTTTGTGCAAAGGAAGTTTTTAACAACAAATCTTCCCAATATGATAATTCAAAGAAAAATCTTCATTTTTAGAGTCTCCATTTTCAGTTGATTAAAGAGAAACCAACTATCCTATCTTACTACTAAACATAACAAATAAGCCCTAACTAAGAAAGTATTTTATTTTGGTTAATTTTTAGCAGTTAGAAGTTCTGCTTCCTCTCCTAGATGAGTAACTACTGAAATTACTTTTTATAAATGTGAAACCATTTTTTTTTTTTTTTTTTTCCGTAGAGGAAGGAAAACGGGAAGAAAGCAAACAGATATGAGGCACACAGTGGTGGACAGGGTACATAAAGGTGTGCATTCAAAAAAAATAAAATAAAGGTGTGCATTCAGTATGATTTTGGTCACTTTGTTGCAACAAGGTGTTTATTTACTTGTATCTCTGTGTCTATAGTAAAATAGAAAGCTAAACCTATAAATAAAAGCAAATTTGATATAACATTCATTTTCAAGTCATAAATATATGCATTTCTAATTGTAAAGTCTCTACAATGCATTTGCATGTTTTCATAGACTAACATAATACACAAACTCATGGAAGTCTTCTGTTATGCTTTTAATTTTTCCCAGATCTGACATCTTTATAAATACTAAGTGAAGCCACAAACAGTAGTCCTATAACTTTTGGAATCTATCCAAGTTTTAAAGGAAAAAAAGATCAGCAGCAATTCCATAAAGACATAATGGATATCAGTCCCTTACTTTCTTTTGTTTTTTCTGTCAGTTGTTTGAAAAACACTAGAATCTTTCATGAAGTTTCAGGATGTGGAGCATGGGTATACCTGTGGCGGATTCATTTTGATGTTTGCAAAACTAATACAATATTGTAAAGTTTAAAAATAAAATTAAAAAAATGAAGTTTTCTATATATTGTTTAAGAACTGGATTTTCTGATTTTAGCTTCATGTTTTCTTCCCTAACTGCGTCTACTCTTGCAGAGAGGTCTTCAAGTGTGTGTTGGGAATCCAACCCTTGATTAATAAGTAATTTTTTCCCTCTAGTTCCACATAATTTTCAGCATCAGCTGCATCTATGTCAGCATTCATCATCTTAAGCAACAAATTTTCAGGTCTTGGATATAGAATTCTTGATGAGTGGTCTGCCGTTTGAGGTGCTAGCAGGGGAAGGAATTAGGAGAACACCTCAGGCCTGGACACTTGGAACAACTGGCACCTGAGGAAACATTTTGAAAGGAATCTTTTTCTGAATAGTAGGTCTCAACAGTAGGTTTAAAATATTCAGTGAACCATGTTGTAAATGGATATGGTGTTGTCCAGGATTTTTTTTTTTTTTTTCCATTTATAGAGCATAGAGTATACTTAGCATAATGCTTAAGGGCCCTAGGATTTTCAGAATTTTAAATGAACACTGACTTCAATTTAAAATCACCAGCTGCATTAGGTCCTAACAAGAGAGTCAATATGTCCTTTGAAATCTGAAGCCAGGCACTGACTTTTTTCTAGCTCTGAAGGTTCTAGATAGCATCATTGCCGGAGTCCAGCTCCAGCAACCAGGGTATCAGCCTGAAGGGGTGAGCGGTGTTGGTGGATGGTGATGTAGCCTCTGACTCATAGTACGGAACTACATGTTTATTTCAAGCTTCAGATTTTCTTTTATACTTTGACAAAAGCATTAGGTCAGAGGTTTGACATTTTTAGTTTCCCCCACCCAGATTTACTGTCTCCAGAAATCATTGTTGTCCTGCAGAGTTCCTGCTTCAGCGATTCTCTCAGAATTGGCTTTACTATCTATTATCTACTTTCTCTTATGTGTCCTATACTTAACTTGTGATTACATTGTAACTCATGCCACATTCCTCAGTTTATTTCTTATCTTTCTAAATCCTGTTTGCCCCTAGCATCTTAAGATCACTATCTCCTAAAAAGGCTTCTAGCTATTCTTAATTATTCCTAAACCCTAAACTCAGCAAACTTCTTTTGCCATAAATATTTCCCTCACAAACAGGTCTCAGATAATAATCCTTCCCATGGCCTCAAGCTCCGGCCCACATGCTCATCCTGGGACATTCTTTGTATAGATCCTTGAACAAATGTCAATGGTTATTTTATAGATTATTTTCTGGGCACAGCTGCAGAAGACTTTGTGCTTTCTCACGCTTCTCTCAAGTACCTTAACATTCTTTCCAGCCAACTCAACCAAAGAAAGGAAAGAACAAGTCAGAATCACAAGGCCTAACTCCTTCATCCCGGGACCGTGCCTGCGAGATGAGGAGAGGGGGTTGGGGCCATGCCTCCATTTTGTCAGTAATGCCTAACGTGGCTCCTGACACATCATCTTCCAAAATAAGACTGTTTTATCTACACTGAAGATCTATCATTTAGTGTAGCCACCTTTATTTATTATTTTAGCTAGGTCTTCTGGATAATTTGTTGTATCTTCTATTAATACATTTACACTTGCTGCTTTACCTTGTACTTTTATGTTGTGGAGAACAAATTTGGGAAACTCAGCAGTGGCAAGAGGAGTGGAAAAGGTCAGTTTTCATTCCAATCCCAAAGAAAGGCATTGCCAAGGAATGCTCAAACTACCACAAAATTGCACTCATCTCACAAGCTAGTAAAGTAATGCTCAAAATTCTCCAAGGCAGGCTTCAACAGTACATGAACGATGAATTTCCAGATGTTCAAGCTGGATTTAGAAAAGGTAGAGGAACCAGAGATCAAATTGCCAACATCCATTGGATCATAGAAAAAACAAGAGAGTTCCAGAAAAACACCTACTTCTCTTTTATTAACTACACCAAAGCCTTTGACTGTGTGGATCACGAAAAACTGTGGAAAATTCTTAAAGAGATGGGAATACTAAACCACCTTACCTGCCTCCTGAAAAATCTGTACGCGGGTGAAGAAGCAATAGTTGCAACCAGACATGGAACAGCAGATTGGTTGCAAATTGGAAAAGGAGTATGTCAAAGCTGTATATTGTTCCCCTGCTTATTTAGCTTATATGCGGAGTACATCATGTGAAGTGCCAGGCTGGATGAAGCACAAGCTGGAATCACGATTGCCAGGAGAAATATCAATAACTTCACATATGCAGATGACACCACTCTTACGGCAGAAAGTGAAGAAGAACTGAAGATCCTCCTGATGAAAGTGAAAGTAGAAAATGAAAAAGCTGGCTTAAAACTCAATATATAAAAACTAAGGTCATGGCTTGTGGTACCATCACTTCACGGCAAATAGATGAGGAAACAATGGAAAAAGTGACATACTTTATATTCTCGGATCCCAAAATCACTTCAAATGGTGACTGCAGTCATGAAATTAAAAGAAGCTTGCTCCTTGGAAGAAAATGTATGACCAACCTAGACAGCATATTAAAAAGCAGAAACATTACTTTCTGACAAAAGTCCATCTAGTCAAAGCTATGGATTTTCCAGTAGTCATGTATGGATATGAGAGTTGGAGTATAAAGAAAGCTGAGTGCCAAAGAATTGATGGTTTTGAACTGTGGTGTTGGAGAAGTCTCTTGAGTGTCTCTTGGATTGCAAGGAGATCCAACCAGTCCATCCTAAAAGGAAATCAGTCCTGAATATTCATTGGAAGGACTGATGCTGAAGCTGAAGCTCCAATACTTTGGCCACATGATGGGAAGAACTGACTCATTTTAAAAGACCCTCATGATGGGAAGGACTAAAGGCAGGAGGAGACGGGGATGACAGAGGATGAGATGGTTGGATGGCATCACTGGCTCAATGGATATGAGTTTGAGCAAGCTCCAGCAGTTGGTGATAGACAGGGAAGTCTGGCGTGCTGTGGTCCATGGGGTCGCAAAGGGTCGGACACGACTGAGCAACTGAACTCAACTGAATATTTGAATATATCCTTCAAAACATGATGGAATTGCATGAATTTGTATTTATATAACTAGTGATATCTTCAGTATTTCATTCTGCTTATTTTTTCACTAAGCTATGTATTTTTTGCATCTATTTATGTTTCTATGTGTACCTCTAACCTATTGCTCCTTTTCTTGTTGTTTGGTTATTAACTTGTGTCCTACTCTTTGGGACTCCATGAACTGTAGTATGCCAGGCTCCTCTGTCCTCCACTGTCTCCCAGAGTTTGCTCAAATTCATGTTCATTGAGTCGGTGATGCTATCTAAGGACCTCATCTTCTGCCGTCCCCTTCTCCTTTTGCCTTCTGTGTTTCCCACCATCAGAATGCAGAGTTTCACAGGATAGCAAGGAGAGATAAGAAGGCCTTCTTATATGAACAATGCAAAGAAATAGAGGAAAACAATAGAATAGCAAAAATTTCTTCAAGAAAATTAGTGATATCACGGGAAAATACATGATTGTATAGAAGTTCTGCATCTTTGGCCGCAAAGAACATAATGTGATTTTGGTATTGACTTTCTGGTTATGTCCATGTGTAGAGTCGTATCTTGTGTTGTTGGAACAGAGTGTTTGCTATAACCAGTGTGTTCTCTTAGCAAAACTCTATTATCCTTTGCCCTGCTTCATTTTCTATGCCAGGGCCAAACTTGCCTGATGTTCCAGGTATCTCTTGAACTCCTACTTTTGCATTTCAATAACCTATGATGAAAAGGATATCTTCTTTGATATTAGTTCTAAAAAGTGTTGTAGGTCTTCATAGAGCTGGTCAACTTTAGCTTCTTCAGCATTAGTTATTGGGGCATAGACTTGGATTACTGTGATGTTGAATGGTTTGCTTTGTATATGAACCAAGATTATTCTGTCGTTTCTGAGATTGCACCCAAGTACTGCATTTCAGACTCTTGTTGACTATGAAGGCAGCTCCATTTCTTCCAAGTGATTCTTGCCCACAGCAGTAGATATAATGGTTATCTGAATTAAATCCACCCATTGCTTCTAATACCTGCTTAATGCTCCACTACATCTTGAATTATCTATTCTCCCTGTGATGGAAATGTTCTGTATTGTATGTGTCCTCTTTAGTACCTATATGAAAACTTCTTTGGGCTAGTTTTCAGAAATAGAATTTCTGGATCATGGAGTGTACTTTGTTACTTTAATTATGTAGTACCAGATTGATTTCCTGAGTGGTCTCAATCTGTCTATATCCTGTCACCCCCTGACATTTGTAACAGATGAGGGTTCTTTTATCCCCAACACCATACTGACACTTGGCATTTTCTAGCCTTCCAGTCTTCTCCAGTCTTACAAACTTAAAGAAATGTCTTGTAGTTTTAATTTTCACTTATGTAATTACCAGTATTTTGAGTGTCTCTTCATGGTTGTATGCCTATTGGATTTCCTTTTCTGTAACTTGCCTGTTCTTATATTTTTGCCTGCTTTTCTATTAGAGCTTCTGTCTTTTTTTCATTAAGTTACAGAAGTTCCTTATATAGTCTAGATAATGATCTGTTGTTAGTTTTAGACATTTTATATATTTTCTCCCATTCTGTTATTGATTGATTTTTCAAGTCTTTTCCTGTCTGTCGATCTGACATGGTTTGCATTTTCTAGTAACTTTATAGTTTTTCCTCTTACATATAGATATATCTAGATCACACTTTTGCATATGGTAATACATAAGGATCTAGTTTTACTTTTCTTCATGTATTGATACAGTTTTCCCCACACTTTTGGTAAGTACTTACATCTTTTGTTCATAATTAGTAGTGCCACGTTTATCCTATATGAAGCGCCCATTCGTACACAAATCTACCTTTGAGCTGTGAGCCTTTATCAATGATCTATTTGTATAGTTTTGTACTAGTACTTCCGGCTTTTTTTTTTCTTTACCCTATGGCTTTGGGTATATCTTAATATCTAGTAGAGCAGATCTTCCTTTTTTCAGTCTTATCTTTTAAGATTTATTTAGCTATTTATGGGGTTATAATCTTCTATTTAGGCAATGGCAGCCCACACCAGTACTCTTGCCTGGAGAATCCCAGGGACAGGGGAGCCTGGTGGGCTGCTGTCTGTGGGGTCGCACAGAGTCAGACAGAACTGAAGTGACTTAGCAGCAGCAGGATATTTAAAAGAGTAGCAGTGATAGATGGGTCCATTTTATCTTGTTTGTGATTTTTAAGTAATGCATTTACTTTCTCCATTACACATGACATTCTTTGTAGGCTTTTAATATATAATCTTTACCAAGTTGTGGATGTTTACTTCTGTTCCTAATTCACTAAGGGTTAGCATCATAAATAGAAATGAACTCAAAAGTATTTTTCTCTATCAATTGAGATAAATCATTTGATTTTTCTCTTTTAATTTATTCATGTGATGTATTCCTTTGAAATTTTTCAGTGTTGAACTCTGCTTTCTTGAGTTAAATTTACCTGATGAATACATTTTTGAAAATATACTGTTGATTCACTAAATACTTTTATTTGAATTTTTGCATCTATATTTCATAAGTGAAATTGTATAAATTTTCATCTCTTATAGTTGTCTGTTTGGTTTTAGAATGAGGATTATGCTAGCCTCATAAATAAGACTAACTGTCATTGTTTTTCTAACACTGAAATCAATTGGATAAGATAGTTTGTTTCATGAAAGTTTGGTAGATTTAACTAGCAAATCCCTCTGGACCTGAGGGATTTTCCTTGAAATTTTTTCACTTCATGTAAGTTTTTCAATGTATTAGCATATTGTTCATAATACTCTCATTTAAAGAATTTTGCTACATTGTTTTTCCTTTTACAATCTGTATTTTGTGTATTTGCCTCTTCCCTTTTTTTTTTTTTTTTTCTTGACCAGTCTTCTCAAAGATCTATTAACCTTTTTAGAGAATTAAACTCTAGTTTTGTTCATGTTTTCTGTTGTTTTATTTTTGGTGTGTGTGTGTGTGTGTATGTGGGGGTGATTATCTGCTTATTAATTTCTGTGATTTGTCTTTTTTCTCTGTTCTTTTACTTTCTTCATTGTATTGGATGATTAGTTTATTAATATTTCTTGTTTAATAATAAGTGTACTTAAAGCTGTACATTTCCTTCTTAGTTCTGCTTCAACTGTATCCCACAATTTTTCACTTGTTGTGCTTTTATTATTTTTCAATTTTAAATATTTATGAATTCATTTATGGTTTGCTTTTAACCCAAGGTTAATTTAATAATTTTGTTTCTTAATATATGCTAACTTTGTCTATTATTCTGTTATTAATTTCTAATGGCATCGTATCATGGTATAAGAATGCAGATTGTGTGATATCGAACCTTTGGTATTTATTGAGTCTTCCTTTATAGACATTATCATGATGTCTTTTTAGAAGTGTTCTATTATTTGTCATGAATGATTTTATGTTCTTTATTTGTTGGATATAGAGTTCTCTGTATATCTAATAACTTGAAATTTGTAGTTGTACTGTAAAAGTATTCTGTATCTCTATTCATTTCTATTTTTTGTTTTTGTATGTTTAATCTATCAATTCCTAATTAAAGTGTTAAAATATCCAAGTGTTTCCTTTGTCTCTGCAATTCTGCTATAAGCAAGTACATGATGCAAGATGTATTTTGTCCTGTTCTTTGTCTCTTAATTCTGTCTTGTCAGATTTTAAGAATGCTACTCAAGCTTTGTTCATATTTGTCAGTGTATCTTTTCTATCTTTTTTATTTTCAACTTGTTTACATCTCTTAATTTTAGGTATATATCTTTTAGACTGAATATTGTTGAGTATTTGTTTTAATTCAGTCTATAAGTCTGTCTTTTAATTGGTAAGTTTAATTTGTGTATATTTGCTATAATTTCTCTTATATTAGGACTTATTTCTGGCATTTAATTTTATAATTTCCATTTATGGTACTCTTTTTTTTTTTCTACTTTCCATTGGGATAAATCAACTTTTCTCTTGCTTTTTAGAAATTTATGTATTCTATTTTCTTGCACTTTAATGGAAGATCTTAAACTTAAGATCTAATCTCATGTTATTTACCCTTATTGATTTTTCCATGCACAATAACTGCCACTTTCCTCCAATAAGATTAGTACTTCATCCATATCCTATTTATCTTCTACACACGTCTACCCTATCATAGTAACATCATCTAGAATTTTAATCCATGTTTCCATCTCACTTTTACAGTTTCTTCATGGTTGATTTAGGAAAAGGAAACACAGATCATACTAGTTTGCTACCTTGACAGAAACCAGAAAAACTCAAAGTTTTGTAGTAAATTAACAGCATTTGTCTTACTTTGATCACAGATGGTGAGTTGATAACTTAATCAGCATTTTTCTCCACCCCACCCTTATAACAGGTAGAAAACGTGAAATTACTGGATCGTTATGTAGGTAAGAAACCAGCTAATGGAAGTCTGTATCTTACTGCAACCCACCTAATCTATGTGGAAGCTTCTGGGACAGCCCGAAAAGAGACATGGGTATGTATGTTCATAGGAAGAAATATCAGAGTCTTAAAGAATTTTGTATACATGCTTTCTCACATGGTAGTTTTTTGAAATTTCAGTTAACAGTTAAATTGCTGTAAAACCTTTTCTTCAAAGACTCTATTCTGGGTGGGTCTTTTCATAAATTGAATCATATAATTTCTCTTCCCTCAAGTTGTTGACTATAGTAATTTTAAACTATATGAGACTTTTCCTCAATATTTTAAGGTAAAGTGATCTCTACGTATTTTCAAGATGCCTACTTGGTAAGCATCCTGAAGTAATTTAAAACCTTGCTACACATAAAATTGCTACACATAAAGTTGGTTCAACAACTAAGAACATCTGTATAACCTGGGAGCTTGTTAAAAATGCAAAAGCTCAGGCCTAAGGTTTTAAATTTCTAAAATGCTCTCAGGTGATGCTGGTGGCCCATGGACTATATTTTGGGTAGCAATAATATAGACCAGCTGTCTAACCTAAGACAGAGTGGTGTGTGTGTGTGTGTGTGTGTGTGTGTGTGTGTATGTATATGCATTGTTACATCTTTAAATAATATTCTGTAATTAGTTTAGCACTAGTAACATTCCTTTACATTACTTTATGCCTTACTTATCCTAGAGTATCATAATTTAATCTTAATCATTAGATTTATGCTTAGACCTCTGTAGCAAGTAAAATATGCTTCTGATATATGGCATAGCACAGCAATTAAGACTAGAGCTAGTGTGTTCAGGGTGAAATCCCAGCTTCAACATTTACTACCTTTGTAACCTTGGGCAAGTTATTTAACTTCTCTGAGGCTCACTTCCCTCATCTGTAAAATAAATGAAATAATAATGCTTGGTTATAGAAATAAAAATGTTGTGCCTAAAATCATGTCTGGCACATGATAGAGACTATTTTATAAGTATAAAATGAATTAAACAGACTGTATATTATAAAAAAGTATTTTAATACTTCCTTTTTAAATATACCATGACTTTTCCCATATGACATTATATCTTGTTCACTTTGGTATGATGAAAGGATTGAGAAAAGAAGAATCAGGAAAGTTGGTTTTAGCTAGACTCAGTTGTACACTAACTGACTATATGAACTTGGGCAAGTGACTCTTGCTTTCTGGGCTTCAGTTTCCTCATCTGTAAAATTAGGTGGTTAGATTATATAATTAGTAAGGACTCTTTAATTTCTAACAGTTTGGGAACCAGTTCTTTAGTACCGTGTCATGAGCCTTTTCCCTTTCTACCTGCATTTACAGACAGCATATATCTCCACTAATCAATGAATATGGTAAAGTTGCAGGACATAAAATCAACACACAGAAATCCCTTGCATTCTTATACACTAATAATGAGAAAATAGAAAGAGAAATTAAGGAAACAATCTCATTCACCATTGCAACGAAAAGAATAAAATACTTAGGAATATATCTACCTAAAGAAACTAAAGACCTATATATAGAAAACTATAAAACACTGGTGAAAGAAATCAAAGAGGACACTAATAGATGGAGAAATATACCATGTTCATGGATCAGAAGAATGAATATAGTGAAAATGAGTATACTACCCAAAGCAATCTATAGATTCAATGCAATCCTTATCAAGCTACCAACAGTATTTTTCACAGAGCTAGAACAAATAATTTCAGGTATTTTTCACAGAGCTAGAAAAAATAATTTCACAAACTGTATGGAAATACAAAAAACCTCGAATAGCCAAAGCAATCTTGAGAAAGAAGAATGGAACTGGAGGAATCAACCTGCCGGACTTTAGGCTCTACTACAAAGCCACAGTCATCAAGACAGTATGGTACTGGTACAAAGACAGAAATATAGATCAATGGTCCAAATTTGTTTCTACTGTGTATTATTTCAAATCTAATGAACTACATTGGGAAGGGAGAACTTATGTTAACTTTCTATATGTCAAAGGAGGCATATTTACCCAGTTAGTACTGTTAATGAAGCTCTTTCCAGCCTTAGTCTACTTCACTTTCTGCCTCTAAGTCACCAGTTTTTTGCCTGGCACCTGTTTTCAATGATCAATGTTTTACTGCTCAAACATAGATCTACCATATTGATCAGGAGGGCTTTCATATTCTTGAAATTTGATATATTAATCCTGTTACATTATCAGTAGTTTTTTGACCCTTCAAAACTTCCACAACAAGAATTAAGTTTGACAAAATAGTTAAGACAGACATTAAGATGAAAAATTCCTTCTTGGAATATGTGAGTAGTCCTGCATCTACCCCATTCTTAGATGATGGATATGATTAAAAGATTTCCTGAAAGAGATTTGTTTTCAAAATAAATGGGAGCTGGGGTATAGATTGTGTGAGATGGAGGAAAAGAAAATAAAATGATGATAGGATGGCCATTCCAGGCACAGGTCAGGAAGTCCAGAAAATGAAAAAAGTACACTTAGGCTTTAGTGGCAGGAAACATCAGAGACACAGATAGGAGGAGAACATCAAAGACTAAAAATGTAAAACCATGATTCCATGGCATTTTGAAATTATAAAGAGAGACTTGCATTATTTGTATACAGTTTCTTGTACCAGTTCCTTTTCCATTTCTTTTTTGCTGCATTAGCATGAGCAGGGATGATGTAACTAAAGACTTAATAATCCTTCATATTTTTTTTAAAATCAGAGTTATTAACCTGTACTCCCATGGGAAATAACTTTCTTAACTACAGTACAGTGCTTATATATAGTTATTTTAGTCCTTAGTCTTATAGTTTCTACTTATTCCCTGAGTCACTTAGGTAAAAAAAAAAAAATCCTTCATTTCTTCTTTACTGTCACTAGAGTCTAAGATGTGGAAGAGAAATTTTCCTTGTAGTATTTCTGCTGCTGCTAAGTCACTTCAGTCATGTCTGACTCTGTGCGACCCCATAGACAGCAGCCCACCATGCTTCCCCGTCCCTGGGATTCTCCAGGCAAGAACACTGGAATGGGTTGCCATTTCCTTCTCCAATGCATGAAAGTGAAAAGTGAAAGTGAAGTTGCTCAGTCGTGTCCGACTCTGTGCGACCCCATGGACTGCTGCCTACCAGGCTCCTCCGTCCATGGGATTTTCCAGGCAAGAGTACTGGAATGGGGTGCCATTGCCCTCTCCGTGTAGTATTTCTAATTACATTTTAATTCTAGGACTAGAGTTTTTAGACTTTCTAGAGAAATAATTGTGAACAAAGTTAGACTGTCATGGTTCAAATTCTGTCTGTGCTACTTTTTGGATGAATGTCCTTTGATGAAGAATTCACATTTAAGAGCTTTGATTTCTTCGTTCCCGAAATGAGATTATTATACCTTAAAGCATTGTTACAGGGGTTAAATAGTTAATGATCATGGAACACTTCATTAGCAATAAAGCAAAATACCAATTATTAATCATTTTAACTAGTAATCTAATAGAACAAGAGGAAGTTCTATTTTTCTCTGTGACAGTCATTCTACTATGATTTTTAAACTCCAGCAGTCTGGTGGGCTATAGTCCATGGAATTGCAAAGGGTCAGACACGACTCTGCATGGGCACGACTCTCTGCACAGACACAGTCGGACATGACAACCCAGAGACTAAACAATAACAATAGTTCTAGAAGCCATCTGTTCTGAGCCAAATTCACCACAACTGCCCCATAAATCTCCTAACCTTATATCCCTAAGGAGAGAAAAGTTTTATACCATAATTTGCTTTGCATTGAAAGTGTGAAAGTGATAGTGTTAGTTGCTTGGTTGTGTCCGACTCTTTGCAACACATGGACTATAGCCCACCAGGCTCCTCTGTCCATGGCAAGAATACTGGAGTGGATAGCCATTCCCTTCTCTAGGGGATCTTCCCAACGCAGGGATTGAACCCAGGTCTCCTGCATTGCAGGCAGATTTTTTACCACTATTTACTTCTGTTTGACAGAAACCCAGTTTTGCCTTACAATGGATGGTTATAGGCTGTAGATATGACCACATGGTTATGCTGTTACCATTACTGAGAGTCAAGCACACTGATAGTTATAGATCTAGTGCATGTCTGTGATCTTTGTTGTTGTTCTTTTCTGTTTTGTAGATTGCACTGCATCATATTGCAACTGTGGAGAAATTGCCTGTCACTAGCCTGGGTTGTCCCCTGATCCTCCGCTGCAAGAATTTCCGGGTGGCCCACTTTGTTTTAGAATCTGATATTGTGTGCCATGAGGTTTATATTTCACTGCTAAAGCTTTCTCAACCAGGTAGTTATGATAGTATTTTTATCTGTTTTAAATAATTTTTTAATTATCCACCCCTCCACCAGAACAGCATAATGGAAGGATCATGGGCTATGGAGTTCAATAGACTTAAATAAGTTTGAATCTGGGCTCTGTTTCTTACAGCTCCATGGTATTTGGGCAAGATGCATAACCTTTGAAGTCAGCTTTGTCACCTATAAAAATAGTGATAGTATAAGCTCGCAATGATAGTTGTTTCATGCATTTTCATTCAGTACTTGGTATATTGTAGATGTTTGACAGATGTTACTTCCTTCTCTTTCTTTCATCTTAAATATCAACTTGTAAATTTTTCCACAGTTCAGGAAGTAAGACTGCTTTGGAGCAAAATTTTTTTGTTGTTGCCTTGCAAGCTGTATGTTTTGCCTGTTGTTCCTACCCCTACCTTTGGTTCCAACTAGCAAACTAGGGAAATTTATCAGAGTGTTTAAACAGTTATCCCTACTTCCTCTGGCCTCACCTTCTTATCTTCCAGCCGAACTCCAGGTGGCTAACCCATAAGCTTCCTCTGGATTCGAATTATATTTCCCTTCACATTTTCTTCTACCTGTGGCCTAGAATGATTTCTTAGAATTTACTGGTATTCTATATTCAGAGGCTATCTGTTAGCTGGCCCAGCATTTTGTAAAAGGTTCTGGAATACTCCATCCATCTCTGGAAAAGTTATTGCCATAGTTCAGTTCAGTTCAGTCACTCAGTCATGTCCAACTCTTTGTGACCCCATGAACCACAGCACGCCAGGACTCCCTGTCCATCACCAACACCCAGAGTTCACACAAAACCATGTCCATTGAGTCGGTGATACCATCCAACCATCTCATCCTCTGTCATTCCCTTCTCCTCCTGCCCTCAATCTTTCCCAGCATCAGGGTCTTTTCCAGTGAGTCAGCTCTTTGCATCAGGTGGCCAAAGTATTGGAGTTTCAGCTTCAGCATCAGTCCTTCCAATGAACACCCGTTATTGATCTCCTTTAGGATGGACTGGTTGGATCTCCTTGTAGTCCAGGGGACTCTCAAGAGTCTTCTCCAACACCACAGTGCAAAAGCATCAATTCTTCAGCACTCAGCCTTCTTCACAGTCCAACTCTCACATCCATACATGACCACTGGAAAAACCATAGCCTTGACTAGACGGACCTTTGTTGACAAAGTGATGTCTCTGCTTTTTAATATGCTGTCTAGTTTGGTCATAACTTTCCTTCCAAGGAGTGTAAGCATCTTTTAATTTCATGGCTGCAATCAACATCTGCAGTGATTTTGGAGCTCCCGTCTATTTCCCATGAAGTGATGGGACCGGAAGCCATGATCTTAGTTTTCTGAATGTTGAGCTTTAAGTGAACTTTTTCACTCTCCTCTTTCACTTTCATCAAGAGGCTCTTTAGTTCTCTTCACTTTATGCCATAAGGGTGGTGTCATCTGCATCTCTGAGGTTTTTGATATTTCTCCCAGAAATCTTAATTTCATCTTGTGCTTCTTCCACCCCAGGGTTTCTCATGATGTGCTCTGCATATAAGCTAAATAAGCAGGGTGACAATATACTACCTTGATGTACTCCTTTTCCTATTTGGAACCAGTCTCTTGTTCCATGTCCACTTCTAACTGTTGCTTCCTGACCTGCGTACAGGTTTCTCAAGAAGCAGGTCAGGTGGTTAAGTATTCCCATCTCTTTCAGAATTTTCCACAGTTTATGGTGATCAACACAGTCAAAGGCTTTGGCATAGTCAATAAAGCAGAAATAGATGTTTTTCTGGAACCCTTTTGCTTTTTTGATGATCCAATGGATGTTGGCAATCTGATCTCTGGTTCCTCTGCCTTTTCTAAATCCAGCTTGAACATCTGGAAGTTCACGGTTCATGTATTGCTGAAGCCTGGCTTGGAGAATTTTGAGCATTACTTTACTAGCATATGAGATGAGTGCAATTGTGCGGTAGTTTGAGCATTCTTTGGCATTGCCTTTCTTTGGGATTGGAATGAAAAATGACCTTTTCCAGTCCTGTGGCCATTGCTGAGTTTTCCAAATTTGCTGGCATATTGAGTGCAGCACTTTCACAGCATCATCTTCCAGGATTTGAAATAGCTCAACTGGAATTCCATCACCTTCACTAGCTTTGTTCGTAGTGATGCTTCCTAAGCCCCACTTGCCTTCCCATTCCAGGATATCTGGCTCTAGGTGAGTGATCACAGCCTTGTGATTATCTGGGTCATAAAGGTCTTTTTTGTATAGTTCTGTGTATTCTTGCCACCTCTTCTTAATATCTTCTGCTTCTGTTAGGTCCATACCATTTCTGTCCTTTATCGAGCCTATCTTTGCATGAAATATTCCCTTGGCATCTCTCATTTTCTTCAGGAGATCTCTAGTCTTTCCATTCTATTGTTTTCCTCTATTTCTTTGTGCTGATCACTGAGAAAGGCTTTCTTATCTCTCCTATTCTTTGGAACTCAGCATTCAAATGCTTATATCTTTCCTTTTCTTCTTTGCTTTTTGCTTCTCTTCTTTTCACAGCTATTTGTTAGGCTTCCTCAGACAGCCATTTTGTCTTTTTGCATTTCTTCTTCTTGGGGATGGTCTTGATCCCTGTCTCCTGTATAGTGTCATGAACCTCTGTCCATAGTTCATCAGGCACTTTATCAGATCTAGTCCCTTAAATCTATTTCTCACTTCCACTGTATAATTGTCAGGGATTTGATTTAGGTCATCCCTGAATAATCCAGTGGTTTTCTTCACTTTCTTCCATTTCAGTCTGAATTTGGCAATAAGGAGTTCATGATCTGAGTCACAGTCAGCTCCTGGTCTTGTTTTTGCTGACTGTATAGAGCTTCTCCATCTTTGGCTGCAAAGAATATAATCAATCTGATTTCGGTGTTGACCATCTGGTGATGTCCATGTGTAGAGTCTTTTCTTGTGTTGTTAGAAGAGGGTGTTTGCTATGACCCGTGTGTTCTCTTGGCAAAACTCTATGAGCCTTTGCCCTGCTTCATTCTGTACTCCAAGGCCAAATTTGCCTGTTACCTCAGTTGTTTCTTGACTTCCTACTTTTGCATTCCAGTCCCCTATAATGAAAAGGAGAGCTTTTTTGGGGTGTCAGTTCTAAAAAGTCTTGTAGGTCTTCAAAGAACCGTTCAACTTCAGCTTGTTTAGCGTTAATGGTCGGGGAATAGACTTACATTACTGTGATATTGAATGGCTTGCTTGCAAATGAACGGAGTTCATTCTGTCGTTTAGTTTGCTGATTCCTAGAATGTCAGCGTTCACTCTTTCCATCTCCTTTTTGACTACTTCCAATTTGCCTTGGTTCATCGACCTAACATTCCAGGTTCCTATGCGATATTGTTCTTTACAACATTGGACCTTGCTTCTATCACCAGTCAAATCCACAGCTGGGTGTTGTTTTTGCTCTGGCTCCATACCTTCATTCTTTCTGGAGTTATTTTTCCACTGATTTCTAGTAGCATATTGGGTACCTACTGACCTGAGGAGTTCATCTTTTCAGTGTCCTATCTTTTTGCCTTTTCATACTGTTCATGGGGTTCTCAAGGCAAGAATACTAATGTGGTTTGCCATTCCTTTCTCCAGTGGAGCACATTCTGTCAGACCTCTCCACCATGACCCATCAGTGTGGGGTGGCCCCACGGGCATGGCTTAGTTTCATTGAGTTAGAAAAGGCTGTGGTCCATGTGATCAGATTGGCTAGTTGTCTGTGATTGTGGTTTCAGTTTGTCTTCCCTCTGATGCCCTCTCTCACTGGCTACCATCTTACTTTGGTTTCTCTTTTATTGCCACATAATCAATTTGTTGCCACAATTTATTGCCACATAAGTTGATCAAATGAGTTATTAACTATATGTTGAATTTTGTTAAAGAGGAAGTAGGGTTGACAGAAGAACAGATGGCTGTTTATCAGCCAGAAGCAGGTACTTGTTTTGACTAAACAAAATGCAAGAACACTGCTAATGTTTTGCTATATGTTACAACAAATACTGCAGTTAAGACATTGAAGATCAGTTAAAAATTTTGGTAAGGACCACTTTCTCAGTGTGTTAAAACTGGAAAATTGAATTCAGTCCATTATCCAGCATTGGGATCATATAAATATTTTTAAAAGAAGACTCTGAAGCATTATTTCAATTCTTATTCCTTGTACACAAATAAAGGCAGCCTTGTACACAAATTATTGTCCTTTTCAGGGGCTGATGACAAATACTCCCTTAGGGAGAAGAAAATCTAGCCTTTATTGCATTATTTGATGTTAAGTTTCATTCATTATTACTTTATTTTCATGCCTATATTTCTTCTATAGAATTACCTGAAGATCTGTATGCTTTTTCATATAATCCCAAGTTCTCAAAAGACATGAGGGAAAGTGGATGGAAGCTGATTGACCAAACATCAGACTTTGGACGTATGGGAATTCCTAACAGGTACTGGACTATAACAGATGCCAACAGAAACTATGAGGTAATTTTGTTATTGTTTTATTTTGGTTCACTTAATTGAAACAGAAGTATTTCAGCAAACAAAGTTTTGAAAAGGGAAGAAACCACTCATTATCTCTCCTTTTCATTCAACATTCAGCCATTCAACAAGAAAGTAAGTAACTAATGCATTTAAAACACCAAGTCAGAGTTCTCATAGTCTAAAGAATAGGGTGCTATGAGAGCATAGATGAAGAATATGGAATTCAAAGTGGAATGCCAGTAAGAGCCTCAAATGCTGGCGAATAGCCTGGAGAAGGGATTCTATCCTAACTTATACAGGGAGAGAAGGAAGGAAGTCAGTAAATAAACTCAGATCATGGATAAATTGAAGAATTTGAACGTTATTCTGAGGACCATAACCACAAGAGTATTTTGATTTGGAAATGTCTGTAAGTATATTTGTATTTTAGAAAGATAACTTTGATATTAGTATGAAGAATTGGTTTGCTGGAGTTAAGAATGCAGGAGAGTGATATGAGAAGTGATGAGAACCTGAACTAAGGCAAGGGCTATGGATGGTGAGGAGGAGATAGTTTTAACAGATTTTTAGGTAGTAGAAGTTAAAGAATTTGGTGACACATTAATGTGGCTGGGAGAAAGAGGGAGAAGTTTAGTAGGCATCCCAGGTTTCCTGGTTTCTGGCTTAGGTGACCCAAGTGGGTATGGATATGTTAGCAAGATAAGGATCACAAGAAGAGGGTCAGACAGTATCTTTAGTTTTAGACGTGAGTTTAAGGTGATTTAAAAAATCAGGTATTTGATATCAAGCATTTTAGCCTAGATCTCCAGAAAGATTTCTGGGCCAAGTATAGAATCTCTCAAGTGTATTGATTCACTAGGAGGACCTGGCATATAGTCACTTGTGACTGTGATTTATTACAGTGAAAATATAGAAGGCAAAATCAACAAAGGGAAAAAGAGTAAAGTCTGGGGAAAACCAAACAAAAGTTGAAGCTTTTGCCCTTTCCCAGTGGAGTCACATAGGACATGCTTCAACTCCTCTAGCAATGTGACATGTGCAAACTGTTTCCACCTATAATGTTAGTTATTCTTAAGGTACATTTTGTTCTTATATATCTCAATATTTTCATTTCTAGAAAATAATAGCATACTTGGAAGAGCTTTTTACGTCAAGGATATTTTTGTTCTTATTTTTGAGGAATCGATGATTCTAGCTTATAGATAATGGATAGCTAATGCTTGAGTGCTATTCCAACCTGTTGCTGCTAGCAGGTAAAAAAAAATGTAAGAAGATTAAGTTTAAAAAATTGAGTTTGTTTTCTTTTAGATATGCAGTACCTACCCTCTTGAAATAGTGATTCCTAAATCTGTTACATTGGGAACGGTGGTTGGAAGTTCAAAGTTCAGAAGTAAAGAACGTGTGCCTGTGCTGTCCTACCTCTACAAAGAGAACAATGTGAGTTGACAAAACTTCTCTGATGAGAACTAAACTTGGCTCTAGAAGAGCTGGGTTTAAGTCACACTACTGTCACTTACTAGCTTTGTGATGTCAAGCATGTTACTTCTCTGAACTTTAGTACTTTTGAGGGGTTTTAAGTGGGTCATATCAGGAAAAAATATATGTGTACTTTGTAAATTTTAAAGTGCTATGCAGATGTTAAGTGGCATTTGTAGTGTGTTCATTTATTTCTTTCCTGCTCTGCCAGCTCCTGCTTGATGGCAAGTAACTGTTAAATGAATGGGAACAGTCATATGGAAGGATATTTGTAGACTGTTGCCTCTCACTATAACACAGATTTCCTTATTCTTTCTCACTGTTTTTCATATAATTTAGGGTCTTATGGGAAAGCACTTGAGTCCTCTGAGTCCCCTTCCATAAGAAGAGACTTCTTGCCTCTTGTGGTCTCTCTGAGATCTGGAATTAGACAAATAGTCAAGTTCTCAGGTGTTCAAGTGCTAAAGAGTATAGTAATGTAAGTGGTTGTCTGTGTCAAACTGTTGAAGTAAGCAGACTATATAACAACACTACCAAAATGTAAGGCAGTTCATTAACTCATCATTATTAGATGTACCTGCTACATAGCTGTGCTATTTTCATATTGAAATGGCTTTAAACAAACCAGTACTATGATTTGGCATTAACTCCTAAAATGAGTGAATTCTGTTCTCTTAAGAAACTCTAGATCTTTGTTCTATCTTGAATTCTTAAGTGAGCCTCTGGTATATGGGTGATATCACTGGGACTATAAAAAGCAAGAAAATTTCAGAAAAAATACTAGCCTAATACATACTAAAAATAGATAAAATTTTATTAAAAACCTCACGATGTGATTTTCTTGTAGTCTGGGTTTGTCAAGACTGGGTTGGGAATCTTAGCCATGTAGAAGAAAGAAAAGACTATCTGAGCAACAGTTTGTAGTAACACAGCCCACATGCTGGAGTGGGGAGGGAGGAAGGAAGCTGAGCTCAGTGTTACTGAAATGCTGGATTTCAGGGCTACATATTTTTTTTATTTCACTATCTTGAGTTGGCTCATCCTCTTCTACTCACTGAACATGGGAACAAGGAGGATTTTTTTACCACCTGTAAATATGATCACTCAACTGACAAACATTTTTCTTTACAGGCTGCCATTTGCCGCTGTAGCCAGCCTCTATCTGGATTTTATACTCGTTGCATAGATGATGAACTCCTGCTAGAGGCTATTCGCCAGACAAATCCAGGGAGCCAGTTCTTGTATGTTGTAGACACAAGACCAAAGGTATCTATGTATCAAAACCCTCTCTAATACTTCTATTTTACTCATGCTGCAATGCCCCTCCCATGTAATGAGCTTTGCAATGTTAATGCGAAAGTTGGATTTGTGCATATGGGCTTGTTGTTGTTCAGTCCCTAAGTCATTTCTGACTCTTTGTGACCCTATGGACTGCAACACGCCAAGCTAACCTGTCCTTCACTATCTCCTGGAGGTTGCTCAAACTCATGTCCATTGAGTCGATGATGCCATCCAACTATCTTACCCTCTGTCGCTCCCTTCTCCTCCTGCCCTCAATCTTTCCCATCATGAGGGTCTTTTCCAATAAGTCAGCTCTTTGCATCAGGTGGCCAAAGTATTGGAGCTTCAGCATCAATCCTTCCAATGAATATTCAGGGTTGATTTCCTTTAGGATTGACTGGTTTGATCTCCTTGCTGTCCAAGGGACTCTCAAGAGTGTTCTCCAGAAGCACAGTTCGAAAGCATCACTTCTTTGGTACTCAGCCTTCCTTATGGTCCAGGTCTTACATCTGTACGTGACTACTGGAAAAACCATAGCATTGACTATATGGACTTTTGTCAACAAAGTGATGTCTCTGCTTTTTAACATGCCATCTAGGTTTGTCATAGCTTTTCTTCCAAGAAGCAAGTGTCTTTTAATTTCATGGCTGTAGTCACCGTCCGCAATGATGTTGAAGTCCAATAATATAAAATCTGCCACTGTCTCCATTTTTTTACCATCTATTTGCCATGAAGTCGACAGCTTATGGTGAATGATGTCAGATTCGTGATCTCCAAAGAAGATTTAGCTTTCCGACCAGTGACCAGGCTTGATCATTCAAGAGCTTTTGTGTAGCAGAATTTTATTAAAATATAAAAAGGGACAGAGAAAGCTTCTGACATAGACATCAGAAGGGGGATGGAGAGTGCTCCTCTAACTAGTCTTAGCAAGGGAGCTATATACTTTTTAATTGGTTATTACAGTAAACCAAAAGAATGTCTCAAGGTTGTAAAGATCTTACTAGACCCACTCCCACAATTTACATTTTAAGATGACAGGATTAGAATTAACAATAGAAAGATTTTACCAGACCCACTCCCATAATATACATTTTAAGATAACAAGATTAGTTGAAAGGTTCTCAAGAAGGAGAAACTTGTCCTCAAGCAGGATACATTGTTGTTATATAATCCTTACTAAGACTAGTGAGGGCTTCCCTGATGGCTTAGAGGTTAAAGCATCTGCCTGGAATGCGGGAGACCCGGGTTTGATCCCTGGGTCGGGAAGATCCCCTGGAGAAGGCAATGGCAACCCATTCCAGTACTCTTGCCAGGAGAATCCCACGGAGGGAGGAGCCTGGTAGGCTACAGTCCATGGGATCACAAAGAGTCGGACATGACTGAGCGACTTAACCCACTCACTCACTCACTCAAGACTAGTGAAAGTCGCTCAGTCATGACTCTTTGCAACTCTATGGACTGTTGGCTACCAGGCTCCTCAGCAGACAGTCCATGGAGTTTTTCAGGCAAGAGTACTGGAGTGGGTTGCCATTTCCTTCTCCAGGGGATCTTTCTGACCTAGGGATCGAATCCTGGTCTCCCACACTAAGACTAAGGAATGTAGAAAAAATGTTTGTCCTTTCCTTCTTCCAGACCCCTATCTCCTCTTTGAGAGCCCCAGACCCTTTGTTCCTCTTTGGGGACCATGGACTTCTTATCAACCTACCTAAAAATTGACTCTCTCATTACCCCCTTTTCTTTTAGGAGAATTGTGTTGCCAAGGGAAAGGGGCATCATTTTCATTCCATAACTACTTCCTGCTTTTGAGGAGTGTCATCCCTAAATTGTGGAGGCAACATATTCTCCTAAACCTCATATTGAGTGTCTCTGATCCAGGGGCCCCAAGTAATAGTTGGAGGAGGCTGTGGCACTTGTAGGAGCCTGGACAACTATTTGTAACTTAAAAGTTTTCAGACAGTTAGAAACAAATCCCATTATACAGTTACAGATCTAAGGCAAAATAGTCATTAAACCAAGTTAAAACATAATCAATATTAAAAGTTACATTATGTCCATAATTAAGGTACAATATGTTATCAGTCCCTCTTAGGCTTGTTAGATGTAATGAGATCAAGAAGAGGCATCAGATATGATTGTTGTTGGTGAAGGTATTTGCAGACTTGAAGAAAGTCCTTTCCATGAATGAGAGAAACTAACCATGTTAAACCTTCAATTGATGAGGAAGGGAGTGCTCCACAGAAACGGCAGTTAGAACAATTGTGTCAGCTGGGTCAGGGGTCACCTCCTGGGGTTCTTGTAATGTCTCTTGAAAAGCTGAAAGCTGAGTCACATAGTTAATTCTAAGGCTTTAGGATCTAAGACAATATCTGTGTGCAAAAACTGTCATAGAGACAGTCCCTTCTTTGGGGGATAGTTCAAGCCCTCATTAAAGGCTGGGCAATTTCCCCGTAACCCAGAATCCAAATGTGCCAGTAGCCTGTAGTGCCCAAGAGGATTATCCTCTCAGTTGTCTTAAAAGTCATAGGTAGAGGATGGTATAGTATAGGTTTAACTCTAGAAAGCATTCTTCAAATCAATGACTGAAAAAATATTTGGCTCATTCAGGAATTTCAGACAATAAAGTATAAGGATTAGGCATTTATTATTCATAAATCTTGAACTAGTCTCCATTTATCATTTGACTTTTTCACACCCAAAATAGGAGTGTTGCATAGACTATTACAAGGAATTAATAGCTCCTGTTCCTTTAAATTTTCAATGATGGGTTTTAACTCTTCCTTAACCTCAGGCTTTAATGGATACTGTTTTTGATGTGGAAATAAGTGAGGGTCTTTGAGCTTGATAAGGAAAGGAACAACATTTTGTACTCAACCCACAGTTTTTCTATCAGCCCACACTCTATGATTTACATTTTCTTCAGTTAAAAGAGCAGGTTCCATATTCATGAAAACAGAGGCCTGGACCTTGTTCAGTATGCTACTGCTGCTAAGTCGCTTCAGTCATGTCTGACTCTGTGCGACCCCATAGACGGCAGCCCACCAGGCTCCCCCGTCCCTGGGATTCTCCAGGCAAGAACACTGGAGTAGGTTGCCATTTCCTTCTCCAATGCATGAAAGTGATCAGTGAAAGTGAAGTCGCTCAGTCATGTCCGACTCTTAGCGACACCATGGACTGCAGGCTACCAGGCTCCTCTGTCCATGGGATTTTCCAGCCAAGAGTACTGGAGTGGGGTGCCATTGCCTTCCCTCCCCAAAAGGGGTGAGGGAGACTTTGGCAGGATCAGAAACTCCTGAGAAAACAGCAGAGTCCCAGTTGCAGCTTAAAGTATGACTGAAATAATAGCATTTGGCTCATCTTGACAGTCACATTACAGTAGTGGATTGGGAGGAAAGTGGACCAGGGGCTTCAGTGAGCACTGAGAAAGTTGCCTCAGGGTCCAAAAGAAAATCGACTGATTGGCCCGCCATAGTTATTAATATCTGGGGTTCCTCAGGTGTTATTAGGATGGGAGCTTGTGTGGGGACCCCAAGGCACCTTCAGTCCTGATTGTCTTGAGAGTCTGACCCCTGGGGCCTGCACCTCGAGGGCAGTCTCTTATCCACTATGGTCCTTTGCAGACTGAACATGGAACAGGGGCAGCTTAGATGCCTGAGGGCAACTTCATATGAGATGCCCCTCCTTTCCACAGTAATAACAAGCCCATCCCTTTTCACCTGGTTTCCTCTGGGCGTTTTTCTCTTCAGGCTGATTCATAGAAGTTTTCATAGCCATCACTAGAGCCTGGGCCTTTCCTTTGGTTCTTTTCTGTTGTTGTTTCTCCTCCTCATATTCTCTACTGTAATATACTGTCTGAGCCAGCTGTAACTGTTTTTCTTAAGACTTATTTGGTCCAAATGCCTGTTTTCATAACTTATGGTGGATATCTGGAGCTGACTGAGTGAGAAATCTATCTTTTAAGATCATTCCTTCTCTGCTCTTTTGGGATCAACATCAGTAAACTTACAGAGAGCCTCTTGTAGTCTAAGAATTTACCAGGAGTTTCCTTCTCCCCCTGTTCTATGTCAGCCAACTTAGCATAGTTTAAGGTCAGCATAGTTTAAAGTCTTAGTGAACGCTCATTTTAGTCCTTCAAGAATGCATCTGACAAAGTGGTTCTGTTATGAGAACTGCTTGGCTTCCAATAGGAAGGAGAGCTATTTCGTGTTCCCTCTTTCCCTTGCCTTCAAGACATTTATACCCATTTCTCTTGTTCTCTACAGAACCAACTAATTGTAAAACAGTATTATAATTATGAGACCCTTCAAAAGGCCAGCATTCCTGTCTTCCAAAGGATACCATGGCCGTTCAGTATCACAGAAGAATATCAGGAGTGTCTTTTTTAAATTCTGGGGATCAAACTTGTCCCAGTTCTTTAAAATATGTTTTAAAGGAGTGTTTCTGGAACTGCTAGCTCCCATCTGTAAGAGAGAAAAAAGTGGTATCCACAGCCTTGGCTTCTTTCCTCTGGAGGTGTCCCTCCCTGCTCTAGATGGGGATGTGGACAGACTTTCCACTGAAGCTTTCCTTCCCTGGTTGGACTTAGTCTGCCCCTTACCAACACAGGCATCATACTCATCCCTCCTGGTTCTGCCACCGAGGTAGGGTGGAAATGCACCAGGAGTAGACCTGATGGCATCCCAAATTGATTTCTAGTTCCATACCGCCAAGACCCTTGTTTGATTTACCCTTTTCCACTGATACCACCTGGGGTGAAGCAGTATAGCTTTCCCGGAATGTTTCCCAAGCTACAGCTGCTAGGGGAAACATCTGTCTTCCATGTGCCTGTGCACATTTCTGAGTACAATCCTGACCACAGTAGAAGTGGTGAGTTATTGCTATATCAGTATATATGATGGCAAAAGAGGTAGTGGAGGGTGGCCAGTGAGGAAAAAGTGATTTTTGTCCTTGAGTTACTAGGGCCAATCCTTCCAGTTCATTTCCACAGACTCCTCAAAAGAAATATCTAAGGAGTTGAGACAGAAGCCAGTGGAGCACTTTCTCTTATCTGCTAAAAGCTAGCACTACTGAAGGAAGAAGCCCATTGCAATTCCAATCAGACCAGATCCTGCACTTCCCGATCTGTGTCCTCAAAAACCTCATGGTCACCAGCAATGCTTCTATCCATATAGATCCGAGACACAGCCATGACAAAGACTCACTTTCAGGTCATTGGCCCCTGAGGCAGGCAGCCAAGAGAGTGCCCTCTAGCCTGAGAGACATTCCTGGAGCTAGAGTTCTGCCTTGCTGCCAAACGTGCTTTGGTAACTTTCGCCTCCTAGCAAGGCTAGGCTCTTCCATACAGTAACTTTCGGCTCTTAGCAAGGCTAGGTGCTTCCATACAGGCAGTCTAAGTAAAAGTACACAGTAACAGCATGGATCACAAGTCCCTTGGAAGTCTGTAATTCATCAGATTAGGTTAGGTTCAGTTCAGTTCAGTTGCTCAGTCGTGTCTGAATCTTTGCGACCCCATGAATCTCAGCATGACAGGCCTCCCTGTCCATCACCAACTTCCGGAGTCCACCCAAACCCATGTCCATTGAGTTGGTGATGCCATCCAACCATTTCTGTCATCCCCATCTCCTCCTGCCGGCAATCTTTCCCAGGATCAGGATCTTTTAACATGAGTTATCTCTTCATATCAGGCAGCCAAAGTATTGGAGTTTCAGCTTCAGCATCAGTCCTTTCAATGAACACCCACTATTGATCTCCTTTAGGATGGACAGGTTGGATCTCCTTGCAGTCCAAGGGACTCTCAAGAGGCTTCTCCAACACCACAGTTCAAAAGCATCAATTCTTCGGAGCTCAGCTTTCTTTATAGTCCAACTGTCACATCCATACATGACCACTGGAAAAACCATAGTCTTGACTAGACAGACCTTTGTTGAAAAGTAATGTCACTGCTTTTTAATATGCTGTCTAGGTTGGTCATAACTTTCCTTCCAAGGAGTAAGCGTCTTTTAATTTCATGGCTGCAATCACCATCTGCAGTGATTTTTGAGCCCAGAAAAATAAAGTCTGACACTGTTTCCACTGTTTCCCCATCTATTTGCCATGAAGTGATGGGACCAGAAGCCATGATCTTAGTTTTCTGAATGTTGAGCTTTAAGCCAACTTTTTCACTCTCCACTTTCACTTTCGTCAAGAGGCTCTTTAGTTCTTCTTTACTTTCCGCCATATGGGTGGTGTCATCCGCATATCTGAGGTTATTGATATTTCTCTCAGCAATCTTGATTTCAGCTTGTGCTTCATCCAGCCCAGCATTTCTTATGATGTACTCTGCATATAAGTTAAATAAGCAGGGTGACAATATAGAGCCTTGACATACTCCTTTTCCTATTTGGAACCAGTCTACTGTTTCATGTCCAGTTTTAACTGTTGCTTCCTGACCTGCGTACATGTTTCTCAAGAGTCAGGTCAGCTGGTCTGGTATTCCCATCTCTTTCAGAATTTCCCACAGTTTATTGTCATCCACACAGTCAAAGGCTTTGGCATAGTCAATAAAGCAGAAATAGATGTTTTTCTGGATCTCTTGCTTTTGCGATGATCCATCAGATGTTGGCAATTTGATCTCTGGTTCCTCTGCGTTTCCTAAAACCATCTTGAACATCTGGAAGTTCATGATTCACGTATTGCTGAAGCCTGGCTTGGAGAATTTTGAGCATTACTTTACTAGCATGTGAGATGAGTGCAATTGTGTGGTAGTTTGAGCATTCTTTGGCATTGCTTTTCTTTGGGATTGGAATGAAAACTGACCTTTTTCCAGTCCTGTGGCCACTGCTGAGTTTTCCAAATTTGCTGGCATATTGAGTGCAGCACTTTCACAACATCATCTTTCAGGATTTGAAATAGCTCAACTGGAATCCCATCACCTCCACTAGCTTTGTTCGTAGTGATGCTTTCTAAGCCCCACTTGACTTCACATTCCAGGATGTCTGGCTCTAGGTCAGTGATCACACCATCGTGATTATCTGGGTCGTGAAGATCTTTTTTGTACAGTTCTTCTGTGTATTCTTGCCAAATCTTCTTAATATCTTCTGCATCTGTTAGGTACATGCTATTTCTGTCCGTTATTGAGCCCATCTTTGCATGAAATGTTCCCTTGGTGTCTCTAATTTTCTTGAAGAGGTCTCTCGTCTTTTCTGTTCTATTGTTTTCCTCTATTTCTTTGCATTGATCGCTGAGTAAGGCTTTCTTATCTCTCCTTGCTATTCTTTGGAACTCGGCATTCAAATCGGTTTATCTTTCCTTTTCTCCTTTGCTTTTCACTTCCCTTCTTTTCACAGCTATTTGTAAGGCCTCCTCAGACAGGCATTTCACTTTCTGGCATTTCTTTTTTTGGGGACATGGTCTTGGTCCCTGTCTCCTGTACAATGTCCTGAACCTCCGTCCATGGTTCATCATGCACTCTATCAGATATAATCCCTTAAATCTATTTCTCACTTCCACTGTATAATCATAAGGAATTTGATTTAGGTCATAGCTGAATGGTCTAGTGGTTTTCCCTACTTTCTTCAATTTCAGTCTGAATTTGGCAATAAGGAGTTCATGATCTGGGCCACAATCAGCTCCTGGTCTTGTTTTTGCTGACTGTATGGAGCTTCTCCATCTTTGGCTGCAAAGAATATAATCAATCTGACTTTGGTGTTGACCATCTGGTGACGTCCATGTGTAGAGTCTTCTCTTGTGTTGTTGGAAGAGGGTGTTTGCTATGAGCAGTGCCTTGTCTTGCCAGAACTCTATTAGCCTTTGCTGCACTTCATTCTGTACTCCAAGGCCAAATTTGCCTGTTACTCTAGGTGTTTCTTGACTTCCTACTTTTGCATTCCAGTCCCTTATAATGAAAAGGACATCTTTTTTGTGTGTTATTTCTAGAAGGTCTTGTAGGTCCTCATAGAACTGTTCAACTTCAGTTTCTTCAGCATTACTGGTCAGGGCATAGACTTGGATTACTGTGATATTGAATGGTTTGCCTTGGAAACGAACAGAGATCATTCTGTCATTTTTGAGATTGCATCCAAGTACTGCGATTCAGATTCTTTTGTTGACTATGATGGCTACTCCATTTCTTCTAAGGGATTCCTGCCTTATTAGGAATCTTTCTTCTAAGGCATTCCTGTGGCAGAGCTTTTATGGGTTCCCTTACCCTGCTGCTCTCACCCCGGGTGCTCTTTCCCATAAAGTCTTTGCTTTGTCAGCACATATGTTTCCTCGGGGCCATGTGGCACCACCCAAGATGGACGGGTCATGGTGGAGTGTCTGACAGAATCTGGTCCACTGGAGAAGGGAATGGTAAACCACTTCAGTATTCTTGCCTTGAGAACTCCATGAACAGTATGAAAAGGCAAAAAGATAGGACACTGAAAGATGAACTCCCCAGATCTATAGGTGCTCAGTATGCTACTGGAGATCAGTGGAGAAATAACTCGAGAAAGAATGAGGTGATGCAGCCAAAGCAAAAACAACACCCAGTTGTGGGTATGACTGGTGATAGAAGCAAGGTTCAATGCTGTAAAGAGCAATATTGCATAGGAACCTGGAATGTTAGGTCCATGAATCAAGGCAAATTGGAAGTTATCAAACAGGAGATGACAAGAGTGAACAGCGACATTCTAGGAATCAGATTAGGTTAGTAGTTCTAATTCCCCACGCAATTACTAAATGGTCAAAGAGACCAGGAAAAGGTGACTGAGAAAGGAAAGTTCGGCCCACATGCTTTGCCCCTTTCTAGCTGCTCCCCTCGCAGGTATGTTGGGAGTCTCTTGGCATTGGCAGGTCTGTATAAACCCTTGACAAGGTGCCCCTTTCTGGGGCTGCCTTCAGTGATTATGAGGCACCAGGGCTCGTCACTTGCTTTGCACAGGGCATGTCGTTCATTCACACAGGCACACCCTAGTGTTAGTGAAGTAAAGTAGAAAACATGTATACTGAGAAAACAGAGGGTTAGAACTCTGAGTGTTCTTACCTTGTCCTGAAGATCCCAGACGAAGATGAGCCCCCACGATGATAGCTTACAGTGAAAAATGTTGGATTTGTGATCTCTGAAGAAGAAGATTTAGCTTCGGGACCATTGACTAGGCTTGATCACTCAAGAGCTTTTGTGTAACAGAGTTTTAATAATGTATAAAAAGGGACAGAGATAGCTTCTAACATAGTCATCAGAAAGGGAACAGAAAGGGCCCCCCTTGCTAGTCTTAGCAAGGGAGCTATACACTTTTAATTGGTTATTGAAATAAATCAAAAGAATGTCTCAAGGTTGTAAAGATCTTACTGGACCCATTCCCACAATTTGCATTTTAAGATGACAGGATTAGAATTAACAGTAGAATGATTTTACCAGACCCACTCCCATAATATACTTTTTAAGATAACAGGACTAGTCAGAAGGTTCTCAAGAAGGAGAAACATGTCCTCAAGCAGGATACATTGTTGTTATATAATCCTTACTAAGAAAAAGGAATGTAGAAAAAAAGTTCATCCTTTCCTCCTCCTTGAGAATTCCAGATCCTTATCTCTTCTTTGAGAGCCCCAGACCCCTTGCTCCTCTTCGGGGACCACAAACTTTTTATCAACCTACCTAGGAATTGACTCTCTCATCCCCCCCCCCCACCTTTTCTTTTAGGAGAATTGTGTTGCCAAGGGAAAGGGGCATCATTTTCATTCCAAAAGTACTTCCTGCTTTTGAGGGGTGTCATCTCTAAATTGTGGAGGCAACATATTCTCCATTTGGAGAACCATTTGGAAACTCTTTTTTATTATAGTCTTCACTGTCAAGCAAGACTGTGAGAAGGTACTTTGAACAACTTAGTCTTACCACTGCCTGTGAGTGTGGCAGAAAGGAGGATCCTCTGGTAAACCTGGACTCCCTTCATTAATTCCTTGACCTTCAGCATGTTGTCTGGCTCTAATAAGGATTGTAGATGAATTGTGTCCCACTAGGCAAGTAAAGGACAAATTTGTTATTGTTGTTCATATGCTAAGTCGTTTCCGACTCTTTGCGACTCCATGAACTGCAGTACACCAGGGTTCTCTGTTGATCACTATCTCCCTGATTTACTCAAACTCATGTCGAGTCAGTGATGCCATCCAACCATCTAATCCTCTGTCCCCCCTTCTCTTGCTCTTATTTTTCCCAGCATAAGGGTCTTTTCCAGTAAGTCAGCTCTTTGAATCACGTGGCCAAAATATTGGAACTTCAGCTTCAGCATCAGTCCTTCCACTAAATATTCAGGGTTGATTTCCTTTAGATTGACTGGTTTGATCTCCTTGCTGTCCAAAGGACTCTCAACAGTCTTCTCCAACACCACAGTTTGAACGTGCCAATTCTGTGGCAGTCACCCTTCTTAACGGTTGAACTATCATATCCATACATGACTATTGGAAAAACCATAGCTTTGACTATATATGGAACTTTGTCAGCAAAGTGATATCTCTATTTTAATACACTGTTTAGGTTTTTCATAGCCATTCTTCCAAGGGGCAAGTGTCCCTTAATTTCATGGCTGCAGTCACTGTCCACATTGATTTTGGAGCCAAAGAAAATAAGTTTGTCAGTGTTTTCATTGTTTCCCCATGTATTTGCCATGAAGTGATGGGACTGGATGCCATGATCTTCATTTTCTGAATGCTGAGTTTTAAGCCAGCTTTTTTACTCTCCTCTTTCACTTTCATCAAGAGGCTCTTTAGTTTCCCTTCACTTTCTGCCATTAAAGTAGTATCATCTGCATATCTGAGGTTGTTGATATTTCCCCCACAATCTTGATTCCAACTTGTGCTTCATCCAGCTTGGCATTTTGTATGATATACTCTGCATATAAGTTAAATAAGCAGAGGGTGACAATATGCAGCCTTGACATACTCCTTTCCCAATTTGGAGCCAGTCCGTTGTTCCGTGTCTGGTTCTAACTGTTGCTTATTCACCTGCATACAGGTTTCTCAGGAGGCCGGTAAGGTGGTTTGGTATTCGCATCTCTGTAAGAATATTCCACCGTTTGTTGTGATCCACACAAATACTTTAACATAGTCAATGAAGCAGAAGTAGATGTGATTTTTTTGGAATTGCCTTGGTTTTTTCTATGATCCAGCCTGTGTTGGCTATTTGATCCCTCATTCCTCTGCCTTTTCTAAATTCAGCTTGTACATCTGAAAGTTCTCAGTTCACATTTTCCATAGCCTAGTTTGAAGGATTTTGAGCATGATCTTGCTGGCATGTGAAATGAGTGCAATTGTGCAGTAATTTGAACATTCCTTAGCATTGCCTTTCTTTGGGATTGTAATGAAAACTGACCTTTCCCAGTCCTGTGACCACTGCTGACTTTACTAATTTGCTGGCCTAAAGAGTACAGCACTTTACCAGCATCATCTTTTAAGATTTGAAATAGCTCAACCTGAATTCCATTACCGCCATTAGCTATGTTCATAGTAATACTTCTTAAAGTCCACTTGACTTCACACTCCAGGATATCTGGCTCTAGGTGAGTGACCACACCATCGTGGTTAACTGGGTCATTAAGAACTTTTCTGTACAGTTCTTCTGTGTATTCTTGCTGCCTTTTCTTACTCTCTTCTGCTTCTGTTAGGTCCTCGCCATTTTTGTCCTTTATTGTGCCTATCTTTGTATGAAAATTTCCCTTCTCCAGTTTTTTTTTTTTTTTTAAGAGATCTGTACTCTTTCCCATTCTATTATTTTCCTCTTATTTATTTGCATTGGTCACTTAAGAAGGCTTTCTTATCTCTTCTTGCTATTCTCTGAAACTCTGCATTCAGTTTGGTATATCTTTCCCTTTCTCCATTGCCTTTTGTTTCTCTTCTTTTCTCAGCTATTTGTAAGGCCTCCTCAGACAGCAACTTTGCCTTCTTAAATTTCTTTTTCTTGGGAATGATTTTGGGTCATCACCTTCTGTACAATGTTACGAATCTCCATCCATAGTTCTTCAGGCACTCTGTCTACTAAATCTAGTCCCTTGAATCACTTTATCACCTCCACCTTATAATCTTATAAGATTTTGATTTAGGTCGTATCTGAATGGCCTCGTGTTTTTCCCTACTTTCTTCAATTTGAGCTTGAATTTTGCAATAAGAAGCTGATGATCTGAGCCACGGTCAATTCTAGATCTCTCTCTCTCTTTTTTTTTTTTTTTCATCTGACTGTATTGAACGTTTCCATCTTTGGCTGCAAAGAATATAATCAATCTGATTTCTGTACAGACCATCTGGTAATGCCCATGTAGAATCTTCTCTTGTGTTGTTGGAAGAGTGTGTCTGCTATGATCAGTGCATTCTCTTGGCAAAATTCTTTGCCTTGCTTTGTTTTTGCCTTTGCCTTGCTTCATTATGTGCTCCAAGGCCAAACTTGCCTGTTATTCCTGGTATCTCTTGACTTCCTACTTTTGCATTCCAGTCCCCTATGATGAAAAGGACATATTTTCTGGTGTTAGTTCTAGGAGTTCTTGTAGGTCTTCATGGAGTCATTCAACTTCACCTTCTTCAGCATTAGAGGGTGAGGCATAGACTTGGATTACTGATGTTGAATGGTTTGCCATGGAAACTATCCAAGATCATTCTTTCATTTTTGAGATTTCAACCAAGTACTGCATTTCAGATTCTCTTGTTGACTATGTGGGCTACTCCATTCCTTCTATGGAACTCTTTCCCACAGTAATAGATATAATGGTCATCTGAATTAAATTCTCAGATGTCCGTCCATTTTAGTTCACTGATTGCTAAAATATCGATGTTAACTTTTGCCATTTCATGTTTGACCGTATCCAGTTTGCCTTGCTTCATGGACCTAACATTCCAGGTTCCTATGCCATATTGTTCTTTACAGCATCTGACTTTACTTTCCCCACCAGATACAACCAGAACTGGACGTCATTTCCGCTTTGGCTCACACTCTTCATTCTTTCTGTAGCTATATCTCTGCTCTACCCCAATATAATACTGGGAACTTACCGACCTGTGGGGTTGCTCTTTCAGTGTCATATCTTTTTGCCTTCTCATACTGTCCATGGGGTTCTCAAGGCAAGAATACTAAGTAGTTTGCCATTCCATTCTCAAGTGGACCATATTTTGTTAGCCCTAACTGGCAGGAACATGCCCTTCAGCCACTCATCATAGCTCAATGACATGCCTGGTGCCCAGGCTTTCCTACTGCTGCTTCTCATTGAGCGTTTGAACCTTCACTGGCTGTCAGCTGTCAGTCAAGGACAGATTCTCATCTTATGCATCATTTAAGATTTGTGTTTCCATATTAATTTTCTGTTTTGATGATCTGTCCATTGGTGTGAGTGGGGTGTTAAAGTCTCCTACTATTACTGTTACTGTCAGTTTCTCCTTTTCTGTCTGTTAATTTTTTTCTTTTGTATTGAGATGTTCCTATGTTGGGTGCATAGATATTTATAATTGTTATGTCTTCCTCTTGGATTGATCCCCTGATCATTATGTAGTGTCCTTCTTTATCTTTTGTAATATTCTTTATTTTAAGGTTTATTTTGTCTGATATGAGGATTGCTACTCCAGCTTTCTTTTGCTTTCCATTTGCATTGAATATAGTTTTCCATCCTCTCACTTTCAGTCTGTATGTGTCTTTAGGTCTGAAGTGGGTGTCTTGTAGAGAGCATGTATATGGGTCTTGTTTTTGTATCCATTCATCAAATCTGTGTCTTTTGGTTGGGGCATTTAATCCATTTGTATTTAAAGTAATTATTAATATCTATGTTTGTATTGCCATTTTCTTAATTTTGGGGGGGTTGATTTTGTAGATCTTTTTCTTCTTTTGTATTTCTTGAATATATAAGTCCCTTTAACATCTGTTGTAAAGCTGATTTGGTGGTACTGGATTCTCTTAACTTTTGCTTGTCTGAAAACCTTTTGATTTCTCCATCAATTCTGAATGAGATCCATGCTGGGTAGAGTAATCTTGGTTGTAGATTTTTTCTTTCAGTGCTTTAATTATACTACCCTGCCATTCCCTTCCTGCAGAGTTTGTGCTGAAAGATCAGCTGTTATTTCCCTTGTATGTTACTTGTTACTTTTCCTTTGGTGCTTTTAGTATTTTTTTCTTTGTGTTTAACCTTTTTTTAGTTTTATTAGCATGTTTCTTGGTATGTTTCTCCTTGGGTTTGTCCTGCATAGGCTCTTTGAGCCTCTTGGACTTGGTTGACTATTTCCTTTTCCATGTTGGGGAAATTTTCAACTATAATCTCTTCAAAAATTTTCACACACCCTTTTTCTCTTCTTCTTCTGGGACCTCTATAATTCTAATGTTGGTGTGTTTGATATTGTCCCAGAGTTCTCTGAGACTATCCTCAATTATTTTCATTCTTTTTACTTTATTCTTCTCTTCATAAGTTATTTTCACCATTTTATCTTCCAGCTTACTGATTCATTCTTCTGCTTCAGCTGTTCTGCTATTGATTCCTTGTAGAGTATTTTTACTTTCAGTGATAGTGTTGTTTTTATTATTATTTAATTTTTCTAGGTCTTTGTTAATTGATTCTTGCATTTTCTACATTCTGTTTTCAGGTTTTTGATCATCTCTACTATCATTATTCTGAATTCTTTTTCATGTAGTTTGCCTATTTCCTCTTCACTTATTTGGACTACTGTGTTTCTAGTTTGTTCCTTCATTTGTGCAGTGTTTCTCTGCCTTTTCATTATTTTTTTTAAACTTAATGTGTTTGAAGTCTCCTTTCCCCAGGCTTCAAGGCTGAATTCTTTCCTCCTTTTGGTTTCTGCCTCTCTAAGATTGGTGCAATAGTTTGTGTAAGCTTCATATAGGGTGAGGTTTATGCTGAGTTTTTTTTTTGTTTTTACTCTCATGGGAAAGGCTGAGTGAGGTGGTAATCCTGTCTGTTGATGATTGGGTTTGTATTTTTGTTTTATTTGTTGTTTAGATGAGGCATCCTGCACAGGTGGTTTGGTAATGCCTGATCTTGTATTCAAATGGTTTCCTTTGTGGGAGTTATCACTATTTGATACCCCCTAGGGTTAGTTCTCTGGCAGTCTAGGGTCTTGGAGTCAGTGTTCCCACTCCAAAGACTCAGGGCTTGATCTCTGGTCAGGAACGAAGACTCCACAAGTGGTTCGTTATGGCAATAAGTGAAATTAAAACACATACCCTAAAACAAGAAACCAAAGATGAACCTCAGACAAATGGTCGTTAGAAAATCAGGTAAATATGATTGAAGTTATAGAATATACACACATACATAAAAATCACTACAGAAGGTGATTTTAGCCATGAAATTAAAAGCAGCACTGTTTATAATAGCCAGGACATGGAAGCAACCTAGATGTCCATCAGCAGATGAATGGATAAGAAAGCTGTGGTACATATACACAATGGAGTATTACTCAGCCATTAAAAAGAATACATTTGAATCAGTTCTAATGAGGTGGATGAAACTGGAGCCTATTATACAGAGTGAAGTAAGCCAGAAGGAAAAACACCAATACAGTATACTAACACATATATATGGAATTTAGAAAGATGGTAACGATAACCCTGTATACGAGACAGCAAAAGAGACACTGATGTATAGAACAGGCTTATGGACTCTGTGGGAGAGGGAGAGGGTGGGAAGATTTGGGAGAATGGCATTGAAACATGTGAAATGTCATGTATGAAACGAGATGCCGGTCCAGGTTCAGTGCACGATGCTGGATGCTTGGGGCTGGTGCACTGGGATGACCCAGAGGGATGGTATGGGGAGGGAGGAGGGAGGAGGGTTCAGGATGGGGAACACATGAGAAATAAAGGAATAAAAAATTAAAAAAAAAAAGAAAAAATATATATATAAAAATAAAATTCTTTAAAAAAAAATAAATAAAAAAAATAAATAAAAGATGCTTACTCCTTGGAAGGAAAGTTATGACCAACCTAGACAGCATTTTAAAAACCAGAGACATTACTTTGCCCACAAAGGTCCATCTAGTCAAGGCTATGATTTTTCCAGTGGTCATGTATGGATGTGAGAGTTGGACTATAAAGAAAGCTGCATGCTGAAGAATTGATGCTTTTGAATTGTGGTGTTGGAGAAGACTCTTGAGAGTCCCTTGGACTGCAAAGAGATCCAACCAGTCCACACTAAAGGAGATCAGTCCTGGGTGTTCATTGGAAGGACTGATGCTGAAGCTGAAACTCCAATACTTTGGCCACCTAAGAGCTGACTCATTTGAAAAGACCATGATGCTGGGAAAGATTGAGAGCAGGAGGAGAAGGGGACGACAGAGGATGAGATGGTTGGATGGCATCACCAACTCGATGGACATGGGTTTGGGTGGACTCCGGGAGTTGGTGATGGACAGGGAGGCCTGGCCTGCTGTAGGTCATGGGGTTGCAAAGAGTTGGACACGACTGAGCAACTGAACTGAACTGAACTGAACTGAACATATACATCGATAAGCAAAATCAAAACAGTCCAACAAAACAAAGTACAATAGATTGACCTAGCAAACAAAGGAAACCAAAAATTATATCTACCTGTTAAGAACAAGACTAACTAAAGCAGAAACTGGAAAACAAAACTAAAGCAATGTGCCAAGTAGGGTATAAAGCAATGAAAACAAAACTAACAAATATGTTGAGAGGAAAGGAAGGAAAGAAAAGAAGGAAAGAATAAACATTTAAAGCAAAATAGAGGCAGATAAAGAAGATTTATGTAAATTAAAGTTTAACTGCAAGGGGAAGAGAACAGTAGGAAAAGCATAAAAAGAAATGTGTAGAAAAAATAATAATAGGTTTAAAAAAATAAAATTAAAAAAGGAGAAAAGAAAAAAAGATATCAAAAAGGAAGAGGAAAAAAATAAAGAAAAAAAAAAGAAAATTCCACAGAAGTGCAAAAGCCCAAAATAGAGTCAGAGGTTTATAACAACAATAAAAAGTGTGACTGCAAAAAAAACCTCAAAAGCTTAATTAGCTTTCATAGTTTCAATAGAATCAACAACTACAACAGAAGGGGAATAAAAAGGAAATGGAAAATAAAATACAAAATTAACAATAGAACAAGTCAAAACATAAGCATAATAAATGTTTTTCTTTAGACACTGCTGTCAGGATCCTTTCCCATGCTTGGAGTCACAGTCTACCTCACCTCCCGAGGATGCCCTCCAACATTGTGCTGGTCTCTGGACCTGCTGTGGGTGCACCTCAGATTCTAATCTGGTCCTTCACCTATATGATCTTGCGTCCAGTGTCCACAGCTCTGAGAACTAGTGCATTTTGTTTTGTGGGAGCCCTCAATGTCCTTTCATATATTCCACAGAAAGTTTGCCGAGTTGATCATGGGGATTTGATATGCAGCTTGGACGGCTGATGAGAAGGTTTTAGTTCTTCTTCCTCAGCCACACTGCCCCTGGGTTTCTATTGTGGTTTTATTTCCACCTCTACATGTGGGTCGTCCACTGAGGTTTGCTCCTGAGGCTGTGCTGGAGGACTTGGATCTGTCCCAGTGAGGGCCAGGTGCAGAGGTGTTTTGTAGCTGCATGGGTCGCAGTGATTCTGGCAGCACCAGGTACTCAGGGGAGTTAGCGGCTAGGGCAGCAGGAAATACAGTGCTGTAGAAGGGTAAGGCAACCAGTATTGGCCAATACACTCCAGTATTCTTGCTTGAAGAACCCCCTGACAGAGAAGCCTGGCAGGCCACAGCCCACAGGGTTGCAAAGAGTTGTACACAACTGAAGCGACCCTGCATGCATGGATGCAAGATATATTTTTTTTTTATTTTGCCTGTGGCAGCTCTACCCCAGTGAGGGTTGAGTGCGAAGGTGGCACAGCTGTGTATGTTGCCGGGATCCTGGCAGCACCAAGTGTGCAGGGACACAGACTGCCTCAGCTGGTGGAGTTATGGCCCTATCAGTCTTTTTTCGAGCTTCTGGTAGCTGGCGATCAGAAGGCCTCTTTGGCTAATCTTTCTTTGTAGCTCTCCCTATTCAGGCACTCAGAGGGCTCCCTTGCCTGGGGTCCTTCTCTGTTGTTCGGTGCATCAGCTACATAGAGCGGCCACCCTGGCTGGGGTCCTACTCTGTAGATCAGCACATCAGGTACTTAAAAGGGCACCCTGGGTGTGGTCCTGCTCTGTAGTTCAGTGTGTCAGATGCTTGATGGGCCAGGCTCTTTATTGTTCAGCTGCTGTTGCTTGCTTATGGAGAGAGAGATGCTATGGTGATGGCTCCAACCCCTACATGTGACTCAGCAGTATTGCCTTGCTTCCATGGGTGCCTCACTTTCCTCCACAGTCATTTCTCACTGCAATCTCCTCCGTCATGTCCCCTCAGTCTGTCTCTCTGCAGTCAACAGCAGCCCTCGCCCTAAGATTGCTCCACAATCCCTAAGGTCCAGCTCCTAACCGCTGCACCTTCTAGGGTACCTGTGTCCCTGTTCAGGGTATGTATGGCTGCAGCAAGGACTGATTCTCATTCCATTTAGGCTGCCACAGATCAGCTGTTTCACTCACAGCCTTAAATGTTTCTCCTCCAACTCAGACAATTACCCTGTTGTGGGGATCAGACCCCTGCTTCAATTCCCCCACCTGCCAAGGACAGGTCCAGTCCTAGTAACACTCCTGTTTTTCCCCCTACTTCCTTCATACTGCCAAGTTTTGCTTGCTTCTATATATTCTTTTCCACTGATCAGGAACTTATGTCCACTCTCAGCTGGTGTTCTCCATGCATTTTTGTATCTGAAGGTGTATTCCTGATGCATATGTGGAGAGACATGTACTCCACATCCACCTACTCCTCCACCATGTTTCAGGTTCCCTTTTCTTAACGCCTTTTCTTTTCACACACAGCCACAGAACAAAATTTTGCCTATAATTTGATATGTGAAATGTGGCTGACTAGGTGGTTTCATTGCTAACTAGTGATTGCTAAGTCAGTGATTTAGATCGAAGCCTAAGCCAGGGGTTGTGACTGCAGAGTTGAGCATGTGCTTGAAACCACACTGTGGCTTTAGACAGATGTGTGTCCATTTTTGCAATCTCTCTGACTCACTGGGATCAGTAGAGAAAATAATTTCTGTTTTTGTTCATATACCGTCCTTGGAGTACAAAATGAATCAGGGTATGAGCTAACTGAATTCTGCAAAGAGAATGGACTGGTCATAGTAAACACCCTTTTCCAGAAATGTAAGAGATGACTTTACACATGAACATAACCAAATGGTCAATACTAAAATCAAATTGATTACATTCTTTGTAGCTGAAGATGGAGAAGCTGTGGACAGTTAGCAAAAACAAGTACTAGCGCTGACTGTGGCTCAGATCATCAGCTTCTCATAGCAAAATTCAGGCTTAAATTAATGAAAGCGTGGAAAACCACTAGAACAGCCAGGCATGACTTAAATCACATCCCCTATGAATGTGCAGTGAAGGTGATGAATAGATTCAAGGGATTAGATCTAGTAAACAGTGTACCTGAAGAACTATGGACAAAGGTCTGTAATACTGTACAGGAGGCAGTGATCAAAACTTCCCCAAAGAAGAAAGAAAGCAAGAAGGCAAAGTGGTTATCTAAGGAGGCTTTACGAATAGCTGAAGAAGAGAAGTGAAAAGTATGGGAGAAAGGGAAAGGTACATCCAACTAAATGCAGAGTTACAAAGAATAACAAGGAGAGACAAGAAGGTGTTCTTCAATGAACAATACATAAAAGTAGAGGAAAACTACAGAAGGGGAAAGACTAGAGATCTCTTCAGGAGAATTGGAAATGTCAATGGAATATTTTGCCCCAAAGATGGCCACAATAAAGGACAGAAAGTGTAGAGACCTATAGTAGAAGCAGAAGAGATCAAGAACGCTTTCCTCCCCTCTATTTGAAGTAATGGGGCCAGATGCCATGATCTTAGTTTTTTTAAACATTTAGTTTTAAAGTGACTCTTTCACTCTCCTCCTTTACCCTCATCATGAGGCTCCTTATAGTTTCTCTTTTCTTTCTGCCATTAGAGTGATGTCATCCACATATCTGAGGTTGTTGATGTTTCCCCCATCCAGCTTGTAACTCATCTAGCCTGGCATTTCTCATGATGTGCTCAGCATATAGGATAAACTAACAGGGTGACATCTTTTTTTTTGGGTGTTAGTTCTAAAAGGTCTTATAGGTCTTCATAGAACCATTCAACCTCAGCTTCTTCAGCATTACTGGTTGGGGCATAGACTTGGATTACTGTGATATTGAATGGTTTGCCTTGGAAACGAACAGAGATCATTCTGTCATTTTTGAGATTACATCCAAATACTGCATTTCAGATTCTTTTGTTGACCATGATGGCTACTCCATTTCTTCTAAGGGATTCTTGCCCGCAGTAGTAGATATAATGGTCATCTGAGTTAAATTCACCCATTCCAGTCCATTTTAGTTAGCTGATTCCTAGAATGTCAACGTTCACTCTTGCCATCTCCTGTTTGACCACTTCCAATTTGCCTTAATTCATGGACCTGACATTCCAGGTTCCTATGCAATATTGCTTTTTACAGCATCGGACCTTACTTCTATCACCAGTCACATCCACAACTGGGTATTTTTTTGCTTTGGCTCCATCCCTTCATTCTTTCTGGAGTTATTTCTCCACTGATCTCCAGTAGCATATTTGGCCCCTACTGACCTGGGGAGTTCCTCTTTCAGTATCCTATCATTTTGCCTTTTCATATTGTTCATGGGGTTCTCAAGGCAAGAATACTGAAGTGGTTTGCCATTCCCTTCTCCAGTGGACCGCATTGTGTCAGACCTCTCCACCATGACCTGCCCATCTTGGGTGGCCCCACGGGCATGGCTTAATTTCATTGAGTTAGACAAGGCTGTGGTCCTAGTGTGATTAGATTGACTAGTTTTCTGTGATTATGATTTCAGTGTGTCCGCTCTCTGATGCCCTCTTGCAACATCTACCGTCTTACTTGGGTTTCTCTTACCTTGGACATGGGGTATCTCTTCATGGCTGCTCCAGCAAAGTGCAGTCGCTGCTCCTGACGTTGGACGAGGGGTATCTCCTCACCCCCACCCCTCCTGACCTTGAACATGGAATATCTCCTCTAGGCCCTCCGGCGCCCACGCAGCCACTGCTCCTTGGATGTGGGGTTGTCCTCCCGGCTGCCGCCCCTGGCCTCGGGCATGGGGCAGCTCCTCCTGGCTGTCACCCCTGGCCTTGGTTGGAAATAGCTCCTCTCGGCTGCTCCTGCGCTGTCACAGCCTGGCACTCTCGGCTGCTGCCCCTGACCTCGGACGCAGGGTAGCTCCTATCGGGCATAGCCCCTGACCTCGGACGTGGGATAGCTCCTCCTGGCCGCCACCCCTGACCTTGAACGTGGGGTAGCTCCTCTCGGCTGCCGCCCCTCGGTCAAAGGGTCCTCCCCGCTTCTGTCCCTGACATCGGATGTGGGGTAGCTCCTCTCGGCCACGCTCTGCATGCCGTCGCAGCCACCTGTGAATACGGAATGAAGCAGGGCAAAGACTAATAGAGTTTTGCCAAGAAAATGCACTTGACATAGCAAACACCCTCTTCCAACAACACAAGAGAAGACTCTACACATGGACATCACCAGATGGTCAACACCAAAATCAGACTGATTATATTCTTTGCAGCCAAAGATGGAAAAGCTCTATACAGTCAACAAAAACAAGACCAGGAGCTGACTGTGGCTCAGATCATGAACTCCTTATTGCCAAATTCAGACTGAAATTGAAGAAAGTAGGGAAAACCACTAGACGATTCAGGTATGACCTAAATAAAATCCCTTATGATTATACAGTAGAAGTGAGAAATAGATTAAAGGGACTAGATCTGATAGAGTGCCTGATGAACTATGGATGGAGTTTCGTGACATTGTACAGGAGACAGGGATCAAGACCATCCCCATGGAAAAGAAATGCAAAAAAGCAAAATGGCTGTCTGGGGAGGCCTTAAAAATAGTTGTGAAAAGAAAAATGAAAAGTAAAGGAGAAAAGGAAAGATATAAGCATCTGAATGCAGAATTCCAAAGAATAGCAAGAAGAGGTAAGAAAGCCTTCCTCAGCGATCACTGCAGACAAATAGAGGAAAACAACAGAATGGGAAAGACTAGAGATCTCTTCAAGAAAATTAGAGATACCAAGGGAACATTTCATGCAAAGATGGGCTCGATAAAGGACAGAAATGGTGTGGCCCTAACAGAAGCAGAAGATATTAAGAAGAGGTGGCAAGAATACACAGAAGAAATGTACAAAAAAGATCTTCACAACCCAGATAATCACGATGGTGTGATGACTGACCTAGAGCCAGACATCCTGGAATGTGAAGTCAAGTGGGGCTTAGAAAGCATCACTACGAACAAAGCTAGTGGAGGTGACGGAATTCCAGTTGAGCTGTTTCAAATCCTGAAAGATGATGATGTGAAAGTGCTGCACTCAATATGCCAACAAATTTGGAAAACTCAGCAGTGGCCACAGGACTGGAAAAGGTCAGTTTTCATTCCAATCCCAAAGAAAGGCAATGCCAAAGAATGCTCAAACTACTGCACAATTGCACTCATCTCACATGCTAGTAAAGTAATGCTCAAAATTCTCCAAGCCAGGCTTCAGCAATACGTGAACCGTGAACTTCCAGATTTTCAAGCTGGTTTTAGAAAAGGCAGAGGAACCAGAGATCAAATTGCAAACATCTGCTGGATCATTGCAAAAGCAAGAGAGTTCCAGAAAAACATCTATTTCTACTTTATTGACTATGCCAAAGCCTTTGACTGTGTGGATCACAATTAAACTGTGGAAAAATCTGAAAGAGATGAGAATACCAGACCACCTGACCCGCCTCTTGAGAAACCTGTATGCAGGTCAGGAAGCAACAGTTAGAACTGGACATGGAACAACAGACTGGTTCCAAATAGGAAAATGAGTACGTCAAGGCTGTATATTGTTACCTTGCTTATTTAACTTATATGCAGAGTACATCATGAGAAACACTGGGCTGGAAGAAGCATAAGCTGGAATCAAGATTGCCGGTAGAAATGTCAATAACCTCAGATATGCAGTTGACACCACCCTTATGGCAGAAAGTGAAGAGGAACTAAAAAGCCTCTTGATGAAAGTGAAAGTGGAGTGTAAAAAATTTGGCTTAAAGCTCAACATTCAGAAAACGAAGATCATGGCATCTGGTCCCATCACTTCATGGGAAATCGATGGGGAAACAATGGAAACAGTGGGGCTCCAAAATCACTGCAGATGGTGACTGCAGCCATGAAATTAAAAGATGCTTACTCCTTGGAAGAAAAGTTATGACCAACCTAGACAGAATATTGAAAAGCAGAGACATTACTTTGCCAACAAAGGTCCATCTAGTCAAGGCTATGGTTTTTCCAGTGGTCATTTAGGGATGTGAGAGTTGGATTGTGAAGAAGGCTGAGTGCTGAAGAATTGATGCTTTTGAACTGTGGTGTTGGAGAAGACTCTTGGGAGTCCCTTGGACTGCAAGGAGATCCAACCAGTCCATTCTGAAGGAGATCAGCCCTGGTATTTCTTTGGAGGTAATGATGCTGAAGCTGAAACTCCAGTACTTTGGCCACCTCATGCGAAGAGTTGACTCATTGGAAAAGACTCTGATGCTGGGAGGGATTGGGGGCAGGAGGAGAAGGGGACGATAGAAGATTAGATGGCTGGATGGCATCACTGACTTGATTGACGTGAGTCTGAGTGAACTCCAGGAGTTGCTGATGGATAGGGAGGCCTGGAGTGCTGCGATTCATGTGGTCACAAAAATTTGGACACGACTGAGCGACAGAACTGAACTGAACAGGGTAACAGCAGACAGCCCTGTTGAACTCCCATTTTAGTCTTGAACTTTTCAATTGTTCCATACAGGGTTCTAACTATTACTTCTTGACCTGCATACAGGTTTCTCGGGAGACAGGTAAAATGGTCTCGTATACTTTAAGAGCTTTCCACAGTTTGTTATGATCCAAACGTCAAAGGCTGTAGCATAGTCAATGAAACAGAAGTAGATGTCTCTCTGGAATTTTCTTGCCTTCTGTATGATCCAGTTAATGTTGACAGTTTGATCTCTGGTTCCTCTGCCTTTTTTAAACCCAACTTGGACAGCTGCAAATTCTTGATTTACATAATGCTGAAGCCTAGCATGCAAGATTTTAACATGAGCTTATTAGAATGGGAGATGAGTGCAATTGTCTGATGGTTTGAACATTATTTAATATTACCTTTCTTAGGAATTAGGATGAGGATTGACCTTTTCCAGTGCTGTGGCCACTGCTAGGTCTTCCAGATCTACTGACATATTGAGTGCAACACCTTTTTGGCGTCATTCTTTAGGGTTTTGAATAGTTCTACTGGAATTCCATCACATCCACTAGATTTATTAACAGCAGTGCTTCCTGAGGCCCATTTGACTTCATGTGAACTCCAGAATGTCTGGCTCTGGGTGACTAACCACAAAATCATAGAAATCCAGTTCATTAAGATCTTTTTTGTACAGTTCTTCTGCGTATTCTTTCCATCTCTTCTTGATCACTTCAGCATCTACTAGTTCTCTACCATTTCTCTCCTTTATTTTGCCCATCTTTGGGCGAAATATTCCTTTGATATTTCCTGAAGGGATCTCTAGTCTTTCCTCTTCTGTTATTTTCCTCTATTTTTATGCATTGTTCATTGAAAAAGGTCTTTTTGTCTCTCCTTGCTATTCTTTGGAACTCTGTGTTTAGTTGGATGTGCCTTTCCCTTTCTCCCTTGCTTTTCACTTCTCTTCTTTCTTCAGCTATTTGTAGAGCCTTCTCAGATAACCACTTTGCTTTCTTGGTTTTCTTTTTCTTTGGGATAGTTTTATTCACTGCCTCCTGTACAGTATTATAGACCTCTGTCCATAGTTCTTTAGGTACACTGTTTACTAGATCTAATCCCTTGAATCTGTTCATCACCTCCACTCCATAAGCATAGCGGGTGTGATTTAAGTCATACCTGGCTGGCCTGTTGCTTTCCCCCTCTTCCTTTAATTTAAGCCTGAATTTTGCTATGAGAAGCTGATGATCTAAGCCACAGTCAGCTCCAGTACTTGTTTTTGCTCACTGTGTACAGCTTTTCCATCTTCAGCTACAAAGAATATAATCAGCTTGATTTCAGTATTGACCATTTGGTTATGTCCATGTGTAAAGTCATATCTTGTCTTGTTGAAAGAGGGTGTTTGCTATGACCAGTGCATTCTCTTTTCATAATTCAGTTAATCTTGCCATGCTTCATTTTGTTATCCAAGGTCAAACTTGCCTGTTACTCCAGGCATCTCTTGATTTTCTACTTTTGGATTCCAATCCCCAGTAATGAATAGAACATCTTTTTTTTGGTGTTAGTTCTAGGAGGTCTTCTAGGTCTTGATAGAACTATTCAACTTAAGCTTCTTCAGCATCGGTGGTGGGGGCATAGACTTGAATTACTGTGATGTTGAATGACTTGTCTTGGAAACAAACTGAGATCATTCTGTCATTTTTGAGGTTGCCCCCAAGTACTGTATTTCAGACTCTTTTGTTGACTTTGAGGGCTACTCCATTTCTTCTATGGGATTCTTGCTCACAGTAATAGATACAGTGTTCATCTGAGTTAAATTTGCCCATTCCCATCCATTTTAGTTCACTGATTCCTAAGATGTTGATGTCCATTACTTCATGGCAGGTAGAAGGGGAAAAGGTGGAAGCAGTGACAAGTTTCCTTTTCTTGGGGTCTAAAATCCCTGTGAATGGTCACTGCAGCCATGAAATCAGAAGACGATTGCTTCTTGGCAGAAAGGTGATGACAAACCTAGACAGTGTGTTAAAAAGCAGAGACATCACTCTGTCAATAAATGTCCGTATAGTCAAGGCTATGATCTTCCTAGTGGTCAGGTACAGGTGTGAGAGCTAGACCCTAAAGAAGGCAGAGTGCCAAAGAATTTATGCCTCCGAACTGTGGTGCTGTAGAAGACTCCTGAGAGTCTCTTGGCCAGCAAGGTGATCAAACCAGTCAATCTTGACGGAAATCAACCCTGAATACTCATTGGAAGGACTGATACTGAAGCTTAAGGTCCAGTGTTTTGATCACCTGATGCAAGCAGCCAACTCATTGGAAAAGCTTTTGATGCTGGGAAGGATTGAAGGCAGAAGGATAAGAGGGTGTCAGAGGATGAGATGGCTGGATGGCATTGCCGATGCAATGGGCATGAACTTAGGCAAACTGTGGGAGATAGTGAGGAATAGGGAGGCCTGACATAGCAAAGAGTGGGACACAACTGGGCAACTGAACAACAACAAACATCCTTCACTTTTTCAGAAGTTTGCTGTCTTACTTCAACTAAAACTGCATTTGACATTCAGGGATTAGAAAGAGTTTCATTAAATCTGTGTCTTTCACCATTATTAATCTTAAAATGGTAAAGAGAAGTACCAAGCTTTTTTAAAAAAACTAAAGAATTGGTGCCCTTTGTCCAAATGAAAGATCAAAAAGTCCATCTTTTTTTTAAGTGTATTTTTTTTTTATTTTTTTCATAAAAAATTTTTTCAATGCCATTCTCCCAAATCTTCCCACCCTCTCCCGCTCCCACAGAGTCCATAAGACTGTTCTATACATCAGTGTCTCTTTTGCTGTCTCGTATACAGGGTTATCGTTACCATCTTTCTAAATTCCATATATATGCGTTAGTATACTGTATTGGTGTTTTTCCTTCTGGCTTACTTCACTCTGTATAATAGGCTCCAGTTTCATCAGAGACACGTGTACCCCAATGTTAATCGCAGCACTGTTTATAATAGCCAGGACATGGAAGCAACCTAGATGTCCATCAGCAGATGAATGGATAAGAAAGCTGTGGTACATATACACAATGGAGTATTACTCAGCCATTAAAAAGAATACATTTGAATCAGTTTTAAGTGTATTTTATTTATTTATCTTGCTGTACCAAATCTTAGTTGTGGCATGTGGGACCTTCGACCTTTGTTGATACATGCGGAATCTTTAGTGTGTGTGTGTGTGCGTTTGTGTGTATGCTCAGTCATGTCCGACTCTTTCTGACCCCCTGGACTGTAGCCTGTCAGGCTCCTCAGTCCATAGGATTTTCCAGGCAAGAATACTGAAGTGGGTTGCCATTTCCTTCTCCAGGAATCGTTAGTTGTGGCATGCAAATTATTAGTTGTGGCATGTGGAATCTAGTTCCTTGACCTGGGATTGAATCTGGGCCCCCTGCTTTGGGAGCATGGAGTCTTAGCCACTGGAACACCAAGGGAGTTCCTCAAAAGTCCTTTTTAGTAGGTCATTTTTTCCTCTCTCAAAGAATGTACAAATATCTAGCAATATTCCTCTTCTGGATGGCTAGATCAATACTTATTAGAAACTGTATTGTGGTGAAAAAGTTCCATCCTTACGAGTTGATCAAATCTGGGTTCAGACCTTGCCTTCAGCTTTTATCCATATGATTCTTGTTGAAATTGGTTCACCACTCTGAACTCATCTTCTTATGGGGATAATAAAAGTACCCATCTTTAGTGGCTCTTGTTGAGGATTAAATGAGATAATATATGTGAAGGATCTAGCATAGTATCTAGTATACACATACTGGGGGCTCAGCAAATATTATATATTCTTTCCTACTTGAACATTAGGCTGCTTATATGTAGCAGTTTCTCAGATATGCCATACCTATTCCCAGAGACTGTGTAGTGGTATGATATAGCTAGCTATCTGTAGTAGCTGGCCTTTCTGCTGCTGCCCAAACTTGGGTAGGGACTGCTATAATTATTGTTTAATTTGTGGATGCATCCATCAATCATAATAAACTTTCTTGTTACTAGGTGGTTGTTGCTTACACCTCCTGAGGTGTCCCTTTGATGTTTGTCATTAATTTAATGAAAGCTCAGTGACATTGTATGATAAGAAATCAGAATTATCATCATTTTCCCCTTTAACAAATATCTTGCATTCTAAGTAGAATATGTTAACTTGTAGATTTTTTTTCCTGCATGTGTTAATGTGAATAGTTTGTGTTTTTGAGGTTTCAATGGCATTCTTAAATTTTTATTACTACAGAAACTACACGCTATCCATATACATGCTCCTCCTACCTTCTGAAATGCACAGTAATGGGAGATTAGAAAATAGGCCCAGACAACATTAGTAAAATGGTCATCATTATAGAAGGTATTTTGGCTCCTTTCTAGTTTTTTGATTAATGTCTCCTCTCTGCAAGTCTCAGAGAAGGCAATGGCAACCCACTCCAGTACTCTTGCCTGGAAAATCCCACGGACAGAGGAGCCTGGTAGGCTGCAGTCCATGGGGTTGCTAAAAGTCAGACATGACTGAGCGACTTCACTTTCACTTTTCACTTTCATGCATTGGAGAAGGAAATAGCAACCCACTCCAGTGTTCTTGCCTGGAGAATCCCAGGGATCGGGGGGCCTGGTGGGCTGCCCTCTATGGGGTCGCACAGAGTCGGACACAACTGAAGTGACTTAGCAGCTCTGCAAGTCTCATTTACTCTCTACCCCACCCAACATTCTTCATATGACCTACAAGTGTTCTGATTATAACAGCTGAATATAGTGTTAAAATGGCCCTTGGTAGCTCCATTTCAATTTTATCAATGAGTGAAAGTCATGTATCTCATGAAGTCATGTTTTAGACATTTTTCTACAGTAGTTCTTTATAATTAACTGGCCCTGAAGTTCTTAGACTTCTTTCTAGAGCTTCTCAGTTATAAATACTTTTGAACTTCTCAATTATAAAGACTTTTTTCTCAATATAAAGCCCTTTCAGGTGAGAAAATGTTTGTTTATAATAGGAAACTCAAAATTATTATTTTAGTTCTTCAGATCGGACATCCTCATAGCTGCCATATCCTTCAATCAATCTCTTAAGCTGGGTTTTAATAATAAAATAAAAATACTAAATCTCCTTATCTTTCCCTTTACTATTCTGTTACTTAAAATACCTTGTCTAAATGCCAATGAAATTCTCTTCATTCCAGAATGTGCTATATCTGATCTGACTTCTTTTTAAATGGGTAAGATTTAAAACTGTTTACAATGAAGCATTGAGATTGACAAACCATGTTCTTTCATCATCTGCTCTATCTGCTCTCTTATGTTCTCAATATTACAGTTAAATGCCTTGGCCAACCGAGCAGCTGGGAAGGGGTATGAAAATGAAGACAACTATGCCAACATTCGCTTCAGGTTCATGAGCATTGAGAACATCCATGTGATGCGGAGCAGCCTGCAGAAACTCTTGGAAGGTACAGGGATTTCACCTGGGCTAGGCCAGAGTCTAAAGAGATCGCATAATTATGTAAGGAAAAAGTATGTCTGATTTTGGGGTAAAATATAAAAGCAACCAGCAGAGCAGAATCAATAGGTGATAACATTTTTGACTATAATGTGAATCCAGTTTGTATAGATAGTACTGAATTATAGCAGTGTTGGTCTGACAAAGGAACTACAGTGTTTAGTTTCATAACTCTGTGGAGTCCATCTGGGAAATAATGTATCTGTATACAATTATAGAGATTGCTATGTAGAGGTGGGTAGATCAACACAAATATAAGTGAATTTGGGATTTATTTCATCTTCCTCATTTAATCTGCTGTAAAGAGTCAGTCCAGTTTCATCACTGTGCTGATAAAGGGGGTGAATTTAGACTTCAAAGGAATAAAGCTGCTATCAAGCAATTTGGGTCATCTGTCATAGCTGCAAAATAATTGGTATCAGAATGGGGGCAAGGTGAGATCAGGGCCTCACAGGACTCTTTGAGTCTAGAACATTTCTCCCAAAGCCACTATCCAGGATTCCATGATGTGATATGTCATCTCAGGCACACATTAGGGAAAACCTGCCTTCCTTAAGTGAACTCCCTGTTCTTCCTCTTCTCAATTTTTTACTTATACTGTCTGCCAGGACCTCTCCTTCACATGACTCTTATCAGATCTTGTCTCCTCAGTCTGCAGCCCTTTTAGGGTATTAGGATTCCTCTTCCTTAGGTCTCTTCCTCCTTTCTTTTTTGTCCCAGAATATTATACAGTAGGAGAAGAGAACCTTTTGCAGATTTTTTTGAGGCAAAAGATTTCCCAGTGCAAAATGCATGAAAATTAACATAATTTTTTCAACTGTTGAGACACCACAGAACTGCAAGGGAGTAGGTGGTGATGTGGAAGTAGAGACAGATGTTAAGGGCTACAGAGTTAGGATGAGTAGGAGGAGTTAGAATGGGAATCAGATGTGTTTTCTAATAGCAGGAGATGTGAGTATTTTCCTATGGATACTATCTTCTGTCTCTGTTCTTTAGAGATTTCTGTGGTCTTGGGGGTGATTCTATGGACTTGAGAAAGCAAACCCAAACTAGGAGATATGGTAGACTCTAGCTCCAGTACTGTCCCTGATTCACTGTGTGATTTCCAACTAATTATTTAACCTTTCTGTGCCTCAGCTTCCTCATTTACGAAATGGGAATCCACTTTGTCTCCTTTCTTGTTGAATAAACTGAGGTAATTGTGAATTTCAATTTATGCTTCCTTTTCTACCTTAGTTTGTGAATTGAAAACTCCAACAATGAGTGAATTTCTTAGCGGCCTGGAGAGCTCAGGGTGGTTGAGACACATTAAAGCTATTATGGATGCTGGAATTTTCATTGCAAAGGTAATAATCAGGACTTTTAAGAACTTGCACTGACTTAATTATGGGATCTCTTAAAGTAACAGTGTATCATGGAAAGAATATAAGAAAAAGACACCTGATTTCTAGATTTAGGTCTACCACTAATTTAATGTGTGCCCTTGGCAAATCTCTTTCCTTCTCTAAGTTTCATCCTCTGTAAAGCAAGGTGGTTAGACTAGAATCTAATGACATAACTTTTTTTGGGGGGGGGTACTGAACTCTTTGACAATATCATTGACCCTCTCCCCTGGAAAAATGTACATATAGCTATGCATACAGAATATAGGCCTTAATTTCAGAGAGTATACAGTATATCCCTGGTTAAAAACTTAAATAATATCTTAAATAATAACTTAAATAATATCTCATGGTCCTTCCAACTCAAATACTCTGATGTATTTTTGTGTTGATTCTAAGGTACCAAGTGGAAGTAAGACTGGGTATAAAATAAATGCAGTTGGTTTCTATGGGTTTTCAGAGCTCTGAGTATAAAGCTGACCTTTCTGATGTTTTTGTATAGGTCTGCCTCTGAATACAGTCTAAGTAGACTTCATCACTCATTTATGCTGAGTCACTTAATTTCTGACTTTCAGAACCCTGGCTTCTGTATCATTTATTAGGTGATGTTAAAAAAAGAAGAAATTTGGAGTGTACGTTTTCTCATTTTGAAATTTTGTTTATATATTCCTACATGAGAACTTCCTCTCTTCACCCCACCCCAATGATTTGTTAGAAGTGAAGAAAAGGAGAGAATCACTTTCACCACTCTTTTGCCATTTTCTCAGTTGAAGATGAGATTTATAGCCTCTGCCTTAAAAGGTTTTTAAAAGAATGTGTGTATTTAACTATCTTAAATATCTAGCCCTAATATTTTTCAATTTCCTAGTCTTATTGCTTACATTTTTCATTGTAATATATTATTAGTGCTTACTGTGTGACCCCCGCCCAGGTCATTTCAAACCCATTATTCTAGCCGCTTACTGTGTGACCCCCACCCAGGTCATTTCAAACCCATTATTCTAGCCATTCTTTATACTGTTCCTTTTTTGCATGTACTATACTCATACATTTGTATTTCCTTTCTGAAACTGACTTCATGAGACCAAAGAGAGTGAGAATGGAGAAGAGGAATAGATTTGGTAGATAGTACAACCTCATAAACATTTGTGATTTAAAATGAATGGGTGAAAAAAAATAGGCTTGCATTTGTACAATTATCCTGTGTTTCCCATCTCCATAACACCTATATATCCCCAGCTTGAAAAAGTCAGCCTTGAATTTTCTCTCTTCCCCTCTGTCTGGTAATTGCCTCATCCTGTCAGCTATCCTCAAGTGTTTCTCAAATCTATCCTTTCTTTCCAGCCTCTGCCTTAAGTACTATAATAACTTTCTGACTGGTTTACTTGTCCCTAATAGTTGCTCCCCAGTTTGGCCACCAAATTGATTCTAAAGTCATCTTTCTTGAGAAAATATGATAATGTCACTTTAAACTCAAAATCCTGCAATGACTCCCCATTGCCCATAAGACCCTGGCAATCATGAAATCTTGTTCTCAAAAACACTATAGTATCCCTCCCTCTCTCTTTGTCTCTCGTTATCTTTATTTATGTTTCTCATTATAAAAGTTATACATGTACATTGTAGAAGTAAACAATTCTAAGTATATAACATAAAATGTATATATTCCCTGTAGTTTGCCCCCACAACATATACATCACTATTAATACTTTAATGTATGCCTCTAGATCAGCACTATTTGAACTTCCTGTGTTGATGGCTTCCCTTTTGGCCCAGAAGATAAAGAATCTGCCTGCATTGCAGGAGACCTGTGTTCAGTCCCTGGGTTGAGAAGATCCCCTGGAGCAGGAAATGGCAACCCACTCCAGTATTCTTGCCTGGAATATTCCATGGAAAGAGGAGCCTGGAGTCATAAAGAGTAGGACATGACTGAGTGAGAGGGTGCTTCCCAATTCATGTGATGTTGGAAATGTTCTGGATCTGTACTAATACAATAGCCACTAGCCACATGTGGGAGTTGTATACTTGAAATGTGGCTAGTGAGAGTAAGGAATTTAAAATTTTATTCAATTTTGATCAGTTTAAATTTAAATAGCCACTTGCGGCTAGTGACTACCATATGGCACAGTACAGGTCTAGATTTTCAGCATATATAATTATATATAGGGCTTCTCTGATATCTCACTTGGTAAAGAATTATAACACTATATATATTATTGTTACTACTTTGTAAAAGTAAGATTATGTTGTGCATATTTTTCTGCAACTAACTTTTTATACTTAATATATGATAAATATTTTCTAGGTCAGTTCAATCAGTACTACCTCATTTTTTTTCAGTGACTATATAATATTCCATTAAGTGAATATTTTAATTTCATTTATTAGGTGATGTTAATAAAAGAATTTGGAGTGTACATTTTCTCATTTTGAAATTTTGCTTATATATTCCTACATGAGAACATGCTCTCTTCACCACACCCCTATTATTTGGTAGAAGTGAAGAAAGGAGAGAATCACTTTTCACCTCTCTTCTGCCATTTTCTCAGTTGGAGATGAGATTTATAGCCTCTGGCTTAAAATATTGGTCCCTGTTAATAGACAATTCAGTTATTCACATTTTTTACAAATGCAGACATTGTTGCATCAAATAGCCTTGAACATATTTCTTTATATGTGTTGGCATTCTTAAAAGTGGATTTTCAGTTGAAGAGTATGAATATTTCAGTCTTTACTAGATGTGGCCAAATTGTCCTTCAACTAGGTTACACCAGTTTCCATTCCCACCAACAATGCCTCTTTCTCTACATAGCCAGCAATGGTTATCATCAGTCTTTTTAATTTTCCTCATTTGATAAGTGATGCATTTTATGTCCTGTTTTGATTTGCACTTCTTTAATTATTAGTGAAATTGAACATCTTTTCCTATCTACCAGTGACTTTTCACTCCATGTCGAGCTCTAAGGAAAGAGTGTAGCTGCTACTATTAGGCCTCTGATACTACCTGAAGTATTTGGTTAACTGGGAAGTTTAAAAGGTTGAGAACTTTTTTCCAGATTTCTGTAACTCTTGTCTTGCAACCTAACTATTTTTCTAGGAATATCATTTTTTTTTTTGTACCATCTATTACAGAGGTTACTCATTTTCCCACACCCCTGAACCTCACAGTCCATGGCAGGTTCAATACTCCCCTTGCTTTTTACAAAGCTTTCCTCCTTTTAGGTCTGTTTCAATTAGCTATGCTACTCTATACCTCTCCTGCTGCTGCTGCTGCTGTGTTGCTTCAGTCATGTCCGAGTCTGTGTGAGCCCATAGATGGCAGCTCACCAGGCTCCCCCGTCCCTGACACTTCTTCAGGCAAGAACACTGGAGTGGGTTGGCATTTCCTTCTCCAACGCATGAAAGTGAAAAGTGAAAGTGAAGTCGCTCAGTCGTGTCCGACTCTTCGCGACCCCATGGACTGCAGCCTACCAGGCTCCTCCATCCATGGGATTTTCCAGGCAAGAGTACTGGAGTGGGGTGCCATTGCCTTCTCCGATACCTCTCCTAGTGGCTCTCTTTTCTCCTTTAAGTACTTTGGAAACCATTTTAGGTAGGTGACTTCCTTTCCATCCTGATTCTTCCTCTCAATCCTGGGAGATTTGAATGTCCATGTACAAACCTATAAAACACTCAGCACTGATATAGTTCTTTGAACTTTTATACCCCAGTTCTCACACTTTTACTCCAGCTAACCTGGTTTTTCTGTCCCATGAAGACCTCTGCACTTTTAACTCCATTTTTTCCACCTTTTACTACTTTCTTCCCTATGGAGCCAAGACCTAGTTGTGTAGCACTTCATCCATTCCACCTTGCCTCTTTATCCTTCCATTCTACCTACCCTGATAATCTCATTCATTCTCTGCTTTTATATCCTGACTACTAAACAATGCTACAAAGGAGTAAATCCCATAGCCATGTTAATTGGTATTGAGTTTATGGTGTATAACATTGGTTGGGTCCCAGCCCTGTTCCACCAAGCAAGATATTTCTAATATGTATTTTACTTTCAAGCTGGCTATAGCACTGTTACTTTCCTCTCTATAAGCACATATTCAGACTTGTCTTCATCTTTATAGAAAAATAAAGGTAATCTCTCATCTTCCCACGCAACTATTTTTTCTCCTTCCTTGCTATCTTAGAGGAAATGGTGCCTCATACCTATATTCTTAATTCCATCCCCTCCTTCTTCAAGGAAACTTTTCCCCCTATATTTTCTTTTTCCCACCTCTCTTACATTTTTAACCTTTTCCTTTCACTGGCTTCATCCCTCAGAAATATGCTCGGCACTTTTTTTTTTTTTTTTTGGGCAGGGGGAGCTACACTGGATCTTTGTTGCTGTGAGGATTTTCTCTAGTTGCAGTGAGAGGGGACTACTCTCTAGTTGCAGTGCACAGGCTTCTCATTGTGGTGACTTCTCTTGTGCAGAACAGGCTCTAGGGCACACACACAGGCTTCAGTAGTTGTGAAACACAGGCTTTAATGCCCCACAGAATGTGGAATCTTCCCAGACCAGGGATTGAACCCATGTCCTCTGCATTGACAGGTGGATTCTTAACCACTCGGCCACCAGGGAAGTAAACTTAATACTTTCTTATTCCTAAGAAAAGAATTTTTCTTATCTTCTTATATTTACTGTTCTCTTTCCTCTTGCTTAGAGCTTTCTTGAAAGTAATTGACCTTCCTTATCCACACTTCCTCACATCCCTTCACTTTTCAGTTCACTATAATCCAGTTTCCTTCCATACCATTAGTACTCTTCTTGCTGAGGTCTCTGCTGCTACGGAGAAGGCAATGACACCCCACTCCAGTACTCTTGCCTGGAAAATCCCATGGATGGAGGAGCCTGGTAGGCTGCAGTCCATGAGGTCGCTAAGAGTCAGACATGACTGAGCAACTTCACTTTCACTTTTTACTTTCTTGCTGAGGTCTCAAATGACCCCTAGCTTGTCGATTTCAAGGTCACTCTTTAACCTTTGTTCTGTTTTCACCACTCTGCTACATTTGACATTGTTATCCCCATTCTCTTTGAACCATTTTTGTAGTTCTGGCCTTAATCCAACTACTATTTCCCATTTCTTTTTCTACCTTTCAGGCTTTTTCACAAGCTGACTCCTTTAATAGCTCTCTCCTTCCTCTACTTTCCCCTTAAAAGTTACTGCTTTTTAAGGTCTTTCCTTTTCTCACTGTGGTCTCTGCATGGACAGCACCAGTCATGCAGTTTCACTTACGATCTCTACTCATATTGTGGTCACATCTATACTCTGGCTCAGTTTCCTCGTTCTCCTAAACTCCAGACCCACATATACAGCTGTCCACTGAATGCCCCATTGAATATCCCCCAACTACCTCAGACTCTCCATGGCCTCAAATTAAATCTTACTTACTCTGAACACTAACTAAAACTTGTTTCTTCCTCTGTGTTTATTGTTCAGGCTAATGGTATTGTCATCCACTTAGTCATTACTAAATGAAACATTTAAGAGTCATTTTTGACTTTTCCCTCTCCTTTATCCCACATCTCTTCTCACACTATGTCCTATTAGATTTTTATTCTTAACATCTCTCTTCTCCTTTTCAGCCCCACTGCTACCACCTTTATTCAGGTGCTTATTACCTTTCACAATTTTGGTGGCTCTTTGACTGATCTTTCTAAATCCAAATTTATTCCCTCTTATTCTCCTTATTGTCACCATAGTGAGTACATCTGATCATGGTACTTCTCTGCTTTTAAAACTCCAGTGACTCCCTATTGCTACCAGATAAAGTGCACACTTGTCAATCTGAACCTTGCCCTCCTGGCCAGACTTGTCTCTCCTCACTCCCTCACTTCTAGTGTAGCCTCAACCACCAAGCTAGTTAATAATTCCTCACCTATGTCATGCCTCCTTGCCTTTGTAAATATTGTCAGATTATGCCCCTTGCCTGGAATATCCATTCCTCCTGGTCTATTGACAAATGTCTATTCATCTGACAAGGCCGACTTTAGTTGTCTCCTCTTCTTTAGTTATTATATGCCTTTGTTGTATCTGATGTTACCTTTCATTGTTTTAGTTATCATTGGTTTATAGTCATTCATTTAAATGTTTGTCTTTTTTGTATCCCCAGTGCACACTATAATGCATCTTGTATAGTCACTCAGTAGTTATTGGCTAGGTGAGTAGATGAATGAATGTGTGAATAAATGCCCTTCTTCCTCACCTGAGAAAATCCTACATTTTCTTCAAGGCTCAAGCTTCCCTGGCTCCTACAAAAGGCTACATTACCCTATAGCATCAGTTTTTCCACTGCATTGTATTTATTTACCTTTGGTAATCCTGAATAGTTTGCTCATTGAAGGCAGAAACTGAGTCTCATCTTTGTATCTCTAATCCTTAGCATATACATGACATAGAGGGATACATAATTAAGTGCTAGAATGATTAAGTGAATGCTCAATAGCTCCCATTGCCAAAATTGCCCAGGTTGAGGAACTGCCCATATTTTTACATCATTTTGATTGTATAGAAACTTACCTAAGACAGGTAAACCTCTCCACGTTAAGTTAAAAGTATTTATATTAGTAAGACTAAATGGCTGAAGATTCCGAAGCAAATTACTATCAGGTCTGGGACTGAGATGCAGAACTGTCTTGTTTTTGAGCATGAATTCTTCCTCTTGCCCACTCCTCGCTATAATAATTGATCCATGTCTTCTTCAGAAGTTTTATAAATGTAGATCTTCTTTTGTTTTTATTTTTACCCATATAATGTGCTGGTTTTGGTTTTCTTTTCCTATTAGGTAAGCTCACCTTCTGTTACATTTCTTTATTTTCTTTTTCATTCCCCATGTGTGCATGCTCAGTTGTGTCTTACTCTTTGCAACCCTATGGACTATATAGCCTATCAGGCTCCTCTGATTCTCCAGGCAATCCTATGGACAGAGAATAGTGGAGTGGGTTGCCATTTCCTTTTCCAGGGTCATTCCTCATATAGGATACCAATATTATGAGAAGAAATTAATGTAGCCCAGTTAAGACCAAGTTCTCCGCTGTATTGATGGTAACCATATATAATTAACCCAGCATGCTGTGTAAAAGTTGTTTATGGTACTTTTTGCCTCTTGTCTTTACAGGCAGTGAAGGTAGAAAAGACCAATGTCTTAGTCCATTGTTCTGATGGGTGGGACCGCACAGCACAAGTTTGCTCTGTGGCCAGCATCCTCCTAGATCCATTTTATAGGACATTCAAAGGACTCATGGTAAGAGAGCAGTGATTGGATTTTACCTTGCACAAGTGGGCGATTATGAATAGATCAAATATAACTCTCAACCAACTTGTTTTCTATAAGAAAGAGGTCTACAAAAACAGCTCTCGTTTTCAGTTTAGCTTCTTTCACTAAAGTAGGCATTTACAGTCTACATACTTTCCATTGCACACTCAACATAGTTTCTTACCCATCAGAAGATAAGTTGGATATAATAGGCTGGTTGGTGTAAGGTAAAGGAAAGACTCAAAAAGTTAACAAAGTTTAATGGATGATTGTTAAATAAGCAAACTGATGGGCTCATCATATTCAGTGTCAGCTGTCTTGATGTCAGACTGATGTTTGTTTTCTGGTGCTGAATCCAACACTTCTTACTTTGTCTTTCTATGAAACAGAACTTACAGTAGGAGTTTATCCTCATTTTTCTTTTGGAAATGCTTTATTTTTTTTTTAATGGTTGAAATGCATTTATACCAAGATTTGTTCTTGGTACAAACTCAAATACTGCCTTTGGATTCCTGTTTCTTCATAGGTTGAATTTACGTTTATCAAGATTTCGTTATGACTTATATAGCCTGCCACACATTATGTAAAAGCCAAAAATAATGTGACACTGAGTACAAATCCAGAATGATTTCTCCTGAGAGCTTTGAAATTTGAAGATAGCCTTTATAGGTCTTTAAAGGAAATCTAAATTACTTATTTATCATGTAGGAAATTAACTTTATGATCATTCAACACAAATTTGTACAAAGTCCACTTCAGCAAAGTGTTTTGATACTTTATCGGTATGATTAATTAATTTTATGATTTTTCTAATGCAAAGTTTTCTTTTTCTATAAAATAAAGATCCTGATAGAGAAGGAATGGATATCCATGGGCCACAAGTTCTCCCAAAGGTAAAAATATCCTCATTTTAAAGGTGGAGGCTAAGGAGAATTCAGTAGGGTGAGATTTATCAAAACCCTGATATATTCTTGTATAAGAAGGAAGAATAAGTTGAACATGGCATAAATCTCTTTTCATCAAGAAACACGTATTCCATACATAATGCTAAGGAATTAGGGACACAGGAGTAACTAGGCAATCATATATGCCTTCAAAGTGAAACAAATGATTATATCAAATCATTTAATATTTCAAGGAAGACTAGACATCACAGGCCACAGAGGAAAAAGAGCTTAACTGTGTTTGAAGAACACAAGATAGGCTTCCAGGAATAGGCAATATTTAAGGATGAATTTTAGGGACTGAATAGGAGTTTGCTAGAGAGAACAGTGGGCATTCAGGTAGAGGGAGTAATATCTAATGCAATGCAACTTTTAATCTTTTATAAGAAAAAAAAAAAGGCATTTGCACATTTCTGTTCTTTGGTAAGAGGTGGCTGCAAGGACTTATATTTATTTAGTGATCTAGTGCTATTATAAGCCAAACAGCCTCACTGAGACTTTGTGTGTTAAGAGAATAACAAATATTTATCAAATACCTAACAATATGCTGTAAACTATGTGAGACACTGAGCTGATAACAAAGGCACATAAAATATGAGTTTTACCCTCAAGGAGGTTGCTATTCAAGTCTTATTATCCCACATTGGTGTGTATACATTAAATTTCTTTTGATTACTACTCTCTAGCTATTTGGGTCCATCCATTTGTTCTTTTGTCAACAAACTTTGGTCCAGGCAATATGCCAGGTTTTGAGGGTACTGTATTAGACCAGATGTGTTTGCTGTCCCTTCTTCTATAGAAAATAAAATCAGTGATGACAGTATAGTATGATACGGGCTTCCCAGGTAGCACTAGTGGTAAAGGACCTGCTGGACAATGCAGGAGATGTAAAAGATAAGGTTTAGGTCCTGGGTTGGGAAGATCTCCTGGAGGAGGGGATTGCAACCACTCCAATATTCTTGCCTGGAGAATCCCATGGACAGAGGAGCCTAGTGAGCTACAGTTCATATGGTCACAAAGAGTCAGACATGACTGAAGTGACTTAAAACACACACATAGTATAACTGCTACAAGGGAACCTTACCCATGCTGGGCAAAGGAAAATTCCTAGAACTGGTGGTATTTTAGAACATTAAGAAGATGAGGTTGATCTATTTTTAGGTTTTGAGAAATCTCCATACTATTTTTCACTCTGGCTGCACCATTTTATATTCCCACAAGCAAGTAGGATGGTTCCCTTTTCTCTATATCCTTGGCCAGTATTTGTTGTGTTTCTTTTTGAGTTTCTTTGTGGGTATATATCTGAGAAAAAACAAAAACATTAATTTAGAAACATACAGTGCACCCCCATGTTCATAGCAGCATTATTTACAGCTGCCAAGGTGTGGAAGCAACATAAGCATCCATCAATAGATGGGATAAAAAGGACGTTGTATATATAAATAGATACAGAGTGGAATACTACTCAGCTATAAAAAGGAGTGAAACTTTGTCATTTGCAGCATCATGGATGGACTTTGGAGGGCATTATGCTAAGTGAAATGAGTCATACAGAGAAATACAAGTACTGTATGATATCACTTGCATGTGGAATCTAAAAAATACAACAAACTAGTGAATATAACAAAAAACTAGCAGACTCACAGATGTAGAGAACAAAGTAGTGGTTAGGAAGAAACTAGGGAAGAGGGGTAAAGAGAGGAGTAGGTAGGAAAGGTAAAGGAAAGACTCAAAAAGTTAACAAAGTTTAATGGATGATTGTTAAATAAGCAAACTGATGGGCTCATCATCTTCAGTGTCAGCTGTCTTGATGTCAGACTGATGTTTGTTTTCTGGTGCTGAATCCAACACTTCTTACTTTGTCTTTCTATGAAACAGAACTTACAGTAGGAGTTTATCCTCATTTTTCTTTTGGAAATGCTTTATTTTTTTTTAATGGTTGAAATGCATTTATACCAAGATTTGTTCTTGGTACAAACTCAAATACTGCCTTTGTATTCCTGTTTCTTCATAGGTTGAATTTACTATGTTTATCAAGATTTCGTTATGACTCATATAGCCTGCCACACATTATGTAAAAGCCAAAAAACAAAACAAAACAAAAAATGTGACACTGAGTACAAATCCAGAATGATTTCTCCTGAGAGCTTTGAAATTTGAAGATAGCCTTTATAGGCCTTTAAAGGAAATCCAAATTACTTATTTATCATTTGGGAAATTAACTTTATGATCATTCAACACAAATTTGTACAAAGTCCACTACAACAAAGTGTTTCGTAGGTAGGAAATTTTTTAAGAGGGTTATGAAATTATATGAAATCATTTGTCTGAAACTTGTGAAAATCATAAAGCACTATAGATTTAAAGAATCTTTCATGCAAAAAGTTTTAAAAAAGATTTGTATAAATCAAAACTATAATAAGATATCACCTCACACTGGTCAGAATGGTCATCATCAAAAAAATCTACAAACAATAAATGCTGGAGAGGATATGGAGAAAAGGGAACCCTCTTGCAAAGTTGGTAGGAAAGTAATTAGATACAATAACTATAGAAGACAGTATGGAGATTCCTTTAAAAAATAGGAATAAAACTACCATATGACCCAGCAATCGCACTGCCAAGCATATACCCTGAGGAAACAAAACTGAAAAAGTCATATGTACCCCAATATTCATTGCAGCACTATTTACAATAGGTAGGATATGGAACAACCTAGATGTCCATTGACAGATGAATGGATAAAGAAGCTGTGGTGTGTATATACAATAGAATATTACTCAGCCATTAAAAAAAAAACCACACATTTGAGTCAGTTCTAATGAGGTGGATGAACCTAGAGCCTATTATACAGAGTTAAGTAAGTCAGAAAGAGAAAAACGAATGTCGTATATTATCACATATATATGAAATCTAGAAAGATGGTACTGATGAACCTATTTGCAGGGAAGGAAAAGAAATGCAGATGTAGAGAACAAACTTATGGACATTGGATGGGAGGGGGAAGGAGAGGGTGGGATGAAAGTAGAGAGTAACATGGAAACGTATATACTACCATATGTAAAAAAGATCAGTTCAGTTGCTCAGTCGTGTCCGATTCTTTGTGACCCCATGGATAGCCAATAGGAATTTAAAATAGATAGCCAATGGGAATTAGCTATATGACTCAGAGAACTCAAATTGGGGCTCTGTAACAACATAGAGTGGTGAGATGGGTGGGAGGTAGGAGGTGGGAGGGAGGTTCAAGAAGGAGGGGGCATATGTATACCCATGGCTGATCAAATTGATATATGACAGAAGCCCAATACAATACTGTAAAGCAGTTGTTATTCAATTAAAAATAAATAAATTTTAAAGAAGATTAAAGATTTGAAAGAAATAGTGGGTGTTTTGTAGAATGACTCCTTAGGAGAAAAGAGGGATAAAGACTTCCATCCAAATGAAAACATTTAGCTTGAGGTATAACCAAGAACCACCCTTACAGCAGAAAGCAAAGAGGAACTAAAGAGGCTCTTGATGAAAATGAAAGAGGACAATGAAAAAACTGTCTTAAAACTCAACATGTGAAAAACTAAGACCATGGCATCTGGTCCCATCACTTCATGGCAAATAGATGTGGAAACAGTGGAAAGAATGGAAACAGTGAGAGACCTTATTTTCTTGGGCTCCAAAATCACTGCAGATGGTGACTGAAGCCAGGAAATTAAAAGACGCTTGCTCCTTTAAGAAGAAAATTAAATCCTTGCTCCATAGAAGAAAATCTATGACCAACCTAAACAGCATATTAAAAAGCAGAAACATTACTTTGCTGACAAAGTTCCACATATAGTCAAAGCTGTGGTTTTTCCAGTAATCATGTATGGATGTGAGAGTTGGACTATAAACAAAGCTGAGCACCGAAGAACTGATGCTTTTTTTTTTTTTTTAATTTTATTTTATTTTTAAACTTTACAATATTGTATTAGTTTTGCCAAATATCGAAATGAATCCGCCACAGGTATACCTGTGTTCCCCATCCTGAACCCTCCTCCCTCCTCCCTCCCCATACCCTCCCTCTGGGTCGTCCCAGTGCACCAGCCCCACGCATCCAGTATTGTGCATCGAACCTGGACTGGTGACTCGTTTCATACATGATATTATACATGTTTCAATGCCATTCTCCCAAATCTCCCCACCCTCTGTCTCTCCCACAGAGTCCATAAGACTGTTCTATACATCAGTGTCTCTTTTGCTGTCTCATACACAGGGTTATTGTTACCATCTTTCTAAATTCCATATATATGCGATAGTATACTGTACTGGTGTTTTTCTTTCTGGCTTACTTCACTCTGTATAATAGGTTCCAGTTTCATCCATCTCATTAGAACTGATTCAAATGTATTCTTTTTAATGGCTGAGTAATACTCCATTCTGTATATGTACCACAGCTTTCTTATCCATTCATCTGCTGATGGGCATCTAGGTTGCTTCCATGTCCTGGCTATTATAAACAGTGCTGCGATGAACATTGGGGTACACGTGTCTCTTTCCCTTCTGGTTTCCTCAGTGTGTATGCCCAGCAGTGGGATTGCTGGATCATAAGGCAGTTCTATTTCCAGTTTTTTAAGGAATCTCCACACTGTTCTCCATAGTGGCTGTACTAGTTTGCATTCCCACCAACAGTGTAAGAGGGTTCCCTTTTCTCCACACCCTCTCCAGCATTTATTGCTTGTAGACTTTTGGATCGCAGTCATTCTGACTGGCGTGAAATGATGCTTTTGAACTGTGGTGTTGGAGAAGACTCTTGAGAGTCCCTTGGACTGCAAGGAGATCCAACCAGTCCATCCTAAAGGAAATCAGTCCTGAATATTCATTGGAAGGACTGATGCTGAAGCTGAAACTCCAATACTTTGGCCACCTGATGTGAACTGACTAATTGGAAAAGACCCTGATGCTGGGAAAGATTGAAGGCAGGAGGAGAAGGGGATGACAGAGGCTGAGATGGTTGGTTGGCATCACCCACTCGATGGACATGAGTTTGAGCAAGGTCCGACAGTTGGTGATGGACAGGAAAGCATGGCGTATTGTAGTCCATGGGGTCACAAAGAGTTGGACATGACGGAGTAACTGAACTGAACTGATAACTAAGAACACCTCTTCAGTGGAGACTACATGGAAGGACAGGTGGAGAAGGAACTAGGTTTGTAAATGTCCAAGGCAGAAGTTAGATATTTTTACTTGATGGCCTTGATCGTTTTCATTAATACTGTAGACGTCAATGTTAAATGTGTCAGGGTTACAGAAGATAGCTTAAAATTTGCAAGAGCTGTTAAGGGTTAATGGGAAAACTGTGTTAAGGATATACATAAAGGTTGCTGCTGCTGCTGCTGCTGTTTAGTTGCTTCAATCGTGTCCCACTCTGTGCGACCCTATGGACTGCAGCCTGCCAGGCTCCTCTGTCTTTGGGGATTCTCCAGGCAAGAATATTGGAGTGGATTACCATGTCCTCCTCCAGGGGATCTTCCCAATCCAGAGATTGTACCCAGGTCTCCCACATTGCAGGCCAAGTCTTTACTGTTTGAGCCACCAGGGAAGCCAAAGGATACTGGAGTAGGTAGCCTATCCCTTCTCCAAGGGATCTTCCCGACCCAGGAATTGAACCCAGGTCTTCTGCATTGCAGGTGTATTCGTTACCAGCTAAGCTATCAGGGAAGCCCATTAATGAAGGTTACTTGGGAGCAATTAAATTCCAGCTGAGTATGGAGACTTAAGTTGTCAATTTGCCTGGTTTTAAATTTTTCTCAAGCAGCATTCATCAGTCAGCATGTGGAAGTAGAGAACATAGCTTTGTTTGTTCCTCAGTGGTTGGATTTTGAAGGAAAATAATGACAAAAAAAGACCAGAAAGTTGAAGAAAATGGGGAAAGAATAGTTGGTGGGGGAAGATCTAGAATATAGAATAGTAAGGAAGCTAGGAGGAATCTGGCAAGTAGAGAGGTCCAAAGATGAGGGCTCGATGAGGTAAGTTGAGCAGCTTTTGGAAATATAATATGTGGTGATCAGAACAGGATATTGATATTAAGGTTTCAAAGTGGAGGAAGCACCTTTAGCTAACATCAAGAAACATGGATGCCATGGATACACAAGCCTGATGTGAAGTAGATAAAGGTAAAGATCGGTGAAGTAGATTAGTTAGTTAAAGAGTCTAAGCCAGTGTAGGTCATCTGCATCTACTCCAAAGATAAGTACTTACAACTGGAGTCAGATTCTTCAGAAAATGTAGAGAAGTGACCCAAATATTGTAGAAGATAACACTGAGGAAAATGAATGAGCATGACCCATAATGGAAGTATTTTTAAGAGAGTAAAAGGAGTAGTTGAATGCAGTGGTAATGAGGAGAAAATTGATCCCACTTCAGCTTTCTTTTAGGATTATGATACATGAAGAGTGAATAACGAGCCTTCTCCATTTTATTTGGGGCCCAAGAAGTAGTGTCCTTGGTGAGGTAGATTTCAATTATATCAAAAGATAGAAAATTCAGTGTAGAAGTTAAGGATGCCATGCATGTTTACAGTGGATTAGGGCTTCTAGTGGATGGTAGAGTTGGGAAAGAGCATCATGGGAGAGAAAACATTAAACAGTTCTGGGATGAGATTTTTTTCATTCATTTAAGGAATGTATTAAATACTATTTTTACACCAGGCACTGTCCAGTAAACAACATAGATATGACCTTTGTTCACATTAAGCTAAATGTAACTGTTAAATTAATTGAAATTAAATATAATTGAAAATTCAGTTCCTTAGTCATACTAGCCACATTTAAAGTGCTTAATAGTGACTGCCATATTGGACAGCACAAATATGGAACATTTCAATCATTGTAGAAAGTTCTATTGTAGAGAATACAAAAGGAAATAGAATAGATGACCAAAAGGTTTACAATCTGGATAATAGTGAAAGTTGCTGGTGGCTAAGAGGTCCACTGGGATTAATGAACTTTGAGATTCTAAGTTGTATTTTGGCATTAGGTATTTCCCTACCAATTCCAATACAGAAACTGAAGGTGACCTTGCTATAGCCTGTTCCAAACAGTGTAATCCCTGATGTTAATCATTGTCTTTCTTTACCTTTACTTGTATCTCTTAGGTGTGGCCACCTGGATGGGGACTCTAAAGAAGTATCCCCTATTTTCACACAGTTCCTAGACTGTATCTGGCAATTAATGGAACAATTTCCATGTGCCTTTGAATTTAATGAAAATTTCCTGCTGGAAATTCATGACCATGTTTTCTCCTGCCAGTTTGGGAACTTCCTTGGAAACTGCCAGAAGGATCGAGATGATCTGAGGTGAATTCAGTTTGTGAGAAAACACTGAATAGGGAGAGGATATCAGTATAAATTTACTAGTCACCCTGAATTTGGGACAGCAGTTCACAAAAGGGGAGGAGATGACAACTATAAAAATAATTTTTGAAGCATAAAACACTTGGTATTTGTATGGGTATTCCTCAAAACCTCAGATTCTTTATCTGTAAAATAGGGTTAATAATATATAATTTTCAGATCTATCATAAGGAACCAATAAAGCAATGGATGTGCAAGGATTTTATAAGGAATGAGTGTATGAGTAGTCATTAGCTACTATCCTTTATCATTTGTGTCTAAGATCACTAAATAGCAGGTCATAGGCCAAGTCTGGCTTAACAGGTATATTCTGTTTCATCTGTAGAGTATTTTTTAAACTGTTAATTAGTAGTCAGCATTTAAATATCATGATATTTCACATAAAAATCCAGTTGTTTTAGGATTTTTTTCCAAAATCAAAAAGCCACTGTGGCAAAATATTCTGCAATATGAGGAACTCTGGCAGTATTGGACCTGCATTTTCTAATGGCAATAATCAGTTGGAGCTGAATAATAGCCTGCTCCATTTGAATGAAGCAAGCTCACTGTTGTTTGCCACAATTCTCACTATTCTCTGTTGTTTATTCTCAGCTCACTTCATATGTTACTTCCCCAGCTCCTATAGGCACTTGAATTGGTACCGGACTTAAACTCTAACATGCTCACAGTGTATAAAATGTAAATAATTTTTGAGGTTGACAATACAGAGTTTCTGGGAATAGCATTCTCCTTGTTTTAGAGTCAGAAGAAAAGAATAGAGAGGGGAAGTGACTATCTCACAATCTACTCTAGTTTCAGAGTTGTTAACTGAGTAGCAGTTAGCTCAAGGGATGGTTCGGGGAGGGAGGTGGAAGAGGGGTTCAGGATTGGGAACACGTGTACACCTGTGGTGGATTCATATTGATGTATGGCAAAACCAATACAATATTGTAAAGTAATTAGCCTCCAATTAAAATAAATAAATTTAAATAAAAAAATAAAGTTCTCAGGCCCTGCTATGATATATCTTGGATAAGTCAGATGATATCTCTAATTCTGTTTTCTTGTTAACACTGAGAACAGTGGTGAATTTTGCTGCTTCAAAATCTGTAGTTACTTAGTACCTTCTGTGCACATTTCTATTTCATTTTGCAACTAGAACTTTCTTACCCTCTTCCCAAATGCTTATAAACACATTTGTTCTGTCTCTGACCTGCTTTTCTAGCACTAAAATCAGAGATCTTTTCCGTATACTTTTTCTCCACCCTCTTAAAATGAGGCTAATATATCGTCAACCCATTCCTCACACAAATCTGAATCTACATGTAAAAGATTAAAAATTTTAGCATATGCTTTAATAGTGGTTATATAAAACAAGCAGACATATCATTCATCCATGAAAGAAAAGACATGGACTCTAGGATCAGAGAGACCTGGGTTCAGATTTTGGCTCTGTCACCTACTAGCTATGTGACTTTTTGCAAATTAATTTTTGTCTCATTTTCTCATTATTATTTTGGGACTAAAATATCTTACAAGGTTTTATTATGAAATTTAATAGGGTATTTTAAGTAGAGTCTGGGACAGTGTTTGACACATAGTAAATAGTTAATAAATACTACTTACGTTACCACTGCAAGATTTTTTTTTCTTTTTTCAACCAACAACAAATGAGAAAGATGCATATACAGTTCCTTTGGCCTCATTGAAATGGTCTGAGGATTCTAAAAGTTACAAGACTATAATTTTTACGTCATATACCCCATATCAGTTCTCTTTGTTGTCCTCCTAGAGCTTTCTTTGACACTTTATGAGCAAATGAACTTCCCATGTGTGGATACACAGCAGCTTTCATTGGGGACAATGAATTCCATGCTTTTTATGTGTTAACTAAGTCGCTCCCCAGGGACTCAGCTAAGGGATAAGAAGAATCAGTCTTGTAATATAAATATCAAAATCAGTGCTGCACACCTAGGATAACTCACAAATATTTGCCAATATAAATTGCTACATTGTCTTTCACTGTCTTGTACCTTCTGAGGGGAGGAGAAGCTGGCTCGAAATAAAATATAGAAAAGCCAGAAATTCACCTCTTGTCTGTTAATTTACCAGATTTTTAAAAGGAATTCTAGATTTTTTAAAACTGGAAAGGTTATTCATGGAATCCAAGATTTGGAAGACACCTTAAAGATCACATTATACAAATGAGAAAATAGGCCCAGAAAGGGCTAGGGACATCCCTAAGATTACATCACTACTCTGTGACAGAGACAGAGAGTCTGCATATATACTCAACACGTTTCTCTTCAATGTGGAACACTTTCTAATCTCTTTAAAAATGGATAAGTTGAAGCCCAGATAATTTGTTACTCTATCATTCTTCATTACCATTTATTTTTATTTTCCTTGTATCATATCCTAGCCTTCTGTCTTAGGTTACTTGTTAATAGAATTTAGATGATTGTCAAGTTCAGCAAATCTATTGATGTTACCTGCTTGCTGCTTTTAATTTTTTGGCTTGTTTTTCTTTTCTTACAGAATATATGAGAAAACCCATTCAGTGTGGCCTTTCTTGGTTCAGAGGAAACCAGACTTCAGGAACCCTCTCTATAAAGGCTTCACTATGTATGGGGTACTAAATCCTAGTACTGTGCCCTACAACATTCAGTAAGTTCCTAAGCTGTTCATCCTTTCTTACAGCAAACCCCAAGGCCTCAGCTTCTTTGCCTCTCCTTGTATAGCTGACATCATCTCCATAACCCAAGCTATGGAGTAGGACATTCTTTCCCAGATTATCCATTCCTTGCTGCCTCTGAAAGCAAGACCACACTCCCATTGGTTTTCAGGGCTTTGTAGTTACTTGCTTAGGGAAATAAACAAGAAACAATAGTTTATTTATAGTAGTACAACCAGTCAAGGTGTAGGTTGTTTCATTCCTTTTAGTCTTTCCTTATGTATTTCTCTTCTTTCTTATCCTTTTCCCTGACAAAGAGAAGGAAAAACAGAGAAAGAGAATGTGCTGATATAGTTTGTTCTACTTTCCCCACAAAGTGTTAAGTACAGGGTGCCATGCTCACTGACCACAATTCAATGAGTACAAGACAGAACTGAATGCATTTATTAAGTCTAATGGTTTATTTTGTATATTCTGTAGGATTTTATATATGTAAGATCATATCATTTCTGAATAGATATTGTTTTAATTATTCCTTTCCAATTTGGATGCCTTTTATTTTCTTGCCTTATGTAGAACTTCCAGTGCTGAATAGAAGTAGTGAAAGCTAGCATCCTTATATTGTTCCTTATCTTAGGGGGAAATCTTTCAGTCTTTCTCCATTGAATATGTTATAATTTTATTTTACAAATGACCCTTATCATGTTTGGGAGAAGGCAGTGGCACCCCACTCCTGTACTCTTGCCTGGAAAATCCCATGGATGGAGGATCCTGGTGGGCTACAGTCCATGGGGTCGCTGAGGGTTGGACACGACTGAGCGACTTCACTTTCACTTTTCATTTTTATGCATTGGAGAAGGAAATGGCAACCCACTCCAGTGTTCTTGCCTGGAGAATCCCAGGGACGGGGGAGCCTGGTGGGCTGCCGTCTATGGGGTTGCACAGAGTCGGACACGACTGAAGCGACTTCATTTTATCATGTTTAGGACATTCCGTTCTGTTCCTAGTTTGTTGAGTGTTTTTATGACGAAAGTGTTTTAGATTATATCAAATGTTTTTTCTGAATCATGTTGAGATGCAGATGATTATGTGTTATTTTCTCCTTAATTTTATTTTTTGTTTGTTTTTGTTTGGCCACACTACACGGCTTGAGGCATCTCTGTTCCCTGACCAGGGATTGAACCCAGGCCATTGTAGTGAAAGCTCAGAATCCAGGGCATTAGGCCACCAGAGAACTCCCTCTTGTTAATTTTGTTAATGTGGTGTGTAGCGCTGATTGATTTTCAGATTTTGAACCAACCATGCTTTCCTAGGGTAAATCCCACTTGGTCATGGTATATAATCCTCTTACTATGCTGCTGCATTTAGTTTCCTAGTATATTGTTGAGGATTTTTGCATCTATATTCATAAAGCATATTAATCTACAGTTTTATTTTCTTATAATGTCCTGGTCTGGCTTTGGTATCAAGGTTATAGTGACCACATAGAATGAGCTGAGCATGTTCCATACTCTTCAACATTTGGAATAGTTTGAAAGAAATTATTGTTAATTCTTCAATGTTTAGTAGAAGTCACCAGTGAAGCCATCTGGTCCTGAATTTTTCTTTGTTGGGAATTTTTTGATTACTGAATCAAAAACTGTTATAGGTCTGTTCAACTTTTTTAGTTCTTGAGTCATTTTTGGAAGTTTGTGTGTTTCTAAAAATTTTTCCATTTCATCTAATTTGTTGACATGCAATTGTTCATGACTTTCTCTAGTATTTTTCTTTATTTATATAAGTTCAATAATAAAATCCCTAACTTAATTTATGGGAGAAGGCAATGGCACCGCACTCCAGTACTGTTGCCCGGAAAATCCCATGGATGGAGGAGCCTGGTAGGCTGCAGTCCATGGGGTCGCTAAGAGTCAGACACGACTGAGTGACTTCACTTTCACTTTCCACTTTCATGGCATTGGAGAAGGAAATGGCAACCCACTCCAGTGTTCTTGCCTGGAGAATCCCGTGGATGGAGAAGCCTTGTAGGCTGCAGTCCATGGAGTCGCACAGAGTCGGACACGACTGAAGCGACTTGGCAGCAACTTAATTTATGATTTTAGTAATTTGAGACTTTCCTCTTTTATTTTTTGAGGCCAAAATACCTTCGTTTAATGTCAAAAGCATCTTGTACATAAACTGGATAATACATATTAAATGATGCATTTCTGTTACTTTTAGGGATTTGAGGGGCATTTTTCCAGTTTTATTGTGATATAATTGACATATAACATGGTGTAAGTTTAAGGTATATAGTGTGATGATCTGATACATGTAAATATTGTGAAATGCTCACCACAACAAGATCAGTTAGCACATCCTCTACTCATACAGTTACCATTTTGCTGTTTGCTGTTATGGCGAAAACATTAATGCTCTACAATCATAGCAAAATTTGGAATGATTCACAAATTTGCATGTTATTATTTTACACCTGTCATGCTAATCCCTGTATCATTCCAACTGTATTATATATGCTGCCAAAATGAGCACCCTCTCATTGTTTTTAATAAGTTTAACTTAACATTTTATTGAATTTATTAATCTTTTCAAAGAACCAACTTTAGTTTTGTTGATATTCATTTATCTCTGTTTTAATCTTTATTATTTCTTCCCTTATGCTAACTTTGGGTTTAATTTGCCTTCCCTTTTTAGCTTCATAAGGTATAAGATTAAGTCTTTCTTTTTAATGAATGCACTTACAGTTATAAATTTCCTTTTTAGCAGTTCTTTCTCTGTATCCCATAAGTTTTGGTATATTGTATTTTTGTTTATATCAATCCCAAAGTACTTTTTAATTTGAATTTCAGATAGTTCAGTTTAGTCGCTCACTCATGTCTGACTCTTTGCGACCCCATGGACTGCAGCACACCAGGCCTCCCTGTCCATCACCAACTCCCAGAGTTTACTCAAACTCAGATAAACAAACAATAATTTGCCTAAAAAGCTTAGATCCTTTGATTCACTTAAAGACAGTTCTAAAATATAAGAAACAATGAATTGGGGCATTCAAGACAAAGCCTTTCTCTCCTCCCTTAGTGTCATCGTCACCCAGGTGAGACTCCCTGAACATCCATTTTCCCATGCAGGTTCCAGGATGCAGTCAGTTAAATCACTTTATTCCATAAAAGTCTACAGAATAGATTCTAAGGAAGGGGATATGTGGGTTTAAGGGAATGTGTTATTTAATTTGTTATGTGTAATGCCAGACTGAGCCTGACCCTCTTGTGGGATAGAAGCACTGCTTCTCCCTTTCTCTCTGCAGGCAGAGCTTGACTTCCAGCCCAATCCCTCTATCTACTTCCTTCAAGAAACAGCTCTGCCTTTTTCCCTGACCCTTTTCATCAACAGTGTAAGGTTCTAACCAGTGCTGTAATGAGCTATATTGGAGCCTGTTGCAATGGGTCTATATATGTGCTTACCATCTCCTACTACCCTGTTCTCTGTATCTATGTGTTTATCTTTTTTGTTTTTCTTTTTATTCCACATGTGAGTGAAATCATATTTGCCTTTCTCCATCTGACTTATTTCACTTAGCATAAAACCCTTAATATCCATCCATGTTGTCACTAATGGCAAGATTTTGCCTTTTTATGGCTGAGTAGTATCCTGTTGTATATATATGTATTATGTGTATATTTGTATATATATATATATTTTTCTTTTCTTTTCTTTATCCATCCATCAATGAGCACTTGGGTTGTTTCTGTGCCTAGGCTATTGTAAATAAATCTGCAACATACATAGGGGTGGTATGTATCTTTTCAAACTATTATTTTTGCATTCTTCATATGAATACCCAAAAGTAGAATAGCTGGAAAATATGGTATTTCTTTCTTAACTTTTTGAAGTATCTCCATACTGTTTTCCATAGTGGATGCATCAAATTACATTCCAATCAGCAGTGCACGAGTGTTCACTTTTCTCTATATCCTTTCCAACACTTGTTTCCTGCCATTGATACTAGCCATTCTGATGGGTGTGAGATGATATATTGGGGTTTTGATGTGCACTTCCCTAATAATTAGTGATGTTGAACTTATTTTCATGTGCCTGTTGGCTATCTGTATGTTTTTTTTGGAAAAATGTCTGTTCAGATCCTCTGCCCATTTTTTAAAAAATGTCATGTATGAAACGAGATGCCAGTCCAGGTTCAGTGCACGATGCTGGATGCTTGGGGCTGGTGCGCTGGGAAGGCCCAGGGGGATGGTATGGGGAGGTTGGGAGGGAGGAGGGTTCAGGATGGGGAGCATGTGATTTTTTTTTTAAAAATAAAATTGAAAAAAAAAAAAAAAAAATCAGGTTGTTTATTTTGTTGTTGCTGAGTTATATGAGTTCTTTATATATTTTATATATTAATCCCATATCATATATTTGCAAATGACTTGTCCCATTTGGTAGGTTGTCCTTTCATTTTGCTGATGGTTTCCTTTACTGTACAGAAGATTTTTAGTTTGATGTAGTCCCACTTGTTTATTTTTGCTTTTGTTTTCCTTGCCTGAGGAGAAAGATATTGCTAAGACCAACGTCAAAGAGCATACTGCCTATGTTTTCTTCTAGGGGTTTTATAGTTTCAGGTCTTATACTCCAGGATTTGATCCATTTTAAGTTGAATTTTGTGTCTGCTATGGGATAGTGGTCTAGTTTCTTTTTTTTTTTTCCCTACACGTGGATTGTCCAGTTTTCCTAACACCAATTATTGAGGAGACTACCTTTCTCCATAGTATGTTTTTTGCTCTTTTATCATAAATTAATTGTCCATATGTGCATGAGGTTATTTTTGTGCCGTCAATTCTGTTTCATTGTTCTATGTATCTTTTTTTCTGCCAATGCTATGATGTTTCTGATACTGTAGCTTTGTGGTATGATTTGAAATCAGGGAGGGGAATACTTTCACTTTGTTCTTTTTCCTCAGAATTTATTTTGCTATTTAAGTGAAAAGTGAAAGTGTTAGTTGCTCATTTGTGTCTGACTCTTTGTGACCCCATGGGCTGCAGCCAACCAGACTCTTCTCTCCATAGAATTCTCTAGGCAAGAATACTGGTGTGGGTAGCCATAGCTTTCTCTGGGAATCTTCCCGACCCAGGGATTGAACCTGGGTCTCCTGTATTGTAGGCAGATTCTTTACCATCTGAGCTACCAGAGAAGCCCAGGATGCACATAGATTTTCGGATGTTTTGTTCTGTGACAAATATCATCAGGATTTTGATAAGGATTGAATTGAATCAGTAGATTGATTTGGTAATATGGACATTTTAGTAATGTTAATTATAATCCACAGCCATGGAATGTCTTTCCATTTCTTTGTGTTTTGTTAACTTTCTTTCAACAGTGTCATAGATTTTAGCAAACTGGTCATTCACTTCTTAGTTAAATTTATCCCTAGGTATTCTTTGTCTTGTGATTGTAAATAGGATTATTTTCTTTTTAATTTCTCCTTCTGCTTGTCTGTTGTTAAGGTGTAGAAACTCAAAAGATTTTGCATATGAATTTTGTACCCTGCAACTTTATTAATTTACTATTTCTAATAGTTTTTTTTTTTTTTTTTTTGCTGGAGGCATTAGGATTTTTAATATATAAAATCATGTCATCCATAAATAGTTACAGTTTTAGATCTTATTTTCCAATTTGGATGCCTTTTATTTCTTTTTCTTTTGTAGTTTCTCTGACTAGGACTTCTCATATTGAATAAGACTGGCAAGAGTGGGCATCCTTGTCTTGTTCCTAATCATAGAGGTATAGCTTTCAGTTTTTCTTTTTGAATATGATGTTAGCTGTGGGCTTGTCATATATGACTTTTATAATGTTGAGGTACATTTACTCTATACCCATTTTATTGAGAGTTTTTATCATAAATGAGTATTGAATATTGTCAAATGCCTTTTGTGCACCTATTGAGATGATCATATAATTTTTATTCTTAATTTTGTTGATTTGGTATATCTCATTGGTTGGTTTGTGAATGTTGAACCATCCTTGCATTCCTGGAATAAATCCCAATTGTCCACATTGTATCCTTTTAATGTATTGTTGTATATGTTTTGTTAATATTTTGTTAACCACTTTTGTGTCTGTGTTCATTAGAGATACTGACCTATACAATTTTTTTTTTTAATTACTGCATTACTCTTGTCTGGTTTTGGTATTAGGTAATATTGAGCTCATAAAATGTGTTAGCAAGCATTCTCTCCTCTTCAATTTGACAAGGGTGGACATTAACTCAACTTTTAATGTTGGGTAAAATTCACCTGTGAAGGGATCTGATTCTTGATTTTTTTTCCTCAGGGTGAGTTTTTTGATTACTGCTTCAGTCTCTTTACTAGTGATCAGTTTATTCATATTTCCCATTTCTTCATTATTCACTCTTGGACAGTTGTATAATTCTAAAAATTTATCTGCTTTTGCTAAGTCGCTTCAGTTGTGTCTGACTCTGTGCAACTGCAGAGACGGCAGCACACCAGGCTCCCCTGTCCCTGGGATCCTCCAGGCAAGAACACTGGAGTGGGTTGCCATTTCCTTTTCCAATGCATGAAAGTGAAAAGTGAAAGTGAAGTCGCTCAGTCGTGTTTGACTCTTAGCGACCCCATGGACTTCAGCACACCAGGCTTCTCCATCCATGGGATTATCCAGGCAAGAGTACTGGAGTGGGATGCCACTGCTGCTTTTAGGTTATCTAATTTGTTGCTGTATAGCTGTTCACAGTATTGTCTTATAATTATTTGTATTTCTGTGGTATCCATTGTAATTTCTTCTGTTTTGTTTTTTATTTTATTTAGCTGAGCCTTCTATATTTTTTCTCTTAATGAGTTATGCTATAATGTTGGTCAATTTTGTTTATCTTTTAAAAAACCAGCTCCTAGTTTCATTCATATTTTCCTGTTGTCTGTTTCATCTCTATTTCCTCTATTTCTGCTCTGGTCTTTATTATTTCCTCCTTTCCATTAACTCTGAGCTTTGTTTGTTGTTTATTTTATAGTGCTTTTAGGTTTATGGTTATATTGTTTTTTGAGATTTTTCTTGTATCCTGAGGTAGGCCTGAATTGCTATAAACTTCCCTCTTCATACTGATTTTGCTGCCTCCCATAAATACTGGTATGTCAGGTTTTCATTTTCATTTGTCTTCAGGTGTGTTTTAATTTTGGAGCTTCTCAGGTAGTGCTAGTGGTAAAGAAGCCACCTGCCAATGTAGGAGACATGAGAAACATGGATTTGTTCCCTGAGTTGAGAAGATCCTCTGGAGGACAGCCTGGCAACCTACTCCAGTATTCTTGTCTGGAGAATCCTGTGGACTGGCAGGCTACAGTCCACAGGGTCACCAAGAGTCAGACACGACTGAAGCAACTTAGCACACACACACACACACACACACATGTTTTTATTTCATCTTTAATTTCTTCATTGACCCAATAGTTGTTTAGTAGCATATTTTTTTAGTCTCTAAGTAGTTGTAATTTTTTCCAGCTTATTTCTTGTAGCTTATTTCTAATGAATATGCCACTGTGATCAGAAAAAAAGACTTGATATGATTTCAGCCTTCTGAAATTTATTGAGACTTTTTGTGTATGTGTCCTAGCATAGGATCTATCACTGAGAATGTTCCATGCACACTTGATAAGAATGTATATTCTGCTGTATTTTTAAGAAGTAGTCAGTACCAACCTATCAAATCTGTGTGCTCTAATGTTTTCTTTAAGGCTCCTGTTTCCTTGAAGACTTTCTGCCTGGATGATTTGTCCACTGATGTAACAGCATGTTAACATGTGCTACACTTACTGTGTTGCTTTTAATGTACCCCTTTAATTCTGTTAATAATTCCTTTATATATATTTGTCACTCCTTAACATGGTTCATATATATTTATAATTTTTATATCTTCTTAATGAATTGTACCCTTTATCATTTATAATGTCCATCTTTGTATCTTGTTAAATTTTTTGGCATAATCTGTTTCTCTGATATGGTATGGCAACATCTACTTTTTTTTGACTGCGATTTGCTTCACTTTGAGCCTATGTTTGTCTTTAGAGCTGAGATAAGTCTCCAGAAGCAGTATATAGTTGTCTCGTTTTTTCCTTTATTTATCCAGCCACTCTGTATCTTTTGATTGATATATTCAACCAATTTTATTTAGAATGATTATTGCTATCAAGAACTCAGTACTGCCATGTAAACTTTTATTTCTGGTTGATCTATAGCTCTATTATTTCTTTTTCCTTGTGTTTCTATCTGCTATTTTAATTTGGTGGCTTTCTATGATTTTACTCAGTTACTGCTTTCTTGTTTCGTACTGTATGGCAGTTACCAGCTGAGCCACAAGGGAAACCAAAGGACCACTAGGACCACAGCCTTGTCTAACTCAATGAAACTAAGCCGTGCCTGTGGGGCCGCCCAAGATGGGCGGGTCATGGTGGAGAGGGCTGACACAATGTGGTCCACTGGAGAAGGGAATGGCAAACCACTTCAGTATTCTTGCCTTGAGAACCCAAAGAACAGTATGAAAAGGCAAAATGATAGGATACTGAAAGGGGAACTCCCCAGGTCAGTAGGTGCACAATATGCTACTGGAGATCAGTGGAGAAATAACTCCAGAAAGAATGGAGGGATGGAGCCAAAGCAAAAACAATACCCAGTTGTGGATGTGACTGGTGATAGAAGCAAGGTCCGATGCTGTAAAGAGCAATATTGCATAGAAAACTGGAATGTCAGGTCCATGAATCAAGGCAAATTGGAAGTGGTCAAACAGGAGATGGCAAGAGTGAACATCGACATTCTAGGAATCAGTGAACTAAAATGGACTGGAATGGGTGAATTTAACTCAGGTGACCATTATATCTACTACTGCGGGCAGGAATCCCTTAGAAGAAATGGAGTAGCCATCATGGTTAACAAGAGAGTCCGAAATACAGTACTTGGATGCAATCTCAAAAATGACAGAGTGATCTCTGTTCATTTCCAAGGCAAACCATTCAATATCACAGTAATCCAAGTCTATGCCCCCACCAGTAATGCTGAAGAAGCTGAAGTTGAATGGTTCTATGAAGACCTCCAAGACCTTTTAGAACTAACACCCAAAAAAGATGTCCTTTTCATTATAGGGGACTGGAATGCAAAAGTAGGAAGTCAAGAAACACCTGGAGTAACAGGCAAATTTGGCCTTGGAATATGGAATGAAGCAGGACAAAGACTAATAGAGTTTTGCCAAGAAAATGCACTGGTCATAGCAAACACCGTCTTCCAACAACACAAGAGAAGACGCTACACATGTACATCACCAGATGGTCAACACCAAAATCAGATTAATTATATTCTTCCCAGCCAAAGATCGAGAAGCTCTATAACAGTCAACAAAAACAAGACCAGGAGCTGACTATGGCTCAGATCATAAGCTCCTTATTGCCAAATTCAGACTTAAATTGAGGAAAGTAGGGAAAACCACTAGACCATTCAGGTATGACCTAAATCAAATCCCTTATGATTATATAGTGGAAGTAATAAATAGATTTAAGGGACTAGATCTGATAGATAGAGTGCCTGATGAACTATGGATGGAGGTTCATGACATTGTACAGGAGACAGGGATCAAGACCATCCCCATGGAAAAGAAATGCAAAAAAGCAAAATGGCTGTCTGAGGAGGCCTTACACATAGCTGTTAAAAGAAGAGAAGCGAAAAGCAAAGGAGAAAAGGAAAGATAGAAGCATCTGAGTGCAGAGTTCCAAAGAATAGTAAGAGATAAGAAAGCCTTCCTAATAAAAAAAATAAAAAATAAAAAAAAAAGAAAGCCTTCCTAAGCGATCAATGCAAAGAAATAAAGGAAAACAACAGAATGGGAAAGACTAGAGATCTCTTCAAGAAAATTCGAGATGCCAAGGGAACATTTCATGCAAAGATGGGCTCGATAAAGGACAGAAATGGTATGGACCTAACAGAAGCAGAAGATATTATGAAGAGATGGCAGGAATACACAGAAGAACTGTACAAAAATGATCTTCACGACCCAGATAATCACGATGGTGTGATCACTGACCTAGAGCCAAACATCCTAGAATGTGAAGTCAAGTGGGGCTTAGAAAGCATCACTACGAACAAAGAGTTGACTCATTGGAAAAGAGTCTGATGCTGGGAGGGATTTGGGGCAGGAGGAGAAGGGGTTGACAGAGGATGAGATGACTGGATTTCATGACTGAGTCGATGGACATGAATTTGGGTGAAGTCCAGGAGTTGGTGATGGACAGGGAGGCCTTGCGTGCTGCAATTCATGGGGTCACAAAGAGTCAGACACGTATGAGCGACTGAACTGACTGACTAAGTAAGTCTGAAATAGAAAAACAAATATGGTATATTAACACATATATATATATATAGAATCTAGGAATGTGGTATGATGAACCTATCTGTAGGTTCAGCAATAGCAATGAACCTATCTGTAGGGCAGTAGTAGAGACACAGACATAGAGAACAGACTTGTGGACACAGTGGGGGAAGGGGAAAGTGAGATGATTTGAGATTGTAGCATTGAAACTCATATATATTACCATATGTAAAATAGATAATTGGTGGGAATTTGCTCTATGACACAGGGAGCACAACACAGTGGTCTGTGACAATCTGGAGGGAGGGTAAGGGATGTGTATACCTGTCTGATTCATGTTGATGTATGGCAGAAACCAAGACAACGTCATAAAGCAATTATCCCCCAATTAAAAATGAATAAATTTTTAAAATAACAGTTAAGTTGATAATAAAAAAAAGAAGTAGCCCTTTTAAGAAAATGTCCTAATGCATCCTAGCAGCAAACTCCTTGCTCATAAACCAAGATATATGTTCTAAGGCTTCCTGCTATATTGGGCTTTGTGGGTCTTTCTTTTGTATTATGCTGGTTATACGGGCAGTCTGATAAATTTGGTTGGCCCCCAGTCTGGTTGGTTGCTACATCTTACCTTATAATGAGGTTGCTAGCTGCTGGTTTATGGGACTTGGTCACAAGATTGACTGTGGAAACCTGGGGTGCTCTGGTGCAAGTGCTTAGTCACTGGTGGATAGAGTCAAGTTCAGCAGAACCCAGGGCTTTTGCCTGCCTGTTAGTGGGTGAAGCCAGGTCCTGGGTCTAGTGCTGGTCCACTTTCATGCAGTGTTGTGGCCTACAGACTGGTTATAAGTCCTAGGTATCCCAGAGCTGGTGTTGGATCACTGGTGCTTGTTGGCCTGTTCATGACACACACAGTTCACTATACATTCTGAAGTATCCTAAAGTTTCTATTGACCTGCTGGTTAGTGTGGCCAAGGCCCAGCTGATTCTAGTGCAGAATCTAGCCCGTTAGTGGGTGGGCTGTGTCAACCAGATGCATAGCTGCTATTTTCTCATGGCTAGTTTCTGTCTATTGGGGGGTTATGCTGACCCCAAGCCTAGAGCAGGTTTACTGGTGTTGCATTTCCAGGACCCAGCTCATCATAACATGGGGTCTGGCTTGCTGGTGGGCAGGTTGGGTGCACAAATTGCAGGACTGTGGTTTTCTTGTGTCTAGTGTCTGCCCCCAGCAGGTACAGCTGGTCCAAACACTACAGTAGACTCCATGGAAGGCCTTGTCCTTCAGAAAATTCGAGAAGATTTTGGGATTCTGGGGCTAGTTCCTGCCAACTGGTGAGTGGAGCTGAGTCCTAGGCCCTCTGCTAGGAATGGCCATTTCCAGAGATACTTGGGGACTCAAAGGGTCTTAAGGTTGCTTGTCTGCTGGTGGTAGGGCTGTGTCCTTACGTAGTTAGTTGCTTGATTCAAGGTATTCCAGTACTGCAACCTATAGTCCCTTGGGCCGGAATGGGGCTAGACCCTGGGGCTCATAAGATACAGGGAAAATTCAACATTGGCACCTGCCATCACTAGTGTCCACATGGTAAAACAAACTGCCAACAATGGCAGCTTCCAGTGCCTGTTTCCCTCAGATGAGCTGAAGTTTGCTCAGTGTCTGGTACACTCTCTAAGTTCCTGTTTACCAGCCCTCTGACACTCCTGAGAGTAAGCCCCACTGACTGTCAACGTCAATTGCTCTGGGCCCTTGTCTTACCGACACAGGACCCCAATGCTTCAGAGTCCAATGTCAAGCTCAGACATCTCCCTAATTTAGGAGAGTCTCTACAATTGTAATTATTCTGTTTGTGGGCCACCAACACAGGGATATTTGACTATACTGAGACTTGCCTGTAATGAGAACAGTTACTTCTACCAATATGGTTTTGATTCCTTCTTTATATCTTTTGTTGTAGAAATTTTTCTGGTAGGTACCAGGTTTTTTCATCAGTGATTTTTTTTTTCTATAAATAGTTGTGATTTTGGTGTTGGTGTGAGAGGAAATTAGCTTCGGGTCTTTCTACTCTGCCATCACTGCCAATCTTAACTATTCCATGACTTTTAAGTTTGATTTCTGGTGAGCTATCATTTTCTTTTTGGAATACAATGTTACTGTGGTTTTTCTTGGGATATGATGAGTTGTTTATCTACTAGTGCATGTGAAGTCAGAAAAGACTTTCTTCTTCAGGTAAAACTTCTATTATTATTTTTTTTTTTACTTTATATTGGAATATAGTTGATTTACAGTATTGCATTAGTTTTGAGTGTAGAACAATGTGATTTAGTTATATATATTCATATATCTATTTCTCAGATTCTTTTCCCACATAGATTATTACAGATTATTGACTATGTGCTCCATAGTAGGTCCTCATTGATTTTCTATAGTAGTATATATGTGGTAATCCCAGCTTCCTTATTTATCACTCCCCCACATTTGGTAACCATGAGTTTGATTGCTAAGTCTGTCAGTCTCTTTCTGTTTTATAAGTAAATTAATTTCTATCATTTTGGATTACACAAATAAGTGATATGATATAATATTTGTCTTTGTCTGACATACATCAGTAGGATAATTTCTAAGTACATGGATGTTGCTGTAAATGGCATTATTTCAATATTTTAAATAACAGAGTAATATTCCATTGTATACATATACCACATCTTCTTCATCCAATCATCTGTCAGTGCACATTTAGGTTGCTTCCATGTTTTTGCTAAGTGCTACAGTGAACATTGGGATGCGTGTATCTTTTCGAATTATGGTTTTCTCCAAATATATGCAGCAGAGAGGGATACTGAATCATATAATAGTTCTATTTTTAATTTTTTCTTTATATATATATATATATATATATATATATATGTATTATTGAGGTATAGTTGACATATAATGTTTCAGGTGCACAGCCAGGTGATTCAGTTATACATATACACACATTATTTTTGAAATTATTTTCCATTATAGGTTATTACAAGATATTGACTATTGTTCCCCATGTTATCCAGTAAACCTTCATTGCTTGTTGTATGTATGTATATATATATATATACACACATATATATATATGTCTTAAACTAGAAACGTAACATTCTATTCATACTCAGCCAAAAGTATGGAATCAAAATGTCATACATTTTTAGTAGACAAAATTGTCTATTTTCTAAATTATATATTATACATATTAGTTATACATATGTATACAAAAGCTTTTCTACTATGCTTGATAAAGTCTTGACAAAGAACATCAAAAGAAAAAGAAGAGATGGAGAAATTGGAAAAAATAAGCTAAATGAAATGGGGGAACTAAATATGAAATAGGAAAAAGTGAAACAAACTAGGTAAAAGTAAAAGATCATCATATAGAACCATTATTTTTATTTTTTATTTTTAATTTATGTATTTATTTCAATTGGAGGCTAATTACAATATTGTAGTGGTTTTTGCCATACTTTGACAAAAATCAGCCATGTGTTTACATGTGTTTCCCATACTGAGCCTCCCCATCCCATTCCTCAGGGTCATCCCAGTCTGCTGGCCCTGAGCACCCCGTCTCATACATCGAACCTGGACTGGAGATCTATTTCACCTATGGTAATATACAAGTTTCAATGCTATTCTCCTAGATAATCCTACACTCGCCTTCTCCCACAGAGTCCAAAGGTCCGTTCTTTACATCTGTGACTCTTTTGCTGTCTCGCATATAGGGTCTTCATTACCATCTTTCTAAATTCCATATATATGCGTTAATATACTGTATTGGTGTTTCTCTTTCTGACTTACTTCACTCTGTATAATAGGCTCCAGTTCCATCTACCTTATTAGAACTGATTTGAATGTGTTCTTTTTAATACCTGAGTAATATTCCATTGTGAATATGTACCACAGCTTTCTTATCCATTTGTCTGCCGATGGACAACTAGGTTGCTTCCATGTCCTAGCTATTATAAACAGTCCTGCGATGAACACTGAGGTACATGTGTCTCTTTCAATTCTGATTTCCTCAGTGTGTATGCCCAGAAGTGGGATTGCTGGGTTGTATGGCAGTTCTATTTCCAGTTTTTTAAGGAATCTCCACACTGTTCTCCATAGTGGCTGTACGAGTTTGCATTCCCAACAACAGTGTACAAGGGTTCCCTCTCCTCCGCACCCTCTCCAGCATTTATTGTTTGTAGACTTTATGATAGCAGCCATTCTGACTGGTGTGAGATGGTACCTCATTGTGTATGTGTGTGTGTGTTTTTTTTAATTAATTTGTTTATTTTAACTGGAGGCTATTTACTTTACAATATTGTAGTGGGTTTTGCCATACATTGACATGAATCAGCCATGGGTATACATATGTTCCCCATCCTAAACCCGCTCCCAACTCCCTCCCCTTCCCATCCCTCAGGGTCATCCCAGTGCACCAGCCCTGAGCACCCTGTCTCATGCATCAAACCTGAACTGGTGATCTGTTTCATATATGGTAATATACAAGTTTCAATGCTATTCTCAAATCATCCCACCCTTGCCTTCTCCCACAGAGTCCAAAAGTTTGTACTTTACATCTGTGTTTCTTTTGCTGTCTCGCATATAGGGTCATCATTACCATCTTTCTAAATTCTATATATATGCGTTAATATACTATATTCATATTTTTCTTTCTGACTTACTTCACGCTGTATAATATGCTCCAGTTTCATCCACCTCATTAGAACTGATTCAAATGCATTCTTTTTAATACCTGAGTAATATTCCATGGTGTATATGTACCACAGCTTTCATATCCATTCGTCTGCCATTGGGCATCTATATTGATTCCATGCCCATGCTACTTTAAACAGTGCTGCGATGAACATTGGGATACACATGTCTCTTTCAGTTGTGGTTTCCTCAGAGTGCATGCCCAGCAGTGGGCTTACTGGGACATATGGCAGTTCTATTTCCAGTATTTTAAGGAATCTCCATACGGTTCTCCATAGTGCTGTATGAGTTTGCATTCCCACCAACAGTGTAAGAGGGTTCCCTTTTCTCTCCACCCTCTCCAGCATTTATTGTTTGTAGACTTCTTGATAGCAGCCATTCTGACTGGCATTAGATGGTACCTCATTGTAGTTTGGATTTGAATTTCTCTGATAATGAGTGATGTTGAGCATCTTCTCATGTGTTTGTTAGCCATCTGTATGTCTTCTTTGGTGAAATGTCTGTTTAGTTATTTGGCCCATTTTTTGATTGGGTCGTTTATTTTTCTGGAATTGAGCTGCACGAGCTGCTTATATATTTTTGAACTTAATTCTTTGCCAGCTGCTTCATTTGCTAATATTTTCTCCCATTCTAAAGTCTGTCTTTCACCTTGCTTATACTTTCCTCCATTGTGCAAAAGCTTTTAAGTTTAATTAGGTCCTGTTTGTTTATTTTTGCTTTTATTTCCATTAATCTGGACGGTGGGTCGTAGAGGATCCTGCTGTGATTTATGTCAGAGAGTGTTTCCCTATGTTTTCCTCTAGGAGTTTTATAGTTTCTAGTCTTACATTTACATCTTTAATCCATTTTTAGTTTACTTTTGTATATGGTGTTAGAAAGTGTTCTAGTTTCATTCTTTTACAAGTGGTTGACCAGTTTTCCCAGCACCACTTGTTAAAGAGATATCTTTTCTCCATTGTATATTCTTACTTACTTGTCAAAGATTAGGTGTCCATAGATGCATCGATTTACCTCTGGGCTTTGTATTTTGTTCCTTTGATCTATATTTCTGTCTTTGTGCCAGTACCATACTGTCTTGATGATGGTAGCTTTGTAGTATAGTCTGAAGTTAGGCAGGTTGATTCCTCCACTTGCATTTTTCTTTCTCAAGATTGCTTTGACTATTCGAGGTTTTTTGTATTTCCATACAAATTGTGAAATTATTTGTTCTTGTTCTCTAAAAAATACCATTGGTAGATTGATAGGGATTGCATTGAATATATACATTGCTTTGGGTAGTATACTCATTTTCACTCTATTGATACTTCTGATCCATGAACATGGTATATTTCTCCCTCTATTTGTGTCCTCTTTGATTTCTTTCGTCAGTGTTTTATAGTTTTCTATATATAGGTCTTTTGTTTCTTTAGGTAGATTTATTCCTAAGTATTTTATTATTTTCATTGCAAGGGTGAATGGAGTTGTTTCCTTAATTTCTCTTTCTGTTTTCTCATTGTTAGTGTATAGGAATCCAAGGGATTTCTGTGTGTTAATTTTATATCCTGTAAATTTAGTATATTCATTGATTAGCTCTAGTAATTTTCTGGTGGAGTCTTTACGGTTTTCTATGTAGAGAATCATGTCATCTGCAAACAGTGAGAGTTTTACTTCTTCTCTTTCAATCTGGATTCCTTTTATTTTTTTTTTCTTCTCTGATTGCTGTGGCTAAAACTTCCAAAACTATGTTGAATAGTAGTAGTAAGAGTGGGCATCCTTGTCGTGTTCCTGACTTTAGGGGAAATGCTTTCAATTTTTCACCATTGAGGATAATGTTTGCTGTGGATTTAACATGTATGGCGTTTATTGTGTTGAGGTATGTTCCTTCTATGCCTGCTGTGGATTTAACATGTATGACATTTATTATGTTGAGGTATGTTCCTTCTATGCCTGTTTTTTATCATAAATGGACGTTGAATTTTGTCAAAGGCTTTCTCTGGATCTATTGAGATAATCATATGGATTTTATCTTTCAATTTGTTAATGTGGTGTATCAGACTGATTGTTTTATGAATATTGAAGAATCCCTGCATCTCTGGGATAAAGTTCACTTGGTCATGATGTATGATGTTTTTCATATGTTGTTGGATTCTGTTTGCTAGAGTTTGGTTAAGGATTTTTGCATCTATTATCATCAGTGATATTGGCCTGTAGTTTTCTTTTGTTGTTGTTGTTGTTTTGTTTTTTTTTTTTTTTTGTGGCATCATTGTCTAGTTGGTGATGGTGGCCTGATAGAATGAGTTTGGAAGTTTACCTTCCTCTGCAATTTTCTGGAAGAGTTTGAATAGGGTAGGTGTTAACTCTTCTCTCAATTTTTGGTAGAATTCAGCTGTGAAGCTGTCTGGTCCTGGGGTTTTGTTTGTTGGAAGATTTCTTATTACAGTTTCGATTTCTGTGCTTGTGATTGGTCTGTTAAGATTTTCTATTTCTTCCTGGTTCAGTTTGGAGCATTATACTTTTCTAAGAATTTGTCCATATCTTCCAAGTTGTCCATTTTATTGGCATGTAGTTGCTGATAGTAGCCTCTTATGATCCTTTGTATTTCTGTGTTGTCCATTGTGATTTCTCCATTTTCATTTCTAATTTTGTTGATTTGATTCTTCTCCCTTTGTTGCTTGTTGAGTCTGGCTAATGGTTTGCCTATTTTATTTTTCTTCTCAAAGAATCAGCTTTTTCTTTGTTGATTTTTTTCTATGGTCTCTTTTGTTTCTTTTGCATTTATTTATTTCTGCCCTAATTTTTAAGATTTCTTTCCTTCTACTAACTCTGGAGTTCTTCATTTCTTCCTTTTCTAGATGCTTTAGGTGTGCTGCTACTGCTACTGCTGCTAAGGCGCTTCAGTCGTGTCCGACTCTGTGAGACCCCATAGACAGCAGCCCACCAGGCACCCCCATCCATGGGATTTTTCCAGGCACAAGTACTAGAGTGGGGTGCCATTGCCTTCTCCAGACTATAAGCTGCTGCTGCTGCTAAGTCACTTCAGTCGTGTCCGACTCTGTGTGACCCCATAGTCGGCAGCCCACCAGGCTCCCCTGTCCCTGGGATTCTCCAGGCAAGAACACTGGAGTGGGTTGCCATTTCCTTCTCCAGTGCATGAAAGTGAAAAGTGAAAGTGATGTCGCTCAGTCGTGTCCAACTCTTCAGAACCCCATGGACTGCAGCCTACCAGGCTCCTCTGTCTATGGGATTTTCCAGGCAAGAGTACTGGAGATGGGTGCCATTGCCTTCTCCGGCTTTAGGTGTAGAGTTAGGTTATTTATTTGACTTTTTTCTTGTTTCTTAAGGTAAGCCTGTATTGCTATAAAACTTCCCCTTAGCACTGCTTTTACAGTGTCCCATAGGTTTTGGGTTGTTGTGTTTTCATTTTCATTCATTTCTATACATATTTTGATTTCCTTTATTATTTCTTCTGTGATTTTTGGTTATTCAGCAGCGTGTTGTTCAGCCTCCATATGTTGGAATTTTTAATAGTTTTTCTCCTGTATTTGACATCTAATCTTACTGCACTGTGGTCAGAAAAGATGCTTGGAATTATTTCAGTTTTTTTTTTTTTTTTTAATTTACCAAGGATAGATTTATGGTCCAGAATGTGTTCTGTCTTTAAGAAGTTTCCCTGTGCACTTGAGAAAAAGGTGAAATTCTTTGTTTTGGGGTGAAATGTCCTATAGATATCAGTTAGGTCTAACTGGTCCATTGTATCATTTAAAGTTTGTGTTTCCTTGTTAATTTTCTGTTTATTTGATCTATCCATAGGTGTGAGTGGGGTATTAAAATCTCCCACTATTATTGTGTTATTGTTAATTTCCCCTTTCATACTTGTTAGCATTTGTCTTACATACTGCTGTGCTCCTATGTTGGGTACATGTGTATTTTTAATTCTTATATCTTCTTCTTGGATTGATCCTTTGATCATTATGTAGTGTCCTTCTTTGTCTCTTTTCACAGCCTTAATTCTAAAGTCTATTTTATCTGATATGAATATTGCTACTATTGCTTTCTTTTGGTCTCTATTTGTGTGGGATATCTTTTTCCAGCCCTTCACTGTCAGTCTGTATGTGTCCTTTGTTTTGAAGTGGGTCTCTTGTAGACAACATATATCGGGGTCCTGTTTTTGTATCCATTCAGCCAGTCTTTGTCTTTTGGTTGGGGCATTCAACCCATTTACATTTAAGGTAATTATTGATAATTATTATCCCATTGCCATTTACTTTGTTGTTTTGGGTTCAAGTTTATACACTCTTTCTGTGTTTCTTGTCTAGAGAAGATCGTTTAGCATTTGTTGGAGAGCTGGTTTGGTGGTGCTGAATTCTTTCAGCTTTTGCTTGGCTGTAAGGCTTTTGATTTCTCCTTCATATTTGAATGAGATGCTTGCTGGGTACAGTAATCTGGGTTGTAGGTTTTTCTCTTTCATCACTTTAAGTATGTCCTGCCATTCCCTTCTGGCCTGAAGTGTTTCTATTGAAAGATCAGCTATTATCCTTATGGGAATCCCCTTGTGTGTTATTTGTTGCTTTTCCCTTGCTGCTTTTAATATTTGTTCTTTGTGTTTGATCTTTGTTAATTTGATTAGTATGTGTCTTGAGGTGTTTCACCTTGGGTTTATCCTGTTTGGGACTCTCTGGGTTTCTCGGACTTGGGTGACTCTTTCCTTCTCCACTTTAGGGAAGTTTTTGACTATTATCTTCTCAAGTATTTTCTCATAGACTTTCTTTTTGTCTTCTTCTGTGGAGAAGGCAGTGGTACCCCAGTCCAGTACTCTTGCCTGGAAAATCCCATGGATCGAGGAGCCTGGTAGGCTGCAGTCCATGAGGTCGCTAAGAGTCGGACACGACTGAGCGACTTCACTTTCACTTTTCACTGTCATGCATTGGAGAAGGAAATGGCAACCCACTCCAGTGTTATTGCCTGGAGAATCCCAAGGACAGAGGATCCTGGTAGGAGGCCATCTATGGGGTCGCACAGAGTCGGACATGACTGAAGTGACTCAGCAGCAGCAGCAGCAGCAGTGACTCCTATGATTCGAATGTTGGGACATTTAACATTGTCCCAGAGGTCTCTGAAGTTGTCTTCATTTCTTTTAATTCTTTTTTCATTTTTTCTCTCTGCTTCATTTATTTTTACCATTCTGTCTTCTACCTCACTTATCCTATCTTCTGCCTCCATTATTCTTCTGTTGGCTCCCTCCAGAGTGTTTTTTATCTCATTTATTGCATTATTCATTATATATTGTCTTTTTTATTTTTTCTCAGTCCTTGTTAAACCTTTCTTGCATCTTCTCAATCCTTGTCTCCAGGCTATTTATCTGTAACTCCATTTGTTTTCAAGATTTTGGATCATTTTCAGTACCATTATTCTGAATTCTTTTTCATTTAGATTCCCTACCTCTTCCTCTTTTGTTTGCTTTGGTGGGCATTTATCTTGTTCCTTTACCTGATAATTATTTCTCTGCTTTTTCATCTTGTTTAGATTGCTGTGTTTGGGGTGGCCTTTCTGTATTCTGGCATTTTGTGGTACCTTTTTATTGTGGAGGTTCCTCACTGTGGTTGGGGTTGGATGGGTGGCTTGTGAAGGTTTCCCATTTAGGGAAGCTTGTGTTGGTGTTCTGGTGGGTGGAACTGGATGTCTTCTCTCTGTAGTGCAATGAAGTGTCCAGTAGTGAGTCTTAAGATGTCTGTGGGTTTGGTGTGACTTTTAGAAGCCTGTATGTTGAAGCTCAGGGCTATGTTCCTGTGTTGCTGGAAAATTTGCATGGTATGTCTTGCTCTGGAACTTGTTGGCCCTTGGGTGGTGCTTGGTTTCAGTGTAGGTATGGAGGCTTTTGGATGAGCTCTTATCAGTTAATGTTCCCTGGAGTCAGGAGTTCTCTGGTGTTCTCAGGGTTTGAACTGAAGCCTCCTGCCTTTGGATTTCAGTCTTATTCTTACAGTAGCCTCAAAACTCCTCCATCTATACAGCACTGATGATAAAACATCTAGGTTAATGATGAAAAGTTTCTCCACAGTGAGGGACACCCGGAAAGGTTCACAGAGTTACATGAAGAAGAGAAGAGGGAGGAGGGAGATAGAGGTGCCCAGGAGGAGAAGAGGGGGAATCAAAAGGAGAGAGACAGATCCAGCCAGTAATCAGTTCCCTAAGTGTTCTCCACAGCCTGGAACACAGAAAGAGATTCACAGAGTTGGGTAGAGAAGAGAAGGGGGAGGGAGGAGATAGAGGCAACCTTGTAGATAAAAAGGAGAGTCAAAAGGGGGAGAGTGCAGTCAAGCCAGTAATCACACTCCCAAGTAAAAATGGGTACTGAAGATTGGGTTCTTAAAGGTACAAAATTGATAACAAATACCAAAAAGCAAACATTAAAAATCCAGAGTAGAGTTTAGACTCTCAAAAATAAAATATTAAAAAAATAAAACAGTCATAAAAATTATATATATATATATATATGAAGTTTGCTTTAAAAATAGGGGTTTTTTTTTGCAAGGTAATAACAGATTATAAAATTGAAAATTAAAGGAGTAATAGAGGACTTAAAAATTTTTTAAAAATTTAAAAAACAATTGTAGTAAAAATATATCTAGGAATTTCATGGTGCCATTGCAGACAGTGTGTGGTCAGTTCAGTGTCAGATAGTTCCTTGTTCCAGCTTATACTTCTCAAGATCTATAGACCCTTTCCTATGTAGTCAGTGCTAACTACAGGGTTTTAATCTGTTGGACCTGTCACTTCCAAAGTGATTCCCTCTGTTTATTTTAGCTTCTTCTGTTTGCTGATCTCTTCAGTGTATAATTTCCTCCCTGACACAAGGGGGCAAAGGTGGTCACTTATTTAGGCTCACTTGTTCAGTCATGCTGTGGGGAGGGAGGAACACTGCAAACAGATATCACTGGCATGTGTGGGGAGTGCTCACAGTGTCTCAGCCGCACTGGGTTTGCCCCCGCTCATGGCGTGTGTGCTTTCATGGTCTACACTTCTCAGGCTCTAGGTTGCTCTGCCAGGAACTGTCTGAGGCAGGCCCTGGGTTGTGTGCACCTTCCAGATCTATGCCGCTCAGGTTCAGGTTCTCGAATACTCCACAAAGTTGCAGACTCGGTTGGGCCTACGTTTTGTGCCCTTCCCAGGTTCGAGCAGCTCAGGTGACCAGGAGCTTGGCGAGCATAGTTACCCCCAGTTGGGTGGTGCATCTTATTGCCTCCCCCGTCCCATCCACTCAGTTTTCTGGGTGTACAATGGCGTGCCTTCTCAGGTGTGCTGTGTGTCTCTTCTGGGGATCTGATCTCTGGCTGCATCCCTCCCGGAGGATGTCAACTGTCCAGAATCCCAAGAACTCTTGGTTAGCAATGGAGTCTGCTTGCAGTTTGGTAGAGGATGCCTCTCAGGGCTGCAATTGCCCCTTTCCGGCTCTGGCTGCCCCCCACATGCTTGTCTCCAGCAGGGGATGGGCTGGTCTGCAGCCTGCTAGCTCTCCTCTGATCCTTTGTTCTGTGAGAGGGCCTAGCAGTGCGTCAGGTTAGTGCTTTTCATAGGATAGTTCTCTTTCTCTGTCTCCCTCTCTCTCTCTCTTTTTTTTTTTTCCTCTCTGGCTATCCCACAGTTTGGGTTGCTATCTCAAGTTAGTTCCCTCAGATTGACCTTAGGGCATTTGGGCCCTGTCCTTACCCTAAGCAATGCAGCCCACACCTCCCTGTTCAGCCCCCACTTGCTGGTGAGGGCTGGGAGCACTGGGAGTTGCTGTTAGGCACATAATCTGTGGATTTTATTTATTCTTCCTTCCAGTTATGTTACCCTCTGAGCTTCCAAGAATCCCCACAGACCCACCGATGAGAGTGTTTCCTGGTGTTTGGAAACTTCTCCTCTTTTAAGGTTCCCTTCCCGGGATGTATCTCCATCCCCACCTCTTTTGTCTCTCTTTTTATCTTTTATATTTTGTCCTACCTCCTTACAAAGACAATGGGCTGCCTTTCTGGGTGCCTGATGTCCTCTGCCAGGTTTCAAAAGTTGTTCTGTGGAATTTGCCCAGCATCAAATGTTCTTTCAATGAATTTGTGGGGGACAAAGTGGTCTCCCCATCCTATTCCTCGGCCATCTTCCATGACTAACTTTGAGTAATGTGGTTTTCATTTTAACCTCTGTAGGACTGTCTCTTCTTGCTTCTTATGTCTGCCCTCTGATGGAAGAGGCTAAGAGGCTTGTGTAAGCTTCCTGATGGGAGAGAGTGGTGGTGGGAAGAACTGGGTCTTGCTCTGATGGGTAGGGACTTTCTCAGTAAAGCTGGAAACCGTTTGTCTGCCAATGGGTGGGGTTGCGCTCCCTCCCTGGTAGTTGTTTGTCCTGAGGCAACACAGCCCTATGTCAGGCTCTATGGTAGGGTTGATGGTGACCTCCAAGAGGGCTTACACCAAGGGAAACCTTCCCAGGCTGCTGCCACCAGTAACCATGTCTCTGTAGTGAGCCCTTACTGACCCATGCCTCCTCAGGAGGCCTTCCCACAGTAGCCAGTAGTTTTGGTTCAGTCTCCTGTGGGGTCACTTCTTCATTCCTCTGGGTCTTAGTTTGTGTAAGATTTTGTTTATGCCCTCCAAGACTGGAGTCTCTGTTTCCCCCAGTCCTGTGGAAGTCCTGTAATCAAATCCCACTGGCCTTCAAGGTCAGATTCCCTGGGGATTCCCAGGCCCTTTGTTGGATCCCCAGGCTGAGAAGTCTGATATGGAGTTCAGATTCTTCACAACGGGGGAACTTCTTTGGTATTATAGTTCTCCAGTTTGTAGGTCACCCACCCAGTGAGTATGGGATTTGATTTTATTGTGATTGTGCACCTCTTAATGTCTCACTGTGGCTTCTTTGTCTTTGGGCGTGGGGTAGCTTTTTTTTGGTGGGTCTCAGCATCCTACTGTCAGTGGTTGTTTGACAGCTTGTTGTGATGTTGGTGCTCTTGCAGGAGGAAATGAGTGCACATCCTTCTACTCCACAATCTTGAAACAGAGGCTACTATTTTTAATTTTTTAGAGAACCTCTGTACTGAACTATAGAATGAGGTTCGTGACATTGTACAGGAGACAGGGATCAATACCATCCCCATGGAAAAGAAATGCAAAAAAGCAAAATGGCTGTCTGGGGAGGGCTTACAAATAGCTGTGAAAAGAAGAGAAGCAAAAAGCAAAGGAGCAGAGGGAAGATATAAGCATCTGAATGCAGAGTTCCAAAGAATAGGAAGAAAAGATAAGAAAGCCTTCTTCAGTGATCAATGCAAAGAAATAGAGGAAAACAACAGAATGGGAAAGACTAGAGATCTCTTCAAGAAAATTAGAGATACCAAGGGAATATTTCATGCAAAGATGGGCTCGATAAAGGACAGAAATGGTATGGACCTAACAGAAGAAGCTATTAAGAACAGAGGGCAAGAATACACAGAAGAACTGTACAAAAAAGATCTTCACAACCCAGATAATCATGATGGTGTGATCACTGACCTAGAGCCAGACATCCTGGAATGTGAAGTCAAGTGGGCCTTAGAAAGCATCACTCTGAACAAAGCTAGTAGAGGTGATGGAATTCCAGTTGAGCTCTTTCAAATCCTGAAAGATGATGTTGTGAAAGTGCTGCACTCAATATGCCAGCAAATTTGGAAAACTCAGCAGTGGCCACAGGACTGGAAAAGATCAGTTTTCATTCCAATCCCAAAGAAAGGCAATGCCAAAGAATGTTCAAACTAACGCACAATTGCCCTCATCTCACGTGCTAGTAAAGTAATGTCCAAAATTCTCCAAGCCAGGCTTCAGCAATATGTGAACCGTGAACTTCCAGATGTTCAAGCTGGTTTTAGAAAAGGCACAGGAACCAGAGATCAAATTTCCAACATCTGCTGGATCATGTAAAAAGCAAGAGAGTTCCAGAAAAACATCTATTTCTGCTTTATTGACTATGCCAAAGCCGTTGACTGTGTGGATCACAATAAACTGTGGAAAATTCTGGAAGAGATGGGAATACCAGACCACCTGATCTGCCTCTTGAAAAATTTGTATGTAGGTCAGGAAGCAACAGTTAGAACTGGACATGGAACAACAGACTGGTTCCAAATAGGAAAAGGAGTACATCAAGGCTGTATATTGTCACCCTGCTTATTTAACTTCTATGCAGAGTACATCATGAGAAGCGCTGGACTAGAAGAAACACAAGCTGGAATCAAGATTGCCAGGAGACATATCAATAACCTCAGATATGCAGATGACACCACCCTTATGGCAGAAAGTGAAGAGGAACTAAAAAGCCTCTTGATGAAAGTGAAGGAGGAGAGTGAAAAAGTTGGCTTAAAGCTCAACATTCAGAAAACGAAGGTCATGGCATCTGGTCCCATCATTTCATGGTAAATAGATGGGGAAACAGTGGAAACAGTGTCAGACTTTATTTTTTGTGGCTCCAAGATCACTGCAGATGGTTACTGCAGCCATGAAATTAAAAGACGCTTACTCCTTGGAAGGAAAGTTATGACCAACCTAGATAGCATATTGAAAAGCAGAGACATTACTTTGCCAACAAAGGTCTGTCTAGTCAAGGCTATGGTTTTTCCTGTGGTCATGTATAGATGTGAGAGTTTGTGAAGAAGGCTGAGCGCCGAAGAATTGATGCTTTTGAAGTATGGTGTTGGAGAAGACTCTTGAGAGTCCCTTGGACTGCAAGGAGATCCAACTAGTCCATTCTGAAGGAGATCAGCCCTGGGATTTCTTTGGAAGGAATGATGCTAAAGCTGAAACTCCAGTACTTTGGCCACCTCATGCGAAGAGTTGACTCATTGGAAAAGACTCTGATGCTGGGAAGGGTTGGGGGCAGGAGGAGAAGGGGACAACAGAGGATGAGATGGCTGGATGGCATCACTGACTCGATGGACGTGAGTCTGGGTGAACTCCGGGAGTTAGTGATGGACAGGGAGGCCTGGTGTGCTGTGATTCATGGAGTTGCAAAGAGTCAGACATGACTGAGCGACCTAACTGAACTGATACTGTTCTCCACAGTGGCTGTACCAATTTACATTCCACCAACAGTGTAAGAGGATTCCCTTTTCTCCAGACCTTCTCCAGCATTTCTATTGTTTGTAGTCTTTTTGTAGAGAGCTGTTCAGGCTGGTGTGAGGTGAATGCCTCATTGTCATTTTTTTTTTTTCTTTTTTTTCTTTTTGGAAGATAGTTGCTTTACATTATTATGGTGCTCTCTACCATACATCAACACAATCTGCCATAATTTATATATATATATATATATATATATATATATATATATATATATATACACACACACACACACACCCTCCCTTTTGAGCCTCACCTCCCTCTTCTTTGTAGTTTTGATTTGCATTTCTCTAATAGTGATGTTGAGCTTTTTTTTTTTTTTATGTGTGTGTTTTTTTAACCACCTGTCTTCTTCAAAGAAATGTCTATTCAGATCTTCCAACCATTTTTTGATTGGATTGTTTGTTTTTGTGACAGAACTACATGAACAGATGTCCAATAAACACATGAAAAGATGCTCACCATCACTCATTATTAGAGAAATGCAAATGAAAAGTACAATGAGGTATCACCTCACACCAGTCAGAATGGCCATCAACAACAACAGCAAAAAATCTGCAAACAATAAATACTGGAGAGGATGTGAAGAAAAGGGAATCCTCCTGCACTGTTGGTGGGAATCCAACTGATATAGGCAATATGGAGAACAGTATGGAGATTCCTTAAAAAAAAGTAAGAATAAAACTAACGTATGACCTAACAATCCTACTGAGCATAGATACCTTGAGAAAACCACAACTGACAAGACCCATGTAATCCAGTATTCATTGCAGTACTATTTACAATAGCCAGGACATGGATGCAATCTAAATTTCCATCCACAGATGAATGGATAAAGAAGTGTGGTACATGTATACAATGGAATATTACTCAGCCATATAATGGAATGGATTTGAGTCAGTTATAGTGAGGTGGGTGAACCTAGAGTCCATTATATAAAGTGACATAAGTCAGAAAGATTAAAAATATCATATATTAACACATGTATATGGAATCTAGAGGGCTTCCCAGGTGGTGCTAGTGGTAAAGAACCTGCCTGCCAATGCAGGAGACATAAGAGATGCGGGTTCAATCCCTGGGTTGGGAAGATCCCCTGGAGGAGAGCATGGCAACCCACTCCAGTATTCTCGCCTTGAGAATCCTCACAGACAGAGGATCCTGGTGGGATACAGTCCATAGGCATGCAAAGAGTCGGAGACAGCTGAAGGGAATGAGCATGCATGCATGGAATCTAGAAAAATAGTACTGATGAACCTATTTGCAGGGAAGGAATGGAGATTCAGACATAGAGAATGACTTGTGGAAATAGTGGGAGAAGGAGACGGTAGGCAAATTGAAAAAGTAGCATTGACATATATACATTATCATGTATATATAGCTAGTGGGAAGTTGTTATAAAGCACAGGGAGCCCAGCCTGGCACTCTGTAACAACCTAGAGGAGTGGGATGGGAGGTGGAAGAGAGGCTCAAGAGGGATGAGATGTATAAATAATCATGGCTGATTTGTGTTGTTATACTACAGAAACCAACACAACATTGTAAAGCATTTATCCTCCAATTAAAAAAAGCAACAAAAAGCTTCATGAGCTCTTCATATTTTGGAAATTAATTCCTTGTCAGGTACTTCATTTGCAAATATTTTCTCCCATACAAGGGGTTGACTTTTCACTTTGTTTATGATTTTGTTTTCTGTGCAAAAGCATTTGACAAGGCCCCTTTGTTTATTATTGTTTTCATTATTCTTAGAGGAAATCCCAAAAGATATTGATGCAATTTATATCAAAGAGTGTTCTGCCTGTGTTTTTGTCTAAGCATATTATATTGTTTGGTCTTATATTTATGTCTTTAATCCATTTTGAGTTTATTTTTGTGTACAATGTTAGAAAATACTCTGGTTTCATTATTTTACATGCAGTGTCAGTATTTTCAGCCCCACTTATTGAAGAGAGTATATTCTTGCCACCTTTATCAGAGATGAATTGGTTATAGTTGTGTGGCCTTATTTCTGGACTTGTCTATCCTGTTTCTTTTTCTGTGTGTCTTGTTTTGTGCCAGTACCATACTGTTTTGATGACTGTAACTTTTTGGTACACCCTGAAATCAGGGTTCTGGATACCACCAGTTCCATTTTTCTTTCTCAAGACTGCTTTGACTATGCAGGTTCTTTTGTGTTTCCATGCAGTTTCAATTTTTTTATACTAAATCTGCTAAAATTGCCATTGGTAATTTGATAGGAATTGCATTGAATCTGTAGATTGCATTAGATAGTATAATCATTTTGACAGTATCGATTTTCTCAATCAAAGGGTATGGTGTATCTTTTCATCTATTGGAGTCATCTTCAGGTTTTTCATCAGCGTCTTATAGTGTTCCTGGAGAAGGCAATGGCAACCCACTCTAGTACTCTTGCCTGGAAAATCCCATGGATGGAAGAGCCTGGTAGGCTGCAGTCCATGGGGTCGCTAGAGTCGGACACGACTGAGCGACTTCACTTTCACTTTTCACTTTCATGCATTGGAGAAGGACATGGCAACCCACTCCAGTGTTCTTGCCTGGAGAATCCCAGGGATGGGGGAGCCTGGTGGGCTGCCGTCTGTGGGGTTGCACAGAGTCAGACATGACTGAAGCGACTTAGCAGCAGCAGCTTATAGCGTTCACAACACAAGTGTTATGCCACCATTGTTGAAACACTGTTCAGTCACTAAATCGTGTCTGACTCTTTGTTATCCCATAGACTGCAGCACACCAGGCTTCCTTGTACTTCATTGCCTCCTAGAGTTTGCTCATACTCTTGTCCATTGAGTCAGTGATGCCATCCAACCATCTCATCCTCTGGCACCCCCTTTCCTCCTGCCCTCAATTCCCAGCATCAGGGTGTTTTCTAATGAGTCAGCTCTTCACATCAGGTGGCCAAAATATTGGAGCTTCAGCTACAGCATCAGTCCTTCCAGTGAATATTCAAGGTTGATTTCCTGAAGGAACAACTGATTTGATTTCCTTACTACCCAACAGACTCTCAAGAATATTCTCAGACACTACATTTTGAAAGCATCAGTTCTCTGTTCTCAACCTTCTTTGTGGTCCAGCTCTCACATCCGTACATGACTACTGGAAAAACCATAGCTTTGACTTTACAGAACTTTGTTGGCAAAGTGATGTCTCTACTATTCAATATGCTGTCTAGGTTTTTCATAGCTTTTCTTCCAAGGAGCAAGCATCTTTTTATTTCATGGGTGCAGTCACTGTATGCAGTGATTTTGGAGCCCAAGAAAATAAAATCTGTCACTGTTCCCACTTTTTCCACATCTGTTTGCCACGACCTGATGGGACTAGATGCCATGATCTTAGTTTTATGAATGTTGAGTTTTAAGCCAGCTTTTTTTCACTCTTCTCTTTCACCTTCATCAAGACACTCTTTACTTCTTTTCTCTCTGGCATTTCAGTGGGTATATTCTGCATATCTGAGGTCGTTGATATTTCTCCCAGCAATTTTCATTTCAGCTTGTGATTCATCCACTCTAGTTTTTCACATGATGTACTCTGCATATAACTAAAATAAGCAGGGTGACAATATACAGTCTTGATATACTTCTTTCCCAAATTCAAACCAATTTTTCCATGGAAGGATCTAACTGTTGCTTCTTTACCCTCATACAGGTCTCTCAGGAGACAAATAAGGTGATCTGATATTTCCATCTCTTTAGGAATTTTCCACAGTTTGTAGTGATCTACACAGTCAAAGGATTTAGCATAGTCATGAAGAAGAATTAGATGTTTTTTCTGGAATTCCCTTGCTTTTTCTATGATCCAGTGGATGTGGGCAATTTGATCTCTGATTGCTCTACCTTTTCTAAATCAACTTGTATATCTGGAGCTCTCAGTTCAAATACTCCTGAAATATGGTTTGAAGGATTTTGAGCATTACCTTGCCAACATGTGAAATGAGCACAAGTGTATGGCAGTTTGAACATTCTGTGGCATTGCCCATTTTTGCCTTTGAAATGAAAACTGAATTTTTCCAGTCCTGTGGCCACTGATGAGTTTTCCAAATTTGCTGGCATATAGAGTGCAACACTTTAACAGCATTATCTTTTAGGATTTGAAATACCTCAGCTGGAATTCCATCACATTCACTAGCTTTGTTCATAAAACACTTGCTAAGACCCACTTGACTTCACACTCTAGGATGTCTGGCTCTAAATGAGTGACAACATTATCATGGTTATCTGGGTCACTAAGACCTTTCTTGTATAGTGCCTCTGTGTATTTTTGCCACCTCTTCTTAATCTCTTCTCCTTCTTTTAGCTCCTTGCCATTTCTTTCCTTTATTGCACCCATCTTTGCATGAAATATTCCCTTGATATCTCCAAGAGATCTCTAGTCTTTCCCATTCTGTTCTTTCCCTCTGTTTCTTTGCATTGTTCACTTAAGAAGGCTTTCTTATCTCTCCTTGCTATTCTCTGGAACTCTACATTCAGTTGGATGTATCTTTTGCCTTTTCCTTTGCCTTTCACTTCTCTTCATTCCTCTGCTATTTGTAAGGCCTATTCAGACAACCATTTGCCTTTTTGCATTTCCTTTTCTTTGTGATGATTTTCATCACTGTCTCCTGTACCATAATCCATGTACCTGAACCTCAATCCATAGTTTTTCAGCACTCTATCAGATGTAATCCCTTGAATCTATCCCTCACATCCACTGTATAATCATAAGGGATTTGGTTAGGTCATACCTTAATTCTGCAATAAGGAGCTCATAATCTGAGCCACAGTCAGCTCCCAGTCTTGTTTTGCTGACCGTATAGAGCTTCTCCATAATCAGCTCCAAAGAATATAATCACTCTGATTTTGGTATTGACCATCTGGTGATATCCATGTGTAGAGTTGTCTTTTGTTGTTGGAAAAGAGTGTTTGCTACGACCCATGTGTTCTCTTGACAAAACTCTGTTAGCCTTTACCCTGCTTCACTTCGTACTCCAAGGCCAAACTTGCCTGGTCCTCCAGGTTTTTCTTGACTTCCTACTTTTTTTTTTTCTAATCCCCTATGATGAAAAAGTCATCTTTTTTGGTGTTATTTCTATAAGGTCTTGTAGGTCTTCATGAAACCATTTAACTGCAGCTTCTTTGGCATTAGTGATTGGGGCACATACTTGGATTACTGTGATATTGAATGCTTTGCCTTGAAAGTGAACCAAGATCATTCATTTTGAGACTGCACCCAAATACTGCATTTCAGAATTTTTTGTTGACTATGAGGGCTACTGCATTTCTTCTGAGGGATTCTTGCCAACAGTATTAGAAGTCATGGTTATCTGAATTAAATTTGCCCATAACCATCCATTTTGGTTCACTGATTCCTAACATGTCGATGTTCAATCTTGACATCTCCTGCTTGTCCCCATCCAGTTTATCTTGATTCATTTACCTAACATTCCAGGTTATTATGCAGTCTTGTTCTTTTCAGCATTGGAACTTTCCTTTCACCAAAAGACACATTCACAACTGTGTTGTTTCTGCTTTAGCCCAGCCTCTTCATTCTTTCTGAAATTATTTCTCAGCTCTTCCCAAGTAGTTTATTGGACACCTACTGACCTGGGGGGCTCATCTTCCAGTGTCATATCGTTTTGCTTTTTCATGCTGTTTATGGGGTTCTGTAGTAGGTTGGTTCATTCATAGGTGTTTTTATTATTTTGGATATGATGGTAAATGGGACTATTTTGTTACTTTCTCTTTCTTTGTTAGTGTATAGGGATGCAGGTGATTTCGGTGTATTAATTTTATATCCTGCTGCTGCTGCTGCTGCTAAGTCACTTCAGTCGTGTCCGACTCTGTGTGACCCCATAGATGGCAGCTCACCAGGCTCCCCCGTCCCTGGGATTCTCCAGGTAAGAACACTGGAGTGGGTTGCCATTGCATTCTCCAATGCATGAAAGGAAAAGTGAAAGTGAAGTTGCTCAGTTGTATCCCACTCTTCGCGACCCCATGGACTGCAGCCTACCAGGCTCCTCAGTCCATGGGATTTTCCAGGCAAGAGTACTGGAGTGGGGTGCCATTGCCTTCAATGTTACCAAATTCATTGATGAGCTCTTATAGTTTTGTGGTAGCAGCTTTAAGATTTTCTATTATAATATCATGTCATCTTCAATCAGTGATAGTTGTACTTCTTTTCCATTTTGGATTCCTTTTATTTCTTTTTATTCTCTGATTTCTGTGGCTAGGACTTATAAAAGTGTGTTGAATAAAAATGCTAAGAGTGAAATCCTTATCTTGTTCCTGATCATTGAGAAAATGCTTTTAACTTTTCACCTTTGAGTATGATGTTAGCTATGAGTTTTCTTATATGGCTTTTATTATGTTGAATTGTGTTCCTTCTATACCCACTTTCTAGAGAATTTTTATCATAAATGGGTGTTGAATTCTGTCAAAAGCTTTTTCAGCATCTATTGAGATGATCATGTGGTTTTTATTCCTCAACTTGTTGATGTGTTGATGTGGTACATCACACTGATTTGTGGATATTGAAGAATCCTTGCATCCCTGGGATTGATTCCATTTGATTATGGTGTCTGATCATTTTATTAAATTATCATATTCACTTTCCTAGCATTTTCTTGAGGAGTTTTGTGTCCATATGCATTAGTAACAATTCCCTGTAATTTTCTTTTTCTGTACTATCATTGTCTGCTTTTAGTGTTAGGATGATGGTAGCCTCGTAGGAAGAGACTGAAAATGTTCCTACATCTGCATCTTTTTTGGAAAGAGTTTCAGAGGGGTTGGTGTGAACTCTTCTCTAAATGTTTACTAGAATTTGCCTCTGAAGTCACCTAGTCCTCGAGTTTTAAATCACAGATTCAATTTCAGTGCTTGTAATTGATCTCTTCATATTTTCTGCTTCATTCTTGGGAGATTTTACTGTTCTGAGATTTTGTCCATTTTTGCTAAGTTGTCTATTTTATTGGCATGTAGTTACCTATAGTACTCTTTTGTGACCCTTTGTATTTCTGTGGTGTCAGTTGTAACTTATTTTTCATTTCTAATTTTATTGATTTGTACTCTCCCCCTTTTTTTCTTGATGAGTCTAGCTAAAGGTTGATCAGTTTTGCTTATCTTTTCAAATTACCAGCTTTTACTTTCATTATTCTTTTCTATTGTTTTCTTCATCTCTGTTTCATTTATTTCTGCTCTGATCTTTATGATTTTGGTTGCCTGCGGTAAAGTTGTGTTGCTATAAAGTTACCTCTTAGAACTGCTTAACTGTGTCCCATGTGTTTTGAGTCATTGTGTTTTTATCACCATCTGTCTCCAGGTATTGGGTTGGCCAGAAAGTTCATTTGGGTTTTTCTATTAGATGCTACCAAAAACCCAAATGAACTTTTTGCCCAATCCTGTATTTATTTTTACATTTCCTGTTTGACTTCTTCAATGATCCAAGTTATTTAGTAACATGTTTTCTAACCTCCATGTGTTTTTGTGTCTTATGCTGTATTTTTCTCTAATTGATTTATAGTTTAAAAAAAATGCTTGATACGGTCTCAATTTTCCTAAATTTACTGAGGTTTGCTCTGTGGCACAGCATGTGATCTATCCTGCAGAATGTTTGATATGCACTTGAGAAGAATGTGTATTCTGTTGCTTTTGGAGATAATCCTCTATTAAATACCAATTAAGTCTATCTTCTCTAATGTGTCATTTAAGGCCTATTTTTCCTTACTGATTTTTTTCTCCTAATGATTTGTCCATTGATGTAACTGAGGTGTTAAAGTCCCCCACTTTTATTGTGTTATTGTTTCTCCTTTTATGGATGTTAGCATCTGCCTTATATATTGAAGCACTCCTATGTTGGGAGCACCTTTATTTACAATTGTTATATCTTATTCTCTGATTAATCCCTTGATCATTATGTAGTTTCCTTCTTTGTCTCTTGTAACAGTCTTGTTTTAAAGTCTATTTTGCCTTATATTACTACTGCTACTCCAGCTTTCTTTTGATTTACATTTGCCCAAAATACCTTCCCCATTCCCTCACATTCAGTCTGATTGTATCCCTAGGTCTGCAGTGGGTCTCTTGTAGACAACATATATACAGTTCTTGTTTTTGTATCTATTCAGCCAGTCTATGATTTTTGTTTGGAGCATGTAATCCATTTACATATATATTTAATCCATATAAATATGGATAAAGTAGTTATCAATATGCATATACTTATTGTCATTTTGTTAATTATTTTGAATTTTTGTAGGTTTTTTATTTCATCTTCTTTTATTTTTTTCTCTTGTATTTTGATGACTACCTTTAGCGTTGTGTTTGGATGGCTTCCTCTTTCATTTTTTGTGTATCTATTTTAGATTTTTGGTTTGTTGTTACCCTGAGGTTTTGATATAGCAGATTATATATATATATATATATATATATATATATATATATATATATATATATAAAATTGTAATAAGTTGCTGGTCTCTAAATTTCAGATGCATTTTTAATATTCTGCATTTGTATTCTTCTCACGATTACTGACTTAGATAACATATTCAGCTGTGGATGATGTCCTACCTTTATTATATGTTTGCCATTACTGGTGAGCTTTCCCATTCATGATTTTCTTGTTTCTTGTTGTGGCCTTTATTTTTATGCCTAGAGAAGTTCCTCCAGCATTTCTTTTGAACCTGGTTTGATGGTATTGAATTCTCTTAGCTTTTGCTTGTCTATGAAGTTTATGATTTCTCCATCAAATCTGAATGAGAGCCTTGCTCAACAGTTTTATTGGTTGTAGAGTTTTGCCTTCCATTACTTTAAGTATATCATTTTACTCTTTTCTGACCTGCAGGATTTCTGCTGAAAAATCCACTGATAACCTTATGGGGATTCCCTTATACATCATTTGTTACTTTCCTCTTGTTGCTTTTAATAATTTTTGTTAATTTGAATAATATGTGTCTTGGCATGATCCTCCTTGGGTTTATCCTGTGCAGAACTCCCTGTGCTTCCTGGACTTGAATGTTTCCTTTCCCCTATTCAGGAAGTTCTGGCTATAATCTCATTTAAATATTTTCTCAGGACCTTTCTCTCTCTCTTCTTCATCTAGGACCCCTGTGATGCAAATGTTGGTGTATTTAATGTTGTCACAGATGTCTCTGATACTGTTCTCATTTTTTTTTTCATTCTTTTTTCTTTATTCTGTTTTGTGGCACTGATTTCCACCCCTCTGTCTCCCAACCCACTTATTTGTTCTGCCTCAGTTATTCTGCTACTGATTACTTCTAGTGTGTTTTTCATTTCAGTTATTGTATTTTTCAGCTTTGTTTGTTTGTCCTTTAAATCTTTTAGGTATTTTTAAACATTTCTTGTATCTTCTTGATCTGTTTCTCCATTATTTTCCTGAGATCTTGAAACATCTTTACTATCATTACTAAGAATTATTTTTCAATTAGATTTCCTGTCTCCACTTCACTTAGTTTCTCTGCATTTTTATCCTGGTCCTTGTTTTGGACCGCATTTGTCTGCTACCTAATTTTGTCTAAACTTCTGTGTTTGTAGTCTCCATTCCACAGCTTGCTTGATTCTAGTCTTGCTTCTGGTGTCTGCCTCCTGATAAGTGAGGTTGGTCCAGGGGCTTGTGTAGGCTTCCTGATATGAAGAACTTGTCTCTGCTTAGTATTGGGTGAAGCTGAGTCTTTTCCTTCTATTGGGCAGGGTCCTGTTGAAGGGTGTGTTTAGAGGTGGCTGTGATCTCAATATGACTTTCGACAGCCTGACTGCTGATGTGTCGGGCTGCATTCTCACCCTGCTGTTTGATTGGCCTGAGGCATTCCAGCACTGGAGCCTGAGGGTTCTTAAGATAGGCCAAGTCTCTGTGGCTAAATGGCAAGCTCTGAGAGAGCCAACTCCAGCCAATATTCCCTAGGACTTCTGCACTAGTGTCTTTGCCCTCACAGTGAACTACAGCCAACACTCATATCCCCCAGGAAACCCTCCATGACCTGCTGGGAAGTTTAGCCCAGGCTTCTATGTAACTTCTGGAGTCGCTGCCTTGTGCTGGGTCAAGTGCACATGAAATCTTTTGTGATTCCTCCACAAGTAGAGCTTCTGTTTCCTCCAGTCCTGTGGATCTCCTGCAATCACCCATTTTACTTCAAAGCCAAATGCTCTAGGGGCTCCTCTGCCAAATGCCAGACCCTCAGGCTGGGGATACTGTTGTGGATTTCAAAATTCTCAGTTCTGTGGGAGAACCTCTGTGATATAATGATTTTTCAGTTTGTGGGTCACCCACCCAGCAGGTATGGGATTTGATTAAATCATGAATGTACCCCTCCTACCATCTCATTTTCTTGGTATTGCTTGTTTGTCTTTGGATGTAAAATATCTTTTTTGTAGGTTACAGTCTTTTTTGTTAATGGTTATTCATCATTTAGTAGTGATTTTGACTTTTTCATAAGAGGATGTGAGCTCAAGAACCTCTACTCTGCCATCTAGTACAGAATCTGTTACAAGGTTCAAGGAAACAATGTTCAAAATGATCAACAAGTTTCATTTCTCCTGAAGTTAGGGCACACCTCTGATGTTTGTTATTGATCAGTCACTAAGTCATGGCTGACTCTAAACCACATGGATGCTACACAGCAGGCTCCCCTGTTCTTCACTTTCTTCCAGAGTTTGCTCAAATTCATGTCCATTGAGAGGGTAATACCATCCAACCTTCTCATCCTCTGCTGTCCCCTTCTCCTTTTGCCTTCAGTTTTTCCTGGCATCAGGTCTTTTCCCATGTGTTGGCTCTTCACATCAGGTAGCCAAAGTATTGGAGCTTCAGCTTTAGCATCAATCTTTCCAGTGAATATTCAGGGTTGATTTCCTTATGGATTGACTGCTCTGAACTCCTTGCAGTCCAAAGGATTCTCAAGTCTTCTCCAGCACCACAATTTGAAAGTATCAATTCTTCAGTTCTCAGCCTTCTTTATGGTTCAACTCTCACATCCCTACATGACTCCTAGAAAAACCATACCTTTGACTATACGGACATTTGTCAGCAAAGTGCTGTCTCTGCTTTTTAATACAATGTCTAGGTTTGTCATAGCTTTCCTTACAAAGAGCAAGCGTCTTTTAATTTGTGATTCTGGAGCCCAAGAAAATAAATATGTCACTGTTTCCACTTTTCCCTTTTTATTTGCCATGAAGTGATGGGACCAGATGACATGATTTTAATGTTTTGAATGCTGAGTTTTAAGCTAGCATTTTAACTCTATGCTTTCATACTCATCAATAAACTCTTTAATTCCTCTTCACTTTATGCCATTAGAGCAGTATCATCTGTTGTAGAATCAATAGTCTTGATTCTAACTTGGGATTCATCCAGCCTGGCATTTCATATGATGTACTCTGCATAAAATTTAAATAAGCAGGGGAACAATATACAGCCTTGATGTAATTTTTTTCCCAATTATGAACCAGTCAGTTGTTCCATGTCCAGTTCTAACTGTTGCATCTTGAGTTGCATATAGGTTTCTCAGGAGACAGATAAGGTGGTCTGGTATTACCATCTCTTTAAGAATTTTCCACACTGTTGTGATCGACACAGTCAAAGTCTTTAGCATAGTCAATGAAACAGAAGTAGATGTGTTTCCAGAATTGCTTTCTCTATGAATCAGCAGATGTTGGCAATTTGATTTCTGGTACATGTTCCTTTTCTAAATCTAGCTTGTACATCTGGAAGCTCTCAGTTCATATACTACTGAAGCCTAGCTTGAAGGATATTCAACATAAACTTACTAGCATGTGAAATGAGTGCAGTTGTACAGTAGTTTAAACATTCTTTGGGAGAGCAGAGGGCACTTACTAATAACTCCAGAAGGAATGAAGTGGCTGGGACAAAGCAGAAACAACACTAAGTTGTGGCTGTGTCTGAGGGAGAAAGTAAAGTCCAGTGCCACAAAGAACAATATTGCGTAAGAACCTGGAATGTTAGGTCCATGAATTAAGGTAAATTGGATGTGGTCAAGCAGGAAATTTAAAGATTGAACATCATAGGAATCAGTGAACTTAAATGAATGGGAATGGGCGAATTTAATTCAGATGACCATTATATCTGCTATCAGTTCAGTTCAGTTCAGTCGGTCAGTCTGCTATAGTGGGCAAGAATACCTTAGAAGAAATGGGGTAGCCCTCATAGTCAACAAAAGATTCCAAAATGCAGTACTTGGGTGCAATCTCGAAAATGACAAATTAATCTTGGTTTATTACCAAGGTAAACCATTCAATATCACAGTAATCCAAGTATATGCCCCAACCACTAATGCTGAAGAAGTTGAAGTTGACTGGTTTATGAAGACCTACAACACCTTCTAGAACAAACACCAAAAACCAAAAAAAAAAAAAAAAAAATAGGGAATTGGAATGCAAAATTAGAAAGTCAAGAGATAATGGGAGTAACAGGTAAGTTTGTCCTTGGAATACAAAATGAAGCAGGATAAAAGCTAACACAGTTTTGTCAAGAGGATACTGAAATCAGAATGATAATATGCTTTGCAGCCGAAGATAGAGAAACTGTATACAGTCAGAAAAAGAAAAAAAAAAAAAAAAAAAAGACCTGCAGCTGTCTGTGGCTCAGATCATGAGCTCCTTATTAGAAAAGTCAGACTTAATTTTTTTTTCTTTTTTTTTTTTAATTTTATTTTATTTTTAAACTTTACATAATTGTATTAGTTTTGCCAAATATCAAAATGAATCAGCCACAGGTATACCTGTGTTCCCATCCTGAACCCTCCTCCCTCCTCCCTCCCCATACCATCCCTCTGGGTCGTCCCAGTGCTCTAGCCCCAAGCATCCAGTATCGTGCATCGAACCTGGACTGGCATCTCGTTTCATACATGATATTTTACATGTTTCAAAGCCATTCTCCCAAATCTTCCCACCCTCTCCCTCTCCCACAGAGTCCATAAGACTGTTCTATACATCAGTGTATCTTTTGCTGTCTCGTACACAGGGTTATTGTTACCATCTTTCTAAATTCCATATATATGCGTTAGTATACTGTATTGGTGTTTTTCCTTCTGGCTTACTTCACTCTGTATAATAGGCTCCAGTTTCATCCACCTCATTAGAACTGATTTAAAGAAAGTAGGGAAAAACACTAGGCTACTCATGTATGACCTAAATCAATCCCTTATGATTATACAATGGAGGTGACAAATAGATTCAAGGGATTAGATCTGATAGAAAGAGTGCCTGAAGAACTATGGATGGAGATTCTTAGCACTGTATAGGAAAGAGTGACCAAAATCATCCCGTGATGTCTAGTAAGGTTTTTATATCTTTATCCTAAGCTGTCTCTTGCTATTTTTGAGAGTAAGAACTCTCAACTATCCATCGTCTCTACTAGAGATGTCACTGAGTGCTTTCTTTCCAGGCACTTGTGCCTCTGGGTTCAGTTCAGTTGCTCAGTCATGTCTGACTCTTTGCGATCCCCTGGGCTGTAGCACACCAGGGTTCCCTGTCCTTCACCATCTCCCAGAGTTTGCTCAAAGTTGATAATGCCATCTACCCATCTCATCCTATGTCTCCCTCTTCTACTCTTGCCCTCAGTCTTTCCCAGCATCAGGGTCTTTTCCAATCAGTTGGCTCTTTGCATCAGGTGGCCAAAGTTTTGACACTTCAGCATCAGTCCTTCCAATGAATATTCAGGGTTGATTTCCTTTAGGATTGACTGGTCTGATCTCCTTGCTATGCAAATGACTCTCAAGACTCTTCTCCAGCACCACAGTTCAAAATGATCAATTATTTGGTGCTCAGCCTTCTTTATGGTCCAACTTTCACCTGTGTACATGACTCCTGGGAAAACCATAGCTTTGATTATACAGACGTTTGTTTGCAAAGTGACGTATTTGCTTTTTAATATGCTGTCTAGGATTGTCATAGCAATCGTCTTTTAATTTCATGGCTGCAGTCATTGTCCACAGTGATTTCAGAAACAATCCCCACCCCCACCCCCCTCCCCCCGCAAAAATAAGCTCTGTCATTGCTTCTACTTTTTCCCACCTCTTTGCCTTGAAGTAATGGGGCCAGATGCCATGAGCTTATTTTTTTGACTGTTGAGTTTTAAGCCAAGCTTTTTCACTGTCTACTTTCACCCACATCAAGAAGCTTACTTAGTTCCTCTTCACTTTCTGCCATTAGAGTGGTATCTGCATAAATAAGGTTATTGATGTTTCACCAGGCAATCTTGAATTCAGATGGTGGTTCATGCAGCCCAGCATTTCACATGATGTACTCTGCATGTAAGTTAAATTAGCAATATAACAATATACAGTTTAATATATTTTGACTTAATGTCTATTTTATATTTATTAGTATATTGCCACCAGCTCTCTTTTGTTTACTCTTTGCATGGAATATCTTTTTCTGTTCATTCAGTTTTTTCACATTAAATCAAAAGTTAAAGTGAAAATAGCTTGCAGCCACAAATTTTTATCCTTTTTGCAAAGTTTTGTATTGTAATTAGACAGTTAATTCCATTTATATTTAAAATAATTACTGATAAAAATTATTTTACTGGTTTCTGAGGACCCCTTTACAAATAGCAGAGAAGAGAGGTGAAAGGCAAAGAAAAGGAAAGGTATACCCATCTGAATGCAGAGATCCAAAGAATAACAAGGAGGGATAAGAAAGCTTTCTTAAGTGAATGATGCAGAGAAATAGAGGAAAAGGACAGAATGGGAAAGACTAAATATCTTTTCAAGAAAATTAGAGACACCAAGGGAACATTTCATGCCAACATGGGCACAGTAAAGGACAGAAACGGTATGGACAAAACAGAAGCAGAAGAGATTAAGAACAGGTGGCAAGAATACACAGAAGGACTGTAGAGAAAAGATCTTAATGACCCAGATAATCATGATGTTGTGATCACTGACCTAGAACAAGACATCCTGGAATTCAAAGTTGAGTGGGCCTTAGGAATCATTACTACAAACAAAGGTAGTGGAGGTGATGGAATTCCAGCTAAAGTGAAGTGAAGTGGAAGTCGCTCAGTAGTGTCCAACTCTGCAACTATACAGTCCATGGAATTCTCCAGGCCAGAATTCTGGAGTGGGTAGACTTTTCCTTATCCAGGGGATTTTCTGAACCCCGGCCTCCCACATTGCAGGCAGATTCTTTACCAACTGAGCCACAAGGGAAGCCCAAGAATACTGGAGTGATTAGCCTATCCCTTCTCCAGGGGATCTTCCTGACCCAGGAATTGAACTGGGGTCTCCTGCATTGCAGGCGGATTCTTTACCAACTGAGCTATGAGGGAAGCCTGGAATTCCAGCTGAGCTATTTCAAATCCTAAAAGATGATTCTATTAAAGTGCTGCACTCAATATGACAGCAAACTTGGAAAACTCAGTAGTGGCCACAGGACTGGAAAAGGTCAGTTTTCCTTCCAATCCCGAAGAAGGGCAATGCCAAAGAATGTTAAATCTAACAAAGAGTTGCAGTCATTTCACATGCTAGCTAGATGATGCTCAAAGTCCTTCAAGTTATGCATCAACATTACATGAACTGAGAACTACCAGATGTATAAGAAAAGACAGAGGAAACAGAGATCTAATTGCTAATATCCCTTGGATCATAGAAAAAGCAAGGGAATTCCAGAGAAACATCTCAGTTCAGTTTAGCTCAGTCGCTTAGTCATGTCCTAGTCTTTGAGACCCCATGGACTGCAGCACACCACACTTCGCTGTCTATCACCAACTCCCAAAGCCTACTCAAACTCAATCCGTAGAGTCAGTGATGCTATTCAACCATCCCATCCTCTGTCGTCCCCTTCTCCTCCTGCCTTTAATCTTTCCCAGCATGAAGGTCTTTTCCAATGACTCAGTTCTTCGAATCAGGTGGCCAAAGTAGTTTCAGCTTTAGCATCAGTCCTTCCAATGAATATTCAGGACTGATTTCCTTTAGGATGGACTGGTTGGATCTCCTTGCAGTCCAAGGGACTCTCAAGCATCTTCTCCAACACCACAGTTCAAAAGTATCTATTCCTCCGTGCTCAGCTTTCTTTATAGCCCAGTTCTCACATCCATACATGACTACTGGAATAACCATAGCTTTGACCAGATGGACCTTTGTTGGCAAAGTGATGTCTCTGCTTTCTAATATTCTATCTAGGTGTGTCATAGATTTTCTTCCAAGGAGCAAGCGTCTTTTAATTTCATGGCTGGAGTCACCATATGCAGTGATTTTGGAGCCTGAAAAAATAGTCTGTCACTGTTTCCATTGTTTCCCCATCTATTTGCCATGAAGTGATGGGACAGGATGCCATGATCTTAGTTTTCTGAATGTTGAGTTTTAAGCCAACTTTTTCACTCTTCTCTTTCACTTTCATCACAAACCTTTTTAGTTCTTCTTTGCTTTCTGACATAAGGGTTGTGTCATCTGCATATCTGAGGTTATTGATATTTCACCCGGTAATCTTGATTCCAGCTTGTGCTTCATCCAGCCTTGCATTTCTCATGATGTTATCTGCATATAAGTTAAATAAGCAGGGTGACAATGTACAGCCTTGACTTACTCATTTCCCGATTTGGAGCCAGTATATTGTTCCATGTCCAGTTGTAACTGTTGCTTCTTTATGTGCATACAGATTTCTCAGGAGTCAGGCCAAGTGGTCTGGTATTCCCATCTCTAAGAATTTTCCACAGTTTGTGGTGATCCACACAGTTGAAAGCTTTGGTATAGTCAATGAAGCAGAAGTAGATGTTTTTATGGAACTCTCTTGCTTTTTCAGTAATCCAACAGATGTTGGCAATTTTATCTCTGGTTCCTCTGCGTTTTCTAAATTCAGCTTGAACATCTGGAAGTTCAGGGTTCACATACTGTTAAAGCCTGGCTTGGAGAATTTTGCACATTACTGTGCTAGCTTGTGAAATGAGTACAATTGTGCAGTAGTTTGAGCATTCGTTGGCATTGCTTTTCTTTGGGATTAGAATGAAAACTGATGTTTTCCAGTCCTATGGCCACTGCTCTGAGTTTTCCAAATTTGTTGGCATATTGAGTGCAGCACTTTCACAGCATCATCTTTTAGGATTTGAAATAGTTCAACTGGAATTCCATCACCTCCCCTAGCTTTGTTCATAGTGATGCTTCCTAAGGCCCACTTGACTTCGCATTCCAGAATATCTGGCTCTAGGTGAGTGATCACACCATTGTGGTTATCTCTGTCATGAAGATCTTGTTTGAAACATTTACTTCTGCTTTATTGACTATGCTAAAGCTTTTGACTGTGTGGATCACAACAAACTGGAAATTCTTAAAAAGATGGAATACCAGACCACCTTACCTGCCTCTTTAGAAACCTATAGGCAGGTCAAGAAGCAAAATTTACAACCTTACATGGAACAACAGACTGCTTCAAAATTGGGAAAGGAGTATGTCCAGTCTGTATATTGTCACCTTGCTTATTTAACTTTTATTCAGAGTCCTGCTGGCTTCTCTGGTGACTAGATGGTTAAAAATCTGCCTGTGATACAGGAAACCCTGGGTTGAGAACATTACCTGAAGAAGGGAATGGCTACCCACTCCAGTATTCATGCCTGGAGAATTCCATGGACAGAGGAGCCTGGTGAGCTACAGTCCATGGGATCACAAAGAATTGGACATGACTAAATGATTAACTCCCTTTGGAATGCTGTTGCTGCTTAGTCACTTCATTTGTGTCCAGCTCTGTGTGACACTATGAACTGCAGCCCACCAGGCTCCTCTGTCCATGGGATTCTCTAGGCAAGAATACTGTGGTGGGTTGTGATGCCCTCTTCCAAGAGATCTTCCTGACCCAGGGATCAAATCCAGGTCTCCTGAATTACCAGCACATTCTTTACCACTGAGTTACCAGGGAAGTCCCTATATACAGAGTATATCATGTGAAATGCCAGGCTGGATGAAGCTCAAGCTGGAATCAAGTTTTCTGGGAGAAATACTAACAACCTCAGATATGCATTTGATACCACCATAATGGCAGAAAGCGAGGAGGAACTAAAGAGCCTCACATTAAGGTGAATGAGGAGAGTGGAAAAGCTGGCTTAAAACTCAGCATTCAAAAAATTAAGATCACAGCATCCTGTCCCATCACTTTATGGGAAATAGATGGGGAAAAAATTAAAACAGTGACAGGTTTTATTTTCTTGGACTCCAAAATCACTGTGGATGATGACAGCAGCCATGAAATTAAAAGACACTTTCTCCTTGGAAGAAAAGCTATGAAAAACCTAGGCAAAGTATTAAAAAGCAGAGACATTACTTTGTCAACAAAGATCTGTAGAGTCAAAGCTATGGTTTTTCCTGTAGTTATGTACAGATGTGAGAGTTGAACCATAAGGAAGGCTGAATGCTGAAGAATTGATGCTTTCTAACTGATTCTGGAGACTCTTGAGAGTCCCTTGGACAGCAAGGAGATCAAACCAGTCAATCCTAAAGGAAATCAACCCTGAATGTTCATTGGAAGGACTGATGCTGAAGCTGAAGTTCCAAAATTTTGGCGACCTGATGCAAAGAGCTGACTCTTTGGAAAAGTCCTTGATGCTAGGAAAGTTTGAGGGCAGGAGGAGGAGTGGGCAGCAGAGGTTGAGATGGTTGGATGGCATCATTGACTCAATAGACATGAGTTTGAGAACTCCAGGAGATAGTGAAGGACAGGGTGGCCTGGCGTTCTGTAGTCCATCATGTCACAGAGAGAGGGACACAATTGAGTGACTGAACAACAACAACTGATAAAAAGGACTTACACTACTTTTTTCTTTTCTTTTTATATACCCCTTTTTTGTTCCTTGATTTCTCCATTACTATTTTCTTGTATTGATTTTTATGCATATCATTTTGCTTCCCTTCCTCTTTCCTTTTCTGTATATATTTTTGATATTCTCTTAGCATTAACTTTGGCAATTGCAAATAACATCTTAAATTCATAACAATTCAGTTTTACTTCATACCAGCTTTGCTTCAATAGTGTATAAAATCTCTGCTTATATAGCGCTTTATTCCCCTCTTTAAGGTATTGTCACAAATTACAACCTGTACATTGTGTATCCATTAACAAAGACATAATTATGTTTTTTAAAATTATTTAAGGAAAAAAAGCAGAATTATGTACCAAAAACACAGTAATGTTTACTTTTATATTTCCCTGACTAGTTGCCTTTATTGGTATTCTTTATTTTTTGTATGGCTTTCAATTACTATATAGTGTATTAATTTCAGCCTGAGGTTTACGTTACAACTCTTCTTATAGCACAAGATTCCTAATGATTGACTCCTTCAGCTCTACTTTATCAAGAAATATCATTATTTCTCCTTAATTTTAGAAAGATATGCCAGATATATAATTCTTGGTTGACAGGTTTTTTCTTTTAGCACTATAAACATGTAGCCTACTGTCTTCTGTCCTCTATGGTTTACAATGAGAAATCAGCTGTTAATATTATTAAGGCTGGTCCATTGCATGTGGTGAGTTGCTTCTGTCTTTTTGCTTACCAGATACTCTGTATTTTGATAATAATACATCTCAGTGTAGATCCTTTTGAATTGATTCTTTTTATTGTTTATTGAGCTTTTTAGATGCCTAGATTCAATATTTTTCATCAAATTTAGATGGTTTTGGCCACTGTGTCTTTGAATATTTTTTCTGTCCCTTTCTTTATCTTCTTTCTTTCTGAGACTGTGATTTTGTGTGTGGTGGTATGCTCATGATCTCTCACAGATCACTTGTGTGCCTCACTTTTCATCATTTTTCTCTTTCTGCCCCTTGGAGTGGGTAATTCAATAAAGCTGTCTTTGAGTTAATGAATGCTTCTGAGTGCTCAGATCTTTTATGAATACCTCTAGTGAATTTCTCACTTCACCTATTATAATTGTCATCTCTAGAATTTCTATCTGGTTCTTTTTTCTTAATAAATTCTCTCTTTTTATTAATACTAATTATTTGGTGAGATTTCATTTGCCTCATGTCCTTTAGTTCTTTGAGCACATTTAAGACTATTGATTTAAAGTCTTTTCCTAGTTAGATTAATGTCTGGGCTTCTTCTTAGAGAGTTTATATTAATTTTTTTTTTCTCCTGTGAATGGGTCATCCTTTCTTGCTTTTTCTATGCCTTTTTTGCTGTTGTTGAAAACTGGACAGTTTGAGTAATATAATACAATAATTCCAGAAGTTAGATTTTCCTTCCTCTTTAGAGTTTCTTGTTGCTACTAGTATTGGGTTGTGGTTTTTTATCTAATTAGTGTCTTTTGAAAACTATTTTTGTCAAGACCATTTTCATTTTCATCAGTCATGACTGAATTCTCTTTCCATTAGCTTAGTTGTCAATAGCAGATGTTTCTTTAAATAGCAAAAATAAAAAATAGTCTCCTATCTGTGCAGATGGGCTCTGTATTGTAATACACCTCCAATGCTTAGTTAAATCATTTATAACTCTCCCTTAACCTTCACTTCCTGTTTGGGCAGTACCTAAAAGTCAGCAACAGATGAAAGCTTAGGATTTTGTCAGACATTTTCTGAACATGTGTCTAGTCCTGGTCATGCACCTAGCCATCTACTGGTGTGTACAGGAGCTTTTCAGTGCCCTTATTTTTCCATATATCTCTTTGCCAAGGCTTTTCCTCCCCAGGCTTTTCAATCTGTCTGCTGCTTGCCCCATCTATTATCCCTTTCCTCAGGTGGCTGCGGCTAGTAGATTTATCTTTAAATTCTTTTGACAATGTCAGTAAGGGAACTTCAGCTTTGAACAAGTTCTGAAGTTGAAAAAACAAGCTCCTGAACTCATCCAGGAGGAGCTACCAGGGAGGTCAAAATATACAACCACAATAATTTAGTAACAATGTATGCATTGTCCTTCTGGTACCAGAAAGCCATGCTGTTAATGTGAACTGTCATTCCCAAAGCTTCTGGAAAGCTGGAGAGGGATACTGGAAGGCAGCTTAGTCAAAATGTTATTATACACTCTTACCAAAATTTAGCATTTTTTTAAATTAAGCCTTCCCCCCATTATTGTAAGCTTTTGATTAAATTTTACAGTTTAATAAGTTGGTTATTTATAATTTTTGCCTGCTTAAGCATTGCTTTAGTGAAGGGACAGAGTTTAAGTGATCTCTACTTAACCCTTTTTAGTGATATCACCAGTGGTAGGTGTCTTTTGTTAACCAAAATGCAACAAAAAATACCTAGTAAGGGAATGATGTAATGGGAATGTTTTTCTCTCACTAAGTAAATCTAAAACCCTTGGTTATTATTTAAAAAAAAAAAAAAAAAAGCATTAAGCCGTTATAAAAGGTGGAGAGAAGATGGCAGACTGACTATGTTCCACAAAACTAAAGGAAAACACAGTGGTGAGTTCCATGGTTTGGGGGGTTGTTTTATTTTGGTTTTGGTTTTACCATGTTTGTTTTATATATGCTAAACATGGAGCTGAAGAAGTTGACAATGGAGAAACATCAAAAAGACAGAAGAGAAATCCATATGTGAAGCCAGTTCTCTTTAGCCAAAGGATCAAAAAAGGGGTAACCTAACAAAACAAAGCATTTTTTAAACTGTTATCTTCTAGTTAAACAGTATGAAAATAAACTGTAACCCTACCTATGTAGTAAATGTCATGAAAGAGCCTAGATTTCTACCTTCACCAAGCTGTAACAATGCACCCAAATGCCCCTATATCCTCTCCCTAGAGTAGTGTCAGAGAAGGTCAAGTGGAGAGCTGGGATTTTTATTCCCACCAGATACTCTCCTCCTGGCAGTATCTGTAGAGACCATGCAGGGAGCCTGGACTTCCACCTCCACTCATTGATGATAATTATCTTTCCCTTTTCCCACTTGGATGGTATCAGAGGAGACCTAGTGTAGTCATGAATTTTACTACCATCAATAATTAATAAGACCACACCCTATGACATCATTAGAATTTGCATAGGGAGAAGTAATGAAGTGCTTCTGTCTATTCCACCTGGAGTGCTATCAGTGTAACACTAGTGAGGTGCTTGAATCCCCACTTCCATGCAGCAGTACTGTGGGGGCCCTCCCCAACTTGAGTGTCAGTGGAAGCCATGTGGGGAGCCTTAAACTCTATTTCCTCCTGGTACTAATAAGAAGCACCCACATTTCCTCTGCCAGAACAGTGTCATAGTCAGCTTGATAAAACAAGACTTAAATAAGTTGTAGAGTCTCATTAAAAAATTACCAAAATTTATAAGTTTCAGTTGAAAATTACTCATCATACCAAGAATAAAGTATCAACTTAAATGAAAAAAACATTCAATAGACATCAACACAAAGATAACAATGAAGTTAGAGTTGTCTGACAAAGATTTTAGATAGCCATCATTAAAATTCTTCAACAAATACAACTGAAAATGAAAAAAGTCTCAGAAAGGAAATTGAAAATATATAGAACCAAATGGAAATTATACGACTGAAAAATAAAATAATATTACAAAAAAAACTGAATTGATAAGCCCAATAGCCCAAGGAATCAATAAAAAATTTGTAAAAAAACTTCTTAGAACTAATAGATGAGTTCAGTATGAGTACAGGATATAATATAAATGTACAAAAATCAATTTGCTGGCATATACTAGTAGTGAACAAAGGGAAACAAATAAAAATATGTATACTGTTTATTTTCTTGGGTTCCAGTATCATTGTGGATGGTAACTGCAGCTACAAAATTAAAAGATTCTTGCCCCTTGGAAAAAATACTATGACAAACCTGGACAGCATATTAAAAAACAGAGACATCACTTTGCCAACAAAGGTCTGTATAGTCAAGGCTATGGTTTCTCCAGTGGTCATGTATGGATGTGAGAGTTGGACCATAAAGAAAGCTGAGGACCGAAGAATTGATGCTTTCAAACAGTGGTGCTGGAGAAGACCCTTGAGAGTCCCTTAGACAGCAAGATTGAACCAGTCAACCCTAAAGGAAATCAACCCTGAATATTCATTGGAAGGACTGATACTGAATCTGAAGCTCCAGTACTTGGGCCACCTGATGCAAAGAGCCAACTCATTGGAAAACACCCTGGAGAGCCGACTCATTGGAAAAGAACCTGAGAAAGATTGAGGGAAGAGGAGAGGGGGGAAACAGAGGATGAGATGGTTAGATGGCATCACTGACTCAATAGACATGAGTTTGAGCAAACTCAGGGTGATAGTGAAGGACAGGGAAGCCTGGCATGAGCTGTAGTTCATGGGGTTCCAAAGAGTTAGACACAACTTAGTGACTGAACAACAATACTGTTTATAATCATTCAATTAAATATGATTCTTGAGATCCTGAATAACCAGAAACAATCTTAAATTACAAGTTGGAGGACTCACTCTTTCTTATTTCAACTCTTACTACAAATCAACAATAATCAAAATAATTTGTTAGTATAATGACACACATATAGACCGATGGAATAGAATAGAAAACCTAAAAATAATCCCCGACATATATAGTCAATACATTATCAATGAAAGTTCCAGGATCATTCAAAAGGGAATTGATAGTTTTTTTTCAACAAATGGTGCTGGGAAAACAATATCCACAGCAAAAGAATGAAGATGGGCCCTTACTGAAGTTGGACATTTACTTTACACCATATACAAACATTAACTAAAAATTGATTAAAGACCTAAATATAAGAGCTAGACCATAAATTTCATAGAAGAGGACATAGAGAAAATCTTCATAACATTAGCTTTGGCATAGTTTCTTGGATATGACACCAAAAATCACAACAGACAACACAGAAATACAAAGGATCATAAGAGACTACTATCAACAATTATATGCCAATAAAATGGACAACGTGGAAGAAATGGACAAATTCATAGAAAAGTACAACTTTCCAAAACTGGACCAGGAAGAAATAGAAAATCTTAACAGACCCATCATAAGCACGGAAATTGAAACTGTAATCAAAAATCTTCCAGCAAACAAAAGCCCAGGTCCAGACGGCTTCACAGCTGAATTCTACCAAAAATTTAGAGAAGAGCTAACACCTATCCTGCTCAAATTCCTCCAGAAAATTGCAGAGGAAGGTAAACTTCCAAACTCATTCTATGAGGCCACCATCACCCTAATACCAAAACCTGACAAAGATCCCACAAAAAAAGAAAACTACAGGCCAATATCACTGATGAACATAGATGCAAAAATCCTTAACAAAATTCCAGCAATCAGAATCCAACAACACATTAAAAAGATCATACACCATGACCAAGTGGGCTTTATCCCAGGGGTGCAAGCATTCTTCAATATCCGCAAGTCAATCAATGTTATACACCACATTAACAAATTGAAAAACAAAAACCATATGACTATCTCAATAGATGCAGAGAAAGCCTTTGACAAAATTCAACATCCATTTATGATAAGAACTCTCCAGAAAGCAGGAATAGAAGGAACATACCTCAACATAATAAAAGCTATATATGACAAACCCACAGCAAACACTATCCTCAATGGTGAAAAATTGAAAGCATTTCCTCTAAAGTCAGGAACAAGACAAGGGTGCCCACTTTCACCATTACTATTCAACATAGTTTTGGAAGTTTTGGCCACAGCAATCAGAGCAGAAAAAGAAATAAAAGGAATCCAAATTGGAAAAGAAGAAGTAAAACTCTCACTGTTTGCAGATGACATGATCCTTTACATAGAAAACCCTAAAGACTCCACCAGAAAATTACTAGAACTAATCAATGATTATAGTAAAGTTGCAGGATATAAAATTAACACACAGAAATCCCTTGCATTCTTATACACTAATAATGAGAAAACTGAAAGAGAAATTAAGGAAACAATTCCATTCACCATTGCAACGGAAAGAATAAAATACTTAGGAATATATCTACCTAAAGAAACTAAAGACCTATATATAGAAAACTATAAAACACTGGTGAAAGAAATCAAAGAGGACACTAATAGATGGAGAAATATACCATGTTCATGGATTGGAAGAATCAATATAGTGAAATTGAGTATACTACCCAAAGCAATTTATAGATTCAGTGCAATCCCTATCAAGCTACCAATGGTAGCTTCACAGAGCTAGAACAAATAATTTCACAATTTGAATGGAAATACAAAAAACCTCGAATAGCCAAAGCTATCTTGAGAAAGAAGAATGGAACTGGAGGAATCAACCTACCTGATTTCAGGCTCTATTACAAAGCCACAGTTATCAAGACAGTATGGTACTGGCACAAAGACAGAAATATTGATCAATGGAAGAAAATAGAAAGCCCCAGAGATAAATCCATGCACATATGGACACCTTATCTTTGACAAAGGAGGCAAGAATATACAATGGATTAAAGACAATCTCTTTAACAAGTGGTGCTGGGAAAACTGGTCAACCACTTGTAAAAGAATGAAACTAGAACACTTTCTAACACCATACACAAAAATAAACTCAAAATGGATTAAAGATCTCAACATAAGACCAGAAACTATAAAACTCCTAGAGGAGAACATAGGCAAAACACTCTCCAACATACATCACAGCAGGATCCTCTATGACCCACCTCCCAGAATATTGGAAATAAAAGCAAAAATAAACAAATGGGACCTAATTAACCTTAAAAGCTTCTGCACATCAAAGGAAACTATTAGCAAGGTGAAAAGACAGCCTTCAGAATGGGAGAAAATAATAGCAAATGAAGCAACGGACAAACAACTAATCTCAAAAATATACAAGCAACTCCTATAGCTCAACTCCAGAAAAATAAATGACCCAATCAAAAAATGGGCCAAAGAACTAAATAGACATTTCTCCAAAGAAGACATACAGATGGCTAACAAACACATGAAAAGATGCTGAACATCACTCATTATCAGAGAAATGCAAATCAAAACCACACTCAGGTACCATTTCACGCCAGTCAGAATGGCTGCAATCCAAAAGTCTACAAGCAATAAATTCTGGAGAGGGTGTGGAGAAAAGGGAACTCTCTTACACTGTTGGTGGGAATGCAAACTAGTACAGCCACTATGGAGAACAGTGTGGAGATTCCTTAAAAAACTAGAAATAGAACTGCCTTATGATCCAGCAATCCCACTGCTGGGCATACACACTGAGGAAACCAGAAGGGAAAGAGACACGTGTACCCCAATGTTCATCTCAGCACTGTTTATAATAGCCAGGACATGGAAGCAACCTAGATGCCCATCAGCAGATGAATGGATAAGAAAGCAGTGGTACATATACAGAATGGAGTATTACTCAGCCATTAAAAAGAATACATTTGAATCAGTTCTAATGAGATGGATGAAACTGGAACCTATTATACAGAGTGAAGTAAGCCAGAAAGAAAAACACCAATACAGTATACTAACGCATATATATGGAATTTAGAAAGATGGTAACAATAACCCTGTGTACGAGACAGCAAAAGAGACACTGATGTATAGATCAGTCTTATGGACTATGTGGGAGAGGGTGAGGGTTGGGAGATTTGGGAGAATGACATTGAAACATGTATAGTATCATGTATGAAACGAGTCACCAGTCCAGGTTCGATGCATGGTACTGGATGCTTGGGGCTGGTGCACTGGGACGACCCAGAGGAAGGGTAGGGGAGGGAGGAGGGTGGAGGGTTCAGGATGGGGAACACGGGTATACCTGTGGCAGATTCATTTCGATATTTGGCAAAACTAATACAATATTGTAAAGTTTAAAAATAAAATAAAATTTAAAAAAAAAAGAAAAATTGAGTAAAATGGGTTTGATTGCAATTAAAAAGTTTTGTGTATAAAAGGGTACTTTGGGGGCTTCCCTAGCAGTCCAGTGGTTGAGACTCCATGCTTCCACTACAATCCAGGACGCATGGGTTCAACCCCTGGTTGAGGAAATAAGATCCTGCCTGCCACAAGGTGCAGCCATAAAAAAGGTACTATCAAGAGAGTGAAAAGTCAGACTAGAAAATGCGAAAATACTTTCTAGTCATATATATGCTATGAGATTAATATCCAGAATATATAATGAACATCTAAAAATTTAGCAACAACAAAAAATAACCCTATTCAAAAATGGGCAAAGGACTTAAACACTTCTCCAAAGAAGGTATACAGATGGGCAGTAAGCACAAGAAGGACAATAAGCCTTCATCACTGATCAACAGGAAAATGCAAATCAGACCATAATAAGATATTACTTCAAACCCATTAGAGTTTCTACTATTAAAAAAATGGAGAAAAGATTGATCAGCAAAGATATAGACAAGTTGTAACACTTGTGTACTGCTAGTGGGAATATAAAATGGTGTAGTCATTATTGAAAATAATTTGGCAATCCTTCAGAAAATAAATGTAGAATTACCATATGATATAGCAATCTCACTTCTAGATTTATTGGGTTTACGAAAAAACATAAAAGTTCATTTCTGAACAAACTTTCTGGCAAACCCAGTATATCACAATTAATTCAATATCTCAAATAACTTTTGCACACGCACATTAATAACAGCATTATTCACATCAGCCAAGGATTAGAAGTAACCCAAATGTCCATTGACACAGAAATGAATAAAGCATAAATGGATGTATGTGGTATATACAGCACAATGGATTTTTCAGTTCAGTTTAGTCACTCAGTCATGTCTAACTCTGCATCCCCATGTACTGCAGCAAGTCAGACTTCCCTGTCCATCACCAACTCCAGGAGCTTGTGTCCATTGAGTGGGTGATGCCATACAACCATCTCATCCTCTGTTGTCCCCTTTTCCTCCTGCCTTCAATCTTTCCCAGCATCAGAGTCTTTTCTAATGAGTCAGTTCTTCACATCAGGTGGCCACAGTATTAGAGCTTCAGCTTGAGCATCAGTCCTTCCAGTGAATATTCGGGATTGATTTCCTTTAGGATTGACTGGTTTGATCTCCTTGTAGTCAGTCCAGAAGACTCTCAAGACTCTTCTCCAATACCACAGTTCAAAATCATCAATTCTTCAGTGATCAGTTTGCTTTATGGTCCAAGTCTCACATCCATACATGACTACTGGAAACACCATAGCTTTGACTAGTTGGACCCTTGTCAGCAAAGTGATGTCTCTGCTTTTTAATATGCTGTCCAGGTTTGTCATAGCTTTTCTTCCAAGGAGCAAGGTCTTTAAATTTTATGGCTACAGTCACAATGAAATATTTATTTTTTAATTTAAATTTATTTATTTTAATTAGAGGCTAATTACTTTACAATATTGTATTGGTTTTGCCATACATCAACATGAATCCACCACGGGTGTACATATGTTCCCAATCCTGAACCCCCCTCCCACCTCCCTCCCCATACCATCCCTCTGGGTCATCCCAGTGCACCAGCCCCAAGCATCCTGTATCCTGCATGAAACCTGGACTGGAGATTTGTTTCTTATATGATATTATACATGTTTCAATTGCCTTCTCCCAAATCATCCCCCCACTCCCTCTCCCACAGAGTCTAAAAGACTGTTCTATACATCTGTGTATCTTTTGCTGTCTCGCATACAGGGTTATCGTTACCATCTTTCTAAATGCCATATATATGTGTTAGTATACTGTATTGGTGTTTTTCTTTCTGGCTTACTTCACTCTGTATAATCGGCTCCAGTTTTGTCCACCTCATTAGAACTGATTCAAATGTATTCTTTTTAATGGCTGAGTAATACTCCATTGTGTATATGTACCACAGCTTTCTTATCCATTTGTCTGCTGATGGACATCTAGGTTGCTTCCATGTCCTGGCTATTATAAACAGTGCTGAGATGAACATTGGGGTACACGTGTCTCTTTCAATTCTGATTTCCTCAGTGTGTATGTCCAGCAGTGGGATTGTTGGGTCGTATGGCAGTTCTATTTCTAGTTTTTTAAGGAATCTCCACACTGTTCTCCATAGTGGCTGTACTAGTTTGCATTCCCAGCAACAGTGTAAGAAGGTTCCCTTTTCTCCTCATTCTCTCCAGCATTTATTGCTTGTAGACTTTTGGATTGCAGCCATTCTGACTGGCGTGAAATGGTACCTGAGTGTGGTTTTGATTTGCATTTCTCTGATAATGAGTGATGTTCAGCATCTTTTCATGTGTTTGTTAGCCATCTGTATATCTTCTTTGGAGAAATGTCTATTTAGTTCTTTGGCTCATTTTTTGATTGGGTCATTTATTTTTCTGGAATTGAGCTGCAGGAGTTGCTTTTGTATTTTTGAGATTAGTTTTTTGTCAGTTGCTTCATTTGCTATTATTTTCTCCCATTCTGAAGGCTGTCTTTTCACCTTGCTTATAGTTTCTTTTGTTGTGCAGAAGCTTTTAATTTTGATTAGATCCCATTTGTTTATTTTTGCTTTTATTTCCAATATTCTGGGAGGTGGGTCATAGAGGATCCTGCTGTGATGTATGTCGGAGAGTGTTGTGCCTATGTTCTCCTCTAATACTTTTATAGTTTCTGGTCTTATGTTTATATCTTTAATCCATTTTGAGTTTATTTTGTGTATGGTGTTAGAAAGTGTTCTAGTTTCATTCTTTTACAAGTGGTAGACCAGTTTTCCTAGCAGCACTTGTTAAAGAGATTGTCTTTTCTCCAGTGTATATTCTTACCTCCTTTGTCAAAGATAAGGTGTCCATAGGTGCATGGGTTTATCTCTGGGCTTTCTATTTTGTTCCATTGATCTATATTTCTGTCTTTGTGCCAGTACCATACTGTCTTGATGACTGTGGCTTTGTAGTAGAGCCTGAAGTCAGGCAGGTTGATTCCTCCAGGTCCATTCTTCTTTCTCAAGATTGCTTTGGCTATTTGAGGTTTTTTGTATTTCCATACAAATAGTGAAGTTATTTGTTCTAGCTCTGTGAAAAATACCATTGGTAGCCTGATAGGGATTGCATTGAATCTATAGATTGCTTTGGGTAGTATACTCATTTTCACTATATTGATTCTTCCAATCCATGAGCATAGTATGTGTCTCCATCTATTAGTCTCCTCTTTGATTTCTTTTACCAGTGTTTTATAGGTTTCTATATATAGGTCTTTAGTTTCTTTAGGTAGATATATTCCTAAGTATTTTATTCTTTTTGTTGCAGTGGTGAATGGGATTGTTACCTTAATTTCTCTGTCTATTTTCTCATTATTAATGTATAGGTATGCAAAGGATTTCTGTGTGTTGATTTTATATCCTGCAACTTTACTACATTCATTGATTAGCTCTAGTTATTTTCTGGTGAAGTCTTTAGGGTTTTCTATGTAGAGGATCATGTCATCTGCAAACAGTGAGAGTTTTACTTCTTCTTTTCCAATTTGGATTCCTTTTATTTCTTTTTCTGCTCTGATTGCTGTGGCCAAAACTTCCAAAACTATGTTGAATAGTAGTGGTAAAAGTGGGCACCTTTGTCTTGTTCCTGACTTCAGGGAAATGCTTTCAATTTTTCACCATTGAGGATAATGTTTGCTGTGGGTTTGTCATATATAGCTTTTATTATGTTGAAGTATGTTCCTTCTATTCCTGCTTTCTGGAGAGTTTTTATCATAAATGGATGTTGAATTTTGTCAAAGGCTTTCTCTGAATCTGTTGAGATAGTCATATGGCTTTTATTTTACAATTTGTTAATGTGGTGTATTATATTGATTGATTTGTGGATATTGAAGAATCATTGCATCACTGGTATGAAGCCCACTTGGTCATGGTGTATGATCTTTTTAATGCATTGTTGGATTCTGATTGCTAGAATTTTGTTAAGGATTTTTACATCTATGTGCATCAGTGATATTGGCCTGTAGTTTTCTTTTTTTGTGGCATCTTTGTCAGGTTTTTGTATTAGGGTGATGGTGGCCTCATAGAATGAGTTTGGAAGTTTACCTTCCTCTGCAATTTTCTGGAAGAGTTTGAGGAGGACAGGTGTTAGCTCTTCTCTAAATTTTTGGTAGAATTCAGCTGTGAAGCCGTCTGGACCTGGGCTTTTGTTTGCTGGAAGATTTCTGATTACAGTTTCAATTTCCGTGCTTGTGGATGGGTCTGTTAAGATTTTCTATTTCTTCCTGGTCCAGTTTTGGAAAGTTGTACTTTTCTATGAATTTGTCCATTTCTTCCACGTTGTCCATTTTATTGGCATATAATTGTTGATAGTAGTCTCTTATGATCCTTTGTATTTGTGATTGTCTGTTGTGATCTCTCCATTTTCATTACTAATTTTATTGATTTGATTTTTCTCCCTTTGTTTCTTGATGAGTCTGGCTAATGGTTTGTCAATTTTATTTATCCTTTCAAAGAACCAGCTTTTGGTTTTGTTGATTTTTGCTATGGTCTGCTTTGTTCCTTTTGCATTTATTTCTGCCCTAATTTTTAAGATTTCTTTCCTTCTACTAATACTGGGGCTCTTCATTTCTTCTTTTTCTAGTTGCTTTAGATGTAGAGTTAGGTTATTTATTTGACTTTTTTTCTTTTTTCTTAAGGTATGCCCGTATTGCTATGAACTTTCCCCTTAGCACTGCTTTTACAGTGTCCCATAGGTTTTGGGTTGTTGTGTTTTCATTTTCATTCATTTCTATACATATTTTGATTTCTTTTTTGATTCCTTCTGTGGTTTGTTGGTTATTCAGCAGCGTGTTGTTCAGCCTCCATATGTTGGAATTTTTAATAGTTTTTCTCTTGTAATTGACATCTTACTGCATTGTGGTCATAAAAGATGCTTGGCATGATTTCAATTTTTTTGAATTTACCAAGGCTAGATTTACGGCCCAGGATGTGATCTCTCCTGGAGAAGGTTCCGTGTGCACTTGAGAAAAAGGTGAAATTCATTATTTTGGGGTGAAATGTCCTATAGATATCAATTAGGTCTAACTAGTCTATTGTATCATTTAAAGTTTGTGTGTCTTTGTTAATTTTCTCTTTAGTTGGTCTGTCCATAGGTGTGAGTGGGGTATTAAAGTCTCCCACTATTATTGTGTTATTGTTAATGTCCCCTTTCATACTTGTTAGCATTTGTTTTACATATTGCGGTGCTCCTATGTTGGGTACATATATATTTATAATTTTTATATCTTCTTCTTGGATTGATCCTTTAATCATTATGTAGTGTCTTTCTTTGTCTCTTTTCACAGCCTTTGTTTTAAAGTCTATTTTATCTGATATGAGTATTGCTACTCCTGCTTTCTTTTGATCTCTATTTGCATGGAATAACTTTTTCCAGCCCTTCACTTTCAGTCTGTATATGTCCCCTGTTTTGAGGTGGGTCTCTTGTAAACAACATATATAGGGGTCTTGCTTTTGTATCCATTCAGCCAGTCTTCATCTTTTGGTTGGGGCATTCAACCCATTTACGTTTAAGGTAATTATTGAAATATTATAGTCTTTAAAAAGTACATTTTGTCATATGCTAAAATATGGTTGAACCTTGAGGATACTATCAGATCAGATCAGATCAGTCGCTCAGTCATGTCTGACTCTTTGCGACACCATGAATCGCAGCACGCCAGGCCTCCCTGTCCATCACCAACTCCCGGAGTTCACCCTGACTCACGTCCATCGAGTCAGTGATGCCATCCAGCCATCTCATCCTCTGTCGTCCCCTTCTCCTCCTGCCCCAAATCCCTCCCAGCATCAGAGTCTTTTCCAATGAGTCAACTCTTCACATGAGGTGGCCAAAGTACTGGAGTTTCAGCTTTAGCATCATTGCTTCCAAAGAAATCCCAGGGCTGATCTCCTTCAAAATGGACTGGTTGGATCTCCTTGCAGTCCAAGGGACTCTGAAGAGTCTTCTCCAACACCACAGTTCAATAGCATCAATTCTTTGGCGCTCAGCCTTCTTCACAGTCCAACTCTCACATCCATACATGACCACAGGAAAATAGCCTTGACTAGATGAACCTTTGTTGGCAAAGTAATGTCTCTGCTTTTGAATATGCTATCTAGCTTGATCATAACTTTCCTTCCAAGGAGTAAGCATCTTTTAATTTCATGGCTGTAGTCACCATCTGCAGTGGTTTTTGAGCCAAAAAAAATAAAGTCTGACACTGTTTCCACTGTTTCCCCATCTATTTCCCATGAAATGGTGGGGCCGGATGCCATGGTCTTCATTTTCTGAATGTTGAACTTTAAGCCAACTTTTTCACTCTCCACTTTCACTTTCATCAAGAGGCTCTTTAGTTCCTCTTCACTTTCTGCCATAAGGGTGGTGTCATCTGCATATCTGAGGTTATTGATATTATTTAGTGTTAAAGTGAAATTAGCTCTAAGCCCTGAAAACACATGGAGAAACCTTACATACATATTACTAAGTAAAAGAATACACTTGAAAGGTTACATTCTTTATAATTACAACTATATGGCATTCTGAAAAAAGGCACAACTTTGGAGACAGTAAACAGATCAGAATTTGGGGGTGAGAGGGGAGATTAATATGCAAAGATTAATATGCATACAGACTAATTTTTAGAACCACAAAAATACTCTATGTGGTACTTAAATGATACATCTATGTAACTTATATGTTTGTCCAGACCCTTGGAATGAACAGCACCAAGAGTGAATCTCTAGGTGAACTATGGAATTTGAGTGAGTATGATGTGTCAGTGTAGGTTCATTAATTGTAACAAATGTGCCATTATGGTTGGGGTGTTGATAATGGAACAGGCTAAATATTTGTGTGTTCAGGGCTGCTGCTACTCCTGCTAAGTCACTTCAGTCGTGTCCGACTCTGTGGGACCCCATAGATGGCAGCCCACCAGGCTCCCCTGTCCCTGGGATTCTCCAGGCAAGAACACTGGAGTGAGTTGCCATTTCCTTATCCAATGCATGAAAGTGAAGTTGAAGTCGCTCAGTTGTGTCTGACTCTTAGCGACCCCATGGACTGCAGCCTACCAGGCTCCTCCATCTATGGGATTTTCCAGGCAAGAGTACTGGAGTGGGGTGCCATTGCCTACTCCAGTGTTCAGGACATATATGGGAAATCTCTGTTCCTTACCTTCACTTTTGCTGTGCACCTAATACTTCTGTTAAAAAAAAAAGGCTTTAAAAAATAGAAGTATACGATGAGAGGAATTACTATTCCCAGTTTGAAAACTTTATAGCTATATTAACAAGTCTGAGTGGCATTGGTGAGGGATAGACTTATAGTTCAATAGAAATGGATTGGGAACCAAGAATGAAGCCTACACAAATATATCTAACTGAGTGCAAAAGCAATGCAGGATAGCTTTTTAAACCAGTGACCAGGGAGCAATTAGACATCCATTGGAGTGCAACCAACCAACCTCCATCAAAACCTCATACTCTTATAAAACTTAACCAAAATGGATTTCAGATTTACATGTAAACCATTTAAATTATAAATCTTTAGAAGAAAACAGAAAAATTCTAGAACTTAGTTAGGCAAGGCACTTAAAGGTATAATCCATAAATGGAAAGGTAAATTAGAGCCTGACAAAACTAAAATCTTTTCCTTTCTAAAAGCAATATGCAGTGGACAAAAGGTAAAGTTACATACTGGAATAAAATATTGTAAAACATATCCAACAAAGAAATGGTATCTAAAGTATATAAAGAACATTAAAGTATATGAAGTATATTAAAACTCGATAATAAATAAAAACCTAATTACAAAATGGGCTAAAGACATAAACGGGCTCTCCTGGTGGCTCAGTGGTAAAGAACCCGCCTGCAAAGGCAGGAGATGCAGGTTCAATCCCTGGGTCCGGAAGACTCCCTCGAGAAGCAAATGGCAACCCACTCCAGTATTCTTGCCTTGGGATCCCAGGCAGAGGGATTCCCTCTGAACAGAGGAGCCTAGTGGACTACAGTCCATGTGGTCCCAAAAGAGTCAGACACAACTTAGTAACTAAACAACAGAGAGAGTCCTTCTTACCAGAGAAAGACAGATATTTCACTAAAGAGGCTATACAGATGATAACTAAGTACCCAAAAAGATGCTTAATATATAAGCCATTAGGGGAGTAAAATGAAAAGGTCAATTAAATCACTGTCACAATGGCTAAATATTGTAAATCAACTATGTGTGCATGCTAAGTTGCTAAAGTCCTGTCCAACTCTGTGATCCTAGGGACGAGACTGCCAGGCTCATCCGTCCATGGGATTCTCTAAGCAAGAATACTGGAGTGGATTGCCATGCCCTCCTCTAGGGGACCTTCCTGACCCAGGGATGGAACCTGTGTCTCTTAGGTCTCCCACATTGGCAGGCAGATTCTTTACCACTAGCACTACCTGGGAAGCCCACAAATCAACTATACTTCATTTTAAAAGGTCTAGAAAACATGCTAACAATACTAAACGCTGACAAGGATGCTAAACAACATATCTTTTCATACATTTCTGGTGGGAATTGTTGTGGCTTTGAAGGATTTCATGCCTGATTGGAGATAAAGATACCACAAAGGGGGTATTAGCATAAAAGGAGCTTTATTTGGGTGGTGCTTTGATGGTTTGTACCTAAGAAATCCCACACAGCATGAGACCATGCTGTCATAATGGTACCCTGCAGAATGGGACAAAGACAAGGAAATCAGAGAGCACTGAGTACGAGTATCAGCTTGTGGTCTTTATTGCCCTGTTTTTATCATATCAAGGGCTGGCAAATATTGGGTGTAGTTTTGTAGAGGTTGCAAAGAGTCAGACACTCAGACACGACAGCAACTGAACTGAACTGAAAGGAAGCAGGCTTTATTGGATAAACATATGCTATTGTGGGCTATATTTAAAACAATTAGATGTGTAAAATTTTGAGTTTGCTCCTGGCCAGATTTTTAACTAATGAGTCCTAAAAACCACATAACATAGAGGCATTATATAGAGGACAGAAGTGAAGTTGCTCAGTCGTTTCTGACTCTTTGCGACCCCGTGGACTGTAGCCTACAGGCTCCTCCATCCATGGGTTTCTCCAGGCAAGAATACTGGAGTGGGTTGCCATTTCCTTCTCCAGGGAATCTTCTCGACCCAGGGGTTGAACCTGGGTCTCCTCCATTGCAGGCAGATGCTTTACCCTCTGAGCCACCAGGGAAGCCAAATAGAGGACAACTTTGGCTTATTTATATAACAATCCATCTCCTGACTCCATGTTTTTGTTTGTTTATGTCCTGGAAAAATATGCATAATGTAAAATTCACCATTTTTATGATTTTAAATGTATAATTCGGTGGCATTCACAATGTTTTTCAGCCACCACCATTATTTTTTACCAGAACCATTTTATCATCCCAAACAGGAACTCCATACCCTTTACACAGTAACTCCCTTTTTCCCCCTACGTGAGGCCCCTGGCAACCTCCTTTCTACTTTCTATCTCAATGAATTTGCCAATTCTATGTGCCTTATAAGTGGAATTATTCTATATTTTTCCTTTTCTGTCTTGCTTATTTCGCTTAGCAAGTTTTCAAGTCCATCCATGAATCAGAACTTCATTTCTTTCTTTCTTCAAGTTTTATTTAGAAATAATTGGCATGCAGCAATGTTTAAGGTGTACAGAGTAATGATTTGACACATACATCATGAAATGATTACCACAATGAGTTTAGTGAACATCCATAATCGCCTACAAATACCAAATTAAAGAAATGGGGAAAAAACTTCCCTTGTTATGAGAACTCTTATAAATTACATTCTTAACAACTTTTATTTATAACACACATCAGTGTTAACTATATATATCTTGTTGTACATTTCCTAGTATTTAGTATCTTATAGCTAGAAATTTCAACTTTTTGACTACCTTCATTCAATCTTCTCTCCTCCCATGCCCACTTCTGGTAGCCACAAATCTGATCTCTTTTCCTTTGAGTTTGTTTTTGAAGTATAATTGACCTACAACACTGTGTTAATTCTTGTTATACAACAGAATGATTTAATATTTCTATACATTTCAAAACGATCACCATGAAAAGTCTAGTTACCCTCTGTCACCATACAAATATATAATTATTGACTATATTCCTCACAATGTATATACCTCATACCCATGACTTTTATTTTGTAACAGGAAGTTTGTACCTCCTAATCTCCCTTAGCTATTTCTCTCCTTCTTGCAAACCTGTATGCTCTGGTAACGGAGAAGGCAATGGCACCCCACTCCAGTACTCTTGCCTGGAAAATCCCATGGACGGAGGAGCCTGGTAGGCTGCAGTCCTTGGTGTCGCTAAGAGTCGGGGATGACTGAGCGACTTCATTTTCACTTTTCACTTTCATGCATTGGAGAAGGAAATGGCAACCTACTCCAGTATTCTTGCCTGGAGAATCCCAGGCACAGAGGAGCCTAGTGGGCTGCCGTCTATGGGGTCGCACAGAGTCAGACACGACTGAAGTGATTTAGCAGCAGCATGCTCTGGTAACCATCTGTTGGTTCTCTGTATCCATGACTCTGTTTCCTTTTTGCTATATTTGTTCATTTATTTTTTAGATTCTGCATATAAGTGAAATCATACAGTTTTTGTCTTTGTCTGACTTGTTTTACTAAGCATAATACCCTCTATCTATGTTGCAAATATTAAAATTTCTTTTTTCTAGCTAATATTCCATTTTGTATATGTATATACCACTTCTTTATCCATTCACCTATTAATGGACATTTAAGTTGCTTTCATATCTGGGCTACTGTAGATAGTGCTGCCGTGAACATAGGGGTTCAGACTAGTGTTTTAATTGTCTTTGAATAAATACCCAATGTAGAATTGCTGGATCATGCTGTAGTTCTATTTTTAATTTTTTGAATAATGTATATAATGTTTTCTATAAAGCCTACAGCAATTTAAATTCACACCAGCAGTGCACGATAGTCCCCTTTTCTCCATATCCTTGCCAACAACTGTTACTTCTTGTTCTGTTGGATGATAGCTATTCTGATAGATGTAAGGTGACTTCTCCTTGTAGTTTTGATTTGCATTTCCCTGATGACTGATAATGTTGAGCATCTTTACTTTGCCTATGTGCCTGCTGATCACCTGTAGGTCATCTTTGGTAAAATGTCTGTTCAGGTCCTTTGCCCATTTTCTAAATCAGGTTGTTTGTTTTTCTAATGTTGAGTTGTATGGGTTCTTTGTATATTTTAAATGTTAATCTATTATTGAATATATCATTTGCAAATATCTTCTCCCATTCAGTAGATGGCCTTTTTGTTTTGTTGACATTTTCCTTCACTGTTCAAAAGTTTTTTAGTTTGATATAGTACCATTTGTTTATTTTTGCTTTTGATTCCCTTCCCCAAGGAGACAGATTCCGCCCCCCCCCCCAAATTATTAAGACCATTGCCAAAAAGCTTACTGCCTCATTGTTTTCTCATAGAAGTTTTATGCTTTCATGTTTTATACTCAACTCTTTAATCCATCTTGAGTTTATTTTTGTATATGGTATAAGAAAGTAGTCCAATTTTATTCTTTTGCATGTAGTTGTCCAGTTTTCCAAACATAACTTATTGAAGAGGCTATCTTTTCCTGCATTGTATATTTTGCTTCCCTTGTCATAAAGTAATTGACCTTTTAGGTGCAACTTCGACTTCCCTGGTGGCTCAGACGGTAAAGCATCTGTCTACAATATGGGAGACCCGGGTTCGATCCCTGGGTTGGGAAGATCCCCTGGAGAAGGAAATGGCAATCCACTCCAGGACTATTGCCTGGAAAATCCCATGGACAGAGGAGCCTGGTAGGCTACAGCCCATGGGGTCGCAAAGAGTCAGACACGACTGAGCGACTTCATTTCTTTCACTTTCTTTCTAAGTGCAACTTCATTTCTAGGCTCTCTATTCTGTACCACTAATCCACTTTCTAACTGCAACTTCATTTCTAGGCTCTCTATTCTGTACCACTAATCTATGTATCTGTTTTTGCTGCTGCCATTCTGTTTTGATTACTGTAGCTTCATAATATAGTTTGAAATCAAGGAGCTTTAAACCTCCACCTTCATTGTTTCTCAATATTGTTTTGGTGGTTTGAGGTCTTATGTGTTTTCATATGAGTTTTAGAATTATTTGTTCTAGTTTTGTGAAAAATGCCAAGTATTTTGATAGGCATTACACTGAACCTGTAGATTGCCTTGGGTAGTATGATCATTTTAACAATATTAATTCTTCTAATCCATGAGCATGGTATATCTTTCCATTTGTGTCATATTCATCAGTGTCTTATACTTTTCCAATAAGAGGTCTTTTACCTCCTTAGATTTATTTGCAAGTATTTTATTTTTGTGATGCTAGTGTAAATGCAACTGTTGTCTTAGTTTCTCTTTCTGATGATTTCTTGTTAGTGTATAGAAAGTCAACATATTTCTGTATGTTAATTTTTTATCCTACAATTTTACTGAATTCAATAATGGGTTCTGGGAGTTTGTGATGGGTACATCTTTATGATTCTATATCTATAGTATTATGTCCATTGGAAAAAGTGACAATTTGACTTTTTTCTGTCCCATTTGGATTTTATTTTCCTTGTCTGATTGTTATAGGTAGGACTTCCAATACTATGTTAAATAAAAGTATAAGAATGGGCATCACTGCCTTGTTACTAATCCTAGAGCAGATGCTTTTGGGTTTTCCCAGTTGAGTATAATGTGAGGTTTGAGCTTATTATATTTCTTCTTCATTATCTTCAAGGTATATTCCTTCCCTCAAAACTCACTTTGCTGAAAGTTTTTTTTTTTTTTTAATACATGGATGTTGAATTTGGTTCAAGGCATTTTCTGCTTTTATTGGGATTATCTTTTTATTGTTAAATTTGTTAATGTTGTGGATCATATTTATTGATCTGTGGACACTGAAATATCCTTGCAATGATTGGATAAATCCTACTTGACTGTTGTATATGATCCTTTTAATGTATTGGGGAATTTGGTTTGCTAATATATTATTGCTTATATCCTTCCTTTTCTCCTTTGCTTTTCACTTCTCTTCTTTTCACAGCTATTTGTAAGGCCTCCCCAGACAGCCATTTTGCTTTTTTGCATTTCTTTTCCATGGGGATGGTCTTGATCCCTGTCTCCTGTACAGTGTCATGAACCTCAGTCCATAGTTCATCAGGCACTCTTCAAGAAAATTAGAGATACCAAGGAAACATTTCATGCAAAGATGGGCTCAATAAAGGACAGAAATGGTATGGATCTAACAGAAGCAGAAGATATTAAGAAGAGGTGGCAAGAATACACAGAAGAACTGTACAAAAAAGATCTTCACGACCAAGATAATCACGATGGTATAATCACTCACCTACAGCCAGACATCCTGGAATGTGAACTCAAGTGGGCCTTAGAAAGCATCACTCTGAACAAAGCTAGTAGAGGTGATGGAATTCCAGTTGAGCTATTTCAAATCCTGAAAGATGATGCTGTGAAAGTGCTGCACTCCATATGCCAGCAAATTTGGAAAACTCAGCAGTGGCCACAGGATTGGAAAAGGTCAGTTTTCATTCCAATCCCAAAGAAAGGCAATGCCAAAGAATGCTCAAACTACTGCACAATTGCACTCATCTCACACACTAGTAGAGTAATGCTCAAAATTCTCCAAGCCAGGCTTCAGCAATATGTGCACCATGAACTTCCAAATGTTCAAGCTGGTTTTAGAAAAGGCAGAGGAACCAGAGATCAAATTGCCAACATCTGCTGGATCATCAAAAAAGCAAGAGAGTTCCAGAAAAACATCTATTTCTGCTTTATTGACTATGCCAAAGCCTTTGACTGTGTGAATCACAATAAACTGTGGAAAATTCTGAAAGAGATGGGAATACCAGACCACCTGACCTGCCTCTTGGGAAACCTATATGCAGGTCAGGAAGCAACAGTTAGAATTGGACATGGAACAACAGACTGGTTCCAAATAGGAAAAGGAGTACGTCAAGGCTGTATATCGTCACCTTGCTTATTTAACTTGTATGCAGAGTACATCATGAGAAATGCTGGACTGGAAGAAGCACAAGCTGGAATCAAGACTGCTGGAAGAAATATCAATAACTTCCGATATGCAGATGACACCACCCTTATGGCAGAAAGTGAAGAGGAACTAAAAAGCCTCTTGATGAAAGTGAAAGAGGAGAGTGAAAAAGTTGGCTTAAAGCTCAACATTCAGAAAACGAAGATCATGGCATCTGGTCCCATCACTTCATGGGAAATAGATGGGGAAACAGTGGAAACAGTGTCAGACTTTATTTTTTGTGGCTCCAAAATCACTGCAGATGGTGACTGCCACCATGAAATTAAAAGACACTTACTCCTTGGAAGGAAAGTTATGACCAACCTAGATAGCATATTGAAAAGCAGAGACATTACTTTGCCAACAAAGGTCTGTCTAGTCAAGGCTATGGTTTTTCCAGTGGTCATGTATGGATGTGAGAGTTGGACTATGAAGAAAGCTAAGCACTGAAGAATTGATGCTTTTGAACTGTGGTGTTGGAGAAGACTCTTGAGAGTCCCTTGGACTGCAAGGAGATCCAACCAGTCCATTCTGAAGGAGATCAGCCCTGGTATTTCTTTGGAGGTAATGATGCTGAAGCTAAAACTCCAGTACTTTGGCCACCTCATGCAAAGAGTTGACTCATTGGAAAGGACTCTCATGCTGGGAGGAATTGGAGACAGGAGGAAAAGGGGACGACAGAGGATGAGATGGCTGGATGGCATCACCGACTAAATGGATGTGAGTCTGAGTGAACTCCAGGAGTTGGTGATGGACAGGGAGGCCTGGCGTGCTTCCATTCATGGGGTCCTAAAGAGTCAGACACGACTGAGCAACTGAACTGAACTGAAATGTATTATTGAGAATTTGTGCATCTCTGTTCATCACTTATCAGTTCAGTTCAGTCATTCAGTCATGTCCGACTCTTTGTGACCCTACAGACTGCAACAAACAGGGCTTCCCTCTCCATCACCAACTCCTGGAGCTTCCTCAAACTCATGTCCATGGAGTGGGTGATGCCATCCAACCATCTCGTCCTCTGTAGTCCCCTTCTCCTCCTGCCTTTAATCTTTCCCAGCATCAGGGTCTTTTCCAATGAGTTGATTCTTCATGTCAGGTAGCCAAAGTATTGGAGCTCAGTTTTAGCATCAGTCCTTCCAATGTATATTCAGCACTGATGTTCTTTAGAATTGACTGGTTAGATCTCCTTTCTACCCAAGGGGCTTGCAAGAGTCTTCTTCAACACTGCAGTTCAAAAGCAACAATTCATCAGTGCTCAGCTTTCTTTATAGTATAACTTTCACATCCATACATGACTACTGGAAAACCATAGCCTTGAATAGACAGACTTTTGTCGGCAAAGTAATCTCTCTGCTTTTTAATATGCTATCTAGGTTGGTCATAGCTTTTCTTTCAAGGAGCGAGTTTCTATTAATTTCTCAGCTGCAGTCACCATCTGCAGTGATTTTGGAGCCCCCAAAAGTAAACTCTCGCTATTTCCATTGTTTCACCTATTTGCCATGAAGTGATGGGACTGGATGCCATGATCTCACTTTTCTGAATCTTGAGTTTTAAGCCAAATTTTTCACTCTCCTATTTCACTGTCAATAAGAGGCTCTTTAGTTTTCTTCACTTTCTGTCATAAAAGTAGTGTCATTTGTGTATCTGATGTTATTGATATCTCTCTTGGCAATCTTGATTCCAGCTTGTGTTTCATCCAGCCTGGCATTTCTTATGATGTACTCTACATATAAGTTAAATAAGCAGTGACAATATGCAGCCTTGACATACTCCTCCCAATTTGGAACCAGTCTGTTGGTCCATGTCTGGTTGTAACTGTTGCTTCTTGACCAGGATACAGATACCTCAGGAGGCAGGTTGGGTGGTCTGGTGCTCCCGTCTCTTTAAGAATTTTCCAAAGTTTGTTGTCAACACAGTCAAAGGCTTTAGCATAGTCAATAAAGCAGAAGTAGATGTATTTCTGGAATTCTCTAGCTTTTTTGATGATCTGACAGATACTGACAATTTGCTCTCTGGTTCCTCTGCCTTTTCTAAATCCAGCTTGAACATCTGGAAGTTAATGGTTCACATACTGTTGAAGCCTGGCTTAGAGAATATGGGGCATTACTTTGCTAGTGTGTGTGGTAGTTTGAACATTCTTTGGCATTGTCTTTCTTTGAGATTGGAATGAAAATTGACCTTTTCCCAGTCCTGTGGCCACTCAGGAGTTTTCCAAATTTGCTGGAATATTGAGTGCAGCACTTTCACAGCATTATTTTTAGGATTTGAAATAGTTCAATGGGAATTCCATCACTGCCACTAGCTTTGCTTGTAGCAATGATTCCTAAGGCGAATTTGACTTCACATTCCAGGATGTCTGACTCTAGGTGAGTATTACACCATTGTTGTTGTCTGGGTTATGAACATCTTTTTTTGTATAGTTCTTCTGTGTATTCTTGCCACCTCTTCTTAATATTTTCTACTTCGGTTATGTCCATACCATTTCTGTCCTTTATTGTGCCCATCTTTGCATGAAATATTTCCTTGGTATCTCTAATTTTCTTGCAGAGATCTCTAGTCTTTCCCATTCTGTTGTTTTCCTCTATTTCTTTGCATTGATCACTAAGGAAGGTTTTCTTATCTCTCTTGCTATTCCTTGGAACTCTGAATTCAAATGCATATACATTTCCTTTTCTCCTTTGCCTTTAGCTTCTCTTCTTTTCTCAGCTATTTGTAAGGCCTCGACAGACAATCATTTTGCCTTTTTGCATTTCTTTTTCTTGGGGATTGTCTTGATCACTGCCTCATCTACAATATCTCGAACCTCCGTCCATAGTATTTCAGGTACTCTGTCTATCAGATCTAATCCCTTGAATCTCTTCGTCACTTCCTCTGTATAATTGTAAGGTATTTGATTTAGGTCATTCCTGAATGACCTAGTGGTTTTCCCTACTTTCTTCAATTTACGTCTGAATTTGGCAATAAGGAATTTATGATCTAAGCCACAGTCAACTCCTGGTCTTGTTTTTGCTGACTGTATAGAGCTTCTCCATCTTCAGCTGCAAAGAATATAATCAATCTGATTTAGGTATTGACCATCTGGTGATGTCCAAGTGTAGAGTCGTCTCATGTGTTGTTGAAAGGGGGTGTTTGCTATGACTAGTGCATTCCCTTGGCAAAACTGTTTTATTCCTTTCCCTGCTTCATTTTGTACCCTAAGGCCAAATTTTCCTGTTACTACAGGTATCTCTTGACTTCCTACTTTTGCATTCCTGTCCCCTGTGATGAAAAGGACATCTTTTTGGGGTGTTAGTTCTAGAAGTCCCTGTAGGTCTTCATAGAACCATTCAACTTCAGCTTCTTCAGCATTACTGGTTGGATCATAAACTTGGATTACTGTCATATTGAATGGTTTACCTTGGAAATAGAGATCATTCTCTCATTTTTGAGATTGCACCCATGTATGCATTTCAGACTCTTGTTGACTTTGAGGGCTACTACTTTCCCACAGTAGTAGATCTAATGGTTATCTGTATTAAATTCATCCATTCCAGTCCATTTTAGCTCACTGATTCCTAAAATGTCAATGTTCACTCTTGCCATCTCCTGTTTGGCCACTTCCAATTTACCTTGGTTCATGGACCTAACATTCCAGGTTCCTATGCAATATTGTTCTTTACAGCATCGGTGATACTGGCCCATAATTTTATTTCTTTGTGGTGTCTTTGTCTGGTTTGGATATCTGGGTGATATTGACTGAGTGAGTTTGGGTATGTTTTTCCATCTGTGTTTTTTTTGTGTGTGTTAGTTAAAAAATGTAAATATTAACTCTTTAATATTTGATAGAATTCACCAGTGAAGACTTCTGACCCTGGATTTTTGACTTTTGTTTGTTGAGAGTTATCTCTCTTTTTTTAAATTTAGTTGTTTTTTCTTTCTTTTTTCTTTTTTGGTGATTTTTCTTTTGCTGATTCAACTTCATCACTGGTTATTAATCTTTTCATGTTCTATATTTCTTCCTTGTTGAGTCTTAGAAGACTGTACATTTCTAGGAATTTATTTCTTCTAGGTGTCTATTTTATTGGCAAATAATTGTTCATAGTAATCTCTTGTGATACTTTATATTTCCATGTTGTCTGTTGTAACTTTCCTCTTTCATTTCTGAACTTATTTATTTGGACCTTCTGTTTCTTTTTTTCTTGGTGAGTCTGGCTAAAGGTTTATCATGTTTTTAATCTTTTCAAATAACCAGCGCATAGTTTCATTGATCTTTTGTCTTGTTTTTCAGTCTCTATTTCTCCCTTTGTGTCTGTTAATATTTGCTTTATGTATTTGCTGCTGCTGCTGCTGCTGCTGCTGCTGCTGCTGCGTCGCTTCAGTCATGTCCTACTCTGTGCCACCCCATGGACTGCAGCCTACCAGGCTTCTCTGTCCATGGGATTCTCCAGGCAAGAACACTGGAGTGGATTGCCATTTCCTCCTCCAATGCATGAAAGTGAAAATTGAAGTCGCTCAGTAGTCGCTCAGTCGTGTCCGACTCTTAGCGACCCCATGGACTGCAGCCCACCAGGCTCCTCCGTCCATGGGATTTTCCAGGCAAGAGTGCTGGAGTGGGGTGCCACCGCCTTCTCTTAATGTATTTAGCTACTACTATTTTTGATTCATACATATTTATAATTGTTATAGTTTCTTTTCATATTGATCACAATATCAGTATGTAGTGTTCTTTCTCTCTTGTTACTGTGTTTGTTTTATAGTCTGTTTTCTCTGATAAAAGTATTGCATGAAATAAATTCCTCCATTACCTCACTTTCACTATGTGTTTCTTTAGATCTGAAGTGATTCTATTGTATGCAGCATATAGATGGGTAATATTTTTGTATCCATTCAGTCACTCTATGTTTTGACTGGAGCATTTAGTCCTTCACATTTACAGTAATTATTGATACATATGTACTTATTTCCATTTTGCTAACTTTTTAGGACATTTTGTGTCTTTCTTTTCCTTTCTTTCTTCCCTTGTGATTTAATGACTATCTTTAATGTAATGTTTGGATTCCTTTCTGGTTTTTGCATATATATCTATTATAGGTTTTTGGTTTATGGTAACTATGGTGTTTATATATAGCAATCTATGTATACATATATGTGATATTTTATTGGGGTATAATTGCTTCATAACGTTATGCTAGTTTCTGCTGTACAGCATAGTAAATCAGTTATACATATACATATATCCACTCTTTTTTAGATTTCCTTTCCATTTATTAAAGGGTCATCACATATCACTGAGTAGAGTTCCCTGTGCTTTACTGTGGATTCTCATTAGTTATCTGTTTTATACATACTAGTGTATATATGTCAATCCCAGTCTCCCAGTTTGTCCCACCTCCCTTCCTACCTTAACCTTAAGTTTGTTCTCTACATCTGTGACTTTATTTCTGCTTTGCAAATAAGTACATCTGTGCCATTTTTCTATATCCCACATATAAGTAATATTATACAATACTTGTTTTTCTCTTTCTGACATACACCACTCTGTATGACAATCTGTAGGTTCATCCACATCTCTGCAAATAGCACTATTTCATTCCTTTTTGTGGTTAATATATATACCACATCTTCTTTATCCTTTCCTCTGTCGATGGACACTTAGGTTGCTTCCATGTCCTGTCTATTATAAATAGTGCTGCAATGAACATTGGGGTGCATACATCCTTTAAAATTAGGGTTTTTTCCAGATATATGTCTAGGAGTGGGATTGCTGGGTCACACATATGTGATATTTTAAGTTGCCAATCTCTTGAAGATCAAATGTATTTTGACAACTCTGTATTTTACTACCAACATTCAGTGTTTTTGATATCATGTTTTACATCTTCTTTAGTGTATGCTCTAGTTATTTATTGTGGAATAGATTATTTTACTGCTTTTGTCTTTTAACTGTCCAACTAGCTTTATAAGTGGTTTATATACTACTTTTATTGTATATTTTACTTTTACAAGAGATTTTTCTTCCATAATTCCAATTGTGAGTTTTTCTTTCCCACTTAGAGAAATCCTTTTAACATTTCTTTAAAAGCTTGTTTTATGATGCCAAACTCTTCCAGCTTTTGCTTACCTTTAAAATTCTTAACCTCTCCTCCAAATCTGTATGATAGCCAGGTAGAGTATTCTTGGTTACAGTTGTTTTTTTTTTTTTTTTTAACCTATATTTGCTTTAAATATATTATGCCACTGCCTTCTGACCTGCAAACATTCTGCTGAAAACTCAATTGATAGAATTATGGGAATTCTCTTGTATGTACCTAGTTGGTTTTTCTTGGCTGCTTTTAACATTCTCTTTCTCTTTATTTTATTTTATTTTTTTTGCTTTTTAATTACAATGTGTCCTTGTGTGGTCCTCTTTGGTGTGGTATTGTTTTAGACTCTCTGTACTTTCTGGACCTGAATGTCTGTTTCTTTTCCCAGTTTAGGGAAGTTTTTAGATGTTATTTCTTCAAACATATTCTCTGCAACTTTCTTCTCCTTTTGGGACCCCTATAATGAGGACGTTTGTGTGCTTGATGTTATCCCAGAGGTCTCTTAAACTGTTCTGTTTTTTTTTTTTTTTTTTTTTTTTGCTGCACTACACAGCGTGTGAAATTTCTCCAACCAGAGATCAAACCCTTGCCCCCTGCAGTAGAAGCATAGAGTATTAATCAGTGGACCACCAGGGAAGTCCTGTCCTCATTTTTTTAAATTCCTTTTTTTTGTTTGTTTCTTTCACTTGAGTGGTATATTACTCTTTCTTCTAATTCATTGAGCCTTTCCTTTATATCATTGAATCTATTGTTGGTTCCTCTCAGTCTATTTTTTTCAGTTATTGTATTTTTCAGGTCTTTTTAAAAAAATATTTTCTATTAAAAACTTATGACTTCTCTCTCTTTTTATCTATTCTTCTCCCCAGTTCTTTAAACATCTTTATGATCATTACCTTGAATTCTTTATTGGGAAGATTGCTTATCTGCACTTTACTTAGTTCTTCTGGGATTTTATCTTGTTCTTTTGTTTGGAACATAGGCATCTGTTGCCTCATTTTGCATAATTTGCTGTTTTTATTTCTATATATTTGACAGGTTGGTTACATTTCCCAATCTTGGAGATGTGGCCTTATGTAGGAGACAAGGTGTGAGTTCCATCAGCACACCCTCCTCTGGTCACCAGTGCTATGTGTTCTAGCCTTACCTTCTATGTGGCTTGCATTGATCCTTCTGTTGTAGCAGGTTTACTACTGTGGATGTGTTTTTAGGCCTGGCTGGCTTCCAATACAATTGGTTGCCAGGGGCCTGCCTGGTGCAAAGCCTGCTAGTGGATGTGAGCAGGTCCTGGCATGGCTGGTTGTACGTTCTGGGGAGTACCATCCTGTTGCCAGTATGCTGGTGAATGAGGCCACGTCATGAGGCAGTTGTGTGCAATAATGTCCTGGAGGATCCCAGTGCTACTGATGGCCTGTTGGTGGGTGGAATGGGTCCCATGATGGCTGCCTGTGATGTTGTGGGTCCCAGAGCTAGTGCTGCCATGCTGATGGGTAGGGCTATTCTCTGACTTGGCTGGTTCTGGGTTCCAAGATGTCCCAGAGCTGGTGTTGGCCCTCTAGTGGATTAGGCCATAGCCTGGGACTAATACAGCCCACTGGTACACAGAACCAGTTCCTGGGGGTCTCTAGCTGCAGAGCTGAGGGCTTCCAGAGCTGTGTCAGCTCACTGGTGGACCAGGTCAGGTCCCAGGTGGTCCTGGGCTGGTATTTTGCTACTCGTGGGTCCTTCTATGTGCTAGAGTCCTGCCTTCAGGACCCAGGTTTCCCTGAGCTGGTTTCTGGCCATTAGTGGGTAGGACTGGAGCCCAGAGGATCCTGAAGCTAGTGCCAGCACACTTTTGATCAGAGCCTTGTCCTGGTGTCTCTGACTTCAGGGCCCAAGGGTTTGAGAACTGGTGTCTGCCTGTTTAAGGGAGGGACTGAGTCTTTTGGCTGTTTATGCCTCAGGGGTCCTGAGGCTAGTACCAGCTCACTAGTAAGTGAGGCTGGGTCTTGGGCCTTCTGATGGGTGGGACAAAGTCCAGGGGTGACTTGGTGCTCAGGGAATCCTACAGCAGCTGCTTTACCTGGGTTGTCCCAGGACTGATGATAATCAGCTAGTTGGTGTGGCCAAGTCCCATCTCTAACAAAATAGAGGGAGGATTTCTAAGTAGTGTTTGTCTGTATCAGTGTCCTTGTGGTAGAAGGAGCTCCCCAAAGGGCTGCCACCAACATCTTTCTCTCCAGGCTGAGTCCCAGTTACCTCCTGCCTCTCCAGAAAACTCTACAATATCAGCAAGTAGGTCTAATCCAGGATCCTTTCAAATTACTGCTTCTGCCTTGCCTGGGTTTTGGAATGTGTGACATTTTGTGCATATACTTTATGTGTGAAGTCTTTTTTCACAGCTCTCTGTCTTTCCTGAAAGTAAGCCCAAGTGGCCTTCAAATCCAGATGTTAATCTTCCAGTGCAGAACCCCTAGGCTGTGGAACCCACTGTAGGGCTTTGACCCCTTCCTTCCTCATTTGGAAGAACCTCTGTAGCTGTGATTATCCTCTCATTTGTATGTTGTCCACCTGGGTGTATGGTGTATGCCATTTGACTATACTGTGTCTCTACTCCTCCAGCCTGTGTCATTGTGGTTCCTTCTTTATACCTATATTTGTGAAAGATCTTTTCTGCTGGTCTTCAGGTCATTCTCATTGATAGTTACTCTGTAAATAACTGTAATCTTGTTGTGCCCTTGGGAGGAAGTGAGCTCATGGTCTTCCTCCTCCTGCATCCTGTCCACTCTCCCAGAATGTCATCACTTTTTAAGAGTGAAAAGTATACCATTGTATGTCTGTATAACAATTTGTTTAATCATTCATCTACTGATAGCCATATGGTTGTTTCTGTACTTGGCTCTTGTAAATAATGCTCCTGTTAACATTGGTGTAAAAATATCCTATTGAGTCCTTGCTTTCAGTTATTTTGAGCATATACCTAGATGTGGAATTGCTGGATTACAAGGTAATTCTATGGGTAACTTTTGGAGGGGTTGCTAAATTGTCTTCAACCATGACTGCAGGTTTATATTCCCACTGGCAATGCACAAGTATTCCAATTTATCCATATCTTTGTTGACTGTTCTTTGTTCCAGTTTTTTGATAGCAGTGATCCTAACTGGTGTGAAGTGGTATATCATTATGGTTTTGCTTTGCATTTTCCTCACAGCCAGTGATGGTGAGCATATTTAATTCCTCTCATTGGCTGTCTGTATATCTTCTTTTGCCCATTATTTAATAAGCTTGTTTGTTTTTCTTGTTGTTGAGCTTTAGCAGTTCCTTATATATTCTGGATATTAATCCCTTATATATATGATTTGGAAATATTTTCTCCCTTTCTCTAGTTTGTCTTTTCCCTCTCTTGATAGTGCCCTTTCATGCGTAAAAGCTTTTAAATTTTTATTAATTTATTTTTAATTGGAAGAACATTGCTTTACCATGTTGATTTTTTTAAAAGTTTTTAATTGTGATCAAGTCAATTTTATCTATTTGTTTCTTTTGTTATCTGTGCTTTTGGTCTCATATCCAAGAAATCATTGTCAAATCCAATGTTGTGAAGATTTTCTCTATTTCTCCCCTAAGAATTTTATGGTCTAATTCTTATATTTAGGTTTTTAATACATTTCAAGTTAATTTTTGTGTATCATGTAAGAAGCCAACTGCATTCTTTTGCATATGGATATCCTGTTTTCCCAGCATTATTTGTTGAAAAGACTGTTATTTTGCCCATTGAATACTCTTAGAACCCTTGTCAAAAATTTGTTGACCATTGTCCAACACAGGGAATATAGCCAGTGTTTTATAAACACTATAAATGGGGCATAACCTTTAAAAATTGTGAATCCCTACATTGTACATCTGTAACATATAATACTGTACATCAACTATACTTACATAAAAACCTATTGGACATATATGCAAGAGTGTATTTCTGGACTCTTTTCTGTTCCATTGGTCTATCTCTGAGTTCTTGTGACAATAAAACACTATTTTGATTCTTTTAGATTTCTACAGACTTTTGAAATCAGGTGTGAGTCATCTAACTTTGTGCTTATATTTCAAAATTGTTTTAGCTATTTGGGGTTCCTTCAGCTTTCATATGAATTAGATGATCGACTTTTCTACTTCTGCAAAATATTGTCATCAGAATTTTGATAGGGATTGCATTGAATCTGTAAGTCACTTTGGGTAGTATTGACATCTTAACAGTGTTGAGTCTTCTAATCTAAATGTTGTCCCATTTGTATTTAATTTCTTTAGACAATGATTTTTAACTTGCAGTAAACAAGTCTCTGACCTGCGTGGTTAAATTCATTCATAAGTATTTTATTCTTTTTGATGCTATTGTAGATGGAATTGTTTTTTTAATTATCCTGTTAAGATTTTTCCTTGCTATTATATAGAAATACAAATGCAGCTGATTTTTTGCATGCAACTTTGCTCAATTTGTTTATGAGGTTTAACTGTGTGTTGTTTGTATGTACATGCATGTGTAATCTTCAGTATTTTCTGCATGTAAGATTGTATTATCTCTAAAAACAGGTGATTTTACCCCTTCCTTTCTAAGTTAGGTGCCTCGTTTCTTTTACTTGCCTTTAATTGTTCTGGCTAGGACTTGCACTACTGTGTTGGATAGAGGGACATACTTGTCTTGTTCCCAATATTAGAGAAAAGATTTTAGGTTTTTGTTTGTTTGTTTGTTTGTTTTTTGCCATTGAGTACATTGGTAGCTGTAGGTTTTTCATATGTGGGCTTTGTCATGTTGAGAAATCTTTTTCTCTATTGTATTCTTTCTTTTTTCCATTAAAGTGTCTTGAATTTCATTAAGTCCTTTCTTATGCATCAGTTGAGATGATCATAAGGGTTTTTTTTCTTTGTTCTATTAGGGTGTTGTATTATGCTGATTGACTTTTGTATGTTGGATCATCCTTTCATTCTTGGAATATATCATACTTTGATTATGTTAATCATGTAGGCTGAAGAAATTGATTTGCTTATATTTTACTGAGAGGATCATTGCATCAATGTTCATAAGAGATACTGGTCTGTAGTTGTTTATTGTTTTGTTTTGTTTTTCCCTTACAGAGTGTTTTTCTAACTTTGTTATCAGAGTGTTGCTGGCCTTGTTGAATGAGTTAAGAAGTATTTTCTCTTAAATCTTTTGGAAGAGTTTGAAAAGGAGTGCTTTTAATTCCCTTTAAATGTTTAATATTATAATCATTGCCTGATTTTGCTATGAGGGTTTTGATCTTCTTAGTAGTTATAGGTTTATTCAGGTTTTCTGTTGCTTCATAGGTCAGTTTTGGTAGATTGTGTTTCTAGGAATCTGTCCATTTTTTCTAGGTGATTGAATTCATTGGTATACAATTGTTCATAGTAATCATTTATAATTGTTTTTATTTCTATAAAATCAGTACTATTGTCCTCAGTTTACTTTCTTATGTTAATAGTTCAAGTCTTTTTTCTTAGATGTCAGTCTACCTAAGTTTGTAAATTTTGTTAATCTTTTCAAAGAATCAACTTTTGGCTTTATTGATGTTCTCTATTTTTTTTTCTGTTCTTTATTTCACTTATCTTCAGTTTTCTTTATATTATTATGTTGGTGCAAATGTAATTGTGGTTTTTGCATTATTGAAAGTTGCCATTTGATATTGGAATACATTCTTAATGTTATGTTATACATCATTTTAATGCACATTTCTCAATTTATGTTTTTGGCTAATGGCTTACTACTTGCTGTTTATTTTAAATTTATTTTAGACTATGGAAATGATGTTAGACAAAAACAAAAATTCAAGTAATTTTCTTATTCGAGCTCAAAATGGGTCTTAAAGCAACAGAGACAGCTTGCAACATCAAAAACGTGTTTGGCCTGCAACTGCTAACAAACGTACAGTGCAGTGGTTGTACAAGAAGTTTTGCAAAGGAGATGAGAGCCTTGAAGATGAGGAGTGTAGTGGCTGGCCATTGGAAGTTCACAATGACCAACTGAGAGCAGTCATCAAAGCTGATGCTCTTACAATGACATGAGAAGTTGCGGAAGAGCTCAACATCTACCATTCTACATTTGATCAACACTTGAAGCAAATTGGAAAGATGAAAAAACTCAATAAGTGGGTGCCTTATGAGCTGACCACAAGTAAAAAAACTCGTAATTTTGAAGTGTCATCTTCTCTTATTCTATGCAACAACAACTAACCATTTCTTGATCAAATTGTGATGTGTGATGAAAAGTGATGACTAGTGATGACTAGTTGCAGTGATGACTAGCTTCAGTAGTTGGACTAAGAAAAAATTCCAAAACACTTTCCAAAGCCAAACTTACATCAAAAAAAAAATGTCATTGTCATTGTTTGGTGGTCTGTTGGTGATCTGATCCACTACAGCTTTCTGAATCCAAGTGAAACGATTGCATTTGAGAAGTATGCTCAGCAAATTGATGAGATGCACTGAAAATTGCAACACCTGCAACCAGCATTGGTCAACAGAAAGGGCCCAGTTATTCTGCATGACAACACCCAACCAATGATTCCCACAACCAATGATTCAAAAGTTGAACAAATTGAGCTATGAAGTTTTATTCATCCACCATATTCATCTGACTTCTCATCAACAGACTACCAATTCTTCAAGCATCTCGACAACTTTTGCAGGGAAAATGCTTGCACAACCAGAAAGATGTAGAACTCTTTCTGAGAGTGTGTAAAATTTCAAAGCACAGTTTATTAGGATACAGGAATAAGTGAATTTATTTCTCATTGGCAAAAATGTGTCAACCTGTAATTGTTCCTATTTTGATTAGTAAAGATCTGTTTAAGCCTAGTTTTAATGATTTAAAATTCACAGTTAAAAACTGCAATTACTTTTCCACCAAACTAATACTTCTGCTAGCTTTGGGTTTAGTTTGCTATTATTTTTCTACATCTTTAGGTATAAAATTAGGTTCTTAATTTGAGATATTCATTTTTTAAAGTATGTATTTATAGCTCTAAATTTCCTTCATAGAACTGCTTTTGAAGCATCCCTAATGTTTGGTATGTTGTATTTTTGTTTTATTTATCTCAAGGTGTTTTCTAATTTCATCTGTGTGGTTTTCTTTCTTTGACATGTTGGCTATTTAATTTTCACATATTTGTTAATTTACCACTTTTCATTTCTAACTTTATTTCTAGTTTCATCTCACTGTCATCAAAAAAGATAGTTTGTATTACTTTACTCTTTTCTTTGTTTGTTAAGACTTGTCTATCCTGGAGAATGACCCCTGTCCTGTTGAGAAAGATGTATATTCTGTTCTTTGTCATGTAATTATCTATACATGTCTATTAGGTCTAAGTGGCTTATAGAGTTGTTCAGGTTCTCTGTTTCCTTAGTGATATTCTTATTATTCTAACCATTACTGAACATTGGTTTTATAAGGTTTTGCAATTTTAAGTTGTATGTGATTTCATAATGCCTAAATTTAGGGCCAACGAAAAAGAATCTTAAAGGCCCAGAATCCTTTAAGGGAACAAACTAAAATTTCAAAGTACATTCACAGCCAATTTGCCCATTAATTGGGGGAAAGCAAGGAAAATATATCATAAAAGGAATATTTCATTCATTCAATAAATTTAGTTAATATAGTGATATTATGGCTCCTTTAGTGGATGCCCCTTGCTATCTATAAAACTTGGTAAGTTTTGTCTACGTGCATGCATTAAAATATATTAGATGTGAAGTAAAGTGAAAGTTGCTCAGTTGTGTCTGACTCTTTGCAACCCCATAGACTATACAGTCCATGGAATTCTCCAGGCCAGAATACTGGAGTTGGGTACCCTTTCCCTTGCTCCAGGGTATCTTCCCAACCCAGGGATCAAACCCAGGTCTCCCACATTGCAGGCAGATTCTTTACCAGCAGATTCTTTACAACATGTTGCAAACCCTTACTATAAGCAGGTAATAAACAATGGAGGATTATGCAGTTATCTATCACTGTGGCCACAGAAGATTCAAATAAGAATTCCTGTACTTTGTTCCATTTGTTAAATTCATGTAAATAATATCATAGAAATAGCTATCTGTGATTCATTTAACTATTGTGTGGTGTCCCTCATTTATGCTGTTCCTATTGCTCCTCAAATTAACAATGCCAGGGTAGTCAGTACCAAGGAGAAAAGTGGAAAACCTCATTTGTAGCATTGGAAAGACACAGCAAGTAGAATTTTTTTTTTTTTTTTTTTTTTTTTTTTGCGGGGGAAGGGTAGGGAGTACTGGAAGTTACTCAGCTGTGTAAACTATACTGGACTTTTTTGCTTTTAAAAAAATAATATTTATTTTTAATTGAAGGACAATTGCTTTACCAAATTTTGTTGTTTTCTGTCAAACCTCAACATGAATCAGCCATCAGATCAGATCAGATCAGATCAATCGCTCAGTCATGTCCGACTCTTTGTGACCCCGTGAATCATAGCACGCCAGGCCTCCCTGTCCATCACCAACTCCCGGAGTTCACTGAGACTCACGTCCATCGAGTCAGTGATGCCATCCAGCCATCTCATCCTCTGTCGTCCCCTTCTCCTCCTGCCCCCAATCCCTCCCAGCATCAGAGTCTTTTCCAAAGAGTCAGCTTTTCACATGAGGTGGCCAAAGTCCTGGAGTTTCAGCTTTCGCATCATTCCTTCCAAAGAAATCCCAGGGCTGATCTCCTTCAAAATGGACTGGTTGGATCTCCTTGCAGTCCAAGGGACTCTCAAGAGTCTTCTCCAACACCACAGTTCAAAAGCATCAATTCTTCGGTGCTCAGCCTTCTTCACAGTCCAACTCTCACATCCATACATGACCACAGGAAAAACCATAGCCTTGACTAGGCGAACCTTTGTTGGCAAAGTAATGTCTCTGCTTTTGAATATGCTATCTAGGTTGGTCATAACTTTCCTTCCAAGGAGTAAGCGTCTTTTAATTTCATGGCTGCAGTCACCATCTGTAGTGATTTTGGAGCCCAGAAAAATAAAGTCTGACACTGTTTCCACTGTTTCCCCATCTATTTCCCATGAAGTGGTGGGACCGGATGCCATGATCTTCGTTTTCTGAATGTTGAGCTTTAAGCCAACTTTTTCACTCTCCACTTTCACTTTCATCAAGAGGCTTTTTAGTTCCTCTTCACTTTCTGCCATAAGGGTGGTGTCATCTGCATATCTGAGGTTATTGATATTTCTCCCAGCAATCTTGATTCCAGCTTGTGCTTCCTCCAGCCCAGCATTTCTCATGATGTACTCTGCATATAAGTTAAATAAACAGGGTGACAATATACAGCCCTGACGAACTCCTTTTCCTATTTGGAATCAGTCTGTTGTTCCGTGTCCAGTTCTAACTGTTGCTTCCTGACCTGCATGCAAATTTCTCAAGAGGTAGGTCACGTGGTCTGGTATTCCCATCTCTTTCATAATTTTCCACAGTTTATTGTGATCCACACAGTCAAGGGCTTTGGTATAGTCAATAAAGCAGAAATAGATGTTTTTCTGGAACTCTCTTGCTTTTTCTAGGTGTACATATATCCTCTCCCTCTTGAACCTCCCTCCCATCTCCATCTTCATCCCACTGTTCTAGGTTGATGCAGAGGCTACGTTTGAGTTTCCTGAGACATACAGCAAATTCACGTTGGCTATCTATTTTACATATGGTAATATAAGTTTCCATGTTACTCTCTCCATACATCTCACCCTCTCCTTCCCTCTCCCCATGTCTGTCAGTCTATTCTCTATGTCTGTTTCTCCTTTGCTGCCCTGCAAGTAAATTCTTCAGTACCAGATTCTGCATATATGTGTTAGTATACAATATTTATCTTTTTCTTTCTGACTTACTTCACTCTGTATAATAGGCTCCAGTTTCATCCACCTCATTAGAACTGTCTCAAATGTATTGCATTTTATGGCTGAGTAATATTCCATAGTATATATGTACAACAACTTCTTTATCCATTCATCTGTCCATGGACATCTAGGTTGCTTCCATGTTATAGCAATTGTAAATAGTGTTGCAGTGAACAATGGGGCACATGTGTCTTTTTCAATTTTGGTTTTCTCAGAGTTTATGCCTAGGAGTGGGATTGCTGGGTCATATGGCACTTTTACTCCTAGTTTTTAAAGGAATCTCCATACCGTCTTCCATAGTGGCAGTATCAATTTACATTCTCTCCAACAGTGTAAGACGTTTCCCTTTTCTCCACACCCTCTCCAGCATTTGCTGGTCATTCTGACCAGTGTGAGGTAATACCTCATTGTAGTTTTGAATTGCATTTCTCTAATAATGAACAACCTTGAGCATCTTTTTATGTGTTTGTTAGCCCTCTGTATTGTCTTCTTTGGAGAAATGTCTCTTTAAGTCTTTTTCCCACTCGTTAATTTGGTTGTTTCTTTTTCTGTTATTGAGTTGTATGAGCTGCTTTTATTGTTCATTTTGGAACTTAATCCTTTGTCAGTTGTTTCATTTGCTATTTTTTTCTCCAGTTGTGAGGGTTGTCTTTTCATCTTGCTTATAGTTTCCTTTGCTGTGCAAAAACTTTTAAGTTTAACCAGGTCCCACTTTTTTACTTTTGTTTTTATTTCCATTATTCTATAAGGTGAGTAATAGAGGATCTTGCTTTGATTTATGTCATCAAGTGTTCTGCCTATGTTTTCCTCAAAGACTTTTATAGTTTCTGGTATTACATTGAGGTTTTTAATCCATTTTGAGTTTATCTTTGTGCATGGCATTAGGAAGTGTTCTAATTTCATTCTTTTACATGTAGCTGTCCAGTTTTCCCAGCACCACTTATTGAAGAGACTGTCTTTGCCCCATTGCATATTCATGCCTCCTTTGTCATAAATAAGGTACCCATAATTGCATGGGTTTATTTCTGGGTTTCTGTCTTGTTCTACTGGTCTATAGTTGCATTTTTGTGCCAGCACCATACTGTCTTGATGACCATAGCTTTGTAGTATAATCTGAAGTCAGGGAGGTTGATTCCTCCAGCTCCATTCTTCTTCTCAAGACTGCTTGGGCCATTCGAGGTCATTTTTTTTCCATATGAATTATGAAATATTTTGTTCTAGTTCTGTGAAAAATGCCATTGGTCATTTGATAGGGATTACATTGAATCTGTAGATTGCATTTGGCAGTATAGTATTTTCACAATATTGAGTCTTCCTACTCAGGAACATGGAATATCTCTCTGTTAATATCATCTTTGATTTCTTTCATCACTGTCTTATACTCTTCTGTGTGTAGTTCTTTTGTCTTCATAGGTCAGTTTATTCCTACATATTTAATTCTTTTTGTTGCAGTGGCTAATGGGATTGATTCCTTAATTTCTCTTTCTGATTTTTCATTGTTAGTATATAGAAGTGTATAGAAGCATATAGAAGTATATGCAAGTGACTTCTGTGTATTGATTTTGTATCCTATGACTCCTCACTGATTAGCTCTAGTAATTTTCTGATATTATCTTTAGGATTTTATATGTACACTATCATGTCATCTGCAAACAGTGAGAACCTTACTTATTTTTTGATCTGAATTACTTTCATTTCTTTTTCTTCTCTGATTTCTGTAGCAGTCATTGAGAATTTCACCATTAAGAATAATGTTTGCTGTAATGTTAGCCTTTACTATGTTGAGGTAGGTTCCTTCTATGCCCATTTTTTGAAGTGTTTTAATCATAAATCGTTGCTGAATTTTGTCAAGGGCTTTTTTTGCATCTATTGAGATTATCATATGGCTTTTATCTTTCAGTATGTTAATATGGTGTTTCACATATATTGATTTGTGTATATGGAAGAATTGATTTATTTGCATATATTGAAAAAAGTTATGGTTTCTTTCCGTTTGCTAATTTGTTGTTGTTGTTGTACTTCTTCTTCTTCATCTTTTTCCAGTTGCTTTAGGTTTAAAGTTAGGTTATCTATTTGATATTTTTCTTGTTTCTTGGGGTACAATTTTATTGCTATAAACTTCCCTCTTAGAACTGCTTTTGTTGCATCCCATTGGTTCTGAGTTGTTGTGTTTTCATTGTCATTTGTTTCTAGGATTTTTTTTATTTCCCTTTTTATTTCTTTAGTAACCTGTTTGTTATTGAGAAGCATATTGTTTAATTTCCATCTGTTTGTATTTTTTACAGTTTTTTTTTTCCTTGTAATTGATATCAAGTCTCATAGCATTATGGTTAGAAAAGATCCTTGATATGATTTAAATTTTCTTGAATTTATTGATGTTTAATTTATGACCCAAGATGTGGTCTATCCTGGAAATGTTCCATGTGCACTGAGAAGAAGGTGTATTCTGCATTTGGATGGACTGTCCTGAAGATATCAATGAGATCCATCTCCTCTAACATGTCATTTAAGACTTGTGTTTCCTTATTAATTTTCTGATTTGATGATCTGTTCATTGGTGTGAGTGGGCTGTTAACATGTTCTACTATTATTGTATTACTGTCAGTTTCTCCTTTTCTGTCTGTTAGCATTTGTCTTATGTATTGATGTGTTCCTATGTTGGGTGCATCAGTTCAGTCAGTTCAGTCACTCAGTCATGTCCGACTCTTTGCAACCCCATGAACCACAGCACACCAGGTCTCCCTGTCCATCACCAACTCCCGGAGTTTACCCAAACTCATGTCCATCGAGTCGGTGATTCCATCCAACCATCTCATCCTCTATCATCCCCTTCTCCTCCCGCCCCCAGTCCCTCCCAGAATCAGGGTCTTTTCCAATGAGTCAACTCTTTGCATGAGGTGGCCAAAGTACTGGAGTTTCAGCTTTAGCATCAGTCTTTCCAATGAACACCCAGGACTGATCTCCTTCAGAATGGACTGGTTGGATCTCCTTGCAGTTCAAGAGACTCTCAAGAGTCTTCTCCAACACCAAAGTTCAAAAGCATCAATTCTTCGGTGCTCAGCTTTCTTCACAGTCCAACTCTCACATCCATACATGACCACTGGAAAAACCATAGCCTTGACTAGACAGACCTTTGTTGGCAAAGTAATGTCTCTGATTTTGAATATGCTATCTAGGTTGGTCATAACTTTCCTTTCAAGGAGTAAGCGTCTTGTCAAATGGGCCTTAGAAAGCATCACTATGAACAAAGCTAGTGGAGGTAATGGAATTTCAGTTGAGCTATTTCAAATCCTGAAAGATGATGCTGTGAACATGCTGCACTCAATATGCCAGCAAATTTGGAAAACTCAGCAGTGGCCACAGAACTGGAAAAGGTCAGTTTTCATTCCAATCCCAAAGAAAGGAAATACCAAAGAATATTGGGGGCATAGATGTTTACAATTCTCATATCTTCCTCTTGGACTGATCCCTTGATCATTATGTAGTATCCTTCCTTATCTCTTGTAATCTTCTTTATTTTAAGGTCTATTTTGTCTGACATGAGGATTGCTACTCCAGTTTTCATTTCTTTTCCATTTGCATGGAATATATTTTCCATCCTCTCACTATCAGTTTATATGTGTCTTTAAGTCTGAAGTGGGTTTCTTGTAGACAACATATATATGGGCCTTGTTTTTGTATCCATTCAGCCAGTCTGTGCCTATTGGTTGGAGCATTTAATTCATTTACACTTAAAGTAATTATTCATATATATGTTCCCATTGCCATTTTCTTAATTGTTTGGGGTTTGTTTTTGTAGATCTTTTTCTACTCTTGTATTTCCTAACTATATAAGTCCCTTTAACATTTGTTGTAAAGTTGGGTGGTGGTACTGAATTCTCTTAACTTTTGCTTGTCTGGAAAGCTTTTTATTTCCCCATCAATTTTGAATGAGATCCTTGCCAGGTAGAGTAATCTTGGTTGTAGATTTTTCCCTTTCAGTACTTTAAGTATATCCTGCCATTCCCGTCTGGGCTGTAGAGTTTCTGCTGAAAGATCAATTGTTAAACATAGGGAATTTCACTTGTATGTTACTTGGTGCTTTTCCCTTGTTGCTATTAATATTTTTCCTTGTGTTTAATCTTTGTTAGTTTGATTAGTATGTCTTGGCATATTTCTCCTTGGGTTTGTCCTGAATGGGACTCTTTCCATCTCTTGGACTTTATTGACTATTTCCTTTTCCATGTTTGGGAAATTTTCAACTATAATTCACATACCGTTTATTTTCGCTTCTTCTTCTGAGACCCTGATAATTCAAATGTTGGTGCATGTAATATTGTCCCAGAGATCTCTGAGACTGTCCTCAGTTATTTTCATTCTTTTTACTTTATTCTGCTCTTCAGTAGTTATTTCCACCATTTTATCTTCCAGGTCACTGATTTGTTCTTCTGCTTCAGATATTCTGCTATTGATTCCTTCTAGAGTATTTTTAATTTCAGTAGTAGTATTGTTTGATTCTATATGTTTGTTCTTTAATTCTTCTAGGTCTTTGTTGATTGATTCTTTCATTTTCTCCATTCTGTTTTCAAGGTTTTTGATCATATTTGTTACCATTATTCTGAATTCTTTTTCATGTAGTTTGTCTATTTCCTCTTCATTTATTTAGACTTCTGTGTTTCTAGGTTGTTCCTTAATTTTTCCAGCATTTTCTGCCTTTTCATTATTATCATTTTTTAACTTATTTTGTTTTAGGTCTCCTTTTCCCAGACTTCAAGGTTTAATTCTTTCTTCCTTTTGGTTTCTTCCCTCCAAATATTGGTCCAGTGGTTTATGTAAGCTTCATATAGGGTGAGATTTGTGTTCAGTTCTCTTTTCCTCTGATGGGCAGAGCTGAATGAGGTGGTAATGCTGTCTGCTGATGATTGGGTTTGTATTTTTGTCTTGTTTTTTTTTGTTTGAAGTAGGCATCCTGCACAGGGTGGTACTGGTGATTGGGTGATGCTGGGTCTTATATTCCAGTGGTTTCCTTTGTGGGAGTTCTCGTTATTTGATACTCCCTAGGGTTAGTCTAGGGTCTTGGAGTCAGTGCTCCCACTCAAAAGTCTCAGGGCTTCATCTCTGGCCAGGAACGAAGATCCCACAGGTGGTTTCTAATGGCATTAAATGATATTAGAACAAATACCCAAAATTGAGAAACTGAAGATGAACCCCAGACAAATGGCAGCTACAAAATCAGACAAACAATAATTAAAATTATGACATATACACCCATAAGCAAAGTTAGAACAGTCTAACAAAAATAAAGTAAAATAGATTGACCCAGCAAACAAAGGAAACCAAAAATGATATATTACAGTTTAGTACAAAACTAAAGCACATGCCAAAGCCTTTGACTCTGTGGATCACAATAAACTGTGGAAAATTCTGAAAGAGATGGGAATACCAGACCACCTGACCTGCCTCTTGAGAAACCTGTATGCAGGTCAGGAAGCAACAGTTAGAACTGGACGTGGAATGACATATCTGTTCCAAATAGGAAAAGGAGTGCATCAAGGCTGTATATTGTCACCCTGCTTATTTAACTTATATGCAGAGTACATCATGAGAAACGCTGGGCTGGAGGAAGCACAAGCTGGAATCAAGATTGCCGGGAAAAATATCAATAACCTCAGATATGCAGATGACACCACCCTTATGGCAGAAAGTGAAGAGGAACCAAAAAGCCTCTTGATGAAAGTGAAAGTGGAGAGTGAAAAAGTTGGCTTAAAGCTCAACATTCAGAAAACGAAGATCATGGCATCTAGTCCCATCACTTCATGCAAATTAGATGGGGAAACAGTGGAAACAGTGTCAGACTTTATTTTTCTGGGCTCCAAAATCACTGCAGATGGTGATTGCAGCCATGAAATGAAAAGATACTTACTCCTTGGAAGGAAAGTTATGACCAAGCTAGATAGCATATTCAAAAGCAGAGACATTACTTTGCCAACAAAGGTCCATTTAGTCAAGGCTATGGTTTTTCCAGTGGTCATGTATGGATGTGAGAGTTGGACTGTGAAGAAATCTGAGCACTGAAGAATTGATGCTTTTGAACTGTGGTGTTGGCGAAGACTCTTGAGAGTCCCTTGGACTGAAAAGAGATCCAACCTGTCCATTCTAAAGGAGATCAGTCCTGGGTGTTGTTTGGAAGGAATGATGCTAAAGCTGAAACTCCAGTGCTTTGGCCACCTCATGCGAAGAGTTGACTCATTGGAAAAGACTCTGATGCTGGGAGAGATTGGGGGCAAGAGAAGGGGATGACAGAGGATGAGATGACTGGACGGCATTACCGACTCGATGGACGTGAGTTTGAGTGAACTCTGGGAGTTGGTAATGGACAGGGAGGCCTGGCGTGCTGTGATTCATGGGGTTGCAAAGAGTCGGACACGACTGTGCGACTGAACTGAACTGAAAGCACAAACTGGAAAACAAAACTAAAGCAAGTTGCCAAGTGGGGAATAAAGCAATGATAACAAAACTAACAAATATGGTGAGTAGAAAGGGAAGAAGGAACGAATAGATTTCAAAGTTAAACAGGGGTAGATAAAGTAGATTTATATACATTAAATCTTAATTGCAAGGGGAGAAGAACAGTGGGAAACGCAAACAAAGGAGTTATGCTGCTGCTAAGTCGCTTCAGTTGTGTCTGACTCTGTGTGACCCCATAGATGGCAGCCCACCAAGCTCCTCTGTCCCTGGGGTTCTCCAAGCAGGAATACTGGAGTGGGTTGCCATTTCCTTCTCCAGTGTATGCATGCATGCTAAGTCTCTTCAGTTGTGTCCAATTCTGTGCGACCCCATGGACAGCAGCCCTCCAGTCTCCTCTGTCCACAGAATTCTCCAGGCAAGAACACTGGACTTGATTGCCATTTCCTTCTCCAAACAAAGGAATAGATGTAGAAAAATAATAATAGGCTTAAAATTAAAATTAAGAAAAGAGAAAAAACAGAAGGGGAAGGAAAGGAGAACTCCACAGAACTGCAGGAGGCCAAAGTGGAGGCAGAGGTTTATAATAACATAAAAAGTGTGATTGAAAATAAAAAAAGAATCAAAAAGTTATTAAATTTCATAGTGCTCATAAAATCTACAACAACAGATTGGGGGAAAAAAAAAGAAAAAAATCCAAAAGAAAATGCAAAACAAGTCAAAAGAATAATAAATATTTTTCTTCATTCGCTGCTGTCAGCATCCCTTCGTTCACTGGGAGTCACAGTCCGCTTCACCCCCCTAGGGTGCCTTCCAACATTGCTCTGGTCTCTGGACCTGCTGTGGGGGTAGCTCAGACTCTAATGTAGTCCTACTCCTGTGTGTTCTTGCCTCCAATGTCCACAGCTATGGACATTGGTGTGTTTTCTTTGTGGGAGCTCTCAATGGCCTTTTATATATTCTATAGACACAGAGTCTGCCTAGTTGATCATGTGGATTTAATCTGCAACTTGTATAGCTTGTGGGAAAGTTTGGCTCTTCGTCCTTAGCCACACTGCCCCGGGTTTCAATTGTGGTTTTATTTCCACCTCTGCATGTGGGTCATCCACTGGGGTTTGCTCCTGAAGCTGCCCTGTAGGGCTTGGTCTGCCCCAGTGAGGACCAGGTGTGGAGGTGGTGCAGCTACTTGGGTCACAGGGGTTCTGGCAGCACCAGGTAATCATGGGAATTGGCAGCTAGGGCAGCAGGAAATACAGTGCTCTAGAGGGATATGGCAACCAAGGGTATGAGACAAATTCAAATTCAAGAAATACCCAAGGTGGATAGAAGTTATTTTCTTCCCTTTCATGCCCACAAAACTCCCTTTAATGCCTATATTTTTAAAATTTCATTGAAGGTAAATTTGTATGACTTAGTCAATTCACAATTCTAGGTAGTAATAAGTGTGTATGTTGTAGTTTACAGTTTTTCTGGCTTTTTTGAGAAGTAGATCACATATACCATTGTATAAGTTTAAAGTGTACAACATAGTGGTTTTAAAAATGTGTATATTTGAAAATGACTACCATTGTGGTTTTAGTTAACACTCCCATCACCTAACAGTTATATTTTGTGTGTGTGTTTAAAATTTAAAATCAACTGACCTAGCAATTTTCAAATATGTGGTACAATATTATTAACTATAATCACCATGTTATACTTTACATCCCCCAAACTTCAATTAATCAATCATATAACTGGATGTTTGTACCATTTTAAGATTTCCTTCACCCATTCCCTGCAACATCACTCCTGTTCTCTGTTTCTATGAGTTTGGTTTTTGTTTGTTATTTTTTCCCTAAAATAATTTTATAAAACTCGAACATATCAAAGCAGAAATAAATGAAATAGAGACAAAGAAAACAAATGAAAAGATCATCGAAACTAAAAGCTGGTTCTTTGAAAAGGTAAAATTGATAAACCTTTAGCCAGTCTCATCAAGAAAAAAAGGGAGAGGACTCAAATCAATGAAATTAGAAATGAAAAATGAGAAGTTACAACTGACACCACACAAATAGAAAGGGTCATAAAAGACTACTTCAGACATCTCTCTGTCAATAAAATAGACAACCTAGAAGAAATTGACAAATTCTCAGAAATGTACAATTTCCCAAGACTGAAGCAGAAAGAAGCAGAAAATATGAAGAGATCAATTGCAAGCTTTGAAATTGAATCTTAAAATTGAATCAAATTGATTTTAAAACTCCCAACAAACCAAAATCCAGGACCAGATGGCTTCATAGGTGAATTCTATCAAATAAAAGAGTTAACATCTGTCCTTCTGAAACCCTTCCAAAAACTGGTAGAGGAAAGAACACTTCCAAACTCATTCTATTAGACCACCGTCACCCTGATACCAAAACCAAGCAGAGATACTACAAGAAAAGAAAATTAAGGCCAATATCACTGATGAACATAGTCGAAAAATCCTTAACAAAATACTAGGAAATCAAATCCAACAATATATTAAAAGGATCACATATCATGAATGAGTGGGATTTTTCCCAGGGATGCTAGGATTTTTCAATATCTGCCAAAAGAACAGTGTGATACACCGCATTAGCCAATTGAAGAATAAAATCCATATGATCATCTCAATAGATGCAGAATAAACTTTTTTCAAAATTCAACACCCATTTGTTTATTTTTGCTTTTATTTCCAATATTCTGGGAGGTGGGTCATAGAGGATCCTGCTGTGGTTTCTGTCAGAGAGTGTTTTGCCTATGTTCTCCTCTAGGAGTTTTATAGTTTCTGGTCTTACGTTTAGATCTTTAATCCATTTTGAGTTTATTTTTGTGTATGCTGTTAAGTGTTCTAGTTTCATTCTTTTACAAGTGGTTGACCAGTTTTCCCAGCACCACTTTTTAAACAGATTATCTTTTCTCCATTGTATATTCTTGCTTCGTTTGTCAAAGATAAGGTGTCCATAGGTGCGTGGATTTATCTCTGGGCTTTCTATTTTGTTCCATTTATCTATATTTCTGTCTTTGTGGCAGTACCATACTGTCTTGATGACTGTGGCTTTGTAGTAGAGCCTGAAGTCAGGCAGGTGGATTCTTCCAGTTCCATTCTTCTTTCTCAAGATTGCTTTGGCTACTGGAGGTTTTTTGTATTTCCATACAAATTGTGAAATTATTTGTTCTAGTTCTGTGAAAAATACCATTGGTAGCTTGATAGGCATTGAATCTATAGGTTGCTTTGGGTAGTATACTTATTTTCAATATTTTCATTTTTCTGATCCATGAACATGGTATATTTCTCCCTCTATTTGTGTCCTCTTTGATTTCTTTCACCAGTGTTTTATAGTTTTCTATATATAGGTCTTTTGTTTCTTTAGGTAGATATATTCCTAAGTATTTTATTCTTTTCGTTGCAATGGTGAATGGAATTGTTTCCTTAATTTCCCTTTCTGTTTTCTCATTGTTAGTGTATAGGAATGCAAGGGATTTCTGTGTGTTGATTTTGTATCCCGCAACTTCAGTATATTCATTGATTAGCTCTAGTAATTTTCTGGTGGAGTCTTTAGGGTTTTCTATGTAGAGGATCATGTCATCTGCAAACAGTTAGAGTTTTACTTCTTTTCCAATCTGGATTCCTTCTGTTTCTTTTTCTGCTCTGATTACTGTGGCCAAAACTTCCAAAACTATGTTGAAAAGTAGTGGTGAGAGTGAGCACCCTTGTCTTATTCCTGACTTTAGGGGAAATGCTTTCAATTTTCACCATTGAGGATAATGTTTGTTGCGGGTTTGTCATATATAGCTTTTATTATGTTGAGGTATGTTCCTTCTATTCCTGCTTTCTGGAGAGTTTTTATCATAAATGGATATTGAGTTTTTGTCAAAGGCTTTCTCTGCATCTATTCAGATAATCATATGGATTTTATTTTTCAACTTGTTAATGTGGTGTATTACATTGATTGATTTATGGATATTGAAGAATCCTTGCATCCCTGGGATAAAGCCCACTTGGTCATGGTGTATGATCTTTTTAATATGTTGTTGGATTCTGATTGCTAGAATTTTGTTAAGGATTTTTGCATCTATGTGCATCAGTGATATTGGCCTGTAGTTTTCTTTTTTTGTAGCATCTTTGTCAGGTTTTGGTATTAGGGTGATGGTGGCCTCATAGAATGAGTTTGGAAGTTTACCTTCCTCTGCAAATTTCTGGAAGAGTTTGAGTAGGATAGGTGTTAGCTCTTCTCTCAATTTTTGGTAGAATTCAGCTGTGAAGCCATCTGGTCCTGGGATTTTGTTTGCTGGAAGATTTCTGATTACATTTTCATTTTCTGTGCTTGTGATGGGTCTGTTAAGATTTTCTATTTCTTCCTGGTTCAGTTTTGGAAAGTTGTACTTTTCTAAGAATTTGTCCATTTCTTCCAAATTGTCCATTTTATTTGCATATAGTTGCTGATGATAGTCTCTTATGATCCTTTGTATTTGTGTATTGTCTGTTGTGATCTCTCCATTTTCATTTCTAATTTTGTTGATTTGATTCTTCTCCCTTTGTTGCTTGATGAGTCTAGATAATGGTCTGTCAATTTTATTTATCTTGAAAAAGAACCAGCTTTTGGCTTTGTTGATTTTTGCTATGGTCTCATTTGTTTATTTTGCATTTATTTCTGCCCTAATTTTTAAGATTTCTTTCCTTCTACTAATGCTGTGGTTCTTCATTTCTTTCTTTTCTAGTTGCTTTAGGTGTAGAGTTAGGTTATTTATTTGACTTTTTTCTTCTTTCTTGAGGTAAGCCTGTACTGCTATGAACCTTCCCCTTAGCACTGTTTTTACAGTGTCTCATAGGTTTTTGAGTTGTTGTGTTTTCATTTTGATTCATTTCTATGCATATTTTGATTTCTTTTTTGATTTCTTCTGTGATTTGTTGGTTATTCAGCAGCGTGTTTTGCAGCCTCCATATGTTGGCATTTTTAATAGTTTTTCTCCTGTAATTGACATCTAATCTTACTGCATTGTGGTCAGAAAAGATGCTTGGAATGATTTTGATTTTTTTGAATTTACCAAGGATAGATTTATGGCCCAGGATGTGATCTATCCTAGAGAAGATTCTTTGTACTCTTGAGATAAAGGTGAAATTCATTGTTTGGGGGTGAAATGTCCTATAGATATCAATTAGGTCTAAATGGTCCATTGTATCATTTAAAGTTTGTGTTTCCTTGTTAATTTTCTGTTTAGTTGATCTATCCATGGGTGTGAGTGGGGTATTAAAGTCTCCCACTGTTACTGGGTTATTGTTAATTTTGCCTTTCATACTTGTTAGCATTTGCCTTACATATTGTGGTGCCCCTATGTTCAGTGCATATTTATGTATAATTGTTATATCTTCTTCTTGGATTGATCCTTTGATCATTATGTAGGGTCCATCTTTGACTCTTTTCACAGCCTTTGTTTTAAAGTCTATTTTATCTAATATGAGTATTGCTACTCCTGCTTTCTTTTGGTCTCTATTTGCATGGAATATCTTTTTCCAGCCCTTCACTTTCAGTCTGTATGTGTCCCTTGTTTTGAGGTGAGTCTCTTGTAGACAACATAGAGGTCTTGTTTTTGTATCCATTCAGCCAGGCTTTGTCTTTTGGTTGGTGTATTCAACCCATTTACATTTAAGGTAGTTATTGATAAGTATGATCCCACTGCCATTTACTTTGTTGTTTTGGTTTCGAGTTTATACACCCTTTCTGTGTTTCCTATCTAGAGAAGATCCTTTAGCATTTGTTGGAGAGCTGGTTTGGTGGTGCTGAATTCTCTCAGCTTTTGCTTGTCTGTAAAGCTTTTGATTTCTCCTTCATATTTGAATCAGATCCTTGCTGGGTACAGTAATCTGGGTTATAGTTTTTCTCTTTCATCACTTTAAGTATGTCCTGCCATTCCCTTCTGGCCTGAAGAGTTTCTATTGCAAGATGAGCTGTTATCCTTATGGGAATCCACTTGTGTGTTATTTGTTGTTTTTCCCTTGTTGATTTTAATATTTCTTCTTCGTGTTTGATCTTTGTTAATTTGATTAATATGTGTCTTGAGGTGTTTCACCTTGAGTTCATCCTGTTTTGGACTCTCTGGGTTTCTTGGACTTGGGTTATTATTTCCTTCCCCATTTTAGGGAAGTTTTCAACTATTATCTCCTCAAGTATTTTCTCATGGTCTTTCTTTTTGTCTTCTTCTTCTGGGACTCCTGTAATTCGAATGTTGGAGCATTTAACATTGTCCCAGAGGTCTCTGAGGTTGTCCTCATTTCTTTTAATTCTTTTTTCCTCTCTGTTTCATTTATTTCTACCATTCTATCTTCAGCCTCACTTATCCTATCTTCTGCCTTTGTTATTCTACTGTTGGTTCCCTCCAGAGTGTTTTGATCTCATTTATTGCATTATTCATTATATATTGACTCTTATTTATTTCTTCTATGTCTTTGTTAAACCTTTCTTGCATCTTCTCAATCCTTGTCTCCAGGCTATTTGTCTGTAACTCCAATTTGTTTTCAAGGTTTTGGATCATTTTCACCGTCATTATTTGGAATTCTTTATCAGGTAGATTAGGGCCTAATTAAAATTAAAAGCTTCTGCACAACAAAGGAAACTATAAGCAAGGTGAAAATACAGCCTTCAGAATGGGAGAAAATAATAGCAAACTAGTACAGCCACTATGGAGAACAAGGTGGAGATTCCTTAAAAAACTGGAAATAGAACTGCCATACGATCCAGCAATCCCACTGCTGGGCATACACACTGAGGAGACCAGAATTGAAAGAGACACGTGTACCCCAGTGTTCATCACAGCACTGTTTATAATAGCCAGGACATGGAAGCAACCTAGATGTCCATCAGCAGATGAATGGATAAGAAAGCTGTGGTACATATACATAATGGGGCTGAATATTTCTCAGCCATTAAAAGAATACATTTGAATTAGTTCTAATGAGGTTGATGAAACTGGAGCCTATTATACAGAGTGAAGTAAGCCAGAAAGAAAAACACCAATACAGTATACTAACGCATATATATGGAATTTAGTAAGATGGTAACTATAACCCTGTATGTGAGACAGCAAAAGAGACACAGGTGTACAGTCTTTTGGACTCTGTGGGAGAGGGAAAGGTTGGGATGATATGGGAGAATGGCATTGAAACATGTAAATTATCACATGTGAAACGAATCGCCAGTCCAGGTTTGATGCATGAGACAGGGTGCTCAGTGCTGGTGCACTGGGATGACCCAGAAGGATGGGATGGGGAAGGAGATAGGAGGGGGTTTCAGGATGGGGAACACATGTACACCCATGGCAGATTCATGTCAATGTATGGCAAAAACAATACAATAGTGTAAAGTAAAAATAAATAAATAAATAAAACTGAAAAAAATTCAACAACCATTTATGACTTCAAAACTCTTCAGAAATTGGGAATAGAGGAAACCTACAAATCCACAGCTAACATCATAAATCAATGATGAAAAAATGAAAGTATTTCCTCTAATCAGGAATTTAAAAGATATTGACTCTTTCCACTTTTATTCAACATAATTTTGGAAGTTCTAGCCCCAGCAATCAGAGAAGAAAACGAAATAAATGGGATCCAAATTGGAAAAGAAGAAGTTAATATGTGAGTTTGATTTTTGTTTGCTTATTTTTCCCTAAAAGAATTTTGTACAACTTATTTCTAGTCACAGCAGTTAATATTTATTTTAAGCCCTTCATACTAATGCTACTACCATTTTCCTACAGCACAACTGAAAAATTTAAAAGGCTAGCTTTCCTTGCATACTTTCATTAATCTCACAGAAATAATCTCTGCTCTGTTCTTGAGTATGGCCTTGAAATAAATAAAAACTGGACTCAATTGCACTAGGAATATCCAACAATCCCATGGAAATGGAAAGGATATGGCAGGGAGAGGAAAGGAAAGGAGTGATTTGGGGGTTCCCATTTAAGAACTTATTCTCAAATTTCAATCCTGATTTATCCGTTGAGACCCTGTAGGATTTTCTGGGGTTTTCTTACTTTTTTTTTTTTTTTTTTTTTTAATGGTGATAAATTGTACTTAACACAAAATGTATCATTTTGACCATTTTCAATGTACAGTTCAGAGGCATTTAGTACACTAATATTTTTTGTGCAACCATCACTGCCATCTTCCCTAGTGAGCTTCCCTAGTGGCTCAGTTGGTAAACAATCTCCCTGCAATGCAGGAGACCTGGGTTTGATCCCTGGGTCAGGAAGTTTCCCTGGAGAAGGAAATGGCAACCTACTCCAGTATTCTTGCCTGGAGAATCCCATGGACAGAAGAGCCTGGAGGGCTCCAGTCCTTAGGATTGCAAAGAGTCGGACACGATTGAAGCGACTTAGCACATACTGAAAATGACAATTAAGTGTAGCTATTCTATTGTACCAGTTAGGATCTCTATTGGCTAATTGATTTGCTCTCTAGAAGATCTGCCCATTGATCTCAGTGGAGTGTTAAACTTTCCTAATGTTATTGTATTCCCATCAATTTCTCTCTTTATGTCTGTTAATATTTGTTTTATGTATTTGGGTTCTTCTATATTAGGTGAATATATGTTGACAATTGTAAAACCCTCTTATAGTATTGATGCTTTTATCATTGTACAATGTATTTCTTAATCTTTCTATAAAGCCTTTAACTTAAAGTCTATTTTGTCTGATATGAGTATTGCAACTTCCTCTTTCTTTTCATTTCTGTTTGTTTCCATGAAATATGCCTTTTCATCCCCTTGATATCTATCTATGCATATCCTTTGCCCTAAATTGGGTCTCTTGTAGGCAACATATTATAGGGTATTGTTTGTTTGCTTTCTTTTTCCTGTACAAACTGTCACTCTGTCTTTTTATTGGAGCATTTAGTCCATTGACTTTTAAGGCAATCATATATATATATGATTTATATATAATTAATATATAGGATTTATATATATATATCCAATTTAAAACTTGTTTTCCTGTTGATTCTTCATTTTTTCTTTGTTTTTCTTTTTGTGGTTTGATGTTGTTTTACACTTATGTTCTCTCCTTTTTGTTTTTTATGAATTTATTCCTTTTTAGTTAATTTATTTTCATTGGAGGCTAATTACTTTACAGTATTGTAGTAGTTTTTGCGATAGATCAACATGAATCAGCTATGGCTGTACATATGTCTGACCATCTTGAAACACCTCCAAACTCCCCACCACCCTATCCTTCTGGGTTGTCCCAGAGCAGGAGCTTTTAGTGCCCTGCTTCATGCATCTAACTTACACTGGTCATCGATTTCACATACAGTAATATACAAATTTCACGTATTGCTGAAGCCTCACTTGGAGAATTTTGAGCATTACTCTACTAGCGTGTGAGATGAGTGCAATTGTGCAGTAGTTTGGGCATTCTTTGGCATTGCCTTTCTTTGTGATTGGAATGAAAACTGAGCTTTTCCAGTCCTGTGGCCACTGCTGAGTTTTCCAAATTTGCTGGCATATTGAGTGCAGCACTTTCACAGCATCATCTTTCAGGATTTGAAATAGCTCAACTGGAATTCCATCACCTCCACTAGCTTTGTTCGTAGTGATGCTTTCTAAGCCCCACTTGACTTCCCATTCCAGGATGTCTGGCTCTAGGTCAGTGATCACACCATCATGATTATCTGGGTTGTGAAGATCTTTTTTGTACAGTTCTTCTGTTGTATTCTTGCCACCTCTTCATAATGTCTTCTGCTTCTGTTAGGTCCATACCATTTCCATCCTTTATCGAGCCCATCTTTGCATGAAATGTTCCCTTGGTATCTCTAATCTTCTTGAAGAGATCTCTATTCCTTCCCATTCTGTTGTTTTCCTCTATTTCTTTGCATTGATTGCTGAGGAAAGCTTTCTTATCTCTTCTTGCCATTCTAAGGAACACTGCATTCAGATGCTTATATCTTTCCTTTTCTCCTTTGCTTTTTGCTTCTCTTCTTTTCACAGCTATTTGTAAGGCCTCCCCAGACAGCCATTTTGCTTTTTTGCATTTCTTTTCCATGGGGATGGTCTTGATCCCTGTCACCTGTACAATGTCACGAACCTTAGTCCATAGTTCATCAGATCTATCAGATCTAGTCCCTTAAATCTATTTCTCACTTCCACTGTATAATCATAAGGGATTTGATTTAGGTGATACCTGAATGGTCTAGTGGTTTTCCCTACTTTCTTCAATTTCAGTCTGAATTTGGCAATAAGGAGTTCATGATCTGAGCCACAGTCAGCTCCTGGCCTTGTTTTTGTTGACTGTATAGAGCTTCTCCATCGTTGGCTACAAAGAATAGAATCAATCTGATTTTGGTGTTGACCATCTGGTGATGTCCATGTGTAGAATCTTCTCTTTTGTTGTTGCAAAAGGGTGTTTGCTATGACCAGTGCATTTTCTTGGCACAACTCTATTAGTCTTTGCCCTGCTTCAGAACTGTGAACTTCCAGATGTTCAAGCTGGTTTTACAAAAGGCAGAGGAACCAGAGACCAAATTGCCAACATCCGCTGGATCATCAGAAAAGCAAGAGAGTTCCAGAAAAACATCTCTTTCTGCTTTATTGACTGTGCCAAAGCCTTTGACTGTGTGGATCCCAATAAACAGTGGAAAATCCTGAAAGAGATGGGAATACCAGACCACCTGACCTGCCTCTTGAGAAATTTGTATGCAGGTCAGGAAACAACAGTTAGAACTGGACATGGAACAACAGACTGGTTCCAAATAGGAAAAGGAATACATCAAGGCTGTATATTGTCACCCTGCTTATTTAACTTCTATGCAGAGTACATCATGAGAAATGCTGAGCTGGAAGAAACACAAGCTGAAATCAAGATTGCAGGGAGAAATATCAATAACCTCAGATATGCAGATGACACCACCTTTATGGCAGAAAGTGAAGAGGAACTAAAAAGCCTCTTGATGAAGGTGAAAGAGGAGAGTGAAAAAGTTGGCTTAAAGCTCAACATTCAGAAAACGAAGATCATGACATCTGGTCCCATCACTTCATGGGAAATAGGTGGGAAAACAGTGGAAACAGTGTCAGACTTTAGTTTTGGGGGCTCCAGAATCACTGCAGGTGGTGACTGCAGCCTACATTAAAAGACACTTACTCCTTGGAAGAATAGTTATGACCAACCTAGATAGCATATTGAAAAGAAGGGACATTACTTTGCCAACAGAGGTCCATCTAGTCAAGGCTATGGTTTCTCCTGTGGTCATGTATGGATGTGAGAGTTGGATTGTGAAGAAGGCTGAGCACCGAAGAATTGATGCTTTTGAACTGTGGTGTTGGAGAAGACTCTTGAGAGTCTCTTGAACTGCAAGGAGATCCAACCAGTCCATTCTGAAGGAGATCAGCCCTGGGATTTCTTTGGAAGGAATGATGCTAAAGTTGAAACTCCAGTACTTTGGCCACCTCATGGGAAGAGTTGACTCATTGGAAAAGACTCTGATTGTGGGAGGGATTGGGGGCAAGTGGAGAAGGGGATGACAGAGGATAGATGGCTGGATGGCATCACTGACTCTATGTACGTGAGTCTGAGTGAACTCTAGGAGTTGGTGATGGCAGGGAGACCTGGCATGCTGCAATTCATGGGGTCGTAAATAGTCAGACACGACTGAGCGACTGAACTGTACTGAACTGAATATACAAATTTCAATGCTTTTCTCTCAAACTGTCCCACCCTCACCTTTTCCCACATAGTCCAAAAGTCTGTTCTTTATATCTGTGTCTCTTTTGCTGTCTTACATATAGGGTCGTCATTACCATCTGTCTAAATTCCATATATATGCTTTAAGATACTCTTTGCTTGAGACATCATTTCTTTTTCACTTATTTCTGCTCTGAGTTTTATGATTTCTTTCCTTCTACTAACTTCGAGGTTCTTCTTTTTCTAGTTTCTTTAGGTATAAAGTTAGGTTGTTTATTTCATGTTTCTCTTGTTTCTTAAGGTAGGCTTGTATTGCTATGAACCCCCCTCTTAGCACTGCTTTTACTGAATCCCATAGGTTGGGGTTGTCGTGCTTTCATTTTCATTTTTTCTGTGTATATTTTTATTTCCTTTTTGATTTCTTCCATGATCTGTTGGTTATTCAAAAGCGTGTTGTTTACCCTCCTTATGTTTGTGTCTTTAATAGTTTTTTTTTTTTTCCCTTGTAGTTGACATCTAGTCTTACCATATTATGATTGGAAAAGATGCTTGAAATGATTTCAGTTTTTTTTTTTTTTAATTTATGAAGACTAGATTTATAGCCCAGGTTGTGATCTATCCAGGAGAATGTTCTGTGTGCACTTAAGAAAAAGGTGAATTCCATTGTTTTGGGGTGAAGTGCCCTATAGATATCAATTAGGTCTAACTTGCCCATTGTATCATTTAGAGCCTGTGTTTCCTTGCCAATTTTCTGTTCATTTGATATATCCATAGGTGTGAATGGGGTATTAAAGTCCCCCACTATTATTGTGTTACTGTTAATTTCCCTTTTCTTAGTTGTTACCATTTGCCTTATGTATTGAGGTGCTCCTATGTTGGGTACATATATATTTATACTTGTGCTATCTTCTTCTTGGATTGATCCTTTGATCATTATGTAGTGTGCTTGTCTCTTATCATGGTCTTTATTTCAAAGTCTAGTTTATTTGATATGAGTATTGCATCCATTTGCATAAAATGTCTTTTTCCAGCCCCTTACTTTCAGTCTGCATGTGTCCCTAAGTTTGAGGTGGGTCTCCTGTAGATAGTATATATAGATGACTTGTTAGAGGTTTGACTCTCAAAAATACAATATAAAAAGTACAAAACATAATCAGTCCCCCAAATTTTAAAATATATATATGGAATTTGTTTTAAAAAACAGGGTTTTTCTGAAAGGTAATAGTAGGTTATAAAAATGACAGGTAAAGAAGTAATGAAGAACTAAGTTTTTTAAAAAATTAAAAAGTGATAATAGTAAAAATATACCTAGAAATTTCTCTGGAGCTGTTATGGGCAGTGTGGGTCAGTTCAGTGTCAGATAATCCCCTGTTTGGGCTTCTACTTGTTCTCAAGGTCTATAGGTGCCCTTCAAATGCACAGTCTCCAGTGTTAAATGCAGGGTTTTATTCTGATACACAAGTTACTTCCATAGCGGCCCTCTTTTTTTTTTTTTTTTTTTTTTGGTGGGGGGGCATCCTCTGTTTGCAAGTCTCTTTAGTGTCTAATTTCTACCTTGACACAAGGGGGCGAAAGTGGTCACTTATTTAGGCTCACTTGTTCGGTGGTGTTATATGGAGGGAGGGACACTGCAAACAAATACCGCTGACATGTGTGGGGAGTGCTCACAGTGGATGGACCACACTGCGTTTGCCACAGTTCATGGCTCAAATCAAGAATTATATGTGAAAAAGAAATTACAGCTGACACCACAGAAATACAAAAGATCGTAAGAGACTGCTATAAACACCTGTATGCCAATAAAACAGACAACCCAGAAGAAATGGACAAATTCTTAGAAATGTAAAAACTTCCAAGACTGAACCAGTAAGAAATAGAAAACATGAGAGACCAATCACAAGTACTGAAATTGAAGCTGTGGTTTAAAATTTCAAACAAATTTCCAGGACCAGATGACTTCAAAGGCAAAATCTATCAAACATGAAGAGTTAGCAAATATCCTTCTGAAACTCTTCCAAAAATTGAAGAGGAAGAAACACTACTAAGCTTATTCCACAGGACCACCATCACCCTGATACCAGAAACAGATACAAAAAAAGAAAAGAAAATTAAAGGCCAATATCACTGATGAACACAGACATAAAAATCCACCACAAAGTATTAGCAAATTGAGTCCAACAATACATTAAAAGGATCATACACCATGATCAAAGTGGAGTTTTTACCTGTGATGTAATGATTCATCAGTATCATCAAATCAATAAGTGTGATACACCACATTAACCAATTGAAGATTAAAAACAATATGACCATCTTAATAGATGCAGGAAAAGCTTTTGAAAAAATTCAATACCCATTTGTGATTAAAAAAAAAAAAAAAAAAAAACTCTCCAGAAAGTGGGAATAGAGGGACCTACCTCAACATAATAAATGCCATATATGACAAACCCACAGCTAACATCATACTCAAATGGTGAAAAATTGAAAGCATTCCCACTAAGATCAGGAACAAGACCAAGATATCCACTCTTGCTATTTTTATACAACTAGTTTTGGAAGTTCTAGCCATGGCAACCAAAAAAGTAAAAGAAATAAAAGGAATCCAAATTGGAAAAAAGTAAAACAGTCACTGTTTGCAGATGACATATTATACATAGATGACGTGATATTATAAAGATGATACCAGAAGACTATTAGGGTAAAGTTATAGGATACAATGAATTTGGTAAAGTTATAGGATACAAAATTAGTACATCAAAATTTGTTGCATTCCTGTATACTAACAACAAAAGATCAGAAAGAAATTATAGAAAAAAACCCCACTTAATGTCATATCAAAAAAATTAAAATAAAATACCTAGGGGAAAACCTACCTAAGGAGGCAAAAGACCTGTACTCTGGAAACTGTAAGATCCTGATGAAAGAAATCAAAGATGACACAAACAAATGGAGAGATATAACATTCTTTCTTGGATTGAAAGAATCTATATTGTCAAAATGACTGTACTGTCCAAAGCAACCACAACAGATTTAATGGAATCCTTATCAAATTAGCAATGGCATTTTTCTGACTCAGATGGTAAAGAATCTGCCTGCAGTGCAGGAGACCCGGGTTCAATTCCTGGGTCAAGAAGATCCCCTGGAGAAGGGAATGCCAATACACACCAGTGTTCTTGCCTGGAAAATTCCATGGACAAAGGTGCCTGGTGGGCTACAATCCATGAGGTCACAGAGTTGAACATGACTGAGCAAATTCCACAGAACAACAACAACAAAAAATTAATTGTGGAGAAACACAAAAGACACCAAATATCTGAATGTAATCTTTAGAAAGAAAAACAAGCTTGGAAGAATCAGGTTCCCTGACTTCACACTATATTACAAAATTACAGTCATCAGAACAGTATTGTGATGGCACAAATACATAAATATAGATGAAGGGAACAGGATAAAAAGTCCAGAGATAAACCAACGCACCTGTGGTCAGCTAATCTATTAATATGACAAAAGCAACAAGATTATAAAAAGGAAAAAAGACAGTCTCTTCAATAAGTTGTTCTGGGAAAACTGGATAGCTATATCGAAAAGAATGAAATTAGAACATTCTGGTTCCCTTGGTGGCTCAGGCAGTAAAGAATCTGCCAGAAATGCAGAAGACTCTGGTTTGATACCTTGGTCAGGATGACCCTTCTGGAGAAGGAAATGACTACCCATTCCAGTATTCTTGCCTGGAGAATTCCATGGACAGAAGGAGCCTGGTGGGCTACAGTCTATGAGGTTGCAAAGAGTTGAACATGAATGAGCGATGAACATTAACACCATACACAGTAAACTCAAAATGGATTGTTGTTCAGTTGCCAAGTCGTGTCAAACTCTTTGTGACTCCATGGACTGCAGCATGCCAAGCTTCCCTGTCCTTCACTATCTTGCAGAGTTTGCTCAAATTCATATCCATTGAGTCAATGATGCTGTCTAACCATCTCATCCTCTGCCACCCACTTCTCCTTTTGCCTTTAATCTTTCCCAGCGTCAGGGTCTTTTCTGATGAGTAAGCTCCTCACATCAGGTGGCTGGAACTTCAGCTTCAGCATCAGTATTTCCAATGTATATTCAGGGTTGCTTTCCTTTAGGATTAACTGGTTTGATCTCCTTGAAGTCCAACGGACTCTCAAGAGTCTTTTCAAGCACCATAATTCAAAAGCACTGATTCTTCAGCGTTAAGCCTTCTTTATGGTCCAGCTCTCACATCCGTACATGACTCTTGGAAAAACCATACCTTTGACTATACAGACCTTTGTTAGTGAAGTGATGTCTCTGTTTTTTAATATGCTGTCTAAGTTTGTCATAGCAAAATGGATTAAAGACCTAAATTTAAGGCTGTATACTATAAAAACCCTTTGACAAAACATAGGCAGAATGCTCTCTGACATAAATCACAGCAATATCTTTTCTGATCCACTTCCTAGAGTAATGAAAATAAAAACAAGCATAAACAAACAGGATCTTATTAAACTTAAAAGCTTTTGCACAGCAAAGGAAACAATAAACAAAACAAAATACAACCCAACAAAATGGGAAAACAAAAATTTGCAAACAAAGTGACTGACAAGGAATTGATCTCCAAGATATAGAAATACCTCATACATCTCTGTATCACAAAAACAAACAACTGGGAGAGAACAAGATGGCAGAGGAGTAGGTGGATGTGGAGTCTCTCTCCATGGATACTTCAAGAATACACCTTCTGAAGTGCATGCAGAACACCAGCTGAGAGTGGACAGGAGTACTTGACCAGTGGAAAAGAATATATAGAACCATGCAAAACTCGGCAGGATGAAGGAAAGAGGGGGAAAAACAGGAGTGTTACTGTTGGGGGAACTGAAACAGGGGTCCAATCCCCACATCGGGGCAGTTGTCTGAGTCAGAGGAGAAACATTTAAGGCTTAGAGTGAAACAGCTGATCTGTGGCAGCCTAAATGGAATGAGAATCAGACAGTACTTGCCACAGCCATACATATGCCGGACAGGAACACGGGTCTCCTGGAAGAGGCAGCAGCTGGGAGCTGGAGTTTAGGGATTGTGAAGCAATCCCAGTGTGAGGGCTGCTGTTGACTCCAGAGAGATGGATTGAGGGGATGTGAGGGAGGGGATCGTGGTGGGAAATGCCTGTGGAAGAAAGCCAGGCAGCCATGGAAGCAAAGCGATACTGCTCAGTCATGCATAGTGGGTGGAGCCGTCACCATAGCCTCTCTCTCTACACATGCCAGTATGAACAGCTGAACAATAGAAAGGCTGGCCCATCAAACACCTGATGCATTGAAATATGGAGTAGGACCCCACCCAGGGTGCTCCTTTCAGTGTCTGATGTGCCAGTCTACAGAGTAAGACCCCAGTCAGGAGGGCCCCTCTTTGTGCCTGATACACCAAACAACAGAGAAAGTCCGCACCCAGGGTGCCCCTTTATGTGCCTGATGCACCAATCTACAGAGTAGGACCCCAGTCAGGAGGGCCCCTCTATGTGCCTGACATGACAAACCACAGAGAAGGGCCCCAGGCAAGGGATCCCTCTAAGTGCCTGAATGGGCAGAGCTATAGAGAAAGACTGGCCAAAGAGGCCTTCTGATCGCCAGCTACAAGAGGCTCAAAAAATGACTCTGATAGGGCCATACCTCCTGCCGTGGAGGCATTCTGTGTCCCTGAACACTTGGCGCCACCAGGGTCCCCACAAGCCAAGCAGCTGCACCACCTTCACTCTCAACTCTCCCTGGGGCAGAGCTGCCACAGACCAAAAAAAAAAAAAAGTCCTGTCTTTATGCATGCAGGGTCGCTTCAGTCCAGTCCTGTCTGACTCTTTGCAACCCTGTAGACTGTGGCCTGCCAGGCTTCTCTGTCAGAGAGGGGTTTCTCCAGGCAAGAATACTGGAGTGTATTGCCCAGTACTGGTTGCCATACCCTTCTCACTTCAGTTCAGTTCAGTCGCTCAGTCGTGTCCGACTTTTTGCGACCCCATGAATCGCAGCACACCAGGCCTCCCTGTCCATCACCAACTCCCAGAGCTCACCCAAACTCATGTCTATCGAGTCGATGAAGCCGTCCAGCCATCTCATCCTCTGTCGTCCACTTCTCCTCCTGCCCCCAATCCCTCCCAGCATCAGAGTCTTTTCCAGTGAGTCAACTCTTTGCATGAGGTGGCCAAAGTACTGGAGTTTCAGCTTCAGCATCATTCCCTCCAAAGAAATCCCAGGGCTGATCTCCTTCAGAATGGACTGGTTGGATCTCCTTGCAGTCCAAGGGGCTCTCAAGAGTCTTCTCCAACACCACAGTTCAAAAGCATCAATTCTTCGGCGCTCAGCCTTCTTCACAGTCCAACTCTCACATCCATACATGACCACAGGAAAAACCATAGCCTTGACTAGACAGACCTTTGTTGGCAAAGTAATGTCTCTGCTTTTCAATATGCTATCTAGGTTGGTCATAACTTTCCTTCCAAGGAGTAAGCATCTTTTAATTTCATGGCTGCAGTCACCATCTGCAGTGATTTTGGAGCCCAGAAAAATAAAGTCTGACACTGTTTCCACTGTTTCCCTATCTATTTCCCATGAAGTGATGGGACCAGATGCCATGATCTTCGTTTTCTGAATGTTGAGCTTTAAGCCAACTTCTTCACTCTCCTCTTTCACTTTCATCAAGAGGCTTTTTAGTTCCTCTTCACTTTCTGCCATAAGGGTGGTGTCATCTGCATATCTGAGGTTATTGATATTTCTCCCGTCAATCTTGATTCCAGCTTGTGTTTCTTCCAGTCCAGCATTTCTCATAATGTACTCTGCATACAAGTTAAATAAGCAGGGTGACAATATACATACTCTTCTAGAGTACTATATTACCTGCTGCCCTAGCCACCAACCCCCCGAGTACCTGGTGCTGCCAGAACCCTTGCGACCAAAGCAGCTGCACCACTTTTACAGCTGGCCCTCACAGGGGCAAACCCAAGCCCTCCAGGAGAGCCTCAGCAGCTAAACCCCAGTGGACAACCCACATGTAGAGATGGAAATAAAACCACAATAGTACCGGGGTCCAGACCCAGTTGGATCCAGGGATTCCCTCGGGAGGACGACATTGGCGATTAAAGGATAGCAAAGCAGAGATTAGAGGCTCATTATAACTGGTTTATGTGGAAAATCAATAAAACCTGTGACATCAGGTTTGCTCTGACCATGGAGGCCACAGGCGCCCTCTCAAATTGCTGAAGGTGCCCCACCTTAGGCACCTTCTCGAGTGGGTCTTAGAAGCCCAGGCAAGTAAGTGGTCCCAGAGGACCCGTGTGCTCCAATTAAATGTCCTGAAGGAAGAATAGAAAAGAAAAGGAGAGAGAAAGAAACAAAAAAAGAACAACACGGGGAGACCAAGCTTTGAGCAAGGCCCATAGCTTTATTTTCAAAGGAAGCTTATATACCTTAAGTTGTGCATAGAGGATAATAGGGGGTGTAAAATCATGCAAAGTCAGCAGTCTTTGATCCTCATCGAGACCAGGCTTTTCTTTTCTGCAGACTTATCGTATACAAATGGTTTAGGTGATTTACATCATCTTTTGGCCAGAAGGCCTGTTAACATTTTATGACTCTGATAAAGGTTTGTCAACCATAAGACTTATTTTCTCTAAGAGTAATTATTTTAAAGTTTGGTGCCATCCTCGGAAGGTGTTAGATAAAGTTGCATTCCTATAGGGCAAAGGTGCAGTGGGCTTACAACAAAGGAAAGAATTCATTATCTTAAGGGTCTAAAGTTGTTAACACCAAGGCCACTACTTATTTTTTCTATATACCAACTATATTAATTAATACACTTCCAAGGATACAATACAGGGGATGTGGAAACTTGGCAGCAAGCATTGGCTCAAAAATGAAATCTTCTACAAGTCCTATTCTAACAATTTCTAACTCCCAGAGAGGCTCTATACTAAGACTGTAAACAATTGTATGCATAGCTATAGGAGTCCGGGTAAACCTGTCAGGTAAGTTAGAGATCCGTCTGAGGGGTTTGGATTTAAACACTCCTATTATGCCCAGGAGGCTTATTAACTAGAGCTTTAAGTTTATTTCCTTCAGAGAAAGGTGGTCGGGGATAGCCCCCCGTTAATGTCAGAGGAGTTGGTGAAAGTCGTAAAATAGTAAAACAGACAGATTCTGGTTTGGGGGTAGACCCTCAGGCAGATCCGGGGGGTCCCTCGAGCCCTGACTCGCCTTTGCATATCAGGCCTCTCCACATGATCTTTGTCATGGGTGGGAACTCCCATGCTGGCTCCCCGCACAATAGAAACCCAGGGGCAGTGTGGCTAAGGAAGAAGACCCAAAACGTTCCCACCAGCTGTACAAGCTGCAGATTAAGTCCACACAATCAACTAAGCAGACTCTGAGCCTATGGAATATATAAAAGGCCTTTGAGAGCTCCCATAAAGAAAACATGCTAGTTCCAATATCTATGGACACTGGAGGCAAGAACCCACAGGAGTAGAACCAGATTAGAATCTGTGCAGCCCCCACAGCAGGTCCATAGATCAGTACAGTGTTGGATGGCATGGTAGGGAGGTAAGGTGAACTGTGATGCCCAGCATGGCAAAGGACTCTGACAGCAGTGACTCAAGAAAAATATTTATTATTCTTATTTTTTTGACTTGTTCTGTAGATTGTTTTGGATTTTTTTTTTTCCTTTTTTTCCCCTTTATATCTCCATCTGTTGTAGTTGTCGATTTTGTTAGCATTAAGAAATCCTACTAAGCTTTTGAGCTTTTTCCTTTTTTCTTACTTTTTCCTCAGTCACAGTTTTTATTGTTGTCATTAACCTCTGCCTCTGTGTTGGGTTTTTGCAGTTCTGTGGAGTTTTCATCTTTTTCTTTTTTTCTCTTTTTTTTAATTTTATTTTTTAAATCTATTATTGTTTTTGCTACTTTTATTCCTTTCCTTGCTTTTCCTACTGTTCTTTTCCCCTTGAAGTTAATCTTTAAGGTATAAAAATCTTCTTTATCTACCCCTATCTAACTTTGCATATCTCTTTCTTTCTCTCTTTCTTCTCAACATGTTTGTTAATTTTATTTTCATTGCTCTATTCCACAATTGGAAACTTCCTTTAGTTTTGTTTTCAGATCAGATCAGTCGCTCAGTCGTGTCCGACTCTTTGCGACCCCATAAATCGCAGCACGCCAGGCCTCCCTGTCTATCACCAACTCCCGGAGTTCACTGAGACTCACATCCATCGAGTCGGTGATGCCATCCAGCCATCTCATCCTCTGTCATCCCCTTCTCCTCCTGCCCCCAATCCCTCCCAGCATCAGGGTCTTTTCCAATGAGTCAACTCTTCGCATGAGGTGGCCAAAGTACTGGAGTTTCAGCTTTCGCATCATTCCTTCCAAGGAAATCCCAGGGCTGATCTCCTTCAGAATGGACTGGTTGGATCTCCTTGCAGTCCAAGGGACTCTTTTTTGTGCTTTAATTAGTTTTGTTCTGGTAGATATAATTTTTGGTTTCCTTTGTTCTCTAGGTCAATCTATTGTACTTAATTTTTGTTGGACTGTTTTGATTTTGTTTATGGGTGTATATGTATATGTATATATTCAGTCACACTTTCTGTTGTTGTTATAAACCTCTGCCTCTACATTAGGTTTTTGCAGTTCTGTGGTGTTTTCCATTTTTTCCCCTTTATTCTTTCTTCTTCCATCTTTTTCTCTTTTCTCTTTTTTATAATTTTAATTTTTTAAAACCTATTACATTTTTTCTACATTTATTATTTGGTAACCTTTCCAACTATTCTTTTCCCCTTGGAGTTAACCTTTAATGTATATAAATCTTCATTTACCTCTATTTAAATTTGCATATCTATTCTTTCTTTTCTTTCTTTCCTTTCCCCTCAACATATTTGTTAGTTTTGTTTTCATTGCTTTATTCCCCAGTTGGCACCTTGCTTTAGTTTTGTTTTCCAGTTTGTGCTTAAGTTAGTTTTATTCTTAACTGGTAAATATAATTTTTGATTTCCTTTGTTCACCAGATCAATCTATTATACTTTATTTTTTGTTTGACCGTTAACACCTTGCTCATGCATGTATATGGATATGTGTATATTCCATTATTTGAATTATTATTTGCCTGATTTTGTAACTGCCATTTGCCTGGGGTTAATCTTTGGTTTCTCCTTTTTGGATATTTGTTTTACTCTCCCTTAATACCATAACAGGCCACTTGTGAAATCTTCGTTCCTGACGAGAGATCAAACCCTGAGCCTTAGGAGTGGGAACACTGACTCCAAAACCCTAGACTACAAGAGAACTGACCTTATGGAGCGTCAAATAGTGAGAACACAATGGAAACCACTTTAATAAAAGATCAGGCATCAGCCAACCTTCAGTAGTACCCTTTGCAGGACGCCTCATCTAAACAACAAACAAAACAAAAATACAAACCCAATCATCAGCAAACAGGAGTACCACCTTACTCAGCCTTGCCCATCAGGAAAAACAAAGAAGCAAACAAAAACTCAGCACAAATCTCACCCTATACAAAGCTCACACAAACCACTGAACCAAACTTAGGAGAGCAGAAACCAAAAGGAAGAAAGAATTCAACCTGCTTCAAGGAAAGAATTCAACTTTCCTTGAAGCCTGGGAAAATGAGACCTCAAACGCAATAACATTAAAAAAAAAAAAAAAAACGCAAAGAAATACTGCACAAATGAAGGAACAGATTAGAAACACAGAAGTCCAAATAAATGAAGAGAAAATAGGAAAATTACCTGAAAAAGAATTAAGAATGATGATAGTAAAGATGATCAAAAGTCTTTAAAACTAAATCGAGAAAATGAATCAACTAACAAAGACCACAATGGCAACCCACTCCAGTACTCTTGCCTGGAAAATCCTATGGACACAGGAGCCTGGTAGGCTGCAGTCCATGGGGTCACAAAGAGTTGGACATGACTGAGCAACTTCACATTCACTTTTCACTTTCATGCACTGGAGAGGGCAATGGCAACCCATTGCAGTGTTCTTGCCTGGAGAATCCCAGGGATGGTGGAGCCTGGTGCGCTGCTGTCTATGGGGTCGCACAGCGTCGGACACGACTGAAGAGACTTAGCAGCAGAAGAAGAAGAATTAAAAAATAAGCATACAGAGACAAACAACACAATTACTGAAATTAAAAATACTCTATAAGGAATCAGTAGCAGAATATCTGAAGCAGAAGAACAAATCAGTGAGCAGGAAGATAAAATGGTGGAAATAACTTCTAAAGAGCAGAATAAAGTAAAAAGAATGAAAAGAACTGAGGACAGTCTCAGAGACTTCTGGGACCATATCAAACGCACCAACATTCTAATTATACAGGTCCCACAAGAAGAAGAGAAAATGAAAGGGTATGAGAAAAGTTTTGAAGAGATTATAGTTGAAAATTTCCCCAACCTGGAAAAGGAAATAGCCAATCAAGTTCAAGAGGCACAAAGCATCCCATACAGGATAAACAAAGGAGAAACATGCCAAGGCACATACTAATCATACTAACAAAGACGAAACACAAAGAAAGAAGAGTAAAAGCAGCAAGGGAGAAGCAACGAGTAAAATACTAGGGAAACCCCATACACTTAACAGCTGATCCTTCAGCAGAAACTCTGAAGGCCAGAAGCAAATGGCAGGATATATTTAAAGGACTGAAAGGGAAAAATCTACAACCAAGATTACTGTACCCAGCAAGGATCTCATTCAAAATTGATGGAGAAATAAAAAGCTTGTCAGACAAGCAAAAGTTAAGAGAATTCAGTACCACAAAACCAGCTTTAAAACAAATGTTAAACTGACTCATGTAGTCAAGAAATACAGCAGAAGAAAAAAGATCTACAAAATCAACCCCAAACAATTAGAAAATGGTAATAGGAACATATGTATGAATAATTACTTTAAATGTAAATGGATTAAATGCTCCAGCCAAAAGATACAGAGTAGCTGAATGGATTAAAAAAAAAAAAAAAAAACAAGACCCATATATGTGCTGTCTACTAAGAAACCCACTTCAGACGTCAAGACACATATAGACTGAAAGTGAGGTGATGGAAAAATATATTTCATGCAAATGGAAAGCAAATGAAAGCTGGAGTTGCAATCTTCATATCAGACAACATAGACCTTAAAATAAAGAGGATTACAAGAGATAAGGAAGGACACTACATAATGATCAAGGGATCAATCCAAGAGGAAGTCATAACAGTTGTAAATATCTGTGCAACCAACATAGGAGCACCTCAATACATAAAACAAACACTAACAGACATAAAAGGAGAAACTGCCAGTAACACAATTATAGTAGAAGACTTAAAAACCCCACTCATACCAATGGACAGATCATCAAAAAAGAAAATTAAGAAGGAAACACAAGTCTTAAATGATACATTAGATGAGATGTATGTCATTGATATCTTCATTACATTCCATCCAAATGCAGAAGAATATGCCTTCTTCTCAAGCGCACATGGAACATTCTCCAGGATAGACCACATCTTGGGTCACAAATCAAACCTCAGTAAATTTATAAAAAAATTGAAATTGTTTCAAGCACCTTCTCCAACCACAATGCTATGAGACTAGATATCAATTACAAGGAAAAAAAATGTAAGAAACACAAACACATGGAGATTAAACAACACGTTTCTAAATAACCAACAGGATACTGAAAAAAATTTAAAAAATCTCTAGAAACAAATGACAATGAAAACACAACAAATCAAAACCTATGGGATGCAGCAAAAGCAGTTCTAAGAGAGAAGTTTATAGCAATACAATCCTACCTCAAGATATAAGAAAAACATTGGATAGACAACCTGACTTTACACCTAAAGCAACTTGAAAAAGAAAAAAAAAAATTAGTAGAAGGGAAGAAATCAAAAAGATCTGAGTAGAAATAAATGATAAAGAAATGAAAGAAACAACAGTAAAGATTAACAAAACTAAAAGCTGTGTTCTTTTAGAAGATAAAATTGGCAAACCCTGAGCCAGACTCATCAAGAAAAAAAGAGAGAAGAATCAAATCAACAAAATTAGAAATGAAAAAGGAGGGGTTACAACAGACAATGAAGAAATGCAAAGGATTATAAGAGACTATTATAAACAACTATATGACAATAAAATAGATAACCTGGAAGAAATGGACAGATTCTTAGAAAAGTTCAATCTCCCAAGACTGAACCAGGAAGAAATAGAAATTATGAACATCCCAATTACAAGCACTGAAATCAAAGCTGTGATCAAAAATCTCCCAGAAAACAAAAGCCCAAGACCAGATGGCTTCACAGGAGTATTCTATCAAAAATTTAGAGAAAAGCTAATGCTTATCCTTCTAAAGCTCTTTCAAAATATTGCAGAGGAAGGAACACTTCTAAATTCATTCTAGGAGGCCACCATCACCCTGATATCAAAACCAGACAAAGACAACACAAAAAAAGAAAACTACAGACCAATATCAGTGATGAACATAGATGCAAAAATCCTTAACAAAATTTTAGCAAACAGAATTCAGCAACATATCAAAAAGCTCATATACCATGATCAAGTTGTGTTTATTCCAGGGATGCAAGGATTCTTCAATATATGCAAATCAATCAGTGTGATACACCATATTAACAAATTAAAAGATAAAAACCATATGATCACCTCAATAGATGCAGGAAAAGTCTTTGACAAAATTCAAAACCTATTTTTGATTAAAACTCTTCAAAAAATGGGCATAGAAAGAACCTACCTCAACATAGTAAAGGCCTTATATGATAAGCCTACAGCAAACATTATTCTCAATGGTGAAAAACTGAAAGCATTCCACCTAAGATCAGGAACAAGAAAAGGGTATACACTTTCGCCACTATTATTCAACATAGTTCTGGAAGTCCTAGCTACAGTAATCAGAGAAGAAAAAGAAATAACACGAATCCAGATCAGAAAAGAAGAAGTAAAGCTCTCACTGTTTGCAGATGGCATGCTACTGTACATAGAAAACCCTAAAGATAGTATCAGAAAATTACTAGAGCTAATCAGTGAATTTAGCAAAGTTGCAGGATACAAAATCAGTACACAGAAATCACTTTCATTTCTTTATACTAACAATGAAAAATCAGAAAGAGAAATTAAGGCATCAATCCCATTCACCATTACAAATAAAAAGAATAAATTATCTAGGAATAAACTTACCTAAGAAGATGAAAGAATTGTTCACAGTGAATTATAAGACACTGATGAAAGAAATTAAATATGCAATAAGCAAATGGAGAGATGTCCCATGTTCCTGGGTAGGGACAATCAATATTGTGAAAATGAGTATACTAACAAATGCAATCTACAGATTTAATGTGATCTCTATCAAATGACCAGTGGCATTTTTCACAGAACTGGAACAAAAAAGTTCACAATTCATATGGAAACACAAAAGACCCTGACTAGCCAAAGCAATCTTGATAAAGAAGAATGGACCTGGAGAAATCAAGCTTCCTGAGTTCAGGTTATACTACAAAGCTACACTCATCAAGACAGTATGGTACTCACACAAAATCAGAAATATAGACCAATGGATCAAGATAGAAAGCCCAGAAATAAACCCATGCACCTGTTGCTAAGTCACTTCAGTCGTGTCTGACTCTGTGCGACCCCATAGACGGCAGCTCACCAGGCTCCCCTGTCCCTGGGATTCTCCAGGCAAGAACACTAGAGTGGGTTGCCATTTCCTTCTCCAATGCATGAAAGTGAAAAGTGAAAGTGAAGTCACTCAGTCATGTCCAACTCTTCGCAACCCCATGGATTGCAGCCCACCAGGGCCCTCCGCCCATGGGATTTTCCAGACAAGAGTACTGGAGTGAGGTGCCATTGCCTTCTCCACCCATGCACCTATGGGTACTTTATTTTTAACAAAGGAGGTCAGAATATACAATGGGGCAAAGACAGCCTCTTGAATAAGTGGTGCTGGTATAACTGGACAGCTCCATGTAAAAGAATGAAATTAGAACACTTCCTAACACCATACACAAAGATAAATTCAAAATGGATCAAAGACCTAAATGTAAGACCAGAAACTATAAAACTCTTAGAGGAAAACATAGGCAGAACACTGAATGACATAAATCAAAGCAAGATCCTCTATGACCCACTTTCTAGAGTAAAGGAAATAAAAACAGAAGTAAACAAGTGTGACCTGATTAAACTTAAAAGCTTTTGCATGGCAAAGAAAACTATAAGCAAGGTGAAAAGACACCCCTCAGAATGGAAGAAGATAATAGCAAATGACACAACTAACAAAGGATTAATTTCCAAATATACAGCAGTTCATGAAGTTTAATACCAAAAAAACAAACAACCCAATTAAAAAGTGGGGAAAAGACATAAACAGACATTTCTCCAAAGAAGACATACAGATGGCTAACAAACACATGAAAAGATGCTCAGCATCACTCATTATTAGAGAAATGCAAATCTGAACTACATGAAATATCACATCACACTGGTCAGAATGGCCCTCATCAAAAAGTCTACAAACAATAAATGCTATAAAGGGTGTGGAGAAAATGGAACGTTCTTGCACTGTTGGTAGGAATACAAATTGTTACAGCCAATATGGAAGATGGTATGGAGATTCCTTAAAAAACTAGGAATAAAACCACCATATGACCCAGCAATCCCACTCCTAGGCATATACCCTGAGAAAACCAAAATTGAAAGAGACACATGTATCCCATTGTTCACTGTAGCACTATTTACAGTAGCTAGAACATGGAAGCAACCTAGATTGCATTGACAGATGAATGGATAAAGAACTTGTGGCATATATACACAATGGAATATTACTCGCCCATAAAAAGAAAGACATATGAGTCAGTTCTAATGAGTTAGATGAACCTAGAACCTATTATACAGAGTGAAGTGAATCAGAAAGAGAAAGATAAGTACCATATTCTAACACATATATATGGAATCTAGAAAAATGGTACTAAAGAATTCATTTACAGGGCAACAGTGGAGAAGCAGACATATAGAATAGACTTATGGACATAGGGAGAAGAGAGGAGAGGGTGATATGTATAGAAAGAGTAACACGGAAACTTACATTACTATATGTAAAATAGATAGTCAATGGGAATTTGTTGTATGGCTCAGGAAACTCAAACAGAGGCTCTATATCAACCTAGAGGTGTGGGATGGGAAGGAAGATGGGAGGGAGTTTCTAAAGGGAGGGGATATATGTATACCTATGGCTGATTCATGTTGAGGTTTGATGGAAAACAACAAAATTTTGTAAAGCAATTATCCTTCAATAAAATATGTTAATTATAAAAAATAAATAATTTTTTAAAAATTAAAAAAATCAAACAACTGAATCAAAAAATGGGCAGAAAATCTGTGTAGACATTTCTTCAAAGAAGGCAGACAGATGGCCAAAAAGTGCATAAAAAATGCTCAATATCACTTTTAGAGAAATGCAAATCAAAACTAAATGAAATATCACCTCCCACTGGTCAGAATGGCCATCATCAAAAAATTTACAAACCATAAATGCTGGAGAGGGTGTGGAGAAAGGGGAACCCTCCCACACTGTTTGTGGGAATGTAAATTGGCACAACCATTATATGAACATTATGGAGGTTCATTGAAAATCTATAGATATAATTAGCTTTTGATCTTCTGATTCTACTCCGAGCATGTATCTGGAAAAAAACATAATTTAAAAATATACATGCACACCAATGTTCACTGCAGCACTAGTTACAATAGCCAGTATATGGAAGCAACCTGAATGCCCATTGGCAGATGAACCCCTAAAGAATATGTGGCCCTTATATACAATGGAATATTACTCAGCCATAAAAATGAATGAAATATGATGTTTGATAGAAACCAATGCAATACTCTAAAGCAATTATCTTTCAATTTAAATAAATACAATTTTAAAAAAGAATGAAACAATGCCATTTTTAGCCGCATGGATGGAACTAGAGATTGGCATATTGCATGAAGTCAGACAGAGAAAATGAAGTATCATATAGTATCATTTGTATGTGGAAACTAAAACACACACACATACACAAACACACAATGGAATACTACTCATGCAAAAGAAGGAATGAAACTTTGCCTTTTGCAACAATATGAATTGACCTAGTTGGTTTTATGCTTAGTGAAAGTAGTCAGAGTAATACAAATAGTGTGTGATATCACTTCTATATGGAATCTAAAAAATAAAGCACACTTGTGACTATACCAAAAAGAGACAGATGAACAGATATAGAGAACAAAGTAGTAATTACCAATGGGGAGAGGGAAGAGGGAGGGGTAAGATAGGGGCAGGGGATTAAGAAATAGAAACTACTATGCATAAAATAAAAAAGCTACAAGGATATATTGTACAACACATGGAATATAGCCACTGTTTTATAGTAACTGTAAATGGAATATATTCTTTAAAAATTGTCAATCACTATATTATATACCTGAAACTAATATAATATTTTACATCATCTATACTGAATAAAAATTATTTCCTACCTTTTTAAGGCTCAATATTATATTTTGTGTATCCATGAAATTTTGTTTGTCAGTTTATCTGTTGATGGATGTGTTGCTTCCACTTTTTAACTAATGTGAATAATGCTGCTATCACATAGTTGCACAAATATCAGTTTGAGTTTTGCTTTTAATTCTGGCCTAGACCCAATAATGAAACTGCTGAGTCATATAGTAAATCTATTTTTAGTTTTTTGTGGAGCTTCCATGCTGTTTTTATAGTAACTTCCCATTGTACATTCCTACCAAAATTGGATAATGGGTACAGTTTTTCAACATCCTCGCCAATGCTTGTAATTTTCTATTTTTTTTGTTTGTTTATATGTTTGTTTTATAATAGCCATCCAAATGGATATGAAATCGTATCTCATTGTTTTTATTTGCATTTACCTAATGATTAGTGATACTAAGCCTCTTTTCATGTAATTATTAGCCATTTGTATGTCTTCTTTGGGGAAGTGTCTATTCAAATTGTTTTTCCATTTCTTTTTTTATTTACATATGATTGACATTTAATAGTGTATTAGTACTAGATTTAAGTTTTCTAAGATTTCACATATAAGTAAGAGCATACAGTATTTTCTTCCACTGACTTATTTCACTTAGCATAATGCCTGCAAAGTTCATCTTTGTTGTCACAAATGGCAAGATTTTCTACTTTTATGACTGAATAATATTACTTACTATAGATATTCATGACTGAACAATATTGTTGTTGTTCAGTCACCAAGCCATGTCTGACTCTTTGTGACCCCATGTACTGTAACACGCCAGGCCTCCCTGTCCCTCACCATATCCCAGAATTTGCCCAAGTTCATGTCCATTGACTCGGTGATATCATCCAACTATCTCATCCTCTGTTCCTCTCTTCTGCTTCTGCCTTCAATCTCCCAGTGTCAGGGTCTTCTCCAGTGAGTCAGCTCTTTGCATCAGGTGGCCAAAGTATTGGAGCTTCAGCTTCAGCATCAGTACTTCCAATGAATATTCAGGGTTAATTTCCTTTAGGATTGACTGGTTTGATCTCCTTGCTGTCCAACGGACTCTCAAGAGTCTTCTCCAGCACCACAGTTCAAAAGTTTCAATTCTTTGGCACTCTGCCTTCTTTATGGTCCAACTATCACATCCATACATAACTACTGGAAAGACCATAGCTCTGACTATATGGACCTTTGTCAGCAAAGTGATGTCTATACTTTTTAATACACTGTCTATGTTTGTCATAGCTTTCCTTCTAAGAAGCAGTCATCTTCCGATTTCATGGCTGTAGTCACCATCTGCAGTGACTAGAGCCCAAGAAGAGAAAATCTGTTACTGCTTCCACCTTTTCCCCTTCTACTTGCCATGAAGTGATGGGACCGGATTCCACGATCTTAGTTTTTTTAATATTGAGCTTTGAGCTGGCTTTTTCACTCTCCTCCTTCACCCTCATCAAGAAACTCTTTAGTTCCTCTTCGCTTTCTGCTATTAGAGTGGTGTCATCTGCATATTGGAGGTTGTTGAATAACATTATACAGTCATAAAAAGTAGGAAATCTTTCCATTTGTGACAACATGGATGAACTTGAGGGCATTATGCTAAGTGAAATTAGTCAGTGGAAGGCTTCCCTGGTGGCTCAGATGGTAAAGAATCCGCCTGCAATGCAGGAAACCCAGGTTCAGTCATGAGTCAGAAAGATCCCCTGGAGAAGGAAATGGCTACCTACCCCAGTATTCTTGCATGGAGAATTCCATGGACAGAGGAGCCTGGCAGGCTACAGTCTATGGGGTTGCAAAAAGTCAGACATGACTGAGTGATTAACACTTCCTTCCTCTTCCTCCAATATTCCACTTAGTATACATATCACTCTTTCTTTATCTATTTATCCATTGATGGAAACAAGTTATTTCCATGTCTTGGCTATTGTAAATAATGCTTCAGTGAACATAGAGATGATACAGATATGTCTTTTTTTGTTGTTTTTGTTTTGTAGTTGTTGTTGCTTTTAAATATATATATTATTGAAGTATAGTTGACTTACAATGTTTCAGATGCACAGCAAAGTGATTCAGTTATACAAAATACACATATAATATTTTTGAAATTATTTTCCATCATAGGTTATTACAAGATATTGACTATAGGTCCCTATGCTATACAGTAAACCTTTGTTGCTTGTTGCATATACATTTTTAATTAGAAATGTGTCATTCTATTCGTACTAAGTCAAACAAGCAGGATCAAAATGTCATAAATTTTTTAGATAAGCAAAAAGTCATGTTTTTTTAAATGTATATATTATATATATATGTATACTAAAGCTTTTCCACTACACTTGATAAAGTCTTGAGAAAGAACATCCAAAAAAAAGAAGAGATGGAGAAATTGGAGAACATAAACTAAATGAAATAGCAGCACTGAATATGAAATATAAAAAGTGAAACATATTAGATAAAAGTAAAACAACATCATATAGTCCAGTTGTTTTTAAACATGACTGCTCATTTGAAACATTCTGGAGCTCTGAAGAAAAAAAATTCCTGATCATTTCTATTTTTCAAAAAATGTTGACATACTTCTGCTATGCATCTTTATTTTAAAAAGTGATTGCAGGTTTTTCTGTTAGATACTAGTTTGGGTGATATAGAATTCTACTGTTTTTCTGTTGACCAGTCATGATACAATGAATGGTATTAAGTGAGTAAAATGGTTACATAATCACAGTAGTAAAAGATGTTTACCAGTTGTCACAGTCAATATCCAGACAAAAAGTAAAAGATAATTACAATTGCAAATCATAATGGAGACATAATTAACTTAGCAATATAAAATAATTACATATAATTTGGGAGGGTCAGACTGAGTGATCTGGTCAGTGGGAGTGCATACATACACATGTTTTTATCTACCCAGCCAGTCTATGTTTTTTGGTTGGTGCATTTAATTCAATTACATTTAAAGTAATGGTTGATATATATGATCCTATTACCATTTTCTTAATTGTTTTGGCTTTATTTTCTGTAGACCTTTTCATTTTCTTGTGGTTCCTGCCTAGAGAAATTCCTTTAGGATTTGTTGTAAAGCTGGTTTGGTGGTGCTAAACTCTCTTAACTTTTGCTTGTCTTGAAAGCTTTTGATTTCTCCATCAAATCTGAATGAAAGTCTTGCTGGGCAGAGTATTCTTGGTTGTAGGTTCTTCCCTTTCATCACTTTAAATATATCATGCCATTCTCTTCTGGCTTGTAGAGTTTCTGTTGAGAAATCAGCTGATAGCCTGATGGGAGTTCCCTTGTATGTTATTTGTCATTTTTCCCTTGTTGCTTTTAATATTTTATCTGTGTCTTTAATTTTTGTTGGTTTGATTTTTATGTGTCTCAGTGTGTTTCTCCTTGGGTTTATTCTGCCTGGGACTCTCTGTGCTTCCTGGACGTGATTCACTGTTTCCTTTCCAATATTAGGGAAATTTTCAGCTATTATCTCTAAATATTTTCTCAGGTTCTTTCTCTCTCTCTTCTCCTTCTGAGACCCGCTATAATGTGAATGTTGATGAATTTAATGCTGTCCCAGAGGTCTCTTAGGCAGTCCTCATATCTTTTCATTGTTATTTTTTTTTAATATTCTATTATGTGGCAGTGATTTCCAGTATTCTGTCCTCCAGATCATTTTTCCATGCTTCTGCTTCAGTTATTCTGCTATTGATTCCTTCTAGTGTATTATTCATCTCTGTTCTTTAGTTCTTCTAGGTCTTTGGTAAACATTTCTTGCAAGGGGTGCAGATACTTCTTTGAAATAGTGAGTTTATTTCTTTCAGGTATATACACAAAAGTGGAGATGTTAGATCTGATAGTTCTAGTTTTAATTTTTTGAGCAACTTCTGTACTGTTTGCCATAGTGGTCCAACTAATATACCAACAATGCACAATTGTTCCATTTTCTCCACATCCTTGGAACACTTGTTATTTCTTGTCTTGATAATAGTGATTCTAATGTGTAAGGTGATATTTTAATGTGTATTTGACTAGAATTTCCCTGGTGATTACTGACGCAGAACATCTTTTCATGTGCCTGTAGCTCATCTGTATATCTTCTTTGGAAAAGTGGCAATTCAGATCCTCTGCTCATTTTTAAATGGGTTCTTTGTTTTTTGTTGGTGGCTTGAGTTACATGAGTTCTTTATATATTTTGGATATTAATCCCTTATCAAATTTATTATTTGAAAATACTTTCTTTCAGTGGATGTGTTACCTTTTATTCTACTGATGATTTATTTGGCTGTGCAGAAACTTTTTAATTTGATGTAGTCCCATTTCTTTATTTTTGCTTTCATTGCCTTTGCTTTTGATGTCAAAAGGGTTCAAACTTTTGGGGCTCAATAATCACTGAGGAAGGCTTTCTTATCTCTCCTTGCTATTATTTGGAACTCTGCATTCAAATGGCTATATATTTCCTTTTCTCCTTTGCCTTTAGCTTCTCTTTCTTTTCTCAGCTATTTGTAAGGCCTCGTCAGACAACCATTTTGCCTTTTTGCATTTCTTTTTCTTGGGGATGGTCTTCATCACTGCCTCCTGTACATTGTCACTAACCTTCAGCCATAGTTCTTCAGGCACTCTATTGGTCACTTTCATTGTATAATTGTAAGGGATTTGATTTAGGTCATACCTGAATCATCTAGGGGTTTTCCCTACTTTCTTCAGTTTAAGTCTGAATTTGGCAATAAGGAGTTCATGATCCGAGCCACAGTCAGCTCCCAATCTTGTTTTTGCTGAATGTATAGAGCTTCTCCATCTTTGGCTCCAAAGAATATAATCAATCTGATTTAGGTATTGACCATCTGGTGATGTCCATGTGTAAAGTCGTCTCTTGTGTTTTTGGAAGAGGGTGTTTGCTATGACCAGTGTGTTCTCTTGGCAAAACTCTGTTTCACTTTGCCCTGCTTCATTTTGTACTCCAAGGCTAAACTTGCATGTTACTCCAGGTATCTCTTGACTTCCTACTTTTGCATTCCAGTCCCCTGTGATGAAAAGGACATATTTTGGGGGTGTTTTAAAAGGTTTTATAGGTCTTCATAGAACCATTCAACTTCAGTGTCTTCAGCCTTACTGGTTTGGGCATAGGCTTAGATTACTATGATATTGAATAGTTTGCCTTGGAAACGAACAGAGATCATTCTGTCATTTTTGAGATTGCATCCAAGTACTGCCTTCGGACTCTTTTGTTGACTATGAGGGCTACTCCATTTCTTCTAAGGGATTCTTGCTCACAGTAGTAGATATAATTAATGGTCATCAGAGTTAAATTCACCCATTCTAATCCATTTTAGTTCACTGATTCCTAAAATGCCAATGTTTACTCTTGCAACCACTTCCAATTTACCTTGATTCATGGATCTAACATTCCAAGTCCCTATGCAATATTGTTCTTAGCAGCATCAGACTTTACTTACATCACCAATTGCCTCCACAACTGGGCATCCTTTTTGCTTTGGCTCCATCTCTTCATTCTTTCTGGAGTCATTTCTCCATTCTTTCCAGTAGCATAATGGGTACCTACCTGACCTGGGAGTTCATCTTTCAGTGTCTTTTTTTTTTTTTTTTTTTTTTTGCCTTTTCCTACTGTTCATGGGGTTCTCATGGCAAGAATGCTAAAGTGGTTTGCCATTGTCCTCTCCAGTGGACCTCAGTTTGTTAGAACTCTCCACCATTACCCATCTGTCTTGGTTGGCCTTACACGGCATGGCTCATAGTTTCATTGAGTTAGACAAGGCTATGGTCCATGTGCGGAGAAGGCAATGGCAACCCACTCCAGTACACTTGCATGGAAAATCCCATGGATGGAGGGGCCTGGTAGGCTGCAGTCCATGGGGTCGCTAGGAGTCGAATACGACTGAGTGACTTCACTTTCACTTTTCACTTTCATGCATTGGAAAAGGAAATGGCAATCTACTCCAGTGTTCTTGCCTGGAGAATCCCAGGGACAGGGAGCCTGGTGGGCTGCCGTCTATGGGGTCGCACAGAGTCAGATACTACTGAAGCGACTTAGCAGCAGCAACAGCAGCAGCATGGTCCATGTGATCAGTTTAATTAGTTTTCTTTAATTGTGGTTTTCATTTTGTCTGCCCTCTGAGGGATAAGGATAAGAGACTTATGGAATCTTCCTGATGGGAGAGACTGACTGTATGGGAAACTGGGTCTTGTTCTGATTAGCAGGGCCATGCTCAGTAAATCTTTAATCCAATTTCTGTTGATGGGTGGGGCTGTGTTCCCTCCCTATTGTTTGGCCTGAGACCAAACTATGGGGGAGGTAATGAAGATAATGTCATCCTCCTTCATAAGGTCCTGTGCAGGTACTGCCACACTCAGTGACCCTGACCCTGCAGCAGACCACTGCTGATCCACGCCTCCACCGGAGACTCCTGGACATTGACAGGCAAGTCTGGATCAGTCTCTTGTGTGATGACTGCTCCTTTCTCCTGAGTCCTGGTGCACACAAGGTTTTGTTTGTGCCCTCCAAGAGTCTGTTTTCCCAGTCCTATACAAGTTTTGACAGCTCAACAGTAGAGTTAATGGCAGCCTCTTCCAAGAGGGCTTATGCCACACCCAGCTCTGCTGTATCCAGAGCCACTGCTGACCAGTACCTCTGCAGGAGACCCTCAAACACTCAAAGGCAGGTCTTGCTCAGTCTCTGTGGGGTCTCCTGGTGTGCACAAGGTTTTGTTTGAGCCTTCTGAGCCTCTCTGGTGGGTATGGGGTTTGATTGTAAATGCAATTTTGACCCTCCTCTAGCATATGCTTTTTTTTAATGATTTCTTTTTCGTTGTTAAATTTCTCATTGTGTTCATGGATTTTTATGTTCCTGTTTTTATTTGGCTCTCTGTGTGTTCTTGTTTTTCACTGAAATTTTTAGAGGATTATTCTGAATACTTTACCAGACATTTCACAGATCTCTATTTATTTAGGGTCAGTTAGTAAAACTTTGTTACTTTCATTTGGTAGTGTCATGTTTACCTGATTCTTCATGATCCTTGATTCCTTTTGTAGGTATCTATACATTTGAGTAAGCAGTCTCCTCTCCCAGACTTCACAGATTCTCTTCAACAAGGATATTCCTTCAGTTATCAGCATACCTTGAGGTTCTAGATGGCTCAGCTGTAGCATCCTTTGGCATACAGGGCTTCCCACTGGGTTCTTTATTAGGGTGAAGCCACTGCCTGAACTCTGAGAGTGGCAGGTACACTACTAACTCAGCTCCATGGTTGCATGAGATTATTGGCTGGGCTTCATGTTTAAGCAGGGCTGATACTTAGGCTTCCTGTTCAGGGGCCCTGCTGATTGTGTTCCTCAGTAATATGGGACCATTAGATGGGTTCTGCAGTCACCTCTGTTCAGGCAGGGTCACTGGCTCTGTTCCCTTTTAGTGTGATGCCACTGGTTGAATTATTCAACTGAGCAGAGACATAGGCTTTGCTCCACAATCAGTCCTGGTTGAGTAGAGATTTAGGTTGTGATGCCCAACTAGACAGAGCTTCTGGCTGGACTCTTTTTAAGTGGGGCCACTGGCAGGACTTCAGTGCTGAACAGATATGCAGGCAGTGCTATGTAAACAAGCTGAGATTCAGACTGTGCTGCAGAGTAGAATGGGCCATATGCTGGGTTTGGTAGTCAGGTATGTTTCTATTCAGATGTACAAGTTGGGTTTAGAAAAGGCAGAGGAACCAGAAATCAAACTGCCAACATTTGTTGGATCATAGAGAAAGCAATGAAATTACAGAAAAACATCTGCTTCATTGTCTATGTGAAAGCTTTTTACCATGTGGATCACAACAAACTATGGAAAATTCTTAAGAGCTGGGAATACCAGATCACTTTATCTGTCTCCTGACAAATCTGTATGCAGTTCAAAAAGCAATAGTTAGAACTAGACATAGAACAAAATCAAAATCGGGAAAGGAGTACGTCAAGGCTGTATATTGTCACCCTGTTTATTTAACTTATATGCAGAGTACATCATTCAAAATGCAGGACTGGATGACTCAAAAGCTGGGATCCAGATGGCTGGGAGAAATATCAACAACCTCAGATATGCAGATTATATGACTCTAATGATATAAAGACGAAGAGGAATTAAAGAGCCTCTTGATGAATAGAAAGAAGGGAGTGAAAAGGCTGGCTTAAAACTCAACATTCAAAAAACTAAAATCATGACATCTGGTCCCATTACTTTGTGACAAATATATGGGAAAAAAGTGAAAGTAGTGACAGATTTCATTGTCTTGAGCTCTAAAATCACTTGCAGACAGTGACTGCAGCCATGAAATCAAAAGACACTTGCTCCTTGGAAGGAAAGCTGTGACATACCTAGAAAGTGTATTAAAAAGCAGAGACATCACTTTGCTGAAAAAGGTCCATATAGTCAAAGCTATGGTTGTTCCAGTAGTCTTGTACGGATATGAGAGCTGGACCATAAGAAGGCTGAGCACCGAAGAATTAATGCTTTTGAGTTGTGGTGCTGGAGAAGACTCTTGAGAGTCCCTTGGACTGCAAAGAGATCAAACCAGTCAATCCTAAAGGAAATCAACCCTGAATATTCATTAGAAAGACTGATGCTAAAGCTGAAGCTCCAATATGTTGTCTACCTGATGCCAAGAGCCAACTCATTGGAAAAAGCCCTCATGCTGGCAAACACTGAGGGCAGAGGAGAAGGGATTGACAGAGGATGAGATGGTTGGATGGCATCATCGACTCAATGGACATGAGTTTGAGCAAACTCCAGGAGATAGTAAATGACAGGGAAGCCTGGCATGCTGCAGTCTATGGGGTCGCAAAGACTTAAATGACTTAGTGACTAAACAACAACATCCTGCTGCTCAACAAGTTTTCTGATTGGGGCCTTGGCTCAGGAGAGGACTCCAGCTGTATACCACAGGTAGGAGGGGCTACGTATTGTTTTGCAATTGAGCAAGGTAGCTGGTTAGGCTCCCTCATGAGACAAGGCTGCAGGCTATGCTCTATGATGGGGTGACATGCCTGGCTGGGCTTCCTGCCTGAGCACAGCTATTGGCTGACCTCTGTTGCCTGTAGACTAGGCTTCGTCACCTGGTGGTACCATAGGCTGGATTCTTAGACTGTCCATGGTCACTGATAAGGTTCCCTGGTTATGCAAGGCAGAGTCTATACAATTTGGCAAGACTGCTGTCTTGGTTCCCTGCCCAAGTATTACTTTAGGATGGGCGTTGAGGCTTTCTGGATTCTCTAGTTAGGCTTCCTGGTCGGGTGGGACTAGTGGCTATATTCAGCAGCACACAAAGCTTTGCATTTGGTTCCCTACACAGGTGGAGCTACAGAAAGAAATTAATAGCTGATTTGGCTTTCTAGTATCAGAACCAGGTAGATCTACCCACTTATCTCCCCAGCCAGATAGGGCCACTGGCTCAGCTCTACCAGTGGATAGAACTACTGGCTGAACTGCAGTAAACATGACTGAGGATGGGTTACAGGACTGCAACAGTTCTCTAGTTAGGTTTGGGTGTATATAACATGATAGTCAAACAAACATGTATGTTTTCCACCTTACATTCAGCACCTAGGTCAACTAAATTGGTAAAGGTCTTAGCCCACCATTGTCCATTTACCTATGTGAGATAAGCCTCTCAGTTTTGTTGTTGAGTATCACTGGTTAGGGGAATAGGTGCATCTTGATAAGTAAGGTTTATGTGTGAGCTGGGCTAGGGAAAAGTTAATATGTTGTGTGTACTAAAATTAGGTTGCTGGAAGGAACCTCAGAATGTGGTTAAATTTGCCATCTTATTTATTTCTGTGGCTAAACCTATATGAAGGTTGGGTTTTATGGATAACTATATTCCTCCTCTTTTATATTGGTATACTTTGGTGTTTTGGTTTCTTGCCAGTTACAGTGGCAAACAATATGTTTCCACAGTTGTGAGATAAGCTTCACAGGTGCACTCAGAAGTTTTTTTTTTTTTTTTTTTTTTTTTAAGTTATTAATTTATTAATAAGACACCAAATTAGATCCTAAATTATGGGACATTACAACATGGGATCCTCATGGGTGGGCACATTATTTCAAAAATAGACACCAATTGTATTGTACACTTTAGCCTATTTCTGTCTCTGTTTATCACAACATTGCTGTATTTCAGTGCAGGACCAGCTGCTCCATTGCTTGTGTTCTAGGGGAAATCTCTCTAGGACAGGCATTTCTATAGCTTTAATAACCTCATAGTGGACCCTTGGGAGTAGTGGTGTAACCAAACCAACAAATTTCTTCCCATGCTAAATTTGCTACTAGGTTTCTTTCTCATAATCATTTCTATCTCCTCAAAGGTGGGTTGTGTATGTTTTTTAGGACCCCAGAAGATTACCTTTGGGTCTTAATTTGCCTCAAGTATTTTCCAAATCCTTCTAACAGTGACCTTTGTAGGCCCAGCAGATTTTGTAACAGCCATAAACACATAGATGTCAATTTGATTGGGGATTCCCATGTAGAGAGAGGCTAGATCTTTATATGGGATCAAGTATGATTTTCATAAGAATTATCTTTTCAGTGATACCCAAGAGCTATGGCTATTTACTATGGGCAGGCAGCGTTGCATCTGTATTATATAAAATTTGCAGTTGGTCCTGTGAGGTTAGATTAGGGAAGAATTCCCAAGCTGATTATGCATGTGTGTGTGTTCAGTTGCTTCAGTTGTGTCCAATTCTGCAACTCTATGGACTGTAGCCCACCAGGCTCCTCTGTCCTTAGAATTCTCCAGGCAAGAATACTGGAATGAGTTGCCATGCCCTCCTCCAGGGGGTGTTCCTGACCCAGGAATTGAACCCGTATCTCCTGTGCCTCCTGCATTGCAGGTAGATTCTTTACTGCTGAGCCACCAGGGAAACTCCAAGCTGGTAATACTCCCCAGTTTTTTAGATATGCCTTGACTTAGGCTATATAGTATACATTGCCTTCCATATAATATATTAATTAGTGGTCAAGGAAGAAGTTTTTGGTACAGTTCCCTTGGTCATATGGTTAGTACAGCTTCTCTCTGCTTCAATAAATAAGACTCATAATGGAGGGGGAAAGAGAATATTATAATTAATGTTACACGAAAAAATGGGCCTATAGCCCCATAATGTAATGTAAGAATGTACATTATTGGCAGGTTTCTACACTCATCATCCTGCCACGGAATAATAAAAACTATAATTTTATCTCTGTAATCCCACAGAGTTTGTTGGTATTGACTCTGCATTACAGCATTTTTTATTTGATTACACCAATCTCGAGCATACTGATTGTAGTATTAGGTACATACTATTTCTAGGAATTCCTTAAATAAAACCCAATAGGTCATGACCTGCTGCTCTGTTAGATGGCCTTAATAATAGTTAGATTCATCTGATTTGAAGTAAAAGTTAGCACGTAGGGCTTACAAATCATTTATGAGTCATAAGTGATATTTTAAAGTTGGCTTAGTCAGAATGTGTGTTATTGATGTAGTAGACTAGACTTGAGGAGGAGGATTAGCCTCAGTATTGATGTTTGTGATTGCGTTAGTGGGATTGACTGACCCAGATAGTAATAGCATGGTCTCTGTTGTCCTCAATCTGACCCATGTTGTGTGTTTCCAATGGTGTGTATGTGGCATGCTATTTCCAGACATACTTTGTCAACCATGGAATGTATGGTTCAGGGTTAGGTGATCAATGTGTAGTTGACACTGGTGATAGTAGGAGTGGCACAGCAACAGAGTAGGGATTAAAGTTAGATGTCACCTGCAGCCAGCACTAAGGAATATGATTGCACACTGGGTATCACCCAAATGGTATTATTCAGTCCAGGGGTGATTAGTTCTAACCTCTTAGATGTTGGAAGTAAGTTCTGGTTTGTTCCACAGTACTTTTAGTGGGCAGCATATGAAGTCATATCTCCAGACAATGGTAGGTGGTTTGCTTAGCTTGCATTGAGTCATGAGTGACCACAAGCTGAGGATGGTCCCAGAATCAATGGTTCAAGTTAGGTCCTTGTCACGACTGATGGGGAAGTAACTAGGCTCTGGATTTTTCTATGAGGGAGAAGAGAAGGGTGAAAGTACAGGGAAGATATTACTTTGCTGTAGATAGCAATATCAGGACTCCCAAGTCCAAGAAAAGTGGTAATTGGGTTGTATCTGTTGTGAGTGTATATATCAGCAAGGGTTGCAGCATCTCTGTTGGTGTTCCCTTCATTTGTCAAAGATGTCAACATAGTGTAGTTATGCCATAAGGGTGTGGGGGTGAGTTAATGTAAGCAAGACTATGTGCAGTAGTTTTGGCCACTTGGAGGACCACTGTCCTCTAAGATCTCTCAGGAGCCCTTGTTTTAAAAGCTCACTATTTCCTTCTATGATATCTGCTGTCATAGGACAATGGGGTAGGTGAAAAACCCAAGCAATATTATCTTGTAGTGCCCGCTGTTACATTCGCTTTATGATGAAGTGGGTGCCTTGAACTATGTAACTGTGGCACACCCAAAGACTGTAAAAGTTGTTTTGTTAACCCCTCACAACATTAGAATTTTATCTTTGCATAGGGAAGCCAATAGAAGACCTCTGTAGGTATCCATCATTGTTAACACATATATAATGGCTCTGTCTGCTACATGGAGAGGCCCAGTGAAACTGGTTTGCTAGTTCTGATGTGGTCATTACTATAAATTTCTCCTCCCATGCCACAGGCCCAGAGTCTAGATTTCTGGCACATGGTACAATCCATAATAGCTTTGTGTAAATGTTTCTCTGCTGATTTGACTCCTCTATTAACAATCTATTTTTGCAACCCCATGATACCCAAATGCCTTGACTGACTTCTGGTATGCTTACAAATGGAAGTAGTAGGGTGGCTCCTCCCAAAGTTTTGGGAACTGTCCCTTCTTTAAGTGGTTACCTGAATTGCTGCTTTGATTAGTTAGTAAGCTTCAGCATTATACTGTGCCCCATCTGTGTCTTGTTTGATATGAGACAAGGTATGATGCATGAATATCTTCAGAGTGGTAGCCAATGTGGTGATTTTTAGAACTGTTTACCCCCAAATGTTTCAGCCTGTGTTTTCCAGCCTTGATCAAGTAGTTAGCACACAAGCCATCAACCAGGGATCAGTGAAAATATGAATCTTAGGAAAATGTCTGTCAAGGGCATGCTCTATTGCTAGAAGTATTGCATATTGCTTAGCCAATTGGATACTTTTGTCTATCCCTGTTTGAAAATCGGAGTGTTTAAAAAGGGTAAATTTTATGCATTGAACTTCCTGGCCACCTTATGCTCTATGCTCAATCCATCAGCAAAGAAATACTATTCCTTTTCTTGTTCCATGAGTGCTGATGACTCCTACTTAATTCCTTGGTTAGCAAAAGTCAGAGACATTTCTTGGGGTTTTGACAAGTTAACCTCAGTGGCAAGGTTTGTGACTGTTGTTTCTTCATGGAATTGTGACACTCCAGTAGAACTGGATTTAGCCTAATCTTGCAGATACCACTTCTGTTTTAATTAGTAAACCTCTATTGCTGATCCAGTTTTTCAGGGAACTTTTTCCATTACTCAGGTCATAGTAGGAATATTGGTCTACAGAGTGAAAGCCTCTGCTCTAGTAAGAGCTTCATTTTGATAAATGCCTAATACACCACTAGGAGTTTCCTCTCTTGTGGTGAATACTTATGGGCTGAGTTTGGGACTTTGCTTACCCTAAAGATCATGGTAGACATTTATCTGTCTGGTCAAGAGGATCCATGAAGCAAAATCACAAGTGTCAAGAAACTTCCAATTTTGAGGTCTACCCTACTAGTTTATCTAGTACCTGTTGTTGCTCAGATACACACTAAGAAGCAGATATTCCCAGGTGACATGATAGCTGGGGACCAGCAAATATTGGTGATAAGAAATGTATTAAAGTCAGAGTCCAAACATTCCTATCCAATATTCGACCTTCTTTACCAGTATGGGAGATTGAAGTGCTAGGAGCTTGTCTTTTACTAGGTTGGGAAATAGTTTACCCTTCTGAATTCCAAATGTAGTCCCAAAATGTCAACAGATTGGAAGAGGTCTTATGCCTTATGCAGGATATTTGCACATCCCCTATCTGTGACAAGTTTGCTCACAGTTGTGATGGCCTATAAAACAGAGTGTTGGTCAGGTTCAGTGAGGAGGATGTCATCAATATAATGTCAGAGCCAAATTTCTAGTGGGATGTGCAGCAGGGATCTAGGTCCTATCTGCAAAGCACATGTACTATTACAAGATTATTTACATATACCATAGGCAAACAAGAAAAGATACCTTCGACCCTGAAAGCTGAAGACGGATTGTTCAGTTCAGTTCAGTTCAGTCGATCAGTTGTGTCCGACTCTTTGTGACCCCATGAATCGCAGCACACCAGGCCTCCCTGTCCATCACCAACTCACAGAGCTCACCCACACTCTTGGCAATTGAGTCGGTGATGCCATCCAGCCATCTCATCCTCTGTCATCTCCTTCTCCTGCCTGCAATCCCTCCCAGAATCAGAGTCTTGTCCAATGGGTCAACTCTTCACATAAGTTTGCCAGAGTATTGGAGTTTCAGCTTCAGCATCAGTCCTTCCAAAGAACACCCAGGACGGATCTCCTTTAGAATGGACTGGTTGGATCTCCTTGCAGGCCAAGGGACTTTAAAGAGTCTTCTCCAACAATACAGATCAAAAGCAGCAATTCTTCAGCGCTCAGCTTTCTTCACAGTCCAACTTTCACATTCATACATGACCACTGGAAAAACCATAGTCTTGACTAGACAGACCTTTTTTGGCAAAGTAATGTCTCTGCTTTTGAATATACTATCTAGGATGGTCATAACTTTCCTTCCAAGGAGTAAGCATCTTTTAATTTCATGGCTGCAATAACCATCTGCAGTGATTTTGGAGCCCCCCAAAATAAAGTCTGACACTGTTTCCCCATCTATTTCCCATGAAGTGATGGGACCAGATGTCATGATGTTAGTTTTCTGATTGCTGAGCTTTAAGCCAACTTTGTCACTCTCCTCTTTCACTTTCATCAAGAGGCTTTTTAGTTCCTCTTCACTTTCTGCCATAAGGGTGGTATCATCTACATATCTGAGGTTATTGATATTTCTCCGGGCAATCTTGAATCCAGCTTGTGCTTCTTCCAGCCCAGCGTTTCTCACGATGTACTCTGGATATAAGTTAAATAAGCAGGGTGACAATATACAGCCTTGACGTACTCCTTTTCCTATTTGGAACCAGTCTGTTGTTCCATGTCCAGTTCTAACTGTTGCTTCCTGACATGCATACAGATTTCTCAAGAGACAGATCAGGTGGTCTGGTATTCCCATGTTTTTCAGAATTTTCCACAGTTTATTGTGATCCACACAGTCAAAGGCTTTGGCATAGTCAATAAAGCAGAAATAAATGCTTTCTGGAAGTCTCTTCCTTTTTCGATGATCCAGCAGATGTTGGCAATTTGATCTTTGGTTCCTCTGCCTTTTCTAAAACCAACCTGAACATCTGAGAGTTCACGCTTCACATATTGCTGAAGCCTGGCTTGGAGAATTTTGAGCATTAATTTACTAGCATGTGAAATGAGTGCAATTGTGTGGTAGTTTTAGCATTCTTTGGCATTGCCTTTCTTCGGGATTGGAATGAAAACACCTTTTCCAGTCCTGTGGCCACTGCTGAATTTTCCAAATTTGCTGGCATATTGAGTACAGCACTTTCACAGCATCATCTTCCAGGATTTGAAGTAGCTCAACTGGAATTCCATCACCTCCACTAGCTTTGCTCGTACTGATGCTTTCTAAGGCCCACTTGACTTCCCATTCCAGGATGTCTGGCTCTAGGTGAGTGATCACACCATCGTGATTATCTGGCTTATGAAGATCTTTTTTGTACAGTTTTTCTGTGTATTCTTGCAACCTCTTCTTAATATCTTCTGCTTCTGTTAGGTCCATACCATTTCTGTCCTTTATTGAGCCCATCTTTGCATGAAATGTTCCATTGGTATCTCTAATTTTCTTGAAGAGATCTCTAGTCTTTCCCATTCTGTTGTTTTCCTCTATTTCTTTGAATTGATCACTGAGGAAGGCTTTTTTATCTCTTCTTGCTATTCTTTGGAACTCTGCATTCAGATGCTTTATCTTTCCTTTCCTTTGCTTTTTGCTTCTCTTCTTTTCACAGCTATTTGTAAGGCCTCCTCAGACAGCCATTTTGCTTTTTTGCATTTGTTTTCCACGGGGATGGTCTTGATCCCTGTCTCCTGTACAATGTCACGAACCTCCATCCATAGTTCATCAGGCATTCAATCTATGAGATCAAGTTCCTTAAATCTATTTATCACTTCTACTGTGTAATCATAAGGAATTTGATTTAGGTCATACCTGAATGGTCTAGTGGTTTTCCCTATTTTCTTCAGTTTAAGTGTGAATTTGGCAATAAGGAGTTCATGATCTGAGCCACAGTTAGCTCCCGGTTTTGTTTTTGCTGAGTGTATAGAGCTTCTCCATCTTTGGCTGCAAAGAATATAAACAATCTGATTTTGGTGTTGACCATCTGGTGATGTCCATGTGTAAAGTCTTCTCTTTTTTTGTTGGAAGAGGGTGTTTGCTATGACCAGTGTGTTCTTTTGGCAAAACTCTATTAGCCTTTGCCCTGCTTCATTCCGTATTCCAAGGCCAAATTTGCCTGTTACCCCAGGTGTTTCTTAACTTCCTACTTTTGCATTCCAGTCCCCTGTGATGAAAAGGATGTCTTTTGGGGGTATTAGTTCTAAAAGGTCTTGTAGGTCTTCATAGAACCGTTCACCTTCAGCTTCTTCAGCATTACTGGTTGGGGCATAGACTTGGATTACTGTGATATTGAATGGTTTGCCTTGGAAATGAACAGAGACCATTCTGTCGTTTTTGAGATTGCAGCCAAGTACTTCATTTTGGACTCTTTTGTTGACCATGATGGCTACTCCATTTCTTCTAAGGGATTCCTGCCCACAGTAGTAGACATAATGGTCATCTGAGTTAAATTCACCCATTCCAGTCCATTTTAGTCACTGATTGCTAGAATGTTAACGTTCACTCTTGCCATCTCCTGTTTGACCACTTCCAATTTGCCTTGATTCATGGACCTAACATTACAAGTTCCTATGCAATATTGCTCTTTACAACGTTGCACCTTGCTTCTATCACCAGTCACATCTACAACTGGGTATTGTTTTTGCTTTGGCTCCATCCCTTCATTCTTTCTGGAGTTATTTCTCCACTGATCTCCAGTAACATATTGAGCACCTTCCAACCTGATGAGTTCCTCTTTCAGTATCCTATCATTTTGCCTTTTCATACTGTTTATGGGATTCTCATGGCAAGAATACTGAAATGGTTTGCCATTCCCTTCTCCAGTGGACCACATTTTGTCAGACCTCTCCACCATGACCTGCCCATCTTGGGTGGCCCCACGTGGCATGGCTTAGTTTCATTGAGTTAGACAAGGCTGCAGTCCATGTGATTAGATTGACTAGTTTTCTGCGATTATGGTTTGTGTGTCTGACCTCTGATGAATTGTTACTCTCCTGCAATATTTTTAATGAATAGAACATACTAGTCAAGTCTGTTACTTCAAACTGTTTATCTATATTTCTTTGAATGTTAAGGTGAAGATATCTGGTAGGGATGCTCTAAAAAAGGGAACAGCCTTGTTCAACTCTCTATAGTCTATAATTAGCCTCCACTTATTAGTAGTGGCTTTAGAGCACAGGTCGTACCAGGGAACTGAAAGGTGAGATATGAGGAATCAGTACCCATTCTTTAAGTCAAGCCATAATCCTTCAGCGCCTTGTCTTAGCTGATACTGTCTCATATGTAAGGGATCATTAACTGGTTTTTACCATGCATTGCCCACCAATAGCATAAAAGCCTTTAGTTTGTTCCATGAAATACTTGCTAACTGCAGAGCTCCATTCCAGTAATGGATAGAGGGATAGTCTTGGCAGAAGGGATAGCAGTTACAAACAAACAAACTTTTTTTTTTTTTTTTTTGCAGAACTGGGTCAATTTTAATAGATAAGTGGGTAATTATTACTTTAATCTTTCCTTCTCCCAAGCTGATCACCTCCTGTGTTGGGAGGAGAGTTGAGGGGTCCCTTTAAAAGATGAGTGATTTCTGGGGTAAGGGAGGTTTGAAAAACCATGTGCAACAGAGCCAGCCAGTGGTGGGTAGATTTTGAAATACAAAGCTATAGTTTCTTTTGTTTCTTTTTTTAATTTTTAACTTTATATTTGACTATACTTGATTTACAATGTTATGTTAGTTTCAAATGTACAGCAAAGTGATACAGTTATACACATATCTATTGTTTTTCAAATTACTTTCCTATTTAGGTTATTACAGAATATTGAGCAGAATTCCTTCTGCTATACCGTAGGTCTTGTTGGTTATCTATTCTAAATATAGGAGTGTGTATATGTCAATCCCAATCACCCAATCTATCCCTCCCACCCCCACCCTTCATTCCCGGTAACCAAAACTTCATTTTCTGTTTCTGCAAGTCTCTTTCTGTTTTATAAATAAGTTCATTTATATCTTTCTCTTTTTTTGATTCCACAAATAAGCGATATTATATGATATTTGTCTTTCTCTCTCTGACTTACTCCACTTAGTCAAATAATCTCCAGACCCACCCATGTTGCCAAAAACAGCACTATTTCATACTATTTAATGGCTGAGTCTCCATTGTACATATGTACCACCTCTACTTCATCCACTCATCTGTAGATGGACATTTAGGTTGCTTCCCTGTCTTGGCTATTGTAAACAGTGCTGCAACAAACATTTGGGTGCATGTATCATTTTGAACCATGGTTTTCTCTGGATATATGCCCAGGAGTGGGATTGCTGGATCACATGGTAGCTCTATTTTTATTTTTTTAAAGAACTTTCGTACTTTAAATCCTCTGTAGTGGCTCTACCAGTTTGTACAGTGTAGGAGGGTTACCTTTTCTCTACACCCTCTCCAGCATTTACTGTTTGAAGACTTTTTGATGATGGCTATTCTGACTGTTGTGAGGTGATAGCTCATTGTAGTTTTGATTTACATTTCTCAGTGGCTCAGTGGTAAAGAATCCACCTGCAATGCAAGAGACTTGCAGGAGATGGGGTTCAATCCTTATGGTCAGGAAGATCCCCTGGAGAAGGAAATGGCAACCAACTCCACTATTCTTGCCTGAGAAATCCCATAGACAGAATTGCCTGGCAGGCTACAATCCATTGGCTTACAAAAGTGTCCGACACAACTTCACAGCTAAACAACAACAATAATTAGCAATGCTGAACATCTTTTCTTGTGCCTCTTGGCTATATGTATGTCTTCTTTGGCAAAATGTCTATTTAGGTGTTCTCTCCATTTTTTGATTGGTTCATTTGTTTTTTTCAAACCACCATCACCCTGATACCAAAACCAAACAAGGATACCAAAGGAAAAAAAAAGAAAATTACAGGTGAATATCACTGATGAACATGGATGTAACAGTCTTCAACAAAATACCAGAAAACTGAATTCAACAATATATTGAAAGGATCATACACCATGATCAAATGGGAGTTTTCCTAGGGATGCAAAGAATTTTCAATATTCACAGACTTAATCAGTGTCATGCACTATATAAACAAATTAAAGAATAAAAACCACATGATCATCTTCTGCAATATGTACAAAAGAAAACTTTTGACAAAATTCAACATGCATTTATGATGAAAACACACCAGGAAGTGGGCATAGAGAGAACCTACTTCCGCATAGTAGTGTATGTATGTATGTGTGTGTGTCCGACTCTTTGTGAACTCCATGGACTCCATGGACTACTTCAGCATAATAAACCCATATATGACAAATCTAGAGCTAACATCACACTCAACTGTGAAAAACTGAATGCATTTTCTCTAAGATCAGGAACAAGACAAGATGTCCACTGTTATCACTTTTATTCAAGATAGTTTTTAAAGTCCTACTATGGGAATCAAGAAGAAAAAGAAATAAAAGGAATCCAAGTTAGAAAAGAAGTAAAGCTATCACTGTTTGTAGATGACATGATACATACATAGAAAATCCTAAGTTCAGTTCAATCACTCAGTCGTGTCCGACTCTGCAACATCATGGACTGCAGCATACTAGGCCTCCCTGTCCATCACCAACTCCAAGAGTTTCCTCAAACTCATGCCCATTGATTCGGTGATGCCATCCAACCATCTCATCCTCTGTCATCCCCTTGTCCTCCCACCTTCAATTTTTCCTAGCATCAGGATTTTTTTAAATGAGTCAGTCCTTCGAATCAGGTGGCCAAAGTATTGGAGTTTCAGCTTCAGCATCAGTCCTTCCAGTGAATATTCAGGACTGATTTCCTTTAGGATGGATCTCCTTGCTTTCCAAGGGACTGTCAACAGTCTTCTCCAACACCATAGTTCAAAAACATCAATTCTTCGGCACTCATCTTTCTTTATAGTCCAACTCTCACATCTATGCATGACTATTGGAAAAACCATAGCCTTGACTAGATGGACCTTTGTCAGCAAAGTAATGTCTCTGCTTTTTAATATGCTGTCTAGGTTGGTCATAACTTTTCTTCCAAGGAGCAGGCATCTTTTAATTTAATGACTGCATTCATCATCTGCAGTGATTTTGGAGCCCAAGAAAATAAAATCTGTCACTATTTCACATCTATTTTCCATGAAGTGATAGGACCAGATGCCATGATCTTAGTTTTCTGAATGTTGAGTCTTAAGCCAACCTTTTAACTCTCCTCTTTCACTTTGTTCAAGAGGCTCTTTAGTTCTTCACTTTCTGCCATAAGGGTGGTGTCATCTGCGTATCTGATGTTATTGATATCTCTCCTGGCAATCTTGATTCCAGTTTGTGCTTAATCTAGTCCAACATTTCTCATGATGTACTCTGCATATAAGTTAAATAAGCAGGGTGACAATATACAGCCTTGACGTACTCCTTTCCCAATTTGGAACAAGTCAGTTGTTCCATGTCCAATTCTTTTTTTTTTTTTTTTTTACCACAGCACTAAGTTTTATTAGGGATTTCATTAAACTTAAATTTCTAGGATTGAAGGAGTCAGTTAGGGAACACAACGCTCATGAAGCCTCCTCAGATCTCATAGTGAACCACTGGCTCAGGTTCTTTGTTGGGATCGCCGCCTCGTTCCAGGTACAGATTATTGTAAGGATACTGCTTTGGCCCCACAGGCTGGTAGGCGGGGTAAGTCTCCCCTACCCAAAACATGAACAGCATGAAGGCGACGAAGCCGAAGAGGTGCTTACACATGAGGTTCCAGTTAACAGGAGTCGGGGACGTGTCCACACGGTTCCTGATATACATGTCCAGGTCCCAGTGCATCAGTTCACCCCAGTTCAACCGCAGGTCTGGGTGTTCCCAGTCATACCATGGATCCCTCTCCTGCTGTGAGCGGTCAGGCAGTTTCGGATAGTCACCATACCCCATGCCATCATCTGGGTACGGCTCGTAGTCTTCCACCTGCATATTATACTTCTTGGCGGTGGCAGCCCGTTCTTCTGGGGTCTTGGGATAGGGTCCCGGGAGCATGTCCTTGGTAATGTGGGAGGCTGTCCGTGCACCCAGCGGCACCACGTTTTGGGCTGCCTTTTGTAGCCATCGGACTCCCAGGACCCCCACCCTGGCCGCCGCCATCTTCACCTTCTTTCTCCATGTCCAATTCTAACTCTTTCTTCTTGACCTGCATACAGATTTCTCAGGAGGCAGGTCAGGTGGTCTTGTATTCCCATGTTTTTAATAATTTTCCATAGTTTGTTGTGATCCACATGTAAGGCTTTGGCATAGTTAATAAACCAGAAGTAGATGTTTTTCTGGAATTCTCTTGCTTTTTTGATGATCCAACGGATGTTGGCAATTTGATCTCTCATTCCTCTGCCTTTTCAAAATCCAGCTTGAACATCTGTAAGTTCTTGGTTTACGTATTGCTGAAGCCTGGCTTGGAGAATTTTGAGCGTTACTTTGCTAGTGTGTGAGATGAGGGCAATTGTGTGGTACTTTGAACATTCTTTGTCATTACCTTTCATTGTGATTAGAATGAAAACTGACCTTTTTCAGTGCAGTGGAAACTGCTGAGTTTTCCAAATTTCCTGGCATGTTGAGTACAGCACTTTCACAGCATCATCGTTTAGGATTCGAAATACGTCAGTGAAAATTCCATCAGCTCCATTAGCTTTGTTTGTAGTGATGCTTCCTAAGGCCCACTTGTCTTGAACATTCCAGGTGTCTGGTTCTAGGTGAGTGATCACACCATCATGGTTATCTGGGTCATGAAGGTCTTTTCTGTATAGTTCTTCTGTGTAATCTTGCCACTTCTTAATATCTTCTGCATCTGTTGGGTCCATGCATCTGTCCTTTATTGTGCCCATCCTTGCATGAAAAGTTCCCTTGGTATCTCTGATTTTCTTGAATAGATCTCTAGTCTTTCCCATTCTATTGTTTTCCTCTATTTCTTTGCAGTGATCACTGAGGAAGGCTTTCTTATCTCTCCTTGCTATTCTTTGAAACTCTGCATTCAAATGGGTATATCTTCCCATTTCTCCTTTGCCTTTAGCTTCTCTTTCTTTTCTCAGCTATTTTTAAGACCTTGTCAGACAACCATTTTTCCTTTTTTCATTTCTTTTTCTTGGAGATCCTGCATCCATAGTTCTTCAGGCACTTTATCAGATCTAATCCTTTGAATCTATTTTTCGCTTCCACTTTATAATCGTAAGGAATTTGATTTAGGTCATACCTGAATCGTCTAGTGGTTTTCCCTACTTTCTTCAATTGAAGTCTGAATTTGGCAATAAGGAGTTCATGATCTGAGCCATAGTCAGCTCCCGGTTTTGTTTTTGCTGACTGTATTAAAGCTTCTCCATCTTTGGCTGCAAAGAATACAATCAATTTGATTTTGGTATTGACCATCTGATGATGCCCATGTGTAGAGTCTTCTCTTGTGTTGTTGGAAGAGGGTGTTTCTATGACCAGTCTGTTCTCTTGGCAAAACTCTATTAGCCTTTTCCCTGCTTCATTCTGTACTCCAAGGCAAAATTAGCCTGTTACTGCATATATCTCTTGTATTCCTACTTTTGCATCCCAGTCCACTATAATGAAAAGGACATATTTTGGGGGTGTTGTTTCTAGAAGGTCTTGTAGGTCTTCATAGAACCATTCACCGTCAGCTTCTTCAGCATTACTGGTCGGGGCATAGACTTGGATTGCTGTGGTATTGAATGGTTTGCCTTGGAATGAATAGAAATCATTCTGTCGTTTTTGAGATTGCATCCAAGTTGCATGTCAGACTCTTACGTTGACTATGATGGCTACTCCATTTCTTCTAAGGGATTCTTGCCCACAGTAGTAGATATTAATGGTCATCTGCGTTATATTCACCCATTCCAGTTCATTTTATTTCAGTGATCCCTAAAATGTTGATGTTCATTCTTGCCATCTCCTGTTTGACCCTTTCCAATTTGCCTTGATTCATGGACCTAAAATTCCAGGTTCCTATGCAATATTACTCTTTACAGCATTGGACTTTACTTTGATCACTAGTCATATCCACATCTGAGTGTTGTTTTAGCTTTGGCCCCATCTCTTCATTCTTTCTGTAGTTATTTCTCCGTTGATCTCCAGTAGCATATTGGGCACCTACCGACCTCGGGAGTTCATCTTTCAGTGTCTTATCTTTTTGCCTTTTCATAATGTTCATGGGGTTCTCAAGGCAAGAGTAGTGAAGTGGTTTGTCATTCCTTTTTCCAGTGAATAACATTTTGTCAGAACTCTCCACCATGACTCATCCATCTTGGGTGGCCCACATGGCATGGCTCATAGTTTCATTGATTTAGACAAAGCTGTGGTCCATGTGATCAGATTGGTTAGTGTTCTGTGACTGTGGTTTTCAGTCTTTAGAGTTTTTTAGAAAATCCTAAAAATGCTACCAAAAGACTACTAGAGCTCATGAATGAATTTGATAAAGATGTATATTACAAAATTAATATACAGAAATCTGTTGCATTTCTGTAAACTAAAAATAGAAGAACAGAAAGAGAAATTAAGGAAACAATCCCATTTACCCTCACATCATAAAGAAAAAACAATACCTAGGGAAAAAAAAAAAAAAAAAACCTTTACTCCAAAACCTAAGATGCCCATGAAAAAAATAGACTTCCCTGATGGTTCAGAAGATAAAGAATCTGTCTTCAATGCAGGAGACCCAGGTTCGATTCCTGGGTTGGGAAAATCCAGTGGAGAAAGAAATGCAAGCCACTTCACCATTCTTGCCTGGAGAATTCCATGGACAGAGGAGCCTGGCAGGCTACAATCCATGGGATCACAAAGAAAGAAAAAGAAAGTGACACAACCAGATGGAAAGATATACCATGTTCTTAGACTCAAAGAATCAATACTGTCAAAATGACTATACTGCCCAAGGCAATCTACAGATTTAGTGCAATTCCCATCAAATTACCAATGGCACTTTTCATAGGACTAGAAGAATAAACTTTAAAATTTGTATGGAGACACAAAAGACCCCAAATAGAAAAAAAAAAAAAAAAAAAAAACTTGAGAAATAAAACAGAACTGGAGGAATCAGGCTCCCTGACTTCAGACTATACCCCAAAGCTACAGTAATCCAAACGATATGGTACTGGCAAAAAAAAAAAAAAAACAGAAATATAAGTCAATGAAACAGGATAGAAAGTACAGATATAAACTCACCTACCTATGGTCAGTTGCAGCTGCTGCTAAGTCGCTTCAGTCGTGTCTGTCTCTGTGCGACCCCATAGATGGCAGCCTACCAGGCTCCCCCATCCCTGGGATTCTCCAGGCAAGAACACTGGAGTGGGTTGCCATTTCCTTCTCCAATGCGTGAAAGTGAAGTCATTCAGTCGTGTCCGACCCTCAGCGACCCCATGGATTGCAGCCTTCCAGGCTCTTCCGTCCATGGGATTTTCCAGGCAAGAGTACTGGAGTGGGGTGCCATTGCAGTCAGTTAATCTTTGACAAAAAGAGGCAAGAATATACAATGGAGAAAAGACCATCTCTTCAATAAGTGTTGCTGGGAAAACTGGACAGCTATATATAAAAGAGTGAAATTAGAACATTTTCTAATACCATACACAAAGTTAAACTCTAAATGGATTAAAGACCTAAATGTAATACTGTATACTATAAAACATAAACAGAACCATCTCTGTCATAAATTTGAAGCAATACCTTTTCCATCAGTCTCCTAGAGTAGTGAAAATAAACACAAAAATAAACAAATTGGATCTAATTAAGCTCAAAAGCTTTTGCCTAGCAAAGGAAACAATAAATAATATGAAAAGACAACCCACAGGATGAGAGATAATATTTGCAAATGATGCAACCAATGAGGGATTAATCTGCAAAATTTACAAACAGCTCATACAGCTCAATACCAAAAAAAAAAAAAAAAACTATAGTTAAGGTGGCAAAAGGGTGATTTTCCACTAGAAGGGGCCAGCTTCTACAACCACCCCTTATGTGACTGCCAGATCACTATATGGAGGTTGGTGCCTGCTACTGGAGGAAATCAGAGGTAGCTTTGCAAGGGTAGCGCTTTTGAAGGTGATGCCTGTTGTGGATTGTAATCTAACCCTAGTAAATATTGTAATTGCTCCACCAATTTACCAGACAGCATCCAATTTGGATTTCTCTTGTTTCTTAGGATCCAATATAACCTCTCTTGTTCATTTCATACTTCACATTTAAGCAAGGACCTGGTTATAATTGGTTTGTATAGTGTAGAGGAAAGAGACATCCCTATTGATAGCAATTAGGGTATTATTTGTATAATTAACAAGTGATGCTTGACTCTGAGTTTCTCTTTCATGTGTTTCTATTAAATGTAGTGCAGCTGTGACTTCTTCAATTGTTTTACCTTTAGCTGTTATGACTCATAAAGAGAACTTACACTTAACAGAGAAGAGGGTATGGCAACCTACTCCAGTATTCTTGCCTGGAGAATCCCATGGACAGAGGAGGCTGGCGGGCTAAAGTCCATAGGGTCACAAAGAGTCAGACACGACTGAAGCGACTGAGCATGCATATGTGCATACTTAACAGAAGACCTCCTGACAAAGAACTAGATAGACTCAAGACATAATTAAGTCACTTCTTGACTTGTAGAGTCATCATACTACCTGCCATGCTGCATCCATCTATTGCCTAATAAGTCCACTCCAACATCCCAGCTGACAGAGGAAATATTTGGCCTCAGCTAATATTTTCTATTAACAGTTTGCCTAGGCCTTTATGAGTCCTAATATAGAATGGTCAACCCTATAAGCCATAAAAATTCACATCAAAAGGAATATGTGGACCGGAGTCCAAAGCTTTCTCTATTGGTCAGTCCCACCTTTCACACTAATTGTATAGGATCCTTTATTAGGGACACCACTTTTCTATTCTGAGCAACCAACTGCTTAAATTTAGCACCCATAAGGTGAATTTTATTCACCAGATCTATTCTATATGGCCAGGCAGCCTCTTTTTTACTTCACTCTAGGGTTCTTCAAGGAGAGACTAGGCCTCAGGGGCACTGAATACAACAGTCCTTTTACCCTACCATTACCCCTCCCGTAGTTTGACCTCAGACCAAACAATGGGCTTGGGAGAGGGAGGACACAGCCCCACCCATCAACAGAAAATTTGATTAAAGATTTAATGAGCATAGTCCTGCCCATCAGAAAAAGACCCATTCATTTCAGTTCAGTCGCTCAGTCGTGTCCAACTTTTGCAACCCCATGAACCACAGCATGCCAGGCCTCTCTGTCCATCACCAACTGCCAGAGTCTACCCAAACCCATGTCCATCGAGTCGGTGATACCATCCAACCATCTCATCCTCTGTCGTCCCCTTCTCCTCCTGCCCTTAATCTTTCCCAGCATCAGGGTCTTTTCAAATGAGTCAGCTCTTCGCATCAGGTGGCCAAAGTATTGGAGTTTCAGCTTCAACATCAGTCCTTCCAGTGAAAACCCAGGACCGATCTCCTTTACAATGAACTGGTTGGATCTCCTTGCAGTCCAAGGGACTCTCAAGAGTCTTCTCCAATGCCATAGTTCAAAAGCATCAATTCTTCGGTGCTCAGCTTTCTTTATGGTCCAACTCTTACGTCCATACAAGACTACTGGAAAAACCACAGCCTTGACTAGACGGACCTTTGTAGGCAAAGTAATGTCTCTGCGTTTTAATATGCTGTCTAGGTTAGTCATAACTTTCCTTCCAAGGAGTAAGCGTCTTTTAATTTCATGGATGCAATCACCATCTGCAGTGATTCTGGAGCCCAAAAAAATAAAGTCAGGCACTGTTTCCCCATCTATTTGCCATGAAGTGATGAGACTGGATGCCATGATCATTTTCTGAATGCTGAGCTTTAAGCCAACTTTTTCACTCTCCTCTTTCACTTTCATCAAGAGGCTCTTTAGTTCTTCTTTGCTTTCTGCCATAAGGGTGGTATCATCTCCATATCTGAGGTTATTGATATTTCTCCTGGCAATCTTGATTCCAGCTTGTGCTTCCTCCAGCCCAGCATTTCTCATGATGTACCCTGCATATAAGTTAAATAGAAGGGTGACAATATACAGCCTTGATGTACTCCTTTTCCTATTTGGAACCAGTCGTTGTTCCATGTCCAGTTCTAACTGTTGCTTCCTGACCTGCATACAGGTTTCTCAAGAGGCAGGTCAGGTGGTCTGGTATTCCCATCTCCTTTAGAATTTTCCACAATTTATTGCGATCCACACAGTCAAAGCCTTTGGCATAGTCAATAAAACAGAAATAGATGTTTTTCTGAAATTCTCTTGCTTTTTTGATGATCCAGCAGATGTTGGCAATTTGGTCTCTGGTTCCTCTGCCTTTTCTAAATCCAGCTTCCCTACAATCAGTGTCTCCCATCAGGAAGCTTCAACAAGCCTCTTACCCTTATCCATCAAAGGGCAGACACAATGAAAACCACAGTCATAGAAAACTGACCAAACTGATCACGTGGATCACAGCCTTCTCTAACTTAACGAAAGTATGAGCCATTCCGTGTAGGGCCACCAAAGATGGACGGGTCATGGTGGAGAGTTCTGACAAAACGTGCTCCACTGGAGAAGGGAATGGCAAACCACTTCAGTATTCCTGGGTTGCAAACCCCATGAACAGTATGAAAAGGAAAAAGATAGGACACTGATATAAGAACTGCCCCCGTCTGTAGGTGCTCAATATGGTACTGGAGAAGAGTGGACAAATGACTCCAGAAAGAATGAAGAGATGGCGCCAAAGGGAAAACAATACCCAGTTGTCAGTGTGACTGATGATGGAAGTAAAGTCCGATGCCGTAAAGAACAATATTGCATAGGAATCTGGAATGTTAGGTCCATTAATCAAGGCAAATTGGAAGTGGTCATTAACAATTTAGGAATCAGTGAACTAAAATGGATTGGAGTGGGTGAATTTAATTCAGATGACCATTATATCTACTATAGTGGGCAAGAATCCCTTAGAAGAAATGGAGTAGCCCTCATAGTCAACAAAAGAGTCTGACATGCAGTATTTTGGATGCAATCTCAAAAACGACAGAATGATCTCTGTTCTTTCCAAGGCAAATCATTCAATATCATAGAAATTCGAGTCTATTTCCCAGCCAGTAATGCCAAATAATCTGAAGTTGAATAAATCTATGATGACCTATGAGGTCTTCTAGAACTAACACCAAAAAAAAAAAAAGTCCTTTTCATCATAGTGGACTGGAATGCAAAAGTAGGAAGTCAAGAGATACCTGGAGTAGCAGGCAGGTGTGGCCTTAGAGTAAAAACTGAAGCAGGGCAAAGGCTAACAGAATTTTGTGAAGAGAACACACTGGTCATAGCAAACACCCTCTTCCAACAACACAAGAGACGACTCCACACATGGACATGACCAGATAGTCAATACCTAAATCAGATTGATTATATTCTTTTTAGCTGAAGATGGAGAAGCTCTATAGCGTCAGCAAAAACAAGGCTGGGAGCTGACTGTGGCTCAGATCATGAACTCCTTACTGCCAAATTCAGACTTAAAGAAAGTAGGCAAAACCACTAGACCATTCAGGTATGACCTAAATCAAATCCGTTACAATTATGCAGTGAAAGTAACAGATTCAAGGGATAAGATCTAATAAACAGAGTACCAGAAAAACTATGGATGAAGGTTCATGACAATGTACAGGAGGCAGTGATGAAGACTATCCCCAAGAAAAAGAAGTGCAAAAAGGAAAAATGGTTGTCTGTTGAGGCCTTACAAATATCTGAGAAAAGAAGAGACACAAAAGGCAAAGGAGAAAAGGAAAGATATACCCACTTGAATGCAGAGTTTCAAAGAATAGCAAGGAGAGATAAGAAAACCTTCCTCAGTGATTACTGCAAAGTAATACAGGAAAACAATAGAATGGGGAAGACTAGAGATCTCGTCAAAAAAAATTAGAGATACCAAGGGACCATTTCATGCAAACATAGGCACAATAAAGGACAGAAATGATATGGACCTAACAGAAGCAGAAGATATTAAGAAGAGGTGGCAAGAATACACGGAACTGTACAAAAAAGATCTTCATGACCCAGATAACCACAATGGTGTGATCACTCACCTAGAGCTATACATACTGAAATGTTCAAATCAAGTGGGCCTTAGGAAGCATCGGGAGAAGGCAATGGTACCCCACTCCAGTACTCTTGCCTGGAAAATCCCATGGATGGAGGAGCCTGGTAGGCTGCAATCCATGGGGTCGCTAAGAGTTGGACACGACTGAGCGACTTCACTTTCACTTTTCACTTTCATGTATTGGAGGAGGAAATGGCAACCCACTCCAGTGTTCTTGCCTGGAGAATCCCAGGGACGGTGGGGCCTGGCAGGCTGCCGTCTATGGGGTCGCACAGAGTTGGACACCACTGAAGCGACTTAGCAGTAGCAGTAGGAAGCATCACTACGAGAAAAGCCAGTGGAGATGATGGAATTCCAGGAGAGCTATTTCAAACCTTAAAATATGCTGCTGTTAAAGTGCTGCACTCAATATGCCAGCAAATTTGAAAAACTCAGCAGTGGCCACAGGATTGGAAATGGTCAGTTTGCATCCAATACCAAAGATAGGTAATGCCAGAGAATGTTCAAACTACCACACAATTGCACTCATCTCACACGCTAGCAAAGTAATGCCCCAGATTCTCCAAGCCAGGCTTCAACAGTACATGGACTGAGAACTTCCAGATGTTCAAGCTGGATTTAGAAAAGGCAGAGGAACCAGAGATCATATTGCCAACATCAAGTTTGATCATAGAAAAAGCAAGAGAGTTCCAGAAAGACATCTACTTCTGCTTTATTGACTATGCCAAAGCATTGAATATGTGGATCACAACAAACTATGGAAAATTATTAAAGACATGGGAATATCAGACCACCTGACCTGACTCCTGAGAAATCTGTATGCAGGTCAAGAAGCAACAGTTAGAACTGGAGATGGAACAACAGACTTGTTCCAAATCAGGAAAGGCGTACATCAAGTCTGTATGTTCTCACCCTGCTTATTTAACTTATATGAAGAGTACATCATGCGAAATGCCAGGCTGGATGAAGCACAAGCTGGAATCAAGATTGCTGGGAGAAATATCAATAACCTCAGATATGCAGATGATACCATTCTTATAGCAGAAAATTGAAAAGGAGCTAAAGAGGCCCTTGATGACAGTGAAAGGTGAGAGTGAAAAAGTTGGCTTAAAATTCAGCATTCAAAAAACAAAGATCATGGCATCTGGCCCTATCACTTCCATGGCAAATAGATGGGGAAACAATGGAAAGAGTGACAGACATTATTTTCTTGGGCTCCGAAATCACTGCAGATGGTGACTGCAGCCATGAAATTACAAGAAGCTGCTCTTTGGAAGAAAAGTTATGACAAACGTAGACAGCATATTAAAAAGCAGAGATATTACTTTGCCAACAAATGTCCATCAGTCAATGCTATGTTTTTTTAGGACTCTTCTATGGATGTGAGAGTTGGACCATAAAGAAAGCTGAGCACCAAAGAATTGATCCTTTTGAACTGCGGTGTTGGAGAAGACTCTTGAGAGTCGCTTGGACTTCAAGGAGATCCAATCAGTCCATCCTAAAGGAAATCAGTCCTGAATATTCATTGGAAGGACTGATGCTGAAGCTGAAGCTCCAACACTCTGGCTTCCTGATGCGAAGAATGGACTCATTGGATAAGACCCTGATGCTGGGAAAGATTGAACACAGGAGGAGAAGGGAACAACAGAGGATGAGATGGTTGGATGGCATCACCAACTCGATGGACATGAGTTTGAGCAAGCTTTGGGAGTTGGTGATGGACAGGGAAGCCTGGCTTTCTGTAGTCCATGGTGTCACGAAGTGTGCTACTGAGTATGTACTGAGAAGTATGCTACTGAGAGACTCAACTGACCTGAGGCCTCAGGGGAAAAGAGATGACATATCTCTTTATCCAACTGAGATCCGGCCCCTCCTTTTTGCCCCTCCCCTTTTGCTGTTTCAATATCTCTTACTTTTGCAATCGGTTACCAGGAAAACAGGGTAAGTTATCCTCATCACTATCATGATGGTACTGTGTTGCCTTTCCCTCTAGTGGAAACTTCATAGGGTCCTACCTTCCATTTCATCTCCCCCAGAAGTTTAATCTTCAACCTCATCTTTAGGCAGTGTTCTGGTGAGAAGCTCCCTCTGGCAGAACTCAACACATAGCTAGTTGAGCTCAGAAGCACCTGTTCAGTTACTGTACAGAAATTCATCTTCTTTATGGCTTGCGGATACTGAGTGTACTTTTTCAGGGTATGCAAAGCAAGTAGGCATTAAATAACTAAAAACTGCTTATTTGGGCTATGTTGAAAATGACTGGATGGGTAAAATTTTGAGTTTGGCACTGATGGGCTTTGCAGCTAACAGGTCCCAGCCTTCTATTAAGAAGTAAACTATATAGAGCCATATGCAGAGGCCTTTTTTGGCTCATTTATATAACAGCAATCTATAATAGTATAATCACTGTGGAAATCAGTTTTTAAATTTCCTAAAAAGCTAAACATGCAACTACCATTTGATCTAACATTTGCACTAATTGCACTTCTGGACATATATCCCAAACAAATAAAAAATTTTGTTCACAAGAAACCTATACACTAGTGTTCATAGCAGTGTTATACAAAATAGCCAAAAACTTAAAACAACCCAAGTTTCCTTCAATAATTAAATTGTTCATATGTAAACAAACTGGTACATCAATGCCAGTGATTATTACTCAGCAGTAAAGAATGAACTATTGATACATGCAACACCTTGCAGAGAATTGGGGTTAAATTTTAAAGCTAATCTCAAAATATTACATACTTTATGTATCCATTTATATAAATTTCTTGAAAGGCAAAATTAATAGTAAATGGTTAGGATAATGATTACCAAGGGTTAAGGACAAAGTTGAGGGATAGAAGGTACAGAGCTGTGTGTGGCTATAAAAGTACAGTAGCAATATTCCTTATAAAGGAATTGTTATCTTGAATATATCATATTAGCCTAGTTGTGATATTATACTACAGTTATCCATTGAGGAAACTGGATACAGCTTTTGGGGGATTACTCTTTACTATTCCTTTTTAAAATTGGTAAAATACACATAGCACAAAATTTACCATCTTAACCATTTTTAGGGGTTTCCAAGGTAGCACTAGTAAAGAACCCAGTTGCCAGTGCAGGCGATGTACTAGATGCAAGTTTGATCCCTAGGTCAGGAAGATCCCCTGGAGAAGAAAATGGCAACTCACTCTGGTATTCATGCCTGGAGAATCCCATGGACAGAGGAGCCTGGTGGTCTACAGACCATGGGGTCACACAGAGTCGGACACAACTAAAGTGACTTAGCACAATGATCATTTTTAAGTGTACACTTTAGTAATGTTAAGTATATCTGAATTGTTCAATCAGTCTCCAGAAATTTTTCATGTTATGAAACTGAATCTGTACCCATTAAGTTTTCTATTTCCCTCTCACTCCATCCCCTAACAACTACCATTCTACTTTCTGTCTCTATGAATCTGAACACTCTACATACCTCATATGAGTGGAACCATATATTATATGTTCTTTCATGCCCGGTTTGTTTCACTTAGTATGATGTCTTCAAGGTTCATCCACGTGAAACTTCTGTCAGAATTTTCATTCTCTTTTAAGGCTGAGTAATATTTCATTGATTGCATATCACATTGTGTTTATTCATTCACCTGTATATAAACAACTGTATAACTTCTACCTTTTGGTTTTTGAAATTAATGCTTCTGTGAACACTGGCTTATTTTTGAGGCCCTCTTTTCAAATTCTTTTGGATATATACTGAAAAGTAGAATTAATTTCATTGATTGCATATCACATTGTGTTTATTCATTCACCTGTATATAAACAACTGTATAACTTCTACCTTTTGGTTCTTGAAATTAATGCTTCTATGAACATTGGCTTATTTTCGAGGCCCTCTTTTCAAATTCTTTTGGATATATACTGAAAAGTAGAATTAATGGATCATATGGTAAATCTATTTTTAATTTTTTTGAGGAATAACCATTGTGTTTTCCATAGAAGCTGTACCATGACACAAACAGTTCCAATTTCTCCACATTTTTGCCAATATTTTGTTTGTTTGCTTGTTTTGAAATACTAGCCATTCTAATGGGTATGAATGATATGTCATAGTTTTAGTTTCCATTTACTTAATGGGTTGCTGTGTTTCAGTCACTAAGTCATGTCCAACTCTTTGCGACTTCATGGACTGCACCATGCCAGACATCCCTGTCTTTCACTATTTCCTGAACTTTCCTCAAACTCAAGTCCATTGAGTCGGTGATGCCATCCAACCATCTTATCCGGTTTCCCCCTTCTCCTCCTGCCCTCAGTCTTTCCCAGCATCAAGGTCTTTTCCAATGAGTCAGCTCTTTGCATCAGGTGGCCAAATTATTGGAGTTTCAACTTCAGCATCAGTCCTTCCACTGAATATTCAGGGTTGATTTCCTTTAGGATTGACTGGTTTGATCTCCTTGCAGTCCAAGGGATTCCAACACCACAGTTCAAAAGCATCAATTTTTTGGCACTCAGCCTTCTCTATGGTCCAACTCTCACAAACATACATGACTACTGGAAAAACCATAGCTTTGACTGTAGGGACCTTTGTCAGCAGTGATGTCTCTGCTTTTTAATACACTGTCTAGGTTTGTCATAGCTTTCCTTCCAAGGAGCAAATGTCTTTTAATTTCGTGGCTGCAGTCACCATCTGCAATGATTTTGGAGCCCAAGATAATATATGGCCTTGACGTATTCCTTTCCCAATTTTGAACCAATCTGTTGTTCCATGTCCAGTTCTAACTGTTGCTTCTTGACCTGCATACAGATTTCTCAGGAGACAGGTAAGGTGACCTGCTATTCCTATCTCTTTAAGAATTTTCCAGAGTTTGCTGTGATCCATGCAGTCAAAGGCTTTCACTTAGTCAATGAAGCAGAAGTAGATGTTTTTCTGGAATTCCCTCGCTTTTGCTTTGATCCGGTGGATGTTGGCAATTTGATTTCTGATTCCTTTGCCTTCTCTAAATCCAGCTTGTACATCTGAAAGTTCTTTGTTCACATACTGCTGAAGCCTATCTTTAAGGATTTTGAATATTACCCTGATAGCATGTGATACCCTAATGATTAGTGATGATATCTTTGTATGCTTATTGTCCATATGTATCTCTTATTTGTAAAAATTGTCTATTCAGGTCCTTTTTTAAATTATAGTTAGTTTACAGTGTTGTATTGGTTTCAGGTATACAGCATAGTGGTTCAGTTATGCATACGCATATATTTTTTTTATTTTTCAGATTCTTCCCTCATATAGATTATTAAAGAATATTGAGTACAGTTTCCTGTGCTGTGCAGTAGGTTGTTGTTGGTTACCTATTTTATATATAGTTGTTTATGTATGTTAATCCCAGGATCGTAATTTATCCCTCCCCTTACATGTTTCCCCTTAGGTAACCTTGATTTGTTTTTGAAATATGAGATCTGTGAGTTAATTTTAGTTGCCCAGTTGTGTCCAACTCTTTGCAACCCCATGGACTGTAGCCCAATGCCAGGCTCTTCTGTATGTGGAATTTTCCAGGCAAGAACACTAGAGTGGGTTGCCATTTCCTTCTCCAGGGGTTCTTCCCAACCCAGGGATTTAACCTGGGGTTCCTGCATTGAAGGCAGTTTCTTTACCTTCTGAGCCACCTGGGAAGCTCTTGCATGATTTCATATGATATTTGTATTTGCCTGACTTCACTTAATATGATAATCTCTAGGTCTATGCCATGTTGCTGCAAGTGGCATCATTTTGTTCTTTCTATGGCTGAGTAATATTCCATTGTATATATGTACCATGTCTTTATCCATTCCTCTGTCAATGGATATTTAGGTTGCTTCCATGTCTTCACTTTTGTAAATAGCACTGCAATGAACATTGCTGTGCATGTATCTTTTCAAATTGTGTTTTTCTCTGGAGATATATATATATATATATATATATATATATATACATACATACATACATACATAGAGAGAGAGAGAGAGTAGGATTTCTGGATCATATGGTACATCTGTATTTAATTTTTTTCATGAACCTCCATACTGGTCTCCATACTGGTTGTTCCAACTTATCAGTACATTCCATCAACACTGTAGGAGGGCACCCTTTCTTCCCACTCTCTCTAGCATTAGTTGTTTATAGACTTTTTAATAATGGCCATTCTGACCAGTGTGAGGGGATACTTCGTTGTAGTTTTGATTGGCATTTCTCTGATAATTAGTGATGTTGAGCATTTTTTCACATACTTTTTGGCTATGTATATGTCTTATTTGAAAAAAATGTCTATTTAGATCTTCTGTCCATTTTTTAACTGGGTTGTTTGTTTTTGTGACATAGAACTGCATGAGCTCTTTGTATATTTTGGAGATTAATCCCTTGTCACTCACAAAGATTTACTCCCATTCTGTATGTTGCCTTTTCATTTTGTTTATGGTTTCCTTTGCTGTACAAAAGCTTTTAATTTTAATTAGTCCCATTTTAAAACTTTTTGTTTTCATCTTCATTACTCTAGGAGGTAAATAAAAAAATATTGCTTTGATATTCTGGTTCCTGCCCAGAGGTGTGGAGAGCTGGGTCTTGTCTCTCTGATTTGCAGGGCTGTGCTCAGGAAGGCTTTAAGCTACTTCTCTGCTGATGGGTGAGCCTGTGTTCTTGCCCTGTTGGTTGTTTGGCCTGAAGCATTCTAGCACTGGAGCCTACAGGCTGTTTGGTGAAGCTAATGTTCAGGAGTGCTCATACCAATGAGTGCTCCCCAGAACTGCTGCTGCCAGTGTCTTTGTCCCTAGAGTGAGCCACAGCCACCCCTGCCTCCACAGGAGATCCTCTAATATTAGCAGGTAGGTCTGGCCCAGTCACTTATATGGTCACTACTTATTTTCTCCTGTGTCCTGGTACACACAAGAACATTTGTGCACCCTCCAAGAGTGGAGTTTGTTTCCCCCAGTCCTGCGGAATTCCTTGATCAAATCCCAGTGTCCCTCAGAATCAGATCTTCTGGGGGATTCTCCCAGTGCCAGACCATCATACTGGGAAGTCTGATGTTGGGCTCAGAAATTTCACTCCTGTGAGAGATCTTCTGTGCTATAATTGTTTGGCAGTTTGTGGGTTGCTCACCCAGCAGGAATGAGATTTGATTTTATTGTGATTGCACCCCTCCTACCATCTCCGTGTGACTTCTTTGTCTTCAGATGTAGGGTATCTTTTTTCATAGGTTGCAATATTTGTTTATTTGTTTGTTGTTGTTGCTGCTGGTTGTTTATAGTTGTGATTTTGGTGTTCTCATAAAAAGGTGTGAGCTCATCTCCTTCTATTCCACCATCTTCTCATCTCCTTCTATTCCACCATCTTGAGCTAACCTCATGTCAGAGTGTTCTCCCTATGTTTTTCTCTTATTTTATAATGTCTGGCCTTAAATTTAGGTCTTTGATCCACTTTGAGTTTAATTTTTGTGTATAGTGTTAGAGAAAGTTCTCATTCCATTCTTTTAAATGTAGCTGTCCAGTTTTCACAGCACCACTTATTGAAGAGACTGCCTTTTCTCCATTGTATATTCTTGCTTCATTATCAAAGTTATGTGGACCATAGGTGTGTGGATTTATCTCTGGGTTTTCTATCCTGTTCCACTGATCAATATTTCTGTTTTTGTGCCAATATGATCCATACTGTCTTGATTACTGTAGCTTCATAGTATAGTCTGAAGTCAGGGAGCCTGATTCCTCCAGCTGTGTTTATTTCAGGATTTCTTTGGCTATTTGGAGTCTTCTATGTTTACATACAAATTTTAAAAATTTGTTGTAGCTCTCTGAAAAATGCCATTGGTAATTTGAAGGGATTGTTTTGAATCTGTAGATTGCCTTGGGTAGTATAGTCATTTTCACAATTTTAATTCCTCCAATCCCAAGAACATGGCATATCTATCCATCTGTCTATGTCATCTTCAATTTCTTTCATCATTGTCATATAGTTTTCAGAGTACTTTTCCCTCCTTAAGTAGGTTTCCTCCCAGGTATTTCATTCTTTTTGATGTGATGATAAATGTGATTGTTTCCTTAATTTCTCTTTCTGATCTTTCATTGTTAGTGTATATGAATGGAAGAGACTTCTATGTATTAATTTTGTATCCTACAACTTTACCAGATTCATGTTTGCCTTTACCACTGAGCCTTCCCATTTATAATTTTATTGTCTTAGTTGTGGACTTTTCATTTCTTCCTAGAGAAGTTCCTTTATCATCTGTTGTAAAGCTTTTTTGGTGATGTTGAATTCTCTTAGCTTTGGTTGTCTGCAAAGGTTTTGATTTCTCTGTCAAATCTGAATAAGAGCCTTGCCAGGTAGAATATTCTTGTTTGGAAGTTTTTCCCTTTCATCACTTTACATATATCATACCACAAGCTTCTGGCCTGCAGTTTCTACTTAAAAATCAGCTGTATATATGTATGTTGTCTGTTGCTTTTCCCTTGTTGCTTTCAATATTTTCTTTTTGTTTTTAATTTGTCAGTTTGATTAATATGTGTCTCAGCATGTTCCTCCTTGTGTTTATCCCATATGGTACTCTGTACTTCCTGGACTTGAGTGAGTGTTTCTTTTCTCATGGTAGAGAAGTTTTTGGCTATTATCTATTCAAATATTTTCTAAGACTCTTTTTCTCTTTCTTCTCCTCCTAGGACTCCTATAATGTAAATATTGGTGCTTTTAACATTGTCCCAAAGGTCTCTGAGACTGTTCTCATTTGTTTTCATTTTTTTTTCTTTATTCTGTTTCATGGCAGTGATTTCCACCACAATGTTTTCTAGCTCATTCATTAGCTCTTCTACCTCATTTATTATGCCATTGATTCCTTCTAGTATATTTTTTCATCCCAGTAATTGTATTATTTATCTCTGTTCTTTAAATCTTATAGCTCTTTGTTAAATATTTCTTTTATCTTCTCAGTCTACTTCCATTCCTTTTCCAAGATTTTGAAACACTTTTACTATCATTACTCTGAATTATTTTAGGTAGATTGTCTACCTCCACCTGACCTAGTTGTTTTTCTGCAGTTTTATCTTGTTCCTTCGTCTGGAACATACTTCTTTGCCATCTCATTTTGCCTGATATTCTGTGTTTGTAGTTTCCTTTCTGTATGCTTGCAGGACTATAGCTCTTCTTTCTTTTAGTGTCTGCTCTCTGGTGGATGAGGTTGATTCTGGGGCTTGTGCCTGCCCACTAGTGGGTGGAGCTGGGTCTTATTCTTTGGGGTAGGCAGGGTATGTCAAGGGGTGTGTGTTAGAGGTGGCTATGAGCTCAGTACAACTTTAGGTGGCCTGTCTTCAGCAGAGATCTTTCTGCTAAGAACATTACTTTTAAATTATGAGCATGTCCTATGTTTTTAATGTTATCATGTTACCTTACTTTTGAGATCTGCCTACCTACCAAGCTGATATTTTCTTGACATGAACAAAACATAAATAATCTATTTCTCTAGCTAAACTAACCCACTTTTTTTTTTTTCTTTTTGTTTATTCAAGGTTCTGGTGTGGGATGTATAACCGCTTTGACAAAGGGTTGCAGCCCAAGCAGAGTATGCTAGAGAGCCTCCTGGAAATTAAGAAGCAGTGATCAATGCTGGAGGCAGATGTGCACAAACTAGAAAAGGTGAAAAGTTGAATCTCAAAAAGAGAATCTCTTACACCTTCTGAGTAGTCCTAACTCACTTGGAATTGATTTGGTACTTGTGAGAAGCTACCTGGCTGGCTTGTTATCCTCTCTGCTTTGCAAGCATCCTGTGATGCACAGCTCTTCTTTTTTTTTTAACCTCCCATGCTGCTGCTAAGTCGCTTCAGTCATGTCTGACTCTGTGCGACCCCATGGACTGCAGCCTACCAGGCTCCTCCGGCCATGCGATTTTCCAGGCAAGAGTACTGGAGTGGGTTGCCATTGCCTTCTCCGTAACCTCCCATATTAAATGGTAAATATCACAGTCAGATAGTTAAGCCAATTTGTTCCCTTTTTGGATCTGGATGGAATTATGAGGAGGAGCAAGAGGGAGTTTCAGGGAAATAATGCAGGTATTTGTTATCCATCAAGAAAATAAGTATAACTTCTTGGGTGTACTAATGAGAACAATGGCATTGCTATTTCCAACAATCAAAACCTTTTAAAAAATCTGATTTCTTTCCCATGCATATGATAAACTTTGTTCATTGAATGGTTCTTTTGCTTTAGGATATGATTATGTGTTGATTTCCTTTATGATACCAAAAAAACCAAAGTCACACACTTGTTTTTAATTAGAGTTGAACAAGTCAACAGGGATTTCTTTTCCAAAAAAAAAAAAAATGGAAAATGCTGAGCTGCTTCTGGAATCCAGAGGTCCCTAGGGTATGTTTGAAATAAAGGGGAGGGATACTTCTTAGAAAAGAATTCTTAGAAAGGGTGTGCTGCTTAGGAACTGGGTGTGAACCTCCTTTCCACCAGATAAGTCATAGCATTTCTGCTGCTCCCTGTAAGTAAACAAATATCCTTTTATTTTTTAAATAAATGTATTGTGGTTGCATCAGATCTTAAACTTTTGAATGTCCTCTTGAAAAGCAACAGTCAGTTACTTAGTTCCATTAAAAAAAAAAAAAAAAGATGAAGAAGAGGGAGGGGAAGGAAGAAAACTGAAATATGACTTAAAATCAGGAAATAAAGGAAACAAGCAGTCCCAGGAAAGAAGCCCTAGGCAGAATTGAGAAGTAAGGAACCTTTCTCCTGACTCCTCTTTTACCTTTTAGCAACCTTCTCCACAGGGTCTCCAGAGCAGTTCCCCTTTTATAAACCTAGCCCTTTTATTTATTCCTGTTTAATTCCTAAGAGAATCAGATTCATTCTGTTAATAGAATCATATCACTCTCTGATTCTAAAGTTAAAAAGTAAGTAAGGCTTCCTTTTAAAATAACCAATACAATATTTTAAAGCAATTATCCTCCAATTAAAGAAAAAGAAAGCAAAAAAGACAATAACTATTATTAACATTCCTTTTTTAATACAGAGAAGAAAAACAAAAGCAGCCCATATTATATTACAGATACCCTGTTGATGTTTTTTAAAAGGCAATACAAATATAAAGTTAGAATATGCACAATACAAAAGTGTACAAAATGAAATGTTTAAAAAACTCTCCCAGCCACCTATGCAGTCAGTTTCTTTCTCCAAGTGTTATCACTGTATATGTGTGTGTATGTGTGTGTGTATAATTTTGTGAGTTCCAGGAAAATAAGGATGGTATGCTTATCCCTAAGGCAGGAGCTCTTAACTGGAGTCCATAAACCCATAGACATCCACAGATGACCTTCAAGGGATCTGTGAAACCCCTGAAATTATCCCTAAAAACTGTTTGTGTGCCATCTCATTCACTCATTTATTCCTGCATGTGATTTTCTGAGAAGAAGGTTCATCCTTTTCTCCAGATTTTCAAAGGTATCAGTGACCTCCCAAGAAAGCTAAGAATCACTGTTGTAAAATATCAGTGAATCATTATGTTATCCCTGAAAGTGAAAATATCCATTGGAGACAGCATGAAGTAGTAGACAGGTCATAGACTTTGGCATTAAGTGGAGGCAGGGTCAGATCCCAGCTCTGCCACTTCTTAAATGTGTGAATTTGGGTGAACTTATTTAAATTCTCTGAACCTCAGTTTCCTCATCTGTAAAATATAGCTAATACTTAACTAATAGGACTTAAGCATAAAATGAAATACTATAGTGGTTGGCACATGGAAGTAATCAATAAATGTTAGTGATCCTTTCCCTTGCCCTCCCTGTTCTCAGTAATAAAATAGCATTTATCAGAAAAGGGAACTTTTATAGATACAAGACCTTTGAGGATATTTAGTGGTAGGGCTTTTAAAGCACTATGTTAAGTGATGAATAAAAGATATTTGAGGATGAGGAGGGGGCAAAAAGTCATTGGCTACCATATAAGTGACAGCTGACAGGATCCCTATATGTCAGTATGATATTTGCCTAGTTTTATTCCAGTTTCTAATTCTTTTCAACCATTCCTTGCTCCCATGACAGAAACTGAAAGCCCATGATGAGCCACCAGAAGTCTGTACCTGCTCTCAATTAGGGCATTTATTATCTCAGCACCTGGGAACTCCTTTGACAAATCCTGTCTGTTTTATGGGTACCAATGGAGACCTGAATACCTTGATGGAGAATGGCACTCTTTCTAGAGAAGGAGGCCCTCTAGTTCAGATGGATCAAGTAAAAAGTCAGTGTGCAGACCTCCACCATGACTATTATGGGATCATGGGCAACCTTAGGGCCATAAACATTTCTAGGGATGTGGGCTTCTCTGGAGACACAGGCATCTCTGGGTTCTTGGGCATCTCTGACAACATGGGCACCACTGAGACTATGGGCTTCTATGAAGACACCAGCATTTCTGAGACCATGAGCTTCTCTGGGATCATGGGCATCTCTGAAGACATAGGGCTATCTAAGGCCAGCACCAAGACAGGCTTCTCTAAGCAACAGTGAGCTATTCATCTGTTTCCATGTTAGTTGTACCTACAACACCCACAATGATCCTTGTCTCAAAAAGGCTTTGCTGCTTTTCTAACTGGATTAAATGGCTGAGGCTTAAGATTCTAGAAGGGGATTTAGGGCCTTAACTAGTTAAGCAATCAGTGTATGTACCTCAGGGCTTCCCTGGTGGCTCAGTGGTAATGAATCCACCTGCCGATGCAGGAGACATGGGTTCGATCCCTGGATTGGGAAGATCCTCTGGAGAAGGAAATGGCAACCCACTCCAGTATTCTTGCCTGAGAAATCCCATGGACAAAGGAGCCTGATGGGCTCCAGAACATAGGGTCGCAAGAGTCAGACATGACTTAGCAACTAAACAACAAGAACAAACAACATATGTATGTCAAGCAGCCTAGAATATAGGCAAAAGAAAGAATACATTATAGTTCTAGAATGGGATTTAACTTTAAAAATATCTTGCTTTTCAGTTGAGATATTAGATTGGTTCCATTATTCCATTTTCCTTAAAGGTCAGTCTCCCTTACTTTTCCACCCTTACTATTCTAGCACAAGAACAAGTAGAAATATTGTCATACTGAAGAATTAAGACCCTGCTGAAGGGATGGTATGTGCAAAGGTAACTGAATTGCAGAATGACTTGAAAGAAAATTTTACTTGAAGGTATATATATAGTCATACAATGTAAGCTCACATTATTGCCAGTAGAGACCCCCAACATTTGCCTGAGAATAAATCAAAATGGTACATGGGTACTTGGTGATTTAGAACATATAAGGAAAATTTTCCCAGTTCGTTCCCTAGCTAGGTCTTATAATACTCACTTAGCCAACTCCCTTTTTTATAGATAGCCCATCAATAAACTTGAATCCACTACATTCTAAAATGATCAATTCCAAAACAGTGGGGTCTGAATTAATAATGTTGATCAATAGCATTTTCAACATCAGTTCAGGAGACAACTGAAAATCTTAGTGCTTTAGACCCTGGCTTATACATGGCATGTGTGCCCACCTAAGTTTTCCTAAAATAGGACTCTTCTTGGTTTTTTTTTTTTTTTTTTTTTTTTTGGCCATACCACATGGCCTGTGGAATCTTAGTTCTCTGTACAGGGATTGAACCCATTCCCTGTGCAGTAGAACCATGGAATCTTAATCATTGGACTGCCAGGGAAGTCCCTCTTCTTAGGCATTTTTATGAAGATCCGTGGTTTTACTTCCCTAGAGATCACATTAGTTTGTGGATTTTTAGACATAATTGGCACTACTTTTAAAATCTGGTAGGCTTAACATCTTGTACTAATGTAGACTTTTGAAAAAAGTCTGTTCTTAAAGCATGCCCAGCTACTCCAGGGGAAGGGGAAACTAAACTTTCCCCAATTTGGGGTTGATACACTTGCTGTACACTTTCCTATTGGATATACAGTCATAGTTTACCCACTTCCACATGTTGGAGTAGGATAAGCCTTGCATAGTTTGGGTCATGCAATATATTGTCAGCACTTTCAGAATTTCCTTTGGCAGTAGAATCCATATATTCACCCAGGATGTCTATTTTGTATACCATGTATTTGGTTTAAGCTAAAAAAAAAAAACCTGAGATTCTTAGTGAAAGAGCCATCTCTGTTACTATCACATCCATTTGTAAATACAGATATCTCTAAAGGATCACCTTATTAGTTACTAACTCTTCCAGAAAATTGCAGAGTAAGTTAAACTTCCAAACTCATTCTATGAGACCACCATCACCCTAATACCAAAACCTGACAAAGATGCCACAAAAAAAGAAAACTACAGGCCAATATCACTGATGAACATAGATGCAAAAATCCTTAACAAAATTCTAGCAATCAGAATCCAACAACACATTAAAAAGATCATACACCATGACCAAGTGGGCTTTATCCCAGGGATGCAAGGATTCTTCAATATCCGCAAATCAATCAATGTAATACACCACATTAACAAATTGAAAAGTATAAGAAAGGTAGGCCTTTTAATCAAAGTGTTAGAAGTAGCAGAGAAGAGCTAAACTATGGACAAAAAAATAGCCCTACTTAGAAGAAGAACTCTAAGTCATTTTGGTTGTCTTTTTTTATATGTAAATTGGAGCCATTTTTCTACTTACCTCTTCTTGATAGCTGCCTTCTTCCTTTAATGTTAAAACATCAATGTGATTTCCTATCGTATCTTCTCTTATCCCCCTCTTTCCACTAGTTGATCTTTCACTTATGTTCTTAATTGCTCAGTCATATCTGACTGTTTGCGACCCCATGGACTGCTGCCTGCCAGGGTCCTCTGTCCATGGGGATTCTTCAGGCAAGATATACTAGAGTGGGTTGCCATGCCCTCCTCCAGGGGACCTTCCCAACTCAGGGATCGAACCTAGGTCTCCTGCATTGCAGGCAGATTCTTTACCGACTGAGGTACCAGGGAAGCCCAGGGATCTTTGGCTTATATAACATAAATCATCAGATGTTGCCAGTTGTCATTTGACTTGTTACTTCTTGAAAAAAATGGGATTTGTGCAAGTCATTTTGATCTGGAAGCTCCATCTAACTCTGGCTCTGTGAAGGAGGATGCCAAAGACATTGACAATAAGAAAGATGTCAAAGACAATGACAATACCAATCATCTGCCACAAGTGAGTTTATTCTGGATTTTGCTTTATACCAAAGACTTTCTCCCACATCTCAATCTGAATTTTATAGTCCATTAACTAGCATGATATTTCCAATAGTGTGTTAAGAGTTTTCTATAAAAAAGAAAAAGGCAAATAACTTTTGCAAATCCTATAAAAGTTAAAGTCTCATATTTATTTCTACAGACCTGTACAAGGATGTACACAGTACCAAACTTTATTTCTTAGATCCAAAACAAAATTAATTATTAGTGACGAGTTTTTTTCAATACAATTCTAAACTGAGAAGTGATGAAGAAAAACACAGTGTTTCCAGTCAACTTGTTTGGTGGTTATTATGTTTATTCCTTAATATGTCCTATATTACTTGCATATGACATACATAGAACTAAGGAAAACCTTGCAAAAATCCCCTATTTACTCTCAACACCTAATACCTACTGTTTTACAGTTGGATTTGAAAATCTAAGGAAGGAAAAATGTTCAGTAGAATCCAGATATTTATGCACTGGTAAAAACCCAGTAGCTATCTGTAGTTAAGAGCCTAGCAATAGAGGGGAGAGTCCTGAAGGAAAGTTACTGAGTGTACTAGAAAAGATCATCTATTAATGGCTTTAATTTCATATCCTCATATAGCATCTATGCTGTTACAGAAATGTGACTCCCTCCACTACTGCCCTACCATTCCAGTTCCCTGGGCAGAAAATTCCATTCTTGTGTGACTGCCCGTTTAATTAGGAAGGCATTTAACCACCTGCCACTGTCTTATGCATGAACCTGACACCTGCCTGTTTCCTATACAGTTTTCACAGGTCTGGGGTCACTGCTTATCTTTTCCAAGCCTGAAACAGTCTTTGTGCCTGGGAGTGTGGCCATTCTCAGATTTTACATGAACACTTTGTTTTAAAAATTCATTAATTATTAGTTTATAGAATAACAGATTCCTCATGGTAATAAGTAAAACAATCCTAAATAACAAACCTAAGTAACAGTTAATAGTCCAAGTTTTTAAAGAAAAAAATTAAGGCTGGGGTTTGCTGTATGAAAGAAAGCATGAAGATTTATTTAGCACTAATTTGGCAAGACTAGAAAGCTTATGGTACATGTATTAGGCACAGATATCTTTTGGAAAGTCACCCTAGAAACTGTGTTCAATTACTACCAACATAGTTGTCATGCCTGTTAACATGCATCGGCATATTTTTTTCTGAGACACACCTCAAACTTCACTGAAAGTAAAATCTTTCCTTGAGCACTTCGAACAAGAAGGAATGAGAGTCTTTTTAAGAGATGTTTTCAAATAAAATTTGTAAATATTTAAGCTTGGCCTGAATTTAGCAGAAAGAGAAGTTTAATAACTATATCAGATCTTTGTTACATAGTGATTTTTATTAACACATAACACCTTTTCTTGATGCTATTAAGCGTTGATATACCACTGGGAAATCTTTCTATGAGAACATTTTATAAAGTGGCTTTTTTTTAAAAAACAGGTGTGTGAGAAAAGATAAAGTTGTCTCAAAAGGGGAATATTATATTTCAGATTGGTTTCTTCCTAGGAAGATTGTTCTCACTTTCTCTCTCAATTTCCAAAGTAAATGATTTAATGATGTCTGTTGTACCAAATCATTCCCCCACCCTCAGGCCTCTCCTTCCCAGAATTCTATGTATGATACACGCAGATATGATTATAACCAAATCTGGTTACTGTCTTCTAAGTGCCAAATCTAGACCTGACATTTTATATAGACATTTCAAAAGAAAAGTTAGAAATGGATTAAGCCTTAAATTTTTTCCTATGAGGTTACTTTTTTTAATATAATGTAAAGAGATGACAGCTGTTAGATGAAACCAAATAGGAAAAGGATAAGAGAAAAGATTTGGGGTCATAAAGGACTCTTAGTTTGTTGCCCTTTTGGAGGAAGTTCTGTTTTTACAGCATTTGATGGCAGCAATAGAAGCTTTTTCAAGGCCAAAAAAAAAAAAAAAAAATGATTTTCAAGCCATACAGAACATGTCTTCTCTAATTCCCTGGCTATGACATTTGACAGTCTTTGCCTTCCTCTTAAATGAGAAGTATTGATTTCATCACCAATCACAGCAGCCCATGTCTCCTTTCGATGTCAGTGCAAGTAGAAGTGTGTTACATGCTCTGTGATTGTGACTTGTCTTCACAAAAGGCAAGTACTCTTTGAAAGCTATCTAATTTATGCCCATGTGTCTTGCTGGGGCATTTTCTAAAGCTTTGGGGGTTACCTAAAAGCCTCTTTCTCTTCCAAAGCTTTGTTGCCTTTCAACCATTTTCATGACTTTGACTCTTAGAGAGCTGTACACTAGCCTTTATAGAATACCAGTTGTGGAGAAGGTAGAAGAAAAGGAGGAGGAAAGAGAAGATACAGAAATACATCTGTCCAGTTAATCAAAAGGAGCATATGGCAGTCCAGGATGACCAGCATGCCAATTAATTAAGATTGAATGTGCTCCAATAAGGTCCAAATTAGGTCCTCTTTTCCAGTTAGTATTATGGCTGGCATATTTTCTTTTAAAGTTATATTTTACACTGGTAGAATTGTTTTCCTTTAGAATGCTCTGTGTATTTTCTGTGTCTCAACAATTTGCACTTCTAGGGTATGTGGTCCTGGGTTTTCTTTTCTTTTAAAGGGTAAAGGATGGTAGGTGGTATCCTCTCCCATCAATATGCTTCCAAGGCTTATGTGTCCTGAGTTCCTTCTTTGCCTCTTTGTAGATAAACCACCACTTGACAGCCCTCTCCCAGAGTCAGATGAAACTATATACACCAAAGTCACTAGGTGATCACTGTTCAAAGACTCACATCTCTGATCCCACCTCACATTCAGTTGGCCACACCAGTTCACATAAAGTCTTTCTATGTCTCCAACCTCACATTTGCTGACAGGGTTGTTTCCATATTTTGCAAATGTCAATAGATGGTACAGAGCATGTATCCTAAATTTTTCCCCTTGTTTTGAAATAGAGCATGTCCTATATTCTAGTTAACAGTGTATCAGGCTTAGGAACAGATAACAAATTCAGTTTTTTAGAATGTAACTCAGAGTTTGTATATGTGTATGTGTTTACTGTAACTTTAGTAGCATCTGGTTGAACAGGTTATTTGGGCATTCATTAAGATGAAGAGAATTTATCCAAGAATAAAAAGCTGCTTTAGTTCTAGACCTCTTAACTATGGGGCTTTCCTGGTGGCTCAAAGGTAAAGAATCCTACTGCAGTGCAGGAGCCACAGAAAATGCAGGTTCAATCCTTGGGTCAGGAAGATCCCCTGGAGAAGGGAACAGCAACCCACTCCAGTATTCTTGCCTGGAGAATCCCATGGACAGACGAGCCTGGCAGGAAGTTCATAGGGTTACAAAGAGTTGGACTTGACCGAAGTGACTTAGCACACATGCATGTACTCTAACTTTGATAATGTCCAACTGAGTGCCATAGAAATTTAGGACATGTTAAGCCAGACATACAAACCAAAGAAATGGTGAAGCAACTGTCCTTTTCACTGTATCAATCAGGCATCTTTAGAAGTACTATTCATCAATGGAGGAACAGACATACAGAATATGTCTTTAATTTTTGTCAGTTTGCTTACTGTGTCTTGGTATGTTACTCCTTGGGTTTATTCTGCCTGGGACTCTCTGTACTTCCTGGACTTGATTGACTATTTCCTTTCCCATGTTAGGGAAGTTTTCAGCTATTATTTCTTCAAATATTTTCTCAGATCCTTTCTCTCTTCTCCTTCCGTGACTCCTGTAGTGTGAATATTGGTACATTTAATGTTGTCCCAAAGATCTTTTAGACTGTCTTTATTTCTTTAAATTCTTTATTCTATATTCTGTTTTGTGGCACTCAAGAGTACTCTACCCAGTAAGACTCTAGTTCATATTTGACAGAGAAATCAAAAGCCTTCCAGACAAGCAAAAGTTAAGAGAATTCAGCAACACCAAACCAGCTTTATAAAAAAATGCTAATAGAACTTCTTTAGGCAGAAAACACACAAGAAGGAAAAGACCTACAAAAAATAAACCCAAAACAATTAAGAAAATGGTAATAGGATCATACATATCAATAATTACCTTAAATGTAAATAGATTGAATGCATCAACATAGACTGAATGGGTGGATACAAAAACAAGACAAGAGATCCATATCAGACCTACAGACACTTACAAACTGAAAGTAAGGGAATGGGAGACAAATGAACTTACAAAACATAAAGAGATTCACAGACTTAGAGAATGAACTTACGGTTGCTGGTGGGGAAGGATGGAGGGAAGGGATAGTTGGGGAGTTTGGGATGGACACATATACACTGCTATACTTAAAATGGATAACCAATAAGGACCTATTGTATGGTATATAGCAGATGGAACTCTGCTCAGTGTTATGTGGCAGCCTGGATGGGAGGGGAGTTTGGGAGAATGGATACATGAATATATATGGTTGAATTCTTTCACCATTCACCTGAAACTATCACAACATTGTTAATCAGCTATACCTCAATACAAAATAAAAGTTTTTTTTTTAAAAAAGAAGTACTATTCAAATATATGATCACTGTTACCTGTAGTGTGATAATATTAGCCATATACCTGCATGAATGTCATGTAACTGATATATAAATCAGAACCCAGGCTGTGTAAGTTCTTGAAAACCTGACTTTTCATTAGCCTCAGGTTTACAGAATGACTATCACAGCAGCTCAAGTCTGAACTTTATAAGGTACAACAGTGTATATGATTGACTTTAAATTTCCTATTGTGTGTTATCTTGAACGTGTCATACCAGTGGGGTATGGGTGTGTGATGTGTAAAAATATTCACTGTTATTTCTTTAATCCAGTGTCAAATTGTTCACTGGCCCAATTTTGTACTTGTGTCCAATTTAAAGATATTTGATAACAGTTTTTTGACCTAGAATTTAAAAGCTTCAATTTTTTATGTGTGTAAGGTTACCATGTAATAGTTACAAATTAGAGGAAAAGTGGCATACCTTCAAAAAAGAAAGGTACACTGACCTAGCCTTAATGGATGAACCTCATTATAAAGACAAAATCTGCAGGTAGGTTAAATGTTAAAATAAGACAAGCATCAGAGAGGGTGCCTGGTTCTGGACAGCACTATGGAGTGCAGAGTCTAGCTAGCTTTGATGAGCTGGGAGAGCAAGACTGACACCCACTTAACTCATAAACCATACTGTCTGACAACACATTTTGTTCATTCACATATAGCCTATTTCCCTCTATTGGAATCCTCAACATCTTTTCTGATATAACATATCCTCTTCCCTGAGATGACCTGTTCAAATGGATAATTTCATCTATCTGGCAGGATTTTTTACCAACAGATTATCTAAGGGTAATTTGATCTCTAAATCAGGGTATTATATGGAATATAAGTTTTTACTTGGAATTTATCCACTGTATAGTCGCATGGTAACATTGCATTAGTTGCAGCTGAGGACATGGCAAGCCAAGTCCCCTTAAATCAGCTATTTCCACAGCCTCCTGTCACCCATAGAGATCTGGTTTCACAGGGGGAAAGGTATCAATGGAAGGCCCTGGTTGGGAAATCACTTCTGGATAAGTCTCAGCCCCTCAACTTACTATGTTTTTTTATTTTCAAAATACTAATAATCTCTTTCCTGTAAGTTTCACACTATGATTGTGGAAAGCAAGGGAAGTTGTAACTGCAAAAGCATTGGAGGTGTTTTTCATGTATAAACTGGCAAATCCTGTCAAACTGAACCACATAGAAGCTATTGCATAGAAGCAAGGAACCAAATAATCAAGAATTGGCAATGTCAATTCTTTAAGGGGAAAATGTCACAAGGGATATATGTGAGTCACAGCACATTTGAAAGTCTTCTTCATTTCTCTAGGCCTCTGTTGTCTTGTGTTTAAAATAGGTGATTTGAACTAGATGATTTCTAGGGAAAGATATTAAATACCTATTGAATGACTCATCTGTGTCAGGCCTTGAGGTAGGAGCTTTAAATGTATTTCATGTGGCTTAAATAACTGAAATCCTGTGTAAGACACCAAACGAGTATGTAAGTTACTTGGAACCCAAGGCCGCCTTAAAATTTTGTCTCTCTTCAGAATTCCGTACTCTAAAATCCTGTTTATTGGACTTCTGGTCCAGAAAAGATGTTGTAGACTCATTTATCACTGCTCCTGCCAATTAAGTACAACTTTTAAACCCTGTGAATAACACAAGAGCCAACCAAAGGAAAACTCTGAAAGGTGGTAAGAGAACTGGTTTGGGACTCCAGTACTGGAGTAACAGCCCAAAAGAAGAAAGCAGTCCAACTTAGCTATTTCCTGACCTCTAATTTAAGAACAGAAGGGCAGCCTGGGAAGGCTCATTTCTCCCCCAGATTGAAAAAGAGTCCCTCTGACAGGTGAGCATGGCAGAATCAGCAAGAGGGATTGATTAAGACCCTATCCCCCACTAATAATAATAAACTAGGTGAAGAGCTTTCCATCCCTGACTTTCCCACTGAGAGACACTGTAGTAGCCAGGAGGTATCAACAAGAGATTGCTTGCCACAACAAGTGCTCATCCCAGGAAGCTCCCTCCATTTCCACAGGCAGGGAGAACACTGTAAAAATAAAGGACCAGCCAGGGAAGCCTCTTTGTCCTTGAAGACCTGAAATTTCCATTCCCTAGTGAGAGACACAGGGCAACAGGCCTGGAGAAAGCCCTTCCACTCTCTGAGCTAACACAAGCAGAAAGCACTGGTAACACTCATTATACCAGATAAGTCAGGAAGAAAAAAGCACTACAAAGGCTCTGAAGCCTAGACTTCCATTGTAACCACAGCTGACAAAAGTAGGCCAGAATCAGCATGCTAAAATTAAGGTGACTGCCTACTAAAAAAGATTTAAATAGGACCCAGAGTCTCCTAACATACTAAACTGAAATGTTCAGGATAAAACAGAAAGTCACTCATAATACCAAGCCAGGAAAATCACAATTTGAATAAGAAAAGACAAACAGCTGACATCAACACTGAAATGAATCAGATTATCTGAAAAGGATTTTAAAACTGTCATCATAGGTACTATTAAAAAGGCAAATTATTTTGAAACAAAAGAAAACATGAATATATGAAAAAATTAATATAACAGGATAAAATTTGTGAACTTAAGGACAAGTTAATATAATTTACCAAATCTGAAAAACACGTAAAAATGGCTTTAAAAATAAATAAGCAGAGCCTCAGGGGCCTGTGTAACATTTTTTAAGCCAACATTCATATCTTTGGAATCAGAGAAAGAAAGTAGAAAGAATGGGGCTGAAAGAGTATGTGGAACAGTAATGGCTGAAAACTTTCACCAAATTTGGTGAAAAGTACAAACCTAAGGATTTCAACTGAGCAAACCCCAAATAGAATAAACTCATGTGTTTGTTAGCCATCTGTATGTCTTCTTTGGAGAAATGTCTATTTAGTTCTTTGGCCCATTTTTTGATTGGGTCATTTATTTTTCTGGAGTTGAGCTGTAGGAGTTGCTTGTATATTTTTGAGATTAGTTGTTTGTCCGTTGCTTCATTTGCTATTATTTTCTCCCATTCTGAAGGCTGCCTTTTCACCTTGCTAATAGTTTCCTTTGTTGTGCAGAAGCTTTTAAGTTTAATTAGGTCCCATTTGTTTATTTTTGCTTTTATTTCCAATATTCTGGGAGGTGGGTCATAGAGGATCCTGCTGTGACATATGTCTGAGAGAACATACAGATGGCTAACAAACACATGAAAAGATGCTCAACATCACTTATTATCAGAGAAATGCAAATCAAAACCACTATGAGGTACCATTTCACGCCAGTCAGAATGGCTGCGATCCAAAAGTCTACAAGCAATAAATGCTGGAGAGGGTGTGGAGAAAAGGGAACCCTCTTACACTGTTGGTGGGAATGCAAACTAGTACAGCCACTATGGAGAACAGTGTGGAGATTCCTTAAAAAACTGGAAATAGAACTGCCTTATGATCCAGCAATCCCACTGCTGGGCATACACACTGAGGAAACCAGAAGGGAAAGAGACACGTGTACCCCAATGTTCATCTCAGCACTGTTTATAATAGCCAGGACATGGAAGCAACCTAGATGCCCATCAGCAGATGAATGGATAAGAAAGCAGTGGTACATATACAGAATGGAGTATTACTCAGCCATTAAAAAGAATACATTTGAATCAGTTCTAATGAGATGGATGAAACTGGAACCTATTATACAGAGTGAAGTAAGCCAGAAAGAAAAACACCAATACAGTATACTAACACATATATATGGAATTTAGAAAGATGGTAACAATAACCCTGTGTACGAGACAGCAAAAGAGACACCAATGTATAGATCAGTCTTATGGACTCTGTGGAAGAGGGAGAGGGTGGGGAGATGTGGGAGAATAGCATTGAAACATGTATAATATCATGTATGAAACGAGTCGCCAGTCCAGGTTCGATGCACGGTACTGGATGCTTGGGGCTGGTGCACTGGGACGACCCAGAGGGAGGGCAGGGGAGGGAGGAGGGAGGAGGGTTCAGGATGGGGAATGCAGGTATACCTGTGGCAGATTCATTTCGATATTTGGCAAAACTAATACAATATTGTAAAGTTTAAAAATAAAATTAAAAAAAAAAAAGAATAAACTCAAAGAAATCCATGCCAGGACACATAATAATTAAACTTCTAAAAACTAAAGACAAAAAATATTGAGAACAGTCAGAGCGAAATGATACATTATCTGTAGGAGCTACCAATTCAAGTGAGAGTGAATTTTTCATATGAAGCTGTGAAAACCAGAAAAGAGTTGGTATTTTTTCCACTGCTGAAAGGAAAAAAAAAAAAAAAAAAATTGCCAACTGGAAATGCTGTACTCATTGAAACTATCCTTCAGGAATGCATAGGAAAAAGACATCCTCAGATGAAGGCAAAATAAAAGAATTTGTTGGACCTACTCTTAAATGAAGCTCTTCAACAGAAAGAAGAAATGAACAACATGCAAGAACAGATGGGTAATTTAAGTTGATAGATGGGAACTCTGAGGAAGAATGAAAAAGAAGTTTTGGAAATGAAGCATAATGTAATAGAAATGAAGAGTGCCTTTGACTGGTTCATCAACAGATTGGACACAACCAAGGAAAGAATCAGTGACTTGAAGAGACATCAATAGAATCTTCCAAAACTGAAATCCCAAGAGATTTTAAAAATGGAAATTACAAAACAGAATAACCAAGAATTGTGAAAGTTACATAAGGTATGACGTGGGTGTAAGGGGAATATAGAAGAAGAAGAAAGACAAGAAAGAAAAAAAAAGGGAGGAAGAAAGAAAAGGAGGGAGGAAAGGAGGAAGACAAGCAATATTTGAAGCAATAATGACTAAGAATTTCTGAAAATTAATGATAGACACCAACCTACAGACCCAGGAAGCTCATAGAATACCAAAAAGAATAAATACCAGGAAAGTCTACACATACGTAAATCATATTTAAAATGCAGAAGATCAAAGACAAATTCTTGAAAGGAACAAGAGAGGGAGAATTCCTATACCTATAACAAAGCAAGGGTAAGAGTTATATCAAACTTCTCTTCAAAATCTTGCAAGCACAGACAGAATAGAATAAAATATTTAAATCATTAAAAGTAGAAAACAACCAATCTAAAATTCTGTACCAGTGAAATTTTTCTTCCAATGTGAAGATAAAAGCTTAAAGCAAGATGGTAGAATAGGAAGATCCAAATCCTCATTCCCCCATAGGAGCATTTTTTAAAACAATCAGAGAGTAAATAAAATGACTTTACAAGGTTTCTTGAAATCAGACAGATATCTGTAACATCCAAGCAAATGCCCAATCAAAAAAAAAAAAAAAAGCCCCATTCAAAAAGCTAGAAAAATTTGTGATGTTTTTACTCATCCTTGATCTACTCCCTCCCTAGCATGGTGTGGATGTAGAGAAGTGGTGGCCCAGTCCCCAGTTAGTTCTTCAAACCAGAGAAAACAGAGTGGAATTAATTTGCAATGAAGGCTATGGTTTTTCCCGTGGTCATGTATGGATGTGAGAGTTGGACTGTGAAGAAGGCTGAGCGCCGAAGAATTGATGCTTTTGAACTGTGGTATTGGAGAAGACTCTTGAGAGTCCCTTGGACTGCAAGGAGATCCAACCAGTCCATTCTGAAGGAGATCAGCCCTGGGATTTCTTTGGAAGGAATGATGCTAAAGCTGAAACTCCAGTACTTTGGCCACCTCATGCGAAGAGTTGACTCATTGGAAAAGACTCTGATGCTGGGAGGGATTGGGGGCAGGAGGAGAAGGGGACGACAGAGGATGAGATGGCTGGAGATGGCTGGATGGCATCACTGACTCGATGGACGTGAGTCTCAGTGAACTCCAGGAGTTGGTGATGGACAAGGAGGCCTGGCGTGCTGCGATTCATGGGGTCGAAAAGAGACGGACACGACTGAGCGAATGATCTGATCTGATCTGGTCTGAACCTTCCTGGGGGCTATAGGAAGGACTGGTCTCTGTATTGTTTAAAATGGATCTCAGATTCCAGGTTAGGAAAAACCATGTGAAACAGCACAGTTCTTGCCGGGGTCCAGCCCCGGTGGATCCAGGGAATTCGAAGCGGGGATGGCGTCGGTGAAGATCAGGAAACAATTGCTTAATTAAATGTTAATTAAAGATATAAAGAGTAATAGAATAAGGATAGCTCAGTGAGGAAATTCAGTGGAGAAAAGAGGCTGAATAATTCAGCCAGAAAGTGAGAGAAAGAACGACATGGGGAGACCAAGCTTCGGTGAACAAGGCCCGCACTTTATTTTCCAAAGTAGTTTTTATACCTTAAGTTATGCATAGAGGATAATGGGGGAAGGGGTAGAGTCATGCAGTATGCCAGGCTTTCTTCCTGCAGACTTAATCATATGCAAGCCACCCTCCAAAAGCATTAGATAAAGTTGCATTCCTATAGGGCAAAGGTGTGGTGGGCTATAACAAGTAAAAGAATTAACTCAAGGGTCCAAGGTTACAAACACTGCCAGGGACACCGCAGGTAAGGGATATGGAGACTTAGCAGCAAACATTGGCCCAACAAGTGAAAAACCCCTCACCAATACAATTTCTAATCAATCTTTTAACTGATCAAAGGAATCTGTATTTAGACAGTTTAGAACATCTCATGCCTCTCACAGTTGGGAGGCTCTGAGCAATCACATGTGGCCGAAAAAAAACCTATTCAGGCAGGCTAGAGGACTTGCAAAGGAGTTTGTAGGTTGAAACACTATCAGACCCAGGAACTTTATTAACTGGAGCTGTAAGTTAACTCTTTTTTAGAGAGAGGCAGTGGGGGACAGCCCCCTGTAAAGTCAGAGGTGTAGGTGAGAGCACAAAGCAGTAAAGTAGGCAGACTCTGGTTTTGGGGTAGATGCTCGAGAATTTCCAGGGGGACTCCTGAGGCTCGATCCCGCCTTTGTGTATGCCGAGCCTCCTTCCTCATGACCTTTGCCACGGGCGGAGTTCCTCACGCTGGCTCCCAGAAGTGATAGAATTCCAGTTGAGCTATTCCAGATCCTGAAAGATGATGCTGTGAAAGTGCTGCACTCAATATGCAATATGCCAGGAGATGGCTTCCAGCAGTGATGGACAGGGAGGCCTGACGTGCTGCAATTCATGGGGTCACAAAGAGTTGGACACGACTGAGTGACTGATCTGATCTGATCTGAACCTTCCTGTGGGCTATAGGAAGGACTGGTCTCTGTATTGTTTAAAATGGATTTCAGATTCCAGGTTAGGAAAAACCATGTGAAACAGTGAGCACAGTTCATGAAAGCCACAGAAAGACTACAGAGCCACAGATAATGGAGGCAAGAAAATACTGGTAGAGGAATACAATATAAAAGCAAAGACCTTGAGAAATTGGGATGTTAATTCTTAAGGAAGTTATTATATTTCAGTTCAGTTCAGTCACTCGGTCGTGTCCAACTCTTTGCGACCCCATGAATTGCAGCACGCCAGGCCTCCCCGTCCATCACCAACTCCCAGAGTTCACTCAGACTCATGTCCATCGAGTCGGTGATGCCATCAAGCAGCTATTTGTTAGCACAACACCTGACCTACAAGAAATACTAGATAGAGGTCCTTCAAGTTGAAGTGAAAGAATTCTTGAAAGGAGTTCAAAGTCATACAAAAAATAAAGTTCTCCATTGAAGGTAAATATGTAGACAAATCTAAAAACCAGTATTACTGTGATTAGGTTTAAAACTCAGCTTTACATTTTCTACACTATTTAAAAGAGAAATGCCTAAAAAATAATTGGAAATCTATGTCAGTGGTTACATTGTATAAAGATGTAGCTTGTGACAACACTAACATAAAGTAAGGGAGGCAGAGATGTAAAGGGTAGTTTCCATATGCAGTTGAAGTTAAGGTGGTAACAATTTAAAATCGATTGTTATAACTTTAAGATGTTTTTGTTATCGCCATGGTAACCACAAAGAAAATATAGAAGATATACAAAAGGCAATGAGAAAGGAATCAAAATGTGTCACTACAAAAAAAGTCAACTGAACACAAAGGAAGGCAATAATGGAGAAAGGCATAAGACGTAGAAAACAATAAAATTGAAATAGCAAGCTTTTCACCAATAGCAATTACTTTAAATGTAAGTGAATTAAACTCCCAAATAGAAAGACATATATTGACAAAATGGATTTAAAAAAAACAGAATCTAATTGTATGCTATCAGCAAGGGACCCAACTTAGATCGAAGGGCATGCATAGATTGAAAAATGTTGGAAAAGGTATCCATCAAAATAGTAACCAAAAGAGAGGAGGGGTGACTATACTACTATCAGACAAAATAGACTTTAACATAAAAACTGTTACAAAAAGCAAAGAAGGACAGTATATAATACTAAAAGGGTCAATTCATTAGAAAGATATAACCCAAAGCTACCAGAAATAAGAATAGTTCAACATACTAAAATCAATCAAGGTAATATATCACATTTATGTCACAGAATATAAGTCTGTGTTCCCAATGCTGAGTGAGGCCAAACAATACCCAAAGGTCAGAGTTTGGAGCAGAGAAAGTTTTATTGAAGGGCCATGCAAGGAAACTGATAGCTCATGCCGTAAAAAGCCTGAACTCTATAAGGCTTTCAGCAAAGCACTTTTAGAGGCAAGGTGAGGGAACGGTGTAGTTAGTTGTTGCAAACTCCTTGGTGTAGGCTCCTTTGTTCTTGCAGCTGTCCAGGTAGGTCAGCCCAAGGTCAGGTCACAATGTTCCTGTAAACCTCCAACAAGACAAACTATTCTCTCTTCAAGTCAGGTCATGATCAGGCTATTTTGTGTTTTTCAAGCTATAGGCAACATTCTTTTAGAAAAGGTGCAGAGCCAGCATGACTAAGCACAGGCAACAGAGTACAAAGATTAAATGTATGGCAAAAACCACTACAATATTGTAAGGTAATTAGCCTCCAATTAAAATAAATAAATTTTTAAAAATTAAAGTAAGGTTAAAGTAAAAGGAAAGTATCAGGGTTAAAAGTAAAAGTAAAGTATCAGGGCTTCCCTGATGGCTCAGTTGGTAAAGAATCTGCCTACAATGCAGGAGACCCCAGTTCAATTCCTTGGTCAGGAAGATCCGTTGAAGAAGGAATAGGCTACCCACTCCAGGGCTTCCCTTGTGGCTAAGCTGGTAAAGAATCCACCTGCAATGCAGGTAGACTTGGGTTCAATCCCTGGGTTAGGGATTGGAGATCCCCTGGAGAAAGGAAAGGCTACCCACTCCAGTATTCTGGAGTGGAGAATTATATGGACTGTATAGTCCATGGGGTTGCAAAGAGGAAGACATGACTGAGCAACTCTCACACAAAGTAAAAGGAACAGTTCTAATAAGTAGTCAGATTTGCTCTTCCCTGTTACATTAGTAGAATGAAGGAGAAAATCATATGATCTTTTCAATTCATGAAGGAAAAAAACTTTTTTTTTAAATCAACAGTATTTCATGATTTTAAAAAACATCTCACTAAACTCGGAATAGAAGGAAACTATCTCAACACAAAAAAGGCCACATACAAAAAATCCAGAGCTAACATCATACTCAATGGTAAAATCTTTTTCTCCAAAGTGAGCAACAAGAGAGTAGTGACTGCTTACACCATTTCCTACTCAGCATTGTACTGGAAGTTTTAACCAGAGAAGTTGGCAAGGAAAAAAAAAATGTATATATATATATATATATATATATATATATATATGATACAAACTGGAAAGGAAGAGGCAAAATATGTTTGAAGATGTAAATACTTAAATAAAATAGATAATATTGTGTTAGGACGGATAAGTGAGTCTAACAAGATTGCAGAATACAAAATCAACATGCAAAAAATCATTTGCACTTCTATGTGCTAATAATTAACAATTTGAAAAGGAAATTAAGAAATCAATTCCATTTACAAAGCCATATATAATAATAAAATACCTAGGAGTAAATTTAATGAAGGAGGTCAAAGAAATGTACACTGAAACCACAAAAAGATGCTGAAAGAAATAAGACACAAATGGAAAGATATTCATATACATGGACTGGAAGAACTAATTTTGTTAAGTGTCAATACTTCCCAAAGTAATCCACAAGTTCAATGCAATCCCTATCACAATTGTAGAGGCATTTTTTTGGCAGAAAGAAAACTCCATCCAAAAATTCATATGGAATTTTAAGTATTCCCAGAGAGACAAAAATATCTTGAAAAAGAAAAACAAAGCTCAAAACCTCACACTTCATAGAAAGCTACAATAATCAAAACAATGTGGTACTTGTATAGGGAAATACACTAATGGAATAGAATGTTGTTGTTCTCATGTTGTTGTTCAGTTGCTAAGTCATGATTGACTCTTTGTGACCCCATGGACTACAGCATGCCAGGTTTCCCTGTCCTTCACTATCTCTTGTAGTTTGCTCAGATTCATGTCCATTGACTTGGTGATGCTATCTAACCATCTCATCCTCTGCCACCCTCTTCTCCTTTTGCCCTCAATCTTTCCCAGCATCAGGGTCTTTTCCAATGAGTCACCTCTACATAATGTGGCTAACACATTGGAGCTTCAGCTGCAGCATTAGTCTTTCCAATGAATATTCAGGGTTGATTTCCTTTAGGATTGATTAGTTTGATCTCCTTGCTGTCCAACAGACTCTCAAGAGTCTTCTCCAGCACCACAGTTCAAAAGCATCAATTATTTGGTGCTTAGCCTTTTTCATGATCCAACTCTCACATCCGTACATGACTACTGGAAAAACCATAACTTTGATTATATGGACCTTTTTCAGCAAAGTGTTATCTCTGCTTTTTAATACACTGTCTAGATTTGCCATAGATTTTCTTCCAAAGAACAAGTATCTTTTAATTTCGTGACTGCAGTCACCATCTGCAGTGATTTGGATCCCAAGAAAATAATATCTGCCACTGTTTTTATTTTTTTCCCATCTATTTGCCACAAAGTGATAGGACTGGATGCCATGATCTTATTTTTAATTAATTATTTTAATTGGAGGATAATTACTTTACAATATTGTGCCATACATCAACATGAATCAGCCACAGGTGTACATATGTGTTTCTTCTTTTTTTTAATGTTGAGTTTTAAGCCAGCTTTTTCACTCTGCTCTTTCACCCACATCAAGAGGCTCTTTAGTTCCTCTTCGCTTTTCTGCCATTAGAATGATATAATCTGCATATCTGAGGTTTTTGTTATTTCTCCCAGCCATCTTGATTCCAGCTCATGATTCATCCAGCCCAGCATTTCACATGATGTACTCTGCATATAAGTTAAATAAACAAGGTGACAATATATGGCCTTGACATACTCCTTTCCCAATTTTGAACCAGGCAGTTGTTCCAGGTCTGGTTCTAACAGTTTCTTGACCTGAATGCAGGTTTCTCAGAAGACAGGTAAGGTAGTCTGATACTCCTATCTCTTTTAGAATTTTCCACAGTTTGCTGTGATCCACACAGTCAAACACTTCAGTGTGATCAATGAAGGAGAATCAGATGTTGTGTGTTTTTTTGTTTTTGTTTTGTTTTGTTTTGTTTTCTGGCATTCCCTTGCTTACTCTATGATCCAATAAGGTTGACAATTTGATCTCTGGTTCCTCTGCCCTTTCTAAACCCAGCTTGTACATCTGGAAGTTCTTGGTTCTCAGCTGGGCCAAAGCAGAAACTCTCGTACATATGATCAAATGATTATCAATAGAAGCACTAAGATCATTCAACAGAGAAAGGATGAAAGGATGTCTTTTCAACAAATGTTGTTGGTAAAATTATATCCACATACCAAAGAATCGAATTGGAAGTTATAGGGGAAAGTTTCATGATATTTGATATAGCAATTATTTCTTGTATATGTCATTAGAAGTAGAGACAACAAAAGGAAAAAATGTATAAATGGATTTCCAAAATCAAAAACTTTGTCTGTAAAAAACTATTACTGAGAATGAAAAGGCAAAACATGAAATGAGAGAAAATATTTGTGAACCATGTATCTGATAAGGGATTAGTACTTAAACACAAAAACAACAAAATGAACCTGATTAAAAATGGGCAAAGAACTTATACATGACTCTAAAGAAGATATACAAATGGCAATAAGTACATGAGAGGTGTTCAGTGTCACTAATCATCAGGGAAATGCAAATCAAAACCACAATGAGATACCATTTCACACCTGTCAAAAGGGCTATTACCAAAAAGACAAGAGGTAATACATGCTGGCAAGGATGTGGAGAAAGGGAACCCTGGTGCACAGCTGGTGGGAATATAAATTAGTAGAGCCACTAATAAAAACAGTATGGTTTCTAACCATAAAAGGTCCTTGATTTAAAATATATATATATAGTTACTCAAAAGATTAAAAGCAAAACTACCATATGATCCAATAATTTCACTTTTAAGTGTATATCCAAAGGATACTAAATCATTGTCTCAAAGAGGCATCTGTACTCTCATGTTCACAGCAGCATTATTCACAATAGCCAAGACATGGAGACAACCTCAGTGTTCTATGCTGTGCTTAGTCGCACAGTCCTGTCTGACTCTTTTGAGACCCCAGGGACTATAACCCACCATGCTCCTCTGTCCATGGGGATTCTCCAGGCAAGAATACTGGAGTGGGTTGCCATGCCCTCCTCCAGGGGATCTTCCCAAGCCAGGGATCGAACCCAGGTCTCTCACACTGCAGGCAGACTCTTTCCATCTCAGCCAACAGATAAATAGATAAAGAGAAATTTTAGATATAGATACATAATAGTATGCAGCCATTAAAAAGAAAGAAATCCTGCCAACTGTGACAACACAGTTGGACCTTGAGGGCATTATCCTAAGTGAAATGTCAGACAGATATATTGAATGATCTCACATACATGTAGAATCTAAAAACATTCAACTCATAGAAACAGTAGAATGGTGGTTGCCTAAGGGATAGGGGAAATTGGGAGATATTGGTCAAAGTGTACAAACTTTCAATTACAAAATTAATAAGTTCAGGGGATCTAAGGTACAGAATGGTAAATACAGTTAACAATACTATAGTCTATACTTGAAAGTTTCTATGAGAATAGAGTTTTATTTTTCTCACCATAACAAAATGATGAGTATGGGAGCTGAAAGGTGTTTTAACTAACCTTATTTTCATAGATACTCTACATTATATATGTGTATCAAATCATCACATTGTATACCTTAATTTACATAATGTTATATGTCAATTACATCACAAAAAAACTGAAAAATTAAAAAATAGAAATTAAAAAAGTATACTCTAGGACCACAATAGAATTATACTACAAATTGATCATCAAAATGTAGCCAGCAAAGTCTAGTATATAAGGAGATTAAACAACACATTTCTAAATAACACATGGGGCAGAGAAGAAGCCTGAAAAGAAATTTTAAATGTTTGTAAGTGAAAATTAAAAATACAAGTTATCAAAATCCAGGGAATGCAGTGAAAGTAATGCATTGAGATAAATTATAGTGTTAAATTAGAAAAGAAGAAAGAGCTAAAGTAAATAAGATTCCACATTAGAAAGCTAGGGGAAAAAAGAGCAAATTAAACCGAAAGGAGGAGAAAAAAAAAATAGAGCAGACATTGAGGAAAATTATAAAGATAAAATAAAACAGAAACTCAATAAAGAAAATAACAAAACCCAAAGCTTGTTCTTTGCAAAGATTACTAAAATTGCTAAGCCTCTAGCCAAGTTAACTATGTGAAGAAGAGAGAAGATATAAATTATTATTTGGACAATAAAAGGGTAATAAGAGAATATTATGAACAACTATATGTCCACAGATTTGATAACCTAGATGAAATAGACCAATTGCTTGAAAGACAAAAGCAACAAAAATTCACACAAGTAATTAAACTCCAATTAAATAAATTTATATTTAAAAAATAAATAAAAACATCATACAAGTGTAAAAAAAAAAGAAAACCAAAAAAAAAAAAAAATTCACACAAGAAGAAATAGACGATCTGAATGGGCCTATACCTATTAATGAATTGAATCAAGAAATAATGAAACAGAATAGAGAGCCTAGAAATAAACCATAATTAAATAAAGCATATGTTCAATTAATCTACAAGAAAGGAGACAATGGTTAAAAGACAGTCTCTTCAATAAATGGTAATGAAAAAACTAGACTGCTACATGCAACAGAATGAAACAGGACCACTTCATTACACCATATACAGAAATAAACTAAAAATGGATTAAAGACTTAAATGTAAAACCTGAAACCATAAACCTCCTACAATAAAACAGGCAGTATGCTCTTTGACATTGGTTTTAGCAGTATTTTTTTGACATGTCTTTTCAGGCAAGGGCAACAAAAGAAAAAGTAAACAAATGAGACTAAAAACTAAAATGCCTATTTTTTTTGCAGGTACAAAGTTTATTATTTGAGACATAGCACAACAACAAGTGGGAGGGCACATAGAGTAATGCTTTGTTTACTTAAGATAGAAGCAAGGCAGAGATGCACACCAGGAGAGAAAGGTAAAATGCCTTTTACAGTGAAAAAAACTATCAACAAAACAAAAAGGCAACCTACTGAATGGGAGAAGACATTTGTAAACAATATAACCAATAAGGGGTTGATAACAAAAATGTATAAAAAATGTATACAACTCAATATCAAAATACCAACAACCCTATTAAAAATTGCAGTAGTGATGAATAGACTCTTTTTTCCCCAGGGAAAGCATACAAATGGCCAACAGGGACATAAAAATATGCTCAACATCACTAATCATCAGGGGAATGCAAATCAAATCCACAAAAAATACCACACCTCACACCTGTCAGAATGGCTATTATCAAAAAAACAAGAAACAATTGTTGGTGAGCATGTAGAAAAAAGAGAACACTCATACACTGTTGGTGGGAATGTAAATTGGCACACCAAGTATGGAAAACAGTATGGATAACCCTCAAGAAACTAAAAATAGAACTACGATCTAATCCACAATTCTACTTCTGAGTACTTATTTGAAGAAACAAACTAATTGAGATAGACTTTGGAAGGACTGTTGCTAAAGCTGAAACTCCAATACTTTGGCCACCTCATGCGAAAAGTTGACTCATTGGAAAAGACTCTGATGCTGGGAGGGATTGGGGGCAGGAAGAGAAGGGGACAACAGAGGATGAGATGGCTGGATGGCATCACCGACTCGATGGACATGAGTTTGGGTGAACTCCTTGAGTTGGTGATGGACAGGGAGGCCTGGCGTGCTGCAGTTCATGGGGTCGCAAAGAGTCGGACACGACTGAGTGACTGAACTGAACCCCTATATTCATTGCAATACTATTTACAATAGCCAAGATATGGAAGCCACCTAAGTGTCCATCGATAGACAAATAGATAAAGAAGAGGTAGTATATATAAATAATGGAATATTACTCATCCATAAAAAAGAATGAAATCTTGCCATTTGCAACAATGTGGATGGAGAGAAATGTCAGAGAAAGATGAATATTATATGATTTCACTTACACGTTTTGTAATCTATAAAAGAGAACAAATGAACAAACAAAGTAAAACATAAACAGACTCATAGGTATGAAGAACAAATTGGTGGTTGCCAGAGGGGAGGTGTGTTGGGGGATGGGCAAATAGATAAAGGGGATCAAAAGATGCAAACTTCCAGCTATAAAATAAATAAGTCATGAGAATGTAAAGTGCAGTATAGGAATATAGTTAATGATATTTTAATACCTCTGGTGACAGATGGTAACTAGATCTATCATGGTGATCATTTTATAATTTATAAAAATAGTGAATCACTATTCTATACTTGAAACTCATATAACATTGTATATCAATTATAATTTTTAAAAAAATTAATAACCTTACAAAGCAAATCACTAGTCTTAGATGGGCTCACTGATGGATTCTATCAGACAATAAGGGGGAAAAAATTATACCAATTATCTGCAGTTTCTTCCAAAAATTGAAGCAGAGGGAATACTTACCTCACTCTATGAGGGGTTTACCATAGGTGGCACCAGTGGTAAAGAATCTGCCTGCCCTACAGGAGATGCAGGAGACACGGATTTGATCCCTGGGTCAGGAAGATCGCCTGGAGTAGGATATGACAACCCACTTCAGTATTCTTTTCTAGAAAATTCTGTGTACAGAGGAGCCTGGCAGGCTATAGTACATGGGGTCGCAAAGAGTTGGACATGGCTAATTGTGCACGTGCGCACACACACACATATGATGAGGCCAGCATTATACTAATACCAAACCTAGACAAAAAAAAAACTTCGTAGGAAAACTACAAATCAATTATCTATCATGAACATAGCTGTAAAACCCCTCAACAAAATATTAGCAAATCAAATCAAACAATGTTTAAAAAGAATAATGCAACATTTAACAAGTGGAATGACCACAAGTTTGGTTCAACATTTGAAAATCAATTGATGTAATTCATCATAGCAACACACTGATAAATAAAAATCACATCATCATATCAATAGATGCAGAAAAAAAAAAACATTTGCGATATCAAACACTCATTTATGATAAAAAAAAAAGTTGAAATAGGAGTGCAGGGAAACTTCCTCAATTTGATAAACAATATCTGAAAAGCCTGCAGCAAACATCATACCTAATGGTAAGAACCGCAAAGCATTCCTATGAAGGAATCAATAGGCAAGGATATCTCCTTACTACTTTTCTACATCATACTGGAAGTCCCAGCTAAGAAAAGAAAATAAAAGGTATAAAAATTCAGAAGGGAGATATAAAACTGTCTATGTACTAGATGACATTATTGCATATAGAAAGTCCAAAATAATGGATGGAACAACTCCTGGAACTAATAAGAATTATAGCAAGCTTTCAGGACACAAGGTTAATATACAAAAGCCAACCATTTTCCTATATATCAGCAAAGAATAAGAATTTAGAAATTCAAAACACAATGCCATTTACATTAGCACCAAAAAATACATAGACAGGTTTATCAAAATAAATACAAGATCTACTTGAGGAAAACTACAAAACCCTGATGTATGAAATCAAAAAAGAAGGAAATAAATGGAGAGAGAGTGCATGTTAATGGATAGAAGACAAAATGTCAAGTTTTCAGTTCTCTCCGACTTGATCTATAGATTCAATGCAATCTCAATCAAAATATCAGGAAGTTATTTTGGAATATCAACAAACTGATTATAAAGTTATTATAAAGTTCATATAGAGGGGCAAAAGATCCATAATAACTGACACAATATTGAAAGAGAAGAACAATGGAGGGCTGATACTACTCAACTTCAAGACTTACTATAAAGCTGTAGTAACCAAGAAAGTGTATTATTGGCAACTGTTACTGCTAATTCACTTCAGTCGTGTCCGACTCTGTGCAACCCCATAGACGGCAGCCCACCAGGCTTCCCCATCCCTGGGATTCTCCAGGCAAGAACACTGGAGTGGTTTGCCATTTCCTTCTCCAATGTATGAAAGTGAAAGTGAAGTCACTCAGTCGTGTCCGACTCCAGCGGCCCCATGGACTGCAGCCTACCAGGCTCCTCTGTCCATGGGATTCTCCAGGCAAAAGTACTGGAGTGGGGTGCCATTGCCTTCTCCAATTATTGGCAAATAATAGACAGATCAATGGAAAGCTTAGAAGTAGAGCCATGTAAATATAATCAACTGATCTTTGACAAAGTAGTAAAGGCAATACTATGGAGCAAAGATAGTCTTTTCAACAAATGGTGCTGAAACAACTGGATATCCACATGTTAAAAAAATGAATCTAGACAAAGACCTCACACTTTGACAAAAATTAAAGATGAATCACAGACCTATGTGTAAAATGGAAAACTATAAAATTCCTGGAAGATAACCTAGAAGAAAACCTCTATGACCTTGGGTATGGCAATGATTTTTTAGGTACAAACCAAAGGCAGGTTCCATGAAAAAAATTACTGATAAGCTGAACTTAATTTTTTAAGTCTGACAGGCAAAAGGCACTGGTAAAAGAATGAAAAGCCAAAGACTTGGAGAAATTTTTTACAAAAGAAACATCTGTACAGCAGAAAGTAATACAACACCATAAAGCAACTATACTCCAATAAAAAAAATTAAAAGATACCCATGATAAAAGACTTATATAGAAATTACAAAAATAACTCTTTTTCTTTTTTTTCTTTCTTTTTTTTTTTTTTTTTTTTCTGTAAGTAGGTACTTTTATTAGCCTTACTTGAAAGATGCAGAAACAGAAATACAGACAGATTAAGTAATCTGCCTCAAGTCACACAGCTGGAAAGCAGCAGAGGCAACATTTGAACCCAGACAATCCGGCCCCAGAGCATCTGCTTTTAACAATTCTGTGTCATTTAATTCACGGTCTCTATGATTTTATAAACTTCTATCATTTATCACTTCTATCTGATCCCTCAGCCTCCAGACTGCCAGGCTATTTTTAATTACCTCCTTGGAAGAATTCACTGTTTTTCCCTCTACTTTCAAAAGTAATTCTTAAAGTCAACAATAAGAAAACAAACAACCCAATTAAAAAATGTGACAAACATCGTAACAGACACCTCACCATAGAAGGTATACAAATGGCAAATATGCATATAAAAAGATGCCTATGTCTTAGTCATCAGGGAAATGCAAAATAAAACAATAAGATACTACTGCACACCTATTAGAATGGTCAAAACCCTGAATATTGACACCACCAAATGCTGAGAAGGATCTGGAATAATAGGAACTCTTGTTCATTGCTAGTGGGAATGCAAAATGGTACAGCCACTTTGGAAGACACTTTGGAAGCTTCTTACAAAGCTAAATATAATTTTACCATACAATTCCATCAATCAAACTCTGGAATTTACCCAAAGGAATTGATAATTTATATTCCCTCAGATGGGGTTACCTCGTTGCTCAGAGTAAAGAATCCATCCACAATGCAGGAGACATGGGTTTGATCCCTGGGTCAGGAAGATTCCCTGGAGAAGGGAATGGCTCCCCACTCCAGTATTCTTGCCTGGAGAATTCCATGGACAGAGGAGCCTGGTGGGCTACAGTCTGGGTCACAAAGAGTCGGACACAAATGAGTGACTAACACTTTTCAGTACCTTTCTTTTGCACAAAACCTGCATACAGATGTTTCTAGCGGCCTTATTTATAATCTCCCAAACTTAAAAGTCACCAAAATATTCTTCAATAGGTGAACTTAAAAATAAACTGTGGAACATCCAGACATTGGAAAATTCTTCAGCACTGAAAAGAAATGAGATATTAAGTAATATAAAGACATACAGGAACTGTAAAATCAAAAACAAAACCACAGAACCCTAAATTAAATAGAGTTGGGAGACTAGAAGGAGGAGCTCTCATGCCCTGTGAGGATAGCAGAGCCCAATAGAAAGAAGGCCTTCTTTCCTGGCAAGAACTCTGACAAAGAAAAGTCATAAATTCTGTTTACTATAGCCCTCCCAACTTTCTTTTCCTCTCTATAAAAGTGTTCTCCTTTCCTTGCTGTAGGAGGACTTCCACATGACTCACCATGGTTACTGACTCCAAATTGCAATTCTCTGCTGATATTGAATAAACTCATTTTTGCTTGAGAGATATCTGATAGTCTACTTGTTTTAGGTCAACAGAATCTTAAATGCACATTACTAAGTGCAAGAAGCCAATCTGAAAATGCTACATTCTAGAAAAAGGCAAAACTATGGAGACAATAAAAATATCAGTGTTGCCTGAGCTTGAGTAGGGGTAGGATGAATAGGTGGAACACAGAGGATTTTTGAGGCAATGAGAATACTCTGGATGATACCATAATGATGGTTACATATCATTAGATATCAATATTTAACCAAATCCATAGAACATACAACACAGAGGATGAACCCTCATGCAAACTATGAACTTAGGGTCATTATGATGTGTCAATGTAAGGTCATCAGTTGTTATAAATAGCCCACTCTGGTAGGGGATGTTGATAATAGGGAAGACTATTTGTGCATAGGGATAGAATATTGGGGAAATCTGTGTATCATCCTCTCAATTTTGCTGTGAACATAAGACATAACATGACTGAGCAACTTCAAAAAAAAAAAAAAGCTATGAATAGAAGGGAAGTTCCTGAACCTAGACGAAGGGCATCTATTTAAAAAACCTATAGTTAACATCATACCTAGTGATGAAAGACTAAATGTTTCCCCACAAGACTGGGAAAAAGCAAAGACGTCCACTCTCACCACTCTTACTCAATTTATTTCTGGAAGTTCTAACCACTACAATAAGACAAGAAGAGGAAATAAGGCATACAGATTGGAAAGAAAGAAATAAAATTGTCCCTATTTGCAGATGACATGACTGAATACATAGAAATTCCAAAGGAATACACAAAAAACAAAAACACTGGAACTAGTAAATTCAGCAGTGTGGCAGGATAAAAAATCAACACACACACATACACACACATCATATATCTACATGAACACCCAATGTAATTGGTGTTCAAAATCAAAACCCAAGGTAATTTACAATGTATCCAAAGAAATTCAAATACTTAGGTATACACTTAATAAAATATGTACATGATACATACACTAAAAACTACAAAATGTGATGAAAGAAATTAAGGACTTAAATAAATGTAAAAACATATACCATGTGTAGAAAAGACAAATATACAATATCACTTATATGTGGAATCTAATGAAAGGATACAAAGGAACTTATCTACAAAACAGAAATAGTTACTGATGTAGAAAACTAGTGTATGGTTACCAGGGAGGAAGGAGGGATGGGGATAAATTGCAAGACTGGGATTGACATATACACACTACTATATATAAAAATCACGATGGTGTGATCACTGACCTAGAGCCAGATATCCTGGAATGTGAAGTCAAGTGGGCCTTAGAAAGCATCACTACGAACAAAGCTAGCGGAGGTGATGGAATTCCAGTTGAGCTATTCCAAATCCTGAAAGATGATGCTGTGAAAATGCTTCACTCAATATGCCAGCAAATTTGGAAAACTCAGCAGTGGCCACAGGACTGGAAAAGGTCAGTTTTCATTCCAATCCCAAAGAAAGGCAATGCCAAAGAATGCTCAAACTACCACACAATTGCACTCATCTCACACGCTAGTAAATTAATGCTCAAAATTCTCCAAGCCAGGCTTCAGCAATGTGAGCCGTGAACTTCCTGATGTTCAAGCTGGTTTTAGAAAAGGCAGAGGAACCAGAGATCAAATTGCCCACATCCGCTGGATCATGGAAAAAGCAAGAGAGTTCCAGAAAAACATCTATTTCTGCTGTATTGACTATGCCAAAGCCTTAGACTGTGTGGATCACAATAAACTGTGGAAAATTCTTCAAGAGATGGGAATACCAGACCACCTGATCTGCCTCTTGAGAAATCTGTATGCAGGTCAGGAAGCAACAGTTAAAACTGGACATAGAACAACAGACTGGTTCCAAATAGGAAAAGGAGTTCGTCAAGGCTGTATATTGTCACCCTGTTTATTTAAGTTATATGCAGAGTACATCATGAGAAATGCTGGACTGGAAGAAACACAAGCTGGAATCAAGATTGCCAGGAGAAATATCAATAACCTCAGATATGCAGATGACACCACCCTTATGGCAGAAAGTGAAGAGGAACTCAAAAGCCTCTTGATGAAGGTGAAAGTGGAGAGTGAAAAAGTTGGCTTAAAGCTCAACATTCAGAAAACGAAGATCATGGCAACCGGTCCCATCACTTCATGGGAAATAGATGGGGAAACAGTGGAAACAGTGGCTGACTTTATTTTTCTGGGCTCCAAAATCACTGCAGATGGTGACTGCAGCCATGAAATTAAAAGACACTTATTCCTTGGAAGGAAAGTTGTGACCAACCTAGGTAGCATATTGAAAAGCAGAGACATTACTTTGCCAACAAAGGTTCGTCTAGTCAAGGCTATGGTTTTTCCTGTGGTCATGTATGGATGTGAGAGTTGGACTGTGAAGAAGGCTGAGCGCCGAAGTATTGATGCTTTTGAAGTGTGGTGCTGGAGAAGACTCTTGAGAGTCCCTTGGACTGCAAGGAGGTCCAACCAGTCCATTCTGAAGGAGATCAGCCCTGGGATTTCTTTGGAAGGAATGATGCTAAAGCTGAAACTCCAGTACTTTGGCCACCTCATGCGAAGAGTTGACTCATTGGAAAAGACTGTGATGCTGGGAGGGATTGGGGGCAAGAGGAGAAGGGGACGACAGAGGATGAGATGGCTGGATGGCATCACTGACTCAATGGACGTGAGTCTGGGTGAACTCCGGGAGTTGGTGATGGACACGGAAGCCTGGTGTGCTGCGATTCATGGGGTCCCAAAGAATCGGACATGACTGAGTGCCTGATCTGATCTGATCTGATATATAAAAATAAATAACAGTAAGGACCTACTCTCAATATTCTGTAATGGCCTATATGGGAAAAGAATCTAAAAAAGAGTGGGTATATGTAAAAGTGTAAGTGATTCACTTTGCTATACACCTGAAGATACCACAATGGTGTAAGTCAAATATATTCCAATAAGTAAAAAAAAAAAAAAAACACCATGAGTTCAACACAGTAAAGCAGTCAATTCTCCTGAAATTATTATATAGACTTAACACAGTTTTTACCAAAGTCTCAGCAATTTTTTGTAGACATAGGCAAGCTTATTCTAAAAGGTATTGATAATTAAAAGCTACAGGTCCTAGTATAGCTAAAACAATCCTGACATGGAAGAGTAAAATGGGAGTAATCACTTTAGGGTTAGGGTTAGGGTAATCACTTTGCTCATAAATCCTATGTTATAACCGGAGTGATAAAGACCTGTGCACAGATGTTCATAAAATGTTTTTCCTTATTAGCCAAATAACTACATGCAATCTAGATGTCTTTCACTGGGTCAGTGGTTAAACAAATCATGGTACATACACACCACAAAAACAAATGATGCAGGCAACAACTTGGATGAATCCCATGGGCATGCTGGGTGGGAAAAAACGCTACTTTCAAAAGGTACAGTTTCATTTATATAATTTTGAAATGTCAAAATTATAGAAATGGAAAAGAGATTAGAGATTGCTAGGTTAAGGACCAAGGAGGGAGAGTGGAAAAGAAATAGATATAGCTATAAAAAGGAAATCTGAGGTATCCTTATTGTTCTAGAACTATTCTGTATACTGTCTGTATATTCGTATATTGGGGTGGTATACACAAAAACCTACTATGTGATAAAATTGTACAGAAGTAAACAAACACTGAGACACACATGACTACAGGTAAACTTCGGAAATCAGAATGAGATAGGTGAATCAATGTCAACATTCTACTTAAGGCACTGCATTGTCTTACAAAATTCTACCATTGGAGGAAATAGTAAAGTCTACAGGGAATCTCTGTATGTTAATATGCAATTATTTCCAAAATTTTCTATTAAAAAAATCCTACTATTTTTTTCCCAAGAATAATACTGAATAATAAATAGCTTGTTTGTTGGCTGCTAATCAGGTTTGCATGAAACCTCAGGTAATAAACAGCTACAGGCCACTGCCTCAAACCAAGCTGAAGGAGATATGCTTTTTGATGTTTCCAATGGTCAGTCCACTGGAGAAGGGAATGGCAAACCACTTCAGTATTCTTGCCTTGAGAACCTCATGAACAGTATGAAAAGGCAAACTGATAGGATACTGAAAGAGGAACTCCCCAGGTCAGTAGGTGCCCAATATGCTACTGGAGATCAGTGGAGAAATAACTCCAGAAAGAATGAAGGGATGGAGCCAAAGCAAAACCAATACCCAGTTGTGTATGTGACTGGTGATAGAAGCAAGGTCCAATGCTGTAAAGAGCAATATTGCATAGGAACCTGGAATGTCAGGTCCATGAATCAAGGCAAATTGGAAGTGGTCAAACAGGAGATGGTAAGAGTGAACGTCAACATTCTAGGAATCAGCGAACTAAAATGGACTGGAATGGGTGAATTTAACTCAGATGACCATTATATCTACTACTGTGGGCATGAATCCCTCAGAAGAAATGGAGTAACCATCATGGTCAATAAAAGAGTTTGAAATGCAGTACTTGGATGCAATCTCAAAAACGACAAAATGATCTCTGTTCGTTTCCAAGGGAAACCATTCATTATCACAGTAATCCAAGTCTATGTCCCAACCAGTAATGCTGAAGAAGCTGAAGTTGAACGGTTCTACGAAGACCTACAAGACCTTTTAGAACACCCAAAAAAGATGTTCTTTTCATTATAGGGGACTGGAATGCAAAAGTAGGAAGTCAAGAAACACCTGGAGTAACAGGCAAATTTGGCCTTGGAATACGGAATGAAGCAGGGCAAAGACTAATAGAGTTTTGCCAAGAAAAAGCACTGGTCATAGCAAACACCCTCTTCCAAAAACACAAGAGAAGACTCTACACATGGACATCACCAGATGGTCAACACTAAAATCAGATTGATTATATTCTTCCCAGCCAAAGATGGAGAAGCTCTATACAGTCAACAAAAACAAGACCAGGAGGTGACTGTGGCTCAGATCATGAACTCCTTATTGCCAAATTCAGACTTAAATTGAAGAAAGTAGGGAAAACCACTACACCATTCAGGTATGACCTAAATCAAATTCCTTATGATTACTGAGTGGAAATGAGAAATAGATTTAAGGGACTAGATCTGATAGATAGAGTGCCTGATGAACTATGGATGGAGGTTCATAAAATTGTACAGGAGACAGGGATCAAGGCCATCTCCATGGGAAAGAAATGCAAAAAAGCAAAATGGCTGTCTAGGGAGGCCTTACAAATAGCTGAGAAAAGAAGAGAAGCGAAAAGGAAAGATATAAGCATCTGAATGCAGAGTTCCAAAGAATAGCAAGGAGAGATAAGAAAGCCTTCCTCAACAATTAATGCAAAGAAATAGAAGAAAATAACAGAATGGGAAAGACTAGAGATCTCTTCAAGAAACTTAGAGATATCAAGGGAATATTTCATGCAAAGATGGGCTCGATAAAAGACAGAAATGGTATGGACCTAACAGAAGCAGAAGACATTATGAAGAGGTGGCAGGAATACACAGAATAACTGTACAAAAAAGATCTTCACGACCCAAATAATCACAATGGTGTTATCACACACCTAGAGCCAGACATCCTGGAATGGGAAGTCAAGTGGGCCTTAGAAAGCATCACTCTGAACAAAGCTAGTGGAGGTGATGGAATTCCAGTTGAGCTGTTTCAAATCCTGAAAGATGATGCTGTGAAAGTGCTGCACTCAATATGCCAGCAAACTTGGAACACTCAGCAGTGGCCACAGGACTGCAAAATGTCAGTTTTCATTCCAATCCCAAAGAAAGGCAGTGCCAAAGAATGCTCAAACTACCACACAATTGCACTCATCTCACATGCTAGTAAAGTAATGCTCAAAATTCTCCAAGCCAGGCTTCAGCAATACATGAACTGTGAACTTCCAGATGTTCAAGCTGGTTTTAGAAAAGGCAGAGGAACCAGAGATCAAATTACCAACATCCGTTGGATCTTTGAAAAAGCAAGAGAGTTCCAGAAAAACATCTTTTTCTGCTTTATTGACTATGCCAAAGCCTTTGACTTTGTGGATCACAATAAACTGTGGAAAATTCTCAAAGAGATAGGAATACCAGAGCACCTGACCTGCCTCTTGAGAAACCTATATGTAGGTCAGAAAGCATCAGTTAGAACTGGACATGGAACAACAGACTGGTATCAAATAGGAAAAGGAGTATGTCAAGGCCGTATATTGTCACCCTGCTTATTTAATTCTATGCAGAGTACATCATGAGAAATGCTGGGCTGGAAGAAGCACAAGCTGGAATCAAGATTGCCGGGAGAAATATCAATAACCTCAGATATGCAGATGACACCACCCTTATGGCAGAAAGTGAAGAGGAACTAAAAAGCCTCTTGATGGAGGTGCAAGAGGAGAGTGAAAAAGTTGGCTTAAAACTCAACATTCAGAAAATGAAGATCATGGCATCCGGTCCCATCACTTCATGGGAAATAGATGGGGAAACAGTGTCAGATTTTATTTTTCTGGGCTCCAAAATCACTGCAGATGGTGATTGCAGCCATGTAATTAAAAGATGCTTACTCCTTGGAAGAAAAGTTATGACCAACCTAGATAGCATATTGAAAAGCAGAGACATTAATTTGCCAACAAAGGTCCGTCTAGTCAAGGCTGTGGTTTTTCCAGTGGTCATGTATGGATGTGAGAGTTGGACTGTGAAGAAAGTGCCTACGAATTGATGATTTTGTACTGTAGTGTTGGAGAAGACTCCTGAGAGTCCCTTGGACTGCATGGAGATCCAACCAGTCCATTCTCAAGGAGATCAGCCTTGGGATTTCTTTGGAAGGAATGATGCGAAAGCTGAAACTCCAGTACTTTGGCCACCTCATGCGAAGAGTTGATTCATTGGAAAAGACTCTGATGCTGGGAGGCATTGGGGGCAAGAGGAGAAGGGGACGACAGAGGATGAGATGGCTGGATGGCATCACCGACTCTATGGACATGAGTTTGAATAAACTCCGGGAGTTGTTGATGGAGAGGGAGGCCTGGCGTGCTGTGATTCATGGGGTTGCAAAGAGTCGGACACAACTGAGCGACTGAACTGAACTGAACCGAATGATCAGTCATTGATCACACTGGGACACACTTGACACTTTCCTAAGGAGTTATCTAACCTCCTGTGAACTCCCTGATGCTGTTAATGTGTAAGCAGGCTGCACTACCACTTCATGAATTGGCAGACAAGACTTGGGAAGGGATTGGATAGATCTTGAAATAAATAGTAGATGGAAGGGAGCTGTTTCCACTGAGATAAGATAATGGTATTATATCTGAGATCAGATCCCCAGAGGGCTTTTTTGGGACAAACAAATTGACTGTGTTGTCTGAGGTTCTAAAAGTAAGTGAAGTTTGGATCAACAGTTGACCTCAGGAGTGCTTTATAGATGCAGATAGAGGCTTGGCTGAAAGAAGGACCAACTGAACTGTCCAATAATGAGATGTACTACTTTGGGATGTAGACTGTCCTATTTTTGGAAGCATTTAAGCAGAAGTCATTAAACGTCTCAGAAATGTGGACATTTCCTTTCAATATGCAGATTCTAATACCAAAGTAATCATATAAAACACAGCTGCTGGTATTTAATTGCAACACATCTCTCGTTCCCTCACTGGCTTTTCTTTTTTTCCTGACTGGAACCTTCTCTTCTGTGATAATTGGAAGTTAAAAAAAAAAAGTACTCTGAGGTCTTGGGATCAGTGTTCTATATAGACTGCAATCTCTGCAGGAAAATTCAAGTTATTATTGTTTTTGGTGGCATGTAGGGACACAGAACCCTGCAATTACCCCCTGGACTAATCTGAGAGATTGATATGGACACAAGATAACCATTGTAGCATTATGAGAAAAACCAATTGTTTTCATGTCTGTTTTTCCTAATAAACTGTGAACTCTTTCAAGGATACCATATTTTACATTTTTAAAAAAGTTCTTCCTACACATAGTGGTTTCTCAATAGTTTCTCCATAAAATGTTTCTCAGGCATGATCAATAGCTTGTGATGTAGTTTGTATAACAAATGCTGGCCTGGCATTTCTTCCCAGGAGGAAGAAGGTGCTCGCTTCCACTTGCTTTTTTGGGTGACATCTAAGGTAGATAATGTGACTATTTCTAAAGATATCTCTCTACCATTTCCTTCATTTAATGGCAACCAGAGGGCTAAAACAATACTTTAAAGATCTGAGCTTTTGACAGAGTTCCTAGTGCTAGACACATGAATCTAGTTTGATGTCTTAGGTGTGAAAAGGGTGGGAAGGCTCTGGATATTTTCTTTAAGCTGAGGCTGGTGGGTTGGTGGACAGGGGAGGCATTTATAAATGATCAGGGCCAACTGAGTGACTTAGCACACATAGGGCCTTCTAAACTTTGGAAAACCTTGTTGATATGTGTTCCAGTATGGCATTCTCTGCTTCCCACCATCCTCCTCACTCTTGGGAGTAGGGGTATTGGGGTGGGGGAAGGAGAGGGCAATGTGTTGTTGGTCATTCAAAAAAGGAAATAGGAAATCCAAAGAGGCTAAGTTAGGAAGAGAAAAAGAAGAAGCCTGGGACCAGAGGAAGGTGTGCTAAGAAAGACTGGGCCTTCTCTTGCCCCTTGGTGAAAGGACAGGAACACCCACAGCCAGGAGTCTGGCCTTGTAGCCTATTTTAGTGGTGGGGAGGGGTACCCTGGGACACACTAGGAGCCTAAGTCTCAGCACAGCCAGACACCTGTCAGTCAGTCCTTCCAAGACTTCCCCATGGATGGCCCTGTTCTCAAAGGGATCTCTCCCAGAAAGGCATTAGTAAGATAACACGGCCTTCAGAGCGAGGTGGAGGCGGGGTGGAGGGTAGCCTAAAATTAGCCCTCTGGATCTATTCAGCCAGACTGCAGGCAGTGTTATTAACAGTGGAAACTAGGGGCTCTGCCTGCTCCAGCCCCTGGGGCAAGTAGGGGGCTCCCTTTGGAGGGGCCACCAAGGCCCAGTGCTTCACAGAGGTGTAGGGGCAGCCTGGTGAGTACCTGGAGCCTAGAATATGATAATGCTATCAGGAACAAGTGAACTCTTAGGGCTGCTGTCTGGTGAACCTATGATCACCACCCTTTGTAGTCTGTTTCCACTGGGTCTGGTTTCTGGTGGTGCTTGGGAGGTCAGTGAGGAAACCTGCCCACAGAGAGAAGGACGGGTTCCTGCTGTGTTTGTCCCAGGAAAGTATGTCTGCCTGGGCTCTGGGATTCAAATGGTCCTACTTCTTCAGGGAAATCACTGCAGTTATGCAATACAGGAAGGGGGAAGGTTTGTTTGTCTTTGTGTCCTTGTTTAGTATAATATCTAATTCATGACTAAACTTAGAAAATGAAGCTAGATCTTGCACTGTGTCTGTTTAAATATGTCTTGGTATGTCTTTGTCTCTGGGTAATATTTTTGAGGTTAATTTGTAAATAAGCTCTATTTATTTGGCTTAAAAAAAGGTAAGCACTTACAAATCAAATAATTCTAAATTAAACAATAAATTCCAGGTTCATATGAACTGGGAAATATTCAGTATTAAATACCTGATAGTAATGCTTGTTCATTGACCTATCTAGTATAGACATGTCTTAGAGTAATTAGACCACCCTCGTGACTTCCCTGGTGGCTCAGATGGTAAAGCGTCTGTCTACAATGTGGGAGACCTGGGTTCGATCCCTGGGTTGGGAAGTTCCCTGGAAAAGGAAATGGCAACCCAGTCCAGTACTCTTGCCTAGAAAATCCCATGGACGGAGGAGCCTGGTGTCCATGGGGTTGCGAAGAGTCAGACACGACTGAACGACTTCACTCACTTTAGTATTTGTGAGTATGTGTAGATGCAGAAGGATAGGCTCAAGGACAGAAAGGCAGAGCTCCTCGATGTAGGGGGGGTGGAGAGGGGAAAACAAGCATTAAAAATAGTCTATTAATGCTTGGCAGACTATTCTGGGGCCCACTGAAACCAGCCACTCTCCCAAAGGAGTTATTAACCTAAATTCACAGACACCCTCACAAGAGGGCCTTAGATAGAATTCAAAAAATCAAAAAATACAGATGATATGAACAAATACTTTTATTTCCCCTAATCTAACTGAAATTTACTACTTCCTTCAAGGATGAATGCAGGCAGCAAATAGCAATCATATTACTAGTTTCTATAACTTGGTCACCAGAAGAAATCATAGATATTTCCTTTCATATTACAGTTGTGACAGAGATCTAGAAATGTCATTTGTGCTCATTATAACTTAGAAATTATTAGTAGAACTTGTTATTTAATGTGTTAATAAAGAACTTTTATTACTACATATGCAATTTTAAAAATATTTTGATAGCTATTTTTCAATATAATTGGTTTCCTTTAATTCTATATAGCTTATGGATGGAGGGACACATATGCCTGTGGCCGATTCATGTTGATGTATGGCAAAAACCATCACAATATTGTAAAGTAATTATCCTCCAATTAAAATAGATTAATTAATCTAAAAAAGAAAGAAAAAATTAAAAATTATTCTGAGATGGGGCCAGAAACTTAACAAGATTGCCACAGAGGCTGATGTCACCAAAAAAAGAGTTTAAAACCCCTGCACTTTGGGGATCAGGAGAAGGATCCTTGCACAGAATGGCCGCACACAATAACTCTGATTAATAAACAATAGTATGGTGAGGTTAGACAATAGATGGCTTAGATTTTCTTATCCTGTCTAATGAGATGAGGTACAATTCACTCAAGTACCCAAGGCTGCTGGGGTTTATGTCTTGTTCTCCTTCTGGAGGCTCATTATATTGGCCCTGCTGTAGGCTCATAATATGACCTTGGTAAGATCTTCAGCATTTCCCTTCACACTCCCTTTCCTCTTCATTTCCCTGAACATCACTCCCCCAAGAGTAAGATATTAATATTGTAAAATAGTAAGATTTATTTTATTTAATGATTTCGTAAAGAAATCATTTCTTTACAGATCACATGATTAAGGTCGTGGAATCCAGCATGACCTCAAACCTGAGGATTCTGGGAGCTACAATACAAATGCTTGAGGCAAGGAGGAGGGATATGTGTTTGCTTTTCAGGTGGTAATAGAAAGGACAGGATGGGGAGTAGGGAAACCTGGTTTCTATTCCATCTCTAAATTTAAGTTATGGAGCTTTAACCTCAGGAGGGAGCAGCAGTCATAGAAATTGAAGACCTAAGTAATAATAATAATCATAGTGAAAATAGTTACTGAGTACTACATTCAAGTGGTATTATAAATATTTAAGATGTATTAACTCATTTAATCCTAACAATAGTCCTTGAGATAGATACTACTATTACTCTATCTTTACAAATAAAGGAATAGACACAGAGAGATTAAATGATCTGCCCTGGGTCACACAGCTACTAAGTGGTAGAGATGAGATTGAAACAGAATCCTAGACCATGTTTTACTACTTCCATATATGGACTCCCAATCTGCAGTAGGGAAAAAACAGATCCACACAGAAGGAGTTATGATACAGTGTGATGACTGCTATAGTGCTATAAGAGCAAAGACTCAAGGAAGTAACCAATCAGAGGAAGTTGCATGTGAAAGAAGAAAGCATGATATATATCAAGAGCCATAATTTCTCCTCCCTTATTGGTGGATTTTGGAGTATAAGTAGAGGAATGATAGAAAGTGAGGCTGGAGATTTTGGCCAAGGTTTTCTCATGAAGGACGTAAGCTTGGCAAGGCATCTGGGCTATACTCTGAAAGAAAGGGGAGTCATTAAAAGATTTAAAATAGAGGATTGGCGCAGACAAGGTTTATATTTTTAAGTGATCACTTTAGCCATAAGAAGAAGAAATTATTGAAAAAGTAAACTAGGAGACTACTGTAAGAGTTGATGCAAAAGATGATAGAGGCCTAGACAAAGTACAGGCAATGAGTATAAGCTTGAGAGGGGTAGCCTATAGAGGTCTCTAGGAAGTAAAATCCATATGATTTGGTAAATCAGTTAGATGGGGGTGGGAGAAAGAGTTAAAGATACCTGACATTAGTCTGGGTATTTGGTTTGTTTGACCAGTTGGATGATGATGAACTGAGATGTGGATGTAGTGTGGTGATGGTAATGGTAGTAGTGATGGTGTGATACTGCTGATTTTGAAGTACCTGAAAGAATTCAATGAATACATACCTTTGCTGAAGAGAGAGCTGGTGTACTTGGAGTAGTGGGCTTGAAATCATCCTGATAAAGGTGAAAGCTATAGCTCTAGAAGGAGAGAACACGGAAGACAAAACTATTTCAGGGGAGAACAGAGGGGGGGAAATCAGAAGAGTGTGCTGGCCAGGAAGCCAAGAGAAGACTACAAAGGAAGAAGTGTCAGATGCTTCAGAAGAGTCAGAAAAGGAAAGATCTGAGAAATAGCTAGTAGATTTAACCACAAGGATGACTTTTAAAGAACTATTCAGTTTGTGATTAAGGTGGATGGAGCCACTGCAGAGGGTGGAAAAGTGACTTGGAGGTGAAGAAGAAAAGAAAGATAGCTAGAGTAGGACAAAGGACCATAGAAGTGTTTTGTTTCCAAAGATGGCTGAGGGAGAGGAACCAGTGGAGAGACTGAAGGCACAGAGGAAGCTCACCTTTGAAGATCTAACATGTGGTAGCTCTGTTTCTCTTGGGGTTTCCCTGGTCGCTCACACAATAAAGAATTCGCCTGCAATGCAGGAGACTTGGATTTGATCCCTGAGTCAGGAAGATCTCCTGGAGAAGGAAATGGCTACCCATGCCAGTATTCTTGCCTGGAGAATCCTGTGGACAGAAAAGCCTAGTGGGCTACAGTCCATGGGGTCACAAAGAATCAGACATGACTGAATGACTAAGCATACATGCACACACACACTCTTTCTCTTAACAGTTCCATTAAGGGACAATTATTTCTGTCTTATAAATGAGGAAACTGAATCGCAAAGAAGGGAAGAGACTTGCCCAAAGGTTACTCAGATAGAAAATAGGGATGCTGAGTTGCAAACTTAGATCTGCCTGATTTCTCAAATCCTCTTGTTATAACTGTACCCAAAAAAATGGATAAATAATAAATATATGGAGTTGATGCTGACTTATAGGGGGAGCTAAAGTTTAGGGAGACCCATCCACTCACCTCACAATTTATTCTATGAAGTGTATATTTGAGGTCCCAGGCTAACAAAGAGGGGTTGAGGTCAACGGTGAATAAAAGGAGGTGTGTGGCCTTGAGCCCAGGGCTGCAGGGTATGGGATAGGATGAAAACTCGACTTCTGAAAAACCTACCAGCTTATCCTGATGACATTACAAACTGAGATGGGTGACTTTGACTTTGGAGCATTACAAACAGGACAAGAAAGGTCAAAGCATTAGGTTGAGTCAGTCACTGGGCGATGAGTGATTTTGTAGAGCCTGGGGGTAATGAAGAGACAAGAGTTGAGGGTTGAGGCAAGGCTCCAGGCTGGGTAGAGCAGAGAAGATGGGAAAATGCTTGACTCAGAGAGATGGGAAAGATTGAAGGCAGGAGGAGAAAGGGACAACAGAGGATAAGATGGTTGGGTGGCATCACCAACTCAATGGACATGAGTTTGAGCAAACCTTGGGAGATAGTGAAAGACAGGGAAACCTGGCATGCTATAGTCTATGGGGTTACAAAAAGTTGGACATGACTTAGTAACTGAACAACAACAGCAGAGAGATGGAGAAGCCATAGTTTCCAAAGAGTTGCTGGCAATCAAAGGGACTCCTGGATTGAAGTGGTCCTGGTGGAAAATCTAGTTGTCAACAGAGAGGAGGACTTGCCCTGGAAACCTCAACTATTTCTTACTATCTCTTTAAGTTTGTTTTACTTGAAGTATATTTCTTATAATGTCATTTCTTTATTTAATCATTGAATGCCATTCAGCATCCATTTCCTGAGCAACTCTGTTGCCTGAAGCATGGGACCTGAGTCTGAGTGGACATCACATATGAGGGGCTATAAAGAGGTTGAAAAGTAAAAGTGAAAGTTAGTCACATAGTTGTGTCTGACTCTTTGTGATCCCATGGATTGTAGCCTGCCAGGTTCCTCTGTCCATGGAATTCTCCCGGCAATAGTACTGGAGTGGGTTGTCGTTTCCTTTTCCAGGGGATCTCCCGACCCAGGGATCAAACCCAGGTCTCCTGCACTGCAGGCAGATCTTTACCATCTGAGCCACTAGGGAAGCCCATGAAGTTGTTGAATCTCATCTAAAAGGCTGAGAGGTAGAGTTGAGGGCCTGCCCCCATAAGACTGATGTCAGAATGCTCAGGGATGACTGCTTGACACCACAAAGCACCATTCTGTTGGCCTAGCAACTGCCAGACTAGAACCCCCTCATTAGCCCACACATTCTGAACTAAGATGCATCTACCAACTCCCTAGCCATGATGTAGGCTATGCTTGGAGTGGAGGAATAATAAGATGGATACAGGAGTCCTCACCTTGGAGTTTACACACTGATGAAGCACAGATAAGTGGAAATAAGATGTGAAAGTTCATGGCTAAGGCCTAGTTGTAATCCTTTAGAAACCCTGAGAATGGGCAGAGATTAGGGAAGGCTTCCCAGAAGTAGGAGTTTGAAGGGTAGGCAGAACAACATATGCAAAGGTACCAGGCTGTGAAATGACCTGATCTATTTTGGCAGCCATCTGTAGGGTCTGAAATAAGATGGAGTAGGAGTTAGAAGCAGGGTGCCAATGAGTGAGGAGTCTGATAGTGAAGGATAAGGGAGCAAGCATCCAGGCTTTTGATGGCAGCCCTCAGTCTTCTGTTTTTATCACCCACAGATCTGGCATATCCTCCTGCTCATAATGAGAATAGTTCTGCTCCAATCAGCCAAGGTGAAAACCTCATGGACATCACCAAGATTTTCTCCCTCCTGCAGCCTGATGATGAGGAGGACACCAACACAGGAGAGAAACAAGCTCTCAATCAAGCAGTGTACAACAATGATTCCTATACTTTGGACCAGCTTTTGTGCCAGGAGCGTTACAAAAGATTTATCAACAGTAGGAGTGGCTGGGGTGTCCCTGGGACACCCTTGCGCTTGGCTGCTGCTTATGGCCACCTTAGCTGCCTGCAGGTCCTCCTGGCACATGGTGCTGATGTTGACAGCTTAGACGTCAAGGCACAGACACCACTTTTTACCGCTGTCAGTCATGGCCATCTGGACTGCGTGCGTGTGCTTTTGGAAGCTGGTGCCTGTCCTGGTGGTAGCATCTACAACAACTGCTCTCCTGTGCTCACAGCTGCCCGTGATGGTGCTGTTACCATCCTGCAGGAGCTCCTGGGTCATGGTGCAGAGGTCAATGTCAAGGCGAAACTACCAGTCTGGGCATCGAACATAACTTCATGTTCTGGCCCCCTCTATTTGGCTGCAGTCTATGGTCACCTTGATTGTTTCCGCCTGCTTTTGCTCCATGGGGCAGACCCTGACTACAACTGTACTGACCAGCGCCTACTGGCTCGAGTCTCACGGCCCCGCACCCTCCTCGAAATCTGCCTCCACCATAATTGTGAGCCAGAGTACATCCAGCTGTTAATTGATTTTGGTGCTAACATCTACCTTCCATCTCTCTCTCTGGACCTGAACTCACAATATGATAAAGGCACTGCATTGTTGGTACAGGCCCGAGGTGAGTGTCAAGCAGACCAGCTCTAATAGGTCTCCTGGCTTGGATGTCCCAGGGACACAAATCACCCCCAAAGTTAATATTTCTGGGGTGAATTGGAGAAAGCACCATTGTCTTCCCTTTCTTGGGGCCCCAGTAGAAAAGAGGTTACAGATTCCTTTTTAGAGAAAGGCAGTGGCACCCCACTCTAGTACTCTTGCCTGGAGAATCCTATGGACGGAGGAGCCTGGTGGGCTGTCGTCTATGGGGTCACACAGAGTCGGACACAACTGAAGTGACTTAGCAGTCACTAAGATGAGGTAAGGTTTGCACAATCCCAATTTGTGGTTCTGGCTCTGCCAATGACAGTTTTGTGGCCTTGAACATGCTCTCTCTAGGCTTCAGTGTGTCCCCATTGGTACCATGCATTTTAGGGCAGGAAGCGGGACATTTCTTAGAAGGGAAAGATCAGTTAGGGCTGCAGTAGCCAGGGCAGGGTGGATGTAGGCTTGAGTGGGAGAACTACACTGAGAATTGCTTCTCAAAACCTGTTTTTCCTTACTGTAGCCACTCCACGGTCACTACTATCACAGGCTCGTTTAGTTATCCGCAGATCCTTGTGCCACACCAGCCAGCCACAGGCCATCGACCAGCTGGATATTCCCCCCATGTTGATTAGCTACCTCAAACACCAACTGTAATCTTGCAGCCTGCCCAGAAACCTACAATGCCTCCAAGAAATCACCTGGGGACCCAGGTAGCTGGAGAGAACTACAGCTCTACACACTCACCCAAAGCTGCTCTCCTGTATTATCCTCCACAATAAAATCCTCAGGGAATAAATCCTGGGGGCTGTTGTGTCTGGTGTGTGTTAGGTTGGAGGGGGCACAGAGTTCACTGGGGGAAGGTGTCTGGTTGGTCATGGGAAAGAATTATAGTGATCTGGGATTCAACAGGCATAGGAGCCTGACTACTGAAAGATAAGACTAACCCAGTAGCCTATACCTCCCCACCAAGATCCTTGAAACAACTGGCACCGTAATGTCCTAGGAGCAAGGTCCTGAAGAAAGCAGGTAAGTATAAGGGTAGCATCATCTTGTTCAGCCCTGTGTCTCCATTGACTCTCTGGCTGCTATTGTTACTGAACCAAACTTGGGTCCACAACCAATCTATTGACACCAGGTTGTGGTGAATGAAAGCCACCTTTTCAGGGGCTGTTGCCTGTCAAGACCAGCTTGACAAGCAGGGTTTCTGAAAGTACGATATGGCAAGAGAATGAGAAACAAGGCACAAGAATTCAGAGAAAAGTGAGGATCAGGGGACCAACACCACTCCAAGGTGAAGGCGCCGAAACTGAATCTAAGCCAGCTTTATTATACTTTCAGCTGTGAATGAAATAATATGCAGGGAGTTAAATTATAATATATGTGGCCTTCAGGGCCAAAGAACAAAATGATCATTAACCATTGAGTAATTAAGAAACAGTTATCAATAACAAATCAGTAACTAAGACTAATATTCTTATCTATAGATTTTCCACCAGATACATAAAACATGTGACTCTGAGACGCCAGTTGAGAAACAGTCTGGGGTTGGTTTTCTGACCCCAGGATCATATCTTGTTTTCAAGATTATGAACTGTTCCCTCTGGACTTGTTCCAAGAGTCTCATGCCTTATAGCATCCAGTTTATCAATAATTATACATTTCTTTTGCAGCCTTGCCAGGGCCTGCTTTTCTTTTATTCTTCCTGTCTCCTACAGTTGCCAAACACTTTATTTGAGTCAAATGACCAAGGAGTCTCCCATTCACTCACCTTGAATCATAGGCTGCATTATTGCTAGTCTATTTTATAGTCAAGATCTAGCTAGGAACACAAATTACCAAATATTTATGACAACAGATTTAACATGGAAAATGGTTACATAGGTGATAGGCAGAGGATCTAAGGACAGGAAGTTATAGATTAGTCATAGCAGGAGTCTAACACCATCCTTAGGCTGAAGGGGTAAGGGAAGAAGTATGTCCAGAGTCTAGGGACTTGGGTCATCTGATGAAAAGTGAAATCACAGGTCTATCATGGATTATCCAAACAAGAAGAAAGGAAGAAACGCCCTCTCCTTTACATCATTCTTGCCCATCAGTCTGCTTCCAGTGTCTCACTGGAGAAAACTAGAGGTCAAATAATATGAGAGCTTGGGAAACACAATATAGAGGGGTCAGCCCCTCTTGCAACATCTGGCAGAGCAGGACAAGGTGAAAAGTGGACAGTGGAAGGAGGTGGTATGACCTGAGCCAGGAATTGGATCACACAGCAGAACTGGAAGTATACTGACAGCAGAAGCCATAGAAGAGACACCGCAGAGATGCCACCAAAGGCACAAAAGGTATAGCTTAAGTACCCTGGCTTCCCCACATTTCTTACCCTCCCATCAGTGCCTTCCATTGGTTGAACCCAACCAGAAGGTGGTTGACGAGGAAGCCTGGGAAATACAGCCTGCAGTGGTCAGTCAGCCTATGGTGTGGAGAAGAACAGGGGAAGGAGGCAAAAGGGGCCTGAACCAGCACAGATAGCCACCCAAATCCAGATCTAGACACCTTCAATTTTGCTAAATCTTCATCCTTTCACAGTACCTTCTTTTATATCTCCTGGACAACTGTGGGTGAGGATATGGATGAGCAGTTAAAGAGATACAAGGTGAAGGCATAGAGGATGCAAGCCCAGATAATAGCTATGTGGAAAGTACTTTTGATGTTTAGAGCTTTTCCTGAGAGCTGCCTTGACAGACCCACCCCCAACACCCCATAATTATCTCCTATCGTGCAAGATGGGAGGCAGGGAATGGGCTCGAAAATTACTTGCCTCTCCTTCTTACCACCCGCACACTCCCTAGCTCCTAGGGCTTGAGAGCCATTAGAAAGGAAGGCAAGAAAACTGGCCATCTATCCCCATGGCCCTGCCCCACACAGACTCCAGACTTTCAAATGCATAAGGCATTTTGGATGGCAGTGCAACTGTTTATGTCCAAGAAACAAGAGAAGTAAAGGACTGGAATATACTATAAACACAGATTTCAGGGCAGAGAGCCACAGGTATCTTTTACCTTTCCTTCAATCTGGGTTCCTGATGGGTGAGGTGTCTGGGACCCCACTCCTTGCTCTGTTCCCCATCCCCTTAGTCAAGGTTTAGGAGATTTGGAGTCAAGTTCAGCAGCCCCATCTATTGGGTTGGCCACAAAATTCATTTGGGTTTTTCTGTAAGATATTATGGAAAAACCTGAATGAATTTTTTGGCCAGCCCAATACTTTAGGACCCTGGGAAAATACACCCTTCAAATGGGGCCTGCCCAGAGTAGCCTCTCCTGTGCAACCTAGAATACAGATTTTCTGGTTGACCTTTGAAAACGTGTGGATACTCTTGGCATGCCAGAAGACTTGCATTTGATGAGAATGTAGGAGCACATCAAATCCTAGACAGAGAGGAAAGGCTGAAACTCTATGCCCTATTTCCAAGATAAGCAGATTGAGAACCTTTCAAAATTAAGTGCCCATGTTATTCGTAGCTCAGCTCTCGAGACCTCTGAGCTATTGTTCTTCTACTTGCTTGTGCTTCTATGAACAGAAACAACTTAAAAGCCTGGTACCTTGGTCTCTTTCCCACCCAGACAAGAGACCAGGAGTTAAAATGGATCATCTCAAATGCTGATGATGAACCTTCTGAGGCAACTTTCCCTAGGAGATATGAGAAGGAGGTGCCTGGAATGAAAGCTCACTCTTGGCCTTTAGTCTCTTGTTGGCACTGCCCCTAGATGATAATCTAGCTTCCTTCCTATCCCCCATTACAATCACCAGTTTCCAGGTACTTTGTTTTCCCAGTTAGATCTTGACTATAAGCTAGACTAGTGGGAATGCAGCTTCCAAGAAAGCCAAACTTTAACCCTTCTCTCCCTCTCTCCCTGTCTCCTTCTAACATTTATTTTCCTTTCTTCTCTCCCTATGTCATACCCTCCCTTCTATACTGGAGTTGCCATGAGCCTAGGGCTGGCTCTGCTCTGCACATGACACTAACAAGTCTGCATTCTTTCCTGCAATAGGAAAATTATTTTGCTTTATTCAGAAATGTGGCTACCAAAGACAAGATACAAACTGCAAATGGTCCACTGTCTGCAGAAACCAGAGAGTTCTCTCCTTCAGCTACTAATTTGAGGCAAAGGATAATGGAATAGGTGGTGTTTGATTTTGGCCTTGAATGGTAGAAAATATTGTAATTGGTAGAGAGTGAAAAAAAAAAGGTATTAGTGGGGGAAAATCAGTCAACAAAGACATTGTTGCTGTTCAGTCGCTCAGTTGTGTCTTTATGACACAATGGACTATAGTATGCCAGGCTTCTCTGGCTTTCACCATCTCCGAGAGTGTGCTCAAACTCATGTCCATTGAATCAGTGATGCCATCCAACCATCTTGTCCTCTGTCATTCACTTTTCCTCCTGTCTTCAATCTTTCTCATCATCAGGGTCTTTTCCAATGAGTCGGCTCTTCACATCAGGTGGCCAAAGTATTGGAGCTTCAGCCTCAGCATCAGTTCCTCCAATGAAAACTCAGGATTGATTTCCTATAGGATTGACTGGTTTGATTTCCATGTATTCCAAGGGACTCTCAAGAGTCTTCTCCAACACCACAGTTCAAAAGCATCAATTCTTTGGTGCTCAGCTTTCTTTATAAACCAACTCTTACATCCATACAAGACTATTGAAAAAGCTACATAACTTTGACTAGATGGACCATTGTAAGAAAAGAAATATCTGTGCTTTTTAATATTCTGTCTAGGTTTATCATAGCTTTTCATCCAAGGAGCAAGTGTCTTTTAATTTCATGGCTTCAGTCACCATCGGCAGTGATTTTTAGAGCCCAAGAAAATAAAGTCTGTCAGTGTTTCCATTGTTGCCCCATCTGTTTGCCATGAAGTGATGGGACTGGATGCCATAATCTTAGTTGTTTGAATGTTGAGATTTAAGCCAACTTTTTTACTCTTTCACTTTCATCAAGAGGCTCGTTAGTTCCTCTTCACTATCTGTCACAAGTGTGGTGTCATATGCATATCTGAAGTTATTGATATTTCTCCTGGCAATCTTGATTCCAGCTTGTGCTTCATTCAGCCAAACATTTCACATGATATACTGTGCATGTAAGTTAAATAAACAGGGTGACAATATACAGCCTTGACTACTCCGTTCCCAATTTGGAACCAGTCTGTTGTTCCATGTCTGGTTCTAACTGTTGTTTCTTAACCTGCATACAGGTTTTGCAGGAGGCAGGTAAGGTGGTCTCATATTCCCATAGCTAAGATTTTCCACAGTTTGTTGGGATCCACACACTCAAAGGCTTTAGCATAGTTAATGAATCAGAACTAGGTGTTGTTTTCTGAAATTCCCTTGCTTTTTCTATGTTCCAACGGATGTTGGCAATTTGATCTTTTGTTCCTCTGCCTTTCCTAAATCCAGCTTGAACATCTGGAAGCTCACGATTCACATACTGTGAAGCCTAGCTTGGAGAATTTTGAGCATTATCTTGCTAGCATGTGAAATGAGTGCTCAACATTCAGAAAACTAAGATCATGACATCCAATCTCATCACTTCATGGCAAATAGATGGGGAAACAGTGGAAGCAGTGGCTGACTTTATTTTTCTGGGCTCCCAAATCACTGCAGATGGTGATTGCAGCCATGAAATTAAAAGACGCTTTCTCCTTGGAAGGAAAGTTATGACCAACCTAAACAGCACATTAAAAAGCAGAGACATTACTTTGCCAACAAAGGTCCATTTAGTCAAGGCTATGGTTTTCCCAGTAGTCATGTATGGATGTGAGAGTTGGACTATAAAGAAAGCTGAGCACCAAAGAATTGATGCTTTTGAACTGTGCATTGGAGAAGACCCTTGAGAGTCCCTTGGTTGCAAGGGGGTCCAACCAGTCCATCCTAAAGGAGATCAGTCCTGGGTATTAATTGGAAGGGCTGATGTTGAAGCTGAAACTCCAATACATTGGCCACCTGTTCTGGAGTGCTGACTCATTTGAAAAGACCCTGATGCTGGGAAAGATTGAGGGCAGGAGGAGATGGGAACGACAGAGGATGAGACGGTTGGATGGCATCACCGACACAATGGACATGGGTTTGGGTGGACTCTGGGAGTTGGTGATGGACAGGGAGGCCTGGCATGCTGCAGTTCATGGGGTTGCAAAGAGTCAGACACGACTGAGCAACTGAACTAAACTGAAATGAGTGCAATGATGTGGATGTTTGAACATTCTTTGACATTTCCCTTCTTTGGGGTTGGAATAAAAACTGACCTCTTTCAGTCCTGTGGTCACTGCTGAGTTTTCCATGTTTACTGGCATATTGAGTGCAGCACTTTAATAGCATTATCTTTTAGGACTTGAAGTAGCTCAGCTGGAGTTTCATCACCTCTGCTAGATGTTTGTAGTGATGCTTCTTAAGGCCCACTTGACTTCCCACTCCAACATGTCTGATTCTAGGTGAGTGATCACACCATTGTGGTTATCTGGGTCATTAAGATCTTTATTGTATAGCTCTTCTGTGTATTCTTGTCACATCTTCTTAGTATCCTCTGCTTCTGTTATGTCCATACCATTTCTCTCCTTTATTGTGCCCATCTTTGCAAGAAATGTTTCCTTGGTATATCTAGTTCTCCTGAAAAGATCTCTAGTCTTTCTACTGTTTCTTTGCACTGTTCACTTAGGAAGGTTTTCTTATCTCTCCTTGCTATTCTTTGGAACTCTGCATTCAGATGGGTATATCTTTCCCTTCCTCCTTTGCCTTTAGCTTCTCTTCTTTTCTCAGCTCTTTGTAAGGCCTTGTCAGACAACCATTTTTCCTTTTTGCATTTCTTTTTCTTGGGGATGGTTTTGATCACCATCTCCTGTACAATGTTACAAACCTCCATCCATAATTCTTCAGGCACTCTATCAGATCTTATCCTTTGAATCTATTTGTCACTTCCACTGTGTAATTGTAAGGGATTTGATTTAGGTCATACCTGAACGGCCTAGTGGTTTTCCCTACTTTCTTCAATTTAAGTCTGAATTTTGCAATAAGGAGTTCATGATCTGAGCCACAGTCAGCTCCCAGTCTTGTTTTTGCTGACTGTATAGAGCTTCTCCATCTTTGGCTGCAAAGAATAGAATCTGATTTTGATATTGACCATCTGATAATGTCCATGTGTAAAGTTGTCTCTTGTGTTGTTGGAAGAAGGTGTTTGCTATGACCAGTGTGTTCTCTTGGCAAAACTCTGTTAGCCTTTGCCCTGTTTCATTTTGTACTCCAAAGCCAACTTGCCTGTTACTCCAGGTATCTCTTCACTTCCTGCATTCCAGACCCCTATGATGAAAAGGACATATTTTTTTGGTGTTGGTTCTAGAAGGTATTGTAGGTCTTCATAGAACTGTTCAACTTAAGTTTCTTTGGCATTAGTTGTTGGGGCATAGATTTGGATTACTGTGATATTGAGTGGTTTGCCTTGGAATCAAACCGAGATCATTTTGTCATTTTGAGATTGCATTCAAGTACTGCATTTTGGATTCTTTTGTTGACTATGAAGGCTACTCCATTTCTTCTAAGGGATTCTTGACCACAGTAGTAGATATAATGGTGATCTGAATTAAACTCACCCATTCCAGTCCATTTTAGTTCACTGATTCCTAAAATGCCGATGTTCACTCTTGCCATCTACTGTTTGGCCACTTCCAATTTACCTTGATTCATGAACCTAGCATTCCAGGTTCCTATGCAATATTGTTCTTACAGTATTGGAATTTACATTCACCACCAGACACATCCACAATTGGGCGTTGTTTCCGCTTTGCCCCAGCTTCTTCATTCCTTCTGGAGCTATTTTCTGCTCTTCTGCAGTAGCATATTGGTCACCTAACAACCTGGAAAATTCATTTTTCAGTGTCACGTATTTTTACCTTTTCATACTGTTCACCAAAATCACAACTAGCTCCTGAACAACTATTGACAAGAGAATGTTGGACCCCACAAAAGAAAGATATTCTGCATCCAAGGACAAAGGAGAAGCCCCAACAATTTGGTAGCAGGGGCATAACATGTTTAAAATCAAATCTCATACCCACCAGAGATGCTCGGAGGGCACAAGCAAAACCTCATGCACACCAGGACACAGAGAAAGAAGCAGTGACCTCCACAAGAGACTGAGCCAGAACTGCCTTTGAAAAGTGTTTGACTGTCTCCTGTGGAGGCATGGGCCAGCAGTGGCCTGCCATGGGGACAGCGGCTCTGGTAGCAATGGTCCTGGGAGGCACAGTGTGTGGCATAAGTCCTTTGGAGGAGGTTGCCATTTCATGCAAAGATGGACTCGATAAAAGACAGAAATGGTATGGACCTAACAGAAACAAAAGATATTAAGAAGAGGGGCAAGAATACATAGAAGAACTGAACAAAAAAGATCTTCATGACCAAAATAATCATGATGGTGCGATCACTCACCTAGAGCCGGAGATCCTGGAATGTGAAGTCAAGTGGGCCTTAGAAAGCATCACTACGAACAAAGCTAGTGGAGGTGATGGAATTCCAGTTGAGCTCTTTCAAATCCTGAAAGATGATGCTGTGAAAGTGCTTCACTCAATATGCCAGCAAATTTGGAAAACTCAGCAGTGGCCACAGGACTGGAAAAGGTCAGTTTTCATTCCAATCTCAAAGAAAGGCAATGCCAAAGAATGCTCAAACTACCACACAATTGCACTCATCTCACACACTAGTAAAGTAATGCTCAAAATTCTCCAAGCCAGGCTTCAGTAATATGTGAACCGTGAACTTCCTGATGTTCAAGCTGGTTTTAGACAAGGCAGAGGAACCAGAGATCAAATTGCCAACATCCGCTGGATCATGGAAAAAGCAAGAGAGTTCCAGAAAAGCATCTATTTCTGCTTTATTGACTATGCCAAAGCCTTTGACTGTGTGGATCACAATAAACTGTGGAAAATTCTGAAAGAGATGGGAATACCAGACCACCTGACCTGCCTCTTGAGAAATCTGTATGCAGGTCAGGAAGCAACAGTTAGAACTGGACATGGAACAACAGACTGGTTCCAAATAGGTAAAGGAGTGCATCAAGGCTGTATATTGTCACCCTGCTTATTTAACTTCTATGCAGAGTACATCATGAGAAACGCTGGGCTGGAAGAAGCACAAGCTGGAATCAAGGTTGCCGGGAGAAATATCAATAACCTCAGATATGCACATGACACCACCCTTATGGCAGAAAGTGAAGAGGAACTAAAAAGCCTCTTGATGAAAGTGAAAGAGGAGAGTGAAAAGTTAGCTTAAAATTCAACTTTCAGAAAACGAAGATCATGGCATCTGGTCTCATCACTTCATGGGAAATAGATGGGGAAACAGTAGAAACAGTGTCAGACTTTATTTTTTGGGGCTCCAAAATCACTGAAGATGTTTACTGCATCCATGAAATTAAAAGATGCTTACTCCTTGAAAGGAAAGTTATGACCAACCTAGATAGCATATTCAAAAGCAGAGACATTACTTTGCCAACAAAGGTCCGTCTAGTCAAGGCTATGGTTTTTCCAGTAGTCATGTATAGATGTGAGAGTTGGACTCTGAAGAAAGCTGAGCACCAAAAAATTGATGCTTTTGAACTGTGGTGTTGGAGAAGACTCTTGAGAGTCCCTTGGACTGAAAGGAGATTCAACTTGTCCATTCTAAAGGAGATCAGTCCTGGGTGTTGCTTGGAAGGAATGATGCTAAAGCTGAAACTCCAGTACTTTGGCCACCTCATGTGAAGAGTTGACTCATTGGAAAAGACTGTGATGCTGGGAGGGATTGGGGGCAAGAGGAGAAGGGGACGACAGAGGATGAGATGGCTGGATGGCATCACTGACTCGATGGACGTGAGTTTGAGTGAACTCCGGGAGTTGGTGATGGACAGGGAGGCCTGGCATGCTGGAGTTCATGGGGTCACAAAGAGTCGGACATGACTGAGTGACTGAACTGAACTGAACTGAACTGAATATCATCTTTTTTTTTTAATTTTATTTTATTTTTAAACTTTACAATATTGTATTAGTTTTGCCAAATATCGAAATGAATCCACCACGGGTATACCTGCGTTCCCCATCCTGAACCCTCCTCCCTCCTCCCTCCCCTACCCTCCCTCTGGGTCGTCCCAGTGCACCAGCCCCAAGCATCCAGTACCGTGCATTGAACCTGGACTGGCGACTCGTTTCATACATGATATTATACATGTTTCAATGCTATTCTCCCAAATCTGCCCACCCTCTTCCCTCTCCCACAGAGTCCATAAGACTGATCTATACATCGGTGTCTCTTTTGCTGTCTCGTACACAGGGTTATTGTTACCATCTTTGTAAATTCCATATATATGCGTTAGTATACTGTATTGGTGTTTTTCTTTCTGGCTTACTTCACTCTGTATAATAGGTTCCAGTTTCATCCATCTCATTAGAACTGATTCAAATGTATTCTTTTTAATGGCTGAGTAATACTCCATTGTGAATATCATCTTTTATATGGTTTCTGGGAGAGTCAGATCTCCTGGTTCTGGTCTCCCTTTGCCAATCCCTTCCTCTCGTAGTTTGTAAGCTCCTATTCCTTACTCTTCTCTCACACCCTTCATCATCAAGTCTGGCCAGTTCTATTTTCCAAATACATCTAGAACTCAATTACTTCTCCGCATGTCTACTGCTTCTCCCTTGGTCTGAGCCACCATTACCTCTCAACTGGATCCCTTTAGGGGCCTCCATTTGGTCTCACTGCTTCCTTCCTTGATGCTACAACTCCCTAGCCATTTTACTAAGACCATGTCAACTTCTCAACTCAAAATCTGCAAAGCTTAGTCTTTAAATAATGTACAAAGTCATATGCCATCTACCTCCCATGTCCTCTCTGACCCCCTCTTCTACCACTTTTCCCCACACTCACTCTGCTGTAGCTATACTGGCTCCCTTGTTGTTCCTCTAACATTCCAACATGTTCCCACCTTAGCATCTTTTTTAGTTGTTGTTCCTTGGGCCTGTACTGCTTCTCTTCCACATATTCTCATAGTTTGCTCCTTCAGTTCCCTCGGATCTTTGCTTGACTTTCACCTTTTCAATAAGTGCTACCTCAACTGCCCTATTTAAAGCAGTATTCTCCCACCGGTACTCCTTGTACCCCTTTCCTGGTCTATTTCTCTTCATGTCATTTATTGCCTTCTGACATACAATATACTTTACTTATGTATTTTGTTACTTGTCTGTCAGCCCTCATGGAGCTTTCATTAGCATGATGAGAAATAGACAATAACTTAAAGGGGTGGGATGAGGTGGGAGGTGGGAGGGAGATTCAAGAGGGAAGGGACATACATATACCTATGGTTGATTCATGTCAATATATGGCAGAAGTCAACAAAATATTGTAAAGTAATGATCCCCTAATTAAAAATAAATAATTTTTAAATGACTATAAAAATAATATACCAGGAAGTGATAAATTCTGTGGGTAAGAATAAAAGGACAATTAAAGGATTGGAGAATGAAGGAGGTAGGAAAAGGGATTTTCTATTTTCTATTTCAAGTATCCAGGGAAAGTTTCACTAATAAGGTGACACTTGAAAGATATCTGGAGAAAATGAGGCACAAACTATGTCAGTATTCAGAGGAAAAACATTAGGGGTACTCTGAACAGCACATGCAAAGTTCTCAGAAGGGGAACTTTAAAACAAGTCAAACTCAGACTGTCCTAAACAGAATCATTACATCCTCTAATCCTATTCCTATATTCTTCAGTTTAGTAGATGGTAACCTCATCAAGTGCCTTGCCCAAGTCAGATACTGCAGGGCATTAGTCAGATTGGCTGTGTGCCTCCTCCACTACACTGGATGCCCTGAGGCCATAAACTGTGTCTAGCTTATCACCATGGATGTGGCACCAAACACATCATCTGGTGCAGATGAGAATGACAACATCACATTTCAATAGTTGGTGTTGGCAATTAAGCTCAATATTAGACCTAAAGGTGTCTTGTTTGACTATGTTCAGCAAACACATGATTAGCACTAAGTCTGTGCTAAACTCTCTTTTGGATGCAGAGGGTATAAGTATGAAAGAGACCCCCTTCTCTGGGAAACTTGGTGTGTCTGTGCTCAATCAAAAATAATCTCTGGGTGGGAGAGATAAAATAGTGGAGAAGGACCCTAAGTTCACACCCTCTAATGAGCACACCAAATCACAAGTAACTGCTGAACAACCATCTATAAAAAAGACTGGAACCTACCAAGAATAGAAATTCTACATCCAAAGACATAAAGAAGAAACCCAATGAGACAGAAAGAGGGGCACACTTGCAATATAATTAATTCCCCAGGTGGGCAACCCATAAACTAGATAACAATTGTATCACAGAAGTTCTCCCAGAGGAGTGAGAGTTCAGAGCCCCATATCAGGCTCCCCACCCTGGGGGTTTGGCATTGGGGGGAGGGGCCCCTAGAGCATCTGGCTTTGAAGACCAGGAGAGGTTGAGTGCAGGACCTCCACAGAACTGGGGGAAATAGAAATTCCACTCTTGGAGAGTGCACACAAGGTCTAGTGCTCACCAGGACCCAGGGCAAAATCAGTGACATCATAGGAGCCTGGATCAGACTTACCTATGTGTTTTGGAGAGTCTCCAGCTGAGGCAGGGGTAAGCTGTGGCTCACTGTGGGAAAAGGAAACTGGAGGCAGAGGTACTTAAGAATATTCATCAGCATGAATTAGCCTGGAAATCACCCATGAGCCAATCCTACTCATGGTGCCAATTGTCTCGCTGTTCACACTGTGTGCACTGTTCGCTGAACCCAGGGTAAGCAAGGCGCGAGCTAAGAGGCTGGAAAGAGACTCAAGGAACTTTAGGAATTGCAGACACATTTACTCTTTCCTGACTTCTCTGGTGGCTCAGAGGGTAAGGCATCTGTCTCCAATGCAGGAGACCCGGGTTCAATCCCTGGGTCAGGAAGATCTCCTGAAGAAAGAAATGGCAACCCACTCCAGTATTCTTGCCTGGAAAATTCCTTGGATGGAGGAACCTGGTAGGCTACAGTCCATGGATCGCAAAGAGTCGGACACGACTAAGCGAATCCACTTTCTTTTATTCTTTCCTGGCTGGCATGGCAGCCATAACACAGTCTCTCTCTTGGCTGATGCAGCAGCCATAGCAGCATCCACAACATAACCATAATGTAGCTGTTATACAGAGCCATAGCATAACCTCATATAACATAACCATGATGTTGCTCCAGTGTAACCCCAAAGAAGTAGTAGCTAGGGCTTTCATGGTGAAGCTTATACAGGGGTACTGCACAAAGTAGCCATAACCAAATGAGTACCTTGTAATGCACATGTGCAGTGCTATAAGTGATCTCAGCTATTACATAACCGTGCAAAGTCATTGTTTACAGAACATGGGGCAAGAGGGCATGAGAGCATGGGGTGAGAGAGCCTGACTGGCACCATCTTGCTAATTTCCCCACACCTACTTTTCTAACTTGTTTAACTTGACATAACCATCAAGGCCATCCTCCATGAATCTTTGATGCCCCTCCCCCTCCCCCTGGAGAGAAGGAATCTTTTCATCTGCAGTGCTCCAGATCACCTTTGCTAGACCTCTAGTCTACCTTTCAGCTCCTCTCAGAACTCTATCCCCAATTTCCCCCTTCTCCCAGAATGTTATCACTGTACCCACTTCTCCCAATGCTTATCACCAGGCCTGCCATAGAGGAGGTGCCCATGGAACATTTGGGGAAGAAAGAAATGAGCACTGTAGTCATGTGAATCAGTCTATGTTTATAGAGTTGCCTCTAAACAGCCTGCACATCTGTTCTCATGGGTTTTTCACCACAGGAACAAGGTATTGAGCAGCAGAGAGATTATCTCCACTTTGTAGGTGAAGAAACTTAAGGACATATTCTTGCTCTCCACCACCAGCCCCTGTAGTGACCAAACAAGTTGATTGTGTGTCAGTCTGCATGTATAATGGGGGCCTGGAGGGCACTCTCTTCAAGAAAGCAGTTTGAGGTATAAGTTTATGCCCACACTTGGTCTTGCCATACATTGTTCCTGGGGAGGAGTGGGCCATACAAACAAGGAGCTGTGCCATCCCCCATAACCTCCCTTCTACCTTAATGTGCATATATACAATCTTCACCTGAGACTTAGAAATATCAGCACCAAGAAGAAGTGCACCCATCTGGGACCTCTTTATCATGTCAAAAATTATTTTCATTTTCTGCAATCCCTATTTCTTTTGGGCCCAGCCCAATGTCAAATACTTATCAGTCCCAAATCTGACTGCTGTGGAATATTGTTGGTAGCTGGGTAGAGGATATTGAGGACTAGCTCCTCTGACAGGAGCAGTGCATCAGTGCCCCTCACCTCAGTGTTATTTCAAGCCCACCACTTTACTACTCTGTACATCTCATCTTCCTGCTCCCACAGCTGAAACTATCCTGGCCCTGTGTTTCCCTGGACTCCAGATTTAGAAACTGTCTCCTCCAAATTGTAGTCTTTGGTCTACTCCAGAGAATCAAGGTTCTGGGTGAAATGGGAACAGGTGGCAGGCAACCAGAGGCATGGGGCAGTGAAGAAGTTTATGAAGGAGGTACTGGGAAAAAAGACACCTCCAAATCAGGTCCAATAAATGAGAATCAGGGCTTTACAGAGCAGGAAATCACATCTCCAGGGAAACATTACAGTCCAGCCATCTAAATGGGGAAACTGAGGCTAGCCACTTGTCCAACAAAGTTGCACAATGAGCCAGCCGCAGCCCCCTTCTCTCTGACATTTATTTGGACCTAAGATGATGAGAGGAGGTATGATGTTCAAATACTGATGTTTGTTGACAAAGTATAGAATGTCATGGAAAGTCATGTAATATTATAAAAAAATTGAGTTGAACTGTCAGAGTTGGAAGACTCTATATGCTTGACCAGTTTTACACCCTCCTTGTGGAGATGGTGTGATGGTCTGGCCCACAAGATAAAATGGACTGGCTAAGGTCATACAGCAAGTCTGAGGCAGAGCTGGAGCAGATCCCAGCCCTAGCAACCGTGTAACTTCCTTTGGTCCACACACGCAGGGGCAGTAGTCCTCCTCTTACCAGTTTAGCAGCTGGATCTTTTCAAGGCAAATAGAACCCAATAGAGCAACAGACAGCACTCCTTCTGCAATGCAAAAAATGGTAGGCATCCTTCTCTAATCCCTCCCCTCTCCTCAACTGTACCACTTCCGCCCCTCCTCACCCCCCTCCCCTGCTTTTTTAGACATTCACAGAGTTTTAGGGCTGGGCCTTCTGGATACTCCTGAGCTAGTGGTAGAACTGGATTCTTTGTTGCCTCAGCTCACCTGGCCCTGACAGCCACTAATGCCATTTAATGCCCTCAGGCTAGAGACCCAAATTCAGGCTGGCCCCCTACCACATCCCAGACACATCAGCAGCAAGGCTGCTACAGGCCTCCTCATTCCACCTTCAACTTTGACCTCCAGTCTGAGCCCAGACAAGATTTTTCTCTCAATACCCAGGTTTTTCAGGGATAGGGAACTGCACAAAGCCTAGCTCAACATCAAAGGGCTGAGAAGGCCACTAGAGACATTGGGGATCCCCTCAAGTTCCATAAAAAGTGGGAAATTAGGGTGAGAGTCAATCACGGAAACAGGTCTTTACAAAGAAGAAAAGTGAAAGCAGCCCTGGACTGGGAGCCCGGGTCCTGAATTCCAAATCTGCCCCAGTTACTAGCAGGATAGGTGACCTTGGGGAAGCACTCTCTCTTCTCTGGGCAGCAACAGACTTTTCATTAACTGGCAGAAGCTGGACTCTATGGTCTCTTAAGGCTCCAGTGTGCCGAAAAGGCGGAGGAAGCTGGGACGCTGGAGCTGCAACTGACTTTCCTGGCAGGTGGGTCCCTCTGAGCGGCTCCGGGGCAGGCGCCCGGGGCCTTGATTCTATGCCTAAGGAGGGGGCCGGCAAAGTGCAGGGGGTGCTCTGTAGTCCCCCAGGAACCCCAACCTCTCCACCCCGCCTCTCCCAGAGGGCCTCTCGCTCTGGAATAAACTACCGGTGGCGGCCAGCGCGCCGCGGCCCGATTGCACAGCGGCCACGGAAATAAAAGCGCCTGCAAAAGCGAAACCGGGCTCCAGAGAGCTCCATACTGACGGGACCAGCCCCTGGAGCTTACGGCGTCGCCAAGCAGCTACCCGCCCGGCGTGAGAGGGTGGGGGACCGAGGAGTCCCCGCTAGGGGTTCTGGAGCCTCTCCGCCCCCTGCCAACACCACGCCCGCGCTTATTTGCATTTAAAGAGAAACGCACCAAGGAAAACAGTGGGTGAGTCAGGAAACGCCTTCTCACTGTGGTGATTGGACCACACGCCTGCCAATCAGGAAGCCAATGCCCCACCCTGTGGCTGCGAAGTCCGGGGCGGGGGAGGGGTATGAGGGAGCAGTCCAGAGCCTGGGGAAGGGGACCTGGTGCAGGAGGTGACTGGAGCCACAGCGGCGGCAGGGGCGGCGGTGGCGACGCTCTCAGCCGTAGCAGCCAAGGCTCCAGCTCCGGCCAGTGCGGCGCAAGAGACAAAAACCCGGCTGGAAATCGGACAGGGCCGGGTAAGCATTGCGCGCAGCAGGAGCCTCCGCCTGCCCGCCATACGGTGCAGTGCTCCACTCTGGCCGCCTGGAAAGGAGCTCTAAGGGCTGGGCCGGTCGGCGTCCGGACCGCTCTGCGCTCCCCTTTGGAACCAGCTTTAAGGACTTTCTGGTGAGGGTCAGAGCCATGTCTTCTGAGCGCTAGCGACCGCGGCTAGAGGTGGAAAGAGGAAGGCAGGCCGGCGGGCTATCCTGGGCCATACCTCGGGGCTCTCGGGGGAGGCAGGGGAGGCAACCCGCACGTGCTGCCCTGTGGTCTCATGAGGGGAGAAGCCAACCAGCACCCCCAGCGGTGCTTTTGTAGGCCCGGAGCTCTACAGCTTTGTTGTAGCACATTAGCTGGAACAGCTGTGTTAGACGAGTATCGCTCATTACAGCGGCCCGGCTGCCGCCCCTCCTCTTCCCGGCGCATCTCCTGCCTTTCCCTCTTCTCTAGGGACGAAGCCTACGCGCTGGCCTGGGCCCGACGGGTACTTGCATTGGCGTGGGTTGGGGTATCTACTTTGTCTGTCTCCTCCCTCGAGGAGCTCAATTTGGCCTGTGGGCTGCTCACTTCCCTTTGGAACCTCGGCCTTGAGGCCCCAACCAGCCGCGCCCCCTGCTCCTGGGCTTCCGGGCGCATCTGGCGCCCGCCCCCGCGGACAGAGGGGCTGGCAACCCATCTCTCGGAGTACCTTGGGTTAGGTCAGCAGCTCAAGCTAGTCCTTGGGTTAGAGCTGCAAGGCCGCTTTGTCAAACTCTCCCTCGCCCCCGCGCCTCCCTCCTGTCCCTGCTCCCCCTCCCCCGCCCTGCCTCACCTCCTGTCCCCTTGGAGGGTACTGGCTGCGCTTTTCTCTCCAACCTCTGGTTTAAAAATAGCGATAACCATGGTGTGATGTGGTGTGGTGTATGTGTGTGTGGCGGGGGGCGGGGGGGGGGGGGGGGCGCGCGGTTCTGTGCCATAGGTCGGGGAAGCAATTATTGTAGTAGAGAAACAGCCGTTTGGGTGTGTGTGAGAGAGCTAGAGAAGCAGCCAAATCCTCCAACTTCAAAGTTGCTGAAAATACCCAGCCTGCTGGGCCGCTGTCATTGTCTACTGCAGACACCTCTGACTGGTGACCGTCAGACTTGGCCTAGGCTCTCCCGGCGGTGAGGGGCTGTGCTAGGCGTGCCACAGCTCAGGACAGGCCCTGCAGATCCAGCCTCCATGGGCCAAGCTTGCCTTGGCATGGGCCACGGGAGTCAAGGTGAACCTTTGCCCCTCACACAAATATCTCCTGCAGCTTTACCTGCCTGCTGCATTCACATGGGCTTGATGGAGGGTCCTTCTTTGTTGGACTCCCCACCCACACCTTGGGGAGTCCAGCAGAGCCCCCTCCCTCAGTGCAGCTCCCCTCAATCGGCCCCACCCACTGCTCAGTCTGCATGGAAGTGTGCCCCTTTCTGTGGACTATAGGCCTTTCTGAGGAGCAAGAGGGAGGGAGCTATCTGTGCTGTGCTGTACTTAGTTGCTCAGTCGTGTCTGACTCTGCCATGCCATAGACTGTAGCCCACCAGACATCTCTGTCCACGGGAGTTCTTCAGGCAAGAATACCAGAGTGGGTTGCCGTGCCCTCCTCAGCGGATCTTCCCAACCCTGGGATCGAACCCAGGTCTACTGCATTGCAGGTGGATTCTTTACCATCTGAGCCACCAGGGAAGCCCAGGAGCTGTCTAGGGACTTGAAAGGCACTTCTTGGACCTTTAACACACCTCTGAGGGTGGAAAACTTTGTACACTACAGGTCCCTGGCAAAGCCTAGGCACCTATGAGAGGAGAAAATGAGACCCAGTAAATCCCTCACTTTAATGGAAGGCTAGCTGGGGACTTTTGTGACACTAGCAAGAACTGCAAATAGGACAGTACAGTCACCTCCTCTCACTTTGGCCAAGCACCAATTCAATCCCCCTACTTACATCTGGGTATCTCTGGTTCAGAGCTGGACATGTCCTCTGCACTGTCTCAAACCAGCAGCCACCCAACATCCCTGCCCTATATGACTCTCCTCCCCACACTCTGACTCACTCACCCTACAGTGTTCAAATTCTCTTCCTTCTCAGCTCTGGGCCTATATCCTTAGTGCCTTTCCATCTCTTGCAATCCAGATGACCTCTTCTTTCTCAGAACTCAGAACTCCTCCAGGCCACCTGCATCCCTTGGGCATTTTCTGGCTTAGGAAACAAACTATAATTAAATTTCCCTGCCTCTACCTTGTTTCCCTGATACCATGAATGTCTGGGTTCTTTCCGAACTTCTCACAGGGGTAAATGAAACCTGAATCTCAGCTGAAGTTCCATGAAACCCTAGCAATGCACAGCGGTAATGAATACTCAGGAAGGACTTAATGTCTGTCAAGCTTTGGAGAAGACCTTTATGTTCCCAACTGGCTCTTGTCCTGATTCACATGAAAATGATTAGAAAAATGATACTCAAGTCTCAGATATTTATTGAGTATACATAATGATGATTGAGAAGGGGAATGGGTTTCATCTACAATTAAAAAAAATAAAGCACAGTGTCTATAAGCTCAGGACCTGCATTGCCCAGTCCCCAGCTAATTCATGAATCTAGAGACAGCTGCCATGGAGAGAGATGAGAGATCTGTGTGTACATGGGGTATTGTCCTGGGAAGCCTCCAGAAATTAGAGGGGTTTTGGTTAGGCAAAGTATAGTTGTATAAGCAAAATTAGGAATGGGAGGGAGTGGCTGGCAAGCAGGATGAGTGAAGTGACAGTCTTTTCTGGTTGAAATTGTATGGCTCCAAGGTAGAAAGGCCCCTTACAATCTCAACCAAAAAATACCCAGAACTTCCAGATGTTCAAGATGGATTTAGAAAAGGCAGAGGAACCAGAGATCAAATTGCCAACATCCATTGAATCATAGAGAAAGCAAGGGAATTCCAGAAAAACATCTGCTTCATTGACTATGCTAAAGCCTTTGACTGTGTGGATCACAACAAACTGTGGAAAATTCTTCGAGAGATGGGAATACCAGACCACCTTACCTGCCTCCTGAGAAACCTATGTGCAGTTCAAGAAGCAACAGTTAGAACTGGACATGGAACAATGGACTGGTTCAAAATTGGGAAAGGAGTACATCAAGGCTGTATATTATCACCCTGCTTATTTAACTTGTATGCAGAGTACATCATGTGAAATGCTGAGCTGGATGAATCACAAGCTGGAATCAGGATTTCTGGGAGAAATATCAACAGCCTCAGATATGCAGATGATACCACTCTAATGGCAGAAAGTGAAGAGGAACTAAAGACTCTCTTGATGAAAGTGAAAGAAAAGAGTGAAAAAACTGGATTAACACTCAACATTCAAAAAACTGAGATTATGGCATTCATTCCCATCACTTCATGACAAATAGAAGGGGGAGAAAGTGGAAGCAGTGACAGATTGTATTTTCTTGGGCCCTAAATCACTGCAGACAATGATTGCAGCCATGATATTAAAAGACGCTTGCTCCTTGGAAGGAAAGCTATGACAAATCTACATAGCATATTACAAAGCTGAGACGTCACTTTGCCAACAAAGATCTGTATAGTCAAAGCTGTGGTTTTTCCAGTAGTCTTGTATGGATGTGAGAGTTGGACAATAAGAAGGCTGAGTGCTGAAGAATTAATGCTTTTGAACTGTGTTATTGGAGAAGACTCTTGAGTCTTCTTGGACTGCAAGGAGATCCAACCAGTCAATCATAAAGGATATCAGTCCTGAATATTCATTGAAAGGACTGATGCTGAAACTGGACCTCCAATACTTTAACCACCTGGTCCAAAGAGCTGACTCGCTGGGAAAGACCATGATGCTGGGAAAGATTAAGGGCAGAAGGAGAAGGGGGCAACAGAGGATGAGATGGTTGAATGGCATCACTGACTCAATGAACATGGATTTGAGCAAACTCTGGGAGATAGTGAAGGACAGGGAAGCCTGGCATGCTGCAGTTCCTGGGGTCTTAAAGAGTCAGACGTGACTTAGCAACTGAACAACAGCAACAGCAAGGTAAAAAGGAAATTGAGGCCCAGTGGTGTTGGGTTTCCCAAATGCCAGGTTGTGAAATGGGGTCTGATCTTGAAGGAATGAAGGAAGGGGCCATCAAAGAGTGGGGAACTGGGAAGTTCTGATATTTTTTTGTGTGCAGATATGCCACAATAAAACAGGATTTTAGAAAGGGTTTTAGAATGGGTTCTTAGAAAGGGATTGGAAGAGTGCCATAAGTTGGGCGGGTAAAAAGTCATCTTTGGATCTGGAGGAACTAGGGGAGCAGGCTATCTCTAGAGGGAAACTGTATATTGTCAGCCTCTCTTTGGCCTTGCAGGGGATCTTGGTGGGGTGGCGAGGAAGGACAGAGCCAGGATTCTATATACCAATGTGGTAAAGGCTGAGTGCTCCTTAGTCCTTTGCTGATCATTTTTCTCCAAGCTGGACACGCCTTCGGGAAGCACCAGTTTGGGCTCCTTTTCTTACAGACGGGAATCCCAAGGCCTCGCAAAGCAGCAGAGACTCGCTTAAGTTCACATAGAATTTAGGGAGAGACTTAGCAACTAAACACCATCACCACCACCAACTGCCTCCTATGCAGCTCCTCTTATCCACTGTATCCATTCAGCATAAATCAGTACAAATCACATGAATCAACCCCTCTTCTTACCTCACCCATTCATCAAGAGTGAAAAGAAGCTTGGTTAGCTTTCTAGGAACTCCTCCCCTTTCACGTCTCTTGCTTTTTCAGTCTTGTTCTACAACCTGTCAGGGGCTGAAAGTTTCAGAAGAGAAGTAGTTGAAAGAAGCTGGCAATCCAGTGTTTCTCTCATAGTATAGTGGAGGTGTTAAAAATTCCTCAAGAACTGTTACATTTACACTCTCTGAACCAGAGGATGAAGGGAATGAAAGAAATAGCAACAAGTCTAGCTTCTTTGAAGAACCAAAGAGGAAGAAGGGGTTAGAAGAGAGCTGCCTAGTGTTATTTCTTCAGTTCCCCAGCCTCAAGTCCTGTCCAGGTAGATAGACTGGGTGATAAAAGTAAAGCCCTCGGAAGAGGCATTTCATAGACTTTTGTGTCAGTCATTCTTGGTTTACCCATCTCATGGCCAGGAAGTTCTTTCTCAGATGTAATCTGAGCCTCTCATGCTATACTTAAACCAAGTGTGTGTGTGTGTGTATGTGTGTGTGTGTTGGCAGGTGGGGTTGAGAACAGCTGGCCACCATAGCTCTGCTGCTGCTGCTGCTGCTAAGTCACTTCAGTCGTGTCCGACTCTGTTCGACCCCATAGACGGCAGCCCACAAGGCTCCCCCGTCCCTGGGATTCTCCAGGCAAGAACACTGGGCTGGGTTGCCATTTCCTTCTCCAATACATGAAAGTGAAAAGTGAAAGTGAAGTCGCTCATTCGTGTCCGACCCTCAGTGACCCCATGGACTGCAGCCTTCCAGGCTCCTCCATCCATGGGATTTTCCAGGCAAGAGTACTGGAGTGGGGTGCTATTACCTTCTCCCACCATAGCTCTACTGCTTGACAATTCATGGCGATTTCATGGGCATTAAACCATCTCTTCCACCTTCAACTTCTCTGAATTAAATAATCAGTCTTTCATGTCTCCTTGGTCTTATTTTTCAAACCTGTTCATGTTGCTGGCAAGGCAGGCAGAACCACTGCAGAAGTGCAGGTGCTAGCTGAATGAGGGTGCATTGCTCCCCTGCACCTCCCCTTTTGGGATTAGGGGATAATAAGTACAATGAAGAAAATGGCCTGAGGGAGTTTGGTGGAGTCAGAGGCGGGCATAATGGTGCTGCAGGGGATGGGGATGAGTTGGGGAGCTTTGCAACCTTTCGATCTGCATTTCTTGTTGCAGAGCCTTCACTGCTTTTAGCTACAGTTTTTTTTTTTTTTTTTCCCCTGCTGGGTTTCCAAGCAGATACTAACACCTCTTCTCTAGACAGTACCCCTCAACTGGGGGCTGCAGTTCTCCAGAGAGAGGGCTGGGCCTGGCCAGCTTGTGGTCCCTCAAGAATCTGTACATTTCATATATTCATAGGCTAGGCCTAGCACATTCAGAAAAGTAGAGTGTTGGGTGGGCTTGCAGAGGGAGGGTAGAAGTGAGAGGCATATGGAGTGAGGCAGGGCTGCAGTTCACCTCTGTTCTGCAGTGGGCCCAACCAGATAGGCATCCAGGCCTCCCAGTGAAGCCTAGAACCCCCAAAATGACATTTCCTCAACATGACTCCTGACTCAGCAGCCACTGGAAAACTAAACACAATACTGTCCTTTCCCCAGCTTCATGCAGCCTGGAGGAAACAGATTCCCAGTCCAGTCTCCCATTTCTAAATGGAAAAACTGAGGCCCAGAACAGGGAAGTGATTTGTTTGCCAAAGGTTACATAAGAGCGTAAAGTCCCTGGCCCTCAGTTTAATGCTTCTTCCTCTAAGCACACTGATTTGATCCCCTCCCAAACCTCCGTTTCTTTACTGAGGTCTCTCACTTAGGGTATGGTGCATATACAGGATATGGTACATATAGAGGATACCTAGGAAAGTCAGGAGTCTCCATTGTTAACTTGATCCAGCTGTTCCTCTGCAGGCTTTTCTGACTGCCTTATCACATCTCTTTCCCTGGAGTTATCTCCTCTCCTGTTCTTCATCTGAACAGAGGAAGAAGGAGGTATGTTGCCTTTGATCTCACCCTTGCTGAGTTAGTACTGAAATAATGGAAGCCTTATGATTCAGGCATGACACCTTTGAATACATTCCTTTCTAAGGCAGTTTGGGAGCCTTAGAGGAGAGTAGCAAGTAGGTGGTTCCCAGAGCCCTCACCATTCGAGGCAAGCTGGAGAGGCAGGCTCAGTAGCCTGAGGAGAAAGCTGCTGCATCAAGAAGTTTCACCAGGTAAGCCCATTTCTAGGTAGAGGCAGAGTCTGAGTGACCATACCTCCTAGACTGGATAAGCCCTGTATATTTGGGGCTGAGGCTAAGGGCCAGAGAAGTGAGCCTAGGAAACCTGCAAGCGACATGGAGAGAGCAAGTCTTGAAGGTCAGGCAAAGGGAGTTGGCCTTAATCTTGTAGGCAGTGCCGAATAATTTAGTAAGTCAAGGTGTGATGCACTGAAATCAGAGTTGTAAGAAAATGAATCTGGCAAGGGTGTGCAGGATGGATGAGATGGAAGTGGGGAGGCAAGGGGGTGGGATTTCAGTGCTGCAGCAGGAGGGACCAGAGGAAATGCTGTTAAGAGACTTTTGTCATCCTCATCTCAGTGAGGGGAAAGCTGAGGAACTAGAGTGGAGAAGGTAGCTGCAAGAGGCCCTATCACAAGGGCCCTTTATTGAACATCTTGGTACCTAGCAAGTAATCTATCTTTTATATTTATCATCTCTAATCCTTACTGTGACTCCATATGGTAGGTAGCATTTTCTTCAAAAAGGTTAGGTCTCTTTCTCAAATCTCCAGCCTGAAAGGAGTGACTCTGGCATTTTAGTTTTGGGCTGATAAGCTCTAGCTGAATTAGAATTCAGTTGAACCAACATTGTTTGAGCTGCTGCTCTGTGCTAGATGTGGTGACTGCTGTATAAGATGAAGGAGGCTGCATTCAAGAGAAAAGAACAGACAGGCTGAGGCTGGGGTGAATGAATTACTCATGGCTGAATAAGATAATTCATTTGAGGGGCTGGTGTTGAGGAAATGGGAACAGGGGCTAGAGGGCTCATTTTGGAGTCTATGCTACATCTAGAGTTAGTGAGATGCCCCCCTTAAGAAGAGGTGCCTCTCAGGAAGGCTGCAAATTAGGGGAGGAGTAGTTGCAGGGATAGCTTGATTGGGGCTCTACCAGCAGCATTTACAGCTCTCCCAAAGGGTACCAAGCTAGACAGCCCTTCCTTCAGGTCCTGAAAAAAAATGGTTTTGAGAGTAGACTTTGGCTGTGGGCTTTAGAAATGTTAATTCAAATTCCAGATCTTGTAGGTCATTTTTCTTAAACAATAGCTCAAATTCTTTAGTTTCATTTTGTCTTTACCTTTATGTTTGTCCCCAATGGCAGGTTTCTGTTTGGACCTTTGTTTTGGCCCCTCAAACTTATCTCCCAAGGAGAAGAGTAGAGGAACATGTTCCACAGTTTGGGAGTGGTGATAGTGGGGTTTCTGGATAAGAATAATAGCCACAGAAAGCTTTCTGGAATGTTCTAGGTGGGACCAAAATAGTAGTAGCCAGTGAGGACTGGAAATGCTGAAGAGAAGGCTCAGCTGGATTGGTACAAGAGTGTGATGGGAGAGGAAGAGGATGGCTCTTACAGGTGTGAGGGGAACCTGCATAGTCCTCACTCTAAGTCTTCTTCCTTGATTAGGGGCCAGCACAGTGCAGCAGAGTGGCATAGAATTGAGACTCAGAGGCCTGGAAGTTGGTGTGGCTCTGTCATCATCCCACTGTGTGACCTTTGGCAAGTCTTCTCCCAAGCCTTAACAATTTTTTTCTCTGTGTGACAAGGAGTTAACATCCCCTAGGGAAATGGCAACCCACTCCAGTATTCTTTTTTTTTTTTAATGTATTACTTTATAATTTAAGGATAATTATAATATTGTATTGGTTTCTGCCCTATATCAACATGGGTCAGCCATAGGTATACTGTGTCCCTTCACTCTTGAGCCTCCCTCCCACCTCATCCCACCCCTCTAGGTTATCACAGAGCCCCAGTTTGAGTTCCCTGAGTCATACAGCAGATTCCAACTGGCTGTCCATTTTACATATGTTAGTGTGTGTTTCCATGCCACTTTATCCATTCGTCCCACCCTCTCCTTCCTACCACTCTGTGTCCATAAGTCTGTTCTCTATGTCTGCATCTCCATTTCTGTTGTGCAAATAGGTTCATCAGAACCATCTCTCTAGATTTCATATATGTGTGTTAATACATTATATTTGTTTTTCTCTTTCTGGTTTAATTCACTCTGTATAATAGGTTCTAGGTTCATCCACCTCCTTTGCACTGACTCAAATGTGTTCCTTGTTATGGCTGAGTAATATTCCATTGTATATATATGTACCATATCTTCTATATCCATTCATCAGTTGGACATCTAGGTTGCTTCCATGTCCTAGCTACTATAAATAGTGCTGCAGTGAACACTGGGGTACATGTGTCTTTTTTAATTATGGTTTTCTCAGGGTATATGCCCAGAACTGGGATTGTTGGGTCATATGGTAGTTTTATTCCTAGTTTTTTAAGGAATCTCCATACTGTCTTCCATAGTGGCTATATCAATTTACATTTCCATCAACAGTGCAAAAGGGTTCCCTTTTCTCCACACTCTCTCTAGAATTTATTGTTTGTAGATTTTTTTATGATGGCCATTCTGAGAGGTGTGAGGTGATATTTCATTGTAGTTTTGATTTGCATTTCTCTAATTATGAGCAATCTTGACCATCTTTTCATGTGTTTTATTAGTCATCTTTATGTCTTCTTTGGACAAATGTCTGTTTAGGTCTTCTGCCCACTTTTTGATTGGATTGCTTGTTTTTTTCTGGTATTGAGCTGCATAAACTGCTTGTATATTTTGGAAATTAATTCTTTGTCAGCTGTTTCATTTGCTGTTATTTTCTCCCATTCTGAGGGTTGTCTTTTCACCTTGTTTATAGTTTCCTTTGCTGTGCAAAAACCTTTTAAGTTTACCTAGGTCCCACTTGTTTATTTTTGTTTTTATTTCCATTACTCTAGGAGGCGGGTCATGGGACTTCCCTGGTGGCTCAGTGGTAAAGAATCTGCCTGCGATGCAGGAGACACAGGTTCAATCCCTGAGTTGGGAAGATCCCCTGGAGGAGTGCATGGCAACCCACTCTAGTATTGCCTGGAGATTCCCATGGACAGAGGAGCATGGCAGGCTGCAGTCCATTAGGGTAACACAGACTCAGACAAGACTGAAGTGACAAAGCAGCAGCAGCAGTGGGAGGTGGGTCATAGAGGATCTTGTTGTAATTTACGTCAGAGAATATTTTGCCTATGTTTTTCTCTAAGAGTTTTATAGTTTCTGGTCGTACATTTAGGTTTTTAATCCATTTTGAATTTATCTTTGTGTATGGTGATAGGACAGAGTATGCAATGGCAACCCACTCCAGTACTCTTGCCTGGAAAATCCCGTGGATGGAGAGGCCTGGTAGGCTGCAGTCCATGGAGTCGCTGAGAGTCAGACATGACTGTGTGACTTCACTTTCACTTTTCACTTTCATGCATTGGAAAAGGAAATGGCAACCCACTCCAGTGTTCTTGCCTGGAGAATCCCAGGGATGGGGGACCATGGTGGGCTGCCATCTATGGGGTCGTACAGATTCGGACATGACTGAGGCAACTTAGCAGCAGCAAGGTGTTAGGAAGTGTTATAATTTCATTCTTTTACAAATAGCTGTCAAGTTTTCCCAGCAGCACTTATTGAAGAGACTGTCTTTGCCCCATTGTATATTCTTGCCTCCTTTGTCAAAGATAAGGTGCTCACAGGTGTGTGGGTTTATCTCTGGGCTTTAAGATCTTATTCCATTGGTTTATATTTCTGTTTTTGTGCAAGTACCATACTGTCTTGGGGTTGAGAAGATGGCAACCCATCTTCTAGTATTGTTGCCTGGAAATCCCATGGACAGAGAAGCCTACAGCCCACGGGGTCGCAAAAATTTGGACATGGTTGAGCTACTGAGCACGCATACCATACTGTCTTGATGACTATAGCTTTGTAGTATATAGTCTAAAGTCAGGAAGGTTGATTCCTCCAGTTCCATTGTTCTTTCTCAAGATGGCTTTGGCTATTCAGAGTCTTTTGTGTTTCCATGCAAATTGTGAAATTATTTGTTCTAGTTCTGTGAAAAATACCATTGGTAGTTTGATAGAGATTATGTTGAATCTATAGATTGCTTTGGGTAATATACTCATTTTCACTATATTGATTTTTCCAATCCAAGACATGGTATATTTCTCCATCTAATTGTGTTATTTTTGATTTCTTTCATCAGTGTTTTATACTTTCCTATATACAGGTCTTTTGTTTCTTTAGGTAAATTTATTCCTAGGATCATTTCCTTAATTTCTCTTTCTGATTTTTCATTGTTAGGATATAGGAATGCAAGGGATTTCTGTGTATTGATTTTGTATCCTGTGACTTTACTAAATTCACTGATTGGTCCTGGTAAGTTTCTGATAGTATCTTTAGGATTTTCTATATATAGTATAATGCCTGCAAACAGTGAGAGTTTTACTTCTTTTCAAACCTGGATTCCTTTTATTTCATTTTCTTCTCTGATTGCCATAGCTAGGACTTCCAAAACTGTGGTGAATAATAGTGACAGGAGTTGGCACTGTTGTCTTATTCCTCATCATAGAGGGAATGCTCTCAGTTTTTCACCATTGAGAGTAATATTTGCTGTGGGTTTATATGGCCTTTATTTTGTTGAGGTAGATTCCTTCTATGCCCATTTTTTGAAGAGTTTATATCATAAATGGGTGTTGAATTTTGTCAAAGGCTTTCTTTCTATTGAGATTATCATATAGTTTTTATCTTTCAATTTTTTTCTTTTATTTTAAATGTATTTATTTTAATTGGAGGCTAATTACTTTACAATATTGTGGTGGTTTTTGCCATACATTGACATGAATCAGCCATGGGTGTACATGTGTCCTCATCCAGAACTCCCCTCCCACTTCCTCCCCATCCCATCCCTCTGAGTTCTTCCAGTGCATTGGCTTTGAGTACCCTGTTTCACATATGGTAATATACATGTTTTAATGTTAGTCTCTCAAATCATCCCACCTTTGCCTTCTCCCACAGAGTCCAAAAGTCTGTACTTTATATCTGTCTCTTTCACTGTCTCACATATAGGATCATCATTACCATCTTTCTATATTCCATATATATGCGTTAATATACTGTATTGGTGTTTTTCTTCCTGACTTACTTCACTCTGTTTAATAGGCTACAGTCTCATCCACCTCATTAGAACTGATTCAAATGCATTCTTTTTAATAGCTGAGTAATAATTCCATTGTGTATATGTACCACAACTTTCTTATCCATTTGTCTACCAATGGACATCTAGGTTGCGTCCATGTCCTAGCTATTGTAAATAGTGCTCCAGTGAACATTGGGGTGCACATGTCTCTCTCAATTCTGGTTTCCTCAGTGTGCATGCCGAGCAGTGGGATTGGTGGGTCATAAAGAAGTTGTATTTTCAGTTTTTAAGGAATCTTTACACTGTTCTCCATAGTGGCTGTACTAGTTTGCATTCCCACCAACAGTGTAAGAGGGTTCCCTTTTCTCTACACCTTCTCTAGCATTTATTGTTTGTAGACTTTTTGACAGCAGCCATTCTGACAGGCATGAGATGGTACATCATTGTGGTTTTGCTTTGTATTTCTCTGATAATGAGTGATGTTAAGCATTTTTTCATGTGTTTGTTAGCCATCTCTATGTCTTCTTTGGAGAAATGTCTGTTTAGATCATTGGCACATTTTTTTATTGGGTCCTTTATTTTTCTGATATTGAGCTGCATGTGCTGTTTGTATTTTTTTGAGATTAATTCTTTGTCATTTGTTTCGTTTGCTGTTATTTTCTCCCACTCTGAAGGCTGTCTTTTCACCTTGCTTATAGTTTCCTGTATTGTGCAAAAGTTTTTAAGTTTAATTGGGTCCCGTTTGTTTATTTTTGCTTTTATTTCCATTACTCTGGGAGATGGGTCATAGAGGATCTTGCTGTGATTTGTGTCAGAGAATGTTTTGCCTATGTTTTCCTCTAGGAGTTTTATGGTTTCTGGTCTTACATTTAGATCTTTAATCCATTTTGAGTTTATTTTTGTGTATGGTGTTAGAAAGTGTTCTAGTTTCATTCTTTTACAAGTGATTGACCAGTTTTCCCAGCACCTCTTGTTAAAGAGATTGTCTTTTCTCCATTGTATATTCTTGCCTCCTTTGTCAAAGATAAGGTGTCCATAGATGCATGGATTTATCTCTGGACTTTCTATTTTGTTCCATTGATCTATATTTCTGTCTTCGTGTCAGTACTATACTGTCTTGATGACTGTAGCTTTGCAGTATAGTCTGAAGTCAGGCAGGTTGATTCCTCCAGTTCCATTCTTCTTTCTCAAGATGGCTTTGGCTATTCGAGGTTTTTTGTATGTCCATACAAATTGTGAAATTGTTTGTTCTAGTTCTGTGAAAAATACCATTGGTGGCTTGATAGGGATTACATTGAATCTAGATTGCTTTCGATAGTCTACTCACTTTCACTATATTGATTATTCTGATCCATGAACATGGTATATTTTTCCATCTATTTGTGTCATCTTTGATTTCTTTCATCAGTGTTTTATTGTTTTCTATATATAGGTCTTTTGTTGCTTTAGGTAAATTTATTCCTAAGTATTTTGTTCTCTTCATCACAATGGTGAATGAGATTTTTTCTTTAATTTCTCTTTCTGCTTTCTCATTGTTAGTGTATGGGAATGCAAGGGATTTCTGTGTGTTAATTTTATATCCTGCATCTTTGCTATGTTCATTGATTAGCAATTTTCTGGTAGTGTCTTTAGGGTATTCTATGTAGAGGATCATGTCATCTGCAAGCAGTGAGAGTTTTACTTCTTCTTTTCTGATCTGGATTCCTTTTTTTTTTCCTTTTTCTTCTCTGATTGCTGTGGCTAAAACTTCCAAACCTATGTTGAATAGTAGTGGTGAGAGTGGGCACCTTTGTCTTGTTCCTGACTTTAGGGGAAGTGCTTTCAATTTTTTGCCATTGAGGATAATGTTTGCTGTGGGTTTATCACATATGGCTTTTATTAGGCTGAGGTATATTCTTTCTGTGCCTGCTTTCTGGAGAGTTTTTATCATAAATGGGTGTTGAATTTTGTCAAAGACTTTCTCTGCATCTATTGAGATAATCATATGGTTTTTATCCTTCAATTTGTTAATATGGTATATCACATATGATTGATTTGCAAATATTGAAGAATCCTTGCATCTGTGGGATAAAGCCCACTTGTTCATGATATATGAGCTTTTAGATGTGTTGCTGAATTCTGTTTGCTAAAATTTTGTTGAGGATTTTTGCATCTATATTCATCAGTGATATTGACCTGAAGTTTTCTTTTTCTGTGTTGTCTTTGTCAGGTTTTGGTATCAGGGTGATGGTGACCTCATAGAATGATCGGAAGTGTCCCTTCCTCTGCAATTTTTTGAAAGAGTTTTAGAAGGATAGGCATTAGCTCTTCTCTAAATGTTTGATAGAATTCTCCTGTGAAGCCATTTTCTGGGAGATTTTTGATCACAGCTTCAACTTCAGTGCTTGTAATTGAGTTGCTCATTGTTTCTATTTCTTCCTGGTTCAGTCTTGGAAGATTGAACCTTTCTAAGAATCTGTCCATTTCTTCCAGGTTATCTATTTTATTGCCATATTGTTGTTCATAATAGTCTCCTATAATGCTTTGTATTTCTGCATTGTCTGTTGTAACCCCTCCTTTTTCATTTCTAATTTTGTTAATTTGATTCTTCTCCCTTTTTTTCTTTATGAGTCTGGCTAAAGGTTTGTCAATTTTATTTATCTTCTCAAAGAATCTGCTTTTAGTTTTATTAATCTTTAGTATTGTCCCTTCATTTCCTTTTCATTTACTTATGCTCTGATGTTTGATTTCTTTCCTTCTGCTAACTTTGGGTCTTTTCATTTGTTCTTCTTTTTCCAGTTGTTTTAGGTGTAAAGTTAGGTTGTCTATTAGATGTTTTTGTTTGTTTGTTTGTTTCTTGAGGTAGGATTGTGTATAAACTTCCCTCTTAGAACTGCTTTTGCTGCATCCCATAGGTTTTGGGTCATCATGATTTCACTGTCATGTTTTTCTAGGAACTTTTTGATTTCTCTTTTCACTTCTTCAATAACCTGTTTGTTATTTAGAAATGTATTGTTCGATCTCCATGTGTTTGTGTTTTATACAGTTTTTTTCCTCCTGTAATTGATACCTAGTCTCAGTGTTGTGGTCAGAAAAGATGCTTGATATGATTTCAGTTTTCTTAAATTTACTGATTCTTGATTTGTGAACCAGGATGTGGTCTATCCTGGGAATGTTTCATGTGCATTTGAGAAGAAAGTATTCTCCACTCCAGTATTCATGCCAGGAAAATCCCATGGACAGAGGAACCTGGTTGGGTACAGTCTATAGTGTTGCAAAAGAGACATGACTTAGTGACTAAACAGCAACAGCAACCAGGCCTGATTAATGGATCACTAGAAAGGAGAAATGGGGGTGAATGAGGATGTGGGGAACATTTTGTAAGCTGGTAAGTACCATGAGTGCTTCCCTTGTGGCTCAGTGGTAAAGAATCTGCCTGCCAATGCAGGAGATGTGGGTTCTATCCCTGGGTTGGGATGATCTCCTAAAGAAGGAAATGACAACATACTGCAGTATTTATGCCTGGGGAATCCCATGGGCAGAGGAGCCAGGCAAGCTACAGTCTATGGGAGTCACAAAAGAGTAGAACATGACTTAGTGATTAAACAACAAGTACCAGGAGTGGATGAAGGACATTTGTTGATTTGAATTTCCTTTGTATCGGTACTTTAGCTAAGTTTGGATTGTTGACCTTTCTGGCTTGGGCTAGAGAACCTGGCTAGTGGAGATTCCCAGATAAACTAGAGCTGTAAACCAGTAGCTGATTTGAGGAAATATTTTGGGCCCCCGAAATCAAAAGTTGACTAAAGGAACTGAAGCCTCCTGTGAGAAGAAATGAAGGCTCCTTCATTTACCATTTGTGTAAATTGAGGCCCAAGAAGGTTTGGTGACATACCCTTAGAGCCTGGGAAGCACCTTAGTCAACCCTGACTGAGGTAGTTTTGCTGCTAGAAATTGTCCAACTATAGTTTGAATAAAACAGAGAAGGCAATGGCACCCCACTCCAGTATTCTTGCCTGGAAAATCCCATGGACGGAGAGGCCTGGTAGGCTGCAGTCCATGGGGTCGCTATGAGTCAGATACAACTGAGCGACTTCTCTTTCACTTTTCACTTTCATGCATTGGAGAAGGAAATGGCAACCCACTCCAGTGTTCTTGCCTGGAGAATCCCAGGGATGGGGGAGCCTGGTGGGCTGCTGTCTATGGGGTCGCACAGAGTTGGACACGACTGAAGCGACTTAATAGCAGCAGTTTGAATAAAATATATGTAAAACTCATTGCTATGTTTTTGAGCCTCTGTTATATAATGGATTTTATTTGTTACTTTATATACATCAGATTTTAATTCCTTAATATAGCTTTAAAATGTAGGCACTCTTAATAGCCTTATTTTCCAGTTGAAACCAAAAGAACTTGCTGGATTTCCCCCAAGTAGGGAGAACTGATTACAGTGCAGAATTGGCTGACTCTCAGGAAGTGGGGGGAGGCTGGCTGGACTTCCTGTCCTTATTACTCCTTCCTTAGACCACCTTCCACTGCATGTACAAGCACAAGATGCACCCAGAGTGGGATTGCTCCCAGGAAAACTTCTTGGAGGAGGTCTGGGAAACTACGACTGGTTGAGGCCATGCCTCTGAAGCTACCGCATAAATCCACACACTTCTTCCCTGAACTCAGCCTTCTCTAAGTTGGCTCAGCTGGCCCCAGGAAATAGGGCTGGGAGCAGAATGTGCAAGACTCACTGCAGCTGTTTCCCTGTTACTGAGATGGATTCCTGGGGCAAATTTGTGACTGGTCTCTTGCTGTGTTTTGAGAGGAGAGGAGGAGGAAGTAGCTCTGACTTAGCCTTCCACTGGTCTAAGAATGGCCTGAGGCTGGCCTCTCTGGAGCAGGGATGGACACAGCCCAATTCCTGCCGTGCTAGCAATAGCTTCAGCAAGTGGCCCCTGCCAGGGATCACAGGGTAGCCTTAGAGTATTCCCTCACCCACCAGTCCAACTGAAACTTAGATAGGCATGCAGTTTGAGAAACCTTAGGGTGGAGGGACTCTGCACTTAGCAGGACTACTTTCTTGGCAGAAACTATGAAGGGAGCCAGCCTCAGCCTGAGGGAGCTGCAGAATCTGTCTCTTTTCAGTCCCCTATGCAGTCCCCTTTGCCTTCTGCCCCACCTCACTCTCCTGAACTGTGGTCCCGAGCAAAGGTAGCATAGCCCAGTGGGAAAGGACAGCATTGGGACCTGGTGAGGCAGTAAGGAGTATGGAAAAGAGGCCTGAGTCAGATGGCTAGGTGGGACTGGGCTTAAGGAGCACTAGCTACAGGTGATTCCTGTCAGCTTCTGTCCTACTGCCTTGTGGGGGAAACAGGGCAGTGACACTATGGGTGGGGTACCTGGCTCTGGAAGGGACAAAGCAGGAAAGTAGGAGACAGCATAATTTCAACTCTGACCTTTGCCAGCAGAGATGGCCCTGGGCCTAGTTAGGAGGAGAACCTGAAGCTAGGGGAAGAGAATTTGAATCCCAGGGATACAACCCTGCCTAGTTCACCCACTCCCACAACATATACAGAAGGCTTTTTAAATTGCCCTTAACAGAGGACTTTGTATAAATCCACAAACATCTTTAAAATCCCTTAACATTTGGCTCTTCCTTAGCATGGGCCAAGGAAGCTGGTTCCTTGGACCTCCTGTAGTTGAATGGCTTTCTCAAATGAGTGGCGTTTTACACATGGTCTCAACTTAGTGACTAAACAACAACAAACAACTACTTCCTAGGAAACTGAGATCTGACTTATATAACCGGAATGCCAGTCTTTCTCATTTGCTTTGCACTTTACAGCTTACAAAATGCTTTTGGTGTTCATTATCCTATCTAACCTCACATCTCTGTAGTGGACCACAGGTAGAGAAGCTATTTTGATCTCCATTTCACAAGTGCCCAAGGCTTAGATGGATGCCTTGGCATGATCTGGAACCCAACTCTGTGGACCATGGCTCTTTACACAGCATACTGCTGATCCCTATTACAGAGAAGGGGACAATGTAGAGAGCTGTGGGCTGGCCTCTACTCCAACAGAGCAAAGAAGCAAGGGTAAGAGAAAGCCCAAAGGGCCTACCTTCTAGCCAAGGCATCAAGGTTCTATAAAGCAGCCCTGTTTAAGATTCAGTTTGCCTAATTCTTCTGTTTGCAGAAATTCTAGCTCCAAAACCCATTGGACAACTAAACCTTCAATTCACAAGGATGGGTAAGCCTATAAGGTTTTTCACTTAGCCTTTGGTTTTCCTTGATACCCAGCCACACTTACTAGTCTTGCCCATCCTTTCCTCTAAATAATTGACAGTTTCACTCACTCCTGTCTAAAAAGGCCCAGATTGAATGCCTCCTTCTCAAGGCATTCTCTTTTCTGAGCCCAGGGATTATCTTTTTGCCTTTCAAGTTTATCCTGGGATATGATCATAAGGTATGAAGAGTGATATTTCAGCACTCAGCTTAACCAGTAAGGAGGGCTCTTCTCTAAGGTCTGCATCATATTGTGCCTTGAGACTGTTATATAGAAGATTCTCTGTTAGCCTAGGAGCTTCCCAAAAGCAAGGATTGGGGTTTTGAACCCTTCTGGCAGCACTGAGCTTAATAATTATCATTTAACCAAGTGTTCTAGTGAGGTTCCTTTCAGTAATTCCTCAGAGGGGAATAGAATTTCACAAATAACTGCACTTATTGCCACCCCATCTCCTCAATGCCCAAACCATAATGACAACATTGTCAATAATTTCAGGGCTGAGGTAAAAACATCTGTGTTTTGGAAAGTGAAGGACTCAGATAGATGGTAGGGTCCCTATTCCCTTTAGACCCCAGGGCAGAGGACTCGGAGTGTGTGTGTGTGTGTGTATCATTGTGTATTTGAGGGGTAGCACTGTTTATTGTGGTCCTATCAGTTGCAGGGTTAAGCTGGAACAATGCCATGTTAAAATATGTCACACAGAATCAAAAAACAAGAACCTAACCTGAGTAAATTGCAATACAGATTTCTGCAGAGAAGAGATCAGATGATGGTATTTTTTTCTCTTATTTTGGGGGTAACCAAACATTATCATGCTACAAGTTTAATATTCAGTTCTGCAGAGTGCTTCTGAGGGAAGCTTAGATCACATTGATGAGTCAAGTGTCAGGCCAAGCATGGCACAAGGCACAAAATTACTATTTGCAAGACAAGATTAGCGACTCCAGGAAGATTCCTCTAAGGTGGTCAGAGGATAGATTTTAGCTGCCAGGCTCTCTCCACCCCCAGAGTGCTAGTTCTTAGTTTCCCACTGTTGGTGAATGTGAGAGTGTTTTTACCGTGGCAACCAGTCACAAGGCTGATGTGCTGGCCAGCTACTCTTAGGACAACAGTGTTGCTTGCCCCTCTTTCTCTCTCTCTCTCTGGCTCCCAGCAGCTATTCTGTCTCCCTTTCCTACCCAAGCTTCTTAGGTGCTGGTGGCCACCCTGCAAAGAGAGGATAGTGGTGAGGGACTTTCCAGGGAGGGGTCACTGGGCTTTAGCAGGCTGGTCAGTGATCCAGCTGTTAATCAGCTATAGTCACTGGATTGGATACATCAGACCATGGGGGTGGGGAGGGGGATATGTTGGGATAGGTGGTGGCTAGCCCTTCTTTTTTTTTTTCCTATCTCTGTGACATTTGGCTATTTAGAGGACTGGGAGCCTAGACCAGAAGGGTGTGTCTTGCATCAGGTTTGTTTATTCAAATAGCTGTTCAGAGCCTAACTGACCAGGGACATGAGTCATGTTGAGTTGTGCCTTCAAGGAGTTCCCTTTCTAGATAGGAAGTTAGATGGGGGTCAAAATAATGAAAGAAGCAGAGAAGAAACAATCTGTCTCATGGTTCTCATGGTGGTTTCAGTTACAGAAAGCGAAAGTGTTAGTTGCTCAGTCATGTCACTCTTTGCGACCCCGTGGACTGTAGCCTGCCAGGCTGCTCTGTCCATGGGATTCTCCAGGCAAGAATACTAGAGTGGGTAGCCATTCCCTTCTCCAGGGGATTTTCCCAACCCAGGGATATGAACTTGGGTCTCCTGCATTGCAGGCAGATTCTTTACTGTCTGAGCCATCAGGGAAGCCCCTGTGGACCACATTAAAATCTGTTACCAGCAGAACAGTCACTAGAGAGTCTAGGTTAGACCTGTCCCTCACATAACCACTATGAGAGGGAGGTATTTCTAGGCCTCTTGGACAGAGTATACTGAATCCCAGAGAGTGCCTTGCCCCAAGGCTACCATGCCATCTTAGCTGATTCTGTATTGCAGCTCTGGAATGTGGGTCTGCAAGGCTACTGTTATGCACTTTTGAAGGTCTGAACATGGTCCTACAAGCAATTTAGGTAGCCTGAAGGAAGAAAGTGAAACTTCAGGTCTACTTTTCTACCCAGTTCCAGGCAAAATGTCAGTGAGAGCTCTGGCTAATATGAAATTGAGGCCTGGTTCTTACAGAACCCAGTGAATACTTAATGGGCTGTTTTTGCCAGCTGCTTTTCAAAACTTCTGTGTCATCAGAGCTGACTTCCCTTCCACCTTCCTACACCACCCCTCCTGTGGCCAATAGCACCTGGGCCTTTTTCATATTTGCAATTCTCCCTGCCCAGTGTGCTCCCCTGAACTTAAGGTGACCTGAAGTGAGTAGACCCAGCAAACGGGATAGGGGTCATGGCTGCCTGTTGCTCAGTGTATGGTTTTGGGATAGGGGTCATGGCTGCCTGTTGCTCAGTGTATGGTTTTGCTGCTTTGTGGCCCAGAGGGGTCTGACCCAGCAAGCCAAGCATATGGAGTGCATTAAGGTTTTCCCTACATTTTCTTTCTTTGTGGTTCAATTCAAGCCTGAAACCACAGACACCTGTGAAAACAAACCCAGCCTGGATGCTTGCTCACCAGTACTGTCTCTCTTTGTCTCCCTTATCTTCAGCCCCAGCTGTGATGCTTCCTGACTGATGATGTTATAACAGTGCCGAGAAGCCAAAAGGCTGCATTTTTTAGCTGAATATACCTGAGTTTTCCCCACCATCATGGAGACCCGAAAGGATGAAGCTGCTCAGGCCAAGGGAACAACAGTCTCTATGGATACCCAGGATCAAGGGACAGAGAAAGGGGCCAAAAACAAGGCATCTGAGACAACAGAAAGGCCCACATCAGAGCCACCCTCATCTGGTCCAGGTAGGCTGAAGAAAACTGCCATGAAACTCTTTGGTGGCAAGAAGGGCATCTGTACCCTGCCTAGTTTCTTTGGAGGGGGACGAAGCAAAGGTTCTGGGAAAGGCAGTTCTAAGAAGGGTCTTAGCAAGAGCAAGACCCACGATGGCCTGAGTGAAGCAGTCCATGACCCTGAAGACATTGTCAGTGAAGGAACTGGCCTCTCCTTACCTTTGCCTGAGTCATCATGCCAACTTCCCAGCTCTCAGAGTGTCCATGGGTCTTTGGAGACAGACTCCAGATGCAAGAGGTCTGTGGCTGGAGCCACGGAGAAAGCTGGGGCTGAGAAGGCTCACTTTGTGCCCAAGCCAAAAAAAGGCCTGAAAGGTTTTTTCAGTAGTATCCGGCGTCACCGGAAGAGCAAGGTCTCTGGGGCTGAGCAAAGCAATCCAGGAGCCAAGGAGTCTGAGGGGGCCAGAGCCAGGCCTCATGAGTATGTGAGCTCAGCCCTTCTGTCCCACGCTGATGAGGTCCTCCAAGCCCCAAGAAAGGAAAATGCCAAATTTCAAGATGTCCCTGGGCCGAACATTCCTTCAATATCAGAGACTTCTCTGGCAGCCACTGAGAAAGCAGCCTTTAAAGATGCAGAAAAAACCTTGGAGGCCTTTGTCTCAGCATTCTTGCAGCCCAAACCTGCCCCTGAAGCCAGTGGCCCAGAGGAGTTCCATAGTCCAGAAACAGGGGAGAAGCTTGTGGCAGGAGAGGTAAATCCACCCAATGGCCCTTTAGGAGACCAGCTGAGCCTCCTCTTTGGGGATGTCACATCTCTGAAGAGTTTTGACTCACTGACAGGTTGTGGTGACATAATAGCAGAACAGGATATGGATAGTATGACAGATAGCATGGCCTCTGGAGGCCAGAGGGCCAACCGAGATGGAACCAAACGAAGTTCCTGCTTGGTGACCTACCAAGGAGGGGGCGAAGAGATGGCCTTGCCTGATGATGATGATGAGGAAGAAGAGGAAGAGGAGGTGGAATTAGAAGAGGGAGAAGAAGTCAAGGAGGAAGAAGATGATGATTTAGAGTATCTGTGGGCAAGTTCCCAGATGTACCCAAGGCCCATACTAAATCCAGGCTACCATCCCACAACATCCCCAGGCCATCTTGGCTACATGCTTCTTGACCCAGTTAGGTCTTATCCTGGCTCAGCCCCTGGGGAACTTTTGACTCCTCAGAGTGATCAGCAAGAGTCCGCCCCCAATAGTGATGAGGGTTATTATGACTCCACTACACCAGGACTTGAGGATGATTCAGGTGAGGCCCTGGGGCTTGTCCATAGGGATTGCTTGCCCCGAGACAGCTATAGTGGTGATGCCCTCTATGAGTTCTATGAGCCAGATGATAGTCTTGAGAACTCCCCACCTGGGGATGACTGCCTTTATGACCTCCATTGTCACAGCTCTGAGATGTTTGACCCCTTCTTGAACTTTGAGCCCTTTTCTTCCCCTCGGCCACCTGGGGCAATGGAGACAGAGGAAGAACGGCTAGTAGCCATCCAGAAACAGTTGCTATATTGGGAGCTTCAGCGGGAGCAGCGAGAGGCCCGGGAAGCATGTGCCCAAGAGGCTCACACCAGAGAGGCCCATGCTCGAGAGGCCCACACCCGAGAAGCTTATGTCAGAGAGGCCCGACCTCGAGAGGCCTATGCCAGGGAGGCCTGTGGCCAAGAGGTCTGTGGTCGAGAGCCTCAAGTCCGAGAGGCCCAGGTGCGGCAGGAGAAGCCCGTCATAGAGTATCAAATGAGGCCTTTAGGCCCATCAGTGATGGGTCTGGTGGAAGGGGCATCAGGGGCCTCTCAGACTTCCCACAGAGGAACCACATCAGCTTTCCCTGCCACTGCAAGCAGCGAGCCAGACTGGAGGGACTTCCGTCCTTTGGAGAAACGTTTTGAGGGAACCTGCTCCAAGAAAGATCAAAGTACTTGCCTGATGCAACTCTTCCAGAGTGATGCTATGTTTGAGCCAGACATGCAAGAAGCAAATTTTGGAGGATCTCCCAGGAGGGCCTACCCTACTTATTCACCCCCTGAGGAGCCAGAGGAAGAGGATGTTGAGAAGGAAGGGAATGCTACAGTGAGTTTCTCTCAGGCCCTCGTGGAGTTCACCAGCAATGGGAACCTCTTCTCCAGCATGTCCTGCAGCTCTGACTCTGATTCATCCTTTACTCAAAACCTTCCTGAGCTGCCTCCCATGGTGACCTTTGATATTGCTGATGTGGAACGGGATGGGGAAGGCAAGTGTGAAGAAAACCCTGAGTTCCACAATGATGAAGACCTTGCAGCCTCCTTGGAAGCTTTTGAACTGGGCTACTATCAGAAATATGCCTTCAACAACTACCGCAGCCGATTCTACCAAGGCCTACCCTGGGGTGTGAGCAGTCTCCCTCGATACTTGGGACTACCTGGCATGCACCCTCGTCCTCCACCTGCTGCCATGGCCCTCAGCAGGAGGAGCCGCTCCCTTGACACTGCTGAGACCCTGGAGCTGGAGCTCTCCAATTCTCACCTGACCCAAGGCTATATGGAGTCTGATGAGCTTCAGGCCCAGCAAGAAGATTCAGAAGAAGAAGAGGAGGAGGAAGAATGGGGCCGAGACAGTCCCCTATCTCTCTATACTGAACCTCCAGTAACCTACGACTGGCCTGCCTGGGCTCCCTGTCCTCTCCCAGTGGGGCCTGGCCATGCCTGGATAAGTCCTAGCCAGTTGGATGGGCCTTCTAGCCATCCATTTGGGCAGGCAGTCTGTTGCATATCTCCTTTCACCATGTCAATGTTGCTCTCAGTATCAGGGCCAGAGCCAAGAGCACCTGGGGAATCCAAGTCTCAGCTAGCTCGGCCTTCGCACCTACCCCTGCCCATGGGCCCTTGTTATAACCTCCAGCCAAAGGCCTCCCAGAGTGTGAGGGCCAGGCCTCAAGATGTGCTGCTGCCTGTTGATGAGCCCAGTTGTTCCTCCATTTCTGGAGGCTTCAGCCCCAGCCCTGTGCCCCAGGCCAAGCCTGTGGGCATTACTCATGGCATCCCTCAGCTGCCCAGGATCCGGCCTGAGCCCCCAGAGCCTCAGCCCATTCACTATGGGGCTTCCCGCCTTGACCTGTCAGAGAAGGCTGAGCAAGGTGCCTCTCTCCCCACCAGCTGCTCCTCCACTGCTATGAATGGAAAACTAGCTGAGTAGTCATCATCAATTCTGGAGTGAGGGGCATGGGGCCTGAGCATGTGAATGGGGATCAGGGTTGGGCAGAGGGGTGGGGGTGGGGGTTACTGTTTAACTTGAAAATCCTTTTGGCCAAGGAAAGCTCCTATGAGTTTTCACCTTTGTTTTCCCACTTCCCTTCTGTGGCCACATTCAGCTCAAGTACATCTGCCCTGGGAGATTGCTGCTTCTGTGCTCCAATTTTTGTTTTTGGGTTTTTACCTTGTGACCCATGCAGGGTTAGAAATGCTCTAATTTTGTGCCTATTCCAATTGCCAAGGTAGTGATTTTATATATGTATAAAATCTCTGCCATTTTTCCATCCAGTAGATGAGCAGCCAAGTCTACACTGCCTCCCACTTGGGGACAAGGAGCTTGTTTGCTATTAGCAGTGTAAAATTATGGTACAAATCCTACCCACTCCCACTTCCTTTGGTCTTGGCATAGCTGCCACCATCACATCAGATAGTATAATCTAGTAGCCCCAGCTAGCTGTCCTCAGAGAGGATCAAGTAGCATGTGTCACACTGCCTGTTGCTATGGACTTAGGTATCATAACCAGCGAGGGTCTTTTAACCTGGCCTGCTATAGCTTGGGTTGAAGACAAAAATGCTAATTTCCTTAATGTAATGACCAAATTCATCTAGTTGCAAACAAGACAGGGTTATATTGTAGACACTACCATAGGTCTTGAGCTCCAGAATGATAGGATGTTTTTTCCTTCTTCGTTTCTTTAAGCTTGTGACAGCCTGAATTGCAGATGCTTTTGAATTTTGGTTCTTTTTTTTTTTCTCCAAAGGAAATTTTCGTTATCTCATTACAAGGAACACATTCTTTTAATCGAGATACGGGAAGAGAAGTGGCCTAAACTAGGCTCAGCTGTAGGGGATGGGATTTTTACAGGTTGCAGGAGAAGGATAGGAAAAGGAATTCATTCATTCTTTTCACAGAAGAGAGGATTTCATACATTGCAGAGCTCATGTCAACTCAGCTTCTTAAAAGGGAAAATTGCTTTCCCCCAAAGACAAAAACTTCCTTAAGCCTTGCCCACCCTTTCACTGGATGCTTTAAAGAGGCTTCATGCTAGCATTCCCAAGAGACAGGACACCAAGGGTATTTAGGTTACTGTTCCAGTTTTTCTAAAGAGCCTTCATTTTCCAATTAGCCAAGTTCTTAGTATCATCATAGGACTGGGCGTCTTGAGAGGAAAGACTGATCTGCCCTCAGTCTGCCAAGCTGAAGGACTCCGATTTGTGTGGTAATTGCAGCTCCTTATGGAAAGAATGGCACCCTTATTTCTGCATTCACACAGTTTTCATGTTAAACTAGCTTGGAAATATTGGTGAGGAAGAGTTGCTGTCAGGAAGACATTGCAACAGGCTAATCTTACCAGGCTCTATCTCTCATTAATCACCAATACGGAGGGGTCCTTTTAAATTTCACCATTGGAAATGGTATATGAAACTTTTTACCTAGGCATGTTGACCCAAATTATGATCCTTGCTCCCTTGATCCTGTCCCCATCCTCCACCCATCTCCATGCCTATTAAGAGGCAAACAGGGCTCTTGGTATTCCAGAAGAGATGCTGTTGCCTGCCACCTGAAGTTGAGATGACTTTGTGGGAAAACTGCCCCTTGGCCATGGGATGTGTGTGCTGGTCTTTGTCACCATTTTTCGGATTGGGGTTGGCCCAGTGCCCATCCCCACAAAAAGTACACCTGGATGGTAGAAGGTGTACCCCTGGAAGCACCACATGAATTTGCATGGCACCGACACCAGCACTCAAGGGATGACTTTGTCTGCATTGTGAAGAAATCTGTCAGTCATGAAGCTGGAGAATCAAAGAAGGTGAGAAAGGCCCTCCTCAACCCTAGCATAGCATTCCAAGAGAGAAGTGCCCCAATTCTGGCTTCTCACCAAAGTTGCCCTGGGAGGGTGGGACTAAAATTGGCCTGGCTGTTTGGCAGGAAGGAGACACTCACCAAATGCCTTTACAACAGAGGAACGCTCACCACTTGCCTCTTCTGTCTCTGCTTGTCCTTCAGGGCAGCACAAGCTCCTGTTTGTATGTAGACTGTGCCAACCACAGCAGGTAGTAGAACCATCACCAACCACCAGAGCCTGCTGGATCACCAACCTGTCTGAGAAGAGAAAAAGTAGGTGGTCAGCCTTTGGCCAAGGGCTGAGAGCTACAGTCTCTAACAAGAGGGCAGCAAGAGGTACCACCTCTGAAGAGGGCAGTCATAGCCCTGACACACATTGCTGGGCTTTGGAAGGTCTCATATCACAGTAAGTTTTAGGACTGAGCATCAGCTCATGCTTTGAACACTGCTGCCTGCAAGTCCTTTCACTGTCCTGGCCAGCCCAGAGATAGGATCCTCACCATCAGAAATAAGGCAGTCAGGGTGCATGGCTGCAGAAGCAGCCTCCTTTGAGTCTACTCTAGATCCAAGCAGTTCATTTCTGAATCCCAGCTGTGGCCTAGAAGAGGAAGGAGGACCAGCTGGAGACTTGTGTGACAGCACAGGGTGACACTGGGAGAGCCAGCCAAGCTCTAGGCCTCTCCCCAAACATACACCAGTGTTTGCTTGGCTAACACCAAATATGTCCCAGACTACTAAATGTGTAGATGTTAAGTCCACAAATGAACACCATTTCAGCATTGCAAGGTCAATGTTTTTGGATGTGACTTCACAGGAAGGTACGACTTGAGAGAAGGTGACTGCTCTTAGCTATCCAGCAAGCAGGCTTATATATAGTGTCAGATAGCTCTGATCCTGAGAATTTCCAAATGAGACTGATCCTTAGGGGACCAATGACTGTGGATAGAGAAGACCACTTAGAATGTCTCTCCCAGGGCTGTCAGTTTCTCTGTTTTAACGTCTTCAAGGAAGCCCTGCCTTGGGGCTCTTTTAAGGCCTGCCCCAATCATCTGGACTCAACTTAGGCACCAGTCCAGGAGCCTTCTGGGCCAAAGGCTTTGGTCAACACCAGTCTTTTCTCCCTCAATACTGTACCAAGGAGGGAAGTAGCTTCCCACACCCAAGGTGCATTCCCCTCATCCTGCTGCCAGTGACTTTCCTACCCTTGCCACTACTACCACCCCACCTGCCCTCGGCCCTCAGGCCCAATTGCTAGAGGGAGACGGGGTTTAGCAGGGAGACTTCAAGTTTACCCATGTGTATGTTGCATCCAAGTTGTTTTTAATATATATATATATATATATACCTATATATATATATATCTCAAAAGTCAATTATCTATTTTTGTATTGTTTGCATTTTATATTCATGGAAAACAATGTACCAATTGTTCTTTTCTGATGTATTTTATTTTTAAGCGGTGCTGTTTACAGTTTTAGACAAAACGAAGATGACACAAAAATTGCTGCTGCTTGTGCAGAGGGCTGGCATCTCAATTGCCCAGGACCCTCGCTCTTTCCCCTCTCCCCATCCCTGATGTATCGCACTGTCCATCCCCTCCCTCCATGATAGGGACAGCATAAGATGCCCAGGTATTAAGACAAATGCCAGGTGACTCAGGCATGTGGAACCTGATAGATAGCATGTCTTTTTATGGTTTTATTTTTTTCTTTCAGACTCACCTTTCCCTGTGTGTAGATCTTCTAGAAGTACTCATGTCTGTGTCTCTCTCCTCTTTATGTTTTCCGCTCTAGTTTTGAAACCAGAATGCCCATGTTTTGCTATTTGTCATGTTGGGTTTCTCCAAAGAACATTTTGGGGGTATTCTCCACCCAGTAAGGAGGGCAGGAGATTTCTCAACTATTCCCCCTTTCCCTAAGAAGCTGGGGGAGACAAATGAAAGTGATGCTTAAACCATCAGGAATTAGCCATCTCATTGAGGAAGTCTCTTACATGGGACTTTCCAGGAGCTCAGTTGATTGTGACATTCACCCAGAAGAGACGTTGGGGAATTCCTTGATCCCTCTTGCTGCTTTGGGGGAATCTCTTCCTCTACCACCATTCCCACTCCCCTGCTGTGCTCCAGCTCACACATGGATGGAACTTTGGGGGAACAGTGACTATTAGGGTGATGGCTTGCTGGCCTGATTCCCTACTTTTCCATTATATAGTCACTCCAAAGAAGAAAATTCACATGGCATGTGTGTGTGTGAGGACTGGACCTACTGAGAGGCGGGGCTTTAATTATTATTCTTGTTACTATTGGTGCTTATTTTCCCTGATGTATATGGGGGTGGGGTGGGGTGGGGTGGGGTTGGGGGGAACCAAGAATGTATACTTAGGTCATGTTAAATAAAATGGCTGGGGGACAAAGGGAAGAAGTTGGAAACTGCAGTACATCCTTACCCCAGGTATAAGAGTTCTTTCTCTCCCAGTGAAAAATGGGAAGCATGGCCCCTGGATGTGCCCTAGCTTCCCCTTCCTTATCCCTGAGACATCATGGAATTGCCTGGATTGTGACCTCTCCAATCCTAGTTCTCATTGATGTCTGGATATCTTGATGCACTGCCTGTTTGTAACAACGAATATTTCTTTTACTGAATGTTAATAAACTGGGTTCAAGAGGGACCCCCGGTCACTAAAGCGCATTCTTGTGGTTTGTTCCACATCAGTATGCCTGTGACCCATGGTTGCTGGGTTTGCCCTTGAAGGGAAATGAAGAAAGCAAAGGGATGTGAGGCGTCAACTAGCAAGGGGGAAAGAAGAGCTGAAAGTAAAGGAAAATTTAACTTCAGTTCATCCAAACCATCCCCTGCATCTCAATCTGATGATGTAGTACTCTCCATCATATTGTCCATGGCCTGAAACCTGCCAGGGAGCTGGCTAGCACTTCTGAAATTAACCTCAGTTCATGTAAATGTGTTAGCCTCCCCACCAGCTGGGAGGCAGAGGTGTGAACCTCTTACCCATGGCTCAAGCCAAAGGATACATTTCATGGTAAGACTCTCAGGCCAACCTGAAAAGAACAGCATCCTTTACTCAGGCCTATGGGCAGAGCTGCTGGCCAGGCTGCCCCACCTATTTAATTGTGGGGCTGAGTGGGGAGCATGTGGCTTCTGCCCTATTGCAAATCATCTAATCTGTTGGCACCAGAGGTGTACCACAGCAATAACTCAGTCACCTAGGTCATATCCCGATTTCCAGGCCTTTTCTAGCCTAAGCAGTAATCACTCTCCCCCTTTCTATTATGCCATCAACTAGGAGAAGGTGACTGTGTTAATGGCTCAGATTTCTCTAATCCAAACTCTTTTCATTCATCCCTGGTAAGCAAGGGTGTCTGGAGGACTAAAATAGCTGCTTGAATGTGCTGTGGATAGGGCTCCTAGGCTCCTTGGGGCCCCTTTTCAGACTAAGATGCTTATTGGCCCCCAGGACGTCATGAATCAAGCAAAGCCAAAATAGGCACAAATTAGCAAGAGAGAAAAAGGAACATTCTGGAAGGGAAGTTGATAATGATGTATAGAAATTGAATTCTCTGTCCTGGGCTCTCATTGAAGGAAGCATAGTTGCTCAGGGGACTTTTGGGGCAACAACTTCTGGAAAGGCCTTATTACATCCATGGGAAATTCATGGGGGTCAGGGAGGCTTAGATTTCTGCTGTAATTTTTGCCCCTCATTAATCAGTGAGGACTTGGGCAAATCCATTCTCCTTGTGAGTCTCAGTTTCCCCAATAATAATATATGGGTGGCATGGGCATACATTAGGCTTCCCTGATGGCTCAGCAGGTAAAGAATCTTCATGCAATGCAGGAGATGAGAGTTTGATCCCTGGGTTGGAAAGATCTCCTGGGGGAGGAAATGGTAACCCACTCCAGTGTTCTTGCCTTGAGAATCCCCATGGACAGAGGAATCTGGCGGGCTACAGTCCAAAGTGTTGCAAAGAGTTGGGCATGACTGAGTGACTAAGCACACACACACAGCACATGGGCATAGATTTGACTAGACTAGTTTCAATATGTAAGACAAGACTGGGCTAGGAGTGACCTATGGAATTTTTTCAACTACCTAAATCCAGCACTGCTGCTGCTGCTGCTAAGTCGCTTCAGTCGTGTCCGACTCTGTGTGACCCCATAGACGGCAGCCCACCAGGCTCCCCCATCCCTGGGATTCTCCAGGCAAGAACACTGGACTGGGTTGCCATTTCCTTCTCCAATGCATGAAAGTAAAAAGTGAAAGTGAAGTCACTCAGTCATGTCCGACTCTTAGCGACCCCATGGACTGCAGCCCATTAGGCTCCTCCGTCCATGGGGTTTTCCAGGCAAGAGTACTGGAGTGGGGTGCCATTGCCTTCTCCCAAATCCAGCACGTCCCACCCTATTCTAATTCAGCTGGACTTGGGGGGAGTTCTGTTGTGGTTCCCAGCATGACTGATGTATTAGACCTCTTCCTACTGTGACTAATGGCTACGTTCGCTGTGACCCTCTGGGGAGTCCTTAGCAATACTGGAGAGAGCCATTGGTGGAGGGAACCTCTAAAGACCTTTCTTAGATCATCAAGAAAACTGCCTTGGTCAGCTCTAGTGCTGTTCTCTGGTCTGCTTGGGCGCTGGGGTTGTGCATAGTGAATGGACCTTCTTTGTTCCTCATTTCTGTTTAGAGCAGATGGAAATCTGATAGACAAGAGACATTTGTGGAAGTCTTTTGGAGGATGCTGTAGACAAGCTGCTAGCTCTGTACTGCTTCTACCCTGACTGGATTCTGGGCCCCAGTGACTGTGCTCCTTTTCTCTCTGGATAATTCCTAGACTTTGGCCTGTATGGCTTTTGGGGGCCAGACCTAGCCAATAGGAACAAGTGGCCTGAGGTAGCACTTTCTAGTCTGCAAATTTCTTCTATCTCCATTATTTTCTAAAAGGCCCCTGAAGCAGTTGGGCAGAATGGATGACTTCATCCCAACTTTATAGATAAGGACATGGAGGCCATGAGAAGTGAAATGACTTGCTCATGGTGATCTAGAACATTGACTGCAAGTCAGGATGGGTAAGAGGATGTGCAGGCTGGGGTGAAAGATGTGGTGTGAGAGAATACTACTAATAATTTTCCAAGCACAAAATAAATAATATAATTGATATGTGCCAGGCACTAGACACTTTAACTGCATTATCTTGTGTAATGTTTACCTTAACTGTATGAGGTTGACATTATTGTATCTGCATTTTCAGATAAGAAAACAGAGCCTCAGAAAGTTTAAGACCCTTGCCAAAATTCACACAACCAGGTCATTAGACTTCAAATCTCCTGCTTTTTCTGTTGCACTTGTAGTGAAGCTGCTGTTTCAATGTACGATAAGGTGCTAGGAGTTGAATCTCAGCAGCAGGCCCAAAGTCAGAGCATGCTAAAGCTAAATTGGACCTCTGACTGCCTCTTTATCCCACTGAGCCCAGCCAAGCTTCCCAGCTCCAAGCCCAGGTCAGAGGCCCTTGTGAGCCCAGGGAGCAACTACTTTTCCCCATTCCCACCTCTAGCCTTGGATCTCTGAGAATTGTTCCCAGCCAGGTGGGCCTATCCCTTCTCCCATTTAAACCTGCTAATAAGCAGCCTGGGGAAAAAAGATGACTAGCAGAGTGAATCAATAGATGTGAGCTTGGAGAACTGGCATCTGCCCACTCAGAACTTCACCATCAACTGGAGCATTTCCTCATGAAGAGTTAATTGCAAATCACTTAACAGTCACAGTGAGAAACAGTCTCATTTTCTGGAAGAATAATTGCTGTCTGATGGGCTCTTGAAGGCTACTCACCTCTGTTCCTTCAGTTTCTCTCCTGCTTTTCCACTTCCTTCCTCTGGATGCCTGAACATATTTTCTCTCAGCCCATGGAGAACCTCATGAGATTTCCAATGGGCTCCTATGTAGAACCCAGTGCCAACAGGAAGTGGATGCTCTGTCCACAAATGCTGTGATTAAAATTAATATTTATGTCCTTCAAGAGGCAGAAAATGGAGTGGACATCCATGTTCATCCACAAACTCAGATGTGGGTGGGCAAGAAAATAATCCTTGTTTGTTTTATTTAAAGTAACTGAATTCTGACTCCAAACCTCCCATTCTAGCAGAGAAGCAGAAAATTCCATGTATTTCATGACTGGGGACCCACTTAAGGTTGGCACTGGAATCCAAGTGGTACTTGTATTACCCAGAAATTAAGGCAAAGGCAACTAATCTCTAATCTATTCCAGTCACCACTGATACCCTCATTTTCCATGCCTGCAGTGATGGAAGAGAAGCTGAGAGCCCCAAGGTCCTAGGTCCTGCCTCCCTCTGGGTACCTTAAAACCATCTCCTCCCCATCTTTGAGGCACTTCCCTAAGCCATTTTTATCCTTCTCTACTGCCCCAGACTTAGGAGCTCTCCATTCCTACGTGGGGCTGGGAGTGGGAGGGATCCCTCTTCAATTTTTTTTTTTCTTTCAGGACTTTTCCTTGTCCTTATATATCAATGGTGTTTTCATACTTTGATAAAAGAGTGATAGATTCAGTGATATCAGCCTGCTTTGGCTTTCTACACTGTGAAATCCATCTTGCAAGAGGTCTTTTAAGGGCCAGGTTACCTCCATGTAGCAGGGGTAGGGTATGGGGTGTGGGGATATAGAGGGGCAGCAAATAAATAAACATGAATATTTCCAGAAATTACCCTGCCACAAAATACTGCTTTATTGAAGGAAAAAATTATTTCACTGTCCTACAATTTAGGACACCAAGATTTTAGTCCCTGTTCTACCTGCAATTGATGGAAACTTCATATCTCAGAGCCTCAGGTTCTTCATCCTTAAACGAGTTGGAGAACACAGAATCTCAGACTGTGGTCCTTTCCTCACCCTTTCCTTTTTGATGCTTAAATTCTTCCTATATCATCTGTCTTGCTCCTGCTCACCTCCACTAGCATAGATTCCTGGGGCAGTTTTAATGCCTAAGATGTCCCTATTTACGTTGAGCTGGAATAGGCCTAGCTTAGTCCCTGGGAGTCACACAGATCCTATTTGCTATCTACTCTCTTTGCCCCATAACAGTCCTTCCAGATCTGAAGGCAGAGATGGTATTCTTTGGTTCAACAAATGTTAAGTACCTATTCTAGGTGCTGTGGGTCCAGCAGTGAATAAGCAAGATTAAAAAAAAAAAATCCCTCTCCCCATCTCCCTGCTTATGGGACTTACTTTTTTCTGTAGGTGGGCAGATAATGAAGCAAAATAAATAAAGTTATCATATGTCGGATGGTGATAGATACAATGGAGGGAAATAAAGGAAAGACAGGAGGTTCCAATTTAAAATAGAGTGGTCAAGAGAAGACTCACTGTGCAGGTCACATTTGAGAGAAGAACTGAAACTTCAAGGTAAGAGAAGATAATAAATACCAGGAACAAACATGAGTCCAGTGTACCTGAAGTGGAGTGAGTGAAGGGATGAGGTTACAGAGGTAATGTTGGAGTGAGGGAGATGAGAAGACTGTTGAAAAGACTTTGACTCCTGTCCTGAGTTAGAGGGGAGCAGAGAATGACATGGAGAAGGAAATGGCAACCCACTCCAGTGTTCTTGCCTGGAGAATCCCAGGGATGGGGGAGCCTGGTGGGCTGCCGTCTATGGGGTCACACAGAGTCAGACACGACTGAAGCAACTTAGCAGCAGCAGCAGAGAATGACATGGCCTGATACTTGTTATCTGGTGTTGTCTCTTTTCCAGGCAAAACAGTGTTACATCCTTCCAGTCTTTCCTCATATGTCCTTGGTCTAAGTCCCTTCCCCAGCCTTCTCAATCCATGCTGAAAGCACTCCACTATTAGTGGCCCTCTTCAAGTGTGGGTCTCAGAACAAGACTCTTTAGACAAATTCATCTAGGTCCTTTTTTATTATTCCTAAACACCTGCAAGAGGCTAAGTGGTATGAGTTTTCAGTCAAACAGACCTTGATTCTCTTTTTGGTTCCACGACCTACTTATGTGAGCTTGGATAAGTGAGAACTTCTCTAACCCTCAACTTCTTCATCTATAAAATGGAAGAAAGTGGAAGAAAGTGAAGTTGCTCAGTCGTGTCCGACTCTTTGTGACCCCATGGGCTGTAGCCTACCAGGCTCCTCTCTCCATGGGGTTTTCCAGGCAATAGTACTGGAGTGGATTGCCATTTCCTTCTCCAGGGGATCTTACCAACCCAGAGATCGAATCCAGATCTCCCGCATTGTAGACAGGCACTTTACCATCTGAGCCACCAGGGAAGTCCATAAAATGGAAGAAATAATCTATATGTTGTAGGGATTAGCAATGATGTGTATAAAACTTCTCTATCCAGTGCCTGGCCCATGTGGGCCCTACCCAGATGATGGTCAATCTCAGTTGTCATTGTGGCCTGTACCCTTGGCACATAGGCAACCTCAATTTGGATCCTTGGTAGGTGTGGACCCTATAGTGATTGAGAATCTAGTCAACCTGGTCACCCTCTGTAAAGACCTAAGCTGCTCAAGAAATATGAGTATGGGCCTTTCATACTTCTCTCACTGAGTTTTGTGAGTGCCTGTTGGTGGCTAGACTTAAGCATCCCAGAAAAGCCAGAGCTGTCAGCATCCAGGATCAAGGTCCCATGTCCCACCCCAGGAAGATAGAATTGGAGACTTCAAGGAGGATGAGTGACAAGTTTGTTTCTTTTATCAGAAATTGGAAATGCCTGGTGCCAGGAAACCTTAGCAGGCTGTACCTGGAAGAGCATGCTAAGATCTGAGCTGTATAATTAAAATTATCATCTAAGTAAGGAGTTTAAGGTAGGCATGAGAAGCTCAGGTGCAAAGGGAGGAAGAAAGTGAGGAACAGTGGGACCAAACAGGTGAGCAGGAAGGAGATAACAATGGATGGTGCTTGGTGTCAAGGCTGAGCTTTTATGAGTTGTCAATAAATGTTTGTGTAGGCATGTGAACTGTATCTACACACAGGGTGCAAACAAAGGACTAACCAAAATACTTTCCTCAGGGTCCCTCCCTTGAGGGCTGCTTTCAGGCCTTAAAGCCAAGTATTTGTAGGATATCTATAATGCTACTTCTGGGCCTGAACTTAGAGGTATGGCAGTCTGAAGGACCCTACTCACCTGGAAGTTGAAAAAAATGGCTTGGGACAGGCCTGTGCAGAGAGCAGCCAGAGTGTGTAACAGGCAAGTCCTTGAGATTCTGAATAGGTCTGTCAACAGCCCTGAGCATGTTTTCTCCCCTTCTAAATGGGGTCATTAATACCTATTCAGCCACTCTCTCCCACCAATCCTGTGCTTCAGCTGAGACTATCTTCATTTTTCCTACTGGAAAATGCATGCGTGCTAAGTTGCTTCAGTCATGTCTGACTCTTTGCCACCCTATAAACTGTAGCCCACCAGGCTCCTCTGTCCGTGGGGATTCTCCAGGCAAGAATACTGGAGTGGGTTGCCATGCCCTTCTCCAGGGGATCTTCCCTACCCAGGGATTGAACTAGCCACTCTTATGTTTCCTACATTGGCAGGTGGGTTCTTTACCACTAGGGCCACCTGGGAATGCAGTAGATAGTAAATGTGAAGGTACTTTTAAAAAAGTTGTAAAAGGCTACAGAAATGCAAAATGGTAGTAGTATTCAAATGCTTTGGTACTGGTTGTCTGCCCTCTATGAGCTCATTTTTCTCACAAAGTCAGGGCCCTGTGAAAAGGCATTTATACCTACCAGTAGCCAGATCCCTTCTGCTAAAAATGGCATTCTATTAGGTTGAAGTACATGAATTATCCAGTCATTGAATACAGTGACTTAAGAGTCTTATTTTTGACATGTATGTGTGGGGCATATTTTTTTAATTGCGGTAACTAAAGGAATTCACTTTCTTAATGCTCCCAACCTCTCGATCTCAGTTTATCCCCAGCTTCCTCATTCAATAAGATAAGAATATGAATTCCTATCCTGTCTCCCTCCTGCCTTCCTCCTAAAATAGATATGCAAATTATTTGGAAAACTGTAAAGCAAAGTATCAAAATGGTTGTTATTACTGGCATTTTCTGTGCAATTTGGATTCTTCAGGAGAAGGCTTTATGTACAAATTGACCATTACTGCCCTCATACTGAGATCCTTTACTAAATGTTATAAAGGGATATAGAGATAAAGCAGTGGTATGTTACAGCCAACTTATACCAACTCTTAAGAGCCAACTGTGCATGCACATCTCTTCCCAACTCCACATTCAGTGACATCACATGGTAGTGGTGGTTTAGTTGCTAAGTCGTGTCTGACTCTTGCAACTCCATGGACTGTAGCCTGCCAGGCTTATCTGTTCATGGGATTCTCCAGGCAAGAATACTGGAGGGGATTGCCATTTCCTTCTCCAGGGAATCTTCCCAACCCAGGAATCAAACCTGGGTCTCCTTCACTGCAGGCAGATTCTTTACCGACTGAGCTACGAGGGAAGACATCACATTGGTAGATGAAATTGGCAATGAGAGAGTAATTTCCTCTATGGAAATGGGCAAACACTACAAATACGAATTTTTTTTCAAAAATCTACAATTGTTTCAATCATAAAGGATCTGCCAATTTAGCAGTGGTGTGTGTGTTTCCATGTATATATGTCTGACTGCACATGCGTACATACTGTGTGAAAGTGGTAAGGTAAGCAGGCACATGATTACAATAGATGAAAATACTAAGTTGAACCATGTAATACTGCTGTTTGTGCCAGTCAAAACTAGGTGAGTATTGGGAAATTCATATAGTTCAACCTAACAGAATGTCATCTTTAGCAGAGGGGAGTACTTGGAATGGAAAAGGTTTTACTGAGGCCCTTCAGATGACCTGAGGTTGAGCTGGAGTTAGGCCCCAGGGCTCTTAGTTCTTTGTCTTAACCCTAAAGGCTACGTTACCACTTTTTTTTCCTCTGATTCCTTACCAAAATGGACAAGGCTTTGACATGAGAAACACAGCACTGATGGGCTAAGATATCCACAGGTCTTTTGCCTCATCGCCTCCACTAAGTTAAAGGTCTGAATTCAGGTCCTTATATCCTTATGCTATAGCCTCATTATTCCACCACACACTTCTCTCTTCCTCACTCTTTCTCTTCACTCCACCCTCACCAGTCTGCCTGTGTCTTACACCCTAAGAGTGCTGGAAATTTGAGTGTGTCCAAAAGAGAGCAAAGGAAAGTTATTATAACAGTTGGAAATAGGATCTATGAGGAAAGGTGAAAGGAAGTGTTCCTTGAGAACAGAAATGTGTCTGTCAACAGAATAATAGTCTTCACATATCAAAAGACTGATACACAGGTGATGCTATACTGCTTTTTTACGTTTCCCAAAGGCAGAAGAATTCAACATATCACTTAATGGCATTACCAGCCAGCCAGACTCCTAAAAAGAGTCATTATTGACTCCTTTCTTTTGCTCAGTCACCATATCTAATAAGTCACTAAATTCTCTTGATTCTACCCACTAAATATCTCCTGTATCAATTACCTCCTTTCCATCTTGGCTGCCATGGTCCTAGGTCAGGCCTTCACCCACTCCTAGTCGCCATGAACTCCATTTATCTACTCTCAGCTACTGCCACTAGAATGTTCTTTAGAAATCACCAAACTACTCAGGTCATGCCTCTTGTGAAGTCACTATTGCCTATGAAATTAATACTGACTTCCTCAACTTGGCATTCAAAGACTTCTATCTTATTGCTCCAAACTTTATTATAGTCCTAACTCTCACCACTCTATATACTAGAGTGGTTTCCTCAGTAGGCCCCATTGTTACCACCACAGGGTCTTTATACATGCTCTTCTTTCATACTAGACTTTCACCACCTTTACCCATTGAAATCCTTCTTATCCCTCATGACACTTCCTAAATGCTACCTCATCCTGATTTCCACATCATAGCAGGTTCATTTACTGTTCTGAACCCTATTCATTTGCCTCTTTGTATTGTTATTCAACTTAGTATAGTAGAGTAGCAGCTTTTAAGTAGGACTGCTTAGGTTTTAGTCCTGACTTTGCTAATTACTAGCCATGTGACCTCCTTGGTGGCTCAGATGGTAAAGAATCTGCCTGAAATGTGGACGACCCAGGTTTGATCCCTGGGTTGGGAAGATCTTCTGGAGAAAGGAATGGCAATCCACTCCAGTATTCTTGCCTGGTGAATTCCATGGACAGAGGAGCCTGGTGGGCTATAGTCCATGGGATCACAAAGAGTCGGACATGACTGAGTGACTGACACAGCTGTGTGACACTGAACAAGTTGCCTAAATTTTCTTGCACATATTTAAAATGGGCAACTCATTAGTACCTCTTTCAGAAGGTGTTATAAAATTTTAAATACTTATTAACTTAAACTCATGATACTGTGAAAGTGCTGCACTCAATATGCCAGCAATATGCCAGCAAATTTGGAAACTGAATGCTTACTAACTATAAACTGAAACATAGTAAATAGTAAATGCTATTGTTATGTTTATATTCTTGTCTCATCTCTCTGACTAGCCTATTGTTCCTTAAGGGCAAAAGTAATACATTACTCTTCTTTATGACAGGTAGTAATGATTTTTTTTTAATGTTTTATGGGTGTCTTCTGGACAAAGGAGCCTGGTGGGCTATAGTCCATGGAGTCACAGAGTTGGCACGACTGAGCAACTAACACACACTGGTCCAGATGTGCTTCACTTAAAATACAATGATAAATTCTGGAAATAACATAAGACATACCAGAGGAGAATGTGAAAAGTGGTAAGAAGAGGTGAACTGGTTAGGGATCATAGAATTGGAAGAATGTAGCACAACAGCAGAACATCATACATCCTCCCACCCATGAAAAAAGGTGACATAGACCTGGCATTTCCTGACCCCAAACCTAACAACAGAAGGCTGCCAAGGAAGGTTTAAACTTCTCCCAGAAAGAACAGATATCCCTCTGACAACATCATGTGGTTCCAACAGCACCAGCAAAGAGGATTGACGGGGAGTCCAGCTGATAAAAAGCAGTAAAAGGAATCATTTTCCTTCTCTGCCAGGCCTCAGAGTCTACTATTAAGAGACATCAAGTAACTAGGTGATACCATCAAGGGATATCCTAGCAAAACAAATGGCCTAGCCTGGGATATGCTCCTCCTCCTTGCAGGACAATGACTATTTTCACCCAATCTAGGTTCACCAGGTAGCCTGGCCTGGGGGATTCTCTCTAACCCCCAGGCAGCAGCATCAGAAATAAATGGGAATTCCATCAGGACCAGATAGACCATGAAGACTAAAATAGTATGGTAAAGACCCAAAGAAAACTACTGTCAGTGCCACAGCTAACAAAAGTAGTCCAGGCTACTGTTAAACCTAAACAGGATGACTTCCTTCCAACATAAAACATTTATATAGAACTTAGAGTCTCCTAACACACTATACAAAATATCCATGATAAAATTTAAAAAATCACCTGTCATACAAGAGCCAGGATAATCAAACTTTAAAGAGAAATGACAATCAACAGATGCCAACACTGAGATAAATCAGATGTTGGGAATTATGTGAAAAAGATTTTTTTTTTAATTCAAATTTCTCTTTATTCTCTGGCATTACAAGTGTCCTTGAAGTTTAAATTTAAAATAAAGACACAAAATATCTGGATATAGACTTGCATTTTCATTTAAAGACACAATTCTTTTTTTTTTTTCTTTCTTTCTTTTTTTTTTTTAACTTTTATTTTATTTTTAAAGTTTACAATATTGTATTAGTTTTGCCAAACTTAAAACATTAAGCTAGAGAGAGAGAAGAAAAAAGGAGCATTTACAACTACGAAGAGCGACATGATAGGCTTTGCAATCATTTTTTTTTTTTTTTGCTTTTTTTTTTAAATTAATTTTATTTTATTTTTAAACCTTACATAATTGTATTAGTTTTGCCATGAAAAAGATTTTAAAGCAGCCATCATAAAAATGCTTCAGTAGCCAATAATAAATTCTCCTGAAGCAAATGAAAAATCAGAAAGTCTCAAGAATGAATTAGAAGTTATCAAAAAGAACCAAATAGAAATTAAAAAAAAATTAAAATGTGGGTAGGCTGACTCATTGAAAAAGACTCTGATGCTGGGAGGGATTGGGGGCAGGAGGAGAAGGGGACGACAGAGGATGAAATGGCTAGATAGCATCACTGACTCGATGGACGTGAGTCTGAGTGAACTCCGGGGGTTGGTGATGGACAGGGAGGCCTGGCGTGCTGCGATTCATGGGGTTGCAAAGAATCGGACACGACCGAGCGACTGAACTGAACTGAACTGAGGCTCAAAACTGAAGAAGATAACAGAATCAGTGAACTTGACAGTTTAGTGGCATTTATGCAGTCTGAACAACAGAGACAAAATAGGTTGAAAACAATGAGCAAAACCACAAAACTGGTGGGACTAAAAAAAAGATATAACATTTGTATCATTTGAGTCATGGAGAGAAAAGAGAGTGAAGGTGAAAGAGTATATGAAGAAATGATAGATGAAAACTTCCAAATTTTGATGAAAGGCATAAACTTACATATTCAAGAAACTGAATGAATACCAAATAAGATATTCAAGCAATATAATTAAAACTTTGAAACTAAATAAAAGAAAAAAAACCTTGAAAGCAGCCATAGAGAAACAATATATTGCTATAGGGGAAGAAGAATTTATTTTAAAATTTATTAAAGAAAGTCAGAATTTTATTCCATTTATTGTTTCTGGTTTTAGTAAATAAAAATTCAGTGGTTCAAAAATAATTCTTTTCATATTGAAATATGATTGAATTATTTATGTTTCAGGTATACAGCATATTGCTTTAGTATTTTTAGATTATGCTCCATTAAAAGATGTTACAAAATAATGTAAGCCCCTATGTCTCCCTGTGCTGCACAATATATCCTTGTTGCTTTTATATTTTATACATAGTAGTTTGTGTCTCATAACCCTGTACCACTATTATGCCCCTCTGCTCTTTGCTCTCCCCACTGGGAATCATTAGTTTCTTTTCTATATCAGTGAGTCTGTTTCTATTTTACTATTTATATCAGTTTTCTTTATTTTCTTAGATTCCACATATAAGTGATATCTATGACTTAAATCACTACCATTATATTTTCTAGGTCCATTCATGTTGTTGAAAATGGCAGAATTACATTCTTTAATATGGCTGAGCAATATTCCATCATATGTGTGTTAGTTGCTCAGTCGTTTCCGACTCATTTGCCACTCAATGGATTGTAGCCCACCAGCTCCTCTGTACATGAAATTCTCCAGGCAAAAATACTGGAGTGGGTTTCCATTCCCTTCTCCAGGGGATCTTCCTGACCCAGGGATTGAACCCATGTCTCCCATATTGCAGGCAGATTCTTTACCATCTGACCCACCAGGGAAGCCCATTGTATACATATGACATATCTGCTTTTTTTTTTTTTTTTGGCCAAACTTTGATAATAGCCATTCTATCAGGTGTGAGGTGATATTTCATTGTGGTTTTAATTTGAATTTCTTTAATGGTTAATTATGTTGAACAGCTTTTCATATGCCTGTTAGCCATCTGTCACCTTTGGAAAAATGTCTACTCAAGTCTTCTCATTTTTTGATTGGATTTTTTTGGACGTTCAGTTGTATGAACCATTTATATATTTTGTATATTAGCCTTTTGGTAGTGATATCAGTTGCAGATATTTCTTCCATTCCATATGTTGTCTTTTCATTTTGCCAATGGTTTCCTTTGCTGTGCAAAAGCCTTTAAGTTTAATTAGGTCCCATGTGTTTAATTTTGCTTTTATTTCTTTTGCCTGAGGCAGATTAAAAAAATGCTATGATTTATGTCAAAGAATGTTCTGCCTATGTTCTCTGCTAAGAATTTTAAGTTTTGTCTTTCAGTCTTTAATTCATTTGACTTTATTTCTATGTAGTATAAGGAACTATGCTAATTTCATTCTTTTACATATAGTTGTCCAGTTTTCCTGGTACCACTTATTAAAGAGATTGTCTTTTCCCTGTTGTATATTCTTCCAAACTTTGTTATGGATTAATTGACCATAGTTGTGTGGATTTATTTCTGGGCTCTCTGTTCTGTCCTATTGTTCTATGTGTCTGTTTTTGACACCCCACTCCAGTACTCTTGCCTGGAAAATCCCATGGACGGAGGAGCTTGGTAGGCTGCAGTCCACGGGGTCGCTAAGAGTCAGACATGACTGAGCAACTTCACTTTCACTTTTCACTTTCATGCATTGGAGAAGGAAATGGCAACCCACTCCAGTGTTCATGCCTGGAGAATCCCAGGGACGGGGGAGCCTGGTGGGCCACCATCTATGGGGTCACACAGAGTCGGACATGACTGAAGTGACTTAGCAGCAGCTTTGTAATTCAGGGAAGGTGATACCTAGAGCTTTGTACTTTTTTACTTTTTTCTCAAAATTGCTTTGGCAATTTGGGGTCTTTCATGTAAAGACCTAAAATATAAATTTTAGAATTATTTGTTCCAGTTCTGTGGAAAATGTCATGGGTGTTTTGAGGAAATTACATTAAATTTATAGATTGCTTCGAGAAGTTTGGGCATTTTAGCAAAGTTAATCATTCTAATCCAAGAACACTGGATACCTTTCCATTTCTTTGTATAATCTTTAATTTCCTTCCTCAGTGTTTTATAGTTTTCAGAGTATAATTTTTCAACTTGTTAGTTAAGTTTATTCCAAGGAATTTTATTCTTTTTGATGTGATTTTTAAACAGGATTTTTTTTTCCACTTTCTTATTCTGGTAGTTTATTATTAGTGTATAGAAAAGTAACAGATTTCTGTACTTTAATCTTGTCTCCTGAAACTTTGCTGAATTCATTTACTGGATCTAATAGTTACCTGGTAGAGACTTTAGGGTTTTCTATATAAAGTATCATGTAGATGACAGTAGTGACACTTTTACTTCTTCTCTCCCAGTTTGGATACCATCTATTTCCTTTTATTGTCTGAATGCAATGGCTAAGACTTCTGATGCTATGTTAAATAGAAGTGATGAGAGTGGCCATCCTTGTTTCTCTTTTCTCAATTTTCTTTATAATTTTTGCGGCATTGTTTTTGTTTGTTTGTTTGTTTTCTCTCTTTATGTTTCTTCTTCCTTTTTTTTAACATTGTATTTTTGAAATTCCAAACTCTACTCTTTTCTCAATTTAGAGGAAAGACTTTGAAATTTTCACCACTGAGTATGATGTTAATTGTGGATTTGTCATAAATGGCCTAGCTAATGTTTGAGATATGTTCCCTCTATATTAACTTTGATAAGAGTTTTTTTTTTAATCATGAATGAATATTGAATTTTCTCAAATGCTTTTTCTGCATCTGTTGAGATGATCATGTAATTTGTATTCTTCCTTTTATTGCGGTGATGTGTTACATTGACTGATGACTATTGAATCATCCTTGAGTCCCTGGAATAAATCCCACTTGATCATGATGTATGACTATTTTATATATTGTTGGATTCATTTGGTTAATATTTGGGGGGGGATTTTGTTTGTATATTCATCAAAGATATTGCCTGAAATTTTCTTCTTTTTTTTTTTTTTAAATTATGTCTTTGTCTGATTTTGTTATCAGAGTAGTGGTGATCTCATAGAATGAACTTAGGATTGGTCCATCCTCTTCAATTGTTTAAAATAGCTTTAGAAAGATAGGTATTGTTTCTACATTCTATGTTTGGTAGTATTCCCCTGTGAAGCCATCTGGTCCTGGAGTTTGGTTGCTGGGAGTTTTGTTTATTTTTTTTTTTTTATTACAAATTCAATTTAACTTCTAGTTTTGATCTTTTCAAATTACCTGTTTCTTCTTGCCAGGTGTATGATCCTAGAAATGTGTCAATTTCTTCTAGGTTGTTCAATTTGTTGTCATATAGTTCATAGTATTCTCTTATAATTTCTTGCATCTTGTGATATTGGTTGTTACTTTTTCTCTTTAATTTCTTATTTTGTTTATGTCTCCACCCTTTTTCCTTCTTGGTGAGTCTAGCTAAAAGTTTATCAGTTTTATTTATCTTTTGTTATATCTTAAAAAACAGCTCTTGGCTTCATGGATTTTTAAAAATTGTTATTTGGTTTTATTTCATTTATTTTCTCTCTGATCTTTAATATTTTATTTTTTGCCTATTCAGACTCTTTTCTTCCTTTTCTAATTGTTTAGGGTGGTACTTTCAGTTCAGTTCAGTCGCTCAGTTGTGGCCGACTCTTTGCAACCCCATGAATTGCAGCATGCCAGGGCTCTCTGTCCATCACCAACTCCTGGAGTTCACTCAAACTCACATCCATCGAGTCAGTGATGCCATCCAGCCATGTCATCCTCTGTTGTCCCCTTCTCCTCCTGCCCCCAATCCCTCCCAGCATCAGAGTCTTTTCCAATGAGTCAACTCTTCGCATGAGGTGGCCAAAGTACTGGAGTTTCAGCTTTAGCATCATTCCTTCCAAAGAAATCCCAGGGCTGATCTTCTTCAGAATGGACTGGTTGAATCTCCTTGCAGTCCAAGGGACTCTCAAGAGTCTTCTCCAACACCACAGTTCAAAAGCATCAATTCTTTAGCATTCAGCTTTCTTCACAGTCCAACTCTCACATCCATACATGACCACTGGAAAAACCATAGCCTTGACTAGACGGACCTTTGTTGGCAAAGTAATGTTTCTTCTTTTCAATATGCTATCTAGGTTGGTCATAACTTTCCTTCCAAGGAATAAGTATCTTTTACTTTCATGGCTGCAGTCACCATCTGCAGTGATTCTGGATCCAAAAACAATAAAGTCTGACACTGTTTCCCCATCTATTTCCCATGAAGTGATGGGACCAGATGCCATGATCTTCGTTTTCTGAATGTTGAGCTTTAAGCCAACTTTTTCACTCTCCTCTTTCACTTTCATCAAGAGGCTCTTTAGTTCCTCTTCACTTTCTGCCATTAGAGTGGTGTCATCTGCATATATGAGGTGATTAATATTTCTCCTGGCAATATTGATTCGAGCTTGTGCTTCTTCCAGCCCAGCGTTTCTCATGATGTACTCTGCATAGAAGTTAAATAAGCAGGGTGACAATATCCAGCCTTGACGTACTCCTTTTCCTATTTGGAACCAGTCTGTTGTTCCATGTCCAGTTCTAACTGTTGCTTCCTGACCTGCATATAGGTTTCTCAAGAGGCAGGTCAGGTGGTCTGGCATTCCCATCTCTTTCAGAATTTTCCACAGTTTATTGTGATCCACACAGTCAAAGGCTTTGGCATAGTCAATAAAGCAGAAATAGATATTTTTCTGGAACTCTCTTGCTTTTTTGATGATCCAGAGGATGTTGGCAATTTGATCTCTGGTTCCTCTGCCTTTTCTAAAACCAGCTTGAACATCTGCAAGTTCACTGTTCATGTACTGCTGAAGCCTGGCTTGGAGAATTTCGAGCATTACTTTACTAGCGTGTGAGGTAAGTGCAATTGTGCAGTAGTTTGAACATTCTTTGGCACTGCTTTTCTTTGGGATTGGAATGAAAACTGACCTTTTCCAGTCCTGTGGCCACTGCTGAGTTTTCCAAATTTGCTGGCATATTGAGTGCATCCCTTTTGCAGCATCATCTTTCAGGATGGGTATCTATTAATTCCAGCTGCCTATTGTGTCATTTAATACCACTGTTACCTTACTGATTTTCTGTCTGGATGATCTGTCCATTGATTCCAGTTGTGTTACAGTCCCCTACTATTATGGTATTATTGTAAATTTCTCCCTTTACATCTATTAGTATTATTAATAGCTTTATATATTTAGGTGCTTCTGTATTACGTTCATATTTTTTTTGGTTCATATATCTTCATAAGTATAATATTATCTTCTTATATTGATCCCTTCATCATTATATAATGTCCTTCTTTATCTTTTGTTATAGCCCTTGTTCTAAAGTCTATTTTGCCTGATATGAGTATTGCTACCTCTGCTCTCTTGTTCTTTCTGTTTACATGAAATGTCTTTTCCCATCCCCTCACTTTCAGTCTGTGTGTATGTTTATGTCTGAGGTGAGTCTCTTGTAGGCAGCATATAGATGGGTCTTGCTTTTTTATCCCTTCACCCTATGTCTTTTGATTGGAACATTTATTCCATTGATATTTAAAGTAAATATTCATAGGTATGTACTTATTGCCAAGTTATTACTTCTTTTCTGTTTTTTTTTTTTTTTTTGTAGCTCTCTGATCATTACTTCTTTTTGATTCTTTCCTTGTAATTTGACACTTTTTTTTCCCCCGATAGCTCAGTTGGTAAAGAATCTGCCTGCGATGCAGGAGACCCTGGTTCGATTCCTGGGTCAGGAAGATCTTCTGAAGAAGGGATATGCTACCCACTCCAGTATTCTTGGGCTTCACTTGTTGCTCAGCTGGTAAAGAATCTGCCTGCAGTATGGGAGACCTGTGTTCCATCCCTGGGTGGAAAAGATCCCCTGGAGAAGGGAAAGGCTAACCACTCCAGTATTCTGGCCTGGAGAATTCCATAGACTGTATAGTCCATGGAGTTGTGAAGAGTCGGACATGATGGAGTGACTTTTACTTCCCTAGTTTTATGCTTGTGTTCCTTTATTTTTAGTTTTTTGTGTTTATTGTAGGTTTTTGATTTTTGGTTACCATGTGTTTCATATATGTTGACCTGGTGGTGGTTTTTTAAGTTCAAACTGGCTGTTATTTAAGTTCAAGCACATTTTAAAATATCTATGTTTTTCTCCCCTTCCTCATATTTTGTGTTTTTGATGTCATATCTTAAACCTTCATGTTTATCCCATACTGGTTTTTGTAGTTGTAGTTCCTTTTACAGTTTACATGATTTTTCCCTTTTGAATAGACTCTTACTTCTTTTCCATTTAGAGAAGACCCTTCAGCATTTAATTTAATGCAGTTTTAGTATTAATGGACTTTTACATTTGTGCTTGTCTGAGAAGGTCTTTTATTTCTCCTTCAATTCAACATTATAATCTTGCTGGGTAGAGTATCCTAGGTTGCAGGTTTTTTCCCCTCATCACTTCCAAAATACCATGCCACACTACCTTCTGGTCTATAAATTGTGTGCAGAAAAATCAGTATTCCCTTGTGTATGACTTTTTTTTTCTCTTACTGCCTTTAGAATTCTTTCTCACCTTTAAATTTACCATTTTAATTATTAAATGTCTTGGCATAGGTCTTTCTGAGTTCATCTTGTTTGGGACCCTCTATGCTTCTGTATCAGAGAAGGCAATAGCACCCCACTCCAGTACTCTTGCCTGGAAAATCCCTTGGGCGGAGGAGCCTGGTAGGCTGCCGTCCATGGGGTCTCAAAGAGTCGGACACGACTGAGCGACTTCACTTTCACTTTTCACTTTCACGCATTGGAGAAGGAAATGGCAACCCACTCCAGTGTTCTTGCCTGGAGAATCCCAGGGACGGGGGAGCCTGGTGGGCCGCCATCTATGGGGTCGCACAGAGTCAAACACAACTGAAGTGACTTAGCAGCAGCAGCATGCTTCTGTACCTGTATATCTGTCTCCTTCTTAAGATTTGGGACCTTTTCAGCTGTAATTTCATCAAATACAATTTTGATCTCTCTCTTCTCCTTCTGTGACCCCTGTAATGCAAATGTTGATATGCTTATTGTTATCACAGAGACCTCTTAAACTGTTCTCATGTTTTTACTTACTTACTTTATAGACATTTATTATTTTTTTATAATCACTCATTTAAAATAAGATTTTTTTTTGCTATATAGTAGGTGCTTCTTGGTTATCCATTTTAAATATAGCTGTGTGAAACTGTTTTCATGAAAAAAAAATTTAATTTCCTGTTCTAACCATTGATTTCCATTATTCTATCTTCCAGATCACTTAGATGTTCTTCTGTGTCACTTAATCTGTTCTTCATTCCTTCTAGTGTGCTTTTCATATCAGTTATTGAATTCTTCATTTCTGATTGGGTTTTTAAATAGTTTTCGAGTTCATTATCAAAATTCTCACTGTGTTCATATATTATTTTTTCCTAATTCAATTAATGTTCTTATTACCAATGATATAGAGTAAGTGGGGCTGGGGCTTTGCTTGGCTCAGGCTGGGGCACAGAGCTAGGTGGTTGTGGGAAATGAGTCAGCCAGCCATGTGATTTCAATCTGCCCTTTCTGCCCTGCCTTGAGGGAAAAGCAGGGTTCATATGCTCCTCAAGAGCAAAGTCCAGGCTTCCTTCAGCTTTCTTGTTAGTTCCAGTCCTCTACCAACCAGCCAAGGGGTCTCAACTCCTCTGTGTAGGACTCTAGAACTGTGGCACCCAATCTGTGGCTCAAAGCACTCATTCCCCAGGTAGATTTCCACCCATGTATTCTCTCTTTTCCTGTGAGTCTCCTCCCAGGTGTACAGGTCCTGACCTGATCACTTTTCTTCCCTTCCTACGCAATTACCCGTGGATCTTTCTTACAGTCTTGGTTGTACAGAAGTTTCTGCCAGTTTCCAGTTAGTTTTTAGTGAGAATTATTCCACATGTAGGTGTAACTTTGATGTGTGTGTGGAGGGAAGTGAGTTCCCCATCCTCCTATGCTGCCATCTTGATCTCTTCCGCAGGGGAGCTAGAATTTGAATGGCAGCAGATTTCTCATCCAAAACCATGAAGGACAAAGAGAAGTGGCAGAATATTTTTCAAATGCTGAAAGAAAGGAAGAGCAAAATGTGAATTCAGTGTCCTGTGAATAGGGAAATAAAAGCATCCTTGGAAAACCAAGACTAAAATGTTTAGCAAGGTTAAAAATATAAGATCAATATACAAAAGTTAATCCCAACTCTGTGTAATAACAATGAACCTGTGTAGAGCAAAATTAAAAACTCAATAACCGCATTTACAACTTAAAGCAAAACAGAGACTTAAAAGTGAAATGTAAAACTATCATGTAAAAATAGAAGAAAATTTGGGGAGATCTAAGGCTACGCCACGAGTTCATAGACTTGATAACAAACGTGTGATATATAAAAGGAAAAACTGTTAAACTGGATCTTTATAAAATTAAAAACTTTTGCTTTGCAAAATACTCACAAGAGGATAAAACGATAAGTTACATAAAGGGAGAAACTTTTATTTTGTTATGGTCATAACTGTAAATGTGAAGTGGCGTTACATTGCACTTTGGAATTATGTTTTTCTAATAAAGAATGATGTTGAGCATTTTTCTTGTGCTTATTTACCACTGTAGATCTTCTTTGGATGAACATCTATTCAAATCCTCTATTTAAAATTAGATTATCTGCCTTTTTCTGGTTGTAAGTTATGTATATATTCTAAATACTAGGCTCTTTTCAGATATATGAAGGCCTTCCCTGGTGGCTCAGCAGTAAAGAATCCACCTGCAATGTAGAAGATACAGTTTTGATCCCTGGGAAGATCCCCTGGAGGAGGGCATGGCAACCCATTCTAGTATTCTTGCTGGGAAAATCCCATTGACAGAGCACCCTGGCAGTTTACAGTCCATAGGGTCACAAAGAGTTGGACACAACTGAAGCAACTGAGCATGTGTCAGATATATGAATTCCAGTCTACAGCCATACTATCTTGAATGCACCCAATCTCATCAGATATATGAATTCCAAATATTTTCTCCAATATGTAGATTATTTCTTAACTTTCTTGATAGTCTTTTGACTCACAAAATTTTAAAATCTTGATGAAATCTAATTGATCTTTTTTTTTTTTTCTTTTGTCACTAGTTATTTTGCTTTAATATATAAGTGTGCACGCATGGTAAGTTGCTTTAGTTGTGTCTGACTCTTTGAGACCCTATGGGTCATATCCAACCAGGCTCCTCTGTCCATGGGATTCTCCAGGCAAGAATATTGGAGTTGGTTGTCATGCCCTCCTCTGGGGATTGTTTAACCTGAGATCATGAAGATTTACTCCCATGGTTATATATTAGTGAACAGCAGAAATGTATTGTCCCATAGTTCTGGAAGCTAGAAGTCCATGATCAAGGTGTCAGTTGAATTGGTTCACTCTGAGATCTATGAGAAAAATTATGTTCCATGACCCTTGCCAAACATCCAGTGGTTTGCTGGCAATCGTTGGAGTTCTTCAACTTGTAGAGGTGCCATTTAGTCATCATCTTCATGTGGTATCATCACTATGTGTATGTGTGTCTCTGTGCAAATTTTCTCCTTCTATAAGGAAACAAATCATGTTGGATTAGGGCCCATCCTAATGGACTCATTGTAAAATTACTACCTCTGTAAAGACCGTCTTCAAATGTGGTCACATGCTGAAGTTTATAAATGCAACAACTGAAGGGGAGCAATGCAACTCAACCCATTACAGTTTTTATCTAAATATTTAATAATTTTAGATTAGATTTAGCTTTTACGTGCAGGTATCTCTTCCATTTTGAGTTAATTTTTGTGTATGGTGGGAAGTAAACATCCAAATTCACTCTTTTGCATTTGGATATCCAATTGTCACTGTAGAAGCGACTGGCTACCCACTCCAGTATTATTGTCTGGGAAATCTCATGGACAGTTTAGCCTGGCAGGCTACAGTCCATGGGGTTAAGAATCCCCCTACAAAGCTAGAGTTGCAGGAGATGCGGGTTTGACCCCTGGGTCAGGAAGATCCCTTGGAGGAGGAAATGGCAACCCACTCCAGTATTCTTGCCTGGAAAATCCAATGGACAGGGGAAGCAGATAGGCTGCAGTCCATGGAGTCACAAAGCATCAGACATGACTTGGTGAATGAACACATAGTAATGACCTCATAAGATGAGTTGGAAAGTGGTCCAGTAGAATTCAGTAAGAAATCATCCTTGGCTTCTTTTTGTAAGATTTTATATGACTAAATCACTCTCTTTTATGTAATATGTCTATTCATATTTCCTATTTTTTCTTGAATCATTTTAAATAATTTGTGTTTTCATGGGAATTTATCCATTTCATCTAGGGTAACTATTGGCATGCAATTGTTCATAGCATTTCATTATAATAGTTTTTATTATGCAAAATTATGTTAATGCCCATCTCTGATTTTAGTAATTTGAAAGTTCTTTTTTTTCTTGGTCACTTGAAGTAAAAGTTTGCCACTTTTTTACCTTTCTGAAGAACAAAGATTTCTTTTTTTTTGTTTGTTTGGTTTGTTTGCAGATTTTCTTTGTTGTTTTTATATTCTCTATTTCATTTATTGATGTTCTTTTCTTTATTTGAATGAAAAGACACGAAAAGGCCTTCATCTATCACTTCTGTCTGACTTTGTGATGCTTTTCTATTATCATGAAAGCTAAGGCAGAGTTGAAAACAGCCTAACTGAATATTTAAGGCTTGCTCCAACATATACACTGAACTCCTTTGTAACAGCTAGAAAATTTACTGGTTTCAGGCATTCAAGGACATTTTTATTCATTTATTAGTTGGTCATTAAGCTATCCGAACAGAAACTTCAGTCGCCACATATGTCAAATACAGACTTCACAGAATTAGATGAGGAAAGCCACTAAACAAACAGTAACAAAAATAAAAGCCATAAAGACAAATCTTGTGGAAGAGAGCAACTAATTTCCTGAGTTGCCACATTGTATTAGTTAAAAGGCGTTTTTTTTTTTTTAATCAAAAATTATGGCACATTAAAGAATTCTTTAATTCTTTAAAGAATTAAGGAAAAACATTAAAAGAATGACTCACTAAACATAGATTTCCTAAAGAGAAAGATGCTTCCCTGGTGGCTCAGACGGTAAAGAATCTGCCTGCAGTGTGGGAAACCTGGGTATGATACTTGGGTTGGGAAGATCTCCTGGAGGAGAGCATGGCAACCCATTCCAGTATTGTTGCCTGGAGAATCTCCATGGACAAAAGATCCTGGCAGGCTACAGTCCATGGGGTTGCAAAGAGTAGGACGTGACTGGGTGACTAAGCACAAAGAGAAAGATAATGAAAGTTAAAAAAAACAACTGAATAAAACTTCTAGAGTTGAAAAGTTAAATAACTGAAATTAAAAAAAAAAAATTACAGGTGCTCAATGGAAGATTTAACCTAGTAGAAGAAAGAATCAGTAAACCTGAAGGATGTATCATTTGGTATTGTCCAGTCTGACGGACAGAAAGAAAAAACAATTAGAAAGAATAAAGAGACCTGCAGGACACCATCAAAGGTATGCATAGTGGGAGTCTAGAAGGCAACCAGAGAAAGAGAAATAAAGAATATCTGAACAAATATTAGCTGGGATCATCCTAATTTTATTGAAAAACAGTAATCCACACATCCAAAATGCTCAGTGAACTTCATGTAAGATAAATTCAAAAATATCCACATCTAACCACAATTAAACTGCCAAAAACAAGGACTCTTGAAAATAGAAAAATGACTTGTCATACACAAGAAAATCACAAGAATAACAGATGACCTGGAAACAATGGAATTAGTTGGACAGCATAGCCAAAGTGCAGAGAGAAAGAAAATAAACTATGGAACAAGAATTGTATATATGGCAAATTTATCCTTAGAAATGAAGGAGAAATTAAGACATTCACAAATTAAAACAAAGAATTTGTTGCTTGAAGATATGCCTTACAAGAAAACTAAAGGGAATTCTTTAGCTTGAAAGAAAGTGACACCAGATTCTAATTTGAATCCCCATGAAAATATTAACAACTCCAATACATGTAATTATGTAGGTAATAATACAAAGCAGAATTGCATACTTGTTTACTTTTTTCTTAACCAATTAAAAAGTAATTGTATAGTATGATGTCAGTGAAAGGGATAGGCAGTAGGACCTCGAAAATTTTCCGTTATAAAAGCAAGGTAAAGCCTGGTAAAATTTGTCAAAATCAACGTTTTCAAAACACTGAAGTTAACAAAAGACTTTTAAAAACCTGCATAGTGTTTATTCAAGAAACACAATTGAATCTCAGTAAGAATAGTGAGCTGTATGGTATTATAATTTTCTGTATGATATTATAAGTTCCAGGCTCTAGAAGTGAAGTTGCTCAGTCGTGTGCAACTCTTTGCAATCCCATGGACTGTAACTTACCAGGCTTCTCCATCCATGGAATTTTCCAGGCAAGAGTATTGGAGTGGGTTGCCATTTCCTTCTTCACGGGATCTTTCTGACCTCGGGATGGAACCCAGGTCTCCCACATTGCAGGCAGATGCATCCACGCTCTAACTTCTCTCCAATTATGCCATAAACTTAAAAAAAAAAAAAATACCAGCCCATATTCCAAAGCAACTTGACAGCCACTAGAGGAAGTAGAATGAAACAACTCTCCCAAAGAATTATTATCGAAAAATTGTTATCTGTCTGTTGGTTTACTCCAAGATCCCCGTTACAAGACCAACTCAGCTATCAGTTCAGTTCAGTCTCTCAGTTGTGTCCAACTCTTTGTGACTCCATGGACTGCAGCACACCAGGTTTCCCTGTCCATCACCAACTCCTGGAGCTTATTCAAACTCATGTCCATAGAGTCAGTGATGCTTTTCAACCATCTCATCCTCTGTCATCCCCTTCTCCTCCTGCCTTCAATCTTTCCCAGTATCAGGGTCTTTTCCAATGAGTCAGTTTTTTTGCATCAGGTGGCCAAAGTATTGGAGTTTCAGCTTCAGCATCAGTCCTTCCAATGAATATTTAGGACTGCTTTCCTTTAGGATTGACTGGTTGGATCTCCCTGCAGTCCAAACAACTCTCAAGAGTCTTCCCCAACACCACAGTTCAAAAGCATCAGCTCTTCAGTTCTCAGCTTTCTTTATAGTCCAACTCTCACATCCATACATGACTACTGGAAAAACCATAGCTTTGACTAGATGGACCTTTGTTGGCAAAGTAATGTCTCTGCGTTTTAGTATGCTGACTAATTTGGTCATAGCTTTTCTTCCAAGGAGCAAGCGTCTTTTAATTTCATGGATGCAGTTACCATCTGCAGTGATTTTGGAATCCAAAAAAATAAAGTTTCTCACTGTTTCCATTGTTTCCCCATTTGTCATGAAGAGATGGGACTGGATGCCATGATCTTAGTTTTCTGAATGTTGAATTTTAAGCTGTATCCATTGGGATTTGCTCCTGAGGCTGCCCTAGAGGACTTCAGTGTGCCCCACTGAGGGAAAGGTGCAGAGGTGGTGCAGCTGCTTGGTTCGCAGGGGTTCTGGCAGCACCAGGTACTCAGGGGAGTTGGCGGCTAGGGTAGTAGGAAATACAGTGCTCTAAAATGGTATGGCAACCAGTGTTGGCCAATATACTCCAGTATTCTAGCCTGGAGAACCTCCCTGACAGAGATGCCTGGCTGGCCACAGTACACAGGGTTGCAGAGTCAGACATGACTGAAGTGACCCTGTGTGCATAGATGCAAGACATTTTTGCCTGAGGCAGCTCTGACCCAGTGAGAGTTGAACACGAAGGTGATGCAGCTGCTTGGCTTGTGGGGACCCTTGCAGTGCCAAGTGTGCAAGGACATGGACTGCCTCCATCACAGGAGTTATGGCCCTATCACAGTCTTTTTTTGAGTCTCTTGTAGCCGGCAATCAGAAGGCCTCTTTGGCCAGTCTTTCTCAATAGCTCCACCAGTTCAGGCACTTAGTAGGCTCCCTTGCCTGGAGTCCTTCTCTGTTGTTCCTTACGTGAAGCACATAAAGTGGCACCCCTGGCTGGGATCTCACTCTGTACATCAGTGCACCAGACACTTAAAGAGGCACCCTGGGTGCAGTCCTACTCTGTAGTTCAGTGCGTCAGGCATTTGATGGGCCAGCCTCTTTATTGTTCAGCTGCCAATGAACAATAAAGGCTATGGTGATGGCTCCACCCTCTATGCATGACTCAGCACCATTGCCTTACCTCCATGGCTGCCTGGCCTTTCCCCACAGGCATTTTCCACCACAATCTCCTCCCAGACAGCCCCTCAATCTGTATCCTCACAGTCATCAGCAGCCCTCACCCTGGGATTGCTCCACAACCCCCAAATTCCTGCTCCCAGCTGCTGTGCCTTCTAGGGAACCTGTCTCCCTGTCTGGAGTGTGTATGTCTGTGTCAAGGACTGTCTGATTCTCATTCCATTTAGGCTGCCACAGATCAGCTGTTTCACTCTCGGTCTTAAATGTTTCTCCTCTGACTCAGACAATTGCCCCGGTGTAGGGATCAGACCCCTGTTTCAGTTCCCCCACCCCGTGAAGGCAGGTCTAGTATAACTAGTCCTGGTTACACTCCTGTTTTCCCCCTAGTTCCTTTGTTGTACCAAGTTTTGTGTGGTTCTTGATATTCTTTCCCACTGTCAGGTACTCCTGTATGCTCTCAGCTGGTGTTCTGCATGTACTTCTGTGTCTGAAGGTGTATTCCTGATATATCCATGGAAAAAGATTTACTCCATGTCCACCTACTTCTCTGCCATTTGGTCTGTCCTGATCTTCTGCCTATTTTTTAATTGGGTTTTTATTATTGTTGTTTTTGATACTGAGCTGCATGAGCCATTTGGATATTTTGAAGATTAATCTCTTGTCAGTTGCTTCTTTTGCAATTATTTTTTCCATTCTGTGAGTTGTCTTTTCTTTTTGTTTATGGTTTCTTTATGTTTATATTTCTTTTTGTTTATGGTTGTGCAAAAGTTTTTAAGTTTAATTAGATCCCATTTTATTTTTATTTTTTTTTCAATACTCTAGGTGGTGGATTGAAAATGATCTTGCTGTGATTTACATAAAAGTGTGTTCTGCCTATGTTTTCCTCTAAGAGCTTTAGAGTATCAGGCTGTACATTTAGGTCTTTAATCCATTTTGAGTTTATTTTTTATGTGTGGTTTTAGGGAGTGTTGTAATTTTCTTCTTTTACAAGTAGCTGTCCAGTTTTCCCAGCATCACTTATTGAAGAGGTTGTCTTTCCTCCATTGTATATTCTGGCCTCCTTTGCCATAGGTCCAGTCACTTCAGTTCAGTCACTCAGTCGTGTCCGACTCTTTGCGACCCCATGAATCGCAGCACGCCAGGCCTCCCTGTCCATCACCAACTCCCGGAGTTCACTCAAACTCACATCCATCAAGGCGGTGCTGCCATTCAGCCATCTCATCCTCTGTCATCCCCTTCACCTCCTGCCCCAAATCCCTCACAGCATCAGAGTCTTTTCCAATGAGTCAACTCTTCAAACGAAGTAGCCAAAGTAGTGGAGTTTCAGCTTTAGCATCATTCCTTCCAAAGAACACCCAGGACCGATCTCCTTTAGAATGGACTGGTTGGATCTCCTTGCAGTCCAAAGGACTCTCAAGAGTCTTCTCCAACACCACAGTTCAAAAGCATCAATTTTTCAGCGCTCAGTTTTCTTCACAGTCCAACTCTGACATCCATACATGACTACTGGAAAAACTATGGCCTTGACTAGACGGACCTTTGTTGGCAATGTCATGTCTCTGCTTTTCAATATGCTATTTAGGTTGGTCATAACTTTCCTTCCAAGGAGTAAGCGTCTTTTAATTTCATGGCTGCAGTCACCATCTGCAGTGATTTTGGAGCCCCAAATAATAAAGTCTGACACTGTTTCCCATAAAGTGATGGGACCAGATGCCATGATCTTCGTTTTCTGAATGATGAGCTTTAAGCCAACTTTTTCACTCTCCCTTTTCACTTTCATCAAGAGGCTTTTGAGTTCCTCTTCACTTTCTGCCATAAGGGTGGTGTCATCTGCATATCTGTGGTAACTGATATTTCTCCTGGCAATCTTGATTCCAGCTTGTGCTTCTTCCAGTCCAGCGTTTCTCATGATGTACTCTGCATAGAAGTTAAATCGCAGGGTGACAATATACAGCCTTGACATACTCCTTTTCCTATTTGGAACCAGTCTGTTGTTCCATGTCCAGTTCTAATTGTTGCTTCCTGACCTGCATATAGGTTTCTCAAGAGGAAGGTCAGGTTGTCTAGTATTCCCATCTCTTTCAGAATTTTCCACAGTTTGTTGTGATCCACACAGTCAAAGTCTTTGGCATAGTCAATAAAGCAGAAATAGATATTTTTCTGGAACTCTCTTGCCTTTTTGATGATCCAGTGGATATTGGCAATTTGATCTCTGGTTCCTCTGCCTTTTCTAAAACCAGCTTGAACATCTGCAAGTTCATTGTTCATGTACTGCTGAAGCCTGGCTTGGAGAATGTGGAGCATTACTTTACTAGCGTATGAGAGGAGTGCAATTATGGAGTTTGAGCATCCTTTGGCATTGCCTTTCTTTGGGATTGGAATGAAAACTGACCTTTTCCAGTCCTGTGGCCACTGCTGCGTTTTCCAAATTTGCTGGCATATTGAGTACAGCACTTTCACAGCATCATCTTTCAGGATTTGAAATAGCTCCACTGGAATTCCATCACCTCCACTAGCTTTGTTGGTAGTGATGCTTTCTAAGGCCCACTTTACTTCACATTCCAGGATGTATGGCTCTAGGTGAGTGATCACACCGTCATTATTATCGTGGTCGTGAAGATGTTTTTTGTACAGTTCTTCTGTGTATTCTTGCCACCTCTTCTTAATATCTTCTGCTTCTGTTAGGTCCATACCATTTCTGTCTATCGAGCCCATCTTTGCATAAAATGTTCCCTGGGTATCTCTAATTTTCTTGAAGAGATCTCTAGTCTTTCTCATTCTGTTATTTTCCTCTATTTCTTTGCACTGATCACTAAGAAAGGCTTTCTTATCTGTCCTTGCTATTCTTTGGAACTCTGCATTCAGATGCTTATATCTTTCCTTTTCTCCTTTGCTTTTCACTTCTCTTCTTTTCACAGCTATTTGTAAGGCCTCCTCAGACAGCGACAGCCATTTTGCTTTTTTGCATTTCTTTTCCATGGGGACGGTCTTGATCCCTGTCTCCTGTGCAATGTCATGAAACTCCGTCCATAGTTCATCAGACACTGTGTCTACCAGATCTAGTCCCTTAAATCTATTTCTCACTTCCACTGTATAATCATAAGGAATTTGATTTAGGTCATACCTGATTGGTCTAGTGGATTTCCCTACTTCCTTCAATTTAAGTCTGAATTTGGCAATAAGGAGTTCATGATCTGAGCCATAGTCAGCTCCCGGTCTTGTTTTTGCTGAGTGTATAGAGCTTCTCCATGTTTGGCTGCAAAGAATATAATCAATCTGATTTTTGTGTTGACCATCTGGTGATGTCCACGTATAGAGTCTTCTCTTGTGTTGTTGGAAGAGGGTGTTTGCTATGATCAGTGCTTTTTCTTGGCAAAACTCTCTTAGTCTTTGCCCTGCTTCATTCTGTATTCCAAGGCCAAATATGCCCGTTACTCCAGGTGTTTCTTGACTTCCTGCTTTTGCATTTCCAGTCCCCTATAATGAAAAGGACATCTTTTTGGGTGTTAGTTTTAAAAGGTCTTGTAGGTCTTCATAGAACTGTTCAGCTTCAGCCTCTTTAGCCTTATTGGTTGGGACATAGGCTTGGATTACTGTGATAGTGAACGGTTTGCCTTGGAAATGAACAGAGATCATTCTGTCGTTTTTGAGATTGCATCCAAGTACTGCATTTCAAACTCTTTTATTGACCATGATGGTTACTCCATTTCTTCTGAGGGATTCCTGCCCACAGTAGTAGATATAATGGTCATCTGAGTTAAATTCACCCATTCCAGTCCATTTTAGTTCGCTGATTCCTAGAATGTTGATGTTCATTCTTACCATCTCCCGTTTGACCACTTCCAATTTGCCTTGATTCATGGACCTAACATTCCAGGTTCCTATGCAATATTGCTCTTTACAGCATCGGACCTTGCTTCTATCACCAGTCACATCCACAACTGGGTATTGTTTTTGCTTTGGCTCCATCCCTTTATTCTTTCTGGAGTTATTTCTCCATTGATCTCCAGTAGCATATTGGGCACCTACCGACCTGGGGATTTCCTCTTTCAGTATCCTATAATTTTGCCTTTTCATGCTGTTCAGGGGGTTCTCAAGACAAGAATACTGAAGAATATAATCCTTAGTAGAGTTTAAACTGAATTGTTTGTTGTGTAATCATCACTTCTGGGCTTAAAGAAAAAAAAAATGTTTTATGTGACTAAGACTAAGGAATGTAGAGCAAAAGATGTTTGTCCTTTCCTCCTCCTTGAAAAGTCCAGAACCCTTTCTCTTCCTTGGGATCCCCAGACCTGTCTCTCCTCCTCAGGGACCCTGGACTTCTTACCAACCTGCCTAGGAATTGACTCTCTCATTTCCATATCTTAGATATTGTAATTTTTGTTGTTGTTGCTATTTAGACACTAACTCATATTTGACTCTTTTGTGACCCCATGGACTGTAACCTGCAAGGCTACTCTGTCTGTGGGATTTTCCAGGCAATTCTATTGGAGTGGGTTGCACTTTTCCTTCTCCACTATTGTAAATACTGCTGCAATTAACATTGGGATGCACATATATTTTCAAATTATGGTTTTCTCCATGTATATGCCTAGGAGTAGGATTTCTGGGTCATGTGGTAGCTTTATTTTTAGTTTTTTAAGAAGCTTCCATAACGTTCTCCATTGTGTCTGTACCAATTGACGTTACCACTAACAGTGTAGGAGGGTTCCTTTTTCTCCACACCCTCTTCAGCATTTCAGTTCAGTTCAGTTCAGTCGCTCAGTCGTGTCCGACTCTTTGTGACCCCATGAATCACAGCATGCCAGGCCTCCCTGTCCATCACCAGCTCCCAGAGTTCACTAAAACTAACATCCATCGAGTCAGTGATCGTTTGTAAAATTTTTCATAATGGCCATTCTGGCCAGTGTGAGGTGATATCACATTGTAGTTTGGATTTGCATTTCTCTAATAATTAGTGATGTTAAATATGTTTTTACGTGCTTTTTGGCCATCTCTATGTGCTCTTGGGAGAAATATCTGTTTAGATCTACCATTAATTTTTTAACTGTTTTTATATTGAGCTGCATGAGCTATCTGTATATTTTACAGATTAATCCTTTGTCAGTTACTTTGCTTCCAAATGTTTTCTCCTATTCTGAGCATTGTATTTTCATCTTGTTTATAGTTTCCTTTGCTGTGCAAAAGCTTTTAAGTTTAATTAGATTCAATTTTGTCTATTTTTGTTTTTATTTTCATTGTTCTAGGTAGTGGATAAAAAATGATCTTGCTATGATTTATGTCAGAATGTTTTGTGTATGTTTTCCTGTAAGAATTTTATAGTGTTCACCATATATTTAGATCTTTAATCCATTTTGAGTTCATTTTTGTGGATGGTGTTAAGGAGTGCTCTAATTTAATTTTTTTACATGTAGCTTCCCTGTTTTCCCAGCATCACTTATTGAACAGGCTGTCTTTTTTCCATTGTGTATTCTTGCCTACTTTGTCATAGATTTGTTGACCATAGGTGGGTGGGTTTATCTCTGGACTTTCTATCCAGTTTCATTGATCTATATTTCTGTATTTGTGCCAATTTCATACTGTTTCAATGACTGTAGCTTGGTAGTATAAATGGAAATCAGGGTGCCTGATTCCTCCAGGTCTGTTTTAAATTCTCAAAATTCCTTGGCTATTTGACGTCTTTTATATTTTCATATTTTCATGGGGCTTCTTTGGTGGCTCAGTGGTAAAGAATCTGCCTGCTAAAGCAGGAAACACAGGTTTAATTTCTGGGTCAGGAAAAACCCCTGGAGAAGGGAATGTCAGCCCACTCCAGTATACTTGCCTGGAGAATCCCATGCACAGAGGAGCCTGGTGGGCTGCAGTCCATGGGATTGCAAAGTCAGACACGACATAGTGACTAAACTACCATATTTTCATATAATTTGTTAAATATTTTGTTCTAGTTCAGATAAATATACCATTGGTAATTTTTCTTTTTACAAATTGAGTTCCATTATGATCTGAAACTTGACCTTTATTTTTCCCCATGTTGTATTGGTATTTGATGTGGTTTTCAATTTTTTAATGGATTTTTTAAAAAATTTAATTGAAAGTAAATTGCTTTACAATTTTGTGCTCAGTTCAGTCTCTCAGTTATGTCCAACTCTTTGCAACCCCATGGACTGCAGCACGCCAGGCTTGCCTGTCCATCATCAGCTCCTGAACCTTGCTCAAACTCATGTCCATCAAGTCGGTGATGCCATCCAACCATCTCATCCTCTGTTGTCCCCTTCTCCTCCTGCCTTCAGTCTTTCCCAGCATCAGTTTTTTTTTTTTTTTCCAATGAGTCAGTTCTTCGCATCAGGTAGCCAGATTATTGGAGCTTCAGTTTCAGCATCAGCCCTTCCAATGAATATTCAGGACTGATTTCCTTTAGGATGGACTGGTTGGATCTCCTTGCAGTCCAAGGGACTCTCAAGAGTCTTCTCCAACATCACAAGTTCAAATGTATCAATTCTTTGGCGCTCAGCTTTCTTTATGGCCCAACTCTCACATCCATATATGACTACTGGGGAAACCAAAGCTTTGACTAGACAGACCTTTGTTGGCAAAGTAATGTCTCTGCTTTTTAATATGCTAGGTTGGTCATAACTTTCATTCCAAGGAGTAAGCGTCTTGTAATTTAATGGCCGAAGTCGCCATCTGCAATGATCTTGGAGCCCTCCAAAATAAAGTTTGTCACTGTTTCCATTTTTTCCCCATCTATTTTCCATGAAGTGATGGGACCAGATGCCATGATCTTCGTTTTCTGAATGTTGAGTTTTAAGCCAACTTCTTCACTCTCCTCTTTCACTTTCATCAAGAGGCTCTTTAGTTCTTCTTCACTTTTTGCCATAAAGGTGGTGTCATCTGCATATCTGAGGTTATTGATATTTCTCCCAGCAATCTTGATTCCAATTTGTGCTTCCTCCAGTCCAGCGTTTCTCATGATGTACTCTACATAGAAGTTAAATAAGCAGGGTGACAATATACAGCCTTGATGCACTCCTTTTCCTATTTGGAACCAGTCTGTTGTTCTATGTCCAGTTCTAACTGTTGCTTCCTGACCTGCATACAGATTTCTCAAGAGGAAGGTCAGATGGTCTGGTATTCCCATGTCTTTAAGAATTTTCCACAGTGTGTTGTGGTCCACAGAATCAAAGACTTTGGCATAGTCAATAAAGCAGAAATATATGTTTTTCTGGAACTCTCTTGGTTTTTCGATGATCCAACAGTTGTTGGCAATTTGATCTCTGGTTCCTCTGCCTTTTCTAAATCCAGCCTGAACATCTGGACATTCATGGTTTGCATACTTTTGAAGCCTCCCTTGGAGAATTTTGAGCATTACTTTGCAATTGTGCTATAGTTTGAGCATTCTTTGGCATTCCCTTTCTTTGGGATTAGAATGAAAACTGACTTTTTCCAGTCCTGTGGCCACTGATGAATTTCCCAGATTTGCTGGCATATTGAGTGCAGCACTTTTACAGCATCTTCTTTTAGGATTTGAAATAGATCAACTGGAATTCCATCACCTCCACTAGCTTTATTCGTAGTGATGCTTCCTAAGGCCCACTTGACTTTGCATTCTCGGATGTCTGGCTCTAGTTGAGTGATCATACCATCGTGATTATCTGGGTCATGAGGTCTTTTTTGTATAGTTCTTCTGTGTATTCTTGCCACCTCTTCTTAATATCTGCTGCTTCTGTTAGGTCCATACCATTTCTGACCTTAATTGAGCCCATCTTTGCATGAAATAGTGCTCTGGTACCTCTAATTTTCTTGAGATCTCTAGTCTTTCCCATTGTATCGTTTTCCTCTATTTCTTTGCACTGATCACTGAGGAAGCCTTTCTCATCTCTCCTTGGTATTCTTTGAAACTATGCATTCAGATGGGTATGTCTTTCATTTTCTCCTTTGCTTTTTGCTTCTCTTCTTTTCACAACTGTTTGTAAGGCCTCCTCAGACAGACACCTTGCTTTTTTGCACTTCTTTTTCTTGGTAATGATCTTGATTCCTGTCTCCTGTACAATGTCACGAACCTCCATCCGTAGTTCTTCAGGCACTCTGTAAATCACCTAATGCTTTATTTTACAGATAGACCCAGACATATAACTACTAAATCAGTCCCCACCAATCTTTGGGAGGTATGCTTTTCATGGCAGCCAGTTTTCTGAGCAGTGAGCAAAGCGAGAAGTACAGAAAGTAAGAGAAATGCATTTCTCAGTAGAGGGAGAAACAATAGCTCATATATATGAGTGCCTCTTATGTGATGGTTACTGTTCTTAAGCTATACGTGCTCAGTGACTCAGTCCTGTCTGACTTTTTGTGACCTCATGAACTGTAGCTTGCTAGGCTCCTCTGTCTATAGAATTCTTCAGGCAAGAATACTGGAATGGATTACCATTTTCAATTCCAGGGGATCTTCCTGACCTAGGGATCAAACCCATGTTTCTTGCATCTCCTGCATTGGCGGGTAGATTCTTAACCATGTTTGCATAGTTAATAAGTGGCAGAGTCGGAAATGAGACTGAGGCAGTCTGATTCCTGAGCCTAAAATCCTTTTTCATCTCTTCACTTTTTTCTTGTCTTCCATCCCACATATGATCAGTCACTAAATTAAAGAAATGCTTCTTTTTTATTGAAATGTAATTGACATTAATTTCAGAGGTACAGCATAATATAATTTGTATATGTATTAGGAAATGCTCACCACAATAAGTCTAGTTAACATCCATTGCCACAAATAGTTTCAATATTTTTTTTGTAATGAGAATTTTTTAGATATACTCTCTTAGCAACTTTCAAATATGAAATAAAGTATTTTTTAACTATAGTCAACCTTCTGTAAATTACATGTCCAGGACTTACTTATTTTATAGTTGGAAATTTGTACTTTTACCTCCTTACTCATTTTGTTTGCTTTTCACACCCCACCTCTAGTAACCTCCAATCTGTTTTCTCTATATATGAGTTCAACTTTTTTTAGGATTTGTAAAATATTCCATTTATAATTGAGATCATACTGCAGTTGTCTTTTTCTGTCTGACTTATTTCACCTAGAATAATGCCCTCAACATCGATCTCTGTTTTCACAAATTGCAATATTTCCATTTTGTGGCCAAATACCATTCTATTGTATGTGTGTGCTGCTGCTGCTGCTAAGTTGCTGCAGTCATGTCCGACTCTGTGGAACCCCATAGACAGTAACCCACCAGGCTCCCCTGTCCCTGGGATTCTCCAGGCAAGAACACTGGAGTGGGATGCCATTTCCTTCTCCAATGTACAAAAGTGAAAATTGAAAGTGAAGGCGCTGAGTACTGTCCAAACCTTAGCGACCCCATGGACTGCAGCCCATCAGGGTTCTCCATCGATGGGATTTTCCAGGCAAGAGTACTGGAGTGGGTTGCCATTGCCTTCTCTGTTGTATGTGTGTGTGTATATAAATATATAGATAGATAGATAGATAGATAGATACAATACATGTATATTATAATAATGCTATGTATATATGTATAATATATATACATATATGCACAATATATGTATAATATAATATCTGCATATATAATATACAAATATATTATATATATATCACATTTTATTTATCCATTAATCCATCAATATACAATTAGATTGTTTACAGTTCTTGGCTGTTGTAAATAATGCTGCAGTGAACACAGGATTGCATATACATTTTCTTTTATTCTATCATCAATGTTTATTATTTTGACTTTTCAAAAATAATACATAAATTTAATCATTTTACGTGGAAGTTTTGAAATTGGATTTTCTTTTACTCAACATAATTATCTGGAGTTCATTTAGATTGTTGCATATATCAATAGTTTGTTCTTTTTATTGCAGTGCAGTATTCATGATATGACTGTACTGTTTGTTTAATCATTCCCACATTGATAAACATCTGGGTTTTTTCTAGTTTTGTGATATTACAAAGAAAGCTGTTATGAATATTTATATACAGGTTTATAGTTAACCTAAATTTTCATATTACTAGTATAAATATCCAGGATTATGATATGTGAGGCTGTGGTACTTTTGTTGCATGTTTAGTTTTTTAAAATTTTTAAGAAATTTTCAAAATGCTATCCTGAGTGGCTGTACTATTTTACATTCCCATTAATAGCATAAGAATAATTTAGTTTTTCCATATCCTCAAAGTTTCATATTGTTATTATTGTCATCTTTTTTTGGCTTAGTGATTCTGAAAGACATGATAAAATCTCATATTAGTATTATTCAACATTTCCTTAAGGTTGATGTAGTTGAACATCTCATGTACTTATTTGCTACCTGGATACCATCTTCAGTGAAATGTCTTTCCTTCATTCTACTAAGATTTTTTTTTTACTGTTGAGTATTGAGAATTCTCCATATTTTACTATTTATTTATTTTTATTTTCTTTGTTTATTTTTTATTGAAGTATAGTTGACTTACAATGTATTTATTATTTTCAAGTGTATAAAAAAGCGATTCTTTTTTTTACAGGTTATATTCAATTTAAAGTTATTATAAATGCACTCCAGTTTCCACTGCAGCATTATTTGCAATAGCCAGGATATGGAGGCAACCTAAATATCCATCAAGAGATGAATGAATGAAGAAGATGTGGTACATATATACAATGGAATATTCAGTTCAGTTCAGTTCAGTCGCTCAGTCGTGTCCAACTCTTTGCGACCCCATGAATCGCAGCACGCCAGGCCTCCTTGTCCATCACCAACTCCAGGAGTTCACTCAGACTCATGTCCATCGAGTCAGTGATGCCATCCAGTCATCTCATCCTCTGTTGTCCCCTTCTCCTCCTGCCCCCAATCCCTCCCAGCATCAGAGTCTTTTCCAACGAGTCAACTCTTCGCATGAGGTGGCCAAAGTACTGGAGTTTCAGCTTTAACATCATTCCTTCCAAAGAAATCCCAGGGCTGATCTCCTTCAGAATGGACTGGTTGGATCTCCTTGCAGTCCAAGGGACTCTCAAGAGTCTTCTCCAACACCATAGTTTAAAAGCATCAATTCTTCGGCGCTCAGCCTTCTTTACAGTCTAACTCTCACATCCATACATGACCACAGGAAAAATCATAGCCTTGACTAGACGAACCTTTGTTGGCAAAGTAATGTCTCTGCTTTTGAATATGCTATCTAGGTTGGTCATAACTTTCCTTCCAAGGAGTAAGTGTCTTTTAATTTCATGGCTGCAGTCACCATCTGCAGTGATTTTGGAGCCAAAAAAAAATAAAGCCTGACCCTGTTTCCATTGTTTCTCCATCTATTTGCCATGAAGTGATGGGACCAGATGCCATGATCTTCGTTTTCTGAATGTTAAGCTTTAAGCCAACTTTTTCACTCTCCACTTTCATGTTCATTAAGAGGCTTTTTATTTCCTCTTCACTTTCTGCCATAAGGGTGATGTCATCTGCATATCTGAGGTTATTGATATTTCTCCTGGCAATCTTGATTCCAGCTTGTGCTTCTTCCAGTCCAGTGTTTCTCATGATGTACTCTGCATAGAAGTTAAATAAGCAGGGTGACAAGATACAGCCTTGACGTACTCCTTTTCCTATTTGGAACCAGTCTGTTGTTCCATGTCCAGTTCTAACTGTTGCTTCCTGACCTGCATACAGATTTCTCAAGAGGCAGGTCAGGTGGTCTGGTATGGAATATTACTCAGCCATCAAAAAGCTAATAATGCCATTTGCAGTAACATGGATGGACCTAGGGATTGTCATATTGAGTGAAGTAAGTCAGACAAAGGCAAATATCATATAATGTTGCTTATAAGTACAATCTAAAAAAATGGTACAAATAAATTTATTTACAAAACAGGAATTGAGTCAGAGATATAGAAAACAAATTTATGGTAAGCAATGGGGAAAGGGGAAAGGGACAAATTGGGAGACTGAGATTGATATATACATACTACTATGTATAAAATTAATAACTAATAAAGACCTACTATATAGCACAGGGAACTCAATACTCTGTAATAACAAGAATGGTTAAAGAATCAGAAAAAGAGTGAATACATGTATATGTATACCTGATTCACTTTCCTATACAGCAGAAGCTTACACATTACAAATAAACTATACTCCAATGAAAATTTTAAAAATATAGTTATTATGAAATATTGGCTATATTCCCTGTGCTAGGCAGTATATCCTTGTAGGTTATTTCATACATAGCACTTTGTACCTCTTGATCCCCTACCCCAATCTTGACCCTCCTCCGTTTCCCTCTCCTTTCTGATAACTACTAGTTTGTTCTCTCTATCTGTGCATCTGTTTCTTTTTTTGTTATATTAACTAGTTTTTTTTTTTTTCTTTTTGTATTTTAGATTCCACATGTAAGTGATTTCATGCAATATTGTCTTTCTCTGTCTGACTTATTTCACTAGGCACAATGTCCTTCAACTCCATCCATGTTGTTGCACATGGAAAAATTTTACATCTTCATCCATTAATCTGTTGATGGATACTTAGATTATTTCCATCTTTTGGGTATTGTAAATAATTTTGTTATGAACATTGGCGTGCATGTTTTTTTTTTTTTTTCAAATTAGTTTTTAGTTTTCTTTGGATATATATCCAGGAGTGAAATTGCTGAATCATAAGGTAATTCTGTTTTTCATTTTTTGAGGAGCTTCCATACTGTTTTACACGTGGCCCACACCAATTAATGTTTCTACCAATGATGTACAAGTATTCATTTTTCTCTACATCTTTGTCAGCTCTTGTTATTTCTTGTGTTTTTTTGATAATAGCCATTTTAACAGGTGTGACAGGATAACTCATTGTGAATTTGATTTGCACTTCCTTGATGAGTAGTGATATTAAAATATTTTCATGTATCTGTTTGCCATCTGTATGTCTTCTTTGGAAAAATATCTATTCAGATCCTCTGACCATTTTATAATTGGATTTTGTTTGTTTTTGCTATTAAGTGGTATGAGTTCATTATATATTTTGGATATTAACCTCTTATCAGATACATGAATTTCAAATATTTCCCCCCATTTGGTATGTTGCCTTTTCATTTTTTTGATGATTTCATTTGTTATGCAGAGGTATTTTAGTTTGATATCGCATTTGCTTCCTTTTTCTTTTGTTGCTTTTATTTTGATGTTAAATCCAAAAAAAAAAAATCACAAAGACTGATGTCAAAGAGCTTACCACCTGTTTTTTTCTAGGAATTTTGCAGTTTCAGGTCTTGCATTCACATTTTAAATTCATTTTTAAAATATACTTAAAATATTTAGTAAAGACAAGCACACATATTAACAAGTAAAGTAGAAACCAAAAATACTTGAAGTGAGAGAAACACTCAATTTCCTACTTTTTCCCACTCCCAGTGCAATTTCTGTAGAAACGATTATTTTATTTTATTTATCTTTAATATAAATTTCTTTATTTTAATTGGAGGCTAGTTACTTTACAATATTGTATTGGTTTTGCCATACATCAACATGAATCCACCACGGGTGTACATGTGTTCCCCATCCTGAATCCCCCTCCCACCTCCCTCCGCATACCATCCCTCTGGGTCATCCCAGTGCACCAGCCCTGAGCACCCTGTATCATGCGTCAAACCTGGACTGGTGATTCATTTCACATATGATATTATACAGAAACAATTATTTTAAATTATTTTCTTGAAAAATCCCTCCGTATGTGCTAAAAAAAAAACATCCATACACATTGCATTCTCTGTTTCCTCTTAGGATATTGAGGATTTACTCTTTTACACCACTTTCCAACATTACACTCATCCTTAAAAAGTAATAATAAATCTTAATTTTAGGTAAATCAGCTAACAATATTTGCATTAACAAGAAGAAATAAATTATTTCTTTAGTGTCAAGTATTGACCTTCATTGCATTTTATTTCTGCTAAAATTTTGTTTGCTATATTTGATTATTGTTTTGCATATCGTTAGAAGAGACATTCTTAAATAAATGTTTATTTTACTCAACTGTTTCATCAGAGTCATTTTAATATACATAGAAAAAAATTGAGCCCAATATTCTTCTGTTGCCCTCTAGGCCAGTGGCTGAGGACCATGGCGACAGTCCTAAGAGTTCCTTTGTGTATGATCCTAAATAGGATCCACTGCATCCTAACTCATAAGATTTTCCTTCTTGGTATAAGCACTACCATAATCTTCAGTGCTTTCTAGAAAGAGTGTATCAATTCAGTTTAGTTGCTCAGTTGTGTCTGACTCTTTGTGACCCCATGGACTGCAGCACACCAGGCCTCCCTGTTCATCACCAACTCCCAGAGCTTGTTAAAATTCATGTCCATCAAGTTGGTGATACCATCCAACCATCTCATCCTCTATTGTCCCCTTCTTCTACACCTTCAATCTTTTCCAGCATCAGGGTCTTTTCAAATGAGTCAGTTCTTTGCATCAGGTTGCCAAAGTACTGAAGTTTCAGCTTCAGCATCAGTCCTTCCAATGAATATTCAAGACTGATTTCTTTAGGATGGACTGGTTGGATCTCCTTGCAGTCCAAGGGACTCTGAAGAGTCTTCTCCAAGACCACAGTTCAAAAGCATCAATTCTTCGGTTCTCAGCTTTATGGTCCAACTCTCACATCCATACGTGACTGCTGGAAAAACCATAGCTTTGACTAGATGGGCCTATGTTGGCAAAGTAATGTCTCTGCTTTTTAATATCTTGTCTAGGTTGGTTATAACTTTTTTCCCCAAGGAGCTTCTTTTAATTTCATGGCTGAAGTCACCAGCTTCAGTGATTTTGGAACCCAGGAAAATAAAGTCTCTCACTGTTTCCGTTGTTTCCGCATCTATTTGCGATGAAGTGAGGGGGCTTGACGCCATGATCTTCGTTTTTTGAATGTTGAATTTTAAGCCAGCTTTTCCACTCTCCTCTTTCACTTTCACCAAGAGGCTCTTTAGTTCCTCTTCGCTTTCTGCCATAAGGGTGGTGTCATCTGAATATCTGAGGTTATTGATATTTCTCCTGGCAATCTTGATTCCAGCTTGTGCTTCATCCAGCCTGGTATTTCTCATGATGTACTCTGCATATAAATCAAATGAGCAGCGTGACAATATACAGTCTTGATGTACTCCTTACCCAACTTGAAACCAGTCCACTCTTCCTTGTCCATTTCTAACTGTTGCTTCTTGACCTGCATACAGATTTCTCAGGAGGCAGGTAAGGTGGAATGATATTCCCATCTCTTGAAGAATTTGCTAGTTTGTTGTGATCCACACAGTCAAAGGCTTTGGCATGGCCAATAAAGGAGAAATAGACGTTTTTCTGGAATTGTCTTGCTTCTTCTATGATCCGACAGATGTTGGCAATTTGATCTCTGATTCCTCTGCCTTTTCTAAATCCAGCTTGAACAACTGGAAATTCTTGGCTCATGTACTGTTAAAGCCTCTCTTGGAGAATTTTGAGCACTACTTTGCTAGCATGTGAGATGTATGCAATTTTGCAGTAATATGAAAATTCTTTGTCATTGCCTTTCTTTAGAATTGACATGAAAACTGACCTTTTGCAGTTCTGTGGCCACTGCTGAGTTTGCTAAATTTGCTGTTATATTGAATACAGCACCTTCACAGCATTATTTTTTAGGACTTGAAATGGATCAGCTGGAAATTCCATTACCTCCACTAGCTTTGCTTGTAGTGATGCTTCCTAAGTCCCACTTAACTTTACATTCCAAGATGTCTGGCTCTAGTTAAGTAATCACACCATCGTGGTTGTCTGTGTCATTAAGATCCTTTCTGTTTAGTTCTTCTGTATATTCTTGCCACCTTTTCTTAATATCTTCTGCTTCTGTTAGGTCCATATGGTTTTTGTCCTTTATTGTGCCCATCTTTGCATGAAACTCCCTTGTTTTCTCTAATTATCTTGAAGAGGTCTCTGGTCTTTCCATTTCTATCGTTTTCCTCTAATTCTTTGAGTTGATCACTGAGGAAGGCTTTCTTAACTCTCTTTGCTATTCTTTGGAACTCTACATTCAGATGGTTATATCTTTCCTTTTCTCCTTTGCCTTTAGCTTCTCTTCTTTTCTCAGCTATTTGTAAGGCCTCCTAGGACAACCATTTTGCATTTTTGCGTTTCTTTTCCTTGGGGATAATCTTAATCACTGCTTCCTGTATGATGTCACGAACCTCTGTCTACAGTTCTTCAGACACTCGTCTGTCAGATCTAATCCTTTGAATCTGTTTGTCACTTCCACTGTATAATCATAACAGATTTGATTTAGGTCATATATGAATGACCTAGTGGATTTCCCTACTTTCTTCCATTTAAATATGAGTTTTGCAATAAGGAGTTCATGATTTGAGCCATAGTCATCTCCCAGTCTTGTTTTTGCTGACTGTATAGAGCTTTTCGAACTTCGGCTGAAAAGAATACAATCAATCAGATTTCAGTATTGACCAGCTGGTTATGCCATGTGTAGAGTCATCTCCTGTGTTGTTGGAAGAGGGTATTTTTTATGACCAGTGCATTCTCTTGGCAAAACTTTGTTAGCCTTTGCCTGGCTTAATTCTGTACTCCAAGGCCAAATTTGCCTGTTACTCCAGGTATCTCTTGACTTCCTACTTTTGCATTCCAGTCCCCTGTGATGAAAAGTGCATCTCGTTTTGTGTTAATTCTAGAAGGTCTTGTAGGTCATTATAGAACAGCTCAACTTCAACTCCTTCATCATTAGTGATTGGGGCATAGACTTGGATTGCTGTGATATTGAATGGTTTGCCTTGGAAATGAACAGAGATCATTCTGCCATTTTGAGATTTTACCACACTGCTGCATTTCAGACTCTTGTTGACTATGAGGACTACTCCATTTCTTCTAAGGGATTTCTGCCCACAGTAGTAGATATAATGGTCATCTGAGTTAAATTCACCCATTCCAGTCCATTTTAGTTCAATGATTCCTAAAATGTCGATGTTCACTCTTGCCATCTCCTATTTGATCAGTTTCATTTACCTTGATTCATGGACCTAAGATTCCAGGTTCCTATGCAATATTGTTCTTCACAACCTTGGACTTTACTTCTTTCACTAGTCACATTCACGACTGGGCGTTGTTTTCACTTTGGGTCTATCTCTTCATTCTCTCTGGAGTTATTTCTCCACTGATCTCCAGTAGCATATTGGTCACCCACTGACTTGGGGAGTTCATTTTTCAGTGTCCTATCTTTTTGCCTTTTCATACTGTTCATGGGGTTCTCAAGGCAAGAATACTGACGTGGTTTTCCATTCTTGTCTCCAGTGGACCACATTTTGTCAGAACTTTCCACCATGACCCATCTGTCTTGGATGATTCTCCATGGCATGGCTCATGGTTTCATTGAGTTAGACAAGGCTGTGCTCCATGTGATCAGTTGGTTAGTTTTCTGTGATTGTGGTTTTCATTCTGTCTGCCTTCTGATCATACCTCCCTGCCAAGAGTCACCACAGGAAAAAGTGCATAGAACAAGAATATATGCATCCATGCATGCTGAAAGTGTCTTTATTTAACTCACATTATTATTGGTGATTTTTTAAAAATCGGTGGATAACTGCTTTGCAATATTGTATTTGTTTCTACTACACAAAATCATTAATCAGTCATAAGTATACATATATCTCCTCCCTCTTGAACCTCCTCCCACAGCCCCATCCCACTCCTTTAGGTCATCACAGAGCACCAGGATGAAATCCCTGTGTCATACAACTTCCAACTAGCTGTTTTACAAATGGAAATGTATATATTTCAATCCTACTTGCTCAGTTCATCTCACTCTCTCCTTAACCCACTGTGTTCACATGTCTTTTCTCTATGTAGGCATCTCTATTTCTGCCCTGCAAATATGCTCATCAGTACCATTTTTTAGATTCCATAGATATGCATTAATTTTTTATATCTGTTTTTATCTTTCTGACTTTATTCTGTATAACAGGCTTTAGGTTCATCTACCTCTGTTCAATTGACTTAAACCCATTCCTTTTTGTATCTGAGTAATATTCCATTGTATATATGTACCACAGCTTCTTTATCCGTTCATCTGTTGATGGACATCTAGACTGGTTCCATGTCATAACTATTGTAAATTGTTCTACAATTAACACTGGATACAAATGTCTTTTGGAATTATGGTTTTCCCAGTATATATAACAACTGAGCTTGGTGGGCTATAGTCCATGTGGTCACAAGGAGTCCAACATGCCTGAGCATGCACACACACACATGCATAGTAGTGGGATTTCTGGGACATATGGTAGTCTTATTCCTAGCTTTCTAAGGAATCTCCATACTGTTCTCCATAATGGCTGTATCAATTTACATTCCCACCAACAGTGCAAGAAGGTTCCCTTTTCTCTACATCCTCTCCAGCATTCCTTGTTTGTAGGTTTCTTCATGAGGGCCATTCTGAACTACCTCTTTGTAGTTTTGATTTTCTTTTTCTAATAATGAGCAATTTTGAACACCTTTTCACTTGTTTGTTGGCCAATTGGATGTCTTCTCTGGAGAAATGTCTGTTTAGGTCTTCCACCCAATTTGAATGAGTGGTTTGATTTTTCTGATATTGTGCTGCATGAGATGCTTGTAAATTTTGGAGATTAAGCCTTTGTCAGTTGCTTCATTTGCAATTCTTTTCATCTTATGTATAGTTTCCTTTGCTGTGCTAAAGCTTTTAAGTTTAATTGGGTCCCATTTGTTTATTTTTGTTTTTACTTTCATTATTCTAGGAGGTGGGTCAAAGAGGATCTTTTTTTAACATAAATTTATTTATTTTAATTGGAGGTTAGTTACTTTACAATATTGTATTGGTTTTGCCATACATCGACATGAATCTGCCACAGGTATACACGTGTTCCCCGTTCCAAACCCCCCTCCCTCCTCCTTCCCCATACCATCCCTCTGGGTTGTCCCAGTTCACCAGCCCCAAGCAACCAGTATCATGCATCAAACTTGGATCTTGCTGAAATTTTTGTCAATGTGTGCCTCTTTTCATCTGAGTTTTCTAGTTTCTGGCTTTACATTTAGGTATATCTTTAATCCATTTATTTTTATGTATGGTGCTAGTAACTATTCTGATGTCATTCTTTTGTATGAAGCTGTCCAGTTTCCCAGCACCACTTATTGGAGAGGCTGTCTTTTCTCCATTGCATAGTCTTGCCTCCTTTGTCAAAGATAAGGTGCCCATAGGTGCATGGGTTTATCTCTAAGATTTCTGTCTTGTTCCATTTCTATTTTTGTTCTATATTTCTATTTTTGTGTCACTACCATTCTGTCTTGCTGACTGTTGCTTTGTAATATAGTCTGAAGTCAGGAAGGTTGATTCCTCCCACTCCATTTTTCTTTCTCAAGATAGCTTTTACTGTTCGGGGACTTTTGTGTTTCCATACAAGTTGTAAAAAAAAAAAAAAAAAAAAAAAATTCTAGTTCTGTGAAAAGTCCCATCAGAATTTGATTGGGATTGCATTGAATCTGTAGACTGCTTGGGCTAGCATGATCACTTTCATGATGTTAATTCTTCCAATCCAAGAACGTGGTATATCTCTCCGTCTCTTTGTGTCATCTTTGATGTCTTTCATCAATGTCTTATAATTTTATGCATATAAGTGTTTTGTCTCCTTACATAAGTTTATTCCTAGATATTTTATTATTTGTGTTGCAATGGTGATGGGATTGTTTCCTTAATTTCTCTTTCTGATTTTTCATTGTTAGTGTATAGGAATGCGAGGGATTTCTGTGTATAAATTTTGTATCCTGCAAGTTTAATAAATTCATTCATTAGTTCTAGTAATTTTCTGGTGGCATCTTGAGGGTTTTCTGTGTATAGTAAATAACATGCCATCCACAAACAGTGAGAGTTTTATTTATTCTTTTCCAATCTGGATTCCTTTTATTTCCTTACTTCCAAAACCATGTTAAATAATAGGGGTGAGAGTGGGCACCCTTGTATTGTTTTAGATCTTAGAGGGAATACTTTTGGTTTTTTAACATGGAGGATAGTGTTTGCTGTGGTTTTGTCATATATAGCCTTTTTATGTTGATGTAGGTTACTTATATGTCTGTTTTCTGGAGGGTGCTTTTCATAAATATTGTTGAGTTTTGTCAGAAGCTTTTTCAGCATCTATTGAGATGATCATATAGTGTTTATCTTTCACTATGCTAATATGGTGTATCAGATTGATTGATTTGTATTTGTAGAATCCTTACATCCCTCGAATAAACCCCAGTTGATCATGGTGTATGATCCCTTTAATGTGTTGTTGGAGTCTCTTTGCTAGTATTCTATGGGAGATTTTTGCACTAATGTTCATCAGTGATATCAGCTTGTAATTTTCTCTTTTTGGGGTGATATCTTAGTCTGGTTTTTGGTATCAGGTGGCCTTGTGTAATGAGTTTGGGAGTTTTCCTCCCTCTGTGATTTTTGGAAGGTTTTGAGAAGGGTAGGTATTAGCTCTCCACTAAATGTTTGATAGAATTATCCTGTGAAGCCATCTGGCCCTTGGCTTTTTTGTTGTTGTTGTTGGAAGACTTTTGATCACAGTTTCTATTCCAGTGCTTGTGTTAATTCTGTACATAATTTCTATTTCTTTTCGGTTCAGTCTTGGTAGGTTGTAATTTTCTAGGAATTTGTCCCTATCTTCCAGGTTCTCCATTTTATTGCATTTGGTTGCTTGTAGGAGTCTCTTTTGATCCTTTGTATTTCTGCATTTTTTTCCTGTAACTTCTTTTTCACTTCTAAATGTACTCATTTTAGTCTTCTCTCCTTTGTTCTTGATGAGTGGCTAATGATTTCTCAATTTTTTTTTAACCTTCTTAAAGAACCAGCTTTTAGTTTTATTGATCTTTGTTATTGTTTTATTTCTTTTTCATTTATTTGTGCTCTGATCTTTCTTTCTTTCTTTTTACTAACTTTTGGATTTTTTTTTTTTTTTTTTTGGTTCTTTTTCTACTTCCTTTAAGTGTAAGTTTAAGTTGTGTATTTGATGTTCTTCTCATTTTGTAAAGTAGGATTGTATTGCTATAAATTGTTTGTTAAAACCACTTTTTCCAAATCCCATGGGTTTGAGGTCATTGTATTTCATTGTCATTTTTTTTCTAAGTATATTTAATTTCCTCTTTGTTTTATTAGTGAATTCTTGGTTATATAAAAGTGTATTGTTTAGTCACCATATATTTATGATTTTTACAGTTTTATTCCTGCAAATTATATCTAATCTCTTAGCACTGTGGTCAGAAAAGATGCTTGATATGAATACAATTTTCTTAAATTTACCAAGGCTTGATTTGTGACCCCAAATATGATCTATTTTAGAGAATGTTCCATGTACACTGAGAAAAACTTGTATTCTGCTCTTTTGGATGGAAGTTCCTATAGATATCATTTAGGTCCATTTGGTTTAAGATGTCATTTAAGGCTTGTGTTTACTTATTAATTTTCTGTCTGGATAATCTGGTATAAGTGGGATGTTACAGTCCCCTACTATTATTACTGTCCCCCTATTGTTACTGTCAGTCTCCCCTGTTATGTCTGTTAGTGCTTGCTTTATGTATTGAAGTACTTCTATGTTAGGTTCATAATAATTTACAGTTGTTATGTCTTCTTCTTGAATTCATCCCTTGATCATTATATAGTATCCTTTATTGTCTCTTACAATATAATCTTTAAAGTCTATTTTGTCTGATAGGAGAGTTACCACTCTGGATTTCTGTTGATTTCCATTTGCCTAGAAATTATCTTTCCATTCTTGAACATTTACTCTGTATGTCTCCCTATGTCTGAAGTGGGTCTGTGGTAGGCAGCATATATACAATTTTTTTTTTTTTTAATCTGTTCAGCTAGTCTGTGTCCTTCAGTAGAAGAATTTAATCCATTTACATTTAAAGTAATTATTGATATAAATTCCAAATTGTCATTTTCTTAATGTTTTGAGTTTGTTTTTGTAGGTCTTTTCCTTCTCTTGTGTTTCATCCCTAGATAAGCTCCTTTAGCATTTACTGTAAAGCTGATTTCAGTTCAATTCAGTTCAGTTCAGCCACTCAGTCATGTCCGACTCTTTGTGACCCCATGAATCGCAGCACACCAGGCCTCCCTGTCCATCACCAACTCCCAGAGTTCACTCAGACTCACTTCCATCGAGTTAATGATGCCATCCAGCCATCTCATCCTCTGTCGTCCCCTTCTCCTCCTGCCCCCAATCCCAAGCTGATTTAGTGGTGTTGAATTATCTTAACTTTTGCTTGTCTGGAAAGCTTTTGATTTCTCCAGTGATTTAGAATGAGATCCTTTCTGGGTGGGGTAATCTTAATTGTAAATTTTCACTATCACTACTCTGACTATATACTGCCACTCTTTTCTGGCCTGCAGAATTTCTGCTGAAAGATCAGTTGTTAACCCTATGGGGATTCCCTTGTATGTTACTTTTTGCTTTTCCCTTGCTATTTTTAATATTTTTTCGTTGTATTTAATTTTTGTTGATTTGATTAATATGTGAGTCAGCATGTTTCTCTTTGTGTTTATTCTGTATGGGCTCTCTGCCCTTCTTGGACTTGATTGACTATTTTATTCCTCATTTTAGGGAAGTTTTGACTATAATCTCTTCATATGTTTTCTCAAAACTTTTCTTTTATTCTCTGGTACTTGTACAATTCCAATGTTGCCATGTTTAATATTGTCCCAGAGGTCTCTGAGTTGCTCCTCAGTTCTTTTCATTTTTTTTTACTTTATTCTGCTCTTCAGCAGTTATTTCCAACATTCTGTCTTCCAGCTCATTTATTTATTCTACTGCTCAGTTATTCTGCTACTGATTCCTTCTAGAGTATTTTTAGTTTCAGAAATTGTATTGTTCATCACTGTTTGTTTATACTTAATTTCTTCTAGGTCCTTGTTAAATGTATTAAATGATTATTGCATGTCTTCCATTGTATTTTTTAGATTTTGGATCATCTTTTCTATCATTACTCTGAATTCTTTTTGGGTACTTTGCTTATCTCCTCTTTGTTAATTTGGTCTTGTGTGTTTTTACCTTGTTCCTTCATCTGCCTGATATTTCTCTGCCCTTTCATTTTCTCTGATTTATTGTGTTTGAGGTCTCCTCTCCCCAGGCTATAGGGTTGTATTCCTTCTTGATTCTTATCTCTGCCCCTGATTGGTGAGGTTGTTTCTTGTGTATGTTTTGTGTTAGGAGGGATTTTGCCTGCATTCTGGTTGGAGGTGAGTGTTTCCCTCTGATGTGCAGGGCCATGTGAGATGATGTTTTTTAGGGTGTCTGTGGGCAGCCTGTCTGTTGATGATTGGGTTTGTGTTCCTGTATTCCCTTTGTCTGGGTGAGGCATCCAGTACTTGGTGCTGCAGGCAGTTGGGTGGAGCCAGGTCTTGAATTCCAGTGCAGATCTTCATGATAGTTCTCCCTGGGGTCGGAGTTTTCTGGAAGTCAATGTCCCGGATTCTGTGTTCCTGCCCCAGAGGCTCAGGATGGGCTTCTGATTGGGGAAACCAAGAAGCCCCAAGCCATTTGTCATGGATTTGAAGGGGATTTAAAAAAACAAAACTGTCAAAACCCCCAAAATGAAACCCAGACAAATGAGAAAAGCAAAAGCAAACGAACAAAAACAAAACAAAGGGTCATACACACACACATACACACACACACAAAGATGAATGAAACCAAAACATACCAAAGAAAGCAAAGTACAATGGAGTAACCCAGTGAACGAAACAAACCAAAAATGAAATCAATCAATTAAAAATAAAACCAACTAAAACACATAACAGGAATCAAAACAAAAGCAGAGTGCTAAGAAATAAAAAAACAGAAAACCAAAAAAAAAAAAAAGTGAATACAAGAAAAGTAAAGTTAAATAGATGTGTACTAAAAAGATATATATATATATATATATATATATATATATATATATATATATGAAAAATAACAGGAAAAAACACCTACCAAAAAAGATAAAAGCCAAAATATGGGGGAAAAAACCCCACAGAGTACCAAATAATCAAAGTAGAAGAGAAGAGCAAACACCTATCCTACTCAAACTCTTCCAGAAAATTCACAGGAAGGAAAACTCCCAAATTCATTGTAGGAGGCCAAAATCATCCTGACACCAAAACCAGACAAAGGTGCCACCCACAAAAAAGAAAAATACAGGCCAATATCATTGTTGAACATAGATGTAAAAATTCTCAACAAAATTCTGACAAACAGAATCAAACAACATATTAAAAAGATCATACAAAATGATAAAGTGGGCTTTATTCCAGGGATGCAAGGATTCTTTAATATTCATGAATCAAACAATGTGATATATCATATTAACAAATTGAAAAATAAAAACCATATGATTATCTCAATAGATGGAGAGAAAGCCTTTGACAAAATTCAATACCCATTTATGGTAAAAACTCTCCAGAAAGCAGGCATAGAAAGAACATACCTCACCATAATAAAGGTCATATATGGCAAACCCACAGCACACCTCATCCTCATTGGTAAAAAATTGAAAGCATTTCCTCTAAAGTCAGGAACAAGACAAGGATGCCCACTGTCACCACTGTTATTCAACATAGTTTTGGAAGTCCTAGCCACAGCAATCAGCGAAGAAAAAGAAAGAAAAATAATCGAGATTGGAAGAAAAGAAGTAAAACTCTCACTATTTGCAGATGACATGATCCTCTACATAGAAAATCATAAAGATACCACCAGAAAACTACTAGAGCTAATAAATGAATGTAGTAAATTTTCATGATACAAAATGAATACACTGAAATCCCTTGCATCCTATACACTAATAATGAAGAATCAGAAAGACAAATTAAGAAAACAATCCCAGTCACCACTGCAACAAAAAGAATAAAATACTTAGGTATAAATTTGCCTAAAGAAACAAAAGACCTATATATAGACAACTGTAAAACACTGATGAAAGAAATAAAAAATGACACAAATAGATGGAGAAATATACCATGTTCTTGAACTGGAAGAATCAATATAGTGGAAATGAGTATACTACCCAAAGCAATGTATAGATTCAATGCAATCACTATCAAACTACCAATGGTATGTTTCACAGAACTAGAACCAATAATTTCAAAATTTGTATGGAAACACAAAAGACCTCGAATAGCCAAAGTAATCTTGAAAAGAAGAATGGGACTGGAGGAATCAACCTTCCTGACTTAAGAATGTACTACAAAGCTATAGTCATCAAAAGAGCATGGTACTGGTACAAAGACATAAATATAGATCAACAGAAGAAAATAGAAAGCCCAGAGATAAGTCCACATACCTATGGACACCTTATCTTTGGCAAAGAAGGCAAAACTATATGCAGTGGAGAAAAGACAGTCTCTTCAACAAGTGGTGCTGGGAAAACTGGTCAACTACATGTAAAAGAATGGAACTAGAACACTTTATAACACCACACACACACACACACACAAATTCAAAAAAGACCTAAATTTAAGACCAGAAACTACAAAACTCTTAGTGGAAAACATAGGCAGAACACTCTCCAACATAAATCTCAGCAAGATCCTCTATAACACACATCCCAGAATAATGGAAACAAAACAAAAATAGACAAATGGGACCTGATTAAACTTAAAAGCCTTTGCACATGAAGGAAACTATAGACAAGGTCAAAAGACAGCCTTCATTATGGGAGAAAATAATAGGAAATGAAACGACTGACAAAGAATTAATCTCCAAAATATACAAGCAGCTCATGTAGCTTAATACCAGAAAAATGAACAACCCAATCAAAAAGTGTGTAAAAGACCTACACAGACATTTCTCCAGAGAAGACATAGAGATGGCTAATTAACATATGAAAAGATGCTCAACATCACTCATTATTAGAGAAATGCAAATCAAAACTATGAGGTATCATCTCACGGCAGTCAGAATGGCATAATCAAGTGTCTACAAACAGTAAGTGCTGGAGAGGTTGTGGAGAATAGGGAACCCTCTTACACTATTGGTGGGGATGAAAATTGGGGCAGCCACTATTGAGAACAGTGTGGAGATTCCTTAAAAACTGGGGATAGAACTGCCATACGACCCAACAATCCCACTGCTAGACATATACCCCAAGGAAACCAGAATTGAAAGAGACACATGTACCCCAATGTTCATTGCAGCACTATTTACAATAGCTAGGACATAGAAGCAACCTAGATGTCCACTGGCAGGTGAATGGATAGGGAAGTTGTGGTACATACACACAATGTATATTGTGAATATACACTGAATATTACTCAGTTATAAAAAATGAATGCATTTAAATCAGTTCTAATGAAGCAGATGAAACTGGAGCCTATTATACAGAGTGAAGTAAGTCAGAAAGAGAAAGAGAAATACTGTATATTAATGCTTATATATGGAATTTAGAAAGATGAAATGACAATCCTCCATGTGGGGAAGCAAGGGAGGTGTAGATGTAGAGAACAGACTTTTGGACTCAGTGGGAGAAGGTGAGGGTGTATCAATGTGAGATAATAGTATTGAAACATGTACATTGCCATATGTAAAATAGATGACCAGTGAAAGTTCAGTGCATGAAGCAGGACACCCAAAGCTGGTGCTGAGACAGCCCAGAAAGATGGAGTGGGGAGGGAGATGGGAGGGGGGATTCAGGTTGGAGGGACATGTGTTTACCCGTGGCCAATTCATGTTGATAAATGGCAAAAACCACTGCAATATTGTAAAGTAATTATCCTCCATTTAAATAAATTAATTAAAAGATTAAATAAAAGCAATGATTTGAAAACATCCCAAAAGACTAAATGTGTGCTGTGTGTGCTAAGTTGCTTCAATCATGTCTGACTCTGTGACCCTATGAACTGTAGCCCACCAGGCTCCTCTCTCCATGGGATTCACCAGGTAAGAATACTGAAGTGAGTTGCCATGCTCTCCTCCAGGGGATCTTCTCCTCCAGGTGTTGAACCTATGTCTCTTGCATCTCCTGCATTGACAGGTGGGTTCTTTACCACTAGCACTACCTGGGAAACCCAATAGCCTAAATATAGGAATAACGAAAACAACAGCCACAACAGAAAAAAAAAAAAAAGAAGAAGAAGAAAGAAGGAAAAAACACAAAGTAGAACTAAAAACAGAATAAATTGAAACATAGAAATGATAATAAATGTTTTCTTAGTGTCTCAGCTGTCAGCCTCCTTGCCCCTGCTGTGAGCCACAGCCCACCACTGCCTTCTTAGGAAGCCCTCCAATGCTGGTGTGGGTTGGTATCTGGGATTGATGTGGGGATAGCTCAGACTCTAATATGCCCCTACTCCAATGTGTGCTTGCCTTCAATGTCAATAGCTGCCAGATCTAGGGGTGTGTGTGTGTGTGTGTGTGTGTGTGTGTAGGAACACTCATGGTCCTTTCATATAGTCCATAGGCGGACAAAGTCTGCCTAGTTGATTGTTTGGATTTAATCTGCCACTTTTGAAGCTGATGGAAATGTTTTTGACCCTTCTTCTTAGTTGCTCCACCCCTCAAGCTCAATTGTGGTTTATCTCCACCTCTGTGTGTGGGGCATTCACAGAGGTCTGCTCCTGAGGCTGCCCTTTATGACTTGGGGGGAAGAGGGGACCCAAGTGAGGACCATGAGTGGAGGTGGTGTGGCTGCTTGGATTTGGGGGACCCAAGTGGCATCAGGTGTTCAGGGAAGCTGGTGGCCCTGGGCACAGGAGATATGACTGCATTAGAAGTTTTTTCTAGCCTCTAGCAGATGGTGCTCAAAGAGGCATGTAGGTCCTTCACTATTGCTTGGTGCATCAGGTGCTCAAAGGGCTGCCCTATCTGGCATCATTCTCTCTTGCTCATCTGTCATCACTGGTGTGTGGCAAGAGAGAGACTCTGCACATTACTCAGCAGTGAATCTCCCTGCTTCCATGGCTGTCTGGTTTTCCTCCAAAGGCATTCCGTGCTGTGGATTTCCCCCCTATTGTTCCCTCAGGCCATCTCCCTGCAGCCAACCACAGTCCTAGCACCAGAATTGCTCTCCAGTCCCTATGCTCTAGCTCCCAGTCCCCACGTGCACCAGTGGCCATACAGCCCTATCTGGTGTGTGGGGGCCGTGGCAGATTGTCTGTGTTGTTCTTACTCTTTCAGATTGTCACAGATCAGCTGCTTTACCCTCTGACAGCATCAAATGCATCCCCTCTGTCCTAACCAATTTCCCTGGATGCAGGGATCTCTCCCATGGGTGCTGGTCTGGTCCTGCTTGCTCTCCTCTTCCTTCTCCCTTCTTTGTTTTTTTTCCTACCTTGTTAAGCATCGATCCCTATAATTTTTTTTTTTTTTTTGGTGGTTAGGGATTTCTGCTAGTATTCTGTGAATGTTCTGTGAGAAAGAACTTTTGTATCTGTGGAAATATTATTGATGCATCAATGGAGAAAGATGTGCTTCATGTCGATCTACTCTTCTGCAATTTTGCCCCTGCCTTTAATTCATTTTGAGTTAATATTTGTGTATGGTATAAGATAGGTGTCCAGTTTCATTCATTTGCATGTGGCTTTTCAGTTTTCCCAACACCATTTATTGAAGTGATTGTCCTTTCTCCAGTGTATATTCTTGGTTATTTTTGTTGAAAATTAATTGACTTTTTATACATGAGTTTATTTCTCGATTCTCTTCTGTGTTGCATTGAGCTATGTCTCTGTTTTTTTCCCCATACCATACTATTTTTATTAATTACCTTTGTAATGTAGTTGGAAATCAGTGAGTGTGATGCCTCTTGCGTTGTATTTTCTCAAGATTGCTTTGTCTATTTGGGGTCTGACATTTCTTAATGAAACTGCTTCCATGCCTATTAGACCCCACTGTGTTAAATTCCTTGAGCAGTGGTTTTAGTCATGTTTACTCTTCTAATGCTTTTGGGTCCTGTAAGCAGTAAAATAAGATCTATCTCCTTCTACCAGTAGAGAAGTTCAATGAGATCCAAAAGAGGTTGAAGAGACTTCCAAAGGACAGAAGATCCAACGAGTCCATCCTAAAGGAAATCAGTCCTGAATATTCATTGGAAAGACTGATGCTGAAGCCGAAACTCTAATACTTTGGCCACCTGATGTGAAGAACTGACTCATTTGAAAGGACCCTGATGCTTGGAAAGATTGAAGGTGTAGAAGGGGATGACAGAGGATGAGATGGTTGGATGGCATCACTGACTCAATGGACATGAGTTTGAGTAAACTCTGGGAATTGGTGATAGACAGGGAGGCCTGGTGTGTTGCAGTCCATGGGGTCACAAAGAGTCAGACACAACTGAATAACTGAACTGAAGAACAGAAAGATTCATCTGAGCCTGAAACAGTGGCCAGGTTTGAATAAACAAAAGACAATTGAGAAGGCATATCAAAAGGGGAGAATAGCATAGCTGAATGTGTGGAGGCAGGAATGAGCAAAATCTGAGAGTGACCAGTCTAGCTGAAGAAGAAATCTTGTCTGGGTAAGAGTGGGAGATATAGATGAAAGGTAATGTGGGACTGTTTTATAAAGGAGCTGGAATGCAAGGATAAGGAATTGGGATATAGTTTTTCAGTCTGTCAGTCATGTCTGACTCTTTGCGACCCCATGGACTGCAGCATGCCAGGCTTCTCTGTCCATCATCTCCCAGAGCTTTCTCAAACTCATGTCCATTGAGTCAGTGATGCCATGCCCTGATTGGGATGTATAAGGGCAAAGAAAACTGAGAGTCTCCAGGCACAGTCTCAAGCAAGGATCCAGGCTCCTGTCAGCAAATGTTAAGATGCCACAAGAGGGCTTCTTACTTAACCTTGGGGTCTTTATCATCCTTCTCTTGGCACATAGTAGACACTCAATAAGTGTATTTTTTCTCCCCTACTTTGTCTATCGAGCATATGATCAGGGTATGTAAGGTCAATTTTGTCCAGTTCCACAGGCCACTTCTCATGCAAATGCTAATCATTGAGAGCTGTGGAAGCAATTCCTTAAGGCCTTTCACATTTTCTTTCCTTGGAGACAGCCTGAGAGGCTCCCAAGACCTCCATAAGGTCTACTGTATTTGATCATATTAACTTCAACACTAGGACAAGCCAAGGTCTTATTGATTTGTTGGTATATTAATTTTCTATTCAGTTCACTTCAGTCACTCGGTCGTGTCTGACTCTTTGTGACCCCATAAATCACAGCACACCAGGCCTCCCTGTCCATCACCAACTCCCAGAGTTCACTCAAACTCATGTCCATCAAGTCGGTGATGCCATCCAGCCATCTCATCCTCTGTCATCCCCTTCTCGTCCTGTCCCCAATCCCTCCCAGCATCAGAGTCTTTTCCAATGAGTCAACTCTTCGCATGAGGTGGCCAAAGTATTGGAGTTTCAGCTTTAGCATCAGTCCTTCCAAAGAACACCCAGGACTGATCTCTTTTAAAATGAACTGGTTGGATCTCCTTGCAGTCCAAGGAACACTCAGGAGTCTTCTCCAACACCACAGTTCAAAAGCATCAGTTCTTCAGCGCTCAGATTTCTTCACAGTCCAACTCTCACACCCATACATGACCACTGGAAAAACATTAGCCTTGACTAGATGGACTTTTGTTGGCAAAGAAATGTCTCTGCTTTTGAATATGCTGTCTAGGTTGGTCATAACTTTCCTTCCAAGGAGTAAGCATCTTTTAATTTCATGGCTGCAGTCACCATCTGCAGTGATTTTGGAGCCCCCCAAAAATAAAGTCTGACACTGTTTCCACTGTTTCCCCATTTATTTCCCATGAAGTGATGGGACCAGATGCCATGATCTTAGTTTTCTGAATGTTGAGCTTTAAGCCAACTTTTTCACTCTCCTCTTTTCACTTTCATCAAGAGGCTTTTTAGTTCCTCTTCGCTTTCTGCCATAAGGGTGGTGTCATCTGCATATCTGAGGTTATTGATATTTCTCCTGGCAATCTTGATTAAGCTTGTGCCTCTTCCAGCCCAGTGTTTCTCATAATGTACTCTGCATATAAGTTAAATAAGCAGGGTGACAAGATACAGCCTTGACGTACTCCTTTTCCTATTTGGAACCAGTCTGTTGTTCCATGTCCAGTTCTAACTGTTGCTTCCTGACCTGCATATAGGTTTCTCAAGAGGCAGGTCAGGTGGTCTGGTATTCCCATCTCATTCAGAATTTTCTATTGCTGCATAATAAATTGCCACAAACTTAGAGACTTAATGTTCATTTTACATTTCTCAGTTCTATGTCAGAAGTCAAGCACAATATGACTGGGTTTTCTGCTCAGGGTATCACAAAGCTAACATCAAAGTGTTGTCTTTGCTGAGTTTCCAACTGGAGAGTCTAGAGAACAATCCATATTTAGGCAAATCTTGCTGATAAAAATCAGTTCCTTGCTCCTAGCAACAAGGTCCTAGGTCCAATCTTTTAGATCTTCCATGTGGCCTTGTCTACCTTCAGACAGGCCAAGACAAGATAAATTCTCCTCATTCTTAACTTTCTCTCTTAAATTCCTCTTCCTCTACCAGACTGAGAAAACCTTTTTTTAATTGAAGTACAATTAATTTACACACAATGTTCTATTAGTTTCAGGTATACAATATAGTTACCAACATTTATATACCTATAAGATGATTATCATGATAATTCTAGTAGCTATCTGTTAGCATTTAAAGATATTACAATGTTATTGACTATATTTTCTATTCTGTATATTACATACTCATGACTTGCTAATTTTATAACTGTAAGTTCGTGTCTCTTAAGCCCCTTCACTGGTAATGTTTTTAGTGTCCATGTTTCTAATAATAGTATATTCATAACAATTAAGACATTCTCTATCATACTCCTCAAAGTTCTAGCCTTCACCCATTGCTTGATTACAAAACTGCTTCCATATTTTTTTAGTATTTACAGCAGCACCTCACTTCCAGTTATCAAAATCTGTATTAGTTTTCTATTATTATATAACAAATTGCTACAAACTTAGAAGCTTTAAATCACAATCATTCATTAGTTCAAACTTCTTTAGATTAGAAGTCTGGGCACAGTACACCTGGGTTCTCTGCCCAGAATATCCCAAGGCTAAAATCAAAGTGACAGCTATGGTGACTCATCTGGAGGCTCTGTGGAAAAAAAAAATCCACCCCAGCTCATTCTTGTTGTTAATAGAATTTGGTTTCCCTTCATCCCAGCCCAGCATTTCACGTGATGTACTCTGTATAAAAGTTAAATAAGCAGGGTGACAGTATACAGCCTTGATGTACTCTTTTCCCAGTTTGGAACCAGTCCAATGTTCCATGTCCAGTTCTAACTGTTGCTCCTTGACCTGCATACAGATTTCTCAGGAGGCAGGTAAGGTGGTCTGGTATTCCTATCCCCTTTCCACAGTTTGTTGTGATCCATATAGTCAAAGACTTTAGCATAGTCAATGAAGCAGAAGTAGATGTTTTTCAGGAATTCTCTTGCTTTTTCAATGATTCAATAGATGTTGACAATTTGATCTCTGATTCCTGTGCCTTTTCTAAATCCAGCTTGGATATCTGCTAGTTCTAGGTTCATGTATTGTTGAAGCCTGGATATTGAATATAAAACTAAGGGCTTCATTTCTTAGTTGAATGTCAGCTATGAGCTGCTTTCAGCTCCTAAAGTCCACCCACTTTCCTTGCTACTTAGCATCTTCAATCTTTAAGCTAGCAATAACACAAATCCTTCTCATTTTAAACAGATAATCTAATCAAATTCATAGCCCTCAGGAGTTATGTAGGGCATGTACATGATGGGGGTGGGAAATCTTGGAGCTATCCTAGAATTCTGCCTACACAATGGGTTTACCTAACTCTGTAGTTATGGTGTCATTCACTGGCAAGTTTTTTAATCCCCTAACCCTGGGAGAATTTGGCCGCAGTCTGTAAAAGCATCTGAAGTTCTGAGTTTATCCCTGTGACTTTCAATTTCCTGGTAGAGGTCTAGTCACTGTAGAGCTTTATTTCCAGCCTGATATGATTTTTGAGGTCTTCTAAGTGAGGTCATTAAAGCCAGCTTCACTTTATCACCAAGCTAATTTTAACTTTTGGTTTACTTAGTCCATGCTTTCTTTTCCAGCTGAGCTATTTCAAATCCTGAAAGATTATGCTGTTAAAGTGCTGCACTCAATGTGCCAGCAAATTTGGAAAACTCAGCAGTGGTCAGAGGACTGGAAAAGGTCAGTTTTCATTCCAATCCCAAGGAAGGGCAATGCCAAAGAATGTTCAAACTACTGCACAATTGCACTCATCTCACATGCTAGCAAAGGAATGCTCAAAATTCTCTAAGCTAGGCTTCAACAGTATGTGAACTGAGAACTTCCAGATGTTCAGGCTGAATTTAGAAAAGGCAGAGGAACCAGAGATGAAATTGCCAACATCCATTGGATTATAGAGAAAGCAAGGAAATACCAGAAATACATCTACTTCTGCTACATTGACTACGCTAAAGCCTTTGACCGTGTGTATCACAGCAAACTGTGGAAAATTCTTAAAGAGATTGGAATACCAGACCACCTTACCTGACTCCTGAGAAATCTATATGCAGGTCAAGAAGCAACAGTTAGAACTGGGCATGGAATAATGGACTGGTTCAAAATTGGGAAAGGAGTACATCAAGGCTGTATATTAAAACCCTGCTTATTTAACTTGTATGCAGAATATATCATGTGAAATGCTGAGCTGGAGGAATCACAAGCTGGAATCAAGATTGCCTGGAGAAATATCAACAGCCTTAGATATGCAGATGATACCACTCTAATGGCAGAAAGTGAAGAGGAACTAAAGACCCTCTTGATGAAAGTGAAAGAGGAGAGTGAAAATGCTGGCTTATAACTCAACATTAAAAAACAAAGATCATAGCATCCTGTCCCATCACTTCATTCAAATAGATGGGGAAACAATGGAAACAGTGAAAGACTTTATTTTCTTGGATTCCAAAATCACTACAGATGGTGATTGCAGCCATGAAATTAAAAGACACTTACTCCTTGGAAGAAAAGCTATGACCAACCTAGCAGCATATTAAAAAGCAGAGACATTACTTTGCCAACAAAGGTCCATCTAGTCAAAGCTATTGTTTTTCCAGTAGTCATGTATGGATTTGAGAGTTGGACCATAAAGATAGATGAGCACCGAAGAACTGATGCTTTTGAACTGTGGTGTTGGAGAAGACTCTTGAGAGTCCCTTGGACTGCAAGGGGATCCAACTAGTCCATCCTAAAGGAAATCAATCCTGAATATTTATTGGAAGGACTTATGTTGAAGCTGAAACTCCAATACTTTGGCCACCTGATGAGAAGAACTGAGTCATTGGAAAAGACCCTGATGCTGGGAAAGATTGAAGGCAGGAGAAGTAGGGGATGACAGAGGATGAGATGGCTGGATGGCATCACTGACACACTGGACATGAATTTGAGGAAGCTCCAGGTGTTGGTGATGGACAAGGAAGCCTGGTGTGCTGCAGTCCACGGTGTCACAAAGAGTCAGACACAGCCGAGTGACTGAACAGAATTTGCTTTCATCTCTCCCAGAATAAAAGATGTGAAACCCCCATGGGGCAGATATTCCTGGTCTCCTCAAACCCAAGATACAGCAGGGGCACCAATGGATTTATTGATATTCTCCTAGTAATTGCTTCTAAAAAAACTGCACAGTCATTATTTTTGTTTTCTTTTTCCAGTGCAGCAGAATTGCAACTGAAAAAAAAGAGGTAGACTACTTCTAGTATGAACAAGTGATTTCAGTGTCTCCAGTAATCAAAACACTGCACTCCTATTTTCTGCTGTATTCAATGAACAATGGAAATTTCAAATAATGGGGAGAGACTGGGAAGCACATAGTGGTTAAAATACCAAATCTCTGAAAAGGCCATCTTTCTGACATTACTCCATCTTCAAACAGGAGAAGGAAGGCAAGAGTTAGTTGTATATGATTTAGATTCTTATGGAAGTAACAGAATGTCAGAACTGGGAAAAAAAAAAAAAAACTAACATGGGCTTTGTATATTAGTAGCCTCTTGGGTGAAATTAGGCCTATGAAACAAAATGTGTTTTGTTTGACCAACCTAGTTCAGTTCAGTTCGGTCGCTCAGTCGTGTCTGACTCTTTGCGACCCCATAAATCGCAGCATGCCAGGCCTCCCTGTCCATCACCAACTCCTGGAGTTCACTCAGACTCACGTCAATCGAGTCAGTGATGCCATCCAGCCATCTCATCCTCTGTTGTCCCCTTCTCCTCCTGCCCCTAATCCCTCCCAGCATCAGAGTCTTTTCCAATGAGTCAACTCTTCGCATGAGGTGGCCAAAGTATTGGAGTTTCAGCTTTAGCATCATTCCTTTCAAAGAAATCCCAGGGCTGGTCTTCTTCAGAATGGACTAGTTGGATCTCCTTGCAGTGTTTTCTTTTAAATGTTGAACCTGAAAACTTTAAGTAGGGCATGAATGGTCCAGGTTTTGATGCAGTCCTCACCAATCCTTGGTGTCTTAAACCAGGGTTCATATATTTTCCCAAAGCCTGAGAAATAGAATGGAAAGATGAAGAATGTGGCCTCTGAAGGCAGACTGCTTGGGTACAGTTCAGCTCTTCTACTTGTGATTTTGTGCAAAGTACTTTATTTTGTGCTTTCATTCCCAAATCTGTAAAAATGAAGTTAATAAAATAGAGTTGTATTTCCCTGGTAAGACCAGGGATATCTGCCCCGTTGGGGGTTCCACATCCTTTATTCCACATCTAGTGCCTGGCACATAGTATTAGTGCTGTTGAACCCCAGAAATCATTTCAGTTTGTGTCTCCTGATTTCAGTAAAATTTCTTGATCTCATATTTTACAGGTGAAGAAAGTAAATCCTGACAAGGACAAAGGGTTACCCTGGTTGTCTGATGCCAAAGTATATGTACTTAGTCACTGTTCATTGACAAAACTGTAATAATATTATAACAGTGACTTACATAAGATTTCTCTGTACCGGGTGCTATTCCAAGTACTCCATACAAATTAACTCTTTTAATACCCATAGCAATCCCAGAACATAGGTATCAATATTTGTTCTGTCTTAGTCAGTTTGGGCTTCTGTAACAAAAACATCATAGACTGAGTGGCCTAATTAAACATTTATTTCTCTCAGTTCTGGAGGCTTCAGGTTCAAGATCAAGAACCTATTTAATTCCTGATGATGGCCCTCTTCTTAGTTTGTAAATGGCCGTCTTCTTGCTGTGTCCTCACATGGCGGAAAGTAGTGAGGGGAAGCAAGTTCTCTCACATTTCTTCTTATAAAGGCACTAATCCTATCACAAAGCCTCAACCTTCCTGATCTAATTACCTCCCAAAGTCCCCAAATCCAAATACTATCACAGTGAGGATTAAGGTTCCAACATATGACTTTGGGAAGGGGGACACATTCAATCCTTAGCAAGCTCCATTTTTTATGGTTGAGAAAACCAAAGCATGGGAGATGAGTACTTTCTAAAGCTATGAGCTTAAATTATCAAGTTTTACCCAAGGAATTTTGGTGTTTTCCTTGGTCTCCACTCAGATGGATTTAATATGGTGCATACCGTGGTGAACAGGGCCTGGAATTTGTAGTGGGACAGCTGTGGGCTTCTCTACTAGCAAGCTATGAACTTGGAAAAGTCATTTAACCTGAGGCTTGATAAAAATAGTAACGAGAGATATATCCCAAGGTTGATGCATGGGTCAAATGAAGTGACTGTGAAAAATCCTAGCACATAGTTACATAGTTAAGCATTCAACAAATGTGTTCTTTTTCTTTCCAACTATGTACTAAAGTTGTGTTCTTGTATAGTGATGTTTTTGTATATAAATCTCGCAACTGACCCCCAACCCTGACTACCACATAATATTTTAAAATCTTTATACCATGAATCTTGGCTACATCTTGGCTTTGCTGTCTTTGGCATTTCTACTGGTGGATTGTCTCTGTCAACAGTATATTCTGGAATGTCTCATCAGATCAGATCAGATCAGATCAGTCGCTCAGTCGTGTCCGACTCTTTGCAACCCCATGAATCGCAGCACGCCAGGCCTCCCTGTCCATCACCAACTCCCAGAGTTCACTGAGATTCACGTCCATTGAGTCAGTGATGCCATCCAGCCATCTCATCCTTTGTTGTCCCCTTCTCCTCCTGCCCCCAATCCCTCCCAGCATCAGAGTCTTTTCCAATGAGTCAACTCTTCGCATGAGGTGGCCAAAGTACTGGAGTTTCAGCTTTAGCATCATTCCTTCCAAAGAAATCCCAAGGCTGATCTCCTTCAGAATGGACTGGTTGGATCTTCTTGCAGTCCAAGGGACTCTCAAGAGTCTTCTCCAACACCACAGTTCAAAAGCATCAATTCTTCGGTGCTCAGCCTTCTTCACAGTCCAACTCTCACATCCATACATGACCACAGGAAAAACCATAGCCTTGACTAGACGAACCTTTGTTGGCAAAGTAATGTCTCTGCTTTTGAATATGCTATCTAGGTTGGTCATAACTTTCCTTCCAAGGAGTAAGTGTCTTTTAATTTCATGGCTGCAGTCACCATCTGCAGTGATTTTGGAGCCCAGAAAAATAAAGTCTGACACTGTTTCCACTGTTTCCCCATCTATTTCCCATGAAGTGGTGGGACCTGATGCCATGATCTTCGTTTTCTGAATGTTGAGCTTTAAGCCAACTTTTTCACTCTCCACTTTCACTTTCATCAAGAGGCTTTTGAGTTCCTCTTCACTTTCTGCCATAAGGGTGGTGTCATCTGCATATCTGAGGTTATTGATATTTCTCCCGGCAATCTTGATTCCAGTTTGTGTTTCTTCCAGTCCAGCATTTCTCATGATGTACTCTGCATATAAGTTAAATAAACAGGATAACAATATACAGGCTTGACGAACTCCTTTTCCTATTTGGAACCTGTCTGTTGTTCCATGTCCAGTTCTAACTGTTGCTTCCTGACCTGCATACAAATTTCTCAAGAGGCAGATCAGGTGGTCTGGTATTCCCATGTTTTTCAGAATTTTCCACAGTTTATTGTGATCCACACAGTCAAAGGCTTTGGCATAATCAATAAAGCAGAAATTTCCTTCCCCTTGGTCCATATATCCATTGATTTAGGGGAATCCAGTTCCCCCACTGGGAAGACCTGGGTCTAAACTTCAGCTTTTCCCTGTGTGACCTGGGGCCTATTCTTTCTCTTCTCTGGTCTCATCTGAAAAATGAGAGAAGTTGGACTGAATCATCTCTAAAGACCTTTCATCACCCAACACTGGCATTCTTCTGGGCTATGACAAGGTTGTGGTCATTTTGGCAGTAGCTGTGGGCAACTTTTAGGTAAGGGAATGGAGGAGTCTCCCAACTCTGAACCTAGAAAGCCTGTGACAAGTAGGTGAAGATTTCTCCTAGGCCCAACCAGTACTCAATTGAAAATACTTAAAAATTGCTTCCAGTCTTAAGCAAAATAATGTATCAGTTTTGCTAATTAATGTTTTGTTTGGCCTTTTGTCCCCAGGGATAAAGGTTTCTTGGGAAGCAGTATATTCTTTGACTAATAATTAACAACTGAATGGAAAAGTGTCAATGAAATGCAGTCAAGTTAGAATTTCGCAAATCTTCCAGTGTGTTACAGAGAACCGTATCTGGCCAGCAAGCTTGTGCGTGTTAAACTGTGAATTGTGACAGGGACCTTTGCTTTACGTTACTTGGCATTTCCAGATTTCAGTCTTTAATTCTACCAAAAAATACATTCTGTTTAGATTCTGCCACGCTCTGTGTGATATTGAATCAATCCCTTTCTCTCCCTAGGCCTCAGTTTCCTTCTCTGTACAATGTGAAAAGTTGAGCTAGAAAGTTATGATGTAGGATTCCATGAATGGTAATGATGAGCTTACACTTATCTTGCATTTACTATATGCCCCACATGCTTCTAGATTCCTGTGTGGGTTATCTCATTATATTTTTGTACCATTGCTATGAGGTAAGTGTTATTTTATAGGTAAGAGTATTGAGGCAACAGAGAAGATAAGATTAAGGATGGATTTATGTCTGAGTAGTCTAGTTATGATATAAATACTGTGACCAGAGTTTCACCATAGGTTTTTCATTTGACCTGCACAATACAAGTTAGTTCTATATAATGCAAGCTGGAGGCAGGAGTTGGGGGCTTCTTAAGTTACAAGATTTGATAGAGGGCAAAGAAGGCAAAGGCAGAGGATGGATCCTGGCCACAGGACTTTATCTTCCTATTAAATTATATGTATGTGTGTGTTTCTGTGCTTTAATGTTTAAAAATTATTTCACATCTATTTTCCATGTAACTTGCACATAACACTGGGAAGCTAACAGGGCAGGGAATATAAACTCTGCTTTGTAGAAATAGATGCTAAAACTCTGAGAAGAGAGGCTCCTAAGTGAAGAACCCTCTATGGGAGGCAGTTCAGCATATTAGTTAAAAGCTGAAGACTCTAGACTTGAGCTGCCTTCACAACCACTGGCAAATTCTGATCTTCTGAGAGAAAGTTTAAATTTTGATAGATAAAATGATGAGCAAAGAGAGCTGCTTATTTGGGCAAAAATAAGGCTTTCCTGAGGCTGTTATCAGAGAAGGCAATGGCACCCCACTCCAGTACTCTTGCCTGGAAAATCCCACGGGCAGAGGAGCCTGGTAGGCTGCAGTTCATGGGGTCGTGAAGAGTTGGACACAACTGAGTGACTTGACTTTCACTTTTCACTTTCATGCATGGGAAAAGGAAATGGCAACCCACTCCAGTGTTCTTGCCTGGAGAATCCCAGGGACGGGGGAGCCTGGTTGGCTGCCATCTATGGGGTCGCATAGAGTCGGACATGACTGAAGCAACTTAGCAGCAGCAGCAGCAGAGGCTCTTATAATGCCTTGAGAGATGTCTGTCCCCCAGAGTAGAGTGATGAAGAGTAATTGTGCCAGACGTTAAACTTAATTCATTCTCCAAACAACCTGCTAGAAGAGCTCTATTAGCTCTGTTTTACTGATGAGGAAACTAAAGTTCAGAGAAACTTAGTAGCTTATCCAATATCATTCAGATAATAGGTGACATAGTGCTATTTGAATGCAGGTTTATCTACTTCCCATCTTCTGAACCATAGCAGAATCATAGGAAAAAGTGGACAGCTTCTTAGGGAGCATGCATGCTTGGTAAGTTGCTTCAGTCATGTCCAACTCTTTGTGACCCTATGGACTGTTGCCCACCAGGCTCCTCTGAACTTGGGATTCTCTAGGCAATAATACTGGAGTGGGTTGTCATGCCCTCCTCCAGGGGATCTTCCCAACCTGGAGATTGAACCTGAATCTCTTACATCTTCTGCATTGTCTGGTGAGTTCTTTACCACTAGAGCCACCTGGAACTTTGCAAAACAACCTTCTAGGATATGTAAGTTGAAGGGAAAAAAAAACCTCATCTCTTTATTTTGCAATCACATATATTTATGTAATATCAGAGAGGCAATGATCCCAGGGCAATTTGTTCATGAAGCTGAGCACATCAACATTCACATCTACAGACTGAGCCTGATTCATTCATTGAGCTTCTAATGTAAAGATGGGAGAGAGAGTGCTAAGTTAGTGTGGGGTATAGCACCTGTGTTGGCACCACTCATGGTGTGATTTCAGAAATCTGTTTTATCCACTCCAATTGACCAATGTCTGAAATCCCTCCATTAAAGCAACATTCTTCTAGCTTAGGACTCTTCTAATTAAAATATAGCTTCAAGGAGGAAAGGTAATAGCATAAATAAGTATTTCTTATAGTGCAACCTGTTTTGGATATCTGGGATGGGGTAAAGTTACTAGGTGTTAATAGTAAAAAAAAAAAAAAAAAAAAAGGCAAAAACTAAGGGGTTCTTTGACCTTGAAATTTCACAATGTATATTAAAAACCCCGAAAAGTTCTGTGGCAGACAAAGCATTGATCTTTATTTAACTCATTATTTCCTAAACTTGTTTGAAGATGAGACTTTGTCTACAGTTTTACCATCCTGAACATGCCCAATCTTGTTTGAAGAGGAGAATTTTTTTCTTTTAACATAACAGCATTCTACAGAAGGAGTGTTTTCCAGAGTATACTTTAATGTACTTTAACCTGTTCTCAGTGGTTTATACCTTAACTGAAGAAACATTTGATGAGAGATTGGGGATTAAAAAGTAATATGCCTGTGATAGAGTGAGGGTGCCTGCTATTTATGATATTGTCTAGGATGTCCTGCATTTTGTTACGTCTTTTTTTTTTTTTTGGCTGTGCTGGGTCTTTGTTGAGGCACACATTGCATTGCAGTTTGTGGGTTTCTCTAGTTGTGTTGTGTGGGGTATAGAGTGCAGGCTCAGTAGTCACAATGCTTGATGCTCGGGCTTAATTGCTCTGTGGCATGTGGGATTTTAGTTCTCTGACTAGAGAATGAACTCACATCCCCTGCATTAGAAGGTGGACTGGTAACCAGTGGACCACTGGACCACCAGGGTAATCCCTTGTCTTGTCTTTTTGATATTGGCCATTCTAACAGGAGTGAGGTAATATCTCATTGTGATTTTGATTTGCATTTCCCTGATGATTAGTGATCATCTTGAGCATCTTTTCATGTACTCGTTGGCCTTTTGTATATCTTCTTTGGAGAGATGTCTATATACATATATTTTGGATATTTGTCTCTTATGAGATATAGGATTTGCAAATTTTTTTTGCATTCTGTAGGTTGTCATTCACTTTGTTGATCATTTCTTTTGCTGTGCAGAAACTTTTTAGCTTGATGTAGTACCATGTGTTTTTTTTTTTTTTTGGTAGCTTGTGCTTTAGGTGTCATATCCAAGACCCATGTCAAAGATCTCTTTTCCTATTTTCTTCCAGGAGTTTCATGGTTTCAGGCTTAACATCTAAGTCTTTAATACATTTTAAACTAATTTTTGAGTGGTGTAAGATAGGGGCTGAGGGAATTCTCTGGCAGTTCAGTTCTATGATTTCACTGCCAAGGGCCTCAGTTCAGTCCCTGGTAGGGGAACTAAGATCCCTCAAGCCATGCAATGAGGTCAAAAAATAATAATAATAAATTGCACTCTTTAAAAAATAGGGCTGAGTTTCATTCTTTTATAGATGATTCTTCCAGCAGCATTTGTGTAAGAAACTGTCTTTTTTTTCCATTGTGTATTCTTGGTTCCCATGTCAAATATTTGTTGACCATATTTGTTTGGGTTTATTTCTAGGCTCTTGATTTTGTTTTATTGATCTATTTGTCTGCTTTTATGCTGCTGCTGCTGTTGCTGCTGCTAAGTCACTTCAGTCGTGTCCGACTCTGTACGACACCATAGATGGCAGCCCACCAGGCTCCCCCATCCCTGGGATTCTCAAGGCAAGAACACTGGAGTGGGTTGCCATTTCCTTCTCCAATGCGTGAAAGTCAAGTCTCTCAGTCATGTCTGACTCCTAGCGACCCCATGGACTGCAGCCTACCAGGCTCCTCCGTCCATGGGATTTGCCAGGCAAGAGTACTGGAGTGGGTTGCCATTGCCTTCTCTGACCAAAATGCCTATAGTTGTAGTAATTTAGTTTAGGAAATGAATTTCCCTGTACCCCAGCTAATCAAAGCTATGGTTTTTCCAGTGGTCATGTATGGATGTGAGAGTTGGACTGTGAAGAAAGCTGAGTGCCAAAGAAATGATGCCTTTGAACTGTGGTGTTGGAGAAGACTCTTAAGAGTCCCTTGATCTGCAAGGAGATCCAACCAGTCCATTTTAAAGGGGATCAGTCCTGGGTGTTCTTTGGAAGGAATGATGCTAAAGCTGAAACTCCAATACTTTGGCCACCTCTTGCGAAGAGTTGACTCATTGGAAAAGACTCTGATGCTGGGAGGGATTGGGGGCAGGAGGAGAAGGGGATGGCAGAGGATGAGATGGCTGGATGGCATCACCGACTCTATGGACGTGAGTTTGAGTGAACTCTGGGAGTTGGTGATGGACAGGGAGGCCTGGCGTGCTGCAATTCATGAGGCCGCAAAGAGTCGGACACGACTGAGAGACTGTAACTGAACTGATGTGGAAAAATTTTATATATATTTAGGAATAGCTTTAACTGGTAAATAACTATAGGAACAGCAGCTGAATATATCAAAACAAGATAAAAAGCTCATCAAAAAAAGGCTGAAAGGAGAAAAAAAAGTAAAAAGAATCTTAGAATGATTTTTTTTTTAAACAAGAAAAACACAGAGGAAAACTCCACAGCACCACCAAAGGTTAATATGAAGGTGGGAATATGCATGGGGAGTAAAGAGTGTGGTTTTTAAGAAAAGAAAATAAAATCTTGAAGTGATTTTTTAAATAAGAGAACCAAAGAGGAAAATTCCAGGACACCACAACAGTCTAATGTGATGGTGGAAATGTTTAGGGGGAATAAACAGTGTGATTTATAAGAAAAGAAAAAAAAACTTAAAATGAATTTTTTTTTAACAAGAAAAGCAAAGATGAAAAACTCCAGAGCACTGCAAATGGCTAATGTGAAGGTGGAAATATGCAGGGGAAATAAACAGTGTGATTTATAAGGGAAAAGAAAAAAATAAGGTTCTCAAGATCGTAGTTCTTCTTGGTTGTGGAGGCTGCTCCCGTGGGTGGGGTTGGATTAGTGTCCTGTGATGTTTTCCTGGTTGGGGGAGCTTGTGCCTGTATTCTGGTTGATGGAGCTGAATCTTGTCTTTCTGAAAGGCAGTGCAGTGTCCAGTAGTAGGTTTTCGGGTGTCTATGGGCTCAGTATGCCTTTGGGCAGTCCTTCTCGCTTTGGCAATGTTAGATATGTCTATTTCCACAGCCACTTCAAAGTGGCCCTCTCAGCATGTCTTCACTGCCGCCAGTCCCCTACTTCTCTCTGGGATCATTGCCAGTGCTTCTGTTCCCTGTCCTGCCCTGTAATGCTGACTGAAGCTTGGTAGTGGCTTGTGTGGATATTTTCTTTTGCTGTCTGCATCATGGAGGCTTTGTGGGCTTCTTTCAACCCCCTCAGCTCACCCTTCATGTTGCGGGGCTTGTGTGCACTTATGTCATCTCCCCAGGCCAGCCCTGTATATCATGGGGCTTGTGTGCACTTGTCTCTGCTCCCTGTGCCTGCCATCTGCTTCGTGGGGTTTGTGTTCACTTGTCTCAGCTCCCTGTGCCCTCCCTCTGCATCAAGGGTTTTGTGTGCACTTGTTTCATCTCACCTGCCTGACCTATTTGTCACACAGCTTATGTGTTCTTCTTTAGACTCCCCAGGCCTGCCCTCTGTGCTGCGAGGGTTGTGTGTGCTCCAGGGGTTTGTACACCATGCCACACTCGGCTACTTGGGTCTTCCCTCTGTGTCACAAGTGTTGTGCACACTGACTAGGTTTGTATGCCTTCCCACACTCGGTTCCCCAAGTCCACTGTCTGGTTGGGGCCACAATCTGTGAGCTGTTTATGGGCTGAAAGTGCAGCTTTCTCTGTTTTCTGCCCTCTAAGTCCCTGCTTTGCCAAGTTTCCCAAGACTCTGCAGCTCCTCCTTGGGCCCACCTGCAAGGGAGCTTCCCTGTGCATGGGAATTCCTCCTGTTTCAGGACTCCCTCCCTCCCTTGGGGCATACGCTCCTGCCCAGAAGATCTCCCTCTTTCCCCTTTTTATGTCTCCATCGTCTCTCCTACCTCATTTCAGGGAGCTTAGCCTGTCCCCCTGGAGGCCTGGGGTCTTTTGCTGTTGCCTAGAGGTTGCTTTGTAGGAGTTGTTCCCTATCTTGATGAGTTTTTGATGTATTTGTGGGGAGGCATAGATCTCCCCGTCTTATTCCTCCACCATCTTCTTCTGCCTCAGGAAGGCTTTCTTATCTTTCCTTGATGTTCTTTGGAACTCTGCATTCAGATGGTTATTTTTCCTTTGCTCCTTTGCCTTTCACTTCTCTTCTTTTCTCAGCTATTTGTAAGGCCTCCTCAGACAACAATTTTGCCTTTTTGCATTTCTTTTCCTGGGGATGGTTTTAATTATGTCCTCGTGTACAATGTTCCAAACCTCCCTCCAAAGTTCTTCAGGCTCTCAGTCTATGAGATCTAATCCCTTGAATTTATTTGTCACTTCTACTGTATAATCATAAGGGATTTGATTTAGGTCATATCTGAATGACTTAGTGGATTTACCTACTTTCTTCCATTTAAGTCTGATTTTTTTCTATAAAGAGTTCATGATCTAAGCCACAATTGGCTTCAGGTTTTGTTTCTGCTGACTGTAGAGCTTCTCCATTTTTGATTCAAAAAATTATGATCAATCTGACTTTGGTACTGACCATCTGGTGATATCCATATATAGAGTCCACTCTTGTGTTGTTGGAAGTGGGTGATTGCTTGACCAGTGTGTTCTCTTGCCAAAACTCTATTAGCCTTTGCCCTACTTCATTTTGTACTCCAAGGCAAAACTTGCCTGTTCTTCCAAATATTTCTTGACTTCCTACTTTTGCATTCCAGTCCCCTATGATGAAAAGGACATCTTTTATGTGTTTTAGCTTTAGAAGATCTTGTAAGTCTTCATAGAACCATTCAACTTCAACTTCTTTGATATTAATTGGGGCAATAATTTCTATTACTGTGGTGTTGAATGGTTTGCCTTGCAAACAAAGCAGGAGCCTTCTGTCGTTTTTGAGATTTTACCCAAGTACTATGGGGAAACAGAGGAAAGAGTGGCTCAATTTATTCTTTGGGGCTCCAAAATCACTGCAGATGGTCATTGCAGCCATGAAATTAAAAGATGCTTACTCCTTGGAAGGAAAGTTATGACCAACCTAGACAGTATATTAAAAAGCAGAGACATTACTTTGTCAACAAAGGTCCATCTAGTCAAGGCTATGATTTTTGCAGTGGTCATGTATGGATGTGAGAGTTGGACTATAAAGAAAACTGAGCACCGAAGAATTGATGCTTTTGAACTGTGGTGTTGGAGAAGACTCTTGAGAGTCCCTTGGACTGCAAGGAGATCCAACCAGTCCATCCTAAAGGAGATCAGTCCTGGGTGTTCATTGGAAGGACTGATGTTGAAGCTGAAACTCCAATACTTTGGCCACCTGATGCGAAGAACAGACTCGTTTGAAAAGATCCTTGTGGGCAGTGTGGGGTCAGTTCATTTTCGGATAGTTCCTTGATCTGGCTTATATTTCTCTAGATCTATAGGCCCCTTCCTATGTAGTTGGTACTAACTACAGAGTTTTAATCTATTGCACCTGTCACTTCCAAGGAAGTTCCCTCTGTTTTAGCTTCTTCTGTTTGCGGGTCTCTTCAGTGTCTAATTTCTGCCCTGACACAGGGGGCGGCGGTGGACACTTTTTTAGGCTCACTTGTTCAGTCGTGCTGTGGGGAGGGAGGGATGCTGCAAACAAATGACACTGGCATGTGCTCACAGTGTCTCGGCCACACTGGGTTTGCCCCCGCTCACGGCGTGTGTGCTTTCGCTGTCTACCCTGCTTAGGCTCTAGGTTGCTCTGCCGGGAACTGTCTGAGGCCGGCCCTGGGTTGTATGCACTTCCCAGGTCTAAGTCGCTCAGGTTCATGTACTCAGGTAGTCCTCAGAGGTGCAGACAGGGTTGGGCCTGCGTTTTGTGCCCTTCCCAGGTCCGAGCAGCTCAGGTGACCAGGTGTTTGGTGAGCGCGGTTGCTGCGACTTATCTCCTCCCCCGTCCCTGCCGCTTGGTTTTCTGGGTGTACAACTGGCACACCTTCTCATGCGGATGTTGACAGTCCCGAATCCCAAGAAGTCTTGGTTAGCAATGAAGCCTGCTTGCAGTTAGGTAGATGATGCCTCTCTGGGGCTCCGACTGCCCCCTTCCAGCTCTGGCTGTCCTTGCCTGTCTGTCACTGTAGGGGGGAGATGGGCCGGTCTGCAGCCAGCTAGCTCTGCTCAGTCCTCTGTTCTGTGAGCGGGCCTGATGGTGTCTTTGGTTAGGGCTCTTCGCATGGTAGCTATCCCACAGTCTGGTTTACTATCCCAAGTTAGTTCCCTCGGATTGCCCTTGGGGCTTTCAGGCCCAGTCCTTACTCTAAGCAATGCAGACCATGCCTCCCTGCCCAGCTCCCGCTTGCTGGTGGCGGATGCAGGCGTCTGCGCTGCTTCTCTGCTGGGAGTTACCATTGGGCATGTAATCTGAGGGGTTTAATTATTTATTTATTTTTCCTCCTGGTTATGTTGCCCTCTGTGGTTCCAAGGCTCTCCACAGACTCGGCAGTAAGAGTGTTTCCTGGTGTTTGGAAACTTTTCTCTTTTTTAAGACTCCCTTCCCAGGATGGAGCTCCATCCCTACCTCTTTTGTCTCTCTTTTTATCTTTTATATTTTTTCCTACCTCCTTTCGAAGACAATGGGCCACTTTTCTGGGTGTCTGATGTCCTCTGCTGGCATTCAGAAGTTGTTTTGTGGAATTTACTCCATGTTCAAATGTTCTTTGATGAATTTGTGGGGGCAAAAGTGGTCTCCCAGTCCTATTCCTCCGCCATCTTAGGACCACCCCCCTGAAAAGACCCTGATGCTGGGAAAGACTGAAGGCAGGAGGAGAGGGGGACGACAGAGGATGAGATGGTTGGATGGCATCACTGACTCAAAGGACATGGGTTTGGGTGGACTCCGGGAGTTGGTGATGGACAGGGAGGCCTGGTGTGCTGTAGTTCATGTGGTGGCAAAGAGTCAGACATGACTGAGCCACTGAACTGAACTAGAACATCTCAAAAGATTTTTTCTCTAAACTTATAAAAAGATATATTAGTTAGGCTTATTTGATATATTAAATTATGGGGAAAGCATTGTCAGATAAGTGATGCTAGTCCTTGATGTGTTATATTTTTTGTAGATATATACTATTAACATGAGTATTCCAGAAATTGTATAAAATTCCTAGAGATCTGCTATGTCCTGGTATGCTATCACTTGTAATTCTAGTTGTTTTCTTGAAATGTTATTTGTCACAGAAATAATCAAACTTCTTTGGCCAAAAAATTGCAACTCTCAGCAGATCTTTAAGTGTGGAAATTAAGTCTTTTGTCATTTATAATTATTGCTTTACTCTGATGCATTTACAAAATTGTCCCTGTGAAGAGCTTGGAGGTGGGATCAGAAGGTGGAGTAGGAAGTTCCTGAGCTCACCTTCCCCCACAAATACACCAAAATTGCAGCTTTAACATAAAAGTAAAAACAACAACAACAACAACAACAAAACTCTCTCTGAGAATAGCTCTTCTACAACTAAGGATATAAAGAAGAAAATATATCAAGACAGGTCGAAGGGAAAAAGAACTGATCCAGTCATGACACATACCCCTGGAAGAGGAAGAGGATATCACGAACTTGGAGATCACCTCTATGGAGTGAAGAATTTGAGCCCCACATTGTTCACCTCAGCCCAGAGGTCTTGCACCAGGAAGACAAAACCCCATAACTGATTTTGAAAACCAGTAGGACTTATAACTGAGAGAACTAGAGGACTCTAGGAAACCAAGACTCTGCTACTAAAGGGTGTGTGAGCAAACTTACTCATTTCCAGTCCCAGCACAGAAGCAGCAGATTTAAAAGTGCTTGGTGCTTAAGTGTTAATCACTTAGATGTGTCTGACGCTTTGTCACCCCAGTGGACTATATTCCACCAGACCTCTCTCCATGGAATTCTCCAGGCAAGAATACTGGAGTGGGTAGCCATTCCCTTCTCTAGGGGATCTTCCCAACCCAGGGGTCAAACCCACATTGCAGGCATACTCTTTACCCGCTGAGCCACTGGGAAAGGCTGATGCCCAACGTGGCCTGCAAAAACTGTCACAGCATGTCCACCAGCCTGCACCAGGCTCTGGAACCAACAATCCTTTTGACAAGGTGGCCACCAGTAAGCCCAGGGGAAACTACCTTGAATCAGGCCCTAGCTCTAATCCCTCAACTACACTCACAATTCTTGCTGATGTAGCAGCTTCCAGCATGCCCCTGGTGAAGACTCAACTCACATGGGGCTACAGCTTTAGCCCATCTACCTTCAGCTCCACTCCTCCATGAAGGCATCAGTTAGCAATGCATCCCAAAGAAAAGTCCTGGCCCACACTTTCTTCAGATCAACCATTCTCAGCAAAACCACTGACCACAAGTAGACTGCATAGGGATGCTCCCACACAAGGACATACCTTCAAGAACAAGATTTCACCTAACTTCATAGATACAAAAAGTAAAGCAAAATGAGAAATTAGAGGAATACATTCCAAACAAAAGAAAATTAAACCCAGGGAGAAACTAATAAATAAATGTATAAGTATTTTACTTAATAAAATATTCAAAGTGGTTGTAATAAAAATGCTCTGAACTCAGGGGAAAAATAGAGGAACACAGTGAGAACTTCAACAAAGGATTAAAAAATATAATGTCAGAAAATATAAAATTAGAGTTCAGGAATATAATAACTGAACTGAAAAATACACTAGAAAGAATCAACAACAGATTGGGTGATATAGAAAAATGCATGAGACCTGGAGACAGAATAGTAGAAATCACCAAATAAGCAAAGCAAAAAAAATATGTTTTTTAATGAGGATAGTTTAAACGAACTCCAGGAAAACATCAAGTGTACTAACATTAGCATTATAGTGGTACTAGAAGAAGAAGAGAGAAAAGGGAGTAGAAAATACATTTAATAAAATAATGACACAAAACTTCCCTAACCTAAACAAGGAAACAGATATCCAGGTAGAGGAAGCACAGAGTCTCAAAGAAGATGAACTCAAAGAGATCCACATAAAAACAGCATGATCAAAATGGCAAAAGTACAAGCGAGAATTTTGAAAGCAGCAAGAGAAAAAGAATCACATTCAAGGAAAATTCCATTAGACAATCAGCTAATTGGTCAGGAAAAACATTGCAGACCAGAAGGATGTAATATATTTAAAGTGCTGAAGGGTAAAAACCTACAACCGAGGACACTACCCAGAAAAGAAATCATCCAGAATGGAAGGAGAGGTAGTTTACAAGACAAGCAGAAGTCAAGAGTTCATCACCACTGAACCAGTCTCATAGGAAATGTTAAAGGATCTTCTTTAAGCAAAAAAGAAAAGGCCATAACAAGAAATAGGAAAGTATATAAAGGAAAAAAATGTCACTGCTAAAGGCAAATATAGTAAAGATGGGGAACAAACACTTTAAAAGTTATAGAGGATGAAAAACAGAAGTTGTAAAATCAACTATAGCTACATAACAGTTATAACAGTTAGGGGACTCACATAAAGATGTAAAATATGGCATCAGAAACAAAATGTTAAGGGTGAATAAAGATATAGAGCTTTTAGAATGTTTTGGAACTTACATTACTGTCATCTATCTATCTATCACATGGTATTCACAAATCAGAAACCTACAAAAGACACACAAAAAAAGAGAAAGGAACCCAAACATAACAATAAAAAAATTTGTCAAACCAAAAGGGAAGAAACTAAAAGAAGAAGAAAACAAACAGCAAAATCAACCAGCAAACAAGTAACAGAATGGCAATTAAATGCATACCTACAGGCTTCCCTTGTGTCTCAGCTGATAAAGAATCCTCCTGCGATGAGGGAGACCTGAGTTCGATCCCTGGGTTGGGGAGATCCACTGGAGAAGGGAAAGGCTACCCCTGCCAGCCTTCTGGCCTAGAGAAATTCCATGGACTGTATAGTCCATGGGGTCACAAAGAGTTGGGCATGACTGAGAGACTTTCACTTACTTCCTTACTTATCAGTAATCACTTTAAAAGTAAATGGACTAGATACTCTATTCAAAAGACTAAGAGGGGCTGAATGGCTAAAAAATAAGACTCATTTGTATGCTGCCTACATATAAAGTAGGCACCTACTACAGTCCATGGGATCGCAAAGAGTCCGACACAACTGAGCGACTTCACTCACTCCATATGCTGCCTATAAGAAACCCAGGCTGCGACAGCACAGGAGCAACCAAGAGGAGCTACCCTTGGCCCGAGGCCAGGGATGGCGGCTGAGAGGAACAACCCCACGTTCAAGGTCAGGAGGGGCGGTGGTGAGGAGATATCCCTCGTCCAAGGTCAGGAGCAGCGGCTGTGCTTTACTGGAACAGCCGTAAAGAGATACTCCAAGTTCAAGGTAAGAGAAACCCAAGTAACATGGTAAGTGTTGCGAGAGGGCATTGGAGGGCAGACACACTGAAACCATAATCACAGAAAACTAGTCAATCTAATCACACTAGGACCACAACCTTGTCTAACTCAATGAAACTAAGCCATGCCTGTGGGACCACCCAAGATGGGCGGGTCATGGTGGAGAGGGCTGACAGAATGTGGTCCACTGGAGAAGGGAATGGCAAACCACTTCAGTATTCTTGCCTTGAGAACCCCATGAACAGTATGAAAAGGCAAACTGATAGGATACTGAAAGAGGAACTCCCCAGGTCAGTAGGTGCCCAATATGCTACTGGAGATCAGTGGAGAAATAACTCCAGAAAGAATGAAGGGATGGAGCCAAAGCAAAACCAATACCCAGTTGTGGATGTGACTGGTGATAGAAGCAAGGTCCAATGCTGTAAAGAGCAATATTGCATAGGAACCTGGAATGTCAGGTCCATGAATCAAGACAAATTGGAAGTGGTCAAACAAGAGATGGCAAGAGTGAACATCGACAATTCTTGGAATCAGAGAACTAAAATGGACTGGAATGGGTGAATTTAACTCAGATGACCATTATATCTACTACTGCAGGCAGGAATCCCTCAGAAGAAATGGAGTAGCCATCATGGTCAACAAGAGTCCAAAATGCAGTACTTGGATGCAATCTCAAAAATGACAGAATGACCTCTATTCATTTCCAAGGCAAAGCATTCAATATCACAGTAATTCAAGTCTATGCCCCAAGCAGTAACTTACTTCTTCAGTAAGCTGAAGAAGCTGAAGTTGAATGGTTCTATGAAGACCTCCAAGACCTTTTAGAACTAACACTCAAAAAAGATGTCCTTTTCATTACAGGGGACTGGAATGCAAAAGTAGGAAGTCAAGAAACACCTGGAGTAACAGGCAAATTTGGCCTTGGAATACGGAATGAAGCAGGGCAAAGACTAAGAGAGTTTTGCTAAGAAAATGCACTGGTCACAGCAAACACCCTCTTCCAACAACACAAGAGAAGGCTCTACACATGGACACCACCAGATGGTCAACACCGAAATCAGATTGATTATATTCTTTGCAGCCAAAGGTGGAGAAGCTCTATACAGTCAACAAAAACAAGATCAGGAGCTGACTGTGGCTCAGATCATGAACTCCTTATTGCCAAATTCAGACTTAAATTGAAGAAAGTAGGGAAAACCACTAGACCATTCAGGTATGACCTAAATCAAATCCCTTATGATTACTGAGTGGAAGTGAGAAATAGATTTAAGGGACTAGATCTGATAGAGCGCCTGATGAACTATGGATGGAGGTTCGTGACATTGTACAGGACACAGGGATCAAGACCATCTCCATGGAAAAGAAATGCAAAAAAGCAAAATGGCTGTCTGGGGAGGCCTTACAAATAGCTGTGAAAAGAAGAGAAACAAAAAGCAAAGGAGAAAAGGAAAGATATAAACATCTGAATGCAGAGTTCCAAAGAATAGCAAGAAGAGATAAGAAAGCCTTCCTCAGTGATCAATGCAAAGAAATAGAGGAAAACAATAGAATGGGAAAGACTAGAGATCTCTTCAAGAAAATTAGAGATACCAAGGGAACATTTCATGCAAAGATGGGCTAGATAAAGGACAGAAATGGTATGGACCTAATGGAAGCAGAAGTTATTAAGAAGTGGCAGGAATACACAGAAGAACTGTACAAAAAAAGATCTTCATGACACAGATAATCACGATGGTGTGATCACTCACCTAGAGCCAGACATTGTGGAATGTGAAGTCAAGTGGGCCTTAGAAAGCATCACTACGAACAAAGCTAGTGGAGGTGATGGAATTCCAAATCCTGAAAGATGATGCTGTGAAAGTGCTTCACTCAATATGCCAGCAAATTTGGAAAACTCAGCAGTGGCCACAGGACTGGAAAAGGTCACTTTTCATTCCAATCCCAAAGAAAGACAATGCCAAAGAATGCTCAAACTACCACACAATTTGCATTCATCTCACACGCTAGTAAAGTAATGCTCAAAATTCTCCAAGCCAGACTTCAGCAGTACGTGAACCGTGAACTTCCAGATGTTCAAGCTGGTTTTAGAAAAGGCAGAGGAATCAGAGATCAAATTGCCAACATCCGCTGGATCATGGAAAAAGCAAGAGAGTTCCAGAAAAATATCTACTTCTGCTTTATTGACTATGCCGAAGTCTTTGACTGTGTGGATCACAATAAACTGTGGAAAATTCTGAAAGAGATGGGAATACCAGACCACCTGACTTGCCTCTTGAGAAACCTATATGCAGGTCAGGAAGCAACACTTAGAACTGGACATGGAACAACAGACTGGTTCCAAATAGGAAAAGGAGTACGTTGAGGCTGTATATTGTCACCCTGCTTATTTAACTTATATGCAGAGTACATCATGAGAAACGCTGGGCTGGAAGAAGCACAAGTTGGAATCAAGATTGCCAGGAGAAATATCAATAACCTCTGATATTCAGATGACACCACTCTTATGGGAGAAATTGAAGAGGAACTAAAAAGCCTCTTGCTGAAAGTGAAAATGGAGAATGAAAAAAGTTGGCTTAAAGCTCAAATTCAGAAAATGAAGATCATGGCATCTGGTCCCATCATTTCATGGCAAATAGATGGGAAAACAGTGGAAACAGTGTCAGACTTTATTTTTCTGGGCTCCAAAATCACTGCAGATGGTGACTGCAGCCATGAAATTAAAAGACGCTTACTCCTTGGAAGGAAAGTTATGACCAACCTAGACAGCATATTCAAAAGCAGAGACACTATTTTGCCAACAAAGGTCCATCTAGTCAAGGCTATGGTTTTTCCAGTGGTCATGTATGTATGTGAGAGTTGGACTGTGAAGAAAGCTGAGTGCTGAAGAATTGATGCTTTTGAAATATGGTGTTGGAGAAGACTCTTGAGAGTCCCTTGGACTGCAAGGAGATCCAACCAGTCCATTCTGAAGGAGATCAGCCCTGGGATTTCTTTGGAAGGAATGATGCTAAAGCTGAAACTCCAGTACTTTGGCCACCTCATGCGAAGAGTTGACTCATTGGAAAAGACTCTGTTGCTGGGAGGGATTGGGGGCAGGAGGAGAAGGGGATGGCAGAGGATGAGATGGCTGGATGGCATCACTGATTCGATAGATGTGAGTCTGAGTGAACTCCGGGTGTTGGTGATGGACAGGGAGGTCTGGCGTGCTGCGATTTATTGGGTCACAAAGAGTCGGACACGACTGAGTGACTGAACTGAACTGAATAATGAAAGAGAAAGCAAGAAAATAATCAAATTTATAACTGAATCAAAACCATAAAATCCCTAAGGATAAACTTTAACAAGGAGGTGAAAGACACTGAAAACTATGGACATTGTTGAAAGAAACTGAAGATGATATAAATAATTGGAAAAATATTTTGTTCAGGAACTGGAAAAATTAGCATTATTAAACTGTACACACAATTCAAGGCAATCTACAGATTTAATGCAATCCCTATTATAATATTTATTGCTGTTGTTCAGTCGCTAGGTTGGATCTGACTCTTTGGGACCCCATAGACTGCAGCATGCCAGGCTTTTCTGTCCTTCACTATCTCCCAGGGTTTTCTTAAATTCATGTCCATTGAGTCAGTGATGCTATCTAAAGAGCCCATCCTCTGACACAACTTCTTTTGCCTTCAGTCTTTTCCAGGATCAATGAGTCTTCTCTAGTGAGTTGTCTTCTTGCATCAGGTAGGCAAAGTCTTGGAGTTTCAGGTTCAGCATCAGTCTTTCCAATGAATATTCAAGACTGATTTCCTTTAAGATTGACTGCTTTGATCTCCTTGCTGTCCAAGGGACTCTCAAGAGTCTTCTCCAACACCACAGTTCAAAAGCATCAACTCTTTGGTGCTCAGCTTTCTTTATGGTCCAACTCTCACATCTATACATGACTACTGAAAAAACCATAGCTTTGACTAGCTGGACTTTTATTGGTAAAGTAATGTCTCTGCTTTTTAATATGAGAAACTGCCAGGATATTTTTCATAGTGGGTGCACCATTTTACATCGCCTTTAGTGATATATGCTGCTGCTGCTGCTACGTTGCTTTAGTCGTGTCCGACTCTAGCGACCCCATGGCCTGCAGCCTACCAGGCTCTTCCGTCCATGGGATTTTCCAGGCAAAAGTACTGGAGTGGGGGGTTCCAATATCTCCACATCCTCACCAACACTTGCTGCTGTTTATTATAGTCACTCTAAAAGATGTGAAGTGGCATCTCACTGTGGTTTTAATTTGCATTTTACTAATCCAAATTCACTAATGATGTTGAACATATTTTCATCAACTAATAGATAATTGCATATCTTCTTTGGTAATTGTCTATTGGCATCCTTGCATATTTAAAAATTATATTATTTCTCTTTTACTTTGAGTTGTAATATATTTACTTATTTGCACATTTTAGATACTAGGTATAACAGGTATCTGATTTGTAAAAAGTTCCCTCATTGTGTTGATTGTCTATTTCAATTTATTTTTCAGCTCACTTCAGTTCAGTCAGCTCAGTCGTGTCCGAATCTTTGCAACCCCATGGACTGCAGCATGCCAGGCTTCCCTGTCCATCACCAACTCCGGGAGCCTACTCAAATGTATGTCCCATTGCATTGGTGAGGTCATCCAACCATATCATCTTTCATTCCCTTCTCCTCCTGCATCTTTCCCAGCTTCAAGGTCTTTTCCAATGAGTCAGTTCTTCGCATCAGATAGCCAAAGTATTGGACTTTCAGGTTCAGCATCATTCCTTCCAATGAATATTCAGGACTGATTTCCGTTAGAATGGACTGGTTGAATCTCCTTGCAGTCCAAGGGACTCTCAATACTCTTCTCCAACACCACAGTTCAAAACCATCAATTTTTTGGCACTCAGGACAGGATGCCATGATCTTAGTTTCTGAATGTTGAGTTTTAAGCCAACTTTTTCACTCTTCTTTTTAACTTTCATCAGAGGCTCTTTAGTTCTTCTTTGCTTTCTGCCATGAGGGTACTTTATTTTTAGTATCTTTTAAAGTGCAAAGTTTTTAAATTTGAGGAATTATAATTTTTCTAGCTTTATTTTATTGTTTATGTTTTTTCATCATATCTAAAAATCCACTTCCAAACTCAAGGTCATAAAAATGTGCATTTATATTTTTTCAAGAAAATCAGAGATACCAAGGGAACATTTCATGCAAAGATGGGCACAATAAAGGACAGAAATGGTATGGACCTAGCATAAGCTGAAGATATTAAGAACAGGTGGCAAGAATAAACAGAAGAATGATACAAAAAAAGATCTTCATGACCCAGATAACCACGATGGTGTGATCACTCACCTAGAGCCAGATAGCCTGGAATGTGAAGTCAAGAGGGCCTTAGGAAGTATCACTATGAACAAAGCTAGTGGTGGTGATGGAATTCCAGTTGAGCTATTTCAAATTCTAAGAGATGATGCTGTGAAAGTGCTGCATTCAATATGCCAGGAAATTTGGAAAACTCAGCAGTGGCCACAGGACTGGAAAAGGTCAATTTTCATTCCAATCCCAAAGAAAGGCAATGACAAAGATGTTCATACTATCACACAATTGTACTCATCTCACATGCTAGCAAAGTAATGCTCAAAATTCTCCAAGTGAGGCTTCAGTAGTTCATGAACCATGAACTTCCAGATGTTCAAGCCAGATTTAGAAAAGGCAGAGGAACCAGAGAACAAGTTGCCACCCATTGGATCATAGAAAAACCAAGAGAGTTCCAGAGAAATATCTACTTTGGTTTTATTGACCATGCCAAAGTCTTTGTGTGGATCAAAACAGACTGAGGAAAATTCTTCAAGAGATGGGAATACCAGACCACCTAACCTGCCTTCTGAGAAACCTGTATGTAGGTCAAAAAGCAACAGTTAGAACCAGACATGGAACACGGACTGGTTCCAAATTGGGACAGGAGTACATCAAGGCTATATATTGTTGCCTTGCTTATTTAACTTATATGCAGAGTACATCATGTGAAATGCCAGGCTGGAATCAAGATTGCCAGGGGAAATATCAATAACTTCAAATATGCAGATGACACCACTCTTATGGCAGAAAGCAAAGAGGAACTGAAGAGCCTCTTGATGAAAGTAAAAGAGGAGAGTGAAAAAGCTGGCTTAAAACTCAACATTCAAAAAACTAAGATCATGGCATCCTGTCCCATCACTTCATGGCAAATAGATGTGGAAACAATGGAAACAGTGACAGACTTTATTCTCTTGGGCTCCAATATCACTGTACATGGTGACAGCCATGAAATTAAAAGGCACTTACTCTTTGGGAAAAAAGCTGTGACAAACCTAGACAGCATATTAATAAGCAGAGACATTACTTTGCCACCAGAGGTCCGTCTAGTCAAAGCTGTGGTTTTTCCAGTAGTCATGTATGGATGTGGGAGTTGAACCTTAAAGAAAGCTGAGGACTGAAGAATTGATGCTTTGGAACTGCAGTATTGGAGAAGACTCTTGAGAATCCCTTGGACTGCAAAGAGATCCAACCAGTCAATCCTAAAGGAAATCAGTCCTGAATATTCATGTGGGAGACAGCAGGCACAGGAGAGTCAGTCCTGGCAGGGCCCTTCCTGCTGCCTGGCCAAGGACATGTGAGAGCCAACCCAGAGGTAATGAAGTAAGTGGAAAGGTCAACAACCACAGGCATGAGAGAGCTGGCCCTGGTGGTGGCCCCTCCCAGTGCTTTGGGGAGCAGGTGCTGGTGCATGTGGAGAGAGGTTGCAATGGTGACTCTGTTCCTTGCATGTCATTTAATAATGGCACTCTGCTTCTGTGGCAGTCCTGGTCTCCTCCACAACCCTTCCCAATTACAGACCTCCTCACTCTTATTCCCTCAGGCCTTCTCTTCCCAGCCAACAGCAGTCAGTCTTCTCCCAGAGTTTGCTCTCCAAACCTCAAGTTCTAGTCCTCATCTTCACCAGCATACATTTGTCTTAGGTTGGGGTGTGCAGGGCTATGATACAGACCATCTGTGTAGGTCTCACGTTGTCTTGTATGCCACAGATCTTTTTCTGTACTCTCCTTCAATAACCCTCAAAGTTCCTCTTCTGTCCCAACTGATCTCTTTGGTGAGGGGCCTTCCTCAGGTGCAAGCACATTCTCCTCTTCTTCAGCTCTTCCATTGATGGGTGGGTGAGGGTCCTGTCTTGCTTCCTGTCCTCTTTTTTTCCCCTTATTCTTTCCTCCTAGCCAGTTATGTAGGGATATTTCATGTTCTTTTAGGTGTCCAAGGTCCTCTGTTCTGTAAGAATTGTTCAATTTGTGGATGTATTCTTGATGCATTTGTGGGGAGATATGAACTCCACGTCCTCCTACTCCTCTGCCAGGTTGTCTTAGTTGTTTCTTATTTCTTTGTTAATCAACCTAATTACCACTAATTATTCTCATATTTTTACTGGCATCTCTAGGACCCATTGAGTGGAAGCAGACACCAGAAATAAGGCTTCCCAAACTGTTTTTGTTTGTTTGCTTTAAATTAAAGGAGTTCTTAGGTTGACTATTATACTGTGCTGTGCTTAATCACTCAGTTATATCTGATTCTTTGTGACCCCATGGACTGTAGCCTACCAGGCTTCTCTGTCCATTAGGAGTTTGCACAAATAAAAAGGACCATAGTACACTAAGTTGAACAATGCATGTGTGCTTATTCGCTCAGTCATGTCCAACTTTTTGCAACACCATGGACTTCAGCTCACCAGGCTCCTCTATCCATGGGGATTCTCTGGGCAAGAATATTGGAGTGGGTTGCCATACCCTCCTCCAAGAAATCTTCCTGACCCAGGGATGAACCCAGTTCTCCCACATTGCAGGCAGATTATTTATCATCTGAGCCACCAGGGAAGCCCAAAAATACTGGAGTGGGTAGCTTATCCCTTCTCCAGGGGATCTTCCTGACCCTGGAATTGAACTGGGTTCTCCTGCATTGCAGGTGGATTCTGTACCAGCTGAGCTATCAGGAAAGCATATATATACATATACACACACACACACACATACATACACACATACATACATACATATGTATTTCCCACCCTCTAATTTGTTTTTGTTTATACAGGTACCACTAAAACAACTTTATAATGAATGCTATTAAACATTTATCAGTTTAGAAGTTTTTCCAATTTAAAAGATTTAACACTTGCCTGTTAAGGAGACATATCTTAATAATATCTCAAATCAATAAGATGCAAGAGGCATCCCCACAATAGAGTAAAAAGCATGCTGCCTAAGTAAGACCCAGAAAGTTTATTCCCAAAAATATAAGTAAGTAAAGACCTTCATTATACAAGCTGATACAACACAGGTTAAGATGTCAAAAATACACTGAGAATTGGCACAGAGAAAAGACTGCATAGCATCCCAGTCTATTTGATTGGTTGCCAAATGTACACACTATGTGTATCTTGCAGATGCCAGAGACCATGTTCTTAATACACAGACACAGACACACACACACACACACACACACAGAAGATCATATAGAACATTTACTACTATTAATATTTACTCTTTTAGTAAATTTGCTAAATTTATTGTTTAGTGTTACTTTTACATTTACTGTTACTTTTGAAAGACACAGAAAGAGAAATATAAGTTCTTCCTCAAAGGACTTTAGTTTCTTTACGGTCAGAATTTTTAAAGGATGTATTATCAAGTTGGCTTTCTCTGACTTAACTGTGTATGCAATAAAAGACCCCCATCTTAGTTATTTTTCAGGGTGAGGTTGCTTTAATTTATAATTAAATAAGTATTTTAAGTGTAAGTTTTGTAGATACATAAACCTCAGATATGCAGATGACACCACCCTTATGGCAGAAAGCAAAGAAAAACTAAAGAGCATCTTGATGAAAGTGAAAGAGTAGAGTCAAAAAGTTGGCTTAAAACTCAATATTCAGTAAACTAAAATCATGGCATCCTGTCCCACCACTTCATGGCAAATAGATGGGGAAACAGTGGAAACAGTGACAGACTTTATTTTGGGGGGCTCCAAAATCACTGCAGATGGTGACTGCAGCCATGAAAATAAAAGATGCTTTCTCCTTGGAAGAAAAGCTATGACCAATCTAGACAGCATATTAAAAAGCAGAGACATTACTTTGCTGACAAAGGTCCATCTAGTCAAAGATATGGTTTTTCCAGTAGCCATGTATGGATGTGAGAGTTGGACTATAAAGAAAGCTGAGCGCCAAAGAATTGATGGTTTTGAACTGTGGTGTTGGAGAAGACTATTGAGATTCCCTTGGACTGCAAGGAGATCCAACCAGTCCATTCTAAAGGAAATCAGTCCTGAGTATTCATTGGAAGGACTGATGCTGAAGCTGAAAGTCCAATACTTTGGCCACCTGATGCAAAGAACTGAGTCATTGGAAAAGAACCTGATGCTGGAAAAGATTGAAGGCAGGAGGAGAAGGGAAAGAAAAAGGATGAGATGGTTGGATGGCATCACCAACTCCATGGACATGAGTTTGATCAAGCTCCGGGAGTTGGTGAAGGACAGGGAAGCCTGGGGTGCTGCCGTCCATGGGGTCGCAAAAAGTAGGACATGACTGAGTGACTGAACCAAACTGAACCAAAACAGTGATGTATTAGTTGGAGCCTGGCAATCTTTCATTCCTTTTTCTCTTGTTTGAAAGTTTTGTTCTCCATTCTAAGCTTACTTTGTCAAGATAATTAAAATGAATGTGTTTCCCTATAGGGTTAGCTGCATGATATGAGGACTTGCCTCCACTTCTCCATAAGTTTCTCAGTTGTCTGAGAACATCATTACTGGCTGGGAGGAGATATACCTTCTTTGGAGCTGAAGGTTCTCGTGAGATAATTTCACTTTTATTTTAACACTATCTTAAAATAGCGAATTCAAGGAAAAACAAAAAGCCAATCTTGTACCTAATTATCCAGTCCAACTTTACTCAGTATCTTTCAACTGTACAAATTCTTCTCAGTCTTTGAAGTGAGGATAACCTACTCAGTGACTAAACTGAGCAAAAATCTTTGCAGTATCTTTCAACTGAATATAACCCAGATACCTTTTCTTGAAACCAAGTTTCAAGGATAACTTTCTCTTCCAGAGAGGAATTCAACACCATCAAATAAAACTTATGATCATCAGCCAATATTGGGAGATCCAAGAACCAGGTGAGACTCACACAAATTCATCTGGACTCTGCAAGGAGTCAGACAGGCTGAAGAGGCTTCTGCTGATACCAGGCTAAAAAAGCTGCCCTGGGTCCCTTTGTTGGTTGCCAAAGCAGCCAATTAAAAAAAAAAAAAGCACAACCTAAAAGTTAAGAACTATGTTTTATTTAGCAGAGTTGCCGAAAACTTAAGCCTAGGAGGCAGTCTCTTAGAGAACTCTGAGGGACTACTTCAAAGAGGTAAGAGAGGAGCCAGGCTATACAGAGGTTTTTGAAACAAAAATCAAGTAATAGGAACATTAAAAGATTATGATTAATTTAAGAAAAACTAGAAACCTCATGTCAATGAATTTAGCACTTTTTGTGTATGGAGAGATGCAAGAGTCTGGGCTCACTTAAATCATTCCTTTTATATGCACTTTAACTATCTAGGGTGAGTATCTTGTTTTTCTCCATCTTGAATCCCTTCAGGGTACAGTCAGGGGAAGTTGCTGTGGCTGATCGCTGCAACATCCTTTGTTTATCCACACGGCAGAAGACATTTTTGTCCACAACTGTGACAGTAGTTTTCAGACAGTAATGTATGAATTGCTGCCTTTTTGTTTTGTCTTGTTGTTTCTTGCAATGGATTCTCTCAGCTCTCCAAAAGAAACTGTTCTGCAACATTTCTGGATCACATCTCCTGGTGTCTCATAGTCAGGAGGTGTTTAATAATGCCTACCTAGAAGCTGAACTGTTGCTCTTTGCATCATTTTTGTCCTGCCTGGCTGTTGGAAAACCAGTAATCAACAGCCAATGATCACCATTATCTCCCCACTTTGACCCCGTTATTGTTAATGGTCCCTTAATAGAGTTGGAGTTGCTATATATAGGGTTGAACAATCTGTGTTCTGTACGACTCTAGGGAGTAAGATTCACCTAGACTTCAATGTGAATTGTACCCCTTGGAACTGAGCAACTTACTGGTTCTCTGAGAGCTCTGCTAATTAGATAGGCCCAACTGGTTTCTATAGCAAGTAAAGCCTCTGTATTTTTATAATGCACTTCCACTGCTGAAAGCAGATGGGGAGGAAGTGAGACAACCCCCACATCCTCTTTGTCTAGGAACAACAGTTGTAATGGCTATGCCTCAACTTCCCTTTCCTCTTGCAGCCTCAGCCTTCACTAGCAGTCCTCACACAAGACTAAAGAGTACTCAAGAGAGGGAATACTTCTTTTATCTTCTTCTTTGGCTCCGTTAAGCTTATAAATTTTCATTTCTTAATCAAGATAATATCCTTAACAAGTATCTTTAGAATTTCTTTGAAGAAGACATGGCTTTCCCAGAAACAATAGAGACAGCACTTTCTTGGCTGACTTTTTGGTTGTGACTAAAACAGAAATGTTTAATAATGTTACAACCTAGATCTACTACTACTGTTTTAATTCCTTCAAGGTCTACCTTTTAGCATCCCATGCTTAATAACAGTCCTTACTTTCCACACCTCTAAGAAGCTTGCTCCAGAAACCACAATTCTGCTGATTTGGAATATAATTCTTCCAGAATTGAAGGATATGATTGTGAAATGCAGCTAGAAACTAGACTATCAGGATTTTTGAATGGAGGGGAAAAGGAAGCCATGGATAACTCGCCCAGGATGGGTAATCAAATATGTAACCATTTGCTTAACTACTGTCAGATTTATTTGAAGTTAACATGTGTGATTGCTTCAGAAGGGACCAAGCAAATCTTGCCAGCAAGAGTCTACTTACTGGGGTCTCAGCAACAGACTACAGGCTTATGCCATATGAGGAAATGCTTGTTTGTTTTCTTCTGTGACTCACTCTCAGAGTTGTGAGAAAAGGGACTGCCACAGCAATGGTGTGGGCACAAAGAGGCACAAAGCCTGGATCTCATGCCAAGATGTGCTCAGGTACTATTAGGTGCATCAGAAGAATCCAAAACCAATAAGACCTATGAGATCATTCTTCTCTGCCCAGGAACCAGTAAACTACTCCACCTACTCCTTTTACCTTCCTCTATCTACCTATTGGGTGATTCAGAAAGCAATATTTTCTTTATCTTTTCTTCTATTTTATATTTAGTAGTTACTCTAGCAAGAGTACTGGGCAGGACAGTCTGTTCTTTTTTAGTCCTGGGTTTAATTGCAATAGATGAACTTGTCAACATCCAGTCAAGAGTTCTTTAGGCAAGAAAACCAGGATGCAGCAAAATATAGTAGCCATTCCCAGTCTCTCCCTCACCCCAACATGCAAACACCTGAAGTGCATGTAGGTGAAATTCAGCACAGGATCCTAGACATGAGGAACATGGCTTAGATAGGGAATGGCAAGATGCTAAGTCATCATTCAGTATCTTGCTGGCTTGACTGGATATGTACAATCAGAGATGGTTAGTTTTTTTCTACAGATTAGCCTGGGGATTGATTCAAATTGATTGGCTTCTAATCAATCTTGAGTGGATGGGTGGCACCTATAGCCCTCAGAACAAAAGATGCTTTCAAATGGGCACTTATAATAAAAGATAAAAGACTTTGGACAGTCAACAGTGACCACATCTGCATTCTCTGTGGTCAAAACAGAATAAAATCATAGCTTCATATTTTTAAAAGAAATCTCTAATATATTTACCTCTTTAAGACTTTGTACAAATCTATATGTTGGTTGACCATTTTAATTAAACTTATCTTCCTTTTTTAAACCAGTGGTATTACAAGGTAAATGCTCTTTTAAAAATTATTCATTAAAATTTTAATTCTTTTATAACTGATTTCATTCCTTCTAATTAAGATCTTAACAAAAGATATATAGTACATTTGGCATGATTTATCCTTTTTATTAAAAAAAACAGACTTTATTTTGTGCTAATTGTAGATTCACATGCAGTTGTAAGAAATAATGTAGAGAGATCCTGTATATTCTTTATACATTTTCTAATGTTACCCATTAGTAACATTTTGCATAACTGTAGTACAATAATCACTGGAGAAAGCAATGGCACCCTACTCCAGTACTCTTGCCTGGAAAATCCCATGGACGGAGGAGCCTGGTAGGCTGCAGTCCATGGGGTCGCTAAGAGTCGGGCATGACTGAGCGACTTCACTTTCACTTTTCACTTTCATGTATTGGAGAAGGAAATGGCAACCCACTCCAGTATTCCTGCCTGGAGAATCCCAGAGACAGAGGAGCCTAGTGGGCTGCCATCTATGGGGTCACACAGAGTCGGACACAACTGAAGTGACTTAGCAGCAGCAGCAGCAGTACAATATCACAATCAGAATATTGTTATTGATACAATCCAGTTTTCAGATTTCACCAGTTTTATATGCAGTCAAGTGTAAGTGTGTGTGGGGGGTAATTAAGTTCTATTCAATTTTATAATGTGTAATCATCACCAAAACTAAGATGAAGAACTGTACTGTAGAAAGTATCCTTTATGCAATGTTTTTATAGATACAGTCACCACCATCCTACTGTCTTTCCTAACCAACTGGAAGCCACTAATATTTATAATTATGTCATTTCAGGAACATTATAAAATTGGAATTATACACTATGCAACTTTGGGGATTGCCTTTTTTTCACTCAGTATAATTCCCTCTAAGGTTCATACAAGTTGTTGTGTGTATCAAGAATTTGCTTCTTCTTATTGCTGATTTGTATTTGATGACATGAATGTACCATTATTGATTTAACCACGCAGCTTCTAAAGGACATCTGGGATATTTCTAGGTTTTAATTATTACAAGTAAAGCTTCTATGAATATTCATATATAAGTGTCTGTGTGAATAGTAGTTTCTTTTTTCTGTAGAATAAATGCCCAAGAGTTCAAGCTAGATTGTGGTAATTGCATGGCTTCTTGTCTAAGAAACTGTCAAACTGTTTTCCAAAATGTATGACCATTTTACATTCCTAAGAGCAATGGACAAGTGATTCAGTCTCTTTAAATCCTCTCCAGCATTTGGTGTTATACTATTTTATTTTTAATTTCTATATTTGGCTTTTGATATACATTCTTATAGGTGTATAGTAATATCTCATGGAGGCTTTAATTTGAATTTCCTTATGACTAATAAGGATCATCTTTTCAAGTGTTAATTTGCTATCTATATAAAGATCAGCAGTATGATTTCCCTTCAGTGAAATATCTGTGTGTTTTGGAATAACTTCACTTTTCCCTCCTTTCTCTACTTCATAAGTCTTTCCAAAATTCTCAAGTGGAATGTACGATCCCCAAACACTTTAGAGGTGTAGAAGTTACTGATAAGGACATTTACTGGGTCTCAGAATCATCTCTAACCATCTACCTATCACCAAAAAAAGCCCTGATAAGTATCTTTCTGAACCTGGGGGATCTTATTATAAAGTCTCATTATAAGAAGTCTCATTATATAAGTATAATGAGAAGTCTCATTATAAAAATCTCATTATATATGTCTCAGTATAAGAAGTCTCATTATAGTGTTTTGGCAAACTAGGATAAGAAAGAATCAGAGATGGAGTTTTTATGAAAAGTTCACTTTCAAAAAGTACACATTAACATAGAGAGATGAAACTAAATAGCTTGTCAATGCAGAAAGATCTTTATGCTCTATCTTTAGTCTTCCCTGAGAGGCTTCAGAAGCACACAGTTAGCCATGAAAAATAGGAAAGTTGAGGTTTCCATTTTTTTTTTCCCCCACTGGATTGTAAAAGTTAGCCACAAGATTCTTCTTGAGCAATTCCTCAAGCTCTTATTTTAGTATCAGTACTATGATTGTTATGCTTCTGGTAACTGTTTCATAAAACAGAGGCTGGATAATAGACCTTGTGAAGAAGATTATTTAGATAAGGGCTCAGCTTTTATGCAGTTGGCAATAAGAAAATTCAGAAGCTTGTATGTGCCTATGCTTGAAGACTGATGTGTGATTCCATAGGTAAGGCTGAGGAGGCAGCTGAACCTGCTGTTTTAGTTAATAATTAATGACCAGACTCAAGATCACCTCTTCTTTAAAAGGTAATGAACCAAATCCCAAGTTTGAAGCGACATCATTTCTAGGGTGTCCTTTCCCCTGTTACGAGCACTAGCCAAACACTATGATCTTTGGGCCTTGAATGGGTGTGAAGAAATAACCTCTCTTCCCTTTCCAGTTTATATCATGTGTTTTGTGATCAGATAGGTAACATAATGTATGTGAAGTATTTAGCATTAATGACTGACACTCAGTAAGACTTGGATTTAATCTTGCCCTTGACTTTGCTTGAATGAGAGGTGTTTAAGTATATTATGAACTTCGAATATGCTACTGTAGTTTCCAGGTGGTGACATCAGGCACAAAGAAGAGAAAAGCTGTTTGGAGATGGAAACTGAAGAAATGGTGGACTAAAAGAAGATCAAAAGAGAAAAACTTGAGAGGAGGGGAGGTCAAGATGGCAGATTAGGAAGATGCTTCCTCCATATGGAACACATAATAAATACATCTACATGTGGAAAAACTCTCACTGAAAACAAACTGGAGGCTGGCAGTAAGGTTCTCCTATAAACAAAGCTATAAAGATTCACATGAAATTGTGTAGGAAGAGAGAAGCAATCAGGTCTGGAGCTATACTCTTAGCAGAAAACACAGAAGAGGAGAAGAATATCACGGGCTCAGGAATCCTTCCTGGGGAGCTTGAGCCACATATTGGGCACCTAGGCACTGGGGACAAACACTGTAAAGATAAGTCCACTCAACTGATTTAAAAACCAATGTGACTTACTGGAGGGCTGTAAGAAACTGAGACTGATCCTGAAGAGTGTGCACACTATGGGATGCAGTAAAGGCACTTGTAAGAGGGAAGTTAATAATAATACAGGCTTTCCACAAAAGAAAAGAAAAATTTCAAATAACAAACCTAAACTCCCATTTAAAGGACTTATAAAGAGAAGAATGAATAATATCCAAAACCAGCAGAATATGGAAAATAATAAAGATCAGAGTATAAATAAATAAATTAAATTAAATTAAATTAAATGAGTAAAATAGTAACCAGAAAATGATAGAAAATATCAATGAAATCGAGTTGCTTTTTTCAAAAGATGAACAAAATTGTTAAGCCTTTATTTAGACCCAATAAGAAAAAAAGAAAGAGGACTCAAATAAACAAATTAAGAAATGAAATGGGAGAAATTACAACTGATTTTTACAGAGATTACAACTGATATATGGGAGAAGGCAATTGCAATTCCACTCTTGCCTGGAAAATCCCATAGACGGAGGAACCTAGTAGGCTGCAGTCCATGGGATCGTTACAAGTCAGACACAACTGAGCGACTTCACTTTCACTTTTCACTTTCATGCACTGGAGAAGGAAATGGCAACCCACTCCAGTGTTCTTACCTGGAGAATACCAGGGACGGGGAAGCCTGCCATCTATGGGTTAGCAGAGAGTCGGACACGACTGAAGTGACTTAGCAGCAGTGGCGGCAACTGATATACACAGAATTCTGTTGCTTTTATATACTCTCATAATGAGAAAGCCAAAAAAGAAACACTTAAAATTGCATCAAAAAGAATTAAGTACTTAGGAATAAACTTAAAATGGAATTGAAAAACCTATATTCTGAAACTATAAAAAATGATGAAGGAAATTAAAGATGATACGAAAAATGCAGACATTAATATTACTATTAATATTAGTAATACTATTCTTTTGCATACTATTCTAAGCAATCTACAGATTTAACATAATCTGTATCAAAATACCAGTGACGTTTTTCACTGAACTAAAACAAATAGTCCTAAAACTTATATGGAACCACAAAAGACCATAATAGCAAAAGTAGTCTTAAAAACAACAAAGCTGGAGGTATTACACTACCCAATTTCAGACTACATTACAGAGCTACAGTTATCAAAATTGAATGGTACTGGCACAGAAACACAGACATAGATTAATGGAGCAGAGTAGAAAGCCCAGAAATAAACTTACACATTCATGGCCAATTAATCTACAACAAAGTAGGTAAGGACATACAATGGAGAAAAGACAAATTCTTCAATAGGTCTTGCTGGAAAAAGTGGACAGCTAGATATAAAGCAATAAAATTAGAACATTTTCTCACACCATATAAAAAATAAACTTGAAATGGATTAAAGACCTAAATGTAAGACTGGAAACCATAAAAGTCCTAGAAGACAACATAAAGAACAATTTTTAACATAAATTTTAGAATTTTTTTTTTGTATCTGTTTCCTAAGGCAAAGGGAATAAAAGTAAAAATAACCCATAGGACCTAATTGATCTTAAAAACTTTTGCAGAACAAAGGAAACCATTGACAAAAATATTTAAAGTATATAAGCAGCTCACACAATTCAATATCAAACAAACAACCTGCCTGGTTAAAAAAATAGGAGAAGATCTGAGTAATCATGTTTCCAAAGAAGATTCACAGATGGCTAACAGGAATGTGAAAAGGTTCTCAACATCACTACTTGTCACATAAATAAAAATCAAAAGCACAAAGAGGTATCAGCTTACATCTGCAACAATGGGTATAATTTAAAAGTCTACAAATAGGGATTACACTGAATCTGTAGATTGCCTCAGTAATATGGTCATTTAAAAAATATTAATTCTTCCAATCAAAGAACACAGTTTATCTTTCCATCTGTTTGTGTTGTCTTCAATTGCTTTCATCAGCATCATAGTTTTCAGAGTATGAGTCTTTTGCCTCTTTAGGTTTATTCTTGGTGTTTTATACTTTTTGATACAATAGTAAATGTATTTGTTTCCTTAATTTCTCCTTCTGATCTTTCATTGTTAGTGTATAGTAATGCAACAGATTTCTGTATATTAACATTGTATCCAACAAATTCATTGATGAGGTCTAGTAGATTTCTTGTAGTGTCTTTATGATTTTCTATACACAGCATCATGTCATTTGCAAAGAGTGACAATTTTACTTCTTTTCTAATTTGGATTCTTTTCATTTATTATTTTTTTCTTCTCTGATTGCCATGGCTAAGACTTCCAAAACTATGTTGAATAAAACTGGTGAGATTGGACATCCTTGTCTTGTTCCTAAATGTAGAGGAAATGATAATTTCAGCTTTTCACTGTTGAGAATGATATTTGCTGTGGGTTTGTCATGTATGGCCTTTATTATTTTGAGGTAGGCTCCCTCTATGTCAATTTTCTGAAAAGACTTTTATCATAAGTGGATGTTGAATTTTATCAAAAACCTTTCTGCATCTATTTAAATGACCATGTGGTTTTTATTCTTCAATTTGTTAGTGTGCTGTATCACATTAATTGATTGGTGGATATTGAAAAATTCTTACATCTCTGGGATAAATCCTACTTGATCATGGTGTATGATACTATTAATATATTATTGGAGTTGATTTATTGGTATTTTGTTGAGGATTTTTGCATCTATGTTCACCAGTGATATTGGCCTGTGATTTTCCTTTTTGTGTGTGGAACCTTTGTCTGGTTTTGGTATCAGGGTGATGGTGGTCTCATAGAATGAGTTTGGAAGTGTTCCTTCATCTGCTAGTTTTTGGAAGAGTTTTAGAAGAATAGTATAATCCCTATCAAATTACCAATGGCATTTTCCATATAACTAGAACATTTTTAAAATTTGTATGTAAATACAAAAGACTCTGAATAGCAAAAACAATCCTGTAAAGGAAGAATAGTGCTGGAGGAATGACCCTGCCTGACTCCAAATTACACTAATAAGCTACAGTAATTAAAACAGTATGTCACTGGCAGAAAAAGAGAAACATAGATCAGTGAAACAGGATAGAAAGCACAGAAATAAACTTACATACCTATTGTTAAATTAATCTACAACAAAGGAATGAAGAATATACAATAGAGAAAAGACTGTCTATTCAATAAGTGTTGCTGGGAAAACTGAACAGCTACATGTAAAAGATGAAATTAGAACATTCTGTAACACCAATACAAAAATAAACTCAAACTGGATTAAAGACCTAAATGTAAAGCCAGGTACTATAAAATTCCTAGAGGAAAACATAGGCAGAATACTCTTTGAAATAAATTACAGCAATAACTTTTTTGGATCCATCACCTAGAGTAATGAAAATAAAAACAAAAATAAACAAATGAGACCTAATTAAACATAAATATTTTTGCATGGCAAAGGAAATCGTAAACAAAACATAAAGCAAAGAAAATATTTGCAAATTATGCTATGGACAAGGGATTGATTTCCAAAGTAAATAAACAGCTCACAAAAGTTAATATTAAAAAAAAAAAATGGGCAGATGACCAAAATAGACATTTCTCCTCAGAAAACATAAAATGGCAACAGGCATATGAGAAGATGCTCAGCCTCGCTAATTATTAGGGAAATGCAAATGAAAACTACAATGGGGTATCACCACACACTGGTCCAAAATGGCTATCATTAAAATGTTGACAACAATAAAGGTTGGAGAGAGTGTGGAGAAAAAGGAACCCACTTACACTATTGGTAAGAATGTAAATTGGTTCATACACTATGGAGCATAGTATGGAAACTCCTTAAAAATCTAGAAGTAGAGTTACCATATGATCCTGTAATCTTATTCCAGGGCATATAGCTGGAGGAAGCTCTAATTCAAAAAGATGCATGCACCCCAGTGTTCAGAGCAGTACTGTTTAAATAGCCAAGCATGAAAACAGCCTAAATGTCCATCAATAGATGAATGATTAAAGATATGTCATATATATATATATATATATGCATATATATATGTGTGTGTGTGTGTGTGTTTCCTGTGTGCTGACTCTTTGTGACCCCATGGACTATAGGCCACCAGGCCTCCTCTGTTCAGGGGGCTTTTCCAGGCAGGAACACTGGAGTGACTTGCCCTGCCCTCCTCTAGGGGATCTTCCCAACCAAGGGATTAAATCCAAGTCTCTCGCATTGCAGTTGAATTCTTTACCATCTGAGCCACCAGGGAAGCCCATGAATATTGGAGTGGGTAGCCTATCCCTTCTCCAGGGGACCTTTCTGACCCAGGAATTTAACAAGAGTTTCCTGCATTGTAGGCAGATTCTTCAATAGCAGAGCTACCAGGGAAGTCTATATATATATATATATAAAATACAGGGAATTTGACTTTGAAAGCCAGTGGGGTTTGAATACAGAGCTCCCACAGAACTGAGGAAACAGAGACTCTTGGGGGGCAGAAACAACCTTGTGCACACCAGGACCCAGGAGAAAGGAGTAGTGATCCCACAAGAGACTGAGCCAGCTTTGCCTGTGAGTGTTCCGGAGTCTCTGGTGGAGGTGTGGGTCAAAAGTGGCCTGCCGCAGGGTTAGAAGCACTGACTACAACAGTTCTGGGAGGCAGGGCATGCTGGCATACATCCTTTTGGAGGAGGTCACCATTTCCCTTACCATAGTTTGGCCTCAGGACAAATTATAGGGAGGGAACAAAGCCCCACCCATCAGCAGAAAATTGGATTAAAGATTTATTGAGAATGACCTTGCCCACCTGAGTAAGAATCAGTTTTCCCCACATCCAGTCCCTCCCATTAGGAAGCTTGCACAAGCCTCTTATCCTCATCCATCAAGGGAAGACAGAATGGAAACCACAATCACAGAAAATTAACCAAACAGATCACATAGATAACAGCGGTCTAACTCAGTGAAACTATGAGAAATGCCATATAGGGTTACCCAAGAAAGACTGGTCATGGTGGAGAGTTCTAAGAAATGAGGTCCATGGAGAAGGAAACGCAAACCACTTCAGCAATCTTGCCTGGAGAACCCCAGGAACAGTATGAGAAGGAAAAAAGATATGTCACTGAAAGATGAAATCCTTAGGTCAGTAAGTGCCCAATATGCTACTAGCAGAGTGGAAAAATAGCTCCAGAAGAAAAGAGGAAACTGAACCAAAGTAGAAAAAATGCCCAGCTGTGGATGCCTCTCATGGTGAAAGTAAATTCCAATGCTGTAAAAGAACAATATTGCATAGGAACCTGGAATCTTAGGTCCATGAATCAAGGTAAACTAGACATAGCAAATATGCTCTTCCAACAATACAAGAGATGGCTCTACACATGGACATCACCAGATGGTCAATACCGAAATCAGATTGATTCTGTTCTTTGCAGCTGAAGATGGAGAAACTCTATAAAGTCAGCAAAAACAAGACCAGAAGCTGATTGTGGCTCAGATCATGAACTCCTTACTGCAAAATTCAGACTGAAATTGAAGAAAGTAGGGAAAACCACTAGACCATTCAGGTTTGACCTAAAAAAAATCCCTTACGAATATACAGTGGAAGTGAGAAACAAATTCAAGGGATTAGATCTGATAGAGTGCCTGAAGAACTATGGATGGAGGTTCATGACACTGTACAGGAAGCAGTGATCAAGACCATCCCCAAGAAAAAGAAATGCAAAATGGCAAAATGGTTGACTGAGGAGACCTTACAAATAGCTGAGAAAAGAAGAGAGGCTAAAGGCAAAGGAGAAAAGGAAAGATATCTGAATGCAAAGTTCCAAAGAATAGCAAGGAGAGATAAGAAAGCCCTCCTAAGTGATCAGTGCAAATAAATAGAGGAAAACAATAGAATGGGAGAGACTACAGCTCTCTTCAAGAAAATGAGAGATACCAAGGGAACATTTCATACAAAGATGGGCACAGTAAACGACAGAAGAGGTATGGACCTAACAGAAGCCAAAGTTATTAAGAGGTGGCAAGAATATACAGAAGAACTCTTCAAAAAAGATCTTAATGACCCAGATAGCCATGATGGTGTGATCACTCATCTAGAGCCAGACATTCTGGAGTGCAAAGTCAAGTGGGCCTTAGGAAGCATCACTACAAAAAAGCTAGTGGAGATGATGGAATTTCAACTGAGCTATTTCAAATCCTAAAAGATGATGCTGTGAAAGTGCTGCACTCAATATACCAGCAAATTTGGAAAACTCATCAGTGGCCACAGGACTGGAAAAGGTGTTTTCATTCCAATCCCAAAGAAAGGCAATGCCAAAGAATATTCAAACTGCTGCACAATTGCACTCAACTCACACGCTAGCAAAGTAATGATCAAAATTCTCCAAGCTAGGCTTCAACAGTACATAAACTGAGAACTTACAGATGGATTAGAAGAGGCAGAGGAATCAGAGATCAAATTGCCAACATTTGTTGGATCATAGGAAAAGCAAGAGAGTTCCAGAAAAACATCTACTTCTGCTTCATTAACTATGCTGAAGACTTTGACTGTGTAGATCACAATGAACTGTGGAAAATTCTGAAATACATGGGAATACCAGACCACCTTAGCTGCCTCCTGAGAAATCTGTATGTAGGTCAAGAAGCAACAGTTAGAACCAGACATGGAACAACAGACTGGTTTCAAATAGGAAAAGGAGTACGTCAAGGCTGTATCTTGTCACCTTGCTTATTTAACTTATATGCAGAGTATATCATGTGAAATGCTGGGCTGGGTGAAGCACAAGCTGGAATCAAGATTGCCAGGAGAAATATCAATAACTTCAGATATGCAGATGGCACCACTCTTATGGCAGAAAGTGAAGAGGAACTGAAGAACCTCTTGATGAAAGTAAAAGAGGTGTGAAAAAGCTGGCTTAAAACTTAACATTCACAAAACTAAGATCATGGCATGCGGTCCCATCATTTCATGGCAAGTAGATGGGGAAACAATGGAAACAGTGACAGACTTTATTTTCTTGGGCTCCAAAATCACTGCAGATTGTGATTGTAGCCATGGAATTAAAAGATACTTGCTCCTTGGAGGAAAAGCTATGACCAATCTAGACAGCATACTAAAAAATAGAGATATTACTTTGCCACCAAAGGTCCCAATAGTCAAAGCTATGGATTTTCCAGTAGTCACGTATGGATGTGAGAGTTGGACCGTAAAGAAAGCTGAGCACTTAAAAATTGATGCTTTTGAACTGTGGTGTTGGAGAAAACCCCTGAGAGTCCCTTGAATTGCAAAAAGATCCAACCAGTCACTCCAAAAGGAAACCAGTCCTGAATATTCATTGGAAGGACTTACACTGAAGCTGAAGCTCCAATATTTTGCCCATCAGATGGGAAGAACTAACTCTTTGGAAAAGACACTGATGCTGGGAAAGATTGAAGGCAGGAGAAGGGGACAACAGAGGATGAGATGATTGTATGACATCAGTGACTTGATGGACATGAGATTGAGTAAAATCTGGGTGTTGGTGATGGACAGGGAAGCCTGGTGTGCTTCAGTCCATGGGGTTGCAAAAAGTTGGACACGACTGAGTGACTGAACTGAATGAACTGAACTGATAAAGAAGGATATACGTAGAATTTTATCCCTTAAGTAACTAATAAGTTACCCATTTCCCAATTGTCAATTACGTAGTGGTCATGTATAGATGTGAGAGTTGGACTATAAAGAAAGCTGAGGGCCGAAGAATTGATGCTTTTGAACTGTGGTGTTGGAGAAGACTCTTGAGCGTCCCTCGGACAGCAAGGAGATCCAATCAGTCAATCCTAAAGGAGATCAATCCTGGGTATTCATTGGAAGGACTGATGTTGAAGCTGAAACTCAAACACTTTGGCCACATCATGCAGAGCTGACTCATTTGAAAAGACCCTGATGCTGGGAAAGATTGAGGGCAGGAGAAGAAGTGGATGACAGAGGATGAGATGGTTGGATTGCATCACCGACTCAAGGGACATGGGTTTGGGTGGACTCCGGGAATCGGTGATGGACAGGGAGGCCTGGCATGCTGCGGTTCATGGGGTCGCAAAGAGTCGGACATGACTGAGCAACTGAACTGACTGAGTTACATAGTCTTCTCAGGCCTAAGGTGATTGCAATTTCTCCTTGAATTATTCTATTATCAAAGCATTTGATGGGTATTTCTATTTGGTTGGTACATTTGGCTGAGGTATTGGGCCCATCCCAAAGACCTGTAAATACCATGGCTTCCCTTCCACCAATAAAGAGATGTATGGCATATATACTCTCTCCTTTGCTTCCTCTCTCCCTCCTTCTCGGCCTAGTGGTCCCAAACTGACAAGGATTTCTCTCTACTTCTCCTGTGGAGCTCTCTCTCTAGTCAGTCCTCTATCCCCAACCTCCTCCTCCAGATAAAGTTCAGTGAAGTCCTTCTCTGCATTGTGTTGGCAGGGAGCAGCATGTCTTTCAGGCAAGGCCTTCCTTGCAATTAAGTGATGAATGCATGAAGAGAAACATCTTGGGCCTCTGCCAGGCAGAGCAGACAGCTGTTTGGGGTAACCCACAGGTTACTGGATAAAAGTCTGGCTACTTACTAGGACCATCTAGAATAGGCCTGAGTCATAGGCCTACTGTCCTTTTGGAGAGGGAAAGTTAGAAGAAGCCCTGTATTCATTTTATACAATTAACACCCTGCAGTCTGCTTCCAAGGAAACTGGTAGTTAAGAGCTTGTGGAAAAACATTTGACTGACTTAAAAAGATTCTGCTATACAGGTGGTCAGAAGCAGTTTAAGCCAAGGTCAGGAAGAAATTAGGTGAGGCTAAAAAGAAATCAGACTGTAAGGAGGAATTATTAGTAAAATACAAACCCATACTGGAATTTTGGTCTTTTCCTATGATTTTGTTTACATGGGATATTGCATGTGTTTTTTTAAAAAATATTTCTTGTATATAATTTGCATACCATAAAAATCTACTCTTTTAAAGTATACCACTCAGTGAAATTAAATATATTCAGAATTCAGCAACCATTACTGTTATCTTTTTAGCACCCCAAAAGGAAACTCCATACTCATTTCCAGTTGTTTCCCATTTCCTTCCCTCCCCCAGTCCCTGGCAACCATTAACCAAATTTCTATCCCTATGAATTTGCTTTTTCTGGATATTTCATATAAATATAATCGTAATATATGGCCTTTTGTGTCTGGCTTCCATCACTTAGCATAATATGGTTAAGTTTCATCCATATTGTAGTTTATCCTTTCTAAAAGTTGAGTAATATATAGTACTCAACTGTATGGATAGACCACATCTTGTTTGTCCATTCATCAATTGATAATATTTGGTTTGTTTCAGCTATTATAAATGATGCTCCTATGAACCTAGGAGAGGAATTGTAGGTCATATGGTGACTCTATAATTAACATTGTGAGGAACTACCTCACAATGTATGAGGGGCATTTTTAAGTATGGGACATTTTAGGTTTATTTTGTGGACTGATTTGGTGAGTATCTACCAGGACTCTACTCTGTGTGTAAGAAGATGAAAATATTAGGTTGGCCAAAAAGTTTATTCAGGTTTCCATCATACCATCATATGGAAAAACCTGAATGAACTTTTTGGCCATCCCAATATATCAAATAAATAGGGTTCAAGTAAGGGAAGGGAAGAGGTGCTTCATTTTTGCTGGATCAGGGAGGGCTTCATGGAGAAAGTGTCATTTGGTTAAGCTTTGAAAGATTAATAAAATTTCCTTAGGCAGGTGAAAGGGAGTGGAATCGAGGGGACAGTAGTGGGAGCAGCATAGCAAAACAGAAGTTTTGGAAAGGATGTGACAATGTTAGCTGAAGCACAGACTTCAGATAATGATGAGTTGATTAGTAAAGGAAGGCAGGGCTAGATCGTAGAAAGCTTCCAAATGTCATGCAAGGGATTTGAGACTATATTTCTAAAGCAATGAAAAGCCACTGTATATTTTTCCTGATACAAGTGACATTTTGGGGCGGGTGTTTGAGGAAACCCAGTAATGGTTCACTGCTTTTCTTTTCTTAGGATTACTGTGACATTGACTAGAAAATGAAACCAGAGAATGTTAGTGTTATGAGAATATATACTGTGAGGTACTCTGAGTAAAGTGATTGTAAAAGGCCAAAGCGGAGGTACAGAAATACATTATGTCTGCAAGTGCATGGGAGTATGTCATCTCCTTTCAAAAAAATTAAAAAGCTTTGATGCTTTCCTTCCAGTACCATCATTTCTTGATTTTCTTTCTTTTCTTACTGCTTACAACCTCACCATCACTGATTTAGCACCTCCCCACCAAAGTGTAAAAATAAAGGGGATGCAGACAGTCACAGAACAGTGGTGTAATTCTAAGAACTATTGAAAAATGTTGGAAGGGATCTTCCAAATAGTCTAGAAACTTTCTTATGTTACAGATGGGGAAACAGAGGCTCTGAGTTGGAGTATTACCTACCCAAGGTCATAAGTGAACTGATAACAGAGCTGGGATTTAAAACTCAAGCCCTTACGTAACTACTTCAGCATACCATACTGCCTAATTAACATCCTGTAGGATATTTAGAAATTACACAATGTATTGTTCTTTGTTTAAGAAGAAATATACCAACTGAACCCAGCACACCATTAAGGTATAGAAGTAATAGATATAGGTTACAATGAGATAGGCACTTTTTCCCTGCTCTGACCACTTTGCTGATGAGTGACATCAGTTCATTCATTCATTAGGTTAGTTAGTTGTCCAGTAAGTAGAAATGTGTTGAATGCCCTTTGCTGTGCACTGTAGCTTAAAATCTGGTAGGGAGTTGTAGCAAAGACACAGACAACAAACTTGATGAGATAGAATTAAATATGATTATAAAAGTATATTCATTTTCTTTGGCTACTGCAACAAATTACCACAAAGTTAGTGACTTAAATTTATTCTCTTACTGTCGTGGAGATCAAAAGCCTAAAATTAGTTTTATGGGGCAAAAATCAAGATGTTGACAGGGCTGTTTCTTCTAAAGGCTCTGGAGGAGAATAATTTCCTTGTCTCTTCCAGTTTCTAGTGGCAGTTGGGATTTCTTTGCTTGTGGCTTCATCAATACAATCCTCAAGGTCAGTAGCTTTAAAACTCACACTGCTCGATCTTCATATCCTTTTATTCTCCATGTGTATAAATCTCTCTCTGTCTCCTTCTTATAAGGATACAGGTGTTTGCATTTAGGGCCCAACTGGATAATCCAGGATAGTCTCCCGATCTCAAGAACTTTAATTACAACTGCAAAGTCCCTTTTGTTATGTAAGGTAATATTTTACAAGTCTCGGGGATTAAGATATAGATATTTGTGTGAAGTAATTATTCAGTCTTACACAAAAGGTATATGTTTTAAAGTTGATGGAAGGCATAAAACCCAAGTATGGATCTAAGAGGAAGATGGCAGGATGAAATATAAGGGCTGGGGAAAGGGTTTTTGTCTTGTTATCCCCAATTGCAGAGGCTGTTACCCAGCACAGACATTATTATTGTTGTTATTATCAGAGTGAGTATGATGAAGAAGAATTATGGCAATCAAAATATGTATTCTTACCTATTTTCAAAAGCATGCCTGCAACTTGTGTTTCTCAGTCGTGTCTGACCCTTTGTGACCCCGTGGACTAGGGCCCCCAGGTTCCTCTGTCTATGGAATTTTCCAGGTAAGAATACTGAAGTGGGTTGCCATTTCCTTCTCCAGGGGATATTCTCAGGGATCTACATATGGTATGTAGAAAGAGCTGGCCTTTGTTTTGAAGTCTCTGATCTGAGCTCATTAAGACAGGCCTGTAGGGACTCTTCTGGCAGTCCAGTGTTTAAGACTCCATGCTTCCACTGTAAGGGGCATAAATTCAATCCCTGGTCAAGGAACTAAGATCCTACAAGGCATAAGGAAGACTAAAAAGAAAAAAAAAAAAAAAAACCAGGCCCTTTGGAAAGCATGAAGGGGCTTGTTTTTAAAGCAGGAAGCTAGGCCCTTTCCCTCAGAGTATGGTCATCCATTGGTGATCTGGTTCTGCCTTCATCAAGGGCAATGGGCCATGTACAACAATGAGAATAAAAGGCAGTCTTGGAATCACTATCTTTCTTTTGTCTTGGAGGAAGAAGAGAAATACAGAGCTCTGATTATTGGCCAGGCACAGATCAACCCATTGAATCCTTTCTAAAATACTGGGAAGAAGGTCCTTTTATTAGTGTCATTTAATAGATGAAGAATATTGAAGGTCTAAGGGCTTCCCTCACATCTCAGTCGATAAAGAATGTGCCTGCAATGCAGGAGACCCGGGTTTGATTCTTGGGTTGGGAAGATCCCCTGGAGAAGGAAACGGCAATCCACTCCAGTATTCTTGCCTGGAGAATCCCCATGGACTCCTCTGAACCTGGTGGGCTACAGTCCATGGGGTCACAAGAGTCAGACACGACTTAGCAACTAAACCACCACCATTGAAGGCCTAAAGACGTGAAAGCTTACTTAGCTCATAGGTTTCCTCTCAGTTTGGAGGTGGTGAAGTCTTCTCAGACTCCTACCAGATACTACACACTCTGGAAGGAAGACTAGGAGCAAAAGGAGAAAATGAGAGGTAGGAAAGGAGTAGGAGGAGTGTAATGTAAGAGAAGCCCCAGATCTGGCTTTTGTATGGAGTTGACCATCTATCCTGAAAGTCAGGTCCCCTTTCACATCTCCGTGGCAATGTTACAGGATAAACTTGTTCAGTACACGCATTTGTCAAGGATGGTTGCTTTTCAACCTACTGGCAGAATTTCAAGAAAATCGTTTCCAGAGGAGTGCTGCCTTACACAATTCCCTCCATTGAACACTGATGTTTTTAGAGTGCTGAAGTGATTCATGTGAGTCCACCCCGCCCCCCCACCCCGCTTGAGGCATGTTATACAGATTCATTAGTATAATTTCTGGGTTGATTAGCTTAACTTCTCTATTTAAAAACAGAGGTGTGTTCACTAAGCCCTCCGGAAAAATTCTGAAGTCAGTTCCTTCCACCTAGCAAGCAAGGGCTCAAATGTAGGTTTCCTCAGCCAGGAGGTGGGATATCTAAGAGGCAATGTTCCTTCGTGTTCTAGTACACATCTGGTGAGAGCTGAAGGAAAGCAACATTCAAGTCCTCCTGCCCACCGCACTTGAGCTGTGGAGCTGTGTCTTTTCCCAACCATCCCAAGCTTGTAGGCTGGAAGCATGCCAGCTAAATTTTCAAAAAGATAGGGGGGAGGTGGTTTAAAAATGCACACCATGATTAACAGGCGGGGAATCTGCCCTCCTGGGGATGTTGTAATTGCCAGGAAACTTCGAGTAGCGGATTGAATAGATCCAGGAAAAGGTTGTCGACAGTCCGTCGCGCCATCCCACCCCACCCTCCCCTTCCCTCACAAATCGCTGGGCCTCCCGGAGCCATGAGATGGGGACTCCAGGCCAGGGTGTGGTGCACCGTAGGAGTCTCTGGCGGCCTCTCAGAGGGGCCTGGAAAGGGGAGGATCCCTCCTTACTCTGCCCTCCCAGCCTTTGGCTCCAGAGAGGTCAGCCATTTGGCTAATGAAATGTTTGTGTTACGTCAGGTATTGGTGGACCAAGTCAGTCTTCGCGACCCAAGCACACGGCAGGGAGGGGAGGTGGGTGGCGTTAGCGAGCAGCGAGTTTGACGCTCTGCCGCTCACCCTAGCTCCGGTACCTCCGCCTCCACCCCCTAGAGTATCTAGGCCGCCCAAGTCCGCCCCTGGGAGGGAGTGTGCGTTGGCCTTCAGCCAGCCTTCTCCGTGCAGGCAGCAGAGTTCCGATCTGAACTTCAGGATTGGGGCCCCTCCCTACCACTCCTACTCACTTTACTCGCCTCTAAGGCTCCGTCTTCCGCCAATTGTGACCCGAGGAACCCGCCGTCCTGACGCCCAGTAGCTGGCGAGCAGCAGCGCCAGGAGAGGCTCAGTTGAATTCAAACCTCCTTGACCCCTAGCTGACGCCGCAGGCACCTCCGCCAGAGCTCTCGGGCGTGCGGGTATCCTGCTGAGAGCGACTGCGGCCTACAAGCGAGGCGCAGCTGGGGGCCAGGGGCTGTCACAGAAACCGGTGGCTGATTCTCTCTTTTGGGCTGCCTAGGCGGCGACCAGCAGCGCTCCCTCCTCAGCGGCGCCCCTTCCGAAGCTGCCTCTGTGCTATCCTCTGCCGGCCCCCTAGCCCTGCTGCTCATCAGTGGTCAGTCCAACTCCTGGCTACGAGGGACGGGAACCCTCCATCCAGCCTGCCGCTCTATTCCAGGCCTGACCGTGGCGAAAGGAGCGCAACCTAGGTGAGGACCCATCCACCTCTAGGTCCAGTCGTCCAACGGAGCGCTTCAACCACTCAATGCTTGCAAGGTAACTCCCACTGTAGGCTCTCTGCTGAACTAGTGTCTTGTGCCCGCCAGGGCAAAGGTCCACTTTTGCCACCAGCTTGGGGAAAATGCTCGAGACAAGGGCTACCTGGGGGGCCTGCAGGGACCACTGGGGCATGCCAGGATAGGTAGTTGAGCAGGAGCACCTGCCTGGCGCGACTCAAGGCTTAACAGTTTACATGGTTCAACAATTGAGCCTACAGATTTAGGGATGTAGGGTAGCTGAGTTCTACCGTGGGAATGGGATGGGGAAATGAGGAAGAGAGATGGGGGAGGTAAGGAGCCAAGGACAGTGTTGGGGAAGCTACCAGTGGCAGTGTGAAGCTACTGGCTCACCTGAGGACCGAACACTTCAACACTTGGCCACCTTGGGGTGTTGTGCTCAGTTCAGCCTTTGCTTGTGTTGTAAGGGGTTTGAGGCCACAAGGTAAGTGCACTTCTGTTGGCCCAATTCTCCAGGCAGAGACCAAATGACAACCTCTCATTATAAATGTAATGATTTTGTGGAAAATGAGGCCAACCTTAGTCCCCCTATTTGCAGGAAGATGAAATCTGAGTGGGTGAAGGATAGTCTTGCAGTGAACCATTTTGAAGGAAGGGAAGTAGAGCAAGGGTGCTCTCTTCACATGCCTTCAAAGCTGTCATGTGGAAAAGGATTATTTGTCCTAAGTGTCTCTAGACAGGAGGACCTAGGATGGGTCAGATTTCAACAGAGTGGAAACCACCAGGAGGCAGAATTAAGCTTACTATAAAGGAACTTCATTCTAACAGGGAGGGAGGAGTATTTTTATTGTGTATCAGGCAATTTGCTAAGTGCTTTACATAAATTCCCTGGTGGCTCAGAGGTTAAAATGTCCACCTGCAAGGCGGGACACCGCGGTTTAATTCCTGGGTCGGGAAGATCCCCTGGAGAAGGAAATGGCAACCCACTCCAGTATTCTTGCCTGGAGAGTCCCATGGACAGAGGAACCTGGTAGGTTATAGTCCGCAGGGTCACAAAGAGTCGGACACGACTGAGCGACTTCACTTTCATTTTCACTTCTTTACATAAATTATCCCATTTAACACTTAGCAAGGTTTGGATATGTCCAATGATAAAATGGAATGCCAGGAAGTAACAGAGTCTCTGTTCGTCTAGGCTGCAGCTCTTTCTGTTCTTAAGACGAGGTTTGTGACAACCATCTATTCATTTGCTGGGGCTGAAAAAGGCTTGTACAAGATATTGGGAGAGTCAATCATTCATTCATGCCGTGACTTTAGAGAAATACCATCATCTCTCTGGACTTCAAGTCCCTCTTCTTTAAAGTCAGAGAATTAGACTTCACTGGGTTACCTGAAAAAAATCCCTTTGACCAGTAAAAATAAAATTGTAAAAAAAATGGGCTTTAGTTTTTTGCACTCTTGAATTTACAGGAGTTGTAGAATTGGATCTCCACAACATCTTGAAGATGGATCCCTAAAGGAACTAAAATGCCTCTCCCTTCTTTCACTGGCTGAGGTGTGACTCTAATGTCCATCCAACAGATACACTTTGAATGGCTGTAGTGTTTCCCAACAGCCAAGGTCTCTGAAGAGTAAAAACTCAGGGCCTCCTTTGATGTTGCTTAGATTGTCCAATGACAACTGCATTGCTTTTTAGTCACTGCAAAGGCAATTGCTCTGTCTTGTTATGCAAAAACGCAGAGCATCTGCTGGTGTGGTACATTGTACTGAGCAAATGGAGATGAGGACAGAGAGTAATGGATGAAATAGGCTCTTGCCCTTAGAGAGCTTCAAGTCATTTATGGGAAAGGCAGGTACAAGGATCACAGACCGTATTATAAGGCAGAATGTTGCTTTGAGGGGGGTGTACAGAAAAGACAGAAATCATGTGGAGCCATAAAAATACACTAGGTTAGAAATTTGGGAGCCTTAGATTCTAATCTTGGCTGGTCACTTAAGGCAGGTCAGCCCACCTTCTGAGGCCTGAAACTTTAAGACTTTCTGGTATTAGATGAGAATTTCTGGTTTGGGTGGGTCCTCAAGAGGCATTTGTGGTGGGCCTTGAAGTGCTCTGGGTAGGGTTTACACTAACAGAGGAAGATAGCAGAAACTGGGACAAAATTCCTGGACACATGAAAAACATATGTGCCTTCATGGATATGTTGTTGTTGTTCAGTTGCTCAGTTGTGTCCTACTCTTTGCAACCCCGTGGACTGCAGCACACCAGGCTTCCCTGTCCTTCACAATCTCCCGGAGCTTGCTCAAACTCATGTCCATTGATTCAGTGATGCCATTCAACCATCTCATCCTCTGTCATCATCCTCTTCTCTGCCTGCCTTCAATATTTCCCAGCATCAGAGTCTTTTCCGAGTCAGCTCTTCACATCAGGTGGCCAACCTATTGGAGCTTCAACTTCAGCATCAGACCTTCCACTGAATATTCAGAGTTGATTTCCTTTAGGATTGACTGGTTTGATTTCCTCGATGTCCAAGGGAGTCTCAGGAGTCTTCTCCAGCATCAGAGTTTGAAGGCATCAGTTCTTTGGTGCTCAGCCTTTTTTACTGTCCAGCTCTCTCATCTGTACATGGCTACTGGAAAAACCATAGCTTTGACTATATGGTCCTTTGTTGGCAAAGTAATGTCTCTGCTTTTTAATACACTAAGTTTGTCATTGCTTTACTTCCAAGGAGCAAGCATCTTTTAATTTCATGGCTGCAGTCATCGTATGCAATGATTTTGGAGCCCAAGAAAATAAAGTCTGTCACTGTTTCCATTGTTTCCCTGTCTATTTGCCATGACATGATGGGACCGAATGCCATGATCTTAGTTTTTTGAATGTTGAGTCTTAAGTCACTTTTTCACTCTCCTCTTTCACTTTCATCAAGAAGCTCTTTAGTTCTTCTTCACTTTTTTGCCATAAGGGTGGTATCATCTGCTTGTCTGAGGTTATTGATATTTCTCCCAGCAATCTCAATTCCATCTTGTGATTTATCCAGCCCAGCATTTCACATGATGTACTCTGCATATAAGTTAAACAAGCAGGATGACAAGATACAGCCTTGACATTCTCCTTTCCCAATTTGGAACCAATCTGTTGTTCTATGTTTAGTTCTAACTGTTGCTTCTTGTTCTTGACCTGCATACAGGTTTTGCAGGAGGCAGGTAAGGTAGTCTGATATCCCCATGTCTTTAAGAATTTTCCACAGTTTGCTGTGATATACACAGTCAAAGGCTTTAGCATAGTCAATGAAACAGAAGTAGATGTTTTTCTAGAATTCTCTAGCTTTTTCTATGATCCAGCAGATGTTGGCATCGATCTCTGGTTCCTCTGCCTTTTCTAAATCCAGCTTGTACATATGAAAGTTCTCACTTCACATACTGTTGAAGCCTAGCTTGAAGGAACTGACAGCTAATGGCTAGTGTGACTGCTGATCCAAAAAAGGAAAATAGAAATTGGGGTTGCAAACGGAGCCCTTGAGCACTAGACTGACAGTTTGTACCTGCTCCTGGAAAGGCAAAATTAGCAGCTTGCAGCCACGCTTGGTTTTTGAGCTGGGCAGTGCCAGTGAACAAACACCTGTGACATTGTGTAGTCTCCCATAAAAAACTATGCCTTGCCCAATCTTCATTCTACTCAGAAGTTCAAGGAATGGCAGTGCTTCCCTGTCTAATGGTAGACAGTACCTCCTAATGACAATGGAGAAGAAACACCATAGGGGTGGAGTGAGCCATCCTTAAGATGGCTTCCAATGAACTGCATATGGTCTGGCCCTTCGCTAGGAGTGAGGGTGGTCAGCCTTGTTGGCTGCTGAGGGATGGAGGATGACACTGATGGGCTGAGTGTAATCCTCACTGTCTGACTGAGGCTGAAGGACATAGGGCACAGTGGAGACTTGGAGAAGGGCAAGGGAAGACAGACTTTTTGAGATCATGTGACTTGATTTAATGGTATATCCTGTCCAGAAAAAGATTTTGGAAACCACTGGTGGAATCAAGAGTAGATCCAGGTTTCTGATGTGGTCTGGTGATATTGAAGAAGCCTAGCCAGTCCTGCTACAGAGATGGAAAGAACTTTTGCCTGGGAGTCAGGAGACTTTAGTTTAATCGAGTTTCTTTCCCTCTCTGAGCCTCACTTTTTCCACTGTTACTTGTGGAAGTGGGAGAGTTCGGCCTCAGTGAGTCTTTAGGTCCTTTCTAGCTCTAAAGAGCTAGGAAAGATATATAATTTCTATCCCCCATGGATGAATCCAGAGAGACTGTCCAGATTTGAAGTTATAAAACTGGGATTCATTGTGAACCTAAGGCTTACAAAAGAATCTTTGTATTGCAGACTGGGACTCCTTGTCCTTATTAGAGGAAGGTCAGAAGGAGTGTCATTGAGCTGAATTCTTAGGATATTTCCTTTCTCAAATCCACTTCCTTTTCCATCCTCTACCAACAATTCTTTTTCAGATTTCGAGTGACCATTGCTCTGCCCTTAGCACCTGGCACATTGGGCCTTTTTTTTTCCTATTTCTTACAGAAGGGAGCTTTTGGGCTCTTTGCCTTGTGTTTACACAGTGAACCTCAGAGCCATTGTCATCTTCTCTTTCCTAGAATCCAACATATACAACCTTGTCCCAGTTGACTTAACTGCTAAGTCTTTATAGTCAATGTCAATAATATCTTTTGTCTTCTGCAACTTACTTTGAAATGCATCAAAAGATAAGAAAATACAGTGCCAGACTGGGCTCTATGCTACACAACAATGGATGGGATGGGGGCAAGGGAGGGAAGCCAGGGAGGGAGGGGGTGTATGTATAATTATGGCTGATTTGCGTTGTTGTACGGAAAAAACCAACACAATATTGTAAAAATTAAAAAAAAAAACTTTACAAAAAGACTTCAATCAAAAATGGATAGATGGATTAATAAGTAGATAAATGAATAATTAATAAATGGATGCTAAATCAAAGATAAATGAATGGCAAACAGATAAATAAAATATCAGGGGAAATAAGTAATGTACAGTTAAAAGTGCTATGTGCTCAATCACTCAGTTGTGCCCATTTGTGGCCCCATGGACTGTAGTCTGCCCTACCCACCCCCCCAGGCTCTTCTGCCCATTGAATTTTCCCAGGCAAGAATAATGGAGTGGGGTGCCATTTCTTTTTCCAGGAGATCTTCCCAACCCAGGGATAGAACCTGCTTCTCTTGCATCTCCTGCATTGACAGGCAAATTCTTTTACCACTAGTGTCACTTTCTTATTGGTTGCACTAGTGGTAAAGAATCCTTCTGCCAATGCAGAAGATATAAGAGATGCAGGTTCGATCCCTGGATCCCTGGGTTGGGAAGAGCACCTGGAGCAGGGCATGGAAATCCGCTCCAGTATCCATGTCTAGAGAATCCCATCGACAGAGGAGCCTGGCAGGCTACCGTCCATAGGGACTCACAGAGATGAATACAACTCAAGCGACTTAGCACACACGCCACCTGGGAAGCCCCAGTCAACAGTCATATTGCAGACAATTCGAACTATATAAAAGTACACAGAATAAGAAGGAAAAGCTCCTTACATCCATATTTTCCTCCCAGAGGTAAATATAGTTCACAATTTTCTGTGTATTCTTCTAATCCTTTTTTCTATATGTATCCAAAACTATATACATCCATATCAACCTAATAGTTTTGCTTTTAAATTTAAATGGATCACACTTTATAGCTGAGTCAGTAATTTGCATTTTTGACTTCACAATATATTTTGGACATCTCATTTCAGTATATGGATCTACCTCATTTTTAAAAACAGCTACATATTTCATAGTATGGGTATACCATAGTGTATTTTAATATTTCTTCTGATGTATAGCTAAATGATTTCCAATTCTTTCCTATGACACATAAGGCTTCAGGATACCTCTTTGGTTATTTATTATGTACATGTGAACATCTATGTCTGTAAGGTAGATTCCTAGAAATGAAATTGTTGTGCCAAAAGAGTTATGCTTTAAAATTCTGCCCCTCCCCTCCAATATTTCATTATGGATATTTTCAAACATACAGATAAGTTGAAAGAATTATACAGTGAACACCCATATATCCACTACCTAGATACTACCATTAACATTTAACTGTATTTGCTTTATCACATATCCCTCTTTCTATACATTCATTAAGTCATCTTTCAAATTCTGTACATTGTACAAATGAAATATGGTTTTTTGAGCCATTTACATATTCCTTACTACTGCAGAGGTTAAGCATATAAAAATACACTTAGCCATTTATATTTCTTTTCTATAAATTTTCTTTTCATATTAGTGCTCATTTGTCTGTGGTAACTTGTTCATATTTTGCTCGTGGATCTGTGAAAGCTCTTTATTTTGTAATATGTCTTATACAGTGATGATCTTGCAGAACTCAGAGTTTTTCCAAAAACATAATTTGGCTGATTGAAAATTCCTTCCTTTCAACCCATCTCACTATTTTCATCCTCAAGCTGTCATAATTTCTCTCCTGGACAATTTGTTTAAAAACAAATATGATGGCATCACTCTCCTGCTTAAAACAAATCTGATGATGTCAACAGTCCCACAATGCAGAATATAGTCCAAGCTCTTTAGCCTTAAGTCTAACTCTGACAACAAACTGCCTCTCTATTGCTATCCCTTCTACTCTAGTTTAAAACTCCTGAATTCAGCCAAATTTAGCAACTTGCTTTTCTTCATATGCACACCAAAAATTGTATCCTCTTTTTTTTCCTCAGGCCTTCCATCTGAAATATTTTTTACTCCTCCCATCTCCACATGACTAAATTTTGTTTATCTTTTAATGCCTCTTCCACATGGTCATCCCAAAGTCCATTCCTTCAAAATGCATGTACTTTAGAGGAAATGTACACTCTTCTCTGAAGTTTCAGCCTCTCTCACTCTCTCCTTCCTCTTCCCCATGCTCCACACCTGAACTAGCTATTATACTATCTAATTAGCTACATGCATAAAAAGTATTACATTTTCTGTTTTCTTTTTCTTTAAGGGCCTTAAACATTAGATGTTCAAAAAATTAAGAAACAGATGAATTTAGCCTGAAAATAAGTGCAAACCCATATACCTAAAGAAAGGAATTTCCACATCTGCCTTGGCATTCTTGGTGTATCTGAAGATTTTGGGGTGGAGTGCAATAGAGGCATATGGAAGGATAAAACAACTTGGAACGTTTTTAGTGCTGACTGATGTCCTTTCTCTGAGACAGATGATGTAAGAAGTATAGCTTAGTGATGGAGGTTATGGGTGGGAATCACAGAGCTATTTCTAAGCTGTTAACACTTTGGGCACTGCTGATTTGCCAAAGTCAATCTGAATGTAATGTGGCTAAAGCTACTTTGTTATGTCATCTTGGACAGACTGCCAACACACTCTGAGCTTCAGGTTCTCATTGGTCAAACAATGGGAAAATAATACCTATTTTGCCATAGGAAGGAGCAAATTATATGATCTGTGGAAATAAAAACATACAGTTTAAAAAGAACTAAAATACTACATAAGTTTGAAGTATTTCTGATTCTTGTGGTGTTGAGTCAGGAGACCTGAGTTCGAGGTGTTACTTTTGACAAGTACCTTGCTCTTTCTTGGCTTTGGTTTGTCATCTATACAACTTGATTAGACTAGATTTGTGATTTTCAGCAAAGATGTATTCCATGGAAGCCCAGTATGCTCCCAGTGGAACTCCTTGGGCTCTTAGATTATCTTCTGTGTTGGTACCCAAGAGATGGTCTAGACTAAGCTAAATAATCTCCAAAATTCTTTGAGTTCTGATGTTTTTGATTCTGCCTCTCTAGTGGCTCTACCATCACTGCAAAACATGGTGGTAATGAATCTATTCGGATAGATATATTCCAGATATTCCTATCTGAACTTCTCTCACACTTCTTTCCCAGGGTCTTTACTGTCTCCAGTTTTCTGCCAGGATCTGTGGCCTGTCTCCTAGGACTGGCTATTTTAGGAGCTTGTTCTTAGATACCAACGCCATTATTAATGCCACAGTTGAGGGCTGTGGGGGCAATGGCCAATGGAAGAAGGAAGGAAGGCACAGCCTGAATTCCCAAGTGCTTTTTGGAAGCCCCCTTGACCATGACCTTTTGGGTTATGAGTGGGAAGAGCAGCATCAGTGAAACAAGTAGCCTACGAAGGTTCACTATCCATTCCCCTAGTTTGATTCTCAAAGCTTACAGCTAGCTTCGATTAGCTTACAGTTGCTATCTGAAGTCACGCCTGGCTTTTGGACACACAAGCAGACAGTACTGGCCCTTGCCTAACACCTAAAGCCAAGCTCTCAGTCTAGCTCCCAAGGCATCCTTCTAAACTAGCCTATTTATCCTATTTTTTCCATCCATTTATTAGGTAACTGAATCCTAATAAACCTAATTGAGGACCACCCTCAAATAAAATGTAACTGAGCTCCAGAAAAGCTCATTAATGACCATTTGCAAACAAGACACCACAGTTTGTTCTGTTTCAGAATGGCATTTTCCTGATTTAAAAAAGAACAAGGAGTGAAAAACTGTAGTCAACATTTTGAAATTCCTCCCAAGTATATTTCAATCCAAGTATTGACTGAGGAGAGAAACAAAAGGGGAAGAAAAGAAGAAAGAGAGATGGGGGAGGGAAGGTGGGATGAAAATCAGTGAGTGACGCAGGCACTCACAAAGGTAAAATTATGAAGTTTTGAAGTGCTCTTTATCCCTGTGCCTTCACAGCTTCGATCTGAATGAGAGGGAAATTATTCATAATAGCTCATCAGAAACAGTGATCAGAGTACCATTACCCCAGACTATCTCTGGTCTCCCAGAATTAGGCCCCCTTAAACAAGCCATTTGTTCACTTTTTCCTTGCTTACCCATCCCCCCAACCTGTTTGTTGATATCTTGATGCTTTCATAACTACCATTCTGCAAGCTAGACTGGGGTACAGGAGGTCAAGAGAATTGGGATGTTGGAAGATGAAGATGGGTAGGGAAGTTTGGACCCTCGGGCTGAGGACCTTGAAGCTAGAAGTGGGAGAGTTTATATAGTTAGTACTCTGTTCTTCCTGTCCCTGGTGATGGGGGGTTGTTGGGAGTTGGGGGTAGGGTTAGAGGACAAGATAATGTAGGCTAAAGAAACTGGGTCATGAACATTGTTGAAGTCAGATAATCTTGAAGTCTGATTTTAGTCAACAGCTTCCATCACTTTTTTCCTAGCCCCAAACCAGTGATGAAGGCACATTTGCTTTTCTTTTTGTTAGTTTTACCATTTTTATTCCTGTGGAGCAAAATGAGAAAGAGCCAGGGGGATAAGACTTGGGAGGAGGGTCAGGTGAAATGAGTCAGCTAGGGTTTCAGAGAAGAGCTGATAATCAGGACAGTGGGAATGGGTTTCTGGAGCAGAACAGGGGCTGGTGGGAGGAGTTTCCCTGCTTATCTGTCTTGGATTCTGACAGAATCCTGAGCAGGAAACGGGCTGTACTCATATTGCTCTCCAAGGTTGGAAGATAGGTGCCTTGTGGCCTTCTCCATCTGCAAAAGTAGACAAAGGGCTGATGGGAAAGCACTAGGCCCTGTGTCTGGAGTCTCTGCTCTTCCCATCCCCAACTTTGATTACTGGGCCTCCTTTTATAGTGTGTGTGTGTGTGTGTGTGTTTATTTTAATGTATTTTTTTCTGGTATGGAAAACAGTAGACCTCATGAGTCCTGAGAGTCTGATTACAGGAAATAAGGGGTTAATATGGGTGAGTGTGGGGCATAGTGTCTATCTTCAGGGTATTCTAATTGCCCACTTCATTTGCTTCATCCCCTTGCCCTTAGCTCCCAAGTGCCGTAGCTCGACAATTTCCTGTCTTTTCTCTCTTCCCTTCCCTTCTGTTCCTCCCCTCAGTTAAAACCCAATTTCTTCTATGCCATTTGATCTCAGCTAGATTTTAGGAAATGTCCTGTGATTAATTCATACTAAGGTGTACTGATTGATTTACAGCCATCTTTTCCCACCCCATTCTCTCACAGGATAGTTCTTCCTCTCTGATAGCAGTGTTTGGCTATCATTGATGGACCTTTCTGGCTTCTGGCCCCCATTCACACTTCATAGTTCAGTTCTGTTCAGTCACTCAGCCATGTCTGACTCTTTGTGACCCCGTGGACTGCAGCATGCCAGGCTTCCCTGTCCATCACCAACTCCCCAGACCTTGCTCAAACTAATGTCCATCAAGTCTGTGATGCCATCCAACCATATCATTTTCTGTTGTTCCCTTCTCCTCCTGCCTTCAACCTTTTCTGGCATCAGGGTCTTTTCCAATGAGTCAATTCTTCATATCAGGTGGCCAAAGTACTAGAGCTTCAGCTTCAGCATCAATCCTTCCATGAATATTCAGGACTGATTTCCTTTATAATTGATGGGTTTGATCCCCACTATCCAAGGGACTCTCTCTTCTCCAACACCACAGTTCAAATCTGACTTCACAGGGAATAAATAGAGCAGATTTTTCTCTGTCATCAGGTTATTATTCTGTTAACCAGGATAATAGTAACCACCTCATCACCTTATTATGAGAATTAAATGAATTTATGCAGTAAAGCACTTGGAACAGGGCCTTACACAGAGTAACCCCACAATAAATGTTAGCTGTTATTAATTCTGTCATGAAAGAAGCAGTGTGGTAGTATGAAGAAAGCACTGGATTAAGAGTCAAAAGTTCTAGTACTGGCTATTCCACTCTCTTGCTATGTCTCCATGGACAAGTCCCTGAACCCTCTGGAGTTTAGTTTCACTACTGAGCCATGAGGAATGGAACCAAGTTATTTCTAAGGGCCCTCATAGGTCTGTCATTCCTAGTTATAGAATTCTAATCCCCTAAGGACAGCGGATACTTGGTCAAAAGGGTGAGGTAAGAGCAGGATATATAAATTGCCTGGGTAGTAAGCCTTCCACAGAGTAAAGGTTTTTGCTTGGTACTGGCACTAGAGCTGCCTTTAGGCTGTTATAAGTTGACACATAAGCCAGAGACTTTTAGCTGTAGACTGAGAAGCTGCAGTATCTTCAGAAGTCCTCTGTATTTAGTTATATAAAGGCTTAAAAATCCTTATATATAGGCAAATTCACAAGACTCTTACTACCTTAGGGGTGTATGGGAGCTATCATCCAGAATATAAGCTTACTCTCTGCATGTCATTCTCATTTCAAGCTTTGCTGTGATCACTTGTCCCTTAGTTCAAGACAGAGTTGGCTGGGCCATTCACTGTTCCCCAGAAAGAAACAATGGGTTACATATGTGAAACATAGACTGATTTTCCCTGGATTGAGATCCTCTCCTCACCTCTCAGTATATCTCCCTCCCCAGAACTCTGAGGCTCTTTACCTTCCTAGGCTTGGGATGTGAGAGAGATCACTAATCTAATAATGAATCTAAGAGGAAGTGGAGCATTTTGCTGAACCTTTGGCTTGACCCTTGGTAATGAATGGGACAGAGTTTTCTGCACTAATCTTCTCTTGCCTATAACTAGAATTTGGTGTGCCAACTTCCTTTTGGCTGAGTCAAGAATGAATGTTATAACCTGGGGTCATGATGTATCTCAGCTTAGAATCATAGGAAAAAGTTTTTCCTATTACTGTCTTTTGTTTTTTCCCCCCTGAATGTTATGCATCAAAGTAATACAGGCCGGTTGGCCAGTCTTAAGACTCTGTGGTGGAGAAACAGCTGCTCTGTCTGAGCCCATGCTATTCCTGTGACAGAAGCCTGCAAATGTAAATTACTTTGCAAAGGTAGGAATGAGCTACTCAAACTCTTTCCCTTATGCAGAGATGAACCTATGGAAGGTTGAAGGTTGGAGTTGGTTTGGGAGAGTGTTTGGGTAAAAAGGAGAGCAGGATGGGAAATAGTAAGACTAACTTTTAAACAGTCAGCATTTATTGAGGGTCAGCTATGTGCTTAGCCTTGGACCAGGCAATGTTGTAGAGGGGAGGAGAGACTCAGGATTGGTGAAAAGAGATTGTAGGGAAGGTCAGAGGGGCAAGGACCCTAGCCCAGAATTCTTCACATCTAAGACTTCCTCACTGCACTTTTGGAGCAGCAAATGATAGTTAAGTTATAACCTGTGTGATCTTAATATTCAGAAAATAAGAGGAAGTAGAAATCACTTCCCACTGATGTGGGCCAGTGCGAACCTTTGTAGGGTGTGTAAGGAGAAGCAAGGATAATATTCCAAGCAGAGTGTAGGGCATTATGGCTGAACTGTTAATAAATGTTGGTCCTCTTCATCTGTTTCACCATCTAGGACAATTACTTCATTTCTCTCCCCACATCTCTTACCCTCCCTTCCTCATGTTCTTTGACTTAACAAAATTGCAGCCAACACTTGGAGATGCCTCTTTGGGAGTCAGGCAAAACTACAGCTTTGTGAACTGGTCCATGTGTCTCTTGGTCATTATATTCCACTGTCCTGGAACATGCAATAGAGAAGTTTTGAAGATGGGAAAAGCCTCTTATCCTCATCTCATCCATCAGAGGACAGAGAGAAGAAGCAAGAACTACAATCTTGCAGCCTCCAGAATGAAAACCACAATCACAGAAAGCCAACCAAAATGAACATATGGATCACAGCCTTGTGTAACTCCATGAAGCTATGAGCCATGCCATGGAGGGCCACCCTAGAAGAATGGACATGGTGGAGAATTCTGAGAAAACATGGTTCACTGGAGATGGGAATGGCAAACCACTTCAATATTCTTGTGTTGAGAACCCCATTAACAGTATGAAAAGGGACAAAGATATGACATCAGAAGATGGGCCCACCCAGATCAGTAGGTGTCCAGTATGCTACTGGGGAAGAGCAAAGTAAGAGCTCCAGAAGGAATGAAGAGGCTGAGCCAAAGTGGAAATGATACCAAGTTGTGGATATGACTGGTGAAAGTAAAGTGTGATGCTGTAAAGAACAATATTGCATAGGAACCTGGAATGTTAAGTCCATGAATCAAGTTAAATTGGAAGTGGTCAAACAGGAGATGGCAAGAGTGAACATCGACATTTTAGGAATCAGTGAACTAAAATGTTCGCTAACTAAACTAAATGAACTAAAATCAGTGAACTAAAATGGACAGGGATGGGTGAATTTAATTCAGATGATCAGTACATCTACTACTGTGGGTAAGAAACCCTCAGAAGAAAATGGAGTAGCCCTCACAGTCAACAGAAGTGTTCAGAATGCAGTACTTGGGTGCAATCTCAAAAACAACAGAAGGATCTCAGTTCGTTTCCAAGGCAAATCAATCAACATCTCAGTAATCCAAGTCTATGCCCCAACCACTAATGCTGAAAAAGCTGAAACTGAATGGTTCTATGAAGACTTACAAGACCTTCTAGAACTAACACCAAAAAAAAAAAAAAAAAAGATGTCCTTTCATCTTAGGGGATTGGAATGCAGAAGTAGGAAATCAATACATACCTGGAGTAACGGGCAAGTTTGGCCTTGGAGTACAAAATTAAGCAGGGCAAAAGCTAATAGCATTTTGTCAAGAGAAAACACTGGTCATAGCAAACAATCTCTTCCAATAACAAGAGAGGCCATTCTATTCATGAACATCACTAGATGGTTAATATCGAAATCAGATTGATTATAATATATTCTTTGCATCAGAAAATGGAGAAGCTCTATATAGTGAGCAAAAACAAGACCTGTATCTGACTGTGGCTTAGATCATGAGCTCCTTATTGCAAAATTCAGGCTTAAATTGAAGAAAGTCGGGAAAACCACTAGGCCATTCAGATATAACCTAAATCAAATCCCTTATAATTACCTAGTGGAGGTGATAAATAGATTCAAAGGATTAGATATGGTAGACAAAGTGTCTGAGGGCTTCCCAGGTGGGGCTGCTGCTGCTTCTGCTGCTGCTGCTAAGTCGCTTCAGTCGTGTCTGACTCTGTGCAACCCCATAGACGGCAGCCCGCCAGGCTCCGCCATCCCTGGGATTCTCCAGGCAAGAACACCGGAGTGGGTTACCATTTCCTTCTCTAATGCATGAAAGTGAAAGGTGACAGTGAAGTCACTCAGTTGTGTCCGACTCTTAGCAACCCTATGGACTGCAGCCTACCAGGCTCCTCCGTCCATGGGATTTCCCAAGCAAGAGTACTGGAGTGTGGTGCCATTGCGTTCTCTACAGGTGGGGCTAGTGGTAAAGAAATCACCTGCCAATGCAGGAGGCATAAGAGACACGGGTTTGATCCCTGGGTCAGGAAGATTCCCTGAAGGAGGGCATGGCAACCCACTCCAATATTCTTACCTGGAGAATCCCATGGACAGTAGAGCCTGGCAGACTAGAGTCCATGGGGTTTCACAGAGTCTGATATGACTGAAGCAACGTAGCATGCACACACACACAGAGTGCCTGAAGAACTATGGACAGAGGTTCACAACATTGTACAGGAGGTGGTGACCAAAACTTTCAAAGGAAAAAAAATGCAAAATGGTTGTCTGAGGAGGCCTTACAAATAGCTGAGAAAAGGAGAGATCAAAGGTAAGAACCACAAGAAACTAACAGAAGTAGAAGAGATGAAGAAGAGTTGGCATGAATACACAGAAGGCCCATACAGAAAAATTCTCAATGACCCAGATAACCACAATTGTATAGTCTCTCTTCTAGAGGCAGACATCCAGGAGTATGAAGTTAGGTGGGCTTTGGGAAGCACTACCTAGAGCAAAGTTTGTGGTGGTTATGGAGTTCCAGCTGAGCTATTTCAAATCCTAAAAGATGATGTTGTTGAAGTGCTGCACTCAATATGCCAGCAAATTTGGAAAACTCAGCAATGCCCACAGAACTGGAGAAGGTCAGTTTTCATTCCAATCTCAAAGAAAGACAATGCCAAAATATGTTCAAAGTACCATACAACTGTGCCAATTTCATATACTAGCAAGGTAATGCTCAAAATCCTTGAAACTAGGCTTCTACAGTAACTGAACTGGGAACTTCCAGAAGTACAATCTGGGTTTAGAAAAGGCAGAGAAACCAGAGATCAAATTTCAAACCTTAGTTGGATCATAGAAAAAGCAAGAGAATTCCATAAAATATATACTTCTCCTTCATTGACTATGCTGAAGCCCTTGACTGTGTGGATCACGACAGACTGGAAAATTCTTAAAGAGATTGGAATATCAGATCACCTTACCTTCCTCCTGAGAAACCTGTATGCAGGTCAAGAAGCAACAGTAAGAATCAGACCTGAAACAATGGAGTGGTTCAAAATTCAGAAAGGGGTACATCAAGGCTGTATATTATCACCCTGCTTACTTATAAGCAGAGTACATCATGTGAGATATCTGGCTGGTTGACTCACAAGCTGGAATAAAGATTGCTGGGAGAAGTATCAACAACCTCATATATGCAGATATTACCACTCTAATGACAGAAAGCGAAGAAAAACTATGCTGGCTTAAAGCTTAATATTCAAAAACCGAAGATCATAGCATCCGGTCCCATCACTTCATGGCAAATAGATGGAGGGAAAGTGGAAACAGTGACAGGTTTTATTTTCGTGAGCTCCAGAATCTGTACAGTTTGTGACTGCAGCCACAAAATTAAAAGACGCCTACTCCTTGGAAGAAAAGCTGACAAACATAGTGCATTAAAAAGCAGAGACATCACTTTGCCAACAAAGGTCCATATAGTCAAAGCTATGGATTTTCCAGTAGTCATGTACAGATGTGAGAGTTGGACCATGAAGAAGGCTGAGTGGAAAGAATTGATGGTTTCCAATTTAGTGCTGGAGAAGACTCTTGAGAATCCTTTGCACTGCAAGGAGATCAAACCAGTCAATCCTAAAGGAAATCAACTGTGAATATTCATTGGAAGGACTGATGCAGAAGTTGAAGCTCCAATGCTTTGGGCACTTGATGCAAAGAGATGACACATTAGAAAATACTATGATGCTGGGAAAGATTGAAGGTAAAAGAAGAAGGGGAGGACAGAGGATGAGATGGTTAGATAGCATCACTACCTCAATAGACATGAATTTGAGCAAAGTCTTGGAGTGAAGGACAGAGGAGCCTGGAGTGTTGTAGTCCATGAGGTCACAGAGTCAGATGCAACTCAGCAACTGAAAAACAACAAAATTTATTTAATTTTGCTTTTATTTCTTTTGCTTTAGAAGACAGGTACCAAAAATATTACTACAGTTTATGTCAAACAGTGTTCTACCTATGTTCTATTCTAAGAGTTTTATGGTTTCAAGTCTACCTTTATGTTTTTAACACACTTTGAAGGTTTTTTTTTTTTAATATGGCATGAGGGAATGTTCTAATCTCTAATTATTTAAAATATAATTGTCTAGTTTTCACAGGAGTCATTAATGATGGGACTGTCTTTTCTCTATTGTTTATCCTTGCCTCATTTGTCATACATTAATTGACTAGAGGTGCATGCATTCATTCTGGGGTCTCTATTCTGTTACATTGATCTATGTATTTGTTTTTATGCTAGTACTATGCTTTTCTGTAAAAAAATAGTGTTAGCTTTGCAGTGTAGTCTGAAGATGGGAAAGTTGATCCCTCCAGCTTTGTTTTTTGTTTTTTTTTTTAATTTTATTTTTAAACTTTACATAATTGTATTAGTTTTGCCAAATATCAAAATGAATCCGCCACAGGTATACATGTGTTCCCCATCCTAAACCCTCCTCCCTCCTCCCTCCCCATACCATCCCTCTGGGTCGTCCCAGTGCACTAGCCCCAAGCATCCAGTATCGTGCATCGAACCTGGACTGGCAACTCGTTTCTTACATGATATTTTACATGTTTCAATGTCATTCTCCCAAATCTTCCCACCCTCTCCCTCTCCCACAGAGTCCATAAGACTGTTCTATACATCAGTGTCTCTTTTGCTGTCTCATACACTGGGTTATTGTTACCATCTTTCTAAATTCCATATATATGCGTTAGTATACTGTATTTATATTTTTCCTTCTGGCTTACTTCACTCTGTATAATAGGCTCCAGTTTCATCCACCTCATTAGAACTGATTCAAATGTTTTCTTTTTAATGGCTGAGTAATACTCCATTGTGTATATGTACCACTGCTTTCTTATCCATTCATCTGCTGATGGACAACTAGGTTGCTTCCATGTCCTGGCTATTATAAACAGTGCTGCGATGAACATTGGGGTACACATGTCTCTTTCCCTTCTGGTTTCCTCAGTGTGTATGCCCAGCAGTGGGATTGCTCTGTCATAAGGCAGTTCTATTTCCAGTTTTTTAAGGAATCTCCACACTGTTCTCCATAGTGGCTGTACTAGTTTGCATTCCCACCAGCAGTGTAAGAGGCTTCCCTTTTCTCCACACCCTCTCCAGCATTTATTATTTGTAGACTTTTGGATCGCAGCCATTCTGACTGGTGTGAAATGGTACCTCATAGTGGTTTTGATTTGCATTTCTCTGATAATGAGTGATGTTGAGCATCTTTTCATGTGTTTATTAGCCCTCTGTATGTCTTCTTTGGAGAAATGTCTATTTAGTTCTTTGGCCCATTTTTTGATTGGGTCATTTATTTTTCTGGAGTTGAGCTGTAGGAGTTGCTTGTATATTTTTGAGATTAGTTGTTTGTCGGTTGCTTCATTTGCTATTATTTTCTCCCATTCTGAAGGCTGTATAGTTTCCTTTGATGTGCAGAAGCTTTTAAGGTTAATTAGGTCCAATTTGTTTATTTTTGCTTTTATTTCCAATATTCTGGGAGGTGGGTCATAGAGGATCCTGCTGTGATGTATGTCAGAGAGTGTTTTGCTTATGTTCTCCTCTAGGAGTTTTATAGTTTCTGGTCTTACATTTAGATCTTTAATCCATTTTGAGTTTATTTTTGTGTATGGTGTTAGAAAGTGGTCTAGTTTCATTCTTTTACAAGTGGTTGACCAGATTTCCCAGCACCACTTGTTAAAGAGATTGTCTTTAATCCATTGTATATTCTTGCCTCCTTTGTCAAAGATAAGGTGTCCATATGTGCGTGGATTTATCTCTGGGCTTTCTATTTTATTCCATTGATCAATATTTCTGTCTTTGTGCCAGTACCATACTGTCTTTTGTTTTTTTTTTTAAATCAAGATTGCATTGCCTATTTTTGTCCCTTTTTGGTTCCAAATGAATTTTAGAATAATTTGTTCTAGTCTTGTGAAAAAAATATCATGCATATTTTAATAGGGATTGCATTACATCTGTAGGTTCATTTAGGTAGTTATGCCATTTTCACAATATTCTTCTGATACAAGAGCACAAGCCATCTTCTCACTTCTTTGTATTATCTTTATTTTCCTTTATGAATATTTTATAGTTTTTAGCATATAGGTCTTTGACCTACTTGGTTAATTCCCAGATGTCTTGTTCTTTTTGTGTGACATTAAACAAGATTTTTAAAGAAGTCTTTCTGTTTCTGATATTTCATTATATGTATATAGAAAAATAATAGATTTCAGTATATTAATCTTGTATCCTGAAACTCTACTGAGTTAATTTCATAGTTCGAGTAGATTTTGTGTGGAGACTTCAGAGTTTTCTATATAATGTATCATGTCACCTGTAAATAGATACTGTTTCACTTCTCTTCATATTGGGGTGCTATTTACTTCTTTTTCTTTTCTAATTACTGTGGCTAGGACCTCCAATACTGTGTTAAATGTAAGTGGTGGGACTGGGAATCCTGGTCTTGTGTCTGAATCTAGAAAACATTTTCAGCTTTTCACTGTTGTGCATAATGTTAATTGTGTTGCCTTTATTATGCTGTGATACGTTCCCTCTATACCCACTTTGATGAGAAATTTTATCATGAATGAATGTTGAATTTTGTTAAATCTCTTTCTGCATTTCTTTATATAATCATGTGGTGTATCACACTGATTGATTTGCAGATGTTGAACCATCTTTGTGACCTTGAATATTTCTAACTTGATTGTGTTGTATGCCCCTTTTTATGTATGTTTCAGTTTGGTTTGCTAATATTTTGCTGAGGATTTTTACATCTGTATTCATCAAAGATATTTGCCTATAATTTTCTATACTTTTGCTATTAGGATAATGATGGCCTTGTAGAATAAATGTGGGACTTTCCATCCCCTTCAAATTTTTGAGTAGTTTTTGAAGGTTATGTATTATTACTTCTTTAAATGTTTGGTAGAATTCCTTGTGAAGCCATATAAAAGTGAAAGTTGCTCAGTCGTGTCCGACTCTTGCGACCCCGTGGACTATATAGTCCATGGAATTTTCCAGGCTATAATACTGGAGTGGGTAGCTGTTCCCTTCTCCAGGGGATCTTCCTAACCCAGATATTGAACTCAGGTCTCCTGCATTCAGGCAGATTCTTTACCAGCTGAGCCACCAGGGAAGCCCAAGAATACTGGACTGGGTAGCCTATCCCTTCTCCAGTGAATCTTCCTGACCTAGGAATTGAACCAGGGTCCCCTGCATTGCAAGAGGATTCTTTACCAGCTGAGCTACCAGGGAATCCCATCTAGTCCCATACTTTTGTGAGCTGGGAACTTTTTATTACAAGTTCAATTTCCCTACAAGTGACTGATCTAATCAAGTGTTCAGTCTTCTTGATTCAGTCTTGGCAGTTCTTCTGTTTCTAGAAATTTTTCCATTTCTTCTAAGGTGTTCAATTTTCTGGACATAAAACTGTTAATAGCATTCTCTTTATTTTTGTATAACTGTGATATCTGTTATTTTTCCTCTTTAATTTCTTACTTTTTTCTTTTAATTTGGGTCATTTCTCTTTTCTTCTTTGTGATCCTGGATAAGGACTCATCTTTTTTTTTTCCCCCATTGTCTTTTTGAGCTCTATTTTGTTTATTTCCTTTCTGATCATTATTACTCTTTCCTTCTGCTTACTTTGGATCTTGCTTCTTCTCTTTTTTTTTCCATTTTTTTAAACTGCCAGCAAGGTAATTTATTTCAAGTTTTTTCTTGCTTCCCAGATGTAAACTGCTCTTAAAACAGTGTTTGCAGCAAAAGCAGAACCGAGGATTCCAAACAATGTCTCTTTGAGTTCACATTGTTTGACATCCTGTTCTTCCTCCACATGGATATATGTTTATTTTAATTTAGGTTTAATAAGTTTGTAGCCATAATTTTATCAAATGCATTTTCAACCCATTTCTCTTTCCTTCTGGGACACATATAATGAGAATGCTGGTAGGCTTGATGCTGTTCTAAAGATCCCTCAAATTGTTCTTACTTTTTAAATTATTATTTTTTACTGTTCTGTTTGGGTGATTTATTTTATTCTGTCTTTCAAATTGCTTATGTGATCTTCTGTATCACATAATCTGCTGTTAATTCCCACTAGTGTATGTTTCACTTCAGTTAATGAATTATTCTGTTCTGACTTCTTTTTCATATTTATTTCCTTGTTAGAATTCTCACTGTGTTCATCTCTTCATCTGTTCCATAATTCAGTTATCATTTTATTACTAATGCTTTGAAATCTTCATATGGTAAATTATTTATCTGTTTCACTAATTTTTAGTTTTTCTTCATATTCTTTCATTTGAAACACATTCCTCTGTCTTGTTATTTTGCTTAACTTTCTGTGAAATTAGATGAAACAGTTACCTATCCCAGTCTTGAAGGACTGGCTTTGTGTGGCAGCATCCTATACACTCTGTGTGTGCCCAGTGATTTTGGTGGGAGACCTGTATTTTATGTAAGCATGAGTTGTATCTTCCCCCACGTTGTGGCAGTTGGCACATTGGTAGGAGGTGAGGCTGGAGATGAAGTGTCTAGAGCCAGAATCAGGTGTGAGCTGGGTCTTCTCCTTTGCTCAGTGGCCAACATCACCCTATTGAGAGTGGGATTGAGGCCCAAGTTGCTAGAGCAGAAGTCTTGAGAGTTGAGTCTAAACTAGTTCTGTTCCTTCTAAATATGTGTTCTCTCTCCTCCCATCATTGGAACCCACACCATAGAAGGGATTAGAGCCAGAGAAAGTGGGGCTGGAGCCAGCACGTGGTATCTGTCATGATATTGCTAAAGCAGTCCTGGAACCAGAGTTCCAGACCACTCTAAATCTGCTGCTTCCATGAGTAATGGCTACCTTTGCCTTGCCCAGTTGCGATGGCAGGTCTAAGCTGGCTTTGACCCCTAAAACTATACACTCTTCCTGGCTGTGGCTATTTTTCCCTAGTGTTTAATTGTGCCATAGAGTACTTAGGGTGGCAGAATGCACTGGGCTCGAGTTGAGGTACATGCTAGGGCAGTTGAGAGAACCAAGCTGGAGTCCTGGGTAGTTTTAATCTACTTTTCTTTGTTTCTGGAGTAAGCAAGTGTGTGAGTATTCTTTATGAACAATAGAGTCTAGGTTTCTTACAGATCTGCCCTTAGTACCATTGGTTTTCAAAACGGCTAAGTGGATTCATCTTCCCTGTGTGGACCATAGATCTAGGGAGCCCAATATGTAATTCAAACTGTTCATTCCACAGGGAGGATTTCCAAGCTCATATAATCCACCTTCACTTCTGTGCCCATCTTAGGGCTGCAGGTGCTGATATGATCATTTCTGTTTTTGTCCTATTTGACTTTCTGTGGATCTTTCTTACAGCCTTGGTTGTGTGTCTTTCTGCCAGTCTCCAGCTTAATTTCAGTGAGAATTGATAGACATATTGATGCATTTTTCATGAGTTCATAGAGAAAGGTGAACTCTGCTTTCTCCTACTCTATCATCTTGATCTCCTCTTATTTTTCTTGGCCAATATATCTAAAGATTTGTCAATTTTCTTTGCTATTTCAAAGAACTTTAAAAATTTATTTTCAATTTTGTCTTTTGTTCTTCTCTGCTCCACTATTTATTCATTTTTTTTTCTCCTAGCATTGATTTAACATTGCTTTTTGTTTTTCAAGTTCCTTTTGTATGTATAGTTTAATTATTGATTTGAGACTTTCTTTTTTAGTATATGAATTTACAGGTATAAATTTCCTGTCTTAGTACTTTTTAATTGTGTCACATAAATTGTTTTCTTTTTCATTTTTCTCAGAGGGTTTTCTAATTTCCTGTTTCAAGGTTTTTTAAAGAGTGTATTGCTTAATTTCCACATATTTATGAATTTTTTTCTGTTATTATTTTCTAGTTTCCTTCTATTGTGATTAGAAGAGATAATTTATATAGTTTCAATCTTTCAAAACGTCTTAGTCCCTGTAAGGTTTGTTTTGTGGTCTACTATCATTGGCTGTCCTGGAGAATGTCCACTTGAATAAAGTATTTATTGCACTGTCATTGGGTAGAGTATTCTCTATATGTCTGTAATGTCCAATTGATTCATTATTCAATCATTTATTCCTTATTGATCTTATATCTAGTTTTTTTATCCATTAATAAAACCAAAATATTGAAGTCTCTATTAATGTAAGACTGTTTTTTCTCCCTTCATTTCAATTTGCTATTCACTTCATATATTGTGGAACCTGTGATGTTTGACACATATGCATTTATAGGTATTTATAGGTATATATTTGAGGAAAATTGATCATTTAAATCAATATGTAATGTTCTTTGTCTTTTGTAGCAGTTTTTTAAGGTATCTATTAGCTCAGGTTACTATAACAAAATACCATAGGTTGGTGTCTTAAGGAGGAAAAAATAATTTTCTCACAGTTCTGGAAGCTAGAAGTCCAAGACCAAGATTCCACTAGGGCTGGTTTCTGTGAGAACTCTCTTCCTGGCTTGTAGATGACTGCCCTCTTGCTGCATCCTCCATGGCCTTTACTCTGTACATTAAGATAGAGTGTGGTCCTTGCTGTTTCTTCCTTTTTTATAAGGACCCTAGTCCCATCAAATTAAGGTTCCACCCTATGACTTCACTTAACTTTTTAAATATTCTTACAGGCTTTATCTCCAAACATTGGGGTTGAGACTTTCAAGATGAATTTGCTTTGGAGAGGGGCACAATTCATCTATAAGAATATTTTGTCATACTAGTGTAGTCAGTCCATCTCTGCTTTGGTTATTATTTGAATGGAGTGTTTTTTCCATTCTTTTAGTTTCCATCTATTTGTGTATTTAAATTTTAGAGTTTCTTTTAGATGGCATATATTTGTGCCATTAAAAAAAAAATCTATTCTTCCAATCTCTGCCTTTGATTGGAGAGTTTAATCTATTTACATTTGATGTAACTACTGAAGGGCTTCCCTGGTGGCTCAGCTGGTAAAGAATTCTGTCTACAATGTGGGAGTCCTGCGTTCAATCCCTGGATTGGGAAGATCCCCTGGGGAAGGGAACAACTACCCACTCCAGTATTCTGGTCTAGAGAATTCCATTGATTGTACAGGCCTTGGCGTCGCAAAGAGTCGGACATGACTGAGCGACTTTCACTTTCACATTCACTGAAAAGGAAGGACTTACTTCTGCAACTTGCTCTTAAGATGTTTTCTAAATTTCTTGTAGCTTTTTTGACCCTTGTTTTCTCCATTACTGTCTGATTTTGTGTTTAACTGATTTTAGTAATGACACGCTTTGATGAATTCTCATTTCTTTTTGTGTATATTCTATAGGTATTTTCTTTGTGGTTATCATGGAGATCATATATAATATCCTAAAGTTATAATAATCTAATATGGATTGCCACCAACTAATTTTCAATCACAGGCAAAAACTCTGCTCCTATACAACTCTGCACATTCTATGCTATCAGTGTGACTAATTGTACCTTTATAAGTATGTGCCCAAAACATAGATCTAATATTATTTTATGCTATTATGTTTTAATTATATAGAAGATATATATATATATATATATATATATATATATATATATATATATAATAGAGTTACAAAACAAAATTACTATGATATTGGTTTTTATTTTTGCCTATATCAGAGATTGTTATATCTTCAGAGGGCTTTGAGTTAATATTGTTTAGTGTCCTTTCATTTCAACCTAAAAAATTCTCTTCAGCATGTCTTGGAAGGCAGGTCTAGAGGTAATGGTCTCCCTTAGACTTTGTTTATCTGAGAATGTCTTAATTTCTTCATTCATAGAGGACTGTTTTTCCTGGAAAGAACATTTTAGGGTGACAAGTTTTTTTTTTTTTTTTTTCTCTCAGCACCTCTTATCAACCATTGCCTTTTGCCTGCAATATTACTGGTGAAAAATTGATTTATATTTGTATTGAGGATTTCTTTTTCATAAGTTGATTTTCCTTGTCTTGACTTACAGCAGTCTCTTTGTTGCTCTTTGTGGGTCCCTGAATTTATTCCCATGTGGAGTTTTTTTAGCTTCTTGTAAATTCATGACTTTCAACAAATTTTGGATTTTTTGTGCATGCATTATTTCAAATATTCTTTCTCCCCCGTTTCCTCTCTCTTCTAGGATTCCCATAATGCATATGTTGGGCTTGATTGATCTTGCCCCACAAGTCCATTAGTCTGTGTTTACTTTTCTTCATTTGTTTTTCTTTCTGCTCTTCAAATTTGGTTATTTCTGTTATCATATCTTTATGTTTGCTGATTCTTCTTCCTGCACAAACTTTATCTGAGTCACTTTTGGTGAATTTTTCATTTCAGTTATTGTACTTTTCAGTTCTAGTATTAATTTAATTTCTTTTTATCTATTTTTGATATTATTTTTTGGTTCATGTATCATTTTTCTGATTTCCTTCAGTTCTTTGTCTATGTTTTCCTTTAGCTCTTTGAGTATATTTAAGAAAATTGTTTTAAAGTACTTTTCCAGTAAATCTGATGTCTGGACCTCCTTTGACATATTTCTGTCCAGTTATTTTGTTTTCCTGAATTAACCATGTTTTCCTGTTTCTTTGTGTGACTTGTGATTTTTTTTTTTTTGTTGTTGAAAATTGGGCATTTGATTATTATAATATGGTAGTTATGGAAATCAAAGAAGGGTGGTCCCAAGATGGTGGAGGAATAGGAAGGGGAGACCACTTTCTCCCCCATAAATACATCAAAAGATAATCTTCAAGTGGAACGACTTCCACAAAAAAAAGTTCTGAACGCTGGCTGAAGACCCCAGATACCCAGAAAGACAAAAATTCTCTTCAAGGTGAGAGATTTTATTACTGGCTTGATTGCTCTCTTATCTTTTGACTCTCTTTTTTCTCTTCCTGGTCACCTCTATCTCTCTGCTTCCTCGTTTCTTCTCTATATAACTTTTTGAATCTCTTTGGGTATTCCTGTCTGTGGAGAGTTGTTTCACCCTTAGCCTAGGGACTTTATCATCTGTTCTGTGTGGACAGAAAAGTCTTGGTGCTACTGTAAGAGGGGGACCAAAACCCAGAGGTTGGAGGCTCAACTCCAGATCTTTGACCAACACAGAACTCCTGATCTCAAGGAACATTAATGGATGAGAGCCCACCCAAAAGCCTCAATACCTACACTGAGACCAAGATCCACCCAAGAGCCAGAAAGCTCCAGTACAAGACACCCTACACTAATCTTCCAGCAAAACAGGAACACAACCCTGAACATTAAAGACAGGCTGCTCAAAGCCATACCAAACCAACAGACACCCAAAAATGTACTACTGGACACTGTGCTGCCCTCCAGAGTGACAAGATCCAGCTCCACCCACCAGAACACAGACACAAGATCCCCCAAGGAGGAAACCTTCACAAGCCACTGATCCAAACACACCAACAGGGAGCAGACTCCACAATTAAAAGGAACTACAACCCTCCAGCCTGCAGAAAGGAGACCCCAAACACAGCAATCTAAACAAAATGAAAAGGCAAAGAAATATCCAGCAGGTGAAGGAACATAATAAAAACCCACCAAACCAAACAAATAAAGAGAAGATAATCTACCTGAAAAAGAATTCAGAATAATGATAGTAAAAATGATCCAAAAAATTGAAAACAAAATGAATTTACAGATAAATAGACTAGAGACACAGATTGAGAATATGCAAGAGATGTTCAGCAAGGACCTAAAAGAAATAAAGAACAGTCGATCAGTAATTAACAATACAATAACTGAGATTAAAAACACTGGAGGAAACCAACAGTATAGTAACTGAGACAGAAGAAAGGATAAATGTGCTGGAAGATAAAATGGTAGAAATAAATGAGGCAGAGTGGAAAAAAGAAAAAAAGAATATGAAGAAATGAGATCAGCCTCAGCGACTTGAAACAATGTTAAATGCCCCAACATTCTAATCATAGGTGTCCCAGAAAAAGAAGACAAAAAGAAAGGGCATGAGAAAATATTTGAGGAGAAAATAGTTGAAAACTTTCCTAAAATGGGAAAGGAAATAGCCACCCAAGTCCAAAAAGCCCAGAGAGTCCATACAGGATAAACTCAAGGTGAAATATGCTGAGACACATATTAATGAAACTAACAAAGATCAAACAAAAACAGAAAATATTAAAAGCAGCAAGGGAAAAGCAACAAATAACATTCAAGGGGATCCCCATGAGAATAACAGCTGATCTTTCAACAGAAACTCTGCAGGCCAGAAAGGAATGGAAGGATGTACTTAAACTGATGAAAGGGGAAAACCTACAACCAAGATTATTCTATCCAACAAGGATCTCATTCAGATTTAAAGGATAAATTAAATGCTTTCCAAACAAGCAAAAGCTGAGAGAATTCAGCACCACCAAACCAGCTCCTCAACAAATGCTAAAAGATCTTCTCTAGACAGGAAACAAAAGTTTTGTAAGAATGAACCCAAAACAATATAGTAAATGGTAATGGGGTCATACTTACCAATAATTAGCTTAAACATAAATGGGTTAAATACTCCCAACCAAAAGACCAAGACTGGCTGAATGGATAAAAAAATAAGACCTGTTTACAAGAGACCCACCTCAAACCTAGGGACACATGCAAACTGAAAATGAGGAGCTGGAAAAAGAAATTGCCTGTAAATGGAGACCAAAAGAAAGTGGGAATAGTAACACCCATATCAGATAAAATACACTTTAAAATAAAGACCATTAAAAGAGACACTTTAGAGACAAATTATAAGAGACACGTTATAAGAGACAAATTAGAAAAACACTACATAGTGATCAAGTGATCTATCCTCTAAAATAGATATAAGAATTATAAATATATATACCCAACATAGGAGCAGCTCAGTACATAAGGCAAATGGTAACAAATATGAAAGTGGAAATTTACAGAAAGACAAAAATAGGGGGGGACTTTAATACTCCACTTACACCAATGGACAGATCATCCAGACAAAATTAAAAAGGAAACACAAGGTTTAAATGATACATTGAAACAGTTAGAGATAATTGATATCTACAGGGCATTTCATCCAAAAGCAATGTATTTCACTTGTACCTCAAGTGCACATGGAACACTCTCCAGAATAGATTACATCCTGGGCCACAAATCTACCCTTGGTAAATTAAAAAAAAAACTGAAATCCTTTTAAGCATCTTTTCTGATCACAATGACATAAGATTAGATATCAACCACAGGGAAAAAAACTATAAAAAACAAAAAATATGGAGGCTAGGCAAAATGCTTCTGAATAACCAATAGGTCACCAAAGAAATAAAAAAAAATCAAAATATGCATAGAAACAAATGATAATGAAAGCATGAGAACCTGAAATATACAGAATTCAGTAAAAAGCAGTGCTAACAGGGAAGTTTATAGCAATAGAAGCCTACCTTAAGGAAGAAGAGAAACATCAAATAAACAACCTAAATTTCCATCTAAATCAACAATAAACAGAATAATAAAAATATGTCAAAGTTAGTAGAAGAAAAAAAATCACAAAAGTAAGAGCAGAAATAAATGAAAAAGAAATGAAGCAGACTATAGCAAAGACCAATGAAACTAAAAGCTAGTTCTTTGAGAAGATAAACAAAATAGACAAACCATTAGCCAGACTCATTAAGAAAAAAAGGGATAAGACTAAAATCAATAAAATTAGAAGTGAAAATTAAGAAATTACAATAGATAACACAGAAATACAAATGATCATAAGAGACTACTATGACCAACTATATTGCAATAAAATTGACAACTTGGAATAAATGGATAAATTTCTAGAAAAGCATAACCTTCCAAAAATGAACTGGGAAAAAATAGAAAATTTGAACAGACCAATCACAAGCACAGAAATAAAAATTATAATAAAACATTTTCCAATGAACCAAAGCCCAGAACCAGATGGCTTCACAGGTGAATTCTACCAAAAATGTAGAGAAGAGATAACATCTATCCTACTCAAACTCTTTCAGAAAATTGTGGAGGAGGGGAAAACTCCCAAACTCGTACAAGGCCAGCTGCACCTTGATACCAAAATCAGACAAAGATGCCACCCAAAATAAAAAACAACAGGCCAATATCACTGATGAACATAGAGGCAAAAATCCTCAACAAATTTCTAGCAAACAGAATCCAATACCATATTTAAAAGATTATGCATCATGACCAAGTGGGCTTTATCCCAGGGATGCAAGGATTCTTCAATTTTCACAAATCAGTCGATGTGATACACCATATTAACAAACTGAAAGATAAAAACCATATGATTATTTCAATAGATGCAGAGAAAGCCTTTGACAAAATACAATACCCATTTATGATTCTCCAGAAAGTAGGCATAGAAGGAACATATGTCAACATGATAAAAGCCACAGACAACAAACCCAAAGCAAACATTATCCTAAATGGCAAAATATTGAAAGCATGTCCTGTAAAATCAGGAACAAGACAAAGGTACCCACTACTCATCAATCTCACCACTACTATTAAGCATAGTTTTGGATGTCCTTGCCACAGCAACCAAAGAAGAAAAAGAAATGAAAGGAATCCAGATTGGAAAAGAAGAAGTAAAACTCACCCTGTTTGCAGATGACATGATTCTTTACATAGAAAACCCTAATTATGCCACAGGAAAATTAGTAGAGATTATCAAGAAATATAGGAAAGTTGCAGGATATAAAATTGAAACACAGAAATCACTTGCATTCCTAGAAAACACTAACAATGAAAATTGCCAGGAGAAATATCAATAACCTCAGATATGCAGATGACACCACCCTTATGGCAGAAAGTGAAGAAGAACTAAAGGGCCTCTTGATGAAAGTCAAAGAGGAGAGTGAAAAAGTTGACTTAAAGCTCAACATTCAGAAAACTAAGATCATGGCATCCGGTCCCATCACTTCATGGCAAATAGATGGAGAAACATTGGAAACAGTGGCTGACTTTATTTTTCTGGGCTCCAAAATCACTGCAGATTGTGACTGCAGCCATTAAATTAAAAGACGCTTACTCCTTGGAAGGAAAGTTATGACAGATCTAGATAGCATATTAAAAAGCAGAGACATTACTTTACCAACAAAGGTCCATTTGGTCAAGGCTATGGTTTTTCCAGTGGTCATGTATGGATGTGAGAGTTGGACTATAAAGAAAGCTGAGCACAGAATTGATGCTTTTGAACTGTGGTGTTGAAGAAGACTCTTGAGAGTCCCTTGGACTGCAAGGAGATCCAACCAGTCCATCCTAAAGGAGATCAGTCCTGGGTGTTCATTGGCAGGACTGATGTTGAAGCTGAAACTCCAATATTTTGGCCACCTGATGCAAAGAGCTGACTCATTTGAAAAGACTCTGATGCTGGGAAAGATTGAGGGCAGGAAGAGAAGGGGACAACAGAGGATGAGATGGTTGGATGGCATCACCGACTCAAGGCACTTGGGTTTGGGGGACTCCGGGAGTTGGTGATGGACAGGGAGGCCTGGCGAGCTGTGGTTCATGGACTCGCAGTTTGACACGACTGAGTAGCTGAACTGAACTGAAATGAACAATGAATAATCAGAAAGAGAAATTAAGGAAACAATCCCATTCACCATTGCAGCAAAAATAATAAAATATCTAGGAATAAATTTGCCTAAGGAAACAAAAGACCAAGTGCTTGAACAGGTGGAGCTATGCAGAAAGACTGGGCAGAGGCCTTTTGATCACCATCTACAAGAAGCTTGTAAAAAGACTGACAGGGCTGTAATGTCTGCCACAGAGGCACAATTGGCGCCTCCAGGGTCCCCGCAAGCCAAGTAGCTGCACCACTTTCACGATCAACTCTCACTGGGGCAGAGTTGCCACAGGCAAAAAAAAAAAAAAAAAAAAAAGTCTTGTGTTTATGCACGCAGGGTCACTTCTGTCCTGTTTGACTCTTTGTCACCCTGTAGATTGTGGCATGCCAGGCTTCTCTGTCACAGAGGGGGTTTTCCAAGCAAGAATACTGGAGTACATTGGCCGGTACTGGCTGCCATACCTTTCCAGAACACTATATTAACTGCTGCCATAGCCGCCAACCCCCCTGAGTACTGGTGCTGCCAGAACCCATGCGACCCAAGCAGCTGCACCACCTCTGCACCTGGCCCTCACAGGGGCAAACACAAGCTCTTCAGGGTAGCCTCAGGAGCTAACCCCAGTAGACGACCCAAATGCAGAGGTGGAAATAAAACCACAGTTGAAACCCAGGGGCAGTGTGGCTAAGGAAGAAGACCCAAAACATTCCCAACAGCTGTACAAGCTGCAGACTAAATCCACATGATCAACTAGGCAGACTCTGTGTCTATGGAATATATAAAAGGACATTGAGAGCTCCCACAAAAGAAAATGCACTAGTTCTGATACCTGTAGACAATGGAGGCAAGAACACACAGGAGCAGGACCAGATTAGAATATAAGCTGCCCCCACAACAGGCCTAGAGATCAGGACAGTGTTGGAGGGCATCCTAGGGAGGTAAGGTTGACTGTTATTCCCAGCATGGGAAAGGACACTGACAGCAGTGACTCGAGAAAAACATTTATTATTCTTTTGACTTGTTCTGTAGATTCTTTTGGACATTTTTTCTTTTTTCTTTTTTTTCCTTTTTATCCCCCTCTATTGTAGTTGTTGATTTTATTGGCACTAAGAAATCCAATTAAGCTTTTGAGCTTTTTTTTTTCCTCAGTCACATTTTTTATTATTGTCATAAACCTCTGCCTCTACGTTGGGCTTTTGCAATTCTGTGGAGTTTTCTTTTTTTCTTTTCTCTTTTTTTAATTATAATTGTTTAAACCTATTATTATTTTTTCTACATTTATTCCTTTGTTTGCTTTTCTTACTGTTCTTTACCCCTTTTAGTTAATCTTTAATGTATATAAATCTTCTTTATCTACCTCTATTTAAGTTTGCATGTCTATTCTTTCTTTCTTTTCTTTCTCTCCTTTCCTCTCAACATATTTGCTTTATTTTCATTGCTTTATTCCCCAATTGGCACCTTGCTTTAGTTTTGTTTTCTAGTTTGTGCTTTAATTAGTTTTGTTCTGGTAGATATAAATTTTGGTTTCCTTTGTTTTCCAGGTCAATCTATTGTACTTAATTTTTCTTGGACTGTTTTGATTTTGCTTATGGATGTATATGTGTATATTCAGTCACACTTTCTATTGTTGTTATACACCTCTGCCTCTGCATCGGGCTTTTGCAGTTTTATGGAGTTTCCCTTTTTTTCCCTTTTTTCTTTCTTCTTCCTTTTTTTTTTCTTTTTTCTCTTTTTTATAATTTTAATTTTTAAAACCTATTATATTTTTCCTACATTTATCCCTTCATTTGTCTTTCCTACTGTTCTTTTCTCCTTGCAGGTAATCCTTAATGTATATAAATCTTCATCTACCTCTATTTAATTTTGCATATCTATTCTTTCTTTCTTTGCTTTATTTCCTTTCCTCTCAACATATTTGTTAGTTTTGTTTTCATTGCTTTATTCCCCACTTGGCACCTTGCTTTAGTTTTGTTTTCCAGCTGTGTTTAAGTTTGTTTTGTTCTTAACTGGTAAATATAATTTTGAATTCTTTTGTTCACTAGATCAATCTGCTGTACTTTATGTTTGTTGGACTGTTTTCACTTTGCTCATGGGTGTATATATATATATATATATGTGTGTGTGTGTGTGTGTGTGTGTGTGTGTGTGTATTCCATTATTTGATTTATTATTTGCCTGATTTTGTAACTTCATTTGTCTGGGGTTTATCTTTGGTTTCTCGTTTTTGGATATTTGTTTACTCTCCCTTAATGCCATAACAAACCACTTGTGGAATTTTTGTTCCTGACCAGAGATGAAACCCTGAGCCTTTAAAGTGGTAGCACTGACTCCAGGACCCTAGACTACCAGAGAACTAACCCCAGTGAGCATCAAATAGTGAGAACTTCCTCAAAGGAAACCACTTGAATACAAGACCTGGCATCACCCAATGACCAGTTGCACCCTGTGCATGATGCCTTATCTAAACCACAAACAAACAAAAATACAAACTCAATCATCAGCAGACAGGATTACCACTTCACTCAGTCTTGCCCATCAGAGGAAAAACAAACAAACAAACAAAAAAAAACAAAACAAAAACTCAGCACAAATTTCACTCTATATGAAGTTCACACAAACCACTGGACCAACCTTAGGAGGGCAGAAACCAAAAGGAAGAAAGAATTCAACCTTCTTCAAGGAAAGAATTCAACTTTCCTTGAAGCCTGGGAAAAGGAGACCTGAAACACAATAACTTAAAAAACAACAACAACAACAACAACAAAAAAAAACAATGAAAAGGCAGAGAAATGCTGCACGAATGAGGGAGCAAACTAGAAACACAGAAGTAAAAATGAAGAGGAGATGAGAAAATTACCTGAAAAAGAATTCAGAATAGTGATAGTAAAGATGATCAAAAACCTTGAATTGAAAATAGAGAAAATGCAAGACTCAATTAACAAAGACCTAGAAGAATTAAAGAATAAGCATACAGAGACAAACAACACAATTACTGAAATTAAAAATACTCTAGAAGGAATCAATAGCAGAATATCTGAAGCAGAAGAATGAATCAGTGATCTGGAAGATAAAATGGTGGAAATAGCTTCTGAAGGGCAGAATAAAATAAAAAGAATGAAAAAAGCTGAGGACAGTTTCAGAGACCTTTGGGACCATATCAAATGCACCAACATTCGAATTATAGGGGTCCTAGAAGAAGAAGAGAAAAAGAAAAGATATGAGAAAAGTTTTGAAGAGATTATAGTGGAAAATTTCCCAAAATGGAAAAAGAAATAACCAATCAAATCCAAGAGGCACAAAGAGTCCCATACAGGGTAAACCCAAGAAGAAACACGCCAAGACACATAGTAATCAAACTAACAAAAACTAAACACAAAGAAAGCTTCAAGGGAGAAACAACAAGTAACATACAAGGGAAACCGCATATGCTTAATAGCTGTTCTTTCAGGAGAAATTCTGCATGCCAGAAGGGAAATGAAGAATATATTTAAAGGACTGAAAGGGGAAAATCTGCAACCAAGATTACTGTAGTTAGCAAGGATCTCATTCAAAATTGATGGAGAAATCAAAAGCTTTTCAGACAAGCAAAAGTTAAGAGAATTCAGTACCACCAAACAAGCTTACAACAAATGATAAACGGACTTATATAGTCAAGAAATACAACAGAAGGGAACAGGTCTGCAAAATCAACACCAAACAATTAGAAAATGGCAATAGAAACTTATATATCAATAATTAATTTAAATCTAAATGGATTAAATGCTTCAACCAAAAGACATGGACTGGCTGAATGGATACAAAAACAAGACCCACATATATGTTGTCTACATGAAACCCACTTCAGACCTCAAGACACATATACACTTAAAGTGAGAGGATGGAAAATATATTCCATGCAAATTGGAAGCAAAAGAAAGCTGTAGTAGTAATCCTCATATCAGACAAAATAGACCTTAAAATAAAGAAGATTACAAGAGATAAAGAAGGACATTACATAATGATTAAAGGGTCAGTTCAAGAGGAAGACATAGCAATTGTAAATATCTATGCAGCCAATATAGGAGCACCTCAATACATAAGACAAACACAGACATAAAAGGAGAAATTGACAGTAACACAGTAATAGTCAGAGACTTGAACATCCCACTACACCAATGGACAGATCATGAAAACAAAAAATTAATAAGGAAACACAAGTCTTAAATGATACATTGGATGAGATGGATCTCATTTATATCTTCAGGACATTCCATCCAAATGCAGAAGAACACACCTTCCTCTCAAGTGCACACAGAACATTATCTAGGATAGACCACATCTTGGGTCACAAATCAAACCTCAGTAAATTTTAAAAAATTGAAATCATATCAGGCATCTTCTCTGACCACAACGCTATGAAACTAGATATCAATTACAAGAAAAAAGTGTAAGAAAGAGAAACACATGGCTATTAAGCAACACGCTTTTAAATAAGCAGCAGGTTACTGAAGAAATCAAAAGGGAAACCAAAAAAATTCTAGAAACAAATGACAATGAAAACACAAGTAAAAACCTATGGGATGCAGCAATTCTAAGAGTGAAGTTTATAGCAATACAATCCTACCTCAAGAAACAAGAAAAACATGGAATAGACAACCTAAACTTTACACCTAAAGCAACTGGAAAAAAAAAAAAAAAGAAGGAAAAAGCACCCAAAATAATAGAAGGAAAGTAATCACAAAGATCTGAGTGGAAATAATTGAGAAAGAAAGAAACAACAGTAAAGATTAATAAAACTGAAACCTGGTTCTTTGCAAAGATAAACAAATTAGACAAACCCATAGCCAGACTCATCAGGAAAAAAGAAGAATCAAATTAACAAAATTAAAAATGAAAAAAGGAGAGGTTACAACAGAAAATGCAGAAATACAAAGGATTATAAAAAACTATTATGAACAACTATATGGCAGTAAAATAGATAACCTGGACGAAATGGACAGATTCTTAGAAAAGTTCAATCTTTCAAGACTGAACCAGGAAGAAAAAGAAATTATAAACAACCCAATTGCAAGCACTGAAATTGAAGCTGTGATCAAAAATCTCCCAGAAAACAAAAGCCCAGGACCAGATGGCTTCGTAAGAGAATTCTATCAAACATTTAGAGAAAAGCTAATGCTTTTCTTTCTAAAACTTTTCCAAAAAATTGCAGAGGAAGGAACACTTCTAAACTCATTCTATGAGGCCAGCATCACCCTGATACCAAAACCAGCCAAAGACAACACACACAAAAAAACTACAGACCAATATCACCGATCAACATAGATGCAAAATCCTCAACAAAATGTTAGAAACAGAATTCAGCAACATATCAAAAAGCTCATACTCCATGGTCATGTTGGGTTTATTCCAGGGATGCAAGGATTCTTCAATATATGGAAATCAATCAATGTGATACACCATATTAACAAATTCAAATGTAGAAACCATATGATCATCTCAGTAGATGCAGAAAAAGCCTTTGAAAAAATTCAGCACCTATATATGATTAAAACTCTTCCAGAAATGGGCCTAGAAGGAACCTATCTCAACATAGTATAGGCCATATATGATAAGCCTACAGCAACAGCTTATTTGACTTTATCAAAGTGCCCCAACATTCAAATCATGGGTGTCCCAGAAAAAAGAACACAGAAGGAAAAGACATGAGAAAATATTTGATGAGATTATAATTGAAAATTTCCCTAAATGGGGAAGGAAATAGCCACCCAAGTCCAGGAAGCCCAGAGAGTCCCATACAGGATAAACCAAGGAGAAACAAGCCAAGACACATATCAATCAAACTAACAAAAATTAAACACAAAAAATAAATATTAAAAGCAGCAAGGGAAAAGAAACAAAAACATACAATGGGTTCCCCATAAGGCTAACACCTGGTCTTTCAACAGAAACTCTGCAGGCCAGAAAGAAGTGGCAGGAGATAATTAAAATGATAAGAGGGGAAAACCTACAACCAAGATTGCTCTATTCAGCAAGGATTTCACTCAGATTCAAGAGAGAAATCAAAATCTTTACAAACAAGTAAAAGCTAAGAGAACTCAGCAGCACCAAACCAACTCTTCAACAAATGCTAAGGGAAGTTCTCTAGATAGAAACACAGAAAATTCTTAAAAAAAAAAACCCCAAAGGGTCCTAAATTGGTGAAGGAATAGGACGGGGAGACCATTTTCTTCCCCACAAATTCATTGAAAGTTCATTTGAACGCTGAGCAATTTCCACAAAACAACTTCTGAATGCTGGTGGAGGACACCAGGCCCCCAGAAAAGCAGCCCATTCTCTTTGAAAGGAGGTAGGACAAAATATAAAAGATTAAAAAGAGAGACAAAGAGTTAGGGATGGAGACCCATCCCAGGGAGGGATTCATGAAGGAGAAGTTTCAAAACACCAGGAAATCCTCTCACCAGCGGGTCTGTGGGGAGTTTTGGAATCTCAGAAGGCGACATAACTGGGAGGAAAAGGAAAACAAAAACCCACAGATTACGTGCCTAACCACAACTCCCAGGGGAGAAGTAGCCCAGCCGCTTGCATTGGCCAGCAGCGAGTGGGGGCTGAACAGGGAGGCATGGGCTGCATGCTTAAGGTAAGGACCAGGTCTGAAAGCCCTGAGGACAATCTGAGGGAGCTAACCTGAGATAGCAAACCAAACTGTGGGATAGCCAAAGAGAGATAAAAAAGAGAGAGAGAACTTTACCGCGAAAAGCTAAGGCACAACCTGGCCCTCTCACAGAACAAAGGATTGAGAGAATACCAGAGGAGAGCTAGCCGGCTGTGAAATGGCCCCTCCCCCAACACAGGCTCAGTAGTTGCAGCTCACAGGCCCTGGAACGCCAAGGATTCAGTAGTTGTTGTACATGGCTCAGTAGTTGCAGCTTGCAGTCTCTAGAGCGCAGGCTCAGTAGATGTAGTGCACGGACTCAGTTAAACTGCATCATGTGGTGTCTACCCAGATCAAGGATCAAACGGGTGTCCCTTGTATTTGCAGGCAGATTCTTATCCACTACCGTACCAGGAACTGTATTGTACATTTTTGATTTATTGTTACCATGTAGTCCATGTATGTTGACCTGTAATGATATCTACTTGTTTTAAACTGGTACTCATTTAAGTTAAAATATATTATAAAAATCTATATTTTTTATTCTCCTTCCATACATTTTGGTTTTTAATATCATATTTTGCATCTTCATACTTATCTCTTAACAGCTTATTCTAGACAAAATTGCTTTTACATTTTTGTATGTCAGTACACATACTAGCTTATTTAAGTAATGTTTAAACCTTATTATACAGTTGCATTTGTTGATACGACTTTCCCTTTTCTATAAGTTCTTACTATTTTCCATTTAGAGAGGAGAGGGCTTTTCAACTTTGCCTTTAAGTTAGGCTTATTATTGGTGGCTCAGAGAACAAAGCTAGTGGAGGTGATAGAATTCCAGTTGAGCTATTCCAAATCCTGAAAGATGATGCTGTGAAAGTGCTATACTCAATATGCCAGCAAATTTGGAAAACTCAGCAGTGGCCACAGGACTGGAAAAGGTCAGTTTTCATTCCAATCCCAAAGAAAGGCAATGCCAAAGAATGCTCAAACTACCGCACAATTGCACTCATCTCACACACTAGTAAAGTAATGCTCAAAATTCTCCAAGCCAGGCTTCAGCAATATGTGAACCGTGAACTTCCTGATGTTCAAGCTGGTTTTAGAAAAGGCAGAGGAACCAGAGATCAAATTGCCAACATCTGCTGGACCATGGAAAAAGCAAGAGAGTTCCAGAAAAACATCTATTTCTGCTTTATTGAGTATGCCAAAGCCTTTGACTGTGTGGATCACAATAAACTGTGGAAAATTCTGAAAGAGATGGGAATACCAGACCACCTGATCTGCCTCTTGAGAAATCTGTATGCAGATCAGGAAGCAACAGTTAGAACTGGACATGGAAAAACAGACTGGTTCCAAATAGGAAAGGGAGTACATCAAGGCTGTATATTGTCACCCTGTTTATTTAACTTCTGTGCAGAGTACATCATGAGAAACGCTGGGCTGGAAGAAGCACAAGCTGGAATCAAGATTGCTGGGAGAAATATCAATAACCTCAGATATGCAGATGACACCACCCTTATGGCAGAAAGTGAAGAGGAACTAAAAAGCCTCTTGATGAAAGTGAAAGTGGAGAGTGAAAAAGTTGGCTTAAAGCTCAACATTCAGAAAATGAAGATCATGGCATCTGTTCCCATCACTTCATGGGAATAGATGGGGAAACAGTGGAAACAGTGTCAGACTTTATTTTTCTGGGCTCCAAAATTACTGCATATGGTGACTGCAGCCATGATATTAAAAGACGCTTACTCCTTGGAAGGAGATCCAACCAGTCCATCCTAAAGGAGATCAGTCCTGGGTGTGCATTGGAAGGACTTATGCTAAAGCTGAAACTCCAATACTTTGGCCACTTCATGTGAAGAGTTGACTCACTGGAAAAGACTCCGATGCTGGGAGGAATTGGGGGCAGGAGGAGAAGGGGATGACAGAGGATGAGATGGCTGGATGGCATCACAGACTCGATGGACGTGAGTCTGAGTGAACTCCGGGAGTTGGTGATGGACAGGGAGGCCTGGCGTGCTGCGATTCATGGGGTTGCAAAGAGTCGGACACAACTGAGTGACTGATCTGATCTGATCTGATCAGATGGTAAAGAATCTGCCTGCAATGCAGGAAACCCAGGTTTGATCCCTGGGACTGGAAGATCCCCTGGAAAAGAGAAAGGCTACCCACTCCTGTATTCCTGCCTGGAGAATCCCATGGATAGAGGAGCCTGGCAGGCTAAAGTCTATGGGGTCGCAGAGTCAGACACGACTGAGTCACAAAGACACTTTTATTATTGATGTACTGTTTTTCTTTGAAAAGTTTTTTCCTTATATTCTAAATAATAATCTTGTTAGAGTATAGTAAATTACAAGTTTTCCCCTTCAGTTCAGTTCAGTTGCTCAGTCATGTCAGATGCTTTGTGACCCCATGAACCGCAGCACACCAGGCGTCCTTGTCCATCACCAACACCTGGAGTCCACTCAAACTCGTGTTCATCGAGTTGGTGATGCCATCCAACCATCTCATCTTCTGTCATCCCCTTCTCCTCCTGCCCTCAATCTTTCCCAGCATCAGAGTCTTTTAAATGAGTCAGCTGTTCGCATCAAGTGGCCAAAGTATTGGAGTTTCAGCTTCAACGTCAGCCCTGCCAATGAACACCCAGGACTGATCTCCTTTAGGATGGACTGGTTGGATCTCCTTGCAGTCCAAGGGACTCTCAAGAGTCTTCTTCAACACCTCAGTTCAAAAGCATCAATTCTTCTGTGCTCAGCTTTCTTTATAGTCGAAATCTCACATCCATACATGACTACTGGAAAAACCATAGCCTTGATTAGACGGACCTTTGTTAGGGAAGTAATGTCTCTGCTTTTGAATATGCTGTCTACTTTGGTCATAACTTTCCTTCCAAGGAGTAAGTATCTTTTCATTTCATGGCTGCAATTACCATCTGCAGTGATTTTGGAGTCCCCCAAAATAAAGTCTGACACTGTTTCCACTCTTTCCCCATCTATTTCCCATGAAGTGATGGGACCATATGCCATGATCTTAGTTTTCTGAATGTTGAGCTTTAAGCCAGCTTGTCCACTCTCCTCTTTCACTTTCATCAAGAGGCTTTTTAGTTCCTCTTCACTTTCTGCCATAAGGGTGGTGTCAACTGCATATCTGAGGTTACTGATATTCTCCCGACAATCTTGATTCCAGCTTGTGCTTCTTCCAGCCCAGCGTTTCTCATGATGTATTCTGCATAGAAGTTAAATAAACAGGGTGACAATATACAGTGTTGATGTACTCCTTTTCCTATTGTTCCATGTCCAGTTCTAACTGTTGCTTCCTGATCTGCATACAGGTTTCTCAAGAGGCAGGTCAGGGGGTCTGGTATTCCCATCTCTTTCAGAGTTTTCCACAGTTTATTGTGATCCACACAGTCAAAGGCTTTGGCATACTCAATAAAGCAAAAATAGATGTTTTTCTGGAACTTTCTTGCTTTTTCTGTAATCCAGTGGATGTTGGCAATTTGATCCCTGGTTCCTCTGCCTTTTCTAAAATGATCTTGAACATCTGGAAGTTCACATATTGCTGAAGCCTTGCTTGGAGAATTTAAGCATTACTTTACTAGCATGTGAGATGAGTGCAATTGTGCAGTAGTTTGAGCATTCTTTGGCATTGCCTTTCTTTGGGATTGGAATGAAAACTGACCTTTTCCAGTCGGGTGGCCACTGCTGAGTTTTCCAAATTTGCTGACATATTTAGTGCAACACTTTCAGAGCATCATCTTTCAGGATTTGAAATAGCTCAACTGGAATTCCATCACCTCCACTAGCTTTGTTCATACTGATGCTTTCTAAGGCCCACATGACTTCACAGTCCAGAATGTCTGGCTCTAGGTGAGTGATCACACCGTCGTGATTATCTTGGTCGTGAAGATCTTTTTTGTACAGTTCTTCTGTGTATTCTTGCCACCTCTTCTTAATATCTTCTGCTTCCCTACCATTTCTGTCCTTTATTGAGCCCATCTTTGCATGAAATTTTCCCTTGGTATCTCTAATTTTCTTGAAGAGATCTCTAGTCTTTGCCATTCTGTTGTTTTCCTCTATTTCTTTGCACGGATCACTGAGGAAGGCTTTCTTATCTGTCCTTGCTATTCCTTGGAACTCTGCATTCAAATGCATATATCTTTCTTTTTCTCCTTTCCTTTTCGCTTCTCTTCTTTTCACAGCTATTTGGAAGGCCTTCTCAGACAGCCCTTTTGTTTTTTTGCAGTTCTTTTTCTTGGGGATGGTCTTGATTACTGTCTCCTGTACAATGTCACGAACCTCCATCCATATTTCTTCAGGCACTCTGTCTATCAGATCTAGTCCCTTAAATCTATTTCTCACTTCCACTGTATAGTCATAAGGGATTTGATTTAGGTCATACCTGAATGGTCTAATGGTTTTCTTCACTTTCCCCTTCAGCACGTTGCATATATCATGCTACTCCCTTCTGTCATGGAAATTTTCTGCAGGAGAATTAGCTGATAGCATTATGGGGATTCTCTTGTACATGAATTTTTTCCTCCCCTTGCTACCTTTAGAATTCTTTCTTCAGATTTAATGTTGCTATTAAAATGTTCTATTCATTGGTGTGAGCATGTTTGGTTTCATGTTGTTTGCGACACTCTATGATGCTTACTGCATCTTGGCATCTCTTTCATTCTTCAAGTTTGGGAACTTTTCAGCCAAAATTAATTCAAATATTTTTCAGTCCTCTTCTCTTCCTGTTTTCTTTTTGGAATATTTATCATGCTAATTTTGGCACACTTATACTCCTAGAGATCTCATACACTGTTTTCATTTCTTTCATTTATCTTTCTGCTTTAATGATTGGATGATTTCCATTATTATGTCTTCCAGATTACATATGCATTCCTCTGTATCACTTAGTCTAGTACTCATTCCTTCTAGTTTTTTTTTAAATTTCAGATATTGAATTATCTATTTTTAATTGAGTCATTTTCATATTTCCTATTTTCGTCTTAAAATGATCAATTCTTTACTCCAATTCAGTTAACATTTTTATTGTTGTTCAGTCACTAAGTCATGTCTGACTCTTTGGTACCCCATGAACTGCAGCACACCAGGTTCTTTATCCTTAACTACCTCACAGAGTTTGTTTAAATTCATGACCATCGAGTCAATGATGTTATCTAAACATTTCATCCTCTGCCACCGTCTTCACTTTTTGTCTTTAATCTTTCCCAGCACCAGGGTAATTTCCAATGAGTTGGCTCTTTCCATCAGATGGCCAAAGTATTGGAGCTTCAGCTTCAGCATCAGTCCTTCCAGTGAATATTCGGGGTTGATTTCCTTTAGATTGACTGGCTTAATCTCTTTGCAGTCCAAGAGACTCTCAAGCATCTTCTCCAGCACCACAACTCAAAAGTAAAATTTCTTCAGTGATTCAACTTCCTTTATGATCTAACTCTCACATCCATACATGTCTATGGGAAAAATAATAACTTTGACTATACAACATTTGTCAACAAAGTGATATCTAAGCTTTTTAATTCACTAAGTTTACCATAGCTTTCCTTCCAGAATCATGCATCTTTTAATTTCACAGGTACAGTCACCATCCGCAGTGATTTTTGGAGTCCAATGAAAGAAAACCTGTCACTACTTCCACTATTTTATCTTCTATTTGCCATGAAATAATGGAACCAGATATCATGATCTTAGTTTTATTCGTGTTGAGTTGCAAAGCCAGCTTTTTCACTCTCCTCTTTCACCCTCATCAAGAGGCTTTTTAGCTCCTCATCACTTTCTGCAATTAGAGTGGTATCATCTGCATATCTGAGGTTGTTGGTAATTCTCCCAGTGATCTTGATTCCAGTTTGTGCATCATCCAGCCCATAATTTTGCATGATATACTCTCATAGAAAGTGAATAAGCAAGGTGACAGTATGCAGCCTTGTCATACTCCTTTCCAATTTGGAACCAGCCAATTGTTTCATGTGCAGTTCTAACTGTTGCTTCTTGACCTGCATACACGTTCCTCAGAATACAGGTAAGGTGGTCTCGTATACTCATCTCTAAGAATTTCCCACAGTTTATTGTGATCCACACAGTCAAAGGCTTTAGCATAATCAATGAAGCAGAAGTGGATGTTTTTCTGGAATTCTCTTACTTTTCATATTATCCAATGAATGTTGGCAATTTGATCTCTGCCTTTTCTAAACCCTACTTGTACATCTGAAAGTTCTAAGTTCACATACTGCTGAAGACTAGCTTTAAGGATTTTGAGCATAAAATTACTAGCATGTGAAATGAGTGCAATATTATGGTAGTTTGAACAATCTTTTGCATTGCCCTTATTTGAGATTGGGCTTCCCTCGTGGCTCAGATGGTAAAGCGTCTGCCTGCAGTGCAGGAGACTTGGGTTCGATCCCTGGGTTGGGAAGATCGCCTGGAGAAGGAAATGGCAACCCACTCCAGTACTCTTGCCTGGAAAACTCCATGGACTGAGGAGCCTGGTGGGCTACAGTCCATGGGGTCGCAAAGAGTCGGAGACGACTGAGCGACTTCACTTTATTTGAGATTAGAATGAAACCTGAGCTTTTCTAGTCCTATGGCCACTGCTGAATTTTCCAAATTTGCTGACATTGAGTGCAGCACTTTAACAATGTCTTTAGAAATTTAAATAGCTCCTGTGTATTCTTGCCACCTTTTCTTAATCTCTTCTGCTTATGTTAGGTCCTTACGATTTCTGTCCTTTGTCATGTCAATCCTTACATGAAATGTTCTCTTGATATCTCCAATTTTCAAGAGACCTGTAACCTTTCCCATCTATTGTTTTTCTCTATTTGCATTGTTCACTTAATAAAGCCTTCATATCTCTCCTTTCCATTCTCTGGAAATCTGCATTTGGTTTGTTATATCTTCCCCATTCTCCCTTGTCTTTGGCTTTTCTTCTTGCCTCAGCTATTTATAAAGCCTTCTCAGAACCATTTTGCCTTCTTGCATTTATTTTTCTTTGGGATAGTTTTGGTCACTGATTCCTGTACAGTGTTACAAAACTTAGTCCATATTTCTTCCAAAAATGGACAAATTTCTAGAAATATACTGTCTTCCAAGAGTGAACCAGGAAGAAATAGAAAATGAACAGATAAATTACCAGTAATTGAAATTAAGCAGTAATTATAACAATTCCATGAAACAAAATTTCAGAATCAGATGGCTTTGCAGAGAAATTCTAGCAATCATATAAAAAAAAGTTAACACTTATTCTTCTCAAATTGTTCAAGAAAATTGCAGAGGAAGGAAAACGTCTGAACTGACTCTATAAAACCAGAATCACCCTGATATCAAAAGTAGACAAAGACTTTTTAAAAAAGAAAATGCAAGTTAATATCACTGATGAACCGAGATGCAAAACCCTCATCAAAATATTAGCAAACAGAATGCAACAATAGGCAGCATATTAAAAAGCAGAGACATTACTTTTCAGACAAAGGTCCATCTAGTCAAAGCTATGGTTTTTCCAGTAGTCATGTATGGATATGAGAGTTGGACCATAAAGAAAGCTGAACATTGAAGAAGTGATACTTTTGAACTGTGGTATTGGAGAAGACTCTTGAGAGTCCCTTGGATATCAAGGAGATCCAACCAGTCAATCATAAAGGAAATCAGTCCTGAATATTCACTGGAAGGACTGATGCTGAAACTCCAATACTTTGGCCACCTGATGTGAAAAACTGCCTCATTTGAAAAGACCCTGATATTGGGAACGATTGAAGGGGACCACAGAGAATGAGATGGTTGAATGACATCGCAGACTTGATGGACATGAGTTTGAGCAAGCTCCGGGATTTCGTAATGGACAGAGAAACCTCGCGTGCTGCAATGCATAGGATCACAAAGAGTCAGACAGGACCTAGCAACTGAACAGCAACAAGGGGACAGTGACTGGCAGGTGAAAAGTCAACAGTGATAGACTGGGGTGTGAACAATGCTGCAGTAATGCAGACTAGGGGTGTGCTTCCCTCTGGAAGTACTTAGAAAACTGCTTCTTAGAAAACTGAGCAGTTATATGTCGAAGACTAAATCTATAACATTTGCTAACACCATAAACAGAAATAAAGTCAAATTTATTTGAACCTACATGTGAAACCAGGAATAATAAAATTCCTAGAAAAAAAACATAACCAGAAGACTCTTTGACGTAATTAATTATTTATATTATATTTTCATTTGTTTCCTAAAGCAAACAAAAGCAAAATAAAGAAACAGGATGTAATTAAACTTAAAAGCTTTTGCACATTAAAGGAAACCATTAATGAAATGAAAAAGCAACCTATCTAAATTGAGACTATCTTTGCAAATGATATGACCAATAATGGGTTAATATGCAAAATATATAAACAGCTAGTACAACTCAATATCAAAAAACAAAGAGGGCGGTCGTAAGATGGCTGAGGAATAGGATGGGGAGACCACTTTCTCCCCTACAAATTCATCAAAAGAACATTTGAATGCTGAGCAAATTCCATGAAACAACTTCTGAACAGTGGCAGAGAACATCAAGCACCCAGAAAGGCACATTGTCTTCGAAAGGAGGTAGGACAAAATATAAAAGATAAAAAGTGAGACAAAAGAGTTAGGAATGGGTACCCAGCCTGGGAAGGGAGTCTTTAAAGAGAAGTTTTGAAACATCAGGAAACCCTCTCACCGGCGGGTCTGTGGGGAGTTTTGGAGTCTCAGAGGGCAACATAACAAGGAGGGAAAAATAAATAAATAAATAAACCCCACAGATTACGTGCCTAACGGCAGCTCTCAGCAGAGAAGTAGCCCAGATGCTTGCATTCACCACCAGCAAGCAGGGGCTGAACATGGAGGAGCAGGCTGCATTACTTAGGGAAGGACCACCTGAATGACCTGAGGGCAATCTGAGGGAGCTAATGTGAGATAGCAACCTAAACTGTGGGACAGCCAGAGAGAGAGAGGAAGAAAAAAACAAAGAACCGTATTAATGAGTGGGCATAAGTCCTGAATAGACTATTTTTTTTTTCATTTCCAAACAAGAAAAAACTACAAATGGCCAATTGGTACATGAAATTATACTCACAATTATTAAAATTCATCAAAAAAATGAAAGTCAAAATCACAATGAGATATCACTTAAAACCTGTCATAATGACTCTCATCAAAAAGACCACAAATAAAAAATGTTGCTGAGAAAATGGAACCAGTGTACAATGTTGGTGGGAATGTAATCTGGTTTAGACACTTTGAAAACATTATGGGGTTTCCTCAAATAATTAAAATATAGTACAGCAATTCCACTTCTGGCTACATATCCAAAAATAAAATGGAATGTACTGTATGATATCATTTATATGTGGAATATAAAAAAATAACAAACAAATTAGTGAATGTAACAAGAAGGAAACAGACTCACATATGTAGAGAAGAAACTAGTGATTATCAGTGGGGAGAGGGAAGTGGAGAGGGCCATAATAGGGGTATGTGATTAAGGGATGCAAAATACTTTATGTAAAATAAGGTTTAAGAATATATTGTACATAATTGGGAATTTAGGTAATATTTGATAATAAGTATAAAGTATATTATAATCTTTAAAAATTGTTCAGCACTGTTATGCATATGAATTATATAATATTGGTAATCAACTATATGTCAGTTAAAATTTTAAATAATAAAAAAGCTTTTTTTTTTCCTTCACACAGTATTTCTTCAAACGCTTCCATTTTTTATGTAGTTCTGAGTTCCTAGCATACATAATTTTCCTTTTCTTCAGATAACGTTTTACATTATTAGAAGGGATGTGGCCTTGGGTGTGATGGAAAACCAAGAGCAAGGCCCAATATAAAAGAGGCAAAACTGATACCTTGGGAGACCTGTGTAGCAGAGAAGGGCTTATCTGTTTATTCTTCCCAGTAAGAAGAGGAAGCAGTATGTAGAAAACATAAAAAAAATACAGGCAAGTGTAACAGAGGGGTGTGTGGTGGCTATTTATATGGTGTTGTTTGATGAGTGCTAGGAAGGTTCTGCAGTCCATGGGGTCGTGAAGAGTCGGACACGACTGAACGACTTGACTTTCACTTTTCACTTTCATGCATTGGAGAAGGAAATGGCAACCCACTCCAGTGTTCTTGCCTGGAGAATCCCGGGGGCAGGAGAGCCTGGTGGGCTGACGTCTATGGGGTCATACAGAGTCGGACATGACTGAAGTGACTTAGCAATAGTAGTAGCAGGAAGGTTCTCTGCCCCCAGATTTCTCTCTTACATACATGAAATTCTACTCTCAGTGATTCATTTTTTCCAGGAACTTAGCAGTGGATTTTGCAGAGAAGACTGACTTATTGGCTTGAAAGGAAGTTCTCTGAATCTTGTTGTAACTCTATGTGAGGATCTGAGGAAGAACTTGGGAAATAAATCTCAGAGATGTAAGGGGCCTTGGAGAGATACAGATGATGTTTATGAAAGAAATAAATGAGAACCCTCCCCTCACTTTTTGCTGAGAGGTGCTCTTTATATTCACAATACAGTGTCCAGATCAGCAGCATTGGCATCAGTTGGTAACTTGTTAAAAATGCAAAATCTCAAGTCCTACTACATACCTACTGAATCAGAATTTGCATTTTAATAAGATCCTCACATTATTCAGGGCTTCCCTTGTGGCTCAGACAGTAAAGGATCTGCGTGTAATGCAGGAGACCTGGGTTTGATCGCTAGATTGGGAAGATCCCCTGGAGAAGGGAATGGCTACCTACTCCAGTATTCTTGACTGGAGAATTCCATGGACAGAAGAGCCTGGGGACAGAAGAGCCTACAGTCCATGGGGTCACAAAGAGACACACCTGAGAAACTAGCACTTCACTTTCATGTTATTTATGTACACATTCAAATGTGAGAAGCTAGAGTTTTTCATAGTTATAGTTCCTTTATTTCCATAGTTACATAGTATTTCATTGTCTGAATGTACTACAACTTTTTTTAATTGAAGTATAGTTGACTTACAATATTATATTAGTTTTACACATACAACATAGTAACTTGATACTTTTATAGATTATACTCCATGCAATTTTATCATAAAATATTTACTATATTATTTGTGCTATACATTACACCCTAGTAACTTATTTTACACCTAGTAGTTTGTACCACTTATTCGCATTCACATATTTTGCCCCTCCCCTAAACCTTTTCCTTTCTAGTAACCACTAGTGTCTTTCTGATTTGTTGTATTTGTTCATTTGTTTTATTTTTTATAATCCACATAAAAGTGGATAAAGTATTTTTCATTCTCTAAGCATAATACCTTCTAGGTCCATCTATCTTGTTACACATGGTATATTTTAATTCCTTCAACAGCTGATATCACATCTTCTTATCCATTCATTGGTTGATGGACATTTACTACTACAAGCTAGAAACTTCTAAAGCAACAAAGGAGCCTGCAGTGGTTCCAATTTGGTTCCTTCCAGCCTCAGTATCTTCTTGGAATGTTCTCATTTATGCCCTGATGTTGTTCCCACTGTCATTCCTAGAACATAGCCAAAACCTAGACACAGACAGACCCTGGGGCTCTCTGTTGAGATTCATTAATAAGAAAGTTAAACAAAAAACTAATCAATGAATTAATTACAAACAATGTACATAATAACAGGTTTTCAAAGTTTATCTTTGTATAAATATAACATTAGTAATTTTTTTCCTGTGTGAAACAGCCAACACAATAGCCTGTTGAGAGAATATGAAATACAGGTTTCTGATTCTATAAATGTAATATATGTAGAATATTACAGTTACCCTTTTCTCAAGGTAACTAATTCCCTTCTTGCCCCAGATTGGCTGGCTTTGCTTTTCAATTACTTCACTAGGGTTTTACTCCCCTTCAGGTTCCTCCCAGCAACATGAGGTGGGCAGTATCTTATTTCTTGCTACATGGCAGTTGGTGATGGACAGGGAAGCCTAGCATGCTGCAGTACATGGGGTCACAAAGAGTCGGACACAACTGAGTGACTGAACTGAACTGAACTGAACATGGCAATGGCTTTCCATGAGTAAGAACAGACACAAAAGACCTTCACTTTTCATTCTTAAGCCCTAGTTCCCAAACTCTGTGTGCCTCAGAATTACTGAGGGTACTTGTTAAAGATGTATATTTCTTAGTTTCAACTACCAGGGTTTCTGTATTAGGTGGCTATGACTCAGGTGTGCTATACCGTACTTTGAGAATATTGTCTTAGGGGAAAGATGCTAGCCGAATGAGAGAAAGAGTTTTAATTAACAATGTTTCTTCCTTTCTCTGGACTTCAATATTTCTATCAGTATTTACCATTTAGGGTTGGCTGGACCATATGTTTCCCATGGTCTTTTATATTTTCATTAGCCCATAGATATGTATACACAAAGTAGTCAGTGTGTATACTACGACAAAGGCAGTGCCAGTGCTGTGAAAACTAAGAAAAATGACTGAGTCCAAATATGAAAGAGGGCCCAACAAACCAGGAATGTGGTTAGGTGAGCAGATTGCAGAGGGGTTGAAGGAGCTGGTGCTTTACACCTTCAACAGAGGAAACTCAGGTAGATGCCATCTTTGGCTTCAGGAGCTGTAATATAGAGAAGAAAGAGCAGATAGGGCCTCCGTGGCTCTACCCATGTATGCATAGAAGGGAAAGTGTGAGAATATTAAGTATTTAGTGAATACTTAACATGCTTACCTGAAATCTATAGGGTGACATATTTCAGCTTCACACAAACACAACATTTCTGACCATGAAATGTACTGTCATAAGGTTAATGAACTCTCCATTACTGAAGGGTGAAAGCTAATTTTTGCTTTATGGGAGTGCCACACGTGCTTGCATGCTAAGTTGCTTCAGCTGTGTCTGACTCTTTGTGACCCTACGGATGTAGCCCACCAGGCTCATTTGTCTGTGGGGTTCTCCAGGCAGGAATATTGGAGTGGGTTACCATGCCCTTCTCCAGGGAATCTTCCCGACCCAGGGATCAAACCCACATCTCCTGCAGCTCCTGCACTGTAGGTGGATTCTTTACTACTGAGCCACCAGGAAAGCCCCATGGGAGTGTCATATTTAAACATTAGATAGTGACAAGTGCTGGCAAAGGTTGTTGAGGAGTGGGGAGAAAAGAGGGTCAGATGAGATGGTTTTTAAGGTCCTTTGTCAAAGTACTAAGAACCAGTGAAGTTAGCCTTTGACATTCCTGCTTCACTTTTCTGTACCCACTTTGGCCCCAAATCCCTTGTGCTACCTGCCTAGCCTACTAGGGGCATACAGTAAGGCTACAGAGACTTTAGCAACCCTCTTTCCTCTCCAGAGTTATTTTGCCCCAGGTTCTGGACCCCTCTGACATCAGAAAAATCTAGGAAATCCTAAACAGTTACCAGCATCCTGTCTGAGGATGCCCAATTCTATGTTTTCTGGTATGTAGAAAGGATGCAGTTTTATGTCATTGTCTATGTGTGTGTGTGCATGACAGAGACAAAAATGAATAATAAAAAACATTAAAATAGTATAGATGTTAAAACTGTAAAATTGGCTTGAATTTTAAGCAAAAAAGGCTGAAGCATTCAGAAACTCTCATCTGGGGACTGTCTGACTCTTTAATTCTGTGTGGACTGCTGAAAGAGGAAAGTGTGAGGAAAGGCAGGCTTGAAGAGTACTGAAAGGCAACCTGGGATGAGAGTTGCCCTGCTACTAAGGACCTCAGGTAAATTGGCTTCTTTCTCTGGTTCTTAGTACCACCATCTGTAATGTGAAGTTGTTGGCTCAATGGTACATGGCAAGAGAATTTGGGCCAGCACCCGCTCCCTCATGGTCATATAAGATGGTAATATCTCCATTAGTCATATCTCCAATTCTCAAAATACTCACAAGGCAGGGCTACATGGGCCCTATAAGACCGTTAGAAAAGCAGCAGAGGGTAGTGATTAAGAGATTAAGAAATCGCAAGCTTTCAGGTAGTCCTGGATAGCAGTCTTGACTCTTCTACCTAGGAGCTATGTGTCTTTGGGCAAGTCACTTAATTTCTGTTTTCTATCTGTAAAATGAGAGCCCAATAGCACCTGTATTACAGGATTTTAAGGATCGTCAAGGAAAACAGTGATTGACAGTACTCAGAAATTTGTGCTACAAAGTAAAGGCTGAATAAATGGTAGCTATTATTGTTACCATTATCTCATCCCTGCTCCTGGTGCCTTGGGCTTTCATCAACATTGCACTGTGGACAGAAGTTGTGTTGCTTAAGCAGGAACAAGTTTGAAAATTATGACCATCACTGCAAGGAGAAGCTGCCTCTTCCTCTGTCCTCCTTGAAGTGTGAGACATTTGGGAGTGGTGCCTTCTGTTTCTGTGGACTCTGAGTTGGGGCTTATTCTTTCTGTTGGGCTAGGCACAACCACACAGCTGGGTCTCCTGCTACTCATGCTTACAGTGTTGCTGTGCCCTTGCTGGTTTAAAGAATATGAACTGAGGGCAGTGGGCTGTTTTCCTCTGGCTGGGAATTTGGCCAAGGGACACAGGAAACACAACTAGGGTGGGGCCAGGCTTTCTAGCTGGTAAGCAGGAACAATAGGAAGAGAGGGCTTTAACTGGGATTTCTGAATAGGGAAAAAATAGAAGAAAGATGAACTGACAGAGGGGAGCTCCATGAAGACTCAGGTCCACACCTGCACTATTTGGTCCACATTCTAATGTTAGCCCAGTGTCTTCTGAACTGATACACCAGTTTCCTGCATGTATTTGAAAATGGTGCTTCTTGGCAGGTCAGTGAACTGCAATTATGGAGAATATGCATGCAAGCATGCATTCACTACATACTGAGTGACAATGTAGTGGAATCGTTAGGAACAGGACTCTGCAGCTAGACTGTCTGGGTTTGAACTTTTACTCCAAAACTTACCAATTGTATTATTTTACTTCTCTGTGCCTCAGTTTCTTCATCAGTAAAATACAAATAATACTACCTACCTTGTAGTCTTTTTCTGAGCATTAACTGAGTTAATAGTGAAAGGCATCTACAGCAGTGCCTGACACACACTCCACAAGTGTTTACCATCCCCATTAAGTCAATAAGCAGTTCAATCATTAATTTAAGGAGGGAAGTTCAAAAGGGAGGAAATATATCTATGCTTAGGACTGATTCACATTGTTGAAAGGCAGAAACCAACACAACATTGTAAAGCAATTATTCTCCTATTAAAAACAAATTTAGAAAACTTTAAAAAATTAAAAAAGAATTTAGTCTTCAGTCAATGCTTACTCTGTGCCATATTGGGTACAGAACATAAAAGTGATGTATAGGATGCGGCACTTGCTCTCGAAGTCCTTATATCTAGTAGTGTTATGCAAAGAGCTTTGAGTGATGGGGCAGAAGACCTGAGTTTGAGATCTGGCTCTGCTGCCGCTGCTGCTGTCACTTCAGTCGTGCCCGACTCTGTGTGACCCCATTGACGGCAACCCACCAGGCTCCCCCATCCCTGGGATTCTCCAGGCAAGAACACTGGAGTGGGTTGCCATTTCCTTCTCCAATGCATGAAAGTGAAAAGTGAAAGTGAAGTTGCTCAGTCGTATCGACTCTTAGCGACCCCGTGGACTGCAGCCTACAAGCTCCTCCATTCCTTGGGATTTTCCAGGCAAGAGTACTGGAGTGGGGTGCCATTGCCTTCTCCAGACCTTGCTCTACTACTTGCAAATCTAGAGTAGTAGGTTGAAATGGAGGTAATCTGGCTTAACACTATCCTCCTCCTGCCATGTAATATGTAAAGTCCCCTAATGCCTGCTAGAAAAAGACAATCAAATTCTGATTGAAACCTTCAGAACAAGGACTCACTCCCTATCCAGGTTAGCCATGACACATTACTTGACTACTCTATGCCTCAGTTTCTCATCTGTTCAGATCAGTTCAGTTCAGTCGCTCAGTCGTATCCGACTCTTTGCGACCCCATGAATCGCAGCACGCCAGGCCTCCCTGTCCATCACCAACTCCCGGAGTTCACTCAGACTCATGTCCATCGAGTCAGCGATGCAATCCAGCCATCTCATCCTCTGTCGTCCCCTTCTCCTCCTGCCCCCAATCCCTCCAAGCATCAGAGTCTTTTCCAATGAGTCAACTCTTTGCATGAGTTGGCCAAAGTACTGGAGTTTCAGCTTTAGCATCATTCCTTCCAAAGAAATCCCAGGGCTAATCTCCTTCAGAATGGACTGGTTGGATCTCCTTGCAGTCTAAGGGACTCTCAAGAGTCTTCTCCAACACCACAGTTCAAAATCATCAATTCTTTGGCACTCAGGCTTCTTCACAGTCCAACTCTCACATCCATACATGACCACAGGAAAAACCATAGCCTTGACTAGACGGACCTTTGTTGGCAAAGTAATGTCTCTGCTTTTGAATATGCTATCTAGGTTGGTCATAACTTTCCTTGCAAGGAGTAAGCATCTTTTAATTTCATGGCTGCAGTCACCATCTGCAGTGATTTTGGAGCACAAAAACAATAAAGTCTGACACTGTTTCCCCATCTATTTCCCATGAAGTGATGGGACCAGATGCCATGATCTTCGTTTTCTGAATGTTGAGCTTTAAGCCAACTTTTTCACTCTCCACTTTCACTTTCATCAAGAGGCTTTTTAGTTCCTCTTCACTTTCTGCCATAAGGGTGGTGTCATCTGCATATCTGAGGTTATTGATATTTCTCCCAGCAGTCTTGATTCCAGCTTGTGCTTCTTCCAGTCCAGCATTTCTCATGATGTACTATGCATAGAATGATGGCAAATAATATGTACATTAGAAGCTTGTTGTGAACATCAAAAGAAAGAATATTTGTGAATCTGTTAATCACCCTAACACTTTAATATTCTTTTCATTAGGGTCAAGGAACATCATTGCAAAGTAGATGTAAGATTGGAAGTCTTTCAAAGGGGGCATCAGTCCTTTAGATTAATATTCAGAGTTGATTTCCTTTAAGATTGACTAATTTTATCTCCTTCTTGTCCAATGAACTCTCAAGAGTCTTCTCTAGAACCACAGAAAGAGCCAACTCATTGGAAAAGACCCTGATGCTGGGAAAGATTGATGGCAGGAGTAAAAGGGAGTGACAGAGGATGAGATGGTTGGATGACACCACTGACTCAATGACTGTTAGTTTGAGCAAACTCTGGGAGATAGCAAAGGGCAGGGAAGCCTGGTGTCCTGCAGTCCATGGGCTCATAAAGAGTCGACATAACTTAGTGACTGAACAACAACAGCAAAAGGGGCAAGAGAAGTTTATTCTCCCATCTTGTGATACATGTGTGTAGGGGATGGGTGGCTATGTATTAATCACCAGAGCTAAAATGAGAAGCAGAAGGTGGAACTTACATTATTCTTGGGAGTGGAGCTAAAGGGGATTTTCATAGCTTGGTGGGCTGGGGATCACGGTGGGGAGAAGAGAAGCTGTGCTGTCAGCTTTCAGCCCCCACAGAGATGCACCTGTGCTGACTGCTAGACTGTGACAAAGAGAGGTATGGCAGCTGGAACTTGTCTACAGGGAACTGACTGTAGGCTCATGTACCAGGTCTGGCACACTCCCAAAGGTTTGCAACTTTTTGACTGACACATGGATCCCTGCCTTTGCCCAGAGGCATGCTTCCACATCAAGTTGCCAAATGTTTGTGGCAACCAGAGTGTAGTCTCAGGTTATCAGTTACTAGAGCGTAGACTCAGGTTTTCAGTTACTAAGGACTGTCTGACTGTGTTCTCAACATCTCTGTCAACAGGATAAAGGAAAGGAAGGAGGAGGAAAGCAGTTCTGAAGGACACATCTTTAGAGCTCACCCCAAAGCTCCTGTATTTGAGAAATATGATACAAAGCCCCTCCCTATCACATTCTGAGCCTACCTAACAAATACAGATTTCTATCACTACTTTTAGGGTGCTGACAGGCTGACCCCTGATGCCACTGGATATACCCAGAAATAAGAAATAAGAGGGATTGGTGCAAACATTATTTTTTTTAAATTTTATTTTATTTTTAAACTTTACATAATTGTATTAGTTTTGCCAAAGATCAAAATGAATCCATCACGGGTATACATGTGCTCCCCATCCTGAACCCTCCTCCCTCCTCCCTCCCCATACCATCCCTCTGGGTCGTCCCAGTGCACTAGCCCCAAGCATCCAATATCGTGCATCGAACCTGGACTGGCATTTCGTTTCATACATGATATTTTACATGTTTCAATGCCATTCTCCCAAATCTTCACACCCTCTCCCTCTCCCATAGAGTCCATAAGACTGTTCTATACCTCAGTGTCTCTTTTGCTGTCTCATACACAGGGTTATTGTTACCATCTTTCTAAATTCCATATAGATGCATTAGTATACGGTATTGATGTTTTTCCTTCTGGCTTACTTCACTCTGTATAATAGGCTCCAGTTTCATCCACCTCATTGGAACTGATTCAAATGTTTTCTTTTTAATGGCTGAGTAATACTCCATTGTGTATATGTACCACTGCTTTCTTATCCATTCATCTGCTGATGGACATCTAGGTTCCTTCCATGTCCTGGCTATTGTAAACAGTGCTGTGATGAACATTGGGGTACACGTGTCTCTTTCCCTTCTGGTTTCCTCAGTGTGTATGCCCAGCAGTGGGATTGCTGGATCATAAGGCAGTTCTATTTCCAGTTTTTTAAGGAATCTCCACACTGTTCTCCATAGTGGCTGTACTAGTTTGCATTCCCACCAACAGTGTAAGAGGGTTCCCTTTTCTCCACACCCTCTCCAGCATTTATTATTTGTAGACTTTTGAATCGCAGCCATTCTGACTGGTGTGAAATGGTACCTCATAGTGGTTTTCATTTGCATTTCTCTGATAATGGGTGATGTTGAGCATCTTTTCATGTTTGTTAGCCCTCTGTATGTCTTCTTTGGAGAAATGTCTATTTAGTTCTTTGGCCCATTTTTTGATTGGGTCATTTATTTTTCTGGACTTGAGCTGTAGGAGTTGCTTGTATATTTTTGAGATTAGTTGTTTGTCAGTTGCTTCATTTGCTATTATTTTCTCCCATTCTGAAGGCTGTCTTTTCACCTTGCTAATAGTTTCCTTTGATGTGCAGAAGCTTTTAAGGTTAATTAGGTCCCATTTGTTTATTTTTGCTTTTATTTCCAATATTCTTGAAGGTGGGTCATAGAGGATCCTGCTGTGATGTATGTCAGAGAGTGTTTTGCCTATGTTCTCCTCTAGGAGTTTTATAGTTTCTGGTCTTACGTTTAGATCTTTAATCCATTTTGAGTTTATTTTTGTGTATGGAGTTAGAAAGTGGTCTAGTTTCATTCTTTTACAAGTGGTTGACCAGACTTCCCAGCACCACTTGTTAAAGAGATTGTCTTTAATCCATTGTATATTCTTGCCTCCTTTGTCAAAGATAAGGTGTCCATATGTGCGTGGATTTATCTCTGGGCTTTCTATTTTGTTCCATTGATCTATATTTCTGTCTTTGTTCCAGTACCATACTGTCTTGATAACTGTGGCTTTGTAGTAGAGCCTGAAGTCAGGCAGGTTGATTCCTCCAGTTCCATTCTTTCTCAAGATCGCTTTGGCTATTTGAGGTTTTTTGTATTTCCATACAAATTGTGAAATTATTTGTTCTAGCTCTGTGAAGAATACTGTTGGTAGCTTGATAGGGATTGCATTGAATCTATAAATTGCTTTGGGTAGTATCCTCATTTTCACTATATTGATTCTTCCAATCCATGAACATGGTATATTTCTCCATCTATTAGTGTCCTCTTTGATTTCTTTCACCAGTGTTTTATAGTTTTCTATATATAGGTCTTTAGTTTCTTTAGGTAGATATATTCCTAAGTATTTTATTCTTTCCATTGCAATGGTGAATGGAATTGTTTCCTTAATTTCTCTTTCTGTTTTCTCATTATTAGTGTATAGGAATGCAAAGGATTTCTGTGTGTTGATTTTATATCCAGCAACTTTACTATAGTCATTGATTAGTTCTAGTAATTTTCTAGTGGAGTCTTTAGGGTTTTCTATGTAGAGGATCATGTCATCTGCAAATAGTGAGAGTTTTACTTCTTCTTTTCCAATTTGGATTCCTTTTATTTCTTTTTCTGCTTTGATGGTGCAAACATTATTAATTGAGCCTTGGAATACTTGGTCATGTTGCTGATGCATCTTAAGTCTGGGAGCATGAAGCAGTGAGTAGCATGAGAATAACGTTAGACACTTAATGCCATGAATCAACTAACATGTACCCAGTCCTTTTCTGAACATATTAGATTACTAAGAAAAAGTCTCACTCCTAGCCTCCAGGAGACTCCCTCCATGGGACTATTCCCCAAGAGGGACAGTTCAGCCCAGCAGGCAAGGTTCTGAGCTACAAACAATAGAAATCAACTCTGATTTAGTCATTCAAGGAATGGCAAAAAGGAAACAGTCATATATGGGCAACAGATTGAGGCCAGCCCTGGGAACATAACCTGAGTCTGACAGGCTCCAAAGCCCATCCTCTATCTGTGTTCATGGACTAGCAATAGTAAAAATAGTTCATAATTGTGTAAATTTTACAAGTTTACATATTGTTCTATTAAAATCATTATATGTTATTATGATTACTTGATCTGCACAAATAAAGCTTGGAGTACACAGGGAAGGTGTTATTTTGACCATTCTCCAGATGAGGTAAATGAGGTTCAACAGGATTGGATACTAGAGCCAAGATTTCAAATCAGAGTTTCTACTCCAAATCTGATATTCTTTTCCTTATACATGTCATGGATCCCTCTGACTATATAAGTAAAGGAGTTGACCCACTTGGTGCTGATCCCAAGAATCATAATTAGGGGAAAGCAAGTATAGAAAGACAGATGACACAAAAAAGAAGGTCCTAGCTAAAAGTTTCATCATAGAGGACTGCTTCAAGAATGAGTGAGCTCCTCAACACCAGGGAATAAAAACTGAAGATTGCTTGCTGGAACAGAATGGAGTATCTGTCTGAGTCTCTTAATACTTCCTGTAATTGGCTTTTACCAATCAAGACTGGTCTTAAGATACCTACTCAGTGTTTCAAGCATCTCAGAAACAGAGGCCATTTATCTTTGTTTCCCTGACTTCAGTCCACCTAATTAACTTCTCCACAAATTTGTGGGTGGTTTTCTATGCCTTTTTCTCTGAGCTGAACCATCTGTTTCTTCTCAGCCTCTCTTCTAGGATCAACAAGCTTGTCTGATACCTTTTTGTTTTCCTTTTTCCTGATTATTGCCTTTGTAACTTTACCTGTGGAATGGTTCTCATATAAGATATTGTTGTCATCTCCTCCTCTTGCTGCTTCTTTGCTCCCTTTAACATACTCAAAATTACTCCCAGCTCTAATTATCTCTACCCACTCCCCAAGCCATCCTAGAGCTCTACAACATGGTCTCAAGGTTTCCCAAATAGTAATTTCCTCTTCAGCACATTCACATCTTTTTCCCACCCCTCCATTCTGACTTTTAAACTCCTCTAGTATCCTCACACTAGTCACCTGAGGTGATTAGGTCAAGAATTCTTCCCAAATTTGACAGGGGGAAACTAAGGCCCCAAGGAGGTAGGATGAGCAAGTTCCTCTAGCATGGGCATTGGCGATTTTTTTTTTTTTTTTTCTGTGAAGGACTGGACTGTAAATATTTTAGGCTTCAGGGCCACTGTGGTCTTTATCATTCCTTCTCCTCTTCTTCATCTTTCTCCTTCAACAATTTAAAAAGTGAAAATCATTCTTCCCTAAGGGCCTTTCAAAAACAGGCCCCTTACTGCATTTTGCCCAAACTTGGTAGTCTATCAACACTTGCTATAAAGAATCCTTCCCATCTAGTATTTAAAAATCTTCACTTTCAAGAAGTTCTCTTCAAGATCTAACTCTTGTTTCCACTTGTGTATTTTAAGACAATTCAACTTTGGTAAAATTTTTCTGTAAAAAGTTTGTTATTGTTGTTGCTATTTTCCAAAGTGCTCATGAAAGTGTGTTGTTGAACCGTGAAAGATGCTGGGATTCTTGGCCTCTGGAGGAGAGGAATTCAATCCAGGGCCAGTGACAAGGCTTGATCACTCAGAGCTTTTGTGTAATAAAGTTTTATGAAAGTATAAAAGAGATAGAGAAAGATATAAACATCAGAAGGGGGCAGAAAGAGTGTCCTCCTGCTAGACTTTAACAGTATGTTATATACCTATCAGTAAGCTGTTAATTAGAGAAAAGAGATGTCTCAAAACTCAGAGTGGCACCAGGCCCCTCACCCACAACATGCATTTTGAGATAACATTGACACCAGGTGAGTCATTCCGGGCCATAAAATGACTGACATGAATCGAAGAAAGACAGGTTTTCCGCTCTCTGACATAAATCACAGCAGGATCCTCTATGGCCTACCTCTCAGAATAATGGAAATAAAAGCAAAAATAAACAAACAGGACCTAATTAAACTTAAAAGCTTTTTCACAACGAAGGAAACTATAAGCAAGGTGAAATGACAGCCTTCAGAATGGGAGAAAATAATAGCAAATGAAGCAACTGACAAATAATTAATCTCAAAAATATACAAGCAGCTCATGCAGCTCAATTCCAGAAAAACGAAAGACTCAATCAAAAAATGGGCCAAAGAACTAAACAGACATTTCTCCAAAGAAGACATATAGATGGCTAACGAACACATGAAAAGATGCTCAACATCACTCATTATCAAAGAAATGCAAATTGAAACCACAATGAGGTACTATCTCACGCCAGTCAGAATAGCTGCTATCCAAAAGTCTACAAACAATAAATACTGGAGAAGGTGCGGAGAAAAAGGAACCCTCTTACACTGTTGGTGGGAACGCAAACTAGTACAGCCACTATGGAGAACAGTGTGGAGATTCCTTTAAAAACTGGAAATAGAACTGCCATACTATTCAGCAATCCCACTGCTGGGCATACACAACAAGGAAACCAGAATTGAAAGAGACATGTGTACCCCAATGTCCATCACAGCACTGTTTACAATAGCCAGGACATGGAAGCAACCTAGATGTCCATCAGCAGACGAATGGATAAGAAAGCTGTGGTACATATACACAATGGAATATTACTCAGCCATTAAAAAGAATACATTTGAATCAGTTCTAATGAGGTGGATGAAACTGGAGCCTATTATACAGAGTGAAATAAGCCAGAAAGAAAAACACCAATACAGTATACTAACACACATATACGGACTTTAGAAAGATGGTAATGATGACCCTATATGCGAGACAGCAAAAGAGACACAGATGTAAAGAACACTCTTTTGGACTCTGTGGGAGAAAGCGAGGGTGGGATGATTTGAGAGGGTAGTGTTGAGACGTGTATATTATCATATGTGAAGTGGATCACCTGTCCAGGTTTGATACATGAGACAGGGTGCTCAGGGCTGGTGCACTGGGATGACCCTGGGGGATGGGATGGGGAGGGAGGTGAGAGGGTGGTTCTGGATGGGGAACACATGTGCACTCGTGGCTGATTCATGTCTATTTATGGCAAAAACCACTACAATATTATAAAGTAATTAGTCTCCAATTAAAAAAAATTAATTTAAAAATTAAAAAAATAAAAAATAAGGACAGGTTTCCAAGTAAATATATAGTTTCATTAACAGATTAGGAGAGCTATGTATGAGTAAAACATATAGGTTTGTTGAGCCTTTATCAGTTCTGAGTCTTAAGTGGAACCAACTTGAAGAAAGACAGAGTCTAGGGTAAATACACAGTTCATTAACATAGCTTAAGAAAAACATTTCCATAAGAAAAACACATTGGTTAGCTCAAGGTTTGAGAAAAGTTAAGTTCAGGTGGAGCCAGGTGTCATTATGCCAACACAGAATTTTAAGAGAAATCTCTTTTTAAATGGGTATAGAGAAGGGGAAAAAATCTAACACTTGTTTGTTTCCTCCTGCCCCTTAAGAGAGAGATAAAAAATGTCTGACAGTATTTTCTCCATTTGAGACCCCTGGCCTTCCTGCCTGTTACCCTCTCACTCATCTCCTGCTGCTCTTGCCGATTTCTCAGAATTTTTTTTTAACTACTCTAAGGTACTGTTCTTTTTTGTACAGTTCTTCTGTGTATTCCTGCCACCTCTTCTTAATATCTACTGCTTCTGTTAGGTCCATACCATTTCTGTCCTTTATGGAGCCCATCTTTGCATGAAATGTTCTCTTGGTATCTCTAATTTTCTTGAACAGATCTCTAGTCTTTCCCATTCTCTTGTTTTCCTCTATTTCTTTGCATTGGTTGCTGAGGAAGGCTTTCTTAATTCTTGCTATTCTTTGGAACTCTGCATTCAGATGCTTGTATCTTTCCTTTTCTCCTTTGCTTTTCCCTTCTCTTCTTTTCACAGCTATTTGTAAGGCCTCCCCAGACAGCCATTGGCTTTTTTGAATTTCTTTTCCATAGGGATGGTCTTGATCCCTGTCTCCTGTACAATGTCATGAACCTCCATCCATAGTTCATCAGGCACTCTATCTATCAGATCTAGGCCCTTAAATCTATTTCTCACTTCCACTGTATAATCATAAGGGGTTTGATTTAGGTCATACCTGAATGGTCTAGTGGTTTTCCCTACTTTTTTCAATTTAAATCTGAATTTGGCAATAAGAAGTTCATGATCTGAGCCACAGTCAGCTCCTGGTCTTGTTTTTGTTGACTGTATAGAGCTTCTCCATGTTTGGCTGCAAAGAATATAATCAATCTGATTTCAGTGTTGACCATCTGGTGATGTCCATGTGTAGAGTCTTCTCTTGTGTTGTTGGAAGAGGGTGTTTGCTATGACCAGTGCATTTTCTTGGCAAAACTCTATTAGTCTTTGCCCTGCTTCATTCTGTATTCCAAGGCCAAATTTGCCTGTTACTCCAGGTGTTTCTTGACTTCCTACTTTTGCATTCCAGTCCCCTGTAATGAAAAGGATATCTTTTTTAGGTGTTAGTTCTAAAAAGTCTTGTAGGTCTTCATAGAACCGTTCAACTTCAGCTTCTTCAGCGTTACTGGTTGGTGCATAGACTTGGATTACTGTGATATTGAGTGGTTTGCCTTGAAAATGAACAGAGATCATTCTGTCGTTTTTGAGATTGCATCCAAGTACTGCATTTTGGACTCTTGTTGACCATGATGGCTACTCCATTTCTTCTGAGGGATTCCTGCCCGCAGTAGTAGATATAATGGTCATCTGAGTTGAATTCACCCATTCCAGTCCATTTTAGTTCACTGATTCCTAGAATGTTGACGTTCACTGTTGCCATCTCCTGTTTGATCACTTCCAATTTGCCTTGATTCATGGACCTGACATTCCAGGTTCCTATGCAATATTGCTCTTTACAGCATTGGACCTTACTTCTATCACGAGTCACATCCACAACTGGGTATTGTTTTTGCTTTGGCTGCATCTCTTCCTTCTTTCTGGAGTTATTTCTCCACTGATCTCCAGTAGCATATTGAGCACCTACTGACCAGGGGAGTTCCTCTTTCAGTATCCTATCATTTTGCCTTTTCATACAGTTCATGGGGTTCTCAAGGCAAGAATACTGAAGTGGTTTGCCATTCCCTTCTCCAGTGGACCATGTTCTGTCAGACCGCTCCACCATGACCCGCCCGTCTTGGGTGGCCCTATGGGCATGGCTTAGTTTCATTGAGTTAGACAAGGTTGTGGTCCTAGTGTGATTAGATTGACTAGTTTTCTGTGATTATGGTTTCAGTGTGTCTGCCCTCTGATGCCCTCTTACAACACCTACCATGTTACTTGGGTTTCTCTTACCTTGGATGTGGGATATCTTTTCATGGCTGCACCAGGAAAGCACAGCCGCTGCTCCTTAACTTACAAGAAAATCAAGATGGTGTGATCACTCACCTAGAGCCAGACATCCTGGAATGTGAAGTCAAGTGGGCCTTAGAAAGCATCACTATGAACAAAGCTAATGGAGGTGATGGAATTCCAGTTGAGCTCTTTCAAATCCTGAAAGATGATGCTGTGAAAGTGCCGCACTCAATATGCCAGCAAATTTGGAAAACTCAGCAGTGGCCACAGGACTGGAAAAGGTCAGTTTTCATTCCAATCCCAAAGAAAGGCAATGCCAAAGAATACTCAAAGTACCACACAATTGCACCCATCTCACACGCTAGTAAAGTAATGCTCCAAATTCTCCAAGCCAGGCTTCAGCAATACATGAACTGTGAACTTCCAGATGTTCAAGCTGGTTTTAGAAAAGGCAGAGGAACCAGAAATCAAATTGCCCACATCTGCTGGATCATCAAAAAAGCAAGAAAGTTCCAGAAAAACATCTATTTCTGCTTTATTGAGTATGCCAAAGCCTTTGACTGTGTGGATCACAATAAACTGGAAAATTCTGAAAGAGATGGGAATACCAGACCACCTGACCTGCCTCTTAAGAAACCTATATGCAGGTCAGGAAGCAACACTTAGAACTGGACATGATACAACAGACTGTTTCCAAATAGGAAAAGGAGTAAGTCAACGCTGTATATTGTCACCCTGCTTATTTATCTTATATGCAGAGTACATCATGAGAAACGCCGGGCTGGAAGAAGCACAAGGTGGAATCAAGATTGCTGGGAGAAATATCAATAACCTCAGATATGCAGATGACACCACCCTTATGGCAGAGAGTGAAGAGGAACTAAAAAGCCTCTTGATGGAAGTGAAAGTGGAGAGTGAAAAAGTTGGCTTAAAACTCAACATTCAGAAAACGAAGATCATGGCATCCGGTCCCATCACTTTATGGGAAATAGATGTGAAACAGTGGAAACAGTGTCAGTCTTTATTTTTTTGCCTCCAAAATCACTGCAGATGGTGACTGTAGCCATGAAATTAAAAGAGGCTTAGTCCTTGGAAAGAAAGTTATGACCAACCTAAATAGCATATTCAAAAGCAGAGACATTACTTTGCCAACAAAGGTCTGTCTAGTCAAGGCTATGGTTTTTCCTGTGGTCACGTATGGATGTGAGAGTTGGACTGTGAAGAAAGCTGAGCATCGAAGAATTGATGCTTTTGAACTGTGGTGTTTGAGAAGACTCTTGAGAGTCCCTTGGACTGCAAGGAGATCCAACTAGTCTATTCTGAAGGAGGTCAGCCCTGGGATTTCTTTGGAAGGAATGACGCTAAAGCTGAAACTCCAGTACTTTGGCCACCTCATGCGAAGAGTTGACTCATTGGAAAAGACTCTGATGCTGGAAGGGATTGGGGGCAGGAGGAGAAGGGGACGACAGAAGATGAGATGGCTGGATGGCATCACTGACTCGATGGACGTGAGTCTGAGTGAACTCCGGGAGTTGGTGATGGACAGGGAGGCCTGGCATGCTGTGATTCATGGGGTCACAAAGAGTCGGACACGACTGAGCTACTGAACTGAACTGAACTGAAGGTACTGTTCTAAATGAAAGTGGGCTTCCTTGATATCTCAGTTGATAAAGAATCCGTCTGCAATGCAGCAGACCACGGTTTGATTCCTGGGTCAGGAAGATCCGCTGGCGAAGGGATAAGCTACCCACGCCAGTATTCTTGGGCTTCACTTATAGCTCAGCTGGTAAAGAATCCGCCTGCAATATGGGAGAACTGGGTTCGATCCGTGGGTTAGGAAGATCCCATGGAGAAATGAAAGGTACCCACTCCAGTATTCTGGCCTGGAGAATTCCATGGACTGTATATTCCATGGGGTTGCAAAGAGTCAGACAGGATTGAGTGACTTTCATTCTACATCACATGGTACTGTTCTAAATGAAAGTTCATTGGAGGAAAATAAGAGTTAATGGCATTGATGGCCTCTCATTGATTGATTTGTAGCATTTTAAATCATCTGGGACTGTTTCTGGGCAAAGAAAAAAATCTTCCATCCTGTTGCTGGGGTAGTAACGTAACAGCCTCTTCCTGTTAGAGATGCAAGGTGTGTCTCTTCCTGTTTGGGGAAATCGACAATGAATGGAAGGGCATGAGAACTCCTTCTTTAAGACTCTCCAGCTTCATTTTTAGTATAAGTTATCTTTTTTTATTTTCTCATTTTTCCCTTGTGATCAATACTTTTCTCTGACAACTTTGCTGATCAAGAGTCAGATTCTCAACATATATTCCCACACAAGGGATGGTATCTATAGATGCATTCACTGGCATAGAAGCATTGGCATCATTAAACTGATAAGCTGTCTGAATATATAGGTATGTTAGCAAATTTATAAAGGGCATCATTTATGTTGATTGTCCCACAGAAACTCTTTTATCTCATTTTCCCATACCTGGATTGGATTAGATTAAAGCAGGGATTGAGGTTAGGTGAGCTTAGTACCCTAACTTTATTAAATGGGCCCACAGGACAAGTTAGTAAAATTATTTATAAGGTGAACTAAAGGGACATTACTGTCTTGAATAGACTGAGATTCCTAGTGACAAATCCAACAATTAGAGTGGTTTCTCCTTTTCATAATAGATTAAGAAATGTGGAATGGGTCCTGTATAAAATATCGTGGGCATTGTCTTTCCATGAAAGAGAGAAAGAAAAAGGAAAACAAAAACAAGCAGAGGTTAAAAAGATATATAAATCTGGCCCAGACATCCTGAGAAACTTGTCTCCATCCAATGCTGTCTCCTTGAGTTCTTGGAATTCTGTACTTTCGGGTCACCAACTGATTTGCATATCCAGTCAGGAGTTTGGTGGTTTTTTTTTTTTTTTTTAGATGTAACATGTGAATCCAAAAGTCTGTCCCTTTCAGTTTGGTGACACAAAAATCAGTCATAGTACCTGATAGGTATCTTTCCAGTGAGGCTAGAGAAGGCCCTCTTGAAAGTGTTTTTTGTAGTAAACAAAATTTCCAGATTGCAGAATGGTGTTGAGTCTTCATTTCCTGGGAACGTGGTATGAAAAGATTGCTTTACTAAAGCATGGATAATTTCGATAAAAACAAGTAAGCCTTTACAATATTGAAGTATATTCCCATTTTACTAGCTGTGAATCAAAAGAAGAAGCAGTCAGGTGCATTAGACATCCTGTCACATGGAGAACATACTCCTATTAAACTTACACATTGGCATGAAAAACAAGAATATTTAATAAGAGTTTAAGAACCTTTAAGGATCAAGTAAGAAGAAAAATGATAAATGCTACAACCTTTGTTGCAAAGATACAATTTGCCAATTGCTTTAACTTAAAGTAGAAGAGAAGGGGTCCTTCAGGGCTCAGAAATCACTGCAGATGGTGACTGCAGCCATGAAATTAAAAGACGCTTACTCCTTGGAAGGAAAGTTATGACCAACCTAAACAGCATATTCAAAAGCAGAGACATTACTTTGCCAACGAAGATCTGTCTAGCCAAGGCTATGGTTTTTCCTGTGGTCATGTATGGATGTGAGAGTTGGACTGTGAAGAAGCCTGAGTGCCAAAGAATTGATGCTTTTGAACTGTGGTGTTGGAGAAGACTCTTGAGAGTCCCTTGGACTGCAAGGAGATCCAACCAGTCCATTCTGAAGGAGATCAGCCCTGGGATTTCTTTGGAAGGAATGATGCTAAAGCTGAAACTCCAGTACTTTTGCCACCTCATGCGAAGAGTTGAGTCATTGGAAAAGACTCTGATACTGGGAGGGATTGGGGGCAGGAGGAGAAGGGGATGACAGAGGATGAGATGGCTGGATGGCATCACTGCCTCAATGGACGTGAGTCTGGGTGAACTCCGGGAGTTGGTGATGGACAGGGAGGCCTGGCGTGCTGCGATTCATGGGGTCGCAAATAGTCGGACATGACTGAGCAACTGATCTGATCTGATACCTGGAAACAAAACATTAAAACAATTGATTTTCTATTTGAATTTTATAAATTATTGCCTCGTTTAGTATTATGTTCTTGAAGACATCAAAAATCGTTGAGGTCCTTCAATGGACCGGAACCTGGTGTTCCGGAGTCGAGCAATGAGAATGTAAAGGAGAGAGAAAGAGGCTGACAAAGCCAATAAAGCCCCTGCACAGGGCTTGCTCTGTTCACGAAGGCCTTAGGCCCCCTTTCGATGGGGTGAAGTTGCAGAGCACCTTCTCGAGAGGGTCTTAGAAGTCCGGACAGGAAAGTGAACTCAGAGAGCCTCTGCGCTCCAGGGGATCAGCCTGAAAAAGAGAAAGAGGGAGAGAGAGAGAGAAAGCAAGACACGGGGACCAGAGCTCTGATGGAGCAAAGGTGTTTTAATCAACATGGTGGGGCATATATATTGTAGTTATTATCAGCAAAGATAAATGTTAAAATGCCAGACTTACAAAAATAGGAGATCCATATTAAAGAGAGAGAGTTGTAAACAATCACTTTTACCATATGGTGCACAAGAAGGAGGAGGGTACTTATCACCGTATAGAAAAACTAATGAAGGAAATGCCTGGATTCCTCAGCCCCCAGGAGAGGCTTGCCTCTCCTCTTAAATTCCTGAATATTCAGGAATTAATAAGGAACAGAGAATTCCTGACAGATCCAAAACAGCACACAGGAAGCCTCTTGTTAAATGCTTCCTGACAACCAGAGTCCTTTCTGTGAATTTTTCTGATGGTGAAACACTTGAAAAAGCATCACAGTGAAGCAATAACTGTCTATAAGTGTCAAAAAGACCTGAAAATGCTCATTACAAAAGATTTGATGAAAGTTCATTATAATGAAATTGACAAGGCATCTGCTTATTTCTGTGATATACCTGTTAAAATTATGGCTGGTAACATTATATATAGAACACGTGTATTAAGTACCATTTCATATTAGAACACTTGTACTAAACTTATATGCAGAGTACATCATGAGAAACGCTGGACTTGAAGAAGCACAAGCTGGAATCAAGATTGCCGGGAGAAATAGCAATAACCTCAGATATGCAGATGACACCATCCTTATGGCAGAAAGTGAAGAGGAACTAAAAAGCCTCTTGATGAAAGTGAAAGTGGAGAGTGAAAAAGTTGGCTTAAAGCTCAACATTCAGAAAACGAAGATCATGGTATCTGGTCCCATCACTTCATGGGAAATAGATGGGGAAACAGTGGAAACAGTGTCAGACTTTATTTTTGGGGGCTCCAAAATCACTACAGATGGTGACTGCAGCCATGAAATTAAAAGACACTTACTCCTTGGAAGGAAACTTATGACCAACATAGATAGCATATTCAAAAGCAGAGACATTACTTTGCCAACAAAGGTCTGTCTAGTCAAGGCTATGGTTTTTCCAGTGGTCATGTATGAATGTGAGAGTTGGACTGTGAAGAACACTGAGCACCGAAAAACTGATGTTTTTAAATTGTGGTGTTGGAGAAGACTCTTGAGAGTCCCTTGGACTGCAAGGAGATCCAACCAGTCCATTCTAAAGGAGATCAGTCCTGGGTGTTCTTTGGAAGGACTGATGCTAAAGCTGAAACTCCAGTACTTTGGCCACCTCATGTGAAGAGTTGACTCATTGGAAAAGACTCTGATGCTGGGAGGGGTTGGGGGCAGGAGGAGAAGGACGACAGAGGATGAGATGGGTGGATGGCATTACTGACTCGATGGACATGAGTTTGAGTGAACTCCGGGAGTTGATGATGGACAGGGAGGCCAGGTGTGCTGGAATTCATGGGGTCGCGAAGAGTTGGACACGACTGAGTGACTGAACTGAACTGAACTGAAGCAATGTTTAGCTTTTTTAAAAGGTGAGAAGATTCAATCTTAAGTAATCAAAGACTTGATTAAGATAACATGAAGCATAGGAAATAATTTTGATAAAACACACATCTTTATTTTCTAAGATTACTTGAAGAAAAAGAAAAAACTTTCACAAGCTCTTATCAGGAGCAGATCAATAGTCCAATAATTTGTTGTTGCTCAGTTGCTCAATTGTTTTCGACTCTTTGTAACCCCATGGACTGCAGCATGCCAGGCTCTTTGTTCTTCACTATGTCCAGGAGTTTGCCCCAACTCATGTCCATTGAATCAATGATGCCATACACCTGTCTCATTCTCTTTCACCCCCTTGTCCTCCCCTCAATCTTTCCCAGCATTAGGATATTTTCCAATGAGTCGGCTCTTTGCATCAGGTGGCCAAGTTATTGGAGCTTCAGCTTCACCATCAGTCCTTCCAATGAATATTCAGGGTTGATTTCCTTTACAATTGACTGGTTTGATCTCCTTGATATCCAAGGGACTCTCAAGAGCCTTCTCTAGCACCACATTTTGAAAGTATCAGTTCTTTGCCACTCAGCCTTCTTTATAGTCCAATTCTTACATCTGTACAGGACTACTGGAAAAACCATAGTTTTGACGAATACCTTGTCCTTACAGAGAGAAAAACCAAATCCCAATTTTACAGTGTATTTTTGACATTAAAGTCACTTAAAAACAAACTTATTTTAATCTTAACCAGTATGAAAACACATAAAACTCAGGTTTCAAAGATTCCTTTCCATCACCCTTGTGCAACTTACTATTTCCATTTCCATTCAACTTTTGTTCTGTCTTTTATGTTTTCCTATACTAAAACAATTAGCTTCACTTTAGGACAAAATTACTTTCTTTCCCCTTATTATTTCTAGTAGCCTTAAACAATTGTGAATGGTCTTTTACTGGCAAATTTATGAATACATTTCATGATTCCTAAAAGTGTATTTTCCTTGTTGCACATTTTCCAATATGGAATGTCTACTAAGAGACCCAAATATCTTTGGTTCTTTTGTAAAGGAAAACAAAAGTGGATGAACATATTCTTAGTAATGTTTCAATATTTTATTTGGAAATGATCTAGATATTTGATGACTACCTATAGTCCTATAGTTTAATATAATTTAGCAAAACTGTAAAGTTTCAGGTTACCAAAAAGACTTTGGGAAGCTATTTTAAACGTTCACTTAGAAACATTAAACTCATTTATATACATTTAATTTATTTGTTTTCAACCACTATGTTAAGATTGCTTATGGTAATTTCATCATATCAAGTTGTTTACTTCCTAAGAAATTTTGTGACAGAGATAACGTGAATTTATCTGACCAATCAACCCAGGTAGAGTGAAAGTTTTCAGTGCTAACTCCAAAGACACACCTGTTTCAATTAAACCACCAACTTTAAGCTGGCTTTTATTTACTAAAAATTTACCCTAGATCATGGGCTTCCCAGGTGACTCAGTAGGTAAAGAATCCGCCTGCAATGCAGGAGTTGCAGAAGATGTGGGTTCGATCCTTGAGTCAGGAAGATCTCCTGGAGGAAGGCATGGCAACTCACTCCAGTATTCCTAACTGGAGAACCCCTTGGACAGAAGAGCCTGGTGGGCTACCGTCCATGCAGTCACAAAGAGTTGGACATGACTGAAGCGACTACACATGCATGCACCCTAGATTATGTGAACTTGAAAATCATTTGGTTTAGTTTTTTTATATTTCTTTAATTTATATGAGTACTTGTTTGTTTTATGCCAATTAAATAGAGCTCTTTTGCAAATTAATTTTAGCAATGCCATACAGAGCTAGAAGAGAAAAAAAAAGTCACACATATATACACGTGTTTAGACACACATGAGCATATATACAGATGCAAACAGAGATCTTATAGTTTTATTTTAAATTTTAGTTATGTATCAGGTGCAATAACCCAAAAGTCAAAAGAATGGATGGATCCAAGTTGTGTTTCTGGCAGATGATCTAGGTTCAGGTTATTTGCTGTAGGTATGAGTCTTCTTAAAGCTGTTTTAGAGCAAATCTGTCTTTCAGAAACTCCTTCATAATAATCAAAGAATGCATTCCATTGTCTCTTGAGAGGTTTGAAATCCTCTTGTTCAAAAGTGACCCCTAAGGTATACTTATTTAAAACAAAGTTTCTTCCCATTGAACAGGACGGGTAACTTACAAAGACAGAAACAGAAAGCAGGTTTTCCCTTGGGCCTTTTAGAATATATTTATCTGTTATAAAAAAAATCTAGGTTGATAGATACTTACGTTTTTCCTTCTAATCTTTTTTTTTGCCCCAGTTAACTTAGAAACAGTAATTAAGTCTTTAGTATTTAAATCTTCAGAGTGCCTGATTTTAAAGGAGCAGGTTTTCAAAAAGGAGGAGAAGAAGATGGCACTGGGGGCAGGATAGGTGCACAAGATGTCTACCCACATGAAGAAAATGGGTGAGGGGAAAAGTAAACCTCAGAAGCCATTTTGTCTTATTTCAATTGTTTGTTCATATCAATTAATTTAGAAATTGTATTTTGCAAAGAAGTGATTGTAGAATTGTGAATATAATTGGAAGACTCCAGGTACCAAGTAAAATAAAGGTGAAATTAAATTACCTTATCTTAGAACTATGACTTTATAATTTAGTTCTGAGAAAAATAAGCTTGAAAATTGAAAGTTCATTATAATGGCCACTGCAGTTCTAGATTAGTTTTGTTCATGTTGGCCCATTTATTTAAAAATGTGTATATGTAGGGCTCATAGTTCTTAAATGTCCCTGAAGGAAGGCTGCCCTTGGAGCATTTAGATGACTGGGATTCTATTTCTCAGGATTTTTCCAAGAACAAAGGAAAATTGCTAGCTAGGCCAATTCCATTCCAAGAGGAGCTGCACCAAAGTGTTAGCACACTTCCAAAAGGGAAATAATTGATTACTTCTCTATGATAAAGCATTGACAGCAGGGACAGAGCCTTGAACCACAAAGGATAAAGCATTTCATGGTCCTGAATTAAACTGGAGAACTCAAAATGCAAAGAGAATGGGCCCAGGATCTGAGAGACTCATCAAACCAGAAGAGGGTGACAAATCAGGGAAGTCATGAGCACAAGAGCTCAGTGCAGGTACCTTGCACAAGTACAGAAGTTGCTTCCTTCCATCCCCACTTCTGACATTATAACTGTCAAATTTAAAAATAAAACATACAGTTATCTCTTCAGTTAAATGAATTTATTTGGAAATAGCCAGAGAAATTGGAACTAAGGAAATACAACTTATAGTAGACCATAAGTAAATCCAAAAAACAAAGCTTGCTTTTATAGAACAAATAGGCAATTGGGAGGGCTTGTTCTAAACGAAGGTTTATTGGAGGAAAGTAAGAGTTCAGGATGGTGAAGATTTCTCATTAGCTGAGCTGTGGTATTTTTCATTGACTGGGCTTATTGCTGGGCAAGAAGAAAATTTTCCTTCCTTTTGTAGTATATAGTATATAGCAAACTGTAGTAGTATAGCAAACTTTTTCCTATTGGACATAAAAGGTACATCTTTTCCTGTTTGGGGGTATTCAATTATGAGTAATAGGGCATGAGCTCCCTCTACAGGGTTTCTCAACTTCAATTTTAGTTAGTTCATTTCAGTTCAGTCACACATGCTTGTCCAGCTCTTTGTAATCCCATGGACTTTAGCATGCCAGGCTTCCCTGTCCACCACTAATTCCTGGAGCTTGCTCAAACTTATGTCCATTGAGATGGTGATGCCATCCGATGACCTCAGCCTCTGTTGTCACCTTCTCCTCCTGCCTTCAATCTTTCCCAGCACCAAGATCTTTTCCAATGAGCTAGTTCTTTGCATCAGGTGGCAAAAGTATTGGAGTTTCAGCTTCAGCATCAGGCTTTCCAATGAATATTCAGGACTGATTTCCTTTAGGATTGATTGGCTTGATCTTCTTGCAATCCAAGGGACTCTCAAGAGTCTACTCCAACACCACAGTTCAAAAGCATCAATTCTTCAACACTCAGCTTTTGTTATGGTCCAACTCTCACATTCATACATGACTACTGGGAAAACCATAGATTTGACTAGACAGATCTTTGTTGGCAAATTAATGTCTCTACTTTTCAATATGCTATCTAGGTTGGTCATAACTTTCCTTCCAAGGAGTAAGCATCTTTTAAATTCATAGCTGAAATTACCATATGAGGTGATTTTGGAGCACCCCCCCCCCAAAAAAAAAAAAAAAAAAGCCTCTCACTGTTTCCATCGTTACTCTTCTATTTACCATGAAGTGACCGGATTGGATGTCATGACCTTAGTTTTCTGAATGTTGAGTTTTAAGCCAACTTTTTCACTCTCCACTTTCACTTTCATCAAGAGGCTTTTTAGTTCCTCTTCACTTTCTGTCATAAGGGTGGTGTCATCTGCATATCTGAGGTTATTGATATTTCTCCCGGCAATCTTGATTCCACCTTGTGCTTCTTCCAGCCCAGCATTTCTCATGATGTACTCTGCATACAAGTTAAATAAACGGGGTGACAATATACAGCCTTGACGTACTCCTTTTCCTATTAGGAATCAGTCTGTTGTTCCATGTCCAGTTCTAACTGTTGCTTCCTGATCTGCATACAGGTTTCTCAAGAGGCAGGTCAGGGGGTCTGGTATTCCCATCTCTTTCAGAGTTTTCCACAGTTTATTGTGATCCACACAGTCAAAGGCTTTGGCATACTCAATAAAGCAGAAATAGATGTTTTTCTGGAACTCTCTTGCTTTTTCCATGATCCAGCAGATGTTGGCAATTTGGTCTCTGGTTCCTCTGCCTTTTCTAAAACCAGCTTGAACATCTGGAAGTTCATGGTTCATGTATTGCTGAAGCTTGGCTTGGAGAATTTGGAGCATTACTTTACTAGCGTGTGAGATGGGTGCAATTGTGCGGTAGTTTGAGCATTCTTTGGCATTGCCTTTCTTTGGGATTGGAGTGAAAACTGACCTTTTCCAGTCCTGTGGCCACTGCTGAGTTTTCCAAATTTGCTGGCATATTGAGTGCAGCACTTTCACAGCATCATCTTTCAGGATTTGAAATAGCTCAACTGTAATTCCAGAAGGCAATGGCACCCCACTCCAGTATTCTTGCCAGGAAAATCCCATGGATGGAGGAGCCTGGTGGGCTGCAGTCCATGGGGTAGCTGAGAGTCAGACACGACTGAAGTGACTTAGCAGCAGCAGCAGCAGCAGCAACTGTAATTCCATCACTTCCACTAGCTTTGTTCATAGTGATGCTTTCTAAGGCCCACTTGACTTCACATTCCAGGATCTCTGGCTCTAGGTGAGTGATCACACCATCGTGATTATCTGGGTCAGGAAGATCTTTTTTGTACAGTTCTTCTGTGTATTCTTTCCACCTCTTCTTAATATCTTCTGCTTCTGTTAGGTCCATACCATTTCTGTCCTTTATCAAGCCCATCTTTGCATGAAATGTTCCCTTGGTATCTCTAATTTTCTTGAAGAGATCTCTAGTCTTTCCCACTCTGTTGATTTCCTCTATTTCTTTGCATTGATCACTGAGGAAGGCTTTCTTATCTCTTCTTGCTATTCTTTGGAACTCTGCATTCAGATGCTTATATCTTTCCTTTTCTCCTTTGCTTTTTGCTTCTCTTTTCACAGCTATTTGTAAGGCCTCCCCAGACAGCCATTTTGCTTTTTTGCACTCTTTTCCATGGGGATGGTCTTGATCCCTGTCTCCTGTACAATGTCACAGACCTCCGTCCGTAGTTCATCAGGCACTCTATCTATCATATCTAGGCCCTTAAATCTATTTCTCACTTCCACTGTATAATCATAAGGGATTTGATTTAGGTCATGCCTGAATGGTCTAGTGGTTTTCCCTACTTTCTTCAATTTAAGTCTGAATTTGACAATAAGGAGTTCATGATCTGAGCCACAGTCAGCTCCTGATCTTGTTTTTGTTGACTGTATGGAGCTTCTCCATCTTTGGCTGCAAAGAATATAATCAATCTGGTTTCAGTGTTGACCATCTGGTGGTGTCCATGTGTAGAGTCTTCTCTTGTGTTGTTGGAAGAGGATGTTTGCTATGACCAGTGCATTTTCTTGGCAAAACTCTCTTAGTCTTTGCCCTGCTTTATTCTGTATTCCAAGGCCAAATTTACCTGTTACTCCAGGTGTTTCTTGACTTCCTACTTTTGCCTTCCAGTCCCCTATAATAACATTATAAAATATAATGTAAATAAATATTTATTTATTTATAAAATAAATATTTTTATTTTACTAAAATATAACTACATTTTAATGTAGTGCCTCATACTTATAAATGTTAGCTATTGTTATTTTCTTGAGTTGTACAGAAAGCCTACTTGGAGAAACAGAATTCATGGATGAGGGTAGAAATGTGGGACTGAGGTAAAGAAACTTCCTGGCCTGGAGGACTAGGCTTCTATTCTTGGCCCGCCACTGGCTTGGCATATGACCTAGGTCAAATCTCTTCCTCTTTTTTTTTTTTTTTTAAATTTTGATTTTGTTTATTTTATTCATTGAAGGATAATTGCTTTACAGAATTGTGTTGATTTCTGCCAAACAGCTACATGAATCAGCCATAGGTACACCTATGTCCCCTCCCTCTTGAAGCTCCCTCCCATCCCCCTGCCCATCCTATCCCTCTAGGTTGTTACAGAGCCCCAGTTTGAGTTCCCTGAGTCATACAGCAAATTCTCATTCGCTATCTATTTTATATATGGTAATGTAAATGTCCATGTTACTGTCTCCACACATCTACCTTTTCCTTCCTCCCCACTTCCATGTTCATTTATGTGTTCTCTGTGTCTGTGTCTCCATTGCTTCCCTGCAAATACTTTCATCAGTACCATCTTTCTAGATTCCATATATATGTGTTAGTATATGATATTTGTTTTTCTCTTTATGACTTACTTCACTCTGTATAATAGTATCTAAGTTCATCCACTTCATTAGAACTGACTCAAATGGGTCCCTTTTTATGACTGAGTAATATTCCATTGTACACATGTACCACAGCTTCTTTATCCATTCATCTGTCAATGGACATCTAGGTTGCTTCCATGTTCTAGCTATTGTAAATAGTGCTGTAATGAACATTGGAGTGCATGTGTCTTCAATTTTGGTTTCCTCAGAATATATGCCCAGCAGTGGGATTTCTGGGTCATATGGTGGTTTTATTCCTAGTTTTTAAAGGAATATCCATACTGTTTTCCATAGCGGCTGTATCAATTTGCATTCCCACCAACAGTGCAACAGGGTTCCCTTTTCTCCAAACCCTATCCAGCATTTATTGTTTGTAGACTTTTTTGATGATGGCCATTCTTACTGGTGTGAGGTGATATCCCGTTGTAGTTTTGATTTGCATTTCTCTAATAGTGAGCCATGTTGAGCATCTTCTCATGTGTTTGTTAGCCACCTGTATGCCTTCTTTGGAGAAATGTATGTTTAGGTCCTTTTTCCCACTTTTTAATTGGGTTGTTTGTTTTTCTAGTATTGACTTGTATGAGCTGCTTGTAAGTTTTGGAAATTAATCCTTTGTCAGTTGTTTCAAGTCCCTTCCTCTTTTTGGTCTCATTTTCCCAAAATAGATAATCTCACTGGTCAAATGAACATTTTGTGAGTCAAACAGATTCTGCACAGGCTGTGCTCATAAATATAGGAAAGATACAGATTAAAGACATACTTCAGGTCAAGTGAAGTTAACTCTGCAGACCAGACCCGAGGAAGAGGACCAAAGAGACCATGAGCTAGTAACCTGACACCCGGGACAACCATCAAAAAGGCAGAAACTGTCTTTAAGCTCTGGGCTCCACCCACTTTCTCTTCTTTTTCCTTTCTTTCCTTTCAGCCTCTGAATATTAACCTGCCTTCTTGCCTCTCTCTTAGCAAATTCTGTTCCAGCCTGTTCAGGGCAGAGGGGCAAAAAGCATTGAATGGAGAAAGATTTCATCATGGGTGAGCTTCTAGTTCTAGTCCCGGCTGTTCTCGGAAACATTCTTGGGACTTCTAATCTCCTTTTTGCTTCCTTGAAGAGGCACCTCCTCTACTGTTCCCTTTCTCTTTCCCTCTAAGTTTCTGCTGCCCTTGTGGATACCTCTGTTAAAGCACTTATCAGGCTGTATTGTAATTGTTTATGTCTACAAGTCTCTCCCAGTAGAATATGATCTCAGATGAGAAGCTGTATGTGTCTATAATCTTAGTGGTATCCAGCTCTTAGCTAAGGGGTCAATGCTTAGTGGGTGTTTGACTGGTGAACTCACTTCCTGCTGTTTTTCTGTGTGAAAGCAGGAGCATGGAGGAGCAAATGAGAGAGAGGGAAGAATGGACTGAATCCTTACCTGCTGCTCCCTTGGTTTTGTAGTTTAGACAAGATAAGTATCTTCTCTGGATCTCTAGAACCTCTTTATAAAATGAAAGGATCAAAGTGATAGACTTTTGAGATAACTTGTGCTTTTTTTAAAATTTATTTTTTGGCTTTTTAATGTATTTACTCAATTATCAAGATCTGATAATAATAGCTGTTAAGTTTTGTCCTTCTCCAGTATATTTGTATTTAAATAAGAATTGAAGGATGTTTTGGCACACAGGATAAGCTGTGATCTTCCCCAATCCTAAATTAGTGGGGTCCAAATGAATGCACTTTTGCTTTGCAAAGGTCCGAAAAATTTAGTGGTCCAGTGGTGACAAAGTATGAATCATTTATTTGATTGTGACAAATCTGCAAAGAACCTTGTTTGTGGCTTTGCGTAATCTAGCTCTCTCTCTCTCTCTCCCCCTCTCTTTATCTCTCTCTCCTTGTCAGCTGGAAATAACTCACCAACCCTCCCTCTCTGCCTTTGTGGCCCCATCCCCTGCTGTGACCATGGAGACTCTCAGCAGCTGTCGGACTACCTTCCTCTCTGATCTGGTGCCCAATGGTTACCTGGTTCAGGTCTTCCCAGGCCACCCTGAGGTAGAAGGCCTGGCCAGGGAGGTAGGGCTGGAGAAGTCTGAGCAGTGTGACCAAGGTGATTTGAGCTCCAGGGAAGAGAATGGTCAGAACAAGAAGAAAATCAAAGTCAACAAGATCTGGGATTTTATGAGTCGTAGAAAAGAGGCCTCCAGTCAGGCGAAGAGACCCCAGTCCATGATTTTACTGGGAGACAGTTCCAGACCATCAGAGTTGAAGCCCAAAGTCACATTAAAAGATCGAATGAAGGCATTCAAAAGGTTGAAGCCTTCGACTGGGGCCTCCAAGAATACTACTCTTAGGAGCAGCAAGGTCCAGGAACCCCAGGAGGTGTCACATATTTACCACATGAGAAAGGCCCAGGAGGCCTCAAAGCCTTTTCGTTATTCCTACTCAGGACACAATGAGGGCCTGGAGCCCTTCCTTGCAGATGTGCAAAGACTGATGCCCAAGAACCAGAAAGTGTTGGCCTTTGATGATTTTGGCATCCATGTGGAGGAGGATCACTGGGAAAAAGAGTCCTCTGAGCAGTCTGGTAGGGGCAGGTGGGCCAGGAGCTACCTGAAACACACATTCCCTGGAGACTGTGAGGCCCCATGTAGATCAGCTGGAGACTCCAGAATCCAGGATCCTGAGTCTGCCATTAAGGCCTCCACCTTAGAAGGGAATGTGGAAAGGGGCTACGAGGAGAGCCTTAGGCACCTGCGTCGAGACAAGGCTGTGCCTTTTGGTAGTGTTGTCAAGTTCTTCAGCAATGTGGCCGAGATGGCCCGCAAGTGGCGTGCATTATCCCGGGAAGAGCTGCAGATGAGCCACCGGCGTGACAAGACCTACTTCATCAGTGGTGGCAGTGAAGCCCTCATCATAGAGGGTGCTGCCTCCCAGGCCTCCTTCCCACTCAGCCAGACCCCTGAGGTTATGGTGTGGGGCAATGTCATTGAGAGGTGCCAGCACTGTCACCAAAAGGCCTCACAAGCCTCATGCACATTTGAAATGAGCATTGAGGGCAAGAAGACTTTGGGCCAGGCCCTTGAAGACCCCTGCACTGCTGCTGCATTAGTCTCAACCTCCACCTCACCTGTCTTTGAGCTCCAGGATGACCCAACTCCACAGACTGGGTGCAGTTGCCATTATGGCCATGTCTTCACCATGGAGAGCTCCTCAGAGGAACTTGATGAAGACATTGAGACTGTGGTCAACATCCTTAAGGAAGATGACAGTGCTGGACAGTCCCCTGAGCCAGGCACCTGTGCCAAGTTAACCACCAAAGCTGTCATGGAGAAGCTAGAAGAGAAGCCCAATGAGATGGAGAAACCAGAGGCCTGCAAGGGGGCCGGGGCATCCATCCAGGGAGGACAGCCCCAGGATTCTGACTTGGATATGAGAACAGCAGGTGCAGACAGAAAAGCCAGCAAGTCCAGTACTGGAGTCCTGGGTACTCAGGTAAGGTGGGAGCTGACTTTCCAAATCACCATTTGAAACATTCAGAACCCCGGAAGCCAGTTAAACTCTCATGCCTTTCCCATTACCCTACCTTCCATCAGAAATGTCCCAGAAGGAATGTTCCCACCAGTCAGTTGCCTGGGAATTGACTCATCCTAAAAATACTGGGCAATTTTTGTCCCTTCATTGGGCTGAACGCCTGCAGTTACATCTCAATTCAACCTTGAACAAAAACTGAAGCTCTGGGAATGCCAGCAGAATGACCAGGGTCATTTAATTATGCTCAAGAGAGCCATAGTCTCCTATTTTCCTTAGCTGTGGGGCATTTCCATGGCTTTGCCACCCTATCCTTCCCCACCAACAGGAGCTGAATTCAGAGACTAGTGTCCAGCAAATCCTCTGGGACTGAGTGTCAGGAGACCTGGATTTGTGTCTCAGTTCTGTTCTCAGTTGTCCATATGACTTTGAGACAAGTCCTTTCATCTTGTTGGACCTCAGTTTCCCTGTGGAGGGGAAGGCGCTTTCTTGGTGTCTGGAAAATCTCTAGGTGTCTTCTGACAACAACACTCTGTTGTTCAGCCTGAAGAATGTAAGTAGAAAACAGCCCAATAACCTTCTTCCAGCATTCATTATATCCAACATCTGTCAGGGTGTAGTCACATTACATTGTTTTCATTTAATTAAAGTAACCTTGTGAGGATGGAGTGATTATCCTCATTTTACCAGTGAAGAGGCAAGCTGAGAGGGGTTTAATGACTTATCCAGAGTCATAGATTGTAGCAGAATTTGGATTCAAATTTTCACTTTTGACTCCAAGTCTGGTGCTTTTGTCTAGTTGTCTGTAGTGTTCCAGGGATTTTACTTGAGTGATGACAAGCAGGTACTCACCATGCCCTCATGCATGGACAAAAAGAAATGTGCTAAAAGTAGTAGGAGGAATGTTGGATAAGTATGAGAAGGGACTATCTGGCTTTGGGACTTAAGAATGTCTTTGTAAGCAGATATTCTGTAGTTTATCCAGATAATTTTATGGCAAAGTGTTTTTTAAGGGTAGCTAATTAAAATTCTTCTTGGTGGTGGTGATGGGAGTAGTCTAGCCTGATAGCTCTCAACCTGTCCTGTCATCTTTCAAATCATACTTTGAGAGAAATTGGGTCCCAGCAGGACAAAAGCAATAAGCCTGCTTTTTCTGGAAGGGAATTAATATGTTTATAAATATTTTATTTTTATTTTTATCATATTTGGTAAGCTTTAAGAATATAAAGATTGGCATAATATTATTAGGAGTAAATTTTATTGCAGTGGTTTTAAGACCAACAATCAAACAAGCAAACAAACATACTTAATGATTCCATTAGCTGATAATTGCAGTTGGAGACTGCATATCTGATGTTACCAGTCACTAGGAAAAGGGTATAGATGAGCAAGCACCTCACTAAGTGGCTGTGTGGACTGGACACAGAGATGCTTTGTAGGTTCTTTAAAAGCATGGGCTTTGGAGTCACAAGGGCTTGAGTGGGATTTTCCTTCTCATCTGTGAAACAGGATAAAACACATCCTATATAAGGGGACTTGTTATGGGGAATCAAATAAGCTAGAGAACCCAGTCTATCACCTTTTGTGACACATTGCAGGTTTCCACAAAGTGGTAACTGTTGCAATTATTAAATTTTGGTAAATTATTAATAATTGTGAACAATATCCAGCCAGGAAAACAATTCAAAACAGTACTGCAGCTGGTGAAGGCTGCTGAACAAAGTGTCTGAAGTCAGGAAACTGGCTTCTTTCTAGTGCCATTTATATCCTTGAATTTGTGAACTTAAGACAGATATTTCCCCTCTATGGGTCTCAATTTCTCCATATGATCCAGAAAATTTGTACCAGATAATTCCTGAGTATCTTTCCTCTTTGCCATTCTCTAGTTTTTTCCTCTCAGCTATTTCTCTGAGTCCAGTGGGAGACCTCTTACTGTGCAGTGGGTTGTTTTGGATTAGATCTCTTTGGCAGGCTTCCTGTGCCCTCTGCTGGTTGCTCAGATATGCTGCCTATCTTTCCTTGGAGTAGTAAACAGCAGCCTAGACAGACGTTGAGGTCCAGGGAATAAGCAAAGTGTATTGGAAAAGCTGCATGCCAGGAAACATTGGTGTAGGACAGGGGTCCTGTTGACCGTCTGATCCAGTCACTCTGTTTTACAGATGATGGGGACACTGAGTGCAACAGGGACAGGATTTCCCCTGATACACAGAAACGGTGAGGCAAGTGGGATATGAGAGTTCTAGTCTAGGATCAGCCACAAATTTCTCCTGACAGACCCCCCTCTCCCTTTGGGTTTTAGCATCTACCAAATCTTCATCCTTCCCAAAGACACCTTGCAGGTCCACTGTGAGGCTAAATTGACATAATGAATATGAAAGCAGTGCATTGTTAAGTAGCAAAGACCATGTGATTACAGTGGATCATTACATGTTAATAAAGGTGAAAAACCCTGCTTGCAGAATGGCTTAGGTCTTTTTGTGTTTCCTAAGGAAACTGCTCGGCTTGCCCCACAATGATGGGGTTTACCTTCAAGGGAATAATATCAGAATGTAGGGATGGGCTTTCTTCAGAGTCCTTAATTTGGAGTTTATCAAGGGAATTGAAACTTCTCTGTGCCTCACTCTTTGTATTAGGAAAACCAGGGAATTGATATTAATTATAGCTAACATTTACGAAGTGCTTATTATGCACTCAGGCACTTACACATATGGACTCATTTCATCACACAACTACCCTCTGAGTCATGGAATGTCTTTAAAATACAGATGATAATAATACTTACTTCATAGGGGTTTTGGGAAGATGAAATGAGTGCTTGCTTATAGTAGTGTCTGGCTAAGAGTCATGGTGCAATAAATGTTAGCTATTTGCATAAGTTATTAAAAACAAGATTGCTACTTTAAAAAGTATTCACAACCTAAGAAGTTGAGAGTTATGTTTTATTTGGGAAATGTTATGTTATGTTATAAATGTTATGTTATATGTGGGAATTTTTAGGACTTCAAACCTGGGAGACAGCTTTTCGAGTATCTCTGGGAGAACTAATCTCAGGAGGCGAGGAGAGGAGCCAGGCTATATAGAAGTTTTTCAAAAAGAGGCAAGTAGTCTGAACATCAAAAGGTTACTGTTAGTTAAGGAAAACCAGATAACCCAAGTTAAGGAATTTAGCAATTTAGCACTTTTCTGTGTATGGGAAGATGCAAGAGTCTGGGTTCACTGAAATCATTCCTTTGATATGCACCTGAGCTATCTGGGCCAGTATCCTGTTTGCACATTCTGAGTTTCTCATGACTCACCAAGGGGAGTGATTGTAGTCTAATGGCTACTAGATGACAGATATTCTTCTTCCTGAGTTACCTTAGTACTCACCAGCTCACATTGGAGGGCTGCAATGGCTGATGACTGTGGCATCCTTGTTTACTGATACGGCAGGAAATATTCCATTCTTCAACATATAACAAGAAGAGACTGTACCTCAAGTCTGGCATTAGCTAACACTTTAGTGAGGATTAGTAGAGTACAAATTGAAGGAAAAAGGAAAAGAAAGATAAGCATTCTTTAGATTTGAAAGGGACTTTGTAGAGTGCTTTTCCATATATAAATTGATTGCAAAACTAATTATCATTATTATTATTTTCATATGATAGATAAGGAACTTGAGCCATGGTTTATGAGAAACAAAATATTGAAGCTGGAAGCAAAATGCCTATTATCAAATTTGTGGTTTGTCAACTGGTATGACAGAACATACAAACACTTGCTCATCAGTTTTCATTAAAGATTAAGACTTTTATTTATTTATACTTTTTTTAAATTTTATTTTATTTTTAAACTTTACAATATTGTATTGGTTTTGCCAAATATCGAAATGAATCCGTGACAGGTATACATGTGTTCCCCATCCTGAACCCTTCTCCCTCCTCCCTCCCCATACCATCCCTCTGGGTCGTCCCAGTGCACCAGCCCCAAGCATCCAGTATCGTGCATCGAACCTGGACTGGCGACTCGTTCCATTTATGATATTATACGTATTTCAATGCCATTCTCCCAAATCATCCCACCCTCTCCCTCAAGTTTAGAATTGTAATATGTGCAATTAAAGCTACAGGGATAGTAAGAAAACTATTTCAGTATTCAAGGAGAGTAGGATGTGTATTTTCAGGAAAAGATGGTATGAGGAATGGAAATGCATTTTGTTTAGAGGAAGAAAGTGATTTTTCCCCTAACACTGGTTATTTCTGTATGGAATGAAAATATGAGACAAATAAGTATAGATACAAAAAATTATGAGAGGTTTGTAAAAAGGAAGCCCTGAGAAAAGAGTTTTGTACAAAGTCAGGCTGGGATTAGATTATGTTTAATTAAGAAAGTGGATTTTGTTACAGAAGGTAGGCAGGTGTAGGCCTAGAGTTTGGTTTTCTCTCTTTGCTAAGAGAACAAAATTTTCTTGGACTGTTGAACTACTTTTGATAACAGATTGTGAGTTTCCTTGCCTTCTAAATGATCTGTATCTGCATTAAAATATTATATTGTCACTTCTGAAAAAATAAGTATTGTTTCATACTGATCTATGATGCTTTTAATATTTGCTTTTTGTTTTTTTTTAATTTATTTTAATTGGAGGCTAATTGCTTTACAATATTGTAGTGGTTTTGCCATACATTGACATGAATCCACCATGGGTGTACATGTGTTCCCCATCCTGAAGCCCTCTCCCACCTCCCTCCCTAACACATCCCTCTGGGTCATCCCAGTGCACCAGCCCCGAGCACCCTGTATCATGCATTGAACCTGGACTGGCGATTCATTTCACATATGATAATATACATATTTCAATGACATTCTCCCAAATCATCCCACCCTCACCCTCTCCCACAGAATCCAAACGACTGTTCTATACATCTGTGTCTCTTTTGCTGTCTTGCATATAGGGTTATTGTTACCATCTTTCTAAATTCTATAAATATGCATTAGTATACTGTATTGGTGTTTTTCTTTCTGGCTTACTTCATTCTGTATAATAGGCTCCAGCTTCATCCACCTCATAAGAACTGATTCAAATGTATTCTTTTTAATGGCTGAGTAATATTCCATTGTGTATATGTACCATGGCTTTCTTATCCATTTGTCTGCTGATGGACATCTAGGTTGCTTCCACGTCCTGGCTATTAAAAACAGTGCTACGATGAACATTGGGGTACATGTGTCTCTTTCAATTCTGGTTTCCTCAGTGTGTATGCCTAGCAGTGGGATTGCTCTGTCATATGGCAGTTCTATCCCCAGTTTTTTAAAGAATCTCCACACTGTTCTCCATAGTGTTCCCACTAACAGTGTAAGAGGGTTCCCTTTTCTCCACACCCTCTCCAGCATTTATTGCTTGTAGACTTTTGGATTGCAGCCATTCTGACTGGCATGAAATGGTACCTCATTGTGGTTTTGACTTGCATTTCTCTGATAATGAGTGACATTGAGCATCTTTTCATGTGTTTGTTAGCCATCTGTGTGTCTACTTAGTTCTTTGGCCTATTTTTTGATTGCGTCGTTTATTTTTCTGGAATTGAGCTGCAGGAGTTGCTTGTATATTTTTGAGATTAATTCTTTGTCAGTTGCTTTGTTTGCTATTATTTTCTCCCATTCTGAAGGCTGTCTTTTCACCTTGCTTATAGTTTCCTTCATTATGCAAAAGTGTTTAATTAGGCCCCATTTGTTTATTTTTGCTTTTATTTGCATTACTCTGAGGTGGGCAGGTGAGTCTTTTTAATATTTCCACCTTGTTGGGAAGAAGTCTCTAGAGTTTCACCTCAGTTTTATCTTATTTCCTTGTTAATCAACCTAATTAACTATCCTAATGTTTTATTTGCATCTGTAAGACCCATTATGGTAAAGCTGGTTTATTTTTTTATTTGTTTGTTTTAAACTAAGGAAGTTCTTAGGTTAGCCATATATATTTGTGTGTGTGTGTGTATATATATATATATATATATATACACACACACACATATATCTCACATACTAGCAAAGTAATGCTCAAAATTCTCCAAGCCAGACTTGAACAGTACGTGAACCATGAGTTTCCAGATGTTTGAGCTGTGTTTAGAAAAGATAGAGGAACCAGAGATCAAATTGGTGACATATGTTGAAGCATAGAAAAAGCAAGAGAATTCCAGAAAAACATCTACTTCTGCTTCATTGATTATGCCAAAGCCTTTGACTGTGTAGAGCACAACAAACTATGAAAAATTCTTCAAAAGATTGGAATACCAGACTTCCTTCACTTGCCTCCTGAAAAATCTATATGCAGGTCAAGAAGCAACAGTTAAAACTGGAAATGCAGGGGTTATTATTCAGCTGCCTGTTGCTCTGGCTAAGCCATGAGAAAAACACCATGGGGAAAGAATAAAAGCAAAATATAGCAATACAGTATAATCTAAACAAAAGTACATCAGGTTTATTAGTTGGGGTCGTCAAGCCCTGCAAAGCTAAGGAAAAATATAGTGTGGACCTTGGAATGCTGGGTCAGTGCCACTTCAGAATGCTGCTTGTGCACACACGAAGATGTTTTCCCAAGGCATATGTGGGTCTATGACCTCCAACTGGGTGATACCACTTCTACAAGAAAATAACAAAGATAGTTCAAATTAATCAGTAAAATAAGAGACGTGACCGGGGATACAGGAGGCTGACTTCATCATAGCATAACAGATACGTTCTGCTTACCAAGACACTAAATAAAAGTGATGTGACTCCAAGGAACGGGGCTCTTGATCCAAGAGGTCTTGAGTCCCTCAGTCCCATCTTTTTAAAGCTTTAATTCTGTCTCTAGCTTCTTTTTCTCAAACTGTGCATCGACCACTTTTGATCCCTACTTGCTGTGCTGACCACAGCAAGTGGTGCCCAACATAGGGCTCCAAAGTGAAGGATAGCTGAGAGCAAAGCTAAAGTTGAAATATCAGTGCAGGGTCCTGAAGAACAGTGGGATGAGGTCTTGAAAATACCCCTTTGCATTAAGTAATACTCTCTCAGGCATTGAAACTGGGGTTAAGCATGGAAAATTCAGAAAGCTCAGAACGATACCGGCCATATATATGCTTCTTAAAGCAGCTTTTAAAAATGAGGGTGAGGGGGTAAAAAAAATAAGTGAAGGCCAGCTATTGGAAGTTTTACAAACCATTAAGAAACATTGCTTATGGTTCCCTTCTCTCAGTACTTTAGATTATACTGTATTGCTATATTTTGCTTTTATTCTTTTCCCATGGCTTAGCCAGAGAAACAGGTGGCTGATTATTAACCCCTGAACCTTACCTGCCTCCTGGTAAATCTGTATGCAGGTCAAGAATCAACTGTTAAAACCAGACATGGAACAACAGACTGGTTCCAAACTGGGGAAGGAGTAAGTCAAAGCTGTATATTGTCACCCTGTTTATTTAACTTTTATGCGGAATACATCATGAAAAATGCTGGGCTGGATGAAGCACAAGCTGGAATCAAGATTGCCAGGAGAAATATCAATAACCTCAGATACACAGATGATACCACCCTTATGGCAGAAAGTGAAGAGGAACTGAGAGCCTCTTGATGAAAGTGAAAAAGGAGAGAGAAAAAGCTAGCTTAAAACTCAACATTCAAAAAACATGGCATCCGGTCCCATCACTTCATGGCAAATAAGTGGAGAAACAATGGAAACAGTGACAGACTTTATTTTCTTGGGCTCCAAAATCACTGCAGATGGTGACTGTAGCCATGAAATTGAAAGATGCTTGCTGCTTAGAAGAAGAGCTATGACCAACCTAGACTGCGTATTGAAAAGAAGAGACATACTTTGCTGACAAAGGTCCATCTAGTCAAAGCTATGGTTTTTCCAGTAGTCATGTATGGATGTGAGAGTTGGACTATAAGGAAAGCTGAGAAGTCAAGAATTGATGCTTTTGAACTGTGGTGTTGGAGAAGAATCTTGAGAGTCTCTTGGACTGCAAGGAGATCCAACCAGTCCATCCTAAAGGAAATCAGTCATGAATATCCATTGAAAGGACTGATGTTGAAGCTGAAACTCCAATACTTTGGCCACCTGATGAGAAGAACTGCCTCACTGGAAAAAACCCTGATGTTGAGAAAGATTGAAGGCAGGAGGAGAAGAGGACAACAGAGGATGAGATGGTTGGATGGCATCACCAACTCAATGGACATGCCTTTGACTCAACTCTGGCAGTTGGTAATGGACAGGGATGCCTGGTGTGCTGCAGTCCATGGGGTCACAAAGAGTTGGACACGACTGAGCGACTGAACTGACTGATATATATATATATATATATATATATATATATATATATATATATATATATGGTGGGCAGGGCACTCCCTGAGTGAGTAAGACTGCCCCCCCCCCCCCACCACCGCTTGTGGGTTCTGCTATCTAGTCCTTCCAGGACACTTGAAAAGGAAGAAGAAAGTCCAAAATGAGTACCACATTAAGGTGTTTCTGAATGCACCAAATTGTGAAGTTGATGCTGTTGCAGCCCCAATTTGGCAACCCACTCCAGTGTTCTTGCCTGGAGAATCCCAGGGACAGGGGAGCCTGGTGGGTTGCCATCTATGGGGTCGCACAGAGTTGGACACGACTGAAGCGATTTAGCAGCAGCAGCAGTTTATTTTCCAGAGAAGACAAGGGCACCCCACTCCAGTACTCTTGCCTGGGAAATCCCATGGATGGAGGAGCCTGGTGGGCTGCCGTCTATGGGGCTGCACAGAGTTGGACATGACTGATGCGACTTAGCAGCAGCAGCAGCAGCAGCACCAGCGGCAGCCGTATATTTTCCTTTAAGACATTATAGTCTATGGATAGTGTAACCTTAATTCAGAATGTGCCCTAGTAAAAGTACAATTGGCTGCCTTTCACCTTGTTTTTCTTAGCCTCTGACTGATTTGGAGGCCCCTACCCCTGTCCTCTAAGCTTAAAGCTGCTTAGTTCTGGTATCCCTCTAAGCTCACTTTCCAAAAGGCTGTGTCCTCCTGAATTGCATAGAATAGTGTTTCACAAATACTTCAAGTCCTAACGCTTAGTACCTGTGAATGTGACCTTATTTAAGAATAGGGTGTTTGTAGATGTAGTCAAGTTAAAATGGAATCATACTGGATTAGAGTGGGCCCTAATCCAATGACTGATGTGTTTATGAATATTGAGAAATTTGTACAATAACAAAAAGACACAAAGAAGACCGTGGAATGATAGATACAGAGGCTGGAGTAATGTACCTGCAAGCCAAGGAATTCCAAGGATTGCTGAGAGCTACCATGAGCTAGGTCCAATAGAAGCAAGGTCCGATGCTCTAAAGAGCAATATTGCATAAGAACCTGGAATGTTAGGTCCATGAATCAAGGCAAATTGGAAGTGGTCAAACAGGAGATGGCAACAGTGAACGTCAACATTCTAGGAATCAGCGAACTAAAATGGACTGGAATGGATGAATTTAACTCAGATGACCATTATATCTACTACTGCAGGCAGGAATCCCTCAGAAGAAATGGAGTAGCCATCACGGTCAACAAAAGAGTTCGAAATGCAGTACTTGGATGCAATCTCAAAAACGACAGAATGATCTCTATTCATTTCCAAGGCAAACAATTCAATATCACAGTAATCCAAGTCTATGCCCCAAGCAGTAACGCTGAAGAAGTTGAAGTTGAATGGTTCTATGAAGACCTCCAAGACCTTTTAGAACTAACACCCAAAAAAGATGTCCTTTTCATCATAGGGGACTGGAATGCAAAAGTAGGAAGTCAAGAAACACCTGGAGTAACAGGCAAATTTGGCCTTGGAATACGGAATGAAGCAGGGCAAAGACTAATAGAGTTTTGCCAAGAAAATGCACTGGTCATAGCAAACACCCTCTTCCAACAACACAAGAGAAGACTCTACACATGGACATCACCAGATGGTCACACTGAAATCAGATTGATTATATTCTTTGCAGCCAAACATGGAGAAGCTCTATACAGTCAACAAAAACAAGACCAGGAGCTGACTGTGGCTCAGATCATGAACTCCTTATTGCCAAATTCAGACTTAAATTGAAGAAAGTAGGGAAAACCATGAGACCATTCTGGTATGACTTAAATCAAATCCCTTATGATTATACAGTGGAAGTGAGAAATAGATTTAAGGGCCTAGATCTGATAGGTAGAGTGCCTGATGAACTATGGACGGAGGTTTGTGACATTGTACAGGAGACAGGGATCAAGACCATCCCCATGGAAAAGAAATGCAAAAAAGCAAAATGGCTGTCTGGGGAGGCCTTACAAATAGCTGTGAAAAGAAGAGAAGTGAAACGCAGAGGAGAAAAGGAAAGATATAAGCATGTGAATGCAAAGTTCCAAAGAATAGCAAGAAGAGATAAGAAAGCCTTCCTCAGTGATCAATTCAAAGAAATAGAGGAAAACAAGAGAATGGGAAAGACTAGAGATCTCTTCAAGAAAATTAGAGATACCAAGGGAACATTTCATGCAAAGATGGGCTAGATAAAGGACAGAAATGGTATGGACCTAACAGAAGCAGAAGATATTAAGAAGAGGTGAAAAGAATACATAGAACTGTATAAAAAAGATCTTCATGACCAAGATAATCATGATGGTGTGATCACTCACCTAGAGCCAGACAACCTGGAATGTGAAGTCAAGGGAGCCTTAGAAAGCATCACTACGAACAAAGCTAGTGGCAGTGATGGAATTCCAGTTGAGCTACTCCAAATCCTGAAAGATGATGCTGTGAAAGTGCCGCACTCAATATGCCAGCAAATTTGGAAAACTCAGCAGTGGCCACAGGACTGGAAAAGGTCAGTTTTCATTCCAATCCCAAAGAAAGGCAATGCCAAAGAATGCTCAAACTACCACACAATTGCACTCATCTCACATGCTAATAAAGTAATGCTCAAAATTCTCCAAGCCAGGCTTCAGCAATACATGAACCGTGAACTTCCTGATGTTCAAGCTGGTTTTAGAAAAGGCAGAGGAACCAGAGATCAAATTGCCAACATCTGCTGGATCATGGAAAAAGCAAGAGAGTTCCAAAAAAACATCTATTTCTGCTTTATTGAGTATGCCAAAGCCTTTGACTGTGTGGATCACAATAAACTGTGGAAAATTCTGAAAGAGATGGGAATACCAGACCACCTGACCTGCCTCTTGAGAAATCTGTATGCAGGTCAGGAAACAACAGTTAGAACTGGACATGAAACAATAGACTGATTCCAAATAGGAAAAGGAGTACGTCAAGGCTGTATATTGTCACCCCGTTTATTTAACTTCTATGCAGAGTACTTCCATGCAGAGTACTGAAGAAGGCATTACTCTTGCCTGGAAAATCCCATGGACGGAGGAGCCTGGTAGGCTGCAGTCCATGTGGTCGCTAAGAGTCGGACACGACTGAGTGACTTCACTTTGACTTTTCACTTTCATGCATTGGAGGAGGAAATGGCAACCCACTCCAGTGTTCTTGCCTGGAGAATCCCATGGACAGAGGAGCCTGGTGGACTACCATCTATGGTGTTGCACAGAGTCGGACACAACTCAAGCAACTTAGCAGCAGCAGCAGCATGCAGAGTACATCATGAGAAACGCTGGACTGGAAGAAACAGAAGCTGGAATCAAGATTGCCGGGAGAAATATCAATAACCTCAGATATGCACATGACACCACCCTTATGGCACAAAATGAAGAGGAACTAAAAAGCCTCTTGATGAAAGTGAAAGAGGAGAGTGAAAATGCTGGCTTAAAGCTCAACATTCAGAAAACGAAGATCATGGCATCCGGTCCCATCACTTCATGGGAAATAGATGGGGAAACAGTGGAAACAGTGTCAGACTCCAAAATCACTGCAGATGGTGATTGTAGCCATGAAACTAAAAGATGCTTACTCCTTGGAAGGAAAGTTATGACCAACCTAGACAGAATATTAAAAAACAGACATTACTTTGCCAACAAAGGTCTGTCTAGTCAAGGCTATGGTTTTTCCAGTGGTCATGTATGGATGTGAGAATTGGATTGTGAAGAAAGCTGAGTGCCGAAGAATTGATGCTTTTGAACTGTGGTGTTGGAGAAGACTCTTGAGAGTCCCTTGGACTGCAAGATCCAACCAGTCCATTCTGAAGGAGATCAGCCCTGGGATTTCTCTGGAAGGAATGATGCTAAAGCTGAAACTCCTGTACTTTGGCCACCTCATGCGAAGAGTTGACTCATTGGAAAAGACTCTGATGCTGGGAGGGATTGGGGGCAGGAGGAGAATGGGACAACAGAGGATGAGATGGCTGGATGGCATCACTGACTCGATCGATGTGAGTCTGGGTGAACTCTGGGAGTTGGTGATGGACACAGAGGCCTGGGTGCTGCGATTCATGGGGTCGCAAAGAGTCCGACACGACTGAGCGACTGAACTGAACTGAAGCATGAGCTAGGAGGCAAGGAAATATTAATCCCTGGAGTCTTCATAGAGAGCATGTCGCTGCTGATACCTTGATTTCAAACTTCCAGCCACCAGAGCTGTGAGAAGAAATTCTGATTGTTTAAGACACTCAGTTTGTGGTGATTTGTCATGGCAGCCCTATAAAATGTATGCTCCTCCAGCTAGAGTTCTGGCCCCAGGTACAGCCTGGAAAGAGATCTAATTAGGCTAATTAATATGGAGGTCTGTTTTCATCCTCACAGAGAATGATGAACCCCTTCTGCAAAATGATATTGAAATTAGTGGACTGTCAGTAATTGTGACCAGAGAAGTGAAGATGTTCAGATCATATAAAGAGGATTTAGGGGCAAGTATCTCCAAAATCTTACTGTAGAATTTGACTTCATGCTCTGTAGGTATCTCCCCCTCCCTTTATCCAAAATCAAAAGAATTAAGTGATGTAGTCCCTTCCATTTCTGGGGCTCAGTGTTTTTTTTTTTTTTTTTTTTTCCATCTGTTTAATGAGAGAGTTTGATTGTATGACCATAAGAGGCTTTCCAGCTCTAACAATTTATGGATCTAGGAGGCAGAGTTAGGATTAAGGAGAATTATAAAAAGCAAGCTTGTGACCATGTCTAAGGATTCATACAGATTTAGTACAGTAACTTGTACCTTCTACTGCTTTATTTTCAGAACTACCCAGTGGCTTTTGTTGTGCCTAAGAATGAACTGACTTTGATAACTTGTCTCAGCCCTTGGAAACTGGGTTACCAATTTGGCACAGAACCTTACCTGTATTGACCTAAAACAAATAGACTGCCAGATATTTCTCCAGCAAAGATGGGTTTCTTGGAACGCCACAAAGAAATACAATTCATGGTGTGCAACTTTGGCAGGCCATGTGCATGTCCTTGCACAGAAAAGGAAGGAGAACACTTTTATACAGGAGAAAAGAAATTTGGGAAGGCTATGGTAAACAAAGAGTCCATGGCTTTTCATTGGCTGAGTCCTTGCCAGGAAAGAATATGAGTCTTTCCTCTTCTTTTTTAGTTTTGCTATTTTTTCCAAACCAAACTTGGCCCACTTACCTGATGGGCAGCAAAGCCAATCTACTGGCACTAGGTTGTGGGGAAGGAAAGTGCTACATCAATTTTCTCTCCCTTGGTTCTTATTTTGTCATAGCAAAGAATTGAAATGACAGACCAGGATAGCTTTGGGAGGCAAGGTTTATTGAAAAAGCAGTACACTCTCAAGACATGAGAGCAGGCCAAACCCTGAAGGAGTGGTCCCGTTCAATTCTGGCTTTCATTTTTATATCCTTTGTTCCCTCCCCTGGGTGGTTCAGTTCAGTTCAGTCGCTCAGTCATGTCCGACTCTTTGCGACCCCATGAATCGCAGCACTCCAGGCCTCCCTGTCCATCACCAACTCTTGGAGTTCACTCAGACTCATGTCCATCAAGTCATTGATGCCATCCAGCCATCTCATCCTCTGTCATCCCCTTCTCCTCCTGCCCCCAATCCCTCCCAGCATCAGAGTCTTTTCCAATGAGTCAACTCTTCGCATGAGGTGGCCAATGTACTGGAGTTTCAGCTTTAGCGTCATTCCTTCCAAAGAAATCCCAGGGCTGATCTCCAGAATGGGCTGGTTAAATCTCCTTGCAGTCCAAGGGACTCTCAAGAGTCTTCTCCAACACCACAGTTCAAAAGCATCAATTCTTCAGTGCTAAGCCTTCTTCACAGTCCAACTCTCACATCCATACATGACCACAGGAAAAACCATAGCCTTGACTAGACGGACCTTTGTTGGCAAAGTAATGTCTCTGCTTTTGAATATGCTATCCAGGTTGGTCATAACTTTCCTTCCAAGGAGTAAGCGTCTTTTAATTTCATGGCTGCAGTCACCATCTGCAGTGATTTTGGAGTCTGACACTGTTTCCACTGTTTCCCCATCTATTTCCCATGAAGTGATGGGACTGGATGCCATGATCTTCGTTTTCTGAATGTTGAGCTTTAAGCCCACTTTTTCACTCTCCACTTTCACTTTCATGAAGAGGCTTTTTAGTTCCTCTTCACTTTCTGCCGTAAGGGTGATGTCATGTATATCTGAGGTTATTGATATTTCTCCCAGCAATCTTGATTCCAGCTTGTGCTTCTTCCAGTCCAGTGTTTCTCATGATGTACTCTGCATATAAGTTAAATAAGCAGGGTGACAATATACAGCCTTGACTTACTCCTTTTCCTATTTGGAACCAGTCTGTTGTTCCATGTCCAGTTCTAACTGTTGCTTCCTGGCCTGCATACAGATTTCTCAAGAGGCAGGTCAGATGGTCTGGTACTCCCATCTCTTTCAGAATTTTCCACAGTTGATTGTGATCCACACAGTCAAAGGCTTTGGCATACTCAATAAAGCAGAAATATATGTTTTTCTGGAACTCTCTTGCTTTTTCCATGATCCAGCGGATGTTGGCGATTTGATCTCTGGTTCCTCTGCCTTTTCTAAAACCAGCTTGAACATCAGGAAGTTCATGGTTCATGTATTGCTGAAGCCTGGCTTGGAGAATTTTGAGCATTACTTTATTAGCATGTGAGATGAGTGCAATTGTGTGGTAGTTTGAGCATTCTTTGGCATTGCCTTTCTTTGGGATTGGAGTGAAAACTGACCTTTTCCAGTCCTGTGGCCACTGCTGAGTTTTCCAAATTTGCTGGCATATTGAGTGCGGCACTTTCACAGCATCATCTTTCAGGATTTGGAGTAGCTCAACTGGAATTCCATCACTGCCACTAGCTTTGTTCATAGTGATGCTTTCTAAGGCCCACTTGACTTCACATTCCAGGATCTCTGGCTCTAGGTGAGTGAACACACCATCGTGATTATCTGGGTCATGAAGATCTTTTTTTGTACAGTTCTTCTGTGTATTCTTTCCACCTCTTCTTAATATCTTCTGCTTCTGTTAGGTCAAACCATTTCTGTCCTTTATCAAGCTCATCTTTGCATGAAATGTTCCCTTGGTATCTCTAATTTTCTTGAAGAGATCTCTAGTCTTTCCCATTCTCTTGTTTTCCTCTATTTCTTTGAATTGATCACTGAGGAAGGCTTTCTTATCTCTTCTTGCTATTCTTTGGAACTTTGCATTCACATGCTTATATCTTTCCTTTTCTCCTCTGCGTTTCACTTCTCTTCTTTTCACAGCTATTTGTAAGGCCTCCCCAGGCAGCCATTTTGCTTTTTTGCATTTCTTTTCCATGGGGATGGTCTTGATCCCTGTCTCCTGTACAATGTCACAAACCTCCGTCCATAGTTCATCAGGCACTCTATCTATCAGATCTAGGCCCTTAAATCTATTTCTCACTTCCACTGTATAATCATAAGGGATTTGATTTAGGTCATACCTGAATGGTCTAGTGGTTTTCCCTACTTTCTTCAATTTAAATCTGAATTTGGTAATAAGGAGTTCATGATATGAGCCACAGTCAGCTCCTGGTCTTGTTTTTGTTGACTGTATGGAGCTTCTCCATCTTTGGCTGCAAATCATATAATCAATCTGATTTCAGTGTTGACCATCTGGTGATGTCCATGTGTAGAGTCTTCTCTTGTGTTGTTGGAAGAGGGTCTTTGCTATGACCAGTGCATTTTCTTGGCAAAACTCTCTTAGTCTTTGCCCTGCTTAATTCCGTATTCCAAGGCCAAATTTGCCTGTTACTCCAGGTGTTCTTGACTTCCTACTTTTGCATTCCAGTCCCCTATAAGAAAAGGACATCTTTTTTGTGTGTTAGTTCTAAAAGGTCTTGGAGGTCTTCATAGAACCGTTCAACTTCAGCTTCTTCAGCATTCCTGCTTGGGTCATAGACTTGGATTACTGTGATATTGAGTGGTTTGCCTTGGAAATGAACAGGGATAATTCTGTCATTTTTGAGATTGAACCCAAGTACTGCATTTCAGACTCTTTTGTTGACCATGATGGCTACTCCATTTCTTCTGAGGGATTCCTGTCTGCTTTAGTAGATATAATGGTCATCTGAGTTAAATTCACCCATTCCAGTCAATTTGAATTTGCTGATTCCTAGAATGTCAACATTCACTCTTGCCACCTCTTGTTTGACGACTTCCAATTTGCCTTGATTCATGGACCTGACATTCCAGGTTCCTATGCAATATTTCTCTTTACAGTATCGGACCTTGCTTCTATCACCAGTCACATCCACAGGTGGGTATAGTTTTTGCTTGGCTCCATCCCTTCCTTCTTTCTGGAGTTATTTCTCCACTGATCTCTAGTAGCATATTGGGCACCTACTGACCTAGAGTGTTCCTCTTTCAGTATCCTATCATTTTGCCTTTTCATACTGTTTATGGGGTTCTCAAGGCAAGAATCTTAAAGTGGTTTTCCATTCCCTTCTCCAGTGGACCACATTCTGTCAAAACCTGAGTGGTACCTGGGGCTTAAATGCTTGTGCCTTATGAAAATGAGGCATGAGCCTGAGACCAAACAGAGAAGCGGATGTGCCAGGCATATTTTCCCAGCAGAAGTCTTCAATGAGTTTCACAGTTCTCCTTTTTTGATTTTTATTTTGTTCACACTCTGTGTGTGTGTGATCTCCTAGTCATCACTTTGTCTGACTGCAATTTTGGAACCTTTTCTTCCTAATCTAACTGCCTAACACGCCCCCCTCAAGAGATGGGAGGCCCAGTTCTTTAGGAGTAGGGACACCAAGATCTCTCTGACTACTTCCTGCTGAACTGGGGTGGCAAGGGGTGTTGAGCCTCTCCCTTTTGCTATTCTTAGGCCTTGGGGTCCTCAGGGTCTGGATAACAGTGTCTATCTAAGGGCAAGTGGTAGATACCATCAGTATTTATCTGTAGTTCTGTGTATCCCCTCTGAAGCATTATGGCATTTTGTAATTCGGTTACCTGGGCAGAAACAAAATGGGTTAAACAATTAATAATGCATGGAGCAACCATGAGCAGAATTAGTATGGTGACAACAGTGATCAGCAGAGGCAGTAGCCAACACCAAATCCCTCCTCTCCAAGAAAAGATCCCAAAGAGGGACTGGAGCCAATCTGGAGGTGCCCCTGCTCAATCATTAAGATCTTAGGTGATTTATATGATCTTTTTTTTTTTTTTTTTTGAACTTTTTGAGAACTGAAAAGCTTTCTTCAATTTTGATTGAGGTGTTAACTCCAAAACAGCAGGTCTCATTCAGAATGGCACAGGTTTCTCCTTGTTCTGCATTCAAAAGATCTATAGCCTGCCTATTTTGGAGTACCACCCCTTCCAAGCTGTCAATAGACTTGTTGAACCTCTAGAGCTGATACTGTGGCTTCCCATCCCTGTTGCATCATTATTGAAATATTAAGCACTGCCCTTGTGAGGAGGGTGATCCCCACAAACCAAAGAGCCCTGTAGCTATAGAATATCCTATCTCCAGTCTTTCCAAGATGGGATTATCACTAATGTATGTGCCTCCTCAACTGGATGGTATATGGTAAGAGGGGAGGTCGCATAAGTGTTGATATGTGACTTCTTTTATTGCCTGTATTGTGCAGATCCTATACCATTTGGTCAGGAGAATAAAGTATAGAGATCTTTGACATAAGAAATGATATCCCATTCCTACAAGGGAAATTCCCACCTAATGGGGGCTGACCTAGGTTGTTAGATTTAGCCCTAGTTGGGTGAATCTGTTCCCTGTGCATCGGATGGAGGCCTGTGCTTGATGGTGATACCCCCATTTTATATACTGTGTCACTATTGAGGGTGATGTTTGGCATGAGGGATGTGTTCGCATTAGTTGACAAATGGTGTTTCAGAAGGTGAGTGAAATAATATTATGAGGGTGTGCATGGACTGGTTAGTGTAGCATGGCCTTATTTCTCATGTATTTCCACAATCTTGGTCAGGGTTTCAGAGATTTGTTCCCCATATATTCCCCAGATCCTCCCCCAATCTCAACTCAGATAGATGTATATAATTGTATGTGGGCATCTGCGAACCAGGCTCCATTATTATTGTTAGGGAAGTTATTGGTTATTGTAGGTCTAATAGCCATACACTGTGCCACTTGTTTTCCAATTTTGGGGAAGAAGGTTCCATTTCCAGCCCCAAGGATTGGTGGCTAGAATTTCACATCATGTAATTCTTTCTGAAGTGTGTCCTGGGAAGCTTTTAGCTTTAGCATATTTGAGTCTAGCAACCCAGAGTTGAGAGGAGTTCAGTAGCTCCATAGTCCAGTTACAATGGGAGGATGAGTTAAGTGCCCCAGTGAAGAGATCACTAGGAATCTTTATGAGTGGTTTTCCATCTCACCAAGGGTAACTCACAAAGCATTTGGGCATGATGCCAGACATTATTTCAACTTCCCTGATCTTTAAGATATTTTTTCCTTCTGAGTTAACTCATTTAGGTTTTGCAGAATTGAGAGTGGAACTTAGCCAATTTCCACTGACTTGTGTTAGGTTGGCAAAGGGTACAGTAATGGCCAATAGAGAGCACTCAAGCAAGTTACCATTGGCACAATTTTGTTTTTTATGGCCAGATCAGGGCACACCCAACAGTTAGACTTGTTCCGGCATTTGGTGACCTTGGTGATGGCCAGTCTTAAAGGATGTATCTATGAATAGCCTAAGCCAGACAGACAAGAAAGAGGTGCCACATCATGGTGTGTAGGGCATGAGGCTTAGACAAGAAAGAGGTGCCATATCATGGTGTGTAGGGCATGAGGCTTATGGGATCTGAGTATAGCAAATATGGAAAGAGTTTCCCTGGGAAAAGCAAATCAAGAGGGTAATTGTAATAAAGTATAAGCAGAGCAGTAGGCTTAACCTGAGAAATTCAGTTTCCTGAATATTCATCTGAATAGCACTAATCTGTAGTCTTGAATAGATATCAGAGGTCTCCCAAGGGTTCGCAGGTGTACTGAGCATCCTCTTTTTCCTTCCACAGCTTGACTCGAGAGTGGTGAATCTAGGAGTTATGTCCTGGTACCTTGACTGTAGGAGTAAAAAAGTAGGGTATGGGACCTTCCATGTAGGCTGAAATTGAGACCCTGGAGATTCATCTTTCTGAACTTTGATTAGCACCTGGGTCCCAAGAGCATACAAAGGTGACTATTTGAGCTCCATTGAGTCTTGATTATTTGCCCATAAGCACATCTCTCACTGAAATTGCCCACTAGTCATAGCATAGGAACAAAGAGCTTGGGATTCTGGGTCTAGAAGGAGGTCATTTACATAGACAAAGTGTCTTCCATATAATGTCTCACAGAGGCTGAGACTGACTTGTTCTCTAGGTGCAATGCAAGTGCTAAGGAGAACTAAAGGTAGGCCTTTCTCTACCCCAAAGAGGTCTCTTGGATTCTTTCTTATTGCTATTTTAAAAAATTGGTTGGCTCTCTCTACTTTTCCTGAGGACTGAGGTCTCCAGGGACAGTGTAGATAATAGTTTATACATAGAGCTTATTTTTTTGTTTGTTTTTATTTATTTTTAAAAAATTTATTTAATTGGAGGCTAATTACTTTACAAAATTGTAGTGGTTTTTGCCATACATTGACATGAATCAGCCATGGGTGTACATGTGTTCCCCATCTTGAACCCCCCTCCCACCTCCCTTCCCATCCCATCCCTCAGGTCATCCCAGTGTGCCAGCCCTGGGGACCCTGTCTCAATGCATCAAACCTGGACTGGCGATCTATTTCACATACGATAATATACACGTTTCAATGCTATTCTCTCAAATCATCCCACACTTGCCTTCTCCCACAGAGTCCAAAAGTCTGTTCTTTACATCTGTGTCTCATTTGCTGTCTTGCATGTAGGGTCATTGTTACCATCTTTCTAAATTCCATATATATGCATTAATATACTGTTGCAGTACCCGGGCTTCTCATTGCAGTGGCTTCTCCTGCTGCAGAACACGGGCTCTAGGGTGCCTGGGCTTCAGTAGTTGTGGCACATGGGCTCAGTAGTTGTGGTTCCTAGGCTCTAGAGCATAGGCTCAATAGTTATAGTTCACAGGCTTAGTTGCTCCATGGCATGTGGGATCTTCCCAGACCAGCGATTGGTAACTCGGATGGTAAATAATCTGCCTGCAATGCAGGAGATCCTTGGCTGGGATCCCAGGGATTTGATCCCTGGGTGGAGAAGATCCCCTAGAGAAGGGAATGGCAACCCACTCCAATATTCTTGCCTGGAGAATCTCCTGGATAGAGGAGCCTGGTGGGCTATAGTCCATAGGGTTGCAAAGAGTTAGATATGACTGAGCGACTAACAGTTTCACTTCACTTGATAGGAGAGGACTCTTCTTCTTGTTGGGCTCTGCTATCATTACAGGTCCTAAGAGCTCCCCGTTTTGATCTCTGGAATTTATTTATTTTAATTTTTTCTTTTAACTTTTAATTTTGTATTAGAGTATAGTCAATGTTGCAATAATTTCTGGTGAATAGCAAAGAGACTCAGCCATACATATACATGTAGCCATTCTCCCCCAAACTCCCCTCCCATACAGGATGTCTAATGAGGTGGATGAACCTAGAGCCTATTATACAAAGTGAAGTAAGTCAGAAAGAGAAAGACAAATACTGTATATTAATGCATATATGGACTTTATTTAATTGAAGTTTTTATTAGGTTTTTACACTTGTTCCATCCAAATTGTTAACTTCTCTCCACATCCAGTCCTCTTAGGGATGAATAGTACAGGTGGAAGAAACCTGTAATATGTTCATGTGACTTAGGAATATTGAGGAGGAACTTTAAGAATGTCAGCTCAAGGAACTATTTATCTTTTCTGGTCTGTAGTCAGATAGACCTAGAAAATCCCATGAACGGAGGAGCCTGGTAGGCTGCAGTCCATGGGGTCGCTAGAGTCGGACACGACTGAGCGACTTCACTTTCACTTTTCACTTTCATGAGTTGGAGAAGGAAATGCCAACCCACTCCAGTGTTCTTGCCTGGAAAATCCCAGGGACGGGAAGCCTGGTGGGCTGCCGTCTATGGGTTGCACAGAGTCGGACACGACTGAAGCGACTTAGCAGCAGCAGCAGCAGCAGTTAGATAGACCTACAATTCAGTAGTTGTGAGACCGTGGGCAACTCATTTATTTTTTCTGACCCTTGGTTTCCTTATTGTAAAATGGGCTACTAGCTACCTTATGGAGTAGTTATGAAGACTGAATGAGACAATATGCATAAACATAGTAGGGTATCTAATACATAATACTGTGCTATACAGTTATTTCACAGATGTTACTTACTTCCCTCTTTTTCCACTTGGAGGTCAGGATTTTGGAAAAGAAAGAAGGATTGGGATTTAAAACAGATGGTTATGTTGATATCAAAGGAGAGGACTTGGTCTTAGCTAAAATATGCTTCTGGCAAGAGAAAGTTTCTCTCTTTCAATCATTGTCTCTCACTCTCTCATTCTCATTTTTGTGCTTTATATGCATTATCTCATTTTTGAATCTTAATTCTACAAGTTAGGTGTTATCACAATCCCTTTTATGTAGATGAAGAAACTGAGACTTAGATAAATTAACTTGCTCCAGGCCTCACATTGAGTAAAGGTTAAAGTTTATAGCAGGTGCAGAATCCTCACTTCCTCCATCTTAATACTAACCAAACACACACAAAATGCTTAAGAAAGAGTAAACATATAGATGCTATTTTCTTTAAATAAGTTAATTTTCCTTTTCAACACTCCTTGATGTCTTTTAAGCTCTTTGTAGTTTGATCTTTGATCACATTTATTGATAATACATAGTGACCCTGCCTGAATTTGGAGGCTGGATCAGATGATATTTCAGATTGGAAGTTCTTCTGTTTAAGCAAAGTGTTGGCCCACACCCCAACCCCATGAGTAACTGATCCTGAACAGTTTTCTTTGCAGACTTTCTTTCCCCCAGCTGAACCATCACCAAGGACTGCACCACTCAAAATCCTTCTGGAAAAATGCCATTCTCTGTCTATCTCACAGAGCATCCCCATGGAGCTGGATCAAGTGGGTTGGAGGAGATCCAGGAAGCTTTGCACAGGTATGGCTTTTATGCCCTTTTTTTCTTGAGGTGGGATATGCTTGGCAGGCCTCATGCACAGACAGATTGTGTTGACATTATCCTACTTCTGTGACAACCCTTCCCCCACCCCCACCCCCCCGCCCCGCCCAGTTCCCTAGTTCCCAAGTCCCTCATTGGCACTTGAAAATTCACATTAGCAATGACAAGGTATAGATTTTTCCCTCTCCATGCTCTTCTTTTCTTATTTGGGGCCTTTAATATCAATACACTCAAATATCTTGCTAAAGCCTTCTTTTCCCCTCAAGGCCCTCTGTACCCAGTACCTTCCAGGTCTCATAAACTCTAGTTCCCCCTCTTCACCATTTTCATAGTACTCCTATATACACCTTCCTCCTGGCCTCAAATGGACCAGTCCCATTGTTCCCATCTCCCATGGTGTCATTCTAGCCCTGTCTCTTTTGCATCTTGCTTAAACTTACTCTCTGTGGGTCCCAGGTCATCCCGTGTTTTGCTGACCACTGACCATGGAAAGCCCCTCAAGGCTCAAGGCAACTTCATTTACCTCACTCAAAACACAGAGATTTCCCCCAAGCAAAACCAGTTACCTCCTAGAGCTTCAGGGTATATCCTTCCTAACTCAGGCCACTGACCCTGCCTGCTAGACTGTTGTCACTTGCAAGTAAAGCTCCATCTTTTGGTACAAATGGGAGAATCCATGCTCTCTTACCCATTGGCCTTAGACCACACCCTAACAGTCTCCTAGCAGACCCCACCACCAGTCATTTTACAGCAATATAATTTGCATGAATACTAAGGATACACAAGATTTCATAACATTCCTTTCCAAAGTTTTCTATAGTGTTACAAGCTCTGGGAACCTTGATCCTACTTCTCTGTGAGCCAAAGATTCCCTCAATCCCAAAGGATCTGTAGCTGCTCTGAACTGGCCACATCTTTTTTATCTTCACTTCATGTGTGGAGAACATGTGGGATGCTTTGACTTGGAGCTTATTTCCAACCCTGTGATTCCTTGCCAGAATTCTGTGAAGTTAGGAGCCAAAGAAATTGCAAGCTTGGGTCTTTTGTAGCATCATCTCCCTCAGAAATCCCCAGAAGCCAGCAAGGTGGTGAAAGGAAAGAGTGAAGAATTCTGAACGGAGATAATCCTTCACTGTCAAAATTAGGAGGGTCCTTATAGGTTTCTCAGTCCTCTTGATCTATGAATGGGGAAATAGGCTGATACAGGGAAAGGGACCTGTTCAAGGTCATAATCAGTTCATAACAGAGTTAAGACAGGACTTCAACCTCCTAACTTTCAACATGTCAGAATGTGATTTTACTACAGTTCTAGAACAAAGTCTTAAACATTGGAATTACAAGCTTTGATTACTTTCAAGCTCATCTGTACTGGAATAATAAGTCACCTCCTTCCCCTTAAAGAAGATGGCAAGTGGGACACAAATCAAGTCATCAAAGTGGCAGCAGATGCCTACCATAATTTCTAAGTCCTCTGCCTGAGAATAAGGCATGCTCTCATAATCCCCTGGGAGATTAGGCCAGGGGTATAAAGCAGGGGATATGGTCAGAGCTGTTTCCTTCCTCTCTCCCTCTTAGAAAATGAGCCCAACCCCTTAGCAATTCAGAAGCTTTTTAGCAGCTGCTCCACTCCACTGCCGATTGCATCAGAGTGCCCCACCCCCACCATGCTCCTGACTGCTAACAGCAAATAGCAATCACTCAGGGAGAGTCTGGCAAATTCAGGATTAATAGCTACCTTGAGGACTGTTATGGGCTTATTTATAAGCTATGGGTGGGAAAATGTACCCCTGAGTTTGGCACTTTCACCTTAGGGATATAAGTGGCTCCCATGTTTTCAAGGTCCCAAACAGACACTTGGGTTAAAAATATCCCTAGGAAGGAGGATGATATCAGGATCCCATTTGGGAAGTCTGTTTCAGCTCCTCTTACAACCCTGACTGTGATAGCAATGAGATCCAAGGATCCCATTCCCACTATGTTTAGTACCTGTTTTACTTCCATATTGCTCAAGGCCTGAAGGACTTCAGTTTTTTTTAGTGCTCAGTCTCTGTCCTTACATGTTTCTCTATAAACACTACCAGTTCCTTCCTCTTGGCTTCTAATCAGGAGTTTCCTAAGGCAGACTATTATAGTGGAAAGAATCAGCTTTGAAGTTGAACAGACCCAGGTTCAAATTACTATTCCACCACATTGTGCAAGTTGCATAACCTCTTTGCACCTCAGTTTCACCATCTGAGGAATGAGATGCTGGATAACATCTGACTTATGGGATCATTGTGAAGAATGAGTGAAACAGAATCTATGAACATTCCTGCCACAGTTTCTGGCTTGCAGGGTGCTCAGTGATGGCAGTTTTCTTCTTCCCACTGCTCTCTACCAGTTCTGAATACCCAAGGACTTACCCCACATACACACTAACAGACATTACTATGGGGCCCAATCTGAATTTGCTACTTCCTCTGATTGTTCATTCATTTTCTCATTCACTCAACACATATTTATTGAACAAAACTAGAAAGTCAATGGAGTTTGCTCTCCAATAGCCTGTTGTGCTGGAAGGAGCAAAAATTTTGAAATCAGACATACCTGGATTTGACTCTTGGCTCTGTCACTTATTAGCTATGTGATGTGGAATAAATCACTTTACTACTTTGAGACTTAGTTTTCTTATCTGTAATGTTAGGGTAATAATTTGAACTTCACAAGCTCAAAGCAGATAGCAAACATAAAAGTGCTTTATAAGCTCTGAGGTGCTATACAACTAGATGGGAATGATAGTAATAGTAATAACAATAAACAAGTTAAGAAATAAGAGTTATGTCTTATACCTATCCAGGGCCCTTACATAGTTGAATATATATATATATATATATATATATATAAAATATATAACACATATAATATAACACTCAGGTGTTAGAAGACCTGAGTTCTCTTACAGGTTTTCTCTTTTTAAAAAAAAAAAAAAATATATATATATATATAAAATCAATTATATTATGATAATATTGTGTGTGTATATATATATGGCAATATTGGAAGTCGAGATTTACTTTCTAAATGAAGTATTGAAAAAGTGGAAGTGTTAGTCGCTTAGACATGTTAGACTCTTTGTAACCCCATCAACTGTAGCCTGCTAGGTTCCTCTATCCATGAAATTCTCCAGGCAAGAACACTGGAGTGGGTTGCCATTCCTTTCTCCAAGGGATCTTCCTGACCCAGGGATTGAACCAGGGTCTCCTGTATTGGAGGTAGATTCTTTACCATCTGGGCCACCAGGGAAGCCCAAATGAAGTGTATGTGTGTGGCGGGGCGGGGGCGGGGGGATGCTTCCTACTTGAAAGGGCCAGAATTCCAGAGCAGACCCTATGCAAGCATTACCCTTATGCATATCACCCCACATATTTGCTGAGCTATGCTCAAACCTCTTGAAGCTTGACTGACTCAGAAGCCCTTTTGGCAATGACAATCAAATAATTTCCCACTGAGGATCTATCCCTCCCAGTAGGGATGACTTTAGGTTCATATTGATCTAGAGTGTTGGAAAGTATAGCAAGAAGAACCTAATGCCACTCAGTTAAATGGCTCTGGGGCAGTTGTAAGCAATGCTAAGCAAGACACTGGCTGCAGCAAGGTAACAACAAACTGATATATCTTTATCTATTATTTTAGTATATCTGTGGTGAAGGTATCCTTTAGCCATGCTTAATGACTGAGCCAGGTGTTAGAAGACCTGAGTTCTCTTACAGGTTTTCTTTTTTTTTTTAATTGAAGTGTAGTTGATTTAGAGTATTATGTTAGTTTCACGGGCATGTCATAGCAATTCAGTATTTTTGTAGATTATATTCCATTACAGGTTATGGGTTAGATAATAGGTATAACTACCTATACTACCTAGTATATCCTTGTTGCTTGTCTATTTTATATATAATAGTTTAAGTTATTAAAATTTTCATTTTTGAAGCCAATAATTGGGCAAATTCCAAAACAGTAGCAATATAGACTATTTCACAACATTTTAACATCTACTTAGCAGTCCATTTTTGCATTTTGTCTCCTCTAAGCAAATACACTAGATTAAAACAACAGTGCCCTTAACCCCAAGTTCAGTGCCTGAGTATTTCCAGTATTTATTTTGAGCACATAATAAAGCAGAGGCAATTACTTTTCTTGAAGATTTTATTTCCATTCAGAGCTTAGCAATTACTTTAGCTTCACATTATTCTTTTATAAATGATAACCAAATAGCCTATATAAGTGGTTAAAATCATAAAACTATTGTAAGCCAAGTCGATGGTATATATATAAAGTTAAAATGACAACTATACTGGTACATATTTGTTTTGAACCCTACTAAAATATACCAAAATAACAAGCTTTAGTAAAGAATGAGGTCCTTGGATAGACAGGGGGATAAAGAGTTATATCATCAAAAATTATTAGGGAAACTGTAGGCAAAAAAAATTATTCTACAGTTTTAACCAAGTAAAGGAGGAAAGAAGAGTACAACATCGGAGTGATAACAATTCAGGAAAACTCATTCACCATCCATCACAGACTTGCTCACCACATCAAGAGCACAGCACCAGGCTCTTCAGGCATTGCTACTCTCCTACTAAGTTTCTTTATGTGGAACATAAACCTACATTTATGGTAAGAACAAGATTTTATACTGCTCTTTAATCTCACAGCAAAAAAACAGGAAAAATTTGTTAGGGACAGACTGAACCTCAGACCATGTCTGTCAGACCGTGTATGTCTGTTAATCTCATACTCCTAATTTATCCCTCTCCCCTTAACTCTCTTCTTTGGCAATCACAAGCTTATTTTCTATATCTGTGAGTCTGTTTCTGTTTTGCATGTTGATTTACTTCTTTTTTTCTTTTTTAGATTTTACCTGTAAGTAGTAGCATATAGGGAGAAGGCAATGGCAACCCACTCTAGTACTCTTGCCTGGAAAATCCCATGGAAGGAGGAGCCTGATGGGCTGCAGTCCATGGGGTCACACTAGTTGGACACGACTGAGTGACTTCACTTTCACTTTTCACTTTCATGCACTGGAGAAGGAAATGGCAACCCACTCCAGTATTCTTGCCTGGAGAATCCCAGGGGCGGGGGAGCCTGGTGGGCTGCCATCTATGGGGTCGCACAGAGTCGGACACAACTGAAGCGACTTAGCAGCAGCAGCAGTAACATATAGTACATTCTTTCTTTGACTTATTAGACTAAGCATATTATCCTCTAGGCCCATCCACATTGCTGCAAATGGCAATATTTCATTATTTTTATGGCTTCAGGGTCTTTTGTGGTTCCACATACATTTTGGGAGGGCTTCCCTAATAGCTCAGTTGGTAAAGAATCTGCCTGCAATGCAGGAGATTCCAGTTCAATTCCTGGGTCTGGAAGATCTGCTGGAGAAGGGATAGGCTACCCATTCCAGTATTCTTGGGCTTCCCTTGTGGCTCAGCAGGTAAAGAATCCACCTGCAATGTGGGAGACCTGGGTTCAATCCTTGGTTGGGAAGATCCCCAGGAGAAGGGAAGGGCTACCACTCCAATATTCTGGCATGGAGAATTCCATGGACTGTATAGTCCATGGGGTCACAAAGAGTAGGACATGACTGAGCAACTTTCACTTCACATACATTTTGGGATGATTTGTTATAGTTCTGTGAAAAATGTCATGAGTACTTTGGTAGGGATTACTGTAAATCTGTAGATTGCTTTGGGGAGTATGGCCATTTAAACAGTATTACTTCTTCCAATTCCAGAGCACTGGATATCTTTCCATCCCTTCTTTCATCTCCAATTTCATTCATTAATATTTTATAGTTTTCAGAGTGTAGGTCTTTCAACTCCTTGGTTAAGTTTACTTCTGCATAGCTTTATGTGATTTTTAAATGGTACTTTAAAAAATTTTTCTCTTTCTGATATTTCTCCCCATTACTGGAATCACTTGAGCAGAACCTTACCTCCCATGCCTCATTCACCTCAGTTCTGGTGGTTCTGAGTGGTATACTAGGTTGACCAGCAGCCAGAACCTCTCTAAAAGAAGCTGCAGTCGGTATTCAATCTAAAGGGTATTCTTTTACCACAGATAACTTGGACCAGGGCTCCAAGACACTAGAAACCTGCAAGAACATTGGTGGATACTTCAAACCTCAGGGACCAGGAACTGAGCATATTAATGAGGTAAGATCTGTTTTCTTAGTTCCTTTGGAACTTACTGGGCATCTAAGACCATTTATTTTCTCTAAGCTTTCTTTTTATTAGACAAAATGCAAATATTAGAGCTTCCAGTATGTGGAATGGAGACAATTTTTTAAATTGTTTTAAAATGGGTTTATTTTATGACTACCAAAAAAAAAAAATTCGGAGCATTAACCTTTTCTCCCTGAGGTTAATTTTCCTATGAGATAAATTGAAGACTTTTTATGACTTCCACACACCCTGCTGCTGCCAATGTATTTGGCTGCCTTTCCTGTAGCAGACTGGATGGTGGACTGTGAGATTTTTAAGGCATATGTGATTTGATTTACTTTTATTATACCCTCTGGGTTCATGATCATCTTCAGTGCTAACTGGTGGCATGTTTATATGCATTTCCCTGGAGAAGATGTTTTATAAATGCAGATATAATACCTGATGCTTAGGAATTCAGAGGCTTCTCTACCTCCATGTCTTCATATCCATGTCTGTTGAGTACTTAGGTGAGTGTAGTAAGTGTAGGTTTTTCTTGTTATATCTCTGTGCATGTGCATGCTTGTTCATATATATCTATTAATATACATGCATCTTTGTCCACCTACATATCTGAATTAGAGTACTTCTCTTATGCATGTATGGTTTTCCTTGAGCATGACTACAATGTGTTTTTTTAACTGAAGTTTTTGTTTGTGTGTGACCCCCTTTGTGTCCTCCCTTTCTATATATCTATATCTCTCTATATCAACATATTTTTATCTGAGTTTATCTTTGGGTATTTTGACATTTGATACTTTTTTGTATGCATTTGTATCTATGGGCCTGTTAATTTGCATCTTTTTGGTTGAGGTGTGTGCAGATATCTGTTTTCTATTATGTCTCTATGTCTGCATGAGTCAGTCTATGTGGGAACAAGTATCTACAGCTCTGTGGTTAAACCCTGGTGAGAAATTACAGCTAAAATGCAATCCCCAGAGATATCTGGCCTAGTGACTTAGCTTTCACTAATCATTACCCTCAAACTTGAATATTCTTGCTCAGAAATAGACATCTAGTCACAGCACTTCAAGCCTGTTTCATGACAAAAACTCTTGGTCAGGGAGAGGTGTCATGAAGTTGAGAGTTTTGTTTTGTTTTGTTAGTTTGGCGGTTGCAAAGTATGGCCCAGAGGAAAAGTTCTATGGCACTTGGCTTGCCTTCTATTTGCTGCCTCTGCACACTTGCTTTCTTGCCAGCCTTCCCTCACTTGAGTTCCTTGGTCCAGATTCAAACTGATTCATTACTCCTAATACAAAGGGCATCAACAGACAAATCTGAACACCTGTTTTCATTTCAGCCAGATCTCCATGCTGGTCCTCTTTTTACTCAGAGAACAAATGATCAGCATACTTCTAATCAATAGTTTTTGTATGCTCAAAGGCAACAACTAGTCATGTGTGATAAGGCCCTTGCTTTGAGGAAGCCAGACTTTGTATGGCCTCAGGAAATGAAATCCAGGGAGGTGGTTCCAGCAGGATAAAGTGTCCAGACTCAATGATTAAAAGGAATGATGGAAGTCACCAAGAAAGCCTTGGGGAACTCTATGGCATTCACAATACTTGAAATACTTAAGCAATTGTTTTTGTAGTCCTGGTTCATCCTTGGTCTTTTTATGAGAGTAATAATAGTAATAAAAATGGCTTACATCAAATGGTCTGGATTCTCAGGAAGAAAGGAGCTTTCAAGGCTAGAAAGATAATACAGTTAGATGTAGTATAATTAACACAGACTTGATAATCAAGACACCCAAGTCCAATACTGGTTTTGCTAATGTTAGCTAATCTTAAGGTTGTTTAAGATCAACTTGAGACTTTTTCTCTGACTCTGTTAAATAGGGGCAATAATACGATGCCTTGCCCTCTCAGGATATGAGGTTCCAAAGAGATGATGGATATGGCTGCATTTTAAAAACTTTAACACATATTATTGTGATCAGAATCTCTACTCTGTAAAAAAAAATTCACCAGATCCAGAGACTGCCTATAACCTAGAGTCAGGAGAAACACATTGGATCCTGAAACTTAAAGCTCATCCTCCCCAACTCTTCTACACTACTTTCTCCTCATCAACTTATTAATAAGAGAGAATCTAGAGTATTTTGGTTCAGCTTTATGAATATATAATTTACTCAAATTAAAACTCACCAAGTTTAAGTATGAAATTTGAGGCAGTTTGAAAAATATGTATAGTCACATAACCACCAACACAATCATGATATAGAACATTTTATCACCCCCCAAAATTTCCCTCATGTACCTTTCTATTCCATGCTGTCCTCCCACTCCCCTGGCAGTTACTGATATACTTTTGATCTCTATAATTTTGCCAGAAGTTTTGAACCTGTGATAATTAATTTGTCCTCAAAAAGTTGTGAGGACAGTAATGATCCCTATTCTGAATCTTGCAGGGAACTGAAATGATTTTTTCTAAGTCACTCATTGTATTTGTTTATTCATTAATTTCTTCATTCAGAAGACAGACTATGTGCCAGGAACTGAGCTGGGTGCTTGGATACAGAATTTAAAAGACAAGTATGCTCTCAAGGAATCCATGGTCTAATTAGGAGAGAACAATAAACCAGTGAGGAATCAGATCAGTGGGATACATCCTAAGAAAAAAACGATCAAGCCCAAGTTTGTAAAAGAAGTGCTTCACTGTTTGAAAAAGTCAAGGAAACAGATTAGATCCTGAATCCCAGAGGAGGTGTTCTTTGAAAAATGATCAGAAGTTCTGAAAATGGTGTGTGTGTTTGGAGTGGGTGGTGAGAGGTATGGGATTGTTGTGAAGACAACAATCAGCACGTCATGCATGGGAAACTGTAAGATGGATGGATGGGGAGGTGGACATCCTGGAAAATTTAAAAAGAGTCCTAAAAGGCAGGAGTACTAGTGGGCTTGATAATAACCATGACATCAAGTTGGCAACTTTTAGGGAGTGCCAGAGTGACAATTATCTTCTGAAACCCTGGGGTATTGGGGCTTTCAAGACTGGAGTTGGACAAAAGTTCAGTGTTGAGAACAGATTTCCTTGCTCCGAATGCAAAGATATATTATCTCAGGACCTGGAGGATCCTGCAAGTTGCCATTTGCATTTTACCAAGAGCACAAGATCAGTAGAGGCTATATTCTTCTCAGCCCACTTTGGCTACATACTCAATATTATGGGAGCTTCAGTTTGTGGGAAACTCAGAGCTGGGAGTGATGTGTATGTCATGAAATTGTTATGCTGCCAGCATTGCTGTAGCTGACTATGAACTTTAGAGACTGGTGAACCTCACTCTACCAGAAGCTAAAATATTTCTTGAAGGAAAAGCTTTCCTCAGAAATTGGGCTCTGGAGTCAGACAGGTAGGGATTTCCATCTCCATCCTGGCTTGGATAAGGACCTGAGAGGGTTTTTTCCCCTCCTGATACAAACCAATTCTGAAGAGACCAGCAAACAGAAGAAGCTAAAACAGAGGGAACCTCCTTGGAAGTGAAAGGTGCAATAGATTAAAACCCTGTAGTTAGTACCAACTACATAGGATGGGGCCTATAGATCTTGAGAAATATAAGCCGGATCAAGGAACTATCCAAAAATGAACTGACCCCACACTTCCCACAACAACACCAGAGAAAGTCCGAGATGTATTTTTACTATTGTTTTGATCTATTTCAACTATCCAGAAAGTGTTGAACTATTTTTGATGAACTTGTTTCCTACACTGTGGCTACATGGCCACTCTAGGCAGCCTAGCCAGTAGAACAGAACCAATACATAAATGTATTTAATCACGTACATAAAGAGATTTGTTATGAGGAATTGGTTCATATAATTGTGGAGGCTAGAAAATCCAATCTACAGACTGCACCAAGTGGGCTGAAAACTCAAGGGAAGTCAATATTCCATTTAGAAGGAGGAAGAACTGAAGTTCCAGTTAAAATCTAAAGGCAGTGCACTGGGAAATACTCTTTTGCTTGGGGGCTTCTATCTAGGCCTTTAACTGATTAGAAGAGGCCCACACATATTATAGAGGGAAATCTAATTTACTGATTAAAAAGTTAATCTAGTGAAAACATTCAGGAAGAAACATTCACACAAACCTACTTAAAACAAAATGAGAAGGAAATAGTCATGATAATTATGGTCCTCATTCCTATAACTGGTCACATAGTCATAGCTAGTATTCATAACCACATTCTTCCACTGTCCATTCAGTATTCCCTTTACTCTCAACAAGCACCTCAGCTGGCTGTAGTTCTTTGCCTGACAGAGTGACCCAAACCTTCATTTCTGAAAAGTCCAGGTCATTAGCAGTCCTACGTGGCTTGGGTTGTCATAGTTTTCCACTGACTTTAATCACTGGCATGGTAATAGTAAAAGATGCCATAAGGGATCTCATGTATTCCAGACATGCTCTTCCTTACTTCCATTGTGAAGTAACAGTCCAATTCCTCCTTGATAGTCAGGCATGATCACCCCAACCAGCACAGTAAATCCCATATTTGCCAATTGATTTAGAGACAAAATTTTGAGGACCTAAGTAGAAGTCCTATATGTGTGCTATGAAATCCCAGATGAGTTACATCTGACTAGTGGTAGAGGGGGCAGAAGAGAATCATGTAAAATTTCATGGACTGCTCACTTTTGAGCTGGGCTTTTAAGGACCCTCTAGAAATTCAGTGCTGACTTAAACCAAGGATATCCTCAAAGGGAAGATACAAGGCCTTTGAATGAGAAACTGCTATGTGCTCTGCCCTAGCCAAAGCATGTAAAACACATGCTTAGTTAAACTGGGAAATCAGAGAAGGTGGAACTCAAGTTACTTTCTTACCTGAAGCCAGTGTTCTACACTCTGTCCTTTCTCCATCTCTCACAGTGTTCTCTTTATTTCTTAATTTTTATTTTTAATTAATTAATTTTAATTAGCATACCAAGGAAACATTTCATGCAAAGGCAGGCTCAATAAAGCACAGAAATGGTATGGACCTAACAGAAGCTGGAGATATTAAGAAGAGGTCGCAAGAATACACAGAAGAACTTTTCAAAAAAGATCTTCAAAACCCAGATAATCATAATGGTGTGATCACTAACACTCACCTAGAGCCAGATATCCTGGAGTGTGAAGTCAAGTGGGCATTAGAAAGCATCACTATGAACAAAGCTAGTGGAGGTGATGGAATTCCAGTTGAGCTATTTCACATCCAGAAAGATGATGCTGTGAAAGTGCTGCACTCAATATGCCAGCAAATTTGGAAAACTCAGCAGTGGCCACAGGACTGGAAAAGGTCAGTTTTCATTCCAATCCCAAAGAAAGGCAATGCCAAAGAATGCTCAAACTACCACACAATTGCACTCATCTCACACACTAGTAAAGTAATGCTTAAAATTCTCCAAGCCAGACTTCAGCAATACATGAACCATGAACTTCCAGATGTTCAAGCTGGTTTTAGAAAAGGCAGAGGACCAGAGATCAAATTGCCAACATATGCTTGATCATGGAAAAAGCAAGAGAGTTCCAGAAAAACATCTATTTCTGCATTATTGACTATGCCAAGGCCTTTGACTGTGTGGATCACAATAAACTGTGAAAAATTCTGAAAGAGATGGGAAAAGCATACCATCTGAACTGTCTCTTGAGAAACCTGTATGCAGGTCAGGAAACAACAGTTAGAACTGGACATGGAACAACAGACTGGTTCCAAAAAGGAAAAGGGGTACATCAAGGCTGTATTGGAGAAGGCAATGGCACCCCACTCCAGTACTCTTGCCTGGAAAATCCCATGGGCAGAGGAGCCTGGTAGGCTGCAGTCCATGCGGCCGCTAAGAGTCGGTCACGACTGAGCGGCTTCACTTTCATTTTTCACTTTCATGCATTGGAGAAAGAAATGGCAACCCACTCCAGTGTTCTTGCCTGGAGAATCCCAGGGACGGGGGAGCCTGGTGGGCTGCCGTCTATGGGTCACACAGAGTTGGACACGACTGAAGTGACTTAGCAGCAGCAGTAGCAGCAAGGCTCTATATTGTCACCCTGCTTATTTAACTTATATGCAGAGTACATCATGAGAAACGCTGGGCTGGAGGAAGCACAAGCTGGAATCAAGATTGCCAGGAGAAATATCAATAACCTCAGAGATGCAGATGACACCACCCTTATGGCAGAAAGTGAAGGGGAACTAAAGAGCCTCTTGATGAAAGTGAAAGAGGAGAGTGAAAAAGTTGGCTTAGAGCTCAACATTCAGAAAACTAAGATCATGGCATCTGGTCCCATCACTTCATGGCAGATAGATGAGGAAACAGTGGAAACAGTGGCTGACTTTTTTTGCGGGGCTCCAAAACCATTGCAGATGGTGACCGCAGCCACAAAATTAAAAGATGCTTACTCCTTGGAAGAAAAATTATGACCAACCTAGACTGCATATTAAAAAGCAGAGACATTACTTTGCCAACAAAGATTTGTCTAGTCAAGGCTATGGTTTTTCTAGTGGTCATGTATGGATGTGAGAGTTGAACTATAAAAAAACCTGAGTGCCAAAGAATTGATGCTTTTTAACTGTGGTACGGAGAAGACATCCCTTGGACTGCAAGGAGATCCAACCAGTCCATCCTAAAGGAGATCAGTCCTGGGTGTTCATTGGAAGGACTGATGTTGAAGCTGAAACTTCATTAATTTGGCCACCTGATGTGAAGAGTTGATTCATTTTAAAGACCCTGATACTGGAAAAGATTGAGGGCAGGAGAAGGGAATGACAGAGAATGAGATGGTTGGATGCCATCACCAACTCAATGGACATGGATTTGGGTGGGCTCAGAAAGTTGGTGATGGACAGGGAGGCCTGGTGAGCTGCAGTTCATGGGGTCGCAAAGAGTTGGACACGACTGAGTGACTGAAGTGAGGCAATTACTTTACAATATTGTAGTGGTTTTGGCCCTACATTGACATGAATCAGCCATGAGTGCACATGTGTTCCACATCCAGAAGCCCCCTCCCACCTCCCTCCCCATCCCATCCCTTAGGGTCATTCCAGTGCACCAGCCCCGAGCACCCTGTCTCATGCATCGAACCTGGACCACCGATCCACTTCACATGTGATAATATACACTTTTCAATGCTACCCTCTCAAATCATCCCACCCTTGCCTTCTCCCACAGAGTCCAAAGGATTGTTATTTACATCTGTTTTTCCTTTGCTGTCTCACATATAGTGTCATCATTACCATCTTTCTAAATTTCATATATATGCATTAATACACTGTATTGGTGTTTTTCTTTCTGATATACTTCACTCTGTATAATAGGCTCCAATTTCATCCACCTCATTAGAACTGATTCAAATGCATTCTTTTTAATCGCAGAGCAATATTCCAATGTGTATATGAAATATACAGCTTTCTTATCACAAAGCTTTCTTATCCATTCATCTGCCGATGGACATCTAGGTTGCTTCCATGTCCTGCCTATTGTAAACAGTGCTGCTATGAACATTGGGGTACACATGTCTCTTTCAATTCTGGTTTCCTCAGTGTGTTCCCAGTATTGGGGTTTCTGGGTCGTATGGCAGTTCTATTTCCAGTTTTTAAAGGAATCTCTGCACTGTTCTCCATAGTGGCTGTACTAGTTTGCATTCACACCAACAGTGTAAGAGGGTTCCCTTTTCTCCACACCCTCTCCAGCATTTATTGCTTGTAGACTTTTGGATAGCAGCCATTCTGACTGGCGTGAAATGGTACCTCATTGTGGCTTTGATTTGCATTTCTCTAATAATGAATGACGTTGAGCATCTTTTCATGTGTTTGTTACTCTTTTGTATGTCTTCTTTGGAGAAATGTCTTTTTAGTTCTTTGGCCCATTTTTTGATTGGGTAGTTTATTTTCCGGAATTGAGCTGCAGGAGCTGCTTGTATATTTTTGAGGTTAATTCTTTGTCAGTTGCTTCATTTGCTATTATTTTCTTCCATTCTGAAGGCTGTCTTTTTATCTTGCTTGCAGTTTCTTTTGTTGTGCAAAAGCTTTTAATTTGCTGGAAGAGTTCAGATTACAGTTTCGATTTCCGTGCTTGTGATGGGTTTGTTATGATTTTCTATTTCTTCCTGGTTCAGTTTTGGAAAGTTATACTTTTCTAAGAATTTGTTCATTTCTTCCCAGTTTTCTATTTTATTGGCATATGGTTGCTGATAGTAGTTTCTTATGATCCTTTGTATTTCTGTGTTGTCTGTTGTGATTTCTCCATTTTCATTTCTAATTTTGTTGATTTGATTCTTCTCCCTTTTTTTATTGATGAATCTGGCTAATGGTTTGTCTATTTATTTACCTTCTCAAAGAACCAGCTTTTAGTTTTGTTATTTTTTTTTTTGCTAAGGTCTCCTTTGTTTCTTTTTCATTCATTTCTGCCCTAATCTTTATGATTTCTTTCTTTCTACTAATCCTAGGGTTATATATTTCTTCTTTTTCTAATTGTTTTAGGTTTAGAGTTAGGTTATTTATTTAATTTTTCTCCTGTTTCATGAGGTAAGCTTGTATTGCTATTAACCTTCCCCTTAGCACTGCTTTTACCGAGTCCCATAGGTTTTCAGTTGTTGTGTTTTCATTTTCATCCATTTCTATGCATATTTTGATTTCTTTTTTAATTTCTTCTGTGATTTGTTGGTTATTCAGAAGCATGTTGTTTAGCATCCATATATTTGTATTTTTAATATTTTTTTTCCTGTAGTTGACATCTAATCTTACCACACTGTGATCAGAAAAGATGCTTGGAATGATTTCATTTATTTGAATTTACCAAGATGAGATTTATGGCCTAGGATGTAATCTATCCTAGAAATGTTCTGTGCACACTTGAGAAAAAATTGAAATTCATTGTTTTGAGGTGAAATGTCCTGTAGATATCAATTAGGTCTAACTGGTCTATTGTATCATTTAAAGTTTGTGTTTCCTTGTTAATTTTCTGTTTAGTTGATCTATCCATAGGTGTGAGTGGGGTATTAAATGAAATTCATTGTTTTGAGGTGAAATGTCCTGTAGATATCAATTATTTATTTATTCTGTTATTTCTTGGTTATTCAGCAGTGTGTTGTTCAGCCTCCATATGTTGGGATTTTTAATAGTTTTTCTCCTGTAATTGAGATCTAATCTTACTGCATTGTGGTCAGAAAAGATGCTTGGAATGATTTCTATTTTTTTGAATTTACCAAGGTTAGATTTATGGCCCAGGATGTGATCTATCCTGGAGAAGGTTCCGTGTGCACTTGAGAAAAGTGTGAAATTCCTTGTTTTGGGATGAAATGTCCTATAGATATCAATTAGGTCTAACTGGTCTATTGTATCATTTAAAGTTTGTGTTTCCTTGTTAATTTTCTGTTTAGTTGATCTATCCATAGGTGTGAGTGGGGTATTAAAGTCTCCCACTATTATTACGTTACTGTTAATTTCTCATCTCATACTTGTTAGCATTACATATTGTGGTGCTCCTATGATGGGTACATATATATTTATAATTGCTATATATTCTTCTTGGATTGACCCTTTTATCATTATGTAGTATTCTTCTTTTTCTCTTTTCATGGCCTTCATTCAAAGTCTATTTTATCTGATATGAATATTGCTACTTCTGCTTTCTTTTGGTCTCCATTTGCATGAAATATCTTTTTACAGCCCTTCATTTTCAGTCTGTATGTGTCCCTTGTTTTGAGGTGGGTCTCTTGTAGACAGCATATATAGGGGTCTTGTTTTTGTATCCATTCAGCCAGCCTTTGTCTTTTGGTTGGGGCATTCAACCCAATTACATTTAAGGTAATTATTGATAAGTACGATCCCGTTACCAATTACGTTGTTGTTTTGAGTTCGAGTTTATACACCTTTCCTGTGTTTCCTGTGCAGAGAAGATCCTTTAGGATTTGTTGGAGAACTGGTTTGGTGGTGCTGAATTCTCTCAGCTTTTGCTTGCCTGTAAAGCTTTTGATTTCTACCTCACATTTGAATGAAATCCTTTCTGGGTACAGTAATCTGGGTTACAGGTTTTTCTCTTTCATCACTTTAAGTATGTCCAGCCATTCCCTTCTGGCCTGAAGAGTTTCTATTGAAAGATCAGCTGTTATTCTTATGGGAATGCCCTTGTGTGTTATTTGTTGCTTTTCCCTTGCTGCTTTTAATATTTGTTCTTTGTGTTTGATCTTCATTAATTTGATTAAAATGTGTCTTGGGGTGTTTCACCTTGGGTTTATCCTGTTTGGGACTCTCTGGGTTTCTTGAACTTGGGTGATTACTTCCTTCCCCATTTTAGGGAAGTTTTCAACCATTACCTCCTCAAGTATTTTCTCATGGTCTTTCTTTTTGTCTTTTTCTTCTTCTGGGACTCCTATGATTTGAATGTTGGGGCGTTTAACATTGTTCCAAAGGTCTCTGAGATTGTCCTCAGTTCTTTTAATTCGTTTTTATTTTTTCCTCTCTGTTTCATTTATTTCTACCATTCTATCTTCTACCTCACTTTATCCTATCTTCTACCTCTGTTATTCTACTCTTGGTTTCCTCCAGAGTGTTTTTGATCTCATTTATTGCATTATTCATTATATAGTAACTGTTTTTTATTTCTTCTAGGTCCTCGTTAAACCTTTCTTGCATCTTCTCAATCCTTGTCTCCAGGCTATTTATCTGTAACTCCATTTTGTTTTCAAGACTTTGGATCATTTTCACTATCATTTTTCGGAATTCTTTATCAGGTAGATCCCCTATCTCTTCCTCTTTTGTTTGGTATGGTGGGCATTTATCCTGTTCCTTTACCTGCTGGGTATTTCTCTGCCTCTTCATCTTGTTTATATTGCTGTGTTTGGGGTGACCTTTCCAAATTCTGGGCTTCCCTGGTGGCTCAGAGATTAAAGCATCTGCCTGGAATGCGGGAGACCTGGGTTCAATCCCTGGGTTGGGAAGATCCCCTGGGGAAGGAAATGGCAACCCACTCCAGTACTCTTGCCTGGAGAATCCCATGGAGGGAGGAGCCTGGTAGGCTACAGTCCATGAGGTTGCAAAGAGTTGGACACGACTGAGTGACTTCACTTTCACTGTCCATATTCTGGCAGTTTGTGGAGTTCTCTTTATTGTGGAGTTTCCTCCCTGTGGGTAGGGTTGTGTGGGTGGGTTGTCAGGATTTCCTGGTTAGGGAAGCTTGTGTCAGTGTTTGGTGGGTGGAGCTGGATTTCTTCTCTCTGGAGTGCAATGAGGTGTCTAGTAATGAGTTATGAGATGTCAGTGGGTTTGGAGTAACTTTGGGCAGCCTGCATATTGAAGCTCAGGGCTATGTTCCTGTGTTGCTGGAGAATTTGCCTGGTATGTCTTGCTCTGGAGCTTGTTGGCCCTTGGGTGGAGCTTGGTTTCAGTATAGGTATGGAGGCTTTTGGGTGGGCTCTTGTCAATTAACATTCCATGGAGTCAGGAGTTCCCTGGTATTCTCAGGATTTGGACTTAACCCTCCTGCCTCTGGTTTTCAGTCTTATTCTTACAGTAGCCTCAAGACCTCTCCATCTATACAGCATCAATGATAAAACATCTAGGTTAAAGATGCAAAGTTTCTCCACAGTGAGGGACACCCAGAGAGGTTCACAGAATTACATAGAGAAGAGAAGAGGGACTAAGGGACAGAGGTGACCAGGAGCAGAAGTGGGGGAGTCAAAAGGGGAGAGAGCCATCTAGCTAGTAATGAATTCCCTATATGCTCTCCACAGCCTGGAACACCCAAAAAGGTTCACAGAGTTACATAGAGAAGAGAAGAGGGAGGAGGGAGATAGAGGTGACCAGTAGGAGAAGAGGGGGAGTCAAAAGGAGAGATGCAGATCTAGTCAGTGATCATTTCCCTAAGTGTTCTCCACAGCCCAGAATATCCAAAGAGATTCAGAGTTGGGTACAGAAGAGAAGGGGGAAGGAGGCGATAGAGGTGACCTGGGGGAGAAAAAGGAGAGTCAAAAAGGGGAGAGGGCAATCAAGCCGGTAATCACACTCCTAAGTAAAAATGGGTACTGAAAATTAGATTCATAAAGGTACAAAATTGATAACAAAGACTAAAAGGCGAAGATTAAAAATCTAGTGTAGAGGTCAGATCTTCAAAAATACAATATTAAAAAAATCACAGAAATTATAAAAAGTATATATGAAATTTGCTTTAAACATAGGGTCTTTTTTTTTTGCAAGGTAATAGTGGGTTATAAAAATGAAAATTAAAAGAGTAATAAAGGACTTAAAATTAAAAATTTTAAAAATGATAATAGTAAAATATATCTAGGAATTTCTCTGGAGCTGTTGCAGACACTGTGGGGTCAGTTCAGTTTCAGATCGTTCCTTGTTCCAGCTTATACTTCTTTTTGATGTCTGTAGGCCCCTTCTAATGTACTTGGTGCTAGCTACAGGATTTAACCTGTTGCACCTGTCACTTCCCAAGCAGTTCCCTCTGTTCATTTTGGCCTCTTCTGTTTGCAAGTCTCTTCAGTGTATAATTTCCACTCTGGCACAAGGGGGTGGAGATGGTCACTTATTTAGGCTCACTTTTTCAGTTGTGCTGTGGGGAGGAAGGAACACTGCAAACAAATATCACTGGCATGTGTGGGGAGTGCTCGCAGTGTCTGGGCCACACTGGGTTTGCCCCCACTCATGGCATGTGTGCTTTCGTGGTCTACACTGCTCAAGCTCCAGGTTGCTCTGCAGGGGAACTGTCTAAAGTGCAGCACACCAGGCTTTCCTGTTCTTCACCATCTCCCAGAGTTTGTTCTAACTCATGTCCACTGAGTCAGTGATGCCATCCAACCATCTCACCCCCTTCTCCTCCTGCCTTCAATCTTTCCCAGTATCAGTCTTTTCCAATGAGTTAGATCTTTGCATCAGGTGGCCAAAGTATTGGAACTTTGGCTTCACTGTCAATCCTTCCAATGAATATTCATGGCTGATTTACTTTAATATTGATTGGTTTGATCACCTTGCTTTCCAAGGAACTCTCAAGAGTCTTCTCCAGCACCGTAGTTCAAAAGCATCATTTTTATGGCTCTCAGCCTTGTTTATGATCCAACTCTCACATCCACACATGACTACCGGAAAAACCATAGCTTGACTATATGGACCATTGTTGGCAAAGTGATGTCTCTGTTTTTCAAAATACTGTCTAGGTTTGTCATAGCTTTTCTCCCAAGGAGCAAGTGTCTTTTAATTTCATGTATACAGTCACTACACACAGTGAATTTGGAGGCCATGAAAATAAAGTTTGTCATTGCTTCCATTTTTTCCCCATCTATTTGCCATAAAGTGATGGGACAGGGTGCAATGATTTTCATTTTTTGAATGTTGAATTTTAAGCCACGTTTTTCACTCTCCTCTTTCATCTTCCTCAATGGGGCTCTTTAGTTAGTTCCTCTTCACTTTCTGCATTAAGGTGATGTCATCTGCTTATCTTAAGTTACTGATATTTTTCCTGGCAATCTTGATTACAGCTTGTGATTCATCCAGTCTGGTATTTCACATCATGTGCTTTTCAACTGTGGTGTTGGGGAAGACTCTCGAGAATCCCTTGGACTGCAAGGAGATCCAACCAGTCCATTTTAAAGGAGATCAGCCCTGGGATTTCTTTGGAAGGAATGATGCTAAAGCTGAAACTCCAGTACTTTGGCCACTTCATGCAAAGAGTTGACCCATTGGAAAAGACTCTGATGCTGGGAGGGATTGAGGGCAGGAGGAAAAGGGGACAACAGAGGATGAGATGGCTGGATGGCATCACTGACTCGATGGACGTGAGTTTGAGTGAACTCTGGGAGATGGTAATGAACAGGGAGGCTTGGCGTGCTGCAATTCATGAGGTCGCAAAGAGTCGGACACGACTAAGCAACTGAACTGAACTCTGCCTATAAGTTAAATAAGCAAAGTAATGATATAAAGCTTTCACATATTCCTTTCCCAATTTGAAACCAGTCCATTGTTCCATGTCCAGTTCTAACTGTTGTTTCTTGCCCTACATACAGATTTCTCAGGATGCAGGTAAGGTGGTCTGGTATTTCCATCTCTTTAAGAATTTTCCAGTTTGTTGTGATTCACAACAAAGTCATAAACTAAAGTCAAAGACTTTAGTGTAGTAATGTAGCAGATGCTTTTCTGGAATTCCCTTGCTTTTTCTGTGATCAAATGGATGTTGATAAATTGATCTCTGGTTCTTCTGTCTTTTCTAAATACAGCTTCTACATCTGAAATTTCTCAGATCAGATACTGTTGAAGTCTAGCTTGAAGGATGTTGAGCATTACCTTGCTAGCATGTGAAATGAGAACAATTGTGTTTGAACATTTTTTGCCATTGCCCTTCTTTGTCATTGGAATGAAAACTGTCCTTTTCCAGTCCTGTGGCCACTGCTGATTTTTCCAAATTTGCTGGCATATTGAGTGTGGCACTTTCACAGCGTCATCTTTTAGGATTTGAAATAGCTCAGCTGGAATTCCACCACCTCCACTAGCTTTGTTGGTAGTAATGCTTCCTAATGCCCACTTGACTTCAGACTGCAAGATGTCTGGCTCTATGTGAGTGACCACACCATTGTGGCTATCCAGGTCATTAAGACCTTTTTTGTACAACTTTTCCATGTATTCTTGCCACCTCGTTTAATACCTTCTGCTCCTGGACCTTAAATGTGAATGGACTAAATATTCCAACCAAAAGACATAGAGTGGCTGAGTGGATACCAAAACAAGACAGATATATATGCTCTCTACAAGAAACCAACTTCAGACCTAGGGACATATATAGACTGAAAGTGGGAGCATGAAAAAACATAGTCCATGCAATGGAAATCAAAAGAAAGCTGGAGTAGAAATAGTCACATCAGAAAAAATGGACTTTGTAATAAAGACTGTTGCAAGAGATAAGGAAGGACATTAGATAATGATCAAGGGATAAATCTGAGAAGATAAAACAGTTGTGAATATTTATGTACCCAACACTGGAGAAGGCAATGGCAACCCACTCCAGTAATCTTGCCTGGAAAATCCCATGGACAGAGGAGCCTGGTAGGCTGCAGTCCATGGGGTTGCTAAGAGTCGGCCATGACTGAGCAACTTCACTTTCACTTTTCACTTTTCACTTTCATGCATTGGAGAAGGAAATGGCAACCCACTCCAGTATTCTTGCCTGGAGAATCCCAGGGACAGAGGAGCCTAGTGGGCTCCTGTCTATGGGGTTGCACAGAGTCAGACACAACTGAAGCAACTTAGCAGCAGCAGCAGCATGTACCCAACACAGAAGCATCGTGATACTTAAGACAAATGCTAACTGGCATAAGAGGGGAAATCAATGGTAATACCATAATAGTGGGGCTTTAACACCCTGACTTCCCTGGTGGTTCAGATGGTAAAAACGTCTGCTTACAATGAAGGAGACCCGGGTTTGATCCCTGGGCTGGGAAGATCCCCTGGAGAAAGAAATGGCAACCCACTCCAGTATTCTTGTCTGGAAAATCCCATAGAAAGAGGAGCCTTGTAGGCTACAGTCCATGGGGTCACAAAGAGTTGGACATGACTGAGCGACTTCACTTTCATTTTAACACCCCACTTACTCCAGTGCATAGACCGTCCAGACAAAGAATTTAAAAAACAAAAGCCTTAGATGACACATTATACTAGATATAATTAATTTATATTTAGAAGACATCCCAAATGAAAGCAGCAAAATGTACTTTCTTCTCAAATGCACTAGGAACATTCTCCAGGATAGATCTTATCTCAGATCAGAAATCAAGCCTCTGTAAATTTAAGAAAATTGAAATCATATTAAGCATTTTTCCAACCACGAATTTTAAAATCAATTATAGGAAAAGCTGTAAAAAACCCAAACACATGGAGGCTAAACAGTATGCTACTAAATAACCAATGGATCATTGAAGAAATCAAAGATGAAATTTTAAAATATCTAGAAATAAATGACAATGAAAACATGGTGACCCCAAACCTACGAAATGCAGCAAAAGTAACTCTACGAGGGAAATTTATAGCAATACAATCTCATCTCAAGAAAGGAGAAAAATCTCAAATAAACAACCTAACTTGACACCTAAATCAACTAGAGAGAAAAGAACAAACAAAACCCAAACTAGTTGAAGAAAAGAAATCATAAAGATCAGAGCAGAAGTAAATGAAATAAAAATGAAGAAAACAATAGCAAAGATCAATGAAACTAATAGTTCTTTGAGAAAAACAAAGCTAAAAAAACTTTAGCCAGACTCATCATGAGAAAAAAGGAGAGGACCAAATCAGTAAAATTAGAAATGAGGAAGGTATGTTACAACTGTCACAGCACAAATACAAAGGATCATAAGAGAATACTACAAGCAACTATATGCCAATAAAATGGCCAACTAGGAAAAAAATGGACAAATTCTTAAAAAGATACTATCTTCCAATACTGAACCAGAAGAAAAAAAAATGTGAACAGACCAATCACAATTAATGAAACTGAAACTGATTAATAATTTTCCAACAAACATAAGTCCACTACCAGATGGCTTCACAGGCAAATTCTATCAAACATTTAGAGAAGAGCTAATACATATCCTTCTCAAACTCTTCCAAAAATTAGTAGACAAAGGACCACTCCCAAACTGATTTTATGAGGGTATCGTCACCCTGACACCAAAGCCAGGCAAAGATACCACACCAAAAAAAGTTACAGGCCAATATCACTAATAAATATAAATGCAAAAATCCTCAACAAAATAGTGAACCAAATCCAACAATATATTGAAGGTATCATATACCCTGATCAATTTGGATTTATCCCAGGGTGCAAGGATTCTTCAAGTCATGAAAATCAATCTATGTGATACACTATATTAACAGATTAAAGAATAAAAACCATATAAACATATCAATAAATACAGAAAAACTTATAATAAAATTCAACACACATTTATGTTAAAAACGCTCCAAAAGTGGTCTTAGACAGAACCTACCACAACATAATAAAGGCCATATATGACAAACCTACAGCTAATAACATACTCAGTGTTGAAAAGATGAAAGCATTTCCTCTAAGATCAGCAACAAGATAAGGATGTTACTCATATCACTTTTGTTCAACACACTTTTGGAAGTCCTAGACACAGATAGCAGAGAAGAAAAAGAAATAAAAGGAATCCATATTGGGGAAGAAGAAGTCAAACTGGCACTGTTTGCATATGACATGATATTATATATAGAAAATCATAAAGATGCTCCTAGAAAACTAGTAGAGCTCATCAATGAATTTGATAAAGTTACAGGATGCAAAATTAATACAGATAAATCTCTTGCATTCATATACACTAACAAAGAAAGTTAAGAAAGAGAAATTAAGGAAACAATTTCATTTAATACCACAGGAAAAATAAAATATTTAGGAATAAAGGAGCCGAAAGACCTGTACTCAGAAAGCTGTAATATATTGGTGACAGAAATCAAGGACAACACAAATATATGGAGAAATATACCACGTTCTTGGACTGGAAGAATCAATATTTTGAAAATTACTGTACTACCCAAAGAAATCTACAGATTCAGTGAAATCCCTATCAAATTACCTATGGAATTTCTCACAGAATTATAACAAATTATTTTGCAATTTTTATGGAAACACAAAAGACTCTGAAAAGCCAAAGCAGTCTTTTTGAGAAAGAAAAATGTGCTTGGAGGAATCAGGCTACCTGACTTTAGACTATACTAGAAAGCTACAGTAATCAAATAAGATGGTACTGGTACAAAAACAGAAATATAGGCCAATGGAATAGCATCAGTTCAGTTCAGTTCAGTTGCTCAGTCATGTCTGACTCTTTGCGACCCCATGAATCGCAGCACACCAGGCCTCCCTGTCCATCACCATCTCCCAGAGTTCACCCAGACTCATGTCCATCGAGTCAGTGATGTCATCCAGCCATCTCATGCTCTGTCATCCCCTTCTCCTCCTGCCCCCAATCCCTCCCAGCATCAGAGTCTTTTCCAATGAGTCAACTCTTCACATGAGGTGGCCAAAGTACTGGAGTTTCAGCTTTAGCATCATTCCTTCCAAAGAAATCCCAGGGCTGATCTCCTTCAGAATGGACTGGTTGGATCTTCTTGCAGTCCAAGGGACTCTCAAGAGTCTTCTCCAACACCACAGTTCAAAAGCATCAATTCTTTGGCACTCAGCCTTCTTCACAGTCCAACTCTCACATCCATACATGATCACAGGAAAAACCATAGCCTTGACTAGACGGACCTTTGTTGGCAAACTCTGCTTTTGAATATGCTGTCTAGGTTGGTCATAACTTTACTTCCAAGGAGTAAGCATCTTTTAATTTCATGGCTGCAGTCACCATCTGTAGTGATTTTGGAGCCCAAAAAAATAAAGTCAGCCACTGTTTCCACTGTTCCCCCATCTATTTCCCATGAAGTGATGGGACCAGATGCCATGATCTTTGTTTTCTGAATATTGAGCTTTAAGCCAACGTTTTCACTCTCCACTTTAACTTTCATCAAGAGGCTTTTTAGTTCCTCTTCACTTTCTGCCATAAGGGTGGTGTCATGTATATCTGAGGTTATTGATATTTCTCCCGGCAATCTTGATTCCAGCTTGTGCTTCTTCCAGCCCAGCGTTTCTCATGATGTACTCTGCATATAAATTAAATAAACAGGGTGACAATATAAAGCCTTGACAGACTCCTTTTCCTATTTGGAATCAGTCTGTTGTTCTATGTCCAGTTCTAACTGTTGCTTCCTGACCTGCATGCAGATTTCTCAAGAGGCAGATCAGGTGGTCTGGTATTCCCATCTCTTTCAGAATTTTCCACAGTTTATTGTGATCCACACAGTCAAAGGCCTTGGCATAGTCAATAAAGCATAGATGTTTTTCTGGAACTCTCTTGCTTTTTCTATGATCCAGCGGATGTTAGCAATTTGATCTCTGGTTCCTCTGCCTTTTGTAAAACCAGCTTGAACATCTGGAAGTTCACATTTCACATATTGCTGAAGCCTGGCTTGGAGAATTTTGAGCATTACTTTACTAGCGTGTGAGATGAGTGCAATTGTGCGGTAGTTTGAGCATTCTTTGGCATTGCCTTTCTTTGGGATTGGAATGAAAACTGACCTTTTCCAGTCCTGTGGCCACTGCTGAGTTTTCCAAATTTGTTGGCATATTGAGTGGAATATGAGTGGAATATGAATGGAATAGAGTAGAAAGCCCAAAAATGAACTCACACACCTATGCTCACCTAATCTATGACAAAGGAGGCAAGAATATGTATACAATAGAGAAGGTAATATCTTCAATAAGTGATGTTAGGAGAAATGGACAGCTACATGAAAAGGATAAAAATAGAACACTTCCTAACACCACACACAAAAATGAACTCAACATGGATTGAACACCTAAATGTAAAGTCAGAAACTATAAAACTCTTAGAGGAAAACATAGATAGAACAGTCTTTGACATAAATTGCAGCAAGATCCTCTTTGACCCACCTCATAGAGTAATAAAAATTAAAAGATAAACAAATGGGATCTAATTAAATTTAAAAGCTTTTGCACAGCAAAGGAACCCATAAACAAAACAATAAGACAACTCTCAGAATGGAATAAAATATTTGCAAATGACACAATTGACAAGGAATTAATCTCCAAAATATGCGAATAGCTCATGCAGCTCAATATCCAAAACATTAAGGAAAGTGAAACTGAAAGTGAAGTCGCTCAGTCATGTCCCACTCTTTGCGACCTCATGGACTATAGCCTACCAAGCTCCTCCCTCCATGGGATTCTCCAGGCAAGAGTATTGGAGTGGGTTGCCATTTCCTTCTCCAGTGGATCTTCCTGACCCAGGGATCAAACCCGTGTCTCCCGCATTCCAGGCAGACGCTTTAACTTCTGAGCCACCAGGGAAGCCCAATCAAAAACAGGATGAAAATCTAAATAGACACTTCTCCAAAGGAAACATTCGGATGGCCAAAAAACACATGTAAAGATGCTCAATAGCACTAATTATTAGAGAAGTGCAAATCGAAACCTCAACGAAGCATCACCTCACATAGGTCAGAATGGCCATCATCAGAAAATCTACAAACAATAAATGCTGGAGAAGGTGTGCAGACACAGAAACCCTGATACCCTGTTGATTGGAATATAAATTGTACAGCCATTATGGAGAATGGTATAGAGGTTCCTCAAAAAACTAGAACTACCATAAAAATATAGAACTACCATATGACCTAGAAATCCCACTCCTGGTTATATACCTAACACAAATCACAATTCAAAAAGATGCATGCACCCCAATGTTCATTTCAGCACTATTTCCATTAGCCAGAATATAGAAGAAATCTAAATGTCTATCAACAGAACAATGGATAAAGTAGATATGGTAAATATATACAGTGGAATATTGCTCAGCCATAAAAATGAACAAAGTAGCACCATTTGCAAAGATGTGGATAGACCTAGAGATGGAAAATACAGAGTGAAGTATGTCAGAAAGAGAAAAACAAATATTGTATAACATCACTTATATGTGCAATCTAGAAAAATAGTACAGATGAACTTATTTGGAAAGCAGAAATAGAGATACAAATATAGAAAGCAAACTTATGGATGCCAAGGGAGGAAGAGGGATGAGACGAAATGGGAGATTGGGATTGACTACTATGCATAAAATAGATAAATAATGAGAACCTATTGTACAGCACAGGGAACTCTACTTAGTGTTCTGTGGTGACCTAAATGGGAAGGAAATCTAAAAAAAGAGGAGAGATATGTATATGTATAACTGATTCACTTCACTGTAGAGCAGAAAGTAATACAACATTGTAAAGCCACTATACTTCAACAAAAATTAATAATAAAATGAAAGAATTTGGTGCCTCCAACCATCTGTCAAAATGCACTCCACAAAGCCTTCTTTATAGAAATTCTCCTAGGGTCTGTCTTAGATCCTGAACCTAAGTTACTCAGAGAGGGAGAGATATGGGCCTGGCTGAGTAAGTGTGATATAAATCTGCAAAGCAGGTATTGGTATTTCTTGTACCTTTAAGCAGGTGAGGTCTAAATAGATCTACTTGCAAATGCTCTCCAGTAGTTTTTTCCTACAAGTACATTTTATTTTTTTAATTTTTTTTCTACAAGTACATTTTAATAGACTTTTAAGAAATAATGCTTTTCTCACCCAATCCATTAATGACTCAAAGGCTAAGAATTTGAAGATATTTTAATAATTAAACAGAATACTTAAATGGAAAGAAATTCAGATATAATTACATCTTATCCCTTTCTTTATAATCAGGGGTAAGTGATACTCAGAGAAGTCAAATAACTTGCCCAAGGATACATACATGGTCCAAAGCAGAAATTCAACTAGAACCTAGCTCTTCTTATACAGAAGGTTCTTTTCACTAACATGTGGTGTTCTTGAGTTTTAGGACAGAATCAGTGAACATACAGGGAAAACATTAAGCTTTGGAATTATATAGTGATTTATACAGATTCTTGGGAACAAAGGTAACAAACTCGTCTCCATTTGCTTATAGAGGGTATTTTGGCCAGCTTTGTCCTACACAGTTTCCCAGCTTAGCCATTAGTGGAACAGAAAACACTGCCCACTTTATTGGCTTGCTGGCATCCCTTTCCTGAAAGAATGCTATTAAATGTGTTTGCATATAATTTGCATACTCATTTAATTTATTTATAATATCTCTTGAACTAATATCAATATATATAGAAATCTCCTCCATCTCATACATTGGTACACACAGAATCTCAAGCGTTCTTGGTGCTTGCATGTAAAAGATGTGTGCCATTAAGCAGTCTAACTTGCTGCAAGTGATGAAATATCTAAGAGGAACTTTACTCTGGGGAAAGGTTTGTGTTTCCAAGAATCTCTGTTAAAATACATATACATCTTAAGAGCAATCACATCTTTTATCAGCTTTCTTATCTTGGAAGGAATTGATTTAACAATCAGCCCAGCAAACCATAAGGCAGTGAGACACATAGTTGCATAGTGTTGAGGTGAGCCAGACCTAGGCTTGAATCTCAGCTCTGCTTGTGAATCGAACCTTGATTTCTTCTGCTATCCCATGGCACTGATGTAATAACAGATGTCATACCTCATGTGGTTTTTGTGAAGATTAAAGGAGGCAATTTAATGCTTCTTAACATAAGTTGCACTGGATAACATGCAGTTCACAGTATGGGTAGTGGATCTGAGCGAATTGTTTAATCAGAGAAAAGCAAATTTCTTGGGGTTGACTGGAATCAAACTGCTTATATTCAAATCTCAGTCTTGATATGCATTTTTTGTGAAACTTTAGACAAGTTATTCAAAATTTTGTGCCTTAATTTCCTTTTTATAAACCAAAGACAAAGATGGACCCCACCATATAGGGTGATTTTGATGGTTGAATGAGTAAATATATATAAAGTGCTTAAACAATGCTTAGTATATAATAAATGCTATATGAGTATGCACCATTATGTCTCACCGATTGTACTGGTTCCTTAGAACTCTACCATCTCTACATCCTTTTCTTCTAACCTCTCCTCCTGCTACTTATACCCCTGCCATTTACTGGAGATCATCTTACCTACATCTCTACCTTTAGATAGCCTCTTATCACACCAACAGATTCTGGCAGAGAGGTCTCTTACTCTTAAAGCTCTCCAAGGAAGATGCTTCAGCCACCCAAGATCCTTAAACAGATCCTACCAGTTCTAAAATCAGAATTTCTCTTCAGGTTTCATGTCCTGAAATGGGGCAAGTGAGGGCATCCTAATTAGCAAAAGAGTATGGTGCAAAGTATAACTTATATGCAGAGTACATCATGCAAAATGCTGGGCTGGATGACTCATGAGCTGGAATCAATATCAACAAGCTCAGATATGCAGATGATACCACTTTAATGGCAGAAAGTGAAGAGAAACTAAGGAGCCTCTTGATGAAGGTGAAAAGAGGAGGATGAAGAAGCTGGCTTAAAATTCAACATTCAAAAAACTAAGATCATGGCATCTGGTCCCATCACTTCATGGCAAATAGATGGGAGGAAAATGGAAACAGTGACAGATTTTATTTTCTTGGGCTTCAGGATCACTGTGGATGGTGACTGCAGCCATGAATTTAAAAGATACTTGCTCCTTGGAAGAAAAGCTGTGACAAACCTAGATGGGCTATTAAAAACCAGAATATCACTTTGCTATCAAAGTATAGTCAAAACTATGCTTTTTTCAGTAGTCTTGTAGGGATGTGAGAGTTGGATCACAAAGAAGGTTGAGGGCCAAAGAACTTATGCCTTTGAACTATGGTTCTGGAGAAGACTCTTGAGAGTCCCTTGGATAGCAAGGATATCAAACAAGTAAATCCTGAAGGAAATAAACCCTCAATATTCACTGGAAAGGATGATGGTGAAGCTGAAGCTCCAATATTTTGACCACCTGATGCGAAGAGCCAACACATTGGGAAAGACCTTAATGCTGGGAAAGATTGATGGCAGGAGGAGAAGGGGGTGACTGAGGATGAAATGGTTGGATAGCATCACTGACTCAATGGACATGAGTTTGAACAAACTCTGAGAGATAGTGACGTTATTGTACTATCCATGAGGTAGTCCATGAGGTCGCAAAGAGTTGGAAACAACTGAGCGACTGAACAACAGCATAGTGCAAGGAGCATTTCAGAGATACCTTGGTGTCATATGGATCTGAGTTCAAATGTCACTCTGCCATTTACTGGACCCATGACTTGGGCCAAGTCAAATTCCCTTTATGGAGCAAGTCATTTTTCTTTCTAGGGCCTTAGTTTTGTATGCTGAAACATGGGCATAATAGTTAAGTACCTACTGTATAGATTTGTGATGCAAATAATGAAACAAGGCATCTGAGAATCCAGCCCAGTACCTAGCACAAATTCAATAGATGATGTTGCCTGTTCTTATCATTAACAAAAACAATAGTGTTTTTTATGCCTATGCCAGGCTTTACCTCTCCTGTCCCTGGAACTGGTATGAGTTTAATTATGTCCCCTTCAAATTCATATGTTGGAGTCCCTATCACCAGTACCTTAGAATGTAACCTTTTTTGGAAATAAGATCATTGCAGAAGTACTTAGTTAAGATGAAGTCATACTGTAGTAGTGTTGGTCGCTCAGTCATGTCCAACTCTTTGCGACCCTATGGACTGTAGCTTGCCAGGCTTCTCTGTCCATGTAATTCTCCAAGCAACTATACTATAGTGGGTTGCCATTTCCTTCTCCAGGAGGTCTTCCCAACCCAGGGATCGAACTTGGGTCTCCTGCATTACAGGGAGATTCTTTACTATCTGACCCACCAGGGAAGCCTATACTGTAGTAAGGTGGACCCCTAATCCAATATGACTGATATCATTATAAGAAGGGGAAATTTGCACGCATATATGTACACAGGGACAAGGCCACATAAAGATTAAGACATAATCTACAAGCCAAGAGACATCAAATATTGCCAGAAATAGTTTACCAGAAATTAAGAGAGAGGCATAGACCAGATTCTCCCTCACAGTCCTCAGAGGGAACCAACTCTGCTGTCACCTTGTTTTCAGACTTGTAGTCTCCAGAACTGGGAAGATAAATTTCTGTTGTTTAAGCCACTCGGTTTGTGATACTTTGTATAGTAGCTCTAGCAAACTAATACACAGTCTAACAAACTCCACCTGAGCCCAGGTATTTTCACTGTGTCCCAGGAATTCAGCTGCTTCCTCTGTTTCTGCCATCAATCCCAGAAATAAAGCAGCTGCTGCTGGCAGTCCTGATGCACACTCACTATTAGGATCTGGCTTGGCACTTCCCAATCTTTGTCCAACTGCCTGTGTAGTGCTAACTGTAGCAGAAACTTGTTTGTGTTAGACAAAGAAAGAATGAAATGACTTGAAGCCACCAGAGTGTAGCTTCATTTCAGCTACAAGTGACTATTTTTATCATTGTTTTCTGCCTAGAGATGATCTCCTAGCTAGTCAGTTTTCATAAACCTTTTAGCTGTAGGCTCGATTCTTCCCTCCTCCCTTTTCTTATCCCCAAATATAGAGTGCTGTAAGATGAGGAGCCAATTTTTCTGACTCTCTGAACTAGGGGCTGGGGAATGGCTTAAGTGTTAGAGAAGGTCAAGCCAAATACTGGGCCTACAGCAAAGATTTATGAGGTAGGCATATGTTGGTGGCCCTGTCTTAGTTGTCACTGTTTTCTCCAGAGACTTAATCAAAATAATAATCACACACCACAGTAGGAATGAGGCTTCCAATCCATCATATCCACTTGGCAAGATATACGCCATCCAGCTGATTCATGTTTTCTCACTGGCTGTGCACAAACAGAACTCAGTGTGCTTGTTAGAGAGGAAGGGAAGAGCATTAAGAAGGAGACTGTGGGCAATGAAAGAGGAAGAAGGAAGGATTGGGAATGAAAAGAATAAAATAAAGATAAAGAGCAGGATAGACCAGGCTAGACTTCTTAGCCTTTGAAGTGGTATTGAATTGAGGAGCCCTGTTAAAGGAAAAAGGGAAATTAATAGTGCTACTTTACTGGATCATCATTTGCTGAGAAGAATTTATACATTTATTAAATGCCTGTTTCCTGCCAGACCCTTTGTGCACACTACTCTCAATGAGGAAATTCAGGATCCAGAAGTGCAATTCCAAAGCCTTCAGATGGTCTCTCACTTATTGCAGGTACACGTTTCAATATGCCTTGTGGGGATCCTTAGCTTGGAATTAGAAATAATAAAAAGAAGAATTATAAGCTCCCAAGGATAGGTATCAGGTTTCCATCATTGTCTTTGGTGTCAATTAAAAATTAAAATACAGAAGAATAATAAATCTCCATGCTATTCAGCACCATATGGACCAGCCCCTGCTTGATGCTCTTCACATATTAATCATTTTCCAAATGATATTATCAACTTGGGAGATAAAATGGTACTCACAATATACCAGGGAACCAAAGGAGATCTGAAACATGAAAGAGTCACCCCAGGAGAATGAGCATAACCCATGGCATGCTTTAGGAAGATAGTAGATAAGTCTATTTGTAAGTCAAAACATATTGGTCATCAATACCCCCAGAAGCCACTCTTATAATTGATTTGACTGCTAATCTGTTGTATACGCACTAATCTGGAATCAGGAGGCTTAACCAGATGATCCTTCAAGGTCCTTGCTAGTTTCCTATTTTCTGGAATGGAAGATACTGGAGTCAGTATTGGTGGTTAATATTTTGGTTTCTGACAGTTTCACCTTGGGTGAAATGGCAATGGTGACTGTAGGAAGAAGTCTATTTTTAAACTTTTGTATTTTGATATTTTTGTTATTATTACATGTGGGTCTAATACTTTCCATGGGTCATTTTAGCAGAAGAACTAATGAAAAACAGCTTTTAAATGAACATTAGAGTGGCTCTCTAGGTTACTGTGGCATGCTTGGAAATAACTTTCAGATCAGAGGCAAAAAAGCAAGAGATCAAATGAAGAAGCTGTCCTCAATAGAGAAGGATAGGATGGAGCTCAATTAGCCAACTAACACCAACAGTCCTGGCGAACAATTTTGTATCATTTTTTTTTTCCTTCAGTAAAAAAGCGGATCTACTTTAGATTTGGATTAGGCACACCTATCACTTTGTCCCTTGGGGCCTCCAAGGGCCAAGGGAAATGCACAAAAATATCTTAAACCCAGAGAACAAATTACTTATACCAAGATAAAATATAGAACAAGTCCTCTAAACCCACTCAGCTTCAAACATCAGCATTAAAGCATCTCACATAAAACATTTGATACAGTCTACTAGAACCTGGGTTGCCTTCATTTTTTTGTTCCTGAACTATAACTATATGGAGGGAGACTTACCACCAAATGTTATGCCCGCTGGATTCCTTGCTGTAAATTGGACAGAGGGACCCTGGCTGCATTTCCCAGGTTCCAGGAGATTCAATTCTACCCTTACTGCTTCTCAGATCTCTGAGGTCCTGCCTTCTGACTCAGGTTTAAACAGAAGGGTATGATAGCTTACATGAACAATGTCAGATTCGTGATTTTGGAAGATTTCACTTCGGGATCAGGGTTGATACTCAAGAGCTTTTGTGTAGAAGAGTTTATTACACTATAAAAAGGGACAGAGATCGTTTCTGACATAGACATCAGAATGGGGATGGAGAGTGCCCCCTCACTAGTCTTAGCAAGGGATCTATATACTTCTTCAGTTGGTTATTACAGTAAATCAAAAGAATGTCTCAAGGTTGTAAAGGTCTTACCAGACCCACTTCCACATTCTACATTTTAAGATAAGGGGATTAGAACTAACAATAGAAAGGTCTTACCAGTGATCAAGACCATCCCCATGAAAAAGAAATGCAAAAAAGCAAAATGGTTGTCTGAGGAGGCCTTACAAATAGCTGAAAAAAAAGAGAGAAATGGAAGGCGAAGGAGAAAAGGAAAGATATACCCATCTGAATGCAGAGTTCCAAAGAACAGCAAAGAGAGATAAGAAAGCCTTCCTCAGTGATAAATGCAAAGAAATAGAGGAAAATAATAGAGTGAGAAAGACTAGAGAGCACTTCAAGAAAATTAGAGATACCAAGGGAATATTTCATGCAAATACAGACACAATAAAGTACAGAAATGGTATGCATTTAACAGAAGCAGAATATGTGAAGAAGAGGTGGCAAGAACACACAGAACTATACAAAAAAGATCTTCATGACTCAGATAACCACGATGGTGTGATCACTTACCTACAGCCAGGCATCCTGGAGTCCAAAGTCAAGTGGCCCTTAAGAAGCATCAGTATGAACAAAGCTAATGGAGATGATGGAATTCCAGTTGAGCTATTTCAAATCCTAAAAGATGATGCTGTGAAACTGCTGCACTCAATATGCCAGCAAATTTGGAAAACTCACCAGTGATCACAGGACGGGAAAAGGTCAGTTTACATTCCAATTTCAAAGAAAGGCAATGCCAAAAATGTTCAAACTACCACACAATTGCACTCATCTCACACATTAGCAAAGTAATACTCAAAATTATCCAAATGAGACTTCAACAGTATATGAACCAAGGGCTTCCAGATGTTCAAGCTGGATTTAGAAAAGAAAGAGAAACCAGAGATCAAATTGCCAACATCCGTTGGATCATAGAAAAAGCAAAATATCTACTTCTGCTTTATTGACTATGTCAAAGCCTTTGACTGTGTGGATCACAACAAACTGTGGAAAATTCTTAAAGAGATGGGAATACCAGACCACCTGACCTGCCTCCTGAGAAACCTGTGTGCAGGTCAGGAAGCAACAGTTAGAAGCAGACATGGAACAATGTACTGATTCCAAATTGGGGAAGGAGTATGTCAAGGCTGTATATCATCACCCTGTTTATTTAACTTATATGCAGAGTACATCATGTGAGATGCCGGGCTCGATGAAGTACAAGCAGGAATCAAGAATGCCGGGAGAAATATCAATAACCACAGATATGCAGATTTCACCACCCTTATGGGAGAAAGTGAAGAAGAATTAAAGAGCCTTTTGATGAAAGTGAAAGAGGAGAGTGAAAAAGCTGGCTTAAACTCAACATTAAAAAAAACTAAGATAATGGCATCTAGTCCCATCACTTCATGGCAAATAGATGGGGAAACAATGGAAACAGTAGCAGACTTTATTTTCTTGGGCTCCAAAATCACTCCAGATGGTGACTGCAGCCATGAAATTAAAAGATGCTTGCTCCTTGGAAGAAAAGCTAAGACAAATCCAGACAGCATATTAAAAAGCACAGACATCACTTTGCCAACAAAGGTCCGTCTAGTCAAAGCTATGGCTTTTCTAGTATTCAGGTATGGATATGAGAGTTGAACCATAAAGAAAGCTGAGAAATGAAGAATTGATGCTTTTGAACTGTAGTGTTGGAGAAGACTCTTGAGAGTCCCTTAGACTGCAAGGAGATCCAACCAGTCAATGCTAAAGGAAATCAGTCATGACTATTCATTGGAAGGTCTGATGCTAAAGCTGAAACTCCAATATTTTGGCCACCTGATGCGAAGAACTGACTCACTGGAAAAGACCCTGATGCTGGGAAAAACTGAAAGCAGGAGGAGAAAGTGACAACAAAGGATGAGATCATTGGATGGCATTGCTGTGTCGATGGACATGAGTTTGAGCAAGTTCTGAGAGTTGGTGATGGACAGGGAAGCATGGTGTGCTGCAGTCCATGGGGTTGCAAAGAGTCAGACATGACTAAACAATAGAAATGAACTGAACTTAACCAAACCAGACCCATTCCTTTAATATATATTTTAAGATAAAAGGATTAGTCAGCAGGTTCTTAAATAGGAGAAACATGTCCTCAAGCAGGATACTTTGTTGTTATATAATCCTTAGTACAGAGTGTAAGATGGGTTTTTTTGTTGTGTAATGATCAGTTCTGGGCTTTAAGGGAAAAAAAAACACACACTTTATGTGACTGAGACTAAGGAATGTAGAAAAAATATTTGTACTTATCTCCTCCTTGAGAACCTCAGACTCCTATCCCCTCCTTGAAAGCCCCAGATCCCTTTCTCCTCCTCAGGCACCCCGGACTTCTTATCAACATACCTAAGAATTGGCTCTCTCAGGTATGGCCTTGAGGCCTAAGCAGGGCTCCCAGCTCCAAACTGGAAATGGCTTTTACAGAATAGAATTGAATGGCTCTGAACTAGGAGGTCATCTAGTAAACGCCATTCACTTACTGACTGTTGTAACCTTGCTGTTGCTTTACCTGTTGTTCAGTTGCTCAGTTGTGTTGGACTGTTTGCGACCCCATGGACTGCAGATGCCAGGCTTCCCTGTCCTTCTCCATTTTCCGGAATTTGCTCAAACTCATGTCTATTGAGTCTGTGATGCCATCCAACCATTTCATCCTGTATTGTCCTCTTCTCCTCCTGCCTTCAATCTTTCCTAGCATCAAGGTCTTTTCCAGTGTCAGTTCTTCCCATCAGGTGGCCAAAGTATTGGAACTTTATCTTCAGCATCAGTCCTCCCAATGAATTTTAAGGACTGATTTCCTTTAGGATTGATTGGCTTGATCTCTTTGCTGTTATATCCAGCAAAGATATAACAGCACCATGGTGATCTCCAGCACCAAAGCTCAAAGGTATCAATTATTCAGTGCTCAGCCTTTTTTATTGTCCAGCTCTCTCACATCTGTACATGACTACTGGAGAAACCATAGCTTTGACTTGACAGACCTTTGTTGGCAAAGTATTGTCTGCTTTTTAATATGCTATCTAGGTTTGTCATAGCTTTTCTTCCAAGGAACAAGCATCTTTTAATTTCATGGCTGCAGTCACCATCTGCAGTGATTTTGGAGTCAAAAATAAATAAATAAAGTCTGCCACTGTTTCCATTGTTTACCCATCTATTTGCCATGAAGTGATGGGACCAGATGCCATGAACTTCATTTTTTGAATGTTGAGTTTTAATCTAGCTTTTTCACTCTCCTCTTTCACTTTCATCAAGAGACTCTTTAGTTCTTCACTTTCTGCCATAAGAGTGGTGTCATCTGCATATCTGAGGTTGTTGATATTTCTCCCGGCAATCTTTATTCCAGTTTTTGATTCATCCAACCTTGGGCCCACTATTTCCTCTGTCTGTGCCTCAGTTTCCCCATCAGTAAAATGAATAGAAATTACTTCCTAGCATTGTTGTAAGGATTAAATGAGGGAATATATGTAAAGAATTTAGAACAGTGCCTGGCACATACAAGAGCATATGTAGCATCAGCTATCACAGTGATAGTTATACTGCTACCTTCATGTTTCACATGAGGAAACTGAGGCACAGAGAGGTGAAATCATTTGCTTAATGTCCCATTGTTCCATTAAACCCCCTAATTAGCCCTAGTCTCTTGACCCAGTACACTTTTTTGTAAGCAAAGATAAAACCACCTTTGCAGAAAATGGTTTCAAAAATTTTGGCCAATTCCATATTATTGGTCAGAGGTAAATCATATCATGCCTGGATTATCTAAATTCTTAACAAGTATTTCAGAGTCTAGCTCATAAAGATACTCCATAATTAATATTTATTGCATAATGAGTTGTTCTGAACAAACAACCCAAGAGAAGACTCTACACATGGACATCACCAGATGGCCAATACCAAAATCAGATTGATTATATTTTTTGCAGACAACAATGAAGTTCTAAACAGTCAGCAAAAACAATACCGGGAGCCGACTGTGGCACAGACCATGAACTCCTTATTGCCAAATTCAGACTTAAATTGAAGAAAGTAGGGAAAACCAATAGACCATTCAGGTGTGACCTAAATCAAATCCCTTACAATTATACAGTAGAAGTGACAGATTTAAGGGATTACACCTGATAGAGTGCCTGAAGAACTATGGACAGATGTTCGTGACATTGTACAGCAGGCAGGGATCAGGACCATCCCCAAGGAAAATAAGTGCAAAAAGGCAAAATGGTTGTCTGAGGAGGCCTTAAAAATAGTTGTGAATAGAAGAGAAGTAAAAGGCAAAGGAGAAAGGGAAATATATACCCATTTGAATGCAGAGTTCCAAAGAATAGCAAGGAGAGATAAGAAAGCCTTCCTCAGTGATCAATGCAAGGAAATAGAGGAAAACAATAGAATGGGAAAGACTAGAGATCAAGAAAATTAGAGATACCAAGGGAATATTTCATGCAAAGTTGGGCACAATAAAGTACAGAAATGGTATGCACCTAACAGAAGCAGAAGATATTAAGAAGAGGTGCCAAGAATACACAGAAGAACTATACAAAAAAGATCTTCCCAACCCAGATAATCACGATGGTGTGATCACTCACCTAGAGACAGAAAAGGCTCACTATGAACAAAGCTAGTGGAAGTGATGGAATTCCAGTTGAGCTATTTCAAATCCTAAAAGATGATGCTGTGAAAGTGCCATACTTGATATGCCAGCAAATTTGGAAAACTCAGCAGTGGCCACAGGACTGGAAAATGTCAATTTTCATCCCAATCCTAAAGAAAGGTAATGCCAAATAATGCTCAAACTACTGCACAATTGCACTCATCTCACAAACTAGTTACCTTACTAAAATGCTCAAAATTCTCTGTAAAATTTGATCTGTAAAATTCCAGATGTTCAAGCTCGATTTAGAAAAAGAAGAGAAACCAGAGATCAAATTGCCAACATCTGTTGGATCATCGAAAAAGCAAGAGTTCTAGAAAAACATCTGCTTCTGGTTTATTGACTATGCCAAAGCCTTTGACTGTGTGGATCACAGCAAACTGTGGAAAATTCTGAAAGAGATGGGAATACCAGACCACCTGACCTGCCTCTTGAGAAATCTGTATGCAGATCAGGAAGCAACAGTTAGAACTGGACATGGAACAACAGACTGGTTCCAAATAGGAAAAGGAGTATGTCAAGGCTGTATATTGTCACCCTGCTTATTTAACTTATATGCAGAGTGAATCATGAGAATCACTGGGCTGGATGAAGCACAAGCTGGAATCAAGATTGCTGGGAGAAATATCAATAACCTCAGATATGCAGATGACACCACCCTTATGGCAGAAAGCAAAGAACTAAAAAGCCTTATGATGAAAGTGAAAGAGGAGAGTGAAAAAGTTGGCTTAAAGCTCAACATTCAGAAAACGAAGATCATGGCATCTGGTCCCATCACTTCATGGCAAATAGATGGGGAACAATGGAAACAGTGGCAAACTTTATTTATTCATTTTTGACTCCAAAATCACTGCAGATGGTGACTGCAGCCATGAAATTAAAAGACACTTACTCCTTGGAAGAAAAGTTATGACCAACCTAGACAGCATATTAAAAAGTAGAGACATTACTTTGCCAACAAAGGTGCATCTAGTCAAAGCTAAGGTTTTTCTAGTAGTCATATATGGATGTGAGAGTTGGACTGTAAAGAAAGCTGAGTGCTGAAGAATTGATGCTTTTGGAACTGTGGTGTTGGAGAAGACTCTTGAGAGTCCCTTGGACTGCAAGGAGATCCAATCAGTCCATCCTAAAGGAAATCAGTCATGAATATCCATTGAAAGGACTGATGCTAAAGCTGAAGCTCCAATACTCTGGCCACCTGCTGTGAAGAACTGACTCATTTGAAAAGACCCTGATACTGGGAAAGATCGAAGGCAGTGGGAGAAGGGGACGACAGAGGATGAGATGGTTGGATGGCATTACCAACTCAATGGACATGAGTTTGAGTAAACTCCAGGAGTTGGCACTGGACATGGAGACCTGGTATGCTGCAGTCCATGGGGTCACAAAGAGTCAGACACGACTGAGTGACTGAACTGAACTGAACTGAAACTTCTTCCATACTTCCTGTCTGTACAGTAGCTGGGAGGCTCATTTAGTGCAATTCTTTACCTGAGACTTGATGTCTTCCTCCATACTGGAAAAGAAATATTGAAATGCAAAAGTAGGTATTTGGGGATAGTTCTAGTGGAAGAAATTACTGATATTAAAGGTTTGCTAGGCCCTAGAACCAGTCGTCTGCTGGTAGATGTTTAACAACCAGCCCTCCACTGTGATAGAGGGTAGGACGAGTGAGACCTAATTTGTAGCATTCACTGATTTCAGACTACCAACTCCATGTCATTAAATGCAAATTTAGGAAGAGATGTGCAGAAGCATATATTATGTAGTATTTCCATGATGCATATATTATATATTATATATGTGTATAATGTAGCAGTAATATTATACATAAATTGTGAAATACGGTAAAAAAAATTCTTAGAAGTGATGACTTTTGAGTACTTATTACCTTGTTTATAATATAATTTATTTAATTCTAGGTTTATATAATTTAGTTACATTTTATTTTTCATTTTTAATCATGATAAAAAACACAGGATTAAGTATATTCACATTGTTGTGAAACAGATCTTCAGGACTTTTTCATCTTGAAAAACTGAAACTTTAGTCTGATTATCCAACTTTCTATTTCCTCCTCTCCCAGCCACTAGCAACCACCATTTAACTTTTTGTTTCAAATTTGATTACTTTGGATACCAATGTAGGTAAAATCTTACATGCAGTGTTTATCTTTTTGTGACTGCTTTATTTTACTTGGCATGTGTGTGTGCTCAGTCGTGTCTGACTCTTTGCAACCCCATTGACTGTAGCCCCACAAGGCTCCTCTGTCCATGGAATTTTTCCAGGCAAGATTACCAGAGCAGGCTGCCATTTCCTATTCCAGGGGATCGTCTTTACCCAGGGATCAAACTCGCATTTCTCGTGTCTCCTGCAGGCAGATTCTTTACCACTGGACCACCTGGGAAGCACATTTTACTTGGCACAATGTCCTTACAGACATGTTATAGCATATGTAGAATGTATTTCCCTTTTTAAAGACTTAGTAATATTCCATTGTATGAATATAGCAAAGTTTGTTTATCTATTCATTCATCCATAAATACTTGGGTTGCTTCCTCTTAGCTATTGTGCATAATGCTGCTATGAAAATGGATATTAATTTAATTTTAAATGATGGCTATGTTTAACAACTTGCAAAGATCCTCAGAATTTGACAATCAGTTCTTGAAAGCTAGTACTAGCTGATTTCAGGATATCACTGCTTGAAACTAATGATCAGGGGTGTACACAAACCTTCCCTTGAAGATTTTAAAACTGGGGGACTTTGTCTGGGGTATATTAAAGCATGCCTCCCATCTGGGGATAGAGAAATAGATAAAATTATCAGGAATTTTGGACTTGTGTGATTGCAGAACTGGGAGGTCCCTGAGATAATTCAACCTTGTTACTCAATGGACCTGGGAATTTGTTAGAAATATAGAACCCCAGACTCCACTTCAGACCTACTAAGTCAAAATTTCCATTTTAACAGGGAGGTCATGTGTACTTTAAAGCTTGAAAAACACTAGTTTGGTGCACCGCTATTCCTAACACATACACATCACTCTACCTCTCCTACACCATTATACAGATGAAAAAATTTAGGTCTACAGAAAGAAACTTTTCCAAAATTAGAGTGTATATCAGAGGCAGAGGTGAAAGCAAAACTGCTGAACCTGTAAAGGAGCCTTCTGTATCCTTCATTCATCTCTGATTATATAAAAATATATATTAAAAATATAGTCTGAATTATTTATGAATAAAATGATATGATGGTATATTTGGGTTTTGCTTTACAATATTCTGGAAAGAATGTTTGTGTGTGGGAAGGATTTGGATAAAATAAGAGTGACTGGTTTGCTAACTATTGAAGCTGAGTGATAGATACATAGGGATTCATTATATGACTCTATTTGTGTGCATGTATGTGTTTGAAAATTTCCATAACCAAAAAAGTTTAGTTGGAGGGAGGGTTCCAATAATACGGTAGTAGCTGAAGGTTTTAGATTATTTGTGGATTTTATTTACCCAGAAAGTGAACTCTGTATCCAGAAAATCCCAGCAGCTGCATGGGTCCCAGGAAGGAGGGAAGCTGGCAAAAGACATTCCTTCTGTCCAGGAGCCTGAGTATCTGACACTTGGAGGTGGGCTGGATTTACATAATTAGTACTCTTTTGCCTCTACCAGACGAGATAGGAGAAGGCTTGAAAAAGAGTCCCAAGCACTGAAAAGCAGAACCTCTCATCTGATTAGATCCTGACACACTGGGGTGTTGCCCTGTCAGGCTCTTCCAACCCAATCTGTTTGGAAAGCATCTAGTCCTGGGAATAAGAAGGGACTGGGATAGCAATGAGTAGGGAGATATACCTACTAACTAGACATTCAGCAAAACTAAATTAGGGGAAAAGGTGAAAACTTTTTGTTCTAAAGATGGCACCATGCTTGTTGAATTTTATGGAAGACTGATATCTGAGCCCAGATCTAGGGTTGGAAGCAGGGATGAAAGCCACATAATTCACCGTAGGCAAGGATTTGTTCTTCAGAAAGTTGGGGTATAGTTCAGAGACAGTTTGTGGACAGGAATCACCCAGCATCCTGTCTCCTTTCTGATTTCCTGACTCTCAGGAACCAGAAAATGACTGAAGCTGCTCCTTTAGGAATTATAGAATTCTCAGAGCTGTTTCCATTTCTGATTTATGGCTGTAATAGGATGGGAGAAGACTGTGAAGTTGACAAATGAGAGAGATACTCTAATAGAGTCCCACTCTCTGAGAGACTTTCTGCCCCACCCAGTCTCCTAAAAGTTCTCCCAGCTTAGGATCCACAGCTGTACCCTTGTGGCCAAGAGACCCATATTTAACAATATGATTGCTTGTGGTATATTTATTTGGTGGAGTTCACAGAAGAGTGCACTTCAAGTCTCCCAGTCCTTTGTTACCCAGTCAGGGAAGGCCTTGTATAAAACTGTGACCCCTGAAGTTCCCCAAAGTTTTTCCAGCTCTCTTATTCCTAGAAATTAAGGCTTTTTATTTTAGTACATGTGAAAAACACTGTAAATACCACTGTGATGATTGGACCTGGGCAACTACCAGGGCTGGGAGGTGGGGGATATAGGCCTCTGTGGTATAAGTCATTTGGGTTGGAGGTGTGGTGTACCTTATTTAGTGGGGTATAGAGGAAGGCCTGGCAAGGAGGAACAGCTCTCTGAGGAAAACTAAAAAAAATGATATATCTTACACTATAGTCTGTTCCTAGTACTAGGGTAAAAGTCCTAGAGAAAAATTATTCAAGTCACAAGAATGTCGGGGGCTCCCAAGCCATGAAACAGTCTAGGGCTAGGGGCTGGGAAATCCACTCTTTGTACTATTTCTCTGCTTTTGTATGTGTTCAAAAGTAGATCTCCCTCAGTCTAAAGTGTAAGTGGTTTGGTCTATCCTTAAGCCAAACTCAAGTAGGCCTGGGTTACCATAGAGTGTTAAGGTATACAGAAAATATACCAAAATAGCATTGCTGAGCTTAAAGCATGGAAGGGTTTTAAATCCCCCCGCCTTGATACATGCATTATTTCACCTAACAGTAGTCTCCAAGGTGTGCCCTCAGAACTCTCTCTGCTCTGTTCAGTCACTCAGTCATATCTGACTCTTTGCGACCCCATGAATTGTAGCCCACTAGGCTGCTCTGTCCATGAGATTCTCCGGGTAAGAATACTGGAGCAGGTTGCCATTTCCTTCTCCAGGAAATCTTCCTGACCCAGGGATTCAACCCATGTCGCCTATGTCTCCTGCATTGACAGGTGGATTCTTTACTACTGCAGTACCAAGGCTCCTTAAAATGATTGCACTAATCTATATTTCCCCTTTTTAAACATTTTCATTTATTATAAGAACTTTGAAACATCTATAAAAGTAAAGGAAACAATATAATGACCCCCCATACCCATTATATGGCTTCTGCAATTAGTAATTTATCTATTCCTCCATCTAATCCTTCATTAAAATTTTCTTTATTATTTTGATGCAAATCTTGGACATCATATCTCTCTAAATTACAAGGATTCTAAACATTATAACTAATACCATTATCAAACCTAGAAATATACTAAGAATAATTCCTTACTAGCATCTAGTATTCAATCAATGTCCAATTTCCTTGCTGTCTCACAAAAGTTATTTTTAAACAGCTGTATTCCCATACAGATCCTAATAAGATACATATATTAAAAATGACTAACATGTCCCTTAAGTCTCTGTTGAATTTAGATTCTCTTTCTCTTTCTCTCCACCCCTCCTTCTCTTTCTCTCAGTGTATTTATTGAACAAACATGAACTGCTTAATTTGTCCTATAGTGCTTTCTACTACCTTGTCTGCGTTTCACTGACCACATCTTTGTGGTAGACTTCAATGTTCCCCACTATTCTATTTCCTGCAAATAAGAGACATCTGGAGGCCTTGATCAGATTCAGATTCATTTTTTGGCAAGATTGTTTCACAAGCAGTTAAATGTCATCCCATTCAGAAGCATTTAATGGTCAGTGGCTCTCTATTTTGATATTATTGTCTTATTTCTTTACAGACGGGAGATGCAGATTCAGACAAGGACAATGCTAACCAGAGCTGGGAAATCTATCAAGGCCAGATCTTCTGACTCCCTAGCCAGTACTCTTTGCCCTATACTACATCCTACTAGGTCCTTGGAGGAAGTATTTAATGAACAGGTCAGGAAGACCAGTGGGAAGAACTGGCTACTTTTTCTGTTTCAAGCAGAATTTCTCCTTAGAGTCCTAGGGGTCTCTGGCTCCAGCTTTAGCCCAGTATTCCTAAAGCAAAGTTTAGAAAAGCCTTATTTGGAATAAAAGGCAGGGGTGAGTGTCCTCACTTGTTTAGGAAAATTTCAAATAGGGTGGGGCAAAGTGGCTCCTACAAGATGGGAAAGGAAAGGAATCATTTGGCTTAAAACAGGAGGGGTATATGTATGAATTGGTGGAACTGAAAGTGTGAGGGGAGGGCCTTGTCTACTAGGAGAAGCATCCTGGGCTCACTGCCAGTGGAGTCTAGAAGAAAGAGAAGATAGGAGGTAAGAGAAAATATGGAGTGAGAATTCTGGGAAATCACCCTGAAGGAAGAGGTTGGCCTTTGGTGCTTCTGCTCTTTGTATTGATAGAAGGGAAGAAGAGCATTCTCAGCCTTCCTAAAAACACCCTTTCTGCCTGGAGATTACCTAGTGATTGATTGGTAAGTTCAGATTCTGATTGCAAAGATTGGTTTATCTATTGATTTATGTCAATCTTAGATTTCTATCATGTTTCAAGGACGAAAAGGGCTATTAATTGAGCTTAGGTGATCTGGAAATTCTTTGACAGACCTTAGGAGGTCATCTTTATCCCTACCTTTCCTAAGATATTCCCCCAATTTCCTTCCCTCCAGTTCTGTTTCCCTTTTTTAACAACCTTCACTACTGGGCATTCTTTTCTTAAAGTTAACTCAAATCCTTCCTAATGAAGCATAAACTCATTTTCTTTTCCTTTCCTTTTCAGAAAGGACAAACACCTCCAAGCCATAAAAAAATAACTCAAATACTTAGTATTATGGTTCAGACCTCCATTATATCCTAGGCTGATGATTCTACTTAGCTATCTCTATGCCTCATCTCTCATCCCTCTCATCATCATCATCTAGTCCTTAATCTTCACAAGAGAGAGCACTGCTCATGTTAGAGAAACTGTAGAACATTATGATCAGAGTATGGACTGCATGCTTAATCAACTATCCAGTTTGGCTACTTCCTGGCTCTGTGACCTTAAATTAACTTCTCAGGTCTGTTTACTCAAGTGTAAAAGTATATATTATATTGTTGTGAGAGTTAGGCATACGTTAGGCACTTAAAACAATATCTGGCACATAGTTTAGGCTTTGATTTTGACATTTCTTCTGCCTGAACTAACCATTCCCTATTGTCTCTTTTCTCTGTTTCTTGAATTCTACCATGCTTCTAAGTCCAACTCAAATGCTACCTCTTCCCTGAAGATTTTCTTGACTCCTCAATTGGAATCAACCATTTCCTTCTTTATGTTCTAGAGGATTTTTATTTGTATAGGTCTTATGACATCTCCACATTGTCATTGCTTACATGTGATATCTTAATGATATATCCTTAAGAGAGATTGCCAGATACACACCTCCCACTTCATCTACTGCTCAGTCAGTGGGGATGGTATTATTCATAGATGCTTGATGTTTAACCAAGTGGTTCAATCCCGGACACGACTGAGCGACTTCACTTTCACTTTTCACTTTCATGCATTGGAGGAGGAAATGGCAACCCACTCCAGTGTTCTTTCCTGGAGAATCCCACAGATGGCGGGGCCTGGTGGGCTGCCGTCTATGGGGTCGCACAGAGTTGGACACGTCTGAAGTGACTTAGCAACAGCAGCAGAAGCAGTATATCCCAGATCGTCTGACTTAGTCTGTTAAATAACTATAGGCTGTTGTTAATCTCCTGGTTGTAGATCATAGAGCATCTGATTCTTATCCAAAGATTGAATATGAAGTTAGGCTTCAGAAACAAACTTAGAATATCCTCTTATTAACTCAACTAAATCTTATAACAGTATAGTATAACCACAAGGAACTACTGGGGAGTGAGTCTTGGCAAAGATAGGCCCTAATTAACAAAACTAGAATTAAACATACAGTGAAGCATAAGTTTTTTGAAGTTACACCCATTTTTATTAAACACAGTCAAGACAAATTTGTTTTTAAAAATAAGTTTGGTCCATTGACTATAGATGCATAGGCCTGCCATCAAATTTTGCTTAGGTGAGGATTTTTTCCTCTAGAGGTTCCCAAAGTAATTTGATATTTCTCTATATGTTAGGAGACAGTCTTTTTATTTATCTGATAAGGCTTTTCAGAACCAAGGTGTCTCAAATTTCTGGAGGGACAAGGCAGAGAGAAAAGAAAAATGCTTTAATTTTACCCACAGGTATAAATCACCAAATTGTTTTGAACCATAAGTAGCTTGAGAAGACCTTCTTTATATCTGAAAACAAAGATTAGAAGCCAGTAAATATGTCAGACCAAAAGTCATGAAAATTATAATCATATGTAGCAGTTTATTTCATCCCTCATTATTAATTTTTGTCCTATTGGCCTTGCCTGATGATTGAGGATGATAGTGACAGTGATAGTTTTTAGAAGTTTGTGAAGTTTTTGTTAAGGCTTGTATGATTTGTTCAGTGAAGTAGGTGCCTTAATTGCTAGGGATTTTAGAATGTATACCCAAGTGGAAGACACATTTTAAACCATTTTTTTCTCTAAGGTGAGAGAAAAAGCCAGGAAAGGCTTTATCCCATCAAAAAAAAAAAAAAATGAGGTTTGTCAGGGAGCCAGGAAAAGCCAAGTAACCTTCTTGGATTTCCCATAGCTTGGGCTGTTTGATTTACAGTCATTGTTTATCCATTTTAAATCCTCTGACTTGCTGCTGCTGCTGCTGCTAAGTCTCTTCAGTTGTGTCTGACTCTGTATGACCCCATAGGCAGCAGCTCACCAGGCTCCTCCATCCCTGGGATTCTCCAGGCAAGAATACTGGAGTGGGTCGTCATTTCCTTCTCCAATGCATACATGCATGCTAAGTCGCTTCAGTCATGTCCAACTCTATGCGACCCCACGGACAGCAGCCCACCAGGCTCCTCTGTCCACAGGACTCTCCAGGCAAGAACATTGGAGTGGGTTGCCATTGCCTGCTCTGCCTGACTTATGAGTAGGCTGTTGCCATGTTTCAAGGACATCAGAGTAAAAGTCTGACAGTGAGGGGTTAATATTTGTAGATGCAGAGTGATCTTTGTCTATATATGCCATAGTCTTCATAGATCATTGTGAAATAATATTTATTTTATCACAGTAACAGTAAGTTTTAAAAACAAATATAAATCACTAAAAGGCAAAGAAATTTACATAGTCTGTTATCAAAAGCTGCATTCCAAGAAAACATTATTCTTTTAACAGGGAGAGAAAACCAAATTCTAGTCTAGTACCAGCTTATAGTCACTGTGAAACAATAGTTATTCACTTAGTCAAAGTAATAATAAAAGGTTTCAAAGGCAGTTTAATATCCTAAGAAACTTGTACCATGCACAGAACTCTCTTCTTGGGTTTCACGTCCCACAAACCTTTTTTGCACTTTCTGTATTCAACACTTTATTTGCCCATTCATAGAACTGCCATCTGTAAGGCACATTTACTTCTTTTTCCCTTAATAAAATGTAATTTCATTCCTTATACCTTTTTTACTGAAAACATACATCCTACTTTCCTTCAGAAACCATGAACTGTCATTTATATTAATATGCTATAGATTGGTAAACAAAGTTTTTGTCTCATTTGCACTTTCTTTCCTTAAAAGTTTCTTCATAATGAATTCTTAAGATATGTCTATGTTAATTAGATTCACAAACAAACATTAATAGTGAATATTTCCCAGTTCACATGAACCTGAAATTCATTTACTTTAATTTTTCTTGAATTTGGAGTTGTTTGACTTGCAATCACTTACTTTTCTTTAGGCCAATTAAATTAGAGCTCATTTACAAATTAACCTGAGCAATATTATCCAGAGACAAAGACATACACTGAGACATACATATATATCCAGACAGACAGAGATCTCACAGTTTTCTGCTTTAAGATTTAAAAGGTCTCTTTGCCCTTTTCTTTTCCTTGGCTTGAAGTTCTACTAATTTGCCCAAGGCTAACATCTGAGGCAAAGTGGGTTGTCTATTTCAATAACATGAAAAGAGTTAACTACAGGCTTTTGCCTAGGCAAGTTTCTGTTATACCAGGGTTCAGATCAGTTCAGTTCAGTCTCTCAGTTGTGTCCAACTCTTTGCGACCCCATGAACTGCAGCACGCCAGGCCTCCCTGTCCATCACCAACTCCCGGAGTTCACACAAACTCATGTCCATCGAGCCAGTGATGCCATCCAGCCATCTCATCCTCTGTCGTCCCCTTCTCCTGCCCCCATCCCTCCCAGCATCAGAGTCTTTTCCAATGAGTCAACTCTTCACATGAGGTGGCCAAAGTACTGGAGTTTCAGCTTCAGCATCAGTCCTTCCAATGAACAACCAGGACTGATCTCCTTTAGAATGGACTGGTTGGATCTTTTGCAGTCCAAGGGACTCTCAAGAGTCTTCTCCAACACCACAGTTCAAAAGCATCAATTCTTTGGCGCTCAGCCTTCTTCACAGCCCAACTCTCACATCCATACATGACCACTGAAAAAAACCATAGCCTTGACTAGACGGACCTTTGTTGGCAAAGTAATGTCTCTGCTTTTGAATATGTCATCTAGGTTCGTCATAACTTTCCTTCCAAGAAGTAAGCGTCTTTTAATTTCATGGCTGCAATCACCATCTGTAGTTATTTTGGAGCCCCCCCCAAAAAAGTCTGACACTGTTTCCACTGTTTCCCCATCTATTTCCCATGAAGTGATGGGACCAGATGCCATGATCTTAGTTTTCTGAATGTTGAGCTTTAAGCCAACTTTTCCACTCTCCTCTTTCACTTTCATCAAGAGACGTTTTAGTTCCTCTTCACTTTCTGCCATAAGGGTGGTGTCATCTGCATATCTGAGGTTATTGATATTTCTCCCAGCAATCTTGATTCCAGCTTGTGTTTCTTCCAGTCCAGTGTTTCTCATGATGTACTCTGCATATAAGTTAAATAAGCAGGGTGACTAGATACAGCCTTGACGTACTCCTTTTCCTATTTGGAACCAGTCTGTTGTTCCATATCCAGTTCTAACTGTTGCTTCTTGACCTGCATATAGGTTTCTCAAGAGGCAGGTCAGGTGGTCTGGTATTCCCATCTCTTTCAGAATTTTCCACAGTTTATTGTGATCCACACAGTCAAAGGCTTTGGCATAGTCAATAAAGCAGAAATAGATGTTTTTCTGGAACTCTCTTGCTTTTTCTATGATCCAGCGGATGCTGGCAATTTGATCTTTGGTTCCTCTGCCTTTTCTAAAACTAGCTTGAACATCTGGAAGTTCACTGTTCAGGTATTGCTGAAGCCTGGCTTGGAGAATTTTGAGCATTACTTTACTAACGTGTGCTGCTGCTACTGCTAAGTCGCTTCAGTTGTGTCTGACTCTGTGTGACCCCATAGACAGCAGCCCACCAGGCTACCCCATCCCTGGGATTTTCCAGGCAAGAAAACTGGAGTAGGTTGCCATTTCCTTCTCCAATGCATGAAACTGAAAAGTCGCTCAGTAGTGTCCGACTCTCAGTGACCCCATGGACTGCAGCCCACCAGGCTCCTCCTTCCATGGGATTTTCCAGGCAAGAGTACTGGAGTGGGTTGCCCTTGCCTTCTCTGACTAGCATTTGAGATGAGTGCAATTGTGCAGTAGTTTGAGCATTCTTTGGCATTCCCTTTCTTTGGGATTGTAATGAAAACTGATTGTTCCCATCCTGTGGCCACTGCTGAGTTTTCCAAGTTTGCTGGCATATTGAGTGCAGCACTTTCACAGCATCATCTTTCAGGATTTGAAAGAGCTCAACTGGAATTCCATCACCTCCACTAGCTTTGTTCATAGTGATGCTTTCTAAGGCCCACTTGACTTCACATTCCAGCATGTCTGGCTCTAGGTGAGTGATCACACCATTGTGATTATCTGGGTCATGAAGATCTTTTTTGTACAGTTTTTCTGTGTATTCTTGCTACCTCTTCTTAATATCTTCTGCTTCTGTTAGGTCCATACCATTTCTGTCCTTTATCAAGCCCATCTTCACATGAAATGTTCCCTTGGTATCTCTAATTTTCTTGAAGAGATCTCTAGTCTTTCCCATTCTGTTGTTTTCCTCTATTTCTTTGCATTGCTTGCTGAGGAAGGCTTTCTTATCTCTCCTTGGAGTTCTAAAAAAAAAAAGTATTTTAACAAGTCCACTTTTTCTAATTGCACATGCAAAAAGAACCGGTTTTGCAATTTCAAAAAGATTTCATTTAACCAGGTTTCTCCAGGGTTTAAAGAATATCATAGCCATCCTTTGTCAAAAATTCCATCTCTCCTTTTTTATAGCCATAGTATCATAGCTAAAGTATAGATCGAACAGTGCTCAAATTGGCTCTGCTGACAGGGGCAGACTGAAGATGTTGTCCTAGCAGGGATTGTTCCTTTGGGGAGGTGGGGTCTTCATTTGATCAGAAGACTCTGAAGGATTAAGGGAACTTGCAGGAGTAGGGAAAGCTTGGTTTTTTCTCATCCCCTCCTCGCCTCCCACCCCCCCCCCCACCCCAGCTCTGAGAAATATGAGGAGTTAGAAGGGGAGTACTTTCTTATGGGAGAAAGTCCTGGGCTGGGAGATCTGATGAAGGGAGAGATGGGAGGGAATGAGAGGATAGGGCATGAACAGAAATAGATATACAGCATGAATCCCTTAGGTCTAGATTCTGACTGAGTGCCATAAAGATTTGAGTGTAAGGAATGATAAAAGAGATCAAGTTGGAGGATTATGCTATAATTTAGTGTGCCATTAAGAAGCCATTTTTCTTCATTCCCCAATGTGTACTGACTCCAAGTTTTGTTGCAAAAGAATCTGAGTCTCTTTAAGATTTTCAGGGTCAGAATTTTTCCAATTCCTGAAAACATAGCCTAGAGGTGAGTGTGAGGGAGGTTCTCAACATGTACTCAAGCCCATTCTTACAATGGGAGTAACGAGAGTTCACCAGCCACAGAAGGTGTCCCAGCTGTCCCAGCTGTCCCATTGAACCCTCCATGTGTCACAAGGTATTTTGTAGCTAATGGCACAAATGGTCAACGATCCCAATGATTGTGTCTGACAGTGAGAGGGGACCCCTGAGCATGTGACAGAGAGTGGTACAAAACTGTGCAGCTAGGCCCAAGCCTAGGCACAAACTGTGTGCAAATGCACTGGTCAGTAGCCTAAGACCAAAAATAATAGAAAAGAGTTTCCTGGATCCAATTGTGACTCAGTTTTTGATGACTCCCTGAAACATGGAAGGCATTCTTTGGGATGATTCCGAGGCTAGTCCTAAGGCTCCTGTGAATTCATCCAAACCAAGGGAGGAAAAGTGAAAGAGACAGAAAAGACAGGCTGTGGAATCCACCTTATAATACTGCTGGGAAGGTCTGGGGAATGGGCTTAGTGTTTTGCCTGAACCAGTATGTGCCTGAAGTCACATGGACATTGTCTTGCTGGGGGCAGATACTCTGATAGCCTGTCTGTTCTGTGACATCATCTTGTCACACAAATCTTAAAGTGGCAGGTGCCCTAATGCCTTTAACTGTCTGACCCATGCCTGCACACTTTTAATTGGCCTGGTCCTCACCTTAAGGGAGAAGCAGGAAAAAGAAGAAAGGAGAACCCTCACCTGTTTGGGTGGCAGCTCCTGGGGCACAGTGGGCAATGGGACCTTTGTAACACACCAGAGAGCAACTCTGACCAGAGTTCCTCAGTTGATTCCACAGCCACTTGCCTGTTGGCAGAGGGTTCGAGGAAAAGGAAAAGAAAGAAGAAAGAAGAATGGGGTAGGGCCCCCGAGAGTCCCCAAATGGGCCACCAAATGTTGAGGCAGTCCAACCATGAGTTGGAAAAATATTTCCAGACACAGAGCATTTCAGAAGAAAGGGAGATTATTAAGAACAAAGAGCAGAGATAACTTGGGCACTGAGAGCACAGTGGGCCGACCTCTTCGCAGACCAGGGAGAATCAACAGTTTCCAAAAGTTAATAGCCAATTTTTATAGCCTCAAGATAAAGAAAATCCTTTCTGGAAGGTTGACATTAGGTGATTGCTTGGTGTGCTATAGGGTGTTTACTGGAGTGGGCATCTTTGCCTAATTTGGAGTCAGGAAGCTTGTTAGTGATGATTAGGGGCTTTTGGCAATGGTTACTGCTGCTGCTGCTAAGTCACTTCAGTCGTGTCTGACTCTGTGCAACCCCATAGACGGCAGCCCACCAGGCTCCCCCATCCCTGGGATTCTCCAGGCAAGAACACTGGAGTGGGTTGCCATTTCCTTCTCCTATGCATGAAAGTGAAAAGTGAAAGTGAAGTCGCTCAGTCGTGTCCGACCCTCAGCGACCTCATGGACTGCAGCCTTCCAGGCTCCTCCATCCATGGGATTTTCCAGGCAAGAGTACTGGAGTGGGGTGCCATTGCCTTCTCCAGGCAATGGTTACAAAGGGGCCCAATTACCTTTCTTCTTGGTTCTGGGCTCCACTTCTGTGACTTTGGTACAAGGCCTCACACCTGTGGCTTGGGGCAGAACTCAACAGTTCGTTTTAGTTCCCAAGGCCTGATTTTTTTTGAACATCTGAGTCACACACATACACACACACACATACACATACAAACATGCACACATGCATTGCCATCTTTCATGCTTTATATGTAAATTTCTCAATCATTGCACTGCTTACTGCATGGTTATTAAGATCTATCAGGCCTCCATATGGTGAGGGGAGATGGGAGGTGAGGGCTTTCTACTGGAAAAGCAATTTCAAGTTGCATCATGCCACAAGTGTGTGTTGGTAAATGTTCACTCAGGAAATTCTGAAAATATGTAATGTTATATACTGATTTCCTATATTTAATTTTCTCAATAGCAAAGTGACCATACTAGGAATGACAAAGCACATTTATAAGTAATACAAGGAATAAGAATCCTTTTTCCTATTTCCCTTACCCAATGGTGATTGTATGGTATAGTACAGGATGGTAAATATGTCACCCATGCTCAGTCTATGTCCAAACCAGACAGCAATAATCAGTTATGACCCCTCTTTCCCAATGAGCCTTAATGCAGCCTTCCTCATTAAGTGCTACAGGCAGCTATCACACAACTGATCACAGTCTGTATCAGTCAAGAAATCCATTTTCTTTCCTCAAAGTGAGTGAAAAGTCAGGGTTTTAGGATAGTAAAGGCCTAGAGTCTCCTTCCACTTTTTCCACTTACAAGCTCTGTAGCCTTTGGCAGGTCATTTCTCAGAGCCTCAGTTTCCTTATCTGTGAAATAAGGAAAACAGGACTGCCATGAAAATTCAAAGTGTAAAACACTTGACACATAGTCGATATCCAACATGTTATCACTGAGTTCCAGAACCTTATAATTAATATGTCTGCCTTTCAGAATTCTTTTTAAAAGGGGCTAGGAGCACTTGAGAATTTATCAGCAGCTAGTGGGGCAAATGCAACCCAAGAGATAAACGGTATCAAAGAAAAACCTTACTGAGCTGAGCCATTTTTTGGTCAGACCTTGTTTCCCTTGACCCTGGGCATTCACAGTCCTTATGCCCAATCTGTTCTTTCCTCAGAATTTCCTTGTTGTTGTTTAGTCGTTCAGACGTGTCCAACACTTTTCGACTCCATGATTTACAGCAGTCGGGCTTCCCTGTCCTTCATTATCTCCCAGAGTTTGCCATCCCCTTCACCAGTGGACCACATTTTGTCATAACTCTTCACCATGACAACCATCTGTCTTGGGTGGCCCTATATGGCATGGCTCATGGTTTCATTAAGTTATACAAGACTGTGATCCATGTGGTCATTTTGGTCAGTTTTCTGTGATTATGGTTTTCATTCTGTCTGTCTTCTGAAGGATGAGGATAAGAGGCTTGTGGAAGTTTCCTGATGGTAGGGACTAGATGTGGGGAAAGTTGAGTCTTGCTCTGGTTGGTAAGGCCATGCTCTGTAAATCTTTAATCCAATTTTCTGTTGATGGGTGGGGCTATGTTCCTTCCCTGTACTTTGGCCTAAGGCCAAACTATGGAAGGGGTAATGGTGACCTCCTCCAAAAGGACTTATGTCAGCATGCTGGGCTTTCCAGGACTGTGGCTGTTATTGTCCCTGACCCCACAGCAGGCCACTTTTGACCTTCACCTCTGCCAGAGATTCTCACTTACAGGTAAATCTGGCTCGGTGTCCTGTGGGGTCAATGCTCCTTTTCCTGGGTCCTGGTGTACACAAGGGTGCCCTCCAAGAGTCTCTGTTTTCCCAGTCCTGTGGAAATTCTTTAATCAAATCCTGATGACCTTCAAAATCACATTCCCTGGGGATTCCCATCCCTTTGTTGGATACCCAGTTTGGGAAGTCTGTTGTGGAGCCTGAACTTTCACAACAATGCAAGAAGTTTTTTGGTATAATTGTTTTCCAGTTTGTGTATTACCCATCTGGCAGCTCTATAGTTGGGATAATGGCAACCTCTTCCAAGAGGACTTATGCAACATGCTGCACCTCCCAGGACTTCTGCTGCCAGAGCCCCTGTTCCCATGGCAGGCTGCTGCTGGCTCATGCCTCCATAGGAAACCCTCAAATAATCGCAGGCAGGTCTGACTCAATCTCTTGTGGGGGTCACTGCTCCTTTCCGTGGGTTCTGGTGTGCACAAGGTTTTGTTCATACCCTCCAAGTGTCTCTGGAAGGCATGAGGTTTGATTTTAAACATGATTGCACCACTCCTCCTACTGTCCTGCTGTGGCTTCTCCTTTGCCCTTAGATATGGGGTATCTTTTTTTGATGGGTTCCAACATTCTCCTTTTGATCATTGTTCAGCAGCTAGGTGTGATTTTGGTGTTCTCCCAGAAGATGAGTGCATGTCCTTTTACTATGCAACCTTTTATTAATTTTGTTTCCTGAGAAACTAATAAATGCTTCAAGATATTTAATTGGGACAAAACAGCACTTCATGGAGAGCCATGCTCTTGCTAGTCTCCTACCCTTTCTGGTGGCTCAGTGGTAAAGAATCTGCCTGTAATGCAGGAGCCACAGGAGACATGAGTTTGATCCTTGGGTCAGGAATATCCCTTGGAGAAGGGAATGGTAACCCACTCCAGCACTCTTGCCTGGAGAATCCTATGGACAGAGGAGCCTGGGGGGGCTACAGTCCATAGGGTTGCAAATAGTCAGACACAAATGAAATGAGTGAGCACACATGTACAGCCACTCCTAGGAATTTAATTCCTAGTTGCCTAGTTTTCTAGGGCTGCCATAAAAAAAAGCATCACAACTTGGTGGCTTAAACAACAGAAATTTGTCTCACATTTCTGGAACCTAGAAGTTCTAAATCAAAGTATCAACAAGGTTGGTTCCTTCTGAGGGCTATGAGGGAAAATCTATTTCATGCCTTATTCCTATCTTTTGGTTGTTTGCTGGAAATATTTGGCATTCCTTGGTTTTTGCTGTATTATTCTAATCTTAGCTTTCATCTTTACATGGCATTCTACCTGTGTGTGTGTAAATCTAAATTTCTGTTTTATATAAGGGCACCAGTCATACTGGTGTATAGGCCAACCCTGTTACAGTATGACCTAATATTAATTAATTAAATGTACAGTGACCCATGAAATTAAAAGACACTTGCTCCTTGGAAGAAAAGTTATGACAAACCTAGGCAGCATATTAAAAAGCAGAGACATTATTTTACCAACAAAGTCCATCTAGTCAAGGCTATGGTTTTTCCAGTAGTCATGTATGGATGTGAGAGTGGGACTATAGAGAAAGCTGAGTGCTGAAGAATCAATGCTTTTGAACTGTGGTATTGGAGAAGACTCTTGAGAGTCCTTGGACTGCAAGGAGATCCAACCAGTTCATCCTAAAGGAAATCAGTCCTTAATATTCATTGGAAGGACTGATGGTGAAGCTGCAACTCCAATACTTTGGCCATCTGATGCGAAGAACTGACTCATTGGAAAAGACCCCGATGCTGGGAAAGATTGAAGGTGGGAGGAGAACGGGATGACAGAGGTTGACATGGATGGATGGCATCACCGATGCAATGGACATGAGTTTGAGTAGGCTCTGGGAGTTGGTGATGGGCAGGTAAGCCTGGCGTGCTACATCCACGGGGTCACAAAGAGTTGGACACGACTGAGCGACTGAACTGACTGATTGACAGTGACCCTGTTTCCAAATAAGTGCATATTCTTAGGCATTGTGGTTTAAGACTTCAATGTATCAATTTGAGGGGAGTTACAATTCAACCAATGACACTGATCATCTGATGAATTCCCCCAAAGACCATCAGTACTACTACTCTTACTGATATTCAGATCTGTATGTCAACTGCCTGATGGACTAGTCCATCTATATGTCTCTTAGGCATTTCCAGCTCAATCCAGATGCTTTCCCTGCTACCACCACTAGGATCTCACTTAAACTTGGCTCTCCTTCTGAGTGATTGCTGGTATTAGCTCTACCATTCTCCTAGTCATGTAGCTGTTAAACCTCAGTCTTCTCTGACTCCTCCCTCTTTCTTTCCCTCCCATTATAATCATTTGTCAGGTCTTGAAGATTCTAGTTTTATGATATCTTAATTATGTCTTGTCTTGCTTCTCCTTTGTCCTAATTGAAGGCTGGTATCATGACTGAAGCGACTTAGCAGCAGCAGCAGCATTGCTTTTCACCCCACAACCTCCTAGCTGTTCTCCCTACTTCTCATCTCACCTCCCCTCGGGTCCATCCTCCTTGGCATATGAGTCTGTCTTTAAGCATAGTTCTTCCAGTGGCTCCATTCACCAGCAGCAGTTGCTTTCCCATTTCTGAGCCTTTCCTGTGTTGAACCTGCTCCATTTAATGCCCTCCCCTTACATTCACCAATTTAAATTTTAGCTGTATGCCCGTACAGTTTCTGGGCTCTATTTATAATTCTCCAAAAGCACTTAACATATTCTACCCTGTCTCAGAGCTGTATAATGTTTTATCTCCATTATTATCGTCCACACACACACTAATACAATGTAATTGTGTTAAGGCAAGATCTGAGACTTCCTCATCATGGTATTCTACATGTCTGGCTCACAGCAGGTGCCCAATTTGTTGAATGATTTAAAAAACCTTGAACCTTGCTGCCCTGGTCTCTCTGTGCACTGCTGTATATTGCCGCATAAAACCCAGCCCTCTCAGGTTTAAAAAAATCTTCTAAATTGGGTCAGTTTATTGACTAGGAATATCAGCTGCTTAGAGCTCACCAACCAACCTCCTCAGCAAGCACCTTCCAGTGAGCTGATAGGGAAGCCCGGGACAAAGAGGGATTGGATGAGCTCCCCCCACCTAGCAGCAGCTGCTCAGCAGTAGGATAGGGGAGGCTCAGAGAGCAACAAGGCCAAATATACAGGTCAAAACCCGATTTATACAGGCATAAAAAAACATGTGGTGACCTTAATGGCAAGGAGGCTTATCATCTAAAACTTACTGTGTCAGACATCCCAGAAGCATTCATTGAGGGATAACTTTCTAGCCTACCCCTATTGTAAACTTCATTTGAATCTTCTTTTGACTTCTCTTTGAAATGAAATACACACACACACACACACACACACACACACACACACACACACTAAGCTGTTACTGGGTATATAAAATAATCATTTTTACATCCTCTGTTGCTAAACTTGGACACAAAGACTTTTCATCTGCCCACTTCTCAGCAGTGGAGATGAGCATGAAGACATCACAAAGGTGAACTGTCTTACACAAGGTCATAAGGTACCAAGGAGGGGCTCAAGCTTAAAATTAGAAGGTATCTTTGCCATCTTTTCTCCTTGCAAGAGTCCAAGGATGGAACGATGCATCACTGGAAATGAGCTCTCCAAAGGACTAGAGGGGGCAAATAGTGAGATGCAAATAAGTAGAATCTGAGGCCTAGAATACCTAAGAGCACCACTGTAGCAAATGCCAAGGGAAAGGAATTGCCCACAGCTTAAAAACATGGGCCCCAGGGTGTGAATGACATAAACAAATGATAAAATGTGTGTTGCTACTGGCTACAGAGAGAAAAGTAGTTTATTGAATAAATGAATGATGTGATTATATGGAATGCAATAGCTCTTCACTTCTTAGGTAATGGGTAAGAGTGTGGGCCCCAGGCTAGTCTGTTTTCATTCCAGTCTTGATTCTACCACTTGATTCTTGTGACCATGGGCAAATCATTTAAATTCTCCAAATCAGAAAACTTAAGCCTTAGTTTTTTTTTAGTTTCCTCACTCAGAAGATGGTGCCTGTTATTCACAAATATATATTGAACACATGCTATCCAGGCACTGTTTTAGGTACTTGGGATATAGCAGTGAATATAACAGACAGAAATCTTGACCTTGTAGAACTGGCATTCTACTTAGAGGGATAGTTACAAATGATAGTCCTCACTTCTTAGAGCTGTAGGGAGGGGTAAATGAAAGAATTCTTAAAAGGTGCTAGGCACAGAGCTTGTACCAAATGAATGTTCCAGGTTAAACTTGACTTGGCAAAATGGAGAACTTAGATGTTTTAGAGTAGTGAAAATGGTGCCTACCTTCCTGTCCTGTCTTTCCACTCTTCCATTTAGCTCCAGCCCTATTCAGAATGGAATAGATACTGTACTGATGAACATCCAAGATCAGAAGAAGGTAGAGGAAGTGGCATTTGAACTTGACCTTTAAAATGAATGGAAGAATAAAGAGGTGGAAAGGCCATTACAGGCCAGGCCAAGGTCTTTGGGCTTTGTTATGTGTGGGGACACTGACAGTTTAGGAGTAAAACTGTCACAGACTAGGGAAGCTTTGACTGGGTGAAGGGTAAGAGGTCTCTATTCTTTGAGATTGGAAGTGGGTGACAGAGCTTCAGTTCTATGGGGTGTGTCTGTGTGTGTGTGTGTGTGTGTGTGTGTATGTATAAATTAACCGAAATTTCAGCAAGTCGTTCTCAGGGGAGGAATCCAGCATTAATCTTGGCAAATTACATGAAAGATCTTATCATTGTTCTGAGGTAGAGTTTATAGAAGCCAATTGAAGCTACAGTCAAGCCAATGAAATATAGAGGCTGGGAAAGTCCAGGTAACTGGAAGGGCAACAAATAGTGATGATTCTGTAGCTTGAATTCAGGTCCATTATCCCCTGACTCCCTTCCCTCTGGACTTGTAACACCTTTTCCCACCCTGAAAGCCAACAAGAGCCCTGACTGCACCAATTTCCCCAGCTTTTATTTCAGTGGAACAGAATCAGGCACGATTTCCCAGATCTTTTGCCCCTCTGTGGAGGGTCATTAAAGGACAGTACATTTGCTACCCTCAGCCTGGGCTTATTGTCTGTTGCTATACTACTGATATGGCCTCCATATAAGACTGACTTTTTTTTTCTTCCCATGTCAAGATTTCTGGCTTTCACCTTGCAGTGAAACATAGCAGTAAAGAGTGTGTTGGCTCTGAAATCAAACTGCTTTTGTTTGAAATCTGTTTCTGTTACTTCCAAGCAGTGTGATCTTGGGCAACATGGTTAATTTCTCTGGACCTCAGTATCTCTGTGTATAAATTGTGGAGGATAATACTTACCTTACAGGATTGTTATGTATGAGGATTCGGTAACTTTCTTCAGGTAAAGCTACTAGAATTTTGCCTAGCTCATAGGAAGTGCTATCTAAGCTATAAGCTAATGTCTTGCTCTAGTCACTTCCCCTTTGGGGGAAGGGGCTCTCTTTCCTCTTATGTGCAATACAATAATGCTTACCCTGTAGAGATCCTAAAGTCAGGAACCAAATGAATGAGATAGCATTTTAATAAGAAAAGTAATAAAGAATGCAGTGTATTTTCAGGGAGTGGTATAATGTCTAGGGCATGTTTAAGCAGAGTTTTGGGTATAACTGTAATTAATGCAAATTGTTGAAATTAAGGTGTAGATATGATTGGTGACCTTCATCTAATGACTTAGATAGCTGAGATTAATTGTGGAGGGTTGCACCAACCTCTATTTTGATTGACATTAGGTGGTCTCTCTCTTACACACAACTTTAATTTTCCAGACAGTGAAATATTTCACAGCCACTTGTTACTTTTGACTGTTATAACTTAACACTTACATGTAGCTAGGTTATAGCTAATATTTAATAATGTCAAAGGTAATTTTATTCAGTCAGTCCTATTAAAGGAGTTATAGATATTTGACTAATTTAAAAATTTATTTAAAAATTAAAAAACTAATATTATGATAAGTAACTTTTAATCTTATGTTAGAGTTTTGGAATTTCCATGCAAAATCAAAAAATGGCCATGTAAAATATCAGGAATGTGAATAGAGTCCAGTCAGGTCAATTTCCTCATCTGTCACTTGGGATTGATAATCCTTTCCCTGACAGGACAATGGTAAAACTAAAATGTGATCATAAATGTCAAAATGAGTAAAAATTATAAAGTAATATATACCTATGAATTATAATAACAGTAATACTAACAATAATGATCATGTATTGAGTATCTACTTTGGGCTAAGTGCTTTTAATAATGATAAACAACACTCCATGCCCAATGCTATTTACAAAATTTACATGAATTAATTCTCACAACAACCTTAGTAAATACTGGCATCATCATCATCCCTGTGGTACAAGGATGACACTGATGTACAAAATCACTTGTCCTAGGCTAATAGCTAATATGTGGCAATTCTGGGATTTGATCCCAGATAGTTTGATTGTGGAATGTATACATATAATCACTATACTGCATGCCTTTAGAGTCTTTCAGAGTTGTGTTGGGTAGTGTTGTTTAATGACAGTTAATCTACCCTGAAAAGCTCTCCCATTGGCCAAATAGTGGCAAATTTTTAAAAATGCAAAAACATACACTCATTTCCTTCTCCACAAAACCAAAACATCATGGGTAAATGAATGAGTTGAGTCCATAAGAGTCTTGAATCTATAAGCATGCTGCTGCTGCTGCTGCTGCAAATAAAACACTGACTCAATAGAATTGGGTAGAAATGCTTCAGGCAGCAACAATAGTGATAATAGCTAACATTTATTAAGTTTAATGCTTATTGACTTTATTAGATTACTTACTGTGGACCAAAGTGAAGTTGCTCAGTCGTGTCCGACTCTTTGCGACCCCATGGACTACAGCCTATCAGGCTCCTCTGTCCATGGGATTTTCCAGGCAAGACTGTGGACCAAGGACTGTTCTAAATAATTTACACATATTAGCTCATCTAATCCTCACAACAGATGCAATCATTGTCATCCCCATTTTACACATGAGATAAATTGAGGCACAAAGAGGTTATATATTATATCCAATGTTCTAAGAATAACAAATGGTAGAGAAAGGATTTACAACCCAAGCAGTCTGGCTCCAGAGTCCTTTGTACTCATCCATCATACATTACTCCCCAAATACATTCACTTATATTCTTTCCTGAGGCTAAATCCTGGGTTGTTAAATATAGTAATTAACATTTGTTGAATGCTGACTGTGTGTCAAGCACTGTGACAGCTTTGCAGAAAGGGAGATAGATCCCTTCCAGGGCCCAAGAGTGGGACTTTTAGTATTCTTATCAGCACTTGGAAATTAATTGTCCGAGGAGACACATGTACTGACAAAGCAAGAGACTGTTGGGAAGGGACGCCCTGGCAGGGAGCAGCAGGGTAAGGGAATCTAGAACTTCCCTGCCATTGGGGTCACAGTCTCAGGTTTTATGGTAATTGGGTTAGTTTCTGGATTGTCTCTAGCCAAACACTCTGACTTAAGGTCCTTCCTGGTGGTGCGTGCATCACTCAGCCAAGACGGATTCCAGCAAGGATTCTGAGAGGTTGGTAGGACATATAGACTGGAGTCTCCTCTCTGCTTTTGACTTTTCCTGAATTCTTCTGGTTGGTGGAAGTTTGTTAGTTCCACATTCCTTGCCAAGACCTCCTTTTGTAAAATAATCTATGCAAGTGGCTACTCTCTTGCCTTCCTAGGGCAGGTGGTTTTAGTCAGTGTTTTCTCTAACAACAAGACCAATTACAAACAAATTTATTTAATCTTCAAAATAATCCTGAAAATCAGGGACTATTTTTTAATCCCCAATTTGAGAAAAGGAAATAATTAGAAAGGATTATATGAGTTACTACTACAAACAAAACACTTAGATCTGTGCCAGGAGTGTCAAGAGTGGGGGCCCAAAGTCATAAAGCTAGCTAAGTGTTGAAGGTGGCATTTGAACTTCAGTCTTTCCTCTACCCAAGGCTATGGCAACAATACCTCCTCAATGTGTTCACCTTCATGGTCCCTCTAGATCTACTCTCCACACTTCAGCCAGAGTAATTTTTTTCTGAAATGTAAATCCAAGCAAATTCCTTTCATTTTTCCCCTTTGGTTTTTGGATAAATCCCCTCTAGGAGGCCCAGTGGCTACATGTGGGAAGGAGGGAAGAGCCATAGGTGAATGGCTTCTGAGAGATTGGTACTAACTCCTGCAGGGCTTTGGAGGCCTTGTTTGGATTTTATGTCAGAAGTCACTGGAGGTGTTTGAGATGGGCAGTAACATGATTTAAATGGCTCTCTGGTTTCTAGGAGGAGAATGGTCTCCAGGGCCTAAGGGAGCTGGGAGCCCAGTGAGCAAGACTGCTGCAACATCCAGGTGGGAGAGAGTGTTGGTTTTGACGAAGTGATCAGAGTCTGCAAATATTATTATTTAGAAGGTAAAACTGATGAGCTTTGCTGACAGACTGGTTAGGGGTGTGAGGGAAAATGAAAAATCAAAATATTGCCACTAGTTTTTTGGCCCCATCAATTATGTGATTGGTGGTATTGCTGGTTAATGAAATGGGGAAAATGGGGGCAAGGGAAGGGAATTAGTGAAAATTCAGAGTTTTTTTGTCGGATATGTTTGAGATGCATATAAGAGAAAGAAACTGTGGGAATTCAGAGCAGGAGGCAAATATTTCCAGATGTGGAGATCAGGGGAGACTTTCTGACAAAGGTGGCGTGTATGTTATACTGGGCTTGGAAGAAGAGGTAGGATTGGGTATAACAAGTTAGTAGAAGGAAGGGCCATGGAAGAGGATAGAGCAATGTTTCTTAAACTGCAGAAGTTTTGCCTTTTTCAGTGATAAATTTACTTATTATTTTACTTTAAAGTAACCCATTTTTTTTTAAAGTTTGATACTAAAAAAGAGCTTTATACTGGTATTATAAATTGATTTTTGTTATCTGTTCTGAAATACACGTTTAAAATAAGCATCTATTAAAGATCTTGTTGATGTAATAACAGCTGGCATTTGTTGAATACTTACTGCATGGTAGAAACAGTTCTAAGTGCTGCAGATCAATAATTTTGTTTCACTCTGACACTAATTGCTTATAAATTCTGTTCTAAGTGCTTTACATGTGCTAATTCGTTTAATACTTTGTGACAGTGTTATGCTATAGGGATTGTCTTTCATGTTTGACAGATGGGGAAGCCATAGCCCAAAGGGGTCAGACAACACGCCCAGAGTTGCACAAATAGTGAGTAGCAGAGCTGGTCTTTGAGCTCCAGGTCTGAATCACTACTCCACTGGCTCTCAGTCTTGGTTGGCTATGAAAATAACCTGTGTAGGTTTTTTTTTTTTTTTAACACTCACATTTAATATTCATTTTTTTAAATACTCACCCCACCCAGACCAATTAAATCAGAATCTCTGGGGTAGGACTTTGGCATTATGTCTTTGGAAAGCTCCTGGACAATTCTCATATACATCCAGGAGTGAGAATATGTGCCCTATGCAGTAAGACTTCTACCATGCATAATCACCCCTTAACTACAACACTCTGGAAAACATGAGCTTAGGGCATTTGAGGCAGAGAAAAGCAGGCAAAAGATGAAGATGTTCATTAGCAGCTCAAATAAATGAATGTGGCCTCCTTTAGATTCACAGAGGTCCAGGAGTTCATGCATCTGGTGGGGAAGCAGCAACTGACACTGGGGATGTACTGGGTAGAGGGTCACACAGTCCTCCAAGATGAACTTGGATCACCTGGTTCCCAATTAACATGCTGTCTGATCTTTTCACCAAATTTAATTTGCTGGCAGATTATTAACTTCCAGTTGCTGAAATGTGCTGGGGCCTGAGAGGGGGAAGGAAGCCTAGCAACAAATTACATGGCTTAGCAACGAATTTCCACACTTCAGTTACAGCAGATGTGGGAGTCTGTCTGCAAAATTGCCACTGTTGGAGCTGAAAAGACTAGTCATAAACTAGTCATGCAGCAGCAGCTGGTAGCAAGTAAGGGGAAAGTACCTTACCACTAATTCACTGCTTACATATTTTTCACTCAGTTTCCCCAATGCTAAAATAGGGATAGGTTCCAGGGATCAAATGAAAAATGTCTGCTTTTTTAGCAAATATGAACTTGGATTAAGAGTTATTTCGTTTTGTATTTATCATTTATAGGGCACTTACCATGTGTATTCATTTCCTATTGCTACTGCACAAATTACCACACACTTGATGGCTTAACACAAACAACATTAATTTTCTTAACGTTATGGAAAGCAAAAGTCCGAAATGGGTCTCACTAGTTAAAATTATGGTGTCAGTGATAATGTATTCCTTTTGGGAGACTTTAGGAGAGAATGCATTTCTTGCTTTTTCCAGCTTCCAGACACTGTTGACATTCTTTAGCTTAAGGCTACAGTCCTTCTTCAAAGCCAGCACTGGCTGATCAAGTCTTTTTCACATCACATCACATCATTCTGACACCTACTCTTCTGCCTCCTGCTTCCACATTTAAGAATAATCCAGGATAATCTCCCTATTTCAAAGTGTCTGATAAGTGTTGACTGGAAAAAAAAAAAAAAAAAGGACACAATATGAGAGCTGTGAGTTTCAGTTTTATTTGAGAACTTATTGGGGACTGTAGCAGAGGAGACAGCCTTGAGAAACTGCTCCAAAGAAGTAAGAGGGGAGATCAACATATATGTGATTTTGGTGACAGGAGTACCTGCAACCAAGCACACAACTTGGTAGAAGTTTGCTGTTAGTCATGAAGAATAGATGTCTTAGTTAATGGTTTTAGTGTGCTTTTATAAGCATGGGAAGATGCAAGAGCTTGGGTTCATGGAAAAAAAAAAGTTCTGAAAACATCTACCAATAAGAAGGTCTATTCTTCCAGTTTCCCAGAATACAGAGTGCCTAATTCCTGATATCCAACCTGAACTGTTTTCAGGATATGCTAAAGGTCAGTGATTATAGTGGCTAGTGACATAATTATTGTAGAACTAGATGGTGAGCAACATTTTTAGTTGTCATTAGCAACCTTAATTCCATCTTCTATCTTAATGCTCCTTTGTCCTGTAACCTTTGTCCTCTCCTTTGTTCTGTAATCTAGGATTGAGAGGGAGTGAAGTCACTCAGTCCTGTCCCACTAGATATCTTTGGGACACAATTAGTCTGCTTACCACACCATGAGTGAGTGAGTGAGTGAAGTCGCTCAGTCCTGTCTGACTCTTTGTGACCCCATGGACTGTAGTCTATCAGGCTCCTCCATCCACAGGATTTTCCAGGCAATAGTACTGGAGTGGGTTGCCATTTTCTTCTCATGAATCAGTCACTATTCTAAGTGCTGTACATGTATTTAGTTTAGTTCAGTTCAGTTCAGTCGCTCAGTCATGTCTGACTCTTTGCAACCCCATGAATTGCAGCATACCAGGCCACCCTGTTGATCACCAACTCCCGGAGTTCACTCAAACTCATGTCCATCGAGTCGGTGACGCCATCCAGCCATCTCATCCTCTGTTGTCCCCTTCTCCTCCTGCCCCCAATCCCTCCCAGCATCAGAGTCTTTTCCAATTAGTCAACTCTTCACATGAGGTGGCCAAAGTATTGGAGTTTCAGCTTCAGCATCAGTCCTTCCAATGAACACCCAGGACTGATCTCCTTTAGGATGGACTGGTTGGATCTCCTTGTAGTTCAAGGGACGCTCAAGAGTCTTCTCCAACACCACAGTTCAAAAGCATCAATTCTTCAGCGCTCAGCTTTCTTCACAGTCCAACTCTCATATCCATAAATGACCACCGGAAAAACCATAGCCTTGACTAGACAGACCTTTGTTGGCAAAGTAATGTCTCTGCTTTTGATTATGCCATCTAGGTTGGTCATAACTTTCCTTCCAAGGAGTAAGTGTCTTTTAATTTCATGGCTTGCAATCACCATCTGCAGTGATTTTGGAGCCCCAAAAAATAAACTCTGACACTGTTTCCACTGTTTCCCCATCTCATTCCCATGAAGTGATGGGACCAGATGCCATGATCTTAGTTTTCTGAATGTTGAGCTTTAAGCCAACTTTTCTACTCTCCACTTTCACTTTCATCAAGAGGCTTTTTAGTTCCTCTTCACTTTCTGCCATTAGGGTGGTCTTATCTGCATATCTGAGGTTATTGATATTTCTCCCAGCAATCTTGATTCCAGCTTGTGTTTCTTCCAGTCCAGCGTTTCTCATGATGTACTCTGCATATAAGTTAAATAAGCACGGTGACTAGATACAGCCTTGACGTACTCCTTTTCCTATTTGGAACCAGTCTGTTGTTCCATATCCAATTCTAACTGTTGCTTCCTGACCTGCATACAGATTTCTCAAGAGAAATTTTTCAGAGCTTTCCACAGTTTATTGTGATCCACACAGTCAAAGGCTTTGGCATAGTCAATAAAGCAGAAGTAGATGTTTTTCTGGAACTCTCTTGCTTTTTTGATGATCCAGCGGATGTTGGCAATTTGATCTCTGGTTCCTCTGCCTTTTCTAAAACCAGCTTGAATATCTGGAAGTTCACGGTTCACGTATTGCTGAAGCCTGGCTTGGAGAATTTGGAGCATTGCTTTACTAGCGTGTGAGATGAGTGCAACTGTGTGGTACTTTGAGCATTCTTTGACATTGCCTTTCTTTGGGATTGTAATGAAAACTCACCTTTTCCAGTCCTGTGGCCACTGCTGAGTTTTCCAAATTTGCTGGCATATTGAGTGCAACACTTTCACAGCATCGTCTTTCAGGATTTGAAAGAGCTCAACTGGAATTCCATCACCGCCACTAGCTTTGTTCGTAGTGATGCTCTCTAAGGCCCACTTGACTTCACATTCCAGCATGTCTGGCTCTAGGTGAGTGATCACACCATCGTAATTATCTGCGTCATGAAGATCTTTTTTGCACAGTTCCATGTGTTCTTTCCACCTCTTCTTAATATCTTCTGCTTCTGTTCAGTCCATACCATTTCTGTCCTTTATCGAGCCCATCTTCGCATGAAATGTTCCCTTGGTATCTCTAATTTTCTTGAAAAGATCTCTAATCTTTCCCATTCTGTTGTTTTCCTCTATTTCTTTGCATTGATCGCTGAGGAAGGCTTTCTTATCTCTTCTTGCTATTCTTTGGAACTTTGCATTCAGATACTTATATCTTTCCTTTTCTCCTTTGCTTTTCACTTCTCTTCTTTTCACAGCTATTTGTAAGACCTCCCCAGACAGCCATTTTGCTTTTTTGCATTCTTTTCCATGGGGATGGTCTTGATCCCTGTCTCCTGTACAATGTCACAAACCTCTGTCCATAGTTCATCAGGCACTCTCCCTGATGAACTATGGACAGAGGATCTAGGCCCTTAAATCTATTTCTCACTTCCACTGTATAATGATAAGGGATTTGATTTAGGTCATACCTTTATGGTCTAGTGGTTTTCCCTACTTTCTTCAATTTAAGTGTGAATTTGGCAATAAGGAATTCATGATCTGAGCCACAGTCAGCTCCTGGTCTTGCTTTTGCTGACTGTATAAAGCTTCTCCATCTTTGTCTGCAAAGAATATAATCAATCTGATTTTGGTGTTGACCATCTGGTGATGTCCATGTGTAGAGTCTTCTCGTGTGTTGTTGAAAGAGGGTGTTTGCTATGACCAGTGTGTTCTCTTGGCGAAACTCTATTAGCCTTTGCCCTGCTTCATTCCATATTACAAGGCCAAATTTGCCTGTTACCCCAGGTGTTTCTTGACTTCCTACTTTTGCATTCCAGTGCCCTATAATGAAAAGGGCATCTTTTTTGGGTGTTAGTTCTAAAAGTCTTGTAGGTCTTCATAGAACTGTTCAACTTCAGCTTCTTCAGCATTACTGGTTGGGGCATAGACTTGGATTACTGTGATATTGAATGGCTTGCCTTGGAAATGAACAGAGATCATTCTGTTGTTTTTGAGATTGCATCCAAATACTGCATTTCAGACACTTTTGTTGACCATGATGGCTACTTCATTTCTTCTAAGGATTCCTACCCACAGTAGTATATATAATGGTCATCTGAGTTAAATTCACCCATTCCAGTCCATTTTACTTCACTGATTCCTATTAGCCTCACTTAATCTTCACAACGACCCTCTTAAACAGAGAGTATTACTATTTCCAGTTTACAGACAAGGAGACTGAAGCATGCAGAGGTAAATTAGATTGCCCAAGGTCCCACAACTAAGAAGTAATAGAGTTAGAATTTGAACCCATGGGATCTAACTCCAGAGTTTAACACTCTTACCTATTTACCTAATCAATAATGGTGCAGATGTCCCAACCAGATTGGGATGGAGTCTCATTCAATTGTATATACCCCAGTGCTTAGCACACTCCCAGGCTCACATGACTGTTGAACTGAATCAAGTAAGTAGGCATTTATTTAATGGAGAGCAGATATGAATAATTGATTAGAGGCAGAAAGATACAGTATCATTTATGATAAAGAAATAAAATGCCTGCGACAAGGAAGGGACCAAGAGAAAGATTTTTTTTAAGGTATTTTAGAATTATAGGGTAGTTATTTGGGTTAGACCTAATTATAATTTTCTCTCCAGCATTCATCTTTACTACCTCAAAGCCAATCTAATGCTTGTCTTACGTATTAGGAATTACATTCAGCTGCTGGTAACAGAAATGAAATATAACAGTAGCTAAAATAACATAGACAATTATTTTTCTATCATGTAAAAATGATCTAGATAGAGGTAGGCTGTTCAGGGCTGGTATGGTGAGTCTATCATCCTTAGCACATGGTTTTCATCCTTAAGGTCAAAGTTAGCTACTAGAACTCAAGCTGTCACATCTGTATTACAAACAGTGGGAAGGACAAAAATGGCATATGCTACCTGCCATCGTTTTAAGGAGCTTTCCTGAAAGCTCCCCCCAAGAACTTCCACTGACCTCCTATTTGGCAATCTTAGTAGCAAAGGACTCCTGATACATTCATACTCAAGAAGAAGGGAAATGGGTTTTTGTTAAGCAACTAGTTTCCCTAAAACAACTCTTAAGAATGAGAAACAAGCCTCTGAGAGTCCATGACTCTGCCTCCTCAGCATATCTTTCTCCAGGAAGCCCTAGGATGGGACTGTCTATCCCTTGTTTGGAAGAATGCTGTGAAATTTAAGGAGGGAGAGGTAAATCATAAATGCCTCTAAGAGTTTAGTTGATAAGTTACATGAGTGGTATTACAGAGTGAATTCATTTGAAAGTGGTGAGGAACATGGCAAAACCCTTTCTAAAGGAGGCAGCCACTATTTAGCCCCATTGGACCCTGGTCATTTGGAGAAGTGAACCTATTTTGCCAGATCTTATAATTTAGTTCAGTGGAATTTGGAAATCCAGATTTTTGTGCAATATTGTTTTTTTTTTTTAAATGTTAGATCAAATTTTTTTAAAATTTTGTGATACAAACTAAACAGATTCTAGCCCCAAGATACTAGTTTTCAACCACTGATTTAATGAAAAAAGCGCTACATTTGGAGAACAGGATGCTAGTTCCAGATGCGCTGTGTGACCATGTGTAAGTATCTTCCTATCTATGGGCTTCAGAGTCCCCATCTTTATTCTGAAAGTGTTTGACTAGAGAATTTCTATGGAGTCTTTGAGCTCTGATGTTCTATAATTTTTCCTTATATGTAATAGTCAAATGAAAGATCACTTTATTTAAAGTTTTCTAGATATTTATTCAAAATTTTGTTTTTTAGGAGACATAACCCATCATATATTGATTTTCTATCTCTGGAAATATTATTTAGTCACTTATTTACCATTTGTTGTCAAAACTTTCTTAAATAGAACCTACTTGCTTCATCCAATTCATTTAGGAATTTAATACCACTGAAAGTCCTACTGAACTTAAATTTTCTAATGTGTTCTGTCAGTGGTGACATTAACTAATAAATGGTTGATATTTCCATCTAGCTCAATTATTTCTCGTAACATTTCAGCAAAGGTTGGTGGGGAAGATGGGGAGTACTGGAATGAATCAAATCTAACAAGAATTCTTCTGGGGAAGAGTGAAAGAAGCAGACAGCTAATAGCAGAAGGATATAAAATTAATCAAGAAAAACTGCTATTTAAAAAAAAGAAAAAAAAAAGAAAAACTTCTATTTTTGAGCACCTACATCTGCTTTCTATATATTATGTCATTTGATATACCCACAAACTAATTAGAGGTATTTTCTTCCGCTTTTATAGTATGGAGCAGGGAAGGGTAACATCTTTCTGTAAAGGGCCTTATAGTAAATATTTTAAACTTTGTGGACTATATTAGGTCTCTGTTGCATGATTTTCCTTTTTTTGAACAATTCTTTCAAGATGTGCAAGAATACACAAAAACAGCATAGCATGTGTGCAGGATTTGGCCCACATCTGCTAATGCCTGTTTGAAAAGGTTAAGAACATTTACACTGCAGACAGCAGATTTAAAATTCTGGATCTGCCTCTTAGTAACTGTGTACAATTGAACTAGTCACTTAGACTCTCCCTTGCCTCAGTTTTTTCATCTGTAAAAATGGGATAATTATACAACTTACCTCACAGGGCTGTTGTGGAGATTCACTGAGTTATTATTTGTAAGTGCTTAGAACAGTGTCTCTGGAGAAGGGAAAGTCTACCCACTCCAGTATTCTGGCCTGGAGAATTCCATGGAATGTATAGTCCATGGGGTTGCAAAGATTCGGACACAACTGAGAGACTTTCACTTTCACACTTTAGAGCAGTGTTTCACACATAGTGTTGATTGAATAAACAAGAAAGGCTAGAATCTGATCTTGGAATGGGAGGATGTTTGGAGAGTGTGCTTCTAACTACTCTCTGCTGCTGCTGCTAAGTTGCTTCAGTCGTGTCCGACTCTGTGCGACCCCATAGATGGCAGCCCACCAGGCTCCCCCGTCCCTGGGATCCTACAGGCAAGAACACTGGAGTGGGTTGCCATTTCCTTCTCCAGTGCATGAAAGTGAAAGGTGAAAGTGAAGTCGCTCAGTCGTGTCTGACTCTTAGCGACCCCATGGACTGCAGCCTACCAGGCTCCTCTATCCATGGGATTTTGCAGGCAAGAGTACTGGAGTGGGGTGCCATTGCCTTCTCCAGACTGCTCCCTAGTGTGCTTATAATTGTACCCTATGGGTAGCTGCTCCTTATACATCTATTTCTGGTAGTCCAGTGTTTCCAGTGTGGTTCACAACTACAGCTGCTCTGCTCTCTGTATTAAGTGTCTCACATGACACACCAAGCACACAGAATTGCTGGCCAGTCCAGCCCAGGTCCATGTGCCTCTTGAATCAGAATCTTTATGCCACACTGCCTCTATATAGACCACTCAAGAAGCTGTTATCTAGGGAGCAAACACTTCCCCTTCCCTAAAAACACATGCCACTGTTATGTCAGCTTTCCATGGGCTAACCCTCTTACTAACCCGTAAAAGAACCCCTCTCAACTGTACTTGACAAAGCTGACTATTCCTTCATCATTGAAATTCTGTCTTCCTTGGTTTCCAGGATGCTCTTCTGGTCTCACTCCTTCCTCACTGACTGCTCCTTCTCAGACTCCTCTGCTCCTTTCTCCTCATTTTCCCAGTCTCTAAATGTTAGAAGGCTCCAGGGCTCAGTCTTTGGACCTTTTCTCTTCTCCATTTATATTAGCTTCTTTGGTGAATTCCTCATCTAGCCTCATAACTTTAAATAACATTTATACATTAATGACTCCAAGCTTATATCTCTGGCCTGGCCTGCCTGGACACATCTAGCTGCCAATTTAATATTTTCACTTGGATATCTAATAGGCATTTCAAACTTAATATGTCCCAAACTGATTTCTTGATATAAAACCCCATATCTGGTTCTCTTGCAATCTTCTCTGCTTCAGTAAATAGTAACTCCCAAATACTTTCTTCTAGATGCTCAGATCAAAATCCTTGATAACTCATTTTCTCTCACATCCCACATCCAATTCATCAGGAAATCCAGTTGGTTCTACCTTCAAAATTCATGTGGAATTGATTATTTCTCTCATGCTACCACTCTAGTCTAAACCACTATCATCTCTCACTGTTACTGCATTATTCTTCTTTCTGTCCTCTCTGTTTCCTCCTTTAACCCCCTAGAGTCAATTCTTTACACAGCAGCCAGAGTGAGCTTGTTAAAACTTAAGACAAATCATGTCACATATTACTTCTTGGCTCACCATTCTTCATTTTTCTCCCACCTCACTTAGAGTAAAAGCCTAATCCTCATGATAATCTATTAGACCCTACATGCTCATGCCTATTACCTCCATGACCTCATTTCCCACCATTGTCTCTTATTGCTTACTCCATTCCAGTTATACTGCCCTTCCCTATCTTATTCCAAATCACCAGGCATATTCCAGTCTCAGGCCTTGCTTGCTATTCCTTTCACCTGGAACACTCTGACCTCAGATGTCTACATTGCTTTCTCACTTCAATCAGGTCTAGTTCACATGTCTTCTTAGTGATATTGTCACTGACTATCCTTTTAAAAATTGCATGTTTGTTACCCCCATCTTCTCTGCCTTTTCACCTAACAGCATTTTTAACCATTTGACATACCATAAATTTTATTTATTTATTTTTCCTTGTTATCTGCCTCTTTCTGCTAGAACATAAGTTCTATGAAATCAAAGATTTTTTGACAGCTTCATTCACCAAAATATCCCCAGTACCAGATACAGAAAGTGCCTAGCACATAGAAGGTGCTCAATAAATATTCTTTGAATAAAAATAAATGACAAGAATTCTTCCCTGCCACTGCCTACTTATATCTCTTTACATCTCCCCAAGAATATAAGATAGACCTAATCATCCTGAGACAGAGAAGGCAATGGCAACCCACTCGAGTGTTCTTGCCTGGAGAATCCCAGGGACGGGAGAGCCTGGTGGGCTGCTGTCTATGGGGTTGCACAGAGTCAGACATGACTGAAGTGACTTAGCAGCAGCACCCATCCTGAGAAGACAAAGCAGCAGGCTCACAGAAGAATCACACCCCGAAAGGAAAGAAAGATTGATGGAAAATAAGCAAGTGGTCTTATGCCTGCCTGTATTTCATTTGTCTGACTCCCAGGGTTTCATGAGGCTCTTTCAATGTATGCTCTGTGCTTTGGAGACTAGGATATTTTCATTGCTCCTAACACAACTGTCCCCCTATCCTAGGCCCTCTTTTCTTCCTGGCCATCCTGAATATTAGACCCCAAACACTTTATTTTGTGACAGGCTCAGATTCCTCACCGGAGCAAAGTGACAGACATGATTCATTACTTGTAGGGACTATAGTTTGTGTGGGGCTATTGGATGTACAAGTATGTGTGTGTGTGTGTAACTACATATAGTTTGTATCATATTTGGACCCACTATGTATGAGTGTCACTTCATGTGGTCAACAACAGATCTGTCAAGGTCTTTTACCATCCTTAGAGATCCTTACTGCAATCTTTTCAACCCTACCCCCTACCTCCATCCCACAGTTAATCACTATCATCAGGGTTAACATGTGCCAGAAACTGTGCTAAAGACTTTATGTGTATTCACTTGTTTACTCTTCACAGCAACTTTTTGATATAGATACTATTAGTATTCTTGTTCTTCTGATGAAGAAACTGGGATCCAGAGAGATAAAGTAAATAGCTTATGTTACTTTATCTTGCTCTCAGCCAATGTTGGCTTAGGAAAACATATTTTAAACTCTTTTGACTGGAACCCACATTAAAAACTATATATTCAACATCACAACTAACATACAAAATAGAAACAAACTTTTCAAACAATTTATTATTTGCCATGTAGTTAGGCATTATTTATTATTTGCCATGTAGCCTGAAACTTTCTCTTCAGTTAAAAAAAAAAAGCTAATCAGGACACACCTAATTGGTTTTATTACCCAAATGGGTCCACATTAGTGGACATTCATTGAAGGCTTGCAGTCTACCCTTTGAAAATCAGTGCTTTAGGCTGGGTGCCCCCTTTCAAGGTTACTTTCATTTCTCAGAGACCTCAAAAATGTCTCCAGTTCCAAAAGGGGGTTATTATAATACTGGAATGTGAAGAATCAAGAGGAGCATTAGTTGTGGAGGCGGAGATGGAGACACCCCTAGTATGCCTTAAAGCCTCCAGTAAAAGGTGAACCCTACATGAGTCACTGTACCCTTTTCAGAAATACCCTCTCTGAATCCACATGGAGCCCTTTTTAAAATGCCTTCTCTGAACATAAATTCATTAAACAAACATTTTCTAAGCCTCTGAACACTAAGTGCTCTGCCAGAGGCTGTGGGGAAGCAAAATTATATGGGGCAGACAAGCTCATAAACATCTAACTACATATAGCAAGCAGTAACAAGTGACATAAGGTTGCCAGTAAAATGTCGTGAGCATACAGAAAAAAAGAGATGGATTTCAATTTGGGTTGAAGCTTCCTAGAAGAGATGACTTTTGAACCATGCCTGGAAGGATAGCTAGGACTTAGACAAGCAGAAATAAGGGAAACATTTCTCAAATGATATTTTTAAAATTAATTAATTAATTTGAATTGGAGGCCAATTACTTTACAATATTGTAGTGGTTTTTGCCATATATTGACATGAATCAGCCACAGGTGCACATGTGTTCCCCATCCTGAACCACCCTCCTGCCTCCCTCCCCATCCCATCCCTCAGGGTCATCCCTGTGCACCAGCCCTGAGCACCCTGTCTCATGTATTGAACCTGGGCTGGCGATCTATTTCACATATGGTAATATACATGTTTCAATGCATTCTCTCAAATCATCCTACCCTGGCGTTCTCCCACAGAGTCCAAAAGTCTATTCTTTAAATCCATGTCTCTTTTGCTGTTTTACATATAGGGTCATCGTTACCATCTTTTTAAATTCCATATATATGCATTAATATACTGTACTGGTGTTTTTCTTTCTGACTTACTTCACTCTGTATAACAGTTTCATCCACCTCATTAGAATGGATTCAAACACATTCTTTTTAATAGCTGAGTAATATTCCATTGTATATATGCACCACAGCTTTCTTATCCATTTGTCTGCCAGTGGGCATCTAGGTTGCCTCCATGTCCAAGCTATTGTAAACAGTGCTGTGATGAACATTGGGGTACACGTATCTCTTTCTTTTTTTTAATATAAATTTATTTATTTTAATTGGAAGCTAATTACTTTACAATATTGTATTGGTTTTGCCATACATCAACATGAATCCGCCACGGGTGTACACGTGTTCCCCATCCTGAACCCCCCTCCCACCTCCCTCTGCATACCATCCCCCTGTGTCATTCCAGTGCACCAGCCCTAAGCATCCTATATCATGCATTGAACCTGGACTGGCGATTCGTTTCACATATGATATTATACATGTTTCAATGCCATTCTTCCAAATCATCCCACCCTTGCCCTCTCCCACAGAGTCCAAAAGACTGTTCTATACATCTGTGTCTCTTTTGCTGTCTCCCATACAGGGTTATCATTACCATCTTTCTAAATTCTATATATATGCTATATATATAACATATACTGTATTATATGTTAGTGTACTGTATAGGTGTTTTTCTTTCTGGCTTACTTCACTCTGTATAATAGGCTCCAGTTTCATCTACCTCATTAGAACTGATTCAAATGTATTCTTTTCAATGGCTGAGTTATACTCCATTGTGTATATGTACCACAGCTTTCTTATCCATTCGTCTGCTGATGGATATCTAGGTTGCTTCCATGTCCTGGCTATTATAAAGAGTGCTGAGATGAACATTGGGGTACATGTGTCTCTTTCATTTCTGTTTTCCTCAGTGTGTATGCCCAGCAGTGGAACTGCTGGGTCATATGGCAGTTGTATTTCCAGTTTTTTAAGGAATCTCCACACTGTTCTCCATAGTGGCTGTACTAGTTTGCATTCCCAAGAACAGTGTAAGAGGGTTCCTGTTTCTCTGCATCCTGTCCAGCATTTATTGTTTATAGACTTTTGACAGCAGCCATTCTGACTGGGAGGTCAGGTGGTCTGGTATCCCATCTCTTTCAGAATTTTCCACAGTTTATTGTGATCCACACAGTCAAAGGCTTTGGCATAGTCAATAAAGCAGAAATAGATGTTTTTCTGAAACTCTCTTGCTTTTTTGATGATCCAGTGGATGTTGGCAATTTGATCTCTGGTTCCTCTGCCTTTTCTAAAACCAGCTTGAACATCTGGAAGTTCACAGTTCATGTATTGCTGAAGCCTGGCTTGGAGAATTTGGAGCATTACTTTACTAGCGTGTGAGATGGTGACTGCAGCCATGAAATTAAAAGATGTTTACTCCTTGGAAGAAAAGTTATGACCAACCTAGATAGCATATTGAAAAGCAGAGACATTACTTTGCCAACAAAGGTCCATCTAGTCAAGGCTATGGTTTTTCCAGTGGTTATGTATGGATGTGAGAGTTGGACTGTGAAGAAAGCTGAATGCTGAAGAATTGACGCTTTTGAACTGTGGTGTTGGAGAAGACTCTTGAGAGTACCTTGGACTGCAGGGAAATCCAACCAGTCCATTCTGAAGGAGATCAGCCCTGGGATTTCTTTGGAAGGAATGATGCTGAAGCTGAAACTCCAGTACTTTGACCACCTCATGTGAAGAGTTGACTCATTGGAAAAGTCTCTGATGCTGGGAGGGATTGGGGGCAGGAGGAGAAGGGGACGACAGAGGATGAGATGGCTGGATGGCATCACTGACTCAATGGACATGAGTCTGAGTGAACTCCAGGAGTTGGTGATGGACAGGGAGGCCTGGCGTGCTGCAGTTCATGGGGTTGCAAAGAGTTGGACAAGACTGAGCGACTGAACTGAACTGAACTGAACTGATTCTGACTGGCATGAGATGGTACCTCATTGTGATTTTGATTTGCGTTTCTCTGATCATGAGTGTTGTTGAGCCTCTTTTCATGTATTTGTTAGCCATATGTATGTCTTCTTTGGAGAAATGTCTGTTTAGTTCTTTGACCCATTTTTTGATTGGGTCGTTTATTTTTCTGGAATTGAACTGCATGAGCTGCTTGTATATCACATGATATTATTTTAAAAGCATGTGAGCTGGAAACTGTAGATACTCAGAGAGACTAAAGAGTATTTAGAAGATCTAGGGCCAGGTTATAGAGACTTGTTAATATCTTTTTAAATAGTTTGAGCTTCGTTTTGTAAGCCATGAGGATTCATTAAAAAATGTTTCATGAGAGGAAGATCAAATAATGCTTTAGGGCTCTAACTCTGGAAGTAGAGTGAGAATGGATTGGACGGCAGCAAAAATGGAGGTATATTGGCACTTAAGCAGTTGATGTGATGGTCAGAAGAGAAATAAAGGCTTGGCCTGAAGCAACTGTTATAAGTATGGGAAGGAGGGGATAAAGAAAAAATGCCATAGGGGCAGAGCCAACAGGACTTGGCAACTAATTGTATGTATATGTATAGGTGATGCCTTCTCTCTTCCTTCCTGGTTTACCCCTCACCTCTGGACTTCCACAGAAGCCTGATGAATTCTGTTAATCCACCTATACCAGGAAGAGGAAGCATGGGTGTGGATGGGTGTCTCCCGCTATGCAACTGGTGAGGAAGAAGAAACATTGCATCATAGGTAAGCTAGGAGGCTAGGCTGAATGCAGTCACCTTGTCCTGTTGCCATAGCATTTCAGAAGATCATTGAAAGGGACCTTCAATTCAGTTCAGTTCAGTTGCTCAGTCGTGTCCGACTCTGGATCCTGCTGTGAAGATATTCTGCTGTGAGGAGTGGTCAGATGAGGATGGAATGTAGCAAGGAGGGAGCCTTTAGGAAAAGTCTTAGCCTTGACCTCTTAAGCTCACCTCTTTCCGATTCTTCCTCCTTTCCTTTCCTCCCACCTCCTCCTCCCTCTTCTTCTTTCCCTTTTCCCCTTCCTCATCTACCACTGCTTCCTCCTCTAACTTCTTTACCCTCCTTTTTCTCCCTCCATCACTTCATCCTTTTACCTCTCCTCCTTATTACCTTATTTTTCTACTTATTCTCTTCATTTCCTCTTCTTTTTCTCCCATTTCTCCCTCCTTTTTTTCTCCCCTCTCCCTTGACTGTCCTCAGCACCTTCACCAGGAAAAAAAAAAATGTCCTTGAAGTTCAGGAGTCAGAATTTGGAAACTGAGAGGTGACTCAAGTCATCTAGGTTGATGGGAGTCAGGGGGTGGGGGGCCAAGTGTTCTTGAAGGAAACGTACCTTCTGGTAAATGGACACCTTGCTGATTTTCTTTGCAATGCTTTTCCTGGCCAAGCATGCCTCTGGCTGGAAGAGTCTCTTCTTGTCCTCTGACCATCCCACTCTTACCATCCCCAGGCCTGGGGAATGGTTAGCAGAAGATTTAGTAGTTTTCTCAGAGAAGCTCTCAATGAGAATTGGGACTGGAGCCCATGGCTCTTGCTTCTTCTTTACTTTTTCTATTGGCCTCTCACTTCTGTAAGTGTGGGCCATGGGTCAGTAGTATCTGTATCACCTGATAATCTATTAGAAATGCAGAACCTTAGGTTCCATGCCAGACCAAACTGAGTCAGAATATTCATTCAGAACATCCGTGAATATTAAAATTTTAAAGGCATTGCTCTTCATGGACTACATCCCTATACAGACAAAATCATTCCTAAATCATCCCATTCTGAGTTTGTCTGAAACTGTGTCTGCATGCTAAGTCACTTCAGTCATGTCTGACTCTTTGCAACTCTATGCACTATAGCCAACTAGGCTCCTCTGTCCATGGGATTCTCTAGGCAAGAATTCTAGAGTGGGTTGGCATGCCCTCCTCCAGGGGATTTTCCTGACACAGGGATCAAACCCACAACTCCTGCATTAGCAGGTGGGTTCTTTACCACTAGCCCCACCTGGGAAGCCCCCCTGGAACTATGAAGAGGTAAAGAAGCAGAAGGTCAGAGAGCCCTAGAAAGCAGGAATCACCACTCAGATGTCCGCAGAGGCTAGATAGGGGCCAGTAGTCAGGCACATTGGCTCTAAAGAAGGAAGCTGCCACTTAGCTAAGCTGATGGCTGTATGGTGGGAATACCAGCCCTAGGCTGCCAGACCTTCTGATGTTTCTAGAGAAGCTGGAACTTCATATTTTATATGAAATATCCCAATTAAAAATGTATATCCATATATATTTGTTGAGCATCCCAAAACTTAAAGCACTGGTGGGCTGTTGGCCAGACTTTCCATTTTCAGCCTTTGATGTAGTCTTGGTTTGTTTTTAGCAGCAGGGATGCTTTGTTTAACCAGAATCTTAGCTAGAAATTTAATGCATTAAGCAGATGAAAGGAGAACTACTTGGTTGAAGTGGGGCCCAGAGCTCCTCCTACTCAGCCTCCTTCATGTCCTCCAGAAAAAGAAGTGGCCTCTGAAGGACATTCTCTACACTTTGTAAAACCACAGATCAAAAAGCATTAAAAGACTCTAACAACAACATTTGACAGGTAAAAAGTCTGAATGGCTTGTCCAAGGTCACACAGCAACTCAGCAGTCATCTGACTCCCAGTCCAGTGTTTTTTTCATCTTGGCTCACTGACTTCTTTGCACGGTTCTCTAACACACCCTTCCATCAATGGAAGATTCATTCTACAGCATCTCTGGCAGGTGTTCTTCCAGACTCTACTTTGTTGCCTTCAATAATGGGAAACTCATCACTTCATAAGGTTGAACATCAACATGTGAGTTTGTTTTGCCAGAGAATCTTTGAGCAGATACACAGGCAATACCTCTGCCCAGATGGGGATTTTTTCTGTTCACCCAACTGAAGCTAGTAGTTCATGCAGTTATTTCAGCTCCTATCTTTGTAACTAAAAATGAATAGTGTATTTTTGAATAGGAAAGAAAATCTCTTAGATAAAGAAGAAGTTGTTTGAGGCTGAAAGGCATAGCATATGGGAGAAAGAGAAGAGGGAGAGAAGGAGGAAAGAGGTGAGTGCTAGGAAAAGGGTTTGACTGAAATGAATGTGAAATTATTTTATTTATCTAAATTTAAGAGTAAAGACCCTATGGAGAGCTTACAGGAGAAGAGTAACTAATGGATCTCTACCACAGAGGAAGGAATAGGCTTTTCATCTGACTTGTGGCTGTGATCAAGCTAAAGTTGCCTTGGGGGAAGGCAGTTGGGCCAAGGACCCTTACATTTCAGGGAAGTGATTTCTGTAGCAGCTCTAGCCTCAGCTCTGCCTGCTGAGGCCTGAAGAAAGACAAGTGTGACTATTTCCTTCCTGCTCTTCCTTGGGCTGCTTGAAGCTACATTAAGAGCTTATTTCAAGTGTCTCATGATCCACTGGATCTCTACTGTGGCTTGGATCTGCAAGATCATTGAGCTGCTTGGGGAGCTTAAGGATGAGGAATTGTGTTCCTAGACAAGTGACTATCTTCGCTGATGTTCCCTCAGAAGAAACGGGAGTACACATGTTCAGCAAACCTTCTTCCCCAAATCAGGAACCTTAGCTGATCTCAACATCTCTGACTATTAATTATGCATCCATATATACATGAAGATGTTTCCTACCCTTTTTTTAGCAAGGAAAATTACCTCAATGACTCCAACCTAGTGGCATGAGTTTGGTCTAGAGATGGGCTTTCTACGCTTTAATGTGCATGTGAATCACTAGGAATTTAGTAAAAATACTGGTGTTAAGTCAGTACGTCTGGGGTGGACCTGGGAGTCTGCATTTCTAATAAACTCCCAGGTGATGCTGATATCACTGGTCTGAGCTCCAGACTTTGAGTAGCAGCAAAGGGATAGATGACCTTAAAAATTCATCTAGTTGGATTTTTCTTCTCAAAGTCTAAGCCAATGTATATTAAGTCTATATATTTAGATATATACCTATACACACTTTTCCTATTGCACTAACATCTTGCTTTAAATTCTTCCCTGTTTTTGCTTATTTGGGATGACATCTATCGTGTTTAGCACTTCTTCCTCTCCTGCCTTCAAAACTCTCAACTCCTTGGAAGCACAAGTCATCTGCATCTGGCACCAACTCTCCTTTCTTTTTTACTTTCCTCTCCTGATATTCTGGTCCTGCCTGCTTCTCTGACATTATCTCCCACCACTGTCTTGTGTTTTACTACATTCTGCCATGTTGATCTTTTTCTGCCCCTCACACATATCAGTCTAATTTCCAGTTCTGAGCCTTTGCTTTTGTTGTTCCTGTTGTTTGGAATGTTCTTCCCCCAGCTCATTTTTTAAATTAACTAATTAATTTATTTTGCTGTGTCCGATCTTAGTTGCAGCACACAGGATCTTCATTATGTCATGTGATCTTTCCTTGTGGTGCACGGACTCTCTCTAGTTGTGGCACCCAGTCTCAGTAGTTGTGACATGCAAGTTCCAGAGTGTGAGGACTTCAATAGTTGCAGCATGTGGGCTCTCTAGTTGTGGGGTGTGGGCTTTGGAGCACATGGGCTCAGTAGTTGCAGCATGCAGGCTTAGTTGCTCTGTGGCATGTGGAATATTAGTTCTCTGACCAGGGATCAAATCCATGTCCCCTGAATTGCAAGGCATATTTTTAACCACTGGACCACTAGGGAAGTTCCAGCTGGTTTCTTATCATTGTGGTGTCAACTCCGATGTCATCTCCTCAGAGAGGCCTTCTTTGGCCACCTAGCTAAAATAATGTTTTCCTTTCTCAGTTACATTTTATTATATCACCCTGTTTATTCAGGTATTACCTAAATTAAATCCCTTATGACTATACAGTGGAAATGAGAACTAGATTTAAGGGACTAGATGTGATAGAGTGCCTGATGAACTATGGACGGAGGTTCATGACACTGTACAGGAGACTGCAATCAAGACCATCCCCAAGAAAAAGAAATGCAAAAAAGCAAAATAGCTGTCTGAGGAGGCCTTACAAATAGCTGTGAAAAGAAGAGAAGCAAAAAGCAAAGGAGAAAAGGAAAGATATAAACATCTGAATGCAGAGTTCCAAAGAATAGCAAGGAGAGATAAGAAAGCCTTCCTCAGTGAGCAATGCAAAGAAATAGAGGAAAACAACAGAATGGGAAAGACTAGAGATCACTTCAAGAAAATTAGAGATACCAAGGGAACATTTCATGCAAAGATGGGCTCAATAAAGGACAGAAATGGTATGGACCTAACAGAAGATATTAAGAAGAGTAGGCAAGAATACACAGAAGAACTGTACAAAAAAGATCTTCATGACCCAGATAATCACGATGATGTGATAACTGACCTAGAGCCAGACATGCTGGAATGTGAAGTAGGCAAGAATACACAGAAGAACTGTACAAAAAAGATCTTCACAACCCAGATAATCACAATGGTGTGATCACTCACCAAGAGCCAGACATCCTGGAATGCAAAGTCAAGTGGGGCTTAGGAAGCATCTCTATGAACAAAGCTAGTGGAGGTGATGGAATTCCAGTTGAGCTATTTCAAATCCTTAAAGATGATGCTGTGAAAGTGCTGCACTCAATATGCCAGCAAATTTGGAAAACTCATCAGTGGCCACAGGACTGGAAAAAGTCAGTTTTCATTCCAATCCCAAAGAAAGGCAATGCCAAAGAATGCTCAAACTACCACACAATTACACTCATCTCACACACTGGTAATGCTTAAAATTCTCCAAGCTAGGCTTCAGCAATATGTGAACCATGAACTTCCAGATGTTCAAGCTGGCTTTAGAAAAGGCAAAGGAACCAGAGATCAAATTGCCAACATCCACTGGATCATCAAAAAAGGAAGAGAGTTCCAGAAAAACATCTATTTCTGCTTTATTGACTATGCCAAAGCCTTTGACTGTGTGGATCACAATAAACTGCTGAAAATTCTGAAAGAGATGGGAATACCAGACCATTTGATCTGCCTCTTGAGAAACATGTATGCAGGTCAGGAAGCAACAGTTAGAACTGGACATGAAACAACAGACTAGTTCCAAATAGGAAAAGGAGTATGTCAAGGCTGTATCTAGTCACCCTGCTTATTTAACTTATATGCAGAGTACATCATGAAAAAAGCTGGGCTGGAGGAAGCACAAGCTGGAATCAAGATTGCCGGGAGAAATATCAATAACCTCAGATATGCAGATGACACCATCCTTATGGCAGAAAGTTAAGAGGAACTAAAAAGCCTCTTGATGAAAGTGAAAGAGGAGAGTGAAAAAGTTGGCTTAAAGCTTAACATTCAGAAAACGAAGATCATGGCATCTGGTCCCATCACTTCATGGGAAATAGATGGGAAAACAGTGGAAACAGTGGCTGACTTTATTTTTCTGGGCTCCAAAATCACTGCAGATGGTGATTGCATCCATGAAATTAAAAGACGCTTACTCGTTGGAAAGAAAGTTATGACCAACCTAGATAGCATATTCAACAGCAGAGACATTACTTTACCAACAAAGATCCATCTAGTCAAGGCTATGGTTTTTCCAGTGATCATGTGTGGATGTGAGAGTTGGACTGTGAAGAAAGCTGAGCGCCGAAGAACTGATGCTTTTGAAGCTTTGGAGAAGACTCTTGGGAGTCCCTTGGACTGCGAGGAGATCCAACCAGTCCATCCTAAAGGAGATCAGTCCTGGGAGTTCATTGGAAGGACTGATATTGAAGCTGAAACTCCAATACTTTGGCCACCTGATGCGAAGAGCTGACTCATTTGAAAAGACCCTGATGCTGGGAAAGATTGAGGGTAGGAGGAGAAGGGGACGACAGAGGATGAGATGGTTGGATGGCATCACCGACTCAATGGACATGGGTTTGGGTGGGGTCCGGGAGTTGGTGATGGACAGTGAGGCCTGGCGTGCTGTGTTTCATGGGGTCACAAAGAGTCAGACACGACTAAGTGACTGAACTGAACTGAACTGTTTATTATTTTCATAATAAGTATTCAGTACCTAATATTAACTTATTGTTTTGGGAGTTTAATATCTAAATCTCTTCATTATAATATAAGCTCCCTGAGAATAGAGATCTAATATGTGTTTTTCACTTCTGTATCCCTAGTACCTAGAACAAAACTTGGCACATAGTAGGTGCTTTAAGCATAATTGTTAGCTGGTAGAGTATCTTTCTGGATATTCTTCCTCATTCATTGAAGACTTTAGCTCCTGTAGCATCACTTGTTTTCATCTTTCTCTGGTCTGTCTAACCTCAATATTCCTGTAGTTGGCTTATTCAACCCTGGCCTCACTTTCATCTCCTCAGTCAGAAAACTCCTGTGGTAATCTTTGATCTTGTTATAGCAAATATCTCAATGAATTGCCTCCAGAATCTCAATATCAGGCATTTCCCCGCTGATCATTTTCCTATTCTTCCAGCCCACTTACACTGGTGCATCTACTCCAGCAATTCTTCCACATCATCAAGATATATAATGTCATTAACCTAACCCATACTCATCATCCCTTCTCATGTCTTTTCTTTTCTGTCCAACTTAGGTTACCTGGTCTGTTATTATTATCAATTCCTTGAAAACATTTTCAGCTCTATTTCCCATTTCTTTTCCTATTGTGTTTTCCTGGCAAATCTACCCCAGATTTAACCAACCACCTATCCTTTCTGTACCTGTGCTTGAACAGCAAGGGAAACTGAATAAAAAGTCCCACGGTTGAGCTGACTAATTTTGCTTTACCACAAGTCTCAGCTGGACACTCAACACTTCCTGTTTAAATCTCCTCTCATGATTCCAGTGTGTAACTGAGACTGAGAACCATTGCTCTTAGAGGACTATTACATACTTGCTCCAAAGCACTTGCACCCTTGTGCATTTTTTTTCTTCCTTCTTGCTAGAGTATAAGAAGTAGCTCTGTTCCTGCCAAGAGCAAGTAACATGTCTTATGCTCTGGACTTTCCCTATCACCTTCTTGAGGCCTTTGCTCCTGCAAGTATCCCTTCTGCTGAACCAGTGCCTCTGAGAATTTAAAATACATGCAAATCACCTGGATTTCTAGTTAAATGCAGATAGTGATTCAGTGGGTCTGGGATGGGGCCTGAGGTCTATGTTTATAATAAGTGTCCAGGTGATGATAAGGCTGTTGGTCTGTGGACCATGCTTCAAGTAGCAAGGTCCTGTGTCATCAACCTTTCCTTCTCACCCTCATCATCATATAAGCATGCTCTTAAACTCTTATTTAAATTTTAAAAAAGAACAACTTGATCACACATACCATTTCAAATATTACCCTATTTCCTATTCCCTTCAGCGCAAAACTTTTCAAAGAGATATCTATGCTCTTCCAACTTCTTTACCTTCATTAACTCTTTTCCCCCTCATTCACTCCTCAGCTCATTCCAGGATGACTTCTGTTACCTTTGTGCTAATGAAGCTACTCTTCTTAAGACCAATGGCTATGACTGTCTTACCAATACAATGGTCATATCTCTATTAATATCATCATCCACTCAAGTTCTCAGTGTCATTTCTCAGAACTTTTTTGTGTGAATAAGATTTCTTCTGGTTTTCTTTCTACTGTACTGACCACTACTTCTCAGTCTCCATTTTTGACCCCTCCCTCTCAACATTAGTCTAATTCTTGAGGGTCCAGGACCCTTTCCTACCTACATTCTCTCTCTGGATAATCTCATCCTGTCTACCTGAGGATGACTCCAAAATGTATATTTCCCAGCAGATATTTGCTCCTGAGGTCTAGGCTTGTATATCCCATTGTCTTTCTGACATCTCTTCTAACAATATGACTCAAGTATAGCTCACACTTAACACATCAAAAATGGAAGTCTTGATTTCCTCCCCTCCTCAAATCTGTTTATTCTAGTCTCTTCATATCAGCAAATGGTGCAACCATCTACCCAGTTGTTCAAGCCAGAAACCTAAAGGCATCCTTAATTTCTCCTCTCTTTGCCTCATACTCTACATACAACCCATCACAAGTTCTGTTGTTTCTACTTCTAAAATATATCTCAAATATTTTTACCTCTATTTATCATCTTCACTGCCTTTCCATCACAAGATACATCATCTTTTTCCTGGATGACTACAACAGCTTCAACCTATTGTCTCTCTATCAATTTGTTTATCATTTAACAACCTAAGTGGTCTTTACAATACAAATGTAAATCAGATCGACTCATTCTCTTGCTTGCTGCTGCTGCTGCTGCTGCTAAGTCGCCTCAGTCATGTCCGACTCTGTGCGACCCCATGGACTGCAGCCTACCAGGCTCCTCCATCCATGGGATTTTCCAGGCAAGAGTACTGGAGTAGGGTTCCATTCTCTCCCTGTTGTTCTCAAAATAAAGGTTTTATATGAAATGTTTCTGTCAAATATGTCTCCTACACTCTCCTATTTTCTTTCTATGTTTCAGCCTCACTGGGCTTCTAATTCCTGGGGCTCTCTGTGCGCATGCATGCAAAGTCGCTTCAATCATGTTTGACTCTTTGCAACACTATGGACTGTGTAGTCTGCCATGTTTCTCTGTCCATGGGATTTTCCAGGTAAGAATACTGCAGTAGATTGTCATGCCCTCTTCCAGGGGATCTTCCCAACTCAGGAATTGAACCCGCATGTCCTTGTGTCTCCTGCAATGGCAGGTGGGTTCTTTACCCCTAATGCCAGCTGGAAAGTCGAATCTTTTGGACTTTCTGTTTTCTATGCCTGGAATACTTTCCCCCTACCTCTTTACATGGTTGGCTCACATTCAGGCTATAGTCCTCAACTTAAATGTCATCTCCTTGGAGAAACCTTTTTAATCTAAATTCTGTCTTCCCTCACAGTGACTCTTGATTCTTTCACTTTATTTCTCTCATAGCATTTGTCACCTTCTGTATTAACATTTATTTACCTCATTTACTTGTTTATTGGATAGAAATGAAGGCACCAATGGTGTCTGTTTTGTTCATTGTTATATAATCAGTGGTTAACATACTATGCCTGCCACATAAGCAGCCATATTTATTGAATTTACAAATGAATAAACAAGAATAGATAAATGATATATGTAAATAATATTTTGTCAAGACATCAGAGGTTATAAGGTGGATTTGAGCATTGGACTCTCAATACTAGCATCATAGTAGTTGTGTACATTTAACTTTTATCTTTTTTCACTGCCACATTCCACTCTCTGTCAAGAATCAAAGGTCTTAGTCTCATTCCAGTTCAGCCATTAACTTACTCTGTGACTCTGGGAATTACATTTATTCTTGGAGGCTACATTTGATTGTCAGTCACAGAAAAATAACCAAACAGATCACACAGACCACAGCATTGTCTAACTCAATGAAACTATGGGCCATATGAGCCATCTAGAGCCACCCAAGACAGACGGGTCATGGTGGAGAGTTCTGACAAAAGGTGGTACACTGGAGATGGGAATGGCAAATCACTTTTGTATTCTTGCTTTGAGAATCCCCTGAACAGTATGAAAGGCAAAAAGATATGACACTGAAAGATGAGCTCCCCAGGTTGGTAGGTGCCCGGTATGCTCCTGGAGAAGAGTGAAGAAATAACTCCAGAAAGAATGAAGAGATGGAACCAAAGTGAAAACAATGCCCAGTTGTGATGTGACTGGGGACGGAACTAAAGTCCAATGCTGTAAAGAACAATAGTACATAAGAACCTGGAATTTTAGGTCTGTGAATCAAGGTAAATTGGAAATGCTCAAATAGCTGATGGCAAGAGTGAGCATTGACATTTTAGGAATCAGTGAGCTAAAATGGACCAGAATGGGCAAATTTAATTCAGATGACCATTATATCTACTGCAGTGGGTAACAATCTCTTAGAAGAAATGGAGTAGCCCTGATAGTCAACAGAAGAGTCCAAAATGCAGTACTTGGGTGCAATCTCAAAAATGACAGAATGATCTGTTTCCAAAGCCAACCATTCCATATCACAGTAATCCAAGTCTATGCCTCAACCACTAATGCCAAAGAAGCTGAGGTTAAACAGTTCTGTGAAGTCTTTCTAGAAATAACACCAAAAAAAAAAAAAAAAAAGAATTCCTTTTTATCATAGGGGGCTGGAATGCAGAAGTAGGAAGTCAAGAGATACCTGGAGTAACAGGCAAGTTTGGCCTTGGAGTACAAATTGAAACAGGGCAAATGCTAACAGAATTTTGTGAAGAGAATGCACTGGTCATAGTAAACACCCTCTTCCAACAACACTAAGGATGACCCTACACATGGACATCACCAGATGAGCAATATCAAAATCAGATTGATTATATTCTTTGCGGCTGAAGATGGAGAAGTTCTATACAGTCAGCAAAAACAAGACTGGGAGCTGACTGTGGCTCATATCATGAACTCCTTATTGCAAAATTCAGACTTAAATTGAAGAATGTAGGAAAAAATCACTAGACCATTCAGTTATGACCTAAACGAAATCCCTTATGATTATACAGTGGAAGTGACAAATAGAGTCAAGGGATTAGATCTGAAAGACAGAGTGCCTGAAGAACTATGGACAGAAGTTCATGACATTGTACAGGAGGTGATGATCAAACCATCGCCAAGAAAAAGAAATGCAAAAAGGCAAAATGGTTATCTGAGGAGACCTTACAAATAGATGAGAAAAGAAGTGAAAGGCAAAGGAGAAAAGGAAAGATAAATCCATCTGAAGGCAGAGTTCCAAAGAATAGCAAGGAGAGTTAAGAAAGTCTTCCTCAGTGATCAATGCAAAGAAACAGAGGAAAATAATAGAATGGGAAAGACTGGAGATCTCTTCAAGAAAATTAGAGATACCAAGGGAACATTTCATGCAAAGATGGGCACAATAAATACAGTATACTAACGCATATATATGGAATTTAGAAAGATGGTAACAATAACCCGGTGTACGAGACAGCAAAAGAGACACTGATGTATAGAACAGTCTTATGGACTCTGTGGGAGAGGGAGAGGGTGGGAAGATTTGGGAGAATGGCAATGAAACATGTAAAATATCATGTAGGAAACGAGTTGCCAGTCCAGGTTCGATGCATGATGCTGGATGCTTGGGGCTGGTGCACTGGGATGGCCCAGAGGGATGGTATGGGGAGGGAGGAGGGAGGAGAGTTCGGGATGGGGAACACATGTATACCTGTGGCGGATTCATTTTGATATTTGGCAAAACTAATACAATTATGTAAAGTTTAAAAATAAAATAAAATTGGAAGAATAAAAAAAAAAAAAAAAAAGATGGGCACAATAAAGCACAGAAATGGTATGGACCTAACAGAAGCAGAAAATATTAAGAAGAGGTGGCAAGAATATACAGAAGAACTATACAAAAAAGATCTTAATGACTCAGATAACTATGATGGTATGATCATTCACCTAGAGCCAGCTATCCTGGAGTCTGAAGTCAAGTGGGCCTTAGGAAGCATCACTACGAACAAAGCTAGTGGAAGTGATGGAATTCCAGCTGAGCTATTTCAAATCCTAAAAGATTATGCTGTAAAAGTGTTGTCAATATGCCAACAAATTTGGAAAACTCAGCAGTTGCCCAGGACTGGAAAAATCAGTTTTCATTCCAATCCCAAAGAAAGGCAATGCCAAAGAATGTTCAAACTACCACACAGTTGCACTCATCTCACATGCTAGCAAAATAAGGCTCAATATTCTCCAAATGAGGCTTAGACAGTACATCAACAGAGAACTTCCAGATGTTCAAGCTGGATTTAGAAGAGACAGATGAACAAGAGATCAAATTGCCAACATGCATTGGATCAGAGAAAAAGCAAGAGATTTCCAGAAGAACATCTATTTCTGTTTTATTGACAATGCCAGAGCCTTTGTGTGTGTGTATCACAACAAACTGTGGGAAATTCTTAACAAGATGGGAATACCAGATGACCTTACCTGCCTCCTGAGAAATCTGTATGCAGGTCATAAAGCAAGAGTTAGAACCAGACATGAAACAATGGATTGATTCAAAATTGTCAAAGGAGTATGTCAAGGCTGTATATTGTCACCCTGCTTATTTAACTTATATGCAATGTACATCATGCAAAATGCTGGGCTGGATGAAGCACAAGCTGGAATCAAGATTTCTGAGAGAAATATCAATAACTTCAGATATGCAGATGACACTACCCTTATGGTAAAAAGTGAAGAGGAACCAAGGAGCCTCTTGATGAAAGTGAAATAGGAGAGTGAAAAAGCTGGCTTAAGACTCAACAATCAAAAACATGAATATCATGGCATCTGGTCCCATCCCTTCCTGGCAAATAGACGGGGAAACAATCAAAACAGTAAGACACTATTTTCTTGGGCTCCAAGATCACTGCAGATGGTGACTGCAGCATGAAATTAAAAGATGCTTGCTCCTTGGAAGAAAAGCTATGACCAACCTAGACAGTTCGTTATTTTACCCACAAGTTCCATTTAGTCAAAGCTATGGTTTTTCCAAAGACATGTATAGATGTCAGTTGGACCATAACAAAACCTGAACACTGAAGAATTAATGCTTTTGAACTGTGGTGTTGGAGAAGACTCTTGAGAATCACTTGGACTGCAAGGAGATCCAACCAGTCCACTCTAAGGGAAATCAGTCCTGAATATTCATTGGAAGGACTGATGCTGAAGCTGAAACTCCAATTCTTTGGTCACCTGATGCGAAGAACTGACTCACTGGCAAACACCCTGATGCTGGGAAAGATTGAAGGCAGAGGAGAAGGGGAAGACATAGGATGCAATGGTTTGATGGCATCACTGACTCAATGGGCATGAATGTGAGCAAGATCCAGGAGCTGGTAATCGACAGGGATTCTTGCCCTGCTGCAGTCCATGGGGTCACAAAGAGATGGACACTACTGAGCAACTGAACTGAACATGTTATCATCTCTAAAATGAGAATGTTGAAGAAGATAATCTTGGAGATCATTGCCAACTTTGATATATATGCATAAGTGATTGTTTAAGATTATTACAATTTGGATGAAGCACAAGCTAGAATCAAGATTTCCAGGATAAATATCAATAACTTCAGATATGCAGATGACACCACCCTTATGGCAGAAAGCAAAGAAGAACTAAAGAGCCTCTTGATGAAACTGAAAGAGGAGAGTGAAAAAGTTGGCTTAGAGCTCAACATTCAGAAAACTAAGATCGTGGCATCTGGTCCCATCACTTCATGGCAAATAGATAGGGAAACAGTGGAAAAAAAACTCTGGGAGTTGGTGATGGACAGGGAGGCTTGGCGTGCTGCAGTCCATGGAGTCACAAAGAGTCAGACACGACTGAGTGACTGAACTGAACTGAAGACTATTACATAAATGACGATTAGTTTATTCATTGGATAATTGAGAAATGTGATGCAGAGAAGCTGGGCACTTGAACCAGGTTACCCAACTGTAGCGAATTCAGTTCCTTATTCTGCACAAAGCCACAGCCACATTAGATAGTGACTAATTTGCGCTGGTAGCTCTGCCCTCAGAAGCCTGCCTCTGAGTTCCTTGAATCACGATGGACTCAAATAAAGAGAATGTAGCTGGGGACATACCTATGATTGTCTCTCTCCTCATGCTGCTCATGGCTGAAAAGAGGACAGCATTTGGCACTTGTCCACTGAGAGCTGCTGCCCGGCTAATTACCAAATAGGCTTCTGGGAGATCACAGGACTTCAAAGGCGAGGTCTGGGGCACAGACCTTTTCTGAATACTTACTGGCTGCCAGGGTTTGCGCTAAGTACTTTCTTTCCATGGACAAATTTATCAAATGTTCAAAACAATCTAGTGAAGTAGACAATATTATTACCCTTATTTCACAGATAAGAAAACTATCGAGATGCAGAACATGAAATATCTGGCTGAGTAATTACCAAAGTCAATAATTAAATTCAAGCAGTTCTGGCCTCAGAGCTTATACTCTAACCTTCTACATTGGGTACCTGCTAAGTTGCTTCAGTTGCATCCAACTCTTTGTGACCCCAGGCTTCTCTGACCATAGGATTCTCTAGGCAAGAATACTGGAGTGGGTTTCCATTCCTTTCTCCAAGGGATCTTCCTGACCTAGGAATTTAACCCGTGTCTCTTAAATGTCTCCTGCATTGGCAGGCAGGTTCTTTACCACTAGTGCCACCTCATTGTATCACCTATAGCTGCTCATAGGTTTTAGGCAAATAGCACTCCAGACATACTGGATTTGGTAGTGTCTATGCCCAAATAGGGAAAGGAGTACGTCAAGGCTGTATATTGTCACCCTGCTTATTTAACTTATATGCAGAGTACATCATGAAAAACGCTGGACTGGAAGAAGCACAAGCTGGAATCAAGATTGCCAGGAGAAATATCAATAATCTCAGATATGCAGATGACACCACCCTTATGGCATAAAGTGAAGAGGAACTAAAAAGCCTCTTGATGAAAGTGAAAGAGGAGAGTGGAAAAGTTGGCTTAAAGCTCAATATTCAGAAAACGAAGATCATGGCATCCGGTCCCATCACTTCATGGGAAATAGATGGAGAAACAGTGGAAACAGTGTCAGACTTTATTTTTTAGGGCTCCAAAATCACTGCAGATAGTGGTTGCAGCCATGAAATTAAAAGACGCTTACTCCTTGGAAGGAAAGTTATGACCAACCTAGATAGCATATTCAAAAGCAGAGACATTACTTTGCCAACAAAGGTCCGTCTAGTCAAGGCTTTGGTTTTTCCTGTGGTCATGTATGGATGTGAGAGTTGGACTGTGAAGAAGGCTGAGCACCGAAGAATTGATGCTTTTGAACTGTGGTGTTGGAGAAGACTCTTGAGAGTCCCTTGGACTGCACGGAGATCCAACCAGTCCATTCTGAAGGAGATCAGCCCTGGGATTTCTTTGGAAGGAATGATGCTAAAGCTGAAACTCCAATACTTTGGCCACCTCATGCGAAGAGTTGACTTATTGGAAAAGACTCTGATGCTGGGAGGGATTGGGGGAAGGAGGAGAAGGGGATGACAGAGCATGAGATGGCTGGATGACATCACTGACTCGATGGACGTGAGTCTGAGTGAACTCCGGGAGTTGGTGATGGACAGGGAGGCCTGGCGTGCTGCAGTTCATGGGGTCGCAAAGAGTTGGACATAACTGAGTGACTGAACTGAACTGATGCCTACGGGATCAACATCTGTTCTTCCACATATGTCATACATTAACACTGAAATATTTGCCCTCAGATCAGTTCTTCCCCCTTCTCCTGCAAACTAAATTTCTCATATTCCCTTGCTATCTCACTTGTTTTGTCCAAAGGAAGATGCCTGTGGGAGACTGGTGAACAGGAGGAAGAGTATTCCTTTACCTCCTGCTTCAGAGTCTCCTCAGTGACTCTAGTTTCTGGGGACAATTCCTCTATTCATGGCACCTGCACCACCAGGCCAACCACCCCATGCTTTTAGCTTCAATTTAATACCAGTTTCTGGGTTCTGACAATGTTACCTTTTCCCATTACCCATCTAGCTCTAGATGGGTAGAAAACTAGTAATAGCTTTCTATGGTTGCTACATGTTGGCTTGCCCCACCATCCCCTATTTGGCTTCTTTGTTTTGACAGTGTGATTTGTTCTCTGTATTTAAACCATTCAGAAGAAATATCTAGAGTGGTTTGTATTTTCCTGACTGGGTCATTATTGATATAGGCAACTTCTATAATCCCAAGGCTTCTCACTATCACACAAATTGGTGTATCTCCTTCAAAGCATGTGTCACAACCTTTCATTACCTTGTTTGTTTACTTTTTTGTTGTTTATCTTTTCTCCACTTCAAGTAGATTACAAAGTCCATGAGGAACTTTGTCTTGTATTTTGAATAGCTATCCCAATGCCTGGAACAAGGAAGCTCAATAATATTTTTTATGTTTTGTCTTTTTATTTATTTTTTTATTGGAGTACAGTTGCTTTACAATGTTGTGTTAGTTTATGCTGTACAATGAATGAATCAGCTATATGTATACAAATATCCCCTCAATAATATTGTTGACTGAATGTATCCATTAAAAAAAATCCAAATTTTATTGGATATCTCCTATATGCCAGTCACTACTGTAGGAGATAACAAGGTTAGTAATTCATTGCCTCTGCTTAAAAAAAAAAAAAAAACACATATTTCCACTTAAGTGACATTAAATAGAAAAATGTACACATAACTAGTGTATTAATTTGCCAGGGCTACCATAATGAAGTACTGCAGTCTGGGTGGCTTAAATAACATAAATGTACTTTCTTACAACTCCAAAGGCTGGAAAGTCCAAGATCAAAGTAGTCTTTTCCAAGGCCTCCATGTCCAAATTTCCTCTTCATGTAAGGACACCAGACATATTGGAGTAGGGCCTATACAATGACCTTGTTTTTACTTAACTACCTCTTTAAAGACTCTGTCTCCAAATACAGTCACATTCTGAGGCACTGGGGTTTGCACTTCAACATACGAATTTGGGGGCGGGGTGCACAGTTCAGCCTATAACAATCAGTGAGTAAAAGATTATTTTCAATTGAGAAAACTAAAGGTGGAACTATAGAACTTAGATGAAAGGTGATAAAATCAGGTCTTAGAGTATTTCAGAAAAGCTTTCCAGAGGCTGTGTGCCTAGTGTCAGGTCTTAAAGAGATTTTTATAGAGTCGTGAGAGTTGAATGGGCTGGTTGGCCATGGAGGTGCATTCAAGAGCCTCAGTCTGAATGAAGGTCCCTAGATGAGACAGTGAGGAGACATTGTAGAATCTCTGAATACTGAACCATCAGACTTGAAAGGAAGTTGAAAGGTCACCCGGGCTAAGTTCCCATTTGATTCAGGAATCCCTTGCCAAAGGACAATTCAGCTTCTGCTTATACCCCTCCCAGGACTGAATACTCATTAAGGCAGTTATTTTGATATTAGGCCAGCTCTGTTTGGCCAAAACAATGCCTTGGATGAAGAGGGGAGCATTTGCTCGAAAGGAGAGGACAGTAAAGTAGTGTGTGGGGCATGCCAGTGATGTCTTCATACCAACCGCCTTCAGGCACTTCTTTCTGATGTCATATTTTAATTCCTTCTTGCTGTAACCCCAGTCTCTGCTTTTTGTAATCCCTTTCTTGCTTGAACCTCCCTGTGGGTCAGGAGCCTTGGATTCTTGCCTTCTTTGGTTGTGCTACCATGGGCAAATATCTTTCACTCTCTAGTCTTCAATGTTCATGTCTATAATAAGGGACTAATTAATTAACACTGACTGTAATGTCTTCCTCACAAAGTTATTGTAAGACTATATGCAATAATAATAGGTATGAATGTGACCAACAGCATCAACTCCCAGCAGATGCAGAGGGGCCAGTCTGGGTTGAAGAGGTGGGTGGTTTCTCCGTTTGCCTGTTTTGCTGATGTTCATTTGACTTATTCTCAGCAAAATAAGCAAATGGAAAATTCATCCATCAACAAGCTACCTTTTATATTCCTGAGGGTGTCAGGAAGAATCATGAGGGTGTGTGTGTGTGTGTGTGTGTGTGTGTTTGTATGAACTATAGCAAAAAGAAGCGTGGAAAGCTGCAGAGGGTAAAGTTGAGACTATCTTTTTTATGTGACCTTAGGTAGGTCTCTTCCATCATCTAAACCTCCACTTATTTATCTGTAATATGGATATACCAATGCCTGCCTCCACAAGGTTGTTCTGAGAAATGAAAGTGATAAAGCAGGAGAGTGTTGGCATGGCTTCACGGGGGCAGGATCGTATTATTTCAAAGCCTGGCCGAACACCTCTGGCAACTTTGGAAAAGACTTTTCGCTGACTCGACACAATTGGGGAGCCCCACAATAAACAGCATCTAACTCCAGCACAGCCGGAGGCAGGCAGAGGTGGCAGCTGCCTTCTCCTGTGCGGAGGTTATTCACCCACATCATCTCCCTGCATCCCTGCCTCCCAGATCTCAAGCCTTGGCAAGGGACAAAGGCGGTCGGTGGGAACCCCCCCTCCCACATCTCCCCAGGCCAAGCACCTCGGGAGCTGTGGGGCAGAGAGGCAGAGCCTGCTGCAGGGATGGAAAAACCTGAATGAAGGGGAGGTCCAGAGAAGAGGGGATTGGGCTGTAGGGCTGTGAAGGAAACGAGGGGGAGGGGGCGCTGGGGCTTTCGCTTGCTCCAGCGCTGCCAGCCCAGCCTGCCTGAAACAACCCGCGACAGCCTCCAGGGCCTTGACGAGAAGCCGGACTTCATTAGCACCATGCAGTGGATAAGGGGCGGATCGGGAATGGTGAGTGAACATAACCGCAGCTTCCCCAGCTTCAGTCCCCTAGCCCCACCCCCAGTTCCTTCACCAGCCGCCATGCAGTGAGCCCCCTAGCTTCTGCACACAGCCCTCTCCGCTGTCCTTGAGATACCAGCAAGCTTGCTGTGGCCATTTTAGGAGTCTTTGCTCGCCTGCCTGTGAGGAAAGCCCCCTCCCTTCTCCGTCCCCTTTCTTACCACCCCGGAGTGGGAGTGGGATAAGAGTGTGTGTGTGTTGGGGGGCGGGGGGTCACCTGGCAGACCAGAGAGGCAAGGGGGTGGGTAGAGGGACTCTCTGGGATCAGTGAGTCTCTCAGGAGAGAGGATTGGCTGGGGGCGGGTGGGGAGGCTGGGGGGTGGCACGGGGTTGGGAAAAAGGGGGGAGTTACAAAGCCTGGGATTGTGCAGGGGGCAGTATGGGAGAATTGCATTGTCCCCCAAATAGGCTGTGTGTATCCCCTTACTGGGAGAGCCAGAGAGCCCCTCTCAGAGAAGCTGCCTGGGGGAGTCCTAAAGCCTTTCTTTGCCTAGGCTGGGGTCACCCTGTCCACACTTGAGGCTTTGCCAAGGAGAGGCTACAGAACCTGCCATTCTGGAAATGGGTCCGGCCCCATTCGGTTAGAACTCTCTCTGCCACCCCCATCCAAGGAGTGTGTGCTTGTGTGTGTGTTTACTATCATCCTCCCAACAGTTCACTGTATGCTGTTATGTTCCCTTCTCTACCTGGAGACCTTGGAATGACTTCCTTTGCAGAGAGGAAGTGGTGGCTTCATCTTGATGATTCTCTGACTCAGCGAGGGGTAGCTCAAGTCTGGTTTGGGACTCTGGGGCATGGGAGGCCACCATGCCTTTGTCTTCAGCTGGGAGGCATCGGCAAGAGAGTCTTGGAGGTCAGTCAGGTTGGGTGAGCAGGCACTGATGGCAATGCCAGCCTACAGTTCCCCACTGCTACCCATAACCTGCAGCTGAAGGAAGGTAGCCTGAAGCTTTTGGGGAAAAATGGATATTTAACTCCTTTTTTGTTTCCATTCTGGAAGGGAGGCGTAAATTTGGTGTGGGCTAGGACTGTGTTCAGAGGAGTTTCCTCAGACCTCTGTTTCAGTGGTTCTTGAAATCATTCAGTCTGTATTTGCCAGGGCTTCAAGGGACTCTTCTCAGATCTTCCTCTTTCTGTGGGGTCCCATAAGGCTATTTCAAATGTTTGTAGAACCAGAAAGCAATAGAACAGGAAAAGACCTTCAGACCCGTGTTGTCCATCCAGGAAAGTTGTGATCCAGAGAGTGGGAGAGACTTGCCCAGGGCCACACAGCTCCATGAAGGTAAAGCTCAGTCCAGCACAAGAGTCTCCTGACTCTGTCAGTGTCCCTCTCCACTACTCCACAGAATCATCAAATGGTGCTGAGAAAGGCAGAAAGGAACAGAGAGTCATGATCTTGGTAAAAGACTTCTTTCATAATGAACTAATGCCATGAAATTTGCCTTAAAAAAAAATGAAAGTCCTAGTATTTCTGGAAGCTGGGTCTAGGAGATACTTCCCTTCTCCTCTAAGTATATTATAACGTAGGGATCCAGAGCCACCCATTGACAACAGAGTAAGTTAATAGAGAAATCTGAAGTTTTGCTAATCGTGTATGAGAAAGAAGAGAGGGAAACAGAAACCTTGTGGAGACTATGTAATTGAAGATTGATGGAGAAATTGCATAATATTTTTAGGGGACTGAAGTAGTGAATATTGTATAATGAAAGCATTTATTTAACTGTTTGCCAGAATTCAAGTGATAGGGGTAGTAAATTCCATTACAGCCTGGAAAGCAAGAAACTTCTAATCTTGGCTCTGCTGTTTACTAGGAGTGCTTTGAACCTCAGTTTTCTCACCTATTAAATGGGGCTATTAATGATTACCAAAATCCTTCCAGATCTGAGATTCTCAGATTCCTAGGAGTAAATGTTGGGTAAAATTTAACTAGTGGTCCATTGTGAAAAAATAAGAGTGCATATTTAGCCACCATTTTATAATGTGGCTGGTCAAAAGGTCATTGCTCCTCGTTCTTTCATTTTCAAAGCCCTGGAAATTCATATTGAGCTTTTCATTACAGTCAGAGTTCTTCACTGAACACTCGACTGTTGAACTGATTGCAAGTGTCACATGTTATTCAAAGGTCCTTGAACATAAAACAGTTGGCATTTACAGAATAAAATCTGTCTCAGTAGATAGTGTTAAAAAAGAAAAAAAAATATGAGCTCACTTTTGATGGTAAATTGTTCAGTGTATTTATTCATAGCTTGTATCTGCAATGTCAGTTTGTGCTAGGTTAGGCAGTACTTCGAGTGGAGGGAACACTGATCTCAGAATCACAAGTCTGACATTGAAGGGCCTGGCTTTCATACTTCTCAACTCTGAAACACTTGACAGTTGTCAAACCTCTTTCATTCTCAGTATTCTCATCCATCAAATGGGGCAAAGTACCTTATCTCATAGATGCTACTGAGTTTCTTAATTAATTCAACAAAAATACAGAGGCTACTATGAATTGATACTGATCTAGGTATTGGAGGTTGCAGTGAACAAAATGAAATTCTCTGCTATCATATATCTTACATTCAAGGGGTTGAAGGGGCTCACTAAACAATTGCACAAATAACTATGCAATATGTCAGAAGGTGCTTAGCTCTAAGAAGAAAAAGAAAACCTAGTAAGAGAATAGAGATAGGGTTGGAATAATGTATTAGATGTCAGTTGAACCTCTCTAACTAAGAAACATTTGAGTGGATATGTGAAGGAAATGAAGGAACAAGGTCTGTGGGGATATTTAGGTGAAATGGGTGAAAAAACAGCCAGAGAAAGAGAGAGAGAGAGCACATTTGGTTTGTTTAAGGAACACAAGGAGGCCACTGTCCTGGGGACATTTAATCTGAGTGAGATGGGTAATTTTTGGAAGGTTTCAAACAGATGAGGGACTTAATCTGACTTAAATTTTAAGAGGATAATACATTGTAGTGGAGCAAAGAGCTGTGAGGTGGCTCTTGTAATAGTTCAGGTTAGAGGTGATGGTGGCTTGGGCCAGGGTGATGATAATCTATATGAAAGGACTGTACTGAGCATTATAGATGATCTGTATCTTTCTCCTTTCTGGCCAGTCATCCAAATCTCAGATGGCTGAATGTGGAGCTAGAATGAACACAGAGTGGGTAGATGCATGCAAGGGAATTTTGTGTCTAAGTTAATGATCAAATGATCTTCTCTGGGCTCCTGGCCTCTAAGTGGGCTAACTAAGGGTTGATTCTGTATGGATTATCAATGAGTCAGTCTCTTGCTTTCTGGGATTCTGGAGAATATTAAGTATATTATTAGTATTTTGGAGATATGATACACTTAACATATGTAACATCTGGAATGGATCATTTTTAATACTCTCTTCTCTATGTGACAAAATTATTTTCAGTAATCATGTAATAATCAGTTCTAATAATTATTTTATTGATTTGTTTTTTTAATTTCCAAATAATTAACAATGAAAAAGAAGAATAATTCAATTTTAAAGATATGCAAATTCAGTAACATCTCATATTTGATCTAAAATCTGTACTTATTGAACAAAAGTACTACACTCTATAGTTTGTATTGTTTTCTCTGTTCTATATTTTAAACACAAATAAAAACTCTAATTGGTCACAAATGACAGAATTGAAATAACTTACATTGTATCTTTGACTACAATTATTGTGCTATCTTTGTTTACTTCAAACCTGCTACTTAAATTCTGGAACATTTAATCCCACAGGGATCTGCAGACATGAAATGCACCCAAAGCTACTTTGAATGCTTCTTAATCTGGGTTTCCCAGGTGGCACTAGTGATAAAGAACTCACCTGCCAATGCAGTAGATGTAAGAGACATGGGTTTTATCCCTGAGTGGGGAAAATCCCCTGGAGCAGGGCATAGCAACCCATTCTAGTATTCTTGCCTGGAGAATCCCATGGACAGAGGAGCCTGGTGGGCTCCTCCAGGAGTCCATAGGGTCACAAAGAGCTGGATATGATAGAAATGACTTAGCACCCATGCACACAAACCTTTTCAAAGTAAAATGAACTAAAGAAACTCATGTAAAATCTGTACGCATGTTGGGGGTGGCAAGTGTACAACTGGAATCAGCTGAATCAACTCTGAATCAACTTCCATGTAGAATACAATATTATTAAAGGATAAGTAATAAAAGTTGCTTTGAGACTGTATGTATATATTACTAAAACTCAGTAATAACAATAGTTGTTTAATGTTTTGACCAATGAAAGATGTTTTTCAAGGAGGAATATTCTGTTACTGAGATTATTTAAAATTGCTGGTGCATGGTGATACTAAAAATACACTTTTACTTTTAGTCTTAAAATAATCTATAGGTAGTGCACTCTTTCATTACATACACTAAGGATTGTCTACTCCTATTGTTCCACTCTTGGTATGCCACTGCTTTGAAGACTATGGAATCTTGAACTAATTCCATGACAAATTTCATGTTGCCAGTATAAAAGCCACAGCATTTGAGCTGGTGGAAGTCTCTGCATAAGCAAGATAAAGTGGCAACTGGTAAGTTTAATGGTTGATTTATTTCTGCTATGAATAATAGGAATCTATTCACAGTGGCTTAAAACATGCAGATTTCATTCTTTCACATGAAATAGGTCAGAATATAGGCATACCTGGGCCAGTATAGTAGCTTTAAGAAGTCTTTGGGGACTTCTCTGCTCCACCATCCTTAGCATTTTGCTTTTATTCTGGAGGTTGCTCCATGATCCAAGATGGGTGTTGAAGCTCCAGAACATTTATTAATATCCATATTTTAGGTATAAGGAAGACATAAAAGAGGAGGAAACAGACTTGACCCTCCTTTTAAAGGAAACTTTCCGTGAAATTCTATTTAATACTTCTCCTTAAATCTAGTTGGTCAGAACTAAGTCACATGGACACTTTCAGCTGCAAGGGAAACTTGGAAATGTAGTCATATAAACTGGCTGGTTATGTGCACAACTAACAATCAGGGGAAAGATTTCTGATACAAAGGAATAAGGGGCCATTGGGAGATAACCTACAGTTATTGTCACAGTTAACCCACATGTATGCCAATCAGTGTAGAAATGCAGAGATTTAGGGCTTGAACTCAGCTTTGGACTATGAGCTACAACCTAATAGATGTGACCAACAGCTAAAATGTGGCCAATAGTAAAAATGCTGCCATCAATCTGGTGAAGGATCAATCAAGGCTTGATGTATTCTAGCCTTCCATTACATCCCCTTGGTGACAGTCTTTTTGTGAGACCAAGTGGATGGTAATATCCTTCACAGAGATCATGAATACAAAATGAGTATTTAGAGAGGGTAGGGAGGGGAGATGACTAATACAGTCTGAGCTATGTTAAGTCTAAGATGTTCAAACAGCCTCAAATGGGAGATAGCTAATAGGCAGTTTGTGATCTACACATTGAGCTCATAGGAGGATTGGGAGGCATTGGTTACAGTTGAAGTTCTGACAGTAGATGAATTGCCAAGTAGTTTGAAATGCAGATCAGCCTGGGAAAGTGAGGGGTAGGATCAGAATTTGAGCCTTCTCCTTTTTGTGGTCCTCTACTCTTGAGCAGACCCAATGTACTGTTTTATCTACTTTCTGGAATTTCCGTGGCAACAATATAATTTCGGGCTTTACTTTCTATACTGCTTAAGTTGCTTCTGGACTGCCTTAGCTATAATGTCCAATCTAGTTGATATTGGGTATAATTTAGCCCAACTCTTTAGATCAGGGGTCAGCAAATTACAGCCTAACGGTCAAATCCAGCCCACAGACTAAGAATGATTTTTACATTTCTAAATAGTTGGGAAAAAATGAAAGAACATTTTTTGACATATATGAAATTACATGGAAATTTATATGAAATTCTAATTTCAGTGTCCCTAAAGTTTTATTGGTGATGGACAGGGAGGCCTGGCATGCTGCAATTCATGGGGTTGCAAAGAGTTGGACACAACTGAGTGACTGAACTGAACTGAAAGTTTTATTGGAGCACAGTCATGCTCACTATGCCTTCATGGTACAAAGGCAGATTTGAGTAGCTTTGACAGAAACGATATGGCCTGAAAAGCCTGAAATATTTATTATTTGGCACTTTAAACAAAAGGAGTGTGGACTCCCTGCCTCAGAGCCCTAGGGTTGCCATGGCAGTTCCTCACAGGAAGGGGATGGACAGGGGCAAGAAAAAGTTTGGATCTCCTACTTTTGATTTATCCAAAGCACCTAGGTTTTTGCTTTATGTGACTGTTGCTTGCTGCTGCTGCTGCTAAGTCGCTTCAGTCGTGTCCAACTCTGTGCGACACCATAGACGGCAGCCCACCAGGCTCCCCCGTCCCTGGGATTCTCCAGGCAAGAGTACTGGAGTGGGGTGCCATTTCCTTCTCCAATGCATGAAAGTGAAAAGTGAAAGTGAAGTTGCTCTTTCGTGTCTGACTCTTAGCGACCCCATGGACTGCAGCCTACCAGGCTCCTCCATCCATTGGATTTTCCAGGCAAGAGTGGGGTGCCATTGCGTTATCCGAGGTTGTTGCTTACAGCTTTGGAAAAGGGTTTTACTTTCCCTGTGTTCTCCCTACTTCCCACACAAAAATTTTTTTCATGCCACTCATTTTGTAGATTGTGAAAACTGAGCCTCAGATAGAGAGGGTACTTTATCCAAGACCACAAACTGAGTGTAACTTGGAAAAGAATCCACATATTCAGCTATATTTCAATTAAAAAGAAAAAAAGAAAAGACACACACAGAATTCAAGAGATAGCAGTAGTAAATTCTGTTATAGCCTGGAAAGCAAGAAACTTCTAATCTTGGCTCTGCTATTTAATAGGAATGCTTTGAACCTCAGTTTTCTCACTTATTAAATGGGGCTATTAAAGATTACCAAAATCCTTCCAGATCTGAGATTCTCAGATTCCTAGAAGTAAATGTTGGGTAAAATTTAACTAGTGGTCCATTGTGAAAAAATAAGAGTGCATATTTAGCCACCATTTTATAATGTGGCTGGTCAAAAGGTCATTGCTCCTTGTTCTTTCATTTTCAAAGCCCTGGAAATTCATATTGAGCTTTTCATTACAGTCAGAGTTCTTCACTGAACACTCGACTGTTGAACTGATCGCAAGTGTCACATGTTATACAAAGGTCCTTGAACATAAAACATCAGTTGGCATTTACAGAATAAAATCTGTCTCAGTAGATAGTGTTAAAAAAGAAAAAAAATATGAGCTCACTTTTGATGGTAAATTGTTCAGTGTATTTATTCATAGCTTGTATCTGCAATGTCAGTTTGTGCTAGGTTAGGCAGTACTTCGAGTGGAGGGAACACTGATCTCAGAATCACAAGTCTGACATTGAAGGGCCTGGCTTTCATACTTCTCAACTCTGAAACACTTGACAGTTGTCAAACCTCTTTCATTCTCAGTATTCTCATCCATCAAATGGGGCAAAGTACCTTATCTCATAGATGCTACTGAGTTTCTTAATTAATTCAACAAAAATACAGAGGCTACTATGAATTGATACTAATCTAGGTATTGGAGGTTGCAGTGAACAAAAAGAAATTCTCTGCTATCATATATCATATAACTTGGAAAATAATCCACATATCTAGTTATATTTCTATTAAAAATAATAGAGAAACACCCAGAATAATCTTTGACCAGATGTCTAGCATCACTATGGCCCAGTCAAGTTAATACATAAAATTAATCATCACATAGCCTAACTTATCTTTCCAGTTTTTTGTGAAAATCGTATGTATGAGTAGATAGGAAGGAACTGTGTAAATTTTGTTGCTCTCTACCCATAGGGGAAGATTATTATTCTTGATAAGACAGAAGGGATACACATGTGGGTAGGAAGAATATGATCTTTCCTACTACCCTGAATTCAGCTCTCAGAAGATGAGACCCAACTTACTCTTCTCTGAGTGTCAAGAGATCCAACAGGAATTTCATTCACAAATAACTATCCCTCCCACCCCAGCCCAAGGCTTCTTGAATTCTCTGCTTGAGGAGAGACAAAAAGGCCCCCAAACAGTCCCATGACATGATGAGAGGAACTCCTTCTTAGGAACCTATTGTTTTGAGAAGTTTGTACATCAGGCTGTTTTTGGTGTGTGTGTGTGTGTGGGGGGGTAGTTGTGTGTGTAAGTGTGTGTGTGTGCAAGAGAGAGAATGTGACTAGTTCTCCAAGTGATTAAGCTGTTCAATAATGAAAACCAAGCAGTGGCAGAAAACAAATGCATTCAGCTAGCTCTAAGAAGTCCTGTTGGCATGAAGAAATATTTTGTCAAAGTGCCTGTGTGGCATACAAGGGAAGTGGCATTCAAGTTGAGTAAGCTATGTAGAGATTTGGAGAAAAATCTTAACAAACTTGCATTATAATAAAAAATAAAGAATGAGATAGTGAAGTTTTTGGGGAGTCTGGGAGAAGCAGCAGGAATTGTGTGTGTAAAGTCCTTAAGGTTGAGATAGTTTTGTATGCTCAAACGACAGAAAGAAGGCAAGTTTGGCTGGAGCACAGTCAGAAGGGGAGACAAGTGGCATGATAAAAGTTAGAAAGTCAGGCAGGGACCAGATCACACAGGATCTTGTAGGCCCAGGGAGCTTGCAGGCCCAGGGAAGATATATACCACTATACTCAAAGATAGTATGGTTCTGTGTTTAATAGCATATTCAACCAGACTGCCTAGGTTCAAATTCTCACTCTGCCAGTTATTAGTTTAGTGACCTTGAACATGTTACCTAACCTTTCAGTGCCTCAATTATGGCCTCTGAAAAATGAGGATAATAATGGTCTATCCATACTGTTATTGTAAAGATTGAGTTGTGCTAACATTGTGTGTGATAGTGCTGGGCACTGACAAGTGCTATTTATTATAAGTACAGTAGGAAGCATTTGAAGCTGTGGAATAATGGGATCTGCTTTGTGATATGAGAAATTGAATTTTTCAGGCTATAGAGGCTAGACTGAGGAGAGTGAAAGTGGAGAAGTCAAGCCCAGTTAAGAAACTGCTGCAGAATAAAGTCATTGGAGCTGAGAAGAGGGCAGATTGGACATAATTTTGAAGATAGAATCAATTAAAATTGATGCTGGATTGAGTGAGAAGTATAGGATAGGGAGGAAATGTGAAAGAAAACCTTTAGGTTTCTGGCTCTGTCACTGACTAGTTGTGTGATTTGGGGCAAAGGATTTAACCGGATATCCTAGGCTCTAGTTTCCTTATGTATTAATCAAGGTTCTCCAGAGAAACAGTACCAACAGGATATGTATGCACATGTGCGCACACACACACACACACACACACACACAGTTGACTCTTGAACAACACAGGTTTGAACTGAGTGGGTCCACTTATATGTGCATTTTTTTCACCAAAATATAGACTGCAGTACTACATGATGTGAAACTGTGGTACAGAGGGCTGTCTGTAAGTTATACATGGATTTTCAACTGTGTTATTGCTCAGCACTCTTAACCCTTCCATTGTTCAAAAGTCAACTTTATAAATAAATAAACATACACATACACAGAGGGTGAGAGATTTATTTTAAATAATTGGCTCCTGTGATTGTGGAGATTCAAATCCAAAATCCGTAGGGTAGGCTGGCAAGCTGAGAAAAGTTGCAGTCTGAGTCCAAAGGCAGTCTGCTAGCAGAATTCCTTCTTGTTAGAGGGATGTCAGTCTGTTTTAAGACCTTCAACTGAGGCCCACCCACATTGTGAAGTATGATCTGCTTCACCCACAGCCCACAGATTTAAATGTTGATGTCACCTAAAAGAATAATTTCACAGAAATATCCAGAATAATGTTTCACCAAATATCTGAGCATCGTGGCCCAGACAAATTGACACATACAATTAACCATCACACTTTATCTATGAAACTAGAATGATAGTCATCATTCGTCATTGGTACTATTGTGAAGATGAAATTATGTAAAGCACTTGAAACAGTGTATTTCACATAGCAAGGGTTCAAATAATGATCATCCTTATTATTTTAATGCAATAATAATCTCACATTTTGGGGGTATTTTGCATTCCCAAAGCCCCTTCACATACATGCATTTATGTAGGCATCACAACAGTCTTCATACTTTAAAGCTGGGGAAACTGAGACTGGGAGAGATGACATATCTTCTTTTCCTCTTGATGAAAGAGGAGAGTGAAAAAGTTGGCTTAATGCTCAACATTCAGAAAACTAAGATCATGGCACCCGGTTCCATCATTTCATGGCAAATAGATGGGGAAACAGTGGAAACAGTGGCTGACTTTATTTTTCTGGGCTCCAGAATCATTGCAGATGGTGATTGCAGCCATGAAATTAAAAGACGCTTACTCCTTGGAAGGAAAGTTATGACTAACCTAGACAGCATATTAAAAAGCAGAGACATTACTTTGCCAAAAAAGGTCCATCTAGTCAAGGCTATGGTTTTTCCAGTGGTCATATATGGATGTGAGAGTTGAACTATAAAGCAAGCTGAGTGCCGAAGAATTGATGCTTTTGAACTGTGGTGTTGGAGAAGACTCTTGAGAGTCCCTTGGACTGAGAGGAGATACAACCAGTCCATCCTAAAGGAGATCAGTCCCGAGTGTTCACTGGAAGGACTGATGTTGAAGCTGAAACTCCAATACTTTGGCTACCTGATGCGAAGAGCTGACTCATTTGAAAAGACCCTGATGCTGGGAAAGATTGAGGGCAGGAGGAGAAGGGGACGGCAGAGGATGAGATGGTTGGATGGCATCACTGACTCAATGAACATGGGTTTGGGTGGAGTCCGGGTGTTGGTGATGGACAGGGAGGCCTGGCGTGCTGCGATTCATGGTGTCACAAAGTTGGACAGGACTGAGCCACTGAACTGAACTGAATTGATCTTCAAACAAAGCCAGGATGAGACCTTGAGCATTACTCACCCCGCTTGCCAGGAATGGATGTTTGCCTGGCTTCCTTCATTCCAGTGGTAAGGGGTACCAGTAATAAGATCATGAATGCAGTAGGGCTTGAGAATGCTGCTGCTGCTGCTAAGTTGCTTCAATTGTGTCCGACTCTGTGTGACCCCAGACAGTAGCCGAGCAGGCTCCTCTGTCCCTGGGATTCTCCAGGCAAGAATACTGGAGTGGGTTGCCATTTCCTCTGGGTTGAGAATAAGGGCTAACATTTACAAAGCCAATGTTCATCTTGTGACAGGCACTGCATTGCTCTGTTTTGCATGTGTATCTAGTTTAATCTTCCCAACAGTCCTATAAGGTAGGTGTGAAATTACCAGGTAGGTTGTGGAAGAGAACAGGGCTCTTAGGCTACATGCTGAGAACTCAAATAACTTTTGCTCCTTCCTCTCTCACTATTATAAATTCTAGAGATTGTGAAAACTGAGAGAAGCCATTTGAATGTTTGTGAGACATATGTATTTGGGTGTGTAAAGGTCAATGAGGCCTGGCAGAATGCCTTTTGTGTACAGAGCAGGTACTCCTATGAATATTTGTGGAATGGATGAGTGAACTGATGAAGGAAAAGATTCTTAAACTGCCTATAGTCAACCATACTGGAGCTGGCCCTAGAAAAGGCAGAGGAATTTGTGATAAATATTTTCTTTGGCCCAGGTGAGACACCCCTGAACCAGCCAGGCTGTTAGGTGAGGGTTACAGGCTGAAATGGGAAGCTTCAGAAGTCCTTCCTGAGAAAATTGCTTAACTCCTTTGGATACCAGTTTACTAATATGCAAAATGGGGCCATTTTATCCCTCTCTTTTTCTCTCTCTCTCTCCCACACACACATGCACACTGCCCTCCCCACTCCTTCATTCACTTATTCAATAATACATATTGAGCATCTGCTATGTACCAGACACTGTTTTAGGCACCAAATTGTGAACAAATCAGACAAAATCCTGTTCTTGTGGAACAAATTTTCTAGTACGGCAGATACATGATAAGCAAATTATTACATAAAGCATATAGTATGTTCTAAGTGCTAAAGAGAAAAAATACAGCAGGGAAGAGGGAGAAGAAGTATACATAGGGGCAGTTCGAATTTTAATTTCCTATTTTCGGCTGCACTTCTCTCACAAGTTTGCCATGAGTTTGAAATGTGATAAAAGGCTTGTTTAAGAAGCTGTGAATTTCCATTTCAATGTAAGCTGCAGTTATTCTTGGTGGGGGGGAGGATAATTTTTCTTGATCCTTATTTGCTGTTCTCTTTTCTATCAGTGTAGTAAGAGTTCTGATCTGGAGGACAAGAAATTTGGGTTCTAAGCCTAGCCCTGGTATGATAGTTTCTTAAAAATTCTAAATGTATAGAACTTTATGGACTCGAAAGTACTGTCCCCAGAACTGAGTTTTCTGGCTTTTAATTCTTGGTTCTTTCTATTCTACCATGAAGCAGTGAGAGCTGAGGTAAGTCTCTTTCCTTCTGAGAACCAGAGTGTTCCCCTTATGTAAGTGGAATTACCCTCCACCCCTTGCTAGCCTTCTTTGGCTGTTGTGAGGTCCAACCAGATAATGTCATAAAATGAGCCTGTAAGGGCTGTTTGCTGTGATCTGGAGAACTGGTACTCCTGCTTAAGTGACTTTTTTTTGTACTGTATAAATTGGTTGTATGTGTGGAGGTGGGAGAGTGAGCCTTTGGGACTGAGTGCAACTTTCCTTTTGCAGAAGCTGCTGGGTATAGTGGAGGAATCGATGAGTCTTAGCACCTCCAGAAATGAACAGTTATACAGAAACATTTAGCATCTCATGATGAAGTGGCAACCAGTGGTGTTCAGCCCCTTTTCACCACTCTGCTTTAGAGAAGTGGGAACCAGGACTAACCTTTTGACATTTAATACACAAGTGACTCATGACCTTTAGAGACTTCCCCTTGCTGCTTAGATATGATCTCATTCAGAATACTAGGGGTGGGATGGGGAACACTGAATAAGTAGAATCTTCATTTAGTATTCCCCTCACTTTTTCTACTATAACAGTTATTCTCTTCTTAACCAAATGTTTTACTCCATATAGAACTTTCAAATTCATTATATCATCATCTTTTTAGTAGGTATTATTTGTTTCTTCTATTATAGATGAGGAAAATGAGGCTCGGAGAGTATATTATTTGCCTAAAGTAAGGGGAAAAGATAATATTCAAACCTTCAAATAATAGTAATTGTTAGCATTTACTGAGCTTCCTATATGCCAGTCATTATTCTAAGTGCTTTACATGAATTCACTCGTAAACCCTCACCAACAACTGTCAGAATCTCTCTATTTTTCAGGTGAGGAAACGACAATACTAAGAGTCTGGAGCTTGCTTAAAGTGAAGGGCAGAGTGAGTACCAGGACATTATAGAATTCTCCCCATTTTAAAGGTAAAAAAAAACGAGGCTCAAAAACATTAAGAAACTTGCTCAAGGTCAAGCAACCAACAATCGGAAGAACTGAGGTTGAAATTCAGCAAGCTGACTCTAATGCCTATGTTCAGACTCTCAAACTGTACTGCTTCTAGTGTAGGGCTCTTTGTAACCAGGTTAATTGAAGCAGAGAGAAAGAAAAAGGGGGTGCATATTAACATTACACAGCATATTTAACATTTAAAAATTAATTTTTAATGAATATAACAGTCACATCTTTAAAAATCAAGCAAACTTTTTAAATGTATAAATGAATGAACCTTATTCATCCGGGTCCCCCCATTAGAGGTTACTAGAGTTTCTTTATGCAGATATGAGCAAAATTATTTTATTTTCTTTATTCTTCATCCCCCAAATCATACATTTTATGTACCATTCAATATATTTCTTTGTACTTCTTTACTGAAGTATAATTAACTTATTATATTAGTTTCAAGTGTACAACATAGTGATTCAATATTCTTATACTCTACCAAATGATCATAACAGTAACTCTAGTTATAATCTGCCACCATACAATGTTATTATAACATTATTGACTATATTCCCTATGCTGTACATTACATCACCATGAGTTATTTATTTTATAACTGGAAGTTTGTGCCTGTTAATCTCTCTCATCTATTTTACTCATCCCTTCCCCCTCTCCCCTCTGACAGTCACCAGTTTTTTTTTTCTCTGTATCTGAGTCTGTTTCTGTTTTATTATGTTTGCTCATTTGTTTTTTTAGAATCCACATGTAAGTGAAATAATACAGTATTTTTCTTTCTCTGTCTGACTTGTTTCACTTAGCATAATACCTTCTAGGTCCACCTGTGTTGTCTCAAATGGCAAGACTCCATTCTCTTTAAGGCTGAATAATATTCCAGATCTTCTTTATCTATCCATCCATTAATGGACACTTTAGGCTGCTTCCATATCTTGGCTATTCTAAATAATGCTGCAATGAACATAGGGGTATATATATCTCTTCAAATTGTGCTTTTGCTTTCTTTGGGTGCCCAGAAATGTAATTCTTGTATCATATACTGCTGTTGCCTCTGCTGCTACTAAGTCGCTTCAGTCATGTCCAACTCTGTGTGACCCCATAGATGGCAGCCCACCGGGCTCCGCCGTCCCTGGGATTCTCCAGGCAAGAGTACTGGAGTGGGTTGTTGCCATTGCTTTCTCCAGTGCATGAAAGTGAAAAGTGAAAGTGAAGTTGCTCAGTCATGTCCGACTCTTCGCGACCCCATGGACTGCAGCCTACCAGGCTCCTCCATCCATGGGATTCTCCAGGCAAGAGTACTGGAGTGGGGTGCCATTGCCTTTTCCGATTGTATCATATAGAAGTTCTATTTTTAATTTTCTGAGAAACTGTTTTCCATAGTGGCTTCACCAATGTACATCCCCAGCAACAGTGCACAAGGATTCCCTTTTCTCCACACCTTTTCCAGTACTGTCACTTGTCTTTTTAATGATAGCCAATCTGACAGGTGATATTTCATTGTGGTTTTGATTTGCATTTCCCTGATGATTAGTGATGTTGAACATCTTCACATATTTGTTAGCCATCTCTATGTGTTCTTTGGAAAAATGTCCATTCAGGTCTTCTGCCCATTTTTCAGTCAGATCTTTTTTTTCCAATATTGAGTTATATGATATTGTGTATCTTTATATTAACCTCTGATCAGCTATATCATTTACAAATATTTTCTCCCATTCATTAGGCTGCTTTTTCATTTTGTTGATAGCTTCCTTCACCACATAAAATCTTTTTAGCTTTATGTAGCCCCATTTGTTTGTTTTTGCATTTGTTTCCCTTGCCTGAGGAGACACCTAAAAGAAAATATTGCTGAGACTGATGCCAAAGAGCATACCATATGTTTTCTTCCAGAATTTTTATGGTTTCAGGTTTTAACATTCAAACCGTTAATCCATTTTGAGTTTAATTTTGATATATGGTATGAGAAAATAGTCAAGTTTGATTCTCTTACATATGTATGTCTATTTTTCCCAACAACATTTATTGAAGAGGCTGTTTTATCCCCATTGTATGTTCTTGCTTTCTTTGTTATAGATTAATTAACTATATAAAAGTGAGCTTTTTTCTGGACTCTCTAATCTGTTCCATTGATAGATGTGTCTGTTTTTGTGCCAGCAGTATACTGTTTTGATTATTGTAGCTTTGTAGTCTAGTTTTAAATCAGGGAACATGATACCTGGGCTTCCCTGGTAACTCAGCTGGTAATTCAGGCTACAATGCAGGAAACCTTAGTTTGATTCCTGGGTCAGGAAAATCCCCTGGAGAAAGGATAGGCTACTCACTCCAGTACTCTTGGGCTTCTTGGTGGCTCGGTAAAGAATCTGCCTGCAATATGCGAGGCCTGGGTTCCACCCCTGGGTTGGGAAGATCCCCTGGAGAAGGGAATGCCAGCATACTCCAGTATTCTTGCCTGGAGAATCCCCATGGACAGAGGAGTCTGGCAGCTACAGTCCACAGGGTCACAAAGAGTCAGACATAACTGAGTGACTAAGCACACACACATACACAGCATGATGCATCCAGCTTTGTTCTTTTTTTCTTAAGATTGTTTTGGCTATTTAGAATCTTTTATGTTTCCATACCAGTGTTAGAATAATTTACTCTAGTTCTGTGAAAAATGCCATTATCTGTATCTTGATAGAGATTGAATTGAATCTGTAGATTGCCTTGGAGAATATTAACAAAATTAATTCTGCATATTTCTTTTTTCATACAATATATCTTTCAGATGTCTCCACATCAATCCACAAAGACTTTCAGAAGTCTCATCTTGATGCTCACAAATCTCTACAAACCTCTATCGATCTGTGTGTCCTGCACACATCTTTTTATTTTTTACCAACCTTTGGTAGTGTCCAACTCTGTTTACATCTTCGCTCAGAGCCTCACTGCTAGACTATCTGGGACTTCTATAGAAAATATAGTGCCTAAACTAATTCCTTGGTCTTCCTCTGACACATAATCCAGTATCTTACAAACTCCCTAGCTGAACTAACCCCCTCCCCTCCTATTGCAGTTTCAACTTACTCCTATCATCTACCTACCTACCAGCCAATCTACCTGCTTATCTATATAATGCTTGTTGGGCATCTATTCTGAGCAAAGCACCATGCTTACTTTGATGATGAATGCTTAGTGTCCTTGCTGTTCAGCAGTTTTCAGTTTAAATGGAGCCTGTAAATAAATAATCTTGGACATAGGAGTCAGAGAAGTAGCGGATTGAGTGAGTCATGAGGCCCAAGGATGGAATTGTTCAGATTAGGCTCCTAAACTAAACACTGGGCCTCAGGGAAGGGTTCACTGCCCATATAAACCCTGAATTAATGCATTATTGGGTTTGGACTTCCCAGAAAAATCCTGAACCTGATATGAAAGCATAGTACTTCCTCTGAAGGGTCTTTTAGACCCTTGCTACTTTCTTCTAACCAGTCCTTTCTACTCTGAGTAGAGGCAAGTTGTCTGACCCGCCAGCTTGCTTGAAATGGAACTGCAATAAGCCTCCACCCTCACCCCCATCCCCCGCAAAAAAAAAAAAAAAAAAGAGAGAGAGAGAAAGAAAGAAATAGGCCCCAAATAAATCATGTAAAGAAACAGGAGGAAATGCTGGTTCTGGGTATTTATTCAGCAATGTATTCAGTCTTTGGCCACAGGAGGGCGGTATAGGCAATGTTTCTTGAGGGAAGGGCTTCCTTCTGAGTGGTGGTTTAGGATGGCTTCTGCCAACAGGGAACAGAAAACCAAAGAGGTCCTGAAATTCTCAGGCTGTAATCTGGAAATTTTAGTCCCTTTGGAGAAGTTCTAACTAACGGAAGCCCTAGGGGAAGGGAGGCAGTGCAAAGGTTGGTATTCACAGCCCACAGCAGAGAATAATTCCGTGACACTTTTCTTCTACATCCTAAATTGTGAATCAAGAGGACTATGCCTTGATCTTCATTCACTCATTCATTCATTTACCATTTAGTTATTCACTCATTTAAAAATATTTATTGAATTCCAAGCACTGTTCTAGGTGCTAGAGATACAGCAATGAAAAAAACAGTCTCTACCTTCATGGAGCTTACACTTTATAAAGGGAGAAAACAAACCAATAAACAAATAATTATAACATTTCAAGGCTAGAAAGAAAAGCAGGATTATGGAATAGACAGTGATTGTATGGTTCAGGGATGGACTCCTTTTGAAGAGATGTAATTATACCTAAACTTGTAGATAGCTAGGAGAAAAATCTTCAGGCAGAGTCAAATTCTTAATCCTGTCTGATTTTCCCTGTAAAATGCCACCCACACAACTATACAATTATATGCAACCTTATTCTTTAACTTAAACCAATCACTCGCCTTTCCTCAGGGTACCCCACTTGAGACCAAATCCACGTCTGCCACATTTTTAGCAAGGCTGTTGAAATTTTAAAACAACCAATGCTTTAAGTTACAACTTTAAAACAAGTCACGGTCTTTTAAGTTTTAAGTAAGTTTAAGGACTTGTTTGAGGTCATACAGCTTTAGCTTTTCATCCACTGTCCTTTTTTCACTTTGCCATCAGCTTCTCAAGGCATTGTGGGGGCACAGCAGCACACGAAAGCATCAGCCATTTTAGGTGAACATGAGTTCACAGGTAGCTCTTCCTAAGAACTAGTGTTTAGAATAAGGGAAGTGACAGTTTCACCATACTCCCCATTGTCACTTCCACCTGTATGTGTGTTCTGAGGGATGTGTGGGCAAACTTCCCAAGCAAAAGTCCCAAGGGGACTGTAAATCATGCCACAAGGGGAAGGGCTTAAAGAAATGTCATGTTTACTTGGAAAACGTGTGTGTGTGTGTAAGATAGGTGTTCGGGGGGGATCAGAGTTTGAACTCATGATAGATATCTTCAAACACTTAAGAAGACTGTTGCTTAGATGGGTAGATCCTTCTTGCATAGCCCAGAGGCGAACAAATGGACAGAAACCAGAGAAGAGTGAATTTCAGCTCAAAATGAATAATGGCTTTGGAAGCTACAGGATGAGATTTTTTTTTCTTCTTCTTGTTACTGAAGATATTCTAGTGGCTGCTAAACAAAACTTATCAAGGGTATTGGAGGAAGAAAAAGTGGGCTTTGGAAATAGATCTCAATTTAAATCCTGCTATTGGATTTGGGAACCTATATGGCTATGAACAAATGATGTAAACATTCTTAACCTTAGTTTTCTACTCCTTAAAATAACAATAACAGTTACTTCTTTGGGGGCTTCTGGGAAGGATTAAATATAATATGTTGAAAAGCCTAAAGTAGATATTTCTTCCTCCCACTCTACTTCCTCTACCCTGTCACATATACTGTAGTGAGGAGTCCTACAAAGGGAGGTTGGGAGGAAATAACTTTTTTTCCATTTCAAGTATGGAATTCTTTGATTTGCTCTATAATCATCAACAGCTTTATTCATTATCTGATTATGCTTAGAATACTATGACTTTGAAATTACATGCATTTGTGATTCTTTTTCTCACTAGACTTTAAGTTTCCCAAGAGGCTCTCTTTACCCCTTAGCTGTCAAAATAACTGCTTACTGAATTTAACTGCTGAATAACTGAACTAACCAAGAGTTCCTGTCCTCAGGGAATTGCCTCTCCTAAATAGAACTGACATAATGAATGTACAAGAGCATCTAGTCATATAGGTTACCAAGAAAATTAACAGACAAGGTTTAATATCTTCAGATTGTCCATGGCAAACATCAGGGACTATGAGGTGGCTGAGGTGGGAGTTGGATGGCCAATGAATGAGTAGCAATAGAGGTCAGGACAAAATGTGGAACTTTCCTTGGGTATGCTTTCTGATAGAAGTGGGGCTTTGGGAGCTATTTGAACCATGAGAAAACCAAGCATTGGCTTTTCCCTGAGAGAAGGCAAATATTTAAGACCTAGATATCATACCTGGGTGGTAGGCCATTTGGATTCAAGTCAGAACATTGAAACAGTTTATTCTTGTGACTGAGGAGATATCACGTCAAATGCTTTTGGAAGGTGGAACATGTGTCACCTAGTGGCATTTATACAGCATAGTGTTGAAAAGCATAGGCTCTAGAGCCAGACAGGGTTGGTTTGCACCTCGGTTCCACCACTGACTAGCTATGTGACATTGGGCAAGTTATTTAAGGTCTATGCCTCAATCCTCTCATCTGTAAAATAATGACAATAATAGTATCTTCCTCATAGTGTTATTGTGAGGATTGAAATAATTAATATATGTAAAAGGCTTAGAACAATTCTATGAGTAAGCACTCTATAAGCATTTATTATTATTATTATCTAATGAGTTCCCTTTGGATCCTGAGAAATATGCTGGGTACTTATAGTAATTTCAGTGTGAGTTTGGCAACATTTATATTCTAGACAATATTTATAAGTTTATATTATATATATATTTATATTTATAAACAAACATTTATATTCTGAATAATATAATTCTATATTATATTCTAATCCATGTCATTAGCTCCTCAGCAGTGGCTGTAATAGAAGTAGTGATAATATCTGGCTCAAAAAGATGAAAGAACTTTTCACCAACTGAAATTGTCCAAAGGACTACCAGGTTATCTTAGGAGAGAGGAACCTTTCTATTGTCGTGGGTGTTGGAGCGGAAAACTGGATGAGGATGTTACAGAAGGGATTGAAGGATGAAATTGGGACTTTGCTATGCCAAGAGAGTTTCTGATTTCTTGATTCTTATCAGCAGAAGGGCTGCCTTTGAGGTGCTTCTTGAAATGTCAGGGCCTCTTCTAATTTTTTGAAATTAAAATTGTGAGTCACCTTACACAGAAAGCTAACTGTAAATAAATGGGGCTGGGATCAAATGTCATGTTTCAAAGTCTGAAATCCCCCAAAAGTACTTTCAAGACTCAAGAAATGAGTTTTGTTTTCTGCTCTGCCAGTAATTAATTATGTAACCGTGTATAGCTTACTTTCTCTGGGCCTCAGTTTCCTAACCTAGAATATGAGGGGTTAGAGTAGATTTTCTCTGAGGTCTCATAAGGTTACCTTCTGTGGTTGGAATATATAATTCTCTGAGTAGAAACAACTAGGTGAAGGAGCTATTCATGTATTCAGCAGATGTTTATGAAGCACCTGCTAAGTGTCAAGCAAAGGATACCAGATTGGCAAGGCATTGTATGCCATGCTACAGAATTTGCCTTAAAGGCAGTGGGGAGCCATGGAAGGCCTTTGAACAGAGGAACTATATAACTCAGTGTTCAGCTGTGGAAATTATATTGCTCTAGTTATTTTCAGCAGAGTTTTAATATAGAAAATTTAGTGTTTCCAAAATTGGTAGAAGGGCTGAAGGGGCAAGCTTTAGACTAGGCCTCCAGGAATGAATCTCAGAATGAATACAGCTGTTTTCTCTGCCAGAAGAAAGAAGGTAAAGCATCAGCAGCTTTGGGAACACTGTACCTGATTTGCAATCTAGGAATTAGGAATCTGCCACTGCCTTAACTATTGTATAGAGTATCATTATGCCTGCTAGATCCTCCATAGCAAAAACAAATAAGTAAAAATATTTGAAAGTCTCATTCCCTGCTTGTACAAAGACACAAAGCAGGGTCTAGACACTGAGACCTATGGAAAGGTAACACAGCTGCAGAAAACTCTAAAACCCCACCATTCTACTTGTCACTAGAAGCAGCAGAAGTATGTTTTCTGTATTATCACTTTCTTTCAAATATTGTGCATATGCCTATGGTTGGCAGAAATAAATCACATCCAAAACAATGGATGCAAAGAAGTTTGAGAAATCACAGGTTGTTGTTGTCATTTTGGTTTTTATTAATAGCTTTTCAGCAATACAGGAAGGTAAGCTAGAAGGAGGGTGGCATGGATTCTCAGCATCCAGTATATAGTATCCACCATAGAATTAAGAAGAACAGGACTGCTTTTGAAAGAGATAATTTGTCCAGGAGAGTAGAGGCTGAATTGGGGAGACAGAGCAGCACAAAAGACCACAGTAGCTGGCAGTAGGGAGAGAGAGGAAGAACACATTCCTCAAGGAGGAAGAGAATCACCAAGACTTAGAGACTGGTTAGCTAGTAGCAAGGTGAGGGAAAAGGAAGACTTATGGATATTTCCTTCGTATCTCCTTGGCTAATTCTGTGTGTGACATTCCCAAGGGACAGGGAACTCAGGGAAAATAGGAAGCTGGCAGGGGTGGGAGAAAACTGCTTTGATTTTGGACTTACCAAATTTGAGGTTCTTGTGAGATATTCAGGAGACATCCAGAAGGCAGGTGGAGATTCATCTCTGGAGTTCAAGAGAGTTACCTGGGGCTTATCAGCTAACCCCCAGGGAGGTTGTAAGCTCCCTGCAGGCAAAGACCAATGCCTGTTTTGTTCCTCCACTGGTGTCCTGTAACCTTGTTGAAAGGTGGTACTTCAGTGTGTAATGTAGGTGGCGGGTAGTTAAAGCCTTGGGAATGGATAGGTCCATCATTCAGTGCAAGTGTGGAATAAGAAGAAAAGGGGACTGAGATTAGAGGAACTTTGAGAAATCATGGCCTTAATGACTAAATGAAGAACCCAAACAGGAAGCAAAGATAATACAATCAGACAGGTCATGTGAATGTGTCCCCAAGGCAGAGGGAGTAAGGAAGGAGTAAGGCATCAATGGAGACCAGACCATTCAGAAGATGATGGAAATTTGAATTCTTTCCATCTTTTGGCTATGGTGAATAATGCTGTTATTAATACACACATACAAGTTTGTTTGTGTGGCATGTTTTAATTTTTCTTAGGTGTATATATAAGAGTGGAATTGTTGGGTCAAATGGCAACTCCATGTTTAAGTTTTTGAGGAACTGCGGACTATTTGCCAAAGTGGTTTCATCATTTTACATTCCCACCGGCAGTGTTATGAAGGTTCCAATTTCCCACATCCTCCCCAACACTTATTATGTAGCTTTTTGATTATAACCATCCTAGCATGGGATGGGGGAGCCTGGTGGGCTGCTGTCTATGCGGTTGCACAGAGTCAGACATGACTGAAGTGACTTAGCAGCAGCAGCAGCATGTGTAATGTGGTATCTCATTACAAATCTGATATAGCAAATATCTTTCATTTGCATTTTCCTGATGATTAATATCGTAAGGGATTTGATTTAGGTCATACCTGAACAGAACTGAATAGTCTAATGGTTTTCCCTACTTTCTTCAATTTAAGTCTGAATTTGGCAATAAGGAGTTCATGATCTGAGCCACAGTCAGCTCCTAGTCTTGATTTTACTGACTGTATAGAACTTCTCCATCTTTGAATGCAAAGAATATCATCAATCTGATTTCGGTGTTGACCATCTGGTAATGTCCATGTATAGAGTCTACTCTTGTGTTGCTGGAAGAGGGTGTTTGCTATGACCAGTGTGTTCTCTTGGCAAAACTCTATTAGCCTTTGCCCTGCTTCATTCTGTACTTCAAGGCCAAATTTGCCTGTTACTCCAGGTATTTCTCGGAGAAGGCAATGGCACCCCACTCCAGTACTCTTGCCTGGAAAATCCATGGACAGAGGAGCCTGGTAGGCTGCAGTCCATGGGGTCACTAAGAGTTGGACAAGACTGAGCGACTTCACTTTCACTTTTCACTTTCCTGCATTGGAGAAGGAAATGGCAACCCATTCCAGTGTTCTTGCCTGGAGAATCCCAGGGACGGGGAAGCCTGGTGGGCTGCCGTCTATGGGGTCGCACAGAGTCGGACACGACTGAAGCAACTTAGCAGTAGCAGCAAGGTATTTCTTGACTTCTTACTTTTGCATATAATGAAAAGGACATTTTTTGGGGGGTGTTAGCTCTAGAAGGTCTTGTAGGTCTTCATGGAACCATTCAACTTCAGCTTCTTCAGCATTAAGGGTCAGGGCATAGACTTAGATTACTCTGATATTGAATGGTTTGCCTTGGAAATGAACAGAGATCATTCTGTTATTTTTGTGATTGCACCCAAGTACTGCATTTTGTATTCTTTTGTTAACTGTGATGACTACTCCATTTCTTCTAAAGGATTCTTGCCCACAGTGGTATATATAATGGTCATCTGAATTAAATTCACCCATTCCAGTCCATTTTAGTTCACTGATTCCTAAAATGTCAATGTGAGAAATATATTCAAGGGATTAGATGTGATAGACAGAGTGCCTGAAGAACTATGGACAGAGGTTCGTGACATTGTACAGGAGACAGGGATCAAGACCATCCCCAAGAAAATGAAATGCAAAAAGACAAAATGGTTGTCTGAGGAGGCTTTACAAATAGCTGTGCAAAGAAGAGAAGCAAAAGGCAAAGGAGAAAAAGGAAGATATACCCATTTGAATGCAGAGTTCCAAAGAATAGCAAGGAGAGCTAAGAAAGCCTTCCTCAGTGACCAGTGCAAAGAAATGGAGGAAAATAATAGAATAGGAAAGACTAGAGATCTCTTCAAGAAAATTAGAGATACTAAGGGAACATTTCATGGAAACATGGGTACAATAAAGGACAGAAATGGTATGGACCTAACAGAAGCAGAAGATATTAAGAAGAGGTGGCAAGAACACACAGAAGAACTGTACAAAAAAGATCTTCACGACCAAGATAATCACGATGGTGGGATCATTCACCTAGAGCCAGAAATCCTGGAATGTGAAGTCAAGTGGGCCTTAGAAAGCATCACTACGAACAAAGCTAGTGGAGGTGATGGAATTCCAGTTGAGCTCTTTCAAATCCTGAAAGATGATGCTGTGAAAGTGCTGCACTCAATATGCCAGCAAATTTGGAAAACTCAGCAGTGGCCACAGGACTGGAAAAGGTCCGTTTTCATTCCAATTCCAAAGAAAGGCAATGCCAAAGAATGCTCAAACTACTGCACAGTTGCACTCATCTCACATGCTAGCAAAGTAATGTTCAAAATTCTCCAAGCCAGGCTTCAACAGTACGTGAACCGTGAACTTCCAGATGTTCAAGGTGGATTTAGAAAAGGCAGAGGAAACAGAGATCAAATTGCCAATATCCATTGGATCATCAAAAAAGCAAGAGATTTCCAGAAAAACATCTGCTTTTTTGACTATGCCAAAGCTGTTGACTGTGTGGATCACAACAAACTGTGGAAAATTCTTCAAGAGCTGGGAATACCAGACCACCTGACCTTCCTTCTGAGATATCTGTATGCAGGTCAGGAAGCAACAGTTAGAACTGGACATGGAACAACAGACTGGTTCCAAATCGGGAAAGGAGTATGTCAAGGCTGTATATTGTCACCCTTCTTATTGAACTTATATACAGAGTACATCATGAGAAATGCTGGGCTGGATGAAGCACAAGCTGGAATCAAGATTGCCAGGAGAAATATCAATAACCTCAGATATACAGATGACACCATCCTTATGGCAGAAAGTGAAGAAGAACTAAAGACCTTCTTGATGAAAGTGAAAGAGGAGAGTGAAAAAGTTGGCTTAAAACTCAACATTCAGAAAACTAAGATCATGGTATCTGGTCCCATTACTTCTTGGCAAATAGATGGGGAAACAATGGAAACTATGACAGAGTTTATTATTGTTATTTTTTTGGCTCCAAAATCATCACAGATGGTGACTGCAGCCATGAAATTAAAAGATGCTTACTCCTTGGAAGAAAAGTTATGACCAACCTAGACAGCACATTAAAAAGCAGAGACATTACTTTGCCAAAAAAGGTCTATCTAGTCAAAGTTATGGTTTTTCCAGTGGTCACATATAGATGTGAGATTTGGACTATAAAGCAAGCTGAGTGCCGAAGAATTGATGCTTTTGAACTGTGGTGTTGGAGAAGACTCTTGAGTCCCTGGAACTGCAAGGAGATCCAGTCAGTCCATCCTAAAGGAAATCAGTCCTGAATATTCATTGGAAGGACTGATGTTAAAGCTGAAGCTCCAATACTTTGGCCACCTGCTGTGAAGAACTGACTCATTGGAAAAGACCCTGGTGCTGGGAAAGACTGAAGGCAGGAGGAGAAGGGCACGACAGAGGATGAGATGGTTGGATGGCATCACCAGCTCAATGGACATGAGTTTGAGTCAACTCTGGGAGTTGGTGATAGACAGGGAGGCCTTGTGTGCTGCAGTCCATGGGGTTGCAAAGAGTTGGACACAGCAGAGTGACTGAACTGAACTGATGATTAGGATATTGAGTATCTTTTTATGTCTTTTTGACCATTTTTTGGAGAAATGTTACTCAGATCCTGTGCCAATTTTTAAATTGTGTTTTTAAAAATAATTGAGTTATGAGAGCTCTTTATGTATTCTAGATACAATCCCTTATCAGATATATAATTGGAAATATTTCATTCTGTGTATTCTCTTTTCATACTTTTTTCATATTTCTGTCATTTTTTAAATAAAATATTATTTTTAATTGAAGGATAATTGCTTTACAATATTGTGTTGGTTTCTGCGATACATCAACATGAATCAAACATAGGTATACCCTTCCTTTTGAACCTCCCACCCACCTCCCCCACGTCCCACTCCTCTATGTTGTCACAGAGCACCGGTTTGAGTTCCCTGAGTCATACAGCAAATTTCCACTGGCTATCTATATCACATAGCATATTTTTACCATATATTAAATAGATAGCCAGTGGGAATATGTTTTCCACTGTATATGTTTAGCCAGTATATATGTTTTCATGATAGTGTCCTTTGAAGCACATAAGTTTTTTAACATTGACCAAATCCAATTTATTTACGTTTTGTTGCTGATGCTTTTCATGTCATATCTAAGAAACCATTACTAAATCCAAGATCACAAAGATGTACCTGTATTCTCCTCATTTTGTTAAACTTAGCCACAATATCATTACCACAGCTAAACAATTAATAGTGATTCCTTAATATTACTGAATATTCAGCCTGTTCAAGTTGCCATTTGTCTCATAAATGTCACATATGGGTGGTGATGCACACATATGCAAGTTCCACCTGAATCGATCACTCTTTTTCTTCATTGTTTACTTGTTAGAGAACCAGATTTTTGGTCCTGTAGTTTTTTACAGTCTATGTCACCATACTGCAGTTTAAATTTCTTTTTTGTCCTCTGTGTATCATGTAAATAGCTAGATCTAGAAGCTTGATCTGATTCAAGATATTTTGCCATTTGTTTTGGCGCAAATCATTCATAGGGGATGTGATAAGTCAAACTTTTAAAGTGGGCATTTCTTTGGGTTTTATTCTATCTTGTAAGGCTAGGGGCCATTTTATTTATACCTCCATTGACTCAGAATTTCCACTCACCAAGTTTGAATAGCTGACTTTCCTAGACTCAAAGATTTTTTGAGAATAGAAAGCAATTCTCATTCCTCTTGGAGTTTATAGTATGGTAGAAATACCAGAAATTAATTAGTTCTATCCCTGGATAATCTAGTTTCTTGCCCCTTTCCACCAATATCTATCTGTTCATGTGTACAGTCCTGTAAGAGTAAGAAAGGCCCTTAGAGATATTCAGTGTAAGTTAGTCCTTGGTTTTGAGGGCCCAGAAGCCTGCTCTATATTTTTCTGAGGTAAGGTTCAGAGGTTTCACTGAATTCTGACAGGTCTAAGGTCTCCTGTGGCAGAAGGGAGATGGAGTCCCATAGAGGGGAAAGGAGTTGCCCAAAAGTCTTATAGGAAGCTTGAAGTAGGCCTAGGAGTAAATCTGAAACCTTTCTGTCTCTACTCCAGGGCTTCTCCATTTCAGACACCAGACCACAAAGACAGAACAGGGCAGTGATTTCAAGCAGATTGCAAGTTTTATAGGTTTTGTAGAGGCTTTTCCAATGCAAAACTGTCCTCTCTTCCTAGTACCCAGTATGCTGGAATAGTGCAAGCTGTCATAGTTCAAAGAAACAAGAAATAGGAAAGAAATCTGATCTGCAAGTGCAGAGATATCAGAGAAAGATAAATATAATTGAATTTTGTATAATTTGTAGAGTGTCCTTGTGATTCTGTACACAGCACTGATTTGTTGGATTTGTATAGCTAATTGTGAGTGGCCTATAATACTTGAAGTGAAGTTGCTCAGTTGTGTCCCACTCTTTGCAACCCCATGGACTGTAGCCTACCAGGCTCCTCCGGCCATGGGATTTTCTAGGCAAGAGTACTGGAGTGGGTTGCCATTTCCTTCTCCAGGGGATCTTCCCGACCAAAAGCATCTTTGCTTCCTCCTTGGCCCAGGCTCCAAAGTTGCTCCAAAGGGTCCCTTCCCGCCACGCACCCCCATTCCTTTTCCCTCCTCCCTGTCCTTTTCCCATCCTTTACCCCAAGCTTCTATTTCTTCATCATACCCCCCCCACCATTTCTTCTTTCTCTTTCCCATCTTTCCTTTTTTTTTCCTTCTGCTTCTCACCGTCTTCTCATCATTCCCTCCTCTCTCCCTGCCATGCTCTCTCCCCTCTGGTCCGTTCTGTCCATTCCCTTCCTCTCTCCCAGGCCTTTCCCTCCTCTCTCTCCTCAGCTCCATCAACCCACCCACAACAAGCTCGCCACCCCTACGCCAGAACTGGCAGCCTGGAGCTCCGGCTGGGCTGGATGGAGCGGGCCTGCTGGGGGACCATGTGTTCACCGATTGGCTGCCGCTGGTAGCACGCCAGCTCAAGTACCGCCCCCCCGGCGAGTAAACTCTCCTCTGCGGCACCTGTTATTGGTCGGCGGGCCTGTCAGCATTTTGGCTGCACCTCACGCAGGCGCGGGCAGTCGTTCAGTGAATAAAAACGCAGAATATGGGCTGGGGGGTGGGGAGAGGCGAGGAAGAGAGCCAGCGAGGCAGGGATCGAAAGAGTAGCTGGCAGCCCAGAGCCCGGCGAACAGAGCGAGCATAGAAAAGCGAGCGAATTAGAGGGAATAGAGGAGACCGAGACTGACCGGTAGCCAGCCAGGCAGGCGGACGGACGCACCCCCGGACAGACAGACTGAGCAGGCGCCGGAGAACCTCGCGCTGGTTTCTCCTGCCTTTCTCTTTGAAAGCCAGGATTTTGCCTTTTCCCGTGGCGCCCGAGAGAGAATGCTGGACTCTGCAGACTTCAGCGCAAGCTAAGATTTCTCAGCTAGGGAAGAAAGATCAGCTCAGTTCTGAGAAGGGGGAAGCAAGCACCCCTGTCCCCATCCCCCCTTCCCCCCTCCCATACCAAACTCGGGCGCCAAACCCAGCCCTTCCCCAACCACCCGACTTCCTCCTCTCCTTTCTAGCATGGTGGCTGTATGGACAGTCTGACAGAACAGAGACTGACATCTCCCAATCTGCCAGCCCCTCATTTGGAACACTACAGTGTTCTGCATTGCACCATGACCCTGGATGTGCAAACTGTAGTCGTTTTTGCCGTGATTGTAGTCCTTCTGCTTGTAAATGTCATACTCATGTTTTTTCTGGGAACGCGCTGAATGGAGTCCAGCCGCCTGAGCTGTCTGGAATTCTCGCTTTGATTTCATCCCGAGAACCTCCAAGGAAAAAAAAAAGAGAGAGAGAGAGAGAGACAGGGAAAGAGAGGGAGAGAAAGAGCACGCTTTCTTACTCAGGGGGGAAAACGTTTTGAGCTTCAACATGGCCTCGCTGTGATATGTATGACGTTGGTATATTATCTCTCCCTAAATCTTTTGTTATGTCTTGTCTTTTAAGTATGCCTGTGAGTGTAGTTGCTTATTGCTTGAGTAAAATTGTTGATAAAGAAATGCTTTCTATTTAAGTGTGCATGTGTGTGTGTGTGTATGTGTGTGTGCATTCTTCATTGATGTGACGTTCATGAAGCAAGCTCTGCATCCTTACACAATGGCTTTGCTGATTGTGGTGTTTTGTCAATTCATTTTCTGGAAAACGACCTTTAAATTCCATCAGAGAATTTTAGAATTTCTTTCTTGCCATCAGAAGATGGCATTTGGGTTTGTCTGGGGCAAGGGAGGTTGTGGGAAAAGCATGATGAATTTCTGGCAGCTTAGGAAAAACAGTGTTGCACTAGATGTTTAGAGGAAAGAAATTGATACAGGAATGAATTTAGGGAAATTATTCTTCAGTCTCTTAATGAGAAGCGAGAATATGGAAAGTGATGTGGTGGGGTGCGTTGTGCTGGCAGTTGGTGACTGTGTTCTCTGAATCTTAATTTGCTGTCCAGCGTTTACAGTTTCCAATTTGGAAAGAAGCCACGTTTAAAACATTTCTTAAAAATCATTAAATGTCAATTTCTTTGGAATAATGGTATGTGGCATCAAAATGTTCTTTGATTTTTATGAATTAGCAGGAGAAGACGTTGACAGTAACTGTTTGGGTTCTTTTTCCCAAAAATTGTACCTATGAATTTGAGTTTGGGGATTTTGTCTCTATGGCCTCCAAAAACAACTAAAGCTAGCTTTCTACCAACCTTGGGAATAATATATTTAGATATGCCTCTTTGGGGTAATCTCATTTGCAGTGATGTTCTTGAACTACATTTTAAATAGAACTTGCTAGTGTTAATAAGAAAATGGTGGTTTTGTTTGCTTCCTTGTTCTTTAAAATCAGAGGTCTCTCTATTTGGAAAGTTTCCATTTTAAAATGAAATTATGTATCATGCTAAATTGAGAGTTTTGAGCACCCTCCCCCCCCAAAAAATGACTGGATGGAAAGGGATGAAAGCTCTGGAAAACGTGAGCTAGAAGCAACATTCCAATTTGATATTTATTTGCCTGTCTTTATCAGGTGGTAGTGGTGGTCATTGCTGTTATTTTTGCTATTGTTATTATTTTTATATTTCTGTTTCCCCTAAGAAAGCTTTTGTCAAATCCAGTAAAAAATTTGTCTCTGATGCCAGTGTGCATAATATTATGCACCCCCCTCCCCCACCTGCTGTTGTTGGCAGGTCTTCTTTCTGTTGCTTACCTGACTTGAAAGAGTACCATTTCTGTCTCATATAGCAATTAATCAGGACACATAAAACATCCACACACATGGTCCTCCTGCACCCATGTGGGTGACTGTTCATGAGTGTTGTGTACATCTGCTGGCAGTGTGCTTTCAAGTACCATGTACTGTTGTTCGGACTGTTTGGAAAAGATTTTGAAGGGAGGAGGGCTGTGAAGGGGGCTCTTGAAATTGTCCAGACCTTGGGGCCCAAAGAGTATAATTTTATGGCATTAGAAGAGGTTTTGAGTCACAAGGTGTGCTCTCGATGGCTCTGTGTGGGTAAGAAACTGATTTTTTAATTTGGTTGGCACCATGTTGTAAGCATGATCTGGGAAGTTTGCTGGCATTGATTCTTATTATTTACTCTTTAGTCCCTTTGTGGGAGCCCCCGGGTTGAACTAAGAACTTGATTTTTTTGCAAAGAGAATCTAGTGAGTCCCACTTGCCCTCCCTTCCTGCATTTGCTCCAACAGTATTGTGTGAAGTAACCTGATATTTTAGTTGGACACTTTGTTTTGAGACAGTGTTGGAGAGTGATGAAAGAAAGGCTGTAGGCCGGGCAGCTACAGACCTGGGTCTTCTCTGTTCAGCAACTGCTTGACATTGAGCAATTTTGGGATTCTCTATAACATGGCATTTGGGGATGGTTGGACTATGTTTTTGAATTCTGTGATTTTGGGTGTCCATATGCACTTGAAATCAGAGGCTAATGAACTGGGAAGATAACTGAAAAGGCAAATGAAATGTTAATAAATGTTCATCAAGGGGTGATGGGAGGGGGGAAGGAGGAAATATCTGGTTGCTGGTATCTGGAGAAACTTGTTTTACCTAAGAGATTCTTTTACCTAGTTATGTGGGAAGAAAACTGGACTACAACAATAGAATGCTTTTTGATTTTTCCTTCAAGGAGATAAGGATTCTCCAAGGCTAGTCTTTGAACCAGGTTTATGACAAAGTATGTGTCACCTTTGGATGCCTGACAGACCCTTGGCAGAAAGCCTTTGTAAATGTATGTGTGTAGGATGTGTGACAGTATGTATGTGGGTGTGTATGCACATCTACTCTGTGTGTCGGATACAGACTCCTGAATCTGGATGGGGTTGAATGTGCTAGGAATGAAGAAAAACAGCAGGACATGAATTGAGTTCCCCAGTTCTGAAAGGCCTCCTTGTGCTAAGGCCTACAAGGATTTGACTGGTGCTAACTCTGATGCTGGGAGAGATTGGGGGCAGGAGGAGAAGGGGACGACAGAGGATGAGATGGCTGGATGGCATCACCAACTCGATGGACGTGAGTCTGAGTGAACTCCGGGAGTTGGTGATGGACAGGGAGGCCTGGCGTGCTGTGATTCATGGGGTCGCAAAGAGTCAGACACGACTAAGCGACTGAACTGAACTGAAGGTGGATGAGTGTCCCCCTCTATCGGTTTTCCCCTACCCTACACAGCCTCAGACTAAAGGGGTAGCTTGGAAGAGCTCTTTCATCAGTAATTTAGTTTGTGAAATGGGTAAACATTTTTCAAATTAACTTATCTTTAGGCACATAAGGGAATGTTGCTAGCCAGATGGCAGGCTACCATAGAGCAGCTAAAACGGAGTTTAGGGAGTAGTGAACAGGGTGACTTTTTACTTGTGTGGATCCTGAAGGTTTGGCATTTCTTCTTCAAGATTGTGAGAGTAAGCAAAAAGAGAAAAGAGTGGGAGAAAATGAAAAATGCAGCCAAGAGGAGTGGGACCCTCTGCATTTTGACTTTTTCCTCCTTTCCTGTCTCTTCTCTTCATCTTCCCCCTTCTAAGCTTTTCCCCTCTTTGCTGATATAGCCTCCTCTCTCTCCCCCACCATCCCTGCTGTAAGGGGTAGGAAGAAGAAGGCTTTACCTCTCTGATTTGTCCCAACATTTTCTGACAGAGCTCCTTGTTCCCTTTCCTTCTGTCTAACTCCTTTGTAAAGGATACTTTTTGCTACAAGCTCCCCACTAGAAGATTCAAGAAAACGTCCTTGACCAGTATCCAAGCAACTCCTGCATCACATAGCTCCCGCTGAGGTCTAGGGCACTTGAAAGTTCCAGGCACAAGCGCTTTTGGAGAAAGGCGGGAGCTGGCAAGGCAGGACTTGGAAAGATGCTTTTGGGGAGAGGATAAAGAAAGAGCAAAATCCTCATTGCCCACAAATACCTAGAAAACATATCCAGGGAAGGCATACAGAGCCTCGCTGCATCCCAGTCATGGGACTATTTATTTGAAGGTTCTTGGGTTCAAATCCCTGTCTAGTCACTGCCTTCTCCTTAAGATTAAATGAGCCATTTCACAGTCTAGCTTTAGTGCAAGGAGATCTGAAGGCTGTGAAAAATGTTTATGTCCACCATGCAGGGAGGAGGTAAACGGATAGTGTGCATGCATGCTAGTTGCTTCAGTGGTTGTCTGACTCTTTATGACCCTATGGACTGTAGCCCTCCAGGTTCCCTCATCCATGAGATTCCTCAAGGCAAGAATACTGGAGTGGGTTGCTGTGCCCTCCTCCAGGGGGTCTTTCAGACCCAGGGATCAAACTCAAGTCTCCTGCATTGCAGGCAGATTCTTTGCTACCTGAGCCACCTGGGAAGCCCAAAGGGATAGCATGTGGGAACAAACTGAGCAGTGCTTCCCCTCTCCCCATTGAGACAGCTTCTATCTGTCAGAACCTGTAACATCTGCCTGTGCAGTGTACTCCAATTTTGGCTGTGGCTAGAGAAACTTTTGGAGAAGGCAATGGCAACCCACTCCAGTACTCTTGCCTGGCAAATCCCATGGATGGAGAAGCCTGATAGGCTGCAGTCCATGTCGCTGAGGGTTGGACACGACTGAGCAACTTCACTTTCACTTTTCACTTTCATGCATTGGAGAATGAAATGGCAACCCACTTCAGTGTTCTTGCCTGGAGAATCCTAGGGACTGGGGAGCCTGGTGGGCTGCTGTCTCTAGGGTCGCACAGAGTTGGACACGACTGAAGCGACTTAGCAGCAGCAGCAGGGAAACTTTCCCAACCTAGCTGCAGTGTGAAATTGGTTTTTTGTTTGTTTGTTTCTATGTTGTTGGTCTCTGAATAGATTCCAACTGAGATAGCTGAGCAGATTGGAGAGGCCAGTTTGATTGTTAGTTTGGTGAACAGGGTTTGGGCCCTGATTCAGACTTTCTCATCCGTGTGTGTGTGTGTGTGTGTGTGAGAGAGAGAGAGGGGGGGGTGGTGAGAGAGAGAGAGAAATTAAGTTGCTAGGGGCCTGAAGGATCCCAATGAACCTGTGGGTGAGGTGCTCTTCTGTACTCTGGTGAGGTCTAGATTGGGAGTGCTTGGCTATAATCAGAGGGTACACTTTAGCAGTTGCAGAGATGCTGCCAAAGCATGTCCTCCTTCTAGCCTCTCTTTGTCATCTTGGCCTCTGCTCTCCTTGGCCTGTGGAGTACTTGCTCTGTATAGAGATATGATTGGAAACTGAGCTATTCTCAAAAAATAACTGCCTCCTCAGAAGACCTCCCAAAAAGCATCTGGATTCAGTCCCATTGGCTTTGCCCCAAAAAGTGGGATGGAAGTAGGGAATCTCAGACCCTCTAGCCCTTATTTCTAGCTCTGCAACTTGTTTAGGCCAACTGAGTCTCTGGCTTTCCAGGAATCCTTGATCAAAGCTTAGCTTTTCTGATGTCTACCCAGAGTGTCTCCTGTCATTAAGTAGGTACAGCCCTCACGAGTATTTGGTATGGTGCTTTGCCTTGGCACCAAAGTACTGAGTGGGAAAACTAGAGAGGGGAAGGGCCTCGTAGGGAGAGAAGACTGGGGAAATAGCCCAGTAATGACAATACTAATAATCCCTTGTCAGTGCATGGGCCTATACAAAGCAATTCTGTATTTTTTCCCAATTTAGAGCATCACATCAACCTTGTGAAGTAGATAGGAAGTATTGTTATTCCTGGTTTTACCGATGCAAGAGGTAAAAGTCAGATTTATGGGATGGTAGTGGGTCTGCTTTTCAAATGGACAGGGGCAAAAGAGTCAGATTTGATCATTCCCAGTTAGTGTGCAGCTGAATGGAGTCAGGTGGAGGGGAAGGAGCATAAGTCATCCCTGAAATCATACTAGCTTCCTCAGTTACTTGCTTTAATTTTTAGTGCTTTTTTCATACCTCTCATTTATATAGCAATTTTGGACAGAATTCTTTATTCAATAAAATGTTGCTTTTTAATCTTGCATATACATCAAAGAGTTCCCTTTAGTCTCATGAAAACTCACTATTTGGGATCTTCAAGGAGAAAGTCAGTGTGAATTGGTGAAGCCTGAAACACTATATATATATAGATATATATGTATGTATGCTGCTGCTGCTGCTGCTAAGTCGCTTCAGTCGTGTCTGACTCTGTGCGACCCCATAGACGGCAGCCCAACGGGCTCCCCGGTTCCTGGGATTCTCCAGGCAAGAATACTGGAGTGGGTTGCCATTTCCTTCTCCAATGCATGAAAGTGAAAAGTGAAAGTAAAGTCGCTCAGTCGTGTCCGACTCTTAGCGACCCCATGGACTGCAGCCTACCAGGCTCCTCTATCCATGGGATTTTCCAGGCAAGAGTACTGGAGTGGGGTGCCATTGTCTTCTCCGATATGTATGTATATATACATACATATGTATGTTTATATATGTATAAACGTGCTGCCCAGAACTGATCATATTATACCATGTGCCATCTAATCAGGATTAAATTAAAAAAGGACTTTGTCTATGAAATACCTAATTTTGCAATCTTCTACTGGTCCTCAGTCCTCAGTGAACATACAGATCACTTGGAGAGTTTTTATTTTATTTATTTATTTTTTTTTTTGAGAGTTTTTAAATACCTGTGCCAAGTTTCCACTCTAAGAGATTCTGATTGAATTGTCACATGATAGGTTCCAAGCAGCTTTTTATTTTTAAATAAAAAATAAGTATTCCAAGGTGATTCAAACATGCAGAGAGGATTAAAAGCCTTCTTAATGGCTTTGCTGCCTCGTCCAGTCGTCTATGCTCTTGTGAAATTGGCCTTTTGAACCTAACTTCAGGTGTTTTTGAACCAAGCACTAAATTTTGTTTGGTTGATCGATTACTCTAGCTTTTTATGGCTTTTAAAATTTTGCTTCATTGTGCCAAAACTTAGCAGTTCCTTCTAGCATTGCATCAGTTGAACTTTTTTTTTCTTTGGTTGGTCTTTCCTAGCTTTTGGAGTTTTTCTTTTTTTCCTTGCCATGAAACAGATTAGCAGTCTCTTCTAGCATTGCATCATTTAAAAACTGAATAAGTACCATCCAAACTATTGATTCCAAGTGGTGTTGAATATAATTTGATTAATGCTAGCTCCTCTGGCAACTCATCAAAGCTGCCTCTTGGAATTGGAGCCAGGAGGAGAAGGGGACGACAGAGGATGAGATGGCTGGATGGCATCACTGACTCTATGAATGTGAGTCTGAGTGATCTCCGGGAGTTTGTGATGGACAGGGAGGCCTGGCGTGCTGCAATTCATGGGGTTGCAAAGAGTCGGACACAACTGAGCAACTGAACTGAACTGAACTTTTGTGTACATCTGGTCAGATAGTGCAGAATCCACTGGGCCCTACCATCATCTATCCTATCAGCCTGTTGATGAGGATAATGTAGCATGATGGATTTGTTGTATGCTTTGTGGACATCAATTTGTACGCAAGTTTCATAACAATCATCTACCAAGCCAATGACCCCATGAGAAAAAGTATGAATCATTTGGTATCTTACCCCTAGTAAATCCTTTTGCAGACTTTGGGGTTCCCTGTTTTCTTTGAATACCCACAAACCATATGTTTCCTAATTGAGTCCAGAATTTGCCTGAGGGTCAGTGCCACAAATGTAGATTTTGGGTACCACTTTCTTTTCCCCTCTTTGGAAAAGCAGGGCATCATAGATTTAGCTTTAAAATAATATATTTAGTTTTCAAACAGTTCACGTAACTCTGTATGTGTATTTCTTTTGCTTGACTGCATTGTTTCTATTAACATGGTGGTTCTCAGCCCTAGCAGCACATTGGAATCACCTGGGGAGTTAACAAGACTAACAACAATTCCTAAGATCTCTGGGGGAGATCTTATTGAGTTGGTCATGGTGAGGCCTGGCATCAATATTTTTTTAAAAGCTCCCTGAGGTGACAAGAATGTTCAGCCAGGGATGAAAATGACTGCTATGTTCAAAGGAAATGTCAGCTCAGCCTGAATCTGGCTTGTTGCACACATGAATAGGCAGGCTTCACAGATGGTGAAATTTTATTCTAGGATTGTGGGGGCCTTGATGAATCCTAGGGGCTTGTGCCCACACCAAAATGGAGGATTCAACCCTAGAGAGTGAGTAGTCTGAGGGTCTATTTGGATTTTGAATTATCAGCTGTGAGATAGTTTGAACCTTTCAGGAAAAAAAGTTCCTATGCATTTTCTATAATGGTGAAGAAGATTCTGTTCATTTGCTGGGTGACCTTGGTCAAATTATCTCTCCCCTCTGAAATTTGGTTTCCTCATCTGCAAAGTAAGATCAGGTGGATTAGATAGCTTCAAAGATTTCTTCCAGGTTTAATGATCTGTGCTTACTTTGTGATGAATACTAATGATCAAAATGATTAAGAATATTATTATTCAAAACTAGTAGGTGATCCAAAGATCTCTTTTAGCAGGTTTGGGATGCACAGGGTTATTTTGGAGGTAGGAGACTTGCCTTCCTAATTATATTTAGCTTAGGTCTCTTCTAGAATAACTGAACTATGGGGTTATATTCATTGAGCACACACTGGTTGCCCACAGGGAAGTGAAATCTACTGTGAACTGAGTGGCAGGGGGGATGTTAGTTTGGGATTTAGTATTTATTCAAGAGACATGTTGCATGGGTAATTGAAAATTGCCTCTTATAGATAAAATGCCAGCCTTATAGGTCTGGGAAAGCCTGGGAGGCAAGCAGCTGGCTCTTTTGACACCTCAGAACCCCTTTCCTACAGTATTTTAAGTAGCCATTCATTTAGTTAATACTGCTACTAGTGCTAATATGAATTTAAATGAATAAAATTTTGTACTTATTTCATTGGCTGTTCGCTTAAATCTGGAAGTAGTTGAAGGAAACTGAGGCACTGGGAGATCAAGCATCTTACTCAAGGTCACATATTCAGAAAGTGATCATTCCTGGCTTAGAACCCAGGTCTCTTGATGGCAGATCTTTTCAGTTCTTCCAGTGTAGCCTGCATACTGAACTCTGTGGTCAGAATGTGGTCATGACTGAGAATTTAAAAGTTGTTACTGACGTACAGCAGAATTCAAGAGAAAACTCTGAAGAAAGGAACAAAGAGATAACCTAGAGGAAAGGGAAAGGTTAAGGGAGGGATGTGTCCGAGGTCAGTTGTTTCTTGCTTTTATCACTCTTCTGTGCTAGTTTCAGGCCCCTGACAAGAATTGGGCATTTGGGCTTTGAGCATCAAGATTGAGAGTTGGTAGTAGAGAAGAGGGAAATTGTGAATGCATGACGGAGAGACAGCATATGGAAGGCAGATCTTTAGTAGGAGAAAAAACTCTATAAATGGCCTTGGGCCTACTAAAATCAAGCTGTGGCTCTGTACCTACCTTGCTGCCAGAACTTGATCAAAGCCCTTCTCCACTAGGCCTCTTGTTTCCATGTGACTAAAATGAGAAGTAGATTTAGTAGGAGAATCGTGTTCTTAAATGAAATTTTAGCCACAAACTTCTCTATAAAACATGGCATGAAAAAGCAGAACTTGTCTTTTTGAGTGGAGGAGAGTCTAGAGTTCCAGACTTGCTAGTGCAGACCTTATTCATTAGGGGAATTAGAAGAGCAGGGATGGTTGCCCAGCACAACCAAATTGCTTGGAAGATAAGGTAACTCCATGGAGGAGGCCAGGGTGGGCCAGCAATTAAAGTATTTTGGAAATTTGCATGCCTCTCCCCGTCACGTTTTACAAGTGAAAGAATTAAGGCACTGAGGGAGAAAAGGTGGGTCTGGTATCCTGAGTCATCAAATCAGCCCCTTGCCCCCTATAACCTTCTACCTCTGCTATAGAGTTCTGGCTCTGTGCTCCCTTGGCTGTATCAGAGACCTGGATGCTCTCTCAGGTTTGGTTGGAGAGAGCTCTTAGAGAGAGGCTGGGAGAACAAAAGTATTATGTAACCTCCTAAAGGGGAAAAGGCCTGTCAGAGCCCTTAGGGTGCCAGGCAGTCAGATGCGGGTAGGGGAGCGGAGAATCTTCTGCAGACTACATCAGTTCTTCTGAGGAAGGGCTCCCTGGGTGCAATACTGTGCTGCTCAGCCATCCACCCTCAGGGTCCAGAGGCATCTAGCATTGTGCATCCATAGCCAGATCTGGGAATGGTTCTGGCAGCTATGACCTCTGTTTGCCTGCCTTCATTAGAGGAGGGGAAGGATGTACCTCCCTGCCCAGCAGGCTGCAGGAAGGATGTGCTAAGAGCCCACCCACACCCCCCCAGAGTGTGTTGCCTAAAGGCAGCATCTACTTTTAGCTGTGCTTCCCACAGCCTCTCCTCTGCCCACTCTCTTCCATCCTCCTCTCTCTGTGAACCCTGCTGGTTGGCAGTAGGGCTGGGCAGTGGGTGCTTTGACATTTGGAAAGAGGCATGGTAGAGCCAGGAATCCTTAGGAGAAGCTTTGATAGAGCTGACATGGTGGGGAATGCTCAGAACAGGCATAATGATGAGACTGCTTTGTGTTTAGGGCCTAATAGGCAGTGGAGAGATTTACTAATGTCCTTTGGACCTTGCAGCCAGCTGAGGCACTTGTTTTGAAATCTAGATTGAACTGCATAGGAGGGCTTAGAAAAATTTATTGGATAGAAAGTGTATTGACACTTTCTCTACTTAGATTTAGAGAAAAGCCACTGGGGCTGGTGGATGCTTGCTTGATTCTTGACTCTCTTGAACATTGTCTTAAACTTTTCAGTGGGTTTTGCACATTGTCTCACTTGGTAGTGGCCCTATGAAGTAAGTAAAACAGGGACTACTGCATTTTGCAGATGAGAAAAATGAGACTCAGGGATGTATTGTCATATAGTGCCTGATCTGGGCTCAAGCTTTGAAAGTTACAGTGCCATTTAAATCATTCCGAACAGCTCTATCTTCTAGAAAGGGAGTGTTACAGCTGTCTTGAGTCCAATTTCCTCATTTTGGAAGCTGGGGAACTAGGCTCAAAATAAGAAAGGATTCACACAAGGAAACACACAGTATGTTTGAAGCAGTACTTGAGCTATAGCTTGCAAGAATGTGAGTTCCTGGATCCATGGGACTTGCAAGCTGCTCTTGTCTTTCAGGAATGGTAAAGGAAATCTGTATGATGTGATAGAAAGCAAAAGATCACTGAACTAATTGTCATTTTTTAGCTCTGTGACCTTGGGCAAGTCACTTAGCCTCTCTGAGTTGGTTTTCTTTTCTATTAAATGGGGCTGATAATCCCTGAGAACTTTCTGAGGCTAAAATCCCTGAGTGACTGCTGTAGTGGAAGGGCCTGACACTTGGTAGGCCTCTACCTTTAACAAATTCTCTCTGTAAAGGATTTGTTAAAGACTTACACATGAATATAAAGAGGGGCTATAAATATGAACTTAGTTGCTGGGTGACCTTTAACAAATTCCATTGTCTTTGTGCCTCATTTCTCTCTGTTACAACATGGAGGCCTCTTTTATTTTCCTCCCCTGGAAGGATAGAATCCCTATGTCCCGGCCCATGTCTTGGGTCATTGGTGGGAAGCTGGAATTTTTTTTTTTTTTCTTATAAGAAGCTTTCTTTTATTTAGCCCCATCTCCACCCACCCCACCACCTGGCCACACATGGTACTATAAATACCAGACTATCTTTCTGTCTCCCTATCTCCTGCAAAGATAAAAGAGGAGCTTGGAAGAAAGCCAAAGTTAATTGTATTTTTATTTAGTGCCTTCTTAAATCCATCAAGCCAGAATCACCTAGGTACTTAGCTTTTAAAAACCAATTCTTTGCTCCCAGGTCCTTGACCAGAATTTGTGATGGGCATTACTGGGTTTCATGATATGATTAAGAGCTGTGTTTAGATTTCACAAGCTCTGGACAAATGACCTAATTAGGACACGTCTGCACTTTTTACCTTTATCTGTATTACTTTGGAAAATTCTCATTACCTCGTGAACAGGGCAAGAGGATAAGGACTATTGTATAGTCCTCTATAGTCATCTGTTCCTGCCATGTTTTTATTTTCTTACAACCCTGTGAAGTGAGCAAGGCTTGGATTATTCTCCCCATTTTAAGGTTAAGTAAATTGAAACTATTAGTGTTTCCTCTTAAAGCAGTGGTGTGCTCTTAAGAGCATTGCATATATAGTTAGATGTTATCAACCCACCCATACCAAATGGCCTTGAGCAAGGAGTTCATTGTAAAGATGCCTTCTGCACTTTGCTTTTATCCATGTCTTGTTATAAAAGTCAGTCAAGATAGCGGAGAAAACTAGGCAGATGTCACCATGTAACTCTGACTAGGATGGCATTGGACTACTAATTGGCAGCTCAGATACAGTTATTTGACCTATAAGTCCACCCATGCATGAGAGGCCTTGCCAAATTCAGAAGGGTGGCCCTACATCCTGTGACCCTTCACGCCCTGTTTGGAGGTTTTCTCTTTGTAGATTTATCTGGTTGTACCTTGAGCCTAAAATGGCTTAGTACCATCACTAGTTCCCACAATCATCCCAAAAGATGGGAAAGGAATGCTTTGGATAAACCCCATCTCATTTTGCCTGAGCTTTAGTGAACATTGTATGCATTTAGAGTTTTATCCTTTTTACTTCAAGTGGCTCAAGACACTGGAAAAATGAGTGTGGAATGACAAATGTAGGGAAGCAACCAATAGCCTGTCCAGGGCTAAAGGGAGTCTAGCTAGAATGAGGCATCTGTACGTGCTAATCCATATGCACATATATGTACAACTTTCTTTTTGTTGTGGTAGTGGTGGTAGGAGAGATCAGAGTTAGTCCATGATGCTTAAACTGAGTAAATCACTGGATAAGAATGAGGAACAACCCATAAGCCCACTCCCTCACGGTACTGCTAAGGAAACTGCTATCTGGGGAGAGGTAAGGACTTGCCCAAAGTCTTAGAGTTGGTCCTTGATCCTTGTCTTTCTTTTTGAGGCCTCTTGGATAAATGGAGTGGTGGCTAAGCCTCTTGGGAAAAGCACCTATGAACAATATATTCAGAAAGTGACAGATGAAATTTGAGTCAATGTCCTCTGACCTTCTTGGGAGCAGATTAACTCAGGTGTCTTAGGGGAAAGCTGATAGAAACAAATTGTACAGGAGGAAAATTAGTTCAGTCTTGCTGTCTATCAATGGCCTCTGCCCATATTCACACATTATAGGTCACATGTGATGCACACACTCAGACATACGTGGAGTATATTTAGGATACACACAGGACACACATATGGGATATACTTTCTCATTGACACCCTTGGAGCATACACATTCAGTTTGCCATGGGGCACACTCACACTTGCACATGCTTGGCACAGGCAGAGTACACACATACACACGTGAGGCATGCTTATGAAAATTTGTGTGGGCATACGTGGATGCATATAAAACATAACTGCACATTCACATACATGTAGAGTATACTGAGATGAATACTCAGATATACTCCTACCCCTGGGCACACACTTCTAAGGACTTGAACAAACAACCCCCCCACCCCACCTTGAGACACATTTGAACCCATCTATGGGACACACACACAGGCCCCACACATCCTTATGGGACACATTCTGATGAAGAACACAGTGTATCCCTAAGACCAGTCAGCTGTCCCAGTCTTTCAAGTAGGCACAACAGGGCACTGGCCCCATCTGGTGGGGCCTCTATCAGTTTGCTCTGCCCCTTTATCCCTGAAATCAGGCTTCAGGGAGCAGTAAGCTCAGTAATAAAATGGATACTCAAGGTGGCATGTGTTATAGCAGGCTCCATCATTCAAACAAAACTTAGAACTGAGCCCTGAGATGTTAACAGGCAGATGGAGAAGATAAATTGACATTGATCAACATAGAAAGTTTGAGCCTGCTCCTCTATTCCCTAATCTACTTACAGACCATTAGGGAATGGTATAATTGTGAAGTAATATCCTACAAAGCCAAAAGTAATTGATATTAAAGTTTGTTTTTCTTGGGAATGAAGTAACAAGTTGGAACAGAGTAAGTATATCTAAATTGTGAGTGGGGGATTGTGAGGGGAAGTACATAGGATGCATAAAGGAGGGCAGAGGTTCAGCCTCTCCTGGGTCAGTGGTGGATGGAGAGAACAGCCACATCCTTAATGACCACAGCCCTGCCCCTAGGCACAGCAGCTTGGACCATCTGGCCCCACTAATGAAGATCTGTTATTTTTAGAGTTTCTCAAGCTGGAAACCAGGTCGGGGTGTCCTGGAGAGGCCTTTCTGGCCCTTAGTACCAAAGGCTGGAGCTAGAAGGAGGGGCCCTAGACTGTGTCTGGGTAAAGGGTGGGGAGGAATTAGACAGGTGGCCAGTGTGCCAGGTCTGCCTTTTAGCAGCAGCCTCAAAGCCCCAGGGGATTACTGTTGAATGTGACAGCCTCATGTCTGTTTCTGAGCTTTGGACTTGAAATCAAGAAACACAAATTTCTTACTATGATTTTACATTTAGGGTAGAAGATTTTGAAGATCGAAAAAAATTCTAATATTCTTTTATATTGTTCCTTACCTGAAGAAAGAGTGCAATAAAATTTCAAACACACACACACACTTCAGTTGCTATTCTGCCACTTGGGGTGTGTCTCAGTCAGGTTCCCTTCCTCTCTCTGAGTCTTATTTGGTCTATGTGTAAAATCACCAATATTGCCTCTCAGAATCTGGCAAAGCTCAGATAGACTCAGTTGAGAAAATGCTTTGCAGATCTATTTGTTCTTCACCCATAAAGCTGTATCTCCCCTATTCCTAAGTTGATGTCAATACCTGCCAACTACTGAGCCTAACTTACAGAGTAGCAGTAGAAAGAAAGACCAAAGAGAGGCAACCTCATGGGGTCAGGTTGGTCAGTTATGCTGGGATCACCCTCACTCATAAAGATGCTTTTCAGTACCAGGTCAGTCCTTTCCCAGAATACAGGTTTGCAACATTTATATGGTCATATAGCTTTGGCTTCTTAGGAACTCTAGGTAGGGAAAGGGGGGAGCATCAGAAACAGTTTTCTTTCTAAACTAGAAAAAGCAAGCTCAGATAGCCTGTACCTGCCCCGTGCCAGAGGATGTAGCCTTTATTTCCAGTATTGACCCTGAGAATGTGCCTTATTCTAAGTTTTGTGCTCAGGGCCATTTCCACCTGCCTTGTTGAAGGGGGTGGGTCAGGAACTAGACTATTAGCACAAGTTCAGATTTCTCCTCATCCCATAAATTATGGGCAAATTCCTTCTGAGTCTCTTTTCTGGTCTGTAAAATGGGCTTAACTGTTAAGTTTCAGGATTGTGGGGTGCAAGAATTCATAGTGACAAAATATGTAAAAGTGCCTTTTAAAATGTTGACCATGTTTTACTATTGTTAATTGTTATGAGTCTATCCAAGTTGTGATTACATGTACTTTGGAGGTAATCTAGGAGCTTGTCTTCACTTTATTTCTCAATTTCTTCCCCCTACCCTGTTATACGGAGAAGGCAATGGCACCCCACTCCAGTACTCTTGCCTGGAAAATCCCATGGATAGAGGAACCTGGTAGGCTGTAGTCCATGGGGTCACTAAGAGTCGGGCACGACTGAGCGACTTCACTTTCACTTTTCACTTTCCTGCATTGGAGAAGGAAATGGCATCCCACTCCAGTGTTCTTGCCTGGAGAATCCCAGGGATGGGGGAGCCTGGTGGGCTGCTGTCCATGGGGTCGCACAGAGTCGGACACGACTGAAGCGACTTAGCAGCAGCAGCACCCTGTTATAAACTAGTATTGTCTCCATTTTGCAGATGAGAATACTGAGTCTGAGGGTACAGGGTTAGGTAATGGTGGATTCTGGTCTGGAAGCCAGGCCTCGAGACTCGTGTTCTTTCTATGGCCCCAAGCTATCACCCCATGAAGTCCGGTACTAAAAGGAAGCTGCTGGTGGCAACTTAATGTTAAAAATTTAGGTTTGTCTCTGACACATAGCAAGGGACAGGAGCTCTCTGGGGCACAGCCTAACCCAGAAATGCCCTGCTTCTCCATGAGAGGCACTGACCTGTCATCCCTTCCACAACAGCTCACGTCCTACTTGTCTCCTGCATATTAGAAGCAGTGAAGCGTTAGAGAAGATGCTAAGCTGTTGTGAGAGGGAATTGTGCTGCCGATTTAATTCACTTCAGGAGGATCCCTGAAGGCACTTGGTTTACCTTAGCTACTCCCACCTCCTCACAGCTTCGACTACAGAAGCCCTGTATGACTGACCTGCCTAAGGGGTTGGACCTAAAGGTATCTGAAGAAAAAATATTTTAAACCCTTAATCTTTGGGGTATTTTGCCAACTCTTGAGAGTTAAGATAGTAGAGATCCAGAAACCACAGCTGAGAGAGTTCCCTGAGACCATTTGGGCTGACTCTTACCGGCCTTGATGTGAACATTAAAATATAGCTAGGCTGACTTTTTCTCCCTTTGTGTATTTTTCTTTGTACACCACAGACTCACAAGCTAGGCTAAATTTCCTAGAGCCTTTCTAGCTTGTGTATTTTCCCTTTCTCAGCCCAGGAGAAGGGTGGGTAAGCACACTGAGACAAGAGTGGTGAGAGGAAGGAAATGGAAGAATCTGTGGAGCTTAGGCCTTGGGTGCTAGGCTCTGGGGAAGGCCTTTTGTGTCTTTTGTCATCTGTCCTACCACTAATAGGTTATTTTCCTATAACTTACAGATTTGCTATGAGAGCCTAACTCAAACTGTTGCTGTTTTCACTTGTGCCACTGAAACCTATGGAATGACTATAATACTGACCTTTAAAGGGGATTGGACAAGCAATGTCAGGGGTTAGGAAATTGGAATAAAAAAGGAGAGAGACACCTTCTGTTCTTAAATTTTGAGCACCCAGAGAAGTGGATAGGGAAGGGTCAGTCACCAGAGCTCTGCCAGGAAGCAGCCACATAGTTTCTTCAGCTCTCTTGACTATAGAAGATTCATTTTAAAATTACTTTATTTTTGAAAAGGAAATACAGTCACATGGTCCAAAAGGTACACAGTGAAAAGTCTCACTCTAGCCCTGCCTTCCAGCCACTTGGCTTCCTCTGCAGAGGTCATCAGTGAATCCTTCCAGAGAAATGTTACATGGATATATAAAACATATATGAATATATTTTTCTCTGTTTATGATAATATACACCCTAATCTATATCTTGCTATGCTTTGGAGGTTCTGTGATCCTGTAGGAGCATGAGGATATGCTGTGGAGAGCAGAGGTTAAGAGCAGTGGTTCTAGAGTAAGACTACCTGGGTTTTGGTTCTGACCCTGTGTGACCTTCAGCAATTACTTCATCTTTCTGAGCCATGTTTTTCTCATTTTTAAAATGGGGATCAAGTAAGTTAGTTTATGTAAAAACTTAGATTTGTCCCTGACACATACTAAAGTGAAAGTGAAGTCACTCAGTTATTTCCGACTCTGCGACCCCAGGCTCCTCAGTCCATGGGACTCTCCAGGCATGAATACTGGATTGGGTTGCTATTTCCTTCTCCAGGGGATCTTTCTGACCCAGGGATCAAACCCAGGTCTCCTGCATTGTAGGCAGACGCTTTACTCTCTGAGCTACCAGGGAAGCCCTGACACATACTAAGTACTCAGTAAATGTTAACCATTTTTTATTATTAGAAAAATTCTGGACTGTGAGTCAGAAGATTTGGGTTCTCTTTTTGCCCGTTCTCCTGGGATACCTGAGGGACTTCCTTTGTCCAAGCCTGTTTCCTCATTTTAAAAATGAGGTCTCATCCCTGCTCTTCTTACTCCCCAGAATTGCTGGCAGGATCTAGTGAGCTCATGAATGTGTAATGAATATGAAAGGAATTTAGAAACTATAATGTGTTAAGCTCATGGTAGGTGAGCTGCTTTCTCTTTTCTTGAAACTACTTTAGGTGGCTTGAACTGGGTGGAGAAAGCAGTACTCATTCTTCTGGCAGCGGAACCTAAAGGCCATCCTTGTACTAAAGTTCTATTCTGGGTAAAGGTAACCCATGGCAAAAATCTAAAATAGTCAAGTTTTGTCTTCTGACCTTTCTTATCCCACTCCATCCCACTTCTGACTTCCTTGTTTCCATGTCTTCTTCAATTCCCCTCTGTCTCTTGACAGCAGCATCTGTCAAAGACAACCTAACTTTCCATTTGAGATAAGCTGGTACAACTAGCTCAGGGAGTTATATTTGCTTAAGTTCAATTTGCTTAAGTTCAATACTCAGAAACCAAGTCAAGCCTGGAGCCCATTCTTTCCTTCCCACTGTTTTTTCACTAGCATTTTCATTTTAGTGTAAATTTGAATTTCAGACTCCTTAGCAAAAACATTTAGTGGTGAATGAGATACTGGAAGTAATTCGTACTTAGCCTTCATTTCCAGGGAGGGTCAGATTTGTTTGGGGCCCTGAGAGGAGGGTGAGGCAAGTGATGGTTGTAGTATTCAAGGGGTGACATCTGTAGGGCAGAGGGAGGAAGGACCATCAGAAAATGTCTAAAACTGATCTCCAAAATTAAACTTAGGAAGAAAATATTGCAAGTTCTTTATATATTAAATTGTTAATCTCATCATTTCATTTCTACTTTTTTGTATAGATTTTTTGTAAAACACATACTACATTAGTAGTAGGTAGATACTGGGATAGATGTTTATTTTTTTAACCAATTGATTATTTTTTAAACAAAATCTTGAACTTTTTATTTTGTATTGGGGTATAGCTGATTAACAATGTTTTGATAATTTCAGGGGAGCAATTTTTAACCAAAACAATTGACAACTGTCCTTTTAAACTATTGTAGGCTTGGTTTCTAATCTTGGCTCTGCTGCTGACTAACTTGACATGTTAGCCACTTCTGTTTACTAGAACCTCAGTTTTCTTATCTGTAAAATGTTAGACTGAACTAGATGTGCTAGCTCTTGGGAGTCTCCAATCCTGGCCTTCTCTGAGTATAATAATTCACTCTTTCAGGCTTTTGAACCTGAGACAGAGTCAAGAAGAGTGGGTTCAAGCCCTAGTATCTTGCTGTTTGCCTTGTCCCTCAGTCAGCTTTCCTGGGTCCCTTCCCTTCTCCACTCCTACCTCCTTTACCTAGCCCAGACAGGCAGAGGATCTCTTACATAAGCCTAACTGACCTACTTGAAGATCTTTTGTTACAAGCACAATCACTTTTCCTGCAAACACAGATTGGGTGTTTGCATCCAATCTGCATTCTATCCTTCCTGGGCCCTGAGGGGGGGTCTGATTGTGCTTTTCTTGTGTCTTCACTGTTAGCCTAGGTTTAGATGTTACATCCCTCTGTCTGTAGTCTTAAAGGACACAGTCTGAAGGGGAGACAGCTCAGCCAGTTTGAGTCCCTGGGGGCCTGATCTAGTGAATGCTCACTGACCATTTCTGCTCATCAATCATTTATCATGTCTTCTGGGAACCCAGGACAGTGCTAGACTTTGTCAGGAGAAAAATGACCCATCCCTGAACAGGAAACTACTGACAAGGGCCAGAAACACTGCTAAATGTCTTGGCCAATGTCTTTTCTCTTGCAGGGAGTAAAAGAGAAGAGGGAAATCAATAAGCCACTGGAAACCATCTTTCACTTTCTAATGGGCTGTTTAAATGCAGATTTCCCTTTTGGGCTATAGGGACTCCTCAGGAGATAATTACATTCTCTTTGGAAATGCCTGCCAATGCTAGAGACTTTGCAAGCCGGTGTCCTGGGTGGGCATGCTCAGTAGAGTTCAAGGTGGTTTAAGTTGGTTGAAATATATTTATTTTTTCTGTTTCTTCTCCAGGTATAGAAGCAGGTCACAGTATACCTTACTAAATGCTGTTCCTGTTATCACTACCTTAGACCAGATGGCCACATTTAAGAATACATTAGAACTATTAGTTCCAACCTATCTCCTCCTCTGCTCCTCCCCCCCACCTACAGTCCTCTTTCCCCTACAAGATTTTAACACGACATCTGTCAAATGGATAAAAAATGACTTTCCCTTCTTGCTGCCTTGCCCACCCACCCTCTGGCTGCGGTGTTGATGAGTATAGAACTATACATGTGGGAGACACAGAGGACAAATTCTTCATGTAGTTCTAGCCCCCTCCTCCTAACCCTTCTGTAAACCTGGAGGAGCCCCACCTCCATCCTTTGGAGGAATTCCAAGGCTGGCCTTCAAGTCACAGTCCAGAAAAAGTTAAAGCTCCCAAGTCTTGTCTCAGTGGAACTATGTATAGAAATTCAAGAACCCAGGTGTAGGGTGATGGGTCTAGGTCACTTCAAGCATTTGGGGCTTTTTGAATCTCCTACCTATCCCTCAGGCTTGCCCTGGCCATCTTTCAAGGTATGTAGGAAACAAGCGACCCACATGGATAGGTGGAACTTAGTAGCCACAGCAAGCCAAGAAGGGTGAGATAATCAGGGCAGGAATATTTTGGAGATAGGTCCCAGTCTGACTCCAGAGATAGGTAGGGGTCAGAGGACCTCCAGCTTGGGATGACATGCTTCTGACTCAACTCGTGGAAAGAGCATTGCTGGGTCTTTTTTCTTTTTTTACTGATAATTTTTCTCTTAGAGTATTGGGAGCTGACTTGGGTAGATTGAGCATAGCTCTAGGAAATTGCTTCCAGATTGTAGTGTAGAGACATGCTGCAAAAATTTTCCATTAGGGGCATCAATGTTGAAGGTCTAGGAGGGAGTGGAAGTAGGGGTGCAGGTGCAGATAGTCTCTTGAGGCAGCCTAGGAAAATCCACTTAGACAAACTACTATAACTCCTTAGCCTGCTTGAAAACTGACACAAGAAAGAGAAGCCAAGAGCCAGAATTTCAGAGATTCTGGTTTCTTCGGAAACCATTGCAATTAGAGGAAATTCTTGTACTTCAAACTCAGGCTCTAGAAAGTTTAAAAGACACTTGGTCTCATTGTGATATATGATTTAGAATCACTCAGTCTGCTTGTTAAAAATGCTGCAGTGATTCTGAGCAAAGAGTCTGGGAATGACAATTGAGAAACTGGTATAAAGAATCAGAGTCACCTGGATGATACCAAAAAATTCCCAAACAACTTGACAGTAACTTTTATTTCCAAGATGCTTTGAAGGTGCAAGCTGATGCTTATCAGGTTGGGAGCTACTCTGTTGAGGGGGACCTCTGCAGCCAATGGTATCATAATTGGTGGTCTGGAAACACTTCTTTCTGATCTTTGCAATCCTTGGCCCTGTTGGCTGCATTTTCTCTAAAAGACCTATTCCTTCAACAAGACCGAACTCTTGACATCATAAGCTTTGGGGCAGCAGCTGGGTCTTACTTCAGAAACTCCTGGGCCAATTAGGTTGAGTTAATGGCTGAAGTGTCATACTAGAAGAGTCAATTGCTAAGGTGTAAACCAAACAAGCAACTTCCCTTACCTCATATATTTGGTCACTGTTATAGCTGAGATCACTTTGTAACTTCTTTTAGAAGAGGTCTAGAAAGAGGTGTTATCCTTTGTTATTAGTCTGTAATAATTGAGAAAATGTCCTGGATGGCTTCATATCTTAAGATGCTTATCTGGATTTACCAAGCTTTTAGGAGCTGACAGGTGTGAATTGGCTTTTGACATATTGGCCTCTGGATCAGGTGGTCTGTTTTGTTCCTGCTGAGCTGACCTGCATCTAGCCTCTTCTTTCAAATCAAGCCAGCTGGGCTGGGGTTTGTATCTACCAGGTGTGGCTAAAGCCAACCTTCATTTTGTTAAAGTGAAAAATTATGTTAACAGTGGGATATTGAAGGAAGCCAATGCCTAATGACTCACAAATCACATGCCCAAACTAGGAAAAAGATAATCACGTCATGAAAAGTGGCAATATTTGCATACTTCCTTTTAATACATTTAAAGCCACCATCACTTGAATGCATTAATTATTCTTCTCAGAAATGAAATTATCTGGTTATGGGTGATTGCAGCATCCAGATTAAAGCTGAAACTAGCTAGGTGTGAAGTATTAAGTCATATGGAAAACAAATAGCAGTCCTTATGATTTAAAAAAAAAAAATCAGTTTTTTTTTTTTTCTTACCTGACATTTCTTCTTTCTCTGATGACCATTGAGCATCTGTGAAGATCTTCAGCAAAAGCCAGCCCACCCCAGAAGCCACCTGGCCATAAATTCTATCAGCAATGGATTGGCCTATAGGGCATCTGGTACATATTATGCAAACAATTTCTTTGACCCCATAGAATATTCTGCAACCTGACAGAGATGCTGACTCTTTTACTGTGATCTTCCTCAGAGCTTACCTTGTTTTAGGGCTCTGGGCACAGAACTTTAGAGGCTAAAAACAGTGTTCATTATAGATTAAGCAGATGTTTTAGATTTACTGTTCACAAGTATACAGTCTGTTTGGAGAATAACACCCTGGTTAACAACTTGAATAACTCTATGTTATTTAATATCTTCTTCTTATCCTAGGTAGAAATTAGGGAAAGAGGCAAGGGAGAGAAGATACAGGGTGGAGTCGTCAGGGACAAGATTAAGGAGCAGGTGGGCCAAGATCATATGGCAAGGAAGAGGAAGTGTATCTCGTATCCCTACACTTAACCATGGACAAGGGAATGGCTGAATCAGGCACAGAGGTAGGAGTCATCTACCTGAAAGAGACTCTGTGTTACCAGAGTGGAAGGTCCCTGTTGGTTCAAGACAAGAATTGGATCCATAGATGGGACTAGATTAAGGAGAGCTTTGAGAGATTGACAGTAGGGAGTTTTTGAGGCTTCCTGAGCATGAATAGTGGCACCAACAAAGAAGTTTTAAGAAATGCATTATTAAGGAGGAGAGAGACCTGTGAGCCATAGGAAGGTCAGTTAGGAGGCAACTTGAGGTGATAAGGCCCAGGCCTAAGATGAGGCATTGAAAAAGAAGATAAAGGGTCATATCTATATGTAGAAGAACAAAATCAGCAGGCCCAGAAAGTTTATCAGAAATGAGAAAAATAAGGATGGAGGGGAATGGGGCCTTAATGTTATGAGTTTTACGTATGTTTTATTGGAGGCAGTAGCAGGCCCCCGGGGAAATGTGAAACAGGTAGTTGGAAATATGGGACTGGAGGTAGTAAGAGCTGATGTCATGAGAAAGATGATTTATCTGAGGAGCTATGTGGCTAGAACAAAGAGCAAAGGTCCTTACTGACTTTTATTTATTTTTGGCTCTGTTGGGTCTTTGTTGCTGTGCATGGGCCTTTAGTTGTGGCAAGCTAGAGCTACTCTCTCACTGCAGACTTCTCACTGCAGTGGCTTTTCTTGTTGCAGAGCACGAGCTCTAGGCACATGGGCTTCAGTAGCTGTGGCACGTGGGCTCAGTAGTTGTGCTTCATGGGCTCTAGAGCACAGGCTCAGTATTGTGTGTTGTGTTAGTTGTCCCACAGCATGTGGGATCTTCCCAGATCAGGGATCAAACCCATGCTGCTGCATTGGCATGCAAATTCTTTACCACTGAGCCACCAGGGAAGCTTTCCCTGCCACGGACATTTTTTAAAATTTATTTTTGGCTGCACTGGGTCTTCATTATGGTGCGTGAGCTTTCTCTAGGTGTGGTGCAAGGGCTTCTCTATTTGTGGTGTGTGGGTTTCTCTTGTTGCCATGGGGCTTAGTTGCCCCATGGCATATTCCTCCACCAAGGACTGAACCCAAGTTCCCTGCATTGGAAGGCAGAGTCTTAACCACTGGACCACTAAGAAAGTCCGCCCCCACCCCACTGCCCCACAGCCCCACACTGACTTTTGAATAGAGCAGTCAAGGGCTAAAGTAGAAAACCCATTCCTCAGTTTTCCCAGTCAGTCTGACTGGCTTGTCCTTTAATGTGTCACTAACAATGCCTGAGTGAGTTATATTCAGGAAGGGACTAGCCAGTGTCAAGTTCTCATTTTCTTGAGTAGAGAGCAATAAAAAAATCCTATCAAGTGCAAAACTTCCCTTGTACCTCAGTCGGTAAAGAATCTGCCTGCAGCGCAGGAGACCTGGGTTCGATCCCTGGGTTGGGAGGATCCCCTGGAGAAGGAAATGGCAACCCACTCTAGTATCCTTGCCTAGAAAATCTCATGGACAAAGGAGCCTGGTGGGCTGCAGTCCATTGGGTCGCAAAGAGTCGGGCACGACTGAGCAACTAACACTTACTTATTTACTATCAAGTGCAAAGATCAGTGAGAAGAAATAATCTACAATAATGAAATTCCTGACCTTTGCAAAGCTCAAGTGTTACCCTTAGTAGAAAGCCAGAACTGGAAAGGGCTGTTTGATTCAAGTCTGTAACTTGACAGATAAAAAAACTGAGACAGGTAAAGGGACCCATCCAAGATGATTCAGTGACTTACTGGTAGAGCTTCTTCTAATAGCTAGTCTTTTGATACCTCCCCACTATTGTTGAAACAGTCTGAGTTACACCTTTGTAACCCAGAAATGGGTAAGAGTCTTGTCCTTGAACAATTTGGGCAAGATAAGAGTCTGTTTACAAGGCCATATGCAAAAGATCTCTGGTTTATTCAGGAGAGAATAAAATCCCAGCCTATTTTGGATGTGTGTAAAGGAAACAAGGGCTTCCCTAGTGGTTCAGATAGTAAAGAATCTGCCAGCAATGTAGGAGACCCAGGTTCAATCCATGGGTCGGGAAGATCCACTGGAGAAGGGAATGGCTACCCACTCCAGTGTTCTTGCTTAGAGAATCCCATGGATAGAGGAGCCTGCAGGGTTACAGTCCATAGGGTCATGAAGAGTTGGACATGACTGAGCAACTAACATCAATCAGCCAAATGGAACAAAGAAAAGGATTTTCTTTTGTCCATGCCTAGCTGTTTAGGGCACTCCAGTACTCTTGCTTGGAGAATCCCAGGGACGGGGGAGCCTGGTGGGCTGCCATCTATGGAGTCACACAGAGTTGTACACAACTGAAGCGACTTAGCAGGATCAGCAGCAGCTGTTGAGGGAGGGGAGCTTTTGAGAGAATGGGGGCAAGTATCAACTGAAAAAAAAACCTTATAGAAAGGCAAAATCCTTCAGGCCGCTTCTTATCCCCTTGTGAAGCTTCTCAGAAGGAAAGCCAGGCTCAGCTACTTTTCATGGCAATAGGACATATACTATTCTGAACAACAGTTTTTTAATCCTTCCCTCTGCTGATCCTTGCCATTAAAACTCTAGTATTTCTGGCAGCCACCCAGGCTAATTAAATAACTATTTTGGGGGTGGTTCTGTTCAGCTAGAGGTCAAGAATGTGAAGAGGAAGACAAGAGGTGCAAGAAAGAAGGAAGACAAAAAAACTGGGTGAGGGTTTTATTTCTGTGTTTGCAAGGCCTGGCATTGAGAATGCTCCCTATGTGACCCAAAATACTCATTCATTCTCAGACATACCAACCAATAAGCAGTACATTGTTACCAAGCAAGGAGTGGGGTGCCATGGGGATCCTTAGGAGAATGAGGCATCAGGAAAGGCAGGGGTAAAGTCTAGACTAGAAAGACCCTCTAGGTCTGTGGTTCACCAAGTGTGGTCCCTGAACCAGCAGGCATCCCCTGGGAACTTGTTTGAAATGCAAGTTCTCAAGCCTCACTTCAGAGTACTGAATAAGAGACTCATGGGACCTAGCAATCTGTATTTTAACAAGCCTTCCAGGGGATTGAGAACTACTGATTTAGATCATTCACAGGGTGGACTGGTCTCCCTGGAGAGAGAAACCAGCTGGGAGCCCTCTCACCGTGCCTTCTTGATAGGTAGTGTTGGGGATTCATAAAAGCAAAGCTATACAATAAGGTCAGCTAGACATTCATATCTGCTCGACCACCTACTAACTTGGTGACTGTGGGCTATTTGGTAACCTCACAGGTTATATTCAGTAAAAATGAGTATATTAATGCTTACCTTGGAGACCTATAGAGACTAAGATCACAAAAGAAATCCCCTTACCCAATGCCTGGCACATGTTTTCAACAAGTGCTTCTCTTTCTCTCTGTTTTTCTTTCTTCCTCCCTCTTCCTTGCCTTCTTTCCTTCCTCCTAAAAGGGCTCACTGGCCACTCCAAGTTAGCTATAGGCACATGCCTCATTGTTGATCAGAAACCAGCCTGAGAGATCAAACTCCCAATGCCTACAATGAATAGTGATCATATTTTCAGGTAAGAAGTCAGGACACATGGGTCAGATAACAGATTATTTGTAGGACAATGGAATAGAATATTTGAAATTAGAATTGCTGGGAAATCTAGATTAAAAAGGAATTGGATATTATTCCTTTAAGAATTATGACTCTTCTCCCTCTTCATCTTTTTATTCATGTCCAAAAGTGTCTTTGGTTTGGGAATGCAGAACACCATGTGCCCCACTCAGTGGTAAGTCTGAGCAAGAACCAACCTATATTTGGTCCTGTACTTGAAATGCCCTGAGGATTGGGAAGTATTTTATTAGAAGTCACATCAACAGTGTCCCAAGGCCAGGTGCAATTTGGGCACCTTGCTGGAGTAACCCAATACCATCTCCTGGCTTTTGGGGATGACGGGATCGCAAGATGAAGAAGTTGTGACCATTGGGAAATTAGGGATTTTGGTGGGGGTCATAAAACAGTTATAAACAAGAAATGAAGAATTTAAGCCTTGATACAGCCACTCCCAAATAGACTTTTCTTGATTTTTTTTTCCTCTCATAGGTAGTTCTGTTTTATTTGATAATTTGATCAGTTCCTGCTGCTGAAAACACTTATCCTTGGTTTTTGTGAGATTGAACCCCTGGGTATCCTAACTATGTGCTGACAACTCCATTTTCATTTGTTTCTCTGGCTCCTCTTCTCTTCTTCACCTCCCATTATTGCTGTTTTCCTAGATTTCTGGTCTTCTTTCTTAGCACTTTCTTCCAGGGCAAACTTCCTTGGTTTCTATAATTTCTTCTGGATCATTGGCTCTCAAACCTATATAACTATCTCCCTTGCTCTCTCTTGAACTTCAAATCTACTTGCATGTCCTGCTGGCCACCAGCATTCAGCACATTAGAGAAAACATTATCTTTTATGCCACTCCCAAACCAACATTTCCTCATTACTTATCCTTATGCTTTAATGATCATATTTAGGATTGAACTCCCTCTACCAAATCAACTTTGATCTCCTTTTCCTCAAATGAAATTTAAAGCCTTCAAACAAGACTCCAATCAACCTTTCTAGCTGTCTTTCCATCCCAATCTTCCCAGCCCTTTCCAAACTTCACTATGTTTACCATCAAATTTCCCATACTCTTTACCTTTGAGACTGTAGTCTGCCTCCCATGCCTTTTCTGTTTCCTTCTCTATCCATTACAATAGTACCTATTCTTTAAGGCCTACTTCAGTGCACCACAAAACTGTTTTAGAGCCCACACATGAGCCTTCCTTCCTCTGAAGTCTTGCACTAGGCCAGAGTATACCAGACACAGTACTAGACATTATACATCTAGCACTCAGTTCACTTTCTCTACAATTCTGCCTGTGAGGCAGGTATTAATAACCCCATTTTGCATATGAAGAAACTAAACTGAAGGTTGTATAGCTTGAAAGTTTTGTCTATGGCTTTTGTGATAGTGTACTCTTGGTATCCTTAATTACATGCTGACAGTTCCATTTTGGATTACTTATGTGGCTTCTCTTGTATTCCTCACCTCCCATTGTCACTTCTACTTTCTAAAGTAGCAGAGCCCAGAACTGAAGCTAGGTTTGCTTGCCTTTAACCACTTTGGCATACTGCTTGAAGGGCATTCACTGTTGGTACAGTGTTGAGTGAAAAATGGATGAGCAGAGAAAAGTCATATTTATGAAAAATTGTAGCAAGTTAAAAGTCAATTCTATATACAAAAGGGAGATTTGAAACTAATTTCCAGCCCAAATTTAGCTTACTTTTAAATCATCTCAGAGGATAAGAGAAGAATATCCCCTTATTCCTGCTTGCATTTGTGACTAGAGAACACAGGAGCCCTATATAACTACATCCCCTTCTAAAGTGCCCTCTTCTCATTGTCTTTACACACATTTGTCAATTCTTGGTTCAGTGTCTTACAGCTCATGAATCATGTGGGAGTGTAGAATTATCTTCACTTACCAGATGAAGAAAGTGAGACTCAGAGGCAGTATAGTTTGTAAGAGCAAAGATGCTATAAAAATCAGACTGTGCCTGCATTTGAATTATGGCTTCAGTACTTATTGGCTGTATGGATTTGAGCAAATTTTTTAATTTCTCTGAGCTTCAGTTTCCTCATGTGTAGGATAGGAATAATAATAGGGCTGCTATGAGGATTAAATGAGTTGATGTGTATAAAGTGCTTATAATAGTGTCTGATATATAGTTAGTGCTCTGTATTAGCTAATATTATCATCTTTGCCATTCCTTCTTTAGCAAGGTCTTAAATCCAAGTATCCTTTTTCCACCTTCTCTATCAATTGTGTTATGATGGGAAAATGGGAAAGAGGTTGGCCATCTATTGAGCTTAGGCAAGTCACTACTGCGATATTATACCTAATCTATAAAATGAGGTATTAAGGGTGATGATCTTTGAAGTGCTATCCAGCTTTGTCACTGACTCCAAGTAGGCCCTGACAACAGGCTTTCCAGTTGGTTTATGGCCACAGGGTCCTATCTAGGGATTGGTTTTCTCCAGGGTGTAGCTGGAGTTTATGACCTGAGGGCCCAGGCATGTCAACTAGACTAAATGGGGACAAGAATGAGCCAACTGCTCCTGGGGAAAGCCAAGAATGGACTCCCTAAAAATAAGACTGCACTGTGAAAAACATACAGGTAGCAGAATCAAGTAGACCTGGGCCTGCTGTTGCTGCTAAGTCACTTCTGTTGTGTCTGACTCTTTGTGGCCCCATAGACAGCAGCCCACCAGGCTCTCCCTTCCCTGGGATTCTCCAGGCAAGAATACTGGAGTGGGTTGCCATTTCCTTCTCCAATGCATGAAAGTGAAAAGTGAAAGTGAAGTCGCTCAGTCTTGTCCGACTCTTAGCGACCTCATGGATTGCAGCCTACCAGGCTTCTCCATCCATGGGATTTTCCAGGCAAGAGTACTGGAGTGGGGTGCCATTGCCTTCTCCCAGACCTGGGCCTAGGGGAATTCAAACAGCATCACAGTTAGATTCGTGAGCAGAGTGTTGGTAATTGATGCCAAGATACTCTTTTGACCCTTGATAAACAGTCAGTGATAAAACTTTAAACCCTCATGGTGCTCTGAGTTGGGCTGTAGGTACTTGTTAAGCTCTAGTAACACCCTGTTGGTACCCATTTTTGGCAGGAGAGGGGAGACTTCTCTGTAAATACTTATTTTATTGAGGCCAGTGACCAGCAATTCTTTTCCTGCACTGTGGTCAGAATAAGAAGAAATTGACTTTTAGTGTAATTGTAAAAAGACAAGTTTAAATGAAGCTCCATTTAGAAGGGGTACCAGTGACTGAAAGTGGCTGTCCAAATCTCCTTCTTCGGGGTTCTTAAAGAATAGGAACAATCTGGTTTATGGTGTGAATGCAGTTCTATGAGTTAATTATAGCTAATTAGTAAATATCAATAACCTCAGATATGCAGATGACACCACCCTTATGGCAGAAAGTGTAGAGGAACTAAAAAGCCTCTTGATGCAAGTGAAAGAGGAGAGTGAAAAAGTTGGCTTAAAGCTCAACATTCAGAAAACTAAGATCATGGCATCTGGTCCCATCACTTCATGGCAAATAGACAGGGAAACAGTGGAAACAGTGTCAGACTTTATTTTTCTGGGCTCCAAAATCACTGCAGATGGTGACTGCAGCCATGAAATTAAGACGCTTACTCCTTGGAAGGAAAGTTATGACCAACCTAGATAGCATATTGAAAAGCAGAGACATTACTTTGCCAACAAAGATCTGTCTAGTCAAGGCTATGGTTTTTCCGGTGGTCATTTATGGATGTGAGAGTTGGACTGTGAAGAAAGCTGAGTGCCGAAGAATTGATGCTTTTGAACTGTGGTGTTGGAGAAGACTCTTGCGAGTCCCATGGACTGCAAGGAGATCAGTCCTGGGTGTTCTTTGGAAGGAATGATGCTAAAGCTGAAACTCCAATACTTTGGCCACCTCATGTGAGGAGTTGACTCATTGGAAAAGACTCTGATGCTGGGAGGGATTGGGGGCAGGAGGAGAAGGGGACAACAGAGGATGAGATGGCTGGATGGCATCACCAACTCGATGGATGTGAGTTTGAGTGAACTCCGGGAGTTGGTGATGGACAGGGAGGCCTGGCATGCTGCAGTTCATGGGGTTGCAAAGAGTCGGACACGACTGAGCGACTGAACTGAACTGAATTAGTAGACATTGGTAGTATGGCATGATAGATATGGGGGCATATGCAGTCAAAAGACTGAGCTCTATTACATGTGTGATTGGCCAAAGGACCAGTTCACCACTTTGAGACTCAGTTTCCTCATCTTTAAAATATAGCTCATTCATAAGGATCAAGTGATACAGTAGATGTGAAACACTTTGTAAACAGTAATTCATGAGGTACTCAAAAGGTGGTATTATAAAAGGTCCTATTTGAAATCTCTCTTGCATCCAAGCTGAGGAGCTCCCTCTATGCCTTCTATCAAAAGAACAATGGCTATAACCCAATAAAGGATTCCTTATGCAGGAGCTAACCAACAGAATGTCGTAACTAAGTCAAAAGATCAGTGTGTGTGTTTTTTCCTATGTGTGTCATGTGTTATGCATTAATATCATGACCATAGGGTTATTCTCTGGCTGGTGTGTTGGAAGGCAGACCTGTATGAGAGGATGCATGATCCATATTCTGTCTCTGTTGTCTGAATTATTTTGACTTTGGTTTTGCGGAGCCAATAATTACCTTGGTGTCCTTCATCAGAGTAGACTGATAGAAAAGATGACTTCTAGAGGACATGTTCAGCAATTCAGTTCTTGGAAGGGAATGTTTAAGTCCTTTGCCTGATGAGCCATATGTTCTCATTCTGGAAATTGTTTCTCCAAATGCCAAGAAGATTGATGACCCATACAGGCTGGAACCAGTTATGGAGGAAAGGAGAACAAATAATACAGTAGTCAAGATGGTAGCCAGAGAGAAACAGCCTATTCCCCCATACCCATCCTCATTAATGTGCCTAGACAAATGTCATGAACATGTGTGTGTGTGTGTTTATGTGGAAGTGGCAAGATGTCTGCCTGCTACTATGTGGAGCCAAGTCCTGCTGGCCATAAAGTCTAAAGACCAAGGTACATAGCCCCTACCTTGCTGGGTGATCTGAGCTTACCCTTTAATCTCCTTGTGGCTCAGTTTTGACATCTAGCAAATGCAGACGTCAACCTACATTCCCTATGTATCTCACAGGGTCATTGTATAAATCACTGAATGAATCTGTGACAAGGTCAAGTTTCCTGGGAGCAAGGCATCACAGAATGCCAGATTCTTTCATACCTATGAACACATGAATTCTCTGGATAACATCATGTGTGGGTGAGAACAGGAGGCTGCAGGACTGGGGTCCATTATATGTGAGGAATGCCATGGTCTGTAACTCATGAGGGTGAGGTACAGTAGAGTTAAATAATGTATCACCAACTCTCAATTAGACAGTTGAAAGGAAGAAGAGGAAATGGGGAGAACAGAGAGTTTAGAGCAAATATGTTTGAGCCTCATTTTAACAATTGGTTTCAGACTCTCCACTTGTTCCAGATCCAGAGCTGCCTTGAAGCATCAAGGACAGATGGACTGGAGCTTTTTCTTTTCTAGGGGAGGAGCTCATGAGTAGGGATAAAAGTTTGAGGCCTGCATAGTCCATATACACATTCTGGGTCATTCTACCCACTGGCTAATGGAGAGTTGATAGTATTGTCTTGTGGTCCAGTAGAGCTTGCTCTCCCAGTGTCATCTCCATCAACCCCACCCTTCACTGCTAATATGTGAGTTTTTCCATAAGTAGTAGAGCTTCGGGGAGCGGGGGAAGTAAGGTAGCTAGATGTGTGGACTGAACACATTCTTATTTTGTCTCCTAAGCTGATCACTGGAGATTCCATCGTTAGTGCTGAGGCAGTATGGGATCACGTCACCATGGCCAACCGGGAGTTGGCATTTAAGGCTGGCGACGTCATCAAAGTCTTGGATGCTTCCAACAAGGATTGGTGGTGGGGCCAGATCGACGATGAGGAGGGATGGTTTCCTGCCAGCTTTGTGAGGGTGAGTGTCAGCTTTCACTCTCCTCTCCTTTCTCCTTGGCTACTTGCCCCTGGCTTCCCCCTCACCAGTCCCTTTTCTCCTTCTCATTCCCCTTCTTGTGGCTCCTCACATTTTTCCTCCATGTTTTTGGTCTCCTACCCGGGACTTGGGCTTTCTTTAATCTTTGCCCTTCTAATGTTGAGGTTTTTTTCTTGTTTTTATAACAATTCCCATCTCCTGCCTCCCACCTTCTACCCATTGTGACTTTGCACAAATTACTTCCCTTTTGGCCTTGATGGTTTTGAAGACCTTTTCAACTCTATATTGCTGTGAAATTTTACCTTTCTTACCTCTCTTTTTTGCTTTCTTTCTTTTACTTGCCTCTTCTTTTTTTATCCTGTCTTTATATAGCTCTCTTCCCACCCTCTTTCTGCCCTCCCCACTCCTCTCTGCTTCCTTTGCCTCTTTTCTCTCATTTAGGGAAGTGTGAACACCCCTGCGTGTTGTCTCATGATTGTCTACAGCTGTTAATGTAAGAATCTGGGCTCCCTACCCTCTCAAGGGCTAGAGTTACTAACTGCAAATATTGCTTTTTGCAAGGTGGTTGGGAACTAAGATGTGCCAAGGGTGGGAAGCAGGCAGCTTGATAAGGCTGCCAAGGCCTTGGCCCTTTTGACATTATGCCATGAAGAACCTGGCCCTTAAAAGAAGGGGTTCTTGAGAAGGGGATCCTTAGCAGTCTCTTCTTCCTCTGTGTTATCCATTAGCAGGATGCTAATGGGGGAAGAACACTGACCTGGTGTTCCAGCTTGTGGCCTTCCTTGGTGTTATGAGCTAGAATTAGCTGTTTGGCAGTCATGAGCTCTGATTTTCCCCATATGCAAAATGCTGTTGACAATTATTTCATGCTAGGGTTTATCACAGTGAATAAAATAATATATATTAAAACAGATTCGTGGCAATACAAGTACCAAAGCCACATCAGGGTGTCTTATAGCTATCCTTACTATCACCTTTTGTTAGTTTCTTTTGTAAGATGAGGGTGAAGTCCTGACCTCAAACAAAATATCAGAGTGGCTTGGGTCCTTGGAGAATGAAGGGCCTCAGGATATGAAGGATAGAAGTGTGACATGAGGAAAGGAGCAGGGCATTTGGAATCAGATAATCCAAGATGAAGATGTAGTCTCATTTTTACTACTTCCTGCCTCTATGGCTTTTGGCAAGACTTTTATCTTTCCTGAGCCTTATTTCCTCATCTGAAAAATAGGAATAGCAGAAATTTTATGATGATTAAATGAGATTACTGTGTGAGTAAAGTGTCTGGCACATAGTGGGTACTTAGCACATGGTAACTTGCTTTATCATCCTCACCACCACCCCCTTATTATTAATAGCTCTAAGAAGGTCTATGTATCAAGGCTGACCATAATGATTGAAAGAAGCCTCCTTCTTAGGGGAGTTGCAAATGTAGGAAGCACTGTTATCTGGTTACAATAATTTAGGTGAGAACACTGCTCAGAAGCAAAGAGGTAGACAAAATGGCCTCTCAACCCCTCTGTACTGAGAATTTCTTAATGAAATATCCAGTCCTTTTCCCTCTAATATATATGGTGTCTTCCATCAGAGTCTCCACAGACCATGTGTCCCAACTCAGCTTTTTGGTTAATGAATTGGTCCCAGGGGTAGTTAGAAAGAGCACAACAATAACCATGGGCCTTTGTAACTAGCATGAGACCCTGTATACAGACAGCTTGTGTGCCTTGGGCTGACAGCCCCCTCTTTAAAAAAAGGATTAAATTGCACTCAGTGAAAATCACCCAAATCTGCATGTATTTCATCTTCAATGAAATGTCATTTTTATAATAAACTGTAATTCAAGGGGTGGGATAAAATACTGGGAAAAGCAGAAAGACTAGGAGACAAATAACAGAACCAAGCTTTAGAATATCAATGAACTGACGTTGATGTTCATACATCCAAGACCAAGAGGGGTGTTTCTCCAAGCACATAGCTTCAGTAGCCACATGGGTGGGCTGAAGCTGACCTTTGAGGGGACCCCTGGCTAGGCCAGACATGCACAGTATAGAGTCTAGCCTGCTGTTGCTGCTGCTGCTAAGTTGCTTCAGTCATGTCCAACTTTGTGCGACCCCATAGACAGCAGCCCACCAGGCTCCCCTGTCCCTGGGATTCTCCAGGCAAGAATACTGGAGTGGGTTGCCATCTCCTTCTCCAATGCATGAAGGTGAAAAGTGAAAGTGAAGTCGCTCAGTCCTGTCTGACTCTGAGCGACCCCATGGACTTTAGCCTACCGGGCTCCTCCATCCATGGGATTTTCCAGGCAAGAGTACTGGAGTGGGGTGCCATTGCCTTCTCCGAGAGTCTAGCCTAGTGGTCCTCAATCTTGGCTGCACAATGAAATAATTCACTTCGGTAGCTTTAAAAGACACAAACACTAAAATCCCAGCTCTAGGCTGGTTAAATCAGAATCTTTGATATTGAGAACGATTTGGCTTAGGCCAGTATAGTCCAATAGAAATATAATGTGAGCCACAAATGCAAGCCACAACTATAAAATTTTCTATTAGCCACACTAAAACAAGTTAGGAAGATATTGGTGAAAGTAATTTAATGTATTTTAGTTAACCCAATATATATAAAATATTATGGTATAATATTATCACTATACATTTTTAAATATTTTACTAAGTTTTTGAAATCTGATGTGTATTCTATACACATCTCACTTCACACTGGTCACATTTCAAGTGCCTATTAGCCACATGTGGCTAATTGCTACTGTATCAAATAGCACCAATCTAGACTGAGAACCATGACAGCAGACCAGGAGCATTAATGAAAAAGCCTAAATCATAAGTTAGAACTCCAATATTCTATTATACCAGTGTTTATTCTTTGAGAAACTAAGATGTTGCCTCAGATTGTATTTGTAATGAGTTTTTGATCATTGCAAACCTTTTTAAGTGATAAGTAAATGGACTTCTGATCTCTAAAGGGGAATACAATGGAACTTTAGCAGCTAGCAGTTGTGGTGTCACCAGTAAAAGGAAATCGGGTTAAACTGTTGTGTGAATGATGTGAAAATTGATGCCAAGTTAGACCTTTCAGTTCTCATAAATGAGCATTTATGTATAGGTTTACATTCTGGTAAGATTGTGTTACTCAAGGAATTGAAGGGCAGAGGTTATGTAGGCTCTTTTCTTGTTGTTGTTTGTTTGCTCACTCATTAAGTTGTGTCCGTCTCTATTGTGACCCCATGGAGTGTAGCCTGCCAGGCTCCTCTGTCCATAGTATTCCCTAGGCAAGAATACTGGAGTGGGTTGCCATTTCCCTCTCCAGGGGATCTTCCCAACCCAGAGATCTAACCCACATCTCCTGAATTGGCAGGTCGATTCCTTACTACTGAGCCACCAGGGAAGCCCAGGCTCTTTTCTAGTACGTATTTAAAAGTAGAATTGCTAACAACATTCTTCTACATTGATTTTGGTTGAGGTTAGAATTGTACTGTGGAGGCAGTGCTAACTATATTAGAAAATGAGAGACCTGAGTTGTAATCTTTGCTTTTCCAAACATTCGACGTATCATCATGGGTTTTCCAGAGAAGGCAATGGCACCCCACTCCAGTACTCTTGCCTGGAAAATCCCATGGACGGAGAAGCCTGGAAGGCTGCAGTCCATGGGGTCGCTGAGAGTCAGACACGACTGAGCAACTTCACTTTCACTTTTCACTTTCATGCATTGGAGAAGGAAATGGCAACCCACTCCACTATTCCTGCCTGGAGAATCCCAGGGGGTGGAGCCTGGTGGGCTGCTGTCTATGGAGTCGCACAGAGCTGGACACGACTGAAATGACTTAGCAGCAGCAGCATAGGTTTTTAGTTCCTCCTTCATCTCTGAAGCATTCTCTAGAATCTATTCAAGCTCTGACATGTCTAGGTAGGACATATAGATTAATAACACTCAACTATTGAATCTTCATTAGTACTGATATAGGTAGATGTTGATTTCCTGAGATGACGTACCTCTATGTTGTAGTATTGTTGCCTTGTTTATCCAGTCTCATCCTGAGCTGAGATTCAGTGACTCCTTGAGAATACTGTCCTTAGGGTATTTGACATATAACATAAAAGTATAATGGCAAAGAAAAGACTTTCCTCCTAACTCTATCGCAACTGGACACCTTTGTGGATCATTGGACCAAATAGGTCACTGACATAGTGGAGCATTTCCATTTCCTACCTGGAAGTCTCATTGCTATGTGAACATCAGCCCTAGGATGTTTAGTGCTGTTCTGTCCAAGGTAGACTTACCTGCTGTTGCTGCTGCTGCTGCTGCTGCTGCTGCTAAGTCACTTCAGTCATGTCTGACTCTGTGTGACCCCATAGACGGCAGCCCACCAGGCTCCCCCGTCCCTGGGATTCTCCAGGCAAGAATAGTGGAGTGGGTTGCCATTTCCTTCTCCAATGCATGAAAGTGAAAAGTGAAAGTGAAGTCGCTCAGTCGTGTCCAACCCTCAGCAACCCCATGGACTGCAGCCTTCCAGGCTTCTCCATCCATGGGGTTTTCCAGGCAAGAGTACTGGAGTGGGGTGCCATTGCCTTCTCCGTTACCTGCTGTTAATTAGGCTTAAATTAGGTGGAATCTGAGAAACTGGATTCTTGCCTCAGTTCTGAGTATGCACCTTGAACAGTTTTCTGTATATTTTTGAAGCCCAATTTTCCTCCTTGTAAAATGGGGATAATTAAGTCTTGTGAAAATAATTTGTAACCTTAGGTATGCTGGATATCTGTAAATAGGAAGTGTGATACCATTTTGGGTGCTGTACAAGACACTTCTGAGTTTATATGCCTTCTATCCAGTCAACTATCTGCCTCTCCTTTTATTCAGAATTTTAGTCTGTATGTACATAGATGTATGTGTGTGTGTGTGTTCTCAGTCTCTCTCATATCTCTGGGGATATGACTTCACAAGAGCAATGCAGGAGTTGATTTACTTTCTCAGCAATTGGTCATGCATGCTCAGTTGTGTCCATGGACTGTTATCCCGCCAGGATCCTCTGTCCATGGGTTTTCCCAGCAAGGATACCCGAGTGGGTTGCCATTTCCTTTTCCACAGCAATTGATCAGGTTAAGTGAATTAGAGCTTGCTGAACATCAATCCTCACATCTAAGTGCTGACATCTTCAGCTGCTTTTCTGGGCTGGTGTCCCCTCTGGGAGCTGAAAGCCGACTGCCAGGATATGATGTGTCTCTTAAGTAGAAAATCCCATTCCTGTGGTAGGCCTCCTATCCCATTCGGGGCCCTAATTTCCAAATCATTCAGTCATATTTCTTTTATCACCATGTAAAAATTGGCCTTTGTTCTGACTTTGGGCCATGGTCTGGGGTCAGCTTATTGCCCACTCGAGGGCAGGATCTGTACAGAATACGTAATAACCTGCTATTAGTGGTAGCTGAGGCCTGAGAGACAAGGCATGGGTTTGTTCAGAGTGTAAAGAGCCTACTCAGAAGCCATCAGCATATATTTTCCTTGTTTCTTAAAATTCTAGATCTCCCTGGTTTTTGGCCTTCTGGCAGAAGATGAAAGGATGAGCTAATCAGATCATTACCATCATTCCTTAGGGTTGTGCAGATCAGATGTCACAGAAAGTAAACCTCTCCCATTTATAGGAAAGCCCATTGCCCCCAGAATATTACTTGGCTTTTGATTATATAGTGTCTCTTTTTTCATTGCACTTGGGAAAACTTTTCACCTATATAAAACCCTGGACTCACAGTAGATTTAGAGCTGTAAAGACCCATCTTAGCCAGGAGTAGCTGACTTAGATGTTTACAGGGCCAGGCAGGTAACTTACATGAGTAAAGCAGCCTGGTACTAGGGTAAGTGGGAGCCTGTGTCAACCTGGGAAATCTATGGCCTACCTAAAGGGAGCAAAAGTGACTTGGATACTTCTCATTGGTAGAATGCTGCTGCTGCTGCTAAGTTGCTTCAGTCGTGTCCGACTCTGTGCGACCCCATAGACAGCAGCCCAACCAGGCTCCTCTGTCCCTGGGATTCTCCAGGCAAGAACACTGGAGTGGGTTGCCATTTCCTTCTCAATGCAGGAAAGTGAAAAGTGAAAGTGAAGTCGCTCAGTCGTGTCCGACTTTTAGCAACCCCATGGACTGCAGCCTACCAGGCTCCTCTGTCCATGGGATTTTCCAGGCAAGAGTAATGGAGTGGGTGCCATTGCCTTCTCTGCATTGGTAGAATAGAGTATAGCAAGTATGAAAGTCCAGCAAGCTCAGATCTTCCAGATTTTTCAAGAAAAGCCAAGAATTGGATTTCATGTAAAAATCTTCATGTTTTAAAAATGTTGACCAATAATTAACATTTTAAAAGAAACACTGTGAAGAATAAACTGAACATATCAGTAGGCTAAATTGAAATGTCATTCCCAGCTTGTGACCACTGGTCATCCTAGTTTCCTCATTTTATAAATCCCAAAGAAACATAGACTCAGAGAATGGAAGTGACTTTCTTACTCATGTAGGGAATTAGTGACAAAGACAGGACTTGAACTCAGGCTTGCTGACTCTTACTTAAGACAGGTGATATTAAGTCTTTGTCTAGTAAGTACAACATATGGAATTCCTCAGGTATGGTTTCTGTCTATTGTTTTCCTGTGTATGGGCCATAATTTCCTGTTTCTTTGTATGCCTTGTAATTTTTTTTGTTGAAAACTGGGCAGTTTGAATATTATAGTTTGATAACTCTGGAAATTAGATTCTCTTCCTTCCTCAGAGTTTGTTGCTGTTGTTTGTTGAGGGATACAATTGCCTACTTATTTAGTGACTTTTCCAAACTTTTTTTTCTGCAAAGACTACATTCCTTGCCATGTGTAATCATGCAAGTCTCCATTCCATTATTTCATTAGTCAGCCAGTAAACTGACAGAGATTGCTTTTAAATACCTGAAGCCAAAATAAACAAATTACTGACCAGGTCTTTGCAACTTGGCTAAGATTTGGGGCATTCCTTCAACACTAATCCAGGCTGCCCACATCTCTGCCTTACTTTTCTTTTCCTACATTCCCGATTGCATGGAACCTACAGACCCTCCAGAAGTGCAAGCCTACCATCTACTCAGGTGTTTACTGAGCACGCATCTGGTTCAGGGCATGTGTGTTGCACTCTGACTTCCTCGGTGTGCACAGTGGCCCTTCTGAGGCTTTATTCTCCCAAGAAATTTTTTCCTCAGTCTCTTTCTTTCTGTGGCATTGGATCCATTTGCTGTTTGCCCCTTCTGCCATCCTTTGCCCCAGATGGACATGGGAAGTGTAAGTCTTTAAGTCTTGCGACAAAGGGAGTCATGACCTCTAAAGCCAATTTAACCTTGTGTAGGGGTATAAGACAAAGGTCAGTCTCTATGCCTGACCCTTAGGATCAAAAAGGTCAAAACACACAGCCACAGTATTTTAAGAACAAGGTCATTAGCCCCTTGGCACCAGCAAGCTGCAGGAGGAATATGGGCCACCTTTCTCTCAGCTGCTGGGGAATCAGAAATGGTAGACAAATTAGCACACTGCTTCAAAATTCTCTTATCAAATTTTAGCCACCCTTTTCTGCATCAAGAGGGATAAACTGGAAGATTGGGATTGACATATACACACTATTATATATAAAACAAATAACTAATAAGGGCCTACTGTATAGCACAGGGAATTATACTCAATACTCTGTAATGGCCTATATGGGAAAAGAATCTAAAAAGAAGAGTGAATACATGTATATGTATAACTGATTCACATTGATGTACACCTGAAACTAACACAACATTGTAAATCAACTATACCTTGATAAAATTTTTTAAAAAGAGTTCCCTGCTTGTTGTAAGTTTTGGATTAGATTCCAGAATTCTGAAAAAGTTGGTTCTGTTGGTCTTAGTCAGCTAAAGGGTGATTCAGTAGAGGGACTTATTATTTGTACATCCCAATCTACCACTTTTAGTGATGTTCCCCTCTCCTGAATCTTAATCCTGTGCATTCTGGGCTACAGAACAGTCAGGAAAGGGTATACATGGGCTGCTAACACGACTGTTAATGCTTGAGGACCTACTTCCCATTTTAGGCTAATGGCAACAGTGTTTTGATTTCTTGAGATGAGTTCAAACATGCTCTTGTTTACCCATTCAAGTTTCAGGTGGACAAAGACCTATAGTCTTAACCATCTATGTAGAAACTCTTGTTTGTGATGCTGGAGGTGATTTATTATAAGATCTGTGAATTAAGGATGGCATAAGCAGGGAGGGCCTTTCTTCCTGGATTACAGAAATTTCTCTTCTTCATACTAAACTTTCAAATAGCATTATTAGCAGTCATTTGCATTCACATGATCCACCTTAATTGCTTCTCATTATATACACACTTTGTTTTTTTTTTAATTTTATTTTATTTTTAAACTTTACATAATTGTATTAGTTTTGCCAAATATCAAAATGAATCCGCCACAGGTATACATGTGTTCCCCATCCTGAACCCTCCTCCCTCCCCATACCATCCCTCTGGGTCATCCCAGTGCACTAGCCCCAAGCATCCAGTATCGTGCATCGAACCTGGACTGGCATCTCGTTTCATACATGATATTTTACATGTTTCAATGCCATTCTCCCAAATCTTCCCACCCTCTCCCTCTCCCAGAGTCCATAAGACTGTTCTATACATCAGTGTCTCTTTTGCTGTCTCATACACCGGGTTATTGTTACCATCTTTCTAAATTCCCATATATATGCGTTAGTGTACTGTATTGGTGTTTTTCCTTCTGGCTTACTTCACTCTGTATAATAGGCTCCAGTTTCATCCACTTCATTAGAACTGATTCAAATGTTATATACACACTTCGGATAACATTATCCACTTCATCTTTTGGCTAATTGGAGGGGATTTTTTTTTTTTTTAATATGAAGTCATCCAGCTCAGAGATAAGATGATTTCCTCCATATTAAAGTAGGTCACCCTGTAGGTCTCACTTCAGTTCAGTCGCTTAGTCGTGTCCAACTGTTTGTGACTCCATGGACTGCAGCACACCAGGCTTCCCTGTCCACCACCAACTCCTGGAGCTTGCTCAAACTCATGTCCATCGAGTCAGTGATTCCATCCAACCATCTCATGCTTTGTTGTCGCCTTCTCCTCCTGCCTTCAATCTTTCCCAGCATCAGGGTCTTTTGCAATGAGTCAGTTCTTCGCATCAGGTGGCTAAAGTATTGGACTTTCAGCTTCAGCATCAGTCCTTCCAATGAATATTCAAGACTGATTTTCTTTAGGATGGACTGGTTGGATCTCCTTGCAGTCCAAGGGACTCTCAAGAGTCTTCTCCAACACCACAGTTCAAAAGCATCAATTCTTCAGTGCTCAGCTTTCTTTATAGTCCAACTCTCACATCCATACATGACTACTGGAAAAGCCATAGCTTTGACTAGACAGACCTTTGTTGGCAAAGTAATGTGTCTGCTTTTTAGAGACATTACTTTGGTCTCATTCTAAGGTCTCACTTAGAATCCCCAAATTGAAAATAACCATGAAGGACATATAATCTGTGTCCCAGTCTCCAGGCACGATTATAACTAACTCATCTTGGACTTTTGAGAACCTGGCTAGCATGTGTCAGATAAGCCTAAGCTACTTCGTTGATTAAAGCTGTTAGCCCTTACATTGTAATCTAAGCCAGTTTCTTGAAACATTGCTATTTGCATGAAGCAGATGATATTTAAGAGCTTGCAACAGTAGAAGACACTGTGACTCATTCCCTTCATGGTGGGGCTTTCCTTCCAAGGCTCTGTTGTTTCATCCATAACATTAGTTGGAAATTTGATTGGCTGCCTTAGTTTTAAGACTATGATCTGAAGCCTAGGGCCTGTTTTTCTTTGTGTAGCTAACCCCTAGGTTCATTTAGGGATAAGACTGGGCCTCCCTAATACCATGTCTACATTGTTTTGGTGGTCTTGATGATTTTTGGAGAGGAAGATCATGACTGACTGAATGCTTGGGGATGAAATCTGTTTCTGAGGCTCTTTGGGAAGTACACAATTTTGTAAAATCATGATAATTGTACATATATATTTCTGTTTATATATGTTTCTTTTTTGTCATTATAGATGTCATTATGAATCAAGGTAAGCCTCTTACCTTTTTCTTCTTATTATTACTGCTGTTACCATCTGCTCACCAGTATTTACTAATCCTTGAACAAAAGTGACTGTCTAGCACTTAGCAAAGCTGCCTCCTTGAGCCAGGTAGACAAGGGCTGAAGTTATCTGGCATCTTGAGAGGCCTCCTCCCAGGAACTTTGTCCTGCTTATTAGAAGGTCACCAGAAAAATCATACTTAGATACCCATGGGTCTCTTTTTTTTTGGTTTTCAGAAGTGAGTTTTCTTTGAAGAACCTTGATTTGGGAATGCCTTAGTGTTGAGTGAGAGAATTGACCTTTTTTTTTTTTTTGCTTTAATTGTTCCCAGAATGGGTTTGGTCCCTCAGGTTAACTCAGGGAGGACATAAAGGCTGGTTGCCAATCTCTAGGATGTGAGCCACAGAATAAAGGGCCTGAGGGCTCAGGCCTTGTCTGTATCATTCGTTTTAGAGATCCAACCAGCAAGGGAGTCTGATGTTTCGCGGCCTAAATACAAATAGGTACCATTGCCTTTTTAGAGACATTTTTCTCTTGTACAATAGGACAGGAACAAAGCAAAAGTAGGCCCGAGCCTTAAGCAAGAGACTAGACTCCCTCATCAAGAACGGTACTCCCTGAGTATGGTAGACTGGACTAACTTAACCTTTGCTTGACTAGGATTAGAATTCAGATCCAGTGAGATCTGAGCTGCAATGTAACTTTTGTTGAGTTTTTTGCCTTAAAGGAGTCAAAAGAGTAGGTGAATGATGCTAAGAGGGCAGGAGAGGAGTATGAATAGGGAGCTTTGGGGAGAAACTTCTCTAGCCTTTGAGGTTGGGTGATCCTTCTCTATTGGAAATATGCTGTGTAGGAATATCAAAGATCAGTTTCTGTGTGTTGAACAGGGGGCACTCTCTTTGGAGGAATAGGGAATGATAGGGCTCCTTGGAGATAGAGAGATGAAACACTTGACAGATTACCATGCAAGAAGAACATAGTGAAGGTAGCAGGAGCATTGGGCTGTAAAGTCAGAGATCTGAATTTAAGGGTCAACTCTGATGCTGATTCTCTGGGAATGTCAGGGAGGTACCTCTTCTTGGCCTCAGTGTCTCAACTAAAAATGCAAGAAGTTGGACTTGGTGGTTTCTGATGGCCATATCTGCACCAGTTTGAGCTTATTCCATGATTCTGTAACCAAGATCACCTGTGTTTACCTGTCTGCATTCAGTCAGAATGGTATATCACATTGGTTTGATGGGACTTTCTGCTGGAGAAAGAAGGATTTGGCTTCACATTACGGTTGTTGACTAGAGAGTGGAGGAACCACTGACATATTAATAGGTAACACTCCATCCCCAGGATGTGGTAAGGCTGTTTCTGTGAGGCACCAGCCAGTGAGTACCAATAGGAAGATGATGCAAGGTTGTGTGAAGAAGCCATTCAGCAAAGAAGCTGTGCCCTTCTGTCCTTTATACAGCCAGATTCTAAATTAAGAGGCAATTTGCTTTTGATCTCTACCTGTATCAGTTGAGTAGGGAGCTTTCTGAGGTGAAAATATCCTGGCCCAAGGCTCATCTTAAATTTAAGCCAGGCTGCTCTCTATTAGAAATCAGAGCCTCTCATTTCATATTTTAAAATGTTTTTAATTTTTTATTGGAATGTAGTTGATTTATGATGTTGTATTAGTACAGAAAGTGAGTCAGTTATACATATACTCTTTTATTTTTAAGATTTTTTCCCATATAGGCCATAACAGAGTATTATGTGGAGTTCCCTGTGCTATGCAGCAGGTTATTAGTTATCTCTTTTATATATAGTAGTATATATGTCAATCTCAATCTCCCAATTTATCCATCCCTGCCTTATCCTCTGGTAACCATAAGTTTGTTTTTCTACATCCATGTCTCTACCTCTGTTTTATAAATAAGTTCTTTTGTACTCTTTTTTTTTTTTTAATTCCGTGTATAAGCAATATCATATGGTATTTGTGCTTCTCTGGCTTACATCACTCAGTATAACAATTTCTAGTCCATCCATGTTGATGCAAATGACATTATTTGTCATTGGTCTTTTTTTATGGGTGAGTAATATTACACTGTGTATATGTACCACATCTTTATCCATTCCTCTGTTGATAGACATTTATGTTGCTTTCATGTCCTGGCTATTGTAAACAGCACTGCAATGAAAATTGGGGTGTATGGATCTTTGGGAATTATGGTTTTCTCTGGGTATATATCTAGGAGTTGGATTGCTGGTTCATATGGTAATTCTTATTTTTAATTTTTAAAGGAATCTCCATACTGTTCTCCATAATGGGTATACTGATTTGTATTCCCACCAACAGTGTAGGAGGGTTCCCTTTTATCCACACCCTCTCTAGCACTTATTGTTTGTAGAGTTTTGATGATGGCCATTCTGATTGGTGTGACGTGATACCTCATTGTAGCTTTAATTTGTATTTCTCTAATAATTAGTGTTGCTGAACATCTTTTCATGTCCTTTCTGGCCATCTGTATGTCTTCTTTGGAGGAATATCTATTTAGATCTTCTGCCCATTTTTTTTTATTGGGATATTTGCTTTTTTGATATTGAGCTGCATGAGATTAATCCAATAAGAAAATAATTAGTCTCCTTTCATTTTATAATTACCACTTGGCTTTAAGATGCGGACTTCAGAGAAGGAAGGAGAAGGCTTTAGCCTCTTCATATTGAAGTGTGAATGACTGATATCAGACTTTTGCTTGAGAATGATTTGGAGGAGAGAAGGGACCATGAAGGAAGCAAGGAAACAAAGTCAGCAAAACCAAAAAAGAAAAGGTAGATGGGGGAAGAAAAGTGGAAATAAACACAAAACACTATGGAAAGGGAGAGTTGCAAACACACTTACTTTTAGCACCTCCATTTGTTTGGTGCCAGCTGGTCCTCCACAGGGACTTCATGCCCCTTAAGAAGTATTTCAAATTCTAGGCGACTGGCCTGAGAATCAGATAAAACTGACTTCATATCTTATACCCAAGTACTTGTGATCAGTGTGACCTTTAAAATAATTTCTTCATGTCTTTGAACCTTTTTTTTCTCACCTGTAAAATGAGGACAGTGAGCCCAATTTTCCTTAAATATCAGACCCTGATATTTGAATAACATGCTATAGTTTGATGTGGCATAATTTGCCCTCTCTCATATAGAGCAGGGCAGAGAGGTTACAGCTGAAAACCAGAGCAGAGAGAGAGACTATCTTCTCCAGAGACCTTAGAGTAATACCTAAAGCTTCAGCTTCTTAGGGATCACAATGCAGTACCTTCTGCATTCTCCATGACCATTGTGGAGTTTGAAAGAGTTAATCCATGTGAAAGGAGGTTAACAGCTCTGAAGTCTATGCCTGCATGAGAGATTAGACTTGCTTTTAACCTGAAGGAAGCCTGAAGATTGAGTTGGCTTTCTTGAAAGGGAGAGACCACAGGTAAAACAGGATCAGATCAGTGCAGAAGGAAGCTGCCTAACAAATGAATGCCCCTGGTACTGTCAGAGCCACCTGCTCATGATAGCTTGGCCCTGACAGTTCTCTTTTGGCTCATATTTGTCTTCCAGTTCCAGTTCTAATATGGCAGGATTCTTAGGTCCTACTTACTAATGACAAGTTTCTGGACTGGCCTAGAGCCAAAGTATCCCTGGCTATTAGACTGCTAGTCTCCAGGCCTCTTTATGACTCTGCAAGGGCCAGCCTCTCCTTTACTTGATGCCCTTCAGAGGGATCTGGAAACATCTTACAGTAGCTATGAAATCTCCAAGTATATAAAGTTTGGCTTTAGAATGTACCTCATTCTCTCTTTATCTTCTCTTCTCTTGATCTCGCCAAGTAAGTCTTTGAAACAAGTTGCTGCCCAGAGCAGTACATCTGCTCAGGTGAGCTACTGTCCCAAATAAGCATCAAACTCAGGTTCAGGTTGAATTGGTACCACAATATGCCAGAAATAGGGTGAGCACTGAATTTCTGCCCGTCTCAAAAGAACTAGAGTTCTAACCCCTGGGCAACAATTATTGGTTCAAGATGAGATTGTCTTCCTTAGGTTCTTGCATTAACTGGCTGAACTCGGAATAGTGAGTAGTCTTGAGGTGCAATCCAAAGGAGTTATATAACATGAGGACAATTGACCAAACCATTCTCTTCCCTTCAGATTTTATTACTTTCCCAAGAGCTTTATTTCTGGCTTTAATTTCGTTTTCTTGATTGGGGCAGATTGGAGACTATTCCCTGGCTCTTCCTCCCACCCCAGACACAAATACAACCCTCTAGCCTTGGAATAGGACATTTAGAGCTGACAGAAAAATTCACTTATTTTCTTCCCTCATGTAAGACTGATATGGCTGTCTTTGGATGACGTATTAAGACAATGAGTAGAAAGTTGAAGATAGGATGTTTTTATATAACAGCATATCTGAAGTGGCACATCTAAGGTGCTCTATCCTTGATCGTCCTATAGGGATGATCCTGGAGAAGGCAAGACCAGAGCAAAACACAATTTCAGGTTACTTCCTTAGAAAGGAAAGCATTTTCCTTTATGGCCAGTTCCATAAATGCCCAGTTTTCTTCTTTTACTTTGCTTGCTTTTTCCCCTGTTTGCTGGGGAAAGATGCATTTATACAAGGAGAAATCCACTTGAGTTGGTGGTGGATACGAGTTCTTTGTTAAAAAATAGATGAAGAAGACTTTTGACAAAAAAGGGTCCACTGGAGAAGGGAATGACAGACAATTTGAGCATTCTTGCCTTGAGAACCCCATGAATATTATGAAAAGGCAAAAATATATGACACTGAAAGATGAAGCCCCCAGGGCAGTAGTTGTTCAATATGCTACTGGAGAAGAGTGGAGCAATAGCTCCAGAAGGAATGAAGAGGCGGAGCCAAAGTGGAAACAATGCCCAGTTGTGCGTGTGTCTGGTGATGAAAGTAAAGTCTGATGCTGTAAGAACAGTACTGCATAGGAACATGGAATGTTAGGTCCATGAATCAAGGTGAATTGAAAGTGGTCAAGCAGGAAATGGCAAGAATAAATATTGACATTTTAGGAATCAGTGAACTAAAATGGAAAGGAGTAGGTAAATTTAATCCAAATGACCATTATATCTACTACTGTGGGCAAGAATCCCTTAGAAAAAATGGAGTAGCCCTCATAGTCAACAAAAGTGTCTGAAATGCAGTACTTGAGTGGAATCTCAAAAACGACAGAATGGTCTTGATTCTTTTCCAAGGCAAACCATTCCATGTCACAGTAGTTGAAGACTATGCCCTGACCACTAATGCCAAAGAAGTTGAAGTTGAATGGTTCTATGAAGACACAATAGAGTTTCTAAAACTAACAACAAAAAAAGATATCCTTTTCATCATAGGGGACTGGAATGCAAATGTAGGAAGTCAAGAGATACCTGGAGGAACAAGCAAGTTTGACCTTGGAGTACAAAATGAAGGGGGACAAAAGCTAACACCTTCCCATGTTGGTTGGGACTGGCTGAGGCTGTGAGATGAGTGAGGACCTTTCCAACTGTATACATTGGGGGAAGTACAGCTCAGTAGGGAGAGTGCAGTGTCAGGCTGTAGACAGAGGGTGACTGTGTTGCCATGACAAGTGGTTGATGTTAGTGGGTCCAACACTGAGTTGTTGGCTGTGCTCCAATAAGTAGATGACAGGGAATTCAGAGGCAGGCAGTGTGCAATGAACCAATAATGGTTTTCTTATCTGTAAAATGAAGTCCTTAGAAATTCCTCCAACAGATTATCATCAATTAGTTACTGAGGAGGTACAGAAGTACTTTGCTGACAAAGGCCCATATATTCAAAGCTATAGTTTTTCCAGTAGTCAAGTACAGATGTGAGAGCTGGACCATAAAGAAGGCTAAGCGCCAAAGAACTGATGCTTTTGAACTGTGGTGCTGGAGAAGACTCTTGAGAGTCCCTTGAACAGCAAGGAGATCAAACCAGTCATCCTAAAGGAAATCAACCCTGAATATTCATCAGAAGGATTGATGCCAAAGCTCCAATACTTTGGCCATCTGATGTGAAGAGTTGACTCTTGGAAAAGACCCTGATGCTGGAAAATATTGAGGGCAAGAGAAGGGGGCCACAGAGGATGAGATGGTTCGATGGCATCTTCAACTCAATGGATATGAGTTTGAGCAAATTCTGGGAGATAGTGAAGGACAAGTAAGCCTGGGATGCCACAGTTCATGGGGTCACAAAGAGTCGGACATGATGAGCAACTGAACCACAGCAACAGAAGTACTTTAGACCTGAAGCCAATCCAACAATCCTACATGATAGTAGATATGAAAACTTATATAGGAATTAAATGACTTACCTAAGTTCTGTGACCTTACTCAAATCCTTTCTGTTTTCTAGATCACAGTTTTCTCACCTAGAAGATGGAGGGATTGGACCAGATAAACTCCAAGAATCCTTCTAATCCATACTCTATAATTTTTAACATTGACATAAAATACACTTAACATAATTTTTTTTACCATTTCAACCATTTTAAAGTATACAGCTCAGTGCACTTATGATGCTGTAAAACCATCACCACTATTTAGTTCTAGAACTTTTTCATTACTCCTAAAATAAACACCTACCCATTAGTAATAATTCCTCTTTCTTCCCTCACCACAGCCTCTGGACTCCATAACATTTGTATACAGGTCAGCAGGTATAAGGCAGAGGATTTTGAGGGAAGGGATGTGGTTCAGTAGTTCAGTAGTAGGAAGAAAGAGGCAAATGAGTAGCTACAGGAGACTATTTCAGCCTGGATAGGATTGAGAAGTGGTTAGAAATACAAGGCAGATGTTGCAGGAGAACCCTAAACAAGGAACATGCCAAGTGTGGGGCACTGGCACAGTTCTATAGGATTAGTTAGTGAGACCCTACCTGTAGAGTAGCAAGTGATATAGCCTAAACAACATAACAGGTCTGACTCTAAAGTGACTCCATTTTGCCAGGTCACCACACTGAAGCAGTTTTTCTAATGTCTATCAAGTATTGTGACCTTTCTAGGAGATGAATAGATTTCAGAGAAAAGTGAACTTCCGAAAGTTCTGGCAAAGTCCATAAATATCTATACATGTACACATGTTACTTTTTTGTTACCCATCTGTCCCCCTCTCCACCCCTAGGGCACAAGACTTTGCACACAATATTTTAGAAGTAAATTCTGCATGATTTTATTTTATTTAATCAAACTATTCCTTTTGTGATTATTTGACTAATAGAAACCTAAATTCTATCAAGGTCTAAGCAGTTGATAGCCTTAGAGATCAAACTGCAACATCTGTTTGATGATAGAAAAAGCTAGAGAATTCCAGAGAATTCTACTACTACTACTGCTTCATTGACTATGCTAAAGCCTTCAATTGTTTGGATCACAACAAACTGTGGAAAATTTTTAAAGAGATGGGAGTACCAGGCAGGCCACCTTACCTGCCTCCTGAGAAATCTGTATGCAGGTTAAGAAGCAACAGTTAGAACCGGACATGGAACAATGGACTGTTTCCAAATCTGGAAAGGAGTACATCAAGGCTGTATATTGTCAGACTGCTTATTTAACATCTATGCAGAGTACATCATGCACAATGCCAGGCTGGATGAAGCACAAGCTGGAATGAAGATTGCCAGGAGAAATACTAATAACCTCAGATATGCAATTGACACCACCCTAAGGACAGAAAGCAAAGGCTGTCTTTTCTTCATTGGTTATTCTTGCTTCCTTTGTCAAAGATAAGGTGCCCATATTTCTGTGGATTTATTTCTGAGCTTTCTATCTTGTTCCATTGGTCTATATTTCTGCATACAGATCTTTTGTCTCTTTAGGTAGGTTTATTCCTAGGTATTTTATTGTTTTTGTTGCAATGGTTAATGGGATTGTTTCCTTAATTTCTCTGAGTTTTCATTGTTAGTGTATAGGAATGCCATGGATTTTTTGTGTATTAATTTTATATCCTGCAACTTTACTAAATTCTTTGATTAGCTCTGGTAATTTTTTGGTGGAATTTTTAAGGTTTTCTATGTATAGTATCATGTCATCTGCAAACAGTGAGAGTTTTTTTCTTTCCAATATGAATTCCTTCTCTTCTCTGACTGCCATAGCTAGGACTTCCAAAACTATATTGAATAATAGCGGTGAAAGTTGGTACCCTGGTCTTGTTCCTGATCTTAGAAGAAATGGTTTCAGTTTTTCCCCATTGAGAATAATCTTTGCTGTGGGTTTGTCATATATGGCCTTTATTACATTGAGGAATGTTCCTTCTATGCCTACTTTCTGGAGAGTTTTTATCCTAAAGGGTGTGGAGTTTTTTTGAAAGATTTCTCTATATCTATTGAGATGATCATATGGTTTTGATATTTCAATTTGTTGATATGGTATATCATATGAATTGATTGCATGTATTAAAGAATCCTTGCATCCATGGGATAAACCCCATATAATCATGGTGTATGACCTTTTAATGTGTTGTAGGATTTTGTTTGCTGGAACTTTTTTGAGGATTTTTACATCATTGATATCAGCCTGTATTTTTCTTTCTTTCTTTTTTTTTCTGGTATCTTTTTCGGGTTTTGGTATCAGGGTGATGATGGCCTTGTAGAATGAGTTTGGGAGTTTTACTTCCTCTACAATTTTTTGGAAGAGATTGAAATTAAGCAGGATAGGTGTTAGCTCTTGTCTAACCATTTGATAGAATTTGCCTAGGAAGTCATCTGGTCCTTGGCTTTTGTTTTTTAGATCTTTTTTCACAGTTTCAATTTCAGTGCTTGTGATTGGTCTGTTTATATTTTCTATTTCCCTCTGATTCAATCTTAGATGAGTGTTCTTTTCTACGAAATTATCCATTTTCTTCAGGTTGTTCATTTTATTGGAATAGGGTTGCTTATAGTAAGTAGTCTTATGATCCTTTGTATTCCTGTGTTGTCTGTTGTAACTTCTCCCTTTTCACCACTAATTTTTTGATTTGAATCTTCTCCCTTTTTCTCTTGATGAGTCTGGCTAATGGCTTGTCAATTTTGTTTATCTTCTCGAATAATTTGCTTTTAGTTCTATTGATCTTTGCTATTGTTTCCTTCATTTATCCCCATTTATTTCCACTCTGATATTTATGATTTCTTTACTTCTAGTAACTTTGGGTTTTCTTTTTCTTCTTTTTATAGTTGTTTTATGTGTAAGCTTAGGTTGTTTATCAGAGAAAGCAATGGCAACCCACTCCAGTACTCTTGCCTGGAAAATCCCATGGACAGAGGAGCCTGGTAGGCTGCAGTCCATGGGGTCGCTAAGAGTCGGACACGACTGAGTGACTTCATTTTGACTTTTCACTTTCATGCATTGGAGAAGGAAATGACAACCCACTCCAGTGTTCTTGCCTGGAGAATCCCAGGGATGGGGGAGCCTGGTGGGCTGCTGTCTATGGGATTGCACAGAGTCAGACACGACTGGTGACTTAGCAGAAGCAGCAACAGGTTTTTTATTTCTTTTTCTCATTTTTTTTCCCCCAGGGAGGATTGGATTGCTATAAACTTCACTGTTAGCACTGTTTTACTGCACCCCATAGGTTTTGATTTGTCATGTTTTTGTTGTTCGTTTCTATGTATTTTTTATTTCCTCCTTGATTTCTTCATTTACCTCTTGGTTATGTAGAAGTGTCTTGTTGAGCCTCCATTTTTTTTGCACAGATTTTTTTTCCTGTAATTAATATTTAATCTTACAGTGTTGTGATCATAAAAAATGCTTTTTACAGTTTTAGATTTTCTTATATTTACCAATGTTTGATTTGTGACCTGAGAGGTGATCTATCTTCAAGAATGTTCTGTGTGCACTTGAGAAAAAAGTGTATCCTTCTGTTTTTGGATGAAATGTCTTATAGATATCAATTATATCTGTCTTGATCACTGTGTCATTTAACGTTTGTGTTTCCTTATTAATTTTCTGTTGGGATGATCTGTCCTTTGGTGTGGGTAGAGTTTGAAAGTCCCCCAGTATTATTGTGTTACTATTGATATCTTTTATAGTTGTTAGCATTTGTCTTATGTATTGAGACATATGTTTGTATGTTGGTTACATATTCTTGATTTTTTTTTTTTTTTTGCATTCATCACTTTGTATGTTGGGTGCATAATCTTGATATTTTTTCCCATTCATCACTTTAAATATATCCTGCTACTCCATTCTGGACCACAGAGTTTCTACTGAAAAGTCAGTTGTTATTCTTATGGCGAGTACTTTGTATGTTTAATATTTTGCTGCTTTTAATATTTTTTCTTTGTGTTTGATTTTTATTAGTTTGAATAATATGTGTCTTGGCGTATTTCACTTTGGGTTTATTCTGTATGGGACTCTCTAGACTTTCTAGACTTAGTTGGGTATTTCTGTTCCCATACTAGGGATGTTTTCAACTATAATATCCTCAAATATTTTTTTTTAATCCCCTTTCTCTCTTCTTCTGGAACCCCTATAATTTTAATGTTGTTGCACTTAATGTTGTCCCAGAGGTCTCTGAGACTGTTCTCGTTTCTTTTTATTCTTTTTTCCTTAATTTGCTCTGCTTCAGTATTCCCACCATTCTATCTTCTAGCTCACTTATCCATTCTTATGCCTCAGTGATTTTGCTATTGGTTCCCTCTAGTGTATTTTTTTCCAGTTATTATGTTGTTCATTGCTGATTGTCAGTCTGTTCTTTGTTTCTTCTAGGTCCTTGTTAAACATCTCTTGTACCTTCTTAATGCATTCCTTCATTCTATCTGTGCCTCCATTTTATTTCCAAAGTTTTGGATCATCTTTAATATCATTACTCCAAATAATGTTTCAGATAGACTGCCTATTTCCTCTTTATGTGTACTTTTTTTTTTTTTTTTACCATACACCTTCATCTGCTGCGTGTTTATCTATCTTTTCTTTCTGTTTAATTTACTGTGTTTGGACTTTCCATTCTGCATGCAGGCTCGAAGGTCATAGTTCCTCTTGCTTGTGGAGTCTGCTCCCAGTTGGTGGGGTTGAACTAGGGCCTTGTGAAGATTTCTTGGTGAGAGGGACTGATGCCTGTTTTCTGGTGGGTGTAGCTGCTTCTTGATTCTCTAAAGGAAAGTTTCATGCTCAGTGGTATGTTATAGGGTATCTGTGTGCTTAGTATAACTTTGGACAGTCTTTCTGCTAATTGCTAGGTTTGTGTTCCTGTTTTCCTAATTGTTTGGTGTGAGGCATCTGGCACTGGAGCCTGCTGGCCTTTTGGTGGGGCCAGGTCTTAGGGTTGAGGTGGAAGCCTTTGGGAGAGCTCTCGCCAATTAATATTCCATGGAGTCAGCAGTTCTCTGGTGATCCAGTGTCCTGGATTTGGATTTCCTATATCTTACTTTCAGGCCTGACCCCTTGCTGGAGCACCAAGACTCCACAAGTCATGCAACATGGAAAAGAAAATGAAAAGAAGAAATAGAGAAATAAGTCAAAAATGCAAACTAAAAAAATTGGAAACACAGGACTCCAAGATAAATGGGAAAAGCAACATTAATTAGACAGGAACACATAAAGAAACCCACACACTCACACTCACATAAAGAAAAAATAAAGAATACAAAAAGGAACCAAGAAAGAAGAGAGTTATTCTCTCAATTTATCCCGCCCTCTCCTTCCCCCACTGTGTTCACAAGTCTGTTCTCTGTGCTTCCATTGCTGCCTTGCAAAGAGTTTCATCAGTACTGTCTTTCTAGATTCCATACATATGTGTTAATCATGATATTTGTTTTTCTTGTCCCGACTTACTTTGCTCTCTGTAATAGGTTCTAGCTTCATCCACTGATTAAATCTTTAACCATGGTTTCCTCAGGAAAGGTGGAAAATAACTAGGATGAGGAGTAGTCAAAGCAGAAATTTCACTTTATCTAGACTTTTAACTTTTTCTTTATTTTTTTATAAAGTTGTAATCCACATATAGAAATTTAACATTTTAAAATGTACAGTTTAATATACACACATACTTGTGTGTATGTGTATATATGATATAGATGTATGTATGTATGTACACCACATCATCACATTTTGGCTTATCCATTTATTAATTAATGAATGTTGTGATTGTTTTCACTGTTTGCCTATTAAGAATAATGCTGCTATGAACATTTGCATATAAGTTTTTGTCTGAACATATATCTGCAGTTCTCTTGAGTATATGCCTAGAAATAAAATTGCTGGATTATATGGTAACTACGTGTTTAACTTTTGAAGAACTGCCACAGGGGCTGCACCATTTTATATTCCTATCAGCAGTATATGAGGGTTCTGATCTCTCCACTTTTTCATCAATACATGATATTATCCTTTCATTTTTATTATAGCCATCCTGGTGGGTATAAATTGGTATCTCATAATGACTTTGATTTTTATTTCCCTGATGACTAATGGTATCAAGCATCTTTTTATGTGTTTATTGCCATTATCTTTTTTGGAGAAATTTCTATTCAGATGCTTTGCCCATTTTAAGTGGGTATTTGCCTTTTTACTGTTGAATTCTATATATTCTGGATACTAGATCCTTATCAGATATAATATGTGCAAATATTTTCTCCCATTCTGTGGGTTGTTTCACTTTCTTGATGCTATCACTTACAGTACAAAAGTGTTTAATTTCAATGAAACCTAATTTATATTTTTTCCCTTTGGTTACTTGTGATTTAAAGGTCATGTATAAGAAGTTAGTCTAATCCAAGGTCACAAAAGTTTGCTTCTATGTTTTCTCTGAATTATTTTATAATTTGGCATCTTACACTTAGGCCTTTGATACATTTTGCATTAATTTTATATACAGAATGAGATATGAGGACAAATTTATTCTTTTGCATTTGGATATCCCATGGTCTCAGCACAATTTGTTGGAAAGATTATACTCTCCCCCTTGAATTGTCTTGACAACTTTGAAAAATCTTAATTCAGTATAAATGTAGGGTATATTTCCAAACTTCATCTATCACATTAATCTTTATGTCTATTTCTGTGAGAGTATACCTTTGGTTGTATACCAAAGAGTATACACTTTGGTTATTAAAGGTTTTTAGTAAATTTTGAAATCAGGAAGTGTAAGTCTTCCAACTTTGTTCTTTTTCAAAATGTTTTGGTTACTTTCAGTCTCCTGAATTTCTATATGAAATTTGGAATCAACTTGTCAATTTCTGCAAAGACTCAGTCTGAATCTTTTGATATGGATTGTATTGAATCTAAATCATTTTGCAGTTCAGTTCAGTTCAGTAGCTCAGTCGTGTCTGACTTTGCAACCCCATGGACTGCAGCATGCCAGTCCTCCCTGTCCATCACCAACTCCCGGCGTCCACCCAAACCCAGTAAATATTTAGTGATCATTCATTCAGGAAGTTTTTATTCAGAGGCAGTATCAGTTCAGTTCAGTTCAGTCACTCGTCATGTCCAACTCTTTGAGACCCCATGGACTGCAGCATGCCAGTCCTCCCTGTCCATCACCAATTCCCAGAGTTTACTCAAACTCATGTCCATTGAGTTGGTGATGCCATCCAACCATCTCATCTTCTGTCGTCCCCTTCTCCTCCTGCCTTCAATCTTTCCCAGCATCAGGGTTTTTTCAAATGAGTCAGTTCTTCGCATCAGGTGGCCAAAGTATTGGAGTTTCAGCTTCAACGTCAGTCCTTCCAATGAACACTTAGGACTGATTTCCTTTAGAATGGACTGGTCTTTGCAGTCTAAGGGACTCCCAAGAGTCTTATCTAACACCAGAGTTCAAAAGCATCAATTCTTCAGTGCTCAGCTTTCTTTATAGTCCAACTATCATATACATACATGACTACTGGAAAAACCATAGCTATGACTAGACGGACCTTTGTTGGCAAAGTAATGTCTCTCTGCTTTTTAATATGCTGTCTAGGTTGGTCATAACTTTTCTTCCAAGGAGCAAGTGGAATCTAAATCATTTTGCAGAATACTACCTTAACAATGTTAAATCTTCCACTTGATGAACATGAGGCATCTTTCTCTTTACGTAGGTCCTCTTTACTTTCTTTCAACAATGTTTTGCATTTTTCAGTGTACAAATATTGTACTTCTTTTATTAAATATATTCCTAAATATTTTGTTCCTTCTAATGTACATATATGTAATTGTTTTCTTAATTTCATTTTTAGATTGTTTATTACTAGTGTCTAGAAAAACAATTGGTTTTTGTATATTGATCTTACATCCTGCAACATTGCTGAACTCATTTATAATTAGTTATAAAAGGAGTTTGTTTTGTGTGTGGATTTCTTAAGATTTTTTACATATGAACACATCATACATGAATAATTTTGCTTTTTCTTTCTGATCTGAATGCCTTTTTGTTGCTTTTCTCCCCAGTTGCTCTAGTCAGAATGTTCAGTACAAATGTTGCATGGAAGTGATGTTCATTTTGACTGTAGGATGAAAACATTCAATCTTCCACTCTTAAGTATAATATTAGCTGTATTTTTAAAAATAAATTTCCATCATCAGTTTGAGAAAGTTCCTTTTTAATCCTAATTTGTTGAGTGTTTTTTTTTTAATCAAGAAAAGTGAAAGTGACATTGCTCAGTCGTGTCTAACTCTTTGTGACCCCAAGGACTGTAGCCCACCAGGATGGATTCCATGGAGAATCATTGGAATTAGACAACCTGAAAAGATGGACAAATTGGAGGATTCCATGGAGAATCCTTCCATGGGATTCTCCAGGCAAGAATACTGGAGTGGGTTGCCATTTCCTTCTCTAGGGGATCTTTCTACCCAGGGATTGAACCCGGGTCTCCTGCATTACAGGCAGACGCTTTAACCTCTGAGCCACCAGGGAAGCCCTTTATCAGAAAGGGTGTTGAATTTTGTTAAATGCTTTTTCTGTGTCTACTGATATGATGATGTCTGTTTTTAAAACCTTTATTTCATTAATATAGTGTATTCTGTTGACTGATTTTTATGTTGAAACAACCTTGCATTTCTGGGATCAATCCCATTTGGTAAGGTGAAGGATTTTTTTAAGTGTTAATGGATTTTATTTGCAAAGTATTTTGTTGAAAATTTCTGCATTTCTATTAATATTTTTCAGAAGGGCTTATGAAAACTTGATGTTATTTCTCTGTAAATGTTTGATAGAATGCACTAGTGATGCCATCTGGTCCTTGGCTTTTCCCAAGTGGGAAGTTTTTTATTACTAATGCAGTCATTTTTTTTTGTCATAGGTCTATTCAGATTTTCTATTTTTTTCTTGAGTCAGTGTCTGTAGTTTTTTTGTAGTTTGTTTCTTTCTAGGAATTTGTCCATCTTTTCAGGTTGTCTAATTTGTTTTTATGTACAGAGTATTTCCTTTAATCCTTTTTATTTCTGCTAGATTGGTGCTAATATTCCCTCTTTTATTCCTGATTTTAATAATTGGAATCTTCTCCCTTTTTTCTATTTTAACTTTTTACAAAGCAATGTATTCCTGTACCAACTATGTAACTTAAAAAAAAAAAACAATAAAAATGGAAGATGCATACAAAATAAAAAGACATATCAAAATGGTGATCTGGGTATGTTGCTAACACCTTAGTAGTCATTTCTTCTCTATGGGCCCCAGTTTCTTTATTAGGAAGTTGAGATGTTGGTTTATAGTTGCTGAAGCAGTTGAAAGTTTTTGGATTGTATTATTTCCATATTCAAATGTGGGATTAAACAAATTTCCATGTTCAAATATGGAATTAAAGATTATAGTTGAGAATGTTTCTGGACAGAAAGTTAAACAGTTTGGGAAATGTCCAGTATTTCTGAAGGGGCATAATAGAAGGTAATGATGGAAATGTAGACCGAAACCATATTATTGTAATTTCTCTGTAACATGAGAGACTTGGACTTGGCAATGGGGAGCTATTTGAGAATTTGGGGGTGTGAGAGTAGCCAATCAAAGGGTTCATCAAGGAAACCGGCCTGATAGTGGTGTGTGGGCAGGGATTAGAGCTGGGAGATCACCCAGGTAGATCACTCAGGAAGTGGGGGCCACATCAATGGAAATGGAAAAGGAAGAGATGAAAAACAGAGATTTTTTTTTTTCTGATTTTGAAAGTACTCTCTAGAAATGAGGGAAGAAGAGTCAGTTGTCTTGCTTACCCCATGTTGCTCACAATGATTAGGCACAGAATAAGTCCAAAGTAGATATTTGTTAAATTGAATTACATTAACACAGGCTTGTTTAGAGTTCAGTAAAGGCTGAAGGAAATTGTCTTCAAGTACTCTGGAAGTGCTTCCAAGAAAGCCTTCCAATTTGCCAGGTTTAGGGCATTGTCTATCTTCTTATTTGTGTGCATGTTTGCTAAATTGCTTCAGTCCTGTCTGACTCTTTGCAACCCTATGGACTGTAGCCCTCTAGGTTCCTCTGTCCATGGGATTCTCCAGGCATGAATACTGGAGTGAGTGCTGTGCCCTCCTCCAGGGGATCTTTCCAACCCAGGTATTGAACCCATGTCTCCTGTGGCTCCTGTATTGCAGGCAGATTCTTTACTGCTGAGCTTATTATTGACAGTCTTCTTACTTGTCACCCAGGAGCCTGTGTATGCTCATTGCAGTGTCAATGAATAGTATGTTCATACTTGTAAGCAGCCTGAACAAATTTTTGGGAAACAGATTGATATAGTACTCTGGGTACTTAGAACATCCAGGGAAAAAGCTCATGGGCTGATTTGGATCAATTCACTTTAATGTGCAAGCAGAAAAGGGCATTCATCTCCATAGAACAGGGATGTTCTCAAGAGCAGGAAACTTAGAGGTTAGATCAGAAAGTCATAGCCTCCTGCTCAAGGTATCTTTTATGAGATCTTGGGCCTGGCGGGAGGCACAATAATTGGATCTTATGTGACACTTTTTTCAAGGCTGAGAAACATCATCCCAGGAATATCAGCTCCACAAAAGGCAGATATTTTTTTTTTCCTGTTGCTGCTTTATCTCTGGTATCTGGTATACAGTAAGCAATTAACAGATTTAATGAGTGAATGAATCTGCCAGTTGTTCTTTAGGATTAAGGCAGTATCTTAATCCAGGTAGTGGGCTCCTGGGGTTGTTACAGTATAGTAAAGAAAGGCTTTGTCTTCTGAGTCTCCTTATGAATGGTCTTGCCAGAAGAGATTCTTCCACCAAATTCTGTGTAAGGCATCTGCATCTCCCAGGTTGCAGTTGCCTTTCTGCCCTCTCATTTTTAATTGGAGTATAGCTTAACCCTAATTATGATTTTTGTCTTGCCCTGACTTCCCTGGATGCCCTCCCCTTCTAATATCCTGTGTTCCTTCCTACTTGAATTGTTCCATATAGTCATCTCATTCAAGCCATCTAAAACCAGCATTTTGACCTGATTTGTCTTAAACTTCTAAGAATCAAAGAAATATTCTTATCTCTTAAAGGCTTGCCTATGGTACCCTTTTTATAGCAGGACTTAGCTTGCTTTGTGAGAAGCTGCTGCTGCTAAGTTGCTTCAGTTGTGTCTGACTCTGTGCGACCCCATAGACAGCAGCCCATCAGGCTCCCCCGTCCTGGGATTCTCCAGGCAAGAACACTGGAGCGGGTTGCCATTTCCTTCTCCGATGCATGAAAGTGAAAAGTGAAAGTGAAGTCGCTCAGCCGTGTCCGACTCTTAGCGACCCCATGGATTGCAGCCTACCAGGCTCCTCCGTCCATGGAATTTTCCAGGCAAGAGTACTGTAGTGGGGTACCATTGCCTTCTCCTGTGGGAAGCTAGGGAAAACTAATGGATGATTAGAGGATGGGGTTTTATTGTTATAAATAGCATGATGTATATGATGTGTTTTCTTCAATGCCAAAAAAGAGTCACTTTTTTGAACAGACTTGTTCCTTGAGTAATCCTCCCACATTATTGCCTACTGATTGTGTTAAATGGCAGCTATTAACATATCAAAGATATAAAGCTGACATTTGGAAGCTGGAAACAGATTTTCAGTAGAGCATTTGCAGAAGTTGATAGGTTCTAGGTATAGATACATTTTTGCACACTTAGCTGTTTTGCAAAATGTATTAGAATTGAGTGAGCCCTACTTGCTGTGGCCTGTAGCAAATAAGTAGAATATATGCTAGTGACATCCCAAGGTTACTAAGTAGAAACCATGCTCCCTACTCTGCAAAGCAAAGGGAGAGAGGAGAGTCCATGGACTTGGGAAATAACTACTGTCCCTGTGGCTTCATCCCAATACCACTGTCCCCTAAGGTCACCCACCAACAGGTTTTTCTGGTGACAGAAATAGGGGTGCATCTAAATTGCTTAATCTCAGCTTCTTGAGGCAGGAGTGTGGGAAAACCTGGGGAATATGGAAGGATAAAGATGGATTGTTGATTAAGGCTGTGGATACAACTGACAAGCTCTTTGGCTAATTCCCCTGGCAGATTTTAACCACTTCTCCTAGGGTCCCACCCTTCCCTTTCTCCCTACATATGGTTTTCTTCCTTCCTAGGACAGGGATGAAATGAGCAATCTCCCTGATTTAAGCTAAGTCATCATCCTAGATCCAAGGAAATTTCAAACATCCTCCCCAAAGGAGGTTTTTCCAACGTACCTTTACCTTCATGATTTGGGATGCATAGTCTCAGTCTCTATCCACTATACTCATTTCTGATCATTCTAACAATTCTCAGCTCACTTTGGGCCAAGTTCTGTCTCCCTTAGAATAAGAAGCACAAAGGTGCTAGCACAGTGTTTAAGAACATAGGCTCTGGAGTCAGAGTGCCTGACTCCTATCCTAGCTACTCTGCTTCTGAACTGTGTGACCTGGGACAAATTCCTTAACTTTTCTGAGCATAAGTCCCCTCTTCTGTGAAATACTGAAACTAATGTACCTGCCTGCAAGATTGAAAGCTCTTAGCATAGTGACTGATATATAGTAAGTACTCACTCAAAAGCTGTTGCTATTATTATTATTATGTAGTATGAGAAACTCTGCCATCCTCTGCTCCAACTTTGAGGAAGTAGAGATCTTTGCATAAAAAAGGAGTTATACAATCAAATTGTAGAGATTATTTTTACACGCTTTGATGGAAATCTACACCAGAGGCCCTGTATCAAGATGCCCACTCTAGTATCTAACTTTGGTCTCCAAGTACATAGGAGTGTTTGATAATAATCCAGATGTGGCACCCAAGATATATAGCTTTTTAAAAATACAGTTATAATTAATATACAATATTATGTTTCAGGCATACAGCATAGTGATTCTATATTATTATAGTTATGAAATGATCCCAGCATTAAGACTAGTTATAGTCTGTCACTATACAAAGTTGTTACACTATTATTGACAGTATTCCCTATGTACATTAAATCTTGTGACTTATTTATTTTACAGTTGAAAGTTTGTACTTCTTAATACCATTCACTGATTTTGTCAGTCTCCCCAACCCTCTCCCCTCTGACAACCAGCAGTATGTGCTCTATGAGTCAGTTTCTGTTTTGTTTTGTTTCTTCATTTGTTTTTTAGATTCTACATATAAATAAAGGCATATAGTATTTGTATTTCTTTGTCTGACTTACTTCACTTAGCATAATTACATCTAGGTTCATCCATGTTGTTGCAAATGGCAAGACTTCATTTTTTTAAAACAGATTATAGGAGTATAATTGAATTACTGGGTTGGCAAAAAGATTTTTTTTTCTTTTTTTTTCCCCAGAAGATACGCTAGTAGCACTTAACTGTCCTTAATTTCATTTGAAGCAATTCTGTTAGATTGTATGTGAAAGCTGTCATATTAGCATACATTTAAAAATCCATCAAAATTGTTGAATTTTTGTGTAGCCATTTACATGTTGAAGATGGAAGAAAAATAGCAACATTTTGGGCATATTATGCTTTTTGTTTCAAGAAAGATAAAAATGCAAATAAAAGGCAAAATAATTTGTACAGCATATGAAGCAGGTGCTGTGAGTAACTGAATGTGTCAGACTTGGCTTGCAAAGTTTCGTGTTGGAGATTTGCTAGATGATGCTCCATGGTCAGGTAGATCAGTTGAACTCAATGGTGATCAAATCGAGACATTAACTGAAAACAAAGAATATTATACCATGTTGGGGATAGCCAACATATTCAAAATATCCAAATCAAGTGTTGAAAATTATTTACACCAACTAGGTTATGATAATTACTTTGATATTCAGGTTCCATATTTGTTGTTCAGTTGCTCAGTTGTGTCCGAATGTTTGTGAACCCCATGAACTGAAGTACACCAGGCTCCCCTGTCCTTCACCATCTCCCAAAGCTTGCTCAAACTCATGTCCTTTGAGTTGGTGATGCCATCCAACCATCTCATCCTCTGTTGTCCTTTGACGGTACAGACCTCTGATTGCAAAGTACTGTCTCTGCTTTTTAATATGCTAAGTCTGTCATAGCTGTTCTTTCAAGGAGCAAGCATCTTTTAATTTCATGGCTGCATTCATCATCTGTAGTGATTTTCAAGCCTAAGAAAATAAACTGTGTCATTCTTTCTATTGTTTCCCCATCTATTTGCCATGAAGTGATGGGACCGGATGCCATGACCTTACTTTTTTGAATGTTGAATTTTAAGCCAGTGTTTTCACTCTCCTCTTTCAATTCATCAAGAGGTTCTTTAGTTCCTCTTCAATTTCTACCATAAGGCTAGTGTCATCTGCATATCTGAGGCTATTGATATTTCTGCCGGCAGTCTTGATTCCAGTTTGTGCTTCATCCAGCCTGGCAATAGGCATGATGTACTCTGCATAGAAGTTAAATAAGCAGGTGACAATATACAGCCTTGATGTACTTCTTTCCCAATTTGGAATCAGTCCTTTGTTCCCTGTCCGGTGTTTACTGCTGCTTCATGACCTGCATGTAGGTTTCTCAGGAGGCAGTTAAGGTGGTCTGTTATTCCCATCTCCTTAAGAATTTCCTACAGCTTGTTGTGATCCACACTGTCAAAGGCTTTGGCTTAGTCAATGAAGCAGAAGTAGATGTTTTTCTTGGATTGTCTTGATTTCTCTATGATCCAGCAGATGTTGGCAATTTGATCTCTGCTTCTTCTGCCTTTTATAAATCCAGCTTGAACATCTGGAAGTTCTGGCTTCACATACTGTTGAAGCCTGGCTTGGAGACTTTTCAGCATTATTTTGCTAGCATGTGAAAGGAGTGCAATTGTGTGGTAGTTTGAACATTCTTTAGCATTCCCTTTCTTTGGGATTGGAATGAAAATTCACTTTTTTCCAGTCCTGTGGCCACTGCTGAGTTTTCCAAATTTGCTGACATATTGAGTGCAGCACTTTAATAGCATCATATTTTAGGATTTGAAATAGCTCAGCTGGAATTCCATCAGCTCCACTAGCTTTGTTCGTAGTGATGCTTCCTAAGGCCCACTTGACTTTGTGGTCTAGAATGACTGGCTTTAGATGAGTGATCACACCATCATGGTTATCTGGGTCATTAAGATCTCTTTTGTGTAGTTATTCTGTATATTCATGCCACCTCTTCTCAATTTCCTCTGCTTCTGTTGCTGCTGCTGCTGCTGCTGCTAAGTCGCTTCAGTCATGTCTGACTCTGTGCAACCCCATAGACAGAAGCCCACCAGGCTCCCCCGTCCCTGGGATTCTCCAGGCAAGAACATTGGAGTGGGTTGCCATTTCCCTCTCCAATGCATGAAAGTGAAAAGTGAAAGTGAAGTCGCTCAGTCTTGTCCGACTCTTAGCGACCCCATGGACTGCAGCCTACCAGGCTCCTCCATCCATGGGATTTTCCAGGCAAGAGTACTGGAGTGGGGTGCCATTGCCTTCTCTGCTACTTCTGTTAGTTCCATACAATTTCTGTCCTTTAGTGTGCCCATCTTTGCATGAAATGTTCCCTTGATATCTCTAATTTTCTTGAAGAGATCTCTAGTCTTTCCTATTCTATTGTTTTCCCGTATTTCTTTGTATTGATGGCTTAGGAATGCTTTCTTATCTCTCCTTGCTATTCTTTGGAACTCTGCATTTAAATGGATATATCCTTCCTTTTCTTTTTTGCCTTTAGCTTCTATTCTTTTCTTAGCTATTTGTAAGGCCTCATCAGACAAGCCTTTTGCCTTTTTCCATTTCTGTTTCTTGGGGATGGTTTTTATCACTGCCTCCTGTACAGTGTTACAAACCTCCTTCCATAGTTCTTCAGGCACTCTATTAGATCTAACCCCTTGAATCTATTTGTCACTTCCACTGCTTAGTCACAAGGTGTTTGATTTAATTCATTCCTGAATGGTCTAGTAGTTTTCCCTAGTTTCTTCAATTGAAGTCTGAATTTTGCAATAAGTAGTTCATGATCAGAGCCACATTCAGCTCCCAGTCTTGTTTTTGCTGACTGTATAGAGCTTCTCCTTCCTTGGATGCAAATAATATAGTCAATCTGATTTTGGTATTGAATATCTGTTGATGTTCATGTGTAGGGTCATCTCTTCTTTTGTTGGAAGAGGGTTTTTGCTATGACCAGTGCATTCTCATAGTGAAACTGTGTTAGCCTTTGTCTTGCATCATTTTATACTCCAAGACCAAACTTGCCTGTTACTCCAGGTATCTCTTAACCTCCTACTTTTGCATTCCCATTACCTGTGATAAAAAGGACATCTATTTTTGGTGTTAGTTCTAGAAGGTCATGTAGGTCTTCATAAACCGTTCAACTTCAACTTCTTCTGCATTAGCTGTTGGGGCATAGTCTTGGGTTACTGTGATATTGAATGGATGTGCGCTCATCTTCTCCTGCAAGAACACCAAAATTGGAGTTAGCTGCTGAACAATCATCAACAAGAGAATGTTGGATTCCACCAAAAAGGACACCCTGTGTCCAAGGGCAAAGAAGAAGCCCCAAAGAGACAGTAGGAGGGGTGAAATCACATTTAGAATCAAACCTCACACCTGCCAAAGATGCTAGGATGGCACAAGCAAAATGCTTGTGTGCAGCAGGACCCAGGGAAAGGAGCAGTGACCTCCACAAGAGACTGAGCCAGACCTGCCTTTGAGTGTTTGAGTGTCTCCTGTGGAGGCACGGGTGAGCGGTGTCCTGCCACTGGCATAGGGCCACTATCTGCAGTAGACCTAGGAGGTGTGGTGTGTGGCATAAGTCCTCTTAGAGGAGTTTTCCATTAGCCCCACCATAGAGCCATCAAGCAGACGACCCACAAACTGGAGAACAATTTTACCAAAGAAGTTCCCCCACTGTTGTAAAAGTTCTAGGGCCCACAATAGATTTCCCAACTTGGGGATCTGATAAAGGGAATGAGAACCCCCAGGGAATTTGAAGGCCAGTGGGATTTGATTATAGAATTTCCACTGGACTGGGAAAACAGACTCTTAGAGTGCACAGACAAAATCTTGTATGCACCAGGACCCAGGAGAAAGTAGCATTGATCCCACAAAAGGCTGAGCCAGACTTGCCTGGGAGTTTCCAGGAGTCTCCAGCAGAGGCATGGGTTGACAGGGGCACTGAATACAACAGTCCTGGAGCCTTGGTGTGCTGGCATAAGTCCTTTTGAAGGAAGTCACCATTACTGCCATTACCCCTACCATAGTTTGTCCTCAGGCGAGCCTACAGGGAGGGAACACAACCCCACCGATCAGCGGAAAATTGGATTTAAGATTTACTGAGCAGGGCCCTGCTTACTAGAGCAAGACCCAGTTTACCCCACAGCCAGTTCCTCCCATCAGGAAGCTTCCACCAGCCTCTTATCCTCATCCATCAGAAGGCAGACAGAATGAAAACCACAATCACAGAAAAATAACCAAACTGATTCCATGGATCACAGCCTTGTCCAACTCAATGAAACTATGAGTCATGCCGTGTAGGGCCACCCAAGATGGAAGGGTCATGGTGGAGATTTCTGAAAATACGTGGTCCACTGGAGAAGGGAATGGCAAACCACTTCAACATACTTGGCTTAAGAACCCCATGAACACTATGAAAAGGCAAAAAGATATGACACTAAAAGATGAACTCCCCAGGTCAGTAGATGCCCAAGTTGCTACTAGAGAAGAATAGAGAAATAGCTCCAGAAGGAATGAAGAGGCAGAGCCAAAGTGGAAACAACGCCCAGGTATGGGTGTGTCTTTTGCTGAAAGTAGTCCGATGCTATAAAGAACAATATTGCATAGGAACCTGAAATGTTAGGTCCAGGAATCAAGGTAAATTGGAAGTGGTCAAACAGGAGATGGCATGAGTGAACATCGACATTTTAGGAATCAGTGAACTAAAATGGACTGGAATGGGTGAATTTAATTCAGATGACCATTATATCTGCTACTGTGGGCAAGAATCCCTTAGAAGAAATGGAGTAACCCTCATAGTCAAGAAAAGGTTTCCACATAAGCTAAGCAAAAATAAAAAATAAAAAACAAAACAAAAAAAAACCCCAAAAACTTCCTTGACCATATTTCTGCATGTTTCTCTACTTAAACATAACAAAAACATTCCATTTTAAAAGAAATTTTGTGATAGGCAATGAAAATAATGTGGAATGAAGGAGACTGTAGGTAAAGTGAAATGAACCACCACCAACCACACCAAAGGCTTGTCCTCATCCAAAGAAGGTGCTACTGTGTATATGGTGAAATTGGAAGGGCATCTGCAATTATGAGCTCCTTCCCAAAAACCAAATTATTATTTCTAACAAGTAAGACCAAATAAAGCCAGCTGTCAACAAAAAGCATCTGGAAATAGTGAGCAGAGTATACATCATCTTCCATCAGGATAACACAAGACCACAAGTTTTTTGATGACCAGGCAAAAACCGTTACAGCTTTGCTAGGAAGTTCTTATTCATCCAGTGCATTCACCAGATATCACATCTTTAGCTGTCCATTTATTTCGGTCTTTAAAAAATTCTCTTTATGGAAAAAAATTCAATTCCCTGGAAGACTAAATGGCACCTGGAACAGTTTTTTTTTGATTCAAAAAGACCAAAACTTTTGGGAATATGGGATTATGAAGTTGCCTCAAAAATGACAGAAGGTAGTGAAACAAAATGGTGAATACATTGTTCAGTAAAATTCTTGATGAAAATGAAAAAAAATGTATCTTTTATTTTTACTTAAAAAAAGATGAAACTTTATTGGCCAACCCAGTACAATGTTCTGGTAGTTTCAGGTGTGCAGCAAAGTGAATCTGTTATATATATATATATATATATATATACACACACACACACACACACACACATATACATACACATACATACACAGACATGCACGTCTTATCCAGTTTTTTTTTCCCATATAGACCGTTATAAAGTATTGAGTAGAGTTCCCTGTGCTATACACTAGGACCTTATTAGTTATCTATTTATATATAGTAATGTATATTTGTCAACCCCAGTCTTCCAATTTATCCCTCTCCCCATACACACTGGTAACCATAAGTTTATTTTTTACATTTCTAACTCTTATTCTGTTTTGTAGATAAGTTCATTTGTAACCTTTTTTTAGATGCTACATATTAATAATATCCTATTAATGTATTTGTCTTTTTCTGATTTACTACACAGTATGAAAATCTCTAAGTCCATTCATGTTGCTGCAGATGGTATTGTTTTCTTCTTTGTTGTGTGTTTCTTTCTTTCTTTGTTGTGGCTGATTAACATTCCATTGTGTTTGTGTGTGTGTGTGTGTGTGTGTATATACCACATTTTCTTTATCCATTCCTTTTTTGATGGACATTTGAGCTGCTTCCATGTCCTGGCTATTGTAAATCATGCTGCAATGAACATTGTGGTGCATGTATCTTTTTGAATTATGATTTTTGCCAGATGTATGTCAAGGAGTGGGATTGCTGGATCAACTGGTAGCTGTAAGATTGCTGGATCATACAGTAGAAGAAGAGGGTGACAGGAAATGAGATGGTTGGATGTCATCACTAACTCAAAGGACATGAGTTGGAGAAAACTCTGGGGGAGAGTGAAGGACAGAGAAGCCTGGTGTGCTACAGTCTATGGAGTTGCAAAGAGTCGGACATGACTAAACAACTGAACAATAACAAAGCTGTATTCTCAGTTTTTTAAGGAACCTCCATACTGTTCTCCACAGTAGTTGTACTTTTTTGCATTGCAGCCAACAGTATAGGGTCATTCTGTTTTCTCCACACCCTCCCCAACATTTATTGTTTGTAGGTTTTTTGATGATGGCCATTCTGACTGGTATGAGGTGATACCTCATTGTAGATTTGATTTGCATTTATCTAATAATGAGCAGTGTTGGTCTTTTAATGTGTTTATTGCCAATTTATATGTCTTTGTTAGAGAAATGTCTATTTAGATCTTCCATCCATTTTTTTGGTTGGTTTGTTTGATTTTTGATACTGAGCTTCATGAGCTGTTTGTATATTTTGGAGATTAATTCCTCGTCTGTTGATTCCTTAGAAATATTTTTCTCCCATTCTGAGAATTGTCTTTTCATTTTGTTTATGGTTTCCATTGCTGTAAAATGGCTTTTAAGATTAGTTAGTTCACTTTTGTTTGTTTTTATTTTCATTACTCTTAGGAGGTGGATCAAAAAATATTATCCTGTGACTTATGTCAAAGAATGTTCTGCCTACGTTTTACTCTAAGAGTTTTATAATATCCAGCCTTACATTTAGGTCTTTAATGCATTTTGAGTTTATTTTTGTGTATGGTGTTAGGATGTGTTCTAATTTCTGTCCAGTTTTCCCAGAACCACTTATTGAAGAGACTGTGTGAGGTGGGTTAGTTCAGGATGGGGAACACTTGTACACCTGTGGCTGATTCATGTCAATGTATGGCAAAACCACTACAATATTGTAAAGTAATTAGCCTCCAATTAAATAAGTTAATTTAAAATAAAAAATATATAAATAAAAATGAAAAAGTGTCATTAGTAATTTAAGAGAATAGATTTCTGTTTATTTATATTAATCTTATATCTATACAAATATATTTAAAATTTTATATCTTATACATTATTAGATGTCCATAGGACATTTTAAAAAAATGGAAAAAAGAAAAATTATTAAATTTCAAAAAGTAGAATTCTTTTTGTGTGTGATTCAGTTATACATATACACATACATTATTTCTGAAATTGTTTTCTTTTATAGATTATTGCAAGATATTGACTATAGTTCCCTGTGGTAGTCAGTAAAACTTTGTTGCTTATTGCATATATATTTTTTAAAAATTAGAAATCATGTGTAAGCCAATGTTCTTCACAGCACTATTTGCAATAGGTAGGACATGGAAGCATCCTAGATGTACATTAGCAGATGAATAGATAAGAAAGTTGTGGTGCATATACACAGTGGAATGTTTCTTGGCTATAAAAAGGAATGCAGTTGAGTCACTTCTAATGAAGTGGATGAACTTGGAGCCTATTATACAGAGTGAAGTAATTCAGAAAGAGGAATATAAATATTGCATGTTAATGCATATATGTGGAATTTAGAAAGATGGTACTGACAATCCCACATGCAGAGCAGCAAAGGAGACACAGATGTAAAGAACTGATTTTGGATTCAGTTGGAGAAGGCAAGGGTGGGATGGTTTGAGAGAATACCACCAAAACATGTACATTATCATATGTAAAATAGATGACCAGGGCAAGTTTGATGCACGAAGCAGGGCACCCAAAGCCCATATTCTGGGAAAACTCGGAGGGATAGGATGGGGAGGGAGGTGGGAGGAGAGTCCCGGATGGAGGGGACACATGTATTCCTGTGGCTGATTCATGTTGACATATGACAAAAACTGTCACAATATTGTAAAGTAATTATTCACCAATTAAAATAATTTAAAAAATAAAATGGCTGATTCATGTCAATGTATGGCAAAACCACTACAATATTGTAATTAGCCTCCAATTAAAATTAATTAAAAATAAAATATTAAAAAAAATCACAGAATGAATGTCAGAATTAGAAGAAACAAAGAGGTGTAGTGCTTGTTCCTCTTTAGACTTCAGCAAGTGTGCTTTTTGCTTGATTGTGGTAGTTTTTTTATTTCTTTTTCTTAAACCTGAACTATAAGGTTATTATGAAAAGAATCCTAAGTATAATCCATTTCTAATTCTCATTAACAAAAAGCATTGTATTAATAATTCCATTAATATATGGAAATATTCTTTTCAAAAAAATGTGCTGATTGTATACTTGGATTTATTTGAATTCAATTTTGTTTGATTTTCATGATGTTGATTAAAAAGATTAGTGTTTTCAGTATCTCAATGGAAAACTCTGTTATTCAGTTGAAATTGGGAAGAAAATCTCTAAATCTATGTCAGATTTTATTAAATTCACTTTATAATATAAAAATGATAAATTAGAAATCTAGCATTCTATTTATACTAAGTCAAACAAGTGAAATAAAAATGTCATAAATTTTTCAGTGAGGCAAAAATTCATTAGTTTCCTAAAATATTTATATGATAGATTTTATTTATATATATGTATATAAGAGCTTTTCTACTACACTTGATAAAGGCTTAAGAAATAACATAAAAAATAGAGGAGATAGAGAAATTGGAAAGCATAAACTAAATGAAATGGGAACACTGAATATGAAATAGCAAAAGTGAAACAAACTAGATAAAAGTAAAAGATCTTCATCTAGTCCAGTTGTTTTTAAACATGGCTGCTCATTAGAAACATATCTGGAGTGGTGGCAGAAAAGAAGCAATACCTGAGCAGTTGCATTTTTCAAAAAATCAAGATAATTCTGGTATGCATCTGGATTTAAAAAGTAATTACAGGTTTTTCTATTACATGGTGGTTTTGGTGATATAGAATTCTACTATTTTTCTGTTGACCAATCATGATAGAATGTTATTAAGTGAGTAATAGTTACATAATCACAATCGTGAATGATGTTTATCAGTTTTCACAATCAATAGCCTGACAAAAAATAAAAGACAATTACAATTGCAAGCCATAATGGGAACATGATTAAACTAAGAATATAAAAAAAAAGCATTTCTCTGATAATGAGTGATGTTGAGCATCTTTTCATGTGTTTGTTAGCCATCTGTATGTCTTCTTTGGAGAAATGTCTATTTAGATCTTTGGCCCATTTTTTGATTGGGTCATTTATTTTTCTGGAGTTGAGCTGTAGGAGTTGCTTCTATATTTTTGAGATTAGTTGTTTGTCAGTTGCTTCATTTGCTATTATTTTCTCCCATTCTGAAGGCTGTCTTTTCACCTTGCTAATAGTTTCCTTTGATGTGCAGAAGCTTTTAAGTTTAATTAGGTCCCATTTGTTTATTTTTGCTTTTATTTCCAATATTCTGGGAGGTGGGTCATAGAGGATCCTGCTGTGATGTATGTCAGAGAGTGTTTTGCCTATGTTCTCCTCTAGGAGTTTTATAGTTATCAGAGAAATGCAAATCAAAAGCACTATGAGGTACCATTTCACACCAGTCAGAATGGCTGCGATCCAAAAGTCTACAAATAATAAATGCTGGAGAGGGTGTGGAGAAAAGGGAACCCTCTTACACTGTTGGTGGGAATGCAAACTAGTACAGCCACTATGGAGAACCGTGTGGAGATTCCTTAAAAAACTGGAAATAGAACTGCCTTATGATCCACCAATCCCACTGCTGGGCATACACACTGAGGAAACCAGAAGGGAAAGAGACACGTGTACCCCAATGTTCATCGCAGCACTGTTTATAATAGCCAGGACATGGAAGCAACCTAGATGTCCATCAGCAGATGAATGGATAAGAAAGCAGTGGTACATATACACAATGGAGTATTACTCAGCCATTAAAAAGAATACATTTGAATCCGTTCTAATGAGGTGGATGAAACTGGAGCCTATTATACAGAGTGAAGTAAGCCAGAAGGAAAAACACCAATACAGTATACTAACGCATATATATGGAATTTAGAAAGATGGTAACAATAACCCTATATCCGAGACAGCAAAAGAGACACTGATGTATAGAACAGTCTTATGGACTCTGTGGGAGAGGGAGAGGGTGGGAAGATTTGGGAGAATGGCATTGAAACATGTGAAATGTCATGTATGAAACGAGATGCCAGTCCAGGTTCAATGCACGATGCTGGATGCTTGGGGCTGGTGCACTGGGACGACCCAGAGGGATGGTATGGGGAGGGAGGAGGGAGGAGGGTTTAGGATGGGGAACACATGTATACCTGTGGTGGATTCATTTTGATATTTGGCAAAACTAATACAATTATGTAAGGTTTAAAAATAAAATAAAATTAATTTAAAAAAAAAGCATACAATTTGAGGGATCAAGCAGAGTGATGTGGTAAGTGGAAGTGCAAACACGCACAGGTTTTCATATGCTCAGGCAGTCTATGTCTTCTGGTTGATGCATTTAATCCATTTACATTTAAGGTAATTATTAATATGTATGATCCTATTGTGCTTTAGTCACTCATTCATGTCTGACTGTGACTCCATGTGCTGTAGCCTGCCAGATTCCTCTGTCCATGGCAATTTTCAGGCAGGAATACTGGAGTGGGTTGCCATGCCTTGCTCCAGGGGATCTTCCCAACCCAGGGATTGAACCCAGGTCTCCCACATTGCAGGTGGATTCTTTACTATCTGAGCTACTAGGGAAGCCCTATTACCTAATGATCCTATTACTTTTTCTTAATTGTTTTGGGTTTATTTTCTGTAGGTAGGTCTTTTCCTTCTCTTGTTTCCTGCCTAGAAAAGTTCCTTTTGTATTTGTTGTAAAGCTTGTTTGGTTGTGCTGAATTCTGTTAACTTTTGTTTGTCTGGAAAGCTTTTGATTTCTCCATCAAATCTGAAGAAGAGTTTTACTGGGTAGAGTATTCTTGGTTGTAGGTTCTTCCCTTTCATCACTTTAAATATATTGTGCCTGAAAGAGATGGGAATACCAGACCACCTGATCTGCCTCTTGAGAAATTTGCATGCAGGTCAGGAAGCAACAGTTAGAACTGGACATAGAACAACAGACTGGTTCCAAATAGGAAAAGGAGTTCGTCAAGGCTGTATATTGTCACCCTGTTTATTTAACTTATATGCAGAGTACATCATGAGAAACGCTGGACTGGAAGAAGCACAAGCTGGAATCAAGATTGAGGGGAGAAATATCAATAACCTCAGATATGCACATGACACCACCCTTATGGCAGAAAGTGAAGAGGAACTAAAAAGCCTCTTGATGAAAGTGAAAGTGGAGAGTGAAAAAGTTGGCTTAAAGCTCAACATTCAGAAAACGAAGATCATGGCATCCAGTCCCATCACTTCATGGGAAATAGTTGGGGAAACAGTGGAAATAGTGTCAGACTTTATTTTTCCGGGCTCCAAAATCACTACAGATGGTGACTGCAGCCACGAAATTAAAAGATGCTTACTCCTTGGAAGGAAAGTTATGACCAACCTAGATGGCATATTCAAAAGCAGAGACATTACTTTGCCAACAAAGGTCCGTCTAGTCAAGGCTATGGTTTTTCCTGTGGTCATGTATGGATGTGAGAGTTGGACTGTGAAGAAGGCTGAGTGCCAAAGAATTGATGCTTTTGAACTGTGGTGTTGGAGAAGACTCTTGAGAGTCCCTTGGACTGCAAGAAGATCCAACCAGTCCATTCTGAAGGAGATCAGCCCTGGGATTTCTTTGGAAGGAATGATGCTGAAGCTGAAACTCCAGTACTTTGACCACCTCATGCGAAGAGTTGACTCATTGGAAAAGACTCTGATGCTGGGAGGGATTGGGGGCAGGAGGAGAAGGGGACGACAGAGGATGAGACGGCTGGATGGCATCACTGACTTGATGGATGTGAGTCTGAGTGAACTCCGGGAGTTGGTGATGGACAGGGAGGCCTGGCGTGCTGCGATTCATGGGGTCGCAAAGAGTCGGACACAACTGAGCAAATGATCTGATCTGATTTCATTCTTAATGTCCCAGATGTTTCTGAGTGTGTCCATATTTCTTTTCACTCTTTATTCTTCATTCTTTTCCACACCAGTGATTTCCACCATTCTGCCTTCCACCTCACTTACCTATTCTTCTGCCTCATTTATTCTGCTATTGATTCCTCCTAGTTGATTTATTCATTTCTGTTACTATATTGTTCATCACTGTTTGTTCTTTAGTTATACTAGGTCCTTGTTAAACATTTCTTTGATCTTCTTAATCTATTGCCTCCTTTCTATTTTAAGATCTTAGATCATCTTTACTGTCATTACTGTGAATTCTTTTTCAGGTAGATTGCTTATTTCCTCTTCATTTGTTTGGTCTTTAACCTTTTTTATGTTGCTTTTTTCATATGCAGTATGTTTCTGTGTTATCTCATTTTGTCTTACCTACTCTGTGGTCTCCTTTCCACAGATTGCATAGTTGTAGTTCCTCTTGCTTTTGGTGTCTGCCCCCTGTTGGATGAGATTGGTTCAAGGTTTGTGTAGGCTTCCTGTTGGGAGAGACTATTTCTTGCATTCTGGTGGGTGGAGCTTAGTCATGTTCCTCTGGTGGCCAGGGCCATGTCAAAAGGTATATTTTCGGGTATTTTAGTATGACTTTAGGCATACTGTCTCTAATGGGTGGGGTTTTTGTTCTTGTCTTGCTGGTTGTTTGGGCTGGTTCATCCAACACTGGAGCTTGCAGGCAGTTTAGTGGATCTGGGTCTTGGTGCCAAGGTGCAGACCTCTGAGAGAGCTCACACCAATTGATATGCCCTGGGCCTGGGAATTCTCTGGCAGTCTGGTGGCCAGACTCTAAGCTCCCATCACAGGAGTTCAGGCTTGACCCCCATCAGGGAACCAAGACCCTGCAAGCTGCATATCATGACCAAAAAAAAAAAAAAGTAAATAATATATACAAACAAACAAAAATCATGACAAATAAAAGCAAATCAAACAAGCAAAAATACAAGAAAAAAAACAAAACCCCCAAAGCAACAATGATGAACCTATAGAATGTCATATTGAGTGAAATAAGTCGGACAGTGAAGGAGAAATATTGTATGACATCCATTATATGTGGAATCTAAAATGAAATGATGCTAATGAATTTACTTACAAAACAGAAGGAGATACACAGTCTTAGAAAATGAACTTATGGTTCCTAGGGGGATGGGATAGTTAGGGACTTTGGAAAGGTCATGTACATACTGCTATATTTAAAATGGATAACCAACAAGGACCTGTTGTATAGTACATGAAACTATTCAATGTTATGTGCCAGCCTGGATAGGAGGGGGAGTTTAGGGGAGAACAGATACATGTATATGTAAGGCTGAGTCCCTTTGCTGTTCAGCTGAAACTACCAAGTAACAACATTGTTAATTGGTTATTGTTTAGTTGCTAAGTTGTGTCCAGGTCTTTGTAACTCCATAGACTGACAGGTTCCTCTCTCCATGGGATTTACCAGGCAAGAATCCTGAAGTGGGCTGCCGTTTCCTTAACTCAATACAAAAAAAGTTTAAAATTTGAAAAAAAAGCAAACCAAAATATTAAAATCATAACTAAAAAAAAAATGAAAAAACAAACCACTAAAAATCAAAAAACAAACAACAAATAAACTCACGGAATAAAAATAACAGAAAAGAGAAAATGAAAACAAGAAAAAAAATTAAAAAATAGAAAAATCAAGATATATTAAAAATAAATCAGCAGAAAAAAGAAAACAAAAATTCCTGAGGCCTATACTATCTATCCTTTCCTCCACTGTGAGCCACAGCCACCTTCGCTTCCCCAGGAAGACCTCCAGTACCTCTAGTTTGGTCTATGGACCTGCTATGGACACTGTGGGGGCAACTGAAACTCTGACCTGGCCTAACTCCCACATATCTGTGCTCATAAAGTCCACAGCCACTAAAACTAGACTGGGCTTAGTTGTAAAAACATTTGTTTTCCATTCAAATGTTTCTCAGAGGCTGGGTTTACCTAGACTATCACAGAGATTTAATGTGCAGCTTGTGCAGCTGCATGGAGGGATTTCAGTGTTTTTTTTTTTTTTTTCTTTCCCCTAGTAGTACAGACAATCAGGCTCAGCTTTGTTTTTGGCCACAACTCTACATGTGGGCCACCCTCAGGCTTCTGCTCCTCTCTCAGGCAAGAGGGGCCAAAGGCAGCGACTGAGGCACACTTGTTGGCTTAGATGGGAGGGGCAAGAGGTGGCCATAACTGGAGTGCATGTGCTCTATCTGATGAGATCTCCTCTCTGGTGCCTGTGGAGGCAGGGGCTGTGACAGACTGCTACACAGTCACTCCTGTGGATGTTCCTCCCAGTGCACATGGAGGCAGGTGCTGGCATGTGGGAACTGAGGCTGCTACAGTTGGATGGGAAATGAGATAGTTGGATGGCATCACCAACTCAGTGGACATGACTTTGAGCAAGTTACAGGAGATGGTGAAGGACAGGGAAGCCTGGTGTGCTCCAGTCAATGGGATTGCAAGGAGTCAAACATGACTGAGCAACTGAACAACAACAAAGAGTAGCCACACCCCTTGCATGCCATGCAACAATGGTGTCTTGCTTCCAAGGCAGTCAGTGCTTCCTCCTGGAACATTCCCAGCTGCAGAATTCCTCACTCTCATCCCCTCAGGTTTTCTCCTTGCAGCTAACCTCCTCACTCCCATCACTTCAAGCTATCTCCACACAGCCAACAGCAGGCCTCTCTCTAAGTTTGCCTGCCTAACTGCACACTCCAGCACCCAGCCCTCCTCTTGCTTTGGTGGACACCCATCTCAGTCTAGGGCACATCAGGCTGTGGCTCAGCTGTTCTTGCTCTGTCCTACCTGCCACAGGCCAGCGACTGCTCTTTCTTCCAGTAGCTCCCAAAGTTCCCCCCCGCCCCTTGCCATTTCAACATATCTTACTCTTGGTGAGGGAGCCTCCCCTGGAGTGGTAACCAGCTCACCCAACCAGAAGTGCAGGTCCCATTCCATTTCCTCTTTTCTTCCCTTTCTCTCCTTTGTCCTACCTGGTTGCACAGAAATCTTTTCTTGTCCTTTTTTATGTTGAAAGGACTCTGCTAATGTTCAGCAGAATCTCTGCATGAATAATTTCACTTGTAGATGTATTTTTGATGTACTTGTGGAGAGAGGCAAACCCTAGGTCCTCGTATTCTACTCTCTTGACCCTCCTTCTTCATTCTTTTCTACAGCTGAGTCATATTCTGTTGTGTGTGTGTGCCCGTTCATCTATATCCATTCATCATTTAATGGAAACTTGGGTTGCTTCCATGTCTTGGCTACTGTAAATAATACTGCAATTTATATAGAGGTGCATATATCTTTTTTGATTAGTGTTTTTGTTTTCTTCCAGTAAATACCCAGAAGCACAATTGCTGAATCGTGTGTGTGCATGTGTACTGAGTCTTGTGCGATTCTTTGCAACCCCATGGACTGTAGCCAGCCAGGCTCCTCTGTCCATGGAATTTCAGGCAAGAATATTGGAGTGGGTTGCTCAATTATATGATAGTTCAAAGTTTTTGAGGAAACTTCATACTGGAAAACTGTCTTCTATTAAAGGCTCATGTGATTAGGTCAAGCCAATTGGATAATCTTACTTTTGTAGAGCCAACCATATAATATACCCTAATCATAGGGATAAAACCAACCTATTCAAACTTGGAAGGATTATTCAGGGCATGTATATCATAGAGATGGGAGATATTGGAGACTATCTTTGAATTCTCCTTATTTATATGTTTTTATTTATTAAAAAAAGGTAAATAGTATATACAGACAAAAATCATGACAAGTAAAAGCTAATAAAACAGACAAACAAAAATACAAGAAAACAAACAAAAACCCCAAAGCAACATGGATTAACCTATAGAATGTCATATTAAGTGAAATAAGTCAGACAGAGAATGAGAAATATTGTATGACATCTGTTATATGTGGAATCTAAAATGAAATGATGCTAATGAACTTACCTACAAAACAGAAATAAACCCCTTATCAGATATATTGTTTGCAATGTCTTCTCCCATTGAGTAGGTTGCCTTTTCCTTTTGTTGGTGGTTTCCTTTCCTGTGCAAAAGCTTTATAGTTTGATGTAGTCTGATTTATTTATCTTTTTGTTTCCCTTGCCTGTGGAGACATATTCAAAAAGATTTCTAAGACCAATGCAAAAGTGTACTGCCTGTTTATTCTAGAAGTTTAATGGTTTTAAGTCTTACCACTAAATCTTTAATCAAGTTTGAGTTTGTTTTTGAATATGCCATAAGAAGATGGTCCAAGTTCATTATTTTGCATGAAGCCATCCAATTTTCCAAACATCATTTATTGAAAAGACTGTTTTCTTTCCCAAATATATATTCTTGATTTCTCTGTCATAGATTGGTTTGGTATATGAGCATGGGTGTATTTCTGGACTCTGTCTTTTTTTCTATTGATTTTTGTATCTGTTTTCATTCCTGTACCATACTGTTTTGTTTACTGTAGCTTTTTATCATAATTTCAATTCAGGAAGCTTGATACCTTGAGCTTGGTTCTTTCTCAAGACTGCTTTGGCTAATTGGCATCTTTTGTGGTTACACACTATATTTAGAATTAGTTGTTCTAGTTTTTTGAAAAATGTTATTGCTACTTAATAAGGATTACATTGAGTCTATAGACTGCTTAGTGTAGTATGGCATTTTAATGATAGTGATTCTTCCAGTGCATGAACATAGTATATCTTTCCATTTGTTTGCAGTTGTCTCCAGTTTCCTCCATGTCTTATAGTTTTCAGAGTATAGGAGGTCTTTCACCTCCTTTGATAAATTTATTCCTAGGACTTTTACTATTTTAGATGAAATTGTGAGTAGGAATTTCTTCATTTCTCTTTCTGATAATTTGTTATTAGTTTATAGAAATGCAACAGATCTCTGTGTATTCATTTTGTATCCTGCAGCTTTACTGAATACATTTATGAGTTCTAAGAGTTTTTTAGTGAAGTCTTTTGGGTTTTCTATATATAGTATCATGCCGTCAGCAAATAATGATGTTTTTACTTCTTTCTTTCAGGTTGGATGTTTTTCATTTCTTTTTCTTGCTTAATTGCTGTGGTTAAGATTTCCAGTACTATTTTGAATAAAGTAGCAAAAGTTGTTATTTTTCTCCTGTTCCTGATCTTAGAAGAAAAGTTTTCAGATTTTAACCATTTGATATTATGTGAGCTGTAGGTTTGTCATATATGGCCTTTATTATGAAGTATGTTCCCTCTGTACTCACTTTGTTGAGAATTTTTGTGTTAAATTGATAGTGAATTTTGTCAACATCAAAACCAAAATTTTTCCTAAAAAAATTTATTTTGTATTGGAGCATAGTTGAGTAACAATACTGTATCAGTTTCAGGTGTGCCCAAACTGTTATTTCTGTATCCATTGAAATGATCCTATGATTTTTACTTTTATTTTTATTAATATGGTATACCACACTGATTTATGAAATTCAAAATGTTCTTTCATCCCTGAAATGAATCCCAGTTAATTATGGTATATGATCCCTCTAATGTAATGTTGAATGCATTTTGCAATATTTTGTAGAAGATTTTGATATCTGTTTTCATCAGATATTCTGGACTGTAATTTGTGTGTGTGTGTGTGTGTGCGTGTGTGCATGTGTGATTATCTGACTTTGCTATCAGTGTAATGCTGGGCTCATAAAATAAGTTGAGATGTGTTCCTTGCTCTTTAATTTTCAGGGATAATTTTAGAAGGATAGGTATTAACTCTAAATATTTGGTACAATGGTGAATCCTATGAAACCTTAGACTTGTGCTAAAGTTTTGTCTATTTTCTTTATCTTTTCAAGAAACCAACTCTTAGTTTCATTTATTTTTTCCTATATTCAAATCTGTATTTCATTTATTTCCACTCTGATCTTTATTACTTTATTCCTTCTGCTAACTTTGGGCTTTGTTTGTTCTTATTGTTCCACTTCCTTTAAATGGTATGTTAGGTTGTTTATTTCATATTTTCTTGCTTGTATAAGTATGAACTACCCTTTTAGAACTCCTTTTGCTGCATCTTATAGATTTTGTACAGTTATGTTTCCATTTTCAGTAGTCTCAAGGAATTTTTTAAAATTTCCTCTTCAATTTTTTTCATTGATCCATTTGTTCTTTAGTAGCATGTTGTTTATTCTCCATGTGTTTGTGCTTTTTACAGTTTTCTTCTTGTATTATATTTCTAGTTTCATATCCTTGTGTATGGTAGAGATTCTTGATATGATTTCAGTTTTCTTAAATTATTGAAGTTTATTTTGTGGCATCCTATGATCTATCCTGAAGAATGTTCCTGTACACTTGAAAAGAATGTGCAATCTGTTGTTTCTGGATAGAATGTTCTATATATATCTATTAAGTCCATTTGTGATTTACTGCGTTGCCTAAAGCTATTGTTTTCTTATTGATTTTCTGTCTAGATGATGTAAGTGTGATATTAAAGTCCCCTACTATTACTGTGTTACTGCTGATTTATCTTATTTTATCTAGTATTTTGTATACATTTAGGTGCTCTAATGTTGGATGCATAAAAGTTTACAAATGTTAAATCCTTTTGTTGTGTTGATCTCTTTATCATTATGTTACCATTCTTTGTCATTTGTTATAGTCTTTGTTTTAAAGTTTGCTTTGTCTGATATAAATGTTGCCACCCCAGATTCTTTTTTTTTTAATTTGCATGGCATATTTTCTTTTCCATCCCTTTGCTTTTAGTCTACATATACCTTTAGACCTTCAGTCAGTCTTCTGTATGCAGCATGTAGATGGGTTGTGTTTTTTATTCATTCAGCTCTCCTATATCTTTTGATATAGAATGTTTAGTATATTTATATTAAAATAATTATTGATAGATATGCGCTTATTGCCATTTGGTTAATTATTTCTGGGTTTATTTGGTCTTCTCTATTCCTGTGTTCTTCTCTTGGATTCTTCCTTTGAAGTCTGATGGATTTCTTTAGTGTTTTTTTTAGAATTTCTGTCTCATTATTTTTTGTGTACCTTTTGTAGGTTTTGGGGTTATAGTTGATATGAGGTTTATATATATATCAACCTGTATATAGCTGTCTTTCTGGAGGTATTAGTAATTGCCTTCCATTCTTCCCCAGTAACATATTGGACACCTTCTGACCCGGGGGGCTCATATTCCAGGGTCATTTCTTTTTGCTTTTCATACTGTTCTTGGGGTTCTGCTGCTAAATCACTTCAGTCGTGTCCGACTCTGTGTGACCCCATAGACTGAAGCCCACCAGGCTCCCCCGTCCCTGGGATTCTTCAGGCAAGAACACTGGAGTGGGTTGCCATTTCCTTCTCCAATGCATGAAAGTGAAAATTGAAAGTGAAGTCACTCAGTCGTGTTCAACCCTCAGCGACCCCATGGACTGCAGCTTTCCAGGCTCCTCCATCCATGGGATTTTCCAGGCAGGAGTACTGGAGTGGGGTGCCATTGCCTTCTCCGTCATGGGATTCTAGCAGCAAGATTACTGGAGTGATTTGCATTTCCTCCTCGAGTGGACCATGTTTTGTCAGAACTCTTCACTATGACCCATGTGTCTTGGGTGACCCTGCTTTGCATAGTTCATAGCTTCACTGAGTTATACAATTCCCTTTGCCACAAGGCTCTGATCCATGAATGAGGCCAAAGCAGAAACGATGCTCACTTATGAATGTGTCTGGTGGTGAAAGTAAAGTCTGATGCTATAAAGAACAAGATTGCATAGGACCTGGAATATTAGGTTCACAAATAAAGGTAAATTGGACATGGTCAAGTAAGAGATGGCAAGAGTGAACATCAACATCTTAGAAATCAGTGAACTAAAATGCACAGTAATAGGCAACTTTAATTCAGATGACCATTATACCTACTACTGTGAGCAAGAATCCTTTAAAAGAAATGGAATAACCCTCATAGTCAACAAGAGAGTCTGAAATGCAGTAATTGGGTGCAATCTCAAAAATGACAGAATGATCTCAGTTCATTTCCAAGGCAACCATTCAACATCACAGTAATCCAAGTCTTGCTCGAGCTACCGAGGCCAAAGAAACTGAAGTTGATCAGTTCTAAGACAAAATACAAGACCTTCTAAAACTAACACCAAAAAAGATGTTATTTTCATCATAGGGGACTAGAATGCAGAAGTAGGAAGTCAAGAAATACCTGGAGTAACAGGCCGGTTTGGCCCTGGAGTATGAAATGAAGCAGGGCAAAGGCTAACAGAGTTTTCCCAAGAAAACATACTGCTCATAGCAAACACCCTTTTCCAACAACACAAGAGGTGACTCTACACATAGACATCACCAGATTGTCAATACTGAATTCAGTTTGACTATATTCTTTGAAGCTTAAGATTAAGAAACAGTACACAGTCAACAAAAGCAAGACCTGGAGTTGACTGTAGATCAGATCATCAACTCCTTATTGCAAAATTCAAGCTTAAATTGAAGAAAGTAAGGAAAACCCCTTGATCATTGAGGTATAACCTAAATCAAATCCCTTATGATTATACAGTGGAGGTGACAAATAGATTCAAGGAATTAGATCGGATAGACAGATTGCCTAAAGAACTATGGAGAGAGTTTCATAACATTGTACAGGAAGCAGTGACTAAAATTACCACAAACCAAGGAAATGCAAAAGGCAAAGTCGTCTGAGGAGGCTTTACAAATAGCTGAGGAAAGAAGAGAAGTGAAAGGCAAGGGAGAAAAGGAAATATATACCCAACTGAATGAAGAGTTCCAGAGAATAGCAAGGGGAGATTAAGAAGACTCTCTTAAATGAACAATGCAAATGAGTAGAGGAAAATAATATAATGGGAAATACTAGAGACCTCTTCAAGAAAATTGAGGTGATCAAGGGAATATATCATGCAAGAATGGGCATAATAAAGGAGAGAAACAGTAAGGACCTAACAGAAGCAGGAGAGATTAAGAAGAGGTGGCAAGAATACACAGATAATCTATACAAAATGTCTTTATGACTCAAATAACCACGATATTGTGGTCATTCATCTAGATCCAGACATGATGTGGTGTGAAGTCAAGTGGACCTTAGGAAGCATTAGTATGAACAAAGCTAGTGGAAGTGATAGAATTCCAGCTGAACTATTTGATTTGAAAAAAATAAAATCCTAAAAGATGATGCTGTGAAAATGGTACACTCAATATGCCAGCAAATTTGGAAAACTCAGAGGTGGCCACAGGACTGGAAAAGGTCAGTTTTCATTCCAATCCCAAAGTAAGGCAATTTCAAAGAATGTTCACACTATTGTACAGTATTGCTCATTTAACATACTAGTAAGGTTATGCTTAAAATGCTTCAAGCTAGGCTTCACTAGTACCTGAACTGAGAACTTCCAGAGATACAAGTTGGGTCTAGAAAAGGCAGAAGAACCAGAGGCCAATTTGTCACCATTCCTTGGATCATAGAGAAAGCAAGGGAATTCCAGAAAAATATCTACTTCATTGACTATGCTAAAGCCTTTGACTGTGTGGTTCTCAACAAACTGTAGAAATTCTTAAAGAGATGGGAATACCAGACCACCTTTACCTGTCTCCTGAAAAACCTATATGTGTCAGGAAGCAACAGTTAGAACCTTACATGGAAAAGCTGACTGGCTCCAAATTGGGAATGGAATATATCAAGGCTGTATATTGATTCCCTGTTTATATAATTTGTATGCAGAGTACATCATGTGAAATATCATGTTTGATGAATCACAAACTGGTATCAAGGTTGCTGGGAGAAATAGCAACAACCTCAGATATGCAGATGATACCATGCTAATGGCAGAAAGTGAAGAGGAACTAAAGAGCTTCTTCATGAGGGTGAAAGAGGAGAGTGAAAAAACTTGCTTAAAACTCAACATTCAGGAAACTAAGATCTTGGCATATGGGCCCATCAATTCATGGCAATTAGAATGGGAAAAAGTGGAAGCAGTGACAGATTTAATTTTCTTGGGCTCCAAAATCACTGCAGATGGTGACTGCAGCCATGAAATTAAAAGACACTTGCTCCTTGGAAGGAAAGCTATGACAAACCTAGATAATGTATTAAGAAACAGAGACATCACTTAGCCTACAATGGTCTGTATAGTCAAAACTATGGTTTTTCAAGCAATCATATACAGATGTGAGAGTTGGACCATAAATAAGGCTGAAGGCCAAAGAATTGATGCTTTTAAACTGTGCTGGAGAAGACTCTTGAGAATCCCCTGGACTATTAGGTCAAACAAGTAAGTCCTAAAGGAAATCAACGCTGAATATTCATTGGAAGGAATGATGCTGAAGCTCCAATACTTTGGCCATCTTATGTGAAGAGTTGACTCTTTGGAAAAGACCCTGATTCTGGGAAAGACTGAAGGCAAAAGGAGGAGAGGGCGACAGAGAATGATATGGTTAGATAGCATCTCTGAATCAATAGACATGAATTTGAGCAAACTCTGGGAGACAGTGAAGGTAGTCCATGTGATAACAAAGTATCGGCCACAGCTTAGAGACTGAACAGCAAACAACAACATATATCTGTCTATTACAGTGAAAGTTTGAAGGCATTCTCAAAGCACTACACTTTTATTCCCTCACCTCACATTTTATATTTTTGATGTCACATTTTGCCTCTTTTTATTTTATGTATCCCTTAACAAATTAGTATAGTTATAGTTGGTTATTCTACTTTTGTCTTTTAGCCTTCATTGCTTTTTAAGTGGCTAATACACTGCCTTTTCTATATTTGCCTTTACCATTAAGATTTTTTCTTTAATAGATTTTATTTCTATTTATGAGCTTTTCTTTTCCACTTGAAGAAGATCCGTTAATATTTCTTGTAAGATTGATTTAGTGGTAATGAAGCTTTTGTGTTAGTAAATGGATTTTCTTACTGTATAGTCTAGGTGCTCTTTATTTTTACTTCTTTGTTTTCATTTTATGTTGGAATATAATTGATTAACAATGTTGTGTTTCAGATGTAGAGCAAAGTGATTCAGTTATATGTATGCATGTATCTATTCTTTTTCAAATTATTTTAAGTTATTACAGAATATTGAGCAGATATATAACAGTTCCCAGTGCTATACAGTAGGTTTTTGTTGTTTATTTTAAATACAACAGTGTGTACATTGTCAGTACCAGACTCCCAATCTATCCCTCCCCAATCCTTTTCCTCTGGTAACTATAAGTTTGTTCTCTAAGTGTGTGTGTCTGCTCTTTAAACTGCTGGGTTTAGGTGAGTCTTTGCTTATGCCCCTCAGCAATATCCCTTACCATGCAAATTGCTACTTCAGAGGTGTGGTTCATGGATATCATGTTTCCATCTTTACTACCTATTTCTATCTGGTCCTTTTATGTGCAGTAACTATCCAATCACCCCTCAAAAATTGCTCTATAAAAATAAAATGAAGTCCAGTTTTAAAATTGCTCTCTATATAGGTGTAGATTTGGTGTATCCATGGGAGGAGGTGAGATCAGGGTCTTCTAATGTCACCATCTTGGACCCTTCACCTCCCAATATTATAATTTAATATGTATTTGTTGATCCAGCTGTGATGGCTCAATATGCTCCAGCACAAATGAGTTCTGCTTGCCATAACTCTTTTCTCCTCTGAAACCTTCCTAGCCAAGAAGTCTCTTAGAGATGATTTAGTCCTACTCTTCTCCATCCTCCATTTTATGGATAGGTCACTAAAGGCCTAGAGAGGTATAGACTCATAGATAAGTCCAACAAGTCACCCTAGAGCTGGTCCTGGCATTCAGTTTAAGAGGGCTCTGGTTGAAGGTTCTGGCTCTATGAATACCTGAATATTTTAGTTTATCCTTTTTCTACTTGGCTGAAAATTTCTCAAAGAAGGAAGCTAACCCATTCTTCTTCTTCTGCCTGCCTCTACAGCTATGGGTGAACCAGGAGGATGGGGTAGAGGAAGGGCCCAGTGACGTTCAGAATGGGCACCTGGACCCCAACTCAGACTGCCTCTGTCTGGGCCGGCCACTCCAAAACCGGGACCAGATGCGGGCCAACGTCATCAATGAGATCATGAGCACCGAGCGTCATTACATCAAGCACCTAAAGGACATTTGTGAGGTAGGCCCAACTCTGATGGTCCATGTGAGGGCCCTTAGGATAAGATAGAGAACACTTCCATGAAGAAATGACAACCTTCCTGGGCTATACCTGTGACAGTCCCAAGGTGTTAGAAAAAGTAGCTGGACTGATCTAGACTCTGTTCAGTGGATGAAACTGCTCCCTTGGGATTACTCTCCCTCTGTTTACTTCTCCCCTTTTTGCTATCTATCTGTTTGTCTAACTTTCATATGCATATTCATATTCTCTCTCCCCCCCTCCCTCCCTTCCTCTGTCCCCTCGCTGGAATCTCTATCTGTATCCTCTTGGCTTCTGATCCAGTTGTTGGCACCCCATGTAAGGGCCTGACTTCATTATAGCACACAAACATTTCGGTAAGCCAGTAGTTTACAAACTTGAAAGTACACCAAGGTTCCTGTGCAAGCTTGTTAAACATGTCAGAGTTCTTATTTCTTGTTTTTTAAATTGGGGTGTAGTTGCCTCACAATGTTGTGTTAGTTTCTGCTGTATAACAAAGGGAACCAGCCACATGTATACATATATCCACATGTATACATATATCTCCTTCCTCTTGGAACTCTCTCCCAACCTCCCCTCATCCTTCCCATCTAGATCACCTCAGAGCACTGAGCTGAGCTCCCTGTAATGTATAGCAGTTTCTCACTAGCTATCTCTTTTACACATGATAATGTATTGGATTGGGCAAAAAGTTCATTTGAGTTTTTCTGTAAGGTATTAGGGGAAAACCTGAATGTACTCTTTGGCCAGTCTAATATGTATGCCAATCCCAATCTTCCATTTTATCCCACCCCTCTCCCTGCCCCGCTGCATGTCCACATGTCCTTTCTCTACATCTGTGTCTCTATTCCTGCCCTGCAAATAGGTTCATCTGTGCCATTTTTCTAGATTCCACATATATACAATGATATACCATATTTGTTTTATTCTTTCTGCCTTACTTCACTCTGTATGACAGACTCTAGGTTCATCCATGTCTCTACAAGAGATCCAACTTCATTCCTTTTTGACTGACTAATAGTCCATTGTATATATACACCACATCTTCTTTTCCATCCATCTGCCTTTGGACATTTAGGTTGCTTCCATGTCCTGGCTATTGTAAACAGTGCTACAATGAAGAATGGGGTGAATGTCTTTTTGAACTGTGGTTTCCTTATGGTATATGCCCAGTATGGAATTGCTGGGTCATATGGTGGTTCTGGGGCTTCCCTGGTAGCTCAGCTGATAAAGAATCTGCCTGCAATGCAGGAGACCCCAATTTGATTTCTAGGTTGGGTAATTCCCCTGGAGAAAGGATAGGCTACCCACTCCAGTATTCTTGGGCTTCCCTGGAGGCTCAGATGGTAAAGAAACCTCTTGCAATATGGAAGACCTGGGTGTGATCCCTGGTTTGGGAAGATCCCCTGGAGGAGGGCATGGCAATCCACTCTAGTATTCTTGCCTGGAGAATCCCCATGGACAGAGGAGCCTGGCAGGCTACAGTCTATGGGGTCATAAAGAGTCAGACATTACTGGGTGACTAATCACAGCACAGCACTGTGGTCCTGTTTTTATTTTTTAAGAAACCTCCATACTGTTCCTCTTAGTGACTGTAAAATCTTTTGCACAACAAAGAAATCCATAAACAAGATGAAAAGACAACCCTCAGTGTGGGAGAAAATATTTGCAAATAAAGCAACTGTCAAGGGAGTAACCTCCAAAGTACACAAATAGCTCATGCAGCTCAATAACAAAAAAACAACACAATCAAAAAATGGGTAGAAGACCTAAATAGGCATTTCTCTAAAGAAGATATGCAGATAGCCAAGAAGCACATGAAAAGATGCTCAATATTACTAATTATTAGAGATGCAAATCAAAACCACAATGATGTATTACCTTACACTGGTAGAATGGACATCATCAAAAAACCTACAAACGATAAATGCTGGAGAGAATATAGAGAAAAGGGAACCCTCTTGCATTGTTTGTGGGAACGTAAAGCCCTTGTTTCTGTAGTGCTGCATAGTAGAACTTTTTGCAGTGATGAACAAGTTGTATATCTGTACTCCCTATTACAGTAGCCACTGGTCAACCATTTGTGGCTGCTGAGCATTTGAGATGTGGCTAGTATGACTGAGAAATGGAATTGTAAATTTTATTTCATTTTAATTTAAATATCCACATGTAACTAATACCAACAACAACTGCATGTGAAGATATTAAGGCCAAGGACTTTGGGCCTTAACTTTCTTCACCTAAACTCCTTTTCTCACCCCGTCCAGGAAGGTTGAAGTTTATCTTCTTCCACTTCCTCAAAGCAATAATGTAGGATAGAAACAACAAGGGCTCTGTAGACATGGAGTGCTGGCTTTCACGTCTTAACTTAGTCACTAATTAACTTGTGGCCTTGAAGGTGCCCTTTACTCCTATAACCTTTGATTTTATGATTTCTCCAGTGAGTTTCATTTTCAGTTCAGTTCAGTTCACTCAGTCATGTCCAACTATTTGCAACCCCATGGATGCCAGGCTTTCTTGTCAGTCACCAACTCCTGGAGCTTGCTCAAACTCGTATTCATTGAGTCAGTGGTGCCATCCAACCATCTCATCGTGTCTTGTCCCCTTCTCTTCCTGCCTTCAATATTTCCCAGCATCAGGGTCTTTTCCAATGAGTCAGTTCTTCACATCAAGTGGCCAAAGTATTGGGGCTTCAGCAGGCATTAAAGAGAATGAAATAATGCCATTTGCAGCAACATGGATGGATCTATTTATTGTCATACTGAATGAAGTCAGACAGAGAAGGACAGCTATCATATGACATCATGATATTGTGGAGGCATGGGTCGACAGTGGCCTGACACAGGGCCAGGGGCACTGAATACAACAGTACTGGCATAAGCCCTTTTGAAGGAGGTTACCATTACACCATTCGATATCACAGTAATCCAAGTCTATGACCCAACCAGTAATGCTGAAGAAGCTGAAGTTGAACGGTTCTATGAAGACCTCCAAGACCTTTTAGAACTAACACCCAAAAAAGATGTCCTTTTCATTATAGGGGACTGGAATGCAAAAGTAGGAAGTCAAGAAACACCTGGAGTAACAGGCAAATTTGGCCTTGGAATACGGAATGAAGCTGGGCAAAGACTAAGAGAGTTTTGCCAAGAAAATGCACTGGTCATAAAAAACACCCTCTTCCAACAACACAAGAGAAGACTCTATACATGGACATCACCAGATGGTCAACACCGAAATCAGATTGATTATATTCTTTGCAGCCAAAGATGGAAAAGCTCTATACAGTCAGCAAAAACAACACCGGGAGCTGACTGTGGCTCAGATCATGAACTCCTTATTGCCAAATTCAGACTTGAATTGAAGAAAGTAGGGAAAACCACTAGACCATTCAGGTATGACCTAAATCAAATCCCTTATGATTATACAGTGGAAGTGAGAATAGATTTAAGGGCCTAGATCTGATAGATAGAGTGCCTGATGAACTGTGGAATGAGGTTCGTGACATTGTACAGGAGACAGGGATCAAGACCATCCCCATGGAAAAGAAATGCAAAAAAGCAAAATAGCTATCTGGGGAGGCCTTACAAATAGCTGTGAAAAGAAGAGAAGTGAAAAGCAAAGGAGAAAAGGAAAGATAGAAGCATTTGAATGCAGAGTTCCAAAGAATAGCAAGAAGAGATAAGAAAGCCTTCTTCAGCAATCAATGCAAAGAAATAGAGGAAAACAACAGAATGGGAAAGACTAGGGATCTCTTCAAGAAAATCAGAGATACCAAAGGAACATTTCATGCAAAGACGGGCTCGATAAAGGACAGAAATGGTATGGACATAACAGAAGTAGAAGATATTAAGAAGAGGTGGAAAGAATACACAGAAGAACTGTACAAAAAAGATCTTCATGACCCAGATAATCACGATGGTGTGATCACTCACCTAGAGCCAGAGATCCTGGAATGTGAAGTCAAGTGGGCTTTAGAAAGCATCACTACGAAGAAAGCTAGTGGAGGTGATAGAATTCCAGTTGAGCTATTCCAAATCCTGAAAGATGATGCTGTGAAAGTGCTGCACTCAATATGCCAGCAAATTTGGAAAACTCAGCAGTGGCCACAGGACTGGAAAAGATCAGTTTTCATTCCAATCCCAAGGAAAGGCAATGCCAAAAAATGCTCAAACTACCGCACAATTGCACTCATCTCACACGTAGTAAAGTAATGCTTAAAATTTTCCAAGCCAGGCTTCAGCAATACCTGAACCATGAAGTTCCTGATGCTCAAGCTGGTTTTAGAAAAGGCAGAGGAACCAGAGATCAAATTGCCAACATCTGCTGGATCATGGAAAAAGCAAGAGAGTTCCAGAAAAACATCTATTTCTGCTTTATTGACTATGCCAAAACCTTTGACTTTGTGGATCACAATAAACTATGGAAAATTCTGAAAGAGATGGGAATACCAGACCACCTGATCTGCCTCTTGAGAAATCTGTATGCAGGTCAGGAAGCAACACTTAGAACTGGACATGGAAGAACAGACTGGTTCCAAATAGGAAAAGGACTTCGTCAAGGCTGTACATTGTCACCCTGCTTATTTAACTTATATGCAGAGTATATCATGAGAAAAGCTGGACTGGAAGAAACACAAGCTGGAATCAAGATTGCCGGGAGAAATATCAATAACCTTAGATATGCAGATGACACCACCCTTATGGCAGAAAGTGAAGAGGTACTCAAAAGCCTCTTGATGAAAGTGAAAGTGGAGAGTGAAAAAGTTGGCTTAAAGCTCAACATTCAGAAAATGAAGATCATGGCATCTGGTCCCATCACTTCATGGGAAATAGATGCGGAAACAGTGGAAACAGTGTCAGACTTTATTTTGGGGGGCTCCAAAATCACTGCAGATGGTGATTGCAGCCATGAAATTAAATACACTTACTCCTTGGAAGGAAAGTTATGAACAACCTAGGTAGCATATTCAAAAGCAGAGACATTAGTTTGCCAACAAAGTTTCGTCTAGTCAAGGCTATGGTTTTTCCTGTGGTCGTGTATGGATGTGAGAGTTGGACTGTGAAGAAGGCTGAGCGCCGAAGAATTGATGCTTTTGAACTGTGGTGTTGGATAAGATTCTTGAGAGTCCCTTGGACTGCAAGGAGGTCCAACCAGTCCATTCTGAAGGAGATCAGCCCTGGGATTTCTTCGGAAGGAATGATGCTAAAGCTGAAACTCCAGTACTTTGACCACCTCATGCGAAGAGTTGACTCATTGGAAAAGACTCTTATGCAGGGAGGGATTGGGGGCTGGAGGAGAAGGGGACGACAGAGGATGAGATGGCTGGATGGCATCACTGACTTGATGGATGTGAGTCTGAGTGAACTCCGGGAGTTGGTGATGGACAGGGAGGCCTGGCGTGCTGCGATTCATGGGGTCTCAGAGTCGGACATGACTGAGCGACTTATCTGATCTGACCATTACACCTAACATAGGTTTGCTTCAGGGAATGCAGCCCCCATACTTAAAGTGAAAACTGGATTAAAGATTTATTGAGCACAACCCCGCACATCAGACAAAACCTAGATTCCCCAGAGCCAGTCTCTCCCATCAAAGAGCTTCCACAACCTCTTAGTCCTATCTGTCAGAGGTCAGACAGGATGAAAATGACAGTCACAGAAAACTAAACAAACTGATCACATGGATCATGGCCTTGTCTAATTCAGTGAAAATATGAGGCATGCTGTGTAGGGCCACCCAAGGTGGACGGGTCATGGTGGATATTTCTGTGAAAACATATTCCCCTGGAGGAGGGAATGACAAACCACTTTAGTATTCTTGTCTTGACAACCCATGAACAGTATGAAAAGGCAAAATTTTATGATACTGAAAGATAAACTCTCCAGGTCGATAGATGCCCAATATGCTACTGGAGAAGAGTGGAGAAATAGCTCTAGAAAGAGTAAAGAATGAACCAAAGTTAAAACAATGCACAATTGTGCATGTGACTGCTAATGGAAGTAAAGTCTGATGTTGTAAAGAACAAAAATGCATAGGAACCAGCAATCAAGGTAAATTTAAAGTGGTCAAACAGGAGACAGCAAGAGTGAACATAGACATTTTAGGAATCAGTGAACAAAAATGAACAGGAATGGGAAAATTTAATTCAGATGACCATTATATCTACTATCCTGGGCAAGAATCCCTTAGAAGAAATGGAGTAGCCCTCATAGTCAACAAAAGAGTCCAAAATGCAGTACTTGGGTGTGATCTGAAAAAAGACAGAATGAACTCTGTCCCCTTCCAAGGCAGACCATTCAATATCACAGTAATCCAAGTCTATGCCCAACCACTAATGCTGAAGAAGTTGAAGTTGAATGGTTCTATGATGACCTACAAGACCTTCTAGAACTAACACCACAAAAAGGATGTCCTTTTCATCATAAGGGACTTGAATGCAAAAGTAGGAAGTCAAGAGATACCCAGAGTAACAGGCAAGTGTGGCCTTAGAGAACAAAATGAAACAGGGCAAAGGCTAACAGAGTTTTGCCAAGAGAATGCACTGATCATAGCAAACACCCTCTTCCAACAACACAAGAGAGCACTCTATGTATAGGCATCACCAAACGGTCACTACTGTAATCAGATTGATTACATTCTTTTTAGCCGTGGTTGGAGAAACTCTATACAGTCAGCAAAAAGACCAGGAGGTGACTGTAGTTCAGATCATGAACTCCTCATTGCAAAATTCAGGTTTATATTGAAGAAAGTAGGGAAAACCACTAAGTATGACCTAAATCAAATCCCTTATGATTATACAGTTGAAGTAACGACTAGATTCAAGGGATTAGATCTGACAGACAGAGTGCCTGAAGAAGTATGGATGGAAGTTCATGACATCGTACAGAAGGCAGTGATCAAAACTATCCCCAAGAGAAAGAAATGCACAAAGGCAAAATTGTTGTCTGAGGGGGCCTTACAAATGGCTGAGAAAAGAATAGAAGCGAAATGCAAAGGAGAAAAGGAAGGATATATCCATCTGAATGCAGAGTTCCAAAGAATAGCAAGGAGAGATAAGAAAGCCTTCTTAAGTGATCAACGCAAAGAAACAGAGGAAAACACTAGAATGGAAAGACTAGAGATCTCTTCAAGAAAACTAGAGACACCAAGGGAACATTTCATGCAAAGATGGGCACGATAAAGGACAGAAACGGTATGGACCTAACAGAAACAGAAGATATTAAGAAGAGGTGGCAAGAATACACAAAAGAACTATAGAAAAAAGATTTAATTAACCAGATAACCACAATGGTGTGATTACTCACCTAGAGCCAGACATCCTGGAGTGTGAAGTCAAGTGGGCCTTAGCAAGCATCACTACAAACAAAGCTAGTGGAGGTGATAGAATTCCAGCTGAGCTATTTCAAATTCTGAAAGATTATGCCGTTAAAGTGCTGCATTCAATGTACCAACAAATTTGGAGAACTCAGCAGTGGCCACAGGACTGGAAGACGTCAGTTTTCATTCCAATCCCAAAGAAAGGAAATGCCAAAGAATGTTCAAACTATCATACAATTGCACTCATCTCACATGCTAGCAAAGTAATGCTCAAAATTCCCCAAGCTATGCTTCAACAGTAGGTGAACTGAGAACTTTCAGATGTTCAAGCTGGATTTAGAAAAGGCAGAGGAACCAGAGATCAAATTGTCAACATCTGTTGGATCGTCAAAAAAGCAAGAGAGTTCCAGAAAAATATCTACTTCTGCTTTATTGACTACACCAAAGCCTTTAACTGTGTGGATCACAACAATCTGTAGAAAATTCTTAAAGAAATGGAAATACCAAACCACTTTACCTGCCTCCTAAGAAATCTCTATGCAGGTCAAGAAGCAACAGTTAGATCAGGACATGGAACAATGGACTGGTTCCAAATTGGGAAAGGAGTATGTCAAGGCTGTATATTGTCACCCTGGTTATTTAACTTATATGCAGAGTACATCATGCGAACTGCTAGGCTGGATGAAGCACAAGCTGGAATCCAGATTGCTGGGGGATATATCAATAACCTCAGATATGCAGATGATACCACCCTTATGGCAGAAAGTGAAGAGGATCTAAAGAGCCTCTTGATGAAAGTGAAAGAGGAGAGTGAAAAAGCTGGCTTCATTTTACCAAACTCTTAAGTTCATTGAGGAAATTAAGTAAATCTAATATTATAAGTATTTGGGGAAATGTGGTTTTTCTTTCCTTCTTTCCCTTTTCTTCTGTTTGCCTATCCATCCATGCCTCTCTTTTATCTTTTTCTCTTCCTCCTGTCTTCTTACAAATGGTTAATTTTTTTTTAATTACCCTCTAGAATGTGTTAGTTAAATTGGGCATCAAACCACTGATATTCATTCAGCAAAAATTTAGTGGAGCTCTGCTCTTTGCCAGGCCTTGGACATATCTCCTACCCTCAAATTGTTCTGCCCTTGACCAACAGCATATGAATCACCTTGAGTTTTTAAGAAATTCAGAATCTTTAACTCTATTCCAGACATGAGTTCAAATCTGCATTTTAACTAGGTTAACATTTGACTTACAATACATATTAAAGTGTGTGGAGCACTGCTATAAAATGATAATTATCTTAAACTATTTACAATAGCCTGGATATGGAAGTTGCCTAAATGTCCATCATCAAGAGGAATGGATTAATAATTTTGTGGTACATATATACAATGGAATATTAATAAGCCATAAAAAATAACAAAATAATGCTATTTGTACCAACATGAATGGATCTAGGGATTGTCATACTGAGTGATGTAAGTTAAAGAGAAAGACAAATATATGATATTGCTTATATGTGGAATTCTAAAAAAGGCCATAAATGAACTTATCTATAGAACAGACAGTTACAGACATAGAAAAGAAACTTATGGTTTTTGAGCGGTAAGGAGGGGAGGGATAAATTAGAAGACTGGGACTGACCTCTGCACACTACTATATATAAAATAGGTAACTAATTAGGACCTACTGTATAGCATAGGGAACTGTACCCAATATTCTGGAATGGCCTATATAGGTGAAAGTGAAAGTGAAGTAAAGTGAAGTCACTCAGTCGTGTCTGACTCTTTGCGATCCCGTGGACTGTAGCCTACTAGGCTCCTCTGTCTGTGGGATTTTCAAGGCTAGAATGCTGGAGTGGGTTGCCATTTCCTTCTCCAGGGCATCTTCCCTACCCAGGGATCGAACCCACGTCTCCTGCATCGTAGGCAGACACTTTACCATCTGAGCCACCAGGGAAATGTTCGGCCTACATAGGAAAAGAATCCAAAAAAAGAGTCAGTATATGTTTACATATAATAGTCACCTTGCTGTATACCTGAGAATAGCACAACACTGTAAATCAAATATACCCCAATACAAATTTTTTAAAATGATAGCTGTCTTATAAGCTCTAATACAAGTTAGTACATTCTGTTCTTTACTAAGCAGCCAAGGGATAATATATCTAAGTCAGTTTATATCACTTCTCTGCTCAAAACCACTATGAGGTACCATTTCACACCAGTCAGAATCGCTGTGATCCAAAAATCTACAAGCAATAAATGCTGGAGAGGGTGTGGAGCAAAGGGAACCCTCTTACACTGCTGGTGGGAATGCAAACTAGTACAGCCACTATGGAGAACAGTGTGGAGATTCCTTAAAAAACTGGAAATAGAACTGCCTTATGATCCAGCAATCCCACTGCTGGGCATACACACTGAGGAAACCAGAAAGGAAAGAGACACATGTAACCCAAATGTTCATCGCAGCGCTGTTTATAATAGCCAGGACATGGAAGCAACCTAGATGTCCATCAGCAGATGAATGGATAAGAAAGCAGTGGTACATATACACAATGGAGTATTACTCAGCCATTAAAAAGAATACATTTGAATCAGTTCTAATGAGGTGGATGAAACTGGAGCCTATTATACAGAGTGAAGTAAGCCAGAAAGAAAAACACCAATACAGTACACTAACGCATATATATGGAATTTAGAAAGATGGTAACAATAACCCTGTGTACAAGATAGCAAAAGAGACACTGATGTATAGAACAGTCTTATGGACTCTGTGGAAGAGGGAGAGGGTGGGAAGATTTGGGAGAATGGCATTGAAACATGTATAATATCATGTATGAAACGAGTCGCCAGTCCAGGTTTGATGCACAATACTGGATGCTTGGGGCTAGTGCACTGGGATGACCCAGAGGGATGGTATGGGGAGGGAGGAGGGATGAGGGTTCAGGATGGGGAACACATGTATACCTGTGGCAGATTCATTTTGATATTTGGCAAAACTAATACAATTTGTAAAGTTTTAAAATAAAATAAAATTTAAAAAAATAATAATAACTGGAAAAAAAAAAAACTTTCCAGTGGCACACCTTTCCCTCCTGAATAGAAGACAAAGACAAAGTTCTCATTATTACTTACAAACCTGTGTGATCAACATTTCCTTACTTCTGTGACTTCATCTCTTGCTCCTTTCCCATGTGCTCTCACTATTTTAGCCACAATGGCCTACTGTTGTTCCTTAAAAAGGCCTGATATGCTCCCCACTCATAGCCTTTCCACTGGCTTTCCCTTCTGCCTAAAATAGTCCTACCTCAGTTCAGTTCAGTGCAGCCGCTCAGTCATGTCCGACTCTTCACAACCCCATAGACTGCAGCGCTCCAATCTTCCCTGTCCATCACAACTCCTGGAGCTTGCTCTGACTCGTCCATTGAGTTGGTGATGCCATTCAACTGTCTCATCCTCTGTCGTCCCATTCTCCTCCTGCCTTCAATGTTTCCCAGTATCAGGGTCTTTTCCAATGAGTCAGTTCTCATCAGGTGGCCATAGTATTGGAACTTCAGCTTCAGCATCAGTCCTTCCAATGAATATTCAGGACTGATTTCCTTTAGGATTGACTGGTTGGATCTGCTTGCAGTCCAAGGGACTCTCAAGAGTCTTCTCCAATACCACAGTTCAAAAGCATCAATTCTTTGGCACTCAGCTTTCTTTATGGTCCAACTCCCACATCCATACATGACTACTGGAAAAAGCATAGCTTTGACTAGATGGAACTTTGTCGGCAAAGTAATGTCTGCTTTTTAATATGCTCTCTATGTTTGTCATAGCTTTTCTTCCAAGGAGCAAGCGTCTTTTAATTTCATGGCTGCACACACCATCTGCAGTGATTTTGGAGCCCAAGAAAATAAAGTTGTTTCTCCATCTATTTCTCATTCTCCCCTACTATAAAGTAAATTGCATGAGGGACAGTTTTCTTCATTTATTTACTGATGCATACTCAGCACCTGGCACAGTAGTTGGCAGATGGTAGATGCTCAATAAGTATTTTTGAAAGTCAGATTTAATTACAAGTGCACATGTGTATGTACGCTTTGGCAAAGTACATTCACATCTTGACATTTCATTTTCATACAGGAAATAGGTTATTATTGTCATAACTATTTTTGAGGTCAGTAGACTGAATCTTTAAGAAACAAAATTACTTTCCTAGAGTTCTCAAATACTGGCCCAGTATAAATCTGTTAAGTCTTAGATGGATTTTATTCTCAACTTTCAAATATCTTGGCCTCTTTTCCCAAATTTCTTGGGCATGGGCTCAGGACAGCAATGCAAGAATTTATCTTTCCAAAAGATGGAGTGTCATTCCCTGCTTTGAGAAATTTCCCAGTCCAACTAACCTAACAAAGTTTTTTTTGGTGATATTTTAGTTCCATATCTCTTAATTATTCTTGGTGCTGAAGCTAATGGTTTAAATGGGAAATATCTCTTTGCCCCTGCAACCACAGATGTCAAAGGAACATTTAGCTAGAACAAAAGAAGGGTAGAGAAACCTGTGTCCAGCTGGGTCAGAAAAACAATATTTTAGCTCAGGGTTGTGTCACCTCTAAACCAAAAGCTATGAGGAACAATATGATTTATAAGAAAGAATACCAAAACCAGAATTGGGATTCCTAAGTTTACGTCCCACCTTAGTCACTAACTGACTGAGGAACCTCAGGTGAATCTTTTCCATCCTGGAACTTGTTCCCTAATTCTAAAATTAGCAGATTGGAAGAGTTGCTCTTTAAGTGCTGTCTGGATAGTACTTTCTCTGATTCTGTGAAATCTAGGTATGCTCTCACTAAAGAACACTGTGATAGTAATCCATGTTACTTCTGCCTTTTCTGCCATTTTCTCACTGATACCAATGGAGGCATGTCTTACTCATGCACAAATGTGTTAGCATGGTATCTACTCTTTCTGTAGGTTAAGGGAGATCTATAAATATTGTATTCAGTGTAGAAAAAAGTCACTATCAGAAAATAATCATTTTTTTGTATTTATTTATTCATTTATTAATTACTCCTGGAAGCAGAAAGTGCCTCACCATTTAAGTTACACTACAACCTAGATAGCATATTGAAAAGCAGAGACATTACTTTGCCAACAAAGGTCTGTCTATTCAAGGCTATGGTTTTTCCAGTAGTCATGTATGGATGTGAGGGTTGGACTGTGAAGAAAGCTTAGCGCCGAAGAATTGATGCTTTTGAACTGTGGTGTTAGAGAAGACTTTTGAGAGTCCCTTGGACTGCAAGGAGATCCAACCAGTCCATTCTAAAGGAGATTAGTCCTGAGTGTTCTTTGGAAGGAAGGATGCTAAAGCTGAAACTCCAGTACTTTGGCCACCTCATGTGAAGAGTTGACTCATTGGAAAAGACTCTGATGCTGGGAGGGATTGGGGGCAGGAGGAGAAGGGGACGACAGAGGATGAGATGGCTGGATGGCATCACTGACTCGATGGACGTGAGTCTGAGTGAACTCTGGGAGTTGGTGATGGACAGGGAAGGCTGGCGTGCTGCGATTCATGGGGTCACAAAGAGTCGGACACGAGTGAGAGACTGAACTGAACTGAACTGAACGCTCATTTTACAAATGTGGAAGTAGGAAATAGAGTTATTTTTATCAAAGTTATTCAGTGAGGCCAGTAAAAGAAAGTATATTTTTTAATGAGTTCTCTGAAAAGATGACATTCTTCTTTCTAAATTCAAACAGTGATATAAAAGAGAATTGGCTTAGTTCTAGGCCATCTTGACCAATGGCTTATGGTATTTACTCTTGTTTCAGAAATCATATTGTGATCAGGGAAACTGAGACACAGGTCAAACAAAGTTAAATACTCTCTGAGTAAGACAATCTCAGTCATTTGATACCTGTGAAATAAATTCTGTCCTCAAATGCCTCTAGAAAAGCTAGACTAGTTGTCCTTTGCCATTTGTATTAGTGTCTCATACACCATCAAGGAATTCTTCCTAGACCTGACAGAGTTTCTCATACTATAGCTTCAAGACATTTACATTTGATATGTTTAAGCCTGGAGTTTTCAAACTTCCTGACTTTTTCTTTCTGTTATTTGCCTATCCTGATTTATTCCCAATTGTCTTTATATCTTGGTGTATATGTAGAAAATAACACATTGTAATAAACAATAATATTTGTATAGCATACTAAACTAAAAAGATAAGGCAGCTCCTTGGCCTTTAGTGACCAGCCCAGGGTTTTCTGGATGCTCTAGGCCCTACCTATCCATACCACCTGGACACTCGAGGCCCTTTACCTATCCTCTGCCCATTTTCCTGTAGTTTCTCTCTTTTTTTTTTTTTTTTTTTTTGCTGATTTATAGGAGTTCCTGGTATATTCCAGATATTAATCCCTTGGCAGTTTTCCAAATTGCAAATCTTCTTCCTGTCATCCTCTTATTTTTTAATGGTTTCATTTAATCTGAAAAAAAAAGACTTCATGGACAAAAAAGTGAAAGAAGAAAAGCTCTAGAGATACAGCTGTGAACAGGGCAACCATGGTTATCATTCCCTAATAATATTGAAATTATTTTCAAGACATATATCAAGTCTCTTTTCAGGCTTCCAGGCAAAACAATATATGATATCTATAGCGAGTCAGAGTTGAATGAGGCCCTGTAAATCTTTTCTGATATATACATTTTATAGATAGAGTCACCGAGGTCCAGGTTTGCACAGCCCTTTCCCTAAAGGTTTTTTAAAACCATAGTTGATTCAGAGGTTCTTTGATTAATCTTATTTCCCACAAGTCTTTGGAATCTTCTCTGGAGGTCATGATTTTGATTTGTATCTCATATAAGGCACTGATTCTAGCTCACTGTATTAGATTTAGACTTTTAGATCAACCCTGAGGGTTTAGAAACAGTAAAATTAATAGTCAACCTTCTTTGCCTATTACCATGGCAATAGCAGGGCTAATTCATGCTGATTGTGATTGATTTGATAACTCCCACAGTACTGCCTTCACATTCATGCTCACTTTACTCCTAAGAAAGGTGAGGCTCTCAGAAACTACTTTTGTTCAGTTAGTTCACACCTGCTGCCACATCACCTTATTTTCTCTTACCATTCAGATGGAGCTAGAAGGTGTTCAAAGCATGCTTGACAGTAAGATCCATAGACCCCTTCTGCTCCCTTTGCCCTGTGACAAGCCTTCAGAGGTCCTCTGCAACTTCTGTTCTCTAGGACAAACAACCCTGGCATTCCACCATTATTCATGGTGTTGTTTTCAGGCCCCCCTCTGCCCTGTCTATTTCCTTCTGGCTCTGTATCCTTTTTTTCATGTTTCTCTGAAAACAGGGCTCAGAACTGAATGATGCTCCCCTGAAGTAGTGTGATTGCCTTTCTATTACTTCTCTCATTTCACCTTCTCAGTCTGTTTTCCCTTTATCCCTAAATTAAAATGGCATTAGGTTTCTTTTTTTTGAAAGTCATATTCCACTACCAACTCATCTTAAACTTATACGTCCTTAAAAATGAATAGATGAGAAGAAACAAAGATTGACTGACCCCTAATCAAAGTGCTGTTCATTGTTTTTGTGGAAAATTTGATAAAAGTCACTAAGTCAGCCAAAGAAGGTAGTGAAAAATAAAATCAAGACTCCAGAGAACTAGTCAACTCTCCTGGCCTTTGTCCCCTCAGAAGCCTAGGCAGTTGGGTGAAATAGGGCTAAGGATGACATTTAAGGGTTCTCTGGCTACTCCCATATCCTTATGTCCCTTTTTTAATTTCCTTCATAAGGACATGTGTGTGCCAAGTCGCTTCAGTCATGTCCGACTCTTTGTGACCCTATGGACCATAGCCCATCAAGCTCCTCTGTCCATGGGATTCTCCAGGCAAGAATACTGGAGTGGGTTGCCATGCCCTCCTCCAGGGGATCTTCCCAACTCAGGGATCGAACCCATGTTTCTTATGTCCCCTGCGCTGATAGACAGGTTCTTTACCTCTAGAGTCACCTGGGAAGCCCAATAAGAGCAGTTTCTATCTATTATTTTGGCAAGTCATGTGTCTTAAACACTAGGGCTGGAGAATTTAAGAAGACATTGGATTCTCCTCCTTTGCTTGATAATATTGTGTTCAAGGCAATCTTCTTGAGGCTGTATTTTCTTTGTATTCTCTGGCAAAGACTTTTTTCTTATTTTTAATCATAAAGACACAGTGACACCATTTTGTATTCTACTTCTTAACTTTATACCATAAACACATCTCCATGTTACAAGATAGCCTTTCTGACTTTAATGGCTGTGTGATATTCCATTAAGCTAAATGCACCATAATATATTTATTTATAATCTAGCATTAGCTTTAAAGAAAAACAGTTGACAGTACAGTCTAGGGCCCTACCATCCTATGGGTAGTTACATTTCTCCTAATATATAACCTTATATTCCCTTGTTACAGCACATTCCCTTTCTATATAATGTAATATAAAAAAAATGGTATCCTTGACAAAGATAATGAATAGCATATTGGGGGAGTTAGGAAGCCATTCTGACATCTCTGTCTCTTTTTTTTTCAGACCCCACTTTTTCCTTTTTCCCCCATTTCTGTTGTATTCCATACTCATGTTAAGATATAGCATCCTTGCTGCACTTTTAAGGATTTGATGGTAATTTGTCAGTTCCCTGAGATGTTGCAAATGGGAGCAGTAAACAAAACTATTAAGTATTTCATGAGCTGGCTTATCAGGGGATGAATGAGCTGTCCAGGCTGACTTCTTCTGTTTCCTGTCACTCACTAGTACTTACTACCAACTCAGAAGTGACATGCTAATGTAACATTGTTACCATTTTTTTCCAGTTATACTCACAAGCCAACTTTAGGGTGAAAAAGTGGGAGCAGAGGTGAGTCGGTCTTTGCCCCTTGCCTAATGTCAAGATGGAAAAGTTCCTGCCAGATGATATGCTCACTGATTTTCTTGCTCTACTGTAGCTAAGACACTTCCAAAGGTGTTAAGAGTGAAAAAGAGAGAGTAGGGAGAGAAGGGAGGAAAATAGAGATAAGGAAACTAGGAGTTACATATTAGGCAGAGAGGAACCTTCAGGAATTTATTACCTGTCTTCCTATTAGTGAAAGAAAGTTTTTGAGGGAAGCAGAATTTCGGAATCCACTTTAGTAAAGAGAGTGAAGCTAAAAGGATATTCTGGGAGTAGAAAGTGTCTTCCTCTTGGTCAGGAATTGTATATAAATGAATGTAGGACATCTTGAGCATAGTAGTCAGGGAGGGCATAAGCCATTAATTAAATAAATGTCAACACAGGCACAAACTATTAATTTGCAAATTGTTAAAAGACACTCATTAATGGCTGAATTGGAGGGTAAGAAGATAAAAGAGAAGTGAGATTTTGGTAGGAGTTGGTAAAGGGCATTGAAACCAGGGATGAGAATCTTCCTGGAGTAGCCTAGATGCCTTCATTGCAAACTGTGTTAGAGGAGACAAAATGGAGTTAGATAGGGCCAGAAGTGATAAGTCATTCACCATAATGCTCCTCATTAGGGGTTCAACGGATGTTATAAAAATCACATTTAGCTTTTAGATAAAAGCAAGTGGGCATAATTCATTCTCACCGGGCTTTTTACATGCTAATGATTTCTAATGAAGACCATTACTATTAGTTAAAAATGTACACTGGGAGGTTCAGAATGGAAAACTGTGTTTGTTTGTTTGTTTGTTTCCTTTGCCCTGACTTACAATGTGTTCTGAGTCTGATTGTGTTATCTCAGTTCTCTTATCAGACTAAGAATTTCTTTCATTGATTCGTTTTTCATCAGTGGCTAGCTGTATTAACTCATCCATTTATTCACAAATGTGTCCTAAACACTTACCCTGTTGAAAACACCATGCCTGGGCACCTGTGGGCTTGCTCACTAAGCTCATCCAAACAACCTCTCCTGACCAGCTACTCAGATGACTACAACATTCACTTTAAGAATGGTTTGGTTTTGTCTGTTCCTTTTTGGGAAGTTTTCCTACCAGAGCCTTTGGACTGGTCCTACAAGAAATAGACCATTAGAGTTGTGAATCAATTCAGCTAACCCAATAGCTACTAAAGCGAGTGAAATTATTTGTGCTTAACCAGATTCTAAGAAAGAGTCCTTTCACTTTTGGGGGTCCTTGTCATAGAGAATTGTGGACAAAGCTCTATGCTCTGGAATCTTTGCACTCTGGAGACCTTTCCTTAAGATCCAGCTTTCCTAATTATTCACTTATCGAGTGACTTCTTTCTTTAAACCCAATTTTCTTGTATGAAAAATAGAAATAATTATACCCTGTTTACATCATGGAACTGAAATAAGGCTCCCAAATGCTTAAGTGGTAAAACCCTCAAGGAATGAAGGGCATCCTCATCCTGGACTTTTACTTTGTCTGCAGGGCTACCTGAAGCAATGCCGGAAGAGAAGGGACATGTTCAGTGATGAGCAACTGAAGGTGATCTTTGGGAACATTGAAGACATCTACAGGTTTCAGATGGGCTTTGTAAGAGACCTGGAGAAACAGTACAACAATGATGACCCCCATCTCAGCGAGATAGGACCCTGCTTCCTGGAGCACGTAAGCATCTTCCCCTTTGGGGAGGGTTTTGAGAGACGTTTGGAATCCATGCAAGGAGTCTCTGAGCTATCTGGTCTGCTCAGCTGCTTTGTCCCACAGTAGTGGATGGATTCCTCTCTGACCTTGATGTTCACCCCCTTGCTACAGCATGAGAACTTGGAAAGATATGATGACTTGACCAAGGACTCTCTTTCTTTACTGTTCCCCTCTCTTTTTCTCCTCTTCCAGATAGTTACCAGTAGGATTTTTCTTCAACTTCTCTTTTTCGTTCCTATTGGGCTCAGTTCCCATGGGACCCAACATTTTGGGAGGGACTCTGAACATATTCACATATTCCAGGAGTCTGAGAAATAGGAAAGACTGTGGTCACCATGAAAGTGGACCCCTGCAAGGCATTTAGGGGAGAACACTATGGTAGGGGAAGTGACTTGTGTAGGAAAAAGGGCCACGTGACTTAAGAGAAAGGAACACTAGAAACAGGAAAGTGAGGATGCAAGTCATAAATATAATGACTGTCTCAGTAACTGGGTAAGTTCCTTACCTTCTTTGGGCTTTTTCACGTGGATTTAAGAAGGTTTCACTTTATACTTCTATGGTTCTCTAATGTCCTTTAGGATCTTATTCACAGGTAACCTAGTTTTGACAACTTTTCTCTCCCTTTTTATAAAGTACTTATTTTTAAAAAGATGACACATTCATGTGGTATAAAATTCAAATGACACATGGAAGTATGCAGCTGAAAGTAAGTCTTCTTACAAATTTTCCTACTTTGACTGTGGGAATTTCTGTTGAGGCGATAGCCTTAAGGCAACCCCTATGTTCAGTGATTTGCTGGAAATCCCAGGACTCAGCATATAGTCATACTCATGGTTATGATTTAATATAACTAAAGGATACAAAGCAAAATCACAAAAGGAAAAGGTATATAGGACAAAGTCTGAAGGAAACCAGGTATAAATTTTCAGAGTCCTCTCCCAGTGGAGTTACACAGGGTGTAATTAATTCCCTTTACAATGAGTTATGACAGCACATGTGAAATGTTGTCTACCAGGGAAAATTATTAAGGACTCAGTGCCCAAGATGTCTATGGGAGACTGGTCATGTAGGCACTCCATGTCTAGTGTGTACCAAAATTCCAGACTCACAGAAGGAAAGCAGGTCTTCAGCATAAACCACAATGTTCATACAAATAGTTTAGGCAGAGTGAGCCATTCTTGTCAGGGAATGGTGAGAACCCTCTTGAGATCCAAATTCCAAGATGCCAGCCAAGGGCCAACTTTTCAAGTAGGCCTTTTTAGGGATAGCAGTCTCAGGCCTAATAAGTTAAGTGCTTTTTTTTTTTTTTTTTTTTACAGCTTTAAACTGATTCAGTCATTCCATAAAACACCTGGGTAGTATTTACCAAAGTTAAGCATGTTTACTACTTACTGGTTTCATTTGTGGGAATATATCCCAGAGAAATTCTCAGAGGTCCATGAGAAAGGGAACATTTACAAGGCTGTTGATAACATGGCAGTGTTATGTCATTGAGTGCAGTTAGATGCAGCTTAGGTATTTATCACCAGGGCATGGATGTGAAACATATGGGGAATGCTTACTCTGGGTTAATATGTAGTAAGAAATAACAAGACTAGATGTGTGTACCCAATAGAAATGTGTGTGAATATCATAAATATAATATTGAGTTGGGAAAGTAGAATGTGGAATACTGACTCTCAATGAGAGTCTACCCTGTGCCTTGTAGAGTGCTTAACAAAATATCTATTAAGCATTTTCTATCTACTGGAGGTCAGTAGCAACGCTTTCAGTTGTGACAACTGAAAATGTCTCCAGATGTTGTCAAATGAACCACTAATCTATTGAAATGATCTTATGCTTTTACCCTGTAATGTTAACATGGTGATTTAAATTAAATAATTTTCATATCTTAAATGAGCATTGCATTGCTGGGGTAAATGCTAGCTAATCGTGGTGTATTATCCTTCTTTAATAATGCTGCAGTTCATGGGATTGCAGTCCATAATAATGCTGCAGTCCATTTAATGCTGCAGTCCATTGGATTGCAAAGAGTTGGACATGACTGAGAGACTGAACTGAACTTAACTGATCCTTCTTTATGCATTAATTCACATTTTTAAAAGTATTAGATTGTTTTCTCTTTACAGTTCTAAGGTTTCTTTTTTTTAGGATTTCATTTTTTATCATCTTTGTTTAGGTATAATTTACAAGCAATAAGATTCACCAAATGTTTAATTCGATGGGTTTTAACAAATGCATGTAGTTGTGTCAGTTCAGTTCAGTTCAGTTCATTTCAGTCGCTCAGTCATGTCCGACTCTTTGCAACCCCATGAATTGCAGCACGCCAGGCCTCCCTGTCCATCACCAACTCCCGGAGTTCACTCAAACTCACTTCCATCGAGTCAGTGATGCCATCCAGCCATCTCATCCTCTGTCGTCCCCTTCTCCTCCTGCCCCCAATCCCTCCCAGCATCAGAGTCTTTTCCAAAGAGTCAACTCTTCACATGAGGTGGCCAAAGTTCTGGAGTTTCAGCTTTAGCATCCTTCCTTCCAAAGAACACCCAGGACTGATCTCCTTTAGAATGGACTGGTTGGATCTCCTTGCAGTCCAAGGGAATCTCAAGAGTCTTCTGCAACACCACAGTTCAAAGCATCAATTCTTTGGCGCTCAGCTTTCTTCACAGTCCAACTCTCACATCCATACATGACTACTGGAAAAACCATAGCCTTGACTAGACAGACCTTTGTTGGCAAAGTAATGTTTCTGCTTTTGAATATGCTATCTAGGTTGGTCACAACTTCCAAGGAGTAAGCGTCTTTTAATTTCATGGCTGCAATCACCATCTACCACCATAATCAAGATTATGGAACATTTCTATCATTTCATCAGGTTCTAATGTTTTTCCTTTGTTATCAAACTTTGCTTCCACTCTGGCTCTTGGCAAACATTGATCTGCTTTTTGTTACTATAATTTTGCTTTTTCTAGAATTTCATATAAATGGAATCATACCATAATGATATTTTATGTTGTATTCCTTTAACTTAATTTCTTTGATATCCATCCATATTCGTGCATGTATTAGTAGTTTTTTTTTTTTTTTTTTTATTGTTTAGTGATATTCTCTTGTGTGGATATGCCACTCATTCACTAGTTCATTCCAGGACATCTGGGTGGTTTATTAGGTTACTTCCATGTTTGGAATTACTGGGTTGCATTGTAGGTGCTTATTTAATTTTATAAGATACTGCCAAACTGTTTTCCAAAGTTGCTCTTTCATTTTGCATTCTCACTCTAATCTATAAGAGTTGTAGTTGTTCTGCATGGTTGTCAGCACTTGATATTATCAGTATTTTTAATTTTAGCCATTCTAATATGTATGTAGTGGCATTTTATTGTAGTTTATTTTTACATTTGCTAATGATATTGAGCATTTTTAAATGTTCTTATTTACCATCTGTATAAAATCTCTGATGAAGCATCCTTGTCTTTTGTCCTTGTTTACTAAGTGAGTTGTCTGTTTTCATATTATTTAGTTTCAAGAGTTATTTCTTATTGTGTTTGCAAGTCCTTGGTCATATATGTGATTTTCAAAGGTTTTCTCAGTCTTTGGCTTAGTTTTTCATCTTCTTAGCATTGTCTTTGAAAAGGCATAAAACTTTAATTTTGTCAATTCAGTTAATCATTTTTTCATGGTTCATGTTTTCTGCTTCTTATTTAAGAGATCTTTGCCTAATACAAAGTCACGAAGTTTTTATCCTGTTTTCTTATAGATATTATGTAGCTTTAATATTTATATTTAGGTCTAAGATCATTTTTGAGGTAACTTTTAATATACAATGTGACAAAAGGATCAAGGTAAATTTGTTAATTTGTTTCCATATGGATATTCGGACATTCCAGCACTTTTGTTGAGAAAGCTTGTTAATTTCCCCATTGAATTACCTGGCATCTTTGTCAGAAATCAGTTGATCATATATGTGTAGTTCTATCTTTAAGAAGACTATTCTGTTCCAGGGATCTATATGACTATTTATATAGTAATGCCACACTATGTTTTCTTGTTGTTTTAATTGAGATATAATTCTCATATAGCATTATATCAGTTTCAGGTGTACAGAATAATAATTTAATATTTCTATATGTTATGAAATGATTGCCACAATAAATCTAGTTAACATCCATCACCATACATAGCTACAACTTTTTTCTCACATCATCTTGAATAATCTAGCTTCATAGCAGGTCTTGAGAGCAGGTAATCTCCTTTGTATTCACTTTTTTTTTTTAAATAATTTTATTTTAGATGATTTTTTGATTTATTTTTTATTGAAGGATAATTGCTACAGAACTTTGCTGTTTTCTGTCAAACTTCAACATGAATCAGCCATGTGAATGAGTGAAGTGGCTCAGTCGTGTCCGACTCTTTGCAACCCATGGACTGTAGCCTAACCAGGTTCCTCCATCCATGGGATTTTCCAGGCAAGAATACTAGAGTGGGTTGCCATTTCCTTCTCGAGGAGATCTTCCCAACCCAGGGATTGAACCCAGATCTCCCGCATAGTAGGCAGATGCTTTACCGTCTGAGCCACCAGGGAAAATCCGTATATACCCTCCCTTTTGAACCTCCCTCCCATCTCCCTCCCCATCACACCCCTCTAGGTATTTCTATATATATATTTATCTTATCACAATAAGAATTTTGTTCTTTTTATTGTATCTATATGAGATGAGGGAAGTTAAATAAACATTGTGATTATCATTTCATAATATATGTAAAGCAAGCCATCTTGCTGTACACCTTAAACTTATACAGTGATGTATATCAGTTATTTCTGGATAAAACTAGGGGGAAAAGAATCAGCTTGCTTAGATCTATGAAAAACATGCCAACTAAAAAGAACTCTTCAGGCAATTTGATTAGAACAAACACCCTCTTCCAACAACAAAAGATAAGACTCTACACATGGACATCACCAGATGGTCAACACCGAAATCAGATTGATTATATTCTTTGCAGCCAAAGATGGAGAAGCTCTATACAGTCAGCAAAAACAAGACCAGGAGCTGACTGTGGCTCAGATCATGAATTCCTTATTGCCAAATTCAGACTTAAATTGAAGAAAGTAGGGAAAACCACTAGACCATTCAGGTATGACCTAAATCAAATCCCTTATGATTATACAGTGGAAGTGAGAAATAGATTTAAGGGCCTAGATCTGATAGATAGAGTGCCTGATGAACTATGGAATGAGGTTCGTGACATTGTACAGGAGACAGGGATCAAGACTATCCCCATAGAAAAGAAATGCAAAATCAAAATGGCTGTCTGAGGAGGCCTTACAAATAGCTGTGAAAAGAAGAGAAGCAAAAAGCAAAGGAGAAAAGGAAAGATATAAGCATCTGAATGTAGAGTTCCAAAGAATAGCAAGAAGAGATAAGAAAGCCTTCTTCAGCAATCAATGCAAAGAAATAGAGGAAAACAACAGAATGGGAAAGACTAGAGATCACTTCAAGAAAATTAGAGATACCAAAGGAACATTTCATGCAAAGATGGGCTCGATAAAGGACAGAAATAGTATGGACTGAACAGAAGCAGAAGATATTAAGAAGAGGTGGCAAGAATACACAGAAGAACTGTACAAAAAAGATCTTCATGACCCAGATAATCACGATGGTGTGATCACTGACCTAGAGCCAGACATCCTGGAATGTGAAGTCAAGTGGGCCTTAGAAAGCATCACTATGAAGAAAGCTAGTGGAGGTGATAGAATTCCATTTGAGCTATTCCAAATCCTGAAAGATGATGCTGTGAAAATGCTGCACTCAATATGCCAGCAAATTTGGAAAACTCAGCAGTGGCCACAGGACTGGAAAAGGTCAGTTTTCATTCCAATCCCAAGGAAAGGCAATGCCAAAGAATACTCAAACTACCACACAATTGCACTCATCTCACATCCTAGTAAAGTAATGCTCAAAATTCTCCAGGCCAGGCTTCAGCAATATGTGAACCATGAACTTCCAGATGTTCAAGCTGGTTTTAGAAAAGGCAGAGGAACCAGAGATCAAATTGCCAACATCCGCTGGATCATGGAAAAAGCAAGAGAGTTCCAGAAAAACATCTATTTCTGCTTTATTGACTATGCCAAAGCCTTTGACTGTGTGGATCACAATAAACTGTGGAAAATTCTGAAAGAGATGGGAATGCCAGACCACCTGATCTGCCTCTTGAGAAATCTGTATGCAGGTCAGGAAGCAACAGTTAGAACTGGACATGGAAGAACAGACTGGTTCCAAATAGGAAAAGGAGTACGTCAAGGCTGTATATTGTCACCCTGTTTATTTAACTTATATGCAGAGTACATCATGAGAAATGCTGGACTGGAAGAAACACAAGCTGGAATCAAGATTGCCGGGAGAAATATCAATAACCTCAGATATGCAGATGACACCACCCTTATGGCAGAAAATGAAGGGGAACTCAAAAGCCTCTTGATGAAAGTGAAAGTGGAGAGTGAAAAAGTTGGCTTAAAGCTCAACATTCAGAAAATGAAGGTCATGGCATCTGGTCCCATCACTTCATGGGAAATAGATGGGGAAACAGTGGAAACAGTGGCTGACTTCATTTTTCTGGGCTCCAAAACCACTGCAGATGGAGACTGCAGCCATGAAATTAAAAGATGCTTACTCCTCAGAAGGAAAGTTATGAACAACCTAGATAGCATATTCAAAAGCAGACATTACTTTGCCAACAAAGGTTCGTCTAGTCAAGGCTATGGTTTTTCCTGTGGTCATGTACGGATGTGAGAGTTGGACTGTGAAGAAGGCTGAGTGCCGAAGAATTGATGCTTTTGAACTGTGGTGTTGGAGAAAACTCTTGAGAGTCCCTTGGACTGCAAGGAGATCCAACCAGTCCATTCTGAAGGAGATCAGCCCTGGGATTTCTTTGGAAGGAATGATGCTAAAGCTGAAACTCCAGTACTTTGGCCAGCTCATGCGAAGAGTTGACTCTTTGGAAAAGACTCTGATGCTGAGAGGAATTGGGAGCAAGAGGAGAAGGGGACGACAGACGATGAGATGGCTGGATGGCATCACTGACTCGATGGACATGAGTCTTAGTGAACTCCGGGAGTTGGTGATGGACAGGGAGGCCTGGCGTGCTGCGATTCATGGGGTCGCAAAGAGTCGGACCTGACTGGGTGACTGATCTTATTGTTTATAGTTTTCGTTTGTATAGTTCTTGATCTTATTTATAAAAATTTATTTCCAAGTAATTAATTTTTTGCTGCTTTATAATTTGCATTTTTATTTCAATTTCCTGTAGTTTGTTATTATGGTATAGAAATACAATTGTTTTTTTTTAATTTAATTTAATTTTTAAACTTTACATAATTGTATTAGTTTTGCCAAATATCAAAATGAATCAGCCACAGGTATACCTGTGTTCCCATCCTGAACCCTCCTCCCTCCTCCCTCCCCACACCATCCCTCTGGGTCGTCCCAGTGCACTAGCCCCAAGCATCCAGTATCGTGCATCAAACCTGGACTGGCAACTCGTTTCTTACATGATATTTTACATGTTTCAATGTCATTCTCCCAAATCTTCCTACCCTCTCCCTCTCCCACAGAGTCCATAAGACTGTTCTATACATCAGTGTCTCTTTTGCTGTCTCGTACACTGGGTTATTGTTACCATCTTTCTAAATTCCATATATATGCTTTAGTATACTGTATTGGTGTTTTTCCTTCTGGCTTACTTCACTCTGTATAATAGGCTCCAGTTTCATCCACCTCATTAGAACGGATTCAAATGTATTCTTTTTAATGGCTGAGTAATACTCCATTGTGCATATGTACCACTGCTTTCTTATCCATTCATCTGCTGATGGACATCTAGGTTGCTTCCATGTCCTGGCTATTATAAACAGTGCTGCGATGAACATTGGGGTACACATGTCTCTTTCCCTTCTGGTTTCCTCAGTGTGTATGGTTTTTTATACAGCTGTCCCCCAGTATTGCAGGGATTTGGTTCCAGGACACCTAGCAGATTGAGGTTTGATTTGTGAACCAAGATATAGTCTATCCTGGAGAATGTTCCATGTGCACTTGAGAAGAAGATATATTCTTCTTCATTTGGATGAAATGTCCTGAAGATACCAATGAGATCCATCTCATCTAATGTATCATTTAGGAGTTGTGTTTTCTTATTAATTTTCTGTTTTGATCATCTGTCCATTGGTTTGAGTAGGTTGTTAAAGTCTCCTCCTATTATTGTGTTACTGTCAATTTCTCCTTTTATGTCTGTTATTGTTTGTCTTATGTTTTGAGGTGCTCCTATGTTGGGTGCATAGATATGTACAATTGTTATGTCTTCCTCTTGCACTGACCCCTTGGTCATTGTCTAGTAGTCTTCCTTATCTCTTGTAATGTCCTTTATTTTAAGGTCTATTTTGTCTGATATGAGGATTGCTATTCCAGCTTTCTTTTGCTTCCCATTTGCATGGAATATATTTTCCCATCCTCTTACTTTCAATCTATATGTGTTTTGAGGTCTGAAGTGGGTTTCTTGTAGACAGCATATATATGGGTCTTGGTTTTGTATCCATTCAGCCAGTCTGTGTCTTTTGGTTGGAGCATTTAATCCATTTACTTTTAAAGTAATTATAGATATATTTGTCCCTATTGCCATTTTCTAATCATTTGTAGTTGATTTTTTAGATCTTTTTTCTTCTGTTGTGTTTCTTCATTATATAAGTCCCTTTAACATTTGTTGTAAAGCTGTTTGCTGGTACTGAATTCTCTTAACTTTTGCTTGTCTTAAAAGCTTTTGATTTCTCCATCAATTTTGAATGAGATCCTTGTTGGGTACAGTAATCTTGGTTGCAGATTTTTCCCTTTCAGTCCTTTAAATATATCCTGCCATTCCCTTCTGGCCTGCAGAGATTCTGCTGAAAGATCAGCTGTTAAGCATATGGGGTTTCCCTTGTATGTTACTTGTTGCTTCTCCCTTGCTGCTTTTAATATTCTTTCTTTGTGTTTCATCTTTGTTAGTTTGATTAGTATGTGTCCTGGCGTGTTTCTCCTTGGGTTTATCCTGTATGGGACTCTTTGTGCCTGTTAGATTTGATTGGCTATTTCCTTTTCCATGTTGGGGAAATTTTCAACTATAATCTCTTCAGAAGTTTTCTCATATCCTTTCTTTTTCTCTTCTTATTCTTCTGGGACCCCTATAGTTCAAATGTTGCTCATTTGATATGGTCCCATAGCTTTCTTAGACTGTCCTCAGCTCTTTTCATTCTTTTTACTTTATTCTGCTCTTCAGAAGTTATTTTCACCGTTTTATCTTCCAGCTCACTGATTCATTATTCTGAATCAGGTATTCTTCTACTGGTTTCTTCTAGAGTATTTCTAATTTCAGTAATTGTGTTGTTTGTCTCTGTATGTTTATTCTTTAATTCCTCTAGGTCTTTGTTAATTGATTCTTGCATTTTGTCCATTTTGTTTTCAAGGTTTTTGATCATCTTTACTATCATTATTTTGAATTATTTTTCAGGTAATTTTCATATTTCCTCTTCATTTATTTGGACTTCTGTGTTTCTAATTTGTTATTTCATTTATGCAGTATTTCTCTGCCTTTTCTTTTCTTTCTTTTTTTTTTAAGTTATTGTGTTTGGGGTCTCCTTTTCCCAGGCTTCAAGGAAAGTTGAATTCTTTCCTTGAAGAATGTTGAATTTTTTCTTTCTTTTGGTTTCTGCCCTCCTAAGGTTGGTCCATTGCTTTGTGTGAGCTTTCTATAGGGTGAGATTTCTGGTCAGTTTTTGTTTGTTTGTTTGTTTTTCCTCTTCTTGGCAAGGCTGAGTGAGGTGGTACTCCTGTATGCTGATGATTTGGTTTGTATTTTTATTTTGTTTGCTATTTAGACCAGGCGTCCTGCAAAGGTGCTACTGGTAATTGGGTGATGCCAGGTGATATAGTCAAGTGGTTTCCTTTGTGGGAGTTCTCACTATTTGATATTCCTAGGGTTAGTGTTCTTGCCTGGAGAATCCCAGGGACAGGGGAGACTGGTGGGCTTCCGTCTATGGGGTCGCACAGAGTCGGACACGACTGAAGCAACTTAGCAGCAGCAGCAGGGTTAGTTCTCTGGTACTCTAGGGTCTTGGAGTCAATGCTCCCAGTCCAAAGTCTCAGGGTTTGATCTCTCGTCAGAAATGAAGACTCCACAAGTGGTTTATTATGCCATTAAGTGAGAGTAAAACAAATATTCAAAAACAAGAAACTAAAGATGAACCCCAGAGAAATGGCAGTTACAAAATCAGGTACGTAGTAATTCAAATAATGGAATATATACATATACATATACACCCATGAGCAAAATGAAAATAGTCCAACAAAAATAAAGTACAGTAGACTGATCCAGAGAACAAAGGAAATCAAAAATTATATTTAGCAGTTAAGAATAAAACTAACAAGCACAAACTGGTAAACAAAACTAATGCAAGGTGCCAGGTAGGGAATAAAGCAATGAAAATAAAACTAACAAATATGTTGAGAGGAAAGGGAAGAAAGAAAGAGGGGGGCGGTCCTAAGATGGTGGAGGAATAGGATGGGGAGACAACTTTCTCCCCCACAAATTCATTGAAAGATCATTTGAACGCTGAACAAATTCCACAAAATAACTTCTGAACACTGGCAGAGGACACCAGGCATCCAGAAATGCAGCCCATTATCTTCAAAAGGAGGTAGGACAAAATATAAAAGATAAAAAGAGAGACAAAAGAGTTAGGGATGGAGACCCATCCTGAGGAGGGAGATGTGAAAGAGTAGAAGTTTCCAAACACCAGGAAACCCTCTCACCAGTGGGTCTATGGGGAGTTTTGGAATCTCAGAGGGCAACATAACTGGGAGGAAAAAATAAATAAAGCCCACAGATTATGCGCCTAACTGCAACTTCCAGCAGAGAAGTAGCCCAGACCAGCGAATTCGCCACCAGCAAGCGGGGACTGAACAGGGAGGTGTGGGCTGCATTGCTTAGGGTAAGGACCTGGCCTGAATGCCCTGAGGATAATCTGAGGGAGCTAAGGTGAGATAGCAACCCAAACTGTGAGACAGCGAGAGAGAGAGAGAGAGAGAGAGAGAGAGAGAGAGAGAGAACTTTCCCATGAAAAGCTCTAACCTAAAGCACTGCCAGACCTGCTCACAGAATAAAGGACTGAGCAAATACCAGAGGAGAGCTAGCCACCTGTGGACCGGCCCATCCCCTGCCAGAAGCAGAGAGGCAGGCCAGTGACAGCCAGAGCTGGAAAGGGGCAATCTCGGCCCCAGAGACGGCATCCTCTACCAATCTGCAAGCAGGCTAGCAGTTGGTAACAAAGTCTTCCTGGGATCCTGGATGGTTGCCATTCACCAGGAGGGTTGCAGTCAGAGATCAGCTCCCCAGAAGAGACACACGGCACACCTGAGATGGCTCTCCCACTGTGCACCCAGGAAATCGAGGGGCTGGGACTGGTGAGGCGATAAGATGCACCACACTCCTGGGGAGAGTGCACTCACCAAACAACTGGTTGCCTGAGCTGCTCTGACCTGGGAAGGGCACAAAACACAGGCCCAACCGATTCTGTGCCTTTGTGGAGTATCACAGAACCTGAGCCTGTGCGGCTTAGACCTTGGAAGTGCATGCAACCCAGGGCCTGCTTTTGACAGTTCCCCTGCAGAGCAACCTGGGCCTGAGCAGTGTAGACCAGGAAAGCACACACACTGTGAGTGGGCTCAAACCCACTGTGGCCCAGACACTGCAAGCACTCCCCATACACGCCAGTGATATTTGTGTGCATTGTTCCTCCCTCCCTACAGCACAACTGAACAAGTAAGCCTAAATAAGTGACCACATTCGCCCCCTGTGTCAGGGCAGAAAGTAGACACTGAAGAGAGTTGCAAATAGAAGAAGCCAAGATAAACAGAGGGAACCGCTTTGGAAGTGATAATTGCAACAGATTAAAACCCTGTAGTTAGCACAGACTACATTGGAAGGGGCCTATAGACCTTGAGAAGAAGTATAAGCTGGAGCAAGGAACTATCTGAAACTGAACTGACCCCACACTGCCCACAACAGCTCCAGAAAAATTCCTAGATATATTTTACTATTATCATTTTTTAATTTTTTCATTTTAAGTCCTTTATTACTCCTTTAATTTTCATAGTTATAATCTATTATCTTGCAAAAAAGACCTTATTTTTAAAGCAAATTTCATATATATTTTTAATAATTTTTGAGATTTTTTTTTTAATATTGTATTTTTGAGAGTCTAATGTCTACTCTAGATTTTTAATCTTTGGCTTTTGTATTTGTTATCAATTTTGTACCTTTAAGAATCCAATCTTCAGTACCCATTTTTACTTAGGAGTGTGATTACTGACTTGATTGCCCTCTCCCCCTTTTGACTCTCTTTTTTCTCCTCCAGGTCACCTCTATCTCCTCCCTCCCCTTTCTCTTCTCTACTCAATTCTGTGAATCTCTTTCAGTATTCCAGGCTGTGGAGAACAGTTAGGGAACTGATTACTGGCTAGATCCGTCTCTCTCCTTTTGACTTGCCCTCTTCTCCTCCTGGTTACCTTTATCACCTTCCTCCCTCTTCTGTTCTCCATGTAACTCTGTAAACCTCTGTGGGTGTCCCCCAGTGTGGAGAATCTTTTTTCCATTAACCTAGATGTTTTACCATCAGTGCAGTATAGATGGAGAAGTCTTGAGGCTACTGTAAGAATAAGACTGAAAACCAGAGGCAGGAGGCTTAAATCCAAAACTTGAGAACACCAAAAAACTCCTGGCTCCAGAGAACATTAAGCAAAAAGAGCTCATCCAAAAACCTCCATACCCGAACTGAAACCAAGGTCCACCCAAGTGTGAACAAATTCCAGAACAAGACATACCACACTAATTCTCCAGCAACACAAGAATATAGCCCTAGGATTAATATACAAGCTGTCCAAAGTCACACCAAACACATAGACCTCAAAATTCACTACTGGACACTTAATTGCACTCCAGAGAGAAGAGATACAGCTCCACACACCAGAACACCGACTCAAGCTTCCCTAACCAGGAAACCTTGACAAGCCACTTGTCCAACCTCACCCACAGGAAGGAACCTCTATAACAAAGAGGAACCACAAACTTGCAGCATACACAAGGGCCACCCCAAACACAGCAGTCTAAACAAGATGAAAAGGCAGAGAAATATTCAGCAGGTAAAGGAACATGATAAATGCCCACCACACCAAACAAAAGAGGAGGAGATAGGGAGTCTACTGAAAAAGAGTTCACAATAATGATAGTAAAAATGATACAAAATCTTGAACACAAAATGGAGTTACAGATAAATAGTCTGGAGGCAAGGATTGAGAAGATGCAAAAAATGTTTACCAAGGACCTAGAAAAAATAAAAAAGAGTCAATCAATAATTAATAATGCAATAAATGAGATCAAAAACAATCTCGAGGGAACCAACAGTGGAATAACTGAGGCAGAAGATAGGATAAGTGAGGTGGAAGATACAATGATGGAAATAAATGAAGTAGAGGGGGGAAAAGAATTAAAGGAAATGAGGACAACCTCAGAGACCTCTGGGACAATGTCAAATGCCCCAACATTTGAATCATATGAGTCCCAGAAGAAGAAGACAAAAAGAAAGTCCATGAAAAAATATTTGAGGAGATAATAGTTGAAAACTTCCCTAAAATGGGGAAGGAAATAGCCACCCAAGTCCAAGAAACCCAGAGAATCCCAAACAGGATAAACCCAAGGTGAAACACTGAAGACACATATTAATCAAATTAACAAAGATCAAACACAAAGAACAAATATTAAAAGCAGCAAGGGAAAAACAACAAATAACACACAAGAGGATTCCCATAAGGATAACAATTGATCTTTCAATACAAACTCTTCAGGCCAGAAGGGATTGCAAGACATACCTAAAGTGATGAAAGAAAAAAACCTACAGCCCAGATTACTGTACCCAGCAAGGATCTCATTCAAATATGAAGGAGAGATCAAAAGCTTTACAGATAAGCAAAAGCTGAGGGAATTCAGCACCACCAAACCAGCTCTCCAACAAATGCTAAAGGATCTTCTCTAGACAGGAAAAGAAGAAGTAAAACTCTCACTGTTTGCAGATGACATGATCCTCTACATTGAAAACCCTAAAGACACCACCAGAAAATTACTAGAGCTAATCAATGAATATAGTAAATGTGCAGGATATAAAATTAACACACAGAAATCCATACCATTCCTATACACTAACAATGAGAAAAGAGAAATTAAAGAAACAATTCCATTCACCATTGCAACAAAAAGAATAAAATACTTAGGAATAAACCTACCTAAATAAACAAAATACCTATATATAGAAAACTATAAAACACTGATGAAAGAAATCAAAGATGATACAAATAGACAGAGAAATATACCATGTTCATGGATTGGAAGAATCAATACAGTGAAAACGAGTATACCACCGAAAGCAATCTATAGATTCAATACAATCCCTATCAAGCTACCAGTGGTATTTTTCAGAGAACTAGAACAAATAATTTCACAATTTGTATGGAAATACAAAAAACCTAAAATAGTCAAAGCAATCTTGAGAAAGAAGAATGGAACTGGAGGAATCAACCTGCCTGACATCAGACTATACACAAAGCTACTGTCATCAAGATGGTATGGTACTGGCACAAAGACAGAAATATAAATCAGTGGTACAAAATAGAAAGCCCAGAGATAAATCCATGCACCTATGGACACCTTATATTTGACAAAGGAGGCAAGAATATACAATGGAGAAAAAGACAGTCTCTTTAACAAGTGGTGCTGGGAAAACTGGTCAATCACTTGTAAAAGAATGAAACTAGAACACTTTCTAACACCATACACAAAAATAAACTCAAAATGAATTAAAGATCTCAATGTAAGACCAGAGACTATAAAACTCCTAGAGGAAAACATAGGCAAAACACTCTCTGACATAAATCACAGCAAGATCCTCTATGAGCCGTCTCCCAGAGTTATGGAAATAAAAGCAAAAATAAACAAATGGGACCTAACTAAACTTAAAAGCTTTTGCACAATGAAGGAAACTATAAGCAAGGTGAAAAGACAGCTTTAAGAATGGGAGAAAATAATAGGAAGTAAAACAAATGACAAAGAATAAATCTCAAAAATATATAAGTAGCTCTTGCAGCTCAATTCCAGAGAAATAAACATCCCAATCAAAAAAATGGACCAAGGAACTAAATAGACATTTCTCCAAAGAAGACATACAGATGACTAACAGACACATGAAAAGATGCTCAACTTCACTCATTATCAGAGAAATGCAAATCAAAACCACAATGAGGTACCATCTCACACTGGTCAGAATGGCTGCTATCAAAAAGTCTACAAACAGTAAATGCTGGGGAGGGTGTGGAGAAAAGGGAACCCTCTTACACTGCTGGTGGGAATGAAAATCAGTACAGCCATTATGGAGAACCGTGTGGGGATTCCATAAAAAACTGCCATATGACCCAACAATCCCACTGCTGGGCATACACACTGAGGGAACCAGAATTGAAAGAGACACGTGTACCCCAATGTTCATCACTGCACTGTTTACAATACCCAGGACATGGAAGCAACCTAGATGTCCATCGGCAGATGAATGGATGAGAAAGCTGTGGTACATATACATAGTTGATTATTACTCAGCCATTAAAAAGAATGCATTTGAATTAGTTCTAATGAGGTGGATGAAACTGGAGCCTATTATACAGAGTGAAGTAAGTCAGAAAGAAAAACAACAATGTAGTATATTAACGCATATATATGGAATTTAGAAAGATGATAATGACGACCCTATATGTGAGATGGCAAAAGAGACACAGAAGTATAGAACAGTCTTTTGGATTCTGTGGGAGAAGACAAGGGTGGGATAATTTGAGAGAATAGCATTGATACAGGTGTATTATCATATGTGAAACAGACCGCTAGTCCAGGTTTGATGCCCAAGACAGGGTGCTCAGGGCCGGTGCACTGGCATGACCCTGAGGGATGGGATGGGGAGGGAGGTGGGAGGGGGGGTTCAGGATGGGGAACACATTTACACCCATGGCTGATTCATGTCAATGTATGGCAAAACCCACTACAATATTGTAATGTAATTAGCCTCCAATTAACATAAATAAATTAATTTTTTTAAAAAAAGAAAGACTAGATATGCAAAGTTAAATAGAGGTAGATGAAGAAGATTTATATACATTAGAGATTATCTGCAAGGGGAAAAGAACAGTAGGAAAAGCAAACAAAAGAATAAATTTAGAAATAATAGGCTTAAAAAATTACAATTATAAAAAAGAGAAATGAGAAAAAAATGGAAGAAGAAAGAAAAAAGGGGAAAAAAGAGGAAAACTCCACACGATTGCAAAAGCCCAATGTAGAGGCAGAGGTTTATAACAACAATAGAAAGTGTGACTAAATATACACATATACATATAGACACATAAGAAAAATCAAAACAGTCCAACAAAAATTAACTGCAATATATTGACCTGGTGAACAAAGGAAACCAAAAATTGTATCTACCAGAACAAAATTAATTAAAGCACAAACTGGAAAACAAAACTAAAGCAAGGTGCCAATTGGGGAATAAAGCAATGAAAGTAAAACTAACAAATACGTTGAGAGGAAAGGAGAGAAAGAAATAATAGATATGCAAAGTTAAATAGAGGTTGATGAAGAAGATTCCTATACATTAAAGGTTAATTGCAAGGGGGAAATAACAGTAGGAAAAGCAAACAAAGGAATAAACGTAGAAAAATAATATTAGGTTTAAAAAATTACAATTAAAAAAAAAGAGAAAAGGAAAAAAAAGAGAAGAAAACTCCACAGAACTGCAAATGCCCAATGTAGAGGCAGAGTTTTATGACAATAAAAAATGTGACTGAGGGAAAAAAAAAAAAAAAAAAAAAAAACTCCAAAGCTTAATTGGGTTTCTTAGTGCCAATGAAATTGACAACTCTAACAGAGGGGAGAAAAAAGAAAAAAAAAATAAAATCCAAAATAATCTACAGAACAAGTAAAAAAATAAGAGTAATAAATGATTTTCTTGAGTCTCTGCTGTCAGAGTCCTTTCCTGCTCTGGGAATCACAGTTCACCTTACCTCCCTAGGTTGCCATCCAACACTGTACTGATCTCTGGACCTGTGTGGGGGCTGCTCAGATTCTAATCTGGTCCTACTCTTGTGTGTTCTTTCCTCCAATGTCCCCAGCTATCAGAGCTAGTGCATTTTCTTTTTTGGGAGCTCTCAATGGCCTTTAATATATTCCACAGACACAGAGTCTGCTTAGTTGATGGTGTGGATTTAATCTGCCACTTATACATCTGGTGGGGATGTTTTGGGTCTTCTTCCTTAGCCACACTGCCCCTGGGTTTCAGTTGTGGTTTTATTTCCACCTCTGCACATGGTTCATCCACTGGGGTTTAGCTCCTGAGGCTGCCCTGGAGGGCTTGGGTTTGCCCCTGTGAGGGCCAGGTGTGAAAGTGGTGCATCTCCTTGGGTCGTAGGGGTTCTGGCAGCACCAGGTACTCAGGGGGATTGGCGGCTAGGGCAGCAGGAAATATAGTGTTCTAGAAGTGTATGGCAACCAGTATTGACCAATAAGCTCCAGTATTCTTGCCTGGAGAACCCCATCTCTGACAGAGAAGCCTGGCATGCCACAGTCTACAGGGTCACAAAGAGTCGGACAGGACTGAAGCAACTATGTGTGTGTAAACACAAGACTTTTTTTTTTTTTTTTTTGTCTGTGGCAGCTCTGCCCCAGTGAGAGTTGAGTGTGAAGGTGGTGCAGCTGCTTGGCTTGCAGGGACCCTGGCAGCACCAAGTGTTCAGGTACACAAACTGCTTCCATGGCAGGAGTTATGGCCGTATCAGTCTTTTTTCAAGCCTCTTGTAGCTGGTGATCAGAAGGCCTCTTTGGCCAGTCTTTCTCCATAGCTCCGCCTGTTCAGGCACTTAGAGGGATCCCTTGCCTGGGGTCCTTCTCTGTTGTTTGTCACGTCAGGCACATAGAGAGCACCCCCCCCCCCCCCGCCCCGACTGGGATCTACTCTGTAGATTGGCGCATTAGGCACTTAAAAGGGCACCTGGGTGGGGTCCTACTCTGTAGTTCGGCTCATTGGTACTTAAAGGAGCACCCTGGCTGGCGTCCTACTCTGTAGTTCAGTGCATGAGGCATTTGATGGGCCACCCTCTCTATTTTTCAACTGCAGATGCTGGCATGTGGGGAGAGACATGCTATGGTGATAGCCCCACCCCCTATGCGTGACTCAGGAGTATCACCTTGCTTCCATGGCTTCCTGGCTTTCCGACTTCCCTCCATAGACATTTCCCCCCATGATCTCCTCCCTCACATCCCCTCAATGTGTCTCTCGGCAGTCAACAGCAGCCCTCGCACTGGGACTGCTCCAGAATCCCTAAACTCCAGCTCCCAGCTGCTACACCTTCCAGGGGACCTGCATCCCTGTCCAGGGTATGTATGGCTGTGTCAAGGACTGTCTGATTGTCATTCCATTTAGGCTGCCACAGATCAGCTGTTTTACTCTCAGCCTTAAATGTTTATCCTGTGACTCAGACAGTTGCCCTACTGTGAGGATCAGACCCCTGATTCAGTTCCCCCACCTGCTGAGGGTAGATCCAGTCCTACTAATACTCGTGTTTTTCCCCCTAGTTTCTTCATTTTACCAAGTTTTGCGTGATTCTATATAATCTTTTCCACTGGCCAGGTACTCCTGTCCGCTCTCAGCTGGTGTTCTGCATGCACTTCTGTGTCTGAAGTTGTATTCCTGATGTATCTGTGGAGAGAGATGTACTCCATGTCCACCTACTCCACCACCATCTTGTTATCTCAGCTTCACTCTTTTCTCTGCAGCTTTCGCATCTCTTTCAGCCTTTGCAGAATTGAAGAGAGTTAGAGTCTTGCTCTGGGTTAGGTTAGTTTGATCTATCCAGACCATTTAACCTTTCTCCATATCAGCAATAAGGTTGTTTTCACTTCCTTATCATTTGTGTGTTCACTGGAGTAGCACTTTTAGTTTCCTTCAAGAATGTTTCCCTTGCATTCACAACTTGGCTAACTATTTGGTGCAAGAGTTATAGCTTTTAGCCTGTCTCAGCTTTTGATATACCTTCCTTCCTAAGTTTACTTATTTCTAGTTTTTGATTTAAAGTTAGAGACATATAATGCTTCCTCTCACTTGAACACTAGAGATCATTGCAGAATTATAAATTGACTTGACTTCAGTATTGTTGTGTCTTAGGGAATAGTGAAGCCAGAGAAGAGAGAGATAGGGGAACAGTGGAGTAGGCAGAACACACAACACTTATGTATTACATTCACCTTGCTATATAGGTTTGTAGCATCCACAAACAATTACAATATTAACATCAAAGATCACTGATCATAGATCACCATAACAAATATAATAATAGTGGAGAAGTTTGAAACATTGCAAGAAATACCAAAATGTGGCACAGAGGCATGAAGTGAACAAAAACTATTGGAAAAATGATGCCGATAGACTTGCTTAACCAAGTCTTTCTCCCAAACCTTCAATTTGTGAAAAACATATCAGTGAAGTGCAATAAAGTGAAGTGCAATGAAATGAAAGATGCCATTTACCCAGATTCATCTAATATTAACATTCCTCTGATTTTGGTATATCATTTGAATATACTCCCCTTACCTTCTCTTCCCTTCTTTACATGTACACACACACACACACACACACACACATACACACACACACACACACACACACTGTTTTCCTCAGCCATTTGTGTTTAACTTGCATTCATCACTCCTCTTTACTCCTGAAAATTCCATGGTAAATTTCCTACAAAATATTCTTTGGAGACAATTAAAAACTCTGGATGATGTGATTCATTCAAACAGAAATTTATTATGTTTTTTCCAGATTTTCTAGCTTTTCTCAGTGATTAAGTTTCATATAAAACTATTTAGTCTGCCACTACAAGAAATAGACCTCTGACCTACCTCTATGATCCAATGCCCGAATTTTATTACGATATTTTGTTTTACTATTTTCAGGGTCAGTCTCCTCTCATTAGCCTTCTTTTATAGCATTTACATGCTATTCCTACTTATTTATTTTTATATATGAATTTTTGCAGTTTGTCTAATTCCCAAATAATTTGTTATTAAATTATGAATCAGTTTAGAAAAGATTGACGTTGTTTTCATTTTTATATTTCTACATAAGAAGACGGTTTGTCATTCCATATCTCCAGAATTTCTTTTGGAGTCCTCAGTAGCATTTCCTTTTCTCTCCATCTTTCCTCTGCTCACAGCAAGATGGATTCTGGATATACTCTGAGTACTGTAACAATCACCTGGACGCCTGTATGGAGCTCTCCAAACTGATGAAGGACAGCCGCTACCAACACTTTTTTGAGGCCTGTCGCCTCTTGCAGCAAATGATCGACATTGCTATTGATGGTTTCCTTTTGACTCCAGTACAGAAGATCTGCAAGTATCCCTTACAGTTGGCCGAGCTCCTCAAGTATACCGCCCAGGACCATAGGTAAGGGATTGAGGGAGGCAGTAGTGAAGGAGAGAACCTCCTCTATATGCTAGTCCTTATTGACAGTATATGTTCTTTTGCCTTTTCTGAGCTGTTAGCTTATATGTACAATGGGATAATGATATATTCTTGCTTACTTCTCAAGACTCTTGTGTGTATAAAGTGAGGTAGTATTTATAAGAGTTGTTTATAAATTTGTAAATAAATATATACACAAAATCAGTGTGCATCATTATTGTACAACTTAAGACACTGTCTTCAGGAAGCTTATAGCCTGGTCCTTAGTCCTGAATTCAGCCAAGTGAAGGTGTTTGGCTATTCAGTCATGTCCAGCTCTTTGCAACCCCATAGACTGTAGCCCACCAGGCACCTCTGTCCATGGGATTTCCCAGGCAGGAATACTGGAGTGGGTTGTCATTTCCTTCTCCAGGGGATGTTCCCAACCCAGGGAACAAACCTGCATCCCCTGTGTCTCCTGCATTGGCAGGTAGATTCTTTATCACTCCCTCACCTTGGGAAATTAGCCAAGGGAACCAACTTTTTATTCTCCGCTTGATAGAGTAAAATATCCTGGTAACAGACTACTCAGCTTGTACTGACCTTAGAATTCTTCTGAAAGGCTACATACTTGGACTTCTTTAGTCTTTTCCTCCCTCTTCTGCCTCATCCTAACTGTACCCTCCCCTTAGATCTAGAGCATAACTAGGAGGAAATAGACTTGTGAGTTCCCCTGAAGTTTTTCAAAAGTTTTTCAGTATTTTCAAGAAAACACCAAAAGGATGAAAGAACTTTATTTGTCTCTTTGAATGGAAATAGTACTTCTGATCCCCTATTAGTAAGGTATATACTGGAAGTTGGGCTTTCCAGGTGGATCAGTGATAAAGGATCTGCCTGCTAAGCAGGAAATACAGGTTCCATCCCTGGGTCAGGAAGATTTCCTGGAGAAGGAAATGGCAACCCACTCTAGTATTCTTGCCTAGGAAATTTCATGATCAGAGAAGCTTGGTAGTCACAGAGTCAGACATAACTGAGGGACTAAACCACCATACTGGGAGCTATCTCCAGCAATGGGAGTGGCCTACAGTAAACCATCCCCTAGTTTTGCATATCCTTTACTTCATGACCTAGAACCCCCAGGCTATTTATAGCATGCTTTTGATTGATATTAAATATCTGACCTTAGGTTTGTTGGCCCAGCTCTCAACTCTCTTCCTGATTGAGCACTCCAAGAATAAAGAAGGCCTTTGCCCAATTTCCTTTAGTTTTTGTCTCATTCTCATCAGGCTCATATCTTACTTTCATTTAACTTTCCTTGGAGCTGATTTCCAGACTTAGTTGCATAAGGCCACGTGTGGGAGTCAGCTGGCTTTTGTCAATCTCTAGGTTCATTTTTAAGTTGATATTGTTTCTTTAGCAAATCATGCGTCATGTGCTCCAGGGTTTCTGAAGCCCTGGACAGATTCAGATTTGAAACTAAATGTGGCAGCAATGGGCTCTCCCTTTGTGTAAGTAACACCACCAGTGATAGCTCTGCCTTCCTTGATCCATTGGCTGTGAGGGAAGTAGGTATAGAAAGACTTTGCAAAGGAAGGCTCTGTGTTCTCTTCTCCTTGATTCTGTTTACTAGCTGGGGGATGGGAGTACTCAGACATGAAACTTGGAGGTGAATAAATCTCACTTAAAATATTTAATATAGCCCATTACCAAAACTGAGTCCCAACTTTTCGAAGGAGAAGACTTGTGAGAACTAATAGGATACTGAAAAAAACCCACTAAATTAAAAATAAAAATGAAAAACATTTATGGCCCTAAAATGGCAAGGGCCTTAAAGGAAGTTCTTCTAGTCAGACTTCCTCATTCTATGGCTGGAGAGACTGAGTCCCAAAGAAAGAAAATGACAAAGAGGAAGCCTGTGGCATAGCAGGGACACAAAGTATGGCCAGTGGTCTGGGAGCCTAGCCTTTTACAGAGTCCTCCAAGTGCCCAGGAAGATTTGTGAGCTATTATACTACACAATCTGGAAGGCCTTTTCTAGTTCTGCCCGCTCATGATGTGATGAATTTAAATGACCCCCACAGGTATATTTCAAGGTGCTAAGTGACCAGAAACAGCCACTCTTGTACCTAAATCTCAGTGGAGCAGCTTTCAGATCAATGGTTCTAAAATCAGTATATTCAAAGAGTGATTCTCAAATGTTTTTATATCACAGCTCATCTCCTGCCTACTCCTGAGTATCTGTTCCATGGAACCTACCTAGCAGGAGGCTCTAAAAATCAAACTTATGGACTAATGATATTAATTATGTAAATTATATATTTGCATAGGTGCTTTTAAAAGTCCTCCAAATGTCATTTTTAAAGCACAGCAAAAAACTACGTTAGTGTTTTAGGCCAAAGCAATCGTAAGGCCTTTTTGGGTTTAGTGGGAGTCAATAAGATAGAATATCTCCCTGGGATTTGCCATTCCTATACTCCTTCACCTTGTGAGTGGAACCCCTGCCTCAAGGCCTTTTTTCCCCTTTGTCTCTGGTCTCCTCCTCTTCCAGCCCCAGGCACTAACGTGCTGAGAGAATGTTTCAGGCAGTTGCAGGCTACATCAATCCCTGTCCTCATTTGGGGTGACCCACTGAACCTAGCACTATCTCCAGTCCATGGACAGTTCCTTCTTTCTGGCCTCAGGAAGCTGTATCAAGGTGATAGGTCCTGCACTGCATGTCAGAGTAGCTTGGATTTGAAGGCAATTAGAGGCTACTGCAAGCTTGAAGGCTTAGTAACATAGGTATTCAGTTAGGTAAGTCTGAAATGTAGGCAGTCAGAGTAGTTTATGAGGGAGAAGATTAGATGGATAGAGAATGATAAGTGGAGAATAATGCTACCTTTGTTTACAGAAGGGTGACGTGTATTCACCCCCCTACCCAACCTTGCTTAAGCTGACAAGAAGGAAGGCTCTGTGCAAGAAGGAGGTTAGCTGACCTGTCTAGAACAAGACAATCTTGGTTCAGTCAGTCTCCTCACTAGGGTGCTGGACTCAGACCCCCTCTGGAAGCCTGAGGGCTCTAGAAGGGTTCAGGCTAGACCACAGCTATTTATTGACAGTTTGGCACAGTGGCAGTGATAAATTCATGGCTGAGTAGTACATGGGGTCAGGTAGAGCATTCTCATACCAGTACTCTCCAATAAGACTTTGTACAGTGATGGAAACATTCTATATCTGTAACGTTTAATATAGTATACACTGTCAGCATATGGATATTGAGAACTGAGAAATGTAGCTGGTGCAACTAAATAATTAAATTTTAAAATGTTTAATTTTAATTAAATGTGGCTAGTGGCTACCATATATACAGTGTAACTCTATGCTTTACTTCCCAGAATGTGGCTTAAGGCATTTTCCTGATGCTCTCAAATCAGAGAGTGGAATAACATAAGACTAAATAATGGGGTGCTTATTTATATCAGCAGCTTCTGCACTGCAACTACCCCTTCTGTCATTACCCTACCCTGCTTCTAAATGGCGGGCTAAGATAGTCTTGCCAGAGCAAAACTTTGACAGTTTTACAGAGCACAGTAGTTATGCTATAGATTGAAGCAAGTAACTGTAAAACGTTGTAATGCAATAGGAACAAATATAATATTTTGTGGTTGGGTCTAAGAAGTCAACAATTCAAGGACCAACTGAGAGAAACACAGCTTCTAGAAAGCATATTATAAAGAAATTTAAGAAGTGTTGGTTAATTATAAGTTCAGTATGAGTCAGATGTGACATCCATAAGAAAAACTGGTAATAGCCAACATTCATTAGACTCAGAATAAAAGAGTTTTTGGTGCATGTGTGTGTGTGTGTATGTGAGCACACGCGCATGTTAACAGAGTTGTCTTGAGACAGAATGGACTGCTTAGGATATGTAGTGAGTATCTTGTTACTCGGGGTGATAAGATGTAGTAACACTTGAAGACTATAGTCTGGAAGGTATGCAGAGAAAAGACTGGAGTCAGGGAAGCCAGATAAGAGGAGGCATCTGCCCTGGCAGTTACAACTCCCTTTCTTCTGTGCTGATGTTTGATCTACCACCCCACAGCTCAATATATTAGGAAAGAAAAAGACAATTGCTGTGCTCTTCTCTTTCTCTTCTCTTCTTTCCAGTTGGTACTGGGACAGTGAGCAGGTTAGTGACCACAAAGTATGTTCAGCTTAACTTTTCCTTAGAGAAAAGTTAACTCATCGTCCTGCCTTCTCAGTTTATAGTAATTCCACCAAATATCTGGGGTTTCACTTTCAACATGCTTTTCACAGGAGCTATTTGATTGGAAATTAGAGCAGACAGGCAGAGAAAACTTGGCAGGGTGATATAACCTTCAACAAGTGGACCATCCAAAGTCCCAGGAAAATGAGATTAGGATTATACTTCTGAGTTAGAGGTTTTGAGAGACAACCCATATAACATCTATACTAGAGAAATGTTTCCTTTGTATTAATAATACTGCTAACATTTGCTATAAGCCAAGAGTAGAACCATTGTCATGGATTAATAAAACTTCAACAAATTCTACTGTAATTCTCCCCCATTTTACAGATAAAAAATATGTCACTGAGAAGGTAAATGTGATTTGTCAAAGACCACACCACTTGTCAGTGACTAAAGTCTGTTTTGTGTCCAAGGAGTTTATTTCTGGGGGGGGAAGGTTTGATTGTTATTTTATAGTTACTTTGGGCAGAGTTCCCTAGAAATAGGTGCTAGAACAGATGGTAAAGTTGTCTGGACTATGCCATGTGTAAAGCTCCCTTCTGGATCCTTTGCGAGTATGGAGCTTGTCCTTATGATCCAAGATGGCTGGAAGAACTTCAGCCTTCACATCTAAATTCTAAGCATCAGGATGAAGTAAGGACCAAAGAATGGCCTTCTGTCTTTCTTAAAGGAGATTTCTCAAAAGTTCTGCCTAACATTTCTATTTATATATCACTTAACAGAACTAGATCACATAAATCACCTCTTGGAAATGTATTCCTTTACTCCACATGGCTTGGATTCCATCTGAAAATGAGGGCTCTGTTGCTAAGTAGGAACAGGAGAATGGATGTTAGGGTTGACACCCAGCACATTGGTTCTATGGCACATTAACTCATCCAACTTGTAATTTTGTGTCTTCACAGTGACTACAGGTATGTGGCAGCTGCTCTGGCTGTCATGAGAAATGTGACTCAGCAGATCAATGAACGCAAACGTCGCTTGGAGAATATTGACAAGATTGCACAGTGGCAAGCCTCTGTTCTAGACTGGGAGGTAGGACACTTTCACCAGCAGGGACACTGGAGAGTTAAAATACCTTAGCCAGAACCTCACATTTTAGCCAAAGATGAAAAAAGAGTAATTATATTTGAAAAGCAGGAGAAAGGATTTAGATTAGAGCCAAGGCAAAACTCACTGCTAATGAGAGGTGTCGTGTACTTAAATAGCTTTCTAAGAAAGTTAGAGAAAAGTCTGTAGTAAAAGTTTACTAGGACTGGAAAGATTCATTTCCTTGGGTGTTACTAAGAAACAATTGGGTTGACTCAGTAAACTTTCAAAGCTATTTCAAGTCCTGGAATTTTATTACCACCAGATAAATACTTGGATAAGTCGTAATATATAAAAATCCATTCCCAGACCCAGAATGCAAGGTTGGTTCTCTGATGCAGGCCAGCCAACATACTTCTTTTCCTCTTGTCAGGGATCACCTCACCCTGACATATCTACTAGTTCTATCGAAGCCTGCACACTTGAGGTCAGGATCATCATCCCTGCCCAAGTGATAGACCACATTCTGTTGTTTAATCATCTGATCATAAAAATAATCCCTGAGTCTTAATTCTATTGGAAACAATCATGACTTCTCTGAACTCAGAAAGCCTTCAGTGAAGTCACTAAAGCTTTGTCATCTGAAATGTTCACTTGAAGAAGATATACAGAGCCTAACAACTAAATAGAGATTTTGCCTCTAATGCCATAGTTCCTCTGAAGTTCCTGAGGTGTCTGTTCAGTAGAAACAGTGATGGGAGTTTTAATACCTCACAGGTACCTATATGTTAAGTACGGTATTTATTGTTTGTCTCTTGTGCCCATCAGGAGAACCAGGAGTAATGACATTTCATATTTATCTCTTAGGCCCAAGTTATAAAATATGACAGTTCATAGCTAATATAACCAAGATGGAAAAAGCTGGACATGCTACCACAGAGGAAGAGGCAATCTTAAGCCTTGTGGTCATAGTGTAAAAGTTGAGTCAGCTCCGCATTCCACTCGCCTCCACACAGGTATAATTTCCTGTAATTTGAGAGGTAGTATTCCTCTAACTTCTCATATAGTTTAGCACATTATGAGGGGATTAAATATCAGCCTTAGAGTTACTTAACCAAGATCCAGGAAAAAATCATCTTTCCTTTGTTCTGTGACCTCTGTTGCTCTTTAATGTAAATGGCTGGAAATGTCCACAGTTCTGAGCAGCGGGCATATTTTTGAGTCTTATTTAAAGGATAGTATCCCCATATAGAATAGAAAACAGCAGTGATTCTTTGAGGTGCAGGGAAAGGAAGGAAACATCTAAAGAGATCTTCTTGCTCATAAGAAGCCAGCACTGGCACAGACTTATTAGAAAATCACAGATTCTCTTTCCCTTCGTCTGGTTTGCTTTGGCTAGTTGCCTGATCAAATGACCTCTAGCAAGGAAAACCACTAAACCATACAGGTATGACCTAAATCAAATCCCTTATGATTATACAGTGGAAGTGAGAAATAGATTTAAGGGCCTAGATCTGATAGATAAAGTGCCTGATGAACTATGGAATGAGGTTCGTGACATTGTACAGGAGACAGGGATCAAGACCATCCCCATGGAAAAGAAATGCAAAAAAGCAAAATGGCTGTCTGGGGAGGCCTTACAAATAGCTGTGAAAAGAAGAGAAGCAAAAAGCAAAGGAGAAAAGGAAAGATATAAGCATCTGAATGTAGAGTTCCAAAGAATAGCAAGAAGAGATAAGAAAGCCTTCTTCAGCAATCAATGCAAAGAAATCGAGGAAAACAACAGAATGGGAAAGACAAGGGATCTCTTCAAGAAAATCAGAGATACCAAGGGAACCTTTCATGCAAAGATGGGCTCGATAAAGGACAGAAATGGTATGGACCTAACAGAAGCAGAAGATATTAAGAAGAGGTGGCAAGAATACACAGAAGAAGTGTACAAAAAAGATCTTCATGACCCAGATAATCACGATGGTGTGATCACTGACCTAGAGCCAGACATCCTGCAATGTGAAGTCAAGTGGGCCTTAGAAAGCATCACTATGAACAAAGCTAGTGGAGGTGATGGAATTCCAGTTGAGCTATTTCAAATCCTGAAAGATGATGCTGTGAAAGTGCTGCACTCAATATGCCAGCAAATTTGGAAAACTCAGCAGTGGCCACAGGACTGGAAAAGATCAGTTTTCATTCCAATCCCAAAGAAAGACAGTGCCAAAGAATACTCAAACTACTACACAATTGCACTCATCTCATACGCTAGTAAAGTAATGCTCAAAATTCTCCAAGTCAGGATTCAGCAGTACATGAACTGTGAACTTCCAGATGTTCAAGCTGGTTTTAGACAAGGCAGAGGAACCAGAGATCAAATTGTCAACATCTGCTGGATCATGTAAAAAGCAAGAGAGTTCCAGAAAAACATCTATTTCTGCTTTATTGACTATGCCAAAGCCTTTGACTGTGTGGATCACAATAAACTGTGGAAAATTCTGAAAGAGATGGGAATACCAGACCACCTGACCTGCCTCTTGAGAAATCTGTATGCAGGTCAGGAAGCAACAGTTAGAACTGGACATGGAAAAACAGACTGGTTCCAAATAAGAAAAGGAGTTCGTCAAGGCTGTATATTGTCACCCTGCTTATTTAACTTGTATGCAGAGTACATCATGAGAAACGCTGGACTGGAAGAAACACAAGCTGGAATCAAGATTGCCGGGAGAAATATCAATAACCTCAGATATGCAGATGACACCACCCTTAAGGCAGAAAGTGAAGAGGAACTCAAAAGCCTCTTGATGAAAGTGAAAGTGGAGAGTGAAAAAGTTGGCTTAAAGTTCAACATTCAGAAAACAAAGATCATAGCATCCGCTCCCATTACTTCATGGGAAATAGATGGGGAAACAGTGGAAACAGTGGCTGACTTCATTTTTGGGGGCTCCAAAATCACTGCAGGTGGTGACTGCAGCCATGAAATTAAAAGACGCTTACTCCTTGGAAGGAAATTTATGACCAACCTAGATGGCATATTCAAAAGCAGAGACATTACTTTGCCAAGAAAGGTCTGTGTAGTCAAGGCTATGGTTTTTCCAGTGGTCATGTATGGATGTGAGAGTTGGACTGTGAAGAAGGCTGAGCGCCAAAGAATTGATGCTTTTGAACTGTGGTGTTGGAGAAGACTCTTGAGAGTCCCTTGGACTGCAAGGAGATCCAACCAGTCCATTCTGAAGGAGATCATCCCTGGGATTTCTTTGGAAGGAATGATGCTAAAGCTGAAACTCCAGTACTTTGGCCAGCTCATGTGAAGAGTTGACTCATTGGAAAAGACTCTGATGCTGGGAGGGATTGGGGGCAGGAGGAGAAGGGGACGACAGAGGATGAGATGGCTGGATGGCATCACTGACTCGATGGACATGAGTCGGAGTGAACTCTGGGAGTTGGTGATGGACAGGGAGGCCTGACGTGCTGCGATTCATGGGGTCACAAAGAGTCGGACACGGCTGAGTGACTGAACTGAAATGAACTGAACTGAAGCCCATAAAGTCTCAGGTACTCTGAAACTTTGGCTGGCTTGCAGGCGTCTCTTTCTCTACCCTTGATGGGATTCTCTGTAATACAAGTTTCCCAGCAGCAATTGACTTTTTTTTTTTTCCTTTTTTTTTTTAAATTTTATTTTATTTTTAAACTTTACAATATTGTATTAGTTTTGCCAAATATCAAAATGAATCCACCACAGGTATACATGTGTTCCCCATCCTGAACCCTCCTCCCTCCTCCCTCCCCATACCATCCCTCTGGGTCGTCCCAGTGCACCAGCCCCAAGCATCCAGTATCGTGCATCAAACCTGGAGTGGCAACTTGTTTCATACATGATATTATACATGTTTCAATGCCATTCTCCCAAATCTTCCCACCCTTTCCCTCTCCAACAGAGTTCATAAGACTGTTCTATACATCAGTGTCTCTTTTGCTATCTCATACACAGGGTTATTGTTACCATCTTTCTAAATTCCATATATATGCGTTAGTGTACTGTATTGGTGTTTTTCTTTCTGGCTTACTTCACTCTGTATAATAGGCTTCAGTTTCATCCACCTCATTAGAACTGATTCAAATGTATTCTTTTTAATGGCTGAGTAATACTCCATTGTGTATATGTACCATAGCTTTCTTATCCATTCATCTGCTGATGGACATCTAGGTTGCTTCCATGTCCTGGCTATTATAAACGGTGGTGCGATGAACATTGGGATACACATGTCTCTTTCCCTTCTGGTTTCCTCAGTGTGTATGCCCAGCAGTGGGATTGCTGGATCATAAGGCAGTTCTATTTCCAGTTTTTTAAGGAATCTCCACACTGTTCTCCATAGTGGCTGTACTAGTTTGCATTCCCACCAGCAGTGTAAGAGGGTTCCCTTTTCTCCACACCCTCTCCAGCATTTATTGCTTGTAGACTTTTGGATCACAGCCATTCTGACTGGCGTGAAATGGTACCTCATAGTGGTTTTGATTTGCATTTCTCTGATAATGAGTGATGTTGAGCATCTTTTCATGTGTTTGTTAGCCATCTGTATGTCTTCTTTGGTGAAATGTCTATTTTGTTCTTTGGCCCATTTTTTGATTGGGTCATTTATTTTTCCTGGAGTTGAGCTGTAGGAGTTGCTTGTATATTTTTGAGATTAGTTGTTTGTCAGTTGCTTCATTTGCTATTATTTTCTCCCATTCTGAAGGCTGCCTTTTCACCTTGCTAATAGTTTCCTTTGATGTGCAGAAGCTTTTAAGTTTAATTAGGTCCCATTTGTTTATTTTTGCTTTTATTTCCAATATTCTGGGTGATGGGTCATAGAGGACCCTGCTGTGATGTATGTCAGAGAGTGTTTTGCCTATGTTCTCCTCTAAGCAATTGACTTTCTATCCCATGGAACATTTTTCCCCTTTCCACTACTTGGAATACTATCTAATTCCTCCATGTGCTCTGAGCCTCCAGTCCCTGCATCTGGGGTCATACAATACTAAGAATAGCTTGAAATTGTTTGCCCTGCTCAGGAAGCTTCAGTCACACCCAACTTGAAAGCAGTGAACTATAATTTAGAGATTCAGCATCTCAGAAAGAATTTTATATTTTTATGTCTATAGGTCAGGGGGGAGTGAGAAACAAAAAGGCAAATCTGAGGTAGGATTGATAGGAGGCAGTTACTCTCTCCCTCTTTTGTAAGCATGATTGATTTGTCCTCTAATCTCATCTAAGCCCACACAACCCTGCTTGAAAAAGCCCTTATTTATCTAAGTTAGTTAGAAGAAAAATTCTTTGTGGTTAACTTTTCAGACTCTGTGGTCACTGTGGAACTTACCAGATGCAGAGAGGTTGCACTCTAGGAAGGCTTTTCTTTAGCAAGGCCTGTTGGGTACATCTCAGAAGCCAGGCCCAAAGTTTCAATCAAGGCACCATAACTAGTCTTAAACACTTCTAGAATGTCAGTGTCACTAGGGCTTTTAGTGAATTCCCTGAGCAACAACCCTGGTCATGCTTATGCACATGTGTGTGCATAAACATACACATGCACATGCACATATGCATACACATGCACACCTTGTAATGATGGTGAAAGTCTGAGAAGCCTATTTCTCAGCAAGGCCAAATAGCAAGTCAATGACAAAACTAAAACTTGAATCTAGTCTCCAAATTCTTTTTTTTTTTTTTTTGGAGATACAAATACAAGCACTTTGTTTTAAAAAGTAAACACAAAAGATAGATGTAAATTCAAAAGTGTTTAAATACTTCCATTTTGAATAATTCAATTAAGAGGGTATTCTTTTCACTGCTGCACCACATACTCTTGTAGCCTTCTGCTTCCTGCAGCCCAGTTGCTGTCTTTTATGATATTACAGGGACTTGTTTCTGCAGTAAAGTGTCCATATCTAAGAAAGAGAGGAAAACTCTCTTGGGGGTGGGGTGAAATCCAAATCCCAGTAAGGCTAAAGGTGGATGAGTGCCGGAGCCTCCCCCAGAAAGAAACAGGATGTGTCTGTTCCATGGCTGGTTGGCTCTTGGCTTAGGTGGTCCAAGATCACTGGTTCCTTTCATTGTATATTCCACCTACCCAAGCAGTTGAACAGGCAGAGAGAAGCTCTGCCAGCTTGCCAGCTTGGTGCGGGCTGCTGTGGACAAGGCTTGCATATCAAGAAAATGAAGCAGTGCTTTTCTCTTTCTGCCACTCCCTTACCTCCTCCAGATGTTTGGAAAAACAAGGTAGCTGTTAAAAACATCTACAGAATAATTCAAGTTTAATTTGTCAAATGAAAAAGAACAGTCATAGAAGGAACCTTCAGAGCTTAATATCACTTGAAGAGAAATTAGGAAAAAGGGTGGACAGTTGGTAGTATACAGGCAATAGCAATTTTTGCCTTCTCAATAAATCAGAGCATTTGGCTGGAGAGCAGGACATCTTGTATTATATCCACACCTGGCCCTCCCTTAACTTATTCCATGAACATTCTGGGTCTTTTTGCCCACCTCCCGTTACCATCCTTCTCCATGTCAACCTATGGGGCTTAGAATTCTTCGAGTACCCCCTGCTCTGCCTCACCCTCTAGGGCTCCTGAAAGTCAGTACCAGTATCACCTATACTTCTAAATAATAAGTCCCTTGGACAGCTTAGGGGAGCAGCAGGAAGAAGAACCTGCACCCAAGAATTACAATGTCTTGGAAATTTCTATTTCTAATTTCTCTGATGCTGATATTTGGTTAAGCTGTCACTTTGCTACCCTTCACATGCATTAGATCCACTTGAAGGGAAGGGAGAAGGAGCATATCCCTGACAGCTTCTTTTTATCTTTTTTATTTTTTTCTGGAGATTTTTACCAGGATCCCAAATTTGCAGCTCGTATGTAGGAACTTGATTGTGTGTAGTTGTGATTACTTGTTCATAACACCCCTCCCCTCAACAGCCTGGTTGTACAACACTCAAGAGCATGTTCTAGTTTACCATTGGAGTTCCGAATCCAAAGAATTTAGAGGAAACACAAAAGCCCAATGTGATGGAGGCAGCAAAAACATCTACTTAAAAGCTAAAGTGACTGGATGAAGCATGCTCCTGGGACCATTAGATAAAATGTGGAGCTGAATGTATTTGTTAATTCCATGCCCTCCTGCCAGCAGGAAGAATCAAAAATAAACTATGAGAAGGATAGCATTTCCCTTGTCCTTCTCTCCCTTGATGTTCTCAGGGCACAGCCCCACACAAGATAATTAGCCTGTAATTAGAATGAGGTGCTAGAAACTGAGATATCGAGATGAATGAGATGTGGCCTTGGCTATCCAGTGAGGGCGAATATGTCCTAGGAAGAGCAAAATCATGGAAGAATAGAAGAAAACAGAAGGCATGTAGGGGAAGAGGAAGTAAGAAGTGATTGCACTCGAGGGGTCAAGGCAAAGAACTATGTGGTGCAAGTGGGGCAGAGGGGCAAAGAAGAGAGCTCTAAACCTAAGGTCTCTCTCCCTTACATGAACTGATTTGATGCTCTCAAGCAGCCATGTAAAGTGGGTTAAACAGAAACTTTTGTATTAGCCACATTGTTTAAATGAAGAAGCAGATTGATGGTAATTAAGCTACCTCCTAAGGAAGTGAGTTGGTGGCAGCACTGGCCCCAGAACCTCATACTTGACATTCCCACCTTAGAAATCTTCCAAGGCAGCTGGTTGTTCCATTATGGGATCATTATTTTGCTGTGGTTTGATGGTTTAAAGCATGACAATTAGAGGGACTCTGTCCTATATTCTTTCACTGTGGCCATATTACTTCTAATTTCTCTGACATTGGTTTAGGAGTAAATAACAGTACCTCCCTTATTCATCAGAGGGCAGACAGAATGAAAACCACAATCACAGAAAACTAACCAAACTGATCACAGGGATAACAACCTTGTCTGATTCAGTGAAATTATGAGCCATGCTGTATAGGGCCACCCAAGATGGACAGGATATGGTGGAGAGTTCTGACAAAATGTGGTCTTCTGGAGAAGGGAATGGCAAACCACTTCAGTATTCTTGCCTTGAGAACCCAATGTCAGCTCAGTTCAGCTGCTCAGTCATGTCCGACTCTTTGCAACCCCATGAATCACAGCATGCCAGGTCTCCCTGTCCATCACCAACTCCTGGAGTTTACTCAAACTCATGTCCCTCAAGTTGGTGATGCCATCCAGCCATCTCATCCTCTGTCGTCCCCTTCTCCTCCTGCCTTCAATCCCTCTGAGCATCAGGGTCTTTTCCAATGAGTCAACTCTTCGCATGAGGTAGCCAAAGTATTGGAGTTTCAGCTTCAGCATCAGTCCTTCCAATGAATACCCAGGACTGATCTCCTTTAGGATGGACTGGTTGGATCTCCTTGCAGCCCAAGGGACTCTCAAGAGTCTTCTCCAACACCACAGTTCAAAAGCATCAATTCTTCAGCGCTCAGCTTTCTTCACAGTCCAACTCTCACATCTATACATGACCACTGGAAAAACCATAGCCTTGACTAGACGGACCTTTGTTGGCAAAGTAATATCTCTGCTTTTCAATATGCTATCTAGGTTGGTTATAACTTTCCTTCCAAGGAGTAAGTGTGTTTCAATTTCATGGCTGTAATCATCATCTGCAGTGATTTTTGAGCCCCCCAAAATAAAGTCTGACACTGTTTCCACTGTTTCCCCATAACCCCATGAGCAGTATGAAAAGGCAAAAAGATATGACACTGAAAGATGAACTTGTAGGGTCATAGTTGCCCAATATGCTACTGGAGAAGAGTGGAGAAATAGCTCCAGAAAGAATGACGAGACAGAGCCAAAGCGAAAACAATGCCCACTTGTGTTTGTGACTGGTGATGGAAATAAAGTCCAATGCTGTAAAGAATAGTATTGCATGGGAACCTGGAATGTTAGGTCCATCAATCAAGGTAAATGGGAACTGGTCAAATAAGAGATGGCAAGAGTGAACATCGGCATGTTAGGAATCAGTGAACTAAAATGGACTGGAATGGGTGATTTTAATTTTGATGACCATTATATGTACCACTATGGGCAGGAATCCCTTAGAAGAAATGGAGTAGCCCTCAGAGTCAACAAAAGAGTCCAAAATTCTGTACTTGGGTGCAATCTGAAAAATGACAGAATGATCTCTGTTCGTTTCCAAGGCAAACCATTCAATATCCCAGTAATCCAAGTCTATGCCCCAACCACTAATGCTGAAGAAGCTGAAGTTGAGTAGTTCTATGATGACCTACAAGGTCTTCTGGAACTAACACCAAAAAAGGATGTCCTTTTCATCATAGGGGACTGGAATGCAAAAGTAGAAAGTCAAGAGATACCCGGAGTAACAGGCAAGTTTGTCCTTAGAGTACAAAATGAAGCAGGGCAAAGGCTAATAGACTTTTGCCAAGAGAATGCATTGGTCTTAGCAAACACCCTCTTCCTACAACACAAGAGAAGACTCTACACATGGGCATGACCAAATGGTCAATACCAAAATCAGATTGATTATACTCTTTGCAGCCAAAGATGGAGAAGCTCTATACAGTCAGCAAAAACAATACTTGGAGCTGACTGTGGCTCAGATCATGAACTCCTTGTTGCCAAATTCAGATTTAAATTGAAGAAAGTGGGGAAAACCACTAGACCATTCAGGTATAACTTAAATCAAACCCCTTACAATTATACAGTGGAAGTGACAAGTAGATTTAAGGGATAACATCTGATAGAGTGCCTGAAAAACTATGGATAGAAGTTCATGACATTGTACAGCAGGCAGTGATCAACACCATCCCCAAGTAAAAGAAATGCAAAAAGTCAAAATGGTTGTCTGAAGAGGCCTTACAAATAGCTGAGAAAAGAAGAGAAGTGAAAGGAAATGGAAAAAAGGAAAAATATTCCCATCTAAATGCAAAGTTTGAAAGAATAACAAGGAGAGATAAGAAAGACTTCCTCAGTGATCAATGCAAAATAGAGGAAAACAATAGAATGGGAAAGACTAGAGATCTCTTCAAGAAAATTAGAGATACCAAGGGAACATTTCATGCAAAGATGGGCTCGATAAAGGACAGAAATGGTATGGAACTAACGGAAACAGAAGATATTAAGAAGAGGTGGCAAGAATACACCGAAGAACTATCCAAAAAAGATCTTAACGACCCATGTTACCATCATGATGTGATCACTCACCTAGAGCCAGACATACAGGAGTCCAAAGTCAAGTGGGCCTTAAGAAGCATCACTATGAACAAAGCTAGTGGAGGTGATGGAATTCCAGCTGAGCTATTGCAAGTCCTAAAAGATGATGCTGTTAAATTACTGCACTCAACATGCCAGCAAATTTGGAAAACTCAGCAGTGGCCACAGGTCAGTTTTCATTCCAATCCCAAAGAAAGGCAATGCCAAAGAATGTTCAAACTGCCACACAATTGCCCTCATCTCACACATTAGCAAAGTAATGCTCAAAATTCTCCAAGACAGGCTTCAATAGTACATGAACTGAGAACTTTAGAAAAGGCAGAGGAACCAGAGATCAAATTGCCAAATCCATAGGATCATAAAAGAAACAAGAGAGTTCCAGAAAAACAATTATTTCTGCTTTATTGACTACTCCAAAGCCTTTGACTGTGGATCACAACAAAATGTGGAACATTGTTAAAGTGATGGGAATATCAGACCACCTTACCTGTCTCCTGGGAAATCTGTATGCAAGTCAAGATGCAACAGTTAGAACTGGACATGGAACAATAGACTGGTTCCAAATTGGCAAAGGAGTATGGCAAGGATATATATTGTCACCCTGCTTATTTAACTTATATGCAGAGTTCATCATGAGAAATGCTGGGCTGGATGAAGCACAAGCTGGAATCAAGATTCCTGACAGAAATATCAATAACTTCAGATATGCAGATGACACCACTCTTATGGCAGAAAGTGAAGAGGAACTAAAGAGCCTCTTGATGAAAGTGAAAGAGGAGAGTCAAAAAGTTGGCTTAAAACTCAGCATTCAGAAAACTAAGATCGTGGCATCTGGTCCCATCACTTCATGGCAAATAGATGGGGAAAAAATGAAAACAGTGACAAACTTTATTTTGGGGGGCTCCAAAATCAGTTCAGATGGTAACTGCAGCCGTAAAAGTAAAAGACGCTTGCTCCTTGGAAGAAAAGTTATGACCAACCTAGACAGCATATTAAAAAGCAGAGACATTACCTTGCCAACAAAGGTCCACCTAGTCAAAGCTATGGTTTTTCCACTAGTCATGTATGGATGTGAGAATAGGACCATGAAGAAAGCTGAGTGCCAAAAAAAAACTGATGCTTTTGTATTGTGTTGTTGAAAACTCTTGAGAGTCCCTTGGACTGCAAGGAAATCAAACCAGTCAATCCTAAAGGAAATCAGACCTGAATATTCATTGGAAGGACTGATGCTGAAGCTGAAGTTCCAATACTTTGGCCACTTGATGTGAAGAACTGTCTCATTGGTAAAGACCCTGATGATTGAAGGCAGGAGGAGAAGGGGACAGCAGTAGAATGACATCACCGACTTGATGGACTTAAGTTTGAGTAAACTCCGGTATTTGGTGATGGACAGGGAAGCCTGGCATGCTGCAGTCCATGGGATTGCAAAGAGTCAAACATGACTGAGTGACTGAACTGAACTAAACAGTACATCCCTTATTGGGTTATGAGTATAAATAGGAGCATGTGGCACAAGATTCGGGGCACACAGTAATATTCAAGATAATAGCTATCATTATGTGGAAAGTACACTTAGAAAAGTACACTTTTCTAAGCACTTTGTATGTTATATAATTCTTGCAACAGCCAGATGAGGTTGGTCATATTATCATCATTTTAAATGAGGAAACTGAGTAACAGAGAACATAAGAGAGTTACCTGACAACAGTCAGCTTGGTGAGCACAGAGGTGTATTTATTCAAGTTTCCTTCTTGGTAGAAAGACACCAAGTGGCACTCATGGCAAGTACTTAGAATACAATTGATAGAATTGGGGTACTCCTCACTGGTAGAGTGGGTGGACCAGATGGCAATGAGCAGTACCCTTGGTCTGATCATCTTCAGCTTAGCAAATTGTGCCTTTAAAAGTCATCCTGCACATCTTTGTATAGCATTGGCCCCCTTTATACCTTTCTTTCACTTCATACATGTTTAAAATGGATTTTAATACATGTTCCTGGCCTGCCTCAAGTTGGGGCATGGATGAGTGGTACCACTTTCAGCTTCCAACCCCTCCAACACTAAAACCTTGCATGGCCCCCACACTCTCAAGGATTTTTTTCCTAATCCTGGGCCTCCAGAAGTTCTGGGTTAGTATGTGGGCCCGCCAAGGAGGAATGTTTATCAAAATTCCAAGGAGCTCCTAGGCTGTGGTCTGGAGTCACATTAGTATCACTGAGATTTCTTTTTGAGGTTGTATTATTAGAAAATATTTCCACAGAGCTCCTGTTTTTCTTCCTATCTCTTAGACTGAAAAAAAAGTGGTATGCTCAAGAATAACATTTCTAGCTACCCCTCTTTTTGTGCCACTGCTTTGCCCAGGTTGTTTGCCTCTGATTGTTTCCAGGAAAATGCAGGACCCTCCATGTCTAACTTTGACTTGAAACTTTTTGGTGCAAGGCTGAGATCTTAGCATTAGAGTGTCAGGGCTAGCATTGGAGAAGGAAATGGCAACCCACTCCAGTATTCTTGCCTGGAGAATCCCAGGGATGGGGGAGCCTGGTGGGCTGCCGCCTATGGGGTCGCACAGAGTGGGACACGACTGAAGTGACTTAGCAGCAGTAGCAGCAGCAGCTAGGAGCTTAGAGATCATCCTCACATACCTCATTTAACAGCTAGAAAAACTGACACCCAGAGAGAGAAAGGGACTGACCCTTCAGTGCCTTTTTGGCCTAGAGACAATATAATGTATTGGCAAAAATGAGCACACTTTCTGGAGTTGCAGACTTAGGTTTGGATTATGAATCTTTGGCTAATTAGCTGGGTGACCATGGCTGATCACTTGACCTCTTTGTCCTTCAGAATATACAGATGATAGCAAGACTATCTACCTCCCAGGGCTATTGTGATGCACAAAAGACAGAGTGAAAGTATGTAGCATGATGTCTGACCCCTGTAGGTGCTCAGTAAGCATTAACTCTCCTGAATCATGGAGCCACTGCTCTTTGTCCCCATAGTTTGCCTTGCATTCCACAAGTTCTGAGCATACCTGTAGTAGACTCCTCTGCTGAGGTGTAAACTCCTTAAGAACAGGGCCAGATATGGCTTGGCATCTGACATACACCCCTACATATCAAGTTCCTACAAATAAAAGGCCCTTGGAAACTGTGGAATAGAATTAGCTAAGAGTTAAGTGTCTTAATGGGGCTTTTGGTGTGTGTCTGATTCTACATAGCCAGAAAGATAAGCAAGTTATTCAGGCTTTCTGGATATCAGACCAAGGTAGCATGTGGTGATAAAATTTCCTATTTAATCAGTATATTTTAATGAACTGAGAAAAGAAGGAAACACAATTTTAAGAGGGTGAATGGATTCCCTTTCTCTCCCTCAAAAATCATCTCCTCTTTATCCCTCCTTGTCTTGTTTTACTTGTCTAGGAACCAAAGTGACTTCTTACACCTGCTCAGGCTTTACTCTTCAGGTACAAGAAAGAGACTTAAAGTCTAGAACTGGGATGAAAGATTAAGATGGAAAGAGAGATTCATAGAAAAAAAAAAGAGAGGGAGAATATGAGAGACAGAGAGAGAGAAACATCTCAAGGCAGCTAGTGGCTCTGTGGCCAGAGAGCAACTGGTAAAGAAGGACTGTAGCAGTCCTGGGTAGTGGGGCTCATTTGACTTCAGAGTAAACAAGACTATGGGTCTTTATAACTCATGGAGCCTTTCAGGGACTCCCAGGGATCCCTCCCTCCATTCCTTCTTCCTTACTAGTCCCTTTCTGTCCTGCTTATTTCCCAGCTTATAGCCAACTCTAGGTGCCTCCAGGCAGATGAAGATGCCATGCTTCCTGCCTGGCTGCCTCTCATTATCATATGTTCTTTCCAGGGCGAGGACATCCTAGACAGGAGCTCGGAGCTGATCTACACTGGGGAGATGGCCTGGATCTACCAGCCCTATGGCCGCAACCAGCAGCGAGTCTTCTTCCTGTTTGACCACCAGATGGTCCTCTGCAAGAAGGTAACCATACCCCTTTCTTCCCTGAGGGAGATGGTCACCTAAGGAGCACCAGACCCTTCCTCACTGTCATCCCTTGCTCCAAATGAGGTGGGCAACCCTGCCAGGCAAGAACAAGACAGGAAATTGGCAGCAATTCCATGTCATCAGTGGTATGCCTTGACATCACAGGCAGTGCTGTCTTATTGGCTGTGAAACTCTGAAATTCGTAAATTTTGTGTTGCCATATTTTTTACACTTTTCCCTCCTGCTCTTCATGGTGATCTTTCTCACTCTCTTCCACCCAGAGCTGATAGACTACACTGCTGATCTGTACCAGTTCCTAAAAATATTGTAATATTTCTATCCTAGTTTGTGAACAGTGGCTTCCCTGAGTATCTCCTCCCATTTATTCTCTAATAGCTTTGCCCATCTGGCCCTTACTGCCCTAGGAAACAACACAGGACATCCTAACTTACCCTTACAGGTAGGTACCTTTGTAATAGGAAGTTTCTCTGTTCCCCTACCCATTTCCTCTATAAGGTGAGTCACATCCCTATAACTCTCAACTGAGCTCTCCTTTACATTCCCTTCTCTTTAATTCATTTGAGAAAATGTCTTACTCTTATGATTAACTCAGTATGAGTGTTTGTTTCTTAGTATCTTCTCCTTGGCAGGTAGGAGGGTGGCATATGTTTTCAGCCTGATTCCTCCAAATTGGATACTGTTTCCTCTACCTCCTCCCTTAGGATAGGGAGTTCAGATAACTTTTGGCTCCAAGGACTGCTGGAAAGAATTTGGGACCAGGGAAAGTAAAAGAGGAGGGCAAAACCAAAGAATGCTTAGAGTGACTAAATTCACCATCCTACCCTTGGCTCTTTCTCCATAATTCACTCCCTTTGTTCTCTTCCTCACCCATAGAAAATACCTTTGCAAGGGAATACTAAGTCATGAAACATTAGGTTAAACACTGATGTTTTCTAACCCGGAGAAGGAAATGGCAGCCCACTTCAATATTCTTGCCTGGAGAATTCTATGGACAGAGGAGCCTGGTGGGCTACAGTCCATGGAGTCACAAAGAGCTGGATACGACTGAGTGACTTTCTTTTTTTTCAGCCTGGAACAAGAACCACACATTTGTTTTTAAGCCGCTGTTCTCTGTGTATGCCACATCTTGTATTAAATCTTTGTTCATTTTCCTTTGATGGTACATTAAGAGAACAAATTGAGTTTCAAGTGAAACCTCCTCAGTGTTTGGGGATAAGCTTTTAAGTGCCAGCTCTGGAACTGATAGCTGGCTAGTTAATAGAGATAGTTACTGCCTTGGTCTTGACCTGGCCCTGGAAGAGATAATTTTTAGGAATCTGGAACTTGGCTAAGCACCCAGCCCTCTTATTATTTACCCCCAACTCTTCCTTAGACCTACATCAAATCAGGAGGCAGATTTTTGAGCATTAATTTAGGTAGCCAAGGAAATTCTCAGCATATCAGCCATGTTACCCATAGGCATCTGCCCATTCTTCCCATTGAGGCATTTTTACACTCAGAACAACCAGTCAGAGAGAGACACAGAAAAACAATTAAGAAGCTGGTTTATTTTAGAGTTGTGCACAACTCAGACCCTGTTAATCTGGGTACCTGTCTGCCAAGGCTGAGATTACTTTAAGTAAAATGTGAAACTCAGCTCTGGAAAGATGTAGATATAAGAAACTAAGAGACAGTGCCAGGACCCAGGACACAAAATAGTGAGGCAAAGGCTAGGAATAAAGGGAAGAAACAAGATGGACAGTGGGATTAATTTATGAGCAAGGGGCAGAAGAAGAATAAAATTGAATGAGAGTCAGCTCCAGGCCAGTTAGTATGAGCCAGTGATTAAGGAGAAACCAGAAGTCAAAGCAGGGTTGGGGGTTCAAGCAAGCCAACCTGGCAGGATGGGGGTAGCAGGCAACGAGGATCACAAAAACAAGAGAAACCTTGAAGCTAGCATAGCTTTATTCCAATGAGAGGCTTCTTTTTCTAATAAGAACTGTGGACTCGCATTCCAGAACAAAGCTAACTCAGACTCTTGAGTATAAAGGGCACTAACTACATACCTGGGCCTTCTTGACTCTGGTTCCTCAGAGCATGAGCAACTACAGTTTGATTTTTCAAAGGCTATTAAAGCTATATATGATGCTTGTGTTGAGGCTATGGTTGAGGATTTCTATTTGATACCTAAAATAGACCTTTCTATTCAGCAAATAGGGAGTAAACTTTTGAGAAATGACCATGAAGTCAAAATAAGGTATAGAAAGAGACAAGGTCCTTTGTCTGCTGAGTGGTTGAGAGACTTCTTGTCACTGCTATAAAAGACTTTCCTTATGAGGTAGAGCTGGAAGAAATGGACAGAGCCTTTTGAAGGTGAAGATTCCTTTGGCAAAGGAAATATACAAAGGAAAAGAAGAAGGGCCAGGACTAGAACTGGGTGAGTAAGGCACTCACCTTAGGCACAGATTTAAAAACAATGCCCCAGAACACAGTAATCTTTTTACAAGGAAGAAAGGGGACAAGAAAGCTAAGTAATCAAATGTCACTACACTAAGCTTTCTGATGAGTTCATATTTTAAAAGGAAGAGGAAACATGGGGCCCTAGCAAGTGGATAGATAATAGGTAACATTTTATATGTGGTAGGATGTTTAATAGGAGTGACAAAGATTAGTTTCATGAATCCTAGAATGGGTAAAAGTTAGTTATTAAAGATTCTAAGATAATATCAATGATTTTAAAAGATCCGTTCATAGAAAGAAGAAAAAAAATGATATTCTGTCAGCTCCCTGCTAAGGATAACTAATTTACTATTAACAGAGGAACATAAAACTTCTCTGTCAATGGAAAAAGAGCATAAACCTGTTGAGGGGAAATTTAAACCTAAAGTATCTGTAGTTATAGGAAAACACTTCAGTGTTCTGAATTTCATGCTGTAATTATTGATCCCCTGCTCTGTGCCAACCAGCTCTGCCTTCTTCGGGCTTGTGATCTAAAATAATTTAAAAATATATACATCATTGGGCACTGAAATAATTCTCAGATGTCCTCAGCAGAATTGCTGTAGATAAATGCAACAGAATCATGTGTTCCAGGAGATCTATCAAAACACTATCAATTCAGTACAGTCTCTCAGTCGTGTCTGACTCTCTGCAACCCCATGACTTGCAGCACGCCAGGCCTCCCTGTCCATCACCAACTCCCGGAGTTCACCCAAACTCATGTCCATCGAGTCGGTGATGCCATCCAGCCATTTCATCCTCTGTCATCCTCTTCTCCTCCTGCCCCCAATCCCTCCCAGTATCAGAGTCTTTTCCAATGAGTCAACTCTTCGCATGAGGTGGCCAAAGTACTGGAGTTTCAGCTTTAGCATCAGTCCTTCCAATGAACACCCAGGACTGATCTCCTTTAGAATGGACTGGTTGGATCTCCTTGCAGTCCAAGGGACTCTCAAGAGTCTTCTCCAACACCACAGTTCAAAAGCATCAATTCTTCGGTGCTCAGCTTTCTTCACAGTCCAACTCTCACATCCATACATGACCACCTGAAAAACCATAGCCTTGATTAGACGGACCTTTATTGGCAAAGTAATGTCTCTGCTTTTGAATATGCTATCTAGGTTGGTCATAACTTTCCTTCCAAGGAGTAAGCATCTTTTAATTTCATGACTGCAATCACCATCTGCAGTGATTTTGGAGCCCCTAAAAAATAAAGTCTGACACTGTTTCCATTGTTTTCCCATCTATTTCCCATGAAGTGATGAGACCAGATGCCATGATCTTCGTTTTCTGAAAGTTGAGCTTTAAGCCAACTTTTCACTCTCCTCTTTCACTTTCATCAAGAGGCTTTTTAGTTCCTCTTCACTTTCCGCCATAAGGGTGGTGTCATCTGCATGTCTGAGGTTATTGATATTTCTACTGGCAATCTTGATTCCAGCATGTGCTTCTTCTAGCCCATGTTTCTCATGGTGTACTCTGCATATAAGTTAAATAAGCAGGGTGACAATATAGAGCCTTGACATACTCCTTTTCCTATTTGGAACCAGTCTGTTGTTCCATGTCTAGTTCTAACTGTTGCTTCCTGACCTGCATATAGGTTTCTCACAAGGCAGGTCAGGTAGTCTGGTATTCCCATCTCTTTCAGAAGTTTCCACAGTTTATTGTGGAAGGCTTTGGCATAGTCAATAAAGCAGAAATAGATGTTTTTCTGGAACTCTCTTCCTTTTTCGATGATCCAGTGGATGTTGGCCATTTGATCTCTGGTTCCTCTGCCTTTTCTAAAACCAGCTTGAACATCTGGAAGTTCACGGTTCATGTTGTACCACTTTTCAAAATTTAAAAGATTCTATAAAATATAGATTGACAATGATGGACTAACATTCACTGTGTACCTCTATGATTCTGTTCTAAGACCTTTATTTTCATTAACTCAATTTAATCATCACAACAAACATATGAGGTAAGTACTATTATTTTTCCCATTTTAAATATATATAAAGTGAGGTACAGAGAAGTTATATGGTTATGAAGTTGCCTAAAAATTGACAGAAGGTAATGGAACAAAACCCTGAATATATTGTTCAATAAAGTTCTTGGTGAAAATGAAAAATGTATCTTTTATTTTTGCTTAAAAAAACAAAGGAACTTGTTGACCAACCCAATATAATTTGCCCAAGGTGATACCATAGCTATTGAGTGATGGAGCCAGGAATTGAATCTAGGAAAGCTAGCTCCAGACTTTTCATTAGTAACCTCTATGTCATTATTCCCATTGAGCTTGTCAGAATTCTATAATAGATTATCAAACAGAGGTGAACATTTAAATGGAGGTACAGTGACAGGGACTCACCATTGGTTTCCTAACAGCAGATCATGTCACATAAAATCCAGTTTCTGTCTTGCCATTAACTAGAGTAGTTGATGAGCAGGTTGCACTAGATAGAAAATATCATGATTTTAGCCTGGTGCTTCAGACTTTCTAAGGTTTCCTTGGAGATAGAAGGAATGTGGAGTGGTAGAAAAAGCATAAAATTTATGGTCAGATTTTGGGCTCCTTAGTTCCAGCACTCCCTAACTACATGATTTCAAACAAATGACTTTTCACTTCCTCCACTTTTATTTCATTGTCTGTAAAATGGAGATAACAGCTATTCTACAGGATTGTGAAGATTAAATGAAATCAGTGCATATAAAATGCCTGATAGAGGGCCTTACACCTAGTAGGTACTTGTTAGTCTTCTCCCAACCCAATAAAGAAATAATCAGCCCTGTAAGATAGTGAGGCCTCCATCACTAGCATGCATGCTCAGTCCTCTGTTGATGAGATTCTCCAGGCAAGAATACTGGAGTGGGTTGCCATTTCCTCCTCCAAGGGATCTTCCCAACCCAGGGATCAAACCTCCATTTCCTACATTGCAAGTGAATTCTTTACCCACTGAGCCATCAGGGAAGCCCCTCCATCACTAGATGTACCACCAAGTGAGCTAGATGTTTTTCTGCCAGAGATAGTATAAGAGAGATTGAAAGACCTGACTCCTGAGATAATTTGGCCCAGTTATTATTAATAAGTTCTCATCTAGCTCTCAAGATTCTGTTCATTCCCAAAAAGTTAAGCTAAAATTTCCCTAACTGGAAGCTGGGATTGTGTACACCACTTATAACAGCTTGAAAAACGTGTAGCTTGTTTCAGAGTGTGCATATATGTGTGTGAATATATATATGAAGATGCTTTCTAAGGGTCATTATACTCGGTGGAAAATGACACCAGTGGCTTCTAACTATGTGATCCCTTCCTTAACTTTTGCTGCTTCCCTCTTTGTCACTTTTGTTTTGAAAAATTTAGATAAGCCTTTTTTTGTTTTCTTGTCCATTATGATATCACTTAAGTTTCTGCTCCTCTGCATCTTGTTGTTGTTGTTCAGTCATTAAATCATGTCTGACTCTATGTGACCTCATGGACTGCAGCACGCCAGGCTTCTCTGTCCTTCAGTATCTCCCTGAGTTTGCTCAAACTAATGTCCATTGAATAGGTGACGCTATCCAATCATCTCATCCTCTCTTGGCCTCTTTTCCTCCTGCTATCAATCTTTCCCAGTATCAGGGTCCTTTCCAATGAATAAGCTCTTCTCATCAGGTGGCCAAAGTATTGGAGCCTCAGCTTCAGCATCAAATAGCATCAGTCCTTCCAATGAATATTCAGGGTTGATTTCCCTCAGGATTGACTGATTTGATCTCCTTGTAGTCCAAGGGACTCTCAAGAGTCTTCTCCAGCACCACAGATTGAAAGAATCAATTCTTCAGTGCTCAGTCTTCTTTATGGTCCAAATCTCACATCCATACATGACTACTGGAAAACCATAGCTTTGACTATACTTTGTTGGCAAAGTGATATCTCTGCTTTTTAAAATGCTGTCTAGGTTTGTCACAGCTTTTCTTCCAAGGAGCAAGCATCTTTTAATTTCCTGGTTGCAATCACTGTCTGCAATGATTTTGGAACCCAAGAAAATAAACTGTGTCACTGCTCCCAATTTTTCCCCATCTATTTGCCATGAAGTGATGGTACTGAATGCCATGATATTACTTTTTTGAGTGTTGAGTTTTAAGCCAGCTTTTTCACTCTCCTCCTTCACCCTCATTAAGAGGCTATTTAGTTCCTCTGCACTTTCTGCCATTAGAGTGGTATTATCTGCATATCTGAGGCTGTTGATATTTCTCCTGCTAATCTTGATTCCAGCTTGTGATTCATCCAGCTTGGCATTTCTCATGATATACCCTGCATCTAAATTAAATAAACAGGGTGACAGTATACAACCTAGACATACTCCTTTGCCAATTTTGAACCAGTCCATTGTTCCATGTCCTGTTCTAAAAGTTGCTTCTTGACCTGTATACAGCCTTCTCAGGAGACAGGTAAGGTGGTCTGGCATTCCCATCTCTTTAAGAATTGTCCGCAGTTTGTTGTCGTCCACACAAAGACTTTAGCATAGTTAATGAAGCAGAAATAGATATTTTTCTGAAATTCCTTTGCTTTCTCTGTGATCCAATGAATGTTGGTAATTTGGCGTCTGGTTCCTCTGCCTTTTCTAGACCTTGCTTGTACATCTGGAATTTCTCAGTTCATGTACTGCTGAAGCCTAGCTCGAAGGATTTTGAGTTGCTAGCTTATGAAATGAGCACTACTGTACAGTAGTTTGAACATTCTTTGGCATTGCTCTTCTTTGAGATTGGAATGAAAACTGACCTTTTCTAGTCCTTTGGCCACTGCTGAGTTTTCCAAATTTGCTGACATATTGAGTGTAGCTTGTTAACAGCATCATCTTTTAGGATTTGAAATAATTCAGCTGGAATTCTATCACCTCCACTGGCTTTGTTTGCAGTAATACTTCCTAAGGCCCACTTGACTTCACACTCCAGGATGTCTGGCTCTAGAAAAGTGACTACATATTTGTGTTTATCCGAGTCATTAAGACCTTTTTTGTATAGTTCTTCTGTCTATTCTTGCCATCTCTTCTTAATCTCTTCTGCTTTTGTTAGGTCCTTACCAATTCTGCCCTTTACCATGCCCATCCTTGCATGAAATGTTCCCCTGATATCTCCGGTTTTTTTGAAGCGATTTCTAGTCTTTCCCATTCTATTCCTTTCTTCTGTTTCTTTGCATTGTTTGCTTAAGAAGTCTTTCTTCTCTCTCCTTGTTATTCTTTGGATCTCTTCATTCAGTTTGGTATATCTTTACCTTTCTCCTTTGCCTTTTGTTTCTCTCCTTTTCTTTTTTTTTTTTTTATTTTTTTAATTTAATAATTTTAAAACATGTGTTCCCCTAAAGCCTCCTCAGACAACCACTTTGGTTTCTTGAATTTCTTTTTCTTTGGGATGGTTTTGGTCACTGCCTCCTATACATAGTTACAAACCTCTGTCCATAGTTCTTCAGGGACTCTGTCTACCAGATCTAATCTCTTGAACCTATTTGTCACCTACATGGTATAATCATAAGGGATTTGATGGCCTGTGGTTTTCCCTACTTTCTTCTATTTAAGCCTGAATTTTGCAATAAGGAGCTCATGATCTGAGTCAGCTCCAGGTCTTGTTTTTTGCTGACTGCATACAGCTTCTCCATCATTGGTTTTCAATGTTGACCATCTGGTGATGTCCATGTGTAGAGTTGTCTCTTGTGTTGTTGGAAGAGGGTGTTTGCTATGACTGGTGTGTTCCCTTGACAAAACTCTGTTAGCTTTTGCCCTGCTTCATTTTGTACTCCAAGGCCAAACTTGCCTGTTACTCCAGGTATCTCTTGACTTCCTACTTTTGCATTCTAGTCCTCTATGATGAAAAGGACATCTTTTTTGGATGTTGATTCTAGAAGGTCTTGTAGGTCCTCACAGAACTGTTCAACTTCAGCTTCTTTGGCATTAGTGGTTGGAGCATAGACTTGGCTTACTGTGATATTGAATGGTTTGCCTTGGAGACAAACCGAGATCATTCTGTTGTTTTTGAGATTGTACCCAAGTGCTAGGATTTCCTGATAGCTCAGTTGGTAAAGAATCTGCCTGCAATGCAGGAGGCCCCAGTTTGATTCCTGGGTTGGGAAGATCCCCTGGAGAAGGGAAAGGTTACCCACTCCAGTATTCTGGCCTAGAGAATTCCATGGACTGTATGGTCCATGGGGTTGCAAAAAGTCAGACATGACTGAGCACCTTTCACTTTCATTTCACCCAAGTACTGCATCTTGAAGTCTTTTGTTGACTGTGTGGGCTAATCCATTTCTTCTCAGGAATTTTTGCCCACAGTAGTACATATAATTGTTATCTGAATTTAATTTTGTTTAATAATTTTTTTGTTATTTTCCTCCTGAGATGATTATATTGGAAATGATTTAGTTGCTTCCGGAAATTTTACCCTTTTTTGTTTCTTCCCTTTCATATTTTATTGAGGAAGAGAGAACCCCTTTTCCCTCTCCTCAGTCAATCATCCACCAATATTGTTACAACTCTGCTGTTGCCACAAACAGCCTTTTCCCTATCTTTCATCAATTGTGCCAGTCTGGACATGCTCTGTTGTCCCCTGCGTCATAACTGCTTAGTTTTTTGTTGCTTTCATCATATTCTGGGAGAATTGGAACTAAATTGAATGTAGGGATGCTGGAGAGATAATTTCTTCTGTTCATGGAACTTTCTGCCTTTGGACCATTTTTTCATGAACTAAAGGGCCAGACTTGGAGGTTGAGGCATTTGGAACAACTCAAAAATGCATCAGAGATGGAATAGAGTAGAAAAAAAGATTTCTACTTTAAAACCAGTGGATTTAAAACAAGAACACTTGAGTCCAAGACTCTACTATCTCTTACTAATTTGCTTAACCTTGCATCAGTTCTTTAAGTCTTTATTCTTATCAATGTCAAGTCAACCTGATGATAGAATTCACTTCAGGAGGATTTGAGGAGAATCACTTGAAGGAATGGGATGCAGTGAGCTATAATGTTAAGGTCATGGGTTCTAGAGCCAGACAAGAGACCACCAGTTTACTTTTTCCCATCAGCTATGTAATCTTGGACACCTCCTGGGTGCCTTTTATTATCCCCTCATTTGCAAAATGGGAATCATCAAGCTGAACTGAATAGTATCTACATGCGAGGAAGTGTTGCATGTTGTTGTACCTCATGCAAGTTCATGTACATGTACAAGTGTGTTGTATCTCAGTGTTAAATGAGGTAATACAGTTATAGGGCCTGGCACACAGTAAATATTCAGTGATCATTCATTCAGGACATTTTTATTCAGAGGCAGTATCAGTTCAGTTCAGTTCAGTCACTCAGTCGTGTCCAACTCTTTGAGACCCCATGGACTGCAGCACGCCAGGCCTCCCTGTCCATCACCAACTCCCAGAGTTTACTCAAACTCATGTACATTGAGTTGGTAATGTCATCTAACCATCTCATCCTCTGGCATCCCCTTCTTCTCCTGCCTTCAATCTTTCCCAGCATCAGGGTCTTTTCAAATGAGTCAGTTCTTCACATCAGATGGCCAAAGTATTGGAGTTTCAGCTTCAACATCAGTCCTTCCAGTGAACACTCAGGACTGATTTCCTTTAGAATGGACTGGTCTTTGCAGTCCAAGGGACTCTCAAGAGTCTTCTCCAACACCACAGTTCAAAAGCATCAATTCTTCAGCGCTCAGCTTTCTTTATAGTCCAACTCTCACATCCACACATGACTACTGGAAAAACCATAACCTTGACTAGATGGACCTTTGTTGGCAAAGTAATGTCTCTTCTTTTTAATATGCTCTCTAGTTTGGTCATAACTTTCCTGCCAAGTAGTACGCATCTTTTAACTTCATGGCTGTATACACTGGTTAAAACAAGAACAGATTTTTAGAGCCAGATATCTTAGACTCAAATCCCAGCTATGCCATAAATGGTAGCTTTTATTCCTGGGCAAGTTTCTTAACTGCTCTATGTCCGCAGTTTCTCATAAAATGGGATTATAACAGTACCTAACTTGTAAGATAGGATGATTTAAGTTAATAAATGCAAAGTGTAGTTGCCAAGGGATGAACACATAAAGGTAACATCATACACACACACATATACACAATGTGATATTATTAAATATTTGAAAAAGAAAGAAACCCTGCTGTGCCCAACAACATGGTTGAACCTGGAAGATATTATTCTATGTAAAATAAGGCAGAGAAAGACAGATACTATATTATCTCATTTATATATGGAATTTAAAACAGTCCAACTCATAGAGGTAGAGAGTAGAATGGTGGTTGCCGGGGCTCATTTGGGTGGAGAAAATGGGGAGATGTTGGTCAAAGGGTAAAAACTTTCAGTTATGTAGGATAAATGAGTTTTGGATAGCTAATGTATTATACATATGGTGACTATAGTTAGCAACACTGTATTGTATAATTGAAATTTGCTAAGAAAATAGATCTGAAGTATTTTCTCATCTCAAAAAAAGACAACTATGTGAGATGATGGATATGTTAATTAACTTGATTGTGATGATCATTACATAATGCATACATATATAAAAACATCAAATTGTATACCTTAAATATATATAAGTTTTGTTATTTATCCCTCAGTAAAGCTGGGGGGAAAGTATTTAGAGTAGTGTCTGCTGCATAATGTCTGTTGTTTAAGTGTTCACTGTTGTCGTTGTTGTCGTTATGGCTGATTTATGTCAATGTTTGGCAAAAACCACTACAATATTGTAAAGCAATTAGCCTCCAATTAAAATAAATTAATTAAAAAAAGAATGTATTCTAGATGCTGCAATGTTATAATGATAAAGACAAATCCAGTCATAGCACCATGTGCCTTCCCCAGGATCTGAAGAGAAAGCCAGGGTTGTTAGGCTAGAGGTGAGTAGCCAGGGCCCCCTCAAAAGAGGTAGGGAGAACCTTGCTGACAAGCAAGTGAGGCAAACTTCAATCCTGAACAGTTACATTCCCCAGACTGCAGCATCTGCCATTTGTACAAAATGTACTATAGTATTTCAGTAAACCCCATGAATACCCAGTAAGGCCAAGTTCAAACAGCTCCCAGCTGTTTCAATCACGTAATGTCAGGGATGGGGATAAGCTCCTTGCTGGAGACATGGCTAGAGCCAGGGCCAGAGTGCTTGGCTGCAGGTGCCAGGACCATCCTAGAGAAGCACTAGCTCCCTTAATCTCCTCCAACTTGGATGAGTAGAAAGGAAAAGGAGGAAGGTGGCCATCCTGTTAGAAACAACCCCATTTAGACAGAGAAATTGTGAAGACCCAAATAGCATCTGTGAAAGTGAAAGTGAAAGCTCAGTCCTGTCCGACTCGTTGCAACCCCATGGACTGTAACCTACCAGGCTCCTCCATCCATCGGATTTTCTGGGCAAGAATACTGGAGTGGGTTGACATTTCCTTCTCCAGGAGATCTTCCCCACCCAGGGATTGAACTCCGGTCTCCCACACTGTAGACAGACGCTTTACCGTCTGAGCCACCAGGGAAGTCTAAATAGCATCTGTGCTGCTGCTGCTGCTGCTGCTGCTGCTAAGTCGCTTCAGTCGTGTCCGACTCTGTGCGACCCCATAGACGGCAGCCCACCAGGCTCCCCCATCCCTGGGATTCTCCAGGCAAGAACACTGGAGTGGGTTGCCATTTTCTTCTCCAATGCATGAAAGTGAAAAGTGAAAGTGAAGTTGCTCGGTCGTGTCCGACTCTTAGTGACCCCATGGACTATACAGCCCACCAGGCTCCTCCGTCCATGGGATTTTCCAGACAAGAGTACTGGAGTGGGGTGCCATTGCCTTCTCCGAAATAACATCTGTAGGGAGCACCTATTCACCATGTGCCTTTGAAAGCACTCAGATCACCATTAACAATTTGCATGTGGGCATCCCAGTCCCAGCAGTCCCACAGGCAACTAGGGCCCAGGAGAGCTTTGTCCCCTTGCTATGTGTGGAAGCTGAGCAGAAAAAAAGTTTGAGCCTTTATCAGCTTTCCTTCCCTGGATAACTCCTAAATGAGGCAAAACCAAGGAAAGCTCAGTACGGGGCACAACCTGAATGGACAGACAAAATTAGCAATAAAACATATAAAACAGAACTAATGCAAATTCACTAGGGTGGTAATTGAATGCTGGTTGTCTTCATAGTCTTTATAGTTGTCTTCATAAGTGTCTTCATAGTCTTCATAGTCAGTGCTAGTGTTCAGAAAAGGAAAACTGTAGTGATGTGATCTAGAGGGTGCAGTCATGGAAGGCTTCTTTGAGGAAGAAGAATGTGTGAATTTGGTCTTAAAGTCTGAAAGGACTGGAATAGAAGGCTTCTTTGGGTCAGGGAGGGGATAGTAGTGTGAGCCCAGGTATAGATCTGTGATTTTGGTGAGTAAGTAGCAAACAGTATTTGCCACCCACCACTAATACCACCCCTGCCCTGAAAGGGTTTATGGAATTTCCAGGGACAGTGGGGTAGCTATGTACATTTTAAAACATTCAGAGTTGCTTTGACTTTGATTTCTTTTCTATCACAATATTTAACTTACTTTGAAAGTTCAAATGAACTAAAGGAGGCAATGGGTTTTTTACATTTATCAAAAGGAGTTTTTAAGATCTATGAAACACTGGTCTGAAAGCAAGAAAGCTCAGCACCATGTTTATCAGGTAAGGCTAGCCTCATGACCTGGATACTGCATGTTTAGATTTGAGATTTACAACAATTTTACAAGGTAAATATGACTCTCCTAGTTTTATAGTTGAGGGAATTGAGCCTTAGCAAGGTTAATTCATTTGCTGAGTACCACACAGCTAGGAGATTAAGCAGCTAAAATTCAAACTCAGAACTTTAAACTCTAACTGATGTTCTTTCCACCATTCTGTGCTGCTTAGTGGCCTTAGCTACCCTTTCTGGTTGGTTTTCTGAACAGTGGGTCATTCTTAATCATTCCTAGCACATCCCTTCACTTAGCTTTATGACTAATCTGATGTCTGAAAGCTCACTTTCAACCCTCTGGGGAGCCAGAAAGACCAGGAAAAGGGAGAATTTTAATGACACATCCCTCTAGTCCTATTCCCCTGCCACAAAGACAGAATTCTCTGTCATTCATTATTATCCTCAAATACCTATAGAAACAATAGGAGGTTCAGTTGATGCTTTTAATTTAGCTCTAAGATCATGTGCATCCTTTCCATTTTTGAAAACTATTAAAGATTTTGAAGGCTAATAATGTTTATGACACACCAATTCAGAGGGAAAGGAAGCAGCAGGCTGAAGTTAGGAATAGAGGGAGGGTTGACTCTGCCTATATTCTAGCCAGGTGGGCACCCACCTATTAGCTGTGTGGTCCAGGTCTATGTGCATGTGTATTATGTTTTGTAAGGTAGGTTTCATGCCTTTACAGAATCAAAGTAGACTACATGGATACATTCTCCTCAGCTTGTCCTGCTTTTGTAGTTAGTTTGACAGGGCCAACTTTTTATGCATATTGTTTCACAAAGTGTTCCTAGGTATTATAGGAGTTAGTTCATGAGTGTGCATGTATGCTTAGTCGCTCAGTCATGTCCGACTCTTTATAACCCTTTGGACTGTAGCCCACCAGGCTCCTCTCTCCATGGAATTTTCCAGTCAAGAATACTGGAGTGGATTGCCATTTCCTACTCAGGGAATCTTCCTGACCCAGGGAATCTTCCTGACCCAGGGATTGAACCCACATCTCCTGTGTCTCCTGTGTTGCAGACAGATGGATTCTTAACCTGCTGAACCATCAAGGAGCCACCCCATTATTTTGGCAGGACCAAACTTGTCCAATTTGAGCATGGTAAAAGGAATCCAAACTCTGAAACAGACTTGTAACTACATTGTCCCACTCTGTATAGCAGACCTATCTTTCTTGTAAACTTGATATCAGGATTACCCAATGGATTAGAACCAATCTCTATGCAAAAACTTAGAGATTGATTATAAATAAAATGATTTATATGATTACAAGATGATTTATGTGCATAATCATTATGGAAAGAAAAGAACACCATGATGTATTTGGCAACCTAGGGTTTTGAGATGGACAGAGCTATGCTGAGAATCCTTAAAGACAGTTTTCCACACCCTACAGAAAAGCTCTGTTTACCATGCAGTGTGAAGACTTAGGATTGGGAATCTGAATATATGTGTGCTAAGTCCCTTCAGTCGCGTCCAACTCTCTGAGACCCTATGAACTATGGCCCATCAGGCTCCTCTATCCATGGGATTCTCCAGGCAAGTATACTGGAGTGGGTTGCCATACCCTCCTCCAGGGGATATTTCTGACCCAAGGATCAAACCCATGTCTCTTAGGTCTCCTACATTGGCTGGCAGGTTCTTTACCACAGCGCCACCTAGGAAGACCGGGGAATATGACATCAGTTCAGTTCAGTCGCTCAGTCCTGTCTATCTCTTTGTGACCCCATGGGCTGGAGCACACAAGGCTTCCCTGTCCATCTCAAACTCCCTGTCCGTCACCAACTCCAAGAGTTTGCTCAAACTCATGTCCATTAAGTCGGTGACACCATCCAACCATCTCATCCTCTGCCATCCCTTTCTCCTCCCGCCTTCAATCATTCCAAGCATCAGGGTCTTTTCCAATGAGTCAGCTCTTTGCATCAGGTGGCCAAAGTATTGGAGTTTCAGCTTCAGCATCAGTCCTTTCAATGAAATTTCAGGAGTGATTTCCCTTTGGATGGACTGGTTTGATCTCCTTCTGGTCCAAGGGACTCTCAAGAGTATTTTCCAACACCACGGTTCAAAAGCGTCAAGTCTTTGGTGCTTAGCTTTCTTTATACTCCAATTCTCACATCCATACATGACTACTGGAAAAATCATAGCTTTGACTAGAGGGACCTTTGTAGGCAAAGTAATGTCTCTGCTTTTTAATATTCTGTCTATGTTGGTCATAGCTTTTCTTCCAAGGAACAAATGTCTTAATTTCATGGCTGCAGTCACCATCTGCAGTGATTCTGGAGCCCAAGAAAATAAAGTCTGTCTCTGTTTCCATTGTTTCCCCATCTATTTGCCATTATGTGATGGGACCAGATGCCATGACCTTAGTTTTTTGAATGTTGAGTTTAGGCCAGCTTTTTCACTCTCCTCTTTACCTTTCATCAAGAGGCTCTTTAGTTCTTCACTTTCTGCCATAAGGGTGGTGTCATCTGCATATCTGAGGTTACTGATATTTCTCTTGGCAATCCTGATTCCAGATTTTGCTTCATCCAGCCTGGCAATTAGCATGATGGATTCTGCATGTAAGTTAAGTAAGCAGGAATTGCTGACAATATACAGCCTTGACATACTCCTTTCCCAATTTGGAACCAGTCTGTTGTTCCATGTCCAGCTCTAATTGTTGCTTCTTGACCTGTATACAGCTTTCTCAGGAGGCAGGTAAGGTAGTCTGGCATTCCCATCTCTTGAAGAATTTTCCACAGTTTGTTGTGATCCACACAGTCAAAGACTTTGGGTAGTCAATAATGCAGAAGTAGATGTTTCTCTGGAATGCTCCTGCTTTTTCCATGACCCAACGGATGTTGGCAATTTGATCTCTGGTTCCTCTGCCTTTTCTAAATCCAGCTTGAACATCTGGAAGTTCAGGATTCATGTACTGTTGAAGCCTGGCTTGAAGACTTTTGAGCATTACTTTGCTAGCGTGTGAGATGAGGGCAATTGTGCAGTAGTTTGAACATTTTTGGCTTTGCCTTTCTTTGGGACTAGAATGAAAACTGACCTTTTCCAGTCCTGTGGCCACTGCTGAGTTTTCCAGATTTGCTGGGATATTGAGTGCAGCACTTTCACAGCATCATGTTTTAGGATTTGAAATAGCTCAACTGGAATTCCATCACCTCCACTAGCTTTGTTGGTAGTGATGCTTCCTAAGGCCCACTTGACTTCACATTCCAGGATGTCTGGCTCTGGGTTAATGATCACACTATCACGGTTATCTGGGTCATTTTGTATAGTTCTTCTGTGTATTCTTGCCACCTCTTCTTAATATCTTCTGTTTCCGTTAGGTCCATAGCATTTCTGTCCTTTATCAAGCCCATCTTTGCATGAAATGTTCCCTTGGTATCTCCAATTTTCTTGAAGAGATCTCTAGTCTTTCCCATCCTATTGTTTTCTTCTATTTCTTTGCATTGATCACTGAGGAAGGCTTTCTTATTCTCCTTGCTGTTTGGAATTCTGCAATCAAACGGGTATACCTTTCTGTTTCTCCTTTGCCTTTAGCTTCTCTCCATTTCTCAGCTATTTGTAAGGCCTCCTCAGACAATCATTTTGCCTTTTTGCATTTCTTTTTCTTGAGGATGGTCTTGATCACTGCCTCCTATACAATGTCATGAACCTCCATCCATAGTTCTTCAGGCACTCTGTCTATCAGATGTAATCCCTTGAATCTGTTTGTCACTTCCACTGTATAATCATAAGGGATTTGATTTAGGTCATACCTGAATGGTCTAGTGGTTTTCCCTACTTTCTTCAAATTAAGTCTGAATTTGGTAATAAGGAATTCATGATTTGAGCCATAAGAAAGCCTTCCTCAGCGATCAATGCAAAGAAATAGAGGAAAACAAAAGAATGGGAAACATTAGAGATCTCTTCAAGAAAATTAGAGATACCAAGGGTACATTTCATGCAAAAATGGGCTCAATAAAGGACATAAAAGGTAGGGACTTAACAGAAGCAGAAGATATTAAGAAGAGGTGGCAAGAATACACAGAAGAACTGTACAAAAAAGACCTTCATGACCCAGATAATCATGATGGTGTGATCACTCGCCTAGAGCCAGACATCCTGGAATGTGAAATCAAGTGGGCCTTAGGAAGCATCACACGAACAAAGCTAGTGGAAGTAATAGAATTCCAGTCGAGCTATTTCAAATCCTGAAAGATGATCCTATGAAAGTGTTGCACTCAATATGCCAGCAAATTTGGAAAACTCAGCAGTGGCCACAGGACTGGAAAAAGTCAGTTTTCATTCCAACCCCAAAGAAAGGCAATGTTAAAGAATGCTCAAACTACTGCACAATTGCACTCATTTCACACGCTAGTAAAGTAATGCTTAAAATTCTCCAAGCCAGGCTTCAGCTGTATGTGAACTGTGAACTTTCAGATGTTCAAGCTGGTTTTAGAAAAGGCAGAGGAACCAAAGATCAAATTGCCAACATCTGCTGGATCATCAAAAAAGCAAGAGAGTTCCAGAAAAACATCTATTTCTGCTTTATTGACTATGCCAAAGCCTTGGACTGTGTGGAACAAAATAAACTGTGGAAAATTCTGAAAGAGACAGGAATACCAGATCACCTGACCTGCTTCTTGAGAAACCTGTATGCAGGTCAGGAAGCAACAGTTAGAACTGGACATGGAACAACAGACTGGTTCCAAATAGGAAAAGGAGTATGTCAAGGCTATATATTTTCACTCTGCTTATTTAACTTATATGCATAGGACATCGTGAGAAACGCTGGGCTGGAGGAAGCAGAAGCTGGAATCAAGATTGCTAGGAGAAATATCAATAATTTCAGATATGCACATGACACTACCCTTATGGCAGAAAGTGAAGAAGAACTAAAGAGCCTCTTGATGAAAGTGAAAGAGGAGAGTCAAAAAGTTGACTTAAAGCTCAACATTCAGAAAACTAAGATCATGGCATCCGGTCCTGTCATTTCATGGCAAATAGATGGGGAAACAGTGGGAAAAGTGTCAGACTTGATTTTTTTGGGCTCCAAAATCACTGCAGATGGTGACTGCAGCCATGAAATTAAAAGACGCTTACTCCTTGGAAGGAAAGTTATGACCAACCTAGACAGCATATTAAAAAGCAGAGACATTGCTTTGCCAACAAAGGTCCGTCTAGTCAAGGCTATGGTTTTTCCAGTGGTCATGTACGGATGTGAGACTTGGACTATAAAGAAAGCTGACCACCGAAGAATTGATGCTTTTGAACTGTGGTGTTGGAGAAGACTCTTGAGAGCCCCTTGGACTGCAAGGAGATCCAACTAGTCCATCCTAAAGGAGATCAGTCCTAGGTGTTCATTGGAAGGACTGATGTTGAAGCTGAAACTCCAATACTTTGGCCACCTGATGCAAAGAGCTGACTTATTTGAAAAGACCCTGATGCTGGGAAATATTGAGGGCAGGAGGAGAAGGGTATGACAGAGGATGAGATATTTGGATGGCATCATCGACTCGATGGACATGGTTTTGGGTGAACTCTGGGAGTTGGTGATGGACAAGGAGGCCTAGCCTGCTGCAGTTCATGGGGTCACAAGGAATCAGACATGACTGAGCGACTGAACTGAACTGGACTCATCTGAGCCATGATCAGCTCCCACTCTTGTTTTTGCTGACTATATATAGCTTCTCCATCTTTGTCTGCAAAGAATATAATCAATCTGATTTCAGTATTGACCATCTGGTGATGTGTAGAGTGTAGAGTCTTGGAGAGTGTAGAGTAATGTGTAGAGTTGTCTCTTATGTTGTTGAAAGAGGGTGTTTTCTATAACCAGTGCATTCTCTTGGCAAAACTCTATTAGCCTTTGCCTTGCTTTATTTTGAATCCCTTAGAAGAAATGGAGTAGCCCTCATAGTCAACAAAAGCTTCAGAAATGCAGTATTTGGATGCAATCTCAAAAACGACAAAATCATCTCTGCTTGTTTCCAAGGCAAACCATTCAATTTAAGAAATAAATCATTATAAATATCGTCTTCCTCCTCTCCCTCTTCCATCCATTTCCCTTTTTTCTCTCTTGTCCCCATTCTCCTCTTTGTATTCCCTTGAATTTGGCATGTATCATTGTTGTATTTTTCTTATAATTTTTGTATATATCCCTAAACATTATGTGGCATTGTTTTGTGTTTTTTTAAACTTTATATAAACAGAATACATGTAGATGAGATAAAATTATATAGAATAGAAAGCAGGGGAATTATGAACATGTGATTTAATATGTGGGCTGCCTTGGTGTTACAGGTTTTGGAATGGGCATTGGGTTCACCAAAACTTAATATGTCAATAAAAGTAAGTAAGCAAGTAAATGAATAGAGATATAAGGGCACTATACATTGAGTAATTATGAGTGTCTAATAGACTGGGTTTAATTCAATTTCATATACCCAAGAATAAAAATAACAATCATAATGGATAGGCAATATATTTTTTGTATCCAACTACTACTTTTATTTTTCTCATGCAATAAGATTTGTGAGATTCATCCATGTCAACATATGAAGCTTTTTATTCACTTTCCCTACATTTCTCCTGCTAGACGAGTCCTTTTCCAAAAACCCCCAGAATTCTAAGTGTTCAGCCTTCTCTAGGTAATCCTTCCTGGCCAGCAGCCTTTGACTACCTAGCTACTCTTATCACTCATTCCCTCTCTGATATGCCAGTCTTGATGGCCTACTTAGATTCCTGAGTATACTTCAGGCAACTAGTCAGTTCATTTCATACTTCTGGAAGGCTTTCAAATATTTTGGAAGAGGAAAAGCCCTTTGTAGCAGTGCATGTGTGGCTTACTGCTTCCTACTTCACATCAGCAGTCTTGTTGTAAACACATATGTGCATTGAGGCTGAGGTCTGAGACAAAATCCACAGATGTAGGCCAGAGGATTTCTCTAATAGCATCTAGTTAGCCAACTGTTAGTGTCATAAGCTAAGGTAACCTGTCCAGATTTAAACCAAACCACCTCTCACTGATACACCAGAACAATGGCAATGTTAGCGTTCTGCTGTGCATATGTGCCAACTGTCCTTATACCCACTCTCCACATACCTCCAACAAAAAGCCTTCTCTTTCTTTCTGTCTAGGACCTGATCCGGAGAGACATTCTATACTACAAAGGCCGCATTGATATGGATAAATATGAGGTAGTGGACATTGAAGATGGCAGAGATGATGACTTTAATGTAAGCATGAAAAATGCCTTCAAGCTTCACAACAAGGAGACTGAGGAGATACATCTATTCTTTGCCAAGAAATTGGAGGAGAAGATACGCTGGCTCAGAGCTTTCAGAGAAGAGAGGAAAATGGTACAGGAAGATGAAAAAATTGGTAAGTGACCTGAGAGGAGAAAGAAGAATATGGATATGAAGAACATAGAAGAGTTAAATTAATTTTCATTTTTCTAGAGGCAGAGAAATTTGTGTTGTAAACTGACATAATCCACTTTGGTGGTTTCCTATTATTAGGTTATTTTTGGCAGATAACAATAGTTTCTATTAGTCAGGGTTAAGTGATACTTAGAGGTTGATTTCCCCTACATTATCACTGTTAGATGAGATTAATACACTTAAATCAAACCTCAGGCTCAATTCTCCCAAACATACAAAAGTGTATTAGCAAACAAACACAAAAGCAGTCATACAGCCTGTTCTGTAATTTCAATGAAGTCACAACTCTGTCTTTAGATACACAACAGCATCTTCTGTGAAAAGTTTAGGTTAGTTGAGGCAGATTTGGTAATTTTGGAGAAGGGAATGGGTACATACTCTAGTATTCTGGCCTGGAGAATTCCATGGACTATATACAGTCCATGGGGTTGCAAAGAGTCGGACACGGTTGACAGACTTTCACTTTCACTTTCAGCTAACTTCCTAGTCAAAGTCCGGTGACAAAATCCTCTGATTAGGCCAAAATATAGTACTCATTTTCAATCTTAAATTTCAGGCTTCCTTCTGAAGTATATATATAGGCTATAGGGTTCACTGTCAGTGAAGGCAATGGCAACCCACTCCAGTACTCTTGCCTGGAAAATCCCATGGACAGAGGAGCCTGGTAGGCTGCAGTCCATGGGGTCGCTAGGAGTCGGACACGACTGAGCGACTTCACTTTCACTTTTCACTTTCATGCATTGGAGAAGGAAATGGCAACCCACTCCAGTGTTCTTGCCTGGAGAATCCTAGGGATGGGGGAGCCTGATGGGCTGCCGTCTATGGGGTCACACAGAGTCGGACTCGACTGAAGCGACTTAGCAGCAGCAGCAGCAGCAGCAGGGTTCACTGGATTCTTATACCCAGTTCTTGTGAAGGCTTAAGTGCCTATATGACATTTGTGGAGAGGGCACATCTTGTACAGCATTCTTTTTTATCAGTGAAAATTCATTTTCACATGTATTAGACTAATTAGGCCTCCCAAATTAAGGTGACTGAACTGCTGGTAGTTGTGGCCTCTTGAGCAAAGACTTCTGAATGTTCAATATGTTAACAAATCACTTCTTGAGTGTGTATTCCTGATTAGATCACTTTAGGTGTTAACTAAATGCCCCTATTAATGTTCTTGTATATATCATGTTCTCTGTATAAAAGTATTTTAAAGTAAATTATAGAAAATATAACAGGGCCACTTGCATGATTTAAAACCAGGACCATTTGCATGATGTAGAATCACACTAAACCATACTCTTTTATTTCAAATAAGTTATTCTCCTTTCCACAGGGAATATAGCTGGTAGAGATACTTTTTATACTGCTTTCCCACTGTGGGATTTAGCATTTAACCTTGTGGTTTACAAAGTACTATCTGGTCTCCTGCTCATGGTCCTGCCTTTCTGGCATAAAAAATACAATACAGCCAGGCTTTGAAATTCCTTGAGAGGACACCAGAGTTTCTGGTTTTGCCTCACTCCTGCTGCTGCTAAGTTGCTCCAGTCGTGTCTGACTCTGAGCGATCCCATAGATGGCAGCCCACCAGGCTTCCCCGTCCCTGGGATTCTCCAGGCAAGAACACTGGAGTGGGTTGCCATTTCCTTCTCCAGTGCATGAAAGTGAAAAGTGAAAGTGAAGTCGCTCAGTCATGCCCAACTCTTAGTGACCCCATGGACTGCAGCCTACCAGGCTCCTCCACCCATGGGATTTTCCAGGCAAGAGTACTGGAGTGGGGTGCCATTGCCTTCTCCTGCCTAAAGGAGGAGAATTATACCTTAAAACATCTGTATTCAAGTTGGAAGAAACTGCCTCTCAAAAAATGGGCCTACCATTTGAGTCCTGGTACAAATATATTTTCCTATCTGAAGTATTGGGATTGAAATGGTCCAAAGGCAAGGAAGGATCATCAGAAAGACACTGCTTAGTCTTATCTAAGTCTTCTCAGGTTTTGGGTAGAGTACTTATTGATAATTCACTTTAAGTCCCATTGAATTCAGTTTGCTTTTAGCATTTGGGCACTGCTTTAGGACATGATGTAGAATCATTACAGAAATTCTACTGGCTGCTTGTCCTAATGGAAGGCACCAACAATCTCTGACACTGCCTAGATTGTTAGTGCTATTAGAGGAATTGTTTTAGTGTGCTTTTTGCAGATCCTAGATCAACTAGAAGACTCATACCATTCACTCTGGTTCCAACATATCTCCCACACTGTAGAAAAGCTTCCAGAAATTGCTTCCCAACAGTCGTCTTTTTAAAAATATTAAGAATTTGGTCTAATTATAACAGTAAGTCATTTTCTTTGAAAGAAATTTTGGGGAAAAAACACAAAATACAAGGAAAAAAACACCTAAAAATCACACATGAACATACTACCCAGAGATAAATTTTATAAATATTTTTGTATATTTCCTTCCCATCTTTTTTCCTATGTGTCTAAATTAAAAAAAAAATTAGAGTGCCTGAATCTTTATTTCTGTCTCCCCCAACCTCTGCCACTTCATGACAGATATAAATTTATATCTTTGTCACTTAAAATTATATCATTAACATTTCTGTAAATCATTTACTATTTTAATCATTATTTTTATGGCTGTCATGTGGATTTACTATAATTTTTGTTTTTTATTTTTATTTTTAAATTATAAAATACATAGTCATAATAACCATTTAAGCACATATGGAAATATAATAAAGTTTAGCATTCTGTTCCCTTCTCTGTTGCTCCTATGCTGTGTGAGATAATCAGTATTAATTTGATGTGTTTCTTTTCATACTAATCTCAAGTTCATATAAACATATACACATAAGACTTTATAAAAATATAAATATTATACTAAAAGATACAAATTGTACTATACATATTACTCTGTAACTTGCTTTCTTAAACATAATTTATCATCAGAACCACTCCAGTTGAAGAATACAGAATCTAACTATAACTCCTTATATCAGTCAGGGTTCAATAAGAGAAGCATAACCAATAAGAGATAAATTATTATTAAGAAATTTATTATAAGAATTGGATTATGTGATTGTGAAGGCTGGCTAAGCAACTCCAGGCATTCAGGTTCAAACATCATGGGTAGACTTGAACTCGTGGGCATAGAGCAAAGCTGTCTTTGGATAGGGCTTGTAGGTCCGAAGCTTGTAAGGCAAAATTTCTTCTTTTAGGTGAGACCTTAGCCTTAGTTTTTTAACTGGCAAAAACACCATGAGCTCTGTACTTAATTTTTTTCCTTTTATTTATTTGTTTTTTAATGTATTTATTTATTTTAATTGGAGGCTAATTTAAAGGCACAATATACTAGTCTTAGCTGTATGCTTATTGTTGTGCAAGTTTCAAGGACTTATTCATATCTTATGTAAATGAAACTTTATAGCTATAGAAAAGCAGCTCCCTGTTATCTCTGGTGATTCTCTCTGGAATCACCATTCTGCTCTCTGTCTATGAGTTTCACTAGTTAAGACACTTCATATTCATGCAAATATAGAATTTGTCCTTCTGTGACTACATTATTTTAATTAGCAAATGTCCTCCAGATTTATCCATGTTGCCACATATGGCAGAATTCCCATTCTTTTTAGGGCTGAATAATATTCTAGTGTGTGTGTGTGTGTGTGTGTGTGTATGTGTGTGTGTATATAAAAAGATACATACAACATTTTCTTTATCCCTTTATCCATCCTCAGGCATTTAGATTGTTTCAATTATCATGGCCTTTGGGAATAATGCTGCAATGAATATGAGAGTACTGATATCTCTTCAAGATCTTGATTTCAATTATTTTGCACATATAACCAGAAGTGGGATTTCTGGATCATATGGTAGTTTTCCATAGTGACTAAATCATTTTAATTAACCTAACAGTTTACTATGGGTCCAGTTTCTCTACATTCTTGCCAATACTAATCATCTTTTGTTTCTTCAAGAATAGCTCTCTAAACAGGAGTGAAGTGATATCTTATTATGGTTAAGATTTGGATTTCCCTGATAATTAGTGATGTGGAGAATACTTTTATATACCTGTTGGCCATTTGTATGACTTCTTTGAGAACATGTCTATGCAAGTCCTTTGACCATTCTTTTTAATTGCTATATGTTTGTTTGTTTATTTACTGCTGAGCAGAGAAGTTTCTTATATATTTTGGATATTAAGCCCTTAGATATATAGTTTCCAAATATTTACTCCCATTCCATAGATTGCCTTTTTTTTTTTTTTTTAAGAAAATTCTTGACTGAGCTCAGTGAACTTCAGTTTGTGTGTGGGCATGCTCAGTCATGTCTGACTCTTTGGGACCCCCAGGGACTATAGCCAACCAGGCTCCTCTGTCCATGGAATTTTCCAGGCAAGAATACTAGAGTGGCATAGATTGCCTTTTTATATGTTGTTTCTTTTCTTTGCTGTGCAGAATCATTTTAGTTTGATGTAGTCCTATTTGTCTGCTTTTTCTTTGTTGCCAGTGCTTTTGGTATTTAAGAAATCATTGTCAAGAAGATTTTTCCCCTTTTTTCTTCTAGGAGTTTTACAATTCCAAGTCATACAATCAAGTCTTCAGTCCACTTTGCATTGATTTTCATGTATGGCATAAGATAGAAGTTCAGTTTCATTCTTTTGCATGTGGATATCCAATTTTCACAAAACCATTTGTTGAAGAAACTATCCTTTCCCCATTGTGTATTCTTGGCAGCCTTGTCAAAGATATGTTGACTGTATATGTGTGCATTTATTTCTGGCCCTCTATCCTATTCCATTGATCTGGAGTTCTCTCTTTATGCCATACAATACTGTTTTAATTACTGTAGCTTCATAATATATTTTTAATCAGGAATTGTGAAGTCTCTAGCTTTGCCCTTCTTTCTCAAGATTGCTTTAGCTATTATGGGTCTTTTATGTTTCCACATAAATTTTAGGCTTGCTATTTCTGTTTCTGTAAAAAAAATACCGTTGGGGTTTTGATAGAATTACATTGACTCTATAGATAGCTTCAAGTCAGAATGGATATTTAACAATATTAAGCCTTCCACCACAAGAAAGGTAAACTACAAATCAATATCTATAACAAAATCCATGGGAAAGTCCTCTGTAAATCACTGGAAAAAAAAATTCAACAATACAATAAGAGGATCAGACACCATGACCAAGTGGGATTTATCTGGGATACAAGAATGGTTTAACATATGTAAATCAATTAATGTGATACACCACACTAACAAAATGAAGGGGAAAAGTCACATGATCATCCTTATGGATACAGAAAAATCATGTGAAAAAATTCAACACACTCTTATGATAAAAACTATCAATAATATATAGAAGGAATTTACCTCAATATATAAACCATATATTGAAAGCTCACAAGGCTCATAGCTAATATTATGCTTATTGGGGGAAAGCTGAAAGCTTTTTCTCTAAGATCAGGAACAAGAGATGTTTACATTCACCGCTTCTAGTCAATGTAGTAGTGAAAGTCCTAGCTAGAGCAATTAGGCTTAACTAATTAATTCCTCCAAATCAGGAAAGAGAAAGTAAAATTATTCCTGTTTGCAGATGAGATCATCTTATATGTAAAAACCCTAAGATTCCACAAACAGCTTTTACATCTAATAAATGAATTTATTTGTAGGATACAAAATCAACATACAAAAGTAAATTGTGTTTCTATGTACTAACAACAAACTATATGAAAAAGAAATTAAGCAAGCAATCTCATTTACAATTGCTTCAAAAAGAATATAATAGTTAGATATAAACTTAACCAAGGATGTAAAATACTGGTACACTGAAAACTACAAAACATTACTGAAAGAAATTAAAGAAGACATAAATAAATAGACATTCTGTATTCTTGGAATGGAAGACAATGTTAATAACATGGTCATTTTACTAAAGATTTACTATAGATTCAATGTGCTCCTATTAAAACTCCAGTAGCATTTTTTATGGAAACAGGAAAAAAAAAGAACAATCCTAAAATTCATGGGGATCCACAGTATACCCATGAGAGAGAAGAATAAAGCTGGAGACATCACAATTCCTGATTCAAAATATATTACAAAGCTATAATAATTAAAACTGTTTGGTTCTGGCATAAAGACAGACATGTAGATGAATGCAATAGGATAGGGAGCTCAGAAAAACACATACATTTATATATTCAACATATCTTCAACAAGGATTCCAAAAATACACAATTGGGAAAGGATAATTTCTTCAATGAATGATGTGAAAGCTGGATATCCACATGAGAAAGAATAAAATTGAACTCCTACTTTATGCCATATGTGAAAATCAGTTCAAAGTGGCCTGAAGACTAGAACATGTGACTTGAAACTGTAAAAATCCTAGACAAAAACATTCGGGAAATATTTCTTGATGTTGGTCTTGACAGTGATTTTTTTGGATATGACACCAAAAACATGGACAGGAAAGCAAAAATAGAAAACATCAAACCAAAAAGCCTTTGCACAGCAAAAGAAAAAAAACAACAACACGAATAAGCAACCTGTTAAATGGGAGAAAATATTTTCAAAAAATACATGTGATAATTTCTAAAATATATAAGGAACTCCTACAGCTCAATTAGTTAAAACCCAAAACTCAGTTAAAAATTGGCAAAGAACTTCCACAGATATTTTGATTATTTCTTTGATTGTTTTTGCCATTCAATTTTTTTCCTCCTTGTAAAACTTTTCCTTAAGTCTATATATATTTTCTGCTGTAATCTCATTTTTTAGCTCATTTTTCTTTTTAGTTTTGCTTTTGATTGTGAAATGTCTTTCCACTTTTCACCATATTTTATTCAACCACTCTCCATTTAACAGCCTCTTAACTCATGTTCTCACCTTTTTGCCCCTCTATACATTGAAATGCATTGTTGTAGGTAAGTGTTAATATTACTCTTCCAGAAAACTTGTACTAATTTATACATTTTAAAAAAGGTCTATGTTACTCATAACAAAATGATTTATTTTTGTGTTATAGGGTTTGAGATTTCTGAAAATCAGAAGAGGCAGGCTGCAATGACTGTGAGAAAAGTCTCTAAACAAAAAGGTAAAACTGCCTTTAACTACAACCTCCCTGACCTCACTCACTCTCATTGTGAAACTGAAAAGCCATAAGCTATGTATTTGCATATTCATATGCTTATTTCCATGCTAAAGTTCACTTAGGGTCATGGGAAATGTCCAGATTCCCAGGTGTCTCTGATGATAAGTGGTAAATGATCTTTAAAAGACTTAAGGCTTAGGAGTGAATAATTTAAGATAACCATGTCTACAGATAGCTCATTGGGTACAGGAAAAAAATAGAAACTTTGTTTCTTTTATTTTCCCTTAAAGTGAGAAACTAAATTTTATTAACAATTTAGAAACAGTTGGACAATAGTAAATATATGGAATTTATTAATACATGTATGTATGTATGTATATATATATATATATATTAGGGATATGCATATAACCTTCTTTCATTGGACTGGGGGCATTTGCCAAATCATGAACCCCAAATCAGAATGGAGGACTTCAAACTGAACCTAGACAGAAGATTCAGATATTTGTTCTCTTTTTGAGTCATAAACTAAAGTATTTTAAAAAGAAAAATACCTTGGAAATCAACTTGAGTATGAAATGAAGCTTTATTTTCTCATTTTCATGAACTAGAAAACATTAAAATGGTTAATTGAACAAAGGGAAGGAACTACCCTCTGTTTATTCAAGAAGCTATTCAGTACCAGTCATTTTATATAAGTTCCTTCATTTCGCTTTTATGATACCCCTGAAAAGGTAGACGTTATTAGTCTTATTTTCCAGATGAAGAAACTGAAGATATTTGGCATAAATTGACTCTGAACTTAAGTCAGCTTGTTTCCAAGTCTGCTGCACCCTCCTCTCCACCTCAGGGTTCTGTTGATCCTTCATGCTAGTTAAGAACAGCTCAATTTTTTTGTCTCACCTCAACCACTGACAGCTGTTTCTATTACTGACAGCCATTATTATTCTCCCCAGGGTAGGCAATCTTAGTGAGACTTCATTTTCCTTAGGCCCTTCTTTGTGCTCTCTTAAAGGGCTCTCTGATTCAGAATTAGTAACCATTTAAGTGATTAGATTCAAGTTGCCTGAAGTTCTAGCAGTCACATAATATACCCTTAATTATTCCCAATGAAGTTCCTTTTTATTGAAGAGGTTTAGTGCCTGTGGATATCTGATTTCCAGTTGACCAGTGCACCTAGCTTGGGCATCCAGCTAGTCATGGCCTTCCTTTTAACTTCTTATTGCTTCTTAGTCTTTGAAGATGCTCACTGACACTTTCACTCGTTGTGGAAATGTGATTCATTTTAGGTAGGAAATTAAAGGCAACCACTCCTAACTCCTTAGTGGTGAAAACAGGAGTGTTAGAAAGTAATCTGGAGTTAATTACACTAAGTCTATGATCTGTATGGATAGGAGAATCCTTTGAGAGAATGTGCTTATTCCTTAGAGATATAAGCCCCCACTACCTGGACAGTCTTCAGGGTACAAAAGGGCTGCTGTCCTAGTGGCCCACCTCTGTCTCCTGGAGGCTCTTTCCTCCTGAACTTCTCTCATTCTGAATCCTTCCACTGCCCCTACCACATTGACCTTCAAAATGGGATGGTATTCCTTTACCTCAGCCCAAGTTCTCCCAAGTCTATCTGAGACTGGCTTATTTTTCCACTGAGAAACCTTAAAGCAGAAGAACATGCACAAAGCAACCAATTAGAAAATAGTCCTACTTGCTCATACCAAGCGTTTGTGTCATGTTCCTTCTCTGCCTTGTCTCAAGACTATCTCTTGCAGGTCTTTTCTTGTCTCCCAGTATCCAAACAATTGTTCACCTGAACAGCTTTCCATCTAGACTTCAAATAAACTTATCTGGTTTCAAACCACTGAATTCCTAAAAATTTCCTCCATTATTTCTGTTTCCATTTTCAAGGCCCTCCTAGTCCAGGACTGTGGTGACTGATATATTTGAGACACATGGGCACTACATTTGTAGAAGTGATTTTCACTACAATCCATGGGGTCCCAAAGAGTCAGACACAACTGAGCGACTAACACACACACACACATATGGGAAGAACAAATGAGTTTTCTGAGATACCTAAGAAAGCCAGCTTTCTTAATCCTTCCAATGACACCTTTTTGGAAGTGATAAGGAGCATTTTTATCATTTCTCTAATTCAGATTTAATATAGATTCCAACACAATCTATAATGCCATGTGAAGTGAAGTGTTAGTCACTCAATCGTGTCTGACTCTTTGCAGCTCCATGTACTGTAGCTTGTCTTGGCCCTCTGTCCATGGAATTCTCCAGGCAAGAATACGGGAGTGGGTTGCCATTTCCTTCTCCAAGTCACATGAGCCACCATGGAAGCCCATAATGTCATGGGGCCTTATTCACTTAGTCTATTGTTCTGGGGGAGGGAAGCCTGGCTGAAGAAAAGCAGAGGACAGAGCCTAGCTCCAAGGGAGGCCTTTTCACTTTACATTTGCCTTTTATACTGTCTTGAGAGTCGATTATTAATTCCTGGTACATCAACTCATTTCAGTTTGCCATTATGGAGCTCTCTAGGGCCACAAGTACAGTCCTCCTCTCCAGAGGCTTTAGGACAGGTCAAAATCAAATGAATATGTAAGAATAATTAAAATAAATGTGAAATAGAATAAAGTTTGAACAATAAGTCTACCCTGATTTCAACACTAATAGCTACAGTAACCAAGACAGTGTGGTGTTAGTAGAATAGACATAGTAGATTGTTAGAGAATAGAGAACCAAAAAAATAGACGTACACAAATATGTCCATCCAATTTTTTGACAAAGGTACAAAAGCAATTCGGTTAAGGAAGGATAACCTTTTAAACAAATGGCACTGAACAACTTCAGATATGCATATGATACCACTCTAATGGAAGAAGTGAGCTAAGACACCTATTGATGAGGAAAAAAGAGGAGAGTGAAGAATCTGGCTTAAAACTCAACATTAAAAACCTAAGATCATAGCATCCCATCCCAGGGTAGTCCCATCACTCCATGGCAAATAGAAGGGGGAAAGTGGAAACAGTGACAGAGTTTACTTTCTTGGGCTCCAGAATCACTGTGGACAGTGACTGCAGCCATTAAATTAGAAGATGCTTGCTTCTTGGAAGAAAAGCTATGACAAACCTAGACAGCATAGTAAAAAACAGAGACGTCACTTTACCAACAAAGATCTTTATGGTCAAAGCTATGGTTCTTCCAGTAGCTATGTACGGATGAGAGAGTCGGACCATAAAGAATGCTGAGCGCTGAAGAACTGATGCATTCAAATTGTGGTGCTGGAGAAGACTGTTGAGAATCTCTTGGACAGCAGGAGATCAAACCAGTCAATCCTAAAGGAAATCAAGCCTGAATATTCATTGGAAGGATGGATGCTGAAGCTCCAGTGCTTTGACTACCTGATGGGAAGAGCTAAATCATTGGAAAAAACCCTGATGCTTGGAAAGATTGAAGGCAAAAGGAGAAATGGGCAGCAGAGGATGAGATGGTTAGATAGCATCACCAACTCAATGGACATGAGTTTGAACAAACTCTGGGAGATAGTGAAGGATGGGAAAGCCTGGCATGCTGCAGTCCACTGGGTCACAGAGAGTCAGACACGACTTAGCAACGGAAAAACAAAGACAATAATCTCAACCTAAATTCACAACCTATAAAAAGTAACTCAAAATAGATAATGAATTTAAATTTAAAGTTACAAACTTTTAAAAAACAGTAGGAGAAAATCTTCAGGATTAGGTTTAGGCAAATAATTCTTTAGAACTGACACCAAAAGCTTGAATTATAAAATCAAGTATTGATAAAATGGACCTCATCAAAGTAGAAAATTTTGCCTTGTGTAGGACCATGTGAAGAAGATGAAAAGATAAGCTACATGCTAGGGAAAATGTTTTCAAACCATGTACCTGACAAAATAATGGTATTTAGAATATATAAAAAACTCTCAAAACTCAATAGTAAAAAAATAAATGAAAACAAACAAAAACAAATTACACATTCCAATTAGAAAATGGGCAAAAGACAGATAATTCACTGAAGATGATATTTGGGTATCAGCTGAACATATGAAAAGATGTTCAGCATCATTAATCATTGAAAATATGCAAATCACAATGAGCTATCACTACATATCTTTTACAAAGGCAATAGAAAAATAAATAGTGAAAACACCTAATGTTGGCAAGGGTGTATAGAAACAGAATCATTCATACCTTGCTGATGAGAGTGTAAAACAGTATAGCCACTGTTTTACATAATTGTTTGGCAGTTTCTTAAAACATAAAATAAACAACTACAAGATGATCCAGCAATTACACATCTGAGCATTTATCCCAGAGAAGCGGAAATTTATTTTCACTTAAAAACTTCTAAACAAATGTTCATAGCAGCTTCGTTCAAAATAGACCAAACTGGAAATAACTTAGATGTCTTTCAGTGGGTGAGTAATTAAGCAAATACTGGTACATCTATATCATAGAATACTATGCATCAATAAAAAGAGCCAACTACTGGTACATGTAACAACTTGGGTGAATTTCTAAGGAATCTTGATGATTGAGAAAACCTGATACCTAAAGGTTACAGATGATATGATTCCATTCATATAATGTTCTTCAAATAATATAATTTGGAAATGAGGAACATACTAATGGTTGCTAGGAGTTAAGGCGAGATTGAGAAAAGGAAAGAAATAAGTGTGGTTATAAAAGAGTAATAAGAGTAATCCTTTTGATGATAGAAATGTTGTCTCTTGACTGTGTCCTATAACAATGTTAATATCCTAGCTGTGATATTATAATATAGTTTTGCAAAATGCTATTATTGGAGAAATTAAATAAAGGGTCCAAGGCATATTTCCATATTTTTGATTCCTGTATGTGAATTTACAATGACCTCAAAATAAAAAGCTTAATTAAAAAATTAAAATGAACACTCCACAAACTCCCTCCCTAATATCTATATATCATTTGTTGGCCTCTGATACTGTCATATTTTTGATACCACATTTGAAAACTGTTAGACAACATCATCAAAATGGCATAATAGTTTTTTACCTTAGTCTCTCCAAAGAACACAGATTTTGACAATTACTAGCAGCTGGGAGTGTCATTCTGAGAGTCTGGGAGCTCAGTGGAGAAGTTCCAGACAGAATAATCTATGATTGGATGCAAAAAAGAGGCCAGTCAATAAAAACTGGAATATGTGACTGCCCCTTTTTATGCAAAGATAGCAACACAAAACTAGAAGGAATATGAAAAGTCAAGGAAACAAGACATCATCGATGGAATGCAATAATTTCCAGAAACTGACACCCAAAGACCAGGAGATCTGTGATTTGCCTGATAAACAATTCAAAATATATTATAGTTATTTTAAGGAAGTCCAGAGAGCTACAAGAGGGACAGTTCAACAAAATCAGGGAAACATTGTGAACAGAATAAGAAATTTAACAGAGGAAATTATAAAAAGAACCAAACAAAGTATAGAGCTGAAAATACAATGTATGAAATGAAAAAAATACAATACAGAGCATCAATAGCAGACTTCATCCCCTAGAAGAAAAGTATCTGTGAAGTCAAAGAAAGGTCATTTGAAATTGTCTAGTCAGACTAGGGAAAAAATGAAAAAGAATAAAGTATGCCTATGTGACTTATGGGGTAAAATTAAGATTAACAATCTATAAAATATTAGAGTCTAATAAGGATAAGAGAAGAAGGAAGGAGAACAAAGACTGTTTAAACAAACAATGGCTAGAACTTCCCAATTCTGGGTAAATATTTGGATATCCGAGTTCATGTGGCTCACTGATATCCAAACAATTTAACCCAAAATGGTCTTCTCTAAGACACATTCTAATAAAGCTATTTAAAATCAAAGACAAAAAGAGAAGATTAAAAGTAGCAAGAGAAAAAAAAAAAATCTCATGTGCATGGAAACCTGCATGAGGCTATCAGCAGATTTCTCAACAGAGAGTGGAATGATATGTTCAAAGTACTAAAAGAAAGTATCATCCAACAAGAATGCTGCACCCAGAAAATAAAGGAAAGAAAAAGACTTTTTCAGACCAGGAAAAATTTAAAAAGCAGAAAGAGTTAATCACCACTAGATTTGACTTACAATAAATGCTGAAATTTTTTCAAGCTGAAATGAAAGAATGCTAATTAGTAACATGAAAACCTGAAGATGAATGTACAATAGGGGCAGCAGACAATATATCAGAGTAGAAAGAGTTGAGCTCACCTCCTTTCATGAAAGCAACAAAATCAAAACTAACTGCTGAACAATCATTAACAAAAAAGTCTTGAACCTATGAAACAATGTATTCTACAACCAAAGACAAAGAAGAAAAAAGACAGTGGGGGGGGTGCTTTTGCAATATAATCAAATCCTATACCTGCCAGGTGGGCAGCCCACAAACTTGAAAATTATTATATTGCAGAGGTTCTCTCATAGGAGTAAGAGTTTTGAGTGCAACATTAGACTCCAAAGCCTGGGCTCTGGCCATGGAAGGAGAAGCTCACAAACATTTGGCTTTAAAGGCCAGTGGAGCTTGTGTCCAAGAGTTTCACAGGACTGGGGAAATCAGTGATTCCACCCTTGGAGGAATCACACATTTTATGTGCACTGGGACCCAAAGCAAAGCTGTGACTCCATAGGAGCCTAGGCAAGACCTGCCTGTGAATCTTAGTCTCCTAGGGAGGCAGAGGTTAGCTATGAGTCACTATGGGGACAAGGACACTGGTGGTGGGAATTCCGAGGAATATTATCCACATAAGCTCTCGTAGAAGTCATCATATTGGCATCAAGATCTCGACTCACTCAACAGCCTGTAGGATCCAGTTCTGGGATGCCTCACATCAAACAACCAAAATAGTGGTAACACAGCCACATCCATCTGCAGACAGGCTACCTGAATTCATCCTAAGCCAACAACCACCTATAAACACATGGCTTGACATGGCCTTGCCCACAAGTGGGACAATACCTAGCTCTGCCCACCAGGGGGCAGGCACCAGTCCCTCCCACCAGGAAACCTGTACAGGGACCTTGGATCCACCTCACTCAACAAGATGCTGGCACAAGAAGCAAGGGAAATAATCTTGCAGCCTGAGGAAAAGGGACCATAAACACAAAAATTAAGACAAAATGAGATGACAGAGAAATATGTTAAAGAAGAAGGAACCAAATAGAAACCACAGAGAAACTAAGTGGAGATAGGCAATCTACCTGAGAAAGACTCAACAGTAATGACAGTAAAGATGATTCAAGAAGTCAGAAAAATAATGAAGCACAGACCAAGAGAATACAATAAATGTTTATTATAGACCTGGAGAAAGAAATGGCAACCTACTCCAGCATTCTTGCCTGGAAAATCCCATGGTCAGAGGAGCCTGATAAGTTAAAGTCCATGGGGCTACAAAGAGTCAGACATGACTAAGCAACTTCACTTTCACTTTCTTCTAGGAGCTTAAAAGAACAAAGATGAACAATACAATAACTGCAATGAAAAATACACTAGAAGGAATAAATAGAATAAATGAGGCAGAAGAACAGATAAGTGAGCTAGAAGACGGATTACTGGAAATCACTACTGCAAAACAGAATAAAGAAAAAAGAATGAAAAATAATGAGAACAGTCTTAGAGACTTCTGGGATATTAAATGTACCAACACTTGCATTATAAGGGTAACAGAAGAAGATGAAGAGAGAAAAGGCCTGAGAAAATGTTTGAGGAAATAATAGCCAAACTCTTCACTAAAATGGGAAAGGACACACTTACTCAAAACCAGGAAGCACAGAGAGTCCCATACAGGATAAATCAAGGGAGGAACATGCTGAGATACACATTAATCAAAGTAATGAAAACTAAAGACAAAGAAAAAATATTAAAAAGCAACAGGGAAAAGCAACAAATAACATACAAAAGAATTTCCATAAGCTTATCTCCTGATTGTTCAGCAGTAGATCTGCAGGCCAGAAGAGAGTGGCATGATATATTTAAAATGCTGGAAAGGAAAAAACTACAACCAAGAATACTCTACCCAGAAAGGTTCTCATTCAGATTCCACAGAGAAAACAAATGCTTTATGGGCAAAGAAATGCTAAGATAATTCAACACCACCAAATCAGCTATACAACAAATGCTAAGGGAACTTCTCTATATGGGAAAGAAAAGGCCATAACTGGAAACAAGAAAATTATGAATGGGAAAGCTCAATGGTGAAGGCAACATACAATAAAGGTGGGCAAGCATCCATATAAAATATAATAACAAAACCAGTAACAGTGAAAAGAGAAGAGTATAAATGTAGGATATTGAAAATGCATTTGAAATTAAGAGACCAGCAACTTTAAACAATCTTGTATATACAAAGACTGCCATAACAAAACCTCATGATAAAAAGAAACCAAAAATATGTAATAGATAAGAACAAAGAAAAAGAAAAAGCAATCCAAACACTAAAGATAAACATCAAATCAGAACAGTAGAGAACAAAAGAGGAAGGGAAAGAAAAAGAACTACAGAAATTAATCCAAAACAATTTTAAAAATGACAATAAAAAATACACATTAGTGATCACCTTAAATGGAAATTGTTTAAACACTCAATAAAGAGATATAGACTGGATGAATAGATACAAAAACAAGACCCATATATATGCTGTCTACAAGAGACATACTTAAAATCTAGAGACACTTACAGACTGAAAATGAGAGGATGGAAAAAGATATTCCATCCTCTGGAATGGAGTAGCAATACTAATATCAGACAAAATAGACTTTAAAATAAAAGAGTGTTACAAGAGACAAAAGAAGGACACTACCTAATGAACAAGGGATCAATCCAAGAAGAAGATATAACAGCTGTAAATATGAATGTACCCAACATACGAGCACCTCAATATATAAGGCAAATTCTAGCAGCCATAAAATGAGGAATTGATAGTAACACAATAATATTGGGGGCACTTTAACGACCCATTTTATTCAATGGACTGGTCATGCACACAGAAAATCAGTAAGGAAACACAAGCCTTAAAATGTCATATTAGACAAGATGGACTTAATTGATATTTATAGAACATTTCATTCAAAAGCAGAAGAACACACATTCTTCTCAAGTGCACGTGAGAGATTCTCCAGGATAGCATTCTCTCAATTGCTATGCCATAAAAGAAGCCTCAGTATATTTAATAAAATTTTAATTATATCAAGCCTGCATTCCAACAAAAATGCTAAGAGATTAGAAATTAGCTATAAGAAAAAACTGGAAAAAACACAGTCACATGGAGGCTAAACAATATGTCACTAAACAACCAATGGGTCACTGAAGAAGACAAAAAGGAAAAAAAAAAAATACCCAGAGACAGATGAAAATGAAAACATGATGATCCAAAACCTATAGGATGCTACAAAAGCAGTTCTAAGAATGAAGTCTGTAGCAATACAATCTTACTTCAGGGGAAAAAAATACAAACTAACCTAAACCAACAGACAAATAAGAACAAACAGTGGAATCCAATTTGGAAAATAAGAAAAATTGTCACCGTTTATAGATGACATGATATTGTACATAGAGAATGCCAAAGATGCTACCCGCCACCCCCCCCACACACACACACACACACTAGAGCTTATCCTTGAATTTGGTACAGTTGCAGGATAGAAAGTTAATACTCAGAAATCATTCACATTTCTATACATTAACCACAAAAATCAGAAAGGGGAATGAAGGGAACAATCTCATTTACCACTGCATCAGAAAGAATAATGTACATAGGAATAAACCTACCTAAGGAGGCAAAAAATTTTACTATGAAAACTGTAAGATGCCAGTGAAATAATTGAAGGTGACATGTCAAATTATATACTATGTTCTTGGATTGGAAGAATCAATATTGTCAAAATGACTATACTACCCAAGGCAATCTACAGATTCAGTGCAATCCTTATTAAATTACCAATGACATTTTTCAAAGAACTAGAACAAAAAAATCAAATTTACATGGAAACACAAAAGACTCTATGGTGTTAAAATCATCCTGAGAAAGAAAAACAGAGCTGGAAGAATCAGTCTCCCTGACTTCAGACTATACTACAAAGGTACAGTAAGCAAAAAAAAAAAAAAAAAAAAAAAAGTATGCTACTACAAGGGCCTACTGTATAGCATGGGCACATTTGCTCAATACTCTGTAATATACTAATGGGAAAAGAATCAGAAATAGAATAGATACATGTATAATGGAATCACTCTCCTGTACACCTGAAACTAACACAACATTGTTAGTTAACTATATTCCAACATAAAATAAAAATGTTTAAGTTATTACTAAAAAAGAGAGTGGAACTGGCACGCACACACACACACACGCACACACACACACACACACACACACACACACACACACACACACAAACCCAGAAATATAGATCAGTGGAATAGAATTGGAAGCTAAGAAATAAACCCACACACCTACGGTCAGTTTATTTACAATAAAGAAAGCAAGAATATACAATGGAGAAAAGACAGTCTCTTCAATAAATGGTGCTGGGAAAATTGGGCAGCTACATGTAAAAGAATGAAACTAGAACATTCTCTAATACCACACACACAAAAAAACTCAAAATGGATAAATGACCTAAATGTAAGATTGCATACTGTAAAACTCTTAGAGGAAAACATAGGCAGAACATTCTTTAACATAAATTTGCAGCAATATCTTTTTGCATCCACCTCCTAAAGAAAATAAAAACAAAAATAAACAAATGGGACCTAATTAAACTTAAAAGCTTTTGCACAGCAAGAGGAAACATAAAAAATGAAAAGACAACCTACAGAATGGAAGAAAATATTTGCAAAGCGACTGATAAGGGATTGATCTCCAAATATATAAACATCTCATGCTGCTCAATATCGAAAATACCAAACAACCCAATCAAAAAATGGGCAGAAGATTTAGTAGATACTTCTCTAAAGAAGATATACAGATGACCAAAAATCACATGAAAAGATGTTCAACACTGCTAATTATTAGACAAATGCAAATCAAAACTACAATGACAAAACTTAAACTTTTCAGAATAGCCATCATCAAAAAAATCTACAAGGAATAAATGCCAGAGAGATTGTGGAGAAAGCTCTTATACTGTTGGTGGGATTGTAAACTGATACAACCACTATGGAGAACAGTATGGAGGCTCCTTAGAACTAAAAATAGAGCTATTATATGATCCAGAAATCCTACTCTTGGGCATATATCCAGAGAAAGCCATAATTCAAAAAGGCACTTGCATTACAATATTCATTGCAGTGCTGTTTCCAATAGCTAGAACATAGAACCAACCTAAATGTCTATTAACAGATAGGTAGATAAAGAAGATGTGATACATACATACAATGGTATATTACTCAGCCATTAAAAATGAAATAATGCTATTTGTGGTGACATGGATGGATCCATGACATGGATGCTATTTGAGATTGCCATGCTTAGTGAAGTAAGTGAGGCAGAGAAAGGTATATATCATATGATATCACTTATATGTGGAATGTAAAAAAGGTACAAATGAACTTATTTATAAAACAGAAATAGAGTCACAGATATAGAAAGCAAACTTATAGTTGCAAAGTCAGAAAGCAGGAGAGGGATAAACTGGGAGATTGGAATTGACAAGTAACTAGTAAGAACATACTGTATAGCACAGGGAACTCTATTTAATACTCTGTAATTACCTTTATAGACTTCCCTGGTGGCTCAGATGGTAAAAGCGTCTGCCTACAATGCAGGAGAACAGGGTTCGATCCTTGGGCTGGGAAGATTCCCTGGAGAAGGAAACAGCAACCCACTCCTGTATTCTTGTCTGGAAAATCCCATGGACAGAGGAGCCTGGTAGGCTACAGTCCATGGGGTCGCAAAGATATAATGACCTTTATAAGAAAAGAATCTAAAAAAGAGTGGATATATGATATGTATAACTGATTAACTCTGTCATACAGCAGAAACTAATGCACATTATAAATGAACTATATTCCAATAAAAATTAATTTTTAAAATGTGCAGAATTCATAAATACCCATTTTCCAAAGAAAATTTTCCAGTAGCTACCATATACATGAAAATTTCTCTGCATCATTAATCATCAGGAAATGCAAATAAAAACCACAGTGAAATATTACCTCACACCTTCCAGAATGGCTGTTAACAAAAGAAAAGTGCTGACAAGTGCTGGCAAAGATGTAGAGAAAAAAGAACCCTTGTGTTCTGCTGGTGAGAATGTAAATTGATACAGCTGTTATGAAAAATAATATGGAGGTTCCTCAAGACTTAAAAATAGAACTACTATATAATTCAATTCCAGTTCTGAATATATATCTAAAGAAATGAAATAGCTATCTTGAAGAGATCTCTGTACCCCATGTTCGTTACAGCATTATTTATAGTAACCAAGAAAACAGAGGATGAGATGATTGGATGGCATCACTCAGTATCCAAACTCAATGGACATGAGTTTGAGCAAGCTCCAGATGGTGAAGGACAGGGAAGCATGGCAGGATGCAGTCCATGGGGTTGCAAAGAGTCAGACATGACTGAGTGACTGAAAAACAAGACACAGAAACCACCTAAGTGTCTTTGACAGATGAATGGATAAATACACAATAAAACTTTATGCAGTCATAAAGAAGGAAATCTTGTCTTTTCCACATCACGGACTAACCTGGAAGGTATTCTGCTAAAAGAAATATTGCAGAGAAAGAAAGACAAATACTTCATGATCTCACTTATATGGGGAATCTAATAAAATTGATTTCATAGAAACAGAGAAGAGATTGGTGTTTGCCACATGCAAAGAGTGTTGGTTAGGGAAAATAGGTAAATGTGATCAAAATATAGAGACATTCAAGAGCTAACATGGAAAAAAAGATGTCCTTTTCATCATATGGGACTGGAATGCAAAAGTAGGAAGTCAAGAGATACCTGGAGTAACAGCAACTTTGGCCTTAGAGTACAAAATGAAGCAAGGCAAAGGCTAACAGAGTAATCCCAAGAGAATGCACTGGTCATAGCAAACACCCTCTTCCAACAACACAAGAAATGACTCTACACATGGATATCACCAGATGGTCAAATACCAAAATCAGATTGATTATACTCTTTGCAGCCAAAGATGGAGAAAAAACAAGATCAGGAGCTGACTGTGGCTCAGATCATGAACTGCTTATTGCAAAATTCAGACATAAATTCAAGAAAGTGTAGAAAACCAATAGGCCATTCAGGTATGACCTAAATCAAATCCCTTATGATTATACAGTGGAAGTGACAAATAGATTCAAGAGATATGATAGAGTACCTGAAGAACTATTGACAGAGGTTTAAACATAGTAGAGGATGTGGTGATCAAAACCATCCCAAAGAAGAAGAAATACAAAAAGGAAAAATGAGGAGGCCTTACAAATAGCTGAGAAAAGAGAAGCTAAAGGCAAAGGAGAAATGGAATGATATACCCATCTGAATGCAAAGTTCCAGAGAAGAACAAGGAGAGATAAGAAAGCCTTCCGAAGTGAGCAATGAAAGAAATAGAGGAAAACAATAGAATGGGAAAGACTAGAGATCTCTTCAAGAAAATTGAAGCTTCCAAGGGAACATTCCATGCTTCATGGGCACAATAAAGGACAGGAACAGTATGGACCTAACAGAAGCAGAAGATATTAAGAAAAGGTGGCAAGAATACACAGGAGAATTATACAAAAAAAAATCATAATGACATAGATAACCATGATGGTGTGATCACTCACCTAGAGCCAGACATCCTGGAGTGCTAAGTCAAGTATGCCTTGAGAAGCATCACTACAAACAAAGCTAGTGGAGGTGATGGAATTCCAGCTGAGCTATTTCATATCCTAAAAGGTGATGCTGTTATAATGCTGCATTCAATATGCCAGCAAATTTGGAAAACTAGGAGTGGCCAAAAGACTGGAAAAGGTCAGTTTTTATTCCAATCCCATAGAAGGGCAATGCCAAAGAATGTTCAAGCTACCATACAATTGCAGTCATTTCACACACTAGCAAGGTAATGCTAAAAATCCTTCAAGCTAGGCTTCAACAGTATATGATCTGAGAATTCCAGATTTACAAGCTGAATTTAGAAAAGGTAGAGGAACCAGAGATCAAAGTACCAGCATCAGTTGGACCATAGGAAAAGCAAGAGAATTCCAGAAAAAATAAAATCTACTTCTGCTAAAGTCTTTGATTGTGTGTATCACAACAACCTATGGAAAATTCTTAAAGAGATGAGAATACCAAACCACCTTATCTGCCTTCTGAGAAACCTGTATGCAGGTCAAGAAGTTAGAACTGGACATGAAATGACAGACTGGTTCAAAATGGGAAAGCAGAACATCAGATTGTATATTGTCACCTTGATTATTTAACTTATATGCAGAGTACATCATGCAAAATGCTAGGCTGGATGAAATACAAGCTGGAATCAAGATTGCCAGGAGAAATATCAGTATTCAAATATTCAATAACATAATATTCCATGGTAAGAATTTGAAGGCATTTCCCCTAAGATCAGGGAAAAGAGAAGGACACCAACTCTCACCACTCCTATTTGGCATAACTCTGAAAATCCTAGCCAGAGTGATCAGGAAAGAAAAAGCAATTAAAGTCAGAAGTCAATTATCTCTGTTTGCAGATGACATGATTTCATACGTATAAAACTGTAGAGACTCTTAAGACATAAAAATATTCTAATAGTCAAGGAATTCAGTAATATTTCAGTATACAAAATCAGTTGTACAAAAATCAGTTTTGTTTCAATAACAATAAATATCCACAGAGAAATTAACAACATAACCCCCTTTGTAATAGAACAAAATAATAAAATACTTAGGAATAGGTTTACCAAGAAAGTTAGAGATCTGTACATTTAAATCTATTAGACATTTATGAAAAAATTTGAAAAAAAACAAATAAATGGAAAGATATCACATATTCATGGATTATAAGATGATATTGTGGAAATGACCTTATTACACAAAGCCATCTGTATATTTGGTGTAACCCCTATCTCAAATTCCATGGCATTTTTCATAGAAGGAGGAAAAAAAAAGAGTCCTAAAATTCATATGAAACCAGAACAGAGCCCAATTTACCAAAGAAATTCTGAGAAAGAAGAACAAAATTGGGGGCAATCATACATCCCAATTTCAAACTATATTACAAAACTATAGTAATCAAAAAAGTATCAACATATACATGAGTGGAACAGAATTGAGGGCCCAATTATAAAACTATACTTATGTTCAACTACTATTTGTAAGGGGCCCAAGAATATTCAGAAAGGGAAAATTTGTTGTTTTTGTTTTAGTGGCTTATGATGTCCAATTCTTTGCGACCCCATGGACTGTAGCCCACCAGGCTCCTCTGTCCATGGGCTTACCCAGGCAAGAATACTGGAGTCGGTTGCCGTTTCCTTCTCCAGGGTATCTTCCCAACCAGGGATCGAACCTGCATCTCCTGCATTGAAGGCAGATTCTTTACCGCTGAGCCAGGGTGGAAACACAAGGGAAAACTACTCTTTTATAAATGACATTGGGAAAATTAGATATTTACATGCAGAGGACTGTATCAACCCCCCCATACTACACCAGTCACAAAAATTAACTCAAAGCAGATTAATGATTTATGTGTAAGACCCACATATGTAGAAATCCTAGAAGAAAACATAGAGAAAATACTCCTTGACATTGGTCTTGCCAATGAGATTTAAATATAACACCTAAAGCACAAGCCAGAGAAACAAAAATAAGCAAGTGGGACTTGTAATCTGCTCAGCAAAAGACAAACTATTAACAAAATGAAAAGGCTCCCTATGAAATGGGACAAATTATTTATAAACCATATACCCAATAAAGACATATACATATACACCATGGTATACTGTTCAGCCATAAAAAGAAAGAAATCCTATCATTTATGGAAATATGAATGGTCTTTAGGGAGTTATGCTGTGAGAAATAAGTCATAAAATACAAATATTATCTGATGTCTCTTTTAAGTGCAAGCTGAAAAAAGGAAAGTTATAGAAATAGAAAATAGATTGCTGGTTGCCAGGATTTGGGGTTGGCATTGAGGAAAGTGGGGATTTGTTGGTCAAAGGGCACAAACTTCTAGTTACATGATGAAGTTCTGGGGATATAATATACAGTATGGTTAATATAGTTAACAATACTCTATTGTATACTTAGGAGGTGCTAAGAGTATTACATACTTAGGAGGTTCTTAAATGTTCTTACCACAAACAAAAGTAATTGTGTGAGGTGATGGATGTGTTAACTAACCTTATTGTGGTAATTATTCCACAGTATATACATGTAATGAATCATCACATTAACATCTTAACACTTACACAATATTATGTCAGTTATATCTCAATAAAGATGGAAAACAATAAGAATAAAAAACAGCAAAATACTCACTTTTAGAAGTGTTTCCTTCTCACTGACCTGCCAATGGCTTAATATGATATATGATGGCTTAATGTGACATTGCTTCCAGGGTAATGGGATCAAGTAATCAAACAAAGACAAACAGAGAAGCTGTAATGTTGAAATTTCAGACACTGACCAGCAAATGAAAAAGGTATTTGGGAGCAACAGAGAAATCATCCTTGCATTCTGAATCATATGCTTTGTGCTTCAGCCTATTCTGTTCTGAATATAGATAAGGATTAAAAGTGGGGCACTAGGTGATTTGAGAAGCCCCTTGCTACTTAATTTATACCATTTCCCTTTGATCTCCCATCTACTCTAGGTGTCAACTCTGCCCGCTCAGTTCCTCCTTCCTACCCACCACCACAGGACCCGTTAAACCAGGGCCAATACCTGGTCCCCGATGGCATCGCTCAGTCGCAGGTCTTTGAGTTCACCGAACCCAAGCGCAGCCAGTCACCATTCTGGCAAAACTTCAGCAGGTTAACCCCCTTCAAAAAATAATACCAACAGGGAGGCAGATAATTTTAAAATAAATAAAATTATATTTATAGATGGACCTTTTTTTGGAGAAGCACTGTTGAAATTTATATATATATATACATATACACACACATGCATACACACACATACACAAAAACACACAAAGTCTTGAGTGTACACACCCACACACCCAACTACACACACACACTCACACTCACACTCACACTCACACTCACACACACACACACGCAGAAGGACCAAAAATGTTTTCTGTTGTTTTGGGCAAGTAAAATCTGTAGTTGGTAGGAAGAAGTACCAATGACTTCCAAACAGGTGATCCCTTAAAAAGTTTTCTGTTCTTATCCTGCCCCCCTCCCCTTTACTTTCAGAAACTTACATTTCTATTTGTTCCTTTTTTGTTGAAATAATCTTTTTGCTCTCCTGTGAATGATTCATTGACTTGTCATTATTAACATAGATGTGTTGTATTGTTTTTTACTTTCCTGATGATACTGATGCTGATGACTTTTGAATTTAATTTAATATGGTGGAGTTTGGGAGTTTTGAATTTCTTTTTTTTCCTTTTACTTCTCATTGGGTAAAGGAAGGATCCCCTTTCTCCTCTCCCTCGACTGATCATCTGCGAATGTTTCTGCAGCCCTGCAGTTACCCCAAATAGCCTTTTTCCTGCATCTTCTGTCCTAGTCATACCAGTCTGGACATGCTCTGTTGTGCCCTGTGACATAACTGCTCAATATTTCTATTGCTTTCACTGTGTTTTAGGTGTTGTGGAGGGATTGAAACTAAACAGAAGTAAGAGAACATCAGAGTAATGATACTAGAAGGGACTTTTGTTCAGAAAATGTTCTGCATTTGGGCTGTTTCTTCTTCTAGCACTGGGGGTTCCCATGTTGTAGCACTGCTGGGTCATGACAGTTTTGTATCTGGGGTTTAGTTTGGGTCAGTTATTCTCTTCTTCATGCCACTTTGGTTATGGGGTTTCTTCTAGGCTTCTTCCTCCCCTAACTTAAAAAGTCTGAACTAGAAGCAAAGAGGCTGAGACTCTGCCCCTTGAAGGAGGGATTCAACTGTCTCCAGTAACAGGTAGGTTTAGGATATGGTTCCCCACTGCAGTCAGTTCAGCAGCCTGGTTATACCTGCTTCACATTTGCAGATTGTTTAGGAAGCATTGTTCAGAGTCTGTGAGAGGTCAAAACAGAGCTCACCTGACCAAGATCATCAGCTGTATTCAAATTATTGACCTAGACAGAATCCAGGGCTGAGAGTAATGTAGAAAAGAATAAAGATGGGGATGGAAAGAGACGTCCTCAGTCCAAGATATGTACTTAAAGTTCCTAACTTAGGTGTAACTTGCCCCATTGTTAGCAGATTGCATGGATAATCTTCCATGGCTCCTTCCATCTTCCTCCCTGTTTTCTTTCTTTCCCCTGCTCTCCCCTACACAGGAGGATTGCTGGTATGAGCATAATTAAAGCACTTCTGGAACTCAAAGAATGCCCTATTTCCAACATTCTCCCATCCCACCACATTTGAAGTAAGCAAGTGAGAAACCCAGAGGACACTTCCCTGTGGAGAAAGGATCTGAGGCAGAGTTGCTGCCCTCAGGTTCATTTTTGGCAGGCTTTACACTTCCCACACAAAGAGACAGGCTCCCTATGTGTACTCCCTATTCCTCCTCTCCACATGGCCTCTTGGGTAGATAGACCTTGAATTGTAAGAAGAATGTAGTACAAAGGAGTAAAGATGGGCCCTACTATGGAGCGCCATTCTAGTGAGGAGATTGAGTCTGTCCTGGACCCTGTGGGAGAAGACTTCATCATGAAAGGACCTCAGCTTAATGAGCAGCAGCTGTGGCTGCATGGGACACTTAACATAGCTAGCTTGATTGCTGCTTTTATGCTTCCTGATCCAGACCAGGCCCTGTCCAGCCTGGGAATTTTTCCTCTTTGGGAATCAAATTACAAGCTGTTTAAGCTCACATTCCACCACACCCAAATGAGACTTGAGGAGTAAGCCAAGGATAAGCCTGAATTGAGCAGAGGGCTAGAGCTCGGGACTGGCCACCACTGCTCAGCACAAGACCCAACTACTTAAGCTCCGTTGGCAAGGAACCTGGTACTGAGTGCCTAAGCTAAATTGACCTCCCTGTCAAACAGAATAGCTGGCTGTGTAGGCCTCCCTTGAGTGTACATTATTTTCCCACTTTCCATTCTTTCCCATTAGGCCTGGCCTTGACATGTTTCTCCAGAGCTTGGGGGCACACCAAAAGGGGATTCTTGGACAGGTCCCTGGAGCTACAACTTCTCTTGGCCAAGCTCCCTCCCACACCCCCTTCCTGCTCCCCTGGGACTGTGTCCAGGGAAGCAGGACACAGAGCTCCAGGATCAGGGATTATCACCTCTTTTCCACCTACCTCTCACTCACCCAACTCACTGGTCTCATCAGATGCCAATAACTTGTGAGAACAATAAGAAATCAGTTTACCATTGGTCAGAAAATTCACCTAACCAATGACAGCAAGCAGACCAGTGATGGACAGCCTCAAGGGGATCCCCCATTACCTGAGTTCAGAATTCAAGCCTATTCTATGTCCCCACAGCAGTGCTCTCCCCAAGGAATCTGTAAATCTCTGTTTCTGCATGGCCCAGAGATCCCCTTTCCTCACTTCAATGAGGCCTGGATTTGCTCTCCAAAAGGCTTGGAACCTGCCATAGAATGGCCTAATCCAGAAGCTCAACTCCTCTTTCTCCCTCTCTCTCTCATCCCTTCTACATGTATATCTCTAAAGGATGTGTAAGGACAGCAACAAGAGAGTTCTAACAATTCTAGTGTGAAACCAAATAGTGATCTTTTAGTGCTTTGGGGATGGGGTGGGCTGGGGTGGATGGATGGGCAACAGTGATTTTGATTACCCCTGCTGCTCTGCACTTGCCAGTTTATTATTTCATTTCTTCTATCTGATTGTTTGACCCTGTCAAACAAGTGTCAAAGTTGTGTGTTTAAAAAATGTTTAACAAAAATATGATGTTGTAATGACACAAAGCCTTATGAAAATATTTATGGAGTTCAATAAAAGAAGTAAAAGACACCTCTAGGCATAGCTCTCATGCTATTTTGTGTGTGTATGTTTTACCAAGTGCTAAATAAAGGGAATTTGCCTGGTGGGGGCAGCTTATCCCAGCCTCGCCTACCAGTCCTGTTGTTCTATAGCCAGGCATACGATGGGCTGTCTGTGGCCTTCCATGTCATTTCTTAAAGAGTAGGCCACAATAACCAATTTTGATTCTGTAACAGAGGCACTTCAAATGTCTTTATGGGTAGGACTGTCATTCACGTCACTTCACCCTTTGACAAGTCTTAAAGACCCATTCCTGACTTTGCTCCTTTTCCTTGCAGCTGCCAAGTCCAGTACTTGCCCTGTGCACTCTCACATGATCTTAAAAGCTGCTTTTTGAACCTAACCAGAATACATATCACTTAGGAATCCTTCACCTCCAGCTATTTCCTAATGCTTCCAGTCCTGTTTCCTCTGAAATAGACATATTTATCCATCCCCCAAAGTGTTTATTTCATCATGGTGTCTCCTACACATACATGCTCCTTGTTGTCCACAAGGCTCCTGTGTGGTATCTTATGTTACCCAGCAGAGACACAATAATAGTTTGTATGTTCTGGTACTACTTCACCTGCCTTTCTCCAGAAGAAATAAACACTGATCCCAGTAAAATGCTTATTTGTCACTCATCTCCCAATCTGCTTCAAACTGATCTCAGAGTTGCTTACTCTTAGAGTGTTCCTGGGTATCACATGAATTGAGGGGAGTTGGAAGCAAGAATATGGAATGAGCTGATACTAGCATATGAATGAGTATCACTCTCTATATTCTCCTCAAGAGCCCTGTCTCTTTAAGTTTTCTAGCGTAGGCTTCCAACAGATGACTACGACCACCGGTCCTTTTGTCTCTAGTACCAAGAGCAAATAGAAGGAGGCCCAAGGTCTCTGCTGTGGGTTTTGGCTTACTTCAGTGTTTTAGTCACTGAGGCCACCACTCTACTGCTTAGCCTGCTTAACTTTTGGACCCTTTGGAATTTCCCTATTTATATTGACCTGCTTACCCCTGCCTCCCAGAGGCTTCTGTCCTGCATAGAATAGAATGCTGATTAGATAGACCTTGCTCACCCAGGCCTTTACCTATCAGGTCCAAGATAACAAAATGAGATCTCAGCATTCCCCCAAGTACAACCACTTGCAGTGCAACAGTTTAGCCTGGTCATAGGTATATTAGACAATCTGGGTTTCCCAACATGGTTGGAGAGGAATTTTGGAGGTTACTTCATGTTCACTAGAAGCACACTATTCTGGTTCCATCTCTCCCAATTCTTTCTTTTTTCTCTAGTAGGCCATGAGTGTTTTCTCATATGATTGGGGAAGAGTGAAAGGAATGGTGCATGGTCCTTTGTCCTTCAGAAGCCTGTATTACTTCTATTTAACTCACCAATAGGTCCTTCAAGGCAGCTTTTTAGGTGAGGCTTTGTCCATCTCCACAACAGCCATGCTGCCAACCAACTGAATTAGATTCAACTTGCATGTCCTAAGTATATAATCTGGGCTAGGCCTTGTGGTTGGTACACAAGAGATACCAAGATGACTAAAATAAAATCTCTGCCTACAGTCTCAGAGTTCAGTGAGAACATATAAACATGGGCCATAAGAAGGATGGATGAAGTCCTCAAGGCACTCAGAAAATGGAATGGTTAATTCTGATTGAGGAACATCTTTGTAATCAGTCAGGATAAGTTTAGTGTACTGCAGTAAGAGATATTCCCTCAAATCTTTTTTTCCTTGTTGTTTATCCATTTTATTTTTTAATTTATTTATTGTAAATTGAATGATAATTGCTTTACAATATTGTGTTGTATTCATACATCAATATGCATCTTAATGGCTTAACATATAAGAGTTTATTTCTTGCTCATACAAATCCTACTCTGAGTCCAGGCGACTTTCCAGAGCAGCTATCACCCATGTGATAGTACACAATCTGGGCTTCTGCTGCCTTGCTACACCTCCATCTCAAGATGTAGTTCTATAATCACCACAGCTGAAGAGAGAGCCCTAGATTGTTTCTCACTTACAGTTAAATTCTCTAGCCAGAACTGATCATATGGCCTCATCCAACTTTAAGGAAACAGAAAACTGTAAAAGTCCTACAAACTCAGAAGGGCAGGAGAACTAGATATGAATGAACATTAGACATCTCTACCAAAGAAGGAAATGTTTGAACTAAGTCTCAGAAGACAAGGAAAATTCTACCATATTGTGAATGTTAGAGCAATTGAGAAGTTAGGGGAAAGAGTTCACACAAGACAACCCTTCCTTCTGACACCAATTGAGAGTCTAGGGATCCCAAATAACACCCTTCAGTTCAGTTCAGTTCAGTTCAGTTCAGTCATTCAGTCGTGTCCGGCTCTTTGCGACCCCATGAATCACAACACGCCAGGCCTCCCTGTCCATCACCAACTCCCGGAGTTCACTCAGACTCACGTCCATTGAGTTAGTGATGCCATCCAGCCATCTCATCCTCTGTCGTCCCCTTCTCCTCCTGCCCCCAATCCCTCCCAGCATCAGAGTCTTTTCCAACGAGTCAACTCTTCACATGAGGTGGCCTAAGTACTGGAGTTTCAGCTTCAGCATCATTCCTTCCAAAGAAATCCCAGGGCTGATCTCCTTCAGAATGGACTGGTTGGATCTCCTTGCAGTCCAAGGGACTCTCAGGAGTCTTCTCCAACACCACAGTTTAAAAGCATCAATTCTTTGGCGCTCAGCCTTCTTCACTGTCCAACTCTCACATCCATACATGACCACAGGAAAAACCATAGCCTTGACTAGACAGACCTTTGTTGGCAAAGTAATGTCTCTGCTTTTGAATATGCTATCTAGATTGGTCATAACTTTCCTTCCAAGGAGTAAGCGTCTTTTAATTTCATGGCTGCAGTCACCATCTGCAGTGATTTTGGAGCCCAAAAAAATAAAGTCTGAAACCGGATGCCATGATCTTCGTTTTCTGAATGTTGAGCTTTAAGCCAACTTTTTCACTCTCCTCTTTCACTTTCATTAAGAGGCTCTTTAGTTCTTCTTCACTTTCTGCCATAAGGGTGGTGTCATCTGCATATCTGAGGTCATTGATATTTCTCCCTGCAATCTTGATTCCAGCTTGTGTTTCTTCCAGCCCAGCATTTCTCATGATGTACTCTGCATATTAGTTAAATAAGCAGAGTGACAATATACAGCCTTGACACACTCCTTTTCCTATTTGGAACCAGTCTGTTGTTCCCTGTCCAGTTCTAACTGTTGCTTCCTGACGTGCATACATGTTTCTCAAGAGGCAGATCAGGTGGTCTGGTATTCCCATCTCTTTCAGAATTTTCCACAGTTTATTGTGATCCACGCAGTCAAAGGCTTTGGCATAGTCAATAAAGCAGAAATAGATGTTTGGTTTGATAATTCACTACAAGACTCACAGAATTCATTGGTATACTCATAGTTATGCCTTATGAAACCTAAATGATACAGATGAAAATCAGCCAAGGGAAGAATCATAGAGCGGAGTATAAGAAAGTACCAAACAGAGAGCTTCAATTTTCCTATTCCTGTGGAGTGAGGACAATGTTACTTTCCAGAATAAATATGTGACAATATGCATGGAGTATTGCCCCCAGGAAAGCACACTCAAGTTTCTTAAGATTTTGTTAGAGCTTTATCATTGCACTTGTGGCTGATCCCTGTATACAGTCCCCTCAGAAGATGAACTGATACCAGGTAACTCAGCGCCCCCACCATAAATCACATTGTTGGTGTGGACAAAAACCCCATCCTAAATCACATTGCCATCCAGACAGAAAATTAGTAAGGAAACACAGGGCTTAAATAAAACTTTAGATCACATGGACTTAATTGAAATTTATAGAACATTCCATCCAAAAGCAGCAGACTACGCATTCTTTTCAAGTGCACACAGAACATTCTCCAATATTGACCACATGCAGAGCCATAAGGTGAGTCTCAGTAAATTTAAGAAAATTAAAACCACATCAAGCACCTTTTCTTATCACAATGCTATAAGATTAGAAAGAAACTACAATAAAAATTACAAAAAATACAATATGATATTTAACAGCTAAAGGATCACTGAAGAAATCAAAGAGGAAATAAAAAAATACCTAGAGACAAATAAAAACAAAAGCACAACAGTCCAAAACCTATGGGAGACAGCAAAAGCAGTTCTAAGAGGGACGTTTATCACATACAGTCGTCCTCAAGAAATACAAATAAATCTCAGATAAAAGTCCTGACCTTACACCCAAAATATCTAGAGTAAGAATAAACAAAAGTAAAGTTAACAGAAGGAAAGAAATAACATCAGAGAAGAAATAAATGAAATAGGAACAAAGAAAACAATTGTAAAGATTAATGAAATTTAAAGCTGGTTCTTTGAAAAGATAAACAAAACCAATAAAACTTTAGCCACACTCATGAAGGAAAAAAGGGAGAGGACTCAAATCAATAAAATTAGAAATAAAAAAAGAGAAGTTAAAATTTACTCTGCAGAAACACAAAGGGTCATTAGAGACTACTATGAGCAACTCCATGCCAACAAAATGGACAACTTGGAAAAATGGACATATTCTTAGAAAGGTGCAAATCCCAAAAGTGAACCAGGAAGAAATATAAATTATGAATATACCAATCACAAACACTGAAATTGAAACTGTGATTTTAAAACTCCCAGCAAACAAAAGTCCATGACCTGATGGTTACACAGGTGACTTCTATCATACATTTAAAGAAGGGTTAACACCTATCTTCTGAAACTGTTGCAAAAGATTGCAGAGGAAGGAACACTTCCAAACACATTCTATGGGGCCACTACAATCCTGATACCAAGGCCAGACAGAGATACCACAAGAAAAGAAAATTACAGGCCAATATCACTGATCCACATAGATGCAAAAATCCTCAACAAAACACAAGCAATTTGAATCCAACAGTACATTTTAAAAGACCATACACCATGATCACAGGATTCATCCCAGGTATGCACGGATTTTTCAGTATTTGCAAATCAATCAATGTGATACACAGTATCAACAAACTGAAGAATAAAAAATATACATTTCAATAGATACATAAAAGGCTTTTGACAAAATTCAGAACACATTTATGATAAAAACCCTCCAGAAAATGGACATAGAGGGACTATACCTCAACATAATAAAGGCCATATATGACAAACTTACAACTAACATCATACTCAATGGTGAAAGCTGAAAGCATTTCCTCTAAGATCAGGAGAAAGACAAGGATGTCAACTCTCAGAGAAGAAAAAGAAGTAAAGGGAAACCAAATTGGAAAAGAAGAAATTAAACTGTAACTATTCACAGATGACATGGTACTTACTATACATAGAAGATCCTGAAGATGCTACCAGAAAATTTCTAGAATGCATCAGTGAATCAAATAAAGTTACACGTTTCAAAATTAATACACATATGCAACAGAAATCTGTTGCCTTTCTATACACCAACAAGGGAATTCCAGAAAAACATATACTTCTGCCTCACTGACTACGCTAAAGTCTTTGACTGTGTGGGTCACAACAAACTGTGGAAAATTCTTAAATGGAAATACAAGACCAACTTATCTGCCTCCTGAGAAACCTGTATGCAGGTCAAGAAGCAACAGTTAGAACCGGACATGGAACAACAAAATGGTTCCAAATTGGGAAAGGAGTAAGTCAAGGCTGTATACTGTCACCTGCTACTTTAGCTTATATACAGAGTATGTCATGCAAAATACCAAGCTGGATGAAATTCAAGCTGGAATCAAGATTGCTGGGAGAGATTACAATAACCTCAGATATGCAGATAACACCACCCTAATGGCAAAAAAAAAAAAAAAAATGAAGAACTAAAAAGCCTCTTGAAGAAGGTGAAAGAGGAGAGTGAATAAGCTGGCATAAAACTCAACATTCAAAAAGCTAAGATGATGACATCAGGTCCCATCACTTCATAACAAATAGATACGAAAACAATGGAAACAGTGACAATTTTATTTTCTTGGGCTCCAAAATCACTGTGGATGGTGGCTGCAACAATGAAATTAAAAGACACTTGCTCCTTGGAAGAAAAACTATTACAAATCTAGACAGTGTATTAAAAAGCAGAGACATTACTTTGCCAACAAAGATCTGTATAGTCAAAGCTTTGGTTTTTCCAGTAGTTATGTAGGGATGTGAGAGCTAGATAATACAAAAGGCTGATCACTTTTGAACTGTGGTGCTAGAGAAGACTCTTGAGAGTCCCTTGGACAGCAAAGAGATCAAACCAGTCAATCCTAAAGGAAAAGGAAATAAACCCTGAATAGTCATTGGAAGGACTAACACTGAAGCTCCAATAGTTTGGCCACCTGATGTTAAGAGCCAACTCATTGGAAAAGACCCTGATGCTGGGAAAGACTGAGGGCAAGAGGAGAATGGGGCAACAGTGGGTGAGACAGTTCAATGGCATCATTGGCTAATGGACACGAGTTTGAGCAAACTCTGGGAGATAGTAAAGGATGGAACCCTGGCATACTGCCATCCATGGGGTCCAAAAGAGATGGACATGACTGAGTGAGTGAACAACAAATGAAAAAATCAAAAAGAGAAATTCAAGAAACAATTCCTTTTACCATCACATCAAAAGGAATAAAACACCTAGGACTAAACTAGGAAAGACTGAGGGCAGGAGGAGAATGGGCAACAGAGGATGAGACACATGGATGGCATCGACTAATGGACACGAGTTTGAGTAAACTCCGGGAATTGGTGATTGACAGGGAGGCCTGGCATGCTGCAGTCCATGGGGTCACAAGGAGTCAGACATGGCTGAGCGACTGACCTGAAACATACCTAAGGAGACAAAACACCTGTATTCCTCAAAACTATGAGAAACTGATGAAAGAAATCAAATACTCATGTTGATGTTTGGTAAATACCAACACAATTCTGTGAAGCAATCATCCTTCAATTAAAAAATAAATAAATTAAAAAAAACAAATAAGACCCAAACAGATATTCATATATTGGAAGAATTAATATTGTCAAAATTACTACACTACCCAGGGAAATCTTCAGATTCAACACAATCCCTATCAATTACCAATGGCATTTTTCACAGACCTAGAACAAAAAATTCTTAAAATTTCTATGGAGACAAAAAAGATCTGGAATAGTCAAAACAATCATGAGAAAGAAAAAGTAAGCTGGAGGAATCAGGTTTCCTGACTTCAAACTATGCTACAAAGCTACAGTAATCAAAGCAGTGTGGTACCAGTACAAAAATAGAAATATAGATGAATGGAACATTATAGAAAACCTGGAAATTACCCCCATGCACCTGCTGCTGCTCCTAAGTCACTTCAGTCATGTCCGACTCTGTGCAGCCCCATAGACGGCAGACCACCAAGCTCCCCCGTCCCTGGGATTCTCCAGGCAAGAACATTGGAGTGGATTGCCATTTCCTTCTCCAATGCATTAAAGTGAAAAGTGAAAGGGAAGTCGCTCAGTTGTGTCCGACTCTTCGCTACCACATGGACTGCAGCCCACCAGGTTCCTCCGTCCATGGGATTTTCCAGGCAAGAGTACTGGAGTGGGGTGCCATTGCCTTCTCCAACCCCATGCACCTACTGTCCATCAATCTATGACAAAGGAGGCATAGCTACACAATGTCAAATTGATAGTCTCTCAACAAATGATGCTGTGAATACTGGACAGCTAAATGTAACAAAAATGAAATTAGATAAATCTTTAACAACATACACAAAAATAAGCTCAAAATGGATTAAAGACCTAAATGTGAGACTGGACATTGTAAAACTCCTAGAGGAAATCATAGGCAGAACACTCTCTAATAAATCACAGAAAAAAAATTTTGATATATCTCCTACAACAATGGAAACAAGAAATAATAAACAGATGGGAGCCTACTCAAACTCAAAAGCTTTTGCACAGAAAAGGAAACAATAAGCAAAACAAAATGACAACCCAAAGATTGGGAGAAAATATTTTCAAATAATGTGACAGACAAGAGATTGTTCTCCTGCATTTATAAATAGCTAATTATGCTTGGACATCAAAACAAATAGTTCAATCAAAGAAATGGGCAGAAGACCAAAACAGACATTTCTCAAAAGTAAACATACAGATGTCCAAGAGACTCATGAAAAGATGTCCAACATCATGAATTATTAGAGAAATGCAAATCAAAACTGCAATGACATATCTCCTCACACCAGCCAAAATGGCTGTCATTAAAAAATCCACAAGCCATAAATGCTGGAGCAAGTGTGGAGAGAAGGGAACCGTTTTGCACCATATGTGGGAATGTAAATTTGTACAGACACTATGGAGAAGAATATGGAGGTTCCTTAAAAAACTAAAAATAGAGCTACCAAATGATTCTCCAATCCCACTCCTGGGCATACATCTGGAGAAAAATATGATCCAAAAGGATACATGCACCTTCCCATCAAGAAGTTTCAACAAGCCTTCTAAGTTTGTCCATCAGATGGGAGAGAGAATGAAAACCACCACAATAGAAAACTAATGAAAGTGATCACACGGATAATGGCTTTGTCTAACTCAATGAAACTATGAGCTATGCCATGTAGGGCCACTCAAGTTGGACAGGTCATGGTGGAGAGTTCTGACAAAACGTGGTCCACTGGAGAAGGAAATGGAAAACCACTTCAGCATTTCTGCCTTGAGAACCCCATGGACAGTATGAAAAAGCAAAAAGATATGACATTGAAAGATGAACTCCCCAGGTCAGTAGGTGCCCAGTATGCTACTGGAGAAGAGCAAATAAATAGCTCCAGAAGGAATGAAAAGGCTAAAGCAAAGTAGAAACAACACCCAGTTGTGGATGTGTGTGATGGTGAAAGTAAACTCTGATGCTGTAAAAACAATACTGCAAAGGAATGAGGAATGTTATGTGCATGAATCAAGGTAAACTGGAGATGGTCAAATAGGAGATGGCAAGAGTGAACATCAACATTTTAGGAGTCAGTGAACTAAAATGGGCTTGAATGGGTGAATTTAATTCAGATGACCATTATAGCTACTGTGGGCAAGAAACCCTGAGAAGAAATGGAGTAGCCCTCACAGTCAACAAAAGAGTTCAAAATGCTGTACATGGGTACAATCTCAAAAATGACAGAATGAACTCTGTTTGTTTCCAAGGTGAACCATTCAATATCACAGTAATCCAAGTCTATGACCCAACCACTAATGCTGAAGAACCTGAAGTTGAGTGGTTCTATGAAGACCTACACGATCTTCTGGAACTAACACCAAAAAATTATGTTCATTACATCACAGGTGACTGGAATGCAAAGTTAGGAAGTCAAGAGATACCTGGAGTAACAGGTGAATTTGGCCTTAGAGTACAACATGAAACAAGGCAAAGATTAACAGAGTTTTGGCAAGAGAACACACTGGTCATAGCAAACGTCCTGTTCCAACAACACAATATAAGACGCTACACATGGGCATCACCAGATGGTCAATACCAAAATGTGATTGATTATATTCTTTGCAGCCAAAGATGGAGAAGCTCTATACAGTCACCAAAAACAACACCGGGAGCTGACTGTGGCTCAGATCATGAACTCCTTATTGCCAAATTCAGACTTAAATTGAAAAAAGGGAAAACCACTAGACAGTCAGGTATGACCTAAATCAAATCCCTTACAATTATACAGTGGACATGACAAAAAGATTCAAGGGATTACATCTGATAGACAGAGTGCCTGAAGAACTATGGAAGGAGACTCATGACATAGTACAGGAGGTGGTGATCAAGACCATCCCCAAGAAAAAGAAATACAAAAAGGCAAAACGGTTGTCTGAGGAGCCCCTATAAATAGCTGAGAAAAGAAGAGACACTAAAGACAAAGGAGAAAAGGAAAGATATACCCATTTGAATGCAGAGTTCCAAAGAATAGCAAGGAGAGATAAGAAAGACTTCCTCAGTGATCAGTGCAAAGTAACAGGAAAACAATAGAATGGGAAAGACTAAAGATTTCTTCAGGAAAATTAGAGATACTAAGGGAACATTTCATGCAAAGATGTGCATAATAAAGGACAGAAATGGTATGGACCTAACAGAAGCAGAAGATATTAAGAAGAGGTGGCGAGAATACACAGAAGAACTATACAAAAAAGATCTCTCTGACCCAGATAACCACGATAGTGTGACCACTCACCTAGAGCCAGACATCCTGGAATGTCAAGTCAAGTGGGCCTTAGGAAGCATCACTATGAACAAAGCGAGTGGAGGTGATGGAATTCCAGTTGAGCTACTACAAGTCCTAAAAGATGCTGCTGTTAAAGTACTACACTCAATATGCCAGCAAATTTGAAAAACTCAACAGTGCCACAGGGCTGGAAAAGGTCAGTTTTCATTCTAATCCCAAAGAAAGGCAATGCCCCAAAATGTTCAAACTACTGCACAATCACACTCATCTTGCATGCTTTCAAAGTAATCCTCAACATTCTCCAAGTCAGGCTTCAACAGTACATGAACCTTGAATTTCCAGATGTTCAAGCTGGATTTAGAAAAGGCAGAGGAACCAGAGATCAACTGCCAACATTCGTTGGATCATTGAAAAAGCAAGAGAGTTTCAGAAAAACATATGCTTCTGCTTTATTGACTACACCAAAGCCTTTGAATGTGTGTATCACAACAAACTGGAAAATTCTTAACAAAATTGGAATACCACACCTTAGCTGTCTCCTTCGAAATCTGTATGCAGGTCAAGAAGGAAGAGTTAGAACCAGGCACGGAACAACATACTGGTTCAAAATTGGTAAAGGAGTACGTAAAGGCTGTATATCATCACCCTGATTATTTAACTTATATGCAGATAACATCATGAGAAATGCCAGGCTGGATGAAGCACAAGCTAGAATCAAGATGGCCAGCAGAAATGTCACTAACCTCAGATATGCAGATGACACCACTCTTATGGCAGAAAGTGAAGAGGAACTAAAAAGCTTCTTGATGAAAGTGAAAGAGGTGAGTGAAAAAGTTGGCTTAAAGCTCAACATTCAAAAAACTAAGATCATGGCATCTGGTCCCATCACTTCATGGGAATGAGATGGGGAAACAGTGGAAACAGTGTCAGACTTTATTTTGGGGAGCTCCAAAATCACTGCAGATGGTGACGGCAGCCATGAAATTAAAAGATGCTTACTCCTTGGAAGGAAAGTTATGACCAACATAGATAGCATATTCAAAAGTAGAGACATTACTTTGCCAACAAAGGTCCATCTAGTCAAGGCTATAGATTTTCCAGTGGTCATGTATGGATGTGAGAGTTGGACTGTGAAGAAAGCTGAGCACCGAAGAATTGATGCTTTTGAACTGTGGTGTTGGAGAAGACTCTTGAGAGTCCCTTGGACTGCAAGGAGATCCAACCAGTCCATCCTAAAGGAGATCAGTCCTGGGTGTCCATTGGAAGGACTGATGTTGAAGCTGAAACTCCAGTACTTGGCCACCTCATGCGAAGAGTTGACTCATTGGAAAAGACCCTGATGCTGGGAGGGATTGAGGGCAGGAGGAGAAGGGGACAACAGAAGTTGAGATGGCTGGATGGCATCACCAGACTCAATGGACATGAGTTTGAGTAAACTCTGGGAGTTGGTGATGGACGGGGAGGCCTGGTGTGCTGTGATTCATGGGGTCACAAAGACTGAGCGACTGAGCGACTGAACTGAACTGAACTGAACTAGGCAACTTGGCTGCTTCAACAAGTGCAGAGGTGGAAAAACAATGGCTTGTTATAAATGTGAAATTTTCTCTCCTCATGTAGATTTGACTCCAGTCTCATTATCCATGGGCCTGCCATCAGCCCCTTCTGCCATGGCATCAATGAGAAGATATGCCATTCTCTGCCCCTGGCAACACTTCCCTCTAATCTTGGACTGAGTGTATTTCCTGAAATAGTCCTGTGACCCACATCTAGCCCTACTCTACTATAGTCCTAAGGAAGTCCTGACAACCTAGAGACCCACCCAGGGCACAGCCAAGGACCCATAAGCATCCCTGGTAACAGACATTCCAGCAGCATCCAAGGGACATGGCTGACAACATACAAGGTTGCTAAAAGCCCCAGCTACTTCTCTGTCACAATCTGATTTATAGTGGTCAAGCTCTGCCAATTTTACTGCCACGTCTGTGAGGTTAGACATGAGTGGGCCTCCTAGGAAGTGACTCACACTACTAGGGAAGCTCTATGTTCACTCTGGGCTCATTTTTTTCCCCACTAGGGAAACTATAAGCTCAGGAAGGCCCTCTTGGTATGACTTTATGCTGGCCTGGGGGTGGGATGGCAATGTGGTCAGAGTATAGCCACCCTTCTTACAATTTTGAACCAGTCCTTTTCAGTCTCCCTGTGTTCCAGGGGTTGCTTCAGCCTCACTCTTGGGTTTCAGGATTTCCACTCTGGTGTCTTTTCTTTAAATAGTTGCTGCTAGGTCTTCTTGTGAGGGAGACTATGTCACCATATTGGTCTATACAAGTTTTATTTGACAAGTATACCTCAAGAAATCTGAGTGGGGATACATATCAAACTTCTGGTTCCAGTTAGATAAGTGGCTTAGAGGTTACCATTCTATCCTAACAACAAGTGAAAAGTTGAAGTGACAGAAAAATCAACATCTCTTCTGCTGGGTAGAGCAAAGGGCAAATTGCTGTACTCAATACTGGAGCCATGGTTTGCCTGAGCAGAGACTCATGATCAGAATATACTTGGGAATCAGTTACCCAAACTGTAACTGATGAATTGCTGGAAGCTCAGTGTGGACAACTCAGAGTTGAAAACTCAATTGGGACAAAATCTTAGGGGGTCCTTTACAATACTGTGAGATTTAACTCCAGGAACTCAACAAGGTTCTAACAGTAAATATTGGAGAAAAACAACAATCTTGCTTATGGTATGAAACAGGAAAAAGGAACAATTTTGAAATATGCCAAAACAATGTGTTCTTCTAAGAAAAGCCCACCACCAGAGGAAATTAGTTAATGAGAACCTAACCTGCTGGAGTATTATCAAAACCTAACTTCCTGGCACAAGGGCAGTACCCAACTATAGCTGAATCTAGCTTTCCACATGAAAGAAGGAAAATACCCAATTCTAGCCCGTTCTAAACCATTCTGACCCAACTAAGGGGAAATAAAAAACCTGAGAAACATTTGTGAATTTAACAGTCTAAAAACAGGGTCACTAAAAAACTGACACCTGATTTTAGGACTACAACACATTTTCCCTGCCCCCACATCTCACACACTTTAGTAAAGGCCTATTTACCTTTTTACAGTTCTTTTTACCCAGTACAACATTTCTGGCTATAAAGGAAAAAAATTATAATATGTATCAAGGCAAAGACCCTCACCTCTGAACACACACGCACACACACACACAATTTGAAGAGAGCAAGCATCAGGACATACCAAGAATGTTGGGATTATCAGTCTGGGAATATAGAACAACAGTGATAAATATACTCAGTGTTCTAGTGGTAAAGTCTACTGCATGTAAGAATACATAGGAACTTCCCTGGTTGTCTAGTGGCTATGACCCCATGTTCCCAATGCAGGGGACCCAGATTCCATCTCTGGTCAGGGAACTAGATCTCACGTGCAACTAAAGATCCCACATGCTGCAAATAAACAATTAACATGATGCAACAAAGATCAAATATCCTGCAAGCTGCAGCTAAGACCCAGCAAAGACAAATAAATATTTTGTAAAAGGATAGGAAATGTAAGCAGAGAGATAAAAATCTTAAGACAGAACCAGAAAACAAAAGCTAGAGATTAAAAATAAACAAACACTGCTATAAAAACAAAGAATGGCTTTGATGGGCTCATTAGTAGATTGGATACAACTGAAGAAAGTATCTCTAAGATAGATGATTCAATAGAATCCTCAGAAACTGAAAGAGAGAAGAAAGAATGAAAAGAAAAGAGAACAGAACATTTAAGGACTATGGAAAAACTAAAAAAAAAAAAAAAGTATCATTTGTCTAATGGGAATACCAAAAAAGAGAAAAAGAAAGAAACAGACTGTGCGCCTTGGTGCCCTTGGAGGTGCTGGTCACCCAAACCCTCTGGGATGGCTCAGCTGTCCTTGGCTTGAACAACTTCAGTGCTGGTTTATCAAGACACACTAGCCTCTGGTGGCTGGTTTTTCTGGAAAATTTTAACTGTGGAAGAGAAAGGAAATATCTTTGCTTTAAGCTGGACCTGCCTTGAGGGTGAGGCAAACAGGTGGAGGGGCCTCCATTTCTAAGAAGTAGAGAGGAGTCTGGAGGAACATATAAGGTCCTGAGGGCTTCTGAACCCCAACCATATTAGCCAAGCATGGCTTTGCCCAACATGCCCCTTGGAAGGGAAGAAGTGATATCAAGCTCTGAACATTTGGAGTGGGAGCACTGATTCCAAGACCCTAGACTACCAGAGAACTAACCCTAGGGAGTATCAGATAGAACTCCCACAAAGGAAACTGCTCGAATACAACACCTGGCATCATCCAACCACCAGTAGCAAAATGTGCAAGAAGCCTCATCTAAACGACAAACAACAAACAAACAAAAAGTACAAACCCAATCATCAGCAAACAGGATTACCTGTCTGCTGTCAGGATTCCCTCAGCCTTGCTCTGCTGACAGCATCTGCTGTCAGGATTACCTCAGCTTTGCCCATCTGAGGAAAAACAAACAGGAACTCAGCACAAATCTCACCCTATATGAAGCTTACACAAACAATTGGGCCAATATTAGGAGGGAACAAATCAAAAGGAAGAAAAGAATTTAACCTTGAAGCCTGGGAAAAGGAGACCTCAAACATAATAAGTTAAAACAAATAAAGAAAAGGCAGAGAAATACTATGCAAATGAAGGAATAAATTAGAAATACAAAAGTCCAAATAAATGAAGAGGAAATAGACTAGCTACATGAAAAAGAATTCAGAATAATGATAGTAAAGATGATAAAAAACCTTGAAAACAAAATGGAGAAAATGCAAGAATCAATTAACAAAGACCTAGAGGAATTAAAGAATAAGCATACAGAAGGAAACAACACAATTACTGAAATTAAAAATACTCTAGAAGGAATCAATAACAGAATACATGCTTCAGAAGAACGAATCAGTGAGCTGGAAGATAAAATGGTGGAAATAACTTCTGAAGAGCAGAATAAAGTAAAAAGAATGAAAAGAGCTGAGGACAGTCTCAGATACTTATGGGACCATATCAAATAAACCAACATTTGAATTATAGGGGTCCCAGAAAGAAAAGAGAAAAAGAAAGGGTATGAGAAAATTTCTGAAGAGATTATAGTTGAAAATTTCCCCAAGATGGAAAAGGGAATAGCCAATCAAGTCCAAGAGGCACAAAGAGTCCCATACAGGATAAACTCAAGGAGAAACATGCCAAGACACATACTAATCAAAGAACAAAGACTAAACACAAAGAAAGAATATTAAAAGCAGCAAGGGAGAAGCAACAAGTAACATACAAGGGAAACTCCATATGCTTAACAGCTGATCTTTCAGCAGAAACTCTGCAGGCCAGAAGGGAATGGCAGGATATATTTAAAGGACTGAAGGAAAAATCTACAACCAAGATTACTGTACCCAGAAAGGATCTCATTCAAAATTGATGGAGAAATCAAAAGCTTTTCAGACAAGCAAAAGTTAAGAGAATTCAGTACCACCAAACCAGCTTTACAACAAATGTTAAAGGGACTTATATAGTCAAGAAATACAATAGGAGAAAAAAGATCTACAAAATCAACCCCAGATAATTAAGAAAATGGCAATAGGAACATATATATATCAATAATTACTTTAAAAGTAAATGGATTAAATGTTCCAACCAAAAGACACAGACTGGCTGAGTGGATACAATAACAAGATCCATATTTATGCTGTCTACAAGAAACCCACTTCAGACCTCAAGACACATATAGACTGAAAGTGAGTGGATGGAAAAATATATTCCGTGCAAATGGGAAGCAAAAGAAAGCTGGAGTAGCAATCCTCATATCAGACAAAATACACCTTAAAATAAAGAAGATTACAAGAGATAAGGAAGGCTACTACACAATGGTTAAGGGATCAGTCCAAGAGGAAGACATAACAATTGTAAATATCTATGCACCCAACATAGGAGCACCTCAATACATAAGAAAAACACTAACAGACATAAAAGGAGAAATTGACAGTAACACAATAATAGGAGGAGACTTTAACACTCCACTCACACCAATGGACAGATTATCAAAACAGAAAATTAATAAGGAAGCACAAGTCTTAAATGATACATTGGATGAGATAGATCTCATAGATATCTTCAAGACATTCAATCCAAATGCAGAAGAATACATTTTCTTCTCAAGTGCACATGGAACATTCTCCAGGATAGACAACATCTTGGGTCACAAATCAAACCTCAGTAAATTTAAGAAAATTGAAATAATATCAAGCATCTTCTCCAAAAACAAAACAACTAGGTATCAATTACAAGAAAAAAAAAACAAAACTAAGAAACACAAACATGTAGAGTAAACAACATGTGTCTAAATAACCAACTGGTTACTGAAGAAAGCAAAAAAGAAATCAAATTATTTCTAGAAACACATGATAATGAACACACAACTCAAAACCTATGCTATGCATCAAAAGCAGTTGTAAGAGGGAAGTTTATAGCAATACATTCCTATCTCAAGAAACAAGAAAAACATTGAATAGACAACCCAACTTTACAGCTAAAACAACTGGAAAAAGAAGAACAACAACAAAACACACACACAAAATCAGTAGAAGGAAAGAAATCATAAAAATCCAAGCAGAAATAAATGAATAAGAAGTGAAAGAAACAACAGTAAAGATTAATAAAACTAAAAGCTTGTTCTTTGAGAAGATAAACAAAATTGACAAATCCATAGCCAGACTCATCAAGAAAAAAAGAGAAAAGAATCAAATCAACAAAATTAGAAATGAAAAAGGAGAGGTTACAACAAACAATGCAGAAATACAAAGGATTATAAGAGACCGTTATGAACAACTATATGGCAATAAAATGGATAAACTGGAAGAAATGGACAGTTCTTAGAAAAGTTCAATCGTCCAAGACTGAATCAGGAAGAAGTAGAAATTTTGAACAACCCAATTACCAGCACTGAAATTGAAGCTGTGATCAAAAATCTCCCGAAAAGCAGCAGCCAAGGACCAGGCTTCACAGGAGAATTCTATCAAACATTTAGAGAAGAGCTTATGCCTATCCTCCTAAAACTCTTTCAAAAAATTACAGAGGAAGGAACACTTCCAAATTCATTCTATGAGGCCACCATCACCCTGATACCAAAACCAAACAAAGACAACACTAAAAAAGAAAACTACAGACCAATATCACTGACGAACATAGATGCAAAACTCTTCAACAAAATTTTAGCAAACAGAATCCAGCAACATATCAAAAAGCTCATACACAATGATCAAGTTGGGTTTATTCCAAGTATGCAAGGATCCATCAATATCTACAAAGCAATCAATGTGATTGTTTGAATATTGACAAATTGAAAGATAAAAAAAAACATATAGTCATCTCAATAGATGCAGAAAGACCCTTTGAAAAAATTCAGCACACATTTATGATTCAGTTCAGTTCAGTTCAGTCGCTCAGTCGTGTCTGACTCTTTGCAACCCCATGAATCACAGCATGCCAGGCCTCCCTGTCCATAACCAACTCCCGGAGTTCACTCAAACACACGTTCATCGAGTTCGTGATGCCATCCAGCCATCTCATCCTCTGTCGTCCCCTTCTCCTCTTGCCCCCAATCCCTCCCAGCATCAGAGTCTTTTCCAACGAGTCAACTCTTCACATGAGGTGGCCAAAGTACTGGAGTTTCAGCTTCAGCATCATTCCTTCCAAAGAAATCCCAGGGCTGATCTCCTTTACAATGGACTGGTTGGATCTCCTTGCAGTCCAAGGGACTCTCAAGAGTCTTCTCCAACACCACAGTTCAAAAGCATCAATTCTTCAGTGCTCAGCCTTCTTCACAGTCCAACTCTCACATCCATACATGACCACTGGAAAAACAATAGCCTTGACTAGACGGACCTTTGTTGGCAAAGTAATGTCTCTGCTTTTCAATATGCTATCTAGGTTGGTCATAACTTTCCTTCCAAGGAGTAAGCGTCTTGTAATTTCATGGCTGCAGTCACCATCTGCAGTGATTTTGGAGCCCCCAAAAAATAAAGTCTGACACTGTTTCCACTGTTTCCCCATCTATTTCCCATGAAGTGATGGGACCCGATGCCATGATCTTCGTTTTCTGAATATTGAGCTTTAAGCCAACTTTTTCACTCTCTTCTTTCACTTTCATCAAGAGGCTCTTTATTTCTTCACTTTCTGTCATAAGGGTGGTGTCATCTGCATATCTGAGGTTATTGATATTTCTCCTGGCAATCTTGATTCCAGCTTGTGCTTCATCCAGCCCAGCATTTCTCATGATGTACTCTGCATATAAGTTAAATAAGCAGGATGATAGTATACAGTCTTGACGTACTCCTTTTCCTATTTGGAACCAGTCTATTGTTCCATGGCCAGTTCTAACTGTTCATTCCTGACCTGCATATAGGTTTCTCAAGAGGCGGGTCAGGTAGTCTGGTATTCCCATCTCTTGAACAATTTTTCCACAGTTTATTGTGATCCACACAGTCAAAGGCTTTGGCATAGTCAATAAAGCAGAAGTAGATAAAACTCTTCAAAAATTGGGCATAGAAGGAACCTACCTCAACATAGTAAAGGCCATATATGATAATCCTACAGCAAGAATTATTCTCAATGGTGAGAAACTGGAAGCATTCCCCCTAGGATCAAGAACAAGACAAGGGTGTCCACTTTCATCACTATTATTCAACATAGGTCTGGAAGTCCTAGCTACAGCAATCAGTGAAGAAAAAGAAATAAAAGGAATCCAGATCAGAAAAGAAGTAAAGCTATCACTGTTTGCAGATGACATGATACTGTACATAGAAAACCCTAAAGATAGTATCAGAAAATTACTAGAGCTAATCAGCGAATTTATCAAAGTTGCAGAATACAAAATCAATACACAGAAATCACTTACATTTCTATATACTAACAATGAAAATTCAGAAAGAGAAATTAAGGAATGAATTCATTCACCACTGAAACAAAAATAATTAAATATTAGGAATAAACTTACCTTAGGAGACAAAAGAACTGTACAGAGAAAATTATAACACACTGATGAAAGAAATCAAAGATGACATAAACAAATGGAGAGATAGTCCATGTTCCTGGGTAGGAAGAATCAATATTGTGAAAATGACTATTCTACCAAACACAATCTATAGATTCAGTGCAATCCCTATAAAATTACCAGTGGCATTTTTTCATAGAACTAGAACAAAAAATTTCATAATTCATATGGAAACACAAAAGACCCTGAATAGCCAAAGCAGTCTTGAGAAAGAAGAATGGAGCTGGAGGAATCAAACTTTCTGACTTCAGACTGTACTACAAAGCTACAGTTATCAAGACAGTATGGTCCTGGCACAAAAACAGAAATATAGGCCAATGGAACAAGATAGAGAGCTCAGAAATAAACCCATGAACCTATGGGTACCTTATTTTTGACAAAGGAGGCAAGAATATGCAATGGGGTAAAGACAGCCTCTTCAATAAATGATGCTGTGAAAACTGGACAGCTACCTGTAAAAGAATGAAATTAGAACACTTCCTAACACCATACACAAAGATAAAATAAAAATGGATTAAAGACCTAAATGAACACCAGAAACTATAAAACTCTTACAGGAAAACATAGGAAGAACACTTGATGACATAAATCAAAGCAAAATCCTCTATGACCCACCTCCTAGAGTAACAGAAATAAAGACAAAAGTAACCAAGTGGGACAATATTAAACTTAAAAGCTTTTGCACAACAAAGGAAACAATAAGCAAGGTGAAAAGAATGGGAGAAAATAATAGTAAATGAAACAATTGACAAGGATTAATTTCCAAAATATATAGCAGCTCATACAGCTCAATACCAGGAAGACAAACAACCCAATCAAAAAGGGGGGGAAGACCTAAACAGACATTTGTCCAAAGAAGACATGCAGATCACTGACAAACACACGAAAGATGTTCAATGTTGCTCATTATTAGAGAAATACAAATCATCATCAAAAAATCTACAAACAATAAATGCTGTCACTGTTTGCAGATAACATGAAACTATACATAAAAATTCCTAAAGATGTCACCAGAAAACTGCTAAAGCTAATCAATATATTTTGTAAAGATTGGAATATTAAATTAATACATATCATTCTCTTGCATTTTTAAACTCTATCAATGAAAAATACTAAAGAGAAATTAAGGGAACAATCCCATTTACTATGAAACAAAAGAAAATATAAACCTAGAAATAGACCTACCTAAGGAGAAAAGAGATCTCTACTCTGAAAAGTATAAGAAGTTGATGAAAGAAATCAGAGATGACACAAGCAGATAGAAAGATATGCTGTGTTTTGTATTGTAAGAATAAGTATTGTGAAAATTATTATACTATACTACACAAAGCTATGTTGAGATGTAATACAATCCCCATCAAATTACTAACGGCATTTTTCACAGAATTAAAACAAACAAAAAAAAATACAGTTTGTATGGAGACTCTAAAGAACTTGAATAGCCAAAGCAATCTTGAGAAAGAAAAATGGAGCTGGAGAAATCAGGCTCCCTGATTTCAGACTACAGTGCAAAGTTACAGTAATCAAGACAGTATTGTAATGACACAAAAACAGAAATATACATCAATATAACATGATAGAGAGCCCAGAGATAAGCTATGCATCTATGGTAACCTAATCTATGACAAAGGAGGCTGAAATATACAATGGACAAAAGACAACATCTTCAATAAGTTGTGCTGAGAAAAGTGGACAGTCATATATAAAAGAATAAAACTACAACACTCCCTAACACCATACACAAAAATAAACTCATAATGGATTGCTGTTGTTCAGTCATTTCCAACTCTTTGCGACCCTATGGACTGCAGCATGCCAGGCTGCCCTGTCCTTCACCATCTCCCAGAGTTTGCTCAAACTCATGTCCATTGAGATGATGATGTCATTCAATCATTTTGCCCTTTATCATCCCCTTCTCCTCATGTCTTCAATTTTTCCTGGCATCAGGGTTTTTTCCAATGAGCTGGCTCTTTGTATCAGGTGTCCAAAGTATTTGGGCTTCAGCATCAGTCATTTCAATGGATATTCTGGTTTGATTTCCTTTAGAATTGACTAGTTTGAACTCCTTGCAGTCCAAGGGACTCTCAAAAGTCTTCTCCAAAAGAGTTCAAAAGCATTAAGTCTTTGGTGCTCAGCCTTCTTTATGGTCTACATAACTACTGGAAAAAACATAGCTTTGACTATATGGACCTTTGTTGGCAAAATGATGTTTCTGCTTTGTAATACACTGTCTAGGTTTGTCATAGCTTTTCTTCCAAGGAGAAAACATCTTTTAATTTAATGACTTCAGTCACCAACTTCAGTGATTTTGGAGCCCAAGAAATAAAGTCTGTCACTGAACCCATGGACTGTAGCCCACCAGGCTCCTCTGTCTATATAATTCTCCAAGCAAGAATACTGGAGTGGGTAGCCATTCACTTCTCCAGGGTATCTTCCCAACCCAGGGATCAAACTCATGTCTCCTATATTGCAACTGGATTCTTTTACATCTGAGCCACCAGGGAAGCCCCTATAATGAATTGAGGACCTAAATATAAAGCCAGAAACTATAAAACTCTTAGAGGAAAATATAAACAGAACCCTTTTTGACATAAACTGTAGCAAGATCTTTTTGATCCATCTTGTAAAGTAGTGCAAATAAAAACAAAAATGAACAAATGGACTCAATTTAAATTAAAAGCTTTTGTACAGAAAGGAAACCATAAGCAAGATGAAAAGACAACCTTCAAAATGAGAAAATATATTTGCAAACCAAGCAACTGACAGGGAGTTAATCTCCAAAATGTACAAACAGCTCATGGAGCTCAATATAAGTAACAAACAAACAAAAATGAGCAGAAGAGGTAAATAGAAAGTTTTTCAAATAAGACATACAGATGGCCAACAAAAACATGAAAAATATCCAAAATCCTTAATTATTAGAGAAATTCAAGTAAAAACTACAATGAGTTATCACCTCACACCAGTTGGAACAGTCATCATCAAAATAACTACAAATAAAAAGTGCTGGAGAGGGTGTGGAGAAAACAGAACCCTCACTCTGCTGGTTGGAGTGTAAATTGATACAACCACTATGGACAACAATCTTGAAGTTTGTTAGAAAATTAAAAATAGATCTATGATGAAACCCAGCACTCCCACTACTCAGCATACACCCAGAGAAAGCCATAGTTCAGAAAAGCACATGCACCCCAATGTCCACTGAAACACTATTTACAATAGCCAGGACATGGAAGCAACCTAAATGTCCATCAACAGATAAATGAATAAAGGGTGTATAGGTACAATGTAATATTACTCAGCCATAAAAAGGAGTAAAATTGTTTCACTTTTAGTGATGGCTATGAACCTGGTCTGTCACACAGAGTAAAGTAGGTCAGAAAGAGAATATATATATGCTGCAAAATCACTGTGGAAGGTGACGGCAGCCAGGAACTTAAAAGACATTTGCTCCCTGGAAGAAAAGCTATGTCAAACCTACATAGTATATTAAAAAGCAAAGACATAACTTTGCTGACAAAGGTCTGTCTAATCAAAACTATGTTTTTTCCAGTAGTCATGTTAGACTTAGACCATAGAGAAGGCTGAGACCAAAAAAATAACGCTTTCAAACTGTGGTGTTGGAAAAGACTCTTGATATTCCATCAGACTGCAGAGAGACCAAACCATTCAACCCTAAAGGGAATCAACTCAGAATATTTATTGGAAGGACCAATATTGAAGCTGAAGCTCCAATACTTTGGCCATCTTATGCAAAGAGCACTGGAAAAGACCCTGATTCTGGAAAAAAGTGAAGGCAGGAGGAGAAGGTGACAACAGAGGACAAGATAGTTGGATGGCATCACCAACTCAAAGGACATGACTTTGAGCAAGCTCTGAGAGATGATGAAGGAAAGATCACTGACGTGCCGCAGACCATGAGTTCCCAGAGTTGGACGCTATTGAACAAGACCAACATATTTCTGCTGTACAGACAGCAGATACTAACACAATTTTGTAAGGCAAATTAAAAATTAATAAAGAAAGAATTAGTTGACTGCATAAGTGTACCTTTATGTCTGACTTTTTATTCTACTCCTATGTTCTATGTGCCCATGCCAGTACCATAATGTTTTGATTACTATAACTTTGCAATACAATGTGAAATAGGTAGTGTGAAGTTTTCATGTTTTTCTGTTTTGTCTCACAAATGCTTTTGCTATAATGGGTGTTTTGTGGTTCCATATAAATTTTATATGGTAATTTTTATTTTATGAAAAATGGTATTGAAATTTTGATTGCAATTACATTAAATCTGTAAATTGCTTTGGACATTAGAAAAATATTAATTCTACCAATCCAAGAAAACAAGATATATTGTCATTTATTTTTGTTTTTAATTTCTTTCATCAAAGGTATGTAGTTTTCAGTGTTCAGGCCCACCATCTTTTTGGTTAAATTAATTTCTAAGTGTTTTGTTGATTTTGGCACTATTGTGAAAGAGATCACCATTTTATTTTTTTCAAATTAAAAAATTTTTTTTAATATTTGTTTTCTCACTGTTGATTTTGTGTTCTTCCACTATTTGAATTGATTTTTAGTTTAAACACTTTTTTGCATCTTTCTAATTTGATAAATATAAAATCATGCTATCTGCAAATGTAATTTTACCTTTTCCTTCTGTATTTTAATGCCTTTTGTTTATTTTTCACACCTCATGGCTATGGGTAGGACCTCTGAAACTGTGATAAGTGTGAATGGAAAGGATGAGAATCATTTTTTTCCCCATTCTTAGAAGGAACATTTTAAACTTTTCAGCATTGAATATGGTGTTAAAAGTGACCCTGTTGTACATGATCTTAATTAACGTGAGGAACATTTTTCTATACCCAATTTGTTGAATATCATTATCAAGAAAGTGATATTTTGTCAAGTGCTTTTTGTGTATCTACTAATATATGATTTTTAATGTGTTGTATCACATTTATTTACCTGCCTCCTGAGATATCTGTATGCAGGTCAAGAAGCAATAGTTAGAACCGGACATGGAACAAAGGACTAGTTCAAAATTGGGAAAGGAGAATGTCAAGGCTGTATATTGTCACCCTGCTTATTTATCTTGTATGCAGAGTACATCATGTGAAATGCCAGGCTGGATGAAGCACAAGCTAGAAGCAAGATTGCCAGAAGAAATATCAATAACCTGAGATATGCAAATGACACCACCCTTACGGCAGAAAGTGAAGAGGAATTGAAGAGTCTCTTGATGAAATTAAAAGAGGAGAGTGAAAAAGCTCGCTTAAAACTCAACATTCAAAAAACAAAGATCATGGCATCTGGTCCTTCATGGCAAATAGATGGGGAAAAAATGGAAACAGTGAAAGACTATTTATTTGGGCTCCAAAATCATTGCAGATGGTGAAAACAGCTATGAAATTAAAAGATGCTTGCTCCTTGAAAGAAAAGCTATGACCAACCTAGACAGCATATTGAAAAGCAGAGACATTACTTTGCTGACGAAGCCATCTAGTCAAAGCTATGGTTTTTCCAGTAGTCATGCATGGATGTGAGAGTTGGACCATAAAGAAAGCTGAGTGCTGAAGAATCGATGCTTTTGAACTGTAGTGTTGGAGAAGACTCTTGAGAGTCCCTTGGACTGCAAGGATATCAAACTTGTCAATCGTAAAGGAAATCAGTCCTGAGTATTCATTGGAAGGACTGGTGCTGAATCTCCAGTACTTTGGCCGCCTGATGCAAAGAGCTGACTCATTTGAAAAGACCCTGATGTTGGGAAAGATCGAAGGCAGGACGAGAAGGGGATGACAGAGCATGAGATTGCTGGGTGGCATCACCAACTTGATGGACATGAATTTGAGCAAGCTATGGACAAGGAAGCCTGGTATGCTGCAGCCCATGGGGTTATAGAGTCAGACACAACTGAGTGACTGAACTGAACTGATCACATTTATTGATTCATATATGTTGAACTATCTTCGTATCTCAGGGATAATTATCACTTGATCATGGTGAATGCTCTTTATAATGTGCTGCTGAATTCCATTTTCTGTTATTTTATTGACAATTTTTGCATGTATACTCACCAGGGATATTGATCTGTAATTATTTTTTTCTATAGTGTTTTATCTGACTTTGCTATCAGTGTAATGTTGGCCTCATAAAATTAGTTTGGAAATTTTCCCTCTTCTTCAATATTTAAAAAGACTTTGAGAAAGATTGATTCTGCTAAGTTCTCATTATACTTTACAAGTGAAACCATCTGATCCTGGTGTTTTCTGTGTTGAGAAGTTTTTGATTCATAATTCAATTTTTGTATCCTTATTATTAATTTGCTCCCCTTTTAAAAATTTCTCCCTGATTTAATCTTAGAAGATTGTTTATTTCTAGGAATTTACTTATTTCTTCAAGGTTATCCAATTTGTTGATACGTATTGTTAATAGTATCTCTCATAATCCTTTGCATTTGTGTGCTGTGGTACTGATTGTAATGCTTTCTCTTTCATTTCTAATTTTATTTATGTAAGTCCTGCCTATTTTTTCTTAATATGGATAACATTTTGACAGCTATTTTTATCTTCTGAAAAAGCCAATACTTAGATTCACTGATTTTTTAAAAAATTGTTTTCTAGTTTCTAATTCATTTTCACCCCGGATCTCACATTTGTTATTTTCTCTCCTCTGCTATCTTTTGGCTTAGTTCCTTCTTTTTCTAATTCTTTGAGATGTAAATTGAGGTTGTTTATTTGAGATATGTCATGTCTTTTAATGTAGGCATTTATCACTATGAACTTCCCTCTTAGAACTACTTTTGTAGCATTAGATAAATAAGCTTTGATATGTTGAACTTCTGATTTCACTGGTCTCAAGACGGTTTCTCATTTTCCTTTTGATTTTTGACCCATTTTTTGCTAAGAAGTGTTTTCATTAAATCTCCACAGTTTGTAAAATTTCGAACTTTCTCTTGGTATTGATTTCTAGTTTAATTTCATTGTGGTCTGAATAGGTGATGGGTATGGTTTCAATCTTCTCAAATTTTCTAAGACAATTTTTGGGTTGTGTCATTCAATCTATTTTGGAGAATGTTTTTTGTGCACTTGAATGTGTACTCTGCTGCTGTTGAATGCAATGTCCTGCATATACCTATCATATTTATTTGTTCTAAAGTATAGTTCAAGTCCAAAGTTGCCTTATTGATTCTCTGTCTGGATAATCTATACATTGTTGAAAGTGAGAATTGGAAACCCCAACAACTATTGCATTGCTGACTATTTCTCCCTTAAGATTTCTTAATAATTGTTACAATTTTTACATACTCCAATATTTGGTACATAAGTGTTTATAATTGTTTATATCCTCTGTATGAATCAATTGCTTAATTATTGTATAGTATCCTTGTCTCACTACAGTTTTTTCCTAATGCCTGTTTTTTTCTGATGTAAGTATAGCTATGCATGCTCTCTTTTGATTCCCATTTGCATGAAACACATTTTTCTATTTCTTCACTTTTAGTCTTGTGGTGTCCTTAAAGCTTAAGCAATTCTCTTGTAGGAACATATAGTTGAGTTTTGGTTTTTCATCCATTTAGCAAATCTATGTCTTTTAATTGGAGGATTTAGTAATTTTTATTCAGATTAATTAGTAAAAGGTTAAGAATTGCTATTGGAATTTTAACTGCTTTCTGATTGTTTTGTTTTCTGATTGTTTTCTTTGTCTCTACTATTTTTATTGTGAGTTGTTGATTTTTTCTTGTATGGTTTGATTCTGTTTCTTTATTGTTTGTATGTTTATCATATTTTTGATGGGTGATTATTATAGTGCTTTTATAATACATCTTGTGTGTGCATGCTAAATAGCTTCAGTCATATCTGACTCTTTGTGACACTATGGACTGTAAACCCCCAAGCTCCACTGTCCATGGGATTCTCCATGCAAGAATACTGGAGTGGGTTGCCATGCCCTCTTTCAGGGGATCTTCCCTACCAAAAATTCAAATCTGAGTCTCCTGCAGCTTGCTGACAGATTCTTTACCATTGAGCCACTGCATAATATGGGTATATCTTTCCTTTTCTCCTTTGCCTGATAATTTAATTTTTATTTGCATGAGAAAATTCTACCAATCTGAATTATCCTTCTTATTTAGTTATGTTCTAGTTTACATATTTTATTGTGTATCCATTAATATAATATGGAAGCTATAGTTATTTTTAACAATTTTGTCTCTTAACCTTCATGTTAATGGCAACTAGATGGGGAAACAATGGAAACAGTAGGAGACTTTATTTTCTCTCCCACAGCCCTACCCATTAGCAAAAAAATGGATTAAAGACTTACTAAACATGGCCTTACCCACCAGAGAAAGACCCAGTTTTCCCCACAGCCAGTCCCTCCCATTATTGGAATGGGTTGCCATTTCCTTCTCCAATGCATGAAAGTGAAAAGTGAAAGTGAAGTCATTCAGTCGTGTCCGGCTCTTTGCGACCCCATGGACTGCAGCCCACCAGGCTCCTCCATCCATGGGATTTTCCAGGAAAGAGTACTGGAGTGGGGTGCCATCGCCTTCTCCATAGGAAGCTTACAGAGGCCTCTTATACTAATCCACCAGAGGGCAGACACAATGAAAACCACAATCACAGAAACATAACCAAAATGATCACATGGATCACAGCTTTCTATAACTCAGTGAAACTATGAGTCATGCCATGTAGAGCCACCCAGGACAGACGGATCATGGTGGACAGTTCTGACAAAACTTGTTCCACTGGAGAAGGGAATACAAATTACTTCAGTATTCTTGCCTTGAGAACCCCATAAACAGTATGCTACACAGAAAATCCCAAAGGTGCTCCCAGAAACCTGCTAGAGTTCATCAATGAATTCAGTAAATTGTAGCATACAAAATGTATAGAGATCACTAAGCTCTAACAATGAAAAATAAAGAGGGAATTTAAGGAAACCAATTTACCATAACCTCAATTAATAAAATGCCTAGAATAAACATACCTAAGGGTACAAAAGACCTCTGCTATGAAAACTATAACACACTGATGAAAGAAATCGGAAATGACACAAACAGATAGAAAGATATGCCATGTTCTTGATTTGGAAGAATTTATATCATCAGAATGACTATACTGCTCAAGGCAATCTACAGATTCAGTGTAATTCGTATCAGATAACCACTGACATTTTTCACTGAACTAGAACAACAACAACAACAAATCCAAAATCTTTTGTTTGTTGTTGCTGGCCAGTCACTAAATCGTGTCTGACTCTTTGCAGCTCCATGGACTGCAGCATGCCAGGCACTGCTTTCCTTCACTATCTCACAGAGTTTACTTAAATTCATGTTTATTGAGTTGGTGATGCTATATAACCATCTCATCCTCTGCTTCCTTCTTTTCCTTTTGCCTTTAATCTTTACCAGTATCAAGGTCTTTTCCAGTGATTCAGCTCTTCCTATCAGGTGGCGAAAGTATGGGAGCTTCAGCTTTAGCCTCAGCCCTTCCAATGTATATTAAGGGTTGATTTCTTTTAGGATTGACTGATTTGATCTCCTTTCTGTACAAGGGACTCTAAAGAGTCTTCTCCAGCAACACATTTTGAAAGTATCAATTCTTCAGTGCTCAGCCTTCTTTATAGTCCAACTCTCACAATCATACATGACTACTGGAACAAACCAGAGCTTTGACTATTTGGACCTTTATCAACAAAATAATGTCTCTGCTTTTTAATACACTGTCTAAGTTTGTCAAACCTAGTTTGTAGCTCAGTTTGTAAAGAGTCTGCCAGCAATGCAGGAGGCCCAGGTGTGATCCCTGGGTTGGGAATATCCCCTGGAGAAGGGCATGACAACCCACTCCAGTATGCTTGTCTGGAAAATTCCATGGACAAAGGAGTGTAGTAGGATACAGTCCATAAGGTTGCAAAGAGTCAGACACAACTGAGTTTCTAACACTTCCCTTCCAAGGAGAAATCATCTTTTAATTTCATCTCTTTAGTCACCATCCACAGAATCTTTATGTAAACAAAAAAGATCCTGAATAGCAAAGCAATTCTGAGAGAGAAAAATGATGCTGGGGAAATCAGACTCCCAGACTTCAGACTCTACTACAAAACCATACTCATCAAAATAGTATAGTCCTGGCACCTAATCTGAAATATAGATCAATGGAACAGGATAGACTGCCAAGAAATTAACACTCACACCTAACTTCAATTAATCTACTTCAAAGAATGCATGGATATACAATGGAGAAAAGACAATCTCTGCAATAAGTGGTGCTGAGAAAACTGGATAGCTACATGTAAAGTAATGAATTTAGAACACCCTCCAACACCATAAAAATAAACTAGAAATGGATCAAAGATCTAAATGTAAGGCCAGACTTTACAAAACTGTTAGAGGACATCTTGTGCAAAACACTCTCTGGCATAATCACAGCAAGATCTTTTTTCATCCACATTTCAGAATAATGAAAATAAAAACAAAAATAAACAAATAAGACCTAATTAAACTTAAAAACTTCTACACAGCAAAGGAAATCATAAACAAAACAAAAAGGCAATACACAGAATGGAAGACATTTGCAATTGAAGAGACCAACATGGGATTAATCTTCAAAATATATATACACAAACAGCTCATGTAGCTCAGTATCAAAAAACAAACAATACAATCAAAAATGGGCAAAAAATCTAAATAGGCATTTTTCCACAGAAGATATACAGATTGCCAAGAGACACATGGAAACATGCTCAACATCTTTAATTATTAGAGAAATGCAAATCAAAACTCCAATGAGATATCACCTCACATCTGTCAGAATGACCAACATAAAAATCTCTATAAACAACAAATGCTGGAGAAAGTTGGAGGAAAGGGAACCCTCCTACACCATTGGTGGAAGTCTAAGTTTTGTCCAACTTGTATGCAGAACAGTATGGAGGTTCATTTAATTAAAAAAAAAAAACACACAACTAAAAATAGAACTACCATGTGACCCAACTATTCCACCTCTGGATATATATGTTCAGAGAAAACCACAACTAAAAAAATAATTTATTTATTTTAATTGGAGGCTAATTATTTTACAATATTGTAGTGTTTTTAGCCATACATTGACATGAATCAGCCAAATATACACGAACCTCAATGTTTGCTGCAGCACTGTTTATAGTAGCCAAGTCACAGTAGCAACCTAATTGTGCATCAGCAGAGGAATGGATAAAGATGTTTTAGGTATATGACAGAGGATGAGATGGCTGGATGGCATCACTGACTCGATGGACGTGAGTCTGAATGAACTCCGGGAGTTGGTGATGGACAGGGAGGCCTGGCGTGCTGCGGTTCATGAGGTCGCAAAGAGTCGGACACGACTGAGCAACTGATCTGATCTGATACATTGAAATATCTTTTGACCTTTAAAAAGAATTAAATAATACCATTTGCAGCAACATGGATGGACTTGGAGATTATCATAGTAAGTTATGTAAGTCATACAGGAAAAGCTAAATATTATATGATATCCCTCCTGTGGAATCTAGTTTAAAAAGGAAAAAGAAAATAAACAAACATTTTATTTTTTTATCTTTATATATATTATTGAAATATAGTTGACTTACTATGTTTCAGGTGCACAGCAAAATGATTGTTATAGATATACATATGTATTACTTTTGAAATTATTTTACATTATTGGTTATTATAAGATATTAACTATATTTCCCTGTGCTATAGAGTAAACCTTTGTTGCTTGTTACATATCTATTTTTTTAATTAGAAATCTAGCATTCTATTTGTAGGAAACAAGAAGAATAAAAGAAAAGCAGGCCCTGGCAAGGGCTGCAAAAGAAATTTATAATTATTGATAAACTGGATGCTATAAGGCATGAGACTCTTGGAACAAGTCCAGAAGGAACAGTTCATAATCTTGAAAACAAGATATGATCCTGGGGTCAGAAAACCAACCCCAGGCTGTTTCTCAACTGGTGTCTCAGAGTCACATGTTTTACGTATCTGGTGGAAAATCTATAGATAAGAATATTAGTTACTGATTTGATATTGATTACTGTTTCCTAATTACTCAATGATTAATGATCATTTTGTTCTTTGGCCCTGAAGGCCACATGAGTTATGATTTAACTCCCCACTTATTCTTTCATTCACGGCTGAAAGTATAATAAAGCTGGCTTGGATTCAGTTTCAGCACCTTCAGCTTGGAGCGGTGTTGGTCCCCTGATCCTCGCTTCTCTCTGAATTCTTGTGTCTCGTTTCTCATTCTCTTGCCATATCACACTTTCAGAAACCCTGCTTGTCGAGCTGGTCTCAACACTATTCATACTAAGTCCATCAAATGGAATCAAATATTTTAGTTTGGCAAAAATTCATCTTTTCTGAAATACATATATTATATACATGTTATTTATACATATGTATACAAAAGCTGTTTTACTATGTTTGATAAAGATGAGAAGAACATCAAGGGAAAAAAGAGCTGGAGAAATTGGAAAACATAAGCTAAATGAAATGGGAGCACTGAATATGATATAGAAAAAGTGAAACAAACTAGATAAATGTAAATGATCCTCATATAGTCCAGTTGTTTTTAAACATGATGCTCATTAAAAATATATCTGAAGTGCTGGAGAAAAAAAAGCACTACCTGGACATTTCTTTTTTTTTTTTTTCAAAAACTTCCAAGGTAATTCTGATATACATCTGAATTTTTAAAAAGTGATTACAAATTTTTCTATTAAATGATAGGTTTGGTAATACAGAGTTTTATTATTTTTCTGTTGACCAATTATGATACAATGGCATTAAATGAGTAATAATTACATAATCACAAGGTAAAAGATGTTTATCAGTTTTCACAATCAACAGCCAGACAGAAAAATAAAAGATGATTACAATTGTGAGCCGTAATGGGAATATGATTAACCTAACAATAAAAATAATCACATACAATTTGGGGGCTCAAGCAGAGTGATGTGGTAAGTGGAAGTGCATACATGCACATGTTTTCATCTTCCCAGTCAGTCTATGTCTTTTGATTAGTGCCTTTAATTCATTTACATTTAAAGTAATTATAAATATGTATGATCCTATTATGGGCTTCTCCAGTATCTGAGCAGTAAAGAATCTGCCTGCAATGCGGGTGATGTGGGTTCGATCCCTGAGTTGGAAAGATTACCCTGGAAGAGGATATGGCAACCTACTCCAGTATTCTTGCCTAGGATATCCCATGGACAGAGGAGCCGGGCAGGCTACAATCCATAGGGTCGCAAAGAGTTGGACAAGACTGAAGCAAGTGGGCGGATGCATGCATTCATGATCCTATTACTGTTTTCTTAATTGTTTTTGGGTTTATTTGCTATAGGTGTTTTCTTTCTCTTGTGTTTTCTGCCTAGAGAAGTTTCTTTAGCATTTAGTTGTGAAGCTGGTTTGGTGGTGCTGAATTCTCTTAACTTTTGTTTCTCTGGAAAGCTTTTGATTTCTCCATTAAATCTCAATGCGAGTCCTGCTGGGTAAAGTGTTCTTGCTTGTAGGTTCTTCCATTTCATCCCTTTAAGTATCTCATGCCATTCCCTTCTGGCTTGGAGAGTTTTTGTTGATAAATCAGCTGATAGCCTGATGGGAGTTCTCTTGTATGTTATTTGTCATGTTTCCCTTGTTGCTTTCAATATTTTATCTTTTTCTTTAATTTTTATCAGTTTGATTACCATGTGTGCCAGTGTGTTCCTCCTTTGGTTTATCCTGCCTGAGACTCTCTGTGCTTCCTGGATTTGGTTGACTGTTTCCTTTCCCATGTTAGGGAATTTTTCAGCTATTATATCTTCAAGTATTTTCTCAGGCCCTTTCTCTCTCTCTTCTCCTTCTGAGACTCCTATAATTCCAATGTTGGTGTGTTTAGTGTTGTACCAGATGTCTCCTATGTTGTCATTTCATTTCTTTTCTGTATTCTTTTCTGCAGCAGTGACTTCCACCATTCTGTTCTTTTTTTTTTTTTAATTTTATTTTTTAACTTTACAATATTGTATTGGTTCCGCCACACACCAAAATGAACCCGCCACAGGCACACATGTGCTCCCCATCCCGAGCCCTCCTCCACCCCCGTCCCCCCACCATCCCCCCGGGTCATCCCAGCGCACCAGCACCATTCTGTTCTCCAGGTCATTTATCCATTATTCTGCCTCAGTTATTCTACTGTTGATTCTTTCTAGTGTATTATTCATCTCTGTTTGTTCTTTAGTTCTTCTAGGTCTTTGGTAAAGATTTCTTGCATCTTCTCCATTGTTTTCCCAATATCCTGGATCATGTTCACTATCATTATTCTGAATTCTATTTCTGTAAGTTTGCCTATCTCCACTTTGTTTAGTTGTTTTACTGGGGATTTATCTTGTCCCTTCATCTGGGACATAATTTTCTGCTTTTTCATCCTGATTAACTTTCTGTAATGTGGTTTTTGTTTTAGCCCCAGTGGGACTGTGGTTCTTCTTGCTTCTCTGTATGCCCTCTGATGCAGGAGGCTAAGAGGCTTGTGTAAGCTTCCTGATGGAAGGGACTGGCTGTGGGAATAACTGGGTCTTGCCCCAGTGGGTAGGGCCTTGCTCAGTAAAACTTTAATCCAATTATCTATCTGCTTGTGGTTGGGGTTGTGCTACCTACCTGGTATTTGTTTGGCTTAAGGTGATCCAGTCCTGGGGTCTATGGGCTCTATGGTAGGGTTATTGGTGACCTGCAAGAGGGCTTACACCAATGAGGACCTTCCTGGATTGCTCCTGCCATGACCCCTGTCTCTATGGTGAGCCTCTGATGACCCATGCCTCCACAGGAGACCCTCCAACACTAGCAGGTAGTTTTGGTTCTTCTGCAGGGTCACTGCTTCTTTCCTCTTTCTTGTTGTGTGCAAGCTTTTGTTTGTGCTCTCCAAGACTGGAGTCTCCCAGACTGTTTCCCTGAGTCCAGTGGAAGTCCTATAATCAAATCCTGCTGACCTTCAAGGTCAGATTCCCTGGGGATTCTCAGTCCCTTTGTTATGTCCCAAGGCTAGGAAGCATGATGTGGTGTTCAGAACTTTCACAAAAGTGGGAGAACTTTGGTATTATTATTCTCCAGTTTGGTATTATTATTCTCCAGGGTGTCACCCACCTGGTGGATATGGGATTTGATTTTATCATGTGCACCCCTTCTACTGTCTCACTGCGGCTTCTTCTTTGTCCTTAGAGTGTAGAATATCTTTTTTTTGGTGGGTTTCAGTGTCCTCCTGTCGATGGACAGGAGGTATACCAATAGCTGTCAGTATTTCAACAGCTAGTTGCAATTTTGCTGCTTTTGCAGGAGTTGATGAGCACATGTCCTTGTACTTTGCCATCTGAAACTGGAAACCCAAATGAACTTATTTAAAAACAGAAATTGACATATAGTTATTGAAAACAAACTTATTGTTACAAAAATGGGAATGTGGAAGGTAAGATAAACCAGAAGTCTGGGATGAACACACATTTATTGCTATATATAGGATAGATAACCAAAAGACCCTACTGTTTAGGAAAAAGGAAATCTACTCAATATTCGGTGATAACCTATATGAGAAAAGAATCTAAAAATGAATATATGTACATGTATAACTGAATCATTTTTCTGTACATCTAAAACTAACATAACATTGTAAGTCAGCTATACTCCAATAAAATAAAAATTTTAAATAAGTAAATTTTCAACTTCCAGTTTTTATTGCTAGTTGTAGAAATGCAGTTGTGTATATTTATTTTGTTGGAGAAGGCAATGGCACCCCACTCCAGTACTCTTGCCTGGAAAGTCCCATGGGCGGAGGAGCCTGGTGGGCTGCAATCCATGGGGTCGCTAGGAGTCTGACATGACTGAGCAACTTCACTTTCACTTTTCACTTTTTTTTTTTTCACTTTTCACTTTTATGCATTGGAGAAGGAAATGGCAACCCACCTCAGTGTTCTTGCCTGGAGAATCCCAGGGATGGGGGAGCCTGGTGGGCTGCTGTCTATGGGGTCGCACAGAGTCGGACACGACTGAAGTGACTTAGCATAGCATATAGCATGCTTATTTTGTATCATATGCACTTGCTGCAATATTAATTCCCATTATTTTGGTAGGTTATTTGGAATTTTCTAGGTTGATGGCCTTATTGTTTGTAAATAAAAACAATTTTTCTTCTCCTTTCCAATACTGGAAAATATTTTTCTCTTTTTCTTGACTGTTTGTGCTTTAGCAAAATGTTGCATAGATATGGTGAAAGAAAGTGCCCTTTCTCTGTTACCCATCAATGGGGGAAATCAATTCAGTCTCTTATCTTTAAGTAGATGCTAGCTGTAGCTTGATCATTTATAAATGTCTTTTATCAGGTTGAGTATGCTCCTTTCTATTGTTATTAAAAGTTTTAATCATAAATAAATGTTGAATTTTATGTATATACATATATCACTATAACACACATATCTGTGTGTTTTAGCATTTTATTTTGAAAAAATTATTGATTAACAGGAAGGTGCTAAATATACAGGAAGATCCCATGCACCTTTCACTCAGCATTCCCCAATGTTAATATCTTGTGGAACTATAGGAGAGAATCTAAGTCAGGAAATAAATATTAGTACAATTCAGACCTTATTCAGATTTCACAAGTTTTAAATGCACTCTTCTGCATGTACATATGTGTGCTTGTAGTCATATGTGTGTGTGTGTGTGTACATTACTCATATAGAATAATAGAATCGTGCCATTTGCAACAATTTAGATGGACCTGAAGTTTATTATGCTTAATGGAATAAATAAGAAAGAGAAAGACATATACTTCATGTTATCACTTCTAAGTGGAATCTAAAAAATAAAACTTAAAAGAATATAAGAAAACAGAGTCAGACTTACAGATATAGAGAATAAACTAGTGATTAACACTGGGACAGGGAAGGTGGGAGGGCAAAATAGGGATAAGAGATTAAGAGGTAGAAGCTGCTATGTATAAAACAAATAAATTAGAAGGATATATTGTATAGCACATCAAATATAGTCAATATTTTATAACTTTAATTTGGAATAATCTAGAAAAAATATTGAATCACTATATTGTATACCTGAAACTAATGTAATACTGAATTACTAATGTAATTACTAATGTAATGTAATTACTAATGTAATGTAATACTGAGTTACTAATGTAATACGTGAATCAAGTATGCTTCAATAGAACATTTTTAAAAACATTTTTGGTTTAATTGCTTTTACTCTATTGTTTTCCTATTTCCAATTTTATTCATTTCTGCTCTATTATTTTCTTTCTTTCTTTTACTTCTTATTTTCCTCTTTTTTACTTATTGCAGTAGAGTTCAAAGATAATTATTATTGAACCTGAATGTTTAAGTTTCCTGTCAAGTTTTAGACTTACTTGGTACCTTTTTTCTTCCCCTAATTCTCCCTTTCAGATCCCACTATTGAATTTTGCAAACACACAAATTGTTTGGTTTTGCAGGTTCATAGCTAGAGAGAATTTGCTTCAGGATAAATCATACTTTGAGTTTCACCCATATCTGATTTAGATGATATTTAGATGAGATTTTGAACTTATAGAGTTAATGTGGGAATGAGGAAAGACTTTTGGAACTGTTGGGATGCAATGGATGCATTCTGCAGGTGAGAAGGACATTATTTTGATGTCAGAATAGTGACCGAATATTATGGACTGAATGTTTTTGTCTCCCCATAATTTATATGTTAAAATCTTGGGCTTTGATAGTGGAGGTCATGAGACTGGAGTACTCAAGAATGGGATTAATGCTCTTATATGATACCCCAGAGATGTCTAACCCCTTTACCACCATGTGAGGACACAGAGAAAGATGGCCATCTATTAATCAGAAAGTAAGCTCGCCAGATATCTGCTGGCATCTTGATCTTGGATTTCCCAGCCTCCAGAACTATAAGAAATAAATGTATTTTGCTTAATATACCCAGTCTAGAATATTTTTGTTAATAGAATCTTCCATAACTGAAACCTTACACTCATTTAAGAGCAACTGCCTATTTCCTCCTTTCCCCACACGCTGGAAAATAACACTCTTTCTGTTTCATGAATTTGTCTACCTCATATAAGTGAATCTTGAACTATTTGCCTTTGTGTAATTGGCTTATTCACTTAGCATAGTGTCCTCAAGGTTTATCCATATTGTCACATATGATAATATTTCCTTCTTTTAAAATTTATTTATTTATTTTAATTGGAGGATTATTATTTTACAATATAGTGATTCCATTCTATGCATGTAATATTTAGTTTACTGATTCATCTATCAAAGGGCATTTAGATTGCTTGCCTCCTCTTGGTTATTGTGACAAATGTTTCAAGGAAGGTGGGAGTAATGTAACTCTTCAAGTTTCAAATTTTAAATATTTGGAAAAATACTAAGAATTGAGATTACTTGATAATATACTCAATCATATATTTTAAATTGTTTGAGGAACTTCTGTTTTCTGTAGTGACCGTACCATATTTCATTTCCCAAAACCGAACAAATGCATCAATTTCTTCTGGTTTTGTCTATTTCTTTGTTTGCTTGTTTTTTCTTGGATATTGGCTATCCTAACAGGTGTGGGGTAGTTTGTGGCTTTGTTTTTTATTTCTCTTATGATCAATAATATTGAGCACCTTTTCATATACTTGTTGTCCATTTTCACATCTTTAGACAAATGTCTGTTCAAGTCCTTTGTCCACTACCTAATTGGGTGATTTGGGCTTGTTGGTCACTAAACTGAATGAATTCTTCATATATTTTGAGTATTAATACATTGCCAGTTACGTAATTCACAAATATTTCTCCCATGCTGTAGACTCTTTTTACTCTATTTTTTCCCTTTACTATGCAGAAACGTTATAGTTAGATGTCCATTTTTGCTTTTTTAACCTTTATTTTTTCTCTCATATACAAGAAATTACTAACAGCAGCAAAATCATGAGGCTTTCCCTCTATGTTGTTTCCTAGGAGTTTTAGAGCTTTAGTTGGCATATTTATGTCTTTAAACCATTTTTGCTATTTACATATGATGTAAGATAAGAGTCCAATTTCAGTCTGTTTTTTGTGGATATCCTGTTTTACCAAAACCATTAGTTGAAGAGAGTATCATTCCCTCATTGTGTATTCTTGGTACCCTTATCAGGGATCAGATGGCAGTATACACATGGATTCAGGTAAACTGTTTTCTGTTTCATTGAGATATATATATATATATATATATATATGTCTTCATATATATATATGAAGTACTATCAGATCAGATCAGTCACTCAGTCGTGTCCAACTCTTTGCGACCCCATGAATCGCAGCACGCCAGGCCTCCCTGTCCATCACCAACTCCCGGAGTTCACTCAGACTCATGTTCATTGAGTCAGTGATGCCATCCAGCCATCTCATCCTCTGTCGTCCCCGTCTCCTCTTGCTCTCAATCCCTCCCAGCATCAGAGTCTTTTCCAATGAGTCAACTCTTCACATGAGGTGGCCTAAGTACTGGAGTTTCAGCTTCAGCATCATTCCTTCCAAAGAAATCCCAGGGCTGATCTCCTTCAGAATGGACTGGTTGGATCTCCTTGCAGTCCAAGGGACTCTCAAGAATCTTCTCCAACACCACAGTTCAAAAGCAACAATTCTTTGGCACTCAGCCTTCTTCACAGTCCAACCCTCACATCCATACATGATCACAGGAAAAACCAAAGCCTTGACTAGACGGACCTTTGTTGGCAAAGTAATGTCTCTGCTTTTGAATATGCTATCTAAGTTGGTCATAACTTTCCTTCCAAGGAGTAAGCATCTTTTAATTTCATGGCTGCAGTCACCATCTGCAGTGATTTTGGAGCCCAGAAAAATAAAGTCTGACACTGTTTCCACTGTTTCCACTGTTTCCCCATCTATTTCCCATGAAGTAGGGGGACCCGATGCCATGATCTTCGTTTTCTGAATGTTGAGCTTTAAGCCAACTTTTTCACTTTCCACTTTCACTTTCATCAAGAGGCTTTTGAGTTCCTCTTCACTTTCTGCCATAAAGGTGGTGTCATCTGCATATCTGAGGTTATTGATATTTCTCCCGGCAATCTTGATTCCAGCTTGTGTTTCTTCCAGTCCAGCTTTTCTCATGATGTACTCTGCATATAAGTTAAATAAACAGAGTGACAATATACAGCCTTGACGTACTCCTTTTCCTATTTGGAACCAGTCTGTTGTTCCATGTCCAGCTCTAAATGTTGCTTCATGACCTGCATACAAATTTCTCATGAGGCAGATCAGGTGGCCTGGTGTACCCATCACTTTCAGAATTTTCCACAGTTTATTGTGATCCACACAGTCAAAGGCTTTGGCATAGTCAATAAAGCAGAAATAGATGTTTTTCTGGAACTCTCTTGCTTTTTCCATGATCCAGCGGATGTTGGCAATTTGATCTCTGGTTCCTCTGCCTTTTCTAAAACCAGCTTGAACATCAGGAAGTTCACGGTTCACATATTGCTGAAGCCTGGCTTAGAGAATTTTAAGCATTACTTTACTAGCGTGTGAGATGAGTGCAATTGTGTGGTAGTTTGAGCATTCTTTGGCATTGCCTTTCTTTGGGATTGGAATGAAAACTGACCTTTTCCAGTCCTGTGGCCACTGCTGAGTTTTCCAAATTTGCTGGCATATTGAGTGCAGCACTTTCACAGCACCATTTTTTAGGATTTGGAATAGCTCAACTGGAATTCCATCACTTCCACTAGCTTTGTTCGTAGTGATGCTTTCTAAGGCCCACTTGACTTCACATTCCAGGATGTCTGGCTCTAGGTGAGTGATCACACCATCGTGACTATCTGGGTCGTGAAGATCTTTTTTGTACAGTTTTTCTGTGTATTCTTACCACCTCTTCTTAATATCTTCTGCTTCTGCCATTACTATACCTTTTGACTAAGCTATCTTTGTAATATGTTTTGAAACCATGAAATATGAGAACTTAAGCTGTGTTATTTAATTTTGAAGAAAAATTTAAGTATTTATTCTTCATTTTTATTGATATATAACCGACATACAAATCTGTGTAAGTTGAAGATGTACCACATAATAATTTCCATACATATATTATGAAATATATACCATAATAATTAGAGATAACATCCATATTCTTTAATGGTTGTAATTTTTTCCTTGTATTTAGAACTTTAATGATCTACTCTCAGCAATTTCCAAACATATCATTTTTTGGCAACTATAGCTATTATGTTGCACATACCATCTTCAGTACTTGTTTATCTTATGAATGAAAGTTTGTACCTTTTAACCACCTTCATCCAACCTCCACACCCACCAGCTCCACTTCTACCAATCTGATCTCTTTTCCATGAAGTTTTTTTTAAGATTCCACATATGAGATTATTATTTTTCTCAGTCTGCATTATTTCACTTAAGAAACACCCTCAAGGTCTATCCATTATATTTATTTTGTTACAAATGATAAGATTTACTTAAAAAAATAGTTTAATAGTATTCTGTTTCTCTATACATTACATTTTCTTTAACCATTTATCTGTTGATGGACATTTAGCTTGTTTCCTTGTGTCAGTTATTGTAAATAATGCTGCAGTCAAATGAAGGTACAGATAATTTTTTGACCATTGATTTCATTTCCTTGAGCTATACCTTGAGGAAGAATAGCTGAATTGAAGAAAGTAGGGAAAACCACTAGACCATTCAGATCAGATCAGATGAGATCAGTCGCTCAGTCATGTTGGACTCTTTGTGACCCCATGAATCGCAGCACGCCAGGCCTCCCTGCCCATCACTAACTCCCGGAGTTCACTCAGACTCACGTCCATCGAGTCAGTGATGCCATCCAGCCATCTCATCCTCTGTCATCCCCTTCTCCTCCTGCCCCCAATCCCTCCCAGCATCAGGGTCTTTTCCAATGAGTCAACTCTTCGCATGAGGTGGCCAAAGTACTGGAGTTTCAGCTTCAGCATCATTCCTTCCAAAGAACACCCAGGGCTGATCTCCTTCAGAATGGACTGGTTGGATCTCCTTGCAGTCCAAGGGACTCTCAAGAGTCTTCTCCAACACCACGGTTCAAAAGCATCAAATCTTCAGCACTCAGCCTTCTTCACAGTCCAACTCTCACATCCATATATGACTACAGGAAAAACCATAGCCTTAACTAGACGAACCTTTGCTGGCAAAGTAATGTCGCTGCTTTTGAATATGCTGTCTAGGTTGGTCATAACTTTGCTTCCAAGAAGTAAGCATCTTTTAATTTCATGGCTGTAGTCACCATCTGCAGTGATTTTGGAGCCCAGAAAAATAAAGTCTGACACTGTTTCCACTGTTTACCCATCTATTTCCCATGAAGTGGTGGGACCGGATGCCATGATCTTCGTTTTCTGAATGTTGAGCTTTAAGCCAACTTTTTCACTCTCTACTTTCACTTTCATCAAGAGGCTTTTGAGTTCCTCTTCACTTTCTGCCATAAGGGTTGTGTCATGTGCATATCTGAGGTTATTGATATTTCTCCCGGCAATCTTGATTCCAGCTTGTGTTTCTTCCAGTCCAGCGTTTCTCATGATGTACTCTGCATAAAAGTTAAATAAGCAGGGTGACTAGATACAGCCTTGACGTACTCCTTTTCCTATTTGGAACCAGTCTGTTGTTCCATGTCCATCTAACTGTTGCTTCCTGACCTGCATACAAATTTCTCAAGAGGCAGACCAGGTGTTCGGGTATTCCCGTCTCTTTCAGAATTTTCCACAGTTTATTGTGATCCACACAGTCAAAGGCTTTGGCATAGTCATTAAAGCAGAAATAGACCATTCAGGTATGACTTAAATCAAATCCTTTACTATTATACAGTGGAAATGAAAAATAGACTCAAGGAATTAGAGCTCAAAAAGAGAGTGCCTGAAGAACTATGGATGGAGGTTTGTGAAATTGTTCAGGAGGCAATGATCAAGACCATCTCCAAGAAAAAGAAATGCAAAAAGGCAAAATGGTTGTCTGAAGCGGGCTTACAAATGGCTGAGGAAAGAAGAGAAGCTAAAGAAAAGGAAAGATATATGCATTTGAATGCAGAGTTCCAAAGAATAGAAAGGAGAGATAAGAAAGCTTTATTCAGCAATTAATGCAAAGAAATAGAGGAGAAAAATAGAATGGGAACATCTAGAGATCTCTTCAGGAAAATTAGAGATACCAAGGGAACATTTCATGCAAAGATGGGCTTATTAAAGGAAAGAAATGGTATGGACCTAAACAGAAGCAGAAGATATCAAGAAGAGGTGGCAAGAATACACAGAAGAATTGTACAAAAAAGAGCCTCACGACCCAGATAATCATGATGGTGTGATCACTCACCTAGAGCCAGACATCCTGAAATGTGAAGTCAAGTGGGCCTTAGAAAGTATCACTACGAACAAAGCTAGTGGAGGTGATGGAATTCCAGTTGAGCTATTTCAAATCCTAAAACATGATGCTATTAAAGTGCTGGACTCAATATGCCAGAAAGTTTAGAAAACTCAGCAGTGGCCACAGGACTGAAAAAGGTCAATTTTCAATCCAATCCCAAAGAAAGGCAATTTCAAACAATATTCAAACTACCACACAATTGCACTCATCTCACACGCTACCAAAGTAATGCTCAAAATTCTCCAATCCAGGCTTCAACAGTACGTGAATCGCGAACTTCCAGATATTCAAGCTGGAGTTAGAAAAAGCAGAGGAATCAAAGATCAAGTTGCCAACATCTGTTGGATCATCCTAAAAGCAAGAGAGTTCTATAAAAACATCTACTTCTACATTATTGACTATACCACAGCCTTTGACTGTGTGAATCACAACAAACTTTGGAAAATTCTTAGAGACTGGAATACCAGACCACTTTACCTGCATCCTAAGAAATATGTGTGTAGATCACGAAGCAACAATTAGAACTGAACATGGAACAACAGACCGGCTCCAAATCGGGAAAGGAGTACGTCAAGGCTGTGTATTGTCACCCTGCTTATTTAATTTATATGCAGAGTACATCATGTGAAATGCCACAGTGGTAGAAACAAAGGTGGAATCAAGATTGCTTGGAAAAATATAAATAACCTCAGATATGCCAATGACACCACCCTTATGGCAGAAAGTGAAGAGGAACTCAAAAGCCTCTTGATGAAAGTGAAAGAGGAGAGTGAAAATGTTGGCTTAATGCTCAACATTCAGAAAACGAAGATCATGGCATCCGGTCCCATCACTTCATGGGAAATAGATGGGGAAACAGTGGAAACAGTGTCAGACTTTATTTTTCTGGGCTCCAAAATCACTGCAGATGGTGACTACAGCCATGAAATTAAAAGATGCTTACTCCTTGGAAGGAAAGTTATGACCAACCTAGATAGCATATTCAAAAGCAGAGACATTACTTTGCCAACAGAGGTTCATCTAGTCAAGGCTATGGTTTTTCCTATGGTCATGTATGGATGTGAGAGTTGGACTGTGAAGAAGGCTGAGCGCCAAAGAATTGATGCTTTTGAACTGTGATTTTGGAGAAGACTCTTGAGAGTCCCTTGGACTGCAAGGAGATCCAACCAGTCCATTCTGAAGGAGATCAGCCCTGTGATTTCTTTGGAAGGAATGATGCTAAAGCTGAAACTCCAGTACTTTGGCCACCTGGTGAGAAGAGCTGACTCATTGGAAAAGACTCTGATGCTGGGAGGGATTGGGGGCAGGAGGAGAAGGGGACGACAGAGGATGAGATGGCTGGATGGCATCACTGACTCGATGGACGTGAGTCTGAGTGAACTCTGGGAGTTGGTGATGGACAGGGAGGCCTGGCGTGCTGTGATTCATGGGGTCGCAAAGAGTCGGACACGACTGAGAGACTGATCTGATCTGATCTGATAAATCCACAGCAAGTATTATCTTCAATGGTGTAAAATTGAAAGCATTTTCCATAAAGTCAGGAACAAGACAATGATGCCCACTCTACCCACTACTATTCAACATAGTATTGCAAGTTTTAGCCACAGAAATCACAGAAGAAAAATAAATAATAGGAATCCAGATTGGAAAAGAAGAAGTAAAACTTTCACTATTGGGAGATGACAGGATCCTGTACAAAGAAAACCCTAAAGACACCACCAGAAAATGACTAGAGCTAATCAATGAATATGGTAAAGTTGCAAGATATAAAATCAACACACAGAAATCCCTTGTATTCCTATATACTAACAATGAGGAAACAAAGAGAAACTCAGGAAACAATTCCATTCACCATTGCAATGAAAAGAATAAAATACTTAAGAATAAATATACCTATAGAAACAAACAACCTATATACAGAAAACTATAAAACACTGATGAAAGAAATCAAAGATGACAGAAATAGATGGAGAAATATACCATGTTCATGTATCAGAAGAATCAATATAGTGAAAATGAGTATACTACCCAAAGCGATCTATAGATTCAGTGCAATCCCTATCAAGCTACCAATGGTATTTTTCACAGAACTAGAACAAATAATTTCACAATGTGTATGGAAATACAAAACACCTCCAATAGCCAAAGCAATCTTGAGAAAGAAGAATGGAACTGGAGGAATCAAGTTGCCTGAGTTCATACTATACTACAAAGCCACAGTCATCAAGACAGTATAGTACTGGCACAAAGAGAAATGTATATCAATGCAACAAAATAGAAAACCCAGAGATAAATCCACGCACCTATGGACACCTTATCTTTGACAAAGGAGGCAAGAATATACAATGGAGAAAAGACAATCTCTTTAACAGCTGGTGCTGGGAAAACTGGTCAACCACTTGTAAAAGAATGAAGCTAGAACAGTTTCCAACACCATACACAAAAGTAAACTCAAATGGGATAAAGATCTCAATGTATGACCAGAAACTATAAACTCCTAAAGGAAAACATAGGCAAAAGACTTTGATATAAATCACAGCAGGATCCTCCATGACCCACCTCCCAGAGTAATGGAAATAAAAGCAAAAATAAACAAATGGGACCTAATTAAACTTAAAAGCTTTTGCACAGTGAAGGAAACTATAAGCAAGGTGAAAAGAGCCTTGAGAATGGGAGAAAATAATCGAAATGAAGCAAGTGACAAAGACTTAATCTCAAAAATATACAATCAGCTCATGCAGCTCAATACCAGAAAAATAAATGACCCAATCAAAAGATGGGCCAAAGAACTATACAGATTTTACTCCAAAGAAGACATACAGATGGATAAAAAACACATGAAATGATGCTCAACATCACTCATTATCAGAGAAATGTAAATCAAAATCACAATGAGGTACCATGTCACCCCAGTCAGAACGGCTGCTATCAAAAAGCCTGCAAACAATAAATGCTGGTGAGGGTGTGGAGAAAAGGGTACACTCTTACACTACTGGTGGGACTGCAAACTAGTACAGCCACTATGGAGAACCGTGTGGAGATTCCTTAAAAAAAAATTGGAAATAGAACTGTCATATGACCCAGCAATCCCACTGCTGGGCATACACACCGAGGACACCAGAATTGAAAGAGGGATGTGTACCCCAATGTTCATCGCAGCACTCTTTACAGTAGCCAGAACATGGAAGCAACCTAGATGTCCATCAGCCGATGAATGGATAAGAAAGCTGTGGTACATATACACAATGGAATATTACTCAGTCATTAAAAAGAATACATTTTAATCAGTTCTAATGAGGTGGATGAAACTGGAGCCTGTTATACAGAGTGAAGTAAGTAAGAAAGAAAAACACCAATATGGTATACTAATGCATATATATGGAATTTGTGAAATGGTAATGATGACCCTATATGTGAGACATCAAAAGGGAAACAGGTAAAGAATAGACTTTAGGACTATGTGGGAGAAGGTGAGGGTGGGATGATTTGAGAGAATAGCATTGAAACATATATATTACCATATGGAAAATAGATCACAAGTCCAGGTTTGATGCATGAGACAGGGCTCTCAGGGCCAGTCCACTGGGACGACCCTAGGGGATGGGATGGGGAGGGAGGTGGGAAGGGTGTTCAGGATGGGGGACATATGTACACCCATGCTGATTTATGTCAATGTATGGAAAAAAACACCAAAATATTGCAAAGTAATTAGCCACCAATTAAAATAAATAAATAAAAATTTAAAAAGTCTTCCAACAAACAAAAGTCCAGGACCAGATGGCTTCATAGGAAAACTGTGTAAAAAATTTTAAAGAAGAATTTATCCTCCTGAAACTCATCCAAAAATTTGCAGATAGGAACATTCCCAAACTCCTTCTATGTGGCCACCACCACTCATATACCAAAACCAGACGAACATACCACAAAGAGGAAAATTAAAGACCAATATCACTGGTGAACAGAGATTCAAAAATCCTCCACAAAATACTAAGAAATCAAATCCAATAATATAATAACAAGATCATATACCATAACAAAGTGGGATTTACCCACCCATGCAAGGATTCTTCAATATCTGCAAATCAATGTTGATATACTACATTAAAAACCTGAAGGATAAGAAAAAAAATGGTCATTTCAATAGATGTAGAAAAAGCATTTAAGAGAATTCAACACCCATTTATGATAAAAGTTCTCCACAAAGTGGGAATAGGGCAAACTTATATCAGCATAATAAAGGTCATATCTGAGAAATTCAGAATGATCATCATTCTCAATGGTGAAAACTGAAAGTCTTTTCTCTAATATTAGAAACAAGACAATGATATCCATTGTTGCCACTTTTATTCACATAGTTTTACCAGTTCTGGCCATGGCAATAAGAGAAGAAAAAGAAGTGGAAAGAATGCTAATTAAAAAAGAAGTAGAACTGTCACTGTTTGCAGATGACATGATGCTACATATGCTCTTGTTGTTGTTTTTGTTGTTTTTCAGTTGCTCAGCCATGTTGTAGTCAGACAGGACTGAGCAATTGAACTGAACGAAACTGATGGCACTTCCAATAGTTTGGCCAACTGATGCAGAGAGTCAATTCATTGAACAAGACCTGGTGCTGAGAAAGATTGAGGTTAAGAGGAGAAGGGGGCAACAGAGGATGAGATGGTTGCATGGCATCACTGACTCAATGGCTATGAGTTTGAGCAAACTCTGGGAGATAGTGAAAGACAGGGAAGCCTGGTGTGCTGCGGTTCATGGGATCACAGAGTCAGACATGACTTAATGACTGAACAACAACAATGGCACTTCCATTTTTAATCTTCTGAGAAATATTCATAATGTTTTCAATAATGTCTATACCAATTCACATTCCCCAAGCTAGTGAACATAGGTTCTCTTTTCTCCATATCCTCACCAACAGTCATTATCTCTAGTCTCTTTAGCCATTCTAATGTGCATGTGATGATATATAATTTTTTTTCCCTTTCCTGATGATTAGTGATGCTGAGTACTTTTTCATTTACCTGGTGGCCGGGTGCCACTTGCCAGGATCCAGCCCCGGTGGATCCAGGGAATTTGAAGCAGGGACGGCGTCGGCGAGGATCAGGAAACAACTGCTTAATTAAATGTTAATTAAGGATATAAACAGTAATAGAATAAGGATAGCTCAGTAGGAAAATTCATGAAGAAAAGAGGCTGAAATAAGGATAGCTCAGTGAGGAAATTCAGTAGAGAAAAGAGGCTGAATAATTCAGCCAGAAGGTGAGAGAAAGAATGACATGGGGACACCAAGTTTCGGTGAACAAGGCCCGCACTTTATTTTCCAAAGTAGTTTTTATACCTTAAGTTATGCATAGAGGATAATGGGGGAAGGGGTAGAGTCATGCAGCAAGCCAGGCTTTCTTCCTGCAAACTTATCATATGCAAAAGCTTAGGTGATTTACATCATCTTCTGGCCCGGAGGCCTGTTAACATTTTAAGACCCTTTCTTCAGAAAACTTATTTTTCTCTAAAGGTGATTGGTCAGGAGCCACCCTCCAAAAGTATTAGATAAAGTTGCATTCCTACAGAGCAAAGGTGTGGTGGGCTATAACAAGAAAAAGAATTAACTCAAGGGTCCCAGGTTACAAACATTAAAGCTACTATTTACACCAATTATATTAATCAATACACTGCCAGGGACACAGCAGGTAAGGGACATGGAAACTTAGCAGCAAACATTGGCCCAACAAGTGAAAATCCCTTCACCAATACAATTTCTAATCAATCTTTTAACTGCTCAAAGGAATCTGTATTTAGACAGTTTAGAACATCTCATGCCTCTCACAGTTGGGAGGCTCTGAGCAATCACATGTGGCTGGAAAAACCTATTCAGTCAGGCTAGAGGACTTCCAAAGGAGTTTGTAGGTTGAAACACTGTCACACCCAGGAATTATTAACTGGAGCTGTAAGCTAACTCTTTTTTCAGAGAGAGGTAGTGGGGGACAGCCCCCCGTAAAGTCAGAGGTGTAGGTGAAAGCACAAAGCAGAAAGTAGGCAGACTCTGGTTTTGGGGGTAGATGCTCGAGAATTTCCAGGGGAACTCCTGAGGCTCGATCCCGCCTTTGCGTATTCCAAGCCTCCTTCCTCATGACCTTTGCCACAGGCGGAGCTTGCTCAAAGCAGAAAATGTCTATCCAAGCCTTTTGCCCATTTTTAATGATGTTATTGGTGTTATTTGATATCGAGTTGTATCATTTCTTTATATATTTTGGATACATGATTTACAGTTATTTTCTCACATACTTTTGGTTGCCTTTTCATTTTGTTGATTGTTTCTTTCACTGTGCAGACATTTTAAAAATGAGATGTAGTCTCATTTGTTTTTATATTATTGCTAGCGCTTTATGATTTATGCTTAATGATCAAAATATCATTGCCAAGAACCACGTGAAAGATAACTTTTCCTATATTTTCTTCTAGGGGTTTTATAGTTCCAGGTCTGACATCTACGTTTTTGAACCACTTTGAATAATTTTTTGAGTGGTATAAGATAGGGGATTACTTATTTATTTTACATGTGAATATACATTTTACTCAGTTCCAATTGTTGAAGATACTGTCTTTTCTCCATTGAGTATTCATGACTCCCTTGTCAAATATTAGTTGACCATATATGCAAGGGTTCATTGTGCATGCTCTCAATTCTTTTTCATTGGTTCCTGTGTTTTTACACATGTACCACACAGTTTTCATTACTATAACTTTATACTATTGTTTAAAATCAAGAAGTGTAATGACTCCAGCTTTGTTCTTATTTATAAGCATTGCTTTGGCTATATGTGATGTTTTGCAGTTCCGTGAAAGTTACAGAATATTTTTCTACTTCTATAAAAATGTCACTGGAATCTTAATAAGGATTACACTTATCAGTTTGGGCATTTTAACAGTATTGGTTCATCCAATCTATGAACATGAGATATCTTTCCATTTATTTCTGACTTCTTCAGTTTCTTTCATCCATCTCTTCTAATTTTAAGTGTAGAGATCTTGGCTAAATATATCCCTAAGTATTTATTGTTTTGATGGTATTACAAATAGGATCATTTTCTTTATTTCTTCCCCAGATTCTTTGTTATTAGTTTATAAAAATGCTATTGATTTTTGTGTGTTGATCTTTCAATTTTGCTGAATTCAGTGATTAGGTCTAACATTTTTGGTGCATCCTACAATATCTTTTTTTTTTTTTTCAAACTTTAAACTTTTTATTTTCTATTGGGGTATAACCAATTAACAATGCTGTGGTAGTTTCAGGTGAACAGTGAAAGGACACAGCCATACTCCCATTCTCCCCCAAACACCCCTCCCATCCAGGCTGGCACATAATATTGAGAAGAGTTCCATGTGCTATTCAATAGGTCCTTCTTGGTTATTCATTTTGAATATAGCAGTGTGCATATAACCTTCCCAAACTCCCTAACTATCCCTTCCCCCTTGCAACCATAAGTTCGTTTTTTAAGTCTGGGAGTCTCTTTCAGTTTTGTAAGTAAATTCATTTGTATCATTTCTTTTTAGATTCTACATATAAGGGATGTCATATGATATTTCTCCTTCTTTGTTTGATTTACTTCACTCAGTATGACATTCATGTTGTTGCAAATGGCATTATTTCATTCTTTTTAATGGCTGAGCCATATTTATTTTGTATATGTACCACATCTTCTTTTTTTTAATTTTTTAATTGAAAGATAATTGCTTTACAGAATTTCGTGGTTTTCTGTCATATATCAACAAGAATCAGCCACAGGTACACCCATGTCCCCTCCCTCCAAAACCTCCCTCCCATCCCACCCTTTTAGATTGTCACAGAGTGGGGGTGGTCCTAAAATGGTGGAGGAATAGGACAGGGAGACCACTTTCTCCCCACAAGTTCATCTAAAGAACATTTGAACGCTGAGCAAATTCCACAACTTCTGAATGCTGGCAGAGGACATCAGGCACCCAGAAAGGCAGCCCATTGTCTTCGAAAGAAGGTAGGACAAAATATGAAAGATTAAAAGAGAGACAAAAGAGGTAGGGACAGAGATCCATCCCGGGAAGGGAGTCTTAAAAAAGAGAGAAGTTGCCAAACACCAGGAAACACTCTCTGGCAGGTCTCTGGTGAGCTTTGGAATCTCAGAGGGCAAAATAACCAGGAGTAAAAATAAATAAATTAATTAAATCAATAGATTATGTGCCTAACAGCAACTCCCAGCAGAGCAGCAGCCAAGACACTTGCATCCCCCACTAGCAAGGGGGGCTGGACAGGGAGGTACGCGGGCTGTATTTCTTAGGGTAAGGATGGCCTGAATGACCCAAGGGCAATGTGAGGCAACTAGCTTGAGATAGCAACCCAGACTGTGGGATAGCTATCCCGCGAAAAGCCCTAACCTAACACATCGCCAGGCCCGCTCACAGAACAAAGGACTGAGCAGAGTTAGCTGGCTGTGGACTGGCCCATCCCCCGCTGGAGACAGGCAGGCAAGGGCAGCCAGAGCCGGAAGGGGGCAATCCTGGCCTTGAGCACTCCCCACACATGCCAGGGATATTTGTTTACAGTGTTCCTCCCTCCCCACAGCACGATTGAACAAGTGAGCCTAAAAAAAGTAACCACCACAGGCCCACCTTGTGTGAGGGCTGAAATTAGACACTGAAGAGACCAGCAAACAGAAGAAGCTAAAATAAACAGAGGGAACCACTTTGAAAGTGAAAGGTGCAATAGATTAAAACCCTGTAGTTAGCACTGACTACATAGGAAGGGGCCTATAGACCTTGAGAAGTATAAGCCAGACCAAGGAACTATCTGAAAATGAACTGACCCCACACTGTCCACAACAGCCCCAGAGAAAGTCCTAGATATATTTTACTATTATCATTAAAATTTTTTTTTCCATTTTTGAGTCCCCTATTATTCCTTTAATTTTCATTTTTATAACCTACTATGACCTTGCAAAAAAAACACCCTATTTTTAAAGCAAACTTGATACACACACACACACACACACACACACATATATATATATATATTATAATTTTTGTGACTTTTTTTTTTAATATTGTATTTTTGAGACTCCAACCTCTACTCTAGATTTTTAATCTTTGCTTTTTGGTACTTCTTATCAACTTTGTGCCATTAAGAACCAAATCTTCAGTACCCATTTTTACTTGGGAGCGAGATCACTAGCCTGATTGATCTCTCCCCCTTTTGACTCACCTTTTTCTCCACCAGGTCACCTCTATCTCCCCCCTCCCCCTTTTGTTCTCTACCTAAATCTGTGAATATTTTTGTGTGTTCTGGGCTGGGAAGAACACTTAGGGAACTGATTACTGGCTGGATCTTTTTCTCTCCTTTTGATTCCCCCTTTTCTCCTCCTGGCCACCTCTGTCTCCTTCCTCCCTCTTCTCTTCTCTGTGTACCTCTGTGTACCTCTCCAGGTGTCTCTCACTGTGGAGAAACTTTTCATCATTAACCTAGATGTTTTATCATCGGTGCTGTATAGATGTAGAAGTCTTGAGGCTACTGTAAGAATACGACTGAAAATCAGAGGCAGGAGGCTTAAGTCCAAATCCTGAGAACACCAGAGAACTCTTGGATCCAGGGAACATTAATTGATAGGAGCTCATCAAACGCCTCCATACCTACACTGAAAACAAGCACCACCCAAGGGCCAACAAGTTCCAGAGCAAGATATACCATGCAAATTCTCCAGCAACACAGGAACATAGCCCTGAGCTTCAATATACAGGCTGCCCAAAGTCACACAAAACCCATTGCCGTCTCAAAACTCATTACTGGAAACTTCAGTGCACTCCAGAGAGAAGAAATCCAGCTCCACCTACCAGAACACCAACACAAGCTTCCCTAAAGAGGAAACCTTGACAAGCCACCAGCCCAACCCCACCCACAGTGAGGAACCTCCACAATAAAGAGGAATCAGAAACTGCCAGAATACAAAAAGGCCAACCCAAACACAGCAATATAAACAAGATGAAAAGTCAGAGAAATATCCGGCAGGTAAAGAAACAGGATAAATGTCCACCAAACCAAACAAAAGAGGGAATCTACCTGGTAAAAAGATAGGGAATCTACTTGATAAAGAAATCTGAATAATGATAGTGAAAATGATACAAATCTTGAAAACAAATTGGAGTTACAGTAAATAGCCTGGAGACAAGGATTGAGGAGATGCAAGAAAGGTTTACAAGGACCTAGAAGAAATAAAAAAGAGTCAATATATAATGAATAATGAAATAAATGAGTTCAAAACACTCTGGAGGGAACCAATAGTAGAATAACGGAGGCAGAAGATAGGATAAGTAAGGTAGAAGATAGAATGGTAGAAATACATGAAACAGAAAGGAAAAAAGAAAAAAGAATTAAAAGAAATGAGGACAATCTCAGAGGCCTCTGGGACAATGTTAAAGGCCCCAACATTTGAATCATGGGAGTCCCAGAAGAAGAAGACAAAAAGAAAGACCATGAGAAAATACTAGAGGAGATAATAGTTGAAAACTTCCCTAAAATGGAGAAGGAAATAATCACCCAAGTCCAAGAAACCCAGAAAGTCCCAAACAGGATAAACCCAAGGCAAAACACCCCAAGACACATATTAATCAAATTAACAAAGATCAAACACAAAGAACAAATATTAAAAGCAGCAAGGGAAAAACAACAAGTAACACAAAGGGGATTCCCATAAGAATAACAGCTGATCTTTCAATAGAAACACTTCAGGCCAGAAGGGAATGGCAGGAAATACTTAAAGTGGTGAAAGATAATAACCTACAGCCCATATACTGACTCAGCAAGGATCTCATTCAAATATGAAGGAGAAATCAAAAGCTTTACAGACAAGCAAAAGCTGAGAGAATTCAGCACCACCAAACCAGCTCTCCAACAAATGCTAAAGGATCTTCTCTAGACAGGAAACACAGAAAGGGCGTATAAACTTGAAACCAAAACAATAAAACAAATGGCAATGGGATCATATTTATCAATAATTACCTTAAATGTAAATGGGTTGAATACCCCAACCAAAAGACAAAGACTGGCTTAATGGATACAAAAACAAACCCCTATATATGTTGTCTACAAGAGATGCATTTCGAAGCAAGGGACACAAACAGAATGAAAGTGAAGGGCTGGAAAAAGATATTTCACACAAATGGAGACCAAAAGAAATCAGGAGTACCAATACTCATTTCAGATAAAATAGACTTCGAAATAAAGGCCATGAAAAAGACAAAGAAGGACACTACATAGTGATCAATGGATCAACCCAAGAAGATATAACAATTATAAATACATATGCACCCAACATAGGAGCACCACAATATGTAAGGTAAATGTTAACAAATATGAAAGGGGAAATTAACAATAACACAATAATAGTGGGAGACTTTAATACCCCACTCACACCTATGGATAGATCAACTAAACAGAAAGTTAACAAAGACACACGAACTTTAAATGATACAATAGATCAGTTAGACCTAATTGATATCTATAGAACATTTCACCCCCCAAAAATGAATTTCACCTTTTTCTCAAGCACACATAGAACCTTCTCCAGGATAGACCACATCCTGGGCCATAAATCTAGCCTTGATAAATTCAAAAAAATTGAAATCATTCCAAGCATCTTTTCTGACCACAGTGCAGTAAGATTAGATGTCAATTACAGGAGAAAAACTATTAAAAATTCCAACATATGGAGGCTGAACAACACACTGCTGAATAACCAAGAAATAACAGAATAAATAAAAAAAGAAATCAAAATATGCATAGAAACAAATCAAAGTGAAAACACAACAACCCAAAACCTAAAACAGTGTAAGGGAACCCTCTTACACTGTTGGTGGGAATGCAAACTAGTACAGCCACTATGGAGAACAGTGTGGAGACTCCTTAAAAAAAAATTGGAAATAGAACTGCCATATGACCCAGCAATCCCACTGCTGGGCATACACACTGAGGAAACCAGAAGGGAAAGAGACACGTGTATCCCAATGTTCATCACAGCACTATTTATAATAGCCAGGACATGGAAGCAACCTAGATGTCCACCAGCAGACAAGTGTATGAGAAAGCTTTGGTACATATACACAATGGAGTATTACTCAGCCATTAAAAAGAATACATTTGAATCAGTTCTAATGAGGTGGATGAAACTGGAGCCTATTATGCAGAGTGAAGTAAGCCAGAAAGAAAAACACCAATACAGTATACTAATGCATACATATGGAATTTAGAAAGATGGTAACGAGAACCCTGTATGCAAGACAGCAAAAGAGACACAGATGTATAGAACAGTCTTTTGGACTCTGTGGGAGAGGGCGAGGGTGGGATGATTTGGGAGAATGGCACTGAAACATGTAAATTATCATATGTGAAACGAATTGCCAGTCCAGGTTCGATGCATGATACAGGTTTCTCAGGGCTGGTGTACTGGGATGACCCAGAAGGATGGGATGGGGAGGGAGGTGGGAGGGGGGTTCAGGATGGGGAACACATGTACACCCATGGCTGATTCATGTCATTGTATGGCAAAATCAATACAATATTATAAAGTAAAATAAATAAATAAATAGATATATAAATTTAAAAAAAAGTCCTTATAGTCATAGCTAAAAAAAAAAAAAAAAAGATTGTCACAGAGCCCCTGTTTGAATTCCCTGAGTCATACAGCGAATTCCCACTGGCTGTGTATTTTACATTTGGTACTGTAAATTTCCATGTTACTCTCTCCATACATCTCACCCTCTCCCTCCTCCCCTCCCCCCCACCATGTCCATAGGTCTGTTCTCCATGTCTGTTTCTCCATTGCTGCCCTGAAAATTAATTCATCAGTACCACCTTTCTAGGTTCCATATATATGCCTCAGTATACGATATTTATATTTCTCTTTCTGACTTACTTCAGTCTGTACAATAGGCTCTAGGTCCAGCCACCTCATTAGAACTGACTCAAATGCGTTCCTTTTTATGGCCGAATAGTATTTCATTGTATGTATATACCACAGCTTCTTTATCCAATACTCTGTTGATGGATATATAGGTTGCTTCCATGTCTTGACTGTTGTAAACGGTACTGCAATGAACATTGAGGTGCATGTATCCTTTTGGATCATGTTTTTCTCTGGATATATGCCCAGGAGTGGGATTGCAGGATCATATGGCAGTTATATTTTTAGTTTTTTAAGTTTTTTCCATACTGTTCTACATAGTGGCTGTACCAATTTACATTCCCAATAACAATGTAGGAGAGTTCCCTTCTCTCCACGTCCTCTCCAGCATTTCTTTATGGATCTTTTGATGATAGCCATTCTGACTGGTGTGAGATGATATCTCATTGTAGTTTTGATTAGCATTTCTCTAATAATTAGCAATGTTGAACATCTTTTCTTGTGCCTGTTGGCCATCTGGGCTTCCCAGGTGGCGCTAGTGGTAAAGAACAAACCTGTCAATGCAGAAGACATAAGAAACATGGATTTGATTCCTGGGTAGGGAAGATCCTCTGGAGGAGGGCATGCCAACCCACTCCAGGATTCTTGCCTGGTGAATCTCATGGACAGAGAAGCCTGGCAGGCTTCAGTTCATAGATTTGCAAAGAGTCAGACATGACTGAAGCAACTTAGCATGTGTGCACATTGCCCATCTGTATGTCCTCTTCAGAGAAATGTCTATTCAGGTCTTCTGCTCATTTTTGGAGTGCGCTGTTTGTTTTAATGTTGTTAAGTAACATATACTGTTAGTAACTTTTAGAGACTGATTCCTTATCAGTCATACCATTTACAAATAGTTTCTCCCAATCTATGGTTGTCTTTTTGTTTTGTTTATTGTTTCTCTTGCTGTACAAAAGGTTTTGAGTTTAAGTAGGTCCATCCTAAAGGAGATCAGTTCTGGGTATTCATTGGAAGGACTGATGCTGAAGCTGAAACTCCAATACTTTGGCTACCTCATGTGAAGAGTTGACTCATTGGAAAAGACCCTGATGCTTGGAGGGATTTGGGGCAGGAGGAGAAGGGGACGACAGAGGATGAGATGGCTGGATGGCATCACCGACTCGATGGGCATGAGTTTGAGTGAACTCCGGGAGTTGGTGATGGACAGGGAGGCCTGGTGTGCTGTGATTCATGGGGTCGCAAAGATTCAGACATGACTGATTGACTGAACTGAACTGAGGTCCCATTTGTTTATTTTTGTTTTTATTTCCATTATTCTAGAGGATGGAGGAAAAAGATGTTACTGCAATTTATGTCAGGAAGTGTTCTATGTTTTACTCTAGGAGTTTTATAGTGTCTAGTTTCATATTTAATTCTTTAATCCATTTTGAGCTTATTTTATTCAGCTTATTTTTTGAGCTGAATTTAACTCAGATACTCCTGTGGGCAGGAATCCCTTAGAAGAATGGAGTAGCCATCATAGCCAACAAAAGAGTCTAAAATGCAGTACTTGAATGCAATCTCAAAAATGACAGAATGATCTCTGTTCGTTTCCAAGGCAAACCATTCAATATCATGGTAATCCAAATCTATGCCCCAACCAGTAATGCTGGAGAAGCTGAAATTGAACGGATCTATGAAGACCTACAAGAACTTTTAGTATTAACATCCAAAAAAGATGTCCTTTTAATTATAGGGGACTGGAATGCAAAGTAGGAAGTCAAGAAACACCTGGAGTAACAGGCAAATTGGCCATGGAGTACAGAATGAATCAGGGCAAAGGCTAATAGAGTTTTGCCAAGAGAATGCACTGGACATAGCAAACACCCTTTTCCAACAACACAATAGAAGACTCTACACATGGACATCACCAGATGGTCAACAGCGAAGTCATATTGATTATACTGTTTGCAGCCAAAGATGGGGAAGCCCTATAGAGTTAGCAAAAACAAGACCAGGAGCTGACTGTGGCTCAGATCATGAACTCCATACTGCCAAATTCAGACTGAAATTGAAGAAAGTTGGGAAAACACTAGACCATTCAGATATGACCTAAATTAAATCCCTTATGATTATACAGTGGAAATGAGAAATATATTTAAGGGACTAGATCTGATAGACAGAGTGCCTGATGAACTATGGACATAAATTTGTGACACTGTACAGGAGGCAGGGATCAAGACCATCCCCAAGAAAAAGAAATGCAAAAAAGCAAAATGGCCGTCTGAGGAGGCCTTACAAATAGCTGTGAAAAGAAGAGAAGTGAAAAGCAAAGGAGAAAAGCAAAGATATAAGCATCTGAATTCAGAGTTCCAAAGACTAGCAAGGAGGGATAAGAAAGACTTCTTAAACTTCTTCTCCTGTACAATGTGACAAACCTCATTCCATAGTTCATCAGGCACTCTATCTATCAGATCTAGGCCCTTAAATCTATTTCTCACTTCCACTATATAATCATAAGGGATTTGACTTAGGTCATACCTGAATGGTCTAGTGGTTTTCCCTACTTTCTTCAATTTAAGTCTGAATTTGGCAATAAGGAGTTCATGGTCTGAGCCACAGTCAGCTCCTGGTCTTGTTTTTGCTGACTGTATAGACCTTCTCCATCTTTGGCTGCAAAGAATATAATCAATCTCATGACCAGTGCATTTTCTTGGCAAAACTCTATTAGTCTTTGCCCTGCTTCATTCTGTATTCCAAGGCCAAATTTGCCTGTTACTCCAGGTATTTCTTGACTTCCTACTTTTGCATTCCAGTCCCCTTTAATGAAAAGGACATCTTTTTGGGGTGTTAGTTCTAAAAGGTCTTGTAGGTCTTCATAGAACCGTTCAACTTCAGCTTCTTCAGCGTTACTGGTTGGGGCATAGACTTGGATTACTGTGATATTGAATGGTTTGCCTTGGAAACGAACAGAGATCATTCTGTCGTTTTTGAGATTGCATCCAAGTACTGCATTTCAGACTTTTTTGTTGACCATGATGGCCACTCCATTTCTTCTGAGGGATTCCTGCCTGCAGTGGTAGATATAATGGTCATCTGAGTTAAATTCACCCATTCCAGTCCATTTCAGTTCATTGATTCCTAGAATGTCGACATTCACTCTTGCCATCTCTTGTTTGACCACTTCCAATTTGCCTTGATTCATGGACCTAACATTCCAGGTTCCTATGCAGTATTGCTCTTTACATCATCAGACCTTGCTTCTATCACCAGTCACATCCACAGCTGGGTATTGCTTTTGCTTTGGCTCCATCCCTTCATTCTTTCTGGAATTATTTCTTCACTGATCTCCAGGAGCATATTGGGCACCTACTGACCTGGGGAGTTTCTCTTTCAGTATCCTATCATTTTGCCTTTTCATACTGTTCATGGGGTTCTCAAGGCAAGAATACTGAAGTCGTTTGCCATTCCCTTCTCCAGTGGACCACATTCTGTCAATAGGAGAGTGAAAATGTTGGCTTAAAGCTCAACATTGAGAAAATTAAGATCATGGCATCTGGTCCCATCACTGCATGGCAAATAGATGGGACAACAGTGGAAACGGTGACTGGCTTTATCTTTTTGGGCTCCAAAATCACTACGCATGGTGATTGTAGTCATGAAGTTAAAGGACACTTAATCCTTGGAAGGAAAGTTATGACCAACCTACACAGCATATCAATAACCTCAGATATGCAGATGATACCACCCTTATGGCAGAAAGTGAAGAGGAACTATAAAGTCTCTTGATGAAAGTGAAAGTAGAGAGTGAAAAAGTTGGCTTAAAGCTTAACATTCAGAAAACTAAGATCATGGCACCTGGTCCCATCACTTCATGGGAAATAGATGGGGAAACAGTGGAAACAGTGTCAGACTTTATTTTTGGGGACTCAAAATCACTGCAGATGGTGATTGCCTCCATGAAATTAAAAGATGCTTACTCCTTGGAAGGAAAGTTATGACCAACCTAGATAGCATATTGAAAAGCAGAGACATTACTTTGCAAACAAAGGTCCATCTAGTCAAGGCTATGGTTTTTCCAGTGGTCATGTATGGATGTGAGAGTTGGACTGTGAAGAAAGCTGAGCACCGAAGAATTGATGCTTTTGAACTGTGGTGTTGGAGAAGACTTTTGACAGTCCCTTGGACTGCAAGGAGATCCAACCAGTCCATTCTAAAGGAGATCAGTACTGGGTGTTCTTTGGAAGGAATGATGCTAAAGCTGGAACTCCAGTACTTTGGCCACCTGATGCGAAGAGCTGACTCATTGGAAAAGACCCTAATGCTGGGAAAAATTGAAGGCAAGAGGAGAAGGGGACGACAGAGGATGAGATGGTTAGATGGCATCACTGACTCAATGGACATGAGTTTGGGTAACCTTGGGAGTTGGTGATGGACAGGGAGGCCTGGTGTGCTGTGGTTCATGGGGTTGCAAAGTATTGGACATGACTGAATGACTGAACTGAACTGAACTGAGCTTATTTTTGTGTAGGGAATTAAAGAATGATCTAATTTCACTTATTTACATGTCACTGCCCAGTTTTCCTAGCACCATTTGTTGAAGAAACTGTCTTTCCTACATTGTGTAGCCTTGCCTCCTTTGTCAGAGATTAATTGATTTAAAAGAAAACATTTAATAGACTTTTTAGCAAAATAAAAGGAAGCACATATTTACTTGTCTGTAAAAGAAAATCTCAAAGACAAGGTAAACAAAAACAATAAAGCAGTACTGGAAGACTGCAGAGGAGCACCAATTAAAATGGCTTCTACTATTGCAATTGATATTTTTGGAATATAATCTTCTAATTATAGAGAGGAAAGGAGATTTAGCTCAGTTTTTTTCAAACCTCATAAACAGTAAGGTTGTCAATGAAACTATCAACCCGAAGTAAGTAGTTTATCTCCATCAGTTGGTGTTGGGCCTTTATTTTCCTGCATGCTGACGATTGTTCTTTGATACAATTTAATATACTATCAAACACTGCTTTGTGCCAGACACAGGTTCTCTGGATACAGCAAGAGCAAAACTTACAAAGTCTCTGTCTTTAAGGATCTAACATTCTTGGTGGCAGAGGACAGACAAATAAGGTCTGGAAGTGATAACTGTCATGAAGAAATTTAAGCAGGAAAAGACATGACAGTTGCAGTGAAAGTGTGCTACTTTGGCTAGAACAGTCTGGGAAGCCTCTGATGTCGACCTATGGGAAGGGACCTGAAATACAGATAGAACATCTAGGAGTTAAAAGAAATCTACAGAAAGTGTTCAAACCAGAGGGAACAGCAAGTGCAATGTCCTGAAGTGAATCAAGCCTGTGTGTTGTAGAAACAGAGAGAAAGCCAAAAAGGTGAGTGAGTATGCCGTTGGAGAAGAGGTAGGCAGGAGAATATACAGTATACACACACATATTCTTTGCTATCGGAGACCACATCGCTAAGGAAGGAGGGTGTACAAATCTCTAAAGAGGTCACAAATGACAGGTTGAAGCAGACTTTCAATCACAGCCCTACAAGGACGCCTTTACTCCAAGGTTAGGGCCAAGTTAGACAACCATAGGGGATGACCTGGGTCCCGCTTTGAAAAGACCAACCCTTGCACAGGAGTATGGGCGGATCACAGAGGGCCCAACCTCGGCTGCCCCAGGCGGCCTGGCCCTCCGCTCAGCACCGGCCGCCACAGCTGATTGTCAGTCCCAGTGAGGGGGAGAAAGGAGGGGACCAGAAAGGGTCGCTGGTGCTGCGGAAAGTGGAAGGAACTGTAGGCGGAGACCCACCTGAAAGCTCCATGCGCTGGTGCTGCTGTGGCACTTCCTGAAGTGCCCAGGTGGTAGTGGGGTACAGAGACAGGCCATAATTTCAGCACCTCCCCGAGTGGAGTGGCCTGAGGCATTGGCTCCTTGAGAAAAGTGACCAAGTGCTCTTGGCACATAGTGGGGGCCAGATTGGGGGCGGGGAGTGGAATGGACGAGGATACTCTGGGACAATAGGCTGTGAAATACAGATTTGGAACCTATTAGTGGGAGGGATAGTGATAATTCTTTCCATTTTTGGTAGAGTTAACTACAGAAACCACCTGGTAGTAGAATTTCTTTGTTAACAGGTTTCTGATTACTGATTCAATCTCCTTATTATTAATGATCATTTTGGTTTTTCTGTTTCTTCCTGATAAAATCTGGATTGTGTGTATGTTTTCAAGAATTTTCCATTTCTTTTAGGTTGTCTAGTTCCTTGGTGTAAAGTTATTCACAGTAGCTTCTTTGTGGTATCAGTTTTGATAGCTCAACTTTTATTTATTGTTATTTTGGGCTCTGTTTTTTTCCTTTATTAGTTCATGGTTTGTGTTTTTTTTTTTTTTTTTTCCTTTTTATTTCTTTGAAGGCAAACTCTTTGGTTAATTTTTTGTTTTCCTATTCTCTATTACATTTCTTAATATTTTTATCTAATCTTTATTATTTTCTTTCTTCTGCTAAATTTGGGCGTTTTTATTTTAGTTCATTATTGTGTACAGTTAGGCTATTTTTAGATCTATTTTCTTGGTGTATGTGTTTATAGCTATAAATTTTCCTCTTAGAACTGCTTTTACTTTATCCTATAAATTTTGGATTATTTTATTCCATTTTCATTTGTTTGAAGATACTTTTTAAATCTTCCCTTTAGTTTCTTCCTTAACCCACTGCTTGTTCAGAAGTGTGTTGTTCAATTTCCACATACACATGAGTTTTTGTTTTCCTCTGTTATTGATCTCTAGCTTCATACTGTTGACTTAAAAAAAATGCACAGTGTGAGAGTTGTGAGGTAAATTTTATTTGGGGAAAAATGAGGACTGCAGCCTGGGAGACAGCACCTCAGATTGCTCTGAGGAACTGCTCCAAAGAGGTAGGAGGAAAGGACAGTATATATGTGATTTTGGTGAAGGGAGAGTACATGCAACTAAGCATATATTTTTTTTACAGGTTTTTGTTAGTCTCATGAAGTTTCCTGCTAGCCATAAGGAACTGTCATCATCATGAAAGATTTTAGTGCTTTTCTAGATATGAGGAGATACAAGAATTGGGTTCATAAAATCAGCTCCCGAAAATATCCAACTATCAAGACCTGTCTTGTTAGTTTTTCCCATGAGCACAAAGTGCCTCATTTCTGCTGTCCACTCTGAACTCCTTCCATGGGTGTTGAAAATCAGCAGCTGCAGCAGTGCATGATAAGTCAAAGCACACTGTTTTAAACAACTTCACTTTGATAGCATTCCTAGACTTTACACCTTTTCTTCTCCTCCCAAGTAGTTTTTAGATCACTAATGTTACAATTTACATAGATTTTTATAAGGTTTGTCATTTAACCAATTTATTATAGTTATGGCAAATTTTAATCCTTTTTACATTTTAAACTAGAGTAGGGAATGAATAATGTACCATTATCATATTAGGGAGTCTGACTTTGAATATATATGTGTTATATATATATATATATATATCCCACTACCTGTGAGTTTTACATTACCTTCATATGTTTTTACTATGTTAATTAACATCTTTTTACTTCCACTTGAAGAATTCCTTCAGCATTTCTTGCACAACAGGTCCAGTGGTGAGGAATTCCCTCAGTTTTTATTTGTTAATATATTAGTTTTTCCTTCATTTCTGAAAGCATCTTTGGAGGGCATTGTACTCTTCATTGACTTTTTTCATTTAATATTGTGATTATGGGAAGAGCCACTTGCAAAGCTCTCCACTCAAGTATTGCTGAGCCAAGCAGTTTCTCAGGTGCTTAGGCCAAGCTTCTTTGTTGGCAGAGGCCAGGAGTTACACTGAGCATAGCTATGAATTAGGTTCCCTGCCTAAGCAAAGCAGCAAAATCAGTTACAAGGCTAGCAAAACTGGAGTCCTGAATCAAATAGAATTGTATGTCAAGTTTCCTAGCCAAACAACAACCGTGTCCTGGCTGTGCAGATGTGCACGACTATTAGCAAGGCTCTCTGCTCAAGTGCTGCTGGGTTAAGCAGCTTCCTGAATGTTTAGGCCAGGTTTCCTGGTTGGGAAGTGCCAAGAACTACACTCAGTAATAGGCAGGGTTATAAATTAGCTCTACTTCCTGGGGAGAGAAAGGGAACCAGTTCTAATAATGAGAAGGTGCTTTGTTTGGCTTGAAAGTGGCATTGGCTTTGCTTGGGAGACAGGCAGCCCCTCTCGAGCCCCAGCTCGAGTGCTGCTGGGTTAAGCAGCAGTCCAGGTGCTTTGACCAGGCTATCAGTTCAGGAGCCACACTCAGTAGTGGTGAGTATTATAAATTAGCTCCCTTGCCTGTGAAGAGTGTCAGGTTCAAATGCCAGTAAAGGTCTTTGTTTGGTATCCAAGACCTGTGACCTGCTGAGTTCCCTGGTTAGATTGCACTACCATCTTGGCTCTGTAGATGTTCCAGTATTTCACCTGGGCAATGCTACATGTGTCAACTCAGTCTGCTATGTCTTTAATTCCTTTTATCAATGCTTTATAGTTTTCAGTATATAACTCTTTTGCCTCTTTGGTTAAGTTTATTCTTAGTTGTTTAAATGTTTTTATGTTTTTGTAGTGTAATTTTTTTAAATTTTTAAATTAATTTCCTTCTAAGATTTTTTGCTGTTATTACTGTATACAGACACATAATTTTTGTATATTGTTTTATAACCTGCATCTTTACTGAGTTCCTGTATTAGTTCTAACAGTTTTGGTTTGTGCGTGTGTGTATGTGCATGCACACACGTGTAGTCTTTAGGGTTTTCTACTCCAATACTTTGGCCACCTAATGCAAAGAACTGACTCATTGGAAAAGACCCTGATGCTGGGAAAGATTGAAGGCAGGAGGAGAAGGGGACGACAGAGAATGAGATGGTTGGATGGCATCACTGGCTCTATGGACATGAGTGTGAGTAACCTCTGGGAGTTGGTGATGGACAGGGAAGCCTGGCGTGCTGCGGTCCATGAGGTTGCAGAGAGTCGGACATGACTGAGTTACTGAACTGAATTGATGTATACAATCATGACATCATGATTCAGTGTAGGTATTGGATAGAAGTGGTGACAGTAGGTACCCTTGAGTAGCTTTTGATCTTAGAGGAAAAGCTTTCACTTTTTCTTTGTTGCATCTGATGTCAGTTGTGCACTTTTTATATCTGTCCTTTATCATATTGAGTTCATTTACTTTTATTCCTAGTTTGTTGAATGCTCTTATCATGAAATAGTTTTAATTTTGTCAAATTCTTTTTGTGAAGTTAGTGGTAAAGAATCTGCTTGCCAATGCAAGAGACTTAAGAGACACAGGTTAGATCCCTGAGTAAGGAGGAGGGCATGTCAACCAACTCCAGTATTCTTGCCTGGAGAGTCCCATGGACAGAGGAGTCTGGCAGGCTATAGTCCATAGGGTCGCAAAGAGTCAGACATGACTGAAGCTACTTAGCGGAAAAGAGTAGCACTGAGATTATTATGTAATTTTATCCTTTGTATTTTATTGGAATGTATCACATGAATTGATTTTCATATGTTGAACAAACATACAGTTTATCAAGACTGAATCATAAAATAATAGAAAAGCTGAGTTGGCTTTTAAAGAGTGAGGAGATTAAATTAGTGATTAATAACCTCCCAACAAAGAAAAGTCCAGATCTACATAGTTTCCCAGGTGGCTCAGTGGTAAAAAATCCACTTGCCAATGCAGGACACACAGGAAACACAGGTTCAATCTCTGGGTTAGGAAGATCTCCTGGAAGAGGAAATGGCAACCCACTCCAGTATTCTTACCTGGATAATCCCATGGATGGAGGAGCCTGATGGGCACAGTCCATGGGGTTGCAAAGAGTCAGACATGATTGAGTGTCTAAGCACACATACACATGCTTTCACTGATGAATTCTACCATTTAATGAAGAATTAACTCTAACACTTCTTGAACCTTTCAAAAAATTGAAGATGAAGGAATACTTTCAAACTAATTTGATAAGAATAGCATTATTTCATTAACAAATCCACAGGCTCTACAAGAAGAGAAAACCACAGGCCAGTATTTCTTATTATCATAGAAGCAAAAATCATCATGAAATACTAGACAAACCAAATTCAACAGCACATGGTAAAGGATTATAAACCATAACCAAGTGGGATTTTCCCTGGAATGCAAGTATGATTTCACAGACTCTCTGAGACAGGTAAAACAGGCACTTCAGCAGTTCTTCAAAAAGTCTGAACATTGGACATGTTTTAGTCTTTTCTTTCTCTGCTCAGGGAGAAGCTAGAGGCTATGAATTTTCTCAGTTATGTTGCATTGAGTCAGGTGTTAGGCTCTTGTAGTGTGTACTAGTTCAACCCATTTTCTCTGTGTTCGGTGGTCCCTAGGAATTTAAAGTATGCCAGGTCTCAACAGCACTATGAGACAGTTGACACCAAAGCCAGTCCTTTAGGCATCCCTGTCAAAAAAACCAGAACATTGAACTTCAACTCTTTTTTTCTCAAAGGAAAAAGCTTGTATTTCAAGGTTTGTGCTCACTTGATTTGTACTAAGAAGGGGGACTGGCTATGACCCATGAGGGTATACAAGTTTAAACTGTCACTTTTGTTTTCATTGGCTCCCAACCTAGGTCCTCTCTTTCAGTGCTCAGGTGCAGGAAAAACAGAAACCAGTCCCTCCGGAAGCCTCCTGGAAAGTAAGAATATTAGACATATGGTCCAGTCTTCTTCTATCCCCAGGGAGAAGTTGAGAGCTTGAATTTTCCTCCCAATGGTGTGGCACTATGTCACAAGGAATGATTATGGTGAACAAGTGCCACAGATTTTTGATGCAGCTGATTTGATAATCATCTTGGATACAAGGGCCTTTCATCCAGTGTCTGGATTTCTCACAAAGGGTGTCACAAAGGGAATTTGTGTGTCTGTGGTGGGGAAGAACACTCCAGGGCCTCCTATTCTGCCATCTTGCTGATGGTACTCTGGTCTTTAGTTTTCTAACATGTGATTATGATGTATCTTAGTGTGGAGAGCTTTATCTTATTAGGGGTCCATTAAGTTCTTTCATCTGTAGTATTACATCTTTCACCAAACTTAGAAAAATATCAGCCATTATTATTTTATAAGCTTTTCAGCCCCGTCCCTTTTTTCTTTTCTTTTTTTTTTTAAATTTTCTGTCTTTTATTCCAGATTTTCTTTGCCTTGATTTTTTGTAAATTTTATTTTATTTTTAAACTTTACATAATTGTATTGGTTTTGCCAAATATCAAAATGAATCCACCACAGGTATACATGTGTTCCCCATCCTGAACCCTCCTCCCTCCTCCCTCCCATACCATCCCTCTGGGTCGGTACTCTGATGTCATAAATGTTAGAGCTTATCCAGTAAGTTGTTATTTTGCTTATTAAATTTTTCAGGTCTATAGCTCTTCACGTTTTGTTTTTAAGTCCTCCATTTGGGAGAGATATTTTCTATAGTTTTGTTTCAAGATTGCAATTGCTTGCTGAACTGTTTTTATGACTGCTACTTTAAATCTCTTTCAGATATCCAACATCTCTGTTATCTCAGTATTGGTGTCTACTGAATGTATTTTTTCATTCAGTTCTGAGAAAACTGAATCTTGGTGTGTTGAGTAACTTTTTCTCTATTCTAGGTATTTTGGGTATTATGAGAATCCATATCTTACCTAATATATTTTTTAAGCAGTCATTTTTCCTGTTGAAGAGTAATGCCCAGTTCCATGTGGATTTGTATGTTCAGCTCCTTTCTGGCTTCTCCTGATGATATCTCAGCAAATGGAAACTGCTGACTCACACTGCCTTGCTAAAGATGAATGGGTTTCAGTTCAGTTCAGTCGCTCAGTCATGTCTGACTCTTTGCGACCCCATGGACTGCAGTATGCCAGGCTTCCCTGTCCATCACCAACTCCCTGAAGCTTACATTGCATCGGTGATGGATGGGCTTAGTGTTTGTCAATCCTTCTGCCCTGTTTATACCTGCCAATGAAAACAGAGCACTGACTTGAATTGCCTTATTGCCTCCAAGTGGGGAGGCCCATTGACATCAGACAATTGGGAAGCAGAAGACAAACTACTATCACCTTATTGCTATAGGGTGGGGTCATTAGCTCAGCTCCTCATTGGGCACGAATGATCTCAGGAGGTGGGAGGGAAACATATGGCTCCTTAGGCTTTCCTCCCACCACTTTATTTTACTTCTTTGATGCTAAATGGGGGTGGAGATTCAACTCCCTGTTGAACTCTAATCACCCCTAAGTGTGAAGGATAACTGGATTGCCAACTAGCCCTACTTTGTGTCACCTTATTTAGTCTCTGTTCCTGGATGAGGGTGGCAGTTATACTCCTTACTAGGCCTTACTCTCACCCAGGAATGGGGAGTGGATTGGTGATTAGACCTGATACACACCATCTTGTTCAGTCTTGCTGCTGCTGATAATAGATGCTTCAGCTCCCACAGGGCCCTCCTCTAGGGTAAAGTGTGGTAGTGGAAATGATGTGCTTATTAACCCTGACTCAAACCATTTCTCTCCTCTCATTGCTGCAGGTGGTGTGGGAAGCTCTGTTCTCTGCTGCATCTACTTATTCAGGGAAGGGGAGGAATATAATACCACATAGACTGTTCCATACCATCTTAAGTCTTCCTTCTGTTGAATAGGGGTAGGAACTCGGATCACTGCTTAACCCCCATATACTGCCATTCAGGCCAGGGAATTAGGGCCCTGTCTGCTTTCTCTGGATTGAAAATGGAATATTAGCTCCCTGCTCACCCTATCTAAATCATTATGACAGTGGAATTAGTATACTGCTCCCTGATTCTGCTACATAGGCAGGTTGAAGATAAGTTACCTGCTTGGCCCCACAAATAGCATTCATTGGGTGCTAATTCTTAAGCCATAGTTCCTGCTGCCACTATTCTATTAGATCCAGATGAGTATCAGGGCACCTAGAAGATATGCACCCAGAGGATGTCAATGTCCCATTTAGAAGAATGCAATTGTGGTTAAAGTGCATGACTTTTTGGCATATTTGAGTTTGTTATCTGTGGACAGGTGCTGAGAACTCCCTCCTCTCAGATTTTCAGGCAACCAGCCCACATTTTACCAGTAGAGATTCTTCCAATACAACTACTGAAACCATCCCAGCCACAATCAAACTAAAACTGAGAATTAGTGGGATCTATTTCAGCAGCACACACATTTAAAAATAATGCTATCAAAAATGGCAAGTGCTTCAGCACTAATAAACCACTAACCAGCACTAAGGCACAGTGATGATTGTGACACCATTGCCACCTAGTGGCTAGTGTCAGCATACAAAAATGACAGTTCAGTCGCTCAATCCTGTCCAACTCTCTGTGACCCCGTGGACACCAGGCCTCCCTGTCCATCACCAATGCCTGGAGCTTGCTCAAACTCATGTCCATTGAGTCGATGATGCCATCCTACCATCTCATCCTCTCTCGTCCCCTTCTCCTCCCATCTTCAATCTTTCCCAGCATCAGGCTCTTTTACAATGAGTCAGTTCTTTGCACCAGGTGGCTGAAGTATTGGAGCTTCAGCTTCAGCATCAGACCCTCCAATGAATATTCAGGACTGATTTCCTTTAGGATTGACTGATTTGATATCCTTGCAGTGAAAAGGACTCTGAAGAGTCTTCTCCAACACCACAGTTCAAAAGCATCAATTCTTTGGCGCTCAGCTGTCTTATGGTTCAATTCTCACATTCATACATGACTACTGGAAAAACCATAGCTTTGACTAGATGGACCTTTGTCAAGAAAGTAATATCTCTGCTTTTAAATATGCTGTTTAACTCTCCGACATAAATCACAGCAGGATCCTCTATGAGCCCCTCCCAGAGTAATGGAAATAAAAGCAAAAATAAACAAATGGGACCTAATTAACCTTAAAAGATTTTGCACAACGAAGGAAACTATAAGCAAGGTGAAAAGACAGCCTTCAGAATGGGAGAAAATAATAGCAAATGAAGCAACTGACAAAGAATTAATCTCAAAAATATACAAGCAACTCTTGTAGCTCAATTCCAGAAAAATAAATGACCCAGTCAAAAAATGGGCCAAAGAACTAAATAGACATTTCTCCAAAGAAGCCATACAGATGGCTAACAAACACATGAAAAGATGCTCAACATCACTTATTATCAGAGAAATGCAAATTAAAACCACAATGAGGTATCATTTCACGCCGGTCAGAATGGCTGCTATCCAAATGTCTACAAACAATAAATTCTGGAGAGGGTGTGGAGAAAAGGGAACCCTCTTACATTGTTGGTGGGAATGCAAACTAGTTCAGCCACTATGGAGAAAAGTGTGGAGATTTCTTAAAAAAACTGAAAATAGAACTGCCATATGACCTAATAATCCCACTGCTGGGCATACACACCGAGGAAACCAGAATTGAAAGAGACACGTGTACCCTAATGTTCATCGCAGCACTGTTTATAATAGCCAGGACATGGAAGCAACCTAGATGTCCATCAGCAGATGAATGGATAAGAAAGCTGTGGTACACACTGGAGTATTACTCAGCCATTAAAAAGAATACATTTGAATCAGTTCTAATGAGGTGGATGAAACTGGAGCCTATTATACAGAGTGAAGTAAGCCAGAAAGAAAAATAGCAATACAGTATACTAACACATATATGTGGAATTTATAAAGATAGCAATGATGACCCTATGTGCGAGATAGCAAAAGAGACACAGATGTATAGAACAGTATTTTGGACTCTGTGGGAGAGGGCAAGGATGGGATGATTTGGGAGAATGGCATTGAAACATGTATATTATCATATGCAAAACTGATCACCAGTCCAGGTTTGATGCACAGGACAGGGTGCTCGTAGCTGGTGCACTGGGATCACCCAGAAGGATGGTATGGGGAGGGAGGAGGGAGGGGGGTTCAGGATGGGGGATACATGTACACCCATGGTTGATTCATAGAAATGTATGGCAAAACCACTACAATATTGTAAAGTAATTAGCCTCCAATTAAAATGAATAAATTTATTTTTAAAAAGTTAAGCTGACACTCTACCGTGGTCTATTAAATGTACAATAGAACTATGTCTTAAATAGTGTACATATCTTAAATAAAAATACAAATACTTTATTGCTAAAATAAATAAATAAAAGGGAAAAATGCTGTTTAGGTTGGTTATAGCTTTTCTTCCAAGGAGCAAGTGTCTTTTAATTTTATGGCTACAGTCACTGTCCACAGTAATTTTGGAGCCCAAGAAAAAAAAATATCTCACTGTTTCTTTTGTTTCCCCATCTATTTGCCATGAAGTGATGGGACTGGATGCCATGAACTTCGTTTTTTGAGTGTTGAATTTTAAGCCAGCCTTTTCACTTTCATCAAGAGGCTCTTCAGTTCCTCTCATTTTCTGCCATAAGGGTGGTGCCATCTGCATATCTAAGTTTATTGATATTTCTCCTGGCAATGCTGATTCCAGCTTATGCTTCATCCACCCCGGTATTTTGCATGACCAAAATGACAAGCTCATAATAAATAATAAGACTTTGGAAGCACTATGTGAGTTCTGAAGATGGGAGTCCTTTAGAGGTATGATTATCACCTAATCTATGCATTGTATTTATAGGAAGTCTGGTTTACAGAAAAAGATGAAATGTCCTTTCAAGGTCAGATAGCAAGGTAGTAAAACCTGGGTAGATATCTGCTTGGTTAAGAATCATTTATGTTGTCCAACTGTTTATAAAGATAAAACTAAAAATGTGTAAGCGTACAGCAAACATCACTTGATTATCTTAGAGTGTGATCCTGTTAGAGCCAATCTTAACTTCCCCCCGCTTGAGCTAATCCACAGTAAGCTGAAAGAAAAATTAGATTGTCCTCCTTGGGACTCAGAGGTCCTGGTTAAGAAAGTGAAGGGTCATAGGGCACATATTATACTTTTAATTGGGTTTGATTAAATTAAATGGCAGGATTCAATTTCTTAGGAACATACCCATTGATACTCCCCATTCCTATGCCTCATAGCAGACATTTGTAATCAATCATATTTCCTCTCCAAGCCCAGACTTTACTGCCCAGTCCTTAATAGTAAAGATTAGTGGTAATTGTCATTCAAGATGAAACCTGTTTGTTAGGCTAAGATTCATTCCATTCATCCCTTCATTGTCGTGAGCTCTGAGGAATCACAGATGCCAGAACTTTGTCCTGCAGTAGATCAGAGGACAAGGGATAATCGGTTAATATTTATTTGCACACTTGATATGAACTACTCATTTAACCTTCACAAGATTCCTTAGAATAGTACTCTCATTATCACCATTCTCATTTTACAGTTAAGAAAACTGAAGCACAGAGAATTTAAATAGATTATCCATGGTTACATAACTAGTAAGTGATAGGAAGCTCTGAAAGCTGGGCTCTGAAATCTCGTTCTTAATCATTAAGCAGAAGTCATGGAAGGCTTCCTGAAGGACCAGTTTGAGCTAAATATTAAAGAATGAGCAGAAGTAGTTTGTCTGAAGAAGAGTTGGCAGACAGTCCAGGCAGAAAGCTTAGTGTGTGATGGGGTAAAGATTCATGATGGGATAGGAATGTGGGATGAATGAGGTCAGGAGAGTATTGAAGGGAGGGAAAATAGCAAGACAAGAGGTCAGAGAGTGGGTTGGGGTCAGACTTTCAAAGGCTCTGAATCTGAGTGGGAGAGCTGCAGCATACTTCCCTTCTGATGTCATCAATAAGTTGGTATTCTGTCAATAAGTCCAAATGCTGCCTTAGAATCCATTCTATCATTGCTCCAGGCACACTTTTATCCCATGAATTCACCATGCAAGGGATCTCAAGTGACAGGTAGCTAAAATGTGAGGTCCTGGTTAAAAGTCCCAGAATGTTTTGAAGACTGACTAGAGATAGACAGCTCCAGGACAAGATTTATATAGGAATTTCCAAGAGAAGGTAAAGAGAATCTGGAGTCACTGCCAGGGAAACCTTGACTGTGGTTTCCAGCGTACACCCACTGAAATGAATTAGAGGAATTGTCAGGCTGTTCAAGTCCTGTGAAATTGACCCTTTAAAGAAGGCCTAGTTAAACAAATAGGACAGGGTGGAAAGTGTTGGAGTAGGAGGAGATAATTATAGATTCTGTCACATTCTCAAAATGTACGAGCCTGCCTAGTAATTCCTAACATTTTCCCATCAAGGATATTCTTACAGTTTTTATTTTCCCAACTGTGCCCTGTACCCAGATGTCTACTGCACAAAGGGAATTTATTGAGTATAATTAATTTCCCCATTGTATTAGACAATAGACAATTGTCCAAGTACTTGTCACACTGTCACCAGCTAGACAAAAGCAAATATACTGACATTTTACTATGCCTGTGGGATCTTATCATGGGTCAATTCAGTTCAGTCACTCGGTCATGTCTGACTTTTTGCAACCCCATGAACCGCAGCACACCAGGCCTCCCTGTCCATCACCAACTCCCGGAGTTTACCCAAACTCATGCCCATTGAGTCGGTGATGCCATCCAGCCATCTCATCCTCTGTCGTCCCCTTCTCCTCCTCCCCCCAATCCCTCCCAGCATCAGAGTCTTTTCCAATGAGTCAACTCTTCGCATGAGGTGGCCAAAGTATTGGAGGTTCAGCTTTAGCATCAGTCCTTCTAATGAACACCCAGGACTGATTTCCTTTAAGATGGACTGATTGGATCTCCATGCAGTCCAAGGGACTTTCAAGAGTCTTCTCCAACACTACAGTTCAAAAGTATCAATTCTTCTGTGCTCAGTTTTCTTCACAGTCCAACTCTCACATCCATACATGACCACTGGAAAAACCATAGCCTTGACTACATGGACCTTTGTTGACAAAGTAATGTCTCTGCTTTTTAATATGCAGTCTAGGTTGGTTATAACTTTCCTTTCAAGGAGTAAGCGTCTTTTAATTTCATGGCTGCAATCACCATCTGCAGTGATTTTGAAGCTCAACTTGTCATGGGTAAGTATACACATTTCTTTTGGTTTTGGAAATGTTGAATGTAACTTTCAGTGTTTCTTTTTCCTGTCCCTGCATTGAGAGCAGGCCAGGCTTTTTAGTGCCTAGCATAGTGTGAAATCAAGTGGGATGAAGTGATTATAGATTGCAAAAAAAAAAAAAAAAAACAGAAAAAGTTGACATCATGCATTTTGTCGCATGTGAAAATTCAGAACAAAAAAAAAAAATTTGTTTGCCCAAAGAGTTGGATTTTTTTCTCCTTACTGAAAGTCACACTTATCTAATATACCCTGGATTTCTTTTTATCCTGGCTGCCAGGAAGCAGAGAGCCTCTTTTAAAAAGTGCTGTCAGAGCAACTACAAGAGTCTTTATGGTAAGCATGGTGGCATACCCTCTTCCATTACTTTATCTCAAATATATGTGTGTATATATGTATATATACCTGTGCAAAAAGTTCTCTGGGTGAGATTGGAACCAAAGTTTTAGTGGGGGAGTTCTTAATACAAAGAGATTGAAATGGACATACACTGCATTACATTTGGACTTACCTATTGATATTTTACATGTGGTTTTATTTAAGATTTTGAGAACTGAAATATTGTCTATTGTGTGATTATCTACTTTGGATAATGGGCTCAGATCACACCTGTGTGGGTGGAGGGATGCTTTCTCTCAAAGAAACAAGTCTTTCTACTGACAGTCCCGAGAAGGGGTCAACCCTGGAGCAGGCAATCAAGACTGTTTATTCTTTAGATTCAACTTTCTGTCAGTGATCTCCCAAATTTCAGCATCATCTCCTTAAAATTTAGAACCTGCTGTCAATTCTTACTGTGGTGAATCAAGAAATGGTTTTCCTCATGCTGGAGCTCAATCAGATAAGGAGAGGACAAGGTACATTCCCTGAAATGACAAAATAGAGGACAAGTGGGCCCATAGAGCTGTAGTATCATGAGAGTTCTTGACAGTAGATATAGCAATATGGAAATAAGATTAAAACAACAACAACAACAACAAAAAACACCACGGGGTAGAACCAAAAGTGCTCTTTCCTCTTATGTAGCAAGTCGCCCTGGGAAACTTAAAAAAATCTGGGGTCCACATCTAAGAAAGGCTAATTATTGGCAATCAAGTTGATAAAGGTATAAGCTGAGCTAATTAGTGTTAGGTCAAACACACACATGCACATATTTGTGGTTGTGTATGCATATACACATGTGTGCACCAGGAAAGAAGACTGAAAGGAAACACCCCAAAGTATTAATATGCTCAATATTAAGATCCTAGGTGATTTTTAAATCTTCTTTAGACTTTTCTATACCTATTTTCCTTCCCAAAGCCTACATTAATTTTTTACTTAAAAAAAAAATTTAAAAAGGGGGCTTCTATTTTCAGCTTTGACAATAAAAGACTTGAAAACTATCACTCTCATTGTAAAAAAAAAAAAAAAAAGAAAGAAAGAAAAGAAAAGAAAAAGCAGGGAAAAGTGAAAATTGGACTTGTTGGATTTGTCAGAGAACTGAGGTCATAGAAAAAAAACTGCTACCTTGAAATATCCAGAGATAAAGAGGCCAAGTAATATCTGTTTACCTGGAGCAGAAGCAGCTGGCACTATAACTGGTAGTGCCGAGGACCAGCCCCGGCTGATCCAGGGTATTCGAAGGGGAGACGGCGTCGGCGACCTATTCAAATGGTAATTAGAGATATAAAGAGTAATAGAATGAGGATAGCTCAGTAGGAAAATTCAGTGGAGAAAAGAGGCTGAGTAGCTTGGTTTACGCGGAAAATCAATATAACCCGTGACACCAGGTTAGCTCTGACCACGGAGGCAGCAGGCGCCCTCTCGAATAGCGGAAGGTGCCCCACCTTAGACACCTTCTCGAGTGAGTCTTAGAAGCCCAGGCAAATAAGTGGTCGCAGAGGATATCCACGCTCCAGATGGAGACTTCAGCCGGAAGTTAAAGGAAAGAATTGACATGGGGAGACCAAGCATTGGTGAGCAAGGCCCGTAGCTTTATTTTTAACAGGGGCTTTTATACCCTAAGTTACACATAGAGGATAATAGGGAATGCAAAGTCAGCAGTCTTTGATTCTTATCAAAAACCAGGGTTTCTTTCCTGCAAATTTATCGTATACAAATGGTTTAGGTGATTTACATCATCTTCTGGCCAGAAGGCCTACTAACATTTTATGACTCTTGACAAGGACTTATCAACAAAGACTTATTTTCTCTAACAGTAATTATTTTAAGGTTTGGCGCCATCTTCGAAAGATAAAATTGCATTCCTATAGGGCGGATGTGTAATGGGTTTACAACAAAGGAAAGAATTTATTACCTTAAGGGTCTAAAGTTACTAACACCAAGGCCACTACTTATTTTTTCTACATACCCACTATTAATTAATACATATTCAAGGATACAATTCAGGGGATGTGAAAACTTGGCAACAAACATTGACTCATCAATGAAATCCTTTACTAGTTTATTCTGACAGTTTCTAACTCTCTGAGAGGCTCTAAGCTATTTGAATATCTTAAGCTTCCCGTGCCTCTCGAGGCTGGGAGACTGTAAACAATCGTATGCATAGCTGCAGGAGTCCGGGTAAACTTGTCAGGCGAGTTAGAGAGCCATCTGAGGGGTTTGGATTTAAACACTCCTAATTGCCCAGGAACTTTATTAATTGGAGCTGTAAATTAACTCTTTGACAGAGAGAGCGAGATGGTGGTGGGGGACAGCCCCCAGTAAAGTCAGAGGTGAGAGCACAAAGCAATAAAGTAGGCAGACTCTGGTTTTTTGGGGGGTAGATGCTCGAGAATATCCGGGCGGGCTCCTGAGGCTCGATCCCGCCTTTGCATATGCCGAGCCTCCTTCCTCATGACCTTTGTCACGAGTGGAATGCCTCACCGGCTCCCAGCAGGTAGGAACATTAAATGCTAATTTTGATAAATTTGCTATCCTGGGGATTACAGTCTTAGTTGTAGCTCTACACTTCTGTGGGTTTTCCCTCCAGAAATTCCATACTTTGTCACTTTGATGATCCCAGAAATATTTTCTCTTCCACTGGAAGGAGGAGGGGAAATATGTATTGTGAAACATGCCCAAAGCCATCTCCATACAAAAGCATACCTGCTAAAGCACAATTCTGCAATCTTACCACAGGTGAAATAAGGAAATCTATGAACCTATCTGTCTCACGTAAGGCGGGGGGGCATAATCAGCATAGTGACAAGGCTTCAGGAAAATAGATTGAGAATGTTGCAGCCAGGAAAGGGAGTGGAGGGCTGCCGGGGAAATCTAAACCACTGAAGGAGGTACAGAAACACTTGTGTAAGTCACAGCCCTGAGACACAGGTCCACAAAGGATGGAGAAATATTGGAAGACTAAAAAACAAACAAACAAACAAACAAACAGCTGCCTCTCCTCCACAACCTACCACCACACCATAGTGGCTCCAAAAACTTGTAGTTACAGTGGCTTACTACAGAATATCTGTAAAACCCAGATTCTCTGAGATCTCTACATAGCAAAGCCCCAAAGCCAAGATAATAGATAAAAACAAGGACACTAAAAGAATTTGAAGCCTATTTATACCATATAGCCACAACACAGTAAAATACAACTCATATCCAGATTAATATAAATCATCGTGCTAAGGACCTATTTATCTCAGTTTCTATTACCTGATATACCATGTGCAGCTTTTGAGAAAAAATTGCAAAGCATGTTAAAAGGCATAATAAAACACAGTCTAAAAGAGAAAAAACAAGCTTCAAACCAGTCAGATATGATGTAGAGGATGGAATTATCAGATGGGGGATTCAAAATCACTATGCTTAATACATTAAAGTGGGGGTCACCAATCCCTGGACTGTGGACCTGTACCAGTACATGGCCTATTAGGAACCAGGCCACACAGCAGGTGAGTGGTGGGCAAGGGAGTGAAGCTTCATCTGTCACTCCACATCGCTCCCCATCACTCACATTGCTGCCTACACCATGCCTCCCTCAACCCCATTCCATGGAAAAATTGTCTTCTGTGAAATCTGTTCTGACAAAAAGGTTGGGGAACACTGTGTTAAAGGCTTTAAAGGGAAAAGTGGAGAACAACAACTATAGATGGGTAATGTAGGCAGAGATGGGACCTCTGAGGGAAAAAAAGTTAATGCTAGAAATTAAAAAAAAAATGCTTTAATAGAAATGAAGAATTCCTTACATGGGTTTGTTAGTAGACTCAATACATCCAGAAAAAGAAAAACTAAACTTGGATTGGCAAAGATGGCAAAGTACAAAGACCTTGAGCTCTTCTCCTATTCCAGGCACACCAAAATTACAATCATTTACAGGTAGCGCTAGTGGTAAAAAACCTGTCTGCCAATGCAGGAGATATAAGAGACACGGGTTCAATCCTTGCCTTGGGAAGATATCCTGGAGGAGGGCATGGCAACCCACTCCAGTATTCTTTCCTGGAGAATCCCATAAACAGAGGAACCTGGCAGTTTCCTGACAGTCCATAGGGTTGCAAAGAGTTGGATATGACTGAAGCGACTTAGCATGCACACACAAAGCAACTATTGATTAGAAAGACCTGAAAACTAGTGGGAAAGATCTTAAACTAATGATGTGAAGGGGGAACCATGATAAGACAGCAATGAGGGGCAGAGATGTAGTATACTCAAGATCCACACCCCTGGGTAGACAATCCACAAACTGGAGGATAATTACAACTGCAGAGAGTCTCCCCAAGGAACAAGAGGTCACCTGCTACATGTGGCTCCCCACCCCTGGGGTCCTGTAGTAGGAAGACAAGACTCCAGAACATTTAGTTTTGAAGGCCAGTGCAGCTTACTTTGGGGACAGCCAGAAGGCTGTAGAAAATAGAGATGCCACACTAAAAAGGCACACACAAAAGCTCACATGCTCCAAGACACAGGCCAGAAGCAGTCATTTGAAAGAGTCTGAATCAGATATATCTGCTGATCTTGTAGGGCCTCCCAGAGAAGCAGGAAGCAACCAAAAGTCATTCTGGGGAGGGAGTTCATTCTATCATGAAGACACTGGTGTTGGCAAGTGCCATTTTGGACTCACCTCTCTAGCTTATTAGCATCAGTCACTGACTCTGCTCACCAACCTGTCAGAGCTAGTAATGGGATGCCTTAAGTAAAGCAGGTAGCCATATCCCCACAGATCTACCCACTATTAGGCCAGCTGCCTTAGGACCCCCTGTTTTCCCAGCTGCCTCACAACCTTATTCCAACCACCAGAGTGACCAGATACAGGCCCAGAAAACAGTGCATCATCACTAGCTCCAGGACCCTTGGACCATTACAGCCAGAGATCCCAGCTCTGCCAAACAGTGAGCCCACAATCAACAACCAGTGGGCTGAAACAGGTTCTGGGACACCCAGGGCCTGCAGCCAGAAACCCTGGGACTTGGCTCTACGCACCATCAGATGGGTACTAACTCCAAAATTCCCAGGGCCCTGTAGCCATACACCCCAAGATTTGGGTGTGTGTACCAAAGAGATGGCACTAGACCCTGGACAGCACCAGGACCCAGCCTTGTCCACCAACAGGCCAACAATATCTCTGAGGTACCTTTGGCCCTTCATCCAGCCGCCTAGACATCTGGTCCCATTCACCAGAAGTCCAAAACCAACTTTGGAACACACCAAACCTCAGAGACAGTCATATTAGGAACAAGTCCCACTTGCCAACAAATCAACTAGATCCAGGACACACAACCCCACTATCATCTACCTCAGGACTTAGAGAGCTGCCCCAGTGTGGGCCAACACTAGACCTAGAATCCCTCAGGTCTGTGTGCAGCCACTTGGTTTGTCAGCCATTGTACCCATTGTAACTGGAAGCATAGAGTCTTAAAAAGGATCAAGCAAAGAGGACCATGCCAAGACATACTGAAATTAAAATGGCAAAATTAAAGAGAGAATATTAAAAGCAGCAAAGGAAAAGCAACATGTTATATATAAGGGAAATCCTGTAATACTATCAGTTGACTTTTCAGCAGAAACTCTGCTGGCCAAAAGGGAATGACATGATATATTTAAAGTGATGAAAGAGAAAAGCCTTCATTAGGATTTGAAGAAAGGATCAAGCAAAAGCTAAAAGAGTTCAGTACCACAAGTACAGTTATACAAGAAATGTTAAAGGGACTTTTTCTAAGCAGAAAAGAAAAGTCTCAAACCACACATATGAAAATGACAAAAGGAAAAGTTTCATTGGTAAAGGCAAATATACAGTAAGGTTAGAAAATCGACCAAGCTAATATAGGAAAATAGTTGGGAATATACCCAAGCTAATCAGGAAACTTAGAATACAAAAGTAATAAAATCTTCTGTACTTGACAGTAGTTAAGGGGTGCATGCATGCATGCTAAGTTGCTTCAGCTGTGTCCGACTCTTTGTGACGCTATGGACTGTAGCATTAGGTAGGCAGATTCTTTACCATTAGTGCCACCTGGTAAGTCTAGTTAAAGGCTACACAAAACAAAACAAAACAAAACAAAACAAAAAATATAAACTATGATGTCAAAAGCATTAAACATTTGGTGTGGGGAGTAAGGTTGTTAAAATGGATTTAAAATTGAGATCAACAAATTAAAATAATCACTTATATTATGATAGCCAAAACGTTTGTTTGGGCTTTTCTGTATCATCCTATGGAAAAGCAAAACAAACAAACAAACAAACAAACGAAAAAAACAAATTCTTCGGCTAACCCAACATATGTTGACTGCTATATAAAATAATGTTAACTACAGGTGATGCTAGTGGTAAAGAATCCACCTGCCAATGCAGGAGACACAAGAAACACAGAATAAGAGTCAGACATACATAACTGAGCAACTGAGCACACACACACATAATGCTAACTACAAACCAAAAATCTACAATGGGGGAGGAGCCAAGATGGCGGAGGAGTAGGATGGGGAGAACACTTTCTCCCCCACAAATTCATCAAAAGAGCATTTAAACATCGAGTAAATTCCACAAAACAACTTCTGAATGCCGGCAGAGGACATCAGGCACCCAGAAAAGCAACCCAACTCTTCGAAAAGAGGTAACGCTGTGAACCTCTCTGAGTGACCCTAACAGTAGAGAAACTTTTCATCTTTAACGTAGATGTTTTATCAATGGTGCTGTATAGAAGGAGAAGTTTTGAAACTACTGTAAAAATAAGACCGATAACTGGAAGCAGGAGGCTTAAGTCCAAACCCTGACTCCAGGGAACTCCTGACTCCAAGGAACATTAATTGACAGGAGCTCATCAAACGCCTCCATACCGACACTGAAACCAAGCACCACACAAGGGCCAACAAGTTCCAGGGCAAGACATACCAAGCAAATTCTCCAGCAACAAAGGAACACAGCCCTGAGCTTCAAGATACAGGCTGCCCAAAGTCACCCCAAAACCATAGACATCCCATAACTCATTACTGGACATTTCATTGCACTCCAGAGAGAAGAAATACAGCTCCACCCACCAGAACACAGACACAAGCTTCCCTAACCAGGAAACCTTGACAAGCCACCTCTACAAACCCACACACAGCGAGGAAAAGCCACAATAAATAGAACTCCACAAACTGCCAGAATACAGAAAGGACACCCCAAACTCAGCAATTTAAACAAGATGAAGAGACAGAGGAATACCCAGCAGATAAAGGAACAGGATAAATGCCCACCAAACCAAACAAAAGAGGAAGAGATAGGGAATCTACCTGATAAAGAATTCCGAATAATGATAGTGAAATTGATCCAAAATCTTGAAATTAAAATGGAATCACAGATAAATAGCCTGGAGAAAAGGATTGAGAAGATGCAAGAAAGGTTTAACAAGGACCTAGAAGAAATAAAAGAGAGTCAATATATAATGAATAATGCAATAAATGAAATTAAAAACACTCTGGAGGCAACAAATAGTAGAATAACAGAGGCAGAAGATAGGATTAGTGAATTAGAAGATAGAATGGTAGAAATAAATGAATCAGAGAGGATAAAAGAAAAATGAATTAAAAGAAATGAGGACAATCTCAGAGACCTCCAGGACAATATTAAATGCTACAACATTCGCATCATAGGGGTTCCAGAAGAAGAAGACAAAAAGAAAGACCATGAGAAAATACTTGAGGAGATAATAGTTGAAAACTTCCCTAAAATGGGGAAGGAAATAATCACCCAAGTCCAAGAAACCCAGAGAGTCCCAAACAGGATAAACCCAAGGCGAAACACCCCAAGACACATATTAATCAAATTAACAAAGATCAAACACAAAGAACAAATATTAAAAGCAGCAAGGGAAAAACAACAAATAACACACAAGGGAATTCCCATTAGGATAACAGCTGATCTTTCAATAGAAACTCTTCAAGCCAGGAGGGAATGGCAAGACATACTTAAAATGATGAAAGAAACTAACCTACAGCCCCGATTATTGTACCCAGCAAGGATTTCATTCAAGTATGAAGGAGAAATCAAAAGCTTTTCAGACAAGCAAAAGCTGAGAGAATTCTGCACCACCAAACCAGCTCTCCAACAAATACTAAAGGATATTCTCTAGACAGGAAACACAAAAACGGTGTATAAATTCGAACCCAAAACAATAAAGTAAATGGCAACGGGATCATACTTTTCAATAATTACCTTAAACGTAAATGGGTTGAATGCCCCAACCAAAAGACAAAGACTGGCTGAATGGATACAAAAACAAGACACCTACATATGTTGTCTACAAGAGACCCACCTCAAAACAGGGGACACATACAGACTGAAAGTGAAGGGCTGGAAAAAGATTTTCCATGCAAATAGGGACCAAAAGAAAGCAGGAGTAGCAATACTCATATGAGATAAAATAGACTTTAAAACAAAGGCTGTGAAAAGAGACAAAGTAGGTCACTACATAATGATCAAAGGATCAATCCAAGAAGAAGATATAACAATTATAAATATATATGCACCCAACACGGGAGCACTGCAGTATGTAAGACAAATGCTAACAAGTATGAAAGGAAAAATCAACAATAACACAATAATAGTGGGAGACTTTAATACCCCACTCACACCTATGGATAGATCAACTAAACAGAAAATTAACAAGGAAACACAAACTTTAAATGATACAATAGACCAGTTAGACCTAATTGATATCTATAGGACATTTCATCCCAAAACAATGAATTTCACCTTTTTCTCAAGTGCACATGGAACCTTCTCCAGGATAGATCACATCCTGGGCCATAAAGCTAGCCTTGGTAAATTCAAAAAAATAGAAATCATTCCAAGCATCTTTTCTGACCACAATGCAGTAAGATTAGATCTCAATTACAGGAGAAAAACTATTAAAAATTCCAACATATGGAGGCTGAACAACACGCTGCTGAATAACCAACAAATCACAGAAGAAAACAAAAAAGAAATCAAAATTTGCATAGAAACGAATGAAAATGAAAACACAACAACCCAAAACCTGTGGGACACGGTAAAAGCAGTCCTAAGGGGAAAGTTCATAGCAATACAGGCACACCTCAAGAAACAAGAAAAAGTCAAATAAATAACCTAACCCTACACCTAAAGCAACTAGAAAAGGAAGAAATGAAGAACCCCAGGGTTAGTAGAAGGAAAGAAATCTTAAAAATTAGAGCAGAAATAAATGTAAAAGAAACAAAAGAGACCATAGCAAAAATCAACAAAACCAAAAGCTGGTTCTTTGAAAGGATAAATAAAATTGACAAACCATTAGCCAGACTCATCAAGAAAGAAAGGGAGAAAAATCAAATCAATAAAATTAGAAATGAAAATGGAGAGATCACAACAGACAACACAGAAATACAAAGGATCATAAGAGACTACTATCAACAATTATATGCCAATAAAATGGACAATGTGGAAGAAATGGACAAATTCTTAGAAAAGTACAACTTGCCAAAACTGGACCAGGAAGAAATAGAAAATCTTAACAGACCCATCACAAGCACGGAAATTGAAACTGTAATCAAAAATCTTCCAGCAGTGTGTATGCCCAGCAGTGGGATTGCTGGATCATAAGGCAGTTCTATTTCCAGTTTTTTAAGGAATCTCCACACTGTTCTCCATAGTGGCTGTACTAGTTTGCATTCCCAACAGTGTAAGAGAGTTCCCTTTTCTCCACACCTTCTCCAGCATTTATTGCTTGTAGACTTTTTTTTTTTAATTTTATTTTATTTTTAAACTTTACATAATTGTATTAGTTTTGCCAAGTATTACAGCCATTCTGACTGGTGTGAAATGGTACCTCATAGTGGTTAGGCATACACACTGAGGAAACCAGAAGTGAAAGAGACACGTGTACCCCAATGTTCATCGCAGCACTGTTTATAATAGCCAGGACATGGAAGCAACCTAGATGTCCATCAGCAGATGAATGGATAAGAAAGCTGTGGTACATATACACAGTGGAGTATTACTCAGCCATTAAAAAGAATACATTTGAATCAGTTCTAATGAGATGGATGAAACTGGAACCTATTATACAGAGTGAAGTAAGCCAGAAAGAAAAACCCCAATACAGTATACTAATGCATATATATGGAATTTAGAAAGATGGAAACAATAACCCTGTGTACGAGACAGCAAAAGAGACACCGTTGTATAGATCAGTCTTATGGACTCTGTGGGGGGGGGGGAGATTTGGGAGAATAGCATTGAAACATGTATAATATCATGTATGAAATGAGTCACCAGTCCAGGTTCAATGCACGGTACTGGATGCTTGGGGCTGGTGCACTGGGACGACCCAGAGGGAAGGTAGGGGAGGGAGGAGGGAGGAGGGTTCAGGATGGGGAACGCGGGTATACCTGTGGTGGATTCATTTCGATATTTGGCAAAACTAATACAATATTGTAAAGTTTAAAAATAAAATAAAATAAAAAAAAAATAAAAACACATTTCCAAAAAAAAAAAAATCTTCCAGCAAACAAAAGCACAGGTCCAGATGGCTTCACAGCTGAATTCTACTAAAAATTTAGAGAAGAGCTAACACCTATCCTGCTCAAACTCTTCCAGAAAATTGCAGAGAAAGGTAAACTTCCAAACTCATTCTATGAGGCCACCATCACCCTAATACCAAAACCTGACAAAGATCCCACAAAAAAAGAAAACTGCAGGCCAATATCACTGATGAACATAGATGCAAAAATCCTCAACAAAATTCTAGCAATCAGAATCCAACAATACATTAAAAAGATCATACACCATGACCAAGTGGGCTTTATCCCAGGGATGCAAGGATTCTTCAATATCCGCAAATCAATCAATGTAATACACCACATTAACAAATTGAAAAACAAAAACCATATGATTATCTCAATAGATGCAGAGAAAGCCTTTGACAAAATTCAACACCCATTTATGATAAAAACTCTCCAGAAAGCAGGAATAGAAGGAACATACCTCAACATAATAAAAGCTATATATGACAAACCCACAGCAAACATTATCCTCAATGGTGAAAAATTGAAAGCATTTCCTCTAAAGTCAGGAACAAGACAAGGGTGCCCACTTTCACCATTACTGTTCAACATAGTTTTGGAAATTTTGGCCACAGCAATCAGAGCAGAAAAAGAAATAAAAGGAATCCAAATGGGAAAAGAAGAAGTAAAACTCTCACTGTTTGCAGATGACATGATCCTCTACATAGAAAACCCTAAAGACTCCACCAGAAAATTATTAGAACTAATCAATGACTATAGTAAAGTTGCAGGATATAAAATCAACACACAGAAATCCCTTGCATTCCTATACACTAATAATGAGAAAACAGAAAGAGAAATTAAGGAAACAATTCCATTCACCATTGCAACGGAAAGAATAAAATACTTAGGAATATATCTACCTAAGAAACTAAAGACCTATATATAGAAAACTATAAAACACTGGTGAAAGAAATCAAAGAGGACACTAATAGATGGAGAAATATACCGTGTTCATGGATTGGAAGAATCAATCAATGGTGAGAGTAAGCACACATCTCATTCCTGGTTCTAGAGGAAATACTTTCAATTTTTTACCATTGAGGATAAAGTTTGCTGTGGGTTTGTCGTATATGGCTTTTTTTTTTTTTTTAATGTTGAGGTATCTTTCTGCTTTCTGCTTTCTGGAGAGATTTTTAAAATCACAAATGGGTGTTGAATTTTCTCAAAATCTTTCTCTGCATCTATGGAGATGATCATACGGTTTTTATTTTTCAGTTTGTTAATATGAGGTCCAAGGTAAGAGAAACCCAAGTAACACAGTAGGTGCTGAGAAAGGGCATCAGAGGGCAGACAGACTGAAACCACAATCACAGATAACTAGCCAATCTGATCACATGGACCACAGCCTTGTTTAACTCAATGAAACTAGGCCATGCTGTGTGGGGCCACCAAAGACAGACAGGTCATGATGGAGAGGGCTGACAGAATGTGGTCCACTGGTGAAGGGAATGACAAACCAAGTCAGTATTCTAGCCTTGAGAACCCCATGAACACTATGAAAAGGCAAAAAGATAGGACACTGAAGAATGAACTCCCCAGGTCCGTAGGTGCCCAATATGCTACTGGAGATCAGTGGAGAAATAACTCCAGAAAGAATGAAGGGATGGAGCCAAAGCAAAAACAATACCCACTTGTGGATGTGACTTGTGATAGAAGCAAGGTCTGATGCTGTAAAGAGCAATATTACATAGGAACCTCGAATGTTAGGTCCATCAATCAAGGCAAATTGGAAGTGGTCAAACAGGAGATGGCAAGAGTGAAAGTCAACATTCTAGGACTCAACAAACTAAAATGGACTGGAGTGGGTGAATTTAACTCAGATGATCATTATATCTACTACAGTGGGCGGGAATCCCTTAGAAGAAATGGAGTAGCCATCATAGTCAACAAAAGAGTCCGAAATGCAGTACTTGGATGCAATCTCAAAAATGACAGAATGATCTCTGTTTGTTTACAAGACAGACCATTCAATATCACAGTAATCCAAGTCTATTCCCTGACCAGTAACGCCAAAGAAGCTGAAGTTGAACGGTTCTATGAAGACCTAAAAGACCTTCTAGAACTAACACTCCCAAAAGATGTGCTTTTCATTATAGGGGACTGGAAAGCAAAAGTAGGAAGTCAAGAAACACCTGAAGTAGCAGGCAAATTTGGCCTTGGAGTACAGAATGAAACAGGGAAAAGGCTAATAGAGTTTTGCTAAGAGAATGCGCTGGTCATTGCAAGCACCATCTTCAAAGAACACAAGAGAAGATTCTACTCATGGACATCACCAGATGGCCAACACTGAAATCGGACTGTTTCTTTGCAGCCAAAGATGGAGAAGCTCTAGACAGTCCTCAAAAGCAAGACCAGGAGATGATTGTGGCTCAGATCATGAACTCCTTATTGCCAAATTCAGACTGAAATTGAAGAAAGTGGGGAACACCACTAGACCATTCAGATATGACCTAAATCAAATCTCTTATGATTATACAGTGGAAGTGAGAAATAGATTTAAGGGCCTTGATCTGATAGAGTGTCTGATGAACTATGGATGGAGATTCATGACATCGTACAGGAGACAGGAATCAAGACCATCCCTAAGAAAAAGAAATGCAAAAAGGCAAAATGGCTGTCTGAGGATGCCTTACAAATAGCTGTGAAAAGAAGACAAGCAAAAAGCAAAAGAGAAAAAGAAAGATATAAGTATATGAATGCAGAGTTCCAAAGAATAGCAAGGAGAGATAAGAAAGCCTTCTTCAGTGATCAGTGCAAAGAAATAGAGGAAAACAACAGAATGGGAAAGACTAGAGATCTCTGCAAGAAAATTAGAGATACCAAGGGAACATTTCATGCAAAGATGGGCTCAATAAAGGACAGAAATAGTATGGACTTAACAGAAGCAGAAGATATTAAGAAGAGGTGGCAAGAATACACAGAACTGTACAAAAAAGATCTTCACGACACAGATAATCATGATGGTGTGATCACTCACCTAGAGCCAGACATCCTGGAATGTGAAGTCAAGTGGGCATTAAGAAGCATCACTATAAACAAAGCTAGTGGAGGTGATGAAATTTCAGTTGAGCTATTTCAATTCCTAAAAGATGATGCTGTGAAAGAGCTGCACTCATTATGCCAGCAAATTTGGAAAACTCAGCAGTGGTCACAGGACTGGAAAAGGTCAGTTTTCATTCCAATCCCAAAGAAAGGTAATGCCAAAGAATGCTCAAACTACCATATAATTGCACTCATCTCACATGCTAGTAAAGTAATGCTCAAAATTTCCCAAGCCAGGCTTCAGCAAGACCTGAACTGTGAACTTCCAGATGTTCAAGCAGAGGAACCAGAGGTCAAATTGCCAACATCTGCTGGAACATTGAAAAAGCAAGAGAGTTCCAGAAAAACATCTATTTCTGCTTTATTGACTATGCCCAAGCCTTTGACTATGTGGATCACAATAAACTGTGGAAAATTTTGAAAGAGATGGGAATACCAGACCACCTGACCTGCCTCTTGAGAAACCTGTATGTAGGTCAGGAAGCAACAGTTAGAACTGGACATGGAACAACAGACTGGTTCCAAATAGGAAAAGGAGTACATCAATGCTGTATCTTCTCACCCTGCTTATTTGATGTATATGCAGATTATATAATGAGAAACGTTGGGCTGGAAGGAGCAGAAGCTGGAATCAAGATTGCCAGGAGAAATATCAATAACCTCAGATATGCAGATGACACCACCCTTATGGCAGAAAGTGAAGCGGAACTAAAAAGCTTCTTAATGAAAGTGAAAGAGGAGAGTGAAAAAGTTGGATTAAAGCTCAACATTCAGAAAACTAAGATCATGGCATCTGATCCCATCACTTCATGGCCAATAGATGGGAATCAGTGGCTGACTTTATTTTTGTGCTCCAAAATCACTGCAGATGGTGACTGCAGCCATGAAATTAAAAGATGTTTACTCTTTGGAAAGAAAGTTATGACCAACCTAGATAGCATATTAAAAAGCAGAAGCATTACTTTGCCAACAAAGGTCTGTCTAGTCAAAGCTATGGTTTTTCCAGTAGTCATGTATGGATGTGAGAGTTGGACTATAATGTAAGCTGAGCACCAAAGAATTGATGCTTTTGAACTTATGTGTTGGAGAAGACTCTTAAGAGTCCCTTGCACTGCAAGGAGATCCCATCAGTCCATCCTGAAGGAGATCAGTCCTGGGTGTTCATTGGTAGGACTGATGTTGAAGCTGAAACTCCAATACTTCGGCCACCTGATGTGAAGAGCTGACTCATTTGAAAAGACCCTGTTGCTGGGAAGGATTGAGGGTGGGGGGAGAAGGGAATGACAGAGGATGAGATGGTTGAATGGCATCATCGACTCAATGGATATGAATTTGTGTGAACCCCGGGATTTGGTGATGGACAGGGAGGCCTGTCGTGCTGCGGTTCATTGGATCACAAAAGTTGGACATGACTGAGTGACTGAACCGAACTAAATATGACATTAACTGATTTCTGAATTTTTAAGAATCCTTGCATCCCTGGAATGAAGTCTGTTTCATCGTTTATGATCATGTAAAAAGATTTATGATCTTTTTAATATGTTGTTGGATTCTGTTTACTAGAATTTTATAGAAAATTTTTGTGTCTATGTTCATCAGTGATATTGGTTGAGGTTTTCTTTTTCTGTGGCTTCTTTGTCTGATTTTGGTATAAGGTAATGGTGGAATCAGAAATAGTTTTGGAGTTTACCTTCCTCTGCAATTTTCTGGATGGGATTGAGTAGGGTAGGTGTTAGCTCATCTCTAAATTTTTGTCTAAATAAATTTTCTCTAAATACCTGTGATGCCATCTGGTCCTGCCTGGGCTTTTTTTTTGGAAGATATTTGATTACAGTTTTAACCTCTATGCTTGTGATTGGTCTGTTCAGTTTTTCTATTTCTCCCTGGTTCAGTTTTGAAAGATTATATCTTTCTAAGACTATGTCCATTTCTTACAAGTTGTCCATTTTATTGGCATGTACTTAGTCATAGTAGTCTCTTATGATCTTTTGTATTTCTGTGTTGTCTCTTGATTCCTCCGTTTTCATTTCTAATTTTATTGATTTGTGCCTTCACCTTTTTTTTATCTTGATGGGTCTGGCTAATGGTTTTTCTATTTCATTTATCTTCTAAAAGAATCAGCTTTTAGTTTTATTGATCGTTGCTATACTCTCCTTCATTTCTTTTTCAATTATTTCTGCTCTGATTTATTTCCTTCTACTAACTTTGACGGTATTTTGCTCTCCATTTTCTTATTCGTTTAGGTGTAAAATTTTGTTGTTTATTTGATTTTTCTCTTGCTACTTGAGGTAGGCTTGTATTGCTGTTAACCTCCCTCTTAGCACTGCTTTTATGAAATCCCGTAGGTTTGGGGTTGTTGTGTGTTCAGTATCATTTCTTTTTGTGCATATTTTGATTTCTTCCATAATCTGTTTGTTATTCAGAAGCATGTTGTTTAGCCTCCATATGTTTGTGTTTTTATAGTTTTTTCCCCTGGAGTTGATATCTAATCTTACTGCACTGTGATCAGAAAAGAGGCTTGAAATGATTTTAATTTTTTTAAAGTTTATTAAGGCTAAATTTGTGGTTCAGGATGTGATCTATCCTGGAGAATGTTCCATGTGCACTTGAGAAAAAGTTGAAATCCATTGTATTTGGGTGAAATGCCCTGTTCAGTTCAGTTCAGTCACTCAGTCTTGTCTGACTCTTTGTGACCCCATAGATTGAAGCACGCCATGCTCCCCTGTCCATCACCAACTCTCAGAGCTTGCTCAAACTCATGTCCATCGAGTCAGTGATGCCATCCAAATATCTCATCCTCTGTCGTCCTTTTCTCCTCCTCCCTTCAAACTTGCCCAGAATCAGGGTCTTTTCTAGTGAGTCAGTTCTTCATATCAGATGGCTAAAGTATTGGAGCTTCAGCATCAGTCCTTCCAACGAATATTTAGGACTGATTTCCTTTAGGATTGACAGGTTTGATCTTCTTACAGTCCAAGGGACTCTCAAGAGTCTATTTCAACACCACAGTTCAAAAGTATCAATTTTTCAGCACTCAGCTTGCGTTATGGTCCGACTCTCATATCCATACCTGACTACTAGAAAAACCATAGCTTTTATAGCTCATATCCATACCTGACTTGACAGATAATTGTCAGCAAAGTAATGTCTGTGCTTTTCAATATGCTGTCTAAGTTGGTCATAGCTTTTCTTCCAAGTAGCAAGCATCTTTTAATTTAACGGCTGCAGTCTGCATCTGCAGTGATTTTGGAGCCCTAGAAAATAAAGTCTGTCACTGTTTCCATTGTTTCCCATGTATTTGCCATGAAGTGATGGGCCCAGATGCCATGATTTTCATTTATTGAATGTTAAGGTTTAAGCCAGCCTTTTCACTCTCCTCTTTCACTTTCATCAAGAGGCTGCTCAGTTCCTCTTCACTTTCTGCCATAAGGGTGGTGTCATCTGCATATCTGAGGTTATTGATATTTCTCCTGGCAATCTTGATTCCAGCTTTTGCTTAATCCAGCCTGGGATTTGACATGATACACTCTGCATATAAGTTAAATAAGCAGGGTGACCATATACAGCCTTGATGTACTCCTTTCCAAATTTGTAACCAGTCCATTGTCCCATGTCCAGTTGTAATTGTTGCTTCTTGACCTGCATACAAGTTTCTCAGGAGGCAGGTAAGGTGGTCTGGTAGTCCCATCTTTTTAAGAATTTTCTACAGTCTGTTGTGATCCACACAGTCAAAGGTTTTGGCATAGTCAATAAAGCAGAAGTTGATGTTTTTTTCTGGAATTCTCTTGCTTTTTTTATGATCCAACGGATGTTGGCAATTTGATCTCTGGTTCCTCTGTCTTTTCTAAATCCAGCTTGAACATCTGGAAGCTCTCAGTTCCCATTGTGTTGAAGCCTCACTTGGAAAATTTTGAGCATTGTTTTGCTAGTGTGTGAAATGAGTGCAATTGTGAGGTAGTTTGAAAATTCTTTGGCATTGTCTTTCTTTGGTATTGGAATGCAAACTGACCTTTTCCTGTCCTTTGGCCACTGCTAAGTTTTCCAAATTGGCTGGCATATTGAGTGCAGCACTTTAATAACACCATCATCTTTTAGCATTTGAATAGCTCAACTGGAATTTCATCACCTCCACTGGGTTTGTTTATAGTGTTACTTCCTAAGGCCCTCTTGACTTAAGACTCCGGGATGCCTGGTTCTAGATGAGTGATCACACCATCGTGGTTATCTGTATATTTAAAATCTTTTTTGTGTAGTTCTTCTGTATATTTTTGCCACCTTTTCTTAATATCTTCTGCTCCTGTTAAATCCATACCATTTCTGTTATTTATTGTGACCATCTTTGCATGAAATTTTGACTTGGTATCTCTAATTTTCTTGAAGAGATCTCTAGTCTTTCCCATTCGGTTGTTTTCCTCCTTGTCTTTACATAATAGAAATGCCTTGTAGATATCTATTAGTTCTAACTGGTCCAATGTATCATTTAAACATTGTGTTTCCTTGTTAATTTTCTGTTTGCTTGATCTATCCATAACTGTGAGTGGGATCTTAAAGTCCCTCACTATTATTGTGTTACTGTTAACTTCCCATTTCATACTTGTTAGTATTTGCCTTACATATTGAGGTGCTCCTATGTTGGATGCATATATATTTATAATTGTTATATATTCTTCTTGGATTGATCCTTTGATTATTTGTAGTGTCCTTCTTTGTTTCTTATCATGGTCTTTATTTCAAAGTCTATTTTATCCCATATGAGTATTGCTACTCCTGCTTTTTTTAAATCTCACATTTCATGTAATATCTTTTTCCAGCCCTCCATTTCAGTCTGTGTTTGTCCTTAGATTAAGAGTGGGTCTCTTTCAGACAGCATATATACGGGTCTTGTTTTTGTATTCATAAGGCAAGTCTTTGTCTTTTGGATGGAACTTTTAAACCATTTACATTTAAAGTAATTATTTATAAGGACATCAACAGGAAGGTTATGATCCTGTTACCACTTACTTTGTTGTTTTGGGTTCATTTTTATAAACCTTTTCTGTTTCTCCTTTCTAGAGAAGATCTTTTAGCACTTGTTGCAGAACTGGTTTGACGGTGCTTAATTCTCTCAGTCTTTGCTTGTCTGCAAACTTTGGATTTCTCCTTCACATATGAATGAGATCCTTGCTGGGTAGAGTAATCTTGGTTGTATCTTTTTCTCTTTCATCACTATAAGTATGTCCTGCCATTCTCTTCTGTCCTGAAGAGTTAATATTGAAAGATCAGCTGTTATCCTTATGGGAATCCCCTTGCATATTATTTGTTACTTTTACCTTGCTGCTTTTAATATTTGCTCTTTGTGTTTAATTTTTGTTAGTTTGATTAAAATGTGTCTTGGGGTGTTTAACCTTGATTTATCCTGTTTGGTTCTCTGTGAGTTTCTTGGACTTGGGTGCATATTTCCTTCCCCATTTTAGGGAAGTTTTCAACTACTATCTTCTCAAGTATTTTCTCATGCCCTTTCTTTTTGTCTTCTTCTTCTGGGACAACTATGATTTGAATGTTGGAATGTTTATCATTGTTCCAGAAGTCTCTGGGGTTGTCCTCATTTCTTTTAATTCTTTTATTTTTTCTCTCCATTTCATTTATTCCCACCAGTCTACCTTCCACCTCACTTATCCTCTCTTCTATCTCAGTTGTTCTACTTCTGTTTCCCTCCAGATTGTTTTTAATCTCAGTTATTGCATTGTTCAGTATTAAGTGACTCTTCTTTATTTCTTCTAAGTCCTTTTTAAGCATTTTTTTTTTTTTTTTGCATTTTCTCAATCCTTGTATCTAGCCTATTTTCTGTAACTTCATTTTCTTAAGAAAGTTTTGGATCATCTTTATGAAATCTTTTTTCAGGTAGACTCCCTCCCTCCTCCTCTTTGGTTTGGTTTGGTGGGTTTTTATCATGTTCCTTCAACTTATGGATGTTTCTTTGCCTTTTCATTTTGTTTAGATTTCTGTGTTTGTTGTGCCCTTTCTGCAGACTGGAAGTGTATGGTTCCTCTTAACTGTGAAGTCTGCTCCCTGTGGGTGGGGTCAGAACAGTGGCTTGTCAATGTTTCCTGGTTGGGGGAACTTGTGTCTGGGTTCTGGTGGCTGAAGCTGAATCTCTTCTCTCTGGACTGCAATGAAGTGTCCAGTAGTGAGTTTGGGGGTGTCTATGGGTTTTGTATGGCTTTGGGCAACCCAGCTTTGAATGTTCAGTGTTGTGTTCCTGTTTTGCTGGAGAATTAGTGTGGTATGTCTTGCACTGGACATTTCTGGCTTTTGGGTGGAGCTTGGTTTCAGTGTAGGTATGGAGACTTTTGGGTGTGCTCTTGTCTATTAATGTTCCCTGGAGTCAGGCGTTCTCTGATGTTCTAAAATTCTGGAGTTGATGCTCCTGCCTCTGGGTTTTGGTCCTCCTCTTACAATAGCCTCAAGACTTCTCCATCCATACAGCACAGAGGATAAAACCCCTAAGTTAATGGTGAAACAACTCTTCACAGCCAGGAACATCCACAGAGATTCATAGTGTTATATAGAGAAGAGAAGAGAGAGGAAGAGGATAGAAGTGACCAGGAGGAGAAAAGGGAGAGTCAAAACGGGAGAGGCAATCAATCCAATAATCAAATCCTTAAGTATTCTTCACAGCCTGAAACACACAGAGAGATTTACAGAGGCAAACAGAGAAGAGAAGAGGGAGGTAGGAGATAGAGGTGACCCAGAGGAGAATATGGAGGGTCAAAAGGGGAGAGAGCAATCACGCCAGCAATCAAATTCCTAAATGAAAATAGGTATTGAAGATTAGACTCTTAAAGGTACAAAAATGATAACAAATATCAAAAAGCAAAAGTTAAAAACCCAAAATAGATGTCAAAAAATCAATATAAAAAATAAAAAAATCTCAAAAAATCAATATAAAATATGAAACAAAATCAATCAGAAAATTTTAAAAAAATATGTACGTGGAATTCATTTTTTAAGGTTTTTTTTTTTTTTTAAGAAATGTAATAGTGGGCTATAAAAATTAAAATTAAATGAGCAAGAAATAACTAAAAACTTTTAAAAACTTAAAAATTAATAATAGTAGAAATACACCTAGGAGTTTCTCTGGAGCTGTTTTGCACAGTGTGGGATCAGTTCAGTGTCAGGCAGTCCCTTGTTCTGGCTTGTACTTGTTCTCCTTGTCTATAGTTGCCCCTCAAACGCATAGTCTCAATAGTAACTACAGGGTTTTAATCTGTTGCACCTGTCACTTCTGGGGCCATTCTCCCTTCTTTATTTTGGCTTCCTTTGTCTGCAAGTCTCTTCAGTGTCTAACTTCAAGGCCACTTATTCAGGTTCACTCATTCAGTTGTGCTGTGGAGAGAGAGGGACACTGCAAACAAATATTGCTGGCATGTGTGGGGAGTGCACACAGTCAATGGACCACACGGGGTTTTCCACAGCCCAAGGCAGCATATACTTTCCGGGTCCACACTGCTCAGGCTCCAGGGTGCTTTGCTACAGCACTGTTCCAAGTGGGCCCTGTGTTTCATGCACTTCCCAGGTCTAAGCCGCTCAGGCTCTTGAGTGCTCTAAAAGGACACAGACCCAGATGGGCTGTGTGTTTTATGCTCTTCCCAGTTCCAAGCTGCTCAGGTAACCAGAAACTTGGCAAGTGCACTTTCCCAGGTGGGCCGTGCATCTTATTCATCTCCCCAATCCTAGCCACTTGGTTTCCTTGTTGCACCATGAGGGCACAGCCCCAGGTGTGCCGTGTGTCTCCTCTGGGGAGCTGATCTCAGTTTGTGACACTCCTGGCTGATGTGAACCATCCAGGATCCCAGAAAGACATGGTTAGCAACTGGCAGCCTACTCCCAGTTTGGTGGAAGTTGCAGTCTCTGGGGCTGAGATTGCACCAGCCCCCTGCCTTCCAACTCTGGCTGTCACACACCTGCCTCTCTGCCCCCAGAGAGGGAGGGCCCTAAGTGGCAGTGGACTTGCTCTCTTTTGGTATTCACTAGGGCACAATCCTTTGTTCTCTGAGTGCACCAGGGGTCACCACGAGGTGTTAGCGCCTTCTCACGGAAGGGTCCTTTTTTCTTTTGTCTTTCTGACGATCCCGCAGTTTGCATTGCTATATTACATAAGCCGCCCCCCCCCCAATTGTCCTCAGGGCATTCAAGCCTGGTCCTTACCCTAAGGACTGGCGATTCAGCCTATGCCTCCCTGCCCAGCCTTCACTCGCTGATGGCAGACACAAGCATCTGTGCTGGTTCTCCTCTGGTAGTTGCAATTAGGCACATATTCTGTTTTCTTTGTTATTTGTTTGTTTTGTTTTTTTACCAGTTATGTTGCCCTCTGAGATTCCAAAGCTCCCCACTGACATGCCTGTGAGAATGTTTCCTATTGTGTGGAAACTTTTCCTCCTTCATGACTCCTTCCCCAGGATGGGTCTCTCTCCCTAAATCCTTTATCTCTGTTTTCATCTTTTATATTTTATTCTACCTCCTTTTGAAGAGATTGGGCTGCCTTTCTTGGTTTCTGGTGTCCTCTGCCAGTGTTTAGATTTTTTTGTGTGTGTGGAAGTTGCTTCACATCCAAATGGTGAATTTGTGGGGGAGAAAGTGGCTTCCCAGTCCTATTCCTCTGCCATCTTGGGACCACCTCCACACTCTGTCCTTTGATTGGTTAATTAAAATTATTTGTATTTTGAATAATTATTGATAAATGAGGTTTCAGTATGTCCATTTTAATTTTTTGTTGTCTTATTTCTTCATTGTTTCTTTTCTTTTGTATTTTGCCTGCCTAAATTTTAGTTTAGCAGTTTTCTGATGTTTTTCTCACATCCTTTACTTTGTGTTTTATGTCTATGCTCTAGCTTTATGTTTTGTTTCTTTAAGAGGTCTCATAGACATAGTATCCTTTTTCTGCTGTGTGTGTGCTCAGTCACTGCACCACTTGGAAAGCCCCTTTTCTGCTGAGAGCATTAAGTTTTTGGTGTCTCAAATTGTCCTTTTATGTGTTGTGACTTTGATAAAATATTGAAGAAGCTTGAATTATGCTTGCAACTTTTTTCAGTTTAACCTTTGTGATGTTATTAACTATTTAACAACCTATTCTGATATACAGTAGCAATTTTCTGATTATTTCTGTCCATTTATAACTGTATATAAACTGTTGTGTACTTTTTCCTTTTCATTTCAGATACAAGAGCTTCTTTCAACATTCCTTGTAAGGAAGAGTTAGTGTGGATGAATTCCCTCAGCCTTGTTTGTCTAGGAAAGACTTTTTCTACATACTGTGATAACTTTCCTGGATACAATATTCTTGGTTTGTCTGACAGTTTTTATGTTTTTGTACTTTGAGAATGTCCTTCCACTCTTCCAGGCCTCTAGAGTTTCTGTTGAGAAATGTGATAAACTACTGGAGTTCTTTCAGGTTATGATTTTTTGCCCTGGATGCCTTTAATCTTTGCATTGACTTTTGACAGTTTCAAGATTATGTGTCTTGGAAAAGGCTTCTTTGTGTTAAGGTAGTAGGGTATCATCTTAAGTTAATGGAATTGTATATATCCAGTTTCTTTTTGGTTTGAGAAGGATTTCTTTCAGCTTTTCACCATTGAGTATTATGCTGACTGGAATTGAAGGAGATGGCTTTTATTAGGTGAGATATGTTCCCTCCATATCAGTTGTTTGTTTTCCACAACAAACTGTGCAAAATTCTTAAAGAGATGGGAATACCAAATTACCTGACCTGTCTCCTGAGAAATCTGTATGCAGGTCAAGAAGCAACAGTTAAAACTGGACATGGAACAACAGACTGGTTCAAAATTGGGAAAGGAGTATGCCAAGGCTGTATACTGTCACCCTGCTTATTTAACTTATATACAAAGTACATTATGCGAAATGCCAGGCTGGATGAAGCACAAGCTGAAATCAAGATTGCTGGGAGAAGTATCAATAATCTTAGATAACCACTCTTATGGGAGAAAATGAAGAAGAACTAAAGAGCCTCTTGATGAAAGTGAAAGAGAAGAGTGAAAAAGATGGCTTAAAATTCACATTCAGAAAACTAAGGTCATGGCATCTGGTCCCATCACTACATGACAAATAGATGGGGAAACAGTGAATGAGTGTGTGTCTTTCACCCTGAAGTGAGTCTCTTTGGGGCAGCATATTTTAGATTCTTGTTTTCTATCCATTCTGCTACTGTATATCTTTTGATTGAAGGATTTAGTCCATTGACATTTAAAGTAATTACTGATAGATATGTAATTATTGCCATTCCAGTCTTTATCTTCCAATTGTTTTTGTAGCTGTTCTTTGTTCATTTATTTTTATTTTTCTCTGCACCCTTCCCAGGACAGCAGGGACAGGGCCTGGCACCTCTACACAGATATCCTAGAGGCAGGTGCTATCCCCAGCCCCCTGGGAGAATTAGGGCAGGACTTGGCACCCGCTCATGGGTTTCCTAAGGATGGGTGAAATCTGTGCCTTCCATGAAGAGTGGGGGCAGGGATTCTCACTTGTTAAGAGGGTTTCCTAAGCATGTGTGCTATCTGCACCCTTCTGGGATAGTGGTGGCAGGGCCTTGTGCCTGCTTGCAAATTTACTGGGGGCGGGTGCTATTTGCATACTGCTGAGACAGTAGGGGTAAGGCTCACCACCTACTTGCAGGTTTCATAGCAGCAGTCCACGTTTTCCTCTAGAGTTCATAATGATGGCAGCAACTTGTGTCCACCCCCAGAGTTCCATTTGTCTGGGAGTACTCATGGAAAAAAAACCTCTTATGGTGGTTCCATATCTCTCCTCATGCATTCTCCAATAATGGCACCTTGCCTTTCTGTTGTGCCAAGGCTTCTTCTTGGTACACCTTCGGTTTCCACAGTCCAGCTTCTTCAGGCCAGTTCTGTGCAGCCAACCTCAGTCTTCTCTGGGCCTTTTCTCTGATGCCTGAGCTTTAGCATCCAGCCCCCTCCATACCAATAGATGAGTGCCTCAGGCTGGGAAGTGCATTGCCAATCTTCCGTGCAGGTTACTTTCCATTTTGCCTTCCACAAACTAGTTGCTACAGTCTCCTCCTGGTATCTGAAGCTTCCCCTCCATCCGATCTGATCTTTCTGCTGGTGAAGGAATGTCTCAGGAGGTGGGAAACTTTCCTCCTTCAGAACTCCCTGCCTGAGGCACAGGTCCTGTCTTTATTCCTTCTTTATCTTTTTTCTTTTCCAATTATGTGGAGGTTTCTGTCTTTTGGGAAGTCTAAGGTCTTTTGTTGCTGTTCAGTAGCTGTTCTGTGTGAACCATTCCACTTGTAGATGTATTTTTTTTTTTTTTTTTTTGTGGGAAAAAGTAAGCTGCATGTCCTATTCCTCTCCCATCTTGATACCCCTCCTCACCAATGAATGTTTTAATTTGTGATTATGAATTCATTGATGCACTCCTGTTTGAAAAATTTTAGATCTATGGTTATTATTATACTTCAGTTCAGTTCACTTCAGTCGCTCAGTCGTGTCTGACTCTTTGCGACCCCATGAATCACACCACGCCAGGCCTCCCTGTCCATCACCAACTCCTGGAGTTCACTCAAACTCATGTCCATCGAGTAGGTGATGCCATCCAGCCATCTCATCCTCTGTCGTCCCCTTCTCCTCCTGCCCCCAATCCCTCCCAGCATCAGGGTCTCTTCCAATGAGTCAACTCTTCTCATGAGGTGACCAAAGTATTGGAGTTTCAGCTTCAGCATCAGTCCTTCCAATGAACACCCAGGACTGATCTCCTTTAGGATGGACTGGTTGGATCTCCTTGCAGTCCAAGGGACTCTCAAGAGTCTTCTCCAACACCACAGTTCAAAAGCATCAATTCTTCGGTGCTCAGCTTTCTTCATAGTCCAACTCTCACATCCATACATGACCACTGGAAAAACCATAACCTTGACTAGACGGACCTTTGTTATTATCCTTATTTAATCCTAATTGCTAAATAGTTGACCACTGGGGACCTCTTTAGATTGGCCCTCAAGTTCTTATGACGTTTCCCTGGTAGTTTTTGATAATTTTTTTCTTTCTGATATGAGGAGATGTTCCAGTCTCACTTTGTAAATTGCCAGTCCCAAATATGTAATTAATCAAAGTTTCCTCATCTGTGAAATGGGTATAAAATATTAAACCTACATTCTAGGCTTATCAGGGGTATAAAATGAGTTATTAGTTGATGTGTGTAAGGCACTTATAACAGTGTCTCAATTGGTATAAATGTTACATAAGTGTTAATTATTTTTATTGTTATTATTATTACTGATGTAGTGATTTTGAAAGATGAAGGACTACACTTACTTTGTGAATTCAGTAAGTTGAAGGATACAAAATTTATATATAGAAATCTGTTGCATTTCTATACACTAATAAACTATCAGAAAGAGAAATGAAGAAAATAATCCCTTTTACAATTGCACCAGACAAAATAAAATACTTAGGAATAAGTGTAACAAAAGAGATGAAAGACAAGTACTCTGAAAACTATAAGATGTTGAGAAGAGATATTGAAAACAACACACATAAATGGAAAGATATACTGTGTTCATGGATTGGAAGAATCAATATCAAAATGTGCATATTACCCAAAGCACTGGAGAAGGAAATGGCAACCCACTCCAGTATTCTTGCCTGGAGAATCCCATGGACAGAGGAGCCTGGTAGGTTTGCAAAGAGTTGGACACAACTGAGTGACTAAACAATAATAACTCAAGGTAAACTACAGATTCAATGCAGTCCTTATCAAAATACCTATGGCATTTTTCACAGAACTAGAAAAAATAATCCTACAATGTATATGGAACCATAAAAGATCCTGAATAGCCAAAGAAATATTGAGAAAAAAGAACAAAGTTTTAGGTATCATGCTCTCAGACTGAGATTATCTTAAAAAGCTATAGCAGTTGAAACAGTATAGTACTGGCAAAAAACAGACACAAAAATCAATGAAACAGAATAGAGTCCAGAAATAAACCCATGTTTACATGGTCAGTTAACTCATATGCAGAGTACATCATGTGAAATGCAGAGCTGGATGAATCATAAGCTGGGCTCAAGACTGACAAGAGAAATATTAATAACCTCAGATATGCAGATGACACCACCCTAATGGTAGAAAGCAAACAGGAACTAAAGAGCCTCTTGATGAAGATTTAAATAAAAGCAATGTGAAAAAGCTGGCTTAAAATTCAACATTCAAAAAAACTAAGATCATGGCTTCCAGTCCCATCATTTCATGGCAAATAGAGGGGGAAAATGGAAACAGTGACAGACTTTATTTTCTTGGGCTCCAAGATCACTGCAGATGATGACTGCAGCCATGAAACTAAAATACACTTTCTCCTTGGAAGAAAAGCTATGGCAAACCTAGATAGTGTATTAAAAATCAGAGACATTTACTTTGCCAACAAAAGCCTGTAGTCAAAACTACAGTTTGTCTACTAGTCATGTATGGATATGAGAGTTGGACCACAAACAAAGCTGAGCACCAAAGAATTCATATTTTCAAACTGTGGTGCTGGAGAAGACTTTTGAGACTCCTTTGGACAGCAAGGAGATCAAACCAGTCAATCTTAAAGGAAGCCAGTCCTGAATATTCATTGGAAGGACTGATGCTGAAGTGCCAATACTTTATTTGGCCACCTGATGTGAAGAGCCAACTCATTAGGAAAGACTTTGATGCTGGGAAAGATTGAGGGCATGAGAAGCGGGCAAGAGATAATGAAATGGTTGGATGGCATCATCAACTCAGTGGACAAAAGTTTGAGCCAAATCTGAGAGATAATGAAGGACAGGAAAGCCTGGTATGCTGCAGTTCATGGGGTCACAAAAACTCATACACAACTGAAAGACTGAACAGCAACAATAAATATGGTCAGTTAATCTAGGAGAAAGGAGACAAAGATATGCAATAGGGAAAGGATAATCTTCAACAAATGGTGTTGGGAAAACTGAACAGCTATATGCAACCAGACATCTTTCTTATACCTTATACAAAAGTAAATTCAAAATGGATTAAAGACTTAAATGTAAAACCTGAAATCATAAAAAAATTTATAAGAAAATATAGGCAGTAACCTCTTTGAAATCACTCTTATAAGTAATTTTTTATCAAGGTGTTCTCAGACAAAGCAACAAAAGCAAAAAATATGCAAATAGGACTATTAAACTCAAAAGCTTTTGTACATCAGTGAGGGATACCATCAGCAGACTAAAAAAGCAATCTACTGAATAGGAGATGATGTGTGTAAATAATATATACAATAAAGGGTTGATATCTAAAATACATAAGGATTTAATACAACTTAGATTCAAAAAAATAACCCAATTAAAAATCGGCAGAGGAACCTATATAGATATTTTTCCAAAGAAGACATAGAGATGACCAATAAGCAGGTTAAAATTTGCTCAACATCACTAATTATCAGGGAAATGCAAGTCAGAACCCAGTGAGATACTACTTCATACCTATCAGAATGACTTTCATCAAATAGACAAGTAACAGCAAGTGTTGGTGAGGATGAGAGAAGGGAGCCCTTGAGTACTGGTGGTTGGAACATATGTGAAACCATTATGGAAAACAGTATGACAGTTCTTCAAAAAATAGAACTACCATGTACTAATGTGTGCTCAGTCGCTTCAGTCATGTCCAACTCTGCGACCCCATGGACCATAGCTCATCAGGCTCCTCTGCCCATGGGATTTTCGAGGCAAAAATACTGGAGTGGATTACCATTTCCACCTCCAGGAGATCTTCCTGACCCAGGGATTGACTCCCCATCTCCTGCATTGACAACCGGATTCTTTACCACTGAGCCACCAGGGAAGCCCATAGCTTTCTTTGTGACCAAATATAGTTTCCTTGGTGACTGAATAAATATGTGACCTTACATATGAAGAGCTGCATACACCTCCCAACTTCAACAGAAAAGAAAGGCAATCTGTGCTCACTTCAAGCGTGGCATTGAAATGAGCACAAACTCCAGTGCCACTCTTCTAGTTTCTTGCCCACATGCCAACCATGCCATTTAGAAAGAACTGAGCTAACCCCAGGAGAGCTACCTTTGTTAACAAAGCACCTGGAAACCATGCTAGCACCATGGTATCCCTTCTTTCCTGAATGTCAGGATACAATACAAAGACAAGAGAGAGGTCAGGTAGTACTGAAGTGTGCTCACTGCCACAGCTGGCATACATCTTCCATTCCAATCTATCTCAAAGAATGCATTCATTTTCTTGAAATATTCCACAATAAGAGCATAAGCCAAATCCATGCCACTTTCCCATTTCTGCTACCTCTTATAGCCTATGCTCTCAGAGCCATTAATCAAGGGGTCTGAAGTGTGACAGGCAGCCCATCACTAGTTTTCAAGTTGCAGAGGGATGATGTACCAGGACTGGAATTTTGGCAGGGTATGCATGACACCCGTTGGAGTGCATTCTATTTGATCCCTTATAAAGCCTCAATTTCTTTTAAGAGCCCAGAACTACCATATGATCCAGGAATTCTACTTCTGAGCATTTATCTAAAGAAAGTGAAAACACTTTCAGAAAGATATATTTATCTCTATGTTTATTACTGGAGGAGGGAATGGCAAACCACTTCAGTATTCTTGTCTTGAGAACCTCATGAACACTATGAAAAGTCAAAAAGATAGGACACTGAAAGATGAACTCCCCAGGTTGGTAGGTGCCCAATAGCTACTGGAGATCAGTGGAGAAATAACTCCACAAAGAATGAAGGGATGGGAGATGGTTGGATGGCATCACCGACTCAATAGACATGAGTTTGGGTGAACTCTGGGAGTTGGTGATGGACAAGGAAGCCTGGCGTGCTGCAGTTCATGGAGTTGCAAAGAGTCGAACATGACTGAGCAACTGAACTGAACTGATGTTTATTACAGCACTACTTTCAATATCCAAAGTGTGGAAGTAATCTAAGTGTCCATTCATAGATGAATGGATAAAGAGGATACATTATGTACATGTAAAGGAATATTAATAAGCCATAAAGAAGAATGACACCTTGTCTTTTGTAACAATATGGATGGAGCTTGAGGAAACCATGCTAAGTGAAGTATAGCAAAGATTGAGAAACAAATACTATATAATTTCATTTATATGTAGAATGTATAAATCAAAGCAAATGTGCAAGAAAGCAGACTCATAGATAGCAAACCAACTGGTAGTTGCCAGAGGGCTAGAGTTTAGGGGAATGGAAGAAATAGGTGAGAGAGAGTAAGAGATACAAACTTCCAGCCATAAAATAAATGTTAAGGGAATGTAACACAATCAGTGATACTGTAACAATTTTGTATGGTGATGGATGATCCAGGAATTCTACTTCTGAGCATTTACTGAAGAAAGTGAAAACACTATTTCAGAAAGATATATTTATCCCTATGTTTATTACTGGAGAAGGGAATGGCAAACTGCAGTGATCATTTCATAATCTTTAAAAGTATTGAATCACGATACTGTATACCTGAAATGTTTAGAATACTGTATATTATCTAAAATGTAATTGCTGCTAAGTCACTTTAGTCATGTCCGATTCTGTGCGACCCCATAGACGGCAGCCCACCAGGCTCCCCATCCTTGGGATTCTCCAGGCAAGAACACTGGAGTGGGTTGCCATTTCCTTCTCCAATGTAATTAGAAAAGAGAATAATGTCTGTGTTATATAAGTGTTAAGTATTATTATTATTGATGTAGTAATTTTAAAAAGTGAAATGTGTGTGTTTTGTGAAATTTTTTTTGTTATTGAGTTATAATTAGCATATTATAACACTACATTAATTTCAAGTGTACATCATAATAATTCAATATTGGTATATAATGCAAAATAATCACCAAATAAGTCTAGTTAAAATCCATCACCATACATAGTTACAAATTTTTTTTTTCTTGTGATGAAGATTTCTTTTTCTAAAATTTATTTATTTATTTTAATTGGAGGCTAACTACCTTACAATATTGTGGTGGCTTTTGCCATACATCAACATGAATCAGCCATGGGTGTATATGTGTCCCCCATCCCGAACCCCCCTCCCACCTGCCACCCCAACCCATCCCTCTGGGTTATCCCAGAGCACCAGCTTTGAGTGCCCAGCTTCATGTATTGAACTTGCACTGCTCATCTATTTTATCTATGATAATATACATGTTTCAATGCTATTCTTTCATATTGTCCCACCCTCGACTTCTCCCACATAGTCCAAAAGTCTGTTCTTTACATCTCTTTTAGTAACTTTCAATTATGTAATACAATATTACTAACTATAGTTATCATACTGTACATTGTATCCCCATGACTTAGCTATGCTATAATTAGAAGTTTTAACCTTTTGATCCCCTTCATACATATTGTCCACCCCTACTCCACACCTCTGGTAACCACTAATCTGTTCTCTGTACCCATGAGCTTGGTTTTGTGTTTCTCTTTTTAAATTCCACATATAAGTGAAATCATGGTGTTTTTCTTTCTCTGTCTGGTTTAAACACCCTCAAGGTCCATCCATGTTGCTGCAAATGGCAAAATTTTATTCTTTCTTCTGGTTGAATTCTACATGTATATGTGTCTATATATACATATATATGTGTATATAAACACATACATCATATCTTAATACATTCATCCATTGATAGACACAATTTATTTCTATCCCTATCAAAAATAAAATTAGGATGAACATGGAGGCTTATGTATATTTCAGGTTACTGTTTTTGTTTTATTTGGGCAAATACCCAGAGGTTTAACTGCTAGTCACATATTAGTCATATTTTTACTTTTTGAAGAAAACTCCAAACTGTCTTCTATAGTGGCTAGACCAATTTACATTTCCTCCAAGAATGCATAAAAGTTCCCTTTTCACCACATCCTCATCAACACTTGCTGCTGCTGCTAAGTCACATCAGTCGTGTCCAACTCTGTGCGACCCCATAGACAGCAGCCCACCAGGCTCCCCTGTCCCTGGGATTCTCCAGGCAAAAGTACTGGAGTGGGGTGCCATTTCCTTTTCCAATGCATGAAAGTGAAAAGTGAAAGTGAAGTTGCTCAGTCATGTCTGACTCTTAGCGATCCCATGGACCGCAGCCTACCAGGCTTCCCCGTCCATGGGATTTTCCAGGCAAGAGTACTGGAGTCGTGTGCCATACTTATTGTCTTTTTGATAGTAGCATGTGTGTGAAGATTTCTCATGGTTTTAATATGCATTTCCTTGATGATTAGTGATGCTGAGCATCTCTTCATGTATCTGTTGGCTCTCTGTATGTCTTCGAAACATTTTTGTACTTAGTATGAGTCCATAAGTTTACTTATAGTCAGTTCATGTATACCTGCACATCTTTTAACATCAGAAGACATTCTCAAAGGATTGATATGACAGAATTATAAATAAACTCATGCAATAAGTTAGTGTCTTGGGCATGAAGAGAAAACAGTTTATATGGGCTTTCCCTCTAGGATGTCCATACAAGCCCTTACAAAATTTAGAGTATGTGATATTGATGCCTTTTCTGTAGTGTCAGTATGGCCCAATTTATAGTCTGTTGTTTCTGATGATTAATTTTAAAAAGTATGTCCATCATTTGAAGGCACATATGACTGGTGTTTAAAGTGTCTCTAAGCTACAGTAAGTTCTGTTGTAAGTTTGGGCTTTTATAGAATATTGGAAATACTGTTATGTGACCAGTGTGTTTATTTAAGAAGGTAAGCTCATAGATCCAGTACCATCACTTCATGGGAAATAGATGGGGAAACAGTGGAAACAGTGTCAGACTTTATTTTTCTGGGCTCCAAAATCACTGCAGATGGTGACTGCAGCCATGAAATTAAAAGACGCTTACTCCTTTCAAGGAAAGTTATGACCAACCTAGATAGCATATTCAAAAGCAGAGACATTACTTTGCCAACAAAGGTCCGTCTAGTCAAGGCTATGGTTTTTCCTGTGGTCATGTATGGATGTGAGAGTTGGACTGTGAAGAAGGCTGAGCGCCAAAGAATTGATGTTTCTGAACTGTGGTGTTGGAGAAGACTCTTGAGAGTCCCTTGGACTGCAAGGAGATCCAACCAGTCCATTCTGAAGGAGATCAGCCCTGGGATTTCTTTGGAAGGAATGATGTTAAAGCTGAAACTCCAGTACTTTGGCCACCTCATGTGAAGAGTCGACTCATTGGAAAAGACTCTGATGCTGGGAGGGATTGGGGGCAGGAGGAGAAGGGGACGACAGAGGATGAGATGGCTGGATGGCATCACCAACTCAATGGACATGAGTCTGAGTGAATTCTGGGAATTGGTGATGGACAGGGAGGCCTGGTGTGCTGCAGTTCATGGGGTGGCAAAGAGTCGGACATGACTGAGTGACTGAAGTGAACTGAACTGAGTGTGCCATTCAGAGGCATTTTTGGGGGGGAGTTTCCCGAGTTTTTATTGGGACCAGGCCTTTTGCAGGGTAAAATTTTTCCAGTTCCTGAAAATATAGCCAAGGAGTGAGTCTGAGAAAGGCTTCCAGGATGTACCAGAACTCACCCTTAGCCTACATACCATAAAAGCGAGTACTGGGAGTCACCAGCCAACAGAAAAGTGTCCTTTTTGTTCCAGTGATCTCTCCGTGCGACTAATAGCACAAAATGGCTGACTTTCCGAACAGTCATGTCTGACAGTGAGAGGTGACAGCTGAGAACTATGTGGCTAAGGCACCATGTGACCAAGGCAGAGAAAGAGATTCCCGAGAGCAACTGGGTGACTCACCATTCCGCTATTCCCTGAAACATTGAAGGCACTCTTGAGATGGCTCAGGGGCAACACCTAGGCTCCTGTAAATCAATCCAGACCAAAATGGAAAGGAGTGAAAGTGACAGGGAAGATAGGCTGAGAAATCTGCCTTATAATCCTATCAGGAAGGCAATGGCCAGGGGACAATGGACTCTATGTTTTGCTTCAAACACTATGTGCCTGACACGATACACAGAAGTTGCTGGGCTGGGGGCGGATGCCCTTGTGGCCTGATCCATTCCATGTTCCCGTTACCCTCACATGGGAGTCTTCATGTGACAGGCACCCTAATGGCTTTTAAATACCTGACTCATGCTCACACAAGATTGGTTGGCCTAGTCCTCAGTTGGACAGAAGAAAAAGGAAAGACCCTTACCCATTTGGCCAACAGCTATTGGAGCAGTGAGCAGTGGGGCCTTTGGAACACACCAGAGGGTAACTCTGGCCAGAGTTCCTTAGTTGCTTCCAAAGCACTTGCCTGTTTGCAGAAGGTCCTTATGAGAAAGGAGAAGCAAGGAGGTGGGGAAAGAGACCCCAAGTCCCCATATGGACCACCAAAAATGTCATGGTCCATGCACGGGTTGGAAAATAATTTCCAGACATGAGGTAGAATGAGAAGAGAATAAAGTCTATTAGAGTGGGAGATGCTGTTAGAACAGCGGGCCAGCTCAAGGGAGAGCTGATGTTGAATAGGGGTCTTTAGTCCATTTTTATACTCAGGGTACAAGGAGTGGGATAGGGGTCTTGTGGGTCATTTGCTGATTGCATGAGGCATGTATACTTCATGGGAGAAGAGTAAGGCAAATACCTTCTCCCCATGAGGTAGGAAGGGAGACAGGTTGTACTCCTCAGGAAGACCTGAAATCCATTAATAGTTACAACATGGGGGAGTGAAGGATAAGGGTCCAGTTTTTCTGTTCATGCATTCCAAAGCCCTCTTTGTTTTTTGTTTTTGTTTTCCTATTCTTTCGTCCTTGGGACACCACAGTTTGGTCTAGGAAAAACTGATCTCAGAGTCACAGAATTATAGAAACCAAAGAGATGAAAATTATCCAATCCACTCCACTGATTTTATAGGTGAGAAAACTGATGACTAGAAAAGCTAAGTGATTTCCAAGATCACACTGTGAAAGCAAGCCTAGACAAGGCTCTAGATTTTAAATAGGCCTCAGTTGTGATGGCTAATTTTACTTGTCAACTTGATTGGGCTACAAGGTGCCCTGATTAAACATTATTTCTGGATGTTTCTGCCAGGATGTTTACAGATGAGGTTAATATGTTAATTGGTGGAAGTAGATTTTCCTCCCCAATGTGGGTGAGCATCAACCTATCCACTGAGATCCTGAATAGAACAAAATGTGAAGGAGGTAAGATTAATTCCCTTATTGCCTTCATGTTTGAATTGGGGCATTGGTTTTCTCTTGTCTCTGGACTGATACGCTATCAGTTCCCCTAGTTCTCAGGCCTTTGGACTACAAGAGGAGGTATACCATAGGCTTTTCTGGATATCCAGCTTGCAGATAGCAGATTATGGGACTCAACCTCTACAATTGCATGGCCTAATCCTTTATAATAAATTTCCTTATATATATATATATACACACACACATATATGTATACATATATATAGTGTATGTATATATCCTATTGATTCTGTTTCTGAACCCTGATCGATACATCTGTACACTCTTTCAGAATTGAAATGGGATACACCAACTGAAGGGAAATTACCCTCAAGTTGATTTCAGACTAGACTGTGAGTTAATGAGGTTTTATTCAGAAGCATGTGCTGTGCTATGCTGTGCTTAGTCTCAGTTGTGTTCAAGTCTTTGTGACCCCATGACTGCAGCCTTCCAGGCTCCTCTGTCCATGGAGATTCTCCAGGCAAGAATACTGGTGGGTTGCCATGCCCTCCTCCAAGGGATAGAAAGTGTAATTTTTGTTGCTGTTTTTTTTTTTGTTGTTGTTTGTTTGTTTAGACAAATACCACCTTCTTAAGGTATAAGACATATATTCCAATCTTGGGCTCCTATTCTTGCAGTAACATTTGGCAAATTGTTACTCCTTTGTTTCTCTAGGAAAGCTCAAAGAGAGATTGAAGAAATCTTGAATTTAATAATCCAATTGAGTCTTCCTGCAGTTAACTTATTCAGTTGTTTGACTACCTAAAATACATCCCAGAATAGTCAGAAAACACTTTGTTGATATTTTACAGAAATCATATTATTTACTCTCTTCCTGGGTGCCTAAAAGTCTCTTAAATGGATAGTTTGCCCTTGTCAAAAATCTTTGTTCTGTTTCCCCAGGAAGCTTATTTCTTGGGGTCATTTTAGAAGGCCTAGATCATCATAATTGTTAATAAAATGTTCTAAAGCTATATGTGGGCTTCCCTGGTGGCCCAGATGACAACGAATCTGCCTGGAATGCAGGAGACACGGGTTCAATCCTCAGGTCGGGAAGATGCCCTGAAGAAGGGAATGGCAACCCACTCCAGTTTTCTTGCCTGGAGAATTCCATGGACTGAGGAGCCTGGTAGGCTATAGTCCATGGGGTCATAAAGAGTCAGACATGACAGAGTGACTAACTCACTTCTTTTCTTCAAAGTTGTAACTGTATATAGATAAGTATTAATTTACATGTGGAATGCCAATTGGTTATAAGACATTTTTTTGAGGCTCTCTGATAACTACAGGAGCAATAACACGTCCAAGGAGTGGTGGCTGTGTGGGCACAGGAGGGCTGAGAGGAGCCACTCCACGTTCAAGGTCAGGAGGGGCGGCAGTGAGGAGATATCCCTCGTCCAAGGTAAGAGAAACCCAAGGAAGATGGTAGGTGTTGCAAGAGGGCATCAGAGTGCAGATGGACTGAAACCATAATCACAGAAAACTAACCAGTCTGATCACACAGACCACAACCTTGTCTAACTCAATGAAATTAAAAGCCATGCCGTGTGGGGCTACCCAAGATGGGAGAGTCATGGTAGAGAGGTCTGACAGAATGTGGTCCACTGGAGAAGGGAATGGCAAACCACTTCAGTATTCTTGCCTTGAGAACCCCATGAACAGTATGAAAAGGCAAAATGATAGGATATTGAAAGGGGAACTCCCCGGGTTGGTAGGTGCCCAATATGCTACTGGAGATCAGTGGAGAAATAACTCCAGGAAGAATGAAGGGATGGAGCCAAAGCAAAAACAATACCCACTTGTGGATGTGACTGGTGATAGAAGCAAGGTCAGATGCTGTAAAGAGCAATATTGCATAGGAACATGGAATGTCAGGTCCATGAATAAAGGCAAATTGTAAGTGGTCAAACAGGAGATGGCAAGAGTGAACGTCGACATTCTAGGAATCAGCTAACTAAAATGGACTGGAATGGGGGAATTTAACTCAGATAACCATTATATCTACTACAATGGGCAGGAATCCCTTAGAAGAAATGGAGTAGGCATCACGGTCAACAAAAGAGTCTGAAATGCAGTACTTGGATGCAATCTCAAAAATGACAGAATGATCTCTGTTTGTTTCCAAGGCAAACCATTCAATATCACAGTAATCCAAGTCTATGCCCCAACCAGTAACACTGGAGAAGCTGAAGTTGAACGGTTCTATGAAGACCTACAAGACCTTTTAGAACTAACACCCAAAAAAGATGTCCTTTTCATTATAGGGGACTGGAATGCAAAAGTAGGAAGTCAAGAAACACCTGGAGTAACAGGCAAATTTGGCCATGGAGTACAGAATGAAGCAGGGCAAAGGCTAATAGAGTTTTGCCAAGAGAACGCACTGGTCATAGCAAAAACCCTCTTCCAACAACACAAGAGAAGACTCTACACATGGACATCACCAGATGGTCAACACTGAAATCAGATTGATTATACTATTTGCAGTCAAAGATGGAGAAGCTCTATACAGTCAGCAAAAACAACACCGGGAGCTGACTGTGGCTCAGATCATGAACTCCTTATTGCCAAATTCAGACTTAAATTGAAGAAAGTGGGGAAAATGACTAGACCATTCAGGTATGACCTAAATCAAATCCCTTAGGATTATACAGTGGAAGTGAGAAACAGATTTAAGAGACTAGATCTCATAGACAGAGTGCCTGATAAATTATGGACGTAGGTTCATGACATTGTACAGGAGACAGGGCTCAAGACCATACCTATGGAAAAGAAATGCAAAAAAGCGAAATAGCTGTCTGAGGAGGCCTTACAAATAGCTGTGAAAAGGAGAGAAGTGAAAAGGAAAGGAGAAAAGGAAAGATATAAGCATCTGAATGCAGAGTTCCAAAGAATAGCAAGGAGAGATAAGAAAGCCTTCCTCAGCGATCAATGCAAAGAAATAGAGGAAAACAACAGAATGCGAAAGACTAGAGATCTCTTCAAGAATATTAGAGCTACCAAGGGAATATTTCATGCAAAGATGGGCTCGATAAAGGACAGAAATGGTATGGGCCTAAAAGAAGCAGAAGATGTTAAGAAGAGGTGGCAAAAATACACAGAAGAACTGTACAAAAAAGAGCTTCAGGAATCAGATAATCATAATGGTGTGATCACTCACCTAGAGCCAGACATCCTGGAATGTGAAGTCAAGTGGGCCTTAGAAAGCATCACTGCAAAGAAAGCTAGTGGAGGTGATGGAATTCCAGTTGAGCTATTTCAAATCCTGAAAGATGATGCTGTGAAAGTGCTGCACTCAATATGCCAGCAAATTTGGAAAACTCAGTGGCCACAGGACTGCAAAAGGTCAGTTTTCATTCCAATCCCAAAGAAAGGCAATGCCAAAGAATGCTCAAACTCCCACACAATTGCACTCATCTCATCCACTAGTAAAGTAATGCTCAAAATACTCCAAGCCAGGCTTTAGCAATACATGAACTGTGAACTTCCAGATGTTCAAGTTGGTTTTATAAAAGGCAGAGGAACCAGAGACCAAATTGCCAACATCTGCTGGATCATCGAAAAAGCAAGAGAGTTCCATAAAAGCATCTATTTCTGCTTTATTGACTATGCCCAAGCCTTTGACTGTGTGGATCACAATAAACTGTGGAAAATTCTGAAAGAGATGGGAATACCAGACCACCTGACTTGCCTCTTGAGAAACCTATATGCAGGTCAGGAATCAACAGTTAGAACTGGACATGGAACAACAGACTGGTTCCAAATAGGAAAAGGAGTACGTCAAGGCTGTATATTGTTACCCTGCTCATTTAACTTCTATGCAGAGTACATCATGAGAAACGCTGAGCTGGAAGAAGCACAAGCTGGAATCAAGATTGCCAGGAGAAATATCAATAACCTCAGATATGCAGATGACACCACGCTTATGGCAGAAAGTGAAGAGGAACTAAAGAGCCTCTTGATGAAAGTGAAAGAAGATAGTGAAAAAGTTGGCTTAAAGCTCAACATTCAGAAAACGGAGATCATGGCATCTGGTCCCATCATTTCATGGCAAATCAATGGGGAAACAGTGGAAACAGTGTCAGACTTATTTTTTTGAGCTCCAAAATCACTGCAGATGGTGACTGCAGCCATGAAATTAAAAGACACTTACTCCTTGGAAGGAAAGTTATGACCAACCTAGATAGCATATTCAAAAGCAGAGACATTACTTTGCCAACAAAGGTCCGTCTAGTCAAGGCTATGGTTTTTCCAGTGGTCATGTATGCATGTGAAAGTTGGACTGTGAAGAAAGTTGAGTGCTGAAGAATTGATGTTTTTGAACTGTGGTGTTGCAGAAGACTCTTGAGAGTCCCTTGGACTGCAAGGAGATACAACCAGTCCTTCCTAAAGGAGATCAGTCCTGGGTGTTCATTGGAACGACTAAAGCTGAAACTCCAATACTTTGGCCACCTCATGCAAAGTGTTGACTCATTGGAAAAGACCGTGATGCTGGGAGGGATTGCGGGCAGGAGCAGAAGTGGTCGACAGAGGATGAGATGGCTGGATGACATCACCAACTCGATAGACACGAGTTTGAGTGAACTCCAGGAGTTAGTCATGGACGGGGAGGCCTGGCATGCTGTGATTCATGGGATCACAAAGAGTTGGACATGACTGAGCAACTGAACTGAACTGATAGCAATTTACATCTGTTAATCCCATACTCCTAATTTGTCCCTCCCTGCCTCCCTCTTCCAAACGGTAACCATAAATTTGTTTTCAATGTCTGTGAGTCTACTTTGTATACAGTTTTCATTGGGATTATAATTTAAATTCTACATATAGGTGATCAGATCAGATCAGTCGCTCAGTCGTGTCTGACTCTTTGCGACCCCATGAATCGCAGCACGCCAGGCCTCCCTCTCCATCACCAACTCCCAGAGTTCACTCAGACTCACGTCCATTGAGTCAGTGATGCCATCCAGCCATCTCATCCTCTGTCGTCCCCTTCTCCTCCTGCCCCCAATCCCTCCCAGCATCAGAGTCTTTTCCAATGAGTCAATTTTTCACATGAGGTGGCCAAAGTACTGGAGTTTCAGCTTTAGCATCAGTCCTTCCAAAGAAATCCCAGGGCTGATCTCCTTCAGAATGAACTGGTTGGATCTCCTTGCAGTCCAAGGGACTCTCAAGAGTCTTCTCCAACACCACAGTTCAAAACCATCAATTCTTCGGCACTCAGCCTTCTTCACAGTCCAACTCTCACATCCATACATGATCACAGGAAAAACGATAGCCTTGACTAGACGGACCTTTGTTGGCAAAGTAATGTCTCTGCTTTTGAATATGCTATCTAGGTTGGTCATTTCCTTTCAAGGAGTGAGCATCTTTTAATTTCATGGCTGCAGTCACCATCTGCAGTGATTTTGGAGCCCAGAAAAATAAAGTCTGACACTGTTTCCCCATCTATTTCCCATGAAGTGATGGGACCAGAAGCCATGATCTTCGTTTTCTGAATGTTGAGCTTTAAGCCAACTTTTTCACCCTCCACTTTCACTTTCATCAAGAGGCTTTTTAGTTCCTCCTCACTTTCTGCCATAAGGGTGGTGTCATCTGCATATCTGAAGTTATTGATATTTCTCCCGGCAATCTGGATTCCAACTTGTGTTTCTTCCAGTCCAGCGTTTCTCATGATGTACTCTGCATATAAGTTAAATAAACATATAGGTGATACTATATGATATTCATCTTTCTCTTACTTATTTCAATACACATAATATTCTTAGGGCTATCCATGTTGCTATAAATGGCAATATTTCATTTTTTTTTATGACTGAGTAATATTCCATTGTGGGCTTCCCTGGTGGCTCAATGGTAAAAAATCCACTTGCTAGATGTAGGATACATGGGTTCGATTGGTGGGTTGGGAAGATCCCCTGTAGTAGAAAATGGCAACCCACTCCAGTATTCTTGCCTGGGAAATCCCAAGGACAGAGGAGCCTGGTGGGCTACAGTCCATGGGGTCACAAAAGAACTGTGAACTTCCAGATGTTCAAGCTGGTTAGAAAAGTCAGAGGATTATGCCAAATTATAATAAAACATACTAAGCAGAGGTCCATATAGTCAAAGCTATGGTTTTTCCAGTAGTCATGTATAGATGTGAGAGTTGGACCATAGAGAAGGCTGAGCATTGAATAATTGATGCTTTTGAACTGTGGTATTAGAGAAAACTCTTGGGAGTCCATTGGACTGCAAGGAGATCAAACCAGTCAATCATAAAGGAAATCAATCCTGAATATTCATTAAAAGAACTAATGTTTAAGTTGAAGCTCCAATACTTTGACCATCTGATGCAAAGAGCCAACTCATTGAGTCAGCAATGCCATCCAGCCATCTCATCCTCTGTTGTCCCCTTCACCTCCTGCCTCCAATCCCTCCCAGCATCAGAGTCTTTTCCAATGAATCAACTCTTCGCATGAAGTGGCCAAAGTATTGGAGTTTCAGCTTCAGCATCAGTCCTTCCAATGAATATTTGGACACAACTCAGCAACTGAACAACAGCAACACATGGTAAAATTTCTCCCATATTACCCTCAAAATCCCAAATTCAAAACTTAGCTTAATTTGTTGTATTTATAAATTACTGGGGGAACTGTGAAAAAGACTCTCTCTTTTACAAACTTTAGACAAGCTCCACTAAGCCCTCTTTTATACTAGGTCTCATACTTGAGCACTGTTGTTGGCCTACCTAGTCTAGTTGTAAGAAGAATCCTAATTTAGTCAAAGTCTCCACCCTTTAAATTTAATCACCTTCAATATCTGATCAAATTCCTCAGCTCCCACTGTTGACCTCCATTGGTGATTCTGACTACTGAGCCAGTGTTCCAGATAACAGTCGCTTGCTCTCTGATTTCAAATACATAAGCATAAAAAGAGATTTTTTGGTTACAGGAACCATTTTTCTGGACTATACACATCTTTGTTGGTAAAGTAATGTCTCTGCTTCTTAATATGCTGTCTAGGTTGATCCTAACTTTCCTTCCAAGGAGTAAACATCTTTTAATTTCATGGCTGCAATCACCATCTGCAGTGATTTTGGAGCCCAGAAAAAATAAGTCTGACACTGTTTCCACTGTTTCCCCATCTATTTCCCATGAAGTGATAATCTAATGAAAATTAGAGAATGTTATTTTCCCATAAAAAGGGTAATGCACAAATTGTAATGCCAAGTTCAGTTCAGGTCAGGTCAGTTTAGTCACTCAGTCATTTCTGACACTCTGTGACCCCATGGACTGCAGCATGCCAGGCTTCCCTGTTTGTCAGCACTCCCAGAGCTTGCCTAAACTAATTTCCATTGAGTCAATGATGCCATCCAACCATTTCATACTCTGTCATCCACTTCTCTTCCTGCCCTCAATCTTTCCCAGCATCAAGATCTTTTCCAATGAGTCAGGTCTTCACATCAGGTGGCCAAAGTATTGGAGTTTCAGCTTCAGCATCTGTCCTTCCAATGAGTATTCAGGATTGGTTTCCTCTAGGATGGACTGGTTGGATCTCCTTTCTGTCCAAGGTACTCTCAAGTGTCTTCTCCAACACCACAGTTCAAAAGCATTAATTCTTCAGTGCTCAGCTTTCTTTATAGTCTAACTCTCACATCCATACATGACTACTGGAAAAACCATAGCTTTGACTAGGTGGACTTTTATCAGCAAAGTAATGTCTCTGTTTTTTAATATGCTGTCTATGTTGGTCACAGTTTTTCTTCAAAGGAGCAAGCATCTTTTAATTTCATGGCTGCAGTCCCCATCTTCAGTGATTTCGGAGCCCAAGAAAATAAAGTCTGTCACTGTTTCCAGTGTTTCCTCATCTGTTTGCCATGAAGTAATGGGAACAGATGCCATGACCTTACTTTTTGAATGTTGAGTTTTAATCCAGTTTTTTCACTCTCCTCTTTCACTTTCATCAAGAAGGTCTTTAGTTCTTCACTTTCTGCCTTAATGGTGGCAGCATGTATGTATCTGAGGTTATTCATATTTCTCCTGGCAATCTTAATTACAGCCTGAGGTTCATACAGCCTGGCATTTCACATGATGTACTCTGCAAAGAAGTTAAATAAGCAGAGTGACAGTATACTGCCTTGAAGTACTTCTTTCCCTATTTGGAACCAGTCTGTTGCTCCATATCTGGTTCTAACTGTTTATTATGAACTTGAATACAGGTTTCTCATGAGGCAGGTAAGGTAGTCTGGTACTCCCATCTCTTGAAGAATATTCCACAGTTTGTGGTGATCCACAGAGTCAAAGTCTTTGGTGTAGTAAATAAAACAGATGTAGATGTTTTTCTGGAACTTTAATGCCTTTTTATGATCCCACGGATACTGGCAATTTGATCTCTGCTTCCTCCGCCTTTTCTAAATCCAGCTTGAACATCTCAAAGTTCTCAGTTCACGTACTGCTGAAGCCTCAACTGGAGAATTTTGAGCGTTACTTTCCTAGTGTGTGTGATGAGTGCAATTGTGTGGTAGTTTGAACATTCTTTGGCATTGCCTTTCTTTGGGATTGGAATGAAAACTGACCTTTGCCACGCCTATGGCCACTGCTGCTTTTTCCAAATTTGCTGCGATATTGAGTGCAGCACTTTCACAGCATCATCTTTTAGGATTTGAAATAGCTCAGCTGGAATTCCATCACCTCCACTAGGTTTGTTCATAGTGATGCTTCCTAAGGCCCACTTGACTTTGCACTCTGGGAAGTCTGGCTGTAGGTGTGTGATCACATCATCATGGTTACCTAGGTCATTAATATATTTTTTGTATAGTTCTTCTGTGTATTCTTGTCACCTCTTCTTGATATCTTCTGCTTCTTGTAAGTCCATACCATATTTGTCCTTTATTGTTCCCATCTTTGCATGAAACGTTCCATTGGTATCTCTAATTTTCTTGAAGTGATCTCTAGTCTTTCCCATTCTATTGTTTTCCTCTGTTTCTTTGCATTCTTCACTTAGGAAGTCTTTCTTATCTCTCCTTGCTATTCTTTGGAACTCTGCATTCAGATGGGCATATCTTTCTTTCTTCCTTTGCTTTTAGATTTTCTTTGTTCTCAGCTATTTGTAAGCCCTCCTCAGACAACCGTTTTTCCTTTTTGCATTTCTTTTCCTTGGGCAAGGTCTGGAACACTCCCTCTTATACAATGTCACAAATCTCCATCCATAGTTCTTCATGAACTCCATCAAAACTAATCCTTTGAATTCCTGTCTATTAGATCTAGTCCCTTAAGTCTATTTCTCACTTCCACTGTATAGTCATAAGAGATTTGATTTAGGTCATACCTGAGTGGCCTAGTGGTTTTCCCTAATTTTTTCAATATAAGTCTGAATTTTGCAATAAGGATTTTGCGATGTGAGCCACAGTCAGCTCTCTGTCTTGTTTCTGCTGACCTTATAGAGCTTCTCCATCTTTGGCTACAAAGAATATAATCAAACTGATTTCGGTATTGACCATCTGACCATTGACCATCTACACTTGGTAATGTCCTTGTGTAGTCATCTCTTGTGTTGTTGGAAATTGTTGTTTGCTATGACTGGTGCATTCTCTTGGCAAAACTCTATTAGCCTTGGCCCTTCTTCATTTTGTACTCCAAGGCCAAACTTGTCTGTTACTCCAGGCATCTCCTGACTTCCTACTTTTCCAGTCCCCTATGACAAAGAGGACATGTCTTTTTTGTGTTAGTTCCTGAAGGTCTTGTAGGTCTTCCTAGAACCATTCAACTTAAGCTTCTTCAGCATTAGTGGTTGAGGCATAGGCTTGGATTACTGTGATATTGAATGGTTTGTATTGGAAATGAACAGGAACCATTCAACTCAAGCTTCTTCAGCATTAGTGGTTGAGGCATAGGCTGGCATTACTGTGATATTGAATGGTTTGTATTGGAAATGAACAGAGATCATTCTGTCATTTTTGAGACTGTACCCAAGTACTGCATTTCATACTCTTTTGTTGATTATGATGGCTACTCTTTTTCTTCTAAGGGATTCTTGCCCACTTAGTAGATACAATGGTCATCTGAAATAGATTTGCCCATTATAGTCCATTTTAGTTAACTGATTCCTAAAATGTCGATGTTCCCTCTTGCCATCACCTGTTTGACCACTTCCAATTTACCTTAATTCCATGGACCTAACATTCCAGGTTCCTATGCAATATTGTTTTTTACAACATCACACTTTACTTCCATAAGCAGTCACATCCACACCTGTTTTTGCTTTGGCTCTGTCTCTTCATTCTTTATAGAGTTATTTTTCCAGTCTTATCCAGGAGAAGACTGCACACCTACTGACGAGTTCATCTTTCAGCATCATATCTTTTTGCCTTTTCATACTGTTCATGGAGTTCTCAAGGCAAGAATGCTTAAGTGGTTTGCCATTCCTTTTTCTAGTGGACCACGTTTTGTCAGAATTCTCCACTCTGACCTGTCCATCTTGGGTAGCCTTACATGACATGGCTCATAGTTTCATTGAAGTAGACATGGCTGTCTTCTATGTGAGCAGTTTGGTTGTTCTTCTGTTACTGTGGTTTTCATTCTGTTTGCCCTTTGATAGGTAGGATAAGAGGTTTATGGAAGCTTCCTGATGGGAGAGACTGACTTGTTCTGATGGGCGGGGCTGTGCTCAATTCAGTTCAGTCCAGTTCAGTCCAGTTCAGTCGCTCAGTCATGTCCGCCTCTTTGCAATCCCATGGACTGCAGAATGCCAGGCCTCCCTGTCCATCACCAACTCCAGGAGTTTACTTAAACTCATGTCCATTGAGTTGGTGATGCCATCCAACCATCTCCTCCTCTGTCATCCCCTTCTCCTCCTGCCCTCAATCTTTCCCAGCATCATGGTCTTTTCTAACAAGTCAGTTCTTCACATCAGGTGACCAAAGTATTGGAGTTTCAGCTTCAGCATCAGTCCTTCCAGTGAATATTCAGGACTGACTTCCATTAGGATGGACTGGTTGGATCTTCTTGCAGTCCAAGGGACTCAAAGAGTTTTTTCCAGTACCACAATTCAAAAGCATCAATTCCTCAGCCCTCAGCGTTCTTTATAGTCCAACTCTCACATCCATACCTGACTACTAGAAAAACCATAGCTTTGACTAGACAAAGTAATGTTTGACAAAGTATTGTCTCTTCTTTTTAATATGCTGTCTATGTTGGTCGTAACTTCTCTTCCAAGGAGGAAGTGTCTTTTAATTTCATGGCTATAATCACCATTTGCAGAGATTTTGGAGCCCCAAAAAATAAAGTCTGACACTGTTTCCACTGTTTCCCCATCTATTTGCCATGAAGTGATGGGACCAGATGCTATGATCTTAGTTTTCTGAATGTTGAGCTTTAAGCCAACTTTTTTCACTCTCCTCTTTCACTTTCATCAAGAGGCTCTTTAGTTCCTCTTCACTTTCTGCCGTAAGGGTGGTGTCATCTGCATATCGAGGTTATTGATATTTCTCCTGGCAATCTTGATTCCAGCTTGTGCTTCATCCAGCCCAGCGTTTCTCATGATGTACTCTGCATATAAGTTAAACACACAGAGTGACAATATACAGCCTTGACATACTCCTTTTCCGATTTGGAACCAGTCCGTTGTTCCATGTTCAGTTCTAACTGTTGCTTTTTTAACCTGCATACAGATTTCTCAAGAAGCAGGTAAGGCAGTCTGGTATTCTCATTTCTTGAAGAATTTTCCACAGTTTTCTGTGATCCACACTGTCAAAGGCTTTGGCATAGTCAATAAAGCAAAAATAGATATTTTTCTGGAACTCTCTTGCTTTTTTGTTGATTCAACAGATGTTGGCAATTTGCTGTCTGGTTCCTCTTCTTTTTCTACATCCAACCTGGCCATATGGAAATTTATATTTCACATACTGCTGAAGGCTGGCTTGGAGAATTTTGAGCATTACTTTGCTAGCATGTGAGATTAGTGCAATTGTGTGGTAGTTTGAGCATTCTTTGGCATAGCCTTTCTTTGAGATTGGAATGAAAACTGACCTTTTCCAGTCCTGTGGCCACTGCTGATTTTTCCAAATTTCCTGCCATATTGAGTGCAGCACTTTCACATCATCATATTTTAGGATTTGAAAGTCACTCCAGCACCGTGCAGCCGCCTCTCCAGTTCCTACCATCTTGCTGTGGCTTCTCTGTCTGTGAACATGGGATATCTCTTCACAGTCACTCCAGTGCCACGCATTTGCCACTCCAGTGCTACACATTCCAGGGTCATGCTCAGTAAATCTTTAGTGCAATTTTTGTTTGATGGGCGGGACTCTGTTCTGTCCCTGTTTTTTGGACTAAGGCCAAACTATGTTAATGGTAATGAAGATAATGATGACCTCCTTCAATAGGACTTGTGCATGCACTCTTGTTTTAAGTCCCCCTGACCCTGAAGCAGGCCACTGTCAACCCACACCTCTGCCAGAGACTCCTGACACTCACAGGCAAGCATGTCTCAGTCTCTTATGGGGACACAGTTCTTTTCTCCTGGCTCCTGGTGCACACAGTGTTTTGTTTGTTCCCTCCATGTGTCTGTTTCCCTAGTCCTTTGAAAGTTCTGTAATCAAATCCTACTGGCCTCCAGAGTAAAATTCCCTGGGGTTTCTCAGTCCCTTTGCCAGAGCCCCAGGTTGTGAAATCTGTTTTGGGTCCTAGAACTTAACACTTCGAGAATCTCTTTGCTATAGTTGTTCTACAGTTTGTGGGTCATCTGATCAGTGGCTCTTCGGTGGGTCTAATGATGACCTCCTCCAAGAAGGCTTATGTCTCACACTGTGTGATCCAGGTCTCCTGAAGTCAGAGCCCCTGCCCCCATGGTAGGCCACTGCTTACCTGTGCCTCCATAGGAGACACTCAAACACTCAGAAGCAGGTCTGGCTCAGTCTCTTTGGGGGTCTCTGAGTCCTCGTGGAACCAAGGTTTTGTTTGAGCCCTCCAGGCATCTCTGGCAGGTGTGAGGTTTGATTGTAAACATAATTTCTCGTCTCCTACCATCTTGCTGGGATGTCTCCTTTGCCCTTGGATGTGCGATATCTTTTTCAGTGGGATCCAACATTCTCCTGTCAATGGTTGTTTAGCAATGAGTTGCAATTTTGGAGTTCTCTCAGGAGAAAATGAGCACATTTCCTTCTACTCTGCTATCTTGCTTACTGTCAAGTTATAATTCCAAAATCACCTTGTCACTAGTATACATACTGTAACAGGCAGGAAAGCGGCAGGGCACAACTTTTGAAAGAATGATATGGCCCAAGGACACAGCATAAAACCAATTAGAATCAAATGGGACCAAGATGGCAGACAAGGCTAGACTTTGATCCTCAATCAGCAAGTGAAATGACATACCCAGAGGTGCCACGACAGTTCCAAGGCATTGTTAAAGGACCAAGAAATGGGCAGTGGCCCAAATCCTGGAAATCTCTGCCCCTTCTCAAAAATAGTTGAAATAATCCTCCCACTCGTTAGTATATTAAATTACCCAGCCTATAATAATTAACCATGCCTAATTTCAGGGTCACATTTGCCATCTGTGATGACCCACACTCTGTCTGTGGAGTGTGCTTCTCTCTGTATCTGAATAAATCCAATTCTTACCCACCACTTTGTCTCTCACTGAAATCTTTCTGTGATGAGACATCAAAAACCCGAGCTTCATTAGATCCTGAAACCAGGTACCATGGGTTTTGGCTGGGTTCGAGTCCCAGCCACGTAGGTTCAAGTCCCAAGCAAGGTTTTGGCTGAATTCGAGTCCCACTCATGTGGGTTCAAGTCCCAAGCAGGGTTTTGGCTGGGCTTGAGTCCCAGCCACGTGAGTTCAAGTCCTAAGCAATAGACAGTGTGCTCGCCAGGCACCTGGTCTCCTGGGCTGCTGGGACATGGGAAGGGCACAAAATGCAGGCCCAAATGACTCTGGGCCTTTGTGGAGTACCAGAGAACCCGAACCTGAGCAGCTTAGACCTGGGAAGTGCACGAAATCCAAGGCCTGCTTTGAACAGTAGCCCTGCAGAGCAACCTGGAGCCTGAGCAGTGTAGATGGGAAAGCACACGTGCCATGAGCTGGGGCAAACCCAGTGTGGTCCATACACTGCAAGCATGCCCCACACAAGCCAGGAATATTTGTTTGCAGTGTTCCTCTATTAACACAGCACAACTGAAGATGTAGACTAAATAAGTGACCACCTTCACCCCATTATGTCAGGGCAGAAATTAGACACTGAAGAGACTTGCAAAGAGAAGAAGCCAAAATAAACAAAGAAGAGGGAACCACTTTGAAAGTGACACGTGCAGCAGTAAAACCATGTAGTTAACATCGACTACATTGGAAGGTGCCTACAGAACTTGAGAAGTATAAGCTGGATCAAGGAACTATCTGAAACTGAACTGACCCACACTGCCCTCAACAGTTTCAGAGAAATTCCTGGATATATTTTACTATTATCATTTTTTAATTTAATTAAAAAAATTTTAAGTTCTTTATTATTCCTTTAATTTTCATTTTTATAACCTACTATTACCTTGCAAAAAAAGACCCTATTTTAAAATTTTATTTATATATATTTCATTTCTATATTTTTTATAATTTTGTGATTTTGTTTCATTTTTTTATTTTTTAAAAATTTATTTATTTTAATTAGAGGCTAATTACTTTACAATATTGTATTGGTGCAGGTCAGGAAGCAACAGTTAGAACTGGACATGGAACTACAGACTGGTTCCAAATAGGAAAAGGAGTTTGTCAAGGCTGTATATTTTCACCCTGTTTATTTAACTTATATGCAGAGTACATCATGAGAAGCGCTGGACTGGAAGAAACACAAGCTGGAATCAAAATTGCTGGGAGAAATATCAACAACATCAGATATGCAGATGACACCACCCTTATGGCAGAAAGTGAAGAAGAAATAAAAAGCCTCTTGATGAAAGTGAAAGTGGAGAGTGAAAAAGTTGGCTTAAAGCTCAACATTCAGAAAACGAAGATCATGGCTTCTGGTCCCATCACTTCACGGGAAATAGATGGGGAAACAGTGGAAACAGTGGCTGACTTTATTTTTCTGAGCTCCAAAATCACTGCAGATGGTGACTGCAGCCATGAAATTAAAAGACGCTCACTCATTGGAAGGAAAGTTATGACCAACCTAGATAGCATATTTAAAAGCAGATATATTACTTTGCTAACAAAGGTACGTCTAGTCAAGGCTATGGTTTTTCCAGTGATCATGTATGGATGTGAGAGTTGGACTGTGAAGAAGGCTGAGGGCCAAAGAATTGATGCTTTTGAACTGTGGTGTTGGAGAAGACTCTTGAGAGTCCCTTGGACTGCAAGGAGATCCAACCAGTCCATTCTGAAGGAGATCAGCCTTGGGATTTCTTTGGAAGGACTGATGCTAAAGCTGAAACTCCAGTACTTTGGCCACCTCATGCGAAGAGTTGACTCATTGGAAAAGACTCTGATGCTGGGAGGGATTGGGGGCAAGAGGAGAAGGGGACGACAGAGGATGAGATGGCTGGATGGCATCACTGCCTCGATGGACGTGAGTCTGAGTGAACTCCGGGAGTTGGTGATGGAGAGGGAGGCCTGGCATGCTCCGATTCATGGAGTCGCAAAGAGTCGGACATGACTGAGTGACTGATCTGATCTGATCTGATTGGTTTTGCCATACATCAACATGAATCTGCCACAGGTGTACACGTGTTCCCAATCCTGAACCCCGCTCCCACCTCCCTCCCCATACCATCCCTCTGGGTCATGTTTCATATTTTTAATATTGTATTTTTGAAAGCCTAACTATTACTCTAGATTTTTAATGTTTGCTTTTTGGTATTTGTTATCAATTTTGTAACTTTAAAAATCTAATCTTCAGTACCCATTTTTACTTAGGAGTGTGATTATTGGCTTGATTGGTCTCTCCCCTTTTGATTCTCCTCTTTCTCCCCCAGGTCACCTCTATCTCCTCCCTCCCCCTTCTCTTCTCTTCTCTACTTAACTCTGTGAATCTCTTTGGGTGTTCTGGGCTGTGGAGAATGCTTAGGGAACTGATTACTGGATAGATTGGTTTCTCTCCTTTTGACTCCCTCTCTTCTCCTCCTGGTCACCTCCGTCCCCTTCCTCCCTCTTCTCTTCTCTATGTAACTCTGTGAATCTCTCTGAGTGTTCCAGACTGTGGAGAGCAAATAGGAAATTGGTTACTGGCTAGATTGCTCTCTCCCATTTTGATTCCCCCTCTTCTCCTCCTGGTCACCTCTATCTCCCTCCTCCCTCTTCTCTTCTCCATGTAATTCTGTAAACCCCGTTGGGTGTCCCTCACTGTGGAGAATCTTCTAACCATTAACCTAGATATTTTATCATCAGTGCTGTATGGATGAAGAAGTCTTGAGGCTACTGTAAGAATAAGACTGAAAGCCAGAGGCAGGAGGCTTAAATCCAAAACTTGAGAACACCAGAAAATTCCTGACTCCAGGGAACATTAATCGATAAGAGCTCATCCAAAAGCCTCCATACCTACACTGAAACCAAGCTCCACCCAAGAGCCAACAAGTCTCAGAGCAAGACATACATGCTAATTCTCTAGCAATGCAGGAACATAGCCCTGAGCATTAAAATACAGGTGGCCAAAAGTCATACCAAACCCACAGAAACCTCAAAACTCACTACTGGACACTTCATTGCACTCCAGAGAGAAGAGACCCAGCTCCACCCACCAGAACACCAAGGCAAGCTTCCTTTACCAGGAAACTTTGACAAGCCAATTGCCCAACCCCACCCATAGGGAGGAACCTCCACAGTAAAGAGGAACCACAAATTTACAGCATACAGAAAGGCCACCCCAAACACAGCAATCTAAATAAAATGAAAAGCCAGAGAAATATTCAGCAGGCAAAGGAATATGATAAATGCCCACCAAACGAAACAGAAGTGGAAGAGATAAGGAGTCTACCTGAAAGAGAATTCAGAATAATAATAGTAAAGATGATCCAAAATCTTGAAAACAAAATGGAGTTACAGATAAATAGACTGGAGACAAGGATGAGAAGATGCAAGAAATGTTTAACAAGGTCCTAGAAGAAATAAAAAAGAGTCAATCTATAAAGAATAATGGAACAACTGACATCAAAAGTGCTCTGGAGGGAACCAATAGTAGAATAAATGTGGCAGAAGATAAGGTAAGTGATGTGGAAAATAGAATGATGGAAATATATAAAGCAGAGAAGGAAAAAGAAAAAAGAATTAAAAGAAATGAGGACAACTTCAGAGACCTCTGGGACTTTGTTAAATGCTCCAACATTCGAATCATAGGACTCCCAGAAGAAGAAGACAAAAAGAAAGGAGATGAGAAAATACTTGAGGAGATAATAGTTGAAAACTTCCCTAAAATGGGAAAGGAAATAACCATCCAAGTCCAAGAAACCCAGAGAGTCCCAAACAGGATAAACACAAGGCAAAACACCCCAAGACACATATTAATCAAATTAACGAAGATCAAACACAAAGAACAAATATTAAAAGCTGCAAGGAAAAAACAACAAATAACACACAAGGGGATTTCCAGAAGGATAACAGCTGATCTTTCAGTAGAAACTCTTCAGGTCAGAAGGGAATGGCAGGACATACTTAGAGTGATGAAAGAAAAAAAACCTACAACCCAGATTACTATACCCAGCAAGGGTCTCATTCAAATATGAAGGAGAAATGAAAAGCTTTACAGACAAGCAAAAACTGAGAGAATTCAGCACCACAAAACCAGCTCTTTAACAAATACTAAAGATTCTTCTCTAGGCGGGAAACACAGAAAAGGTTTATAAACTCTAAACCAAAACAACAAAGTAAATGGCAACAAGATCATACTTATCAATAATTAACTTAAATATAAATGGGTTGAATGCCCCGCACAAAAGACAAAGTCTGGCTGAATGGATACAAACACAAGACCCCTATGTATGGTGTCAAAAGAGACCCACCTCAAACCAAAGGACACATACAGACTGAAAGTGAAGGGCTGGAAAAAAATATTTCATCCAAATGGAGACCAAAAGGAAGCAGGAGTAACAATACTTATATCAGATAAAATAGACTTTGAAATAAAGGCCATGAAAAGAGACAAAGAAGGACACTACATAATGATCAAGGATCAATCCAAGAAGAAGATATAACAATTATGAATATATATGCACACAACATAGGAGCACTGCAATATGTGAGGCAAAGGCTAACAAGTACGAAAGGAGAAATTAACAATAACACAATAATAGTGGGAGACTTTAATACCCCATTCACACCTATGGATAGATCAACTAAACAGAAAATTAGCTAGGAAACACAAACTTTAAATGATGCAATGGACCAGTTAGACTTAATTTATATCTATAGGACATTTCACCCAAAAACAGTGTATTTCACCTTTCTCTCAAGTGCACATGGTACCTTCTCCAGGATAAGTCACATCCTGGGCCATAAATCTAGCCTTGGTAAAAAGAAAAAAAAAAATTGAAATCATTCCAAGCATCTTTTCTGATCAAAATGCAGTAAGATTAAATGTCAACTACAGGAAGGAAAATATTAACAATACAAATATATGTAGGCTAAACAACACACTTCTGAATAACCAAGTAATCACAGAAGAAATCAAAAAAGAAATCAAAATATGCATAGAAACTAATGAAAATAAAGACACAACAACCCAAACCCTATGGGATTCAGTAAAAGCAGTGCAAGGGGAAGGTTAATAGTAAATGAACTTTCTCAAGAAACAAGAGAAAAATCAAATAAGTAACAAACTTTACACCTAAACCAACAAGAAAAAGAAGAAATGTAGAACCCCAAGATTAATAGAAGGAAAGAAATCATAAAAACTAGGGCAGAAATGTATGAAAAAGAAACAAAGGAGACTATAACAAAAATCAACAAAACTAAAATCTGGTTATTTGAGAAGATAAATACAATAGACAAACCACTAGCCAGACACATCAAGAAAAAAAGGGAGAAGAGTCACATAAACAAAATTAGAAATGAAAATGGAGAAATCACAACAGACAACACAGAAATACAAAGGATCATAAGAGACTACTATCAACAACTTATGACAATAAAATGGATGACTTGGAAGAAATGGATGAAATCTTAGAAAACTGTAACCTTCCAAAACTGAACCAGGAAGAAATAGAAAATCTTCACAAAGCCATCACAAGCACAGAAAACAAAAGTGCAATCAAAATTCTTCTAAAAAACAAAAACCAGGGACCAGATGGCTTCAAAAGTTAATTCTACCAAAAATTTAAAGAAGAGCTAGCACCTATCCTACTTGAACTCTTGCAGAAAATTACAGAGAAGGGTAAACTTCCAAGCTCATTCTATGAGGCCACCATCACACTCATACCAAAACCAATCAAAGATGCCACAAAAAAAGAAAACTACAGGCCAATATCAGTGATGAACATAGATGCAAAAATCATTAACAAAATTCTAGCAAACAGAATCCAAAAACATATTTAAAAGATCATATATCATGACCAAGTGTGCTTAATCCCAGGGCTGCAAGGATTCTTCAATATTCACAAATCAATCAATGTGATACACTGCATTAACAAATTTAAACACTAAAAACCATATGATTATCTCAATAAATGAAGAGAAAGCCTTTGACAAAATTCAATATCCATTTATGATAAAAAAAAAAAACCTCCATAAAGCAGGCATAGAATGAACATACCTCAACAGAGTAAAAGCTATATATGATAAATCCACAGCAAACATTACCTTCAATGATGAAAAATTGAAAGCATTTCCCTTAAAGTCAGGAACAAGACAAAGGTGCCCACTCTCACCACTACTATTCAACATAGTTTTGAAAGTTTTAGCCACAGCAATCAGAGAAGAAAAAGAAACAAAAGGAATCCAGATTGGAAAAGAAGTAAAACTCACACTGTTTGCACATGACATGATCCTCTACATAGAAAACCCTAAAGAAACCCCCAGAAAATTACTAGAGCTAATCAATGAAAATAGTAAAATTGCAGGATATAAAAGTAACGCACCAAAGTTCCTTGCATTCCTATACATTAACAATGAGAAAAGAGAAAGAGAAATTAAGGAAACAATTCCATTCACCATTGCAATGAAAAGAATAAAATAGGAATAAATATACCTAAAGAAACAAAAGACCTATGTATAAGGAAACTATAAAGCACTGATGAAAGAAATCAAAGATGACACAAATAGATGGGGAAATATACCATGTTCATGGGTTGGAAGAATCAATATAGTGAAAATGATTATGCTACCCAAAGCATTCTGTAGATTGAATGCAATGCCTATCAAGCTACCAATGGTATTTTTCAGAAAACTAGAACAAATAATTTCACAATTTGTATGGAAATTAAAAAAAAAAACCTTGAATAGACAAAGCAATCTTGAGAAAGAAGAATGGAACTGGAAGAATCAACCTGCCTGACATCAGACTATATTACAAACCTACAGTCCTCAAGACAGTAAGGTACTGGCACAAAAACAGAAATATAAATCAATGGAACAAAATAGAAAGCCCAGAGATAAATCCACGCACCTATGGACACCTTATCTTTGACAAAGGAGGCAAAAACATACAATGGAGAAAAGACAATCTCTTTAACAAAGTGGTGCTGGGAAAACTGGTCAACCACTTGTAAAAGAATGAAATTAGAACACTTTCTAGCATCATAAACAAAAACAAACTCAAAATGGATTAAAGATCTAAATGTAAGAGTAAAAACTATAAAACTCCTAGAAGAAAACAGGCAAAACACTCTCTGACATAAATCACAGCAGGATCATCTATCAACCACCTCCCAGAGTCATGGAAATAAAAGCAAAAGTAAAAAAAAAAGGGGGATCTAATTAAACTTAAAAGCTTTTGCACAATGAAGGAACCTATAAGCAAGGTGAAAAGGCACCCTTCAGAATGGGAGAAAACAATAGCAAACAAAGCAACTGACAAAGAATGAATCTCAAATATATACAAGCATGTAATGCAGCTCAATTCCAGAAAAATAAATGATCCAATCAAAAAATGGGCCAAATAACTAAACAGACATTTCTCCAAAGAAAACATACAGATGGCTAACAAACACATGAAAAGATGCTCAACATCACTCATTATCAGAGAAATGCAAATCAAAACCACAATGTGGTACCATCTCATGCTGGTCAGAATGGCTGCTCTCAAAAAGTCTACAAACCATAAATGCTGGAGAGGGTGCAGAGAAAAGGGAACCCTCTTACACTGTTGATGGGAATGCAAACTAGTACAGCCACTATGGAGAACAGTGTGGAGATTCCTTAGAAAACTGGAAATAGAACCTACATACAACCCAGCAATACCACTGCTGGGTATACACACTGAGATAACCAGAAGTTAAAGAGACACATGTACCTCAATGTTCATTATAGCTGCTGCTGCTAAGTCGCTTCAGTTGTGTCTGACTCTGTGCAACCCCATAGACAGCAGCCCACCAGGTTCCCCTGTCCCTGGGATTCTCCAGGCAAGAACACTGGAGTGGGTTGCCATTTCCTTCTCCAATGCATGAAAGTGAAAACTGAAAGGGAAGTCACTCAGTCGTGTCTGACTCTTGGCGACTCCATGGACTGCAGCCCACCAGGCTCCTCCATCCATGGGATTTTCCAGGCAAGAGTACTGGAGTGGGGTGCCATCGCCTTCTCCATTCATCACAGCACTGTTTACAATAGCTAGGACATGAAAGCAACCTAGATGTCCATCAGCAGACGAATGGATAAGAAAGCTGTGGTACGTATACACAATGAAATATTACTCAGCTATTAAAAAGAATGTATTTGAATCAGTTGTAATGAGGTGGATGAAACTGGAGCCTATTATACAGAGTGAAGTAAGTCAGAAAGAAAAATACCAATACAGTATATTAATGCATATACATGGAATTTAGAAAGATGCTAACGATGACCCTATATGTGAGACAGACACAGATGTAAAAACAGACTTTTGGACTCTGTGGGAGAAGGCGAGGGTGGGATGATTTGAGAGAATTGCACTGAAACAAGTATGTTACAATATGTGAAATAGATCACCTGTCCAGGTTCAATGCATTGGACAGGGTGCCAAGGGCCTGTGCACTGGGATGATCCTGAGGGATGGAATGGGGAGGGAGGTGGGAGGCAGTTTCAGATTGGGAAACACATGTACACCCATGGCTGATTGATGTCAATGTATGGCAAAAAACTCTACAATAATGGAAAATAATTAGCCTCCAATTAAAATAAATAAATTATTTTTAAAAAAAGTATTCACCATAGAACTTCTGATCAGAGCCTCTGGGACCTGAGATATGCTTATTTTGTAAGCTTTCCAACAAAGTCTAATGCCTACTATAGGGTGAAATCCAGTGACTTAAGATGTAATCTTCAGTTCCACACCAGACTTGCTCAAATCCAGAAATATCTTTTCAGCCTGCATCCCATGGACTTTGAAAACATTCTTGAGAATAAAGAGTATGTCTTAGTGGAGAGGTATGAATTCAGTACTCTGAACTTCTTTAAACAAATGTAAATACTAATTAATTTTTATTGGCTTTTCTTTGAATAGAGCATTCTTTTTGAAAAAATATGCTGCTGCTACTGCTAAGTCGCTTCAGTTGTGTCCGACTCTGTGCGAACCCATAGATGGAAGCCCACCAGGCTCCCCTGTCTCTGGGATTCTCCAGGCAAGAATACTGGAGTGGGTTGCCATTTCCTGCTCCAAAGCATGAAAGTGAAAAGTGAAAGTGAAGTCGCTCAGTTGTGTCTGACTCTTCACGATCCCATGGACTGCAGCCTACCAGGCTCCTCTGTCCATGGGATTTTCCAGGCAAGAGTACTAGAGTGGGTTGCTATTGCCTTCTCCGGAAGAAATATGAGGCTGAGTTTTAATCACTTTTTTGTTTTTAAAGACTGTCCCTTACTCAAACATGTGCATATGTTATAATTTTGCTTCTGTAGATGTAATCTAACATGTGGTTCTAAACAATATGAGAATATAAAGTGATTGTTTTATCCATGGGAAACATGTATGGGTTGGGAGGTTTTGGATGATTTTTTTTTCTTTTGTTCCTTTTATTTTTACATTTCCATGTATAGTTTGAGTTTCTTATAGTGAATTTGTATGTCCTTTTCTCTAAGCAATTTATAGACTTTTGAGTCTCTAGACTTAAAAACTATGGTCTAAAGATTCATATATCAGCTGTGAGATTGGGAATCAACTCTTCCATGAGTATTTGGGAATTTTTCAGTTCAGTTGTGTTTGATTTAAGTTTCATTAACTTAAGAAGAAAATAAATGTATCAAGAGGGAAAAGCTAAGGACTAGTTCTTCAGATAATTCTCATTAATCACAGAGCATTTTTTTTTCAAAATGATTTTCAAAGAAATATCTCAAAGGTAAAAGTTTCATTTTACTCTTTACTGTAAACTTCAGGGTGGTGATAACTTAAAATATATTACATAGAAAATAGAATATACACAATATTCATGATTTCATGGCAATTGAACCCAATTTGATTTTGTAATAAGAACTTTAAAACAGCAACAAAATTCATTACTCTTGAGAACCAATAGAATAAGCTTTGAAATTCTGTTTTATAAGGTCATTTAAAAAATTTTTCTGTATTTCTTCAAATATAACAAATTGAAGTGATCTTATATTCACATAGTATTATTTTTAAGTAGTTTAAAATATTAAACAGACGTTCTACCTAATTAAATTCCATATTTTTTTCTGAAAAGTAGGGGGTAGATAGTACTTCCTGTCTTTTATATGTATGGAACTCGCCCAGGAAGTATACATATAGTCATACAGTCATACAGCAATTTAGTAACAGAGTTGAATAATAAAACCCAGAATTTAAGTGTCGTTTATTAAGTGCCATAATACAGAGTTATTTTCTCTGTGTGCATTGATTTTACCCACTCCCTGTAGCTTTAAAGAGCTATTTTTGCAAAAATTAAAAAAAAAAACACACACAACTATACTTAGGGATCAAACTAGGAGACAAAATTTGGTTGGGTTTTAATCAATGGTCTCTACTTTCAATCAAGTACTTAGAGAAAATCTTTGATGTTTGGATTGTTGTTGTTGTGCTGTTTAGTCACTAGGTCGTGTCCAACTCTTCTGACCCCATGCACTGCAGTACACCATGCTTGCCTGTCCTTCTCTTTCTACTAGAGTTTGCTCAAACTCATTTCCATTGAGTGAGTGATGCCATCCAATCATCTCATCCTCTGTTACCCTCTCCTTCTCAAGCCTTCAGTCTTTCCCAGCATCAGGGTCTTTTCCAATAGGTTGGCTCTTTGCATTAGGTGGCCAAAGTATTGGAGCTTCAGCGTCAGTGTCAGTCCTTCCAATGAACATTTAGGGTTGATTTCCTTTAGGATTAATTGTTTTGATCTCCTTGCTGTCCAAGGAGCTCTCAAGAGTCTTCTCCGGCACCACAATTTGAAGGCATCAATTCCTCAGCACTCAGTCTTCTTTATGTTCCAACTTTCACATTCATACATGGCTACTGGAAAAGCTATAGCTTTGACTATGCAGACCTTTGTCGGAAAAGCGTTGTCTTTGCTTTTTAATATGCTGTCTAGATTTGTCATGGCTTTCCTTCCAATGAGCAAGACTCTTTTAATTTCATGGTTGCAGCCATCGTCCACAGTAATTTTGGAGCCCAAGAAAATAAAATACGTCACTGTTTCTGTTTTTTCCTCATCTATTTGCCACGAAGTGATAGGACCATGTGCCATGATCTTAGTTTTTTGAATGTTGAGTTTTAAGCCAGTTTATTTACTCCTCTTTCACCTTCATCAAGAGGCTCTTTAGTTCTTCTTCACTTTCTTCCATAAGTCAGGTGGTTTAACATTTATATATCTAAGGTTGTTGATATTCCTCCTGGGAATCTTGATTCCAGCTTATGATTTATCCAGCCCAACATTTCATATGATGTACTCTGCATATAAGTTAAATAAGCAGGGTGACAATATACAGCCTTGTCATACTCCTGTCCCAGTTTTGAATCAGTCAGTTGTTACATGTTTGTTCTAACTATTGCTTCTTGATCCACATACAGGTTTCTCAGAAGACAGGTGAGGTGGTCTGGTATTCTTATCTCTTTAAGAATTTTACACAGTTTGTTAAGATCTACAGAGTCAGTGTCAAATCCTAAACCAACATGCTTGATAATCAAACCCAAAGACATTATTGATAATATATCCAACTGGCCAACTCACAATTTTACTCTTCTCATCAACTCTCACTATCCCACTTGCCAAAATACTACAATAAGATTAGATTTTTATAGGTGATTTAGCAGCTCCACAAATCCCTTATAGTTCCCAAGAAAGAAAACACGAATCTGGATCTTTGATTTAAAAGTACTGTCACTTTGCCCTCAACTTTCCTAGTTGCAATTTTTCCTCATAAAAATTTACATGCATTGGCTAAGTAACTGCACCTCAAATTCATTTCTGAATCCCAACTTTCTTTTCCAGCTTTCCATTTTCATTGAATCATAGAAACTTGAAACAAGAAAATATTTTAGAGCAGAATTAGCCTGAATCTTGTATTTTTTGTCTGATGACATGGAAGCAAAGTGACATTTAATGACTGGTCCAAAGTTGCATATGTATTTTTCCTGTGTACATAAAATCACATTTTTGTTATTTATTTTAATAAGAACTAATATTATATAACTTTGTGCATCTTGTTATTCACATATATATATAATAACTTTCCTTATCTTACATATTACAGCTTCAACTCTTTCTTTTTTAAAAAATATTTTGACATAATTGTGAACTCACATGCAGTTATAAGAAATAACAGAGATATTCTTTGTATTTTTTGTCCAGTTTGCTCCATTGGTAACATCTAGCATTATTAGAGTGCAAAATCACAACAGGAAACTGATATTGATAAAATGTGTCAAATCTATTCAGATTTCACTAGTTACATGTGGACTTCTGTCTGCGTGTATTTAGTACTATGCAGTTTTATCACATGAATAGACTATTGTGGCAGCTACCACAGTCAATATGAAAGAGAATTCCACCAAAAAAGATACCTCATTTTTAACTACAACCACCTCTCTCCCACCTGACAATGCAGAAGATGCAAGAGACACAGGTTTGAACCCTGGGTTGGGAAGATCCCCTGGAGAAGGAGATGGCAATCAACTCTAGTATTCTTGCCTGAGAAATCCCATGAACAGAGGATCCGGGTAGACTACAGTCCATGGAGTCAAAAGAGTCGGACAGGACTGAGCACACATACACACACACACACACCTCCTTTCCACTCCAGATCCCTATTTCTTGGAAGTCAATAAACAATAATTTGTTGTTTCAAGAATGCTATGTAAATATAATAATACAGTATGTAACTTTTTATGATTGGCTTTTTAAAAATTCAGCATAATTCTTTTCATTACAAACATAAAATTTGATTTGTATCATATCAATAACATATTCCTTTTAATTGCTGATTGGTATTTCATGGTTTGACTGTATTACTGTTTTTTTAGTCACTCACCATGGAAGACATGTGGTTTCTTTCTAGACTTTATGAATTATGAATAAAGCATTTATAATCATTTACATACATGTGGTTGTATAAACATGTCGTTATTTTTAAAGATACATGGTCAAGAGTATTATTGCTGAGTTACATAGTATTTCCATGTTTATTTTTGTAAGAAACTGCCAAATATTTTCCAGAGAGAATACATCTTTTTACATTCTACTCATTAATGTAAAAAATAACTAGTTTCTCTGCAACCTGCCCAACATTTTGTATAGTCATTATTTTTAGAATTTTGTCTACTCTGATAGATGTGTAATGATATTTTATTATGATCATTATTGATATTTTCCTAATGGTGAATGGTTTCTTGTGCTTATTTGCTGACTGTATATCCTTTATGGAAATGTTTGTTCATGTCTTTTACCATTTTCTGATGGATTATGGGCTATTTTATTGTTAAAGAAAAAAATTACTTTATATTTTTGAGATACAAGACTTGTTAATTGTTTAATTTGTAAATATTTTCTTCCTTTCTGTAACTTGTATATTCATCCTTTTAGTAGAGTGTTTCATACAACATATTTTTTTTTTAAATTTAATGAGGTCAAATTTACCAATTGTTCCTATGAAGAATCCTACTTTTGGTGTCAATATCATATATGAAACGAAAAAAACAAAAAAAAAGAAATATATGTTTGTACATTTTTTGTGTATATGTAAGTACAATAGAGGGAAAAGAGAAAATAAATTGATAAATTGGTGAAAAAAATAAATTTAACGTAATCTCAATGACAAAAAAAAAAAGAATTCTTCTGCTTGTACTAGGTGCCAAAGTTTTTTGTTTGTTTGTGTTTGTAAACATTTTATAGCTTTCCAGTTTACATTTTAGTCAGTTTTTCATTTCAAGCTAATTTTTGTATAAGATAAGAAGTTTCTGGTTAGGTCCTGTGCATTTATGTATGTTTGTGTGTGTGTGCATGCATGCTTCAGGATGTTCAATTCCCCCAGGAGTATTTTTTGAATGGCTATCCTTTCTCCATTGAATTGCTTTTGAATATGTGTTGAAAGTCAGATGGATGTAAATGTGTGAGCCAGTTTCTGAGTTCTCCCTGTGTTTCATTGATCTATGTGTCTATTGGTCTGAAAGCACCACACTTCCTTGATTAATGCAGCTATTCAACTTCAAGATGGAAAGATTCTTTCTATTAATACTATATAGTTCTATTTCAAAATTTTAGATTTTCTTGATACTGTGCATGTCCATATAAATCTTAGAAGAATTCTGTATATTTCTATGAAAAACTTTGCTCATTTTTTATAGAAATTGCATTACATTTATAGATTTGGAGAGTGTTGACATCTTTATTAAGCTGAGTCTTCTAATTTGTAAATGTAGCATATCCTTCCATTTCCTTAGGTGACTTTTTAATTTCTTTCATTAACATTTTTAATTTTCAGTATACAGATTTTGTATATGCATTGAAAGATATATATATATATAGATAGATAGATAGATAGATAGATAGATATCTTGATTCTATCTTTTGATCTTTCCAGTCTTATATTGATTTTTATTCAATTGAGATTTTTATTCTTGTTATTTCGTTTTTCAATTCTAAAATTTCCATTTAGTTCCTTTTTTTAAATTTTATTTTATTTTTAAACTTTACAAAATTGTATTAGTTTTGCCAAATATCAAAATGAATCTGCCACAGGTATACATGTGTTCCCCATCCTGAACCCTCCACCCTCCTCCCTCCCCAAACCATCCCTCTGGGTCATCCCAGTGCACTCGCCCCAAGCATCCAGTATTGTGCATTGAACCTGGACTGGCAACTCGTTTCACCTTGTATTTCTTTGCTTATATTTTCAATTTTTTACATCTGTTTCAAGATAATTCAAAATTATATTAAAAGCATTTTAATGCTTTAAAATCTATTTCAGATAATTTCAACATTTAACTTATCTTGGTTTCAGCATTATTAGGTGTATTGTCTCATTCAAGTTGTGATTTTGTTGTTTATGATTTTCTTTGCATCCTTATCATTTTTCCTATTATACTATGAGACACCCTTCTATTTGACTTTTCTTTATCAGATTATTCCCCTGTTATGTAGCTAAAGGGTTGGATGTATGTGCATGTTTAGTTTCTTTCTTCTCTTGGGACTACCTTTGCAAAAGTGGAGCAGTGATTCAAACTGTTTCATTGCACATGGGTTGGATGGATAAAAGTTTAGCTCCCTTCTTAGATCTCCAATGCCTTAATGATGAAAGTTGTGTAATGACTCATGCCATCTCATTGCCTCCAAGTCGGGGTAGAGGTTTATCTGACCACTGAGCTTCACTAACACCAAAGATGTAGGGAGAGTTGAGTACCATTTATTCCCATCTTATTCTCCTGGTTCAGTTTCACTGAATAGTGGTTATGTATGACAGCTCAACTCCTCACTAGGTTTCACTGATACAATGAGTTTGGGTAACTTGAGTTCTGACTAGGCCTGCCTTACCCTACATTGTTTAGTCTCATTGCTGCTGAGTTGATATGGGGGGATGGTTAGGAGAGGTTATAGCATAGATGTCATTAGCACTACCCTATACCACTAGATGACTCTGGAGTAACAGCTTATCACTGACACTACTCTGGGGAAGAAAATCATAGCATAGTACTGCTTGGTTCTGGTGAGTGGAGGGTGGAAGATAAGCTATGTGCTTGATATCATATCACTTAATACTACTCTGACAGGGAAGTACTGCCTGGGGAAAATCTGCCTGCTTCTGCCAGGTAGGGTATGGAAGATCAACTCTCTACTTGGACCTGTCAAAACTACACAATCAGAAGAACTGGAACATCATCTTCTCCCACGCAATAGTGGATAGAATGCCAAGTCCCTCCCTGCATTTGAGGCTGTTGATTTTGCTTCCCACCACATATCCAATTCCTTACCCCGGCACACTCTGTGCTCCAACCACAAGCTGCTGCTGCTGCTAAGTCGCTTCAGTCATGTCTGACTCTGTGTGACCCCATAGACAGCAGCCCACCAGGCTCCCCTGTCCCTGGGATTCTCCAGGCAAGAACACTGGAGTGGGTTGCCATTTCCTTCTCCAATGCATGAAAGTGAAAAGTGAAAGTGAAGTCGCTCAGTCGTGTCCGACTCTTTGCGACCCCATGGACTGCAGCCTACCAGGCTCCTCGGTCCATGGGATTTTCCAGGTAAGAGTACTGGAGTTGGTTACCAATATTTTTCATGTCTTATGCCCAGGCATATCTCTGTGTCTTTAGCTCTTTTCTGCTTAGGCTGAATAGATCTCACTATTCTATCACCTACTGAATGTCTTCCTTTTGTTGTCTTACCACTTCAAGTTGTCTTCCAATCTCCCCAGCAGTAAGAAATCACTACCCCCTTTTAGTCCCCAGGGCTTACCTTGTATCTTTCATAGCATGTATTATAATCTGCCTTGTACAATGGAATTAATATTTATGCTTATATATATATATATATAAACCTTCCAGTTATAAATGATCACTGTATCTCCCAAATTTATTCTCAGTGTTTTCAATTGTATTTATTTATTCTACGAGCTTCTGTGATAGCTCAGTTGGTAAAGAATCCACCTGCAATGCAGGAGACCTGGGTTCGATCCCTGGGTTGGGAAGATCCCCTGAAGGGAAATGCTACCCACTCCAGTATTCTGGCCTGGAGAATTCCATGGGCTGTATAGTCCATAAGATCACAAAAAGTCAGATATGACTGAGTGACTTTCAGTTTCACTTATTCTATTCTTGGCTGTATTGAGTCTTCATTGCTGTGCAGGGGCTTTCTCTAGTTGTGGCAAGTGAGGGCTACTCTCTCTTGCAGCGTGTGGGCTTCTCTTTGTGGTGGCTTCTCTTGTAGTGGTGCACAGGTTGTAGATACTCAACTTTCAGTAGCTGCAGCACTAACGCTCAGTTGCTCCACATTCATGGGTTTACTTCATGGATTTAGTTGCTCTGCAGCATGTGGGATCTCCCCAGATCAGGGATCAAGCCCATGTCCCTACATTGCCAGGTAGATTCTTAACTACTGGACCACCAGGGAAGTTCCTCAACAGTTTATTTTATTTATCCAAAGTTTTAGCTTCCAGAACCTTGAAGCATTTGAAAGATTGCTTTTAAACCAACTATAAGGAACAAAACCCCACAACAGTGTCTCTTTGATTCACACTTTGCCCTTGACGAAGAAAGCTTGAATGTGAAATAGAGCAAAGGTTCAGATGTGGAGCATGAGCCCGGTGGTTTATAGACAGAACTGATAAGAAAAAAGGGGCTTGTTTTAGGGAATGACTAGTTAAGAGGCTATACAAGTACTTGGCATGACAGTTCAGATACCAAGAAATTTACTTGCATTTTTCTTATTTAATCCTCATAGCTACACCTTGAGGTAGATGTTATAGTTATCCCCATACAGGCATACCTTGTTCTAATGAGTTTCACTTTATTGTGCTCCACATTTATTGTATTTTTTACAAATTAAAGGTTTGTGGCAACCCCATTTCAAGCACCTATTGGCACGACTTTTCCAATAGCATTTGCTCACTTTATATCTTTGTGTTATGTTTTTGTAATTCTTGCAATATTTTTAACTTTTTCATTATTATGTCTGTTATGGTGTTCTGGGATCAGTGATATTTAATATTGCTATTGTAATTGTTTTGGGGCACCACAAACAGCATCCCTATAAGATGACAAACTTAATGGATAAATGTTGTGTGTTTTTGGATGGCTTCACCAACTGGCTGCTCCCTCCTGTCTCTTCCTTGTGATATGACAATATTGAATAAGCCAGTTAATAACCTACAATGGCCTCTAAATTTTCAAGTGAAAAGAAGAGACATGTCTCTCACTTTAAATCAAAAGCTGGAAATGCTTAAGCTTAGTGAGGAAGGCATGTCAAGAGGCAAGATGGACCAAAAGCTAGGCATTATTGGGCCAAACAGCTACATTGTGAATGGAAAGAAAAAAGTTCTTCAAGGAATTAAAAGTACTACTCCAGTGAACAAACAAATGATAAGAAATCAAAGCAGTCTTATTTCTGATACAGAGCAAGTTTTAATGTTTGGGATAAAAAATAAAACCAACCACAACATTAGCCTAATCTAGAGCAAGGCCCTAACTGTTCATTTTACGAAGACTGAGAGAGGTGAGGAAGCTGCAGAAGAAAAGTTTGAAGCTAGCAGAGGTTGGTTCATGAGGTTTAAGGAAAGAACCCATCTCCAAAACATCTAAGTGCAAGGTGAAACAGCAAGTGCTGATGCGGAAGCTGTAGCAAGTTTTACCAGGAAATCTAGCTAAGATAATCAGTGAAGGTAACTACACTAAATGACAGATTTTCAATGTAAACATAGCTGTCTTTTATTGAAAGAAGATGCCCTCTAGGACTTTCACAGCTAAGAAAGAGAAGTTAATGCCTGGCTTCAAAGATTTGAAGGAAAAGGTGACTCTCTTGTTAGGGGCTAATGCAGCTGGTGAATTTAAGTGGAAGACAATGTTCTTATACTGTTCAGCAGATTCTAGGGCCCTTAAGATTTATGTTTAATCTACTCTGCCTGTGCTCTATAAATGGCACAACAAAACCTGGATGATAGCACATCTTTCTACAACATGATTTATTGAACATTTTAAGCCCGCTCTGGAGACCTAACCTCAGAAGACAAAGATCTCTTTCAAAATATTACTGTTCATTGCCAGTCCAGGTTCGATGCATGAGACAGGGTGCTCAGGGCTGGTGCACTGGGATGACCCCCAGATGGGATGGGGAGGAAGGTGGGAGGGGGGTTCAGGATGTTTACACACATGTAAACCCATGGCTGATTCATGTGAATGTATGTCAAAAACCACTACAAAATTGTAAGTAATTAGCCTCCAATTAAAATAAATAAATTTTTTTTAAAAAGGTAAAACTATGGGAAAAAAATATTACTGTTTATTGACAGTCACCCAGAGCTCTGATGGAGATATACAATTAGATTGATGTTGTTTTCATGCCTGCAAACACAGCATTCATTCTGTGGTCCATTGGACCAAAGAGTAATGTTGACACTCAAGTCTTATTATCTAAGAAATATATTTTATAAGGCTGTAGCCTGCCATAGATAGTGATTCTTCTGATATCTGGGCAAGGCAGATTCCGGGCAAGGCAGAATCTGGAAAGGATTCACCATTCTAGGTGTAAAATAAGTACACTGGTAATTCATGGGAAGACATCAAAACACCAACTTTAACAGGAATTTGTAAGAAGTTTATTTCAATCATCTTGGATGATTTTGAGGAGTTCAAGATGTCAGTGAGGAAGTAACTGCAGATGTTGTAGAAATAGCAAGAGAACTAGAAGTGGAGCCTGAAGACGTGACTGAATTGGTGCATTCTCATAATAAAACTTAAGTGAATGAGGAGTTGGTTCTTATGAATGAACAAAGAAAGTTGTTTCTGGAGGTGGTGTCTACTCCTGGCTAAGATGCTGTGAAGATTATTGAAATGACAACAAAGCATTTAGAATATTGCATAAACTTAGTTGATAAAGGAGCAGCAGGTTTAAGAGGATTAACTCCAATTTTGAAACAAGTTCTATTGTGGGTAAAATGCTATCAAATAGCACTGCATGCCACTGGGAATTCATTTGTGAAAGGAGTCAATGGATATAGCAGTCTACACTGTTATCATATTTTAAGAAATTGCTTAGCCCCCCCAACCTTCAACCTTCAGCAGCCACCACCCTGATCAGTCAGCAGCCATCAAGATGGAGGCAAAATCCTCCACGAGCAAAAAAGATCGTGAACTTTAAAGGATTAGATGATGGTTAATATTTTCAATTAACATATATATCTTGGATTTTTAAACATCATGTTATTTATTTCACACTTAATATTCAATACTATAGCTAAACATAATGTTTACATGCATTGAGAAACAAAAAAAAATTGTGACTTCGTTTATTGAAATATTCATTTTATTGGAGTGGTCTGCAAATGAACCCACAATATCCCCATGGTATGCCCATGTTGCATTTTATGGTGTTCTCCCTATCATTTTCAGACTTACAGAAACATATTTATAGCATCAGTAATATGGGTGTTTTGAAGAGATAAAGCTATCCTAGGAGATTTTAAGTCACCAGAACTGCAATCTTCAGAAGCTTGTATAAGACTACTTGTTTCATTTTGGAGGACTTCTTTGGACTGGAGCAAAGCAGTTGAAACCACTTATTATTCATTTAACAAGTACTGTTTGAATACCTACTCTGAGTAAGGCACTTGAGATAAAAGATGAAAGTTCTTTCTTGAGTGGATTTGTAGTCTAATGGGCAGACACACAAAGTAAACATTATATCTTAATGTAGTGAGGCTCACTGAATCTATAATGCTAGGGAATGATTTAAACATCAGAATCATAGTTTTAGAGAAGAAGGGATATTAGGAATTATTTGTCTCCTTGGGTTACTCTGTAAGATTGTGAGCAAGAATTCTATGAAGGTATATAACCAAAGAGCTTGATTTAACTGTTTGTCCTGAATTTGTGTGCCTGGTAGATGATCTTCTCCCACCTGTCACCCACTCTTCTAAGCAAAAATAACTTGGCATATATTGGTTTGGGGAATTATTTAGGGGGGCACTATTTGTGGAACATAATGACATGATATTTACACATACTGACCTTCTGACTTTCAGTATGTAAGTTGTATATGTGTGTGTACACAACTATGGAATTCTAGAGAGCTTGAAAATACCTTTTAGTATATATAGTTTTCCTGCTTTCTCGAATTGCTTCCTTGGAATTACTTTCTTACAGTATTGGAAAGTTATCACAACTCCAAAGCCTTTTTGCTTGAGAAACATGGGGAAGTAAAAGATCCACACATATTCTGCCCAATCAGCTATTATTTCCCTGTCTTGGAAGGTAATAAAATGTGGAGGCAGCCTGAATTTCTGCTTTGCCTCTCTTTCCTGTTTTCCTACATTTCTAGAAGAATTATGGCCTTTTTAACCCATAATGATATGAGGCCTTCTCTTCTCACCAGTAAAGAGTAGAGGAATGAGAATGAGGAGTCTAGACTTCCCTGGTTTATATTGCCATCTTATAAATTATATACAGGAATAGACATGCAGACATTCTCATTTAATCCTGATAACAAAGCCTTGACTTGAAATAGGTGAAATTATAAATACTTTCTCTTCTAGTTTTCATATTTTCCATATGAACATGTAGTAATTTTATAATCAGAAAAACTGCAAATATGTACTACAAAAAACTTAATTTTTTTCTTTCTCTACAAAATTGGGGGTCACAATTTTGCCTCAACATCCTGCTTTTTCACACATTGTTCTTATATATAGATCTCCATGTCATTAAATATTATTTGAAAAAAATGGTTTATACTAGCTCAGTAAATACATATATGAGGATAAACTAGTTTTATTTATTTTCAGAATATTTAAGATAAATAACAGAAGATCTTTACAAAGGAACATTATGGAACAATTAAAAAAATGTTTCCAGAGTATTTAATAACTCTGGGAAAAGTTCATGATATGAATTTAAAAAGAAGCTGTAAAGATATGAAAGTTGCTCCCAATTTGTGAAATACAAGCATAGATTTATTGAGATATCAGAAGTGTTAACATTTTGGTGTATATCTAGATGGTAAGATTAAGGTTAGTGTCGGTTTTTATTTCACTGAATTTCAGAAAATCTCCACAGTGTCAGTACACTTATTTTGCATTCAGAAAACTATACATAAAAAAGCATTATCATGAGTGATCAAGTAGAAAATATAAAGGAGATTTTGGATCAAGATGGTGGACTGTACAACAGCATTTACTTATCCTAAAAAAAAAAAAAAATTGTATGGACAAACTCTGTGTGTATGTTGAATATTATTTTTAAAAAAAGCTTTGTGAGGAATTCCTGGAAGATAGAAAGCAGATGGAGAGGCTGTGGAGGAGGGTAGTGGGTGACAGACGGCCAGAGAGTAGGAGGAGGGGAGCCAGACAGTCTGGCTTGGGTTTGAGGGAAGCAGTCGGGGAGCGCGTGAGGAAATGAAGGAGAGCCTGAGACTATGTGGACGAAAGCAGTGTGCGCACTAACCCGCCCTGCTGCTGCTGTTGCTGCTGCTGGCTGAGCGGAAGGCGGAATGGCGGGGGCGGGGGCGGGGCCGAGGCTGAGGCTCTGGCGGGCTCGGAGGGGTCGGGTTCCCGAAGCGGCAAAAACCCTGGCGCCAGAGTTAGGCCGAGCAGAGAAACATTGCTAAACCGAGGCCGCGCGGACTTCTCAAAGAACCGCCGCCACCGGCGACTTTGGCGCTGCTGCCGTCCTCTTATCTCTTTCCCGTCCTCTCCTCCGTCGCCGTTCTGCATCCATCGCACCATCGATAACAGCTAAGTGGTCAATTCTGGGGACTTAGGGTTGGGAGTCGGGGCGGGCTCAAGGCGCGGACAACACACGCAAGCCCGCCATCTCCAGCGGCAACCGCCACTGCTTGCAGATACCTCTCCGGAGCGGGAGGGAACACTGTCAAGAGGCCCCCTCTGTTCTAGTGCCCAGAGTTAGAGCGTTTCTGCCAAGCCTTAGTGAGAGTCTTGCCTTTCGGGAAAGGAGGAGAACGGACAGGACAGGATCTGTCTTTTTTGGGAGATCACGAAAGAAAGATCTCATACTGGATAGCGTTGACTTTTTGTTAGTTTAATCTAGCAAGTGTCAACGTTGCCGAGCCTCCTTAAACCCTAGCCATGTCGCCCCCAACAGTGCCTCCAATGGGCGTAGATGGCGTGTCCGCATACCTGATGAAGAAAAGGCACACCCACAGGAAGCAGCGGCGCAAGCCCACTTTCCTCACCCGTAGAAACATAGTTGGCTGCCGCATTCAACACGGCTGGAAGGAAGGCAACGAGCCTGTGGAGCAGTGGAAAGGCACCGTGCTTGAGCAGGTTTCCGTGAAGCCCACTCTCTACATCATCAAATATGATGGCAAGGATAGTGTGTATGGGCTAGAACTGCACCGAGATAAGAGAGTTTTAGCGCTAGAGATCCTTCCTGAGAGAGTGCCAACTCCTCGCATTGATTCGCGCCTGGCAGATTCCCTGATTGGCAAGGCAGTAGGTCATGTGTTTGAGGGTGAGCACGGTACGAAAGATGAATGGAAGGGCATGGTCCTGGCACGAGCTCCTGTGATGGACACTTGGTTTTACATCACCTATGAGAAAGATCCAGTCCTTTATATGTACACACTGCTGGATGACTACAAAGATGGTGACCTGCGCATCATTCCAGATTCCAACTACTATTTCCCTGCAGCAGAACGGGAGCCTGGAGAAGTTGTCGACAGCCTTGTGGGCAAGCAGGTGGAGCACGCCAAAGATGATGGGTCCAAGAGAACCGGCATTTTCATCCACCAAGTTGTGGCCAAGCCATCTGTCTACTTCATTAAGTTTGATGATGATATTCACATTTATGTCTATGGTTTGGTGAAAACACCCTAAAGATTCGTTATACTATTGCAGAAGTTGTGGAATGATTAAATGTAAAATATGTTGTGTGAACTTTTGAGAACAGTTTTGGTGTCAGAGGTTAAAGAAGTTATTAATTACTGTGCACCAAATTTACATTGACTAGTTCCACAATTTTGCCCCAAGTATACTTTGGTACTTTTTATATTACCTTGTTCTCTAATAAAATTTTTAAATAGGATGTTAATAGAAAATTGAAAAATTCATACAATTTCAACAATGGAAAACTAGATAAAGAAAAATAAATGGTGTATACACACTATATCTTCCCCTCTTCCATTCTTTGCCTTACCTTTTTTTTTTTCTCCCCAGGTAACAAATGTTAAGAACATAATGTATATCCTTCCATGTTTTCTCCATTTGCCTAAAGGAAATTTGTTGTCCTTTCTACAGAAACAGCAAGCCACATTATTTCTCTGTAATTGCTTTTCTCACTTGATATATTCTTCTGGTCAGTAACTACAGATATCTCTCGATCTCTCCCATGCCTCTGTCTCTTTTCCATCTCCCCCTGGAATGTATTTCTGTATATGGTATAAGATAGAGGTCCAACTATGCATTGTACTTATATTGAATGCTGAATTGTACCATCACATTGTTAAATGAATCACTCATTTCCCCTTTCCTTCTATTTCTCCTTGTCTTCCTTCTTTCTAACAGCTGCATACACAGTACATACTTATTTACCAATATGATACAATTTATGTACCATTACATTTTTGATGGTCTTTTAAGTTATTTTCTTTTTTTTCCATCATAGCACTGCTACAATACATACTGAGGCTTTTATTTCTATAGAGTAGCTTCCCAGAAATGGGACTGCTAGGTAGGTGTATATTTAATTTTAAGAGTTACTACAAAATTGCCATCCCAAATCAAAGTGATCATTTTCCAGCATCTCCTACAGCAGCACACTTTGGTATTTGCAAACCTGAATGGTGAAAAATTACATAGTATTGTCCCTTTAATTGACAAACTCAATGAGTTTTTTGTTTTTGTCTTTTACTATTTGGACTTTTTGTGATTGCTAATTCTTATCTTTTGCTCATTTTCTATCAAATAGTTGATCTTTTCCTTATAAATCTGTAGTAATTCTAAATATGTTTTCTATGTTGTGCTTATTAGTCAGTTGTAGCCCACATGTGTTATGGTTTTCTCCATTCTATCATTAATATTGACTTTATTGATATCTTCTCTTTTTTACTGTATAGTTTTTTTTTTTGTTTTTGTTTTTTAATTTAGATTCCTATCTCCTTTTAAGCTTTTGGGTTTCTTGTCTTTTTCAGCTGAATGCTCCCACCCCTAGTCATACAAATGTTTACCTACATTATTTCCGCATTAAAGCCCCCTCGGCGTGTCACTAATAACTATGTGATGCATCAGGAATTTATTTTTGTGTATGGCATAAGATAGACGTTCAACTACACATTTTGTTCACATTGTATACTTGGTTATGCTATCACATTTATTAAATAAATCACCCATTTTCCAGTTTCTGAGCCAGTATCACATTATTTTAATTGTACTAGCTTGACTTGGTCAAGCTATCACATTATTTTAATTGTATCACATTATTTTAATTGTAATAGCTTGACTTGGTAAAGCAAGTCCCCTGTCACTAGTTGTTTTTTTTTTTCCTTTATGTAATTTGTCCTAGACATTCATTCTTTGACATGAAATTTGTCAGCATTCTTTCCACTTTTAAAAAAGTGTGATGTCCTAGAATTGTATTATATTTCTGCATTTCTATTAGAGGATGATTTTAATAGTAATATTAATTGTAAATACTTGAGAATTTCCGTACATCATTAAAATTTTTTGGTTGTGTTTTTGTAATGTTCTTCGTATAGGTTCATTACATCTGATTAAATTTATCTCTAAATATTTTTACAGTTTTTTGTCACATTTTGAAATGTATCTTTTCCTCCTCATTTGTATTTTTGGCAATATATACAAACTAGAGTTATTTTCCTTCTATTTTCATCTTATAAAATCCTCTGAATTATACGGGGTCTTTTAAATAGAATATTTGGGACTTTTTAGATATACAATCATCTCACCTGCAAATAAAGATCATTTTATTTCTTACAATGTTTATATTAATCATTATTACATTATCTGGATTCTCCAAAAAATGTTGAATAATGATTATGACAGACATGCCTGTCTGGTTCTTAATTTTCATGGATTTGTCTTTAGTATTCTCTATTAATATGACATTTACTGTTGGTTATTGGTAAATAGTCATTAACCATTAACATGTTTAGGGAATTTCATCTCTTCCTGTTTCACTTAGCATTATTACTAAAAGTGGCTCCTGAAGTTTATCAAATATCTTTTCAGTGTCTATTGATAAAATAGTATGATTTTTTTCCTTTAATTTGTTGGCATAATGAATTAGAGTGGTAGGTATTTGATATTGAACCAAATTTGTGTATCTGGAATAAATCCCACTTGGTCATGGTGTAATAATCATCTGATATATTGCTGGATATTATTAACTAATATTTTATTTAGTATTATTGTATTTACATTTCAAAGTGAAATTGTATTTTACAAGTTTTGTTGTTAAAATTGTGCTAGCTTTAAAAAATGAAATTACAAGTTTTCAACCATTTTACTGTGTCCTGGAGTAGTTTAAATAGCATTAGAATTATTTGTTCTTTAAAAACTAGCTAGTAATGAGCTATAAAAACAGTCTAATCCTGGTGACAATTTCAGTGGTAGATCTTTAATCCACTTTTTTATCTCTTCAATGATAATTGGTTTATTCAAGCTTTCTGTTATAAAAGAATGTATATTCCTCTGTGAAATACAAAATTTAAAGTTTTCTCTATTACAGGCTTCTTGCTTGTATTATTCAGATGCTTTATGTCTTTGTGTGCTGTATATGCATATATCTTAGATATGTTCAATTTTGAAAACATTGTAATAAAGCCATCTCTGACTGTTTTAAATTCTCTTTGAATTTTATTTTGAAAAATGAAAACATAGTATGGAAAGTATGAAAGACATAAGAAACATCTATTTACCTTCACTTAGAATTAGCAAATGTCAACATTTGGCATATTTGCAAAATATAAAGTTTCCTTCCTCTGCAGAGAGAGACACTATCATGAATTTAGTGTGAATCTTGCTTATGTTTTATTTTTTATTGAAAATATACCATAGTTGAAAATATACCATAGTTGATAATAGTATTGATTTCTGTATTTAAAAGAAAAATTCAACATGAACAGTAAACTTTAAATCATGTGAAATTTCTTTTAATTTTTGTTGTAGGGATCTCCTTTTGTTTCCAATTGGGAAATGGATTGCAACTGCAAAAATAACAGTAACACTGACCTTAGAATGCAAGTTTCTCTTCTAGGTACTTTTGCCACTCCTGATATCCAGGCTTGGCCCTAGCCACAGCACTGGCAGTTGACTAAAAAAGACAAAATTTCACCTCTCAAGGACATTTTATCTTGACTGTAGTGAGGCAGCTATCCACCACCCACCACTGACCTCAAGATTAGAAATAGACCTTATATTTTTCCATGATAATATTGGCGTTATCCTACTTTCTGACACTCAGAATTAGGGCTGCCCCCAATCCTGGAACTGTTTTAAGAGTTTGGGACATAGCAGTGGACAAAACAAAAAGCTTCCTTTAACACATGGTCTTTTATCTTTCAAGTAACCTTCAGACAAATAACAAGATGTAAGGTGAGTACAAAACACTACAAAACAACATAAAAAGAGTGTGATAAATTTCATTAAAGGGTTAGATGAGTGAATATGTACTAAGTGACAAACTATATAGTTTGTCTTCAGACTACAACAAAAAATACAAATATATATACATATATATATTTAGATATATAATGTTGTTTCCTAGTCCCTGATCTCTCACTTGGCCCCAAGTTCTGAACCAAACATTACATTATTCCATGATGACGATGGACTTTTAACATATAGTAAGAGAGTGAGGCTCAGCCTTGGCCTAGAACCTGGAAACAGAGCAGTGAACAGTCTGAACAAAATCATTGTTATTTTAAAGGGAGATAGAAGGCAGCCATGACCACCTTTATACCCCTAACCCTTAAGACTTATATTGTCTCATCATGATTTGGAAATATCCCACAACTTTTTAGTCAGATCAAATTTTCACTCTGGGTCTAACTCTGTTTTAGAAGTTAAATATACAGCAGTGAGCAAAATATGGAACTACATCTTAGTGGGAGGAAGATAGGAAAAAAAAATCAATGTAGAATTCTGTGTTCACCATCTATGTATTTATCCCCTAATTTTCTGGCCTCCTCAACTAGAACTAAATTTCAGATTATTTTATGATAAAACTGATATCATACCTGCTTGCTTTGAGTCAGAGGGAGGCTCAACCGTGACCAGACAGTGAATAAAAACTCTATTCTCTTGAAACTTACATACATTCTATTGGGAAGAGACAGACTGGCATTCCCTTCTTCTTGGACCAACAGTCTAGAATCAGGTCTTTTATTCTTCCTTGTTGATAGCAGAGTTCTCTCAAATTCTGACACTAAATCAGAGGCAGGACCACAAAATAGTTATGACAGGTATAGAGGAGGGAAATAGCCAGAAAAAAAATCCTTCCTTCAATAGTGCTTTTAGTTTTCATCCTCCTGAGAGGAGACATTCCCCCAACACACCTTATACATACATCAGATTGTGATGATGGGTTTGAAAAAAAGTAAAGCAGAGTAAGTAAAGAAACAGAGTAGGGTCTTGGGCATACTATTCTATATATATGGATAGGAATCCTCTCAGAAGAGACAAGATTTGAGTAAACACCTCAATAAATTGAGGGGGCTTCACAGGTAGTGCTAGTGGTAAAGAACCTGGCTGCCAATGCAGGTACACATAAGAGACGTGGGTTCAATCCTTGGGTTGGGAAGATCCACTGGAGAAAGACATGGCAATCCACTCCAGTATTCTTGCCTGGAGAATCCCATGGACAGAGGAGTCTGACAGGCAGTAGTCCATTGGGTCGCAAAGAGTCAGACATGACCAAAGCAAATAAGCAGGCACACACGCTGAATAAAGTGAAGAAGCAAATCACATTGCTGGTGCCTTGAGATGTAATGTGCCTGGAGGTTTGAGAAAGCAGCCTAGTGTGGCCAGATTGGAAGTGAACAAGGAGGAGAATGGGAGGAGATGAGATCAGAGAGTTTGTCAGGGGCCAGATCCGTACAATCTTATCAGTTCAGTTCAGTTCAGTTCAGTTGTTAGTCATGTCTGACTCATTGCAACCCCATGAACTGCAATACACCAGGTCTCCCTGTCCATCACAACTCCTGGAGTCCACTCAAACTCATGTCCATTGAGTCAGTGATTCCATCCAACTATCTCATCCTCTGTCGTTCCCTTCTCCTCCCACCTTCAGTCTTTACCAACATAAGTGTCTTTTCAAATGAGTCAGTTCTTCGCATCAGGTGGCCAAAGTATCGTAGTTTCACCTTCAGCATCAGTTCTTCCAATGAATATTCAGGACTGATTTCCTATAGGATGGACTGGTTGGATCTCCTTGAGAAGGAACTCTCAAGAGTCTTCTCCAACACCACAATTCACCATCATTTTTTGGCACTCAGTTTTCTTTATAGTCCAACTCTTACATCCATACATGACTACTGGAAAAACCATAGCCTTGACTAGACGGACCTTTTGTTGGCAAAGTAATGTATCTGCTTTTTAATATGCTATCTAGGTTGGTCATAACTTTCCTTCCAAGGAGTAAGTGTCTTTTAATTTTATGGCTGCAATCACCATCTGCAGTGATTTTGGAGGCCAAAAAAAAAAAAAAAAAAAATACAGTCAGCCACTGTTTCTACAATTTCCCCATCTATTTCCCATGAAGTGATGGGACTGGATGCCATGATCTTAGTTTTCTGAATGTTGAGCTTTAAGCCAACTTTTTCACTCTCCTCTTTCACTTTCATCAAGAGGCTCTTCAGTTCTTTTTCACTTTCTGCCATAAGGGTGGTGTCATCTGCATATCTGAGTTTACTGATATTTCTCCTGGCAATCTTGATTCCAGCTTGTGCTTCATCCAGTCCAACGTTTCTCATGATGTACTCTGCATATAATTTAATAAGCAGGGTGACAATATACAGCCTTGACATACTTCTTTCCCTATTTGGAACCAGTCTGTTGTTCCATGTCCAGTTCTAACTGTTGCTTCCTGACCTGCATACAGATTTCTCAGGAGGCAGGTCAGGTGGTCTGGTATTCCCATCTCTTTCAGAATTTTCCACAGTTTGTGTTGATCCACACAGTCAAAGGCTTTGGCATAGTCAGTAAAGCAGAAGTAGATCTTTTTCTGGAACTCTTGCTTTTTCATTGATCCAATAGATGTTGGCAATTTGATCTCTGGTTCCTCTGCCCTTTCTAAAACCAGCTTGAACATCTGGAAGTTCACAGTTCACATACTGCTGAAACCTGGCTTGGAGAATTTTGAGCATTACTTTACTAGCATGTGAGATGAGTGCAATTGTGTGGTAGTTTGAACATTCTTTGGCATTGCCTTTCTTTGGGATTGGAATGAAAATTGACCTTTTCCAGTCCTGTGGCCACTGCTGAGTCTTCCAATTTTGCTGGCATATTGAGTGTAGCACATTCATAGCATCATGCTTTAAGATTTGAAATAGCTCAACTGGAATTCCGTCACCTCCACCAGCTTTGTGTGTAGTGATGTTTCTTAAAGCCCACTTACAATATTATGGACCACAGTAAAGAATTTGGATTTTAATCCGAACAAGATAGGAGGTCATACATTTTGGCAAAAATATGACAATTTTCTTTGTTTCACTCATTAAATGATCTGACTTAAAATACCTCCTTCATCATCAAACAAAATTCTGTCTGTTTGGTCTTCTTTGCCCCTTTGGTCTATGAGCTTTTTTTCCTCTTTACCATCCCTGGAAAACTCATCATCTCTAATATATTCATTCCCTTATTCTGCCAGCTTGCTAACTCAGAATCTTGGTTTTCTTCAGATAAGGGTATTGAAGAGAGATTAAGTTAAAATGAGCATTCAATCTTTCATACCTCTGGAATTCCATCAGATAATCTTGAATGGTGTGGTGAAAATGTTGGAGACTGGGACAAAAGATTCTAGATGAGTGGTCACAATAGCAATTCAGACAGAAATTTGTAAGCTAATAATTTTTAGAAATGAATATTAAGGAGCATTTTGAGGAGGAGTCAATATTGTGGTTGATTATATAAGGAAATACCTCTAGGCTAATTATTTATCTGTTGAGATTAAAAAGTTAAGGTGTGGGATGGGCAATATTTTCAGAGTGTGAATATAAAAGGAAAGAACACAAAACTGAAGGATAAACTAGTAAATGTAGGTACAAAAGATCTTCTTTTTCTTCTCTTTTAGTCTGTATCTGAACAGGCTCAAAACACATGAATGAGATGTAAAATGTCACTATTGTCTGTTGTTTGGACAAAATCTTTTTTTTTTTATAAGATAGAAATAATTTATCAATAAATTTCTGATTATTTTACTGAACTAATGCGTTCTGTTTCTGGACTTACTCATGACTGCTTAAACTATATTCAAGGATTTTGTAAATGAACAGAATTCATGTTTTCTTTCCTTCACATATTTTCTATACCTATCCTTCATTCCTTCATTAAGCATTCATAACATAAAGAATATAAGCTCATTTTTAAAGACACTTAAATAATCCCCAAAGAAAACTATATGCACATGTGCTTTTGATAAGTCAGGCTTTCTGCTGTAGTTATTTTTTATTAGTACTTGTTTACATCTTTCCTTCATTCACAGAATGAAGAAAAATGTGCTAGATATTTTTCTAGAGGCTATGTTGAAATACCATGATGAGTAACACAAGGTCTTCTATTCTTCAGGTAGCCTTCATACCAATAAGATGAGTATGAAACTCTATAAAGCAACATAAAAGGAATGTGATAAATATTATTAAAAAGTTATAGGTGTGCACATGTTCCATATGAATTCAGATGTATTAGTTTGATATTTTTTGCTGACCATGATGGCTACTCCATTTCTTCTGAAGGATTCCTGCCTGCAGTAGTAGATATAATGGTCGTCTGAGTTAAATTCACCCATTCCAGTCCATTTTAGTTTGCTGATTCCTAGAATGTCGATGTTCACTCTTGCCATCACTTGTTTGACCACTACCAATTTGCCTTGATTCATGGACCTGACATTCCAGGTTCCTACGCAATATTGCTCTTTACAGCATTGGACCTTGCTTCTATCACCAGTCACATCCACAAGTGGGTATTGTTTTTGCTTTGGCTCCATCCCTTCATTCTTTCTGGAGTTATTTCTCCACTGATCTCCAGTAGCATATTGGGCACCTACTGACCTGGGGAGTTCCTCTTTCAGTATCCTTTTGCCTTTTCATACTGATCATGGGGTTCTCAAGGCAAGAATACTGAAGTGGTTTGCCATTCCCTTCACCAGTGAACCACATTCTGTCAGACCTCTCCACCATGACCCGTCTGTCTTGGGTGGCCCCATGGGTATGGCTTAGTTTCATTGAGTTAGACAAGGCTGTGGTCCTAGTGTGATTAGATTGACTAGTTTTCTGTGATTATGGTTTCAGTGTGTCTGCCCCCTGATGCCCTCTTGCAACACCTACCATCTTACTTGGGTTTCTCTTATCTTGGACGTGGTGTATCTCTTCATGGCTGCTCCAGCAAAGCGCAGCCGCTGCTCCTTACCTTGGATGAGGGGTATCTCCTCACCGCCACCCCTCCTGACCTTGAATGTGGAGTAGCTCCTCTAGGCCCTCCTGCGCCCACACAGCCACCACTCCTTGGAGGTGGGGTTGCTCCTCCTAGCCGCTGCCCCTGGCCTTGGACGTGGGGTAGCTCCTCTCGGCCATTCCTGCGCGGTCGCAGCCTGGCACTCTCGGCCTCTGCCCCTAACCTCGGACGTGGGGTAACTCCTATTGGCCGGTCCTCTTGGGCATGGGGTCCTCCCGGCTTCTACCCTGACTTGGGACGTGGGGTAGCCGCCAGCGCTAAATGTACTGGTCGCAGCCACCGGTTCTCACCTGGAATGGGTGAATTTAACTCAGATGACAATTATATCTACTACTGCAGGCAAAAATCCCCCAGAAGAAATGGAGTAGCCATCATGGTCAAAAAAGAGTTCGAAATGCAGTACTTGGATGCAATCTCAAAAACGACAGAATGATCTCTGCTTGTTTCCAAGGCAAACCATTCAATATCACAGTAATCCAAGTATATGCCCCAACCAGATATGCTGAAGAAGCTGAAGTTGAACGGTTCTATGAAGACCTCCAAGACCTTTTAGAACTAACACCCAAAAAAGATGTCCTTTTCATTATAGGGGACTGGAATGCAAAAGTAGGAAGTCAAGAAACACCTGGAGTAACAGGCAAATTTGGCCTTGGAATACGGAATGAAGCAGGGAAAGACTAATAGAGTTTTGCCAAGAAAATGCACTGGTCATAGCAAACACCCTCTTCCAACAACACAAGAGAAGACTCTACACATAGACATAACCAGATGGTCAACACCGAAATCAACTGATTATATTCTTTGCAGCCAAAGATGGAGAAGCTCTATACAGTCAGCAAAAACAAGACCAGGAGCTGACTGTGACTCAGATCATGAACTCCTTATTTCCAAATTCAGACTTAAATTGAAGAAAGTAGGGAAAACCACTAGACCATTCAGATATGACCTAAATCAAATCCCTTATGATTATGCAGTGGAAGTGAGAAATAGATTTAAGGGCCTAGATCTGATAGATAGAGTGCCTGATGAACTATGGCCAGAGGTTCGTGACATTGTACAGGAGACAGGGATCAAGACCATCCCCATGGAAAAGAAATGGAAAAAAGCAAAATGGCTGTCTGGGGAGGCCTTACAAATTGCTGTGAAAAGAAGAGAAGCGAAAAGCAAAGGAGAAAAAAAAAAAGATATAAGCGTCTGAATGCAGAGTTCCAAAGAATAGCAAGAAGAGATAAGAAAGCCTTCTTCAGTGATCAATGCAAAGAAATAGAGGAAAATAACAGAATGGGAAAGACTAGAGATCTCTGCAAGAAAATTAGAGATACCAAGGGAACATTTCATGCAAAGATGGGCTAGATAAAGGACAGAAATGGTATGGGCCTAACAGAAGCAGAAGGTATTAAGAAGAGGTGGCAAGAATACACAGAAGAACTATACAAAAAAGATCTTCACGATGCAGATAATCACGATGGTGTGATCACTGATCTAGAGCCAGACATACTGGAATGTGAAGTCTAGTGGGCCTTAGAAAGCATCACTACGAACAAAGCTAGTGGAGGTGATGGAATTCCAGTTGAACTATTTCAAATCCTGAAAGATGATGCTGTGACAGTGCTGCACTCAATATACCAGCAAATTTGGAAAACTCAGCAGTGGCCACAGGACTGGAAAAAGTCAGTTTTTATTCCAATCCCAAAGAAAGGCAATGCCAAAGAATGTTCAAACTACTGCACAATTGCACTCATCCCACACGCTAATAAAGTAATGCTCAAAATTCTCCAAGCCAGGCTTTAGCAATACGTGAACCGTGAACATCCAGTTGTTCTAGCTGGTTTTAGAAAAGGCACAGGAACCAGAGACCAAATTGCCAACATCTGCTGGATCATCGAAAAAGCAAGAGAGTTCCAGAAAAGCATCTATTTCTGCTTTATTGATTATGCCAAAGCCTTTGTGTGGATCACAATAAACTGTGGAAAATTTTGAAAGAGATGGGAATACCAGACCACCTGACCTGCCTCTTGAGAAATCTGTATGCAGGTCAGGAAGCAACAGTTAGAACTGGACATGGAACAGCAGACTGGTTCCAAATAAGAAAAGGAGTATGTCAAGGCTGTATATTGTCACCCTGCTTATTTAACTTATATGCAGAGTACATAATGAGAAATTCTGGGCTGGAAGAAGCACAAGCTGGAATCAAGATTGCCAGGAGAAATATCAATAACCTCAGATATGCAGATGACACCACCCTTATGACAGAAAGTTAAGAGGAACTCAAAAGCCTCTTGATGAAGGTGAAAAAGGAGAGTGAAAAAGTTGGCTTAAAATTCAACATTCAGAAAACGAAGATCATGGCATCCTGTCCCATCACTTCATGGGAAATAGATGGGGAAACAGTGGAAACAGTGTCAGACTTTATTTTTTGGGGCTCCAAAATCACTGCAGATGGTGACTGCAGCCATAAAATTAAAAGACGCTTACTCCTTGGAAGGAAAGTTATGACCAACCTAGATAGCATATTGAGAAGCAGAGACATTACTTTGCCAACAAAGGTCCATCTAGTCAAGGCTATGGTTTTTCCTGTGGTCTTGTATGGATGTGAGAGTTGGACTGTTAAGAAGGCTGAGCACCGAAGAATTGATGCTTTTGAACTGTGGTGTTGGAGAAGACTCTTGAGAGTCCCTTGGACTGCAAGGAGATCCAACCAGTCCATTCTGAAGGAGATCAGCCTTGGGATTTCTTTGGAAGGAATGATGCTAAAGCTGAAACTCCAGTACTTTGGCCACCTCATGTGAAGAGTTGACTCATTGGAAAAGACTCTGATGCTAGGAGGGATTGGGGGCAGGAGGAGAAGGGGATGACAGAGGATGAGATGGTTGGATGGCATCACTGACTTGATGGATGTGAGTCTGAGTGAACTCCGGGAGTTGGTGATGGACAATGAGGCCTCGTGTACTGTGATTCATGGGGTCGCAAAGAGTCGGACATGACTGAGAGACTGAACTGAACTGAACTGAGTGTGATATCAGGGTTCTCCAGACAAACAAAACCAATAATATTAATTAATTCATTCATTTTAGGAATTATCTTGTGATTCTGGAGACCAAGAAGTCCTATGACTTCTTTCTTGGTTGTAAAAGGTTTAGATGCAACAACTTATCCTTCATGTTTGAAGGGATAACTTGATTTGACCCCTAGAAATTTCAGTGAGTTAGAAGACCCTTGAATTTTAGTTGGATTTATTTTTCACCCTGTAATATGCAAAAGCCTAACACTAATGAATCTAAAAAAGTTGTGACTTCTTGATCACTAGGCCCAGTCAACATAATGTCATCAATGAAATGGATTAGTGTGATATTTTGCAGAAGGAAAAGATTAACAATGTACCTGTGAACAAAATTATGACATAGGGATGGAGAGTTGTTATTTCTGGCCTTGCCAGTTGAAAGTGAACTACTTCTGGAGGACTATATGAGCAATAATGGAGAAAAATATCATTTATTAGAACAATAGCTCTATACAAACTATCAAGCATTATGTTAACTTGTTCAGTGAAACCATATCTTGTACAACCAGCTTCATTTGGAGTCACCACCTGCTTAAGCCTATGACAATCTGCTAATATTCTTCAAGATCTGTCTTTTGCACAGGTCAAAGAGGAGAGTTGAATGGGCATGCATTGGGAATCACTACTCCTGTATATATCAAATCCTTGATAGTGGCACTAATTTTTGCAATCCTAAGAATGCAGTATTCCTTTTAATTTACTAGTTCCTGGCATATAACCCAGTAATTCCACTGCTGGGCATACACACCAAGGAAACCAGAATTGAAAGAAACACATGTACCCCAATGTTCACCACAGCACTCTTTATAATAGCCAGGACATGGAAGCAACCTGGATGTCCATTGGCAGACGAATGGATAAGAAAGCTGTTGTACATATACACAATGGAGTATTACTCAGCCATTAAAAAGAATACATTTGAATCAGTTCTAATGAGGTGGATGAAACCGGAGCCTATTATACAGAGTGAAGTAAGTCAGAAAGAAAAACACCAATACAGTATACTAACGCATATATATGGAATTTAGAAAAATGGTAACAATAACCCTATATGCGAGACAGCAAAATATGCAAGACAGATGTATAGAAAAGTCTTTTGGACTCTGTGGGAGAAGGCCAGGGTGGGATGATTTGAGAGAATAGCATTGAAACATGTATATTATCATATCTGAAATAGATCGCCAGTCCAGGTTCAATGCATGAGACAGGGTGCTCAGGGCTGGTGCACGGGGATGACCCAGAGGGATGGGATGGGAAGGGAGGTGGGAAGGGTGTTCAGGATGGGGAGCACATGTACACCCATGGCTGATTCATGTCAATGTATGGCAAAACTACTACAATATTGTAAAGTAATTAGGCTCCAATTAAAATAAATAAATTTAAAAAATAAAATAAATAAATTAAAAATTAAAAAAAATTTTTGCTAGTTTCTGGGTAGAGGCAATTCTAATGGCTTCCACTTAGTCTTTCCTACCTTTAGGATTAGGGTTAGGGCTCTAGTTAACCTTTGGCAGTTGCATGTCACAACTTGGCCACTAATACCACTATCCAATTATTAATACTTCAGTCATGTTTATGTTTTTCAATTGGGTGGCTATGGTTCCCAATACAAGGTCTGGCCTATAGAGAAAAATCACAAAACTCTTCAAGGATGTTGGGGCTGCCTTCATAGATGTAGTTCCAAGTATCAGAGAAAGGTATGCCCTCTGGCCTCTCATTGTGTGAGTAGGTTTTAAATGACAAATCCACTGTAACATTCCAATCTCCCCCTGCCTCTGAATTCCTTCCTCTACATTAAACCACTGATTATTTCCAGTTTAATCACAGTGGCCTGTCCCTTGGTGCATGTTTCAACCAGCTAACCAACTGTTAAACTCTTTTCTAATCCCCCCAAACTTCAATATTAAATGTAGGATCTCTGCTTACTGAGCCCATATCAATAAATTTGCCTTGATCCAATTTTACTTTTCTTCCACCATTATACTATACCTATAGTATCCACTTTCAAATATATACCCCAAAGGATTTCTGCTTAAATAAGTCAGAAAATTCAATTGGTTATCTTAGAATGTTATTTCCTCATGGGTCAAAATTTGCACCTTATCTTCAGGAGCCTGCTAGCACTTGAGTCTAGTTGTAAGTCTAGAAGCAAAAGGGGGTGATGAAGGTGAATCCTGAGGAAAGTCAGCATTGTCTTGCATGGCAGCTATCTCAAAGGAGGCCATTGTCGTTTCCTCTGACTGTGTGTGCATAGTTGCTCAGTCATGTTTGACTCTTTGCCACCCCATGGACTATAGCCTGCAAGGCTCCTCTTTCCATGGGGATTCTCCAGGCAAGAATACTGGAGTGGGTTGCTATGACCTTCTCCAGGTATCTTCCCAACCCAGTGACCAAACCCAGGTCTCCTGCATTGCAGGTGGATTCTTTACCAGCTGAGCCACCAGGGAAGTCCACGAATACTGGAGTGGGTAGCCCATCCCTTCTCCAGGGGAACTTCCCAACCCAGGAATTGAACCAGAGTCTCCAGCAGGTGAATTCTTTACCAGCTAAGCTACCAGGGAAGCTCATTTACTTTGGCAGTGCAGGTTAATTCTCTCAGATAGAGGTAGAAAGGCTTATTCTACCCTTGTTGATGAGGTTGATACCACAGGAGATGGGGATATCCCTTCCATTGGGGAACAGGAGGCCACTTCCACTGGGGCTGTATAGTCAACTTCCACTGGGAGTTGGGAAGCCTTTTCTACTGACAATGAAAACTCATCAGGATTTAAAGATTCAATGCTCCCAGCTTCATTAAGATCTTCCTACAAAAAACATATATTTCTGCTTTACTGATTGGAAAGGACCCTGATGCTGGGAAAGATTGAGGGCAGGAGAAGAAGGGGATGACAGAGGATGAGATGGTTGGATGGCATCACTGAAGCAATGAACATGGGTTTGGGTGGACTTCGGGAGTTGGTGATGGTCAGGGAGGCCTGGCCTGCAGGAGTTCATGGAGTTGCAAAGAGTTGGGCACAACTGAGCGACTGAACTGAACTGAACTGAACTTATGCCAAAGCCTTTGACTGTGTGGATCACAACACACTGTGGAAAATTCTGAAAGAGATGCAAATATCAGACCACCTGACCTGCTTCTTGAGAAACCTGTATGCAGGTCAGGAAGCAACAGTTAGAACTGGACATGGAACAACAGACTGGTTCCAAATAGGAAAAGGAGTACGTCAAGGCTGTATATTGTCACCCTGCTTATTTAACTTATATGCAGAGTACATCATGAGAAACTCTGGGCTGGAGGAAGCACAAGCTGGAATCAAGATTGCCAGAAGAAATACCAATAATCTCAGATATGCAGATGACACCACCCTTATAGCAGAAAGTGAAGAAGAATTAAAGAGCCTCTTGATGAAAGTGAAAGAGGAGAGTGAAAAAGTTGGCTTAAAGTGCAACATTCAGAAAACTAAGATCATGACATCCAATCACATAACTTCATGACAAATAGATGGGGAAACAGTGGTTGGCTTTTTTTGGGGGAGGGAGCAGAGCTCCAAAATCACTGCAGATGGTGATTGCAGCCTTTAAATTAAAAGACACTTACTCCTTGGAAAGAAAGTTATGACCAACCTAGACAGCATATTAAAAAGCAGAGACATTACTTTGCCAACAAAGGTCCATCTAGTCAAGGCTATGGTTTTTCCAGTAGTCAGGTGTGGATGTGAGAGTTGGACTATAAAGAAAGCTGGGGGCTGAAGAATTGATGCTTTTGAACTGTGGTGTTGGAGAAGACTCTTGAGAGTCCCTTGGATTGCAAAGAGATACAACCAGTCCATCCTAAAGGAGATCAATCCTGGGTGTTCATTGGAAGGACTGATGTTGAAGCTGAAACTCCAATACTTTGGCCACCTGATGTGAAAAGCTGACTCATTTGAAAAGACCCTGATGCTGGGAAAGACTGAGGTCAGGAGGAGAAGGGGAAGACAGAGGATGAGATGGTTGGATGGCATCACCAAGTCAATGGGCATGAGTTTGGGTAGGCTCCAGGAGTTGGTTATGGACAGGGAGGCCTGGTGTGTTGCAGTTCATGGGGTCACAAAGAGTCGGACATGACTGAGCAACTGAACTGAACTAAACTGAACACATCCCAATCTCAGTTTACCAGATCCCATTATTTCCAAACATATAATATGACTTCACTTTAACAGTAGACACCCTGAAAGACTGGGAGTTCAACTAACACTGTAATTTAGCCAATACAATATGAAGTTCTGCATGTAATTTTCAACAATTTTAGCCATGTGACTATAGGAAATAAGGGAAACCTTCAGAATACACAAAGATGCTCGTAGGTTATTATGCACCTGATGAGCTGAAATTTGAATCCCTAAGCTCTTTCTTTTATCACTTTATCTATAAACATTAGGAGTGATCAGTTTTCTAAAAATGTTTGAAAGCAATAAATATATTTCTAATAATTTATTTAAATCTTATCAGATTAGAAAGGAAATTCCAGAAACCCCAAAGCAGTTTCAGAAAACTTGTATTTAAAATTCTGTTACTCCATAACCACTCTCTGTACCAAAATTTGATTTACTCAGAGATTTCCAGAGAAGGGGAAAAACCAAATAAGATATGTATCTATTCATTGTATTTATCATAGGAATTGTCAAGTGACTACAGAGGCTGAGAAGTCCTACAACCTGCCATTTACGATGTAAAGATCCAGGAAAGCCAGTGGTATAATACAGTCTGAGTATGAAGGCCAGAGAAACAGGGAGCCAAAAGTTTAAGTCACAGACCAAGTTTGAAGGCTTGGTATCAATGTCTGACGGGAAGAAAATGGATGTCCCAACTCAGGCAAAGAGAACAAATTTGCCCATCTTCTTCCTCTTTGTTCTATTAAGGACCTCAATAAATTGGATATTTCCCAACAGCATTGTGAAGGTAATCTTCATTACTCAGTCTATCACTTCAAATACTATTTTCTTCCATAAATTCCTTCAAAGAAACACCCAGAAACAATGTTTTACCAGATATCTGGGCAAACCTTAGCCCAGTCAGGTTGGCATGTTAAAATTAACCATCTCAGCAAGTAAAGGAGTATCTCATTGATGATTGCATACTCCTGACAGAGGAAATTATATATAGTTTTTATTAAAGTATAATTACATGATCATAAATAATAGATTTTCAGTGTATAACTCTCTGACTTTAGACACATGCATATACCTGTGTAACCTGAAACACGATCAGTATTTCCATAATCTCAAAATTTCCCAATGTCTAGTCATAATCACTTACTTGCCATTATCTGACAAGTTCCTTTTCTGATCTTTTTCTACTAAAAAATTTATTTTGCCTGATTTAGACCTTATATAAATGGAATGATACATATATAGTATAGTACTGAGTCTGACTCCTTGCACTGAGCACTTATGTCCTTGAAATTATGTTGAAGCAGATATCAGTAATTTGTTTGTATTTATTTATTTATTTTTGGCTGTGCTGGGTCTTCCTTGCTTTGTGCAGGCTTTCTCTGGTTGTGTCCAGCAGAGGTTATTCTTCATTGCAGTGCACGGACTTCTCAGTGAGGTGGTTTCTCTTGTGGAGCAAAGGCTCTAGGTGCCTACAGGCTTCCGTAGTTGTAGCATGCAGGCTCGATACTTGTGGTGTGTGGGTTTTAGGGCATGAGGGCTTCAGTATTTGCAGTACACAGGCTCAGTAGTTGCAGCTCACTGACCCTTGAGCATACTGGCTTCAGTAATTGTGGCATGGGGGCTTAATAGTTGCTGCTTATGAACTCTAGAGTGTGGTCTCAGTAGTTGTGGCACTTAGACTTAGTTGATCTGTGGCACGTGGAATCTTCCCAGACCAGGGATTGAACCCATATCCCTTGAATTGGCAGGTTCATTCTTATCCAATGGACCACCAGGGAAGCCCCCTTTTGATTTTATAATATCCCATAAATGGGCTTCCCTGGTGGCTCAGATGGTAAAGAATCTGTATGCAATGCAGAAGACCCAGGTTCAGTGCCTGGGTCAGGAAGATCGCCTGAAGAAAGGAAAGGTAACCCATTCCAGTATTCTTGCCTGGAGAATCCCAAAGACAAAGGAGCCTCATGGGCTATATATAGTCCATGCGGTTGCCAAGAGTTGGACGTGACTGAACAACTAACACACTGTATAAATATATCACTATTTGTTTATCCATTTCCCATTATTGGATATTTAGATTATTTCAGGTTTTCATTAGGTAAAAGAACACCTAAGTGCTAAGGATAAGAATCTTCGAGTGTTTTTGTGCAAGTATTTATGCAGTCATATTTTTTCCATGTGTAAAATGGCTATGTTGTATCATAAATGGATGTATAACTTTTATATACACTAGCACACCACTTTCCAAAGTACTTTAACAATTTTATACCTACACAGCCAAGTTTGAGAGTTCCAGTTGCTCCATATCCTTGCCAGTTTTATTAAACATTTTAAGGATTTCAATGGATATGTAGGTGTATCTTTTCTTTCTAAAGATTGAAGACTTTTTGATTTCAGTTTTATATATATTGGAGAAGGCAGTGGCACCCCACTCCAGTACTCTTGCCTGGAAAATCCCATGGATGGAGGAGTCTGGTAGGCTGCAGTCCATGGGGTCGCTAGGAGTCAGACACGACTGAGCGACTTCACTTCCACTTTTCACTTTCATGCATTGGAGAAGGAAATGGCAACCCGCTCCAGTGTTCTTGCCTGGAGAATCCCAGGGACAGAGGAGCCTGATGGACTGCCATCTACGGGGTCTCACAGAGTCGGACACGACTGAAGCGACTTAGCACTATATATACATATATATATATATATATATATATATACACACACACACACACACACACACACAAACACACATATATATATATATCACAAAATTTCCTATTTTTATCATTTTATGCACAATTCAATGACATTAATTACACAACTCACACAAATATGCAGCCTTCATCACTGTTTCCAAATTTTTTCTTTAACATCCACAAACAGAAACTCTGTAACCATTCAACACTTAACACTCTATTATCCTCTCACCACAGCTACTGGTAAGCTCTAATACATTTTCTGCTGTATGCATTTTCCTATTCTACATGTTTCATACAACTAGAATCATACAATATTTGTCCTTTATCATCTGCTCTGGTCAAACAGCAGATGGCAAGAATGAGTATTGACATCTTAAGAATCAGTGATCTAAAATGGATGGGAATGGGTGACTTTAATTCAAATAACCATTACATCTACAACTGATGGCAATAATCCCTTAGAAGAAATGAAGGACCCCTCACAATTAAAAAAAAAAAAGAGTCTGAAATGCAGTACTTGGGTGACATCTCAAAAACAACAGAATAATCTTCATTTCCAAGGCAAACTATTCAACATTACAGTAATCCAACTCTATGTCTCAACCACTAATGCTGAAAAAGCTGAAGATGAACAGTTCTATAAAGACCTACAAGACCTTCTAGAAGATATCTTTTCATCATAGGGGATTGGAATGCAAAAGTAGGAAGTCAAGAGATACCTGGAGTAACAAGAAAGTTTCGCCTTGCTGTATAAAATGAAGCAGGGCAAAGGCTAATGGAGTTAGCCAAGAGAACACTCTGGTCATAGCAAACACCCTCTTTCAACAATGCAAGAGATGACTCTACACAAGAACATCACCAGATGCTCAATACTGAAATCAGATTGATTACATTCCTTGAAGCCAATGATGGAGAACTCTATACAATCAGCAAACTCAATACCTGAAGCTGACTATACCTCAGATCATCAGCTCCATATTGCAAAATTCAAACATAAATTGAAATAAGTAAGGAAAACCTTTAGACCATTCAGGTATGACCTAAATCAAATCACTTATGATTATACAGCATAGGTGACAAATATATTCAAAGGATTAGATTTGATAGACAATGTGCCTGAAGAAATATGGATGATTTGTAACATTGTACAGGAGGCAGTAACCAAAATCTTCCCAAGAAGCAGAAATGCAAAAAGGCAAAATGGATGTCTAGCAGAACTAACAAATACCTGAGAAAAGAAGCAAAAAGAAAAGGAGAAAGGGAATGATATACCTATCTGAAGACAGAGTTCCAGAGTAACAAGGGGAGGTAAGAAATCCTTCTTAAGTAACAACAGAAAGAAGTAGAGAGAAATAAATAAAATGGGAAAGATTAGAGAACTCCTCAAGAAAATTAGAGATACCAAGGGAATATTTCATGCAAAGATTGGCACAATAAAGAACAGAAATGGCAAGGACCTTACAGAAGCAGAAGATATTAAGAACAGGTGGCAAGAATACACAGAACTGTATAAAAAAAATGTTAATGACCTAGATAACCACAATGGTGTGGTCACTCAACAAGAGCAAGACATCCTGGACTGTGAAGTCAAGTGAGCTTCAGAAAGCTTTATTAGGAAAAAAGTTAATGGAGGTGATGGAATTCCAGCTGAGCTTTTCAAAATCCTAAAATGATGCTGTTAAAGTGCTGCAATCAGTATGCCAGCAAATTTGGAAAACTCAGCAATGGCCACAGGGCTTGAAAAAATAAGTTTTCATTCCAATCCCAAAGCAGGTCAATGACAAATAATGTTCAAACTATTGTACAATCACACTCATTTCACATGCTGGCAAGGCCATGCTAAAAATCCTTCAAGCTAGGCATCCTCCTCAGTACATGAACTGAGAACTTCCAAATATACAACCTGGATTTAGAGAGGGCAGAGGAACAAGAGGTCAAATTGCCAACATCTATTGGATGATAGAAAAATAAAGAGAAATCAAGAAAAAAAACATCTACTTCTGTTTCATTCACTATTCCAAAGCCTTTGACTGTGTGGATCCCAATAAACTGTAGAAAATTCTTCAAGAGATGGGAATACCAGGCCACCTTACCTATCTCCTGTGAAACCTGTATGCAAGTCAAGAAGCAACAGCTAGAACTGGACACAGAAAAATGAACTGGTTCCAAACTGGGAAAGGAGTATGCCAAGGCTATATATTGTCACACTGCTTATTTAAGTTATATGCAGAGTACATCATGCAAAATGCTGGGCTGGATGATGCACAAGCTCAAATCAAAATTTCTGGGAAAATATATCAACAACCTCAGATATGCAGCTGATATCACTCTAAAGGCAGAAAGCAAAGAGGAACTAAAGAGTCTTTCGATGAAGGTGATAGGGGAGAGTGAAGAAGTTGGCTTAATACTCAACATTCAAAAAGCTAAAACATTGGCATCCAACCCCACCACTTCGTGGCAAATAGATGGTTAAAAAATGGTAACAGTGGTATATTTTATTTTCTTGGGCTCCAAAATCACTGCAGAAAGTGACTGCAGCTATGTGAAATTAAAAGACACTTGCACCTTGGAAGAAAAGCTATGACAAACCTCGACAGCATATTAAAAAGCAGTGATATATCTTTGATGACAAATGTTCATATAGACAAAGCTATGATATTTCCAGTAGTCATGGATGGTTGTGACAGTTGGACCATAAAGTAGGCTGAGCACCAAACAATCAATGCTTTCAAACTGTGATGCTAAAGATGACCCTTAAGACTCCATTGGACAGCAAGATCAAACCAGTAAAGAAATTAATAGCACTAATAATCACACTGCAATGCACGACTGCTGCTGCTTTACTAGCGTGTGAGATGAGTGCAATTGTGCAGTAGTTTGAGCATTCTTTGGCATTGCCTTTCTTTGGGATTGGAATGAAAACTGACCTTTTCCAGTCCTGTGGGCACTGCTGAGTTTTCCAAATTTGCTGGCATATTGAGTGCAGCACTTTCACAGCATCACCTTTAGGATTTGAAACAGCTCAACTGAATTCCATCACCTCCACTAGCTTTGTTCATGGTGAACAAGGCTTCCTAAGGCCCAGTTGACTTCGCATTCCAGAATATCTGGCTCTAGGTGAGTGACCATATCATCCTAATTATCTAGGTTGTGAAGATCTCTTCTGTATAGTCGTTCTGTGTATTCTTGCTGCCTGTCCTTAATATCTTCTACCTCTGTTAGGTCCATACCATTTCTGTCCTTTTATTGTGCCCATCTTTGAATGAAATTTTCCCTTGGTTTCTCTAATTTTCTTGAAGAGATCTTTAATCTTTCCCATCCTTATGTTTTCCTCTATTTCTTTGCTTTCTTATGTCTCCTTGCTATTCTTTGGAACTCTACATTCAAATGTGTATATCTTTCCTTTTCTCCTTTGCTTTTTGCTTCTCTTCTTTTCACAGCTCTCTGTAAGGCCTCCTAAGACAGCCATTTTGCTTTTTTGCATTTCTTTTTCTTGAGGACGGTCTTGATCCTTGTCTCATGCACAATGTCACAAACCTCCATCCATAGTTCTTCAGTTCTTGTCTATCAGATCGAATACCTTGAATCTATTTCTCACTTCCACTGTATAATCATTAGGGATTTGATGTAGGTCATACCTGAATGGTCTAGTGAGTTTCCCTACTTTCTTCAATTTAAGTCTGAATTTGGCAATAAGGAGTTCATGATCTGAGCCACAGTCAGCTCCTGGTCTTGTTTTTGCTGACTGTATAGAGTTTCTCCATCTTTTGCTGCAAAGAATATAATCAATCTGTGATATTAATCTGTTTTATTATATAATATAATTACATATATACACACACACACACACACACACACACACACACATATATAATCTTCCCAATCGAGGAATTGAACCTGGGTGCCCTGCATTGCCAGAGAAGGCAATGGCACCCCACTCCAGTACTCTTGCCTGGAAAATCCCATGGACGGACGAGCCTGGTGGGCTACAGTCCATGGGGTCACTAAGAGTCGGACACGACTGAGCAACTTCACTTTCATTTTTCACGTTCATGCACTGGAGAAGGAAATGGCAACCCACTCCAGTGTTCTTGCCTGGAGAATCTCAGGGATGGGGAATCCTGGTGGGCTGCCGTCTATGGGGTCTCACAGAGTTGACCATGACTGAAACGACTTAGCAGCAGCAGTCGTGCATTGCAGATGGATTCTTTACCACCTGAACCACCAGGGAAGCCCGCTATATCTGCCTATTTATGGTTAAATAATATCCCTCAAGTAATAAAACACACCACACACCCATATATATTATATGTGTTTGTGTGTGTATACACACATGACATTTTGTTTATCCATTTATTTGTTGATGGACACTTGGGTTAGTTCTACCATTTGATTACTGTGAATAATGCTACAATGAATATTGCCAAACATGTATCTGTTTTCAATTCAGTTGATATATACATAAGAGTAGAATGGCAAGGTCATATAGTAATTCTACATTTAGTTATTTGAGGAACTGTCAACTTGATTATAGTGGCTGTTTTACATCCTCACCAGCAAAGTATGAGGATTGCAATGTTTCCATGTTCTCATCAACATTGAACAATTTTCTTCTTCTTTTTTTTATTATAGTCATCTTTAAGTGTGAAATGATTTTCAGAACCATGAAACTCATTTTGGTTTCAGTTTGCATGTTCCTAAATCGTTATTGCCAAATTCAGACTTAAATTGAAGAAAGTAGGGAAAACCACTAGACCATTCAGGCATGACCTAAAAGAAACCACTTATGATTATACAGTGGAAGTGAGAAATAGATTTAAGGGACTAGAACTGATAGATAGAGTGCCTGATGAACTATGGACTGAGGTTCGTGACATTGTACAGGAGACAGGGATCAAGACCATCCCCAAGAAAAGAAATGCAAAAAAGCCAAATGGCTGTCTGGGGAAGCCTTACAAATAGCTGTGAAAAGAAGAAAAACAAAAAGCAAAGGAGAAAAGGAAAGACACAAGCATCTGCATGGAGATTCCCAAAGAATAGCAAGAAGAGATAAGAAAGCCTCCCTCAGCGATCAATGCAAAGAAAAAGAGGAAAACAACAGAGGGGGAAAGACTAGAGATCTCTTCAAGAAACTTAGAGATACAAAGGGAACAGTTCATGCAAAGATGGGCTCGATAAAGGACAGAAATGGTATGGACCTAACAGAAGCAGAAGATATTAAGAAGAGATTGCAAGAATACACAGAAGAACTGACTAGATGGACCTTACTGGCAAAGTAATGTCTCTGCTTTTGAATATGCTGTCTAGGTTGGTCATAACTTTCCTTCCAAGGAGTAAGCGTCTTTTAATGTCATGGCTGCAATTGCCATCTGCAGTGATTTTGGAGCCCAGAAAAATAAAGTCTGACACTGTTTCCACTGTTCCCCATCTATTTCCCATGACGTGATTGAACTGGTGCCATGATCTTCGTTTTCTGAATGTTGAGCTTTAAGCCAACTTTTTCACTCTCCTCTTTGCTTTCATCAAGAGGTTTTTAAATTACTCTTCACTTTCGATCATAAGGGTGGTGTCATGTGCATATCTGAGGTTATTGATATTTCTCCCAGCAATCTTGATTCCAGTCTGTGCTTCTTCCAGCCCAACGTTTCTCATGATGTACTCTGCATATAAGTTAAATAAACAGGGTGACAATATACAGCCTTGATGGACTCCTTTTCCTATTTGGAAACAGTCTGTTGTTCCATGTCCAGTTCTAACTGTTGCTGCCTGACCTGCATATAGGTTTCTCAAGAGGCAGGTCAGGTGGTCTGGTATTTGCATCTCTTTCAGAATTTTCCACAGGTTATTGTGATCCACACAGTCAAAGGCTTTGGCATAGTAAATAAAGCAAAAATAGATGTTTTTCCTGAACTCTCTTGCTTTTTTGATGATCCAGCAGGCGTTGGCAATTTGATCTCTGGTTCCTCTGCCTTTTCTAAAACCAGCTTGAACATCTGGAAATTCATGGTCACATATTGCTGAAGCCTGGCTTGGAGAATTTTGAGCATGACTTTAATAATAATAATAACCTTAAAAGTAAATAGATGATTATCTCAGTAGTTTCAGAGAAAGCCTTTGACAAAATTCAACATCCATTTATGATAAAAACTCTCCAGAAAGCAGGAATAGAAGAAACATACCTCAATATAATAAAAGCTATATATGACAAACCCACAGCAAACAGTATCCTCAAAGATGAAAAATTGAAAGCATTTCCCCTAAAGTCAGGAACAAGACAAAGGTGCCCACTTTCACCACTACTATTCAACATAGTTTTGGAAGTTTTGCCACAGCAATGAGAGCAGAAAAAGAAATAAAAGGAATCCAAATTGGAAGAAGTAAAACTCTCACTGTTTGCAGATGACATGATCCTCTACATAGAAAACCCTAAAGACTCCACCAGAAAATTACTAGAGCTAATCAATGAATATAGTAAAGTTGCAGGATATAAAATCAACACACAGAAATCCCTTGCATTCCTAGACACTAATAATGAGAAAACGGAAAGAGAAATTAAGGAAACAATTCCATTGACCATTGCAATGAAAAGAATAAAATACTTAGGAATATATCTACCTAAAGAAACTAAAGACCTATATATATAATACTACAAAACACTGGTGAAAGAAATCAAGGAGGACACTAATAGATGGAGAAATATACCATGTTCATGGATCAGAAGAATCAATATAGTGAAAATGAGTATACTACCCAAAGCAATCTATAGATTCAATGCAATCCTTATCAAGCTACCAACGGTATTTTTCACAGAGTTAGAAAATAATTTCACAATTTGTATGGGAATACAAAAAGCCTTGAATAGCCAAAGCAATCTTGAGAAAGAAGAATGGAACTGGAGGAATCAACCTTCCTGACTTCAGGCTCAACTATAAAGCCACATTCATCAAGACAGTATGGTACTGGCACAAAGACAGAAATATAGATCAATGGAACAAAATAGAAAGCCCAGCGACAAATCCACACACCTATGGACACTGAGATACCCCTCGTCCAAGGTAAGGAGCAATGGCTGTGCTTTGCTGGACCAGCCATGAAGAGATACCCCACGCCCAAGGTAAGAGAAACCCAAGTAAGACGGTAGGTGTTGAAAGAGGGTATCAGGGGGCAAACACACGGAAACCATACTCACAGAAAACTAGTCAATCTAATCACACTAGGACCACAGCCTTGTCTAACTCAATGAAACTAAGCCATGCCCGTGGGGCAACCCAAGATGGGCAGGTCATGGTGGAGAGATCTGACAGAATGTGGTTCACTGGAGAAGGGAATGGCAAACCACTTGAGTATTCTTGCCTTGAGAACCCCATGAACAGTATGAAAAGGCAAAATGATAGGATACTGAAAGAGAAAATCCCCAGGTCCGTAGGTGCCTAATACCCAGCTGTGGATGTGACTGGTGATAGAAGCAAGGTCTGATGCTGTAAAGAGCAATATTGCATAGGAACCTGGAATGTCAGGTCCATGAATCAAGGCAAATTGGAAGTGGTCAAACAAGAGATGGCAAGAGTGAATGTCGATGCTCTAAGAATCAGTGAACTGAAATGGACTGGAATGGGTGAATTTAACTCAGATGACCATTATATCTACTACTGCAGGCAAGAATCCCTCAGAAAAAATGGAGTAGCAATCATGGTCAACAAAAGAGTCCGAAATGCAGTACTTGGATGCAATCTCAAAAATGACAGAATGATCTCTGTTTCCAAGGCAAACCACTCAATATCACAGTAATCCAAGTATATGCCCCAACCAGTAATGCTGAAGAAGCTGAAGTTGAACTGTTCTATGAAGACCTACAAGACCTTTTAGAACTAATACCCCCAAAAAAATGTCCTTTTCATTATAGGGGACTGGAATGCAAAAGTAGGAAGTCAAGAAACACTTGGAGTAACAGGCAAATTTGGCCTTGGAATACGGAATGAAGCAGGGCAAAGACTAATAGAGTTTTGCCAAGAAAATGCCCTGGTCATAACAAACACCCTGTTCCAACAACACAAGAGAAGACTCTACACATGGACATCACCAGATGGTCAACACTGAAATCAGATTGATTATATTCTTTGCAGCCAAAGATGGAGAAGGTCTATACAGTCAGCGAAAACAAGACCAGGAGCTGACTGTGGCTCAGACCATGAACTTCTTATTGCCAAATTCAGACTTAAATTGAAGAAAGTAGGGAAAACAACTACACCATTCAGGTATGACCTAAATCAAATCCCTTATGATTATACAGTGGAAGTGAGAAATAGATTTAAGGGCCTAGATCTGATAGATAGAGTGCCTGATGAACTATGGAATGAGATTTGTGACACTGTACAGGAGACAGCGATCAAGACCATCCCCATGGAAAAGAAATGGAAAAAAGCAAAATGGCTGTCTGGGGAGACCTTACAAATAGCCGTGAAAAGAAGAGAAGTGAAAAGCAAAGGAGAAAAGGAAAGATATAAACATCTGAATGCAGAGTTCCAAAGAATAGCAAGAAGAGATAAGAAAGCCTTCTTCAGTGATCAATGCAAAGAAATAGAGGAAAACAACAGAATGGGAAAGACTAGAGATCTCTTCAAGAAAATCAGAGATACCAAAGGAATATTTCATGCAAAGATGGGCTAGATAAAGGACAGAAATGGTATGGACCTAACAGAAGCAGAAGGTATTAAGAAGAGATTGCAAGAATACACAGAAGAACTGTACAAAAAAGATCTTCACGACCCAGATAATCAAAGAGTCAGACATGACTGATCGACTGATCTGATCTGATGGACACCTTATCTTTGACAAAGGAGGCAAGAATATACAATGGATTAAAGACAATCTCTTTAACAAGTGGTGCTGGGAAAACTGGTCAAGCACTTGTCAAAAATGAAACTAGAACACTTTCTAACACCATACACAAAAATGAACTCAAAATGGATTAAAGATCTAAACGTAAGATCAGAAACTATAAAACTCCTAGAGGAGAACATAGGCAAAACACTCTCTGACATAAATCACAGCAGGATCCTCTAGGACCCATCTCCCAGAATATTGGAAATAAAAGCAAAAATAACTCAATGGGACCTAATTAAACTTAAAAGCTTCTGCACAACAAAGGAAACTCTAAGCAAGGTGAAATGACAGCTTTCAGAATGGGAGAAAATAATAGCAAATGAAGCAACTGACAAACAACTCATCTCAAAAATATGCAAGCAACTTTTGCAGCTCTATTCCAGAAAAACAAATGACCCAATCAAAAAATGGGCCAAAGAACTAAATAGACATTTCTCCAAAGAAGATATAGAGATGGCTAACAGACACATGAAAAGATGCTCAACATCACTCATTATCAGAGAAATGCAAATCAAAACCACAATGAGGTACCATTTCACGCCAGTCAGAATGGCTGTGATCCAAAAGTCTACAAGCAATAAGTGCTGTAGAGGGTGTGGAGAAAAGGGAAACCTCTTACACTGTTGGTGGGAATGCAAACTAGTACAGCCACTATGGAGAACAGTGTGGAGATTCCTTAAAAAACTGGAAATAGAACTGCCTTATGACCCAGCAATCCCACTGCTGGGCATACACACTGAGGAAACCAGAACTGAAAGAGAAATGTGTACCCCAATGTCCATTGCAGCACTGTTTATAATAGCCAGGACATGGAAGCAACCTAGATGTCCATCAGCAGATGAATGGATAAGAAAGCAGTGGTACATATACACAATGGAGTATTACTCAGCCACTATAAAGAATACATTTGAATCAGTTCTAATGAGGTGGATGAAACTGGAGCCTATTATACAGAGTGAAGTAAGCCAGAAAGAAAAACACCAATACAGTATACTAATGTATATATATGGAATTTAGAAATATGGTAACCATAATCCTGTATGCAAGACAGGATTTTCTGACCACAATGCTATGAGTTTAGATATCAATTATGGGGGGGGGAGGAGACTGAAAAAGTAAAAAGAAACATATGGAGGTTAAACAATATACTTCTAAGTAACCATGTGATTATTCAAGAAATCAAAGAGGCAATTTAAAAAAATACCTAGAAAGAAATGACAATGAAAGTACAACAACCTAAAGCACACCCAATGCAGCAAAAGCACTTCTAAGAAGGAAGTATACAACAGTACAATTATACCTCAATAAAAAAGAAAAAAATATAAAATAAGCAATCTAACCTTAGACCTAAACTAAATACAAAAAGAAGAGGAACAACAACAACAAAACATAGCACATTATTAGGTGGAAAGAAATCATAACAATTAGAGCAAAAATAAATGCAATAAAGGCAAAGAAAGCAATAGCAAAAATCAGTAAAACTAAAAGATGGTTCATTGAGAGGATAAACAAATTTTACAAACCATTATCCTGACTCACTAATAAAAAAACAATATTGAAGACTCAAATCAATAAAGTTAGAGATGAAAAAGGAGAAGTTACAAGAGACAATGCAGAAATATATACTGATGTACTGATAAAATGGACAGCCTGGAGTAAATGAAAAAATTCTTAGAAAAGTGAAACCTTCCAAGACTGAATCAGGAAGAAATAAAAATTATGAACAGACCAATCACAAGGACTGAAATAAAAACTATGCTCAAAAATCTTCCAACAATCAGAAGCCCCAGACCAGATGACTTCACAGGCTAATTCTATTAAACATTTAGAAAAGATATAATATCTATTTTTTCTCAAACACTTTCAAAAATTTGCAGAGGGAGGAACATTCCCAAAATCTTTCTGAGACCACCATCACCCTGATACCAAATCCAGACTGATTTATCACATTAAAAGATCATTACAGGCCAATATCACTGATGATCATAAATGCAAAAATCCTCAACAAAATAGTAGAAAACAGAATCCAACAACACTTTAAAATGATCCTACACCATGATCAAGTGGGATTTATCTCATGAATGTAAGGATTATTCAATATATGCAAATCAGTCAATCTGCTACACCATGTTAACAAATTCAAAGATAAAAAACATATGATAATCTCAACAGATGCATAAAATAGCTTTTGAAAAAACTGAACATCCCCTATTAAAAAAAATCTTCAGAAAAAGGGCATAGAAGGAATCTACATCAACGTAATTAAAGCTATATATGAGAAATCCACAGCAACCATTATTCTCAATGGTGAAAAACTGAAAGCATTTCCTTGAAGATCAGGATCAAGAAAAGAGTGCACCTCTCAACAGTAGTATTCAATATATTTTTGGAAGTCCTTGTTGTTGTTTTTGTACAGTCACTAAGTCACGTTGGATGCAGCAGGCCAGGCTTCCCTGTCCTTCACTATCTCCTGGAGTTTGCTTGAACTCATGCCCATTCTGTTGATAATGCCATCCAACTATCTCATCCTCTGTCACCCACTTCTCTTCCTATATATAATATAATTACATATACATATATATATTATTAGTTTGTATGGTGCATAATATCTAAACATTGAATCACTATGTTGTACATTTAAAAAATAGTATAATAGTATTAACCAGCTATCTTCAATTAAAAAAAAAAAGAAATAGAAAGCAAAACAAGAGAATAATGTCAAGAAGAATTTCCCCTGTGTTTTCTCTTAGCAGTTTTACAGTTTCAGGTCTTACATATAACTCTTTAATCCATTTCAAGTTAATTTCTATCAGTGGTGTAATGTAGGGATCTAGAAGAACTGTACAAAAAAGATCTTCACGACCCAGATAATCACGATGGTGTGATCACTGACCTAGAGCCAGACATCCTGGACTGTGAAGTCAAGCGGGCCTTAGAAAGCATCACAACGAACAAAGCTAGTGGAGGTGATAGAATTCCAGTTGAGCTATTTCAAATCCTAAAAGATGATGCTGTGACAGTGCTGCACTCAATATGCCAGCAAATGTGGAAAACTCAACAGTGGCCACAGGACTGGAAAAGGTCAGTTTTCATTGCAATCCCAAAGAAAGGCAATGCCAAAGAATGCTCAAACTACCACACAATTGCACTCTTCTCACACGCTAGTAAAGTAATACTCAAAATTCTCCAAGCCAGGCTTCAGCAATATGTGAACCATGAACTCCTGATGTTCAAGCTGGTTTTAGAAAAGGCAGAGGAACCAGAGATCAAATTGCCAACATCCGCTGGACCATCAAAAAAGCAAGAGAGTTCCAGAAAAACATCTATTTCTGCTTTATTGACTATGCCAAAGCCTTTGACTGTGTGGATCACAATAAACTGTGGAAAATTCTGAAAGAGATGCAAATATCAGACAACCTGATCTGCCTCTTGAGAAATCTGTATGCAGGTCAGGAAGCAACATTTAGAGGTGGACATGGAACAACAGACTGGTTCCAAATAGGAAAAGGAGTACGTCAAGGCTGTATATTGTCACCCTGTTTATTTAACTTATATGCAGAGTACATCATGAGAAACGCTGGGCTGGAAGAAACACAAGCTGGAATCAAGATTGCCGGGAGAAATATCAATAACCTCAGATATGCACATGACACCACCCTTATGGCAGAAAGTGAAGAGGAACTCAAAAGCCTCTTGATGAAAGTGAAAGTGGAGAGTGAAAAAGTTGGCTTAAAGCTCAACATTCAGAAAACGAAGATCATGGCATCCGGTCCCACCACTTCATGGGAAATAGATGGGAAACAGTGGAAACAGTGTGAGACTTTATTTTCTTGGGCTCCAAAATCACTGCAGATAGTGACTGCAGCCATGAAATTAAAAGACGCTTACTCCTTGGAAGGAAAGTTATGTCCAATCTAGATAGCATATTCCAAAGCAGAGACATTACTTTGCCAACAAAGGTTCGTCTAGTCAAGGCTATGGTTTTTCCTGTGGTCATGTATGGATGTGAGAGTTGGACTGTGAAGAAGGCTGAGCGGTGAAGAATTGATGCTTTTGAACTGTGGTGTTGGAGAAGACTCTTGAGAGTCCCTTGGACTGCAAGGAGATTCTGAAGGAGATCAGCCCTGGGATTTCTTTGGAAGGAATGATGCTAAAGCTGAAACTCCAGTACTTTGGCCACCTCATGTGAAGAATTGGCTCATTGGAAAAGACTCTGATGCTGGGAGGGATTGGGGGCAAGAGGAGAAGGGGATGACAGAGGATGAGATGGCTGGATGGCATCACTGACTCAATGGACATGAGTCTCAGTGAACTCCGGGAGTTGGTGATGGACAGGGAGGCCTGGCGTGCTGCGATTCATGGGGTCGCAAAGAGTCGGACACGACTGAGTGATCTGATCCGATCTGATCTGGTGTAATTATTTTGCATTTGTACATCCAGTTTTCCAAAAATCATTTGTTGAAAAGCAACCATTTCCCCATTGTGTTCTTGATGCACTTTTCAAGGATCAGTTGGGTTCATTTCTGGATTCTCTATTTTGTTCTATTGGTCTTCGTGTCTGTTTTTATGCCAGTACCATTTTGTTTTGATTACTATAGCATCTTAAAATAGTTTAAAATCATGGAGTGTGATGACTAATTTTGTAACTCTTTCTCAAGTTTTCTTTGGCCATTCTTTTTTTTGTGTGTGTGGATCCTTATGAATTTTAGGATTCTTTTAAAATTTCTTTGAAAGTTGCCATTGTTATTTTGATAGGGATTGAATTGATTCTGTAGGTGGTTTTACATAGTATGGACATCTTAACATTATTAATTATTCCAATCTAAGTATACAGGATAACATTCAATTTATATATGTCCTTTCCAACTTATTTTCGATGAACAGGTATTTCAGCTACTTGATTAGATTTATTCCTAAATATTTTATTGTTTTGCCTCTATTGTAAATTGAGATACACTTAAAAATAATTTTATTTATTTATTCATGGCTCTGCTGGGTCTTCATTGTTGCATGGGCTTTTCTATAGTTGGTGCACAGGCTTCTCATTGAAGTAGCTTCTCTTGTTGCAGATCATAGGCTCTAGGGTGCATGGGCTCAGCAACTGTGGTTCCCAGGCTCTACAGCACAAATTCAATAGTTCTATTGCATGGGCTTAGTGGTTCCACAGCATGTGGAATCTTCCAGGACCAGGGATCAAACCTACTTCTTGTGTATTGACAAGGAGATTCTTTACCGTTGAGCCAACAGGTAAATTCTGGAGTTACACTCTTAGTTTCTTTTTCATATTTTTCATTTTTAGTGTGTAGAATGGGACTGATTATTCCATGTTGTTGCTTTTAATCTGCAACTTACTGAATTGCTATGTTAGTTGATATATTTTGGACTTCAGTTCAGTTCAGTTCAGTCGCTCAGTCGTGTCCGACTCTATGTGACCCAATGAATCGCAGCACGCCAGGCCTCCCTGCCCATCACCAACTCCCAGAGTTCACTCAAACTCACGTCCATCGAGTCAGCAATGACATCAAGCCATCTCATCCTCTGTCATCCCCTTTTACTCCTACACCCAATCCCTCCCAACATCAGAGTCTTTTCCAATGAGTCAACTCTTCACATGAGGTGGCCAAAGTACTGGAGCTTCAGCTTTAGCATCATTCCTTCCAAATAACACCCAGGGCTGATCTCCTTCAGAATGGACTGGTTGGATCTCCTTGCAGTCCAAGGGACTCTCAGGAGTCTTCTCCAACACCACAGTTCAAAAGCATCAATTCTTCGTTGCTCAGCTTTCTTCACAGTCCAACTCTCACATACATACATGACTACTGGAAAAACCATAGCCTTGACTAGATGGACCTTTGTTGGCAAAGTAATGTCTCTGTTTTTCAATATGCTGTCTAGGTTGGTCACAACGTTTCTTCCAAGGAGTAAGCATCTTTTAATTTCATGGCTGCAGTCACCATCTGCAGTGATTTTGGAGCCCCCCAAAATAAAGTCTGACACTGTTTCCTCTGTTTCCCCATCTATTTGCCATGAAGTGATGGGGCCAGATGCCATGAACTTCGTTTTCTGAATGTTGCCCTTTAGGCCAACTTTTTCACTCTCCACTTTCACTTTCATCAAGAGGCATTTTAGTTCCTTTTCATTTTCTGCCATAAGGGTGGTGCCATCTGCATATCTGAGGTTATTGATATTTCTCCCGGCAATCTTGATTCCAGCTTGTGCTTCTTCCAGCCCAGCATTTCTCATGATGTACTCTGCATATAAGTTAAATATGCAGGGTGACAATATACAGCCTGGATGCACTCCTTTTCCTATTTGGAACCAGTCTGTTGTTCCATGTCCAGTTCTAACTGTTGCTTCCTGACCTGCATATAGGTTTCTCAAGAGGCAGGTCATGTGGTCTGGTATTCCCATCTCTTTCAGAATTTTCCACAGTTTACTGTGATCCACACAGTCAAAGGCTTTGGCATAGTCAATAAAGCAGAAATAGATATTTTTCTGGAACTCTCTTGCTTTTTCCATGATCCAGCAGATGTTGGCAATTTGGTCTCTGGTTCCTCTGCCTTTTCTAAAACCAGATTAAACACCCAGAAGTTCATGATTCACATATTGCTGAAGCCTGCCTTGAAGAATTTTGAGCATTACTTTACTAGCGTGTGAGATGAGTGCAATTGTGTTGAGTCTGAGCATTCTTTGGCATTGCCTTTCTTTGGGATTGGAATGAAAACTGACCTTTTCCAGTCCTGTGGCCACTGCTGAGTTTTCCACATTTGCTGGCATACTGACTGCAGCACACTCACAGCATTATCTTTCAGGATTTAAAATAGCTCAACTGGAATTCCATCACTTCCACTAGCTTTGTTCGTAGTGATGCTTTCTAAAGCCCACTAGACTTCACATTCCAGGATGTCTGGCTCTAGATCAGTGATCACACCATCGTGATTATCTGGGTCGTGAAGATCTTTTTTTGTACAGTTCTTCTGTGTATTCTTGCCACCTCTTCTTAATATCTTCTGCTTCTGTTAGGTCCATACCATTTCTGTCCTTTATCGAGCCCGTCTTTGCATGAAATATTCCCTTGGTAGCTCTAATTTTCTTGAATAAATCTCTAGTCTTTCCCATTCTGTTGTTTTCCTCTATTTCTTTGCACTCATCACTGAGGAAGGCTTTCTTATCTCTTCTTGCTATTCTTTGGAACTCTGCATTCACGTGGGTATGTATTTCCTTTACTCCTTTGCTTTTTGCTTCTCTGTTTTCACAGCTATTTGTAAGGCCTCCCCAGACAGCCATTTTTCTTTTTTGCATTTCTTTTTCTTTGGGATGGTCTTGATTCCTGTCTCCTGTACAATGTCAGGAACCTCCGTCCATAGTTCATTAAGCACTCTGTCTATCAGATCTCATCCCTTAAATCTATTTCTAACTTCCACTGTATAATCATAAGGGATTTGATTTAGGTCATACCTGAATGGTCTAGTGGTTTTCCCTACTTTCTTCAATTTAAGTCTAAATTTGGCAATAAGGAGCTCATGATCTGAGCCACAGTCAGCTCCAAGTCTTGTTTTTGCTGACTGTATAGAGCTTTTCTGGAGAAGGCAATGGCACCCCATTCCAGTACTCTTGCCTGGAAAATCTCATGGGCGGAGGAGCCTGGTAGGCTGCAGTCCATGGGGTCACAAAGAGTTGGAGACGACTGAGCGACTTCACTTTCACTTCTCACTTTCATGCATTGGAGAAGGAAATGGCAACCCACTCCAGTGTTCTTGCCTGGAGAATCCCAGGGACGGGGAACCTGGTAGGCTGCCATCTATGGGTTGCACAGAGTCGGACTGTGACTTAAGAGACTGTCTGTGACTTAACAGCAGCAGCAGCAACATAGAGCTTCTCCATCTTTGCAAATAATATAATCAATCTGATTTCGGTGTTGACCATCTGGTGATGTCCATGTGCAGAGTCTTCTCTTGTGTTGTTGGAAGAGGGTGTTTGCTATGACCAGCGCATTCTCTTGGCAAAACTCTATCAGTCTTTGCCCTGCTTCATTCTGTATTCCAAGGCCAAATTTGCCTGTTACTCCAGGTGTTTCTTGACTTCCTATTTTTGCATTCCAGTCCCCTATGATAAAAAGGACATCTTTTTTGGGTATTAGTTCTAAAAGGTCTTGGAGGTCTTCATAGAACCGTTCATCTTAAGCTTCTTCAGCATTACTGGTTGGGGCATAGACTTGGATTACTGTGATATTGAATGGTTTGCCTTGGAAATGAACAGAGATCATTCTGTCATTTTTGAGATTGCATCCAAGTACTGCATTTCAGACTCTTTTGTTGACCATGATGACTACTCCATTTCTTCTGAGGGATTCCTGCCCGCAGTAGTAGATATAATGGTCATCTGAGTTAAATTCACCCATTCCAGTCCATTTTAGTTCGCTGATTCCTAGAATGTCAAGTTCACTCTTCCCATCTCCTGCTTGACCACTTCCAATTTGCCTTGATTCATGGACCTGACATTCCAGGTTCCTATGCAATATTGCTCTTTACAGCATCGGACCTTGCTTCTATCACCAGTCACATCCACAAGTGAGTATTGTTTTTGCTTTGGCTCCATCCCTTCATTCTTTCTGGAGTTATTTCTCCACTGATCTCCAGTAGCATATTGGGCACCTACTGACCTGGGGAGTTCCTCTTTCAGTATCCTATCAGTTTGCCTTTCCATACTGTTCATGGGGTTCTCAAGGCAAGAATACTGAAGTGGTTTGCCATTCCCTTCTCCAGTGAACCACATTCTGTCAGACCTCTCCACCATGACCGACCCATCTTGAGTGGCCCCACAGGGCATGGCTTAGTTTCATTGAGTTAGACAAGGCTATGGTCCTAGTGTGATTAGATTGACTATGGTTTTCTGTGATTATGGTTTCAGTGTGTCTGCCCTCTGATGCCCTCTTGCAACACCTACCATCTTACTTGTGTTCCTCTTATATTGGACGTGGGATATCTCTTCATGGCTGCTCCAGCAAAGCACAGCCGCTGCTCCTTACCTCGGACGAGGGCGTATCTCCTCACCGCCACCCCTCCTGACCTTGAACATGGAGTAGCTCCTCTAGGCCCTCCTGTGCCCATGCAGCCACCGCTCCTTGGGTGTGGGGTAGCTCCTCCCAGCCTCCGCCACTGGCCTTGGGTGGGGGATAGCTTCTCCCGGCCACCGCCCCTGACCTCAGATGCGGGGTAGCTCCTCTTGGCCGCTGCCCCTCGGGCATGGGGTCCTCCCAGCTTAGTCTTCAGGATTTTCTATACAGATTCTCATGTCATCTACAAACAGAGGCAGTTTTACTTCTTCTTTCCCAATTTATTTATTTTTCTTGCCTAGTTGCTCCAGATCGGACTTTTAATACTATATTGAACAGAAATTGTGAGGAGGTTACCCTTTTCTTGATCTGATCTTAGGGGAAAAGCTTTTAGATTTGCATCAGTGAGTATGGTGTTGGATGTGTAGCTGTTATCTATGGCCATTTTCATGTCTTGGTTCATTCCTTCTATACTTAATTGGTTGAGATGTAGAATAGTAACAGACTTTCTGCACCTTTTGACATGATGCTATGATTTCTATTCTTTATTCTGTCAGTGCAGTGTGTTGCTATCATTGAGATCTGTACATGCATCCCACAGGTGCATCTCACATGATCTCAATGTACATTCTTTGAATGTGCTGTTGAATTTGGTTTGCCAATATTTTTGAGAATATCTACATGTACACTTATTGGGATATTGGTGTGTAACATTTTTTCTTTTCTTGTATTGGCATCATCACCTATTGTGTCAGGGGACGGTTGGCCTCATGATGATTTTAGCAGAATTCTCTTCTCTTCAATTTTTAGGAAGATTTATCTTTAATTTTTGTTGAGTATAATTCACTAATTCCACTAAACATTTAGTAGAATTAACTAATGAAGCCACCTAGTCCTAGGCTTTCATGTGTATGTGCAAAGGTGGGTGTGGAATATTCATTATGAAATCAATGTCCTTACTAGATTTAAATCTATTCAGATGTTCTATTTCTTCATGATTCCAGTCTTGGTAGATTTTATATTTGTAACACTATATGATTTTCACTAGATTATTAAGTTTGTTGACATTTATTATTCATATTGGACTTGCCTGGTAGTTCAGTTTGTAAAGAATCCACCTGCAATGTGGGAGACTTGGGTTCGATTCCTGGATTGGGAAGATCCCCTGCAGTAGTGCATGGCAATCCATTCCAGTATTCTTATCTGGAGAATACCCATGGACAGAGGAGCCTGATGGGTGGCACCCAATTGCATTTCAAAGACTTGGACATGACTGAGTGACTTAGCACACCACACACATTGTTCGTCTTAGTCTACTATGGTCTATTTTATTTATGCATTATCAATTGTATTGCTTCTTCTTTCATTTCTGATTTTATTTATTTGTATCATCTCTCTTCTTTTATTAGTGAGCCTAGCTGAGAGTTTGTCAATTTTGTTTATTTTATTGAGAAAGAGTGTATTTTCTTTCATTGATTTTACTATTGTTTTTCTAGTCTCTATTTCATTTATTTCTGTTCGGAAAATGAACATGCATGTGTGTTCAGTCATATTTGACTCTATACCACCCAATGGTCTATAGCCTTGCAGTCTCCTTAGTCCATGGAATTTCCAGGCAAGAATAATGGAGTGGATTGCCATGCTGTCCTCCAGGGGATTGCCTGTATATCTTCTATGAATATACACTTGTCCCACTTGTCCAAAGTACAACACAGAGAAGACCATCTGTACCCATCCTGGACATTCTAAACTGCTTAATGGAGCATTCAGGCACTGGAAATAGGAATCCTTACAACTTCCTCCACCTCGTACATACTTTTTAGTCATGGTCAGTGTATTTTTACAATGGACTGAAGCCTTCCTTTGCAGACAGGTTACTGCCTCTTCTGTGGCTAAAGTGCTTTTGGAAAAGTTTATCCCATCTGGGAAACTCTTCTCAAACTTCATAATGATTGAGGCAGCCGTTTTAGTAGTCAATTACTTTGGCTAGTTTTACAATACTTTCAGGTGTTCACACCTCTCAGTCCTCTTCAGCCGTTTTAGTAGTCAATTACTTTGGCTAGTTTTACAATACTTTCAGGTGTTTACACCTCTCAGTCCTCTGGTTAAGACAAATGCACTAACGACAGATGTTAAGACTCAGTTGGCAAAATTTGTAGAGGCCCTCCAATTACGTTGGTCAAAAGCATCACCATTGGTCCTTCTGAAAGACAGATCCACCCCTTTTGGAACTCACAAACTCTTGCCCTTTGAGGTAGTCACAGGAAAGCCACTTTGCTCCTGCCTCTTTGACCAACAATTGATAAAAAGAGAGGTGCCATGATATTTCAACATATCTTGCAAGCTGGTGATTTCCTCCATTGGAAGAAATACTTCTAGAAGGACTCTCTATGAACTTGACAACATGAACTTTAGATAAAAAAATACCTGAGAGTTCTCCCTCTTACCCCTGCTTTTACTCTAATGTGACTTCAATATGTTTCCAAACTATGCAGTTTCACTCTAACTAAGGTCTTTACTGGCACTGGGGGAGGGGCAGGAAAGCAGTTGAAACTGGAAAATCTGACTCTTGATCAGTGATGTTTTCAGAGAAAGACCTCAATAAAAAGGGAGAAGTGCAAAAATTAATAAAAAGAAACTACCATTGAAATAGTATTGGGAGTCCAGAAGGCAGAGCACTCAGAAATTAAATTAGAGCCCAACAGGAAGAAGAAAGACTTCCTCTTCTAGCCTGGCAAGAACTCTGCAAGGAGAGAAAAGAAAGCCTTCCTCAGTGATCAGTGCAAAGAAATAGAGGAAAACAATAGAATGGGAAAGACTTGAGATCTCTTCAAGAAAATTAGAGATACCAAGGGAACATTTCATGAAAAGATGGGCTGAATAAAGGACAGAAATGGTACGGACCTAACAGAAGCAGAAGATATTAAGAAGAGGTGGCAAGAATACACAAAAGAACTACATAAAAAAGATCTTCACAACCTAGATAATCATGATGATGTGATCACTCACTTAGAGCCAGACATGCTGGAATGCGAAGTCAAGTGGGCCTTAGGAAGCTCACGACGAACAAAGCTAGTGGAGGTGATGGAATTCCAATTGAACTATTTCAAATCCTAAAAGGAGATGCTTTTGAAAGTGCTGCACTCAGTATGCCAGCAACTTTGGAAAACTCAGCAGTGGCCACAGGATTGGAAAAGGTCAGTTTTCATTCCAACCCCAAAGAAAGGCAATGCCAAAGAATGCTCAAACTACCACATAATTGCACTCATCTCACATTACTTCACTAATGTGAGTGAAGTAATGCTCAAAATTCTCCAAGGCAGGCTTCAGCAATACATGAACTGTGAACTTCCAGATGTTCAAGCTGGCTTTAGAAAAGGCAGAGGAACCAGAGATCAAGTTGCCAACATCTGCTGGATCATCAAAAAAGCAAGAGAGTTCCAGAAAAAATATCTATTTCTGCTTTATTGACTATACCAAAGCCTTTGACTGTGTGGATCACAATAAACTGTGGAAAATTCTGAAAGAGATGGGAATACCAGACCATCTGACCTGCCTCTTGAGAAACCTGTATGCAGGTCAGGAAGCAACAGTTAGAACTGGACATGGAACAATAGACTGGTTCCAAATAGGAAAAAGAATATGTCAAGGCTTTATATTATCAATGTGCTTACTTAACTTATATGCAGAGTACATCATGAGAATGCTGGGCTGGATGAAGCACAAGCTGTAATCAAGGTTGCCAGAAGAAATATCAATAACCTCCGATATGCAGATGACACTACTCTTATGGCAGAAAGTGAAGAACTAAAGAGCCTCTTGATGAAAGTGAAAGAGCAGAGTGAAAAAGTTGGTTTAAAGCTCAACATTCAGAAAACTAAGATCATGGCTTTTGTTTCCATCACTTTATGGCAAGATGGGGAAACAGTGGAAACAGTGACAGACTTTATTTTGGGGGCCTCCAAAATCACTGCAGATGGTGACTGCAGCCATGAAATTAAAAGATGCTTACTCCTTGGAAGAAAACTTATGACCAACCTAGACAGCATATTAAAAAGCATAAACATTACTTTGTCTAATCAAGGCTATGGTTTTTCCAGTAGTCATGTTTGGATGTGAGAGTTAGACTATAAAGAAAGCTGAGCACCAAATAATTGATGTTCTTGAAGTGTGGTGTTGGAGAAGACTCTTGAGAGTTCCTTGTACTGAAAGGAGATCCAACCAGTCCATCCTAAAGGAAATCAGTCCTGAATATTCATTTGAAGAACTGATGTTGAGGCTGAAACTCCAATACCTTGGCCACCTGATGCAGAGAACCGACTCATCTGAAAAGACCGTGATGCTGGGAAAAATTGAGGTCAGGAAGAGAAAAGGATGACAGAGGATGAGATGGTTGGATGGCATCACCGACTCAATGGACATGAGTTTGGGTAGGCTCCGGAATTTGGCAATGGACAGGGAGGCCTGATTTGCTGTAGTCCATGGGGGTCACAAGGAGTCAGACACGACTGAGTGAGCAAAATGAACTGAACTGAGAGTGTGTCCTTAAAGGGCTATGAATCTCCCCAACCAAGGAGGAATGTGTCCTCTCCACATGTTCACTGAACCAAGCATGACATTGTTCAAGACCCCTCACTAGTACAAGTCTGCCTCTTTTTCACCATGAACCAGCAGGTACTGTGGTGTCATTACAGGAGCCCAGGGTGAAGTGCATTTGCCCTGTACTCCACCTCAATTCCCAACTAGGACCCACTGCCTTGAGACATCACCATCACCATGGTAGTGAAAGGTAGCTGCTGTGAGCCATGTGTTATGCTGGGATTTGTGACCTGTGGAGGAGATGATTTTGATCTGTTGTCAGAATTGAGGCTTGACTAGTTGGAATTTTTGTATAGACTGGTTTTATTAAAGTATAATAGAGATAAGGAAAGGTTCTGACATAGAAATCAGAAGGGGACAGAAGAGTGCCCACTTTCTAGTTTTTAACATTGAATTTTAGGTCTGTTAGTGAGCTGCTAATCAGATAGGAGAAACACCTCAAGGCTGAGGGAGTTTCACCAGGCCCCTCTCCCACAATATACATTTTTGAGATAGGATGGTGCAAGATGTTTAATCCCCTGGCCATAAAACAATTGACGTGAATACCAGGTTGTTGAGCCGTTATCAGCCCAAGGTTTGAGAAAAGAAAAAAGAAAAAAAGAAAGAAAAAAAAAAGTTAGTCTTGGAAAGAACAGGTTTTGTCAACAGAGAAGAGGGGGAAAAAGTCTGCCACTTGCAATTTACTTTCTCCTGCTGCTTGGAGTCCTCAGACCTTCCTATCTGTTACCCTCTCATTCCACTGCCCCTTTTCTTTTAGGAGAATTATGTTGCCTCAGGAAATGGGTGGCATTCTCATTCCATAAGTGCTTCCGAGCTGATAAGGGGCATAATCCCTAAATTGGTGAGGGAACATATTCTCCTAACCTTCAGGTTGAGGGTCTCTCATCCAGAGGCCCCAAGTAACGGTTGGAGGAAGCTGTGGTGCTGGTTGGAGTTTGGACAACCATTTGTAGCTTAAAAGGTTTCATGTGGCTACAAACAAATCCAGCTACACAGTTACAGATACAGGGAGTAAACAGCAAAAACAACAATCAGAATTATTACAATAAGATAATTTTCCACCGCGGGGAACTAGTTAGCATCTCCTAAAGTGAAGTGACTGAGGCTTTAGGAGTATCCATAGCCTGAATTATCATGTTCATGTGTTTAGTAAAATGTGTAACATTAATGCTCATATCTAGTATATATGTATACACTTTAGTATGAATAATGACACAAGTTCCACCTTGTTTGGCTGTTACAATGTCTAAGGCCAGTCTGTTTGTAACACACCTTTCTAATTTGTATTTGCTCAGCATTAAGGGCTGAAATGGGCTTCGCTGGTGGCTCAGAGGTTAAAGCGTCTGCCTGCAATGCGGGAGACCTGGATTCGATCCCTGGGTCAGGAAGATCCCCTGGAGAAGGAAATGGCAACCCACTCCAGTATTCTTGCCTGGAAAATCCCATGGATGGAGGAGCCTCCTGGGCTACAGTCCACGGGGTTGCAAAGAGTCGGACACAACTGAGCAAGTGACTTAACTTAACTTAAGGGCTGAAATACCTTTTTGAGAATCTTGTAAGGCTTGTTGAGTAGTTAGTCAGGACATCAACTTGTAGCATAACATCTGTATTTCCGAGAGAGGGGATGAACGTTGCAGCCAAATAATCATACCAGTGAAATGCAGGCCTTATCCAAAGAGTTCAAAGGTGTGGCAAATTAGCAGGCTTCTTTGGAATCTCTGAAAATATGAAGCCATGAATAAAAGCTGGACCCAGGGTACAACTCCCTATCCAGCCAGGGGAAGCCACACCTATAGGTAACAGCCACATATACAGTAGGTCTTGTTTGGAGCAAGCAAGCATGACTGAGGGATGCAGTCCCAATCAGTGCCTTGCCAAGCAAAAGGAGGACCTGAACTGGGGTTACAAAACACAGGACTGATTAAATTTCATATTTCTTGAGGCAAAACCCCTAATTTGTTCTAGTCATTATAATTAACTTGTCAGCTAACTTCTGGGGATGGCTGTATTTGTTCCCAGCATAGCACTAGACATTAGGTGTCCATTTTCAGGAGTTAGCCATATGACCTCACCCCATATTTGATAAACATCAGGTGAAAAATCACCAGATCTAGACCCATTTGTCTTTGTATGTGAAGCAAAATAGTCATTAAACAAAGTATAATCAAAGTTAAAAGTCACATCATGTCCATAGTTAGGGTACAAAGTGTTACACCTGTCTATTTTAGGATTGTTATATGTCATCAGATTAAGAAGAAGCATCACATATGATTGTTGTGAAAGGTAGTCGCAGACTTGGAGAAAGTCCTTTCCCTTAAGTGGAGATGCCCACTACCGGAAGCCTTCAACTAATTAGGAGGGGAGGGCACCATACAACCAGCAATTAGACCAATTGTGGAATGTGGCTTAGGAATGAGCCCAGGATGGGAAGGCGTTGGCTTGACAGTCAAATGGCAGACTCAGAATTTCTGGAATGAGCAGAAGCAGTCCCATATAGATTATCAGTCCCATCTGAAAAGTGAAGAGTAAAAGCATAGAGAATAAAGACATAAAAATGACATGGCTTAGTCTGAGGTGTCAGGATGCCACTTTTTAACTCGAGTTTTGGTACACCCACTAATTAATTCCTGGTACCTTGAAAGCTATGGGGGAAGAAAATAACCTGGTAAGGGCCTTCCCAGAGGGGCTTGAGAGATTGCTCCCCAGGTCCCAATGTCTTTATCAGGACCTCTCTTCCTGACTCAAACAGTGGCTTATTTGACTCGGAGGCTGGAACAAGAATCAATTCCTAGAGTTTCCATAATGTATGTTGAAAAGCTGAAATTTGAGTTATATAACAATGACTGATATTTAAGAAGCTGACTGTCATCTAAATGTTAACTTTAAGATTCCACTTATATCATGAGAAGTCAGTACAGTAAGATTTTGCCCATTAGTAAACTTAAGGGCTTTAGGCACTAGTAAAGCAATAACAGAAATTCAGTTCCATTCAGTCACTCAGTCGTGTCTGACTCTTTGAGACCCCATGGACTGCAGCACGCCAGGCTTCCCTGTCCATCACCAACTCCTAAAGTTTGCTCAAACTCATGTCCATCGAGTCAGTGATTATTTTTAGACAATGTGGCCACCCATGTGCCACTACATCTAACTCTCTACTCAGGTACCCTATAGGCTGCTGGTGAGGTCTTCGGGGTTGTGTCATAACTCTCAAGGTCATATCTCTTTGTTCAATGACAAACAGATTAAACTCTGACACTGTGGGAAAGCTCAAAACAGGGGCTTGCAGGAAAGCAGTTTGAAGAGCCTTAAAAGCCTTTTGAGTATCTTGACACTAAACCAGTTTGTCATTTTGAGCTTATTGAATTTCATTTATAACTTTACATTAAGAATGGGCAAGTTCCCCATCACCCAGAAACCAAGTGCAGCAGTAGGCTGTGATGCCTCAAAATCTTCTCAATTGTCTTAAAATCATATGTAGGGGGTGATTTAGTATAGGCTTATTTCTCTCGGGGCCTATGGCCCTCATCTCTTTGGATATGGTTAGGACTAAAATCAATGACTGAAAAATATTTGGCTTGTTCAGAAATTTCAGAAAATAGAGTATAAGCATTAGGCACCACGGGGTGTAAAGGAAGCACAGCCTCATTTATTTTTCATAAATCTTGAACTAGTCTCCACTTATCACTTGACTTTTTAAAATCCAAAATAGGAGTGTTGCATGGACTATTAAAAGGAATTGAGAGGGTAAAAGGAAAGAAGGCCAGAGGTTTCCAGGTGGCAGGAGGAAATAAACTGCAAATGGCAGACGTTTTTCTTTTTCCTTTTCTAAACAAAATTAAAAGAGGCTTCTTTTAATTCTGTCTTGAGGACACCTGGTTCTGACTTCAGATAACCAATGTGTTTTTCTTATGAAAATGCTCTTCTTAAAGTATGTTAATGAAACTGCTTATCTGCTTTGGAATCTGCCTTTCTTTAAAATGGTCTAGCCTAAGATTAACTTTTTTCTTTTCTCAAACCTTGGGCTGATAATGGCTCAACAAACCCATATTCCTGTCAATTGTTTTATGGCTGGGGTATAAGACACCTCATGCAATCGTATCTCAAAAGTGCATATTGTGGGAGAGGGGACTGCTGAAACTCCCTTAGCCTTGAGTGTCTCTCTTATTTCATTAATAGCTTCTAAGAGACATAAAATACCTTGCTAAAAACTAGCAAGGAGGCACTCTTTCTGTCCCCTTCTTAGGTCTATGTCAGAAATTTCCCCTATCTCTATTATACTTTAATAAAACTTTGCTGCAGAGAAAGCTCTAAGTAGTCAAAGCTCGTCTCTGACCCCAGATTGAAATCCTCTCCTCTGGAGATCACAAATCCTGGCATAACACATGGCTCACAGCATCAACCTTTCATCTTTATGGATTGTCCATGATCTTCAAGACAAGGTAAGTATGCTTAGAGATCTAGCTCTTTGCTCTCCTGGTAAACACGTTTTCTTCTGTACTTTACTAACTCTCCAGTGTACTTGTGTGTGTGAAAACAGCATGAAAGAGAAGTGCCCTGGCAAAGCGAGGGATGAGCCCTACACTGTGGTTTCATGGAGACTCATAGTGACTGAAGGCAGGCCCAAGGAGAGCCTTGTTGGGGGTTTGTACTGACCTGCCAATGCCAAGAGGCACCCAACATCCCTGCAAGGAGAGTGGCCAGAAATGGGCAAAGCGTGTGGACCAACCATGCCTTTCTTGGTTGGCTTTTCCTGGTCTCTTTAACCATTTTGTAATTGCCTGAGGAATTAGAATAACTAACCAAACATATTGGATCAAAGACTTTCAAGAAACTTGTGATCCACAATGTTGATCATTTTATCACACACTGCAGACAAGAGCATGTTCAGTAGCTAGGTGGAGCCACAGCTCCCAGAAGATCTCTCAGGCTAGAAGGCCCTCTCTTAGCTGCCTGATTCAGAGGCTAGTGACCTGAAAGTGAGTCTTTATTACGGCTGTGCCTCCAAACTATGTGGATAGGAGCACTGCTGTTAAGCATGAGGTTTTTGAGGACACAGATAGGGAATCCCAGGATCTGGTCAGATTGGAAGTGCAATGGGCCTCTTTCTTTGGTAATACTAGCTCTTGGTGGACCAGAGGAGGCTCTCTGGTGGCTTTGGAAGGATTGACCCTAACAGCTCAAAGACAACAATCACTTTTTTGTAGCTGGCTAGCCCTTCATCACCTCTTTTGCTATCACATATACTGGTTTGGTTACACTCAGAAGGGATATGTTGGGCTTTATGTTCATGGTTTTATGATTTACTGGTTCTACAGTGGTCAGAAATATCCTCAGGCCTGTGCACAGGCATGCAAGAGATGGATGTTTATCCTGGGGTCTTAGCTTGGGAGACATTCTGGAAGGCTATGCTGTTGCACCCTGGGTGGCATCAGAGGAGGAGCAAAAATAAGGCAAAGGGTTATTGATGAGGAACTGGGCATAATTCTGGGATGCCACCAGGTCTACCCCTGGTGCATCTCCACCATGCCTTGATGGTAGAATGGGGAGGGATGGTAGTGGGACACCTGTGTTAGTAAGAGACAGGTTACCTACAAGTAGGGAAGGAAGCTTATGTGGAAGACCTGTCTCCACCCTCATCTAGAGCAGGGAGGGATGCCTCCTGTAGAAAAAAAGACACTGTTCACTGTTTTTTTCTCTCTTACAGATGGTAGCTAACAACTCCAGCCTCACTCTTTTGAGCTGCATCCTGGAAACCTCAGATAGATTTGATCCCCAGAGTTTAAAGAACACATGCCTGATCTTTCTATTGATACTGCATAGCCACAGTATCCATTGGAGGACGATGAACAATGGCTGGTTGGAGGGTCTCTTAATTATAATACTGTCTTTCAATTAGACCAGTCCTGTAGAAAACAAGGTAAATAGGTAGAAGTAGCATATATGTTGCCTTTTTACCCTCTGTGAGACATGCCAGACTTATGTCCTAAGGGTATAGATTTGGGTGTGAAACCTTCAGATCCCTCCTGTTCTACTTTGCTCCCATATCAGGGGCTTCCAACTGAGCAAACTGAAAGTCATGGAACCCCTCATGGGAGGATTGCCTCAGTCTTGGTAGAAACTCAAATTCAAACTGCCTCAGTCTCAGTAGAGATGCAAATTCCTGTGTCAATACAACTTAAGCCTATGCTGGTTTCAATAAAAAATCAGATAATTGAAGTAAGGGATGCACAGACAGCTAAAACTAAGGGTGAAAACAGGATGGAATGGGGACAGGAGACAAAGAGATAAGGAAAAAAAGGTTCCTCCAATCTATCCCTGGGATAATATGCTAATGGCAGACAGAGATGCTGAAGAACAGCCAATTGAGCTGTTGCCTCTCGATGAAGTATCCATCAGGAAAAATAATCAGTTTATGAGAGTTAATAAGTCCTTTTCTTACCAAGAAATACGAGAATCAAGGAAGATCTGGGAGACTATTGGAGGATTCAGAAAAACATATTAGAGCCTCTAAGGGTGTTACTCTGCTTTATGATCTTACTTGGAAGTACATGATGTATATCCTGAGGCAGATGCTAACTCCTGACTCAAAGACTCGAGTTTTGGAGAAAGCTATTGCCTATAGAGATGAATAGCTTGGTAATGAATTAGCAGGGAAGAGTGATGATGAGATAGGCGCCTTACATGTAGGCATCACTGAATGGTCAATACCAAAATCAAATTGATTACATCCTTTGTAGCTGAAGATGGAGTAGATGTATATAGTGAGAAAAAAACAATACGTGGAGCTGAATGTGGCTAAGATCATCAGCTTCTCATAGGGAAATTCAGGCTTGAACTATAGAAAGTGGGGAGAACCACTAGGCCCGCCAGGTACCACTGAAATCAAATCCCCCATGAACATGCAGTGGAGGTAACAAATGGATTTCAGTAATTATATCTAGTTAACAATGCTCCTTCAGAATTATTGACAGAGGCCCATAATATTGAACTGGAGGCAGTGAACAAAGCAATCCCAAAGAAAAAGTAAAGCAAGAAGCAAAGTGGTTATCTCAGGATGCTTTACAAATAGCTGAAGAAAGAAGAGAAGAGAAAAGCAAGGGAGAAAGGGAAAGGTGTCAACTAAACACAGAGTTCAAAAGAACAGCATGGAAAGATAAGAAGGCCTTCTTCAATGAACAGTGTATAAAACTAGAAGAAAACATCAGGAAGGGAAACACTACAGATGTCTTCAGGAAAATTAGAAATATCATGGGAACATTTCGTCCAAAGATTGGCACAATAAAGGATAGTAAACATAGAGACCTAGTAGACACTTTAGAGATCAAGAAGTCATGGAAGAATTGTATGAAAAGATCCTAATGAACCAGATTATTATCACGGTGAGGTCAATCACCCAGAGCAAGACATTCTGGAGTGTGAAGTCAAGAGGGTCTTAGGAAGCACTGCTGTTAATAAATCTAGGGGTTGTGATACAACACTGGTAGAACTATTCAAAACCCTAGAGGATGATGCCATTATGCTGTTGCATTCAATATGTCAGTAAATCTGGAAGACCCAGCAGTGGCCATAGGACTGGAAAAGGTCAATCCTCAGCCCAGTTCCCAAGAAAGGTAGTACTAAAATATGGGCTAACCATCAGACAATTTCACTCATCTCACATGCTAGTAAGGTCATGCTTAAACACTTACATGCTGCTGCTGCTGCTAAGTCGCTTCAGTCATGTCCAACTTAGTGTGACCCCATAGACGGCAGCCCACCAGGCTTCCTTGTCCCTGGGGTTCTCCAGGCAAGAACTTACATGCCAGGCTTCACCATTATGTGAATGAAGAACTTCCAGTTGTGCAAGCTGGGTTTAGAAAAGGAAGAGGCACCAGAGATTAAATTGACAACTTTTGTTGGATCATAGATAAAGCAAGGGCATTACAAAAAAGCATCTACTTCTGTTTCATTGACTATGCTAAAGACTTCAACTGTGTGGATCATAACAAACTGTGGAAAGCTCTTAAAGAGATGGGGATACCAGACTATTTTACATACCCTCTGAGAAACCTGTTTGTGGGTTGAGAAGCAACAGATAGAACCCTTTATGGAACAAAAGATCAGTTTAAGGTTGAGAAAGGTGTACAACTACTGTCTGCAGTCACCCTGTTTGATTAACCTGTATGCTGAACACATCATGAGAAATGTCGAGCTGGATGATTTACAAGCTGGAATCAATATAGACAGGAGAAACATCAACCATGACAGATATGCAGATGGTACCATTCTAATGGCAGAAGCAAAGAGGAATTAAAGATCCTCTTAATGAGGTTGAAGGAGGAGAATGAAAGAACTGGCTTAAAACAATACAATATTGTAAAGTTTAAAAATAAAATAAAATTAAAAACAAACAAACAAAAAAAAACAAATTAAAAAAAAAAAAAAAAAGATATGGCCTCTGGCCCCATTGCTTCATAGCAAATAGAGTGGGAAAACATGGCATTAGAGACATATTTCCTTTTCTTGGGCTCTAGGATCACTGCAGATATTGATGGCACCCATGAAATCACAAGATAACTACCTTTTGGTAGGAAAGTTATGACAAACCTAGACAGTGTGTTGAAAATCAAAGATATTACTCTGCTGATAAAGGTCCATATAGTCAAGGCTATGGACATCCAGGTGGTCATGTAAGATTGTGAGAGGTGGACCTTAAAGTGACAAAGCACCATAGAATTGACACCTTGAACTGTGGTGCTGGACAAGACTTGAAATTCCCTTGGACTGCAAGGAGATCAAATCAGTTCATCTTAATGGAGATGGACTTTATATACTTGTTGGAAGAACTGAAGCTGAAGCGCCAGTATTTTGGTCATTTGATGCAAACCACTGACTCATTGGAAAAAGTACATTCTGCTGGGAAAGACTGAGGGCAAAAAGAGACAAGGGCATCAGAAGATGAGATGGGTGCATGGCATCACTGATGCAATGGACATGAACTTGGAAAAACTCCAGGAGATGGTGAGGGACAGGGAAGCCTGGCGTGCTGCAGTCTATGGGGTCACAAAGAATCAGACATGACTGGGTTACTGGACAGCAGCAGTGACAATGACATATATAAATGTTATTCCTATACATCTCTAGCTCCTCTTCTGCTTTTTTGTGCTACCTTTGTTCACAAGCAAAACCTGTACTTTTTTACAGAACCCTTAATCTTGAACTTCCACAGGCTCTATTCCAAATAAAGTTAGTTTATTTTAGGAGAGCCACACAGCTCTGTTCTTAGGACCTGTCTCTCAACTTCTGCAGAATCTCTGTGCTACTGCTCCAGAGATATGACAGGAAATTTTTTTCTTGCAGTGCCATTCCCATACAAGCAAGATTCTAGGCTAGTAGGCAGGAGGGGATGGGACATTGCTGGTCTTCTTGGTTTGTCTCTTCCAGTAAGGATCTCTGCCCTACAGGGAACCTGGCAAAAAAGATTATTGAAGCCTAGTATTCTCGGCTTACCATGCCTGGTATAGACTTTCTGTACTATGGATGTGAGCTGGTAGAGGAAGCGAGTCTTTGATCTCTCTTGCCTAGAAGAGCTTCTGCAATAGAACTGGAAAGGATAAAGTGTGTTGGAGTTAACCTCTTCTGGAAATGAATCATTGTCTTGAATAATGAATCAATATCTTGAAACCTGAGGGGAAAAGGCAAGTCCTGTGTAATTAGCTATATCCAGGGAATAAAGTTTCTGTTGCACTGAGCTGGGAAAGGTGAGAGGTGGGGAATAAGGCATGGTTCAAATGCCATAGACTCTAGCTTATCTTACCAAGATTTACTAGATTTTCTTGAATAAATGTTTCCCTAGGGCATTCTCTGGTGGTGCCGTGAATAGGAAACCACCTACAAATGCAGGAGACACAGGTGTGATTCCTGGTCCTAGTTTAAGAAGATCCCATATGCTGGGGAGCAACCAACACTGTTCACCACAACTACTAAGCCTCTGCTCTAGAGCCTGCATAATGCAGCTACTGAAGTCTGCAGGTCTAGAGCCAGTGCTCTGCAACAAAAGAAGCCACAGCAATGAGAAGAATGAGCACCTCACCAAAGAGTAACCTTGGTCGTTGCAAGTACAGAAAGCCCCAGCATAACAACAAACAAACAGCATTAATCAAACTAAAAAATTAAATTAAAATAAAAACATTTTTTCATGTGCTGTAGACTTTAGAGCAATTTCTATGTATAGTAAATATTATTTTTCTTTTCTTTTTTTAAACTTACTAGTTACTGATGTTTTGCTGATAAAGGGGAACCATGGAGCTTCTCATGATGCCACAATTCTAGAGGTGCTCTTTCAAACAACTTGTTTTTAGAGTGAATAAACCCAGGACTGTTCTGAGCATGAAAATAATGAATTCCCATTCTAGTTTTAACACTTCAAATGTATTATTTAACCTAAAATTTTCCTCATTTATAAGATGGACAATTTGTGCACATCTCTCTCAGAATGTAGAGAAGATAGAAAGGCTATTAAAATAGTGTTATATAAAGCACCTAGCATAGAAGTTAATCATAGTAGACACTCAATAAATATCACTTCTCTCCACTTCAAGGAATTGACCATCTCAGGCTGGATAGCTATTTCCATAACTATCACAGTGTCTGGAGTATGGGTTATGTGCACAATAAATGTTGAACTGGGCTGAAGGAAGCGTAGATAACTGGATTCATGGGTGGGTGGTGAGTGATTTCTAAGATTCTAATTATTGATTTACCAATATTAAAAACAAGGGGTGATGTTCAAAAGATTTTAATGGTACATCCTGAGCAGAATAATTAGAAATGATGTGGGATCACAGGAATGGCTACATAATAAACAGAATACAGTAAGAATAGAATATAGGGCTGCTGCTTTAAAAATGATTCAAAATTTCATGATGCTGACAGCAGAGCATTAAATCATGGTTGTGGCCCTTCCAAGCATCCAAGAGCAAGGACCTGTGTCACTGAGTTGATCATATAACCATGAAGCTCATTCTCACTCACATTTGTCTAACAGTAAGATCCTAGGGAACTCCTCCTGCTATCCCTTAGTTGCTCTGAGAGCCTAAGGGAGGGAGTTCAAAGTAAGGAGCTAGGGCAGCCCTAGATGGCAGAAGACAGATGGCCAAGAGAGGGACCATGGCTGAAGGCACTGTGTATATACCAAGTATTTGGGAACTATTGAATGCCTTAAAGATCTATCACAATGCAAAACAAATTTTTAAAAAGTGATTAAAAATTCAATTTCAGAAAATTTAGGGTCACATTACTTAAAGGTTAATAAATCTATACAGCTAGTGGGTCAGGAGTTCCAGGGCTAATTTGCAAGTTCCAACTCTGTAGATTTGGTGCCATGTGGTCGGCAGAGGCCGTTTTGGGGGCAATTCTGGTAGGGTCTTCTAAGTTTATGGCAGGGAGTCCTTAAATTTTTTATGAGAACCGCTTGCTATGCATGTTGTGAACTGAAAAATGGAAATACCATGGTCTGAAGATCCACTCAGCCTCCAAACATGTAGTTACCTACCATTTTCCTGGCTTTTGTGACATCTCTGTATTCTTATGTTTTTATGATTTTGCTTCAAATTTGTCCTTCTGAATTTTTCATAATAACAAAGTAGTAAAATATTAACCAGATGATTATATAAACACAACTTATGAATCTCTAAACTATCAATAAGTCAAATGTTTATATCACACAATGCTGTAGTGAGTAGGTCTTCAATAAAAGTCTCAGTGCAAATAATGGAGCTTGTCTTTAAAGGTCATTTTTTAGAGTTGTCTCACATTTTGGAGACTGAAAAAAATGAAGATTTCCTTATCTTTCATTTTAATATTTCTTATGCATAGCAAGGGCTTCCCTGGTGGTTCAGTCCATAAAGAGTCTGCCTGCAATGCAGGAGTGCCAAGTTTGATCACTGGGTTGGGAAGATCCCCTGGAGAAAGAAACGGCAACACACTCCAGTATTCTTGTTTGCAGAATTCCATTGACAGAGGAGTCTGGTGGGCTAAAATCCATATTGTCAGAAAGAGTCAGACACAATTGACTGAGTGACTAACACTTTCAACTTCACTGCATAGCAAGAAATGAGTAATCACTGGAAAAGCTTAAAAAGTACACAAGGCTTATCATTACCATCTTTTATAGAACAGTCTTATGGACTCTATGGGAGAGGGAGAGGGTGGGAAGATTTGGGAGAATGGCATTGAAACATGTAAAATATCATGTATGAAACGAGATGCCAGTCCAGGTTCGATGCACGATACTGGATGCTTGGGGCTAGAGCACTGGGATGACCCAGAGGGATGGTATGGGGAGGGAGGAGGGAGGAGGGTTCAGGATGGGGAACACATGTATACTGGTGGCGGATTCATTTTGATATTTGGCAAAACTAATACAATTATGTAAAGTTTAAAAATAAAATAAAATTAAAAAAAAAAAATTCCATATATATGCGTTAGTATACTGTATTGGTGTTTTTCTTTCTGGCTTATTTCACTGGGGTTGGTGAACTGAGATGACCCAGAGGGATGGTACGGGGAGGGAGGAGAGAGGGGGGGTTCAGGATGGGGAACATGTGTACACCCGTGGTGGATTCATGTTTATGTATGGCAATACCAATACAATATTTTAAAGTAACTAACCTCCAATTAAAATAAATAAATTTATATTTAAAAAAAAGTACACAAGGCTTGCGCTTCCAAAACTAGTATGGTATACTAGCTTATTTGATATACTATGGAACATCTTGAATCCGAGGCCTATACCTATATTCAAAACTATTTCATGCCCCAGCATTTTCTTGTTGTCTTATTCCCTTAGGATCTTATTTTCTACTAAAAAATTACCAAATTCATAGGCTAGGATTAGGTAAGAATTACAAGGATATAATCCAGAGAAATGACTAATGATATGAGCTTTTTGGCATGAAAAATTTACAGTGGGAAAATAGGCATCTTTTGTGAAGTTCCAGAGCTATTCCTGAATAAGATACATTGTCATTTACAAAAATTCAATGTTATTTTTCTATAACTTAAAACATCCAATAAGAACTGTGCAAAAGCCTTAAGACCACATGCATCTCATGCAAGTCCTTTTTTTCTAAACTGAAACTTATTAAGATTCTATCAAGTGATAGCCATCAGCACAAAAGAAATCTGTCTTCAATAACATGGTTATGATTGCATATAAAAAGTGAAACTTAACGAAAACAAAAAACAACTTTGTAAATCAAATATGTCCTCTTCTTATACATTGAGTAATGTCTGACTCTTGCAACCTCATGAACAGTACTTCAACTTTAAAAAAGAAGCTTGTTTGTAAAATACTTAAAAGAATGTACATTTTGAGGATGTAGCTAAAAACTCACCATGTCTACTTTACACAATGCCTTGACTAATACGAAGATATAGTTCAGGGCATGACTTTTTCAATGGTCACTTCCACTTCCATGGCATTTCAGGTCTTCTATATTATTGAAACAAATTTAAAACATAGAATAAATGTTCTTATCTGAGTTCATGTATCTTTAGTTAATTGAGTTCTTTATTTCTGCCAGGTTTTTCTCCATACCCCTCAGTGAAGATTTGGCTTATTTGCTTATTGTTTATCTCTATCTAACTTGGGAGTAAAATACAAATTCAATGAGGACAAGGATTTATTTTTTTGTTTGTTTGTTTAATGCTATAACTCCAATACCTTAAACACTCTGATACATAGTAGGTGCTTAACAAATACCTAATGTAAGAAAGATAATTATTCCAGTATATAAATAGAGAGATAATAAGCACTGATTCTATTATAATGGAACAACATAAAAGGAGATGAATGATTTATATAAATGGCAATATATGTTTCTGTCTGTATCTGTTATGCATTCATATGCCTTCATGTGAAAGAGCAATGCTGACTTAATTTCCTTCAATTTCAAATAATGACTAATATTTATATTGATAAAGCTATTATACTGTGAAGTAAAATAATATTCTGCCTCATTGTAAAGTTTTTTTTTAGCTTATTGCTATTTTTGTCTTCCTTTAAAGTTTATTTTATTTTATTTTTTTCTTTTATATTTGAGTATAATTAGATAGCAATGTTGTGTTAGTGTCTGGTGTACAGCAATGTTAGGACTTCTCTGGTGGCTCAGATGGTTAAGTGTCTGTCTACAATGTGGGAGACCTGGGTTCGATCCCTAGGTCAGGAAGATCCCCTGGAGAAGGAAATGGCAATCCACTCCAGTACTATTGCCTGGAAAATCCCATGGACAGAGGAGCCTGGTAGGCTACAGTCCATGATGCAATTGCACATATTTGTATTCTTTTTCAAGAATACAAATTTTTGTACTTGTATTTGTATTTCCATTCCCATGTAGGTCATTACACAGTATTCAGTAGAATGACCTGTGGTAGACAGTAGGTCTTTGTTGGTTATCCATTTTAATATATTACAGTGTATACATTTCAATCCCAAACATATTTAATCTCATATATATTTTATCAAGTCACTTTAAATCAGTGTTGGAATTAAACAGAATGCTATCATTTTGCTAATGATAACATATTAATTCGAAAAATATTGATTAGGCACAGTACCAGACACTTAAAAACAAGTGACTAGTGTGAAATTTCTTTACTCTTGAGAATCTAAAACACTGGACTATGTTGATTAAAATAGTGTTCCTCCCAAGAGAACTGTCACATTCTCTTTACCAACAGAAAAACAAGAATCTTGATAACTGAACTATAACAAGACTCTGAGTTAAACTATTTAAAACCAAACATTAGGTTTTCTATAAACCCATGTTCGATTAAGGCTCTTGCTAATTCATCTTCTCTGTTTGTTGACTATATGCAAGAGCATTTGCACATTCAGTTCAGTTCAGTTTCATCAGTCAGTCCTGTCCAACTCTTTGCGATCCCATGAATCACAGCATGACTGGCCTCCCTGTCCATCACTAACTCCCAGAGTTCACCCAAACCCACATCCATTGAGTCAGTGATGCCATCCAACCATCTCATCCTCTGTCGTCCCCTTCCCCTCCTGCCCTCAATCTTTCCCAGCATCAGATCAGATCAGTCGCTCAGTAGTGCCCGACTCTTTGCGACCCCATGAATCGAAGCACGCCAGGCCTCCCTGTCCATCACCAACTCCCGGAGTTCACTGAGACTCACGTCCATCGAGTCAGTGATGCCATCCAGCCATCTCATCCTCTGTCGTCCCCTTCACCTTCTGCCCCCAATCCGTCCTAGCATCAGAGTCTTTTCCAACGAGTCAACTCTTCACATGAGGTGGCCAAAGTACTGGAGTTTCAGCTTCAGCATCATTCCTTCCAAAGAAATCCCAGGGCTGATCTCCTTCAGAATGGACTGGCTGGATCTCCTTGCAGTCCAAGGGACCCTCAAGAGGCTTCTCCAACACCACAGTTCAAAAGTATCAATTCTTCGTCGCTCAGCTTTCTTCACAGTCCAACTCTCACATACATACATGACTACTGGAAAAACCATAGCCTTGACTAGACGGACCTTTGTAGGCAAAGTAATGTCTCTGCCTCTGAATATGCTATCTAGGTTGGTCATAACTTTCCTTCCAAGGAGTAAGCGTCTTTTAATTTCATGGCTGCAGTCACCAGCTGCAGTGATTTTGGAGCCCAGAAAAATAAAGTCTGACACTGTTTCCACTGTTTCCCCATCTATTTCCCATGAAGTGGTGGGACCGGATGCCATGATCTTCGTTTTCTGAATGTTGAGCTTTAAGCCAACTTTTTCACTCTCCACTTTCACTTTCATCAAGAGGCTTTTGAGTTCGTCTTCACTTTCTGCCATAAGGGTCGTGTCATCTGCATATCTGAAGTTATTGATATTTCTCCTGGCAATCTTGATTCCAGCTTGTGTTTCTTCCAGTCCAGCGTTTCTCATGATGTACTCTGCATATAAGTTAAATAAACAGGGTGACAATATACAGCCTTGAGGAACTCCTTTTCCTATTTGGAACCAGTCTGTTGTTCCATGTCCAGTTCTAACTGTTGCTTCCTGACCTGCATACAAATTTCTCAAGAGGCAGATCAGGTGGTCTGGTATTCCCATCTCTTTCAGAATTTTCCACAGTTTATTGTGATCCACACAGTCAAAGGCTTTGGCATAGTCAATAAAGTAGAAATAGATGCTTTTCTGGAACTCTCTTGCTTTTTCTATGATCCAGCGGTCTTCTCAAATGAGGCAGCTCTTCACATCAGGTGGCCAAAGTATTGGAGCTTCAGCTTCAACATCAGTCCCACCAATGAATACTCAGGATGTTCATCACCCAGGATCTCCTTTAGAATGGACTGGTTGGATCTCCTTGCCATCCAAGGGACTCTTAAGAGTCTTCTCCAACACCACAGTTCAAAAGCATCAATTCTTCAGTGCTCAGTTTTCTTTATAGTCCAACTCTCACGTCCATATATGACCACTGGAAAAACCATAGCCTTGACTAGATGGACCTTTGTTGACAAAATAATGTCTCTGCTTTTCAATATGCTGTCTAGGTTGGTCATAACTTTCCTTCCAAGGAGTAAGCATCTTTTAATTTCATGGCTGCAGTCACCAGCTGCAGTGATTTTGCAGCCCCCCAAAATAAAGTCTGACACTGTTTCCACTGTTTCCCCATCTATTTCCCATGAAGTGATGGGACCGGATGCCATGGTCTTCATTTTCTGAATGTTGAGCTTTAAGCCAACTTTTTCACTCTCCACTTTCACTTTCATCAAGAGGCTCTTTAGTTCTTCTTCACTTTCTGCCATAAGGGTTGTGTCATGTGCATATCTGAGGTTATTGATATTTCTCCTGGCAATCTTGATTCCAGCTTGTGCTTCTTCCAGCCCAGTGTTTCTCATAATGTACTCTGCATATAAGTTAAATAAGCAGGGTGACAATATACAGCCTTGACACACCCCCTTTTCCTTTTTGGAACCAGTCTGTTGTTGTTCCGTGTCCAGTTCTAACTGGTACTTCCTGACCTGCATACAGGTTTCTCAAGAGGCAGATCAGGTGGTCTGGTATTCCCATCTCTTTCAGAATTTTCCACAGTTTACTGTGATCTACACAGTCAAAGGCTTTGTCATAGTCAATAAAGCAGAAATAGATGTTTCTCTGGAACTCTCTTGCTTGTTCGATGATCCATAGGATGTTGGCAACTTGATCTCTGGTTCCTCTGCCTTTTCTAAAACCAGATTGAACATCTGGAAGTTCACAGTTCATGTGTTGCTGAAGACTGGCTTGGAGAATTTTAAACATTACTTTGCACATTCATAATTACTAAATACGCTAAGAGAAAATTAATTTTCCTGACAAATAGCAAATAATTTAGCTACTATTCTTTTTAAAATACATTTCCTTCAGTAACTATATCGATGTATTTTATGCTTGTTCCCTCTTTCTGACATTATATAAGTGGATTCATTTGAATCTCAGTAGAGAAGAGGCACAGACTATAAAAATAGTTGAATAATGAGCATTTAGTTTTTCAAAATCATATAAAGGAGACACAAAATAAACTCAAGATTCTGAAAAAATAAATATATGCTTGTAAGTAAAACTTCAGAATAAATGTACAACTGCAACTGGTACTACTACAGATTTGATTAACATCTAGTATGTATATAAGAACATCATAAAAAAAAAGAGATGGTTTTCTGAACTTAAACTTTGGTGAAGAGACACTAAATATTAGTGGGCAAAGCAATAGTCAGGAAAATAAAATGTGATCAGTGTTGTTCGATTAAAAATATTTTCCAAAATACATGATCTGGAGTGATGAGTCTTTCATGAAAAAATTATTAGAGGACTAATTTAGGTAAGTAATAACTGATGGTATAAATAGTAGCAGAAGTTTTGCTGAGCAGAAGATGTATTTAAACATTAGATTAAAGATAAAACACCTGAGGAATGCATAGTAATAAAACACAATGAAAATGCTCCAATGGAAGTGTGGAAATAAGATGACATTTTAAAGTAGACTGGTGAAATCAATGAGATACCACTACATACTTATTGGAATGGCCAAATACAAAAACCTAACAAAACCAGTTGCTGGTCAGGTGAGGAACAACAGAAAGTCACATCCATGTTATGGGGAATGTAAAATGATACAGTCACTCTGGAAGAAATTTCTTACCTAGCTAAGCATTTTCATACCATATGATCTAGCAATTATGCTCCTAGATAGTCCATCAAATGATTTAAAGGCTAATGACCACAAGAAAGCATGAACATGCAGTATATAACAGCTTAAATCTTTCTCTCTCACACACACACAAATTGTAAACCACCACAATGTCCTTTAACAGCTGAATGGATAAAGAAACTATGGTACATCAATATAACAGAATATTATTTAAGAATAAAAAGAAATGAGCTATCAAATCACACACAAAAAAATGGATGAAACCTGAATGAATGTTATTAAGTAACAGCAGGGAGTCTAGAAAAAGTTATAAACTGCATGACGCCAATTATATGCTATTCTGGAAAAGGTAAAACTGTAGAGTCCAAAATTTATCAGAATTTTTTTTCATTTTGCTTCAGAATAGCTTTATTAGTTTGAATACAGTTTGTCAACACTCAACTTTTCTTCTCTTACTTTGACGCACAAGTCCACTCAAAGTCCTCATCATCCCATATCTCATATATTGTAAGGTTATTTTTAAATTAATTAATTTATTTTAATTGGAGGCTAATTACTTTACAGTTTTGTGGTGGTTTTTGCCATACATTGACATGAATCAGCCAAGGGTGTCCTGAACCTCCCTCCCCATCCCATCCCTCTGGGTTGTCCCAGTGCACCAGCATTGAGTGCCTTTCTTCATGCATCAAAATTTGGCTGGTCATCTATTTCCCATATGGTAATATATATGTTTCAATGCTACCTCAAAACTGGGGAGGTTTTGGACTGATTAGAATGTGACTTATTATTCCAAGTTGATTTTGAATTCTGCAACATATTGAATTGATACGTTAGTTGGGATATTTTTGACCTAGTCTTCAGGGTTTTCTATATAGATTCTCATGTCATTTACAAACAGAGGCAATTTTATTTCTTCCTATCCAATTTATTTATTTTTCTTGCTTGCATACTCTGGGTGGGACTTCAGATACTATATTGAAGAGAAGTGGTGAGGAGGGCACCATTTTCTTGTTCTGATCTTAGAGGAAAACTTTTAGATTTGAATCACTGAGTATGGTGTTGGATGTGTAGTTGACATATATGTCCTTTTTCATGTCTATGTTAATTCCTTCTATATTTAGTTGGTAGAGAGATATTACTATGAAAGGATGTAGATTTTTAACAGATGGTTTTCCTTCTGCATCTGTTGAAGTGATGCTATGGTTTCTATCTTTCATTCTGTCAATGCAGTATATAGCATTTATTGAGACTGGTATGATGAACCATCCTTGAATCTCAGGGGTGTATCTCATATGACCTCAATGTAGAGTCTTTGAATGTGCTTTGGAATTTCATTTGCCAATGTTTTTGAGAATTTCTACATGTACATTTCTTAGGGATATAGGTGTGTAACTTTTTTTTTCTTGTATTGGCCTCAACCACTATTGTGTCAAAGTAAGGTTGACCTCACTACAATTTTGATAGAATTCTCTTGTCTTCAATTTTCAGAATGGTTATCATTAATTTTTGTTGAGTAGAATTTTCTAATTCTACTAAATGTTTGGTAGGATTCACTAATGAAACCACCTAGTCCTGGTCTTTTGTGTGTATGTGTAAGGGTGGGTATGGAAATTTCATTATGAACCCAATCTCCTTATTAGATTTAAATCTATTCAAATGATCTCTTTCTTCATGATTCCAGTCTTGGTAGGTTTTATTTTTGTAACACTATACGAATCTGCCAGCAATGCAGTAGACTCAGATTTGTCCAGTTCCTGGATATGGAAGATACCTTGAAGAAGGGACAGGCTACCTAATCCAGTATTCCTGGGCTTCTCTGATGGCTCAGACAGTAAAGAGTCCACCTGCAATGCAGGAAATCTAGGCTCAAACACTGGATTTGGAAGATACCCTGGAGGAGGGCATGGCAACCCACTCCAGTATTCATGCCTGGAGAATCTGCATGGACAGAGGAGCCTAGCGGGCTGCAGTCCCTGGTATTGCAAAAGTTAGACACAACTGAGCGATGAAGCATGCATGCATTGTTAATCTTAGTCTACTATGATCCTTTGTATATATGCATTATCAATTGTATTGTTTCTTCTTTCATTTCTGATGCTATTTGCATCATCTCTTTTATTAGTCAATCTAGCTTAGAGTTTGTCAATTTTATTTATTTTTTTGAGAAACCAAAACTGTTTCACTGATTTTTCTATTTTTTTTTTTTTCTGGCCTATATCTCATTTACTTCTGTCCTGCAAATCAACATGTATGCATACTCATTTGTATCTGACTCTTTGAAACCCCATGGACTGTAGCCCACCAGGATCCTTTTTATCTGGAATTTTCCAGGCAAGAATACTGGAGTGGATTGCCATTTCCTACTCCAGGAGATCTTCCTACCCCTAGGATTGAACCCGTGTCTCTTACATCTTCTGAACTGTCAGGTGGATTCTTTACTACAGAGCCACCTGGGAAACCCTAGAACAAAGTGTACCATGAAGGAAATTTACATGACACATCAAGACAGAGCAACAGGAGAATAAACCTACTTAAATGGTGAAATAAGAGAAAACAGAAAACCTATCTGATGAGGTAACATTTAAGCCATGATTTGAAGGCTGAGGAGCTATCCACTAGCATGAAAGTGAAAGTGTTAGTCACTCAGCTGTGTCCGATTCTTGGAGACTCAGTGGAATGCAGCCTGCCAGGATCCACTGTCCATGGATTTATCCAGGCAAGAATATTGGAGTGGGCTGCCATGCCCTACTCGAGGGGATTACCTGTATATCACTTTTGAATATACACTTACCCACTTATCCAAAATTCAACCCAGAGAAGACTATATGTACTCCTTTAGGACATTCTTAACTGCCTAACTGAGCACTCAGACACTGGAAATAGGATTCCTTGCAACTTCCTCCATGTCATAGATATGTTTTAGTCATATCTACATAGGTTTTCACATTGGACTGAAGCCTTCCCTTGCAGACAGGCTACTGCCTCTTCTGTGACAAAAGTCCTTTTTTAAAAGATTATCTCTATCTAGGTAACTCCTCTCAAACTTCAGAATGATTGAGGCCCCCATTTTGCTCGTCAATTACTCTGGCTAGCTTTAAAACACTTTCACTGTGCTTACCACTCTTTGTCCTCTGGTTTAGTCAAATGCACTAATGACATTTCTTAAGACTTAGAAAAATTTGTTGAAGCTCTCCAATTACCTTTGCCAAAAGCTTTCCCATTGAGCTTGTTGAATCACAGATCCACCCCTTTTGGAACACATAATCTCTTGCCCTTTGAGATAGTTAAATGATACTCACATGTCGCCTGCCTCTTTTGACCCATGACTGATAAAAGGAGAGGTGCTCTGATATTTCAACACATCTTATAACCTAGAGAATTCCTCTACTGGAAGAAACACTTCTAGAAGGACCTTCTTCAACCTTGCTGGAAAGGGGCCTATCAGCGACTGCTAATCAACCCTTGTGCCATCAACTATTATAATAGTCTCTTGGACTCGCATGATACACCTAATGAAAGAACCAATCCTGATTGGACCTGCATTTCATCTGGTGATCTGAAATTAAAGATTTTCTGAAATTGAAATAGAAGATATCTGATAAGACAGCTTTCCCAAGATATTCAGATTAGGTGTGTTGAAAATTTATCTGCCAAACCTCTAATGGTCGCACGATGCTTCAGATGATCTCCACTGTCTATGATGTTGATAACATGAACTTTAGATAAAAAGTGCCTGAGAGTTATCCCTCTTACACCTCCTTGTTTTGCAAATGTAACTTCATTATGCTTGCAAACTGTGCACTTTCACTCTAACATGGGATACCAAACCAAGGGATGGTCCTTCTTGCACTGATGGTGAGGGCAAAAACTGTTGAAACTGAAAAATCTGACACTTGATCAGTGATGTTTTCAGAGAAAGATCTTGATCAATGGGAAGAACTGCAAAAATTAGTAAAGAGAAACTTACATTAAAATAGAGTTGGGAGACCAGAAGGCAGAACTCTCAGAGATGACAGGAGAGCCCAACAGAAAGAAGAAAGACTTCCTCTTTTTGAATAGCAAGAGCTCAGCCAATGAAAGACTGTCAGGACTCAGTCAATGAAAAACCACCACACTTGAAACCCTCAGCCTCCCATGGACACATTGCTTAGTGTAGACTTTCTAACTTCCTCTTTCTTTCTTTTCTTTTTTTTTTTTTTTTAAAGATGGAAGCATTTTAATGTTCAATGATGTTCTTTCTTATCTGTTCACTTTGCTTACATTTCAATTGGGTGTTCAAGTTTTTCAAAATAATTTATAAGACATTTTACACCTTAAAATTGCCAACCTCTATGAAGAATATTTACAAAATATCATAATTTGGTAACATTTAATTTTATGTATCAGGCATGCTTTTCGATATGTAGTTTACTTTGTAGTTGGTTTTTGTTTTGTTTTCAATATGCAGTCTAGATTTTTATGTACTTACATTTACTTTTTTTAATTTATTTATTTTTAAATTTTACTTTATTTTTAAACTTTACAATATTGTATTAGTTTTGCCAAATATCGAAATGAATCTGCCACAGGTATACCTGTGTTCCCCATCCTGAACCCTCCTCCCTCCTCCCTCCCCATACCCTCTCTCTGGGTCATCCCACTAGCACTGAAACATGTATAATATCATGTATGAAACGAGTTGCCAGTCCAGGTTCTTTCTTTCTTTAAAAGAGTTATCATATCCCTGTTAGGGAGACTTGCATGTGGCTCACCATATTTGCAGACCATATATTGCAATTCTTCACTGATTAGGAATAAACTCATTTTTGTTGGAGCAACAACTGATAGTCTGTTTTAGGTCAACCCAATCTGAACACTAGTCTGTATAAACCTAAGTGAGGTTACCGTCCAGTCAGTACTAGTATTCTCAGCCTGGCAGCCTTCCTTTGTCTCTCTGAAGGAAAACAAAACAAACAAAAAACACAATAGGTTTCTTCGAGTGGGTCTTGAAATCATGCAATTGTCACCTGTCTCACATTACACAAAATGCGAGATGCACAAAGAAAACACAGCAGGAGTGGGAAAAGGCCACGGATTTGTGAGACAATATTAAGAGAGTGCCCTTAAAAGCCTGTGAATCTCCCCAACTAAGAAAGTGGGGTGGAAAGTGAGTCCTCTCCTGACATCCACTTGGGCAAGCAAGAGGGTGTTCAAGAACCCTCCCTAGAGCTTCAAGTGTGCCTCCTATCCAACATGAACCAGGAGGTGCTGTGACATAGGGGCAGGAGGCCTGGGCAGTGCATTTGCCTTGCCCACTAGCTAGAGCTCCGCCTAGGACCCACCTTCACCCCTTGAGATGTCACCATGACTGTGGTAGCCATTGTTAGGTCTGTGTCCCATTGTCCCTGGGAATGCCACAGACCCCTCCAAGAATCTCAGACTAAAGTCAGAGAGCCCTTGGACCTAACCCACAAACTTCTGAAAGAGAGTTTCCTGCCTCCAGCTGGAACCCCACTCCCCTCCTTCCTACCTCAGGGGGACAAATTTCCCTCTGATTCTCTGAAAAAGGAGGGCAAGAAGTGAGTGAGGCGGGAGAAGCTACTCCCAGAGAGTTGGCCGCTTCCTTCTCTAAAGCAGCACAGAAACACCTGGCATCCTTTGGAGGCAGAGACCCACCCCTAGCCCTAGATGCTGGCAATGTCAGTGGGGATGCAATCTCCAAGGCCACCGCCATGATTGCCAAGTGAAAGGTGCTGAAAAAAGTCATCAGTAAGAGGGTGTGAGGTTCCGTCAAGTGTTTTGAATGTGAAGGATGAGTATGGTTACATCAGCAGGCACCATACCCAGGAAGATGTGTTTGTTCACCAGACAGCCACCACCTGGAAAAACACCGGCAAGTACCAATGCAGCATGGGTGATGGCGAGAAAGTGGAGTCCCGCGTGGTGCAGAGCAAGTGGGGCACTAAAGCCACTAAGGAAATCATGTCAGTGGGTTAGCCCCAGTGAAGGGAAGCCGCTATGCTGCCAACTGCTCTGGCTTCCACCAGGGCTTCTACATCCACGGCCTTGTGCCAAAATCACAGGGTCCCAAAGGTGCCAAGGACATCATTGATGAACTAAAGGGCAGCAGCAAAAGCTTTACTGCAGCCCAGGGCCTCAGACGCTATCTGCCTGGTCACCCCCAAGACCAACAAATGAGGTGCTTGTGGCCCTTTGGCAGGGCCCCATCTGTGACCTGCTGCCAATGGATCCTGGCTACCACCAGTGGCCCCTGGTCTGACCACCTGCCTGGGTCTGCCCTCACTGCAAGCCTGGAGGGCCATCCTCAGTGGGGTGTGGGCCCCAGCTACCTGCTGAATCACCCTAGGGACCAATCCACCACTCCTGGTCCAAGACACTTACCAGACATCTCTGAAGAGCCAGAGGCAGAGCACAGGGAGAATGGATGTGATGCCAGCAGGAACCTACAACAGAGGCCCGCTCCATGCTATGGATCCCACCACCAGAATAACCCCCGACACCACCCACAGCAAGCACCTGGCACACAGGGCCGGGATTCTGAGGGAAGAGAGGGCAAGATCAAGAAAAGCCCCACTGAAGCACCTGTTTTTGTCTCTGTGGCCAAGAAGAAGGATGCCCCTGACGAGGGGAACTCCTGCTCATGGATGCACCCGCTACCACCTGGGCTTAGTAACAGCTAGGCTTCCTCCCCAGGGACTCCCTAGCCTGGGCTACAGGTGATCTCCCTTTGAGCAGATGATGCCCTTTTCTCAGCTCAGTCCAAACATCCACATTGGACGTTAGATCTAGGACCTGAAAATAATAAATGCCCTTTACTCAAGGTGTGAGGATCACACCTTACAAAATCTATATATTTCTAAATTCCCTTATACCATCTGCCTTGGTAGTTTGTGTACACACACACTCACACACATACAGACACACTCACACACACCTCTAAATATATTATTTTTAAATATCTGACCAGGACCACAGCTATTATTCTGCATCCCCAAGTGAATTAGGTGAAGTAATTTTAAAATTTTTATTTTATTTTAATACAAAAACAAATATTACCTAATACTAAAAATGAACTGACATTACTGTTGTGATATTATCCACCTGATTGGTCATTTTCTCAATAAAACATTTCAAGTTGCTTTCATCTATTATCATACTTGTCTGAAACTTTTTAAAGCCTACAAGCCCATAATTGTATTGTGATGGTCCTTTCCACATTTTCTTAGAAGGAGTTTAGTAATGATCATACATATTTATCTGTTTAGAAGTCATGAATTTAAGACTAAATCTGGACTTACAGGTTGAACGTTTCAGGATATTCTAAAGAGTAAGAATGTATTAAAAAGATGTACCCCCAAATTCTTTTATTTTCATCCTCTTTTGCTGCCCTGGAAATGGAGCAAAAAATAGGAAGGGTGGGCCCAACTATGTACACTTATTGATTAGATAGTTTTCTATGAGACAAAAATAAGAAAAACTGAGCAAAACATCATGGCAAGTAAAAAATGTGGTTCTCTGCAAGCAGAATTAGCCTCTTTTGAAGTTTTTTTTTTTTTTTTTTATGGACTCAATCTACTACCATTTAAGTATATAAAAGTATAGAACAGTCTTTTGGACTCTGTGGGAGAGGGAGAGGGTGGGATGGTTTGGGAGAATGGCATTGAAATATGTATAATATCATATATGAAACAAGTCGCCAGTCCAGATTCGATGCACGATACTGGATGCTTGGGGCTGGTGCACTGGGACGACCCAGAGGGATGGTATGGGGAGGGAGGAGGGTGGAGGGTTCAGGATGGGGAATACCTGTATGCCTGTGGCGGATTCATTTCAATATATGGCAGAACCAATACAATATTGTAAAGTTTAAAAATAAAATAAAATTTAAAAAAATAAAGAAGAAAATAGGCATGAGGGGCTGATGGTGGTGGACAATGAGGAGATGCTCATCCAAGGGTACAAACTTTGAGTTGTAAGATGGTTAAGTTCCAAGAACCTAACATACAGTTTGGAGACTATGGTTAAAAATACTGTCTTGTATACTTGAAAGTTGCTATGAGAGTAGAGCATTAATGTTCTCACCATGACAACAACAACAAAATGCTAATTATGTGAGGTGAAGGATATGCTAATTAATCTTATTGTGGGAAAGGTTTTAACATACACCTGTACGAAAGATATCACATTGTATGTCTTAAATTTACACTATATCTCAATAAATCTGTGGGGGAAAACTGAAGGAAAAAAAATAAAATGGACAAGGAAGCACATGTAATTTTTGTTGTGTACACTTCTGGAGGTAAAGAGAAACATGAAGTCTGTATCTTCTTCTGTGCTTCCTGGTTGAGCTCTTCCAGGGGGCCTGTGGAAGGTTCCTGGAAGGCTGAGCAGGTGCAGTTCATCACACCTCAATCCCTTGAAACAGAGAAGCTCTGCTTGGGAGTGTCATTCCTATCCTGATCTTTACTTGAACATGTGGTGGAGTTGATGGATGGGAGGCAAGAGTTGGGTTTGGAGGTGGGGGAAATGAGCCATAGATACTTGAAACCAACAGAGGTCTTTAAAACCTCATGTTACAGATTAAGGAAATTAGATTATAGGTAGCAAGATCCAAATACTTTTCTCATTTACATGCTAAGGCATTTTACACAAAATTAAAAGCTAACCTAATGTATTTGGAGAGGGAGTATTCAATAACTCATTATGGCTATATATCCAAATCCATTCACACAGAAACAGTAGAGATACTTCATTCAGAGAATATTTGAGTGCCCTCCTGTGCCAGACACTCTGCCAGGCACTAGGAATCACATAACAAGGAAGAAGATGGCCCTTTATCTCAAGTAGCCCACAACCTAGTGGAGAGAAACCTCAGAGAAATCTGACGGTGGCTACACCATGGAGCGAGTGCTCTGGGGGAGTTAGCACAGGATGTGAGAGGAAACACAGGTGAGGCAGACACTTGAATTTAAAATTCTACCTAGCATTCACCACCAAACTCTGATTTGATAAAGTCATATCAACATAGAGCTAGAAGTTGTCCATCCAAACTCCTAGCCCAGTGCACTTCCCAGGATACTAACTGATGTCTTCAGAGATGAGCAGAGAGCACCAAAAATCACCAAGCATACGAACTTATACTGATGCACAGCAGCAAGTGAAAATAGAGGAAGACTTGAAGTGAAACTAAATCTGCTCTGATTAGGAATGAAGTCAGGTCCATCCAGGATGTCTCTTTATGCCAAGTAACAGACACGGATACAGGGCAAGGAAATGTCGCCTGTAGGTACAGGGTTGGATTCATAGGCTTCTCCCTGCTGAGTGAGGTGTATGCATCAGGAGGCAGTGGATGGGTCAGCCTGGCCCTGGAGGGTTTATTTTGTGGGAATGGAGGACATAAAGGGCCAGACTAAGGATTCTTGAATTTTCCCTGCTCAGAAAGGTTCCTAACAAGATCCATTAACAGACGTTGACCTAGTGATTGCTGTCTGAGGGTGGAGCAAGGGACAACTGAAGGGTACATGCCGGGGTCCAGCCCCGGTGGATCCAGGGAATTCGAAGCAGGGACGGCGTCAGCGAGGATCAGGAAACAACTGCTTAATTAAACGTTAATTAAGGATATAAAGAGTAATAGAATAAGGATAGCTCAGTAGGAAAATTCAGTGAAGAAAAGAGGCTGAAATAAGGATAGCTCAGTGAGGAAATTCAGTGGAGAAAAGAGGCTGAATAATTCAGCCAGAAGGTGAGAGAAAGAATGACATGGGGAGACCAAGTTTCAGTGAACAAGGCCCACACTTTATTTTCCAAAGTAGTTTTTATACCTTAAGTTATGCATAGAGGATAATGGGGGAAGGGGTAGAGTCATGCAGCAAGCCAGGCTTTCTTCCTGCAAACTTATCATATGCAAAAGCTTAGGTGATTTGCATCATCTTCTGGCCCAGAGGCCTGTTAACATTTTAAGACCCTTTCTTCAGAAAACTTATTTTTCTCTAAAGGTGATAAATCAAGCGTCACCCTCCAAAAGCATTAGATAAAGTTGCATTCCTACAGAGCAAAGGTGTGGTGGGCTATAACAAGAAAATGAATTAACTCAAGGGTCCCAGGTTACAAACATTAAAGCTACTATTTACACCAATTATATTAATCAATACACTGCCAGGGACACAGCAGGTAAGGGATATGGAAACTTAGCAGCAAACATTGGCCCAACAAGTGAAAATCCCTTCACCAATACAATTTCTAATCAATCTTTTAACTGCTCAAAGGAATCTGTATTTAGACAGTTTAGAACATCTCATGCCTCTCACAGTTGGGAGGCTCTGAGCAATCACATGTGGCTGGAAAAACCTATTCAGGCAGGCTAGAGGACTTCCAAAGGAGTTTGTAGGTTGAAACACTGTCACACCCAGGAATTATTAACTGGAGCTGTAAGCTAACTCTTTTTTCAGAGAGAGGTAGTGGGGGACAGCCCCCCATAGAGTCAGAGGTGTAGGTGAAAGCACAAAGCAGAAAGTAGGCAGACTCTGGTTTTGGGGGTAGATGCTCGAGAATTTCCAGGAGGACTCCTGAGGCTTGATCCCACCTTTGCGTATGCCGAGCCTCCTTCCTCATGACCTTTGTCATGGGTGGAGCTCCTCACGCTGGCTCCCGGCAGTGATAGAATTCCAGTTGAGCTATTCCAGATCCTGAAAGATGATGCTGTGTAAAGTGCTGCACTCAATATGCAGTATGCCGGCTCCCGGGAGGTACAGAGCTTGTCACAGAGTTATTCATGTGTAAAAAGGGGTGACTATATTTAACTGGCAGCAGGAATGTTCTGCTGATTCCCAACTGCTCCAGGATTCAGAAAAATTCCAGGAAAACCTCTACTTCTGTTTCACTGACTACACTAAAGCCTTTGACCATGTGGATCACACCAAACTGTGGACAATTCTTAAAGAAACAGGAATAGCACACCAGCTCACCTGCCTCATGAGAAACCTGTATGTAGGTCAAGAAGCAACAGTTAGAACCTGGCATGAAAGAACGGACCGGCTCAACATTGGGAAAGGTGTATGTCAAGGCTGTATATTGTCACTCTGCCTATTTAACTCATATGCAGAATACACCATGCAAACTGTCGGGCTGGATGAAGTGCAAGCTGGGCACAAGACTGCCAGGAGAGTTATCAATAACCTCCGATACACAGATGACACCACCCTTATGGCAGAAAGCAAAGAGGAACTAAAGAGCCTCTTGAAGAAGGTGAAAGAGGATCGTGAAGAAGCCTGCATAAAATCAAAATTCAAATATTCAAAAAATCTCAGTATTCAAAAAAACTAATATCACGGGATCTGGTCCTATCACTTCATGGCAAATAGTTGGCGAAACTAAGGAAACAGTAACAGTCTTTATTTTCTAGGTCTCCAAAATCACTGCAGGCGATGACTGCAGCCATGAAATTGAAAGACACTTGCTCCTTGGAAGAAAAGCTATGACCAACCTAGACAGCACATTAAAAAGCAGAGACATTACTTTGCCAAAAACGACCCATCTAAGTCAGAGCTATGGTTTTTCCAGTAGTCACATGTGGATGTAAGAATCGGACCATAAAGAAAGCTGAGCATCGAGGAACTGATGCTTTTGAACTGTGGTGTTGGAGAAGACTCTTGAGAGTCCATTGGACTGCATGGAGACCCAACCAGTCAATCCTGAAGGAAACCAACCCTGAATATTCACTGGAAGCACTGATGCTGTCACTGCAATACTTTGGCCATTGCCGCCAAGAGCCGACTCACTGGAAAACCCTCGGATACTAGGAAAGACGGAAGGCAGGAGGAGAAGGGGATGACAGAGGATGAGATGGTTGGATGGCATCACTGACTCATTGGACATGAGTTTAACCAAACTCCAGGAGACAGTGAAGGACAGGGAAGCCTGGCGTGCTGCAGTCAGTGGGATCCCAAAAGAGTCGGACCTGACTGAGTGACTGAGCAAAAACCAGGATTTAGGCATTGTTATTCAATCAATCATTCTGATTAACTTTCTGTAATGCGGTTCCTGTTCTGGCTGCTGTGGGATTGTGGTTCTCCTTGCTTCTTCTGTCTTCCCTCAGGTAGATGAGGCTAGGAGGCTTGTGTAAGCTTCCTGATGGGAGGGACTGGTGGTGTGAAAACTTCATTCTTGCTCTGGTGGGCAGGGCTGTGCTCAGTAAAACTCGAACTATTTGCTGATGAGTGGGGCTGTGCTTTCTCCCTGTTAGATGTTTGGCCTAAGGCGACCCATCCCTGGGGCTCTTTGGGCTCTATGGTAGAGTTAATGGCAACCTCCAAGAGAGCTTATGCCAAAGGGAAGCTTCCAGGACTGCTGTTGCCAGCGCCCCTGTCCCTGCAGCGAGCCACTGCTAACCCACATCTGCAACACTAGTGGGTAGGTCTGTCTGCTTCAGTCTCTTGTGCTGTCACTGCTCCTTTCCCATGAGCCTTGGGACATGCACAGTTTTGTCTGTGCCCTCCAAGAGTGGCATCTCTGTTTTCCCCCGTGCTCTGGAAGGCTTGCAATCAAAACCTGTTGGCAGTCAATGGCAGATTCCCTGGGGATTCCAGTCCCTGTGCCAGATTTCCAGGCTGGGAAGCCTGATGTGGGGATCTGAACCTTCACACCAGTGGGAGAACGTCTTTGGAATTATTCTTCTCCAGTTTGTGGTTCCTGCTCCTGGCCGGTATGGGATTTCACTTTCCCATGTTTTGATTTTCCTGTCTCGTTGCAGTTTCTTCTTTGTCTTTGGACAAGAGGTATCTGTTTTTGGTGAGCTCCAGCATCCTCCTGTCAATGGTCATTTAACAGCTAGTTGCAGTTTTGGTGCTCTCTCAGGAGGAGAAGAGCACATGTCCTGCTACTCCACCATCTTGAAAGAGAAGCATGAGTTCTCTGTTCTTTCCCAGGCTTGGGAGGAGGGCATGGCAACCCACTCCAATGTTCTTGTCTGGAGAATCTCGTGGACAGAGGAGCCTGGAGGGCTACAGTCCATGGGGTCCCAAAGAGTCAGACACGATTGAAGCGACTTAGCAGGCACACAGGCTTGAACTTTATGCTCTGTTCAGTTGCTAGGTCATGTCTGCCTCATTGCAGCCCCATGGACTCCAGCATGCCAGGCTTCCCTGTCCTTCACTATCACTCGGAGTTTGCTCAAGTTCATGTCCACTGAGTCACTGATGCTATCTAACCATCTCATCCTCTGCCAGCCCCTTCTCCTTTTGTCTTCAATCTTTCGCAGAATCAGGGTCTTTTCACATCAGGTGGCCAAAGTACTGGAGCTTCAGCTTCAGCGTCAATCCTTCCCATGAATATTCAGGGTGGATTTCCTTTAAGATTGACTGGTTTGATCTCCTTGCAGCCCAGGGGACTCTCCAGAGTCTTCTCAAGTGCAAAACTAACAATATTTAAATTTATAGCAGATACGCTTTCACGGTAGTTCATAACTTTGGAATGGTGTAGAAGCAACATGACTTCCTAACTGCCAGTGGAAGCAAAATTTAAGATGGCTTTTGTTTAGGGATTAGTGGATGCAATCCTTACCGAGGCATTCTAAACTTGATGCTCTGGAAGCTAAGGCAAATCAAATCACCTTGCTGATACTTCCACAAGTAATGCTGCTCTTAAAGTAACCAACAGTAGCCAAACCTCTGTCATGGTGCACAGGGATATTTCCCCAAATTATAACTTGGTAAAACTGGCAAGAGGGGCTTAACACTTAGGCTTAGAGAAGGGAAAGCAAGACTGGAGGGTTAAACAATTGTTGGTTTGATTAAAAGGGAAAGATCCAAGTCAGATCAAATAGCAGCGCAGCTTTACTGGAGACTAAAATCCCCCCTCATAGCCACTGTAACCTGCATTAAACTACTGGCCGACTGATGGAATGATAGCATGTGTGAATCCCTACTGGTGGGGAAACACTAACAAGGGGCCAATAAGTGCCTACCTCAATGGATCTCAAGGTGTGAGGCTTGCTTAGCTTCAGAAAATACTGACAATCTCTTTCTTGAGAGGCAGAAAATGCATTCTTTCAGCAATGAGTTAAAGTTGGTGTTGTTTCCCATCCTCCAGTATTTGGTGTTTCCATTTGGGGGAGTGGAGAGGGAGGGAGCAGTTCTAATAGGTGCGTGTTCTTGTTGCTGAGTCACTAAATCATGTCTGACTCTTTGTGACCCCATGGACTGCAGCATGCCAGGCTTCTCTGTCCTTCACTATCTCCCAGAGCTTGCTCAGATTCCTGTCCACTGAGTCGGTCATGCTATCGACCCATCTCATCCTCTGTCACCCTCTTCTGCTGCCTTCAATCTTTCCCAGCATCAGGGTCTTTTCCAACAGGTGAGTGGTGCTATCCTATTCTTTTCATCTGTAGTTCCCTTACTGTGTATGATGTGTATCATGCTTGTGTCAACTTAGCTATTATTAGCTGTATATCATCTTTGAAACCACATGGCCCACTTGTCCAAAATACACCCCAGAGATGACCGGCTGTACTCCTCCTGGACAGTTTAAACTGCCTCAGTGGAGCATTCAGGCACTGGAAATAGGATTCCTTACAACTTCCTCCATCTCGTGGATGTGTTTTAGTCACGGTCGGTATGTTTTAACATTGGACCAAAACCTTTCCTTGAAGACAGGCTACTGCCTCTTCTGTGGCTAAAGTCCTTTTGGAAAAGATTATCCCTATCCGGGGAACTCCTCTCAAACTTCAGAATGATTGAGGCCCCCATTTTACTGGTCAGTTACTTCCACAAGTCTGCACTGTTTGGCTAGTTTTACAACACTTCCACAGTGCTGACCAGCCTCACTCCTCTGGTTTAGTCAAATGCACTAACAACATTATTAAGACTCAGTTGGCAAGATTTGTGGAGGCCCTCCAATTACCTTGCCCAAAAGCATTGCCTTTCGGTCCTTCTGAATCACAGATCCACTTTGTTTGGAACGCATAAACTCTCACCCTTTGAGACAGTCATAGGATAGTCACTTGGCTCCTGCCTCTTTTGACCCACCACTGAAAAAAGGAAAGGTCCTCTGATATTTCAACACACCTTGCAACAGGGACGTTACATCTATTGGCAAAAACACTTCCAGAAGGAGTCACCTCTACCTTGCTGGGAAGGCCCCTATCAGGTACTGCTAGCCAGCCCTTGTGCAACCAAGCTCCAGGGAATAGACTCTTGGACTCACATGACACATTTAAAGAAAGCACCAATCCTGACAGGACCTGCACAGTACCTAGTGATCTGAGAGTTGAGGTTTTCTGAAGTGGAAGCAGACATGATATCTGACAAGACAGCCTTCCCAGGATATTCAGAGTACATCTCTTGAAAGTTTGTCTGCCAAACCTCTGATGGGGGCACAATGCTTCAGGTGATCTCCGGTGTCTATGATCTTGAAAACATGAACTTTAGAGAAAAAGTGCCTGAGGGTTCTCCCTCTGGCCCCTCCTTCTTACTCTAAAGTGACTTCAATACACTTCCAAACTCTGCACTTTCACTCTAACATGGGATGCTATGCCCAGGAGAGGTCTTTCCAGGGATGGGGGTGTGGCAGTGGCGGGGGCGGGGTGTAAGGAAGGTGGTCGGGGGTTGGCAAAAAGCTGCTGAAACTGAAAAAAATCTAACTCTTGATCAATGATGCTTTCAGAGAAAGATTTTGGTCAAAGGGATGAAGGGTAAAAATTAATAAAAAGACACTTCCATTATGATAGAGTTGGGAGGCCAGAAGAGAGGGCTCTCAGACATGACACCAGAACCCAGCAGGAAGAAGAAATACTTCCTCTTCTTGAATGCTAATAGCTTAGCCAATGAGATACTGTCAGGACTCAGCAAATGAAGAGCCACCATACTTCAAAACCTCAGTCTTCCATGGACACTTTGCCTAGTGCAGCCTTCCTAACCTCCCCATTCTTTCAAAGAGTTATCTTCTCCCTGTTAGGGAAGCTTGTGTGTGGCTCACCATGGTTGTAGACCCCGAATTGCAATTCTCTGTTGATCTAGAGTAAACTCATTTATGGTGGAGAAACCCCTGGCAGTCTATTTGTTTTAGGTCAACATAATCTTAACACTAGTCTGGATAAACATGTACTACATTAGTGTCCTCTCAGCACTGGCATTCTAGGCCTGGCAGCCTTCAGAAGGGAAACAAAAACAAAACAAACAGACAAAACCCACAGCAGGTTTCTTTGATTAGGTTTTCAAATCAGCCGGCTGTCATCTTGCCTCAAGTGACACAAAATGCCTGACCCACACAATGAGCTCCCCGGGGGTCGGAAGAGGACCAGAGATTTGTGAGAGAATATTGAGCGAGTGCCCTTAGAAGGCTGCGAATCTCCCCAACCAAGGAAGAGGGCTGGAACGTGGGTCCCCTCAAGCAAGCAAGAGGGTGCTCAAGGCCCTTTCCTAGAGCTTCAAGTGTGCCACCTTCTCCACCATGAAGCAGGAGGTACTATGATGTGGTGGCAGGAGGCTGGGGTGGAGTGCATTTGCCCCAACCCCCCCACCCCACTCAAGCTACGTCAAAGACCCACCCCGCCCCCACCCCTCAAGAGCTCACCATCACCATGGCAGCCATTGTTTGGTCCGCGTCCCCGTCGTCTCAGGAGATGCCACAGGCCTCTCCAAGACTCTGGGACTAAATCCAGAGAGCCCTTGGCCCTAACCCACAAACCTCCCAGAGAGAGGCTCCTGCCTCCAGCCCGAGCCCCCTCCCACCCTTCCAACCTCAGAAGGACAAATTTCCTTCTGATTCTTGGACAAAGGAGATCAAGGACGATCTGATGAGTGAGGCGGGAGAGCCCACCCTCAAGGACGTGGCCACTTCCTTCTGCCCTTACGTGGCGTGGAAACCCCTGGCATCCTTGGGAGGCGGAGACCAGACCCTAGGCCTAGACACAGGCCACCTCAGAGGGGATGGGATCCCCAAAACCACCACCAGGGGCGCCAAGGGAAAGGTGCCTAAGAAGGTCATTGCTAAGAGGGTCCTAGGCACTGTCGTGTGGTTTAAGGATAAGAAAGGGTACGGCTTCATCAGGAGGCACGATACCCAGGAAGATGTGTTTGTTCACCATACGGCCATCACTGGGGAAACCCCCTGCAAGTACCGAGGCAGCGTGGACGACGGCGAGACGGTGGAGTTCGACGTGGTGCAGGGTGAGCGGGGCACCGAGGCCGCTAAGGTGACCGGGCCAGCGGGCGTGCCACTGAAGGGAAGCTGCTACACTGCCCACTGCAGCAGCATCCGCCGGGGCTTCAGCATCCACAGCCACGCGCCTCCACCTCGAGGTTCCAAGAGCACGGAGGGCGACGCTGATGAATGCGAGGGCAGAGGCAAAGGCTTCACTGCGGCCCAGGGCCTCAGACGCCCTCTCCCTGGCCACTCCCAAGACCAACGACTGAGGCGTTTCCCGCCCTCCCGCAGGGCACCATCTGTGACCCGCCACCCATCGATCCTGGCTACCACCAGCGGCCCCCAGTCCGACTTGCAGCCTGGGTCCACCCCCACCACAAGGCAAGAGGGGCATCCTCGGCGGGGTCGGGGCCCCAGCTACCTGCTGAGTCGCCCTAGGGGCCGAGGCACCACTCCTGGTCCAAGACACTCACCAGGCATCTCGGAGGAGCTGGAGGCAGAGCACAGCGAGAGCCGGCAGGAAGCCAGCGGCAATCCGCCACAGAGGCCCCCTCCACGCTATGGATCTTGCCGTCCCAATAACCCGCGCCGCCTCCCGCAGCAAGTGCCTGGCGCCCAGGGACAGAATTCCGACCGAGGAGAGGGCAAGATCAGGAAGAGCGCCACTGAAACACCAGCTTCTGTCGCTGTGGCCAAGAAGAACGACGCCCCTGAGGAGGAGAACCCCTCGGTCATGGATGCACCCTCTGCTGCCCGGGCCTAGTCACAGCTCGGCTTGCTCCCCAGGGACTCCCCTGTAGCCCTGGGCTACGGGTGATGTCCCCTTGAGGAGCTCAGTCCAAACATGCACACAGATTGTTAGATTTGGGCCCTGAAAAAGATACATGCCCTTTACCCAAGGTGAGAAGATAAATTATAAGATCTATATAATTCTAAATTCCCTCATATCATCTGCTTTGGTAGTTACCCTACACACACACTCACACACACACTCACACACACATGCACACACGCACAGAAACACACACTTCTGAACCTATATCTTTAATAGTCTGACCAGGACCACACCTATTATTCTGCATCTCCAGGTGAATTTGTTGAAATAACCTTAAAAAACTGTGTTTTATTTTTAACCAAAAAAAAAGAAAGAAAGAAAGAAAATGAAGATTATCTGAAACTAGAGATGATGTCACATTGCTCACCTGGCTTGTATTTTAACAATAAAACATTTCATGTTGCCTTTATCTCTTATCACTGTTGTCTGAAATTTTTTAAAGCCTACTAGCCCCAAATTCAGAGAAGGCAATGGCACCCCACTCCAGTACTTTTGCCTGGAAAATCCCGTGGATGGAGGAGCCTGGTAGGCTGCAGTCCATGGGGTCACTAGAGTCAGACACGACTGAGTGACTTCACTTTCACTTTTCACTTTCATGCATTGGATAAGGAAATGGCAACCCACTCCAGTGTTCTTGCCTGGAGAATCCCAGGGACGTGGAAGCCTCGTGGGCTGCCGTCTATGGGGTCGCACAGAGTCGGACACGACTGAAGCGACTTAGCAGCAGCAGCAGCCCAAAATTGTATTGAGAGTCCTTACAATCTTTATTTATCTTTAGAACGAGTTTTAGCAAAGGTCATACATATTGATTTCTTCACAAGTCATGAATTTAAGACTAATTCTGGACTTAACAGATTGAACATCTCAGGTTGTTCTAAAGGGGAACAATGCATGAAGAAAGATGTATCCTGATCTCTTTCATTTCCATCCTCTTCCCCTGTCTTGGAATTAGAACAATAAGTCAGAAGAGTGGGGCCCAACTACCCACACTTACTCCTTTGCTAGTACTCTGTGTTTTGCAAGCAAAACATCATGACTAGTAAAACTGTGGCTCTCTGGAAGCAGAATTTGCCTCTTTCAAATTTTTTTTTTTTTTTTTTAAGGGATGTGATCTAATACCATTGAACTATAAAAATGAAAATTGGCATGAGGGAGTGGGAGTGGTGACAATGAGGAGATGCTCATCCAAGGGTACAAACTTTGAATTGTAAGATGAGTAAGTTACAAGGACCTAAGGTACAGCATGGAGACTATGGTTAACAGTACTGTCTTGTATACTTGAAAGATGCTATAAGAATAGGTCATTAATGTTCTCACATAACAACAAGAAGAAAATGTTAATTATGTGAAGGAAGGATGTGTTCCTTAACCTTACTATGGCAAGGTTTTTCAATATGCACCTGTGTGAAAATTATCACATTGTACCTCTTAAACTTACACGATATCACCATAAATCTGTGGGGGTGAACCTGAGGGAAAAAAGAAAGGAAGCAAGTGTAATTTTTGTTGTGAGCAAGGAAGCATCACTGGAGCTGAAGAGAAACATGTAGTCCATAATCTTCATCTGTGCTTCCTGGTTGAGCTCTTCCAGGGGGCCTGTGGAAGATTCCTGGAAGGCTGAGCAGGAGGTGCAGTTCAGTCCACCTCATTCCCATCAAACAAAGAAGCTCTGATTGGGAGTGTCATTCCTATCCTAGTCTTTATTTGAACATGTGGTGGAGCTGATGAATGGGAGGCAGGAGTTAGGTTTGGAAGTGGGGGAAATGAGCCATAGATACTTGAAACCAACAAAGGTCTTTAAATCCTCATGTTACAGATTAAGGAAATTGGATTATAAGTAGCAAGATCCAAATACATTTCTCATTTACATGTGGAGGCATTTTACACCACATTAAAAGCTAGCCTAATGTATTTGGAGAGGAAGTATTCAATCATTCTTTATGGTTATATATCCAAATCCATTCACACAGAAACAGTAGAGGTACTTCATTCAGAGAATATTTGAGTGCCCTCCTGTGCCAGACACTCTGCCAAGCACTAGGAACTGCGTCATAATGAAGACGGCCCCTTATCTCAAGGAGCCCACAACCTAGTGCAGATGAGATAAAACTGACAGTGGCTACACCATGGAGCAAGTGCTCTGGGGGAGTTAGCACAGGATGTGAAAGGAAACACAAGTGAGGCATTTTGTGGCAGGGTTAGTTCCAGGCTGAAAAAACCACTATTTGGGCACTTGAATTTAAAATTATACCTAGCAACTACCACAAAACTCAGATTTGATAAAGCCATCTCGACACAGAGCTAGAGGTTGTTCATCCAGACTCCTAGCCCAGTGCACTTCCCAGTATACCAGCTGACTTCTTCAGAGACTAGCAGAATGAATCAAAAATCATTAAGCATAAGAATTTATGCAGAAACACATCACCAAGTGAGAATAGAAGAGGACTCAAAGTGAGACTAAACTTGTTATAATTAGGAAAGAGTTCAGGTCCCTCCAGGAATCTTTTTTACATCAAATAACAGACCCAGATAGGGTGCAGGGAAATGTCTTCTATATATATACAAGGTTGGGTTCATAGGCTTCAACTTCTTCTGTGAGGTATGAGCATCCGGAGACAGTAGATTGGTCAGCCTGGCCATGGAGGCTTCACTTTGGCAGAATGGAGGGCATAAAGACAAGACTAAGGAATCGTGAATTTTCCCTGCTCACAAGGTGCCTGACAGGAATAATTAGCAGAAGTTGACCTGGTGATTGCTGACTGGGGGAGGCGGGTGGTTTAGAGTAGTGGAGAACTGAAGGATATAGAGCGTGGTCACAGAGGTATTGATACATATCTAGGGATGACTATAGCTGGCAGCAGGAATGTTCTGCTGTTTCCCAATTGGTCCAGGACTTACAAAAATTCCAGAAAAATATCTACTTCTGTTTCATTGATTACACAAAAGTCTTTGATTGTGTGGATCACAACAAGCTGTGGAAAATTCTTTTTTTTTTTTTTTTTTATTTTTAAAACGTTATAATATTGTATTAGTTTTGCCAAATACCGAAATGAATCTGCCACAGGTATACCTGTGTTCCCCATCCTGAACCCTCCTCCCTCCTCCCTCCCCATACCTTCCCTCTGGGTCGTCCCAGTGCACCGGCCCCAAGCATCCAGTATCGTGCATTGAACCTGGACTGGTGACTCGTTTCATACATGATATTATACATGTTTCAATGCCATTCTCCCAAATCTCCCCACCCTCTCCCTCTCCCACAGAGTTCATAAGACTGATCTATATATCAGTGTCTCTTTTGCTGTCTAGTACACAGGGTTATTGTTACCATCTTTCTAAATTCCATATATATGCGTTAGTATACTGTATTGGTGTTTTTCTTTCTGGCTTACTTCACTCTGTATAATAGGCTCCAGTTTCATCCACCTCATTAGAACTGATTCAAATGTATTCTTTTTAATGGCTCCATTGTGTATATGTACCACTGCTTTCTTATGCATTCATCTGCTGATGGACATCTAGGTTGCTTCCATGTCCTGCCTATTATAAACAGTGCTGCGATGAACATTGGGGTACATGTGTCTCTTTCCCTTCTGGTTTCCTCAGTGTGTATGCCCAGCAGTGGGATTGCTGGATCATAAGGCAGTTCTATTTCCAGTTTTTTAAGGAATCTCCACACTGTTCTCCATAGTGGCTGTACTAGTTTGCATTCCCACCAACAGTGTAAGAGGGTTCCCTTTTCTCCACACCCTCTCCAGCACTTATTGCTTGTAGACTTTTGGATCGCAGCCATTCTGACTGGTGTGAAATGGTACCTCATAGTGGTTTTGATTTGCATTTCTCTGATAATGAGTGATGTTGAGCATCTTTTCATGTGTTTGTTAGCCATCTGTATGTCTTCTTTGGAGAAATGTCTATTTAGTTCTTTGGCCCATTTTTTGATTGGGTCATTTATTTTTCTGGAGTTGAGCTGTAGGTGTTGCTTGTATATTTTTGAGATTAGTTGTTTGTCAGTTGCTTCATTTGCTATTATTTTCTCCCATTCTGAAGGCTGCCTTTTCACCTTGTTAAAAGTTTCCTTTGTTGTGCAGAAGCTTTTAAGTTTAATTAGGTCCCATTTGTTTATTTTTGCTTTTATTTCCAATATTCTGGGAGGTGGGTCATAGAGGGTCCTGCTGTGATGTATGTCAGAGAGTGTTTTGCCTATGTTCTCCTCTAGGAGTTTTATAGTTTCTGGTCTGACATTGAGATCTTTAACCCATTTTGAGTTTATTTTTGTGTATGGTGTTAGAAAGTGTTCTAGTTTCATTCTTTTACAAGTGGTTGACCAGTTTTCCCAGCACCACTTGTTAAAGAGATTGTCTTTAATCTATTGTATATTCTTGCCTCCTTTGTCAAAGATAAGGTGTCCATATGTGCGTGGATTTATCTCTGGGCTTTCTCTTTTATTCCACTGATCAATATTTCTGTCTTTGTGCCAGTACCATACTGTCTTGATAACTGTGGCTTTGTAATAGAGCCTGAAGTCAGGTAGGTTGATTCCTCCAGTTCCATTCTTCTTTCTCAAGATAGCTTTGGCTATTGGAGGCTTTTTGTATTTGCATACAAATTGTGAAATTATTCGTTCTAGCTCTGTGAAGAATACCGTTGGTAGCTTGATAGGGATTGCATTGAATCTATAAATTGCTTTGGGTAGTATACTCATTTTCACTATATTGATTCTTTCAATCCGTGAACATGGTATATTTCTCCATCTCTTAGTGTCTTCTTTGATTTCTTTCACCAGTGTTTTATTATTTTCTATATATAGGTCTTTAGTTTCTTTAGGTAGATATATTCCTAAGTATTTTATTCCTCCCATTGCAATGGTGAATGGAATTGTTTTCTTAATTTCTCTTTCTGTTTTCTCATTATTAGTGTATAGGAATGCAAGGGATTTCTGTGTGTTGATTTTATATCCTGCAACTTTACTATAATCATTGATTAGCTCTAGTAATTTTCTGGTGGAGTCTTTAGGGTTTTCTATGTAGAGGATCATGTCATCTGCAAACAGTGAGAGTTTTACTTCTTCTTTTCCAGTCTGGATTCCTTTTATTTCTTTTCTACTCTGATTGCTGTGGCCAAAACTTCCAAAACTATGTTGAATAGTAGTGGTGAAAGTGGGCACCCTTGTCTTGTTCCTGACTTTAGAGGAAATGCTTTCAATTCTTCATCATTGAGGATAATGTTTGCTGTGGGTTTGTCATATATAGCTTTTATTATGTTGAGGTATGTTCCTTCTATTCCTGCTTTCTGGAGAGTTTTTATCATAAATGGGTGTTGAATTTTGTCAAAGGCTTTCTCTGCATCTATTGAGATAATCATATGGTTTTTATTTTTCAATTTGTTAATGTGGTGTATTACATTGATTGATTTGCAGGTATTGAAGAATCCTTGCATCCCTGGGATAAAGCCCACTTGGTCATGGTGTATGATCTTTTTTAATGTGTTGTTGGATTCTGATTGCTAGAATTTTGTTGAGGATTTTTGCATCTATGTTCATCAGTGATATTGGCCTGCAGTTTTCTTTTTTTGTGGGATCTTTGTCAGGTTTTGGTATTAGGGTGATGGTGGCCTCATAGAATGAGTTTGGAAGTTTACCTTCCTCTGCAATTTTCTGGAAGAGTTTGAGCAGGATAGGTGTTAGCTCTTCTCTAAATTTTTAGTAGAATTCATCTGTGAAGCCGTCTGGACCTGGGCTTTTGTTTGCTGGAAGATTTCTGATTACAGTTTCGATTTCTGTGCTTGTGATGGGTCTGTTAAGATTTTCTATTTCTTCCTGGTCCCGTTTTGGAAAGTTGTACTTTTCTAAAGATTTGTCCATTTCTTCTACGTTGTCCATTTTATTGGCATATAATTGTTGATAATAGTCTCTTATGATCCTTTGTATTTCTGTGTTGTCTGTTGTGATCTCTCCATTTTCATTTCTAATTTTATTGATTTGATTTTTCTCCCTTTGTTTCTTGATGAGTCTGGCTAATGGTTTGTCAATTTTATTTATCCTTTCAAAGAACCAGCTTTTGGTTTTGTTGATTTTTGCTATGGTCTCTTTTGTTTCTTTTGCATTTATTTCTGCTCTAATTTTTAAGATTTCTTTCCTTCTACTAACCCTGGGGTTCTTCATTTCTTCCTTTTCTAGTTGCTTTAGGTGTAGGGTTAGGTTATTTATTTGACTTTTTTCTTGTTTCTTGAGGTATGCCTGTATTGCTATGAATTTTCCCCTTAGGACTGATTTTAAAGTGTCCCATAGGTTTTGGGTTGTTGTGTTTTCATTTTCATTAGTTTCTATGCAAATTTTGATTTCTTTTTTGATTTTTTCTGTGATTTGTTGGTTATTCAGCAGCGTGTTGTTCAACCTCCATATGTTGGAATTTTTAATAGTTTTTCTCCTGTAATTGAGATCTAATCTTACTGCATTGTGGTCAGAAAAGATGCTTGGAATGATTTCTATTTTTTTGAATTTACCAAGGTTAGATTTATGGCCCAGGATGTGATCTATCCTGGAGAAGGTTCCGTGTGCACTTGAGAAAAAGGTGAAATTCCTTGTTTTGGGATGAAATGTCCTATAGATATCAATTAGGTCTAACTGGTCTATTGTATCAATTAAAGTTTGTGTTTCCTTGTTAATTTTCTGTTTAGTTGATCTATCCATAGGTGTGAGTGGGGTATTAAAGTGTCCCACTATTATTGTGTTATTGTTAATTTCTCCTTTCATACATGTTAGCATTTGTCTTGCATATTGTGGCACTCCCGTGTTGGGTGCATATATATTTATAATTGTTAAATCTTCTTCTTGGAGTGATCCTTTGATCATTATGTAGTGACCACCTTTGTCTCTTTTCACAGCCTTTGTTTTAAAGTTTATTTTATCTGATATAAGTATTGCTACTCCTGCTTTCTTTTGGTCCCTATTTGCATGGAAAATCTTTTTCCAGCCCTTCACTTTCAGTCTGTATGTCTCCCCTGTTTTAAGTTGGGCCTCTTGTAGACAACATATGTAGGTGTCTTGTTTTTGTATCCATTCAGCCAGTCTTTGTCTTTTGGTTGGGGCATTCAACCCATTTACGTTTAAGGTAGTTACTGATAAGTATGATCCCATTGCCATTTACTTTATTGTTGTGGGTTCGATTTTATACACTGTTTTTGTGTTTCCTGTCTAGAGAATATCCTTTAGTATTTGTTGGAGAGCTGGTTTGGTGGTGCTGAATTCTCTCAGCTTTTGCTTGTCTGAAAAGCTTTTGATTTCTCCTTCATACTTGAATGAAATCCTTGCTGGGTACAATAATCTGGGCTGTAGGTTATTTTCTTTCATCACTTTAAGTATGTCTTGCCATTCCCTCCTGGCTTGAAGAGTTTCTATTGAAAGATCAGCTGTTATCCTTATGAGAATTCCCTTGTGTGTTATTTGTTGTTTTTCCCTTGCTGCTTTTAATATTTGTTCTTTGTGTTTGATCTTTGTTAATTTGATTAATATGTGCCTTGGGGTGTTTCACCTTGGGTTTATCCTGTTTGGGACTCTCTGGCTTTCTTGGACTTGGGTGATTATTTCCTTCCCCATTTTAGGGAAGTTTTCAACTATTATCTCTTCAAGTATTTTCTCATGGTCTTTCTTCTTGTCTTCTTCTTCTAAGACCCCTATGATTCGAATGTTGTAGCGTTTAATATTGTCCTGGAGGTCTCTGAGATTGTCCTCATTTCTTTTAATTCGTTTTTCTTTTATCCTCTCTGATTCATTTATTTCTACCATTCTATCTTCTAATTCACTAATCCTATCTTCTGCCTCTGTTATTCTACTATTTGTTGCCTCCAGAGTGTTTTTAATTTCATTTATTGCATTATTCATTATATATTGACTCTCTTTTATTTCTTCTAGGTCCTTGTTAAACCTTTCTTGCATCTTCTCAATCCTTGTCTCCAGGCTATTTATCTGTGATTCCATTTTGATTTCAAGATTTTGGATCAATTTCACTATCATTATTCGGAATTCTTTATCAGGTAGATTCCCTATCTCTTTCTCTTTTGTTTGGTTTGGTGGGCATTTATCCTGTTCCTTTATCTGCTGGGTATTCCTCTGTCTCTTCATCTTGTTTAAATTGCTGATTTTGGGGTGTCCTTTCTGTATTCTGGCAGTTTGTGGAGTTCTCTTTATAGTGGCATTTCCTTGCTCTGTGTGGGTTTGTAGAGGTGGCTTGTCAAGGTTGCTTGGTTAGGGAAGCTTGTGTCGGTGTTCTGGTGGGTGGAGCTGTATTTCTTCTCTCTGGAGTGCAATGAAATGTCCAGTAATGAGTTATGGGATATCTATGGTTTTGGGGTGACTTTGGGCTGCCTGTATCTTGGAGCTCAGGGCTGTGTTCCTTGTTTCTGGAGTTTGCTTGGTATGTCTTGCCCTGAAACGTGTTGGCCCTTGTGTGGTGCTTGGTTTCAGTGCAGTTATGGAGGCATTTGATGAGCTCCTGTCAATTAATGTTCCTTGGAGTCAGGAGCTCCCTGGAGTCAGGGTTTGGACTTAAGCCTCCTGCTTCTAGTTATCGGTCTTATTTTTACAGTAGTTTCAAAGCTTCTCCTTCTATACAGCACCATTGATAAAACATCTACATTAAAGGTGAAAAGTTTCTCTACCATGAGGGTCACCCAGAGAGGTTCACAGCGTTACATGGAGAAGCGAAGAGGGAGGAGGGAGTTAGAGGTGACCCGAATGAGATGAGGTGGAATCAATAGAGGAGAGAGTGGGCTAGCCAGTAATCTCTTCCTTATGTGCACTCCACAACTGGACCGCTCAGAGTTGTTCATGGAGTTATACAGAGAATAGAAGAAGGAGGAAGGTGACAGAGGTGGCCAGGAGGATAAAAGGGGGGAATGAAAAGGAGGGAGACAGATCCAGCCGGTAATCAGTTCCCTAAGTGTTCTCCACCGTCTGGAACACACAGAAATTCACAGAGTTGGGTAGAGTAGAGAGGGGTAGGGAGGAGACATAGGCGACCTGGTGGAGAAAAAGGAGAGTCCAAAGGGAGAGAGAGCAGTCAAGCCAGTAATCTCGCTCCCTAGTGAAAAACGGGTACTGAAAATTGAGTTCTTAAAGGTACAAAATTGGTAACAAATACATAAAAGCAAAAATTAAAAATCTGGAGTAGAGTTTGCAATATCAAAAATATGATGTTAAAGAAAAGAAGAACGAAAAGAAAGAAAAAACGAACAAACAAAAACAAACAAGGTCGCGAAAATTATAAAGAAAATATAGGTACAAAATTGATAACTAATACCAAAAAGCAAAAGTTAAAAATCTAGAGTAGAGTTTGGAATTTCAAAAATACAATGTTAAAAAAATAAGAAGAAAAAGAAAGAGAGAGGAAAAAAAAAGAAAAAAACAAGCAAACAAGAACAAACAAAGTCGCATGAATTATAAAGAAAATACAGGTACAAAATTAATAACAAATACCAAAAAGCATAAATTAAAAATCTAGAGTAGAGTTTGCAATTTCAGATATACAATGTTATTTAAAAGAAGAAGAGAAAGAAACAGAGGAAAAGAAAAAGAAGAAAGAAAAAAGGGTCACAGAAATTATAAAAAAAAAAAAAACTATAGGTACAAAATTGATAACAAATACCAAAAAGCTAAAATTAAAAATCTAGAGTATAGTTTGGAATTTCAAAAATACAATGTTAAAGAAAAGAAGGGAAAAAAGAAAAGAAAAGAAAAGAAAAAAACAAAGTCAAAAATATTATAAAAAATATATATGAAGTTTGCTTTAAAAAAAGAATAGGGTCTTCTTCTCTCTCTCTCTCTCTCTTTTTTTTTTTTTTTTGCAAAGTAATCGGTTATAAAAGTGAAAATTAGAGGAATAATAGAGGACTTAAAAATTTTTTTTAATTAAAAAAAAGAAAGAATGATCGTAAAAATAGTAAAAATATATCTAGGACTTTCTCTGGTTTTGTTGTGAGTATTGTGGGTTCAGTTCATTTTTGGCTAGTTCCTTGGTCCGACTTATATTTCTCAAGGTCTATAGGCCCCTTCCTATGTAGTTGGTACTAACCACAGGGTTTTAATCTATTGCCTGTAGCTTCCAAGTCGGTTCCCTCTGTTATAGCTTCTTCTGTTTGCTGGTCTCTTCAGTGTCTGGTTTCCGCCCTGACACAAAGGGGATGGTGGAGGACACTTTTTTTTTTTTTTTTTGGCTGACTTGTTCAGTCGCGCTGTGGGGAGGGAGGGAGGGATGCTGCAAACAAATAACACTGGCGTGTGCTCGCAGTGCCTCAGCCACACTGGGTCTACCCCCCCATTCACGGCGCGTGTAGCCTCCCTGACCACACTGCTCAGGCTCTAGGTTGTTCCGCCAGGAACCATCTGTGGCTGGCCCTGGGCTGCCTGCACTTCCCAGGTCCAAGCCGCTCAGGTTCAGGCACTTGGGTAGTCCTCAGAGGCGCAGAGTCTCGGTTGGGCCTGCGTTTTGTGCCCTTCCCAGATCCGAGCAGCTCAGGTAATGAGGTGTTTGGCACGCGTGATTGCTGCGACTTATGCCTACCCGCTGCTCGGTTATCTAGGTGTGCAACCGGCGCACCTTCTCAGGCAGATGTTGACCGTCCAGACCCCCAAGAAGTTTTAGTTAGCAAAGAAGCCTGCTTACAGTTTTATAGATAATGTCTCTCTGGGGCTGTGATTGTCCCCTTCCAGCTCTGGCTGCCTGTCACCGGAGGGGGATGGTCTGCCGCCGGCTATCTCTGTTCAGTCCTTTGTTCCGTGCACGGGCCTGGCAGTGTCTTAGGTTAGGGCTGGCTTTTCGCGTGGTAAATACCCCACAGTCTGGTTTGCTAGCCCAAATTATTTCGCTCAGATAGCACTCGGGGTATTCAGGCCAGATCCTTGAGATGCAGCCCGCGCCGCACCTCCCTGCCCAGCCCCTGCTTGCTAACGGTGGATGCAGGCATCTGCACTGCTTCTCCGCTGGGGGAGTTACCATAGGGCTTGCAATGTGCGGGTTTTAATTATTTATTTTTCCTCCCTGTAATGTTGCCCTCTGTGCTTCCAAGGCTCAGCACAGATTCGGCAGTGAGAAGGTTTCCTGGTGTTTGGAAACTTCTCTCTTTTTAAGACTCCCTTCCCGGGATGGAACTCCGTCCCTCCCTCTTTTGTCTTTTTTTTTTTTTTTTTTTTTGTCTTTTATACTTTTTCCTACCTCCTTTCGAAGAGTTGGGTTGCTTTTCTGGGTGCCTGATGTCCTCTGCCGGGATTCAGAAGTTGTTTTGTGGAATTTACTCAGCGTTTAAATGTTCTTTTGATGAATTTGTGGGGGAGAAAGTGTTCTCCCCATCCTACTCCTCCGCCATCTTCAGAGTAACAGTCGGGAAATTCTTGAAGAGATAGGAATATGAGATCACCTCACCTGCCTCCTGAGAATCCTGTATGCAGTTCAAGAAGCAACAGTTAGAACCGGATGTTGAACAATGGACTGGTTCAACATTGGGAAAGGAGTACGTCAAGGCTGTATATTGTCACTCTGCTTATTTAACTTATATATGTATATTACATCATGTTAAATGGCAGGCTGGATGAAACACAAGCTGGAATCAAGATTGCTGGGAGAAATATCAATGACCTCAGATATGCAGATGACACCACCCTTATAGCAGAAAGTGAAGAGGAACTAAAGAGCCTCTTAATGAAAGTGAAAGAGGAGAGTGAAAAAGCTGGCAGAAAATTCAGTAGTCAAAAAATTAAGATCATGGCATCCATTTCCATCACTTCATGACAAACAGATGGGGAAACACTGGAAACAGTGAGAGATTTTATTTTCTTGGGCTTCAAAATCACTGCAGATGGTTGCTGCAGCCATGAAAGTAAACAACGCTCATTCCTTGAAATAAGGAAAAACCTAGACAACATTTTTTTTAATTTATTTTAGTTGGAGGCTAATTACTTTACAATATTGTACTGGTAACATATTAAAAAGAAAGTAAACATCACTTTGCTGGTAAAGGTCCATATAGTCAAAGCTATGGTTTTTCTAGTAGTCATGTATGGATGATAGAGTTGGACCATATGGACGGCTGAGCATGAAAGAATTGATGCTTTCAAAGTGTGGTATTGGAGGAGATTCTTGAGAGTCCCTTGGACAGCAAGGAGATAAAACCAGTCAATCCCAAAGGAAATCAACCCTGAATATTCATCGGAAGGACTGATGCTGAAGCTCCAATACTTTGGCCACCCGATGTGAAGAGCTGACTCATTGGAAAACACTCTGATGCTGGGAAAGTTTGAAGCAGGAGGAGAAGGGAACAACAAAGAACAAGATGATTGGATGGCATCACCAACCCAGTGGACATGAGTTTGAGCAAACTCGAAGAGATGGTGAAGGACAGGGAAGCCTGGTGTGCTGCAGTCCATGGGATCACAAAGAGTTGGACATGACTGAATAGAAGAACAACAACCAGGATTTAGGCATTGTTGTTGTTCAATCACTCAATGATGTCTGACTCTTTGTGACTGCATGGACTGTAGCATGCCAAGATTCCCTGTCCTTCACTATCTCCCAGAATTTGTCCATTGTGTCAATGATGCAATCCAATAATCTAATTCTCTGTAGCTCCCTTCTCCCCCGGCCCTCAATCTAGCCTAGCATCAGGGTCTTTTCCAACAGATCAGCTCTTTGCATCAGTTGGCCAAAGTACTGGAGCTTCACCTGCAGCTTTGGTCCTTCCAATGATTATCCAGCACTGATTTCCTTTAGGACTGACTGATTTGGTTTCCTTGCTGTCAAAAGGACTCTCAAGAGTCTTCTACAGCACCATTCTTTTCCAGCATACTTCGAAAGCATCAATTCTTTCTCACTCAGCCTTCTTTATGGTTCAATTCTCACATATATACATAACTACTGGAAAAACCATACTTTTGACTATACGGACTTTTTTCGGCAAAGTGATGTCTCTTCATTTTAATATGCTGTCTAGGCTTGTCATAGATTTTCTTCCAAGGAACAAGTGTCTTTTCATTTCATTGTTTAAGGGTTTAGGCATACTTAAGTGCAACTTAAGTGGAAATACCAGTCCACCTTACTTGCCTCTTGAGAAACCTATATGCAGGTCAGGAAGCAACAGTTAGAACTGGACATGGAACAACAGACTAGTTCCAAATAGGAAAAAGAGTACATCAAGGCTGTATATTGTCACCCTGCTTACTTAACTTCTATGCAGAGTACATCATGAGAAACGCTGGGCTGGAAGAAGCACAAGCTGGAATCAAGATTGCCAGGAGAAATATTAATAACCTCAGATATGCAGATGACACCACCCTTATGGCAGAAAGCGAAGAGGAACTAAAAAGCCTCTTGATGAAAATGAAAGAGGAGACTGAAAAAGTTGGCTTAAAGCTCAACATTCAGAAAACCAAGATCATGGCACCTGTTCCCATCATTTCATGGGAAATAGATGGGGAAACAGTGGAAACAGTGTCAGACTTTATTTTGGGGGGCTCCAAAATCACTGCAGGTGGTGGTTGCAGCCATGAAAGTAAAAGACACTTACTCCTTGGAAGGAAAGTTATGACCAACCTAGATAGCATATTCAAAAGCAGAGACATTACTTTGCTAACAAATGTCTGTCTAGTCAAGGCTATGGTTTTTCCGGTGGTCATGTATGGATGTGAAAGTTGGACTGTGAAGAAAGCTGAGCGCTGAAGAATTGATGCTTTTGAACTGTGATGTTGGAGAAGACTCTTGAGAGTCACTTGGACTGCAAGGAGATCCAACCGATCCATCCTAAAGAAGAACAGTCCTGGGTGTTCATTGGAAGGACTGATGTTGAAGCTGAAACTCCAATACTTTGGCCACCTCATGCAAAGAGTTGACTCATTGGAAAAGACCCTGATGTTGGGAGGGATTGGAGGCAGGAGGAGAAGGGGACGGCAGAGGATGAGATGGCTGGATGGCATCACCGTCTCGATGGACATGAGTTTGAGTGAACTCCTGGAGTCGGTGATGGACAGGGAGGCCTGGTGTGCTGTGATTCATGGGGTCCCAAAGAGTCGGACAGGACTGAGTGACTGAACTGAACTGAAGCGCAACTTCAGCAGCCCAGCAGAAGCCAAAGAATACCACCAGGACTCAACAGAGAGATGCCTGGGCTGTCTCCAGAAAACTTTGATTTAAACAAAACCAAAAAGAAATATGTCCTTTATGCTAATCGTCTTTCCTTTCTTTCACTCCCAATTCACGTACCAGATATTACTTGTTTTTTTTTTTTTGTCTTAAAAATGTGAATTTTGCAGTTATCTTTGTTTCAGTCATTGAAAAGTGGCAGGCACCATCCTAAAGACTTTAAGAACAGCAGGCTTCCTTACCTATCTTTGATTGGGAGGTTGTGTTCCAGGGAATGTGGGTAGGAATACTCTTTGTGCATTAGAATGTCACCCCAGCAGGCATATCCTCCATCCAATAAATTGCTCTATAGATATCTGTTAGGTCCAGCTTGTTTATATTACCATTCATGTTCTCTATTTCATAGTTCATCTTCTGACTAATCTTTCTAACCCTTATTGAAAGTGGATTAGTAAAGTCTAACAATTGTTGAATTGTCTATTTCTCTCTTCAATTCTATCAGTTTTTTCCCTCCATAAATTTTTGGATTGTTTTTTTATGTGCATATATAGTTTCTATGTCTTCCTAAAACATTTCATGTTGCTTTCATCTGTTATCACTCTTGTCTGAAATTTTTTAAAGCCCACTAACCCGTAATTGAATTGAGAGAGTCCTTTCCATCATTTTTTTGAATGAGTTTTAGCAAAGATCATATGCATTGATCTCCTTACAAGTCATGAATTTAAGACTAATTCTGGAATTACAGGTTGACCACTGCAGGGTATTCTAAAGGGTAAGAATGCATAAAAGTGACCAGATCTCTTTTATTTCATCCTATTCCTCTGTCCCAGAAATGTAGCAATAAATTCTCAGGGTACACCCAACTATCCCTGCTTACTGATTAGGTAGACAAAAGACAGAAAGAAAAACTGAGCAAAACATCATGGCAAGTAAAAAACTTGACTCTCTGTGAGCAGAATTCTCCTCTTGCATTTTTTAATGGACTGTAGCTAATACAATTTAAGTACATAAAATGAGCATGAGAGGCTGGGGGTGGTGGAAAATGAGAAGATGCTCATCAAAGGGTACAAACTTTCAGTTGTAAGATGAATTAGTTCTGGGGACCTAATGTACAGCTTGGGGACAGTGAGTGTCTGTGAGTGAAAGTGACAGTTGCTTAGTCCTGTCGGACTCTTTGCGACCCCATGGACTATACAGTCCATGGAATTCTCCAAGCCAGAATACTGGAGTGGGGAGCCTTTCCCTTCTCCAGCGGATTTCCTGACCCAGAACTTGAACCAGCGTCTCCTACATTGCAGGTGGATTCTTCACTGGCTGAGATATCAAGGAAGCCCATAGTTTACAAGTACTATGCTATAAGAGTAGAGCATGAATGTTTTCACCATGACAACAAGAAAATGCTGTTTATCTGTGGTAAAGGATGTGCTGATTAGTCTTATTGAGGGGAACATTTTATAATATATACTTGTATAAAAATTATAACATTGATCATCTTAAACTTACACTATATCTCAATAAATCTGAGGAAAAACACTGAAGGAAAAAAGTGAGCATAGAAGCAGGTATAATTTTTGTTGTTCCATTTCTAGCATTACTACCAGTTGCCAAGACAAGTTTCTGTTTCTGCACTGTGGACACAAATTTCACAAGATCTTTCTCAAGCTGGGTTAAGGTACTGAACGTAGAGTTTCTGTTTGGGGAGGCATTTTTATTTTTCTTTCCAGTAGAGCGAAATGGAGAGCCACAAGAGCAGGAGGAGTCTGCATCTTACTCTCGTCATGGTCTCCTGGAAACTTCAGTATAATGTACTTGATAAAGAGGAGAAAAAACCAGTGTGACTTGCTCCCAAGGCAGCCTTGGGCGTGCTCTGTTAGGTGCTGTGGAATTCAAAAGTATCTTCTGCAGGGCACCTTCTGCAGGAGTAATTCAGCTTCATATCTCAGACAAGAAAACAGAAAGGTGTAAAAAGAAGAGACACACATAGGCAAGAAAAAGAACCACTTTAGGGACCAAATAGTGAGCAGAGAGAAAGTGACTCCTGGTGTGCTGTTCTTCACTGGCACCTGGAGACTGAGAACCAGGCAGGGCTGGGACCTTGGTGATGTTTCAGAGGGCCCCTCCTGCCTAGAACACACCTGGTCATTGTGATGACTTCAGGGCAGAAGATAATGAGGTTTGCTGGGGTCAACTGGAAGTAGGGTTTAAAGGGAACTGACAACATTTCCATCAGCCAATCGAAAAAGAAGTATGGAGTGAAAGAATGTCATCTCCTTGCCAGTGTATTCTTTCTGAACCTGGTACTTTACTGGGTGTGTGGATCCATCTTCTCTTTTTATTTTTCCATTTGTTGAATCCAGATGCTGTGGTGAGCAGAGCAGACCCATGGGCATGGGCACCTGCAGAGCAGAGAGCCAAGTGGGAAGAAAGATGTTAACCCAGAGGCCACAAACTAGGAGCCAATGATGTGTCTTGTGGCCTACAGTGTTTCTAGAAATGACTGTGCTCAGTCTTAAGTCCTTTCTGATTCTTTGCCACAGCATGTAATGCAGTCTGCCAGGCTCCTCTGTCCATGGTATTTCCTAGGCATGAATACTGGAGAGGGATGCCATTTCCTTCTCCATGCATAAAGGACTTTTGAGGGCAGTGAAACTGTGTTGTTTGATGTTATGGTAAATACACGACACTACGTATTTGTCAAAACCCATAGAACCTTACAGCACAAAAAGTGAATCAATGTATGTATATTAAAAATAACATTTTGACATCAAGAATCGAATGCAGAATGTGACTGAACAATCTAATTATTTTAAAAATGTATGAAACCAGCTCAGTAAGAGCCACTGGCTTTAGTACCTTTGGGAATGAATGGATTTGAAGACTAAAAGCAAAAGAGAAAAGCACTGCAATCTAGTTGATAGTGTTCCTTCTCCTAGGGGTACATATTTACAATCCTGACACTGTTATACATGTATACCTGAACAATTGAATAGCTGGCATGTGAGTATACATACATATATTGTTTGTTCTCTTACCTGAAAGGGTCTAAAAGAAATGACACTCCCTAAATCTTAAAGAAACAATGATGTAGAAGGAAGAACAAATCTTGGTTCCCAATACTGTTTCCAATAAAAGAAACCAGGCTTCTTGGAGAGATGACTGACTGTAGGGCTCAGAAAGGAAACATAGAATAGGATTCTGGAGGATCATGTTAAAAAGGAAGTACTAAAATATAAAAGCCCCTCATTAATGGGTTTATGTCAAAGAAGACAGGAATGAGTTTTGAATGGGCAAAACTATAACAAGATCAGCAACATAATAAATTAAATAAGTCACCTTTTTGGATTTTATTTCAAAATATAAAATAAATATTTATGAATCCATACTGACATAATTAAACGTTTGAAAGCATGTGAGAGAATACACCAATTTCCCATGCAGAAAAATTACAGATAAATGACATAGGTAATTTGTTTCTCAGGGAGATGGAGTGAAACTTCTTATTCCTTAAGTTTGAATTACTCATAGTGACTTCCTTCCAAAAAGAAAAAAAAAAAAAAAAGAACAACAATATGGAGGGGGTGGAAAAGAGTAACTTGAGAGTGGAATAATCTGACAAACACTACTTCAGCTAGGTGGTCAAGGTCAACATTAAAAGGGATAAGACATGTTGACAGTATCACATGATGAAAAGGACACTAAGCATCTGCCCTCTTCCTCCACCAAAATCCATATTCTAAGGCTAATAGGAAAATCATCAGAGAAATCCATGTTGAGGAACATTTTTTAAAAACCTCACTAGAACTCCTCAAAACTATCAAGATCATAAAAATGAGGGAAGATGTGAGAAACTGTCACATTCAAGATGAGTCTAAAGAGACATGACTACTACTAAATGCAATGTGAGATATGGGATGAGTTCCTGGAACAGAAATTAGAACATTAGGTAAAAACTAAGAATATCTTAGCAGGAAAAATCTTAGAAATGAAGAAGGCATTCTACTTAATAGCAATATGTGTGATATAAGGGATATTTTTTATATACAGGAACTATCTTTTCTTTTTGGTAAATCTAAAATTGTTCTAAAACTAAAGCTTTTTCACATGTCTGGTGGACATTGTCACATGGGTGCATCCTCTACAAGTGGTTGTGCTTTTCTGTACTTTCCTGTAAAGTATGGTATACAGTACAGTATAGAGTTATTGTCTATTATGTCTGCTTAACTCAAGTTTAGTTTGCTACATCCCCTACTTTAGGTGTGGTGTGTTTTTGTTTTCATTCTTCTCAAAGTACAGTTGACTCTTGAACAACAGGAGTGTGAACTGTGCAGATTCACTTATACAAAGATTGTTTTTTCAATAGTAAATACTAGAGCACTACACAATCTGCAGCTGGTTGAATCGGCAGAGGTTAACTCTCAGATGTAGAAAAACCACATAGATGGTGTGCCGACTATAATTTATATGTGAATTGATGACTGCAGAAAAAGTCAATGCCCTAAGCCCTGCCTTGTTCAAGGGTCAGGTGTATTGTCTTCTATTTTTTGTGATTCTTTCTTTGATCCTTTGATTATTTAGGAGTATGCTGCTTCAGTTCAGTTCAGTCGCTCAGTCGTGTCCGACTCTTTGCGACCCCATGAATCACAGCATGCCAGGCCTCCCTGTCCCTCACCATCTCCCGGAGTTCACTCAGACTCACGTCCATCGAGTCAGTGATGCCATCCAGCCATCTTATCCTCTGTCGTCCCCTTCTCCTCCTGCCCCCAATCCCTCCCAGCATCAGAATCTTTTCCAATGAGTCAACTCTTCACATGAGGTGGCCAAAATACTGGAGTTTCAGCTTTAGCATCATTTCTTCCAAAGAAATCCCAGGGCTGATTTCCTTCAGAATGGACTGGTTGGATCTCCTTGCCGTCCAAGGGACTCTCAAGAGTCTTCTCCAACACCACAGTTCAAAAGTATCAGTTCTTCAGTGCTCAGCTTTCTTCACAGTCCAACTCTCACATCCATACATGACCACAGGAAAAACCATAGCCTTGACTAGACCGACCTTTTGTTGGCAAAGTAATGTCTCTGCTTTTGAATATGCTATCTAGGTTGGTCATAACTTTCCTTCCAAGGAGTAAGCATCTTTTAATTTCATGGCTGCAATCACCATCTGCAGTGATTTTGGAGCCCCCAAAAATAAAGTCTGACACTGTTTCCAATGTTTCCCCATCTATTTCCCATGAAGTGATGGGACCAGACGCCATGATCTTCGTTTTCTCGATGTTGAGCTTTAAGCCAACTTTTTCACTCCCCCCTTTCACTTTCATCAAGAGGCTTTTTAGTTCCTCTTCACTTTCTGCCATAAGGGTGGTGTCATCTGCATATCTGAGGTTATTGATATTTCTCCCGGCAATCTGGATTCCAGCTTATGCTTCTTCCAGCCCAGTGTTTCTCATGATGTACTCTGCATAGAAGTTAAATAAGCAGAGTGACAATATACAGCCTTGACATACTCCTTTTCCTATTTGGAAACAGTCTGTTGTTCCATGTCCAGTGCTAACTGTTGCTTCCTGACCTGCATACAGATTTCTCAAGAGGCAAGTCAGGTGGTCTGTATTCCCATCTCTTTCAGAATTTTCCACAGTTTATTGTGATCCACATAGTCAAAGACTTTGGCATAGTCAATCAAGCAGAAATAGATGTTTTTCTGGAACTCTTTTGCTTTTGTGATGATCCAGCAGATGTTGGCAATTTGATCTTTGGTTCCTCTGCCTTTTCTAAAACCAGCTTGAACATCTGGAAGTTCACAGTTCACGTATTGCTGAAGCCTGGCTTTGAGAATTTTGAGAATTACTTTACTGGCATGTGAGATGAGTGCAATTGTGCAGTAATTTGAGCATTCTTGGTATGTTGCTTAGTTTCCACATATTTGTCTGTTTCTCAAAATTTTTGTTTTCTAATTTCATTGTATTCAGAGGATGTAATTTATATGATTTCAGCTCTTTAATATTTATTTAGGTTTGTCTTACGCCCTAGCATTTGGGTGTCCTGGATAATGTTCATTGCACACTGAAGAAAAATGCATATCCTCATAGGATAAACTGCTCTCTCTATAGATATCTTTTAGGTCCAGTTGGTTTATATTATCTTTCAAGTTCTCTATTTCATAGCTGATATTCTGCCTAGTCTTTATAAACATTATTGAAAGTGGATTAGTAAAGTCTAACAATTATTGTTGAATTGTCTATTTCTCTTTTCAATTCTATCATATTTTTTCCTCCAGGCATTTTCAGGTTGTCTTGTTAGGTGCATATATAATTGTTATGTCTTCCTAATGGAACTCTCTTTTATCATTATAAAGTGTCCTTATATATCCCTAGTAACAGTTCTTAATAAATATATTTTTGGTTGACATTAGTACAGTATATTCAATTCTGTCTTTGGTTGATGATGCATGATAAATAGTTTTTAGTCATTTCACTTGAAATGCACCTTTGATTCTAAATTATGTCTCCCACAGATAGTATATAGTTGGTCTTTTTGTTTTATCTGGTCTGAAAATATCATCACTGATATTGAAGCAACTATTGAAAACTAGATTGTTCAATGCATTCATATTTTATGTCATTATCAATATGGTCAAATTTATGTCTGTGGTTTTCTGTTTTGTTTTGTCTAAAATTCATGTTATTTTTTCTTTTACCTTTGTGCTTTCATTTGTAAATGAATGTTTTCAGTGTAGCATTTGGCTTATTTTATGATATATTTTGAAATTCATTTTCTTAGTGACTACATTAGGACTTTCTGTATACATATTAACTTATTATCTTTACTTCAGATTCATACTAACTTAATGACAGTGAGATGGAGAAGGCAATGGCACCCCACTCCAGTATTCTTGCCTGGAAAATCCCATGGATGGAGGAGCCTGGTAGGCTGCAGTCCATGGGGTTGAGAAGAGTCAGACAAGACTGAGCGACTTCACTTTCACTTTTCACTTTTCACTTTCATGCATTGGAGAAGGAAATGGCAACCCACTCCAGCCGTCTTGCCTGGAGAATCCCAGGGATGGCGGAGCCTGGTGGGCTGCCATCTGTGGGGTCGCACAGAGTCGGACATGACTGAAGTGACTTAGCAGCAGTAGCAGCAGCAATGACAGTGAGAATTGAAATCCCGGGAATTAGTGAACTAAAGGGATGGGAATCGGTGAATTAAAATTCACATGACCATTATATCTACTACTTGTAGGCAAGAATCACATAAAAGAAATGGAGTAGCCCTCATAATTAATGAAGTGTCTGCAATGCAGCACTTGGCTGAAACTGCCAAAATGACAGAATGATCTCAGATCATTTCCAAGGCAAGCCATTCAACATCACAATTATTCAAGTCTATGCCCCTACCACAGATGCTGAAAAAGCTGATGTTGATCACTTCTAATAAGAGCCCGAAGACCTCCTAGAGCTAACACCAAAAACAGATATTCTATTTATCATTGGTAAATGGTATGCAAAAGTAAGAAGTCAAGATAAATTGGATTAACAGTCAAGTGTAGCCTTGGAGAACAAAATGAAGCAGAGGAAAGGCTAACTGAATTCTCTCAAGAGAATGCACAGATCATAGAAAATATCCTTTTTCAACAATACAAGTTATGACTTTACATATGGGCATCACCAAACGGTCAATACCAAAATCAAATTGATTGCATTCTTTTTTTTTTTAATTTTTTAAAATTTAAATTTATTTATTTTAACTGGAGGCTAATTACTTTACAATATTGTATTGCTTTTGCCATACATCAACATGAATCCACCACGGATGTACATGTGTTCCCCATCCTGAACCCCCTTCCCAACTCCCTCCCCATACCATTCCTCTGGGTCATCCCAGTGCACCAACCCCAAGCACCCAGTATTGTGCATCGAACCTGAACTGGTGATTCGTTTCTTATATGATATCATACATATTTCAATGTGATTCTCCCAAATCATCCCACCCTCTCCCGCTCCCACAGAGTCCAAAAGACTGTTCTATACATCTGTGTCTCTTTTGCTATTTCGCATACAGGGTTATCATTACCATCTTTCTAAATTCCATATATATACATTAGTATACTGTATTGGTGTTTTTCTTTCTGGCTTACTTCCCTCTGTATAATCAGCTCCAGTTTCATCCACCTCATTAGAACTGATTCAAATGTATTCTTTTTAATGGCTGAGTAATATTCCATTGTGTATATGTACCACAGCTTTCTTATGCATTCATCTGCTGATGGACATCTAGGTTGCTTCCATGTTCTAGCTATTATAAACACTGCTGTGATGAACATTGGGGTACACATGTCTCTTTCAATTCTGGTTTCCTTGGTGTGTATGCCTGAAGATGGAAAAGCTTTATACAGTCAGCAAAACAAGACCTGGAGCTGACTGTGGCTCAGACCATTAGCTTTTCATAGGAAAATGCAGGCTTAAACTAAAGAAATTGGGGAAAACCACTAGGTCAGCCAGGTACTACTGAAAAAAAACCCTTTATGAATATACAGTGGAGGTAACAAATAGATTCCAGGGATCAGATCTAGTTACCAGTGTGCCTGAAGAACTACAGACAGAGGTCTGTGATGTTGTACAGGAGGCAGCAAATAAAGCCGTTCCAAAGGAAAAAAAAAAGTGAGAAGGCAAAGCATACCATACCTAAGTTAGTGGATGCAGCAAACTAAAAAGTAAGTGTACATGCTGCTGCTGCTGCTGCTAAGTCACTTCAGTTGTATCTGACTCTGTGTGACCCCATGGACAGCAGCCCACTAGGCTCCCCTGTCCCTGGGATTCTCCAGGCAAGAACACTGGAGTGGGTTGCCATTTTCTTCTCCAATGCATGAAAGTGAAAAGTGAAAGTGAAGTCGCTCAGTCGTGTCCGACTCCCAGCGACCCCATGGACTGCAGCCCACCAGGCTCCTCCATCCATGGGATTTTCCAGGCAAGAGTACTGGAATGGGGTGCCATAGCAAACAATAAATATAGGAGCAAAATAGATGAAATAGAGAAGAGAAAAAGCATAAAGAAAATCATCAATTCAAAAGTCGGTTATTTAGAAAGATCAATATATTGACACAACTTTAAAAGTATTGATCGAAGTGAGGAATAAGACTCAAATTACTAAGATTAGGAATAAAAAAGGAAAAAACTACCCACTTTAGAGAAATAAATATAATTGTAAGAGTATACTATGGCACAAATAAGATAATTTAAATGAAATGGACAAATTTCTAGAAATACACAAATGACTGAAATTGATTCAAGACATAAACAAAAAACCTGAATAGCAGGGAGAATGAGTAATTTTTAAACTTCTTCACCAACTAATCTCAGAAAAGCCCCCTCCCCCAACACACCTAGACCCACAATATTTAAATAAACTGTCCTGCCAATTATCCATTCATGCATTTTAATATATCAATAGAGTTAGAAATATCAATAACCTCAGATGCAGATGACACCACCCTATGGCAGAAAGTGAAGAGGAACTAAAAATTTAGCCTCTTGATGAAAGTGAAAGTGGAGAGTGAAAAAGTTGGCTTAAAGCTCAACATTCAGAAAATGAAGATCATGGCATCTGGTCGCATCACTTCATGGGAAATAGATGGGGAAACAGTGTCAGACTTTATTTTGGGGGGCTCCAAAATCACTGCAGATGGTGACTGCAGCCATGAAATTAAAAGACGCTTACTCCTTGGAAGAAAAGTTATGACCAACTTAGATAGCATATTCAGAGGCAGAGACACTACTTTGCCAACAAAGGTCCATCTAGTCAAGGCTATGGTTTTTCCTGTGGTCATGTACGGATGTGAGAGTTGGACTGTGAAGAAAGCTGAGCGCCGAAGAATTGATGCTTTTGAACTGTGGTGTTGGAGAAGACTCTTGAGAGTCCCTTGGACTTCAAAGAGATACAACCAGTCCACTCTGAAGATCAGCCCTGGGAATTCTTTGGAAGGAATGATGCTAAAGCTGAAACTCCAGTATTTTGGCCACCTCATGCGAAGAGTTGACTCATTGGAAAAGACTCTGATGCTGGGAGGGATTGGGGGCAGGAGGAGAAGGGGACGACAGAGGATGAGATGGCTGGATGGCATGACTGACTCAATGGACGTGAATCTGAGTGAACTCCGGGAGTTGTTGATGGACAGGGAGGCCTGGCGTGCTGCGATTCATGGAGTCTCAAAGAGTCGGACATGACTGAGCGACTGAACTAAACTGAGAGTTAGAAAGGAACATTTGTCAACTCATTCTATGAGGCCAGTATTACTTGGTTGCCAAAACTAAAGGCCAGTATTTTGTAGAATATTCCTCAATTTTGGTTTATCCATTATTGGCTCATGATGAATTTCATGTTTTGCATCTTTGACAGGAAAATGACAGAAATGATACAATATTCATATTATCTCCTATCAGGTATCAGGTGGTTTTGAATTTCAATGTGTCCCATTGCTGATGATTTTCACTTGGAACACTTGACTGAGATGGTTGCAGTCAAGTTTCTCCACTATCAATTTACTCTCCCCTCTTTTGTAATTAATATATATTTTTTGTATTTTCAAGTATGTAAATATTTTATTTCTCATCAAGCTTTAGATTTATTAATTTATTTGTGTCTACTTGATTAATGGTCTCTTAATTTACTAATTTTATCATGATCCCTCACTATCATTATTTATTTTGATATTCACATTGTTCCAGCCTCAGACACTGGAAACTTTTAACTTGGATTATCTGTCCTTTTGACATCTCCCCATCATTTTTTGAACAATTTGATGCTTTTGATACAAGATATTTCAGGTTCATCTTGTACTTTCCCAGCCCTAATCATGAAATGAACAATTTCTCCAAGAATGACAAATTATTTTCAGTGAAAGTTGGAATTCAGAATCCAACATATGAACCTACATGTACTCATTGTTTCTCAGTTCCTCTCATTAGACACAGTTTGGAAAGTGTACATGTGCATGCCTGTGTGTGCCAAGGTCCAGCCCTGGCTGATCCAGGGAGTTCGAAGTGGGGATGGTGTCGGCGAGGATCAGGATACAATAGCTTCAATTAGATATTATTTAGAGATGTAAAGCATAATAGAATGAGGATAGCTCAGTAGGAAAATTCAGTGGAGAAAAGAGGCTGAGTAGCTTGGTTTATGTGGGAGACCAATAAAACTTCAAGACAAGAAGTTTGCACCACTTATGTAGGCCACAGGCATCCTTCCATTCTCCCGAAGGAGAGGAGACACTGAGGCCTCCCCGGTCGGATCTTAGAAGCCCAGGCAAAATTAGTAAGCTTGGTGGGTTCCACGCTCCAGATGGAGACTCAGCCAGAGTTTGAGAGAGAGAGAGTGACATGGGGAGACCAGTATTTCGAGAAACTGATCCCAATTCTTTATTTTCCATGGTCTACTTTTATACACTGAGATGTTATGCAAAAGTCACACGGGGTCAGCAGTCCTGACTTTTATCAAAGTCAGGTGCTTCATACAAATGTATACAGAGGTCTTAGGGGTGTTACATCATCTTCTGGCCAGGGGGCCTGCTGACAATTTATGACCCTTTCCTTGTGACAGCGGTCAGTCAACCAGGACACTTATTTCTCCAGGGGTGATTATTCTTAAAAAAGACTCCACCTGCTGAAGGTACCAGATAAAGTTACATTCCTATAGGGTGAGGGTATAGTGGGTTTTAATTAAGGAAATAATTTACTTAGCCTAAGGTCTAACGTGATTAATATCAAAGGTTAATACTTATTTCTTCTATATATTCATTAATGTGTGTAAGGGCAGGGGATGTGGAGACTTAGCAAGAAACATTGGCTCAACAAATGAAAAACCCTTCACCAATACAATTTATAATCAGCCCACTATACTTATACTAATGGTTTTCTAACTTTTCTAAGGAACCTGTTTTTAGGAGGTTTAAAGCATCTCATGCCTCTCACGGTTGGGAGGCTGTGAGCAATCACATATGGCCGGACAAGCCTGTCAGGCAGGCTAGAGAACCTTCAGAGGAGTTTGTAGATTAAAACACTCTTTTCATGCCCAGGAGTTTTTATTAACTGGAGCTCTAAGTTAACTCTTTCCCTGAAAGAGGTGGTGGGGGACAGCCCCCTGTAAAGTCAGAGGTGTAGGTGAGAGCACAAAGTAGTAAAGTAGGCAGGCTCTGGTTATGGGGGTAGATGCTCGAGGATTTCCAGGGGGACTCCTGAGGCTCGATCCCACCTTTTCATATATCGAGCCTCCTTCCTCATGACCTTTGCCATGGGCGGAGTGCCTCATGCTGGCCCCCAACATGTGTGTGTGTGTGTCCTCCCTATATAGCTCAGACTCTAATATCACAAAATGCTGGATTGATCCCAACACATGTGAATGCCTTTCTCAACATTTTCACATTCTGACACCCACTCCAGGCAACCCTTTTGTAAACATACACCCCTTAGTCTGCTTGGGCTTTGATACTCTGCACTGGGACACCTCGATGTGCAGATACTCTCCTTGTTCTACTCAGCTTCTAATTACCCTCATAGGACTGGCTCACCTCCATGCATGGATGCCCTCCTCCCCTTGCTTGGCCTCTGACTTTCTACACAAAACAGCCTCCTCCTTGTGGATTTGATCATCTCTGGAATTGGGCTATTGCTCTGCATGACAGGCCAGCCTCCTATTTAATATCCTCTGGACTAAACCAACTTCTCATAGCAAGCTGCTCTTGTCTGTGAATGCCTCTTAATCCCACTTTGACACTGACTGCCCATGACAAGTCCTAAAATGGATATCATGTTTTCCTTGCTCCAGTTCTAACATCTAATTCAACACACCTAACATCCCTGCTTCTGTGGATCTTATCTCTTCACTCTGTTTGAGTTCTGACTCCACATACTAGGCTATTTTGATTGCATGGATATCTTCTTCACCACTCAGTTCAGCTCAGTTCAGTAGCTCAGTCATGTCTGACTCTTTGCGACCCCATGGACTGCAGCATGCAAGGCTTACCTGTACATCATCAATTCCTACAGCTTGCTCAAACTCATGTCCATCAAGTCAGTGATGCCATCCAATCATTTCATCTTCTGTCATACCCTTCTCCTGCATTCAGTCTTTTGCAACATCAGGGTCTATTCCAGTGAGTCAAGTCATCACATCAGGTGGCCAAGGATTTGTGTTTCAGCTACAGCATCAGTCCTTCTGAAAGGTTGTTGCTGAATGAAAAGATGCCGGGATTCTTGGCCTCCAGAGGAGAAGTATTCAATCGAGGGCCAAAGACAAGGCTCAATCGCTCAGAGCTTTTGTGTAATAAAGTTTTATTAAAGTATAAAGGAGATAGAGAAAGCTTCTGACATAGGCATCAGAAGGGGGCAGTCTTCAGCTGGATGTTATATAGTTACTAGCAATCTGTTAATGAAAGAAAGGAATGTCTTAAAACTCAGAATGGCACCAGGCCCTCATCTGTAAAATGTATTTTGGTATAATCTTGGCACCAGACAATTCATCCTGGGCCATAAAATGATTTTCTTGAATCCTGTAGAAGGGCAGATTACTATACAAATAGTTTCATTTACATAGATTAGGGGAACAATGTCTGAGGATAACATACTGGTTTGTCAAGTAGGTTCTGAGCCATTAGGCAGAACCAACTTGAAGACAGAGATTGGGGTAAATGCATAGTACATTAGCATAGCTTAAGACAAACATTTCCATAAGAAAAATGCATTGGTTAACTCAAGGTTTGAGAATAGTTAACTTCAGGTGAAACCAGGTGTTATTATGTCAACACAGTATTTTAAGAGAAACCTCCATTTAAATTTGTATAGAGAAGGAAAAAAAATATCTCTAGTTTGTTTCCTCCTGCCATTTAAGAAAGATAAAAATGTCTGACACTTACAGCCTATTTCCTCTGTTTAGAGATCCCTGGCCTTCCTGCCTGTTACCCTCTCATTTTCAATGAATATTCAGGACTGATTTCCTTTAGGATTGATGCTTTAATCTCCCTGCATTCCAAGGGACTTTCAAGATCTTCTCCAATACCACAGTTCAAAAGCATCAATTCCTCAGCACTTAGCTTTCTTTATGGTTCAAATTTCACATCCATGCATGACTACTGGAAAAACCATAGCTTTGACTAGATGGACCTTTGTCGGCAAAGTAGTATCTCTGTTATTTACTATGCTTTCTAGGTTTATCATAGTTTTTCTTCCAAGGAGCAAATGTCTTTTAATTTAACCACTGCAGTCACCATCTGCAGTGATTTTACAGCCGAAGAAGACAAAGTATGTCACTGTTTCCATTGTTTTCTTAACCATTTGCTATGAAGTGATGGGAACCAGATGCAATAATCTTTGGGTTTTGAATGTTGAAGGTTAAGCCAGGTTCTTCACTATCCTTTTTCATTTTCATCAAGAGGCTTTTTAGTTCATCTTTGCTTTCTGCCATGAGAGTGGTGTAATCTGCATATCTGAGATTATTATTTCTCCCAGCTATCTTGATACCAATGTGTGCTTCATTGAGCCCAGCATTTAGCATGATGCCTTCTGCATATAAGTTAAATAAGTGGGGTGACAATATATAGCCTTGACGTACTTGTTTCCCAATTTAGAACCAGTCCATTGTTCCATGCCCAATTCTAAATGCTGCTTCTTGACATGCATACAGATTTCTTAGGAGGCAGGTAAAATGGTCTGGTATTCCCATCTCTTTAAAAAATTTCCACAGTATTTTGTGACCCACAAAACCTTTTGGTGTAGTCAATAAAGTAGAAGTAGATATTTTTCTGGAACTCTCTTGCTTTTTCAGTGACCCAACAGATATTCACAATGTGATCTCTGCTTCCTCTGCCTTTTCTAAATCCAGCTTGAACATATGGAAGTTCTTGCTTTATGTACTGTTGGAGCCTTGCTTGAAGAATTTTGAACATTAGTTAGCTAGTGTGTAAGATGAGTGCAATTGTGCAGTAGCATGAACATTCATTGCCATGGCCTTTCTTTGGGATTGGAAAGAAAACTGACCTTTTCCAGTCCTGTGACCACTGCTGAGTTTTCCAAATTTTCTGGCATATTGAGTGAAGCACTTTCACAGCATCATCTTTTATGATTTGAAATAGCTCAACTGGAATTCCATCACCTCCACTAGCTTTATTTGTAGTGATGATTCCTAAAACCCACTTCACTTCGCATTCCAGGATGTCTGGTTCTAGGTGAGTGATCACATTATCATGGTTATCTGGGTCATTAGAATCTATTTTGTATAGTTCTCTGTATTCTTGCAGCCTCTTTTTAATATCTTCTGCTTCTTTTAGGTTCATACAATTTCTGTCCCTTATTGTCCTTTATTTTTTGCATGAAATGTTCCCTTGATATCTCTGATTTTCAGGAAGTGATATCTACTCTTTCCCATTCTATTGCTTTCCTCTATTTCTTTGAATTGATCACTGAGGAAGGCTTTATTAACTGTCTTTGCTATTCTTTGGAAATCTGCATTCAGATGGTTATATCTTTCCTTTTCTCTTTTGCCTTTAACTTTTCTCTTTTTCTCAGCTATTTGTAAGACCTCTTCAGAAAACCATTTTGCATTTTTGCAGATCTTTTTCTTGGGAATGATCTTGATCACTGCCTTCTGTACAATGTCATGAACCTCCATACATAGTTCTTCAGACATTCTATCAGTACCAGTTCCTTGAATCTATGTGGCACTTCCACTGTATACTTATAAGGGATTTGATTTAGATCATACTTGAATGGTCTAGTGGTTTTCCCTACTCTCTTCAATTTAAGTCTGAATTTGGCAATAAGGAGTTCATGATCTGAGCAACAGTCAGCTCCTGGTCCTCTTTTGCTGACTGTACAGCTTCTCCATCTTTAGCTGGAAAGAATATAATCAATCTGATTTTGATATTGACCACCTGGTGTTGTCCATATATAGAGTCATCTCTTGTGTTGTTGGAAGAGGATTTTTGCTGTGTCCATTGTGTTCTATTGGCAAAACTCTGTTAGCCTTTGCCTTGCTTCATTTTGTACTCTAAGGCCAAATTTGCCTGTTACTCCAGGTATTTCTTGACTTCCTTGCATTTGCATTCCAGTCCCCTATGCTGAAAGGACATCTTATTTTTGTGTTAGTCCTAGAAGGTCTTGTAGATCATCATAGAACCATTCAACCTCAGCTTCTTCATCACTAGGGGTTGGGGCATTGACTTTGAATACTGTTATTTTGAATGGTGTGCCTTGGAAACAAACAGAGATCTTTCTGTCATTTTTGAGATTGCACCCAAGTACTGCATTTTGGACTCTTTTCTTGACTATGATGGCTACTCCATTTCTTCTAAGGGATTCTTGCCAACAGTTGTAGATATAATGGTCATCTGAATTAAATTCTTACATTCTGGTCCATTTTGCTTTGCTGACTCCTGAAAGCTCTATGTTCACTCTGGCCATCTCCTTTTTGATCACTGCCAATTTACTTTGATACATGGACCTAATATTTCAGGTTCCCATGCAATATTGTTGTTTACAGCATCAGACTTTACTTCCTTCACAAGTCACATCCACAACTGGACACTGTTTTCACTTTGGCTTCATCTCTTCATTCCTCCTGGAATTATTTCTCTACTCTTCTCCAGCAGCATTTTACACACTTACCAACCTGAGAAGTTCATTTGTCTGTGTAATCATTGTTTGTCTTTTCATACTGTTCATGGAGTTCTCAGGGCATGAATACTGAAGTTGTTTGTCATTCCCTTCTCCAGTGGACCATGTTTTGCCAGAACTCTCCACCATGCCTAACACAGCATGGCTTATAGTTTCATTGAGTAGGATAAGGCTGTGATCCATGTGACTTATTTGGTTAGTATTCTCTGATTATTGTTTTCATTCTGTCTGCCCTCTTATGTTTAAGGATTAGAAGTTTGTAGGAGCTTCCTGATAGGAGAGACTAACTGTGCAGGAAACTGGGTCTTGTTCTGATAGGCAGGACCATACTCAGTAAATCTTTAGTCTAATTTTCTGTCGATGAGTAGGGCTGTGTGCCCTCCCTGTCATTTGAGCTGAGGCCAAATTATGGTAGCCATAATGACAGCAATGATGACCACCTTCAAAATGACATATGCACCCACTGATGCATTCAGTGACCCTGAGCCCACAGAAGAGCACTGTCAGCTCATGCATCCACTGGAGACTCTTGGACACTCACAGGGAAGTCTGGGTTAATCTCTTGTGGGAATATTGCTCATTTCTCCTGGCTCCTAGTGTATACAAGAATTTGTTTGTGTCCTCCAAGAGTCTGTTTCCTCAGTCCCGTAGAAGTTCTGTAATCAAATCCTATTGTCCTCCAAAGCAAAAACAACACCCAGTTGTGGATGTGACTGGTGATGGAAGTAAAGTCCAGTGCTGTAAAGAACAATATTGCACAGGAACCTGTAAGGTCCATGAATCAAAGTAAATTGGAAATGATCAAACAGGAGATAGCAAGAGTGAATATCAACATTTTAGGAATCAGTGAACTGAAAAGGACTGGAGTGGGCAAATTTAATTCAGATGAACATTATATCTACAACAGTGGGCAAAAATCTCTTAGAAGAAACAGAGTGACCCTCATAGTCAACTAGAGTTCAAAATCCAGTACTTAGGTGCAATCTCAAACACAACAGAATGATCTCTGCTTGTTTTCAAGGCAAACCATTCAATATCACAGAAATCCAAGTGTATGTCCCAACCAGTAATGCTGAAGAAGCTGAAATTGAAAGGTTCTATGAAGACCTACAAGACCTCTACAACTAACACCCAAAAAAGATATCCTTTTCATCATAGGGGACCGTAATGAAAAACAGGAAGTCAAGAGTTACCTGAAGTAACAGGTAAATTTGGCCTTAGAGTACAAAATGAAGCAAGGCAAAGGCTAACAGAATTTTGCCAAGAGGACACACTGGTTATAGCAAACACAATCTTTCAACAACACAAGAGATGACACTACATATAGACATCACTGGATGGTCAATAACGAAATCAGATTATTTCTATTGTTTGCAGCCAAAGATGGAGAAGCTGTATATAGTCAGCAAAAACAAGACCAGGAACTGACTGCTGTGGGTCAGGTCATGAACTCTTTATTGCCAAATTCAGACATAAATTGAAGAAAGTAGGGAAAACCACTAAATCATTCAAGTATCACCTAAATCAAATCCCTTATGAATATATAGTGGAAGTGACAAATGGATTCAAGGAATTAGTACTCATAGACAGAGTGTGTGAAGAATTATAGATGGAGGTTCATGACATTGTACAGGAGGCGGTGATCAAGAACATTACCAGGAATAAGAAATGCAAAAAGGCAAAATATTTGTCTGAGGAGGCCATACAAGTAGCTGTGAAAAGAAGAGAAGTGAAAGGCAAAAGAGAAAAGGAAAGATATACCCATTTGAATGCAGAGTTCCAAAGACTAGCAAAGACATATAAGAAAGCCTTCCTTAGTGATCAGTGCAAAGAAATAGAGGAAAACAATAGAATGGGAAAGACTAGAGATTGCTTCAAGAAAATTAGACATACCAAGGGAACATTTCATGCCAAAATGGGCACAATAAAGGATAGAAATGGTATGGACCCAACAGAAGCAGAAGGTATTAAAAAGAGGAGGCAAGAATATAGAGAACTGTACAAAAAAAGATCTTCGAGGTAGTCTTAACATGGCGGAGGAATAGGACGGGGAGACCACTTTCTTCCCCACAAATTCATCAAAAAACACTTAAACGCTGAGTAAATTGCACAAAACAACTTCTGAATGCTAGAAGAGGACATCAGACACCCAGAAAAGCAGCCCATTGTCTTCAAAAGGAGGTAGGGAAAAATATAAAAGACAAAAAGAGAGACAAAAGAGGTAGGGACAGAGCTCTGTCCCGGGAAGGGAGTCTTAAAAAAACAGAAGTTTCCAAACACCAGGAAACACTCTCACTGCCAAGTCTGTGGTGAGCCTTGGAAACACAGAGGGCAATATAACTGGGAGGAAAAATAAATAAATAATTAAAACCCAAAGATTATGTGCCCAACAGTAACTCCCCCAGCGGAGATGCAGTGCAGATGCATGCACCCACCACTAGCAAGCAGGGACTGGGCAAGGAGGTGTGGGCTGCATTGCTTAGAGTAAGGACTGGGCCTGCATGACCCGAGGGCAATCTGAGGGAACTAACTTGGGATAGCAAATCAGACTGTGGGATAGCTACCAGGCAAAAAGCCCTAACCTAAGACACCATCAGGCCCACTCACAGAACAAAGGACTGAACAGGGCAAGCCGGCTGCAGACCATCCCCCTCCAGTGGCAGGCAGCCAGAGATGGAAGGGGGCAATCACGGCCCCAGAGAGGCACTATCTACCAAACTGCAAGCAGGCTTCATTGCTAACCAAGACTTCTTGGGATTCTGGACGGTCAACATCCACCTGAGAAGGTGTGCCGGTTGTACACCCAGAAAACTGAGCGGCAGGGATGGTGAAAGCGATAAGTTGCAGCGACCGTGCTCGCCAAACACCTGACCACCTGAGCTGCTCTGACCTGGGAAGGACACAAAACACAGGCCCAACCGAGTCTGCACCTCTGAGGATTACCCGAGTGCCTGAACCTGAGCAGCTTAGACCTGGGAGGTGCATGCAGCCCAGGGCCGACCTTGGACAGTTCCCGGTGGAGCAACCTAGAGCCTGAGCAGTGTGGGCGGGGAGGGCACACACGCTGTGAGTGGGGGCAGGCCCAGTGTGGCTGAAACACTACAACCACATGCCAGTGTTATTTGTTTGCAGCATCCCTCCCTCTCCACAGCTCGATTGAACAAGTGAGCCTGAAAAGTGTCCACCACCGCCCCCTTGTGTCAGGGTGGAAATCAGACAATGAAGAGACCAGCAAACAGAAGAAGCTAAAACAGAGGGAACCACCTTGGAAGTGATAGGTGCAATAGATTAAAACCCTGTAGTTAGTACCGACTACACAGGAAGGGGCCTATCTGCTGCTGCTGCTGCTGCTAAGTCACTTCAGTCATGTCTGCCTCTGTGCGACCCCATAGATGGCAGCCCACCAGGCTCCCCTGTCCCTGGGATTCTCCAGGCAAGAACACTGGAGTGGGTTGCCATTTCCTTCTCCAATGCATGAAACTGAAAAGTCAAAGTGAAGTTGCTCAGTCATGTCCGACTCTTAGTGACCTCATGGACTGCAGCCTACCAGGCTCCTCCATCCATGGGATTTTCCAGGCAAGAGTACTGGAGTGGGGTGCCATTGCCTTCTCCGAAGGGGCCTATAGATCTTGAGAAATATAAGCCAGACCAAGGAACTATCTGAAAATGAACTGACCCCACACTGCCCACAACAACACCAGAGAAAGTCCTAGATATAATTTTTTACTATTTTTACTATCATTCTTTATTTTTTTAATTTAAAAAAAAATTTTAAGCCCTCTATTACTCCTTTAATTTTCATTTTTATAACCTACTATTACTTTGCAAAAAAAAAGAGAGACCTTATCTTTTAAAGCAAACTTCATATATGTGTGTGTGTGTGTATATATATATATATATATATATATATATATATATATATTATGTTTTGTGACTTTGTTTTTTTTTTTCTTCTTTTCTTTAATATATTTTTGAAAATCCAACCTCTAATCTAGATTTTTAATCTTTGCTTTTTGGTATTTGTTATCAATTTTATACCTTTAAGAACCCAATCTTCAGTACCCATTTTTACTTGGGAGTGCTGTCTCCCTCTTTGGACTCTCCTTTTTCTCCACCAGGTCGCCTCTATTTCCTCCCTCCCCCTTCTCTTCTCTACCCAACTCTGTGAATCTCTTTGTGTGTTTCAGACGGTTCAGAACAATTAGGGAACTAATTACTGGCTGTATCTGTCTCTCTCCTTTCGATTCTCCCCTTTATCCTCCTGGCCACCTCTGTCTCCTTCCTCCTCCTTCTCTTCTCTGTATAACTCCATGAACATCTCTGAGCAATCCGTACTGAAGAGCACACATAAGGAAGTGATTACTGGCTAGCTTTCTCTCTCTCTTCTTTTGATTACACCTCATCTCATCAGGTCACCTCTATCTCCCTCCTCCCTCTTCTTTTTCCCATGTAACTCTGTGAACCTCTCTGGGTGTCCCTCACTGTGGAGAAACTTTTCATCTTTAACCTAGATAATTTATCAACAGTGCTGTATAGATGGAGAAGTCTTGAGGCTACTGTAAAAATAAGGCTAAAAACCATAAGCAGGAGGCTTAAGTCCAAATCCTGAGAACACCAGAGAACTCCTGACTTCAGGGAACATAAGTCAACAGGAGCTCATCAAATGCCTCCATACCTACACTGAAACCAAGCACCACCCAAGGGCCAACAAGTTCCAGAGCAAGACATACCACACAAATTCTCCAGCAACAGATGAACACAGCCCTGAGCTTCAATATACAGGCTGCCCAAAGTCACTCCAGACCCACTGACATTTCATAACTCATTACTGGACACTTCATTGTACTCCAGAGAGAAGAAATCCAGCTCCACCCACCAGAACACCGACACAAGCTTTCCTAACCAAGAAACCTTGACAAGCCACCCATATAATCCCACTCACAGTGAGGAAACTCCACAATAAAGAGAACTCCATAACTGTCAGAATACAGAAAGGCCACCTGAAACACAGCAATATAAACAAGATGAAGAGACAGAGGAATACCCAGAAGGTAAAGGAATAGGATAAATGCCCACCAAACCAAACAAAAGAGGAAGAGATAGGGAATCTACCTGATAAAGAATTCTGAATAATGATAAAGAATTCTGAATAATGATAGTGAAAATGATCCAAAATCTTGAAAACAAAATGGAACCACAGATAAATATCCTGGAGATAAGGATTGAGAAGATGCAAGAAAGGTTTAACAAGGACCTAGAAGAAATAAAAAAGAGTCAATAGATAATGAATAATGCAATAAATAAGATCAAAAACACTCTGGAGGGAACAAGTAGTAGAATAACGGAGGAAGAAGATAGAATTACTGAAGCAGAGGACAGAATGGTAGAAATAAATGAATCAGAGAGGAAAAAAGAAAAACGAATTAAAAGAAATGAGGACAATCTTAGAGACCTCTGGGACAATGTTAAATGCCCCAACATTTGAATCATAGGAGTCGAGAAGAAGAAGACAAAAAGAAAGACCATGAGAAAATACTAGAGGAGATAATAGTTGAAAACTTCCCTAAAATGGGGAAGGAAATAATCACCCAAGTCCAAGAAACCCAGAGAGTCCCAAACAGGATAAACCCAAGGTAAAACACCCCAAGACACATTTTAATCAAATTAATGAAGATCAAACACAAAGAACAAATATTAAAAGCAGCAAGGGAAAAGCAACAAATAACACACAAGGGGATTCCCATAAGAATAACAGCTGATCTTTCAATAGAAACTCTTCAGGCCAGGAGGGAATGGCAGGGCAAACTTAAAGTGATGAAAGAAAATAACCTACAGCCCAGATTACTGTACCCAGCAAGGATCTCATTCAAATATGAAGGAGAAATCAAAAGCTTTACAGACAAGCAAAAGCTGAGAGAATTCAGCACCACCAAACCAGCCCTCCAACAAATGCTAAAGGATCTTCTCTAGACAGGAAACAAAAAAAGGGTGTATAAACTCGAACCAAAAACAATAAAGTAAATGGCAATAGGATTACGCTTATCAATAATTACCTTAAACGTAAATGGGTTGAATGCCCCAACCGAAAAACAAAGACTGGCTGAATGGATACAAAAATAAGACCCCTTTATATGTTGTCTACAAGAGACCCACCTCAAAGCAAGGGACACATACAGACTGAAAGTGAAGGGCTGGAAAAAGGTATTCCATGCAAATAGAGACCAAAAGAAAGCAGAAGTAGCAATACTCATACGAGATAAAATGGACTTTAAAACAAAGGCTGTGAAAGGAGACAAAGACGGACACTACATAATGATCAAAGGATCAATCCAAGAAGAAGATCTAACAATTATAAATATATATGCACCCAACATAGGAGCACTGCAAAATGTAAGACAAATGCTAACAAGTATGAAAGGGGAAATTAACAATAACACAATAATAGTGGGAGACTTGAATACCCCACTCACACCTATGGATAGATCAACTAAACAGAAAATTAACAAGGAAACACAAACTTTAATTGATACAATAGACCAATTAGACCTAATTGATATCTATAGGACATTTCACCCCAAAACAATGAATTTCACCTTTTTCTCAGGTGTACACGGAACCTTCTCCAGGATAGATCACATCCTTCACCATATATCTAGCCTTAGTAAATTTTGAAAAAATTGAAATAATTCCAAACCTCTTTTCTGACCATGATATAGTAAGATTAGATCTCAATTACAGGAGAAAAACTATTAAAAACTCCAACATATAGAGGCAGAACAGCACGCTGCTGAATAACCAACAAATCACAGAAGAAATCAAAAAGAAATAAAAATATGCATAGAAATGAATGAAAATGAAAACACAACAACCCAAAACCTGTGGGACACTGTAAAAGCAATGCTAAGGGGAAGGTTCTTAGCAATACAGGCATACCTCAAGAAACAAGAAAAAAGTCAAATAAATAACCTAACTCTACACCTAAAGCAACTAGAAAAAGAAGAAATGAAGAACCCCAGGATTAGTAGAAGGAAAGAAATCTTAAAAATTAGGGCAGAAATAAATGCAAAAGAAACAAAAGAAACCATAGCAAAAATCAACAAAGCCAAAAGCTTGTTCTTTGAAAGCATAAATAAAATTGACCAATAATTAGCCAGACTCATCAAGAAACAAAGGGAGAAAAATCAAATGAATAAAATTATAAATGAAATTGGAGAGATCACAAGAGATAACACAGAAATACAAAGGATAATAAGTGACTACCATCAGCAATTATATGCCAATAAAATTGACAACGTGGAAGAAATGGACAAATTCTTAGAAAAGTACAACTTTCCAAAACTGAACCAGGAAGAAATAGAAAATCTTAACAGACCCATCACAAGAACAGAAATTGAAACTGTAATCAGAAATCTTCCAGCAAACAAAAGCACAGGTCCAGATGGCTTCACAGCTGAATTCTACCACAAATTTAGAGAAGAGCTAACACCTATCCTACTCAAACTAGTCCAGAAAATTTCAGAGGAAGGTATACTTCCAAACTCATTCTATGAGGCCATCATCACCCAAATACCAAAACCTGACAAAGATGCCACAAAAAAAGAAAACTACAGGCCAATATCACTGATGAACATAGATGCAAAAATCCTTAACAAAATTCTAGCAATCAGAATCCAACAACACATTGAAAAGATCATATACCATGACCAAGTGGGCTTTATCTCAGGGATGCAAGGATTCTTCAATATCTGCAAATCAATCAATGTAATACACCACATTAACAAATTGAAAAATAAAAGCCATATGTTATCTCAATAGATGCAGAGAAAGCCTTTGACAAAATTCAACATCTATTTATGATAAAAACTCCAGAAAGTAGGAATAGAAGGAACATACCTCAACATAATAAAAGCTATATATGACAAACCCACACCAAACATTATCCTCAAAGATGAAAAATTGAAAGCATTTCCCCTAAAGTCAGGAACAAGACAAGGGTGCCCACTCTCACCACTACTATTCAACATAGTTTTGGAAGTTTTGGCCACAGCAATCAGAGCAGAAAAGGAAATAAAAGGAATCCAGACTGGAAAAGAAGAAGTAAAACTCTCACTATTTGCACATGACATGATCCTCTACATAGAAAACCCTAAAGACTCCACCAGAAAATTATTAGAGCTAATCAATGATTATAGTAAAGCTGCAGGATATAAAATCAACACACAGAAATCCCTTGCATTCCTATACACTAATAATGAGAAAATAGAAAGAGAAATTTAGGAAACAATTCCATTCACCATTGCAATGGAAAGAATAAAATACTTAGGAATATATCTACCTAAAGAAACTAAAGACTTATATATAGAAAACTATAAAACACTGGTGAAAAAAATCAAAGAGGACACTAATATATTGAGAAATATACCATGTTCATGGATTGGAAGAATCGATACAGTGAAAATGAGTATACTACCCAAAGCAATCTATAGATTAAATGCAATCCCTATCAAACTACCAACGGTATTTTTCACAGAGCTAGAACAAATAATTTCACAATTTGTATGGAAATACAAAAAACCTCGAATAGCCAAAGCTATCTTTAGAAAGAAGAATGGAACTGGAGGAATCAAGCTGCCTAATGTCAGGCTCTATAACAAAGCCACAGTCATCAAGACAGTATGGTACTGGCACAAAGACAAAGGTAGATCAATGGAATAAAAGAGAAAGCCCAGAGATAAATCCATGCACCTACAGACATCTTGTCTTTTACAGAGGAGGCAAGAATATACAATGGAGAAAGATCAGATCAGTCGCTCAGTCATGTCTGACTCTTTGCGACCCCATGAATCGCAGCACGCCAGGCCTCCCTGTCCATCATCAACTCCCGGAGTTCACTCAGATTCACCTCCATTGAGTCAGTGATGCCATCCAGCCATCTCATCCTCTGTCGTCCCCTTCTTCTCTTGCCCCCAATCCCTCCCAGCATCAGAGTCTTTTCCAATGAGTCAACTCTTTGCATGAGGTGGCCAAAGTACTGGAGTTTCAGCTTTAGCATAATTCCTTCCAAAGATATCCCAGGGCTGATCTCCTTCAGAGTGGACTGGTTGTATCTCTTTGAAGTCCAAGGGACTCTCAAGAGTCTTCTCCAACACCACAGTTCAAAAGCATCAATTCTTTGGCGCTCAGCCTTCTTCACAGTCCAACTCTCATATCCATACATGACCACAGGAAAAACCATAGCCTTGACTAGACGAACCTTTGTTGGCAAAGTAATGTCTCTGCTTTTGAATATGCTATCTAGGTTGGTCATAACTTTCCTTCCAAGGAGTAAGCGTCTTTTAATTTCATGTCTGCAGTCACCATCTGTAGTGATTTTGGAGCCCAGAAAAATAAAGTCTGACACTGTTTCCACTGTTTCCCCATCTATTTCCCATGAAGTGGTGGGACCGGATGCCATGATATTCGTTTTCTGAATGTTGAGCTTTAAGCCAACTTTTTCACTCTCCACTTTCACTTTCATCAAGAGGCTTTTTAGTTCCTCTTCACTTTCTGCCATAAGGGTCGTGTCATCTGCATATCTGAGGTTATTGATATTTCTCCTGGCAATCTTGATTCCATCTTGTGTTTCTTCCAGTCCAGCATTTCTCATGATGTACTCTGCATATAAGTTAAATAAACAGGGTGACAAAGACAATCTCTTTAACAAGTGGTGCTGGGAAAACTAGTCAACCACTTGTAAAAGAATGAAACTAGAACACTTTCTAACACCATACACAAAAATAAACTCAAAATGGATTAAAGATCTAAATGTAAGACCAGAAACTATAAAATTCCTAGAGGATAACATAGGCAAAACTCTCTCCGACATAAATCACAGCAGGATCCTCTATGACCCATCTCCCAGAATATTGGAAATAAAAGCAAAAATAAACAAATGGGACCTAATTAAAATTAAAAGCTTCTGCACAACAAAGGAAACTCTAAGCAAGGTGAAAAGACAGCTTTCAGAATGGGAGAAAATAGTAGCAAATGAAGCAACTGACAAAGAACTAATCTCAAAAATATGCAAGCAACTCTTGCAGCTCAATTCCAGAAAAATAAACGACCCAATCAAAAAATGGGCCAAAGAACTAAACAGACATTTCTCCAAAGAAGACATACAGATGGCTAACAAACACATGAAAAGATGCTCAATATCACTCATTATCAGAGAAATGCAAATCAAAACCACAATGAGGTACCATTTCACGCCAGTCAGAATGGCTGCGATCCAAAAGTCTACAAGCAATAAATGCTGGAGAGGGTATGGAGGAAAGGGAACCCTCTTACACTGTTGGTGGGAATGCAAACTAGTTCAGCCACTATGGAGAACAGTGTGGAGATTCCTTAAAAAAACTGGAAGTAGAACTGCCTTATGACCCAGCAATCTCACTGATGGGCATACACACTGAGGAAACCAGAATTGAAAGAGACACGTGTACCCCAGTGTTCATTGCAGCACTGTTTATAATAGCTAGGACATGGAAGCAACCTAGATGTCCATCAGCAGATGAATGGATAAGAAAGCTGTGGTACATATACACAATGGAGTATTACTTAGTCATTAAAAAGAATACATTTGAATCAGTTCTAATGAGGTGGATGAAACCAGAGCCTATTACACAGAGTGAAGTATGCCAGAAAGAAAAACACCAATACAGTATACTAATGCATATATATGGAATTTAGAAAGATGGTAATGATAACCCTGTATGCAAGACAGCAAAAGAGACACAGATGCATAGAACAGTCTTTTGGATTCTGTGGGAGAGGGAGAGGGTGGGATGATTTAGGAGAATGGCATTGAAACATGTATAATATTTTATATGAAACGAATCGCCAGTCCAGGTTCAATGCATGATACAGAATGCTTTGGGCTGGTGCACTGGGATGACCCATAGGGATGGTATGGGGAGGGAGTTGGGAAGGGTGTTCAGGATGGGGAACACATGTACACCTGTGGCAGATTCATGTTGATGTATGGCAAAACCAATACAATATTGTAAAATAATTAGCCTCCAATTAAAATAAATAAATTTATATTTAAAAAAAAGATCTTCATGATCCAGATAACCATGATGGTGTGATTACTCACCAGAAGCTAGACATCCTGGAACATGAAGTCAAGTGGGCCTTAGGAGGCATCACTATGAATAAAGCTAGTGTTGGAATTCCGGTTTAGCTCTTTAAAATCCTAGAAGATGTTGCTGTTAAAGTGCTGCACTCTATGCTAGCAAATATGGAAAACACCGCAGTGGCCACAGGACTGGAAAAGGACAGTTTTCATTCCAATCCCAAAGAAAGGCAATGCCAAAGAATGTTCAAACTACCGCAAATTGCACTCTTCTGCAAAATAATGCTCAAAATACTCCAAATCAGGCTTCAACAGTACATGAACTCAAAACGTCCATATATTTAAGTTGGATTTAGAAAAGGCAGAGGAACCAGAGATCACATTGGCAGCATCCATTGGATCATCAAAAAGGAAAAGAGTTTCAGAAAAAACATCTACTTATACTTTATCGACTATGCCAAAGCCTTTAACTGTTTGGATGACAACAAACTGGAAAACTCTTAAAGAAATGGGAATACCAGACCACCTTACCTGCCTCCTGAGGAATCTGTATGCATGTCAGGAAGAAACAGTTAGAACTGGATATGGAACAACAGACTGGTTCAAAATTGGGAAAGAAGTATGTCAAGGCTGTATATTGTCACCCTGCTTATTTAACATATAATCAAAGGACTTGAGGAGATAATAGTTGAAAACTTCCCTAAAATCGGGAAGGAAATGCCAGGCTGGATAAAGCACAAGCTGGAATCAAGATTGACAGGAGAAAAATGAATATCCACATATGCACAGATGACACCACCCTTATAACAGAAAGTGAAGAAGAACTAAAGAGCCTCTTGATGGAAGTGAAAGAGGAGGGTGTAAAAGTTGGCTTAAAACTCAACATTCAAAAAACTAATATCGTGGCATTCAGCCCCATCACTTCATGGGAAATAGATGGGGAAACAATAGAAACAATGAAAGACTTTATTTTTTCTTGGGCTCCAAAATCACTGCAGATGGTGACTGCAGCCATGAAATTCAAAGATGCTTGTTCCTTTGAAGAAAAGCTATGACAAACCTAGACAGCATATTAAAATAAGAACACATGTATACCTGTGGCGGATTCATTTTGATATTTGGCAAAACTAATACAATTATATAAAGTTTAAAAAAAAAACCAATATTCCAAGGCCAAAAAATAAAATAAAATAAAATAAGAGACATCACTTTGCTTATAATGGTCTGCCTTGTCTATGTTTTTTCCAGTAGTCAAGTGTGGATGTGAGAGTTGGACCACAACAAAGGCTGAACGCCGAAGAATTGATGATTTTGAACTGTGGTGTTAGAGAAGACTCTTGAGAGTCCCTTGGACTGCAAGGAGATCAAACCCTAAAGGAAATCAGTCCTGAATATTCATTGGAAGGACTTATGCTGAAGTTGAAACTGCAGTACTTGGGTCACCTGATGCAAAGAACCGACTCATTGGAAAAGATCGTGATGGTGGGACAGATTGAAATCAGGAAGAAAAGGTGATGACAGAGGGTGAGATGGTTTAATGCCATCACCGACTCGATGGACATGAGTTTGAGCAAGCTCTGGGAGTTGATGATGGACAGGGAACCCTGGCATCTGTGGGGTCACAATGAGTAGGACATGACGGAGCAACTGAACTGAACTGAACTGGCCTCCAAAGTCAAATTCCCTGGGTGTTCTAGTCCCTTTGGCATGTCCCCAGGTTTAGAAATCTGTTGTGGGTTCTAGAATTTTCTTAATAGTGCAAGAATCTCTTTGGTATAATTGGTCTGCACTTTATGGGGTCATTTTCTGGGCAGCTTAATGGTGGGGCCAATGGCGACCTCCTCTAAGAGTTCTTATGCTATACCCTGCGTGTCCCAGGTCTGCTGCAGCCAGAGCCCCTGTCCCCGTGGGCAGCCCCTGCTGTCCCATGCCTCAGCAGAAGACACTCAAAGGCAAGTCTAGCTCAATTTCAATGGGGTTTCTGGGTACTGGTGTGCACAATGTTTTGTTTGAGCCCTCTGAGCTTTATCCAGAAGGTTACTAAATAGTTACATCACAAGTTGTTGAGCAAAATTTTGTCTCCCAGTGTAAAATGATTCCTTCTACATTTATCATATTCTTAAGATGTATGTGTGTGTGTGTATATCTCAGTCGATTTGGGCCAGTATAACAAAATACCTTACACACAGGACTTATGAACAACAGAAGTTTATTTCTCAAAAGTCTGGAAGCTAGAGGTAGAAGATCAGGATGCCAGCATAGCCAGATGAGGGCCCTTTTCTGAGTTGCAGACTTGTCTCATATAGGTTGTCTCTTGCATATGAATGAGTTACATTCTGAGAGTGTGCTTGTAAATTCCATTTGTTTGTAAGTCCAACAGTTAGCCATAGTACCTGACTAACACATTCGGCTATATACTGCTGCTTTTACACATGCTTTTGGAAATCCTGGGCTTGAAATAAGGATACTCTACTAATGTATTCTGTACAGTATTGTGTGGTAAGTACACAAAAGTACAACCACTTGTAGAGGATGCACACATGTGACAATTTCCACCAGATATGTGGGGAAAAAACTTAGAATCTTAGAACAGTTTTAGATTAAAAAAAAAAAATAGTTCCCATGTATCAGAAATTTCTCATAAAGCACATGTATGGTTATTGACTAGAGTGCCTACTTCATTTCTAAGATTTTCCCCACTAATAATTTCTTAGTTTTTACCTAATGTCCCTTTTCTGTTCCAGGAATTCATCCGAGATTGCACATTGCATTTAGTAACCATCTCTCTGTAGGCTCTTCTTGGATGTGACAATTTCTCACACTTCCCTTATTTTTATGATCTTGATAGTTTTGAGGAGTTCTAGCAAGGTAATTTATAAAATGTTCCCCTACTTATATTTGGTGTTTTCCTCGGACTATGGACTTGGCGGGGAGGAAGACTACAGAAGTGTAATGTCTTTTGCATTGTGTGATACTATCAACATGGCTTATCCCTCTTAATGTTGACTTTGAGAACATGGCTGAAAAATTGGTTTTCAGGTTATTCCACTGACAAGTTACATTTTTGCTCCCTTTCCACATTTCCATAATGTTGTATTTTTTTTTTTTTTTTGGAAGGAAGTCACTATGTGTGACTCATGCTTAAGGAATAAGGAGTTACACTCTACCTCCATGAGAGCCAAATTACCTATGTCAATCATCTGAAATTTGTCTGTAGGGAAATTGGTCTATTCTCTCACATGCATTTATTTTCTCAGTATGGACTCATAGATATTTATTTTATAATTTAAGGTATAATCACAAAAGATAATTTATTGTGTTTCTCTTCTGGTTATAGTGGTGGCCATTGGAAACTAATTCCTGTCTTCTTTGACATAAACCCATAACCATGGGGCTCTTTCATTATTTGGTGGTGGTTTAGTTGCTAGGTTGTGTCTGCCTCTTGTGACCCCAAGGGCTGTAGCCTGCCAGGCTGCTCTGTCCATAGGATTCTCCAGGCAAGAACACTGGAGTGTGTTGCCATTTCCTTATCCAGGGGATCTTCCTGACTCAGGAATCAAACTCCAATCTCTTGCATTGCATGCAGATTCTTTACAGACTGTGCTATGAGAGAAACCCTCTTTTATTATTTAACACTTCCTTTTTGACACATTAAAATCCTCCAGATTCCTCTTCTATATTTCCTCTCTGAGCTCTACAGTCATTTCTCCAAGAAGCCTGGTTTCTTTTATTGGGAAACAGGATTGGGAACCAAGATATGTGCTTCCTTCTATGTCACTGTTTCTTTCAGATTTCAGGAGTGTCATTTATTTAAGACCCTTTCAACTAAAAGAACAAAGAAATACAGGTAGGTATACTCATGTGTCATTTATTTAATTGTTCAATTCAAGTATACATGTATATCAGTAGCAGGATTGTTAGCCTGTACACCTATAAGAAAGAACACTATCAACTAGATTACACAGCTTTTCTCTTTTGATTTTAGTATTGCAAATACTTACATTCCCAAAGGTACATAAGTCAGGAGATCTCAGTGAGGTGGATTCATACATTTGTCATATAATTACATTGTTTATTCAAATTTGGCAATTGATTCTTCATGTCAAAATATATTTTTAATATGTATATATTTATTCACTTTTTTTGCTGTAAGGTTCTACAGGTTTTTAACAAACATGTATTGTCATGTACTTACCATAACATCATACAGAATGGTTTCACTGCCCTAAAAAGTCCTCTATGCCTGGAGAAGGAAATGACATCCCTCTCCAGTATTCTTCCCTGGGAAATCCTATGGACAGAGGAGCCTGGAGGGCTACAGTCCCTGGGGTGGCAAAGAGACAGATAGGACTTAAACCTCAGCACAATCAATTTTAGAAACACTGTAGGCCACACAAAGCACATTAGTGTTTCCTAGTTTGTGGCCTCTGGTTTAACAGCATTCTCTTCCACTTGGCTGTCTGCTCCACAGGGGCACATGCCCACGGGTCTTCCCTTCTCACCACAGTGTCTAGATTCAACAAATGGAAAAATAAAAATAGAAGCTGGACCCAACCTCCCAGTCGAGCACCACATTCAGAAAGAATACATTGGCAAAGAGATGGTATTCTGTCACTCCACATCACTTTTTTGATTGCCTGGTGGAAGTGTCACCACTTCACCTTAAACCCTGTCCCCACATGAACCCCACAAGCCTCCTTATCCTCTGCCCTTAAGTCATCACAATGGCCAATGAGTTCTAGCTACAGTGGGGCCCTCTGTGACATCACCAAGGGCCCAACGTCCTAAATGGGTGTTGAATTTTGTCAAAGGCTTTCTCTGCATCTATTGAGATAATCACATGGTTTTTATGTTTCAATTTGTTAATATGGTGTATCACATTGACTGATTGGCAAATATTGAAGAATCCTTGCATCCCTGGAATCAAGCTCACTTGGTCATGATGTATGATCTTTTTAATATGTTGTTGTATTGTTTTCTAGAATTTTGTTGAGGATTTTTGCGTCTGTGTTCATCAGTGATATTGGCCTCTAGTTTTCTTTTATTGTTGTTGTAGCATCTTTGTCTCATTTTGTTATTAGGGTGATGGGTGAACTGATAGAATGAGTTTGGTAGTTTACCTTCCTCTGCAATTATCTGATGGAGAAGGCAATGGCACCCCACTCCAGTATTCTTTCCTGGAAAATCCCATGGACGGAGGAGTCTGGTAGGCTGCAGTCCATGGGGTCCCTAAGAGTTGGACACGACTGAGTGACTTCACTTTCACTTTTCACTTTCATGCATTGGAGAAGGAAATGGCAACCCACTCCATTGTTCTTGCCTGGAGAATTCCAGGGACGGGGGAGCCTGGTGGGCTGCCGTCTCTGGGGTAGCACAGAGTCGGACATGACTGAAGCGACTTAGCAGCAGCAGCAGCAATTATATGAAAGAGTTTGAGTACGATTGTGCTAGTTCTTCTTGAATTTTTGGTAGAATTCACCTGTGAAGCCATCTGGTCCTGGGCTTTTGTTTGTTGGAAGAGTTTGGATTGTAGTTTCTATCTCTGTGCTTGTGATGGATCTGTTAAGATATCTATTTCATCCTAGTTTAGCTTTGGAAAGATATACTTTTCTAAGAATTTGTCCATTTCTTCCAAATTGTCCATTTTATGGCATATAATTGCTCATAGTAGTCTCTTATGATCTTTCATATTTCTGTGTTTTCTGTTGTGATTTCTTCACTTTCATTTCAAATTTTATTGATTTGATTTTCCCCTTTTTTCTTGATTTTCCAGGCTAACATTTTGTCTATTTTATTTACCTTCTCAAAAAGCAACTTTTGGTTTTGTTGATGTTTCCTCTTATCTCCTTCATTTCCTTTTAATTTATTTTGTTTCTGATTTTTATGGTTGCTTTCCTTCTACTAACTTTGATGTTCTTATTTTCTTTTTCTAGTTGCCTTATGTGTAAAGTTAGGTTGTTTATTTGATATTTCTCTTGTATATTGAGGTAGGCTTATATTGCTATAAACCTCCTTCCTAGACACCTTTTACTGAATCCCATAGGTTTGGGTTGTCTTGCTTTCAATTTCATTTTTTTTCTATGCATATTTTGATTTTCTTTTCTATTTCTTCTGTGATCTGTTTGCCATTCAGAAGTGTGTTCATTAGACTCTGTATGTTTGCATTTTTAATAGCATTTTTCATGTAGCTCACATCTAATCTTACACCACTGTGATTAGAAAATACCATTGAAATGATTTCAATTTTTTAAAAAATTTCCAAGATTCAATTTATCGTGCAGGATGTGACCTATCCTGGAGAATGTTCCATGTGCACTTGAGAAAAAGATTAAATTCATTGTTTTTAGGTGAAAAGCCTTTTAGACATCAATTAAGTCTAATTGATCCATTTCATTATTTAAAGCTTGTGTTTCATTGCTAACTTTCTGTTTGGTTGTTCTATCCATAGATGTGAGTGGGGTATTAAAATCCCCCACTATTAATTTGTTGCTGTTAATTTCCCTTTTCATACTTGCTAGAATTTGTACTGAGGTATATTGTATTGTATTGTATAGAAGTTGTATTGAGGTGCTCCAATGTTGGGTGCATATATAACTGTTATATCATCTTCTTGAATTGATACTTTGATCATAATGTAGTGTCCTTCTTTGCCTCTTATCACAGTATTTCAAAGTCTGTTTTATCCAAAATTACTATTGCTACTCCTGCATTCTTTTGGTCTCAATTTGCATGAAATATCTTTTTTCCAGCACCTAACTTTTAGTTTGTTTGTGTCCCTAGGTTTGAGGTGGGTCTCCTGGAGACAGAACATGTAGCGGTCTTGTTATTGTGTCCATTGGGGCTGGCCTTTGTCTTTTGGTTGGAGGATTTAATCCATTTACGTTTAAGGTAATTATTGATAAGCATTTCAAGAGATGGGAATACCAGACCACCTGACCTGCCTCTTGAGAAACCTGTATGCAGGTCAGGAAGCAATAGTTAGAACTGGACATGGAACAACAGACTGGTTCCAAATAAGAAAAGGAGTACATCAAGGTTGTATATCGTCACCCTGCTTATTTAACTTATATGCAGAGTACATTGTGAAAAACGCTGGGCTGGAGGAACCACAAGCTGGAATCAAGATTGTCAGGAGAAATATCAATAACCTCAGATATGCAGATGACACCACCCTTATGGCAGAAAGTGAAGAAGAACTAAAGAGCCTCTTGATGAAGGTGAAGGAGGAGAGTGAAAAAGTTGGCTTAAAGCTCAACATTCAGAAAACGAAGATCATGGCATCCGGCCCCATCACTTCATGGCAAATAGATGGGGAAACAGTGGAAATAGTGGTTGACTTTTTTTTTCTGGGCTCCAAAATCACTGCAGGTGGTGATTGCAGCCATGAAATTAAAAGACACTTACTCCTTGGAAGGAAAGTTATGATCAACCTAGACATCATATTAAAAAGCAGAGACATTACTTTGTCAACAAATGTCCGTCTTGTCAAGGCTATGGTTTTTCCAGTGCTCATGTATGGATGTGAGAGTTGGACTGTGAAGAAAGCTGAGTGCCGAAGAATTGATGCTTTTGAGCTGTGGTGTTGGAGAAGACTCTTGAAAGTCCCTTGGACTGCAAGGAGATCCAACCAGTCCATCCTAAAGGAGATCAGTCCTGGGTGTCCATTGGAGAGACTGATGTTGAAGCTGAAACTCCAATACTTTGGCCACCTGGTGAGAAGAGCTGACTCATTTGAAAAGACCCTGATACTTGGAAATATTGAGGGCAGGAGGAGAAGGGGACAACAGAGGGTGAGATGGTTGAATGGCATCACCGAGTCAATGGACATGGATTTGGGTGGATTCCAGGAGTTGGTGATGGACAGGGAGGCCTGGCGTGCTGCGGTTCTGCTGCTGCTGCTAAGTTGCTTCAGTCGTGTCTGACTCTGTGCGACCCCATAGACAGCAGCCCACCAGGCTCCCCCGTCCCTGGGATTCTCCAGGCAAGAACACTGGAATGGGTCGTGCTGCAGTTCATGGGGTCATGAAGAGTCGGACACAACTGAGCGACTGATCTAAACTGATTGATAAGCATGGTCCAGTTACCATTTGCTTTGTTGTTTTGGGTTCATTTTTATAAACCTTTTCCACATTTCTTGTCTAGAGAAGATCCTTTAGCATTTGTTGAAGAGCTGATTTGGTGTTGCTGAAATCTCTGAGCTTCTGCTTGTCTGTAAAGCTTCTGAGTTCTTTATATCTGAATTAGATCCTCGCTGAGTAGAGTAATCTTGGTTTTGATTTTTCTTTTTTATCACTCTAAGTATGTCCTGCATTCCCTTCTGTCCTGAACAGTTTTTATTAAAAGATCAGCTACTCTCTTTATGGGGATCCCCTTTGGTATTATTTATTGTTTATCTCTTGCTACTTTTAATATTTGCTCTTTTTGTTTAACTATTATTAGTTTGATTTGTATGTGTCTTGGAGTGTTGTTGCTCTGGGTTTATCCTGTTTGGGACTCTCTGGGTTTCTTAGACTTGGCTGGCTCTTTCCTCACCATTTAGAGGAATTTTTTTACTATCATCTCCTTAAGCATTTTCTCATGCCCTTTCTTTTCCTCTTCTTCTTCTAGGATACCTTTGATTCGAATGTTGGGGTGTTTAACATTGCCCCAGAAGTCTCTGAGGTTGTGCTCATTTCTATTAATTCCTATTTATTTTCCCTCTCTTCTTCACTTATTTCCACCACACTATCTTTCACCTCATTTATCCTCTCATTTGCCTCAGCTATTCTACTGTTGTTTCCCTCCAGAGTGCTTTTAATCTCGGTTATTGAATTGTTCATTATTGACTGACTCTTCTTTATTTCTCCTAGGTCCATGTTAAGCATTTCTTGCATCTTCTCAATCTTTGCCTCTAGTCTATTTATCTGTAACTCCATTTTGTTTTCAAGATTTTGAATCACCTTTTCTATCCTTATTTTGAATTCTTTTTCAGGTAGATTCCCTATCTCCTCCTCTTTTGTTAGGTTTGGTAGGTTTTTATCATGTTCCTTCACCTGCTGAATATTTCTCTGCCTTTTCATTGTGTTTTGTTTGCTGTGTTTGGAGTGCCCTTTCTGCAGGCTGGAAGTTCGTGGTTGCTCTTAATTGTGGAGTCTGCTCCCTGTAGGCGGGGTTGGAGTAGTGATTTGTCAAGATTTCCAGGTTGGGGAATTTGCATCTGTGTTATGATGGGTGGAGCTGGATCTCTTCTCTGGATTACAGTGAAGTGTTCAGTAGTGAGTTTTGGGATGTCTATGGTTTTGCTGTGGCTTTGTGCAGCCCATCTTTTAAAGTTCAGTGTTGTGTTTCTGTTTTGATGGATAATTAGAGTGGTGTGCATTGCACTGGAACTTGTTGCCTCTTGGGTGGAGCTTGGTTCCATTGTAAGTATGGAGGCCTTTGGGTTAGTTCTTGTCTATTAATGTTCCCTGGATTCAGGTATTCTCTGATGTTCTAAAGTTGTGGAATTAGGCCTCCTGCCTCTGGTTTTCAGTCCTTCAATTACAGTACCCTAAAGACTTCTCCATCCATACAGCACAAGATATAAAACCCCTAGGTTAATGGTGAAAGCATTCTCCAAAGCCAGGAAAACCCAGAGAGATTCACAGAATTATATAGAGAAAAGAATAGGGAAGAGGGAGATAGAGTTAACCAGGAGGAAAAAAAGGCACATCAAAAAGGGAAGACAGCAATCTAGTCAGTAATCAAATCCCTAAAAGATCTCCAGAGGCTGAAAAACCCAGAGAGATTCACAGAGTTATATAGATAAGTGAAGAGGGAGAAAGGAGATATCAGTAACCTGGAGGAGAAAAGGGAGAGTCAAAAGGGGAGAGAGCAATCAAGCCAGTAAGTAAGTCCCTAAGTGAAAGTGGATATTGAAGATTAGATTCTTAAAGGTACAAAATTGATAACAAATATTAAAAAGGAAAAATTAAAAGCCTAGAATAGAGGTTAGATTCTTTAAAATACAATACAAAAATAGAAAACAAAATCTATCACAAAAATTAAAATACATTTATATGGAATTTGTTTTAAAAATAAGGGTCTTTTGAAAGGTAATGCTGCTGCTGCTGCTAAGTCGCTTCAGTCGTGTCCGACTCTGTGCGACCCCATAGACGGCAGCCCACCAGGCTCCCCCTTCCCTGGGATTCTCCAGGCAAGAACACTGGAGTAGGTTGCCATTTCCCTCTCCAATGCAGGAAAGTGAAAAGTGAAAGTGAAGTCACTCAGTCATATCCGACTCTTAGCGACCCCATGGACTGCAGCCTCCCAGGCCCCTCCGTCCATGGGATTTTCCAGGCAAGAGTACTGGAGTGGGGTGCCATTGCCTTCTCCATGAAAGGTAATAGTAGGCTACAAAAATGAAAGCTAAAGGAGTAAAAAGAACTATTAAAATTTAAAAAGTGATAAGAGTAAAAATGAATCTTTGAATTTGTCTGAAGCTGTTGTGGGCAGTGTGGGGTCTGTTCAGTGTCATTTTGTTCCTTGTTCTGGCTTGTACTTATTCTCAAGGTCTATAGTTGACCCTTAAATGCACAGTCTCAGCATTAACTGCAGGGTTTTAATCTGTTGCACCTGTCACTTACAGAGCGGTTCACCCTTCTTTGTTTATTTTGGCTTCCTCTGTTTACATGTCTCTTCAGTGTCTAATTTCCACCCTGACACAAGGGGGCGAAGCTGGCCACTATTTAAGCTCACTTGTTCAGTTGTGCTCTGGGGATTGAAGGATAGTGCAAACAAATACTGCTGGCTTGAGTGGGGAGTGCTCACATTGAATGGACCACACTGGGTTTATCAAAGCCCAATGCAGCATGTACTTTCCAGGTCCACACTGCTTAGGCTCCAGAGTGTTCTACAAGGGCACTGTCCCAAGTATGCCCTGCATTTTTTTCATGTCCCAGATTTAAGCTGCTCGGGTTCTTGGGTGCTCTGCTCCACAAGAGCACAGACCCAGAAGGACTGTGCAATTTGTGCCCTTCCCATGTCCAAGCAGTTCAGGAGACCAGGTGCTTGGCGAGTGCACTGTCCCAGTGGATCCATGCATCTTATGCACCTCCCTGGTCCTGGCTGCTGTTTCCAGGTTACACTTCAAGGGTACATTCCAGGTGTTCCATGTGTCTCCTCTGGGCAGCTGATCTCAGACTATGACACTCTTGGAAGATGTGAACCGTCCAGAATCTGAGGAAGACATGGTTAGAACTGGTAGTCTGCTTACAGTTTGGTGGGAGATGCAGTCGCTGGGGCTCAGATCGCAGCAGCCCCTTGCCTTGTGGCTCTGGCTGTCACAAACCTGCCTCTCTGACTTCAGGTAGGGAGGGCCCTATAAGGAAGCTGTTTGTCTTCCTTTTGTATTCCTTCAATCCTTTTTTCTGTGAGTGCACCAGGGGTCATTGGTGGATTTAGAGTTTTCATGGGAAAGGTTTGTTTGTTTGTTTGTTTGTCTCTCTCTCTGGTGATCCAATGGTTTGGGTTGTAATCTCACATTAGCTCCCTCACATTGTCCTCAGGGTATCCATAGCTGGAACTTACCCTAAGAACCAAAAGTGCAGCCCAGGCCTCCTTGCCAGGCCCCCACTTGGTGCTGCTGGACGTGAGCATCTGTGCCATATCTCAGAGAGTAGTTCAGGTTAGGCTTGTATTCTGTGGAACTTTTTTTTTGCTCCTGGTGATGTTGCCCTCTTGGATTCCAGAGCTCCCCACAGACACACCTGTGAGAGGGTTTCTTACTGTATGGAAACTTCTCTTTCAGGACTCCCTCCGTAGGATGAGTCTCTGTCCCAAAATCTTTTGTCTCTGCTTTCATCTTTTACATTTTCTCCTACTTTCTCTTGAAGAGATTGGGTTGCTTTTCTGGATGCCTGGTGTCTTTCCACAGTGTTCAAAATTTGTTTTGTGGAAGTTTCTCATCATTCAAAAGATCTTTTAAGGAATTTGTGTGGGAGAAAGTGGTCTCCCTGTCCTATCTGTCCACCATCCTGGGACCATACCCTCTCAAATAAACTTTTTCTACAACACAAGAAACGACTTTACACATCTACGTTACCAAATGGTCAATACCAAAATCAAACTGATTACATTATTTGTAGCCAAAGATGGAGAAGCAAAACAAGTCAGCAAAAATAAGACCTGGTGCTGACCGTGGTTCAGATCATCAGCTTCTCACAGGAAAATTTAGCCTTAAACTAAAAAAGTGGGGGAAACCACTAGGCCAGCCAGGTACTACTGAAATCAAATCCCCTATAAATATATACTGGAGGTAACAAGTAGATTTCAGGTATTAGATCTACTTTAGAGTGTTCCTGAAGAACAATGGACTGAGGTCAATAATATTGAGCAGAAAGGAGAAAACAAAGCAATCCCAAAGAAAAAGGAAAGTGAGAAGGCAAAATGGTTATCTCAGGAGGCTTCACAAATAGCTGAAGAAAGAATAGAAGCAAAAAGAAAGGGAGAAAGGGAGAGGTATATCCAACTAAACACAGCATTCCAAAGAAGAGCACAGAGAGAGAAGGTCTTCTTCAATAAACAGTGTATGAAACTAGAAAAAAATAACAAGAGGGGAAAGAGTACAGATCTCTTCAGGAAAATTGGAAATATCAAGGGAACATTTCACTCAAAGATGGGCATGATAAAGGACATCAAATATAGAGATCTAATAGATGCTGAAGAGATTAGGAAATGATGGAAAGAACACATGGAAGAACCCTACAAAAATGCTAATGAACAGGATTATTATAATGGTGTGGTCAGAGCCAGATATTTTGGAATGTGAAGTCACGAGGTCCTTAGGAATCATTACTGTTAATAAAGCTAGTGGATGTGATACAATACCAGTAGAACTATTCAAAACCCAAGGGGATGATGCCATCATGGTGTTGCATTCAATATGTCAGCAAATGTGGAAGGTCAGCAGTGGCCACTAGACTGGAAAAGGTCAATCCTTAGCCCAATTCCCAAGAAATGGTACTTGCACAGTGGAGTCTGACTGTAACCCCATTGGCTGTAGTTTGCCTGGCTCCTCTGTCAAATGGATTTTCAAGGCAAGAATACTGGAGTGGGTTGCCAGTTCCTTCTCCAGGGGATCTTCCCAAACAAGGGATCTTTCTGACCCAGGGATTGAATGCAGTTCTCCCAATCTTCTGCACTGCAGGCTGATGCTTTACCATCTGAGTACCAAGGAAGCTAAAAATTTCCAAGAAGGGCAAAGGTGGAGGACACTAGCAGGGGTAACCTGGACTCTTCTGACCAATCATCTCTGTCCAGATCACCTTCAAATCTCAGAGGATGATAAGTAGAAAAATATATTCTTGAAGGTAATACTCTCCAGTACATATACCAAATTCCTAATACCATCTCAGCATCAGTTTCCTGGAGAACACAACCCAGGACAAGGAACATCAGATGAAAGGAAAATGAAGAGATCCAGCCCTGAGCCTTTGGAGTGGGAGCACTGAATCCAAGACCCTAGACTACCAGAGAATTAACCCTATAGAGTATCAAATAGTGAGAACTCACACAAAGGAAACCACTTGAATACAAGACCCATCATCGCCCAACCACCAGTAGCACCCTATGCAGGACAGCTCATCCAAGCAACAAACCAAACACAAATACAAACCTAATAATCAACAGACAGTATTACCACCTCACTCAGTCTTGCTGATCAGAGAAGAAGAAAAAAAGCCTCAGAATAAAGCTCACCCTATACAAAGTTTATGCAAAACACTGCACCAAACTTAGGTAGGCAGAAACCAAAAGGAAGAAAAAATTCAACCTTGAAGCCTGGGAAAAGGAGACCTCAAATACAATATGTTTAAAAAATAATGAAAAGGCAGAGAAATACTGCAAAAATGAAGGAACAAACTAGAAACACAGAAGTCTGAATAAATGAAGAGGAAATAGGCAGACAACCTGAAAAATAATTCAGAATAATGATAGTGAAGATGATCAAAAACCTTGAAAACAGAATGGACTAAATGAAGAAACAATTTTAAAAGACCTAGAAAAATTAAAGGATAAGCATACATAGACAAACAACACAATTACTGAAATTAAAAATACTCTAGAAGGAATCAATAGCAGAATATCTGAAGCAGAAGAATGGATCAGAGAGCTGAAAGATAAAAAGATGGAAATAACTTCTGAAGAGCAGAATAAAGTAAAAAGAATGAAAAGAAAAAAATAGTCTCAGAGACCTCTGGGGTAATACCAAACACACCAACATTCAAATTATAGGGGTCTCAGAAGGAGAAGAGAAAAAGAAAGGTTATGAGAAAATTTTTGAAGAGATTATAGTTGAAAATTTCCTCAACATGGAAAAAGAAATAGTCAATCAAGTACAAGAGGTGCAAAGAGTTTCATACAGGATAAACCCAAGGAGAAACACACCATGATACATACTAGTCAAACTATCAAAGATTAAACACAAAAAATATTAAAAGCAGAAACAGAAACATAACAAGTAACATACAAGAGAAACCCCATATGTAATAAGTTTAAAATCTGATCTTTCAGCAGAAACTCTGCAGGCCAGAAGGAAATGGCAGAATATATTCTACCTGGATATTACTCTACCCAGCAAGGATCTCACTGAAAATTGATAGAGAAATCAAAAGCTTTTCAGACTAGCAAAAGTTAAGAGAATTCAGTACCACCAAACCGACATTACAACAAATGTTAAAGGAACTTACATAGTCAGAAATACAAGAGAAGAAAAAGATCTACAAAATCAAACACCCAACAATTAAGAAAATGGCAATAGGAACATATATATCAACAAATACTTTAAATGTAAACGGATTAAATGCTCCAAACAACCAAAAGACACAGATTGGCTGAATGGATACAAAAAGAAGACACATATATATGGTTTCTAGCTATTTCAAATCCTGAAAGATGATGCTGTGAAAGTGCTGCACTCAATATGCCAGCAAATTTGGAAAACTCAGCAGTAGCCACAGGACTGAAAAAGGTCAGTATTCATTCCAATCCTAAAGAAAGGCAATGCCAAAAAATGTTCTAACTACCACACAACTGCACTCATCTCACACACTAGTAAAGTAATGCTCAAAATTCTCCAAGGCAGGCTTCAGTAATACGTGAACCATGAACTTCCAGATGTTCAAGCTGGTTTTAGAAAAGGCAGAGGAACCAGAGATCAAATTGCCAACATCTGCTGGATCATCACAAAAGCAAGAGAGTTCCAGAAAATATCTATTTCTGCTTGATTGACTATGCCAAAGTCTTTGACTGTGTGGATCACAATAAACTGTGGAAAACTCTGAAAGAGATGGGAATACCAGACCACCTGACCTGCCTCTTGAGAAACTTGTACGCAGGTCAGGAAGCAACAGTTAGAACATGGAACAGCAGACTGGTTCCAAATAGGAAAAGGAGTACATCAAGGCTGTATACTGTCACCCTGTTTATTTAACTTATATGCAGAGTACATCATGAGAAATGCTAGGCTGGAGGAAGCACAATCTGGAATCAAAATTTCCAAGAGAAATATCAATAACCTCAGACATGCAGAAGACAAGACTCTTACGACAGAAAGTGAAGAGGAACTAAAAAGCCTCTTGATGAAGGTGAAAGAGGAGAGTGAAAAAGTTGGCTTAAAGCTCAACATTCAGAAAACTAAGATCATGGCATCTGGCCCCATCACTTCATGGCAAATCGATGGGGAAACAGTGGAAATAGTGGCTGACTTTATTTTTCTGGGCTCCAAAATCACTGCAGATGGTGATTTTGCAGCCATTACATTAAAAGATGCTTACTCCTTGGAAGGAAAGTTAGGACCCACGTAGACAGCATATTAAAAAGCAGAAACATTACTTTGGCAACAAAAGTCCATCTGGTCAAGGCTATGGTTTTTCCAGTGGTCATGTATGGATGAGAAATTTGGACTATAAAGAAAGCTGAGTGCCGAAGAATTGATGCTTTTGAACTGTGGTGTTGGAGAAGACTCTTGAGAGTCCCTTGGACTGCAAGGAGATCCAACAAGTCCATCTTAAAGGAGACCAGTCCTGGGTGTTCATTGGAAGGACTGATGTTGAAGCTGAAACTCCAATGCTTTGGCCACCTGATGTGAAGAGTTGACTCATTTGAAAAGACCCTGATGCTGGGAAAGATTGAGGGCAGGAGTAGAAGGGGATGACAGAGGATGAGATGGTTGGATGGCATCACCGACTCGATGGACATGGTTTTGGGTAGACTCCAGGAGTTGGTGATAGACAGGGAGGCCTGGCGTGCTGTGGTTCATGGGGTCGCAAAAAGTCACACATGACTGAGCTACTGAACTTAACTGAACAAGAAACTCACTTCAGTCCTAAAGACACATATAAACTGAAAGTAAGTGGTTGGAAAAATATATTCCATGCAAATTGAAACCAAAAGAATGCTGAAGTAGCAATCCTTATATCAGACAACACAGACCACAAAATAAAGAATGCTACAAGAGATAGGGAAGGAAACTACACAATTATCAAGGGATCAATCCACGAGGAAGACATAACAATTGTAAATATCTATGCACTCAACATAGGAACCCCTCAGTACATAAGACAAACACTATCAGACATGAATGGAGAAATCGAGAGTAACAGAATACTAGTAGGAGATTTTAACACCCCACTCACACCAATAGACAAATCATCAAAACAGAAAATTAATAAGGAAACACAAGTCTTAAGTGATACATGAGAAGAGACATATCTCATTGATATCTTCAGGACATTCCATCCAAATGCAGAAGTATACACCTTCTTCTCAAGTGCACATGAAACATTCCCAGGATACACCACATCTTGGGTCACAAATCAAACTGCAATAATTTAAGAAAATTGAAATCTTATTAAGCATCTTTTCTGACCACAGCACTATGAGACTTTATATAAATTACAAGAAAAAAAAAAAAAACGTAAAAAACACCAACACATGGAGATTAAACAATACATTTCTAAATAACCAACAGGTTACTGAAAAAATCAAAAGGGAAATAAAAAAAATTTTCTAGAAACAAATGACAATGAAAACACAACAACTCAATACCTATGGGATGCAGCAAAAGCAGTTCTAAGAGGAAAGTTTATAGCAATGCAATCCTACCTCAAGAAACAAGAACAACATTGAATAGACAACCTAACTATAAACCTAAAACAACTGGAAAAAGAAGAACAACAGCAACAACAACAAATTAGCAGAAGAAAAGAAATAATGAAGATCAGAGCAGAATTAAGTGAAAATGAAATGAAAACAATAGTAAAGATTAATAAAACTAAAAGCTGGTTCTTTGGGAAGATAAACAAAATTGACAAGCCTTTAGCCAGAATCATCACAAAAAAAAAAAAAAAAACCAAGAGAGAATAATCAAATCAATAAAATTATAAATGGAAAAGAAGAGGTTACAACAGACAATGCAGAAATACAAAGGATTATAAGAGACTGTTATAAACAACTATATGGCAATGTAATGGATAATCTGGAGTGGACAGATTCTTTGAAAATTTAATCTTCCAAGACTGAACCAGGGAGAAATAGAAATTATGAATAACCTAATTACAAGCACTGAAATCGAAGCTGTGATCAAAAATCTCCCCAAACACAGAAGCCCAGACCAGATGGCTTCACAGGAGAATTCTATCAAACATTTAGAGAAGATCTAATGTGCTGGGAGCTGCATAAGGCATTAGTGACAGAATGAAGGCACGGCCCCAACTCCCCTCTCTTTGTCCCACAGGCACGCACCTGGGATGAAGGAGTTAGGCCTTGTGATTCTGACTTGTTTTTTCCTCTCCTCGGCTGAGTTGACTGAAAAGAATATTAAGGTGCATATTGTTCTTGAGAGGAGCATGAGAAGGCACAAAGCCTTCTGCAGCTGTGCTCAGAGAATAATTCATAAACTTAACCATTGACATTTGTTCAAGGACTTTTACAAAAGAGTGTTCCAGGATGAGCACGTAGGCCACAGCTTGAGGCCTTGAGAGGGATTGCTATCTGAAGGCTATTTGTGAGGAAAGTGTTTATGGCAAAGGAGTTTGATGAATTTAGGGCTTAGGAATAATTAAAATAGAAGCTAAAGATTTAAGGAATGTTGTAATGTTAGCATATTCTACTATAGCTTATAGAGATTAGAACTTTAGAGATATTAATAGCTAGAAGCCCTTTTTAAGAAATAGTGAGCTTAGGATACTAGGGGCAAACAGGGCTTAGAAAGATAAGAAATAAACTGAGGAATGTGGTATGCAGCCCAGACATTAGTATGAATTACAATGTTTTCACAAGGACACATGAGAAGAAGTAGATAAGAGAATCGCTGAGGCAGAAACTCCTTTTGAGGGGCAACAACACCCAAAAAAGATGTCCTTTTCATTATAGGGGACTGGAATGCAAAAGTAGGAAGTCAAGAAACACCTGGAGTAACAGGCAAATTTGGCCTTGGAATACGGAATGAAGCAGGGCAAAGACTAATAGAGTTTTGCCAAGAAAATGCACTGGTCATAACAAACATCCTCTTCCAAAAACACAAGAGAAGACTCTATACATGGACATCACTAGATGGTCAACAGCGAAATCACACTGATTATATTCTTTGCAGCCAAAGATGGAGAATCTCTATACAGTCAGCAAAAACAAGACCAGGAGCTGACTGTGACTCAGATCATGAACTCCTTATTGCCAAATTCAGACTTAAATTGAAGAAAGTAGGGAAAACCACTAGACCATTCAGGTATGACCTAAATCAAATCCCTTATGATTATACAGTGGAAGTGAGAAATAGATTTAAGGGCCTAGATCTGATAGATAGAGTGCCTGATGAACTATGGAATGAGGTTCGTGACATGGTACAGGAGACAGGGATCAAGACCATCCCCATGGAAAAGAAATGCAAAAAAGCAAAATGGCTGTCTGAGGAGGCCTTACAAATAGCTGTGAAAAGAAGAGAAGTGAAAAGCAAAGAGAAAAGGAAAGATATAACTATTTGAATGCAGAGTTCCAAAGAATAGCAAGAAGAGATAAGAAAGCCTTCTTAAGCGATCAATGCAAAGAAATAGAGGAAAACAGCAGAATGGGAAAGACTAGAGATCTCGTCAAGAAAACTAGAGATACCAAGGGAACATTTCATGCAAAGATGGGCTCAATAAAGGACAGAAATGGTATGGACCTAACAGAAGCAGAAGATATTAAGAAGAGGTGGCAAGAATACACAGAAGAACTGTACAAAAAAGATCTTCATGATCCAGATAATCATGATGGAGTGATCACTTACCTAGAGCCAGACATCCTGGAATGTGAAGTCAAGTGGGCCTTAGAAAGCATCACTCTGAACAAAGCTAGTGAAGGTGATGGAATTCCAGTTGAGCTATTTCAAATCCTGAAAGATGATGCTGTGAAAGTGCTGCACTCCATATGCCAGCAAATTTGGAAAACTCAGCAGTAGCCACAGGACTGGAAAATGTCAGTTTTCATTCCAATCCCAAAGAAAGGCAATGCCAAAGAATGCTCAAACTACTGGACAATTGCACTCATCTCGCACGCTAGTAAAGTAATGCTCAAAATTCCCCAAGCCAGGCTTCATCAATATGTGAACCATGAACTTCCTGATGTTCAAGCTGGTTTTAGAAAAGGCAGAGGAACCAGAGATCAAATTGCCAACATCTGCTGGATCATGGAAAAAGCAAGAGTGTTCCAGAAAAACATCTATTTCTGCTTTATTGACTATGCCAAAGCCTCTGACTGTGTGGATCACAATAAACTGTGGAAAACTCTGAAAGAGATGGGAATACCAGACCATCTGATCTGCCTCTTGAGAAATTTGTATGCAGGTCAGGAAGCAACAGTTAGAACTGGACATGGACCAACAGACTGGTTCCAAATAGGAAAAGGAGTTTGTCAAGGCTGTATATTGTCACCCTGCATATTTAACTTACATGCAGAGTACATCATGAGAAACACTGGACTGGAAGAAACACAAGCTGGAATCAAGATTGCCAGGAGAAATATCAATAATCTCAGATATGCAGATGACACCACCCTTATGGCAGAAAGTGAAGAGGAACTCAAAAGCCTCTTGATGAAAGTGAAAGTGGAGAGTGAAAAAGTTGGCTTAAAGCTCAACATTCAGAAAATGAAGATCATGGCATCTGATCCCACCACTTCATGGGAAATAGATGGGGAAACAGTGGAAACAGTGTCAGACTTTATCTTTTTGGGCTCCAAAATCACTGCAGATGGTGACTGCAGCCATGAAATTAAAAGACGCTTACTCCTTGGAAGGAAAGTTATGACCAACCTAGATAGCATATTCAAAAGCAGAGACATTACTTTGCCAACAAAGGTTCGTCTAGTCAAGGCTATGGTTTTTCCTGTGGTCATATATGGATGTGAGAGTTGGACTGTGAAGAAGGCTGAGCGCCGAAGAATTGATGCTTTTGAACTGTGGTGTTGGAGAAGACTCTTGAGAGTCCCTTGGACTGCAAGGAGATCCAACCAGTCCATTCTGAAGGAGATCAGCCCTGGGATTTCTTTGGAAGGAATGATGCTAAAGCTGAAACTCCAATACTTTGGCCACCTCATGTGAAGAGTTGACTCGTTGGAAAAGACTCTGATGCTGGGAGGGATTGGGGGCAGGAGGAGAAGGGGATGACAGAGGATGAGATGGCTGGATGGCATCACTGACTCGATGGAAGTGAGTCTGGGTGAACTCTGGGAGTTGTTGATGGACAGGGAGGCCTGCCGTGCTGCGATTCCTGGGGTCGCAAGGAGTCGGACACGACTGAGCGACTGAACTGAACTGAATGATTTATGGAGACAACAAATCTGGGTCGGGGGAACTGAAAATGTCAAATCTCTGACCTAATGCTTTTGTGAAAGTATAAAAGAGAATCTTAAACTTGAATAAATATGCAGTCCAAGAAAACTGAGGCTGCGTCGTTTCTCACCAACACCCCCCATCTCTTCAGGTTCATTCCCTGGCTGCTGGAGCTGGACTCCGGCACTAATGGCTAACCTTCTAAATCTCTTTCAATTGCAGAGGAAGGAATACATCCAAACATATTATACAAGACCATCATCACCCAGATACCAAAACCAGACAAAGAAAACACAAAAAAAGAAAACTGCAGGCCAATATTACTGATGAACATAGATGGAAAAATCCTCAACAAAATTTTAGCAAACAAAATTCAACAACACAATAAAAAGCTCATACACCATGATCATGTTGGGTTTATTTCAGGAATGCAAGGATTATTCAGTATATACAAGTCAGTCAATGTTATACATCATATCAACAAATTGAAAGATAAAAATCATACGATTAGCTCAATAGATGCAGAAAAAGGCTTTGACAAAATTTAGCACCCATTTATGATTAAAAACCTTCAAAAAATGTGCATAAATGGAACCTACCTCATCATGCTGCTGCTGCTGCTCCTAAGTCGCTTCAGTCGTGTCCAACTCTGTGTGACCCCATAGACGGCAGCCCACCAGGCCCTGCTGTCCCTGGGATTCTCCAGGCAAGAACACTGGAGTGGGTTGCCATTTCCTCCTCCAATGTATGAACGTGAAAAGTGAAAGTGAAGTCTCTCAGTCGTGTCCGACTCTTATCGACCCCATGGACTGCAGCCCACCAGGCTCCTCCATCCACGGGATTTTCCAGGCAAGAGTACTGGAGTGTGGTGCCATTGCCTTCTCCGACCTCATCATAGTAAAGGCCATATATGTTAAGCCTACAGCAAACATTATTATCAATGATGAAAAACTGAAATCATTCCTCTTATGATCAGGAACAAGACAAGGGTGTCAACTTTAACCACTATTATTCAACATAGCTTTGGAAGTCCTAGCTATAGCAACCAGGGAAGTAAAAGAAACTAAATGAATCCAGATTGGAAAAGAAGAAGTAAAACTCTCACTGTTTGCAGATGACATGATACTGTACATAGAAAACACTAAAGATACTATAAGAAAATGACTAGAGCTAATTAGTGAATTTAGCAAAGTCACCAGATACAAAATCAATACACAGAAATCACTTGCATTTCTATATACTAAAGGAAAATTCAGAAAGAGAAATTAAGGAATCAGTCCCATTCACCATTGCATCAAAAATAATAAAATATCTAGGAATGAACTTAACTAACAAGACAGAAGAACTGTACACAGAAAATTATAAGACACTTATGAAAGAAATCAAAGATGAAATAAACAGATGGTGAGATATTCCATGTTCCTGGGTAGGAAGAATCAATATTGTGCAAAGGACTATACTACCAAACACAATCTACAGATTCAATGCAATCCCTATAAAATTACCAATGGCATTTTTCATAGAACTAGAACAAAAATTTTCACAATTCATATGGCAATGCAAAACACACTGAATAACCAAAGCAGTCTTGAGAGAGAATAATGGATATAGGGATCATCTCATTCTATCAGGTGGTTCATGATTTCAATGTGTCCCATAGTTAATGATGTTCACTTGGATCACTTGATTGAATTGGTTGCAGTCAAGCTTCTCCACTCTAAAGTTACTGTGCCCTGCTGTTGCTGCTGCTGCTGCTGCTAAGTCGCGTCAGTCGTGTCTGACTCTGTGCGACCCCATAGACTGCAGCCCACTAGGCTCCCGCGTCCCTTGGATTCTCCATGCAAGAACACTGGAATGGGTTGCCATTTCCTTCTCCAATGCATGAAAGTGAAAAGTGAAAGTGAAGTCACTCAGTCGTATATGACTCTTAGCGACCCCATGGACTGTAGCCTACCAGGCTCCTCCGTCCATGGGATTTTCCAGGCAAGAGTATTGGAGTGGTTTGCCATTGTCTTCTCCAACTCTACCCTATCTTGTAGTTAAAATATTATTTTGCATTTTAAAGTATGTAAATATTTTGTTTCTCATGAAGTTTTAGATTTATTAATTTATTTCCACCTATTTGATTAATAGCCTCACTTTACTAATTAATCATCTCTCATTATCATTATTTATTTTGATGTTCACATTGTTCCAGCCTTGGACAGTGGGAACTTCTTTAATCTGGCTTCTCAGTCCTTTTTACATATCCTCATTATTCTCTGAACAATTTGATGATTTTGTTACAACATATTCCAGGCTCATCTTGTACTTTCCCTGCCCTACCCATGGAATTAACAATTTCTCCAAGAATGTCCAATTATTTTTAATAGAATATGGAATTTTGCGCCCAATGTGAGGTCTATATGTACTCATTATTTCCCAGTTCCTCTCATTAGACAGAGTTTGAAAAGTGTACATGTGCATGTGTATCCTCCCATAAACTCAGGCTCTGATATCACAAAATGCTGGATTGTGCCCAACCCAAATGAGTGCCTTTCTCAACATGTTCCGCCTCTGACACCCACTCCAGGCAACCATTTTATAAACATGCCTCCCTCACCCTGCTTGGGGTTTGATACTCTGCACTGGGACACATGATACTGAAGTTTCCAGGAGTCAGTACAAGAGTAAGTTGCAGACTTGTCCTCTCTTCTAGGCTGTTCATTTGGCTCTCCAGGAAAAAAAACATAAAAGCGCTTCCCCCAACAAAAACTCTATGGTTAATACCTTAACCCAGCTAGAGATGGACCTTGTGAAATTTGTCTCCAGGTTGCACAATCTAAAACTCACAACAGCATCCAGAGGTAACCTCAAATTTCCCAATTTCGACGTACCTGCAGATGCACACAATAAGATTACAATATATGAGCTATGGGGCAATGGAGACTCCAAATGAGTCAATTTGTGTGTCAAAATAGGAGAGGAAAAGTTAAGTCTTGGCAAAGTGTATTCAAACTAACAAAACTATTCTGAAGCAAAAAAAAAAAAAAAAATCTAATATTTTTTATTGCCTCTACAGGTTTACCTTGTCCACAATGTCATACACTTGACCTTATGCAGTGTATAACCTTTTCCAGACTAGCTTATTTTACTTAATAACATTCATTCAGGTTTCATCCATTTCTTTTTGCAATTTGAGCTCATTTCTCTTTATTCTTGAATATTGTTACATTGAAGTACCTTAGTTTGTATTTTCTATTCAGCGATTAAAGGACATTTTGCTGCCTTCCAATCTGTGCATGTGTGTGAGAGAGAGTGAGAGAGAGTAGGGATTAAAATGTTACATAATGCATGTGCATGTTTTTGTGTGGCCATTAGCTTTCATATCATTTGCTGAACTATCTAGCAGGCTAATTGCTGGATCATATGGCATGGCAATGTTTAGCTATGAAAGAAATTGCTTCCAAAGTGACTGTATCATTTTGTATTCCTCAATGAATGAGATCTGTTGTTCCTCACCTTTGCCAGTAATTGGTATTGTCAGATTTTTGTATTTGGCAATTCCAATAAATGTGCAGTGGTATCTCATTGATTTCACCAGTCTACTTTAAAAAGTTATCTTATTTCCATATTCCCATTGTAGCATTTCCACTGTGTTTTATTACCGTATATTCGTCAGGTGTTTTATCTTCAAACTGAAGTGTAAACAGATCTTCTGTTCAGTAAATCTTCTGCTGCTGTTTATACCATCAGTTATTACATTGCTAAATTAGTCCTCTAATAATTTTTTCATGAAAGACTTATAACTTTAGATCATGTGTATTGGAAAATATTTCTTTTTAATTGAGCAACACTAACCACATTTTCTTTCCCTGAGTTTTGCTTCACTCACTAATATTTAGTGTCTCCACACAAAAGTTAAATTCAGCATGATCGTCTCTTTTTTCCTGTTTCTTTGTTTTGATTTCCTTATATACTTGCTAGGTGTTAACCAAATTCGTTTTAGTACAGATTGCTGTTGTACATTTAGTCTGAAGTTTTACGTACAAGCATAACTTTATTTTATCAGAATCTTGACTTTATTGTGTGCCTCCTTTATATGATTTGAAAAACTAAATGCTCATTATTCAAGTATTTTTATAGTCTGTGCTTCCTCTCTACTGAGATTCAAATGAATCTACTTATATAATGTTAGAAAGAGGGAACAATCATAAAATACAGTTACAGAAGGAAATATATTTTAAAACAAACAATAAATTATTTGCTATTTCCCATCAAAATTAATTTTCTCTCAGTGTATTTTGTAATTATGAATGTCAAATGCTCTTGCATATAGTCTAAAAACAGGGATGATAAATTAGCAAGTGCCTCTATTGATCATAGATTTATAGAGGATATAATGTTCGCTTTTAAAAAGTTTAACTCAGAGTCTTGTTACAGCTCAGTTATCAACATTCTTGTTTTTCTGTCAGTAAAGAGAATGTGTTAGCTCTCTTGGAGGGGAGAGCATTTAATCAATGTATTCCAATGCTTTTGATTTTCAAGAGAAAAGAAATATTAAACTAGACATTTGTTTTTGAGTTTCTGGTACTGTGCCTAGTGTATGTTTTTCTAATTAATATGTTACCATTAGTAAACTGTACATTCCAACACTGATTTAAAGTGACTTTGATAAAAGACATACTAAATTAAATATGTTTGGAATTGAAATGTACACATTGCTATATTTAAAATGGATAACCAATAAGGACCATCTGTATACCACAGGGAACTCTGCTGAATACTCTGTAATAATCTAAATGGGAACTGAGTTTGCAAAAGAATAGACATATGTATAAATGAATCACTTTTCTGTACATCTGAAACTAACACAGCATTGGAAACCAAGTATAATCCAAAGTAAAAGAAAAAAATAAGAAAATAAAATAAACTTTCATAGAAGACAAAAATATCAATAAACAAAAAACCATTTAGATCAAAGCAAAACATTATTGTACTTCACAGTATAACAGCTTTATTAATATAAATATTAGTCATTATTTGAAATTGAAGGAGATTAACTCAGCATTGCTTTTTCACATAAAGGCATATAAATATATATGCAGATATATATAGAAACACATAATGGCATTTCTATCAATCATTCATCTCATTTTATGTGTTCCATGATAATAGAACCTGTGGCGTTTATCTATCAATACACTGGAATCATTCTTTCATACACCAGATATTTGTTAAGCACCTACCATGTGATAGAGTGTTTCAGGCACTGGAGATACAGTGTTTAAGAAAAGAATCCTTGTTCTCACTGAATTTATATTTTACTCCCAAGTTAGCTGGAGATAGACAATAGGCAAATAAATCACATATATCGTATAATCACTCAGGGCTATGAAGAAAAAACAGACAGAGAGAAAGAAATAAATTAACTAAAGATACATGGAATCAGAAAGAACACTTACTTGTTCTACGTTTTTCATTTTTGTCATTAATATAGGAAATCTGAGACAATGTGGAACTGACCTTAAGAAAGTCATGTCCTGAATTATATTTTATTATTAGTCAAGGCATTCTGTAAAATAGACATGGTGAGTTTTTAGCCACAATCTCAAAATGTATGATTTTTTGTTTTCTTTGTTTTTGTATTTTACACATAATTTTCTTTTTCAAAGTTGAAGTTCATGAAGTTCATGGGTTTGCAAGAGTTGACATGATGTTGACTTTCTGGTTTGTTTGTTTTTTTTAACTTTTTATATGCAATTAACCATGTTATTGCAGAGAAGGCAATGGCATCCCACTCCAGTACTCTTACCTGGAAAATCCCATGGACGGAGGAGCCTGGTAGGCTGCAGTCCATGGGGTCACGAAAAGTCTGACACGACTGAATGACTTCACTTTCACTTTTCACCTTTATGCATTGGAGAAGGAAATGGCAACCCACTCCAGTGTTCTTGCCTGGAGAATCCCAGGGACAGGGGAGCCTAGTGGGCTGCCGTCTATGGGGTCGCACAGAGTTGGACACGACTGAAGCGACTTAGCAGCAGCAGCAACCATGTTATTGAAGATAAATTTCTTTTGCCCTTTTGACTATCACTTGTTAGAATCTTAATATGTTTGAGATTAGAAAAAGAGACTTTCCTGAGATGCATGTGGTCTTAGGTCTTTTGCACATTTCAAGGTAAATTTAAAGTGGTCAAAAGGGAGATGGAAAGAGTGAAAATCAACATTTAAGAAATCAATGAACTAAAATGGACTTGAATGGGCAAATTTAATTCAGATGACCACTATATTTACCACTGTGGGCAAGAAATCCTTAGAAGAAATGGTTTAGCCCTCATAGTCACCAAAAGAGTCCAAAAAGCATTACTTAGGTTCAGTTTCAAAAATCAAAGAATGATCTCTGTTCCTTTCCAAGGCAAACCATTCGATATCACAGTGATCCCACTCTATGGCCCAGTCAGTAATGCTGAAGAAGCTGAAATTGAACGGACTTATGAAGACCCACAGTGGAGAAGGCAATGGCACCCCACTCCAGTACTCTTGCCTGGAAAATCACATGGATGGAGGAGCCTGGTGGGCTGCAGTCCATGGGGTCACACACAGTCGGACACGACTGAAGCGACTTAGCAGCAGCAACAGCAGCAGCATGAAGACCCACAAGAACTTCTAGGACTAACAATAAAAAAAAGATATCCTTTTCATCATAGGGGACTGGAATGCAAAAGTAGGAAATCAAGAGATACCTGGAGTAACAGGTAAATTTGGCCTTGGAATACAAAATGAAGCAGGGCAAAGGCTAGCAGAGTTTTGCCAAAAGAACACACTGGTCATAGCAAACACCCATTTTCAACAACACAAGGGACAACTCTACACATGGACATCACCAGATGATCAATACCGAAATCAGATTGATTATATTCTATGCAGCAAAAGATGGAGAAGCTCTACGCAATTAGCAAAAATAAGACCAAGAGCTGACTGTGGCTCAGATCATGAAGTACTTATTGCAGAATCCAGGCTTAAATTGAAGAAAGTAGGGAAAACCACTAGACCATTCAGGTATGAGCTAAATCAAATCTCTTACAGTAGAGGTGACAAATAGATTCAAGGGATTAGATCTGATAGACAGAGTGGCAAAAGAACTATGGACAGAGGTTCATGACATTGTACGGGAGGCAGTGATCCAGATCGTCCTCAAGAAAAAGAAATACAAAAAGGCAAAATGGTTGTCTGAGGAGGCCGTCAAATAGCTGAGAAAAGAAGAGAAACAAAAGGCAAAGGAGAAAAGGAAAGATAAAGCCATTTGAATGCAGACTTCTAAAGAACAGCAAGCAGAGATAAGAAAGCCTTCCTCAGTGGTCAATGCAAAGAAATAGAGGAAAATGAGAGAATGGGAAAGACTAGAGATCTCTTCAAGAAACAAAAGGAAAATTTTATGCAAAGATGGGCTCAATAAAGGACAGAAATGGTATGGACCTAACAGAAACTGAAGATATTAAGATGAGGTGGCAAGAATACACAGAAGAACTGTACAAAAAAGATCTTCATGACCCAGATAACCACGATGGTGTGATCACTCATCTAGAGCCAGATATCCTGGGATGCAAAATCAAGTGGGCCTTAGGAAGAATCTCTATGAACAAAACTAATGGAGCTGATGGAATTCCAGTTGAGTTATTTCAAATCCTAAAAGATGATGCTGTTAATTTTCTGCACTCAATACATCAGCAAATTTGGAAAAATCAACAGTGGCCCTAAGACTGGAAAAGGTCAGTTAACATTACAATTGCAAAGTAGGGCAATGCCAAAGAATGTTCAAAGTACCTCACAATTGCACTCATCTCACACAATAGCAAAGTAATGCTGAAAATTCTCCAAGCCAGGATTCAACAGTACGTGAACCATGAACATCCAGATGTTCAAGCTGGATTTAGAAAAGGCAGAAGAATCAGAGATCAAATTGCCAACATCCACTGGATCATAGAAAAAGCAAGAGAATTCCAGAAAAACATGTACTTCTGCTTTATTGATTACACCACAGCCTTTAATGGTGTAGATCACAACAAACCGTGGGAAATTCTTCAAGAGATGGGAATACCAGACCACCTTACCTGTCTCCTGAGAAATCTGTATGCAGGTCAAGAAGCAACAGTTAGAACTGGCCATGGAACAAGAGGCTGCTTCTAAATTGGGAAAGGATTACATCAAGGCTGTATATTGTCACCCTTCATATTTAACTCATATGCAGAGCATATCATGCATAATGCCAGGCTGAATGAAGCACAGGCTGGAATCAAGATTGCCAGGAGAGATACCAATAACCAGATCTATCAGTACACAGAGGACACCACCCATATGGCAGAAAGTGAAGAGGAACAGAAGAGCTTCTTGATGAAAATGAAAGAGGAGAGTGAAAAAGTTGGCTTAAAACTCAATATTCAAAAAACAAAGATCATGGCATCTGGTCCTATCACTTCATGGCAAATAGATGGGGAAACAATGGAAACAGTGAGAGACTTTATTTTAAGGGGCTCCAAAATCACTGCAGATGGTGACTGCAGCCGTGAAATTAAAAGGTACTTGCTCCTTGGAAGAAAAGCTATGACCAACCTAGATAGCATATTAAAAGCAGTTATTACCTTGCTGACAAAGGTCCATCTAGTCAAAGCTACGGTTTTTTTCCAGTAGTCATGTATGGATGTGAGAGTTCGACTATAAAGAATGCTGAGCACCAAGAATTGATGCTTTTGAACTGTGGAATTGGAGAAGACTCTTGAGAGTCCCTTGGACTTCAAGGAGATTAAACCAGTCAATCCTAAAGTAAATCAGTCATGAATATTCATTGGAATGATTGATGCTAAAACTCCAATACTTTGGCCACCTGATGCAAAGAACTAACTCATAGGAAAAGACCCTGATGCCAGGAAAGATTGAAGGCAGGAGGAGAAAGGGATGACAGAGGGTAAGATGGTTGGATGGCATCACTGACTCAATGCACATGAGTTTGAGCAAGCTCCAGGACTTGGTGAAGGACAAGGGAAGCCTGGCATGCTGCAGTCCATGTTGTCTCAAAGAGTCACACATGACTAGGCAACTGAACTGAACTGAACTGAAATGTTAAACAGTGTGAATCTTGAAATCAGGGCCTATTGGCTAAAACAGTATTTTCTGCCTCAAAAAGCTAGTTAGTTGCAGACTGAAAGTTAGTTAAAAATCATTTTGCTTACTTCTGTTGTATTCATTTCCACAACTTCCTTAGTCTAAATCATGAGTTTTCTGAACGTAACAGGCTGCTTAGGAGGTCATTTCAGAGTGCATTTTCAGCTAACCCCATTAGGTATAGGTATAGAGTTAACCGTCACAGAACTGTCGTCTCTAAACAGTGTTCACCAAGACATATGGTTCCTTTATAGTCTGTACAATGGTAAAACAAAACAAAACAAAAATGCTATGTGTGAATATTGACATCTGGGCATCTGCACTAAAGTTTATTTTTGGCCTCAGATAGCTAGTTAGTTATTGACTGAAAGTTAGTTGAAAAACACTTTAATTGCCTTTGTTGTATTCAGTTCAACAGCATTCTATGTCTTTCTCTTGAGTATCCTGAGGGAAACAAGCTGCTTGGAATGCCTTGTTAGGAGATCATCTCAGAGTACATTTTCACCTAATGAGGACAGGTATAGACATAGCAGTAAGTCGTCACAGAACTGTCCGTTCAAAGCACAAGTCACTGTTTTCGCCTATACAGTTCAGAAACATGCTGCGTGTGACTCAACATCAGAGCCTCTTGACTATTGCTGTATTTTCTGCCACAGATATCTAGTTAGTTGTAGATTAAAAGTCAATTGAAAACCACTTTGGTTGCTTTTGTAGTAGTCAGTTCAACAACTTTCTTAGTTAAACTCTTTATTTTCAGAAAGAAATATTTTGCTTGGAACTACTTGTTAGGAGTTCATGTCAAAGTGCTTTATCACCTAACCAACTAGTTAGAGGTATAGTACTAACTAGTCACAGAGCTCTCAGCTCAACCTTGTTTTCACAAAGAAGCATGCATTTGTCCTTTTTTCAGTCTGTATACTATTCAGAATCAAGTTGTGTGTGAATCTTATAATCTGAGCCTTTTGGCCAAAGCGGTTATTTTCTACCTCAGAATGCCAGTTATTTCCAGAGTGAAAGTTAGTTGAGAAGCACTTTGCTTACTTCCATTGTATTCAGTCTACAACTTACTAAGACTAACACTTGGATTTCTGAAAGTAACAGGCTGCTCATAAATCCTTCTTATCAGGTCATCTCACAGTACATGTTCATAGAACCAGGTTAGATATACTAATTAGTCACAGAACCCTCAGTTAAAACCAGTGTTCACAAGGAAAAACCCAGTACGTCCTTTTTGAGCCTCTCCAATATTCAGAATCATGCTGTTTGTGAATGTTGTAATCTAAGCCTCTTGGCTAAAGCTGTATTGTCCACCTCGGAGAGTTAGCAGTTGCCGAGTGAAAGTCAGTTCAAAAACACTTTGGATGATTTTGTTATGTTCTATTCAACAGCTTTCTTAGTGTAAGCCTTGAGTTTTCTGAAAGAGGCTACTGAGAACTACTTATAAGGAGGTCATCTCAGAGTACATTTTATCTAAACAACTTATTTATAGTTATAGGGTTATCTAATCACAGAACTCTTGGCTCAAACCAGTGTTCACAGAGAAGGATCCAGTGTGTCCTGTTTGAGTGTCTTCACTGTTCAGAAACATGCTGCATGTGAATCCTGAAATCCGAGCCTCTTGGCTAAAGCTGTAGTTTATGCTTTGGAAAGCTAGTTAGTTGCAGAATGAAAGTGAGTTGAAAAACATTTTGTTTGCTTCTGATGTAATGAATTAAATAACTTTCTTAATCTAATGCTTGAGTTTTCTGAAAGTAACAGGCTGCTTGAAACGCCTTCTTAGGAGATACATTTTCTTCTGATGAGGCTATTCACAGGCATAGTACTTATTAGTCACAGTATTTTGCCTCAAATTAGTGTTCAAAAAGATGCATCCAGTGTGTCCTTATTAATTCTCTACACTGTTCAGAGCATGCTGTATGTGAATGTTTAAATACGAGCCTCTTGGCTAAAGCTGTAAGCTCTTCCTCGGAAGGTTAGTTAGTTTCAGAGTGAAAGTTAGCTGAAAAAGACTTTGGTTGTTCCTTTTGTATTCATCAACAACTTCCTTAGTTTGATGCTTGAGTTTTCTGTAAGAAACAGGATGCTTGAAACTCCTTGTTAGGAGGTCATCTCAGAATCCATTTTCACCTAACGAGGTTAGTTATAGGTATAATAAGAACTAGTTTCAGAACTCTTGGCTCAAACTAGTGTTCACACAGAAGGATACAGTGCATCCTGTTTGAGTCCCTACACTGTTCTGAAACACACTGTGTTTGAAATTATGAAATCAGAGCCTCTTTGCTAATGCTGGATTTTCTTCCTCGAAAATCTGGTGAGTTGAATATTGAAAGTTCACTGAAAAACACTTTGGCTGCTTTTGTAGTTTTCAGTTCAACAACTTCCTTAGTCAAAAACTTGATTTCTCTAAAAGAAACATTCTGCTTGGAACTCTTGGTTAGGAATTCATGTTAGAGTCCATTTTCACATAATCTGGTTAATTACTGGTATAGTACTAACTAGTCACAGAACTAATAGCTCAACCCTGGATTCACAAATAAGCATCCATTGTGTACCATTTGAGTGCCAATACTGTTGAGAATCATGCTGGGTGTGAATCTTGTAATCTGACCCTCTTGGCTAAAGGTGTATTTTCTGCCTTAGTGAATTATTTAGTTGCAGATGAATAGTTGGCTGAAAAACACTTTGCTTGCTTTTTTTGTATTCAGTCAACAACTTTCTCATTCTAACACTTGAGTTTTCTGAAAGAAACAGGCTGCTTGGAACTCCTTGGTTAAAAGGTCACCAAAGACTATATTTTCACATACCAGGTTATGTATATTTATGATATTAACTAGATACAGAGCTTTCACTGCAAACCTATATTCACAAAGAAGCATCCAGTGTACCTCGTTTGAGTTTCTGCACTGTTCAGAAACATGTTATGTGTGAACCTTTAAATTCGAGCCTCTTGGCTAAAGTTGTAGTTTCTGTCTCAGAACACTTATTTGCTTCTGATGTATTCAATTAAACAACTTCCTCAGTCCAATGCTTGAGTTTTCTAAAAGTAACAGGCTGCTTGAAATTCCCTGTTAGGAGGTCATCTCAGCATACATTTTCATGTGACCAGGTTATTTCCAGGTATAGTAGTTACTAGTCACAGAACTTTTGACTCAAACGAGTGTTCACAAAGAAGCATCCTGTGTGTTCTTATTGAGTCTCTACACTGTTCAGAATATACTGCCTGTGAATCTCTAAATCCAATCTCTTGGTTAAAGCTGTATTTTCTTCTTCGGAAAGCTAGTTACAAAGTGAAAGTTAGTTGGAAAACACTTTGTTTGCACCTTTTGTATTCAGTCAACAACTTCCTTAGTCTGATGTGTGAGTTTTCTGTAAGAAACAGGCTGCTTGAAACTCCTTGTTAACAGGCCATCAAAGAGTACATTTTCACGTAAGCAGGTTACTTATACTTAAAATATTAACTAGACACAGAGTTCTCACCCCAAACCTATATTCACAAAAAAAGCACATACAGTGTCTTGTTTGAGTCTCTGCACTGGTTAAAAACATGTTATGTGTGAATCTTGAAATCCAACCCCCTTGGCTGAAGCTGTAGTTTCTGCCTAGGAAACCTAGGTTGGTTAGTTGCAGAGTGACAGTTGAAAAGCACTTTGTTTGCTTCTGGTGTATTCAATTACACAAACTCCTTAGTCTGATGCTAGAGTTTTCTGAAAGTAACAGGCTGCTTGGAGTTCCTTGTTAGTAGGTCATCTGAGAATACATTTTCATCTAACCAGGTTAGTTATCTATACTACTAACTAGAAACAGAACTTTTGACTTAAACCAGTGAGCATAAGGAAGCATCCAGTGTGTTTTTCTTTTTTTTTTAATTAATTTTCATTGAAGGATAATTGCCTTACAGAATTTTACTGTTTTATATCAAATTTCAACATGAATCAGCCATAGGAATACATATATCCCCTCCCTTTTGAAACCCCCTCCCATCTCCCTCCTCATCCCACCCTGCTAGGTTGATACAGAGTCCCTGTTTGAGTTTCCTGAGCCACACAGTGAATTCCTGCTGGCTATCTATTTTACATATGGCAATGTAAGTTTCATGTTGCTCTTTCCATACATCTCAACTTCTCCCCTCTTCCCATGTCCATAAGTCTATTCGCAATGACTGTTACTCCACTGCTGCCCCGTAAATAAGTTCTTCAGTACCATTCTTCTAGATTCTGTATATATGTGTTAGAATATGATATTTATCTATCTCTTTCAAACTCACTTCACTCTGTATGATAGGTTCTAGGTTCATCCACCTCATCAGAACTGATCCAAATGTATTCCTTTTAATGGCTGAGTAATATTCCATTGTGTATATGTACAACAACCTCTGTATCCATTCATCTGTTGATAGACATCTAGGTTGCTTCCATGTTCTAGCTATTGTAAATAGTGCTGAAATGAAAAATGGGATACATGTGTATTTTTCTTTATTTTAAATTTATTTATTTAATTGAAGGCAGATTACTTTACTATATTGTGGTGGTTTTTGCCATACATTAACATGAGCCATCCACAGGTATACATGTGTCTCCCATCCTCATCCCCCTCCCACCTCTCTCCCCATCCCATCCCTCAGGGTTGTCCCAGTCCATTGGCTTTAAGTGCCCTGTTTCATGCATCAAACTTGGACTGGTTATCTATTTCACATACGGTAATATACATGTTTCAATGATCTCTCAAATCATCCCACCCTCGCTTTCTCCCACAGAGTCCAAATGTCTGTTCTCTATATCTGTGTCTCTTTGCTGTCTCACATATAGGGTCATCGTTAACATCTTTCTAAATTTCATATATATGTGTTAATATACTGTGTTTCTCTTTCTGACTTACTTCACTCTGTACAATAGGCTCCAGTTTCATTCATCTCATTAGAACCAACTCAAATGCATTCTTTTTTTATAGCTGAGCAATATTTCACTGTGTATAGTACTACAACTTCCTTATCCATTCTTCTGACGATGGACATCTAGGTTGCTTCCATGTTCTGGCTATTGTAAACAGTGCTGCAATGAACACTGGAGTACACGTGTCTCTTTCAATTCTGGTTTCCTCGGTGTGTATGCCCAGCAGTGGGATTGCTGGGTCGTGTGGCAGTTCTATTTCCAGTTTTTTAAGGAATCTCCACACTGTTCTCCATAGTGGCTGTACTAGTTTGCATTCCCACCAACATTGTCAGAGAGTTCCCTTTTCTCTACACCATTTCCAGCACTTATTGTTTGTAGACTTTTTGATAGCAGCCATTCCGACCAGCGTGAGATGATACCTCGTTGTGGTTTGATTTGCATTTCCCTGATAATGAGTGATGTTGAGCATCTTCTCATGTGTTTAATAGCCATCTGTATGTCTTCTTTGGAGAAATGTCTGTTTAGTCCTTCAGCCATTTTTTGATTGGGTCGTTTATTTTTCTGGTATTATATTGCATGAACAGCTTGTATATTTTGGAGACTAATTCTTTGTCAGTTGTTTCATTTGAAATTATTTTCTCCCATTCTGAAGGCTGCCTTTTCACCTTTATTATTCACTTTGTTTTGTAAAAGCTTTTAAGTTTAATTAAGTCCCATTTGTTTATTTTTGTTTTTATTCCCATTATTCTGGGAGGTTGATCATAGAGGATATTACTGTGGTTTATGTCAGAAAGTGTTCTGCCTATGTATTAATTTAAGAGTTTTATAGTTTCTGGTCTTAAATTTAGATCATTAAACCATTTTGAGTTTATTTTTGTGTATGGTGTAAGACAGTGCTCTAGTTTCATTCTTTTACACATAACTGACCAGTTTTCCCAACACCAGGTGTTAAAGAGATTGTCTTTTCTCTATTTTACATTTTTGTCTCCTTTGTCAAAGATAAAGTGTCCATAGACATGTGGATTTATCTCTGGGCTTTCTATTTTGTTCCCTTGATCTATACTTCTGTCTTTTTGACAGTATAATACTGTCTTGATGACTGTAGTCATAGTATAGTATAGTCTGGAGTCAGGAAGGTTAATTCCTCCAGTTCCATTCCTGTTTCTCAACATTGTTTTGGTATTTGAGGTTTTTGGTGTTATCATTTTAAAAATGTGAAATTATTTGTTCTAGTTCTGTTAAAAATACTGTTGGTAGCTTCACAGGGATTGCACTGAACTATAGATTGCTTTGGGTAGTATACTCATTTTCACTATATTGATTCTTCTTATCCATGAACATGGTATATTTCTCCATCTATTTGTGTCATCTTTGATTTCTTTCATCAGTGTTATATAGTTTTCTATATATAGGTCTTTTGTTTCTTTGAAGTGAAGCGAAAGCCCCTCACTTGTGTCTGACTCTTTGTGACCTCATGGACTATACAGTCCATGGAATTCTCCAGGCCAGAATACTGTATTGGGTAGCCTTTCCCTTCTCCAGGGGATCTTCCCAACCCAGGTATCGAACCCAGGTCTCCCACATTCAAGGCTGAGTCACAAGGGAAGACCAAGAATACTGGAGAAGCCTATCCCTTCTCTAGGGGTCTTCCCAAACCAGAAATCAAACCAGGGTCTCCTGCATTACAGGCAGATCCTTTACCAACTGAGCTATCAGGGAAGCCCTATTCGTAAGTATTTTATTATTTTCATTGCAATGATGAATGGGCTTGTTTCCTTAATTTCTCTTTCTGTTTTCTCATTGTTAGTGTATAGAAATGAAAGGGATTTATGAATATTAATTTTATATCCTGCAACTTTACTATATTCATTGATTAGCTCTAGCAATTTTCAGGTGCTGTCTTTAGGGTTTTCTATGTAGAGGATCATGTCATCTGCAAACAGTGAGAGTTTTACTTCTTTTCCAATCTGGATTCCTTTTGTTTCTTTTTCTTCTCTGATTGCTGTGGCAAGGGCTTCCAAAACTAAGTTGAATAGTAGTAGTGAGAGTTGGCACCCTTGTCTTATTCCTGATTTTAGAGGAAATGCTTTCAAATTTTCACCATTGTGGGTAAGGTTTGCTGTGGGTTTGTCATATAATGGCTTTTATTATGTTAAGGTATGTTCCATATATGCCTGCTTTCTGAAGAGTTCTTATAAATGGGTGTTGAATTTTGTCAGAGGCTTTCTCTGCTTTTATTGAGATATTCATATGGTTTTTCTCTTTAATTTATTAATATGGTGAATCACATTGATTGATTTGTGAATAATGAAGAATCCTTGCATCTCTGGAAAAAGCCCACTTGGTCATGACGTATGACCTTTTAATATGTTGTGGGATTCTGTTTGTTATAATTCTGTTGAGGATTTTTGCATCCCTGTTCATCAGTGTTATTGGCCTGTATTCTTCTTTTTTTGTGGCATCTTAGTCTGGTTCAGGTATTAGGGTGATGGTGGCCTCATAGAATGAGTTTGGGAGTTTGCCTTCTTCTGCAATTTTCTGGAAGAGTTTGAGTAGAATATGTGTTAGCACTTCTCTAAAATGTTGGTAGAATTCACCTGTGAAGCCATCTGGTCCTGCCTGGGCTTTTGTTTGTTGGATTTTTTTTTTTTTTGGTTCTTTATTACTTTTTTAAATTTTTTATTAATTTTAAATTGAAGTAAATTCCTTTACAGGTATACATACGTCCCCTCCCTCTTGAGCCTCCATCCCATTTCCGTCCGCATCCCATTCCTTTAGGTTTATATAGAGGCCCTGCTTGAGTTTGTTGGAAGATTTTTCACTATGGTTTCAATTTCCTTGCTTTTGATTGGTCTGATCAGATTTTCTATTTCTTCCTGGCTTAGTTTTGGAAGGTTATACTTTTCTCTAAACTTGTCCATTTCTTCCAAGTTGTCATTTTTTGGCATAGAGTTGTTCATAATGGTCTCCATGGCCTTTTGTATTTCTCTGTTGTCTGTTGTGACTTCCCCATTTTCATTTCTAATTTTATTGATTTGATTCTTTTCCCTTATTTTCTTGATTAGTCTGGCTAACAGTATGGCTATTTTATTTATCTTCTCAAAGAACCAGCTTTTAGTTTAGTTGATCTTTACTACAGTCTCCTTTGTTTCTTTTTCAGTTATTTCTGTTCTGATTTCTTTCCTTATACTGTGTTTTTTTTCCCCCCCTTCTTTTTATAGTTGTGTTAGGTGTAAAGTTAGGTTGTTTATTTGATATTTCTCTTGTTTCTTAAGGTAGGCGTGATTTGCTATGAATCTAACTCATAGCATTACTTTTACTGAATCCCATAGTTTTGGGTTGTCATGTTTTAATTTTCATTTCTTTCTATGCATTTTTTGATTTCTTCTGTGATTTGTTGGTTATTCCAAAGCGCCTTTTCTGGCCTCCATATGTTTGTTTTTTTATAGTTTCCCCCCCTTAGGTTTTTTTTTAATTAATGTATTTTCTATTGAAGGATAACTACTTCACAGAATTTTGCTGTTTTCTCTCAAACTTCAACATGAAATCAGCCATCAGTTCAGTTCAGTTTAGTTCAGTCACTCAGTCGTGTCTGACTCTTTGCGACCCCATGAATTGCAGCATGCCAGGCCTCCCTGTCCATCACCAACTCCCAGAGTTTACCCAAACTCATGTGCATTGAGTCAGTGATGTCATCCAGCCATCTCATCCTCTGTCGTCCCCTTCTCCTCCTTCCCCCAATCCCTCCCAGCATCAGGGTATTTTCTAATGAGTCAACTCTTCGCATGAGGTGGCCAAAGTATTGGAGTTTCAGCTTCAGCATCAGTCCTTCCAATGAACACCCAGGACTGATCTCCTTTAGGATGGACTGGTTGGATCTCCTTGCAGTCCAAGGGACTCTCAAGAGTCTTCTCCAACACCACAGTTCAAAAGCATCAATTCTTTGGTGCTCAGCTTTCTTCACAGTCCAACTCTCACATCTATACATGACCACTGGAAAAACCATAGGTATACATATATCCCCTCCCTTTTGAAACCCCCTCCCATCTCCCTCCATCATCCACCCCTCCAACTTGATACAGAGCCCCTGTTTGAGTTTCCTAAACCATACAGCAAATTCCCGTTAACTACCTATTTTACATTACAAGAGTAAGTTACTTACAAGAGTAAGTTTCCATTACTCTTTCCATACATCTCACCGTCTCCTCCCTTCTCCCCATGTCCATAAGTCTATTCTCTATGTCTGTTTCTCCATTGTTGCCCTGTAAATAAATTATTCAGTACCATTTTCCTAGATGTTGTATATATATGTTAGAAAACAGTATTTATCTTTCTATTTCTGACTCACTTCACTCTGTATAATAGGTTATAGGTTCATCCACCTCAACAAAACTGACTCAAATGTGTTCCTTTTTATGGCTGAGTAATATCCCATTGTGTATATATACACCACAACTTCTCTATCTATTTATTTGTCGATGGACACCTAGGTTGCTTCATGTTATAGCTATTGTAAATATTGCTGCAATGAACAATGGGATACATGTGTTTGTTCCAATTTTGGATTCCTCAGGTTATATGCCTAGAAATGGGATTGCTGGGTCATATTCAGTTTTATTCCTATTTTTTAAGGAACCTCCATACCGTCTTCCACAGTGGCTGTATCAATTTACATTCCCATATACAGTGAAAGAGTATTCTCTTTTCTCCACACTCTCTCCAGAATTTATTTTTTGTAGACTTTTTGATGATGGCCACTCTGACCAGTGTGAGGTGATATTTCATTGCAGTTTTGATTTGCATTTCTCTAATAATGAGCGATATTGTGCATCTTTTCATGTGTTAGCCATCTGTATGCCTTCCTTGGAGAAATGTCTGTTTAGGTCTTTATCCCACTTGTTATTTTATTTTATTTTTTTGCATTGAACTGTATGAGCCATTTGTTTATTTTTGAAATTAATCCTTTGACCGTTATTTCATATGCTATTATTTTCTCCCATTCTGTGGGTTGTCTTTTCACCTTGCTGATAGTTTCCTTTGCTGTGCAAAAGCTTTTAAGTTTATAAAGTCCCACTTGTTTACTTCTGTTTTATTTTTGTTACTCTAGGAGGTGGGTCATAGGGGATCTTGCTTTGATTTATGTCATCGAGTGTTCTGCTCATGTTTTCCTCTAAGAGTTTTATACTTTCTGGTCTTACATTTAGGTCTTTAATCCATTTTGAGCTTATCTTTGTGTATGGTGTTAGAAGTGGTTTAATTTCATTTTTTTACATGTAGCTGTTCAGTTTTCCCAGCACTATTTATTGAAGAAGCTACCTTTGCCCCATTGTATGTTCCTCCTTTGTCAAAAATAAGGTACCCCTAGGTGCATGGGTTTATTTCTGGGCTTTCTATTTTGTTCTATTTTCTTCCATTGGTCTATATTTCTGTGTTTGTGTCAGTACCATAGTGTCTTGATGACTGTAGCTTTGTAGTCTAATTTGAGGTCAGGAAGGTTGATTCCTCCAACTCCATTCTTCTTTCTCAAGACTGCTTTGGCTATTCAGGGTCTTTTGTGTTTCCATATGAATTGTAAAATTTTTTATTCTAGTTCTGTGAAAAATGTCATTGGCAACTTGATAGGGATAACATTGAATCTGTAGATTGCATTTGGTATCATAGTCATTTTCACAATATTGATTCTTCCTACCCAGGAACATGCAATATGTCTCCATCTGTTTATGTCATTTTTTATTGCTTTTATTAGTGCTTGTAATTTTCTTTTCTTGTACAATTTCTTGTACAATTCTTTTTTCTCCTTAGGTAAGTTTATTCCTAGATATTTAATTCCTTTTGTTTCAATGGTAAATAGGATTGATTCCTTAACTTCTCTTTCTAATTTTTCATTGATAGTAAATAGAAATGCAAGTGATTTGTGTGTATTGATTTTGTATTCTGTGACTTTGTTAAATTTACTGATTATCTTTAGTAAATTTCTAATATCTTTAGGGTTTTTCTATGTACAGTATCATGTAATCTGCAAACAGTGAGGGCTTTACTTCCTCTTTTCCAATCTGGATTGCTTTTATTTTTTTTCTTCTATGAATGCTGTAGTTAGGACTTCCAAAACTATGTTGAATATTAGTGGTGAACATGGACACCCTTGTCTTGTTCCTGATCTTAGTGGGAATGCTTTCAGTTTTTCACCATTGAGAATATTTACTGTAGGCTTATCATATATGGCCTTTATCATGTTGAGGTAGGTTTCTTCTGTGCCCATTTTTTGAAGCGTTTTAATCATAAATAGGTGTTGAATTTTGTCAAATGGATTTTCTGCATCTTTTGAGGTGATTATATGATTTTTATATTTCAATTTGTTAATATGGTGTATCACATTGTTTGATTTGTACATAATGAAGAATCCTTGCATCCCTGGAATAAACCCAACTTGATCATGGTATATGGGCTTTTTGATGCATTGCTGAATTCTGTTTGCTAAAATTTTGTTGAGGATTTTTGCATCTATGTTCATCAGTGATATTAGCCTGTAATTTTCTTTTTATGTGTTGTCTTTGTCTGGTTTTGGTATCAGGGTGATGGTGGCCTCATAGAATGAATTTGGAAGTGTATCTTCCTCTGCAGTTTTTTGAAAGAGTTTTAGAAGGATAGCCATTAACTCTTCTCTAAAAGTTTGATAGCATTCTCTTGTGAAGCCATCTGGTTCTGGGCTTTTGTTTCTTGGGAGATTTTTGATCACAGATTCAATGTAAGTGCTTGTAATTGGGTTGTTTATAATTTCTATTTCTTCCTGGTTCAGTCTTGCAATATTGAATTTTCTAAGAATCTTTCCATTTCTTCCAAGTTATCTATTTTATTGCCATATAGTTGTTCAAAATAGTCTCTTATAATTCTTTGTATTTCTGCATTGTCTCTTTTAACCTCTCCTTTTCCATTTCTAATTTTGTTGATTTGATTTTACTCTCTTTTTTTCTTGATGAGTCTGGGTAAAGGTTTGTCAATTTTGTTTATCTTCTCAAAGAACCAGGTTTTAGTTTTATTAATCTTTACTAGTGTTTCTTTCATTTTTTTTAATTTGTTTCTGCTCAGATCTTTATGATTTATTTCCTTCTACTAATTTTGCGTTTTTTTGTTCTTCCTTTTCCAGTTGTTCTAGGTGTGAAGTTAGATTGTCTGTTAGATGTTTTTCTTTTTGCTTGAGATAGGATTGTACGGCTACAAACTTCCCTCTTAGAACTACTTTTGCTGCATCCCATGTTTTGAGTTGTCATGTTTTCATTGCCATTTGTTTCAAGAAATTTTTTGACTTCCCTTTTGATTTCTTCAGTAACCTGTTGGTAATTTTAAAACTCATTGTTTAATCTCCATGTGTCTGTGTGTCTTGCAGTTTTTTTCTTGCAATTGATATCTAATCTCATAGAATTGTGATTGGATAAGATGACTGACATAATTTCAACTTTCTTAAATTTACTGAGGTTTGGTTTGTGATCCAAGATGTGGTCTATCCTGGAGAATGTTCCATATGCACTTGAGAAGAAGGTGTTTTCTTCTGCATTTGGATGGATTGTCCTGACAATATCAATGAGATCTATCTCATCTAATGTATCATTTAAGACTTGTGTTTCCTTATTAATATTGTTTTAATCATCTGTCCATTGGTGTGAGTGGGATGTTAAAGTCTCCTACTATGATTGTGTTACTATCAATTTCTTCTTTTACGCCTGTTAGTGTTTGTCTTATGTATTGAGGTGCTCCTATATTGGGTGCATAGATATTTACAATTGTTATGTCTTCCACTTGGATTGATCCCTTGATCATTATGTAGTGTCCTTCTTTATCTCTTGTAATCTTCTTTATTTTAAGTTCTATTCTGTCTGATATGAGGATTGCTACTCCAGCTTTGCTTCCCATTTGCTTGGAATATATTTTTCCACCCTCTCACTTTCAGTCTATTTGTGTCTTTAGGCCTGAAGTGGGTTTCTTGTAGACAGCATAAATATGGATCTTGATTTTGTATGCATTCAGCCAGTATGTCTTTTGGTTGGAGCATTTAATCCATTTACATTTAAACTTACTATTGAGATATATGTTCCTATTGCCATTTTCTTAATTGTGTGAGATTCACTTTGTAGATTTTTTTTCCCTCTGTATTTCTTGAATCTATAAGTCCATTTAACATTTGTTGTAAAGCTGGTTTAGTGCTACTGAATTCTCTTAACTTTTGCTTGTCTGAAAAGCTTTTTATGTCTCCATCAATTTTGAATGAGATCCTTGCCTGGTACAGTAATCTTAGTTGTAGATTTCTCCCTTTCAGTACTTTAACTATATTCTGCCATTCCCTTCTGCCCTGCAGAGTTTCTGCTGAGGATCAGCTGTTAAACATATGGGGCTTCCCTTGTATGTTATTTGTTGTTTTTCCCTTGCTGTTTTCAATATTTTCTTTGTGTTTAGTCCGTGTTAGTTGTATTAGTATGTGTCTTGGTGAATTTCTTCTTGGGTTTATCCTGTATTGGATTCTTTGCACATCTTAGACTTGATTGACTATTTACTTTTCCATGTTGGGGAAATTTCAACTATAATCTCTTCAAAAATTTTCTCTTACCCTTTCTTTTTCTCTTCTTCTTCTGGGACCCCTATAATTCGAATGTTGGTACGTTTGATATTGTCCCAGAGGTCTCTGAGACTATCCTCAGTTCTTTTCATTCTTTTTACTTTATTCTGCTCTTCAGAAGTTATTTCCACCAATTTATCTTTCAGCTCACTGATTCTTTCTTCTGTTTCTGATATTCGGCTATTGATTACTTCTGGAGTATTTTTAATTTCAGTAATTGTGTTGTTTGTCTCTGTTTTTTTATTTTTTACTTCTTCTAGGTTTTTATTAATTGATTCTTGCATTTTCTCCATTTTGTTTTCAAGGTTTTTGATCATCTTTACTATCATTATTCTGAATTCTTTTTCAGGTTGTTTGCCTATTTCCTCTTCACTTATTTGGACTTTGGTGTTTATAATTTGTTCCTTCATTTGTAGTATCTCTTTGCCTTTTCATTATTGTTTTTTAACTTATTGTGTTTGATATCTCCGTTTCCCAGGCTTCAAGGTAGAATTTGTTCTTCCTTTTGATTTCTGCCCTACTAAGATTGGCCTAGTGGTTTTTGTAAGCTTTGTATAGGGTGAAATTTGTGCTGAGTTTTTTTTATTGTTGGTGGTTGTTTGTTTTTCCTCTGATGGGCAAGACTGAGTGAGGTGGTAATCCTGTCTGCTGATGATTGGGTTTATATTTTTGTTTTGTTTGTTCTTTAGATGAGGCATCCTGCACAGTGTGCTACTGGTTGTTGAGTGATGCTGAGTCTTGTATTCAAGTGGTTTTCTTTGTGTGAGTTCCCACTATTTGATACTCCCTAGGGTTAGTAAGTCTCTGGTAGCCTAGGGTCTTGGAATCAATGCTCCCACTCCAAAGGCTCAGGGCTTGATCTCTCCCTAGGATGTCCTCCAACACTGCTGATCTCTAGACCTGCTATAGGGGCAGCTCAGATTCTAATCTGGTCCTACTCCTGTGTGTTCTTGCCTCCAAATCCACAGCTATCGGAACTAGTGTGTATGTGTGTGTTGTGGAAGCTCTCAATGACCCTTTATATATTCCATAGACACAGTTTGCCTAGTTGATTGTGTGGGTTTAATCTTCAGCTTGTACAACTGGTGGGAAGGCTTTGGGTCTTCTTCCTTAGCCACACTGCTGATGGGTTTCAATTGTGGTTTTATTACCACCTCTGCATGTGTGTCATCCACTGAGGTTTGCTCCTGAGGCTTCCTTGGAGGACTTGAGTTTGCCCCTGTGAGGTCCAGGTGTCGAGGTGGTCCAACTGCTTGGGTTTCAGGGGTTCTGGCAGCACCAGGTACTCTGGAGAGTTGACAGCTAGGGCAACAGGAAATATAGTGCTCTAGAAGGGTATGGCAACAAGTAGTGGCCAATAAGCTCCAGTATTCTTGCCTGCAGAAACCCTCTCCCTGACAGAGAAGCATGGCAGGCCACAGTCTACAGGGTCGCAAAGAGTTGAACTCTACTGAAGCAACCCTGTGTGCATAGATGCAAAAGATTTTTTTCCTGTGGCAGCTCTGCCTCAGTGAGAGTTGAGCATCAATGTGGTGCAGCTGCTTGGCTTGTGGGGACCCTGACAGCGCCAAATGTGCAGGGACATGGACTGCCTCCACTGCAAGAGTTATGGCCCTATCAGAGTCTTTTTTAGAGCCTCTTGTAGCTGGTGATCAGAAGGCCTCTTTGGCCAGTCTTTCTCCATAGCTCCGCCCATTGAGGCACTTAGACAACTCCCTTGCCTGGGGTCCTTCTCTGGTGTTTGGTGCATCAGGCACATAGAGGGGACCCCTGACTGGGTCCTACTCTGTAGAATGATACATCAGGCACTTAAATGGGCACCCTGGGTGGGGTCCTACTCTGTAGTTCATTGTATCAGGCATTTTATGGGCCAGCCTCTCTATTGTTCAGGTGATGATGCAGGCATGTAGGGCTAGAGAGAGGCTATGGTGATGGCTCCACCCACTGCATGTGATTCAGCAGTGTTGCCTTGTTTCCATGGCTGCCCAGCTTTCCTCCAAAGGCATTCCTCACCACAATCTCTTCCCTCAAATCCCCTCCATCTCTCCTCAGTCAATAGCAGCCCTTGCCCTGGGATTTGTCCACAATCCCTACAGTCCTTCTCCCAACCTCTCCACCTTTCAGGGGACCTGCATCCCTGTCTGGGGTATGAATGGCTGTGGAAAGGACTGTCTGATTCTCATTCCATTTAGGCTGCCACAGATTAGCTGTTTCACTCTCAGCCTTAAATGTTTCTCCTCTGATTCTGACAATTGCCCTGATGTGAGGATCAGACCCCTGCTTCAGCTCCCCTACCAGCTGAGGGTAGGTCCAGTTCTACTAACACTCCTGTTTTTCCCCATAGTCCCTTCATTCTACCAAGCTTTTCATGGTTCTGTATATTCTTTTCCACTGCTCAGGTACTCCTGGCAGCTCTCAGCTGGTGTTCTGCATGTACTTCTGTGTCTGAAGGTGTATTCATGTTGTATCCATGGAGAGAGATGTACTCCATGTCCACCTACTCCCCCACCATCTTGTTCTCCATCCAGTGTGTTTTTCTTGAGTCTTTGCACTGGTCAGAAGTTGCTGCCTGTGAATCTTTAAATCCAAGTCTTCTGGCTAAAGCTGTATTTTCTTCCTCAGTAGGCTAGTTAGTTGTAGACTGAAAGTTGGCTAAAAACACTTTCTTTGCTTCTTTTGTATTCAGTCAACAACTTCCTTAATCTGATGTTTTAGTTTTTGTAGGAAAGAGACTGTTTGGATCCCTTGTTAAGAGGTCATCTCAGAGTACATGTATAGTACATGTATAGTCACAGAAATCTCGGACAAACCAGTGTTCAAAACGAAAGATCCAGTGTGTCCTTTTTGAGTCTCTACACTGTTCAGAATCATGCTGTGTGTGAATCTTGTAACACAAGCCTCTTGGCTAAAGCTGTATTTCCTGCCTCAAAAAGTTAGTTTCAGAGTGAATATTTGTTGAAATGGTTTTTCTTTGTTATTGTTATTTTCAGTCAGTCAACAACATACTTGGTGTAAAGCTTGAGTTTTCTAAAAGAAACAGGTTGCTTGGAACTCCTTGTTGGGAGATTTACAAAGAGTACATTTTCACAAAATCAAGATACTTATAATTATAATATTAACTAGACACAGAACTCTCACTTCAAACCAATGTTCACAAAGCAGCACCCAGTGTGTCCTGTTTGAGCCTCTGCACTGGTTGAGCAACACACTGTGAGTGAACCTTGAAATCACAGCCTGTTGGCTAAAGCTGTAGTTTCTGCCTCAGAAAGCTAGTTAGTTGCAGATTGAAAGTTAGTTGAAAATCATTTTGGTTGCTTCTGTTGTATTCAGTTCCACAACTTCCTTAGTCTAACTCATGAGTTTTCTGAACATAACAGGCTGCTTGGAACTCCTTATTAGGAGCACATTTCAGAGTATATTTTCACCTAAACAGGCTAGTTATAGGTATAGAATTAACTAGTCAGAGAACTCTTGTCTCAAAACAGTGTTCACCAAGATGTATTCAGTGGTTCCTATTTAGTCTGTACAGTAATCAAAAACAAGCTGTGTGTGAATATTGAAATCTGAGTATCTTGATTAAAGTTTATTTTTGGCCTCAGAAAGCTCATTAGTTGTAGACTTAAAGTTAGTTGAAAAACACTTAAATGCCTTTGTTGTATTCAGTTCAACAACTCCCTAAATCTTTATCTTGAGTTTTCTGGAGGAAACAGGCTGCTTGGCACTCCTTGTTAGGAGGTCATCTCAGAGTGCATTTTCACCTAACAAGGATAAGTATACAGATAGCACTAACTAGTCATGGAATTCTCTGTTCAAAGCAGAAATCACGAAGAAGGATCCAGTGTCTTCTGTTTTATTGTCTACACAGTTTAGAAACATCCTACCTGTGAATCTTGACATCAGAGTCTCTTTGTTATTGCTGTATGTTCTGCCACAGAAATGTAGTTATTTGTAGATTGAAATTCAATTGAAAACCACTTTGGTTGCTTTCGTAGTATTCACTTCAACAACTTCCTTAGTCAAACTCTTGAGTTTTTTAAAAGAAAAATTCTGCTTTGAACTACTTGTTAGGAGTTCACGTCAGAGTACTTTGTCACCTGACAAGTTTATTTAGAGGTATAATATTAACTATTCACAGAGCTCTCAGCTCAAACGAATGTTCACAAAGAATCTAGTGTGTCTTGTTTGAGTTTCTACACACTTCAGAAACACTGTTTGTGAATCTTGAAATTGGAACCTCTTGGGAAAAAGTGTATTTTCTGCCTTGGAAAGGTAGGTAGTTGCAGACTGAAAGGTAGTTGCAAAACACTTTTGTCGCATTTGTTGTATTCAGTCAACAACTTACTTAGCCTAACAGTTTAGTTTTCTTAAAGAAACAGGCCACTTGGAACTACTTTTTAAGCAGTCATCTCAGTGGACCTTTTCTTCTACCCAGGTTAGTTATAGGTAGAGTACTAATTAGTCACAGATGTCTCCACTCAAACTGATAGCTTACAGTGAATGCCGCCAATGGATTCGTGGTCTCCCAGGAAGTTTTAACTCCAGTTCCAAAGACAGTTTCAGTCATTCAGTGCTTTGTCTACCTTTTATTAGAGTAAAAGGGATAGATAAATTTCCAGTAAGAGGCACTGGAATGGGTCAGGAATGTATCCGCCTCACTAGTTTATCAGGGCCTTATATAACTTTTCTGTTAACTGCTGTGAATAGAAAGAAAACAGCTCAAGGCTATGAAAAATTTGCCCAGACTCTTTCCCATAACATAAATCTTGTATTGACATCAGGATGAGATTAGCCAGAAGGAACAGGTTAACCCAGAGCTCAAGGCTGTGGAAGGTTTACCCTAACTGTCTCCCATAACATGCATCCAATTCTCAAAAAAGACATCTCCTTGAACCAGAGATACTGCTGCCTACGAAGCCTACTTGTCTAAGGCAAAAGAATGTGAAATAGAAGAATGTTTACCTCCTCCTTAAAGGAGGCTTAGGCTTGGACTCTTTGTCAACCTTGCTAGGTTAACTTTCTCATTCCCCTCTTTTTCTTTGAGGAGAATATTGTTGCTGAGGGGAAAGGAGTGGAAAAAAAATATGTCTGTAACTGCTTCCTGTGGGTGAGAGGTGCCAACCCTAAGTTGTTGAAGCAACTTATTCCCCTTAATCTTTTATTTAGGGTTTATAATTCAGGGGCCCCAAATAATAGCTGGAGGAGGCAGTAGAAATTGTAGGAAAATGAAGAATCATTTGTAACTTAAAAGCCTCAAGTCATTTAGATACAGATTTCATTATACAATTACAGATGGAAGGAGCAAACAGCAAGAATAAAATGATTACAATTATTACAGTCAAGATAGTTTTCCACCATGAGAGCTTGTAAACTATGATTGTATCTGTGACCAGAGTGTAACATCAAGGGAGTCCACTTTAAAGAGTGACCAGAATCTCTGCATCACCGTTACTTTGTTTTTGAAGTCATTTAAAATATCTGTATCCTTTAGAAAGAACAAACTAGACAAGTAGATTAAAATGCAGAGATTAAAATCAGTAAAAGTATTATTGCAATCAGAGTACATTCGGTAGTAACTTTTATCCTGGTCCATCCCAGCTTGGGGTGCCCTGTTTATAAGAATGGAGCCACTTGGCATGTTTATATGTTTTTGGAATGTAACATAACAAACCCACTTAGAAGTAGTTGAAAGAGTGACAACTTAACTTTAACAGACAAATCTTACCATGTCTTTTTAGAAGAGTGAGCCTGAACCCCAATGGAGACAGGTGTTTTAGGGAGACGGTAGTCTAAGTTTGTCCAAGGAGGCCTCAGCCTCTTAGTGTGTTATTAACATATAAGCCAAAGTAGTTGTCACCATTAACAATTTTAGTGTTTTTCTAGGTATGAGAAGATGAAAGAATTTGGACTCAAGAAAATTCCCTCCTGAAAATATCTTTCTGAAGGCCTGTTTTGTCCACTTTTCCCAGATCCCAGAGTGAGTGCCTAATTTCTGATTTCCACCCTGAATTCCTTTCAGAAGATGTTGAAGGTCAGCAGTTGTAGTGTCCATGATTTACTTTTTGTAGAAACAGATGGCAAGTGCCAGTTTCCAGTTGCAGGGCCCCTTTATGGTCATGAGTTTGACCATGGTTTGGGGGGCATTTCATGACCATCTTGTCCCACAGTTCTGAGAAGGCTCATTTCCAGGTCTGTAGATTTCACTGATAGGCTACTCAATGTGCTGTTACTGGACTAGGGCCAGGAGTAGCAAAAGTCTCTGGACTGCACCTGTTTCACGAGTCTCTTGATCCAGGAAAATATTCCCTGTTGTTGCTTCTTCTCATATACAGAATCACCCCATTATAACTATGGATTCTATATGGAACTGTCCACCATCATATCAGTGTTTCAGTCACATACCTGATTGTATAAAGACAACACTTTTTGAAACAAGCAACATAGGAAAAATATAGTTAACAATAACAGTAAAATCGTAAGTGAGAACTTAAGATCTTCCGTTAGGTATAGTCCAGTGACATCTCCAGGTAATCTGACTTAATTTGTTCAATGACTATTGCCTGCTGTTAATTTCCTGGTTGCAGATCTTGAAACATGTGATCTTAGTTAAAAGATTGGTTACTGAGATAAGCTTTAGAAACAAATTTAGAGTATACTTTTTAGCAACTTAATTAAACCTCTTAGCAATATATTATGACCTCAAGGGACTATCTCAGAAGTGAGTCTTAGTAAATACAGACCTTAATTAACAAAACTAGAATTTAATATTCAGTGAAACATAATAGATGCCATAGGCCTCAAGTCAGTTGAGTGGATTTTCTTTGTTTTAGAGCTTTAGTATCCTTTGAGATTTATACCTGATAAGGCTGTTCAGAACCAAGTGTCTCCAAATTCTGGAGGAATGAGGCAGAGAGAAAAACTTTATAATTTTACCCACAGGTGTAAATTGTTTTAAACTATCAGTAACTCAAGGAGAAGAACTTATTTATATCTGTAAACAAAGATTATAAGTCAGTAATATGTCAGACAAAAAGTCATTAAAATTGTAATTCTATTTGGCAGTCTATTCAATCCCAGGGCTTCCCTGATAGTTCAGTTGGTAAAGAATCCTCCTGCAATATAGGAGACCTGGGTTCAACTCCTGGGTCAGGAAGATCCACTGGAGAAGGGATAGGCCACCCACTCCTATATTCTTGGGTTTCCCTCATGGCTTAGCTGGTAAAGAACCCATCTGCAATTTAGGAGACCTGGGTTTGATCCCTGGGTTGGGAAGATCCCCTGGAGAAGGGAAAAGCTACCCACTCCAGTATTCTGGCTTGGAGAATTCCATGGACTGTATAGTCCATGGGGCTGCAAAGATTTGTACAAAATCCCATGTAACTGATCCCTTTGTTCTGCTCTCCTTGCCAATGACTGAGGATGCCAGTAAACGTGATAGTCTCCAAGACACTTGTGAAGCTTTTTGCCAATGTCTATATGACCTGTCCAGCAAAGTGGGTGCCCCAATCCATGGAGATTGTATAAAACACATTTTAACCATTTTCTATTGTTAGATATTAACCCTGAAACCAGAAAAGGCTTTATCTTATCAACTAAAAGGGAAGTTTGTCAGGAGTTTGGAAAAGCCAAGCAGCTGTCTTGAATTTCCCATAGCCCCCACTGTGTATAGCCATTGTTTATTAATTTAAAATTCCCTGATGAGGGATTAATTTTTGTAGAAGCAGAATGAGCTTTGTCTATGTGTGCCATACTCTGTTATCAAAAGCCACATTCCAAGAAAACTTTGTTCTTTTAACAGGGAGAGAAAACTAAATTCCAGCCTGGTACCAGCCTATATTCACTTTGAAACAATAGTTATTCACTTAAAGTAACAAGAAAACACTTCAAAGGCAGTTTAATGTCTTAAGGACCTTGTATCATGCACAAAACTCTCTTTCACTTGCCACAAGCCTTTTTTTTCATTTGTCACAAACCTTTCATGTATTTTTTGTATTCATCACTTTATTTGCCCATTCAGAGAACAGCCACATGTAATTTCAGATTTACTTCCTTTTCCCTTAGTAAAATGCAGTTCCATTCCTTATATCATTTTATTGAAAACACATGTCCTATTTCCTTCAGCAATCATGAACTTTACTTTATATCATCATTCTGTAGATTGGTAAATATAAATCACCCAAAGCTATATCATTTGCAAAAGTATATTCACAATGTCTATGCTAATTAGATCAATAAACAAACATCAACACCATATATCAATTCAATAGTGAATATTTCCCAGTTCTCACAAGCGTGGAATTCATTTTAGTTTAATTTTACTGAACTCAGCATTGTTTGATTTGTAAGCACTTACTTCTCTTTAGCCCAATTAGCCTTCAGCAATATTGTCCAAGGATGAAGACACACACTAAGACACGCACAAATCTGGATAGAGAACTCAGTTTTTCGCTTGAAATCTAATATGTCTCTTTGCCTGTTTTTTATCCCTGGCTTGAATTTCTACCAATTTGCTCATGGCTGGAGTCCCAGGCAGAGTGGGCTGTGTATCTCAAGGACATAAGACTTAACTTTAGGTTTTTCCCCAGGCATGTTTTTGTTTCTCAGGCAGGGCTGGAGCTACAAAGAAAGTATTTTAGCAAGCCAGCTTTTTCCTAATTGCACCTGCAAAAATAATCAGTTTTGCAATTTCAAAAATATTTCATTTTAGCAAGTTTTCTCAGGAGTCATGGCCGTTAGGTGTCAACAATGTCATCTCTCCTTTTTGTAGTCATAGTTTCATAGTTGAAAGTTAAACCAGAGAATGTTCAAATTGGCTCTAATGACAGGGATAGACTGCCTGATAAGATGTTGTCCCAGCAGGGATTGTCTCTCTGGGGAGGTGAGGTCTTCTGTTAAGGCAAAGAAAGCCTGTATATAAGGGACTTTTTAGGCTCTATGGATCAAACTTATCCCAGTTTTTCAAGATACAATTCAAAGGGGTGATTCTAGAACTACAGGCTCCCATCTGTAAGAAAGACAAAAGGGGGCACCCAGTGCCACAGCTTTTTTACTACCAGAAGCATTCCTCCCTGCTCTAGATGGGGGTGGAGACAGTTCTTCCACCTAAGCTTCTTTCCCTGGCTGGAGTTAACCAAATTCGTTCATTTGGTTCAGAGGCATAGCCATGACAAGAACTTGCCTGTGGGCCTCTGGGGTCAGGATGGTGATTTCCAGTCTGAGACATGTCACTGGAGCTAGAGATACAGTTAGCTCCCTAATGTGCTCCTTGACATTTCCTTACATTTTCTGCATTACTTGACTAAATCTACAGTGTGCCTGGCTGTGTGATTGACTGAAAGAGATGCACAAACAAATGTGAAGCAAGAGTTGTGTCTTAATCTGCAATTTCATGGCGACCTCATATGGCTTATGGCAGAGACACTGTTGAGGGATTATACTGACATGTCAAGGTCAAGAGCCATGCAAAGTCTCCTAGGGGGAGAGGCCAGAGTTGGACAAAGCATGTGGACCCTGAACTCTCCTTTCTCAAACTTTCCAGTCTCTTTTACCATTTCATAACTGCCTGGGAATTAGAACTACTGTCAGATCATAGACTTTCAAGGGACTTGTGATCCATGCTGTTACCATGTACTTTTACTTAGATCCCAAGTTTGGAAGCACCTAGCCTTAATAGGAGCCTAAAGTTACAAGAGTACCTTTGCGAGTGAGGTGGAGTTCTAGCTCCAGGAACGTTTCTCAGGCTAGAGATCACACTTTTGGCTGCCTGCCTCAGGGGTCAGCAACCTGAAGGTGAGTCTTTGTCATCTTAAAATATCGATTTCTCACTCAGTCGACTCCAGATATCTGCTGTAAGCTACTAAAACAGGTGTATTGACCAAATCACTCTTAGAGAACCTGTTGCAACTGGCTCAGACAGTTTATTATGGCAGGGAGGAGGAAGAGAAAAGGAAGAAAAAGACCAGGAAAGACTGAAGCCTAGTCTTTTTTCATAAAAAAATGATTTCTGCTTCTCCTCTGATGCCACTCAGAGTGCAACAGAGTAGCCTTCTGAAATGCCTCCCAAGCTAGGACTACTAGGGGAAGTATTTGTCTTCCTGTGCACATTCCTGAGTACAATCCTGACAGCAGTAGAAGTAATGAGTCATAAAGGGATTTTATGAACATAAAAGCCCAGGGATGTTTTATGAACATAAAAGACTGAAGCCCATAAAAAAACAGGAAAGGCTGAAGATCTGAAATGGATGGCTTTCAAGTCTACTCTGAAACAGGCTGAAGAAAAATGCCCAGAGGCACACAGATGAAAAGGGATGGACTTGCTATTACTGTGGATTTTCCTTAAAGAAAAGGGGGGAATGAGAGTGTTAATAGCCTCGATAGGGAGGCCAGAAGTCCCCAAGCAGCAGGAGGAAATAAACTGCAATTGGCAGACTTTCCTTTTCTTTTGTCTTCTAATCCTGTGTTGCCATGGTGACACCTGGTTCCTCTTGAACTTTATCTCAAGCCTGGAGCTAACCGATGCATTTTTCTCATGGAAATGTTTTCTTAAGCTTTGTTAACAAACTATGTATGTATTTGCTTGGAAATCTGTCTTTCTTCAAGATACATGTCAATTTTCTCATGGCCTGAGAAGACTCACCTTGTGCCAATGCTATCTCAACATGCATGTTGTGGGTGATGGGCCTGGTGCAACTCTTTCAGTTTTGAAGTGTTTCCTTTCTCTAATTAGCAGCTTGCTAATAGGTATATAACTCCTTGCTAAAAACTATCAAGGGGGCACTCTTTCTGTCCCTTTCTGATGTCTATGTCAGAAGCTTTCTCTGTCTCTTTTATACTTTAATAAAACTTTATTACACAAAAAGCTCTGAGAGATCAAGCCTCGTCACTAGTCCCAGATTGAATTCCTCTCTTCTGGAGGCCACGAATTCCTTCGTCATTCGTGGCTCATAGCAGCAACCTTTCAATCGTCAGAGAGACAAGGAAAAGCTAACTGGGGAAAAGAAGTTCAGTCCATATGCTTCTGGATTAGTAGAATAGAAAAAGCAAAAGCTGCTCAGCCATGTCTCTTTGTGACCCCATTGACTATACAGTCCATGGAATTGTCCAGGCCAGAATACTGGAGAGGGTAGACATTCCCTTCTCCAGGGGATATTGCCAACCCAGGGATTGAACTCAGGTCTTCTGCATTGCAGGCAGATTATTTACCAGTTGAGCCACCAGGGAAACATAGACTTTACAGTAAAAGAGCAAAAGTGTCCCAACTCTGAATATTCTTACCTTGTCTTGAAGATTCTGGATGAACTCCCAAGATGATACCTTACAGTGAAAGGTGCCCCCAAATTCGTGGTCTCTGAAGGAGATGATATAACTCTGGGACCAAAGACAGTCTCATTCATGTAGAGCTTTGTGTAGACTTTATTAAAGTAACAGGAATAGAGAAAGCTTCCAGAAAGAGGCACTGGAAGTGAGCAGGAGAGTACCAGCTTTGCTAGTTTAAGTGAAACCTTATATACTTTTCTGCTAGCTTTTGAGAACAGAAAAATTTGCCTCAAGGCTGTGAAAATGTTGCCCAGACCCTTTCCCATAACAAACATCCTGGGTTGACATCAGCATGAGACTAACCAGAAGGAACAGATTAACCCAGAGCTCAAAACTGTCGAAGTTATACCCAGACCATCTCCCATAACATACATCCAAAGCTCAAAAAAAAAAAAAAAAAAAAAAGGCATGCCTTTGAAAGAGATACAAGTAGGCATAGGCCTACTTGTCTAAGGCAAAAGAATGTGAAAAAGAAAAAAACATTCATCTCCTACTTAAAGGGTCCTTTGGCTTGGAATCCTTATCAACCTAACTCTCTCAAAACCAGTGTTCAGAAAGAAGGATCCAGTGTGCCCTGTTTGAGCCTCTACAGTGTTCACAAACATGCTGTGTGTGAATCTTGAAATCTGATCCTCTTGGCAAAAGCTGTACTTTCTGCCTTGGATGGCTAGTTAGTTGTAGACTGAATGTTAGTTGAAGAACACTTTGGTTGCTTTTGTAGCAATTGATTCAACAATTTCCTTTACCTAACCCTTGGGCTTTCTGAAAGAAACAGCCTGCTCAGAACTTCAGATTAGGAGGTCCTCTCAGAGTCCATTTTCACCTAACCAGGTTAGTTATAGGTATAGTACTAACTAGTCATAGAACTCTCATCTCAAAGCCATGTTCACAAAGATCCAGTGTCTCATGTTTGAGTCTCTACACTATTCAGAAGCATGCCGTGTGTGAATTTTGTAATTTGAGCCTCTTGGCTAAACCTGTATTAGCCTTGGATATCTAGTTAGTTGTAGACTGAAAATTAGTTGAAAAACACTTCGGTAGCTATATTTGTATTCAGTAAACAACTTCCTTGGTCTAAACTTTGATTTTCTGAAGGAAACAGGCAACTTGGAATTCTTGTTAAGAGGTCGTCTCACAGTACCTTTTCACCTAACCAGGTTAGTTATAGGTACAGTACAAACTTGTCACAGAACTTTTGATTCAAACCACTCGTCACAAAGAAGGATCTAGTGGGGCCTGTTTGAGTCTCAACATGGTGCAGAAATATGCTGTGTGTGAATATTGAAATTCTAGCCTCTTGGCTAAAGTTGTACTTTCTTCCTTGAAAAGCTAATTAGTTTTAGACTGAAAATTAGTTGAAAAATACTTTGGTTGCTTTTGTTGCATTCAGTTCAAAATCCCTTAGTCTAAGCCTTGAATTCTTTGAAAGAAACAGGCTGCTTGGAACTCTTGGTTAGGCAGTCATCCTAGAGTACATTTTCACCTAATCAGGTTAGTTATCGGCACCGTACTAAAGAATCACAGAACTCTCAGATCAAACCAGTGTTCACAAAGAAGGATCCAGTGTGTCGTGTTTGAGTCTTCACTGTTCAGAAACATGTTGTGTGTGAATCTTGAAATATGAATCTCTTGACTAAAGGTATTTTCTGCCTCTGAAAGCTAGTTCATTGTAAACAGTTAGTTGAAAAACACTTTGGTTGCTTTTATAGCATTCATTTCAACAACTGCCTTTGCCTAATGCTTGAGTTTTCTGACAGAAAAAGCTTGCTTGAACGCCTTGTTAAGAGGTCAACTCAAAATACATTTTAACCTGACCAGGTTACTTACAGGTATAGTACTAACTAGTCACAGAACTATGGGCTCAAACCATTTTTCAGAATTGGATCCAGTGTGTCTTCTTTGAGTCTCTATACCATTCAGAAGCATGTTTTGTGTGGATATTGAAATCCTGGTCTCTAGACAAAAGCTGTATTTTATGACTTGGAAATCTATTTAGTTGTAGACTGAAAGTTAGTTGAAAAACATTCTGGTTGCTTTTGTTGTATTCAGTTCAAAAACTTCCTTAATCTAACCTCTGAGTTTTCTGAAGGAAGCAGGCTGTTTGGATTTCTTGTTAGGACATCAAATCAAAGTACATTTTTACCTAACCAGGTTAGTTATAGGTATCATGTTAACTAATCACAGAACTCTTGACTCAAAACAGTTTTCACAGTGAAGGAACCAGTGTATCCTATTTGAGTCTCTGTTCAGAAACATGCTGTGTGTGAATCTTATAATCAGAGTCTCTTGACTAAAGGTATATTTTCTGCTTTGAAGGTGAGTTAGTTGTAGACTGAAAGTTAGTTGAAAGCCACTTTGGTTGCTTTTGTATTATTCAGTTCAACAACTTCCTTACTCATATGCTTTAATTTTCTGACAGAAACAGTCTTTGGAACTCATTGTTAGCAGGTCATCTCAGAGTACATTTTCACCTTATCAGGCTAATTTCAGGTATAGTACTAACTAGTCACAGAACTCAGCTCAAACCAGTATTCACAAAAGATACAGTGTGTTCTGTTTCAGTCTCTACACTTTTCAAAAACATTATGTGTTTGAATCTTGAAATCAAAGCCTCTTGACTAAATGTTTATTTTCTGCTTGGAAAACTAGTTAGATGCAGAGTCAAAATTAGTTGAAAAACACTGTCATTTCTTTTGTTTTATTTAGTCAACAACTGCCTTAGTTTAACCCTTGAATTTTGTGAATGAAGCAGGCTGGTACTCCTTGTTAGGCTATCATCTCAGAGTACATTTTCCCCTAACCAGGTTAGTTATAGGTATAGTACTAACTAGTCAGAACTCTGAGCTCAATCAATGTTCACAAAGAAACAATCCAGTGTGTCCTGTTTCAGTCTCTACTCTGTTCAGAAACATGCTGTTCATGATTCTTGAAATCACAGCCTCTTGACTAAAAGTGTGTTTTATGCATCAGAAAGCTAGTTAGTTGTACACTGAAAGATAGTTGAAAAACATTTTGGTTGCTTTTGTAGTATTCATTTCAACAACTTCCTTAATTGTATGCTTGAGTTTTCTGATGTAAACAAGACTGTAAACTCAAGCATACAACACTTTCAAGAGTGGTAACAGCCTTGGTAGTGAGGCCAGAGGTTCCCATGCAGCAGGAGGAAATAAACTGCAAGTGACAGATTTTTTTTCCCTTCTCTGTTGACGACATCTGGGTCTGCCTGAACTTAACTTTTCTCAAACCTTGATGGAAGCAATGCATTTTTCTTACTGAAATTCTTAATTTTTTTTTAAGTTATGTTAATAAAACCATGTATTTGCTTTGGAATATTCCTTTTGGTTCTGCCTAAGACTAATCTTTTTTTTTTTTTTTCCTTTTCTCAAACCTTGGACTGATAATGGTTCAACAAACCAGTATTCACATCAATTGTTTTATGGCCAGGGATGACACACCTTGTGCCATTCTATCTCAAAAATGCATATTGTGGGAGAGGGGCCCCATGAAACACCCTCAGCCTTGAGGTGTTTCTTTTATATGATTAGCAGCTTGCTAATGGACATAAAACACCTTGCTAAAAACTAGCAAGGGAGCACTCTTTCTGTCCCCTTCTTATGTCTATGTCAGAAACTTTCCTTATCTATATTATACTTTAACAAAATGTTGCTACACAAAAAGCTCCAAGTAGTCAAACCTCGTCTGTGGCCCCTGATCAAAATCCTCTCCTCCAGAAGTTAGGAATCCTGAAGTAGTACACAGCTTGCAACCACAACTTTTTATCTTTGGGCTGGTCCAGGATTCTTTAGGACAGAGTACGGACGCTCGGAGTTCTGGTTCTTTGGTTTCCTAGTAAACACATTTTCTGCTTTACTAACTGTATAGTGTACCTACATGTGCAATTGATTGAAAGAGATGCTCAAACAGGTTTGAAGCAAATGGCGTATCCTAATCTGCAGTTCTGTGGTGACCTCATACAGTTTATGACAGAAACCCTGTCAGGGGATTATACCGACCTGCTAATGTCAAGAGGCACCCAACGTCTCCTACAAGGGAGCAGCCAGAGATGGACGAGGCATGTGGATCAAACTCACCTTTTTCAGTCAAAATTTCTGGTCTCTTTGACCATTTCATAACTGCCTGGGAATTGAAACTACTAACCCAATCTGTCAGATCATAGACTTTCAAGGGACTTGTGATCCATACTGTAGCTATGAACTTTTACTTAGACCTCAAGTTTGGAAGTGCCTAGCCTTACTAGGAGCATGTTCAGGAGCAAGATCGTCTCTCAGGCTAGAGGTTGCTTTCTTAGCTGCCCACCTCAGGGATTAGTGACCTGAAAGTGAGTCAGGTCATGGTTGCACCTCCAATCTATGTGGATAGGAGCACTTATGGTGACCATAAAGTTTTGAGGACACAGATCAGGAATCCCAGGATCTGGCCAGATTGGAAGTACAAGGGGCTTATTCCTTTGATAGAGTTAGCTCTTAGTGGACCAGAGGAGGCTCTCCAGTGGCTTCTGTCTCAATTCCTTAGATATTCTTTCTGTGGAATCTGTGGAAATGAACTGGAAGGATTGGCAATAATAGCTGGAGGGCAAAAATCACTTTTTCCTAACTGGCTGACCTTTCATCACCTCTTTCGTTATCACATATACTGCTGCAGTGACACTCAGAAGGGACATCTTGGTTGTTGTTCTTCCCTTATGGCTCACCAATTATACTGCAGTCAGGACTGCATTCAAGAATGTGCACAGGAACACAGAAGATGGATCCTTCCCCTAGTAGTCTTAGCCTGGGAAACATTCCATTTCCCAAAACATTCTGTCGCACTCTGAGTGGCATCAGAGGAGGAGGGGAAATCAAATCAAGGTCTTAAATGAGAGGAACTGGACGTCAATCTGGGATGCCATCAGGTCTACTCCTGGTGCATCTCCACCCCACTTCAGTGATAGAACTGGGAGGAACGAGTAAGGCACCTGCATCAGTAAGGGACAGATTAAGCCCTACCAGGAAAGGAAAGCTTTGGTGGAAAATCTGTCTCCACCCCCATCTAGAGCAAGGAGGAACGCCTCTGTTGGAAAAGAGCAAGGTTCTGGGCACTACCTTTTTTCTTTGCAAGGGGGAGCTAGCACGTCTAGAACCACCCCCACTAAAATGTATTATGAAAAACTGGGATAAGTTCTATCTCCAGAGTTTAACCCTACTTAGAGAATTATAATATATCCTGGGACAGATGCTAACCCCTGACTCAGAAACTTGAGTTTTGGGGAAAGCTGTTGCCTAGGGACATCTTTCTTTCAGTGTTAGTTCTAAAAGGTCTTCTAGGTCTTCATAGAACCATTCAACTTCAGCTTCTTCAGCATTACTGGTTGGGACATAGGCTTGGATTACTTTGATATTGAATGGTTTGCCTTGGAAATGAACAGAGATCATTCTGCCGTTTTTGAGATTGCATCCAAGTACTTCATTTTGGACTCTTTTGTTGACCATGATAGCTACTCCATTTCTTCTAAGGGATTCCTGCCCACAGTAGTAGATATAATGGTCATCTGATTTAAATTCACCCATTCCAGTCTATTTTAGTTTGCTGACCCCTAGAATGTCAACGTTCACTCTTGCCATCTCCTGTTTGACCACTTCCAATTTGCCTTGATTCATTTACCTAACATTCCAGGTTCCTATGCAATATTGCTCTTTATAGCATTGGACCTTGCTTCTATCACCAGTCACATCCACGACTTGGTATTGTTTTTGCTTTGGCTCCATCCCTTCATTCTTCCTGGAGTTATTTCTCCACTGATCTCCAGTAGCATATTGGGCCCCTACTGACCTGGGGAGTTCCTCTTTCAGTATCCTATCATTTTGCCTTTTCATACTTTTCATGGGGTTTTCAAGGCAAGAATACTGAAGTGGTTTACCATTCCCTTCTCCAGTGGACCACCTTCCATCAGACCTCTCCACCATGACCCATCCATTTTGGGTGGGCCCACACAGCATGGCTTAGTTTCACTGAGTTAGAAAAAGCTGTGGTCTGTGTGATCAGATTGGCTAGTTTTCTGTGATTATGGTTTCAGTGTGTCTGCCCTCTGATGCCCCTTACAACATCTACCATCTTACTTCTATTTCTCTTACCTCGGACGTGGGGTATCTCTTCACGGCTGCTCCATCAAAGCGCAGCCGCTGCTCCTTACCTTGGACGAGGTCACCCCTCCTGACCTTGAACGGGAAGTAGCTCCTTTTGCCCCTCGTGTGCCCCAGCAGCCGCTGCTCCTTGGACGTGAGGTTGCTCCTCTCAGCTGGCGCCCCTGACCTTGGGCGTGGGGTAGCTCCTGTCGGCCACCACCCCTGACCTCGGACATGGACAAAGATGTCCTGTTCACAATAGGGAACTGGAATACAAAAGTAGAAAGTCAAGAAACACCTGGAGTAACAGAAAATTTGGCCTTGGAGTACAGAATGAAGCAGGGCAAACAATAATAGAGTGTTGCCAAGAGAACGCACAGGTCATAGCAAACACCCTCTTCCAACAACACAAGAGAAGACTCTTCACATGTACATCACCAGATGGGCAACACTGAAAACAGATTTATTATATTCTTTGCAGCCAAAGATGGAGAAGCTCTATACAGTCAGCAAAAACAAGACTGGGAGCTGACTGTGGTTCAGATCATGAACTCCTTATTGCCAAATTAAGACTTAAATTGAAGAAAGTAGGGAAAACCACTAGACCATTCAGTTCAGTTCAGTTCAGTTCAGTCTCTCAGTCGTGTCCGACTCTTTGCGACCCCATGAATCCCATCACGCCAGGCCTCCCTGTCCATCACCAACTCCTGGATTTCACCCAGACTCACATCCATCGAGTCAGTGATGCCATCCAGCCACATCATCCTCTGTCGTCCCCTTCTCCTGCACCCAGTCCCTCCCAGCATCAGAGTCTTTTCCAATGAGTCAACTCTTAGCATGAGGTGGCCAGAGTATTGGAGTTTCAGCTTTAGCATCATTCCTTCCAAAGAAATCTCAGGGCTGATCTCCTTCCAAATGGACTGGTTGGATCTCCTTGCAGTCCAAGGGACTCTCAAGAGTCTTCTCCAACACCACAGTTCAAAAGCATCAATTCTTCGGCTCTCAGCCTTCTTCACAGTCCAACTCTCACATCCATACATGACCACTGGAAAAACCATAGCCTTGACTAGATGAACCTTTGTTGGCAAAAGTAATGTCTCTGCTTTTGAATATGCTATCTAGGTTGGTCATAACTTTCCTTCCAAGGAGTAAGCGTCTTTTAATTTCATGGCTGCAGTCACCATCTGCAGTGATTTTGGCGCCCAGAAAAATAAAATCTGACACTGTTTCCACTGTTTCCCCATCTATTTCCCATGAAGTGATGGGACCAGATGCCATGATCTTCGTTTTCTGAATGTTGAGCTTTAAGCCAACTTTTTCACTCTCCACTTTCACTTTCATCAACAGGCTTTGACCTAAATCAAATCCCTTATGATTATACAGTGGAAGTGAGAAATAGATTTAAGGGACTAGATCTGATAGACAGAGTGCCTGATGAACTATGGACAGAGGTTCGTAACATTGTACAGCAGACAGGGATCAAGACCATCCCCGTGGAAAAGAAATGCAAAAAGGCAAAATGGCTGTCTTAGGAGGCCTTACAAATAGCTATGAAAAGAAGAGAAGCAAAACGCAAAGGAGAAAAAGAAACATATAAGCATCTGAATGCAGAGTTTCAAAGAATAGCAAGGAGACATAAGAAGCCTTCCTCAGCGATTAATGCAAAGAAAACAACAGAATGGGAAAGGCTAGAGATCTCTTCAGGAAAATTAGAGATACCAAGGGAATATTTCATGCAAAGATGGGCTCAATAAAGGACAGAAATGGCATGGACCTAACAGAAGCAGAAGATATTAAGAAGAGGCGGCAAGAATTCACAGAAGAACTGTACAAAAAAGATCTTCATGACTCAGATAATCATGATGGAGTGATCACTTACCTAGAGCCAGACATCCTGGAATGTGAAGTCAAGTGGGCCTTAGAAAGCATTACTACAAACAAAGCTAGTGGAGGTGATGGAATTCCAGTGGAGCTATTTCAAATCCTGAAAGATGATGCTGTGAAAGTGCTGCACTCAATATGCCAGAAAATTTGGAAAACTCAGCAGTGGCCACAGGACTGGAAAAGGTCAGTTTTCATTCCAATCCCAAAGAAAGGCAATGCCAAAGAATGCTCAAACTACCACACAATTGTACTCATCTCACACGCTAGTAAAGTAATGCTCAAAATTCTCCAAGCCAGGTTTCATCAATATGTGAACCATGAACTTCCAGATGTTCAAGCTGGTTTTAGAAAAGGCAGAGGAACCAGAGATCAAATTGCCAACATCTGCTGGATCATCGAAAAAGCAAGAGAGTTCCAGAAATCATCTATTTCTGCTTTTTTGACTATACCAAAGCCTTTGACTGTGTGGATCACAGTAAACTGTGGAAAATTCTGAAAGAGATGGGAATACCAGACCACATGACCTGCCTCTTGAGAAACCTGTATGCAGGTCAGGAAGCAACAATTAGAACTGGACATGGAACAACAGACTGGTTCCAAATAGGAAAAGGAGTACATCAAGGCTGTATATTGTCACCCTGCTTATTTAACTTCTATGCAGAGTACATCATGAGAAACGCTGGGCTGGAAGAAGCACAAGCTGGAATCAAGATTGCCGGGAGAAATATCAATAACCTCAGATATGCAGATGACACCACCCTTATGGCAGAAAATGAAGAGGAACTAAAAAGCCTCTTGATGAAAGTGGAAGAGGAGAGTGAAAAAGTTGGCTTAAAGCTCAACATTCAGAAAATGAAGATCATGGCATCCAGTGCCATCACTTCATGGGGAAACAGTGGAAACAGTGTCAGATTTTATCTTTTTGGGCTGCAAAATCACTGCAGCTGATGACTGCAGCCATGAAATTAAAAGACGCTTACTCTTTGGAAGGAAAGTTATGACCAACCTAGATAGCATATTCAAAAGCAGAGACATTACTTTGCCAACAAAGGTCCATCTAGTCAAGACTATGGTTTTTCCAGTGGTCATGTATGGATGTGAGAGTTGGACTGTGAAGAAAGCTGAGTGCCGAAGAATTGATGCTTTTGAACTGTGGTGTTGGAGAAGACTCTTGAGAGTCCCTTCAACTGCAAGGAGATCCAATTAGTCCATCCTAAGGAAGATCAGTCCTGGGTGTTCATTGGAAGGACTGATGTTGAAGCTGAAACTCCAATACTTTGGCCACCTCATGTGAAGAGTTGACTCATTGGAAAAGACCCTGATGCTGGGAGGGATTTGGGGCAGGAGGAGAAGGGGACAACAGAGGATGAGATGGCTGGATTGCATCACTGACTCGATAGACATGAATTTGGGTAATCTCCGGGAGTTGGTGATGGACAGGGAGGCCTGGCGTGCTGTGATTCATGGGGTCGCAAAGAGTCAGACATGACTGAGAGACTGACCTGAACTGTTCCCTAGGGAGATGAATGACTTGATAATAAGTCAATAAAAGGGGAGGGGGTGAGATAGCTACCTTCCCAACTTGGAATCAGATAGTCCCCGCAACGGAGCCAGACTGGATAATAGCATGGTTAAAGAAAGATGGGGACCAGAGTCACTCTGTCAGATGTATTCTTGAAGAACTCAGGTGACCACATGCTACGGCTTATTGCCAAACTGACAAGCACAGAACATGGAGAGAAGGAAGTTCCCGGTAAATTCTTAGATAAACCTTGGAAAGCTCTTCAGAGATTCAGTGAGATTGATCTCTAAAATGCAGAGGGAGGAGTGATCTTAAAAGGTAGATTTCTCACTCAGTCAGCTCCAGATATCTGCCATAAACTACTAAAACAGGTGTATGGAATAAATCAGTCTTAGCCAACCTGTCCAACGGGCTCAGACAGTTTATTATGGCAGAGAATAGGGAGAAAAAGAGGCAAAAAAAGACTGGGAAAGACTGAAGCCCCAGCGATGGCTCTCAGGTCTGCTATGAAACAGCCAGAGGAAAATGTCCTGAGGGACCCACCCAGGTGAAAAGGGACTGACTTGCTATTATTGTGGAAAGGAGGGACCCCTCAAGCAGGATTGCTCTCAGGCACCTAAGCCACCTGCAGCTCCATGTCTGGTCTTCAAATGATCACACTAGAGAAGAGAATGCCCTCAGAGACACAGGCCCCAGGGATCAGACTCTCAAGACAATGAGAACTAAAGGTGCCCAGAGGTCCCCACAAAAGCTCCCATCCTAATTACACCTGAGCAACCCTGGGTAATAACTGTGGGGGGGTAAACCAGTCGATTTCCTTTTAGACACTGGGGCAAGTTACTATGTGCTTATTGAAGCCCCTGGCCCACTTTCTCCCTGAGCCACTTCTGTAATAGGACTGTTTGGATGAGTCAAACATTATTATTTCAGTTGTCCTCTAAGCTGCAGCTGGAACTTTGTGCTGTTTTCACATAAGTCTCTTAACATGCCAGAGTCTCCCTCACCCCTTTTGGGGAGGGATACACTGAGCAAGGTCCATGCCTCTGATTTCATGAATATGGAGCCCTCTCTTTCTCTCCCATTAACTGAACAAGATGCAAATCCTAGAATGTGGGCTGAATGAAAAACTGCGTGAGTCGAGCACAAATGTTATTCATGTCATTGTCAGCTCAAAGACCCTAACCTATTTCCACATAGAGAGCAATATCCTCTAAAACCCAAGGTTAAGGAAGGGTTAAAGCCAATCATTGAGACTTTAAAGGCACAGGGGTATTTTTGGTGGGAAAAAGTCAAAAGATAAATGGTGACTATTTTAAGATTTACAAATAATAAATGAGGCTGTGGTTCCTTTACACCCCGTGATGCCTAATCCTTATTTTTCTTGTCTGAAATTCCTGAATGAGCCAAGTATTTTTCAGTCATTGATTTGAATACCTAATCATGTCCAAAGGGAGGAGGGCCATAGGCCCTGAGAAAATTAAGCCTATAGTTAATCATCCCTTATATGAATTTAAGACAACTGAAAGGATTTTGGGACATCACAGGCCACTGCCACAGTTAGATTCTGGGTTATAAGGAACTTGCCCAGCCTTTATATAATCTTGTAACTGAAACTCAGCAAGCCCAAACCAACAAGCTGATTTGGTCTCTAGATACCCAAAAGGCTTTTAAGGCTCCTCAAACTACTCTCCTGCAAGCTCCCACTTTGAGCTTTCCCACAGGGTCAGAGTTTAATTTGTTTGTCACTGAAAGAAAAGGTATGCCCTCGGGAGTTATGACACAACTCCAAGTGCCTCACCAACAAATGGTAGCTTATCTAAATAATTTAAGGTTGATAGCTATTATTGCTTTATTAGTGCCGATATCTCTTAAGTTTACTAATGGGAAAAATCTTAGTGTACTGACCTCTCATGATGTGAGTCTTCACATTTAAGATGTGAATCTTAAACTCTAAGGTTAATATTTGGATGATAGATAGTCAGCTTCTTAAATATCAGTCATTGTTGTTAGAAGGACCAATAACTAAGCTTAAAGTTTGTGGAAACTTAATCCTCCCACTCTTCTTTCTGAGAAGGAAAATTAAACACCTGATGATGATTGTTGCCAATTTATAACTTTAAACTATGCAGCTTTGGAAGATCTAATGGATACCCCATTAGACAATTCCGACATAGAAATATTTACAGACGTCAGTTCTTTTGTTAAGGATGATAAGCAGAAAGCAAGTTACACCATTGTGATAGTTAAACAGGTTTTAGAAGCAAAGTCTCTCCCTCCAGGAATGAATGTTCAACTAGCAGAGCTTGTGGCTCTGTCCTGAGCTCTAGAGGTAAAAAAAGGGCAGCAAGTGTGTCCTGTTGAGTCTCTACATGCTGTTTATGAATCATGCTGTTTATGAATATTCTAATCCGAGCCTCTTAGGTAAAGCTGTATTTTCTGCCTCGGGGAATGATTTAGTTGTAGACTGAAGGTGAGTTGAAAAACACTTTGGTTTCTTTTGTTTTATTCAGTCAACATCCTTATTCAAACCCTTGAGTTTTTGTTGTTGTTGTTTAATGAAACAGTCTGCTTGAAACTCCTTGTCAGGTGGTCATCTAGGAGTACATTTTCACCTAATCAGCTTAGTTATAGGTATAGTACTAACTAGTCACAGAACTCTCATCTCAAAACAGTGTTCATAAAGAAGGATACAGTGTATCCTGTTTGAGTCTCTACACAGTTTAGAAATATCCTCTGTGTGAGTGTTGAAATTGGACCTCTTGACTAAATGTGTATTTCCAGCCTTGGAAAGCTCTTTAGTTGTAGACTGAAAGTTAGGAGAAAAACACTTTGGTTGTTTTTATGCTATTCAGTTCAACAACTTCCTTATTTTAATGCTTAGGTTTTCAGCAAGTAACAGTCTGCTTGGAACTCCTTGTTAGGAGGTACTCTCAGAGAACATGGTTAGTATATGTATAGTACTAACTAGTCACAGAACACTCAGCTCAAATCAGTGTTCACAAAGAATTGTCCAGTGTTCCCTGTTTGAGTCTCTACACTCTTCAGTAACATGCTTTGTGTGAATTGAGTCTCTTGACTACAGCTCAGAAAGAAAGTTAGTTGTAGACTGAAACTTAGTTGAAAAACACTTTGCTCTTGTTGCATTCACTCAACAATTTCCTTAAGCTAAACTGTGAATTTCCCGAAAGTTAAGAAGCTGCTTGGAACTCTTTATTAGGAGGTTATCCCAGAGTGTGTTTTCACCTAACCAGGTTAGTTATAGGTACAATACTAACTAGTCCCAGAACTCTCAGATCACACCAGTGTTCCCAAAGAAGCATCCAATGTGTCCTGTTTGAGTCTCTACACTGTTAGGAAAAATTTTGTGTGTTAATATTGAAATGTGAGCCTCTTGACCAAAGGTGTATTTTCTGCCTCAGAAAGCCAGCCAATTGTAGATGGAAAGTTAGTTGAAAAACATGTTGGTTGCTTTTGTTGTATTCAATCAACATTTCCTTCATCTAACACTAGAGTTTTCAGAAAGAAATAGGCTCCTTGGAACTCCTTGTTAGGCAGTCATCTCAGAGTACATTTTCACCTAACCAGGTTAGTTATAGGTATGAAAAAGAAAGTGAAGTCGCTCAGTCGTGTTAGACTCTTTGCGACCCCATGGACTGTAGCCTACCAGGCTCCTTTGTCCATGGGATTTTCCAGACAAGAATACTGGAATGGGTTGCTGTTTCCTTCTCCAGGGGATCTTCCCAGACCAAGGATCGAACCCCATTCTCCTGCATTGTAGGCAGACGCTTTTACCATCTGAGCCACCAGGGAAGTCTGACACGACTGAGGGACTTCACTTTCACTTCCTAGCCCGCCATCTAGTGGCTAACATCTGAACAACAGAACACCGGAGAGTTATAGGTATGGATGACATGGCTGGATGGCATCACGGACTCGATGGACATGATGGGTAAGCTCCGGGAGATGGTGATGGACAGCGGGGCCTGGCGTGCTGCGGTTCATGGGGTCGCAAGGAGTTGGACACGACTGAGCGACTGAACTGACTGACTGACTGACTTACCAATCACAAAAAGCTGGATTCTTATCAGCTTCCTACAAAAATGCTTACTGTTTGTTCTGTTTGATTCTCTACACACATCAGAAACATGCTGTGTGTGAATCTTGAAACCCAAGCCTCTTGGCTAAAGCTGAATATTCTGCTTCAGAGAGCTCATTAGTTTTGGACTGAATGTTAGTTGAAAACAACTTTGGTGGCTTTCATTTTATTCAGTCAACAACTTCATTAGTATAATGCTTGTGTTTTCTGAAGGGAACACGCTGCTTCGAACTCCTTGTTAGGAGGTTATCTCAGAGGACATTTTCACCTAAGCAGGTTACTTATAGGGATAATACTAACTAGTTACAGAATCCTTGCCTCAAACCAAGTTTCACAAGGAAGGATACAGAGTGTCCTCTTTGAGTCTCTACACTGTTCAGTAACATGCTTTGTGTGAATCTTGAAATATGAACCTCTTGACTACAGCTCAGAATGCTAGTGAGTTGTAGACTGAAACTTAGTTGAAAAACACTTTCATTGCTCTTGTTGTATTCACTCAACAACTTCCTTAAGCTAAACCTTGAATTTCTGAAGGATAGAGCTTCTTGGAACTCTTTATTAGGAGGTTATCCCAGAATATATTTTCACTTAACCAGATTAATTATAGGTACAATACTAACTAGTCCCAGAACTCTCAGATCACACCTTGTTCACAAAGAAGCATCCGGTGTCTCCTGTTTGAGTCTCTACACTGTTCAGAACCATTTTGTGTTAATACTGAAATAAGAGCCTCTTGGCCAAAAGTGTATTTTCTGCCTCGGAAAGCTAGTCAGTTGTAGACAGAGTTAGTTGAAAAACACATTGGTTGCTTCTGTTGTATTCAGTCAATATTTCCTTAGTCTAATGCTTGAGTTTTCTAAAAGAAATGGGTTCCTTGGAACTCCTTGATGGGTGGTCATCTCAGAGAACAGTTTCACCTAAACAGGTTAGTTATAGGTATATTACTAACTAGTCACAGAACTCTCAGATTATACCAGTGTTCAAAAAAATCATCCAGTGTGTCCTGTAGAGTCTCTACACTGGTCACGCACATGCTGTGTGTAAATGTTGGAATCTGAGTGTCTTGACTAAAGGTGTATTTTCTGCTTTGGAATGCTAGTTAGCTGTAAAATGAAAATTAGTTGGGCAGTGCATGTCCAGCAGTGGGTTTTGGGGTTTCTATGGGTTCGGTATGTTGTTGTGCAGTCCTTCTGGCTTTGTCAGTGTTAGGCACATCTATTTCCGCAGCCAAGTAAAAGTGGCCATCTCAGCACATCTTCACTGCTTCCAGCCCCCTACTTGTCCCTGGAATCTTTGCTGGTGCTTCTGTTCCCAGGTCCCACCTTACACTGCACACATAAGCTTGCTAGGTACGGGTTTCTGTGCATCTTTTCTCGGCTTCCCGACCATGTCCTGTGTATCACGGAAACTTGTGGGGTTTCCCTCAGCCCCATGAGCTCACCCTCTGTGTAGTGGGGATTCTGTGTACTTGGCTCCCTGGGCCCGCTCTCTGTGTCACGTGGCTTGTGTGCACTTGTCTTGGCTCCCCAGCCTGCCCTGTATGTCAAGGGGCTTGTGTGTTCTTCTTTTGGCTCCCTGGGCCTGCCCTCTGTGCCCTGCAATTTGTGTGCACTGGAAAGGTTTGTATGCCACACCTCTCTTGATCCCCTGGGCCTGCCCTCTGTGCTGTGAGTGTTGTGTGCGCTGGAGAAGTTTGTATGCTTTGCCTCTCTGGGCACCCCAGGTCCTCCCTTTGTGCTGTAAAGATTTTGATTTCTCCAGCAATTTTGAATGAGATCCTCGCTGGTTATAGTAATCTTGGTTGTAGTTTTTTTTCTCTTTCTTTCTTTTTAAATATATCCTGCCATTCCCTTCTGGCCTGTAGAGTTTCTTTTGAAAGATAAACTGTTATTCATATGTGTTTTCCCTTTTCATACTGTTCATGGGGTTCTCAAGGCAAGAATACTGAAGTGGTTTGCCATTTCCTTCTCCAGTGGGCCACATTTTGTCAGAACTCTCCACCATGACCCATCTGTCTTGGGTGGCCCTACATGGCGTGGCTCATAGTTTCATTGAGTTAGACAAGGCTGTGGTCCATGTCATTTGATTTGTTAGTTTTCTGTGATTGTGGTTTTCAGTCTGTCTGCCCTCTGATGGGGAAGGATAAGAGGCTTATGGAAGCTTCCTGATGGGAGAGACTGACTGAGGGGGAAACTGGGTCTTGTTCTGATGGGCAGGGCCATGCTCAGTAAATCTTTAATTCAATTTTCTGTTGATGGGTGGAGATGTGTTCCTTCCCTGCCATTTACCTGGGGCCAAACTATGGTGGAGGTAATACTCAATGGTGTATGTAAATCATAACCATAGTGCAAAGGTTAAAAACAATTTAAAAATATAAAGCTATAATAATTTGCTAATGAATATACAGTATAAAAAGAGGTAAACTGTGATACCAAAAATATAGAATGTGTTTTGGAGAAAGAAAAATGTTGATATTTTGTATGCTAACAAATTTATGTTGTTATCAGGTTATAAGGTATTTTATGTAAGCCTCATTGTAACCACAAAGCAAAAACCTATAGTCAATATACAAAAGTGAAAGAAATCAAAGTATATTACCATAGAAAATTATTAAATCACAAAGACATCAAGAAAAAAAGTTACAAAAAATCTAAAATACTCTCAGAAAACAATTAAGAAATGGCAAATGGCCTTAAAAGTGAAAGTGTTAGACACTCAGTTGTGTCTGACTCTTGCAACTCCATGGAATGTAGCATGCCAGGCTCCTCTGTCCCTGGAACTCTCCAGCTAAGAATACTGGAGTAGGTTGCCATTCCCTTCTTCAGGGGATCTTCCTGACCCAGGGATTGATTGAACCCCTGGTCTCCTGCATTGCAGGCAGATTCTTCACTGCTTGAGCCACTAGTGAAGCCCTCAGTAAGTTTTACTTATCAATAATTATTTTAAATGCAAATAGACTAAAGTGTCCAATCAAAGGACATGGTGGTTAAACAGATTTTTTAAAAAAGACTCAACCATAAGCTGCCTACAGTGAACTCGTTACAGACTTAAGGACATATTATGCTCAAAGTAAATGGCTGAAGAAGATATTACATGTACACACAAACCAAAAGAGAGCAGGGTTAGCTATACTTATTTCAAAGAAAACAGATTTTAGGACAAAAACTGTAATAAGACAGAAAGAAAATATGTGGTCAAAATGTGTGGTCAATTACTCAAGATAAAATATCTCCAGTACTAGACAACCTAAATAAATAAGGCAATTCATGACAGATCCAAAGGTAGAAACAGGCAACAATACAATAACAGTAGGGGACATCAGTAACCCGCTATGAGCAAAGAATAAATAACACAGACAGAAACATCAATAAAGAAACAATGGACTTGAACAACTTAGATCAAATGAACCTAATAGATATAGCAGCAATTCATATTCTTAAGAGCTTGTGTAATATTCTCTAAGATGAATAATATGTTTGGCACAAAGGAAAACTTAACAAATTCAATACTGAAAATATATCAAGTATCTTTCCTGACTCCAATGGTATGAAACTAAACAGAAATTAATAACAGGAAGAAAACCTAAAAAAATGACAAATATGTGGAAATTTAACAAAACGCTACTGAAAAAGCAATGGGGTGGGAAGTGAGATGGAGGTTAAGGTGGGAGGGGGCATGTGTCTACCTACGGCTGATTGATGTTGCTGTATGGCAGAAACCAACACAATCAGTTCAGTTCAGTTGCTCAGTCGTGTCCGACTCTTTGTGACCCCATGAATTGCAGCAGGCCAGGCCTCCCTGTCCATCACCAACTCCCAGAGTTCACTCAGACTCATGTCCATCGAGTCAGTGATGCCATCCAGCCATCTCATCCTCTGTCGTCCCCTTCTCCTCCTGCCCCCAATCCCTCCCAGCATCAGAGTCTTTTCCAATGAATCAACTCTTCGCATGAGGTGGCCAAAGTACTGGAGTTTCAGCTTTAGCATCAGTCCTTTCAAAGAAATCCCAGGGCTGATCTCCTTCAGAATGGACTGGTTGGATCTCCTTGCAGTCCAAGGGACTCTCAAGAGTCTTCTCCAACACGACAGTTCAAAAACATCAATTCTTTGGCGTTCAGCCTTCTTCACAGTCCAACTCTCACATCCATACATGACCACAGGAAAAACCATAGCCTTGACTAGACGAAACTTTGTTGGCAAAGTAACGTCTCTGCTTTTGAATATGCTATCTAGGTTGGTCATAACTTTCCTTCCAAGGAGTAAGTGTCTTTTAATTTCATGGCTGCAGTCACCATCTGCAGTGATTTTGGAGCCCCCCAAAATAAAGTCTGACACTGTTTCCACTGTTTCCCCATCTATTTCCCATGAAGTGATGGGACCAGATGCCATGATCTTCGTTTTCTGAATGTTGAGCTTTAAGCCAACTTTTTCACTCTCCACTTTCACTTTCATCAAGAGGCTTTTTAGTTCCTCTTCACTTTCTGCCATAAGGGTGGTGTCATCTGCATATCTGAGGTTATTGATATTTCTCCCAGCAATCTTGATTCCAGCTTGTGCTTCTTCTAGCCCAGCGTTTCTCATGATGTACTCTGCATATAAGTTAAATAAGCAGGGTGACAATATACAATCTTGACATACTCCTTCTCCTATTTGGAACCAGTCTGTTGTTCCATGTCCAGTTCTAATATTGTAAAGCAATTATCCTCTAATCAAAAAATAAATAAAATAAAATAAAAGTAGGCATAACCTAAAACAAATTTAGACACATTCTGGGATGCAATGATGTGTCAGTATATAAAAATCAATAAATGTGATATACCACAATAATAAAAGTAAAGGATTAAAAAGTAGAAATCAACATTAGATTTAAATTTAAGAGCTAATACCATGACAGTTCTAGAAGAAACGATAGGGAAAAAATCTAAGGGAACTTGAATTGGGCAAAAATAAATAGGTAGCCAAAACTATGAAGTATAACAGACAAAATCAATAAGTAGAATATCATCCAAATTAAAACAATTCATTCCAATAAGGACATTATTAGGAAAATGACAGGTAAAATAGAATGGGAGATAATACCTGCAAATATATAACCATTAATGATCTTGTAGTTAGAATATATAAAGAACTACTAAAAACCAGTAACAAGTAAACTAAACAAATATAAAGGGAAAACACTTGAACAGACACTTCACCAAATAAGATAAATTGGCAGCAATTAAGTATATGAAAAGATGCTCAACATTATAAGCAATTGAGGAGATATTCATTAAAACTAAAATAATATATCATAACACACCTATTAGAATGGTTCAAATAAAAAATATATGAGTAAGTGATGAGATTGTTTCTTTTTTTAATTTAAATTTATTTATTTTAATTGCAGGTTAATTACTTTACAATATTGTATTGGTTTTGCCATACAGCAACATGAATCCACCACGGGTGTACACGTGTTCCCCATCCTGAACCCCCCTCCCACCTCCCTACCCATACCATCCCTCTGGTTCATCCCAGTGCACCAGCCCCAAGCATCCTATATCCTGCATCAAACCTGGACTGGTGATTTGTTTCTTATATGATAATATACATGTTTCAATGCCATTCTCCCAAATCATCCCACCCTCTCCCTCTCCCACAGAGTCCAAAAGACTGTTCTATACATCTGTGTCTCAATTGTTCTCTCGCATACAGGGTTATCATTACCATCTTTCTAAATTCCATATATATGCGTTAGTATACTGTATTGGTGTTTTTCTTTCTGGCTTATTTCACTCTGTATAATAGGCTCCAGTTTCATCCACCTAATTAGAACTGATTCAAATGTATTCTTTTCAATGGCTGAGTAATATTTCATTGTGTATATGTACCACATCTTTCTTATCCATTTGTCTGCTGATGGACATCTAGCTTGCTTGCATGTCCTGGCTATTATAAACAGTGCTGCGATGAACATTGGGGTACATGTGTCTCTTTCCCTTCTGGTTTCCTCAGTGTGTATGCCCAGCAGTGGGATTGCTGGATCATAAGGCAGTTCTATTTCCAGTTTTTTAAGGAATCTCCACACTGTTGTCCATAGTGGCTGAACTAGTTTGCATTCCCACCAACAGTGTAAGAAGGTTCCCTTTTCTCCATGCCCTGCCCAGCATTTATTGCTTGTAGACTTTTGGATCGCAGCCATTCTGACTGGCATGAAATGGTACCTCATTGTGGTTTTGATTTGCATTTCTCTGATAATGAGTGATGTTGAGCATCTTTTCATGTGTTTGTTAGCCATCTGTATGTCTTCTTTGGAGAAATGTCTATTTAGTTCTTTGAACCACTTTTTGATTGGGTCATTTATTTTTCTGGAATTGAGCTGCAAGAGTTGCTTGTATATTTTAGATATTAGTTGTTTGTCAGTTGCTTCATTTGCTATTCTTTTCTCCCATTCTGAAGGCTGTCTTTTCACCTTGCTTATAGTTTCCTTTATTGTGCAGAAGCTTTTAATTTTAATTAGGTCCCATTTGTTTATTTTTGCTCTTATTTCCAGTATTCTAGGAGGTGGGTCATAGAGGATCCTGCTGTGATCAGAGAGTGTTTTGCCTATGTTCTCCTCTAGGAGTTTTATAGTTTCTGGTCTTACGTTTAGATTTTTAATCCATTTTGAGTTTATTTTTGTGTATGGTGTTAGAAAGTGTTCTAGTTTCATTCTTTTACAAGTGTTTGACCAGTTTTCCCAGCACCACTTGTTAAAGAGATTGTCTTTTCTCCATTGTATATTGTTGTCTCCTTTATCAAAGATAAGGTGTCCATAGGTGTGTGGATTTATCTCTGGGCTTTCCATTTTGTTCCATTGATCTGTATTTCTGTCTTTGTGCCAGTACCATACTGTCTTGATGACTGTGGCTTTGTAGTAGAGCCTGAAGTCAGGCAGGTTGATTCTTCCAGTTCCATTCTTCTTTCTCAAGATTGCTTTCTCTATTCGAGGTTTTTTGTATTTCCATACAAATTGTGAAATTATTTGTTCTAGCTCTGTGAAAAATATCATTGGTAGCTTGATAGGGATTGCACTGAATCTATAGATTTCTTTGGGTAGTATACTCATTTTCACTGTATTGATTCTTCAAATCCATGAACATGGTATATTTCGCCATCTATTAATGTCCTCTTTGATTTCTTTCACCAGTGTTTTATAATTTTATATATATATAGGTCTTTAGTTTCTTTATGTAGATACATTCCTAAGTATTTTATTCTTTTTGTTGCAATGGTGAATGGAATTGTTTCCTAAATTTCTCTTTATATTTTCTCATTATTAGTGTATAGGAATGCAAGGGATTTCTGTGTGTTGATTTTATATCCTGCAACTTTACTATATTCATTGATTAGCTCTAGTAATTTTCTGGTGGAGTCTTTAGAGTTTTCTATGTAGAGGATCATGTCATCTGCAAACAGTGAGAGTTTTACTTCTTCTTTTCCAATTTGGATTCCTTTTATTTCTTTTTCTGCTCTGATTGCTGTGGCCAAAACTTCCAAAACTATATTGAATAGTAGTGGTGAGAGTGGGCACCCTTGTCTTGTTCCTGATTTTGGGGGAAATGCTTTCAATTTTTTACCATTGAGGATAATGTTTGGTGTGGGTTTGTCATATATAGCTTTTATTATGTTGAGGTATGTTCCTTCTATTCCTGCTTTCTGGAGAGTTTTTATCATAAATAGATGTTGAATTTTGTCAAAGGCTTTCTCTGCATCTATTGAGATAATCATACGGCCTTTATTTTTCAATTTGTTAGTGTGGTGTACTACATTGACTGATTTGCAAATATTGAAGAATCCTTGCATCCCTGGGATAAAGCCCACTTGGTCATGGTATATGATCTTTTTAATGTGTTGTTGGATTCTGATTGCTAGAATTTTGTTAAGGATTTTTGCATCTATGTTCATCAGTGATATTGGCCTGTAGTTTTCTTTTTTTGTGGCATCTTTGTCTGATTTTGGTATTAGGGTGATGGTAGCCTCATAGAATGAGTTTGGAAGTTTATCTTCCTCTTCAGTTTTCTGGAAGAGTTTGTGTAGGATAGGTGTTTGGTAGAATTCAGCTGTGAAGCTATCTGTACCTGGTCTTCCAGCAAACAATTGCTGGAAGATTTCTGATTACAGTTTCAATTTCCGTGCTTGTGATGGGTCTGTTAAGATTTTCTATTTCTTCCTGGTTCAGTTTTGGAAAGGTGTACTTTTCTAAGAATTTATCCATTTCTTCCATGTTGTCCATTTTATTGGCATATAATTGCTGATAGTAGTCTCTTATGATCCTTTGTATTTCTGTGTTGTCTGTTGTGATCTCTCCATTTTCATTTCTAATTTTATTGATTTGATTTTTCTCCCTTTGTTTCTTGATAAGTCTGACTAATGGTTTGTCAATTTTATTTATCCTTTCAAAGAACCAACTTTTGGTTTTGTTGATTTTTGCTATGGTCTCTTTTGTTTCTTTTCCATTTATTTCTGCCCTAATTTTTAAGATTTCTTTCCTTCTACTAACCCTAGGGTTCTTCATTTCTTCCTTTTCTAGTTGCTGTAGGTGTAGAGTTAGGTTATTTATTTGACTTTTTTCTTGTTTCTTGAGGTATGCCTGTATTGCTATGAACTTTCCCCTTAGCACTGCTTTTACAGTGTCCCACAGGTTTTGGGTTGTTGTGTTTTCATTTTCATTCATTTCTATGCATATTTTGTTTTCTTTTTTGATTTCTTTTGTGATTTGTTGGTTATTCAACAGCGTGTTGTTCAGCCTCCATATGTTGGAATTTTTAATAGTTTTTCTCCTGTAATTGAGATCTAATCTTACTGCATTGTGGTCAGAAAAGATGCTTGGAATGATTTAAATTATTTTAAATTCACCAAGGCTAGATTTATGGCCCAGGATGTGATCTATCCTGGAGAAGGTTCTGTGTGCACCTGAGAAAAAGGTGAAATTCATTGTTTTGGGGTGAAATGTCCTATAGATATCAATTAGGTCTAACTGGTCTATTGTATCAATTAAAGTTTGTGTTTCCTTGTTAATTTTCTGTTTAGTTGATCTATCCATAGGTGTGAGTGGGGTATTAAAGTCTCCCACTATTATTGTGTAATTGTTAATTTCCCCTTTCATACTTATTAGCATTTGTCTTATATATTGCAGTGCTCCTATGTTGGATGCATATATATTCATAATTGTTATATCTTCTTCTTGAATTTATCCTTTGATCATTATATAGTGTCTTTCTTTTTCTCTTTTCACAGCCTTTGTTTTAAAGTCTATTTTATTTGATATGAGTATTGCTAGTCCTGCTTTCTTTTCATCTCTATTTGCCTAGAATATCTTTTTCCATCCTTTCACTTTCAGTCTGTATGTGTCCCCTGTTTTGAGGTGTGTTTCTTGTAGACAATATATATAGGGGTCTTGTTTTTGTGTCCATTCAGCCAGTTTTTGTCTTTTGGTTGGGGCATTCAACCCATTTACGTTTAAGGTAATTATTGATAAGCATAATCCTATTGCCATTTACTTTGTTGTTTTGGGTTCGAGTTTATACAACCTTTTTGTGTTTCCTGTCTAGAGAAGATCCTTTAGCATTTGTTGGAGAGCTGGTTTGGTGGTGCTTAATTCTCTCAGCTTTTGCTTGTCTGTAAAGCTTTTGATTTCTCCTTCATATTTGAATGAGATCCTTGCTGGGTACAGTAATTTGGGCTGTAGGTTATTTTCTTTCAAGGTGATGAGATTATATGTTACAGATATTTGGAAACAGTTTGGTGGTTTCTTAAAAAGTTCTGTTCTTAAGATTTTATCTAAGTGAAATGAAAGCATAGGTCTCACAAAGACTGGTACATGAATATCTATAGCAGCTTATTTGTAGTATTTAAAACTGAAAACAGCCCAAACAGAAATATGATGAAACATCATACAAGAACAATAAGAAATAACTTATTGCTCAAAATAACACCATTGGGAAAAAATCTCAGAATAATTATGCTGAGTTAGGACAAAAAAGAGAATATAGCATATTATTACATTTCTATAAAATTCAACAAAATGAAAAAGGCATTTCATGAAATAAAGACAGTAGTGAAAGAAAGCAGATCAGTGGTTGCCTAGGGACAGGGATGGGCTAAGTAGAGAGGAAAGTAATACAAAGGGGAAAAAGAAGTTTTTAGAAGTGGCAGGTATGGTAACCATTTTGATTGTGGTAAAGGTGTTCAGGAAAATCTAAACATGGATTTATTTTCTAATTTAAGGAATGGAAAAGCATGTTTGGAGTGAAAGAATCCTCAAATAATTTAAGGTCTGGAAAGTGCTTGTCAACCTATTATACAAATAGCTTTTCTTTAAAGTGAATACTAAATCAAAATGTTCAAAATTGTTTCTATTTAATGTGGTGCTGTCCTTTTTGCATTCTTGGTCATATTTTACAACTATTTCTTTGTATTCTACAAATATGCTTTTTTCTATACTATTAGTAATGTGCATCTCAAGTAAGGTCCTGGTTTTCAGTTTGCCAGTCCAGAGCCTGTCGGATTCTGATGTGAACCACTTCTAGGCATAGGTTTGTGTTAGAAGTCTTAAATTTAAGGGACATTCTGGACTAGGCACCTGCTGTTGGGAAAACAAAAAAGCAATGAGCAGTTATTGCAAATTTCACTTGGTAAGTCAAGGACTCAAATGTACAAACTGGGCTTGTACAGACTGTTCTCTTACCAAAAAGTTTCAACCAATTCCTGTCCTCAGTTCTTTTTTCCTAATACCTCTTCATCCCTCAAGATCCCAGTCTAAGGTTGCATACCAGCCCACAGTTGACTTTGGTGAAATTGCTTTCTTTCTAGAAAGATAAATCATGTGCAAAACAGGCTGAGGTAAAACGCAGCAGTGGTTGGAAATAATCTTTGACCTGGTCCTGGAGAGTTTAGGAGATGCTGAGGAAGAAAAAAAAGCTTTTAAAGTAATTTTTAGCAATAAAGTATTAATATTTTTATTTAAGGTAGGTGCATTTTTTTTAACTGAATAGACAACAGTATAGGGTAAACATAACTTTTATAAGCACTGGGAAACCAACAAATTCATTTGACTCACTTTATTAGTATTTGTTTTTTGCAGCAATGTGGAACCAAACTTGCAATACCTCCAAGGTACACCTGTATGTGGTCAGGTAGGTTTGCTCTCTCTTGTGTCAAAGATGGTCAGTGGCAGCTCTAGCCTCAGAGTCCACTAGGCTTTTAAACAAGCACGTTGCATCTGCATGTGTGGGATGCTGCTGCTAAGTCGCTTCAGTCGTATCCGACTCTGTGCGACCCCATAGACGGCAGCCCACCAGCCTCCCCGTCCCTGGTATTCTCCAGGCAATCACACTGGAGTGGGTTGCCATTTCCTTCTCCAATGCATGGAAGTGAAGAGTGAAAGTGAAGTCGCTCAGTCGTATCTGACTCCTAGCGACCCCATGGACTGCAGCCTACTAGGCCCCTTCATCCATGGGATTTTCCAGGCAAGAGTACTGGAGTGGGTTGCCATTGCCTTCTCAGATGTGTGGGATAAATGATGTGAAAACCAATAGATGCTGCCAAGCAGGCTGCAAAGAAAAGATTTTTTTTTTTTTTGACCAAAGTAGTCATCTTGCTTGGAACCTCTTTTCATTGTAGGCTCTGCCCTCTGTGCTGAGCCTCAGTCCAAAGTTTACCTCACAGAGAACTCAAAGCCAAAGCTCAGATCCCTGTGAGGTTGTCTAATTGTAGCATGGGGCCCTGGGGGACAAACTCCTAGAAGAGGGGGGAGGGTGTGAGGACAACAGTGAAATGAACAGAAGTTGAAAATAAATGTGGATAGATTATGGTTTCTATGGTCACCAGATCATGAGTGGAATATACCATGTATCCTTCTGAGATGTAAAACCATCCTCAGGATATGAAGGGGGTTAAATTTCCAACAGCTATGGAAGGCAGAGGGTCAAGTTATGCAAAGTTCCCTGCTTAGTAGATAGTCCCTCCCAGCCATGCCCTCTGTTGGCAGACAGTGAAAAAATTTTCCAGAGGAGGGCTCAGGCCATCAGTTCCTGGTTCATTTTCTGGTCTCAGACAGATATTCTTTAGGGAGAGGATTGGCCCCATGAGTTCTTTTCTTGAGATCAAATTCCCCTGAGCCAGTCATAATGCACCAAGGTTGCAGATGGCAGAGAACCCAGGCCTAGGCCAAGTCTTGCAGTGGCCATGCAATCTCTGAGTGTGGTTTGGGGTGTTTATAGTAAGAAAAAAAGGAGAGTAAATGAAAACTCTCTCACCCATATAATCCCTAGGGGGAAACTGGAGCTTATGTAAGGAAGCCTGGGCATACTCAGAAATTATTATTGATATATTCTGAGGAGCAAATGCATGGCATGGGGAGGTTTCTGTGGTGCTATAGTTAAGTTAACACGAAGAACAGCTAGCTGGTCCCCAGAAGTAACACAGAGTTTACCCTGGCCCCATCCCCTCTTATCTCAGTTGAACCAGGGAGAAACAACTATGTGAACTTTCAGCATTCCTGCTCTGCATCCTCTGCCAGAGCACAGCAGGTTGGAGTGAGAGACACGGGGAATAAGACTGTACCTTTCTGCCATTGACACAACAGGGGGACTTTCACTGTTTTGCCATGGTTCAGGAGTGACAGAACAAGGGTCATTTTAGTTGACTACATTCCTCCCAGCCTATGTCTCATGTTGCTGTTCAGTCCCTAAGTTGTATCTGACTCTTTGCAACCCCATTGACTGCAGCATGCCAGGCTTCTCAAATTCCTGTCCATTGAGTCGGTGATGCCAACCAACCATCTCTTTCTCTGTTGCTCCCTTCTCCTCTCGCTCTCAATCTTTTCCAGCATCAGGAACTATTCCAGTGAGTCAGCTCTTCACATCTGGTAGCCAAAGTAATGGAGCTTTGGCTTCAGCTTCCAATGAATATTCAGGGATGATTTCCTTTAGGATTGACTGCCTTGATCTACTTGCCATCCAAGACACTCTCAAGTTGTCTTCTCCAGCATCAAAACTCAAAAGCATCAATTCTTCAGTGCTCAGCCTTTCTTTTGGTCCAACTCTCATATCCATACAGGACTAATGGAAAAAAACATAGCCTTCACTATAAGAAATTTGTTGGCAAAGTGATGTCTTTGCTTTTTAATACCCTCTTTAGATTTTTCATAGCTTTATTGCCAAGGAACAGGAGTTTTCAAATTCGTGGCTGCAGTCAACGTCTGCTGTGATTTTGGAGCCCAAGAAAATAAAATCTACCACTGTTTCCAATTTTCCCCCATCTATTTGCCATGAAGTGCAAGATGGGTCCAGATGCCATGACCTTACTATATTGAATATTGAGTTTTAAGCCAGCTTTTCACTCTCCTCTTTCACCCTGATCAGGAGGCTCTTTAGTTCTTTTAGTTCACTCTTATTACCATCAGAGTGAAATCATCTGCATATCTGAGGTTGCTGATATTTCTTCTGGCAATCTTGATTCCAGCTTGTGATTCATCCAGCCTGGCATTTCACATGATGTACTCTGCATATAAGTTAAATAAGCAGGGTCACAAGCCTTTCCCGATTTTGAAAGTCCATTGTTCCGTGTCTGGTTCTAAGTGTTGCTCTTGACCTGCATACAGGTTTCTAAGGAGGCAGGTAATGTGGTCTGGTATTGCCACCCTTTTAAGTATTTTCTACAGTTTTTTTTTTTTTTTTTGGGGCGGGGGGTGTGATCCTCACAGTTGAAGGCTTTAACATAGTCAGTGAAGCAGAGGTTGATGTTTTCCTGGAATTCCTTTGCTTTTTATATGATTCAATAGATGTTGGCAATGTGATCTCTGGTTTCTCTGCCTTTTCTAAATCCAGCTTGTACTTTCAAAATTTCTTGGTTCACCTACTGATGAAGCCTAGCCTGAAGGATTTTGAGCATTACCTTGCTAGCATGTGAAATGAGAGCAATTGTACAGAGGTTAGAACATCCTTTGGCACTGTCCTTCTTTGGCATTGGAATGAAAACCTTTTCCAGTCCCGCAGCCAATGCTGAGTTTTCCAAATTTGCTGACATATTGAGTGCAGCACTTTAACAGCATCATCTATTGGGATTTGAAATAGCTCAGCTGGAATTTCATCACCTGCATTAGCTTTGTTCATAGTAATGTTTTCTGAGGCCCACTTGACTTCACACTCTAGGATGTCTTGCTCTAAGAGAGTGATCTTATCATCATGGTTATCTGAGTCACTAAGACCATTTTTGTCTAGTTCTTCTGTGTATTCTTGACACCTCTTCTTAATCTCATCTGCTTCTGTTAGGTCCTTGCCTTTTCTGTCCTTTACTGTGTCCATCTTTGCATGAAATTTTCCCTTGGTATCTCTAATTTCCTTGAAGAGATCTCTAGTCTTTCCCATTCTATTGTTTTCCTCTATTTCTTTGCATTGTTCACTTAGGAAGGCTTGCTTTCCCTTTCTCTCTTGCCTTTCACTTCTCTTTTTTTTCCCCAGCTATTTGTAATGCTTCCTCAGACAACAATTTTGCCTTCCTGCATTTCTTCCACCTTGGGATGGTTTTGGTCACTGCCTTCTATACAATGTTACAAACCTCTGTCCATAGTTCTTCAGGCACTCTACCAGATCTACTCCTTTCAATCTATTTGTCACCTCCATACCTGAATGGTCTAATGGATTGCCCTACTTTCTTCAATTTAATCCTGAACTTTGCAATATGGAGTGCATATTGCACTGGAGCCACAGCCAGCTCCAGATCTTATTTTTCCTGACTCTATTGAGCTTCTCCATGTTTGGCTGTCAAGAATATAATCAATCTGAATTCGGTATTGACCATGTGCTGATGTCCATGTGTAGAATCATCTCTTGTGTTGTTGGAAGAGGGTGTTTGCTATGACCAGTGTGTTCTCTTGGCAAAACTCTGCTAGCCTTTGCCCTGCTTCATTTTGTACTCCAAGCCCAAATTTTCCCTGTTACTCAGGTATCTCTTGACTTCCTACTTTTTCATTCCAATCCTCTATGATTAAAAGGACATCTTTTTTGGTTGTTAGTTCTATAAGGTCTTGTAGGTCTTCGTAGAACTGTTTTATTTCATCTTCTTTGATATTAGTGATTGAGGCATAGACTTGGATTACTGTAATGTTGAATGGTTTGCTTTGGAAACCAACTGAGATTATTCTGCTGCTTTTTAGAATGCCCCCAAATACTGTAGTTCAGATTATTTGGTTGACTATGAGAGCAACTCCATTTCTTCTAATGGAATCTTGGCCACAGTAATAGATATAATGGTCATCTGAGTTAAATTTGCCTATTCCCATCCATTTTCATTCACTGATTCCTAAAATGTCACTGTTCACATTTGCCATCTCCTGTTTGACCATGTCCAAGTTGCCTTGATTCATGAACCTAACATTCCAAGTTCTTATGCAGTACTGTTCCTTACAGCATCAGAATTCACTTTCACCACCAGACACATCCACCACACAACACCATCATTTCCACTTTGGCCCAGCCTCTTCATTCTTTTTGGAGCTATTTCTCTGCTCTTCCCCGGTAACATAATGGACACCTACTGACCTGGGGGGCTTATCTACTGGTGTCATATATTCTTGACTTTTCATACTGTCCATGGGGTTCTCAAAGCAAGAATACTGAAGTGGTTTGCCATTCCCTTCTCCAGTGGACCATGTTTTGTCAGAACTCTCCACCATGACCCATCCATCTTGGGTTGTCCTGCACAGCATGGCTCATAGCTTCTTCGAGTTACATGAGGCTGTGATCCATGTGATCATTTTGGTTAGCTTTCTGTGACAGTGGTTTGTGGGGAACTCACAAATTCACCTTCCTGCTGCAGGGAGAGCTCCAACAGCTGCAGCTACACTGCCCACCTTCAGAAGCCAGACTAGAAGTGTATATCTCCACAAAACCTGGTTCTCAATGATTTCTACCAAGTGAGAGCACCTGCTTGGATCCCCAGTGGTAAAAACTTCCCGTGTGGCAGCCCTAGAGAGTTTCTCCTTTTGTTAGTGAGCAAGTTTCAGATTTCACATTTGTGTCTCATCATTGCGTGCCTGGTGGTTAAGAGAGCCAAGGCAGCAGGTCCAACAGCCTTTAAAGGATAAACCTACTATTCATATTCAGTTCCTCCTGTACAAGTTGTCATGGTGCTTGGAATAGGAAGCCACCCCAGTCCTGTGTGAGAACAGAAGGCTATGGGTTAATGTGTCTTGTGTGACTTCTGAACAGAAGAGGTGAATATGCTTTATACATTGGAAGTACTAGGAAGAGAGTTCAATCTTCCAAGGATGAGCAACTATAACAGTATCCCCCCCGCCTCTGGATTTAGTGGTATCTTATTCTATCCATGAATATGGATGCACCAAAAGAATAAAGTTTTTTTTTTCTTTTAAATTAAATTGTCTCTCCTTCCCAGTATAAGATGCCAGTTCAGTCACTAAAGAATGGATAATTTGTCATTTAAGAATGGCAAAATTATAGGTCATTTCCCCTCATCAATTTTTGTCCATTTTTGAGCCTAAAGGCAAGCTAGAAAAGTGCAGTTAAAGTACTCAAGTTGCCAACACTGGCAAAAACATGCACTTTGTTAGCACACAGGCATCTTTTGCCCTGCTCCTCCATGGACAGTGTTCTGATGAGTATGGCTTTAAATGAAATCCAAGTATCTTCTCTCCCTGTTTAGCTCAGGTACTAAATCAGGTACTAATCAAAAAAGTAGAGCTACATTTCAGGTATAAACTAGTCTATTCCTGAGTAGAACATGTGCTATTCACACTCATGGTGTAAGAGGCAATCTCAGCATGCACCTAGTCTCTTCTTGCAGGTAGAACAGGCAAGCCCTGGGTAGGCCTAGAATGCAGAGGTCACAGTGTCTCTGCCCTAGCCCCATGACACCCACTTTGTGCCAGAGCCTGGGTTTTGCAGCAAAACTCATTTCAGGCCAAGCAGCCCTGGGTCCAACAAGAATTATAAGCTGTCTATTATAACTCTTTAAATGGCCAGTCCTGCTGCTTCAATCATTAATTCACCAGAGAAACAGTATGATGATAGAGTGGGTGCCTATTTTCAGTTCAGTTCAGTTGCTCGGTCGTGTCCAACTCTTTGCCTATTTTAGACAGCGTATTCAAAAGCAGAGACATCACTTTGCTGACAAAGGTCTGGACTGTTAAAGCTATGGTTTTTCAAGTAGTCATGTACGGATGTGAGAATTGGACCACCAAGAAGACTGAGTGCCAAAGATTCGATGCTTTCAAACTGTGGTGAAGGAGAAGCCTCTTGAGAGTCCCTTGGATAACAAGGAGACCAAACCAGTCAATCTTAAAGGAAATCAGCCCTGAATATTCATTGGAAGGACTGATGCTGAGGCTGAAGCTTTAATACTTTGGCCACCTGATGCAAAGAGCTGACTCACTGGAAAAGACTGATGCTGGGAAAGATTGAGGGCAGGAGGAGAAGGGGGCCACAGAGGATGAGATGGTTAGATAACATCACTGACTCAATAGACATGAATTTGTGCAAACTCCAGGAAATGGTGAAGGACAGGAAAGCCTGGTGCACTACAGTCCATGGGTTTGCAAAGTTGGACATGATTTAGTGACTGGAAAACAACAGGGTGCCTATGATTCGTGTAGCAAAGTAACAATAGAAGGGACACCCCTAAACTGATAAAGGATATGAAACCAATTATTAATGTATTGCCTCCCTGTTCTAATTTCACCCTTTAAGATAAGTTCTCTGATAATGGATGGATTACTTTAAGAATCTCTCTTTCAGAGTGATCATGATGTTCTCTTTTCTCAGGTAGAAGACACTGGATGGACACTGAAGGAGGAAGTAGCTCTCCTGTGACTTCTGTCAGAAGTGTGAGTGTAACGATAGCCTAGGTGTTCTGCTCCAAGCATGGGCCCAGAAAAACTGTCCTCATCAATTGTGCAGAAACAGTATGGCCTGGTTAGCTCTCTGTGGGCCTCTTTATAGGGATATCTTGTGCTCCAAGCCACCTACCCACTGATTCCCCCTACTTGATTGCACTCATTCCTCACCTTACCCCACCACTAGGTTTATCTCCTGCACTTATCCAAAGGCTGCGACCCTCACAACATCGAGGCCCTCCTGATCCTATGTATAGGACATTGCTAGTTCCAGGCCTCCAACTCCACCAGGTCCCTTGTTCCTACTACATGTCCACATGCTGGCCATGAGCTGTGACTTTCCCACACTGATGTTCTCCAGAGGATACCTTCCTGTTTACTCTGCCACTGTAGACCAGCTCTGGTTCCGCAGACTGGCTCTGGCACTGGTAAATTAGCAAACTTCTCTGCCATCCAGTAGGTTCTGCTACACCTTCTCCAATGAGCTGTTATCTCTAGCCTTGGGGAGGAACCCCCATTCCAAGTTTGTCTTTCTTTGGGCATGCTTCTTAAACCCAGGATACCATATAGAGTTTTCCTATATCCTATATATCCTACATGTGTCATATTTAATAATTCTTTATGTTTAAACATTATGTTTAATTTTCTCCTGTCCACTGTGTATTTTCCATCTCCTGATTGGATCCAGGTTGCTACAGAACACAACACCTACAACAAATACCATTCTTGGAATTACTAAAAGCTTTCTTTTGAGAGTTTCATCAAGTAAGAATGTCCACTATTACCCAGAAAGTATAGTAGGTGGGAAAAGAAGGAACAAAGTGCTTGGAAAGGAAGACGTGAAACTGGCACTATTTGCAGGTGATATAATTCTGTACACTAAATTCTACAGGTATTTACAGACAAATTGGTGGAATCAATAAAAGAGTCTAGGTGGCTGTTTATAGGATAAAATATTAACATTCAGAAGTCAATTTTATTCTATTTACCAGCAATACATTTACAAAATGAAAATTTCAAAGGCAGTATTTGTAAAATATGAAGTACCTAGGATAAAATGCTCTCTTATGGGAAAAATGAAATATTATTGGGACATATTAATGAAGTTTTTATTAAAAGGAAAGGCACACCATATCCATTCAATAACATTCTATATTATAGACAAGAAATCAAATCTAAAAGTGCAATGCAGTCCTAATTAGAACCCTAAATGGGGTTTTGGTTGAATTTTTTCTGATGAATTGATATTTGAAAAGGATTCAAGAGAGGCAAAAAAAAATAACCTAGACATTCTTGAAGAACAAGGTAGAATTGAGTGGCCTTATCCAAATATCAGAATTGGCTGTAGAACTGTAGGGATTAATTTGTGGTATTTTAAGTAGACAGATAAATAGAGCCATGGTACTTAATAGAGAATACACAAACTAGCCCATACATAGGTAGATGTTTGATTTATGACACATGCAGAACTGCAAATCAGTTGGAAAAGGGCAGACTTTTCAATAAGTGGTTCACTGAAACAATCAGATATCCACATTAAAAAATCCACATCACTTGTAGGTGGATTATGACCTAACTGTGAGAGGCAAAACCATAAATATTTCAGAAGACAATATAGAGAATAGTTTTATGGCCCAAGGGCAGGGACAGATTTCTTGAAACAGAAAAACACTAGCCATAAGGAAAAGAATGATAAATTTTGACTATGCTATCATTAAGTATGTTATATAATTAAGCATGTCTTAATTAAAGTCTGTTCACAAAGCACAGCACAGAAGAGAAAATACAAACAACAAAACGAAAGATTATTTTAGCCACACATATAACCACCAATGGATTGATATTTAAAACACATAAATAACTCACTGTATAAGTAAAAACAGGATGGGAAATAGAATAGAAAAATGGTGAAAGAGTTGAACACGAACAGGCTTTTCATAGGAGAGAATGTCCAAAATGTTCATAAACGTAAGAATGTGCAAAAATTTAATAGTAGAGGAAAACAAGTAAATTAAATTCTGGCAATATTTGGTGTAGATGAAGATATGCAGGCAGAGGAACTCTCTATGTTGCTACTGGGACTGTAAGTTGGTACAACCACTACAGAAAACAATTTGGCACCATGTAGAAAAGCTGGAGATATGCATACTCTATGGGCCAGTGATTCTCTTCTTGCTTGTATACCCAAGAGACTTTTAAACATGAGTCCCATGAAAAATGCCCAAGAAGGTTCATTGCACCATTGTTCATGATTAAAAGCTAAAAACAGCCCCAGTGTTCATCCAGTGTAAAATGATACAATCATATCACAATTACTTTGCTAAAATCATGCATTGGAATGCTAGTCAATGATGGAGACAAAAGGTCTAAGTCTACTAGGCACAAGATGGACAAGTCTCTCAAATAAATATGATATAGAATGAAAGAAGCAGGCCATAAAAGGGAGCATGCAGTATTATTCCACCGACACAACTTCAAATAAACTGTATTGCTTAGGAATGCATACAAAAGTTGTAAAGTCATGTTTATAAAAAAATATTTTAGAAATGATCATCATAAAGTCAAGATAATGGCTATATCCATAGGGGAGAGTGTGGGTTGTGATTGGGAGGAATACCAGTGGCTGTATTCTGGAAGGCTGGCAATGTTCTATTTCTTGACCTTGGTCCTGGTTACGTGTGTTTGTTTTTACAAGGGGCTTCCCTGGCATTATCTAAACCTGGCAGATACGTTATATGCACTTCTCTGTGCCTCAGATTTGAAAAAATAAGTGCTTTCTCCAAAAAACGTAATAGAAAAAAAAAATGTGTGATGTAGAACTTTTGATGAGGTTTGAACTCTTATGGATGAATCTTTTAATCAAGAGAGCAGTAAGTGTCCATTATCATTAGAAGAGGCAAAAGAAGGGATTGTTTAAACTGTCATTTAGTCACTAAAAATGCCTGACTCTTTTGGGACCCCATGGATTATAGCTGGCCAGGCTCCTCTGTCCATGGGATTTCTCTGGCAAGAGTACTGGAGAGGGTTGCCATTTCCTTCTCCAGGGAATCTTCTTGACCCAGGGATGGACCCGTGTCTACTGCACTGGTAGGAGGATTCTTTACCACTAAGCCACCAGGGAAGCCCATTTAAACTGTAGGTATCCCATAATCTAGTTAGCACTTGAAACCTTTCTCTTGCCAGATAATTCACCCTATATTTATATCAATTCCCAACTCACTGATGACTGACAAATTGGAGGATCATCATCAACATTAATAAGATCATTAGGCATCACAGGCCAAATACATTACAGTAAGACTAGGCCACCACACTTAAATGCAAGCAGGCACACCGAGGCTACTGGGCAGGCAAAAGGCATCTGTGCCTTTTTCTCAGGACAGTCCACTACAGTAACTTAGGGTTTAACCTTATCACATTTCACCAGTACTGCTGTCCAGAGACCTCCACGTACTGGAGAATCTAGAGTAAGCTGAGGAATGTCCTCATCATGCTGTGACATTGGACATGAAATTTGCCATGGTATACCCAAAGCTGGACGGAGAAGGCAATGGCACCCCACTCCAGTACTCTTGCCTGGAAAATCCTATGGACCGAGGAGCCTGGTAGGCTGTAGTCCAAGGGGTCGCTGAGGGTCGGACACGACTGAGCCACTTCACTTTCACTTTTCACTTTCATGCATTGGAGAAGGAAATGGCAACCCACTCCAGTGTTCTTGCCTGGAGAATCCCAGGGATGGGGCAGCCTGGTGGGCTGCCGTATATGGGGTCACACAGAGTCGGACATGACTGGGGTGACTTAGCAGCAGCACCCAAAGCTGGAAGATCGAAGAGTTGGTTTAGGTTGTGCACCTTATAGGGAGAACCCAGGAGGAGGTTTGGTCTTCCAGATTTCAATATAAACTACTTCATCCTCCAGGCCTTGCATTTCTAGGCTCAACAGTGCTAATCTGCTTTGACCCCACCTCTTACTCATTATACTCTCTGCAATAGCAGGACGAAAAATTTAACTATGGGACAAATTTTCCTGAGGACATTGCTCAAGACAGTTCTGAATATGGAAGTCTCCAGGAAAATTTTTAAAAAGCCATCATTTTCCATAGTGTATTCTCTCAGGAATTTTCTGTCACCTATCAATCCAGCCAGCCAGCCATCCAATACACAGTGTTTAACACATGGTAAGTGCTAACTACCATGCTTAGCACTGGGAGGGACTGGGGTGTATGTGTTTATTTTGGTACATACTGTGAGGTTCCGGTTTATGTTGCCATTTAGTAGATAGATACCTAAGGTATTCATTTCAGCACTTTTTACTGAAGTGAACTGCCATTTCCCTTGTATCTCTGAAAACCTCCTTGATTTCCTACTAATATTAACAGTGGAACTTATTTATGTATACGAGGCTCTGCCCCTGGGCGTTTTATTCTGTTCTAGAGACCCTGTACAAGAATATTTAAATCACGGTGGCGTTAAACACGTTTTAATATCTGATAGGGCCAGTTTCTGCGCAGTGCACATTTTTTTTTCTCTTTCAGGAACGTGTTCGGGCCCGCGGCAGGGGGCGGGATCGCGCCTCCTCCGCGGCTCTGGTTCCAGTGGAGCTTCACGGACGCAGAGATGGAAATCCCGAGGCTGCTCCCGGCTCGCGGGATGCGACAAACCGGCGGGGCTGGCAGCCCCGAGGGCAGCGGCCGGATCCGCGGAGGTCCTGACCTGCGGGCCAGTCAGGCCCCGGCGCGCCGCCTCCTGCTGCTCCGGGGCCCCCAAGATGGCGGGCCCGGGAGGCGGCGTGAGGAGGCCAGCGCGGCTTCTTCTTGCCCAGGCCCAGGCCCAGGCCCGAGCCCGTTGGCGCTGAGGCCCGATCACGCTAGCAGCTGTGGCAGCGGCGGCGGGAGCGGCGGCGATGACTTCTTCCTGGTGCTGCTGGACCCGGTGGGTGGAGACGTAGATACCGCGGGCGCTGGCCAGGCCACAGGGCCCGTGTGGAGGGAGGAAGCCGGGCTGGGCCCAAGGCTCCTGGGGGGCGAAAGCGGCGCGAACCCCGAGGGCCGCCCTGCGCTGGGCCCCAGCTGCCTGTCGGCTATCCCCGCTCCAGTCCCGGCCCTGGCCCCGATCCCCGCTTCAGGCCTGGGCCCTGCCGCGGCCTTCGCAGGCACAGTCGCCATTCACAACCAAAACCTGCTGTTGCGCTTGGAGAACGGCGTCCTCACCCTAGCCACGCCCCCACCGCAGCCCGGGGGTCTGATCGTCCCGCAAGCTGGGATCCCGCACGCTGCGCAGCCTGGAGACTGTCCCGAGCTGCCGCCCGACCTCCTGCTGGCGGAGCGGGCAGAACCTGCGCCTGCCCCAGCTCCCAAGGAGGAGGAGGAGGGCCCGGCGGCTGTTGAGAGCCCCCGCGGGCCGCCAGGCCCAGGCCAGGGCGTGTTGCTGTACCTGTGTCCTGAGGTGCAGTGCGGACAAACCTTTGCAAAGAAGCACCAGCTGAAGGTGCACCTGCTGACACACAGCAGCAGCCAGGGCCAGCGGCCCTTCAAGTGCCCCCTGGGTGGTTGTGGGTGGACCTTCACCACCTCCTACAAGCTCAAGAGGCATCTGCAGTCACACGACAAACTGAGGCCCTTCGGCTGCCCAGCAGAGGGCTGTGGCAAGAGCTTCACCACCGTGTATAACCTCAAAGCACACATGAAGGGCCACGAGCAGGAGAACTCATTCAAATGTGAGGTGTGTGAGGAGACCTTCCCCACACAGGCCAAACTCAGCGCCCACCAGCGCAGCCACTTCGAGCCTGAGAGGCCCTACCAGTGTGCGTTTTCCAGCTGCAAGAAGACATTTATCACAGTGAGTGCCCTGTTTTCCCATAACCGCGCCCACTTCAGGGAACAGGAACTCTTTTCCTGTTCCTTTCCTGGCTGCAGTAAACAGTATGACAAGGCTTGTAGGCTGAAAATTCACCTTCGGAGCCACACTGGTGAGAGACCGTTCCTTTGTGACTTTGAGGGCTGTGGCTGGAACTTCACTAGCATGTCCAAACTCCTAAGGCACAAACGGAAGCACGATGATGACCGGAGGTTCATGTGCCCGGTGGAAGGGTGTGGGAAATCTTTCACAAGGGCTGAACATCTGAAAGGCCACAGCATAACCCACCTGGGCACGAAGCCTTTTGTGTGCCCGGTGGAAGGTTGCTGTGCCAGGTTCTCTGCTCGCAGTAGTCTCTACATTCACTCCAAGAAACACTTGCAGGATGTGGACACTTGGAAAAGCCGATGCCCAGTCGCCACTTGTAATAAACTCTTCACATCCAAGCACAGCATGAAGACCCACATGGCCAAAAGGCACAACCTGCGCCAGGATCTCTTAGCTCAGCTGGAAGCTGCAAATTCTCTTACACCCAGCAGTGAACTTACCAGCCAGGGGCAGAGTGACCTCAGTGATGCTGAGCTTGTGTCTCTCTTCTCTGATGTGCCTGGTAATAATAGTTCTGCTGCAGTACTGGACACGGCATTGGTGAACTCTGGGATCTTGACTATTGATGTGGCTTCTGTGAACTCAACTCTGGCAGGAAACCTCCCTGCTAATAATAATAATTCCTTAGGGCAGGCAGTGGACCCTCAGGCCTTGATGGCCACCAGTGACCTTCCTCAAAGTTTGGATACCTCACTCTTCTTTGGAACGACAGCAGCAGGTTTTCAGCAGGGTCCCTTAGATATGGATGATGTCTCAAGTCTAAGTGCGGGGCCGTTGGCATCTCTGAGCTCTTTGGCTTTGAAAAACTCGAGTCAAGAGCCCCAAGCTTTGATCCCTAGCAGTAAGCTAACAGTAGACACAGATGCTCTGACTCCTTCAAGCACCCTTTGTGAAAACAGTGTCTCAGAACTACTGCCACCAACCAAAACGGAATGGAATGTACATCCTGACTCTGACTTCTTTGCACAGGAGGAAGAAACCCAGTTTGGATTCTCCAATCCAGCAGGAAACCATGGGTCTCAGAAAGAAACAGATCTTATCACAGTGACTGGCAGCTCATTTTTGGTATGAACTAAATTCTGTTCATTCCTGCCACATGGCTTACTTTTATTGATGACACTCAATTTTGAGAATATTCTGGCCTGAATGCTTAAATACAGTCATTTCTTATAGGTCTGAAGGAGAACAGAGCCCTGGGCTGCAAGTTTGGAGATTTAAATCCTGATCTTGGGTCTGGAACTTGCGGGTTGTGTGACCTTGAACAAGTCACTTATCCTATCTGAGCCTTAATTTCCTTATTTATGAGATGAGGTGGTTTGAATAGATTGTTTCTAAGGTCTTTTCAACTCTATGATTCCTTGATAATAAGCTTCTTTCCTTGAGAAAAATTAGAACATTTTTTCAGTGATGTTGCATGTGCTTTTTTCAAACATGCATAATATACACATAATATAATGAACATTCATATACATGACACCCAACTTCAGCTATTATCAATTCATGAATATTCTTTTTTTATCTAATCTCCATTCATACCCTCTTCCAGTATTATTTTGAAATAAATACAAGGTATCACATAATTTCGACCATAAATATGCAATATATAGTTCTGAAAAGCATGGGCTCTTTTGAAAAAATCTTCAGTTCCATTGTCATACTTAAAGTTAGCAGTAATTCCTTAATACTGTCAACATTCCAGCTTATAATTGTCTCATAAATGCTATTTGTTGTTAACATTTAAACAGTTAGAATCTGAGTAAGCCTCTTAAGTGTCTTTTTAATCTGTATATTACCCTATTGTCTCTTTGCATTTAATTCACTGAAGAAAAGTTATTTCACATGTAGAGCTTACCAGTCTTAAGTCTTGGTGATTATATCCACGTGGTGTCACATTCCTCTACACTCTATTTCCTTAATTTGGTGTTTGGATCTAGAGACTTGGTCAGAATAGAGGGGCCATGAATGTTTCATGTGTTGTGTTCTTTTAGCATGTGGCACAGAATGTCTAGTTTTCTCTTGGATATTTGCAGCTTCCAGTGATAGTGCATTAATTCATAATTACCTTGCTTCTGATATCATGATTTGTTCTTGTAGAGTTACTATTAGTGGAGGAATAAATGCTGCTGAAGGCATATGTAAAAATTCATTAGAAATATATTCAATGACAAAATATTTTCTTGAAGATAGAACTAACAAGGAGAAAAGGTAACAAAAAATGTGTTGACTCTGCTCACCATTTATCTTCCTCGTCTCTTTTGATGATGAGGTTTGTTTTTATAGAAATTGCCAGCCAGGACTTTGACATGAAACAGCATGTGCATGCTTACTCATTCATGTCCGACTCTGAGATGTCATGGACTGTAGCCCACCAGTCTCCTCTGTCCATGGGATTTTCCATGGCAAGAATACTGGATTGGGTAACCATTGTCTTCTCCGGGTTATCTTCCTGACCCCGGTCTCGAACCTGGGTCTCCTATATTGCAGGCAGTTTCTTTACCATATGAGCCACTAGGGAAGCCTGAGATGAAACAGACCCAGGGTCAAATTCATGTTGAATAAGTGGCCTTGAATAAATTAGTTTCACTAAGCTTCAGTTTCCTAGCTGTCAAATGATCATAGCAGTGCACATACATAGCTAACACACCTGAGACTTTTAATCCTTTCCAGTTTTTAATAGGTAAGGAAAAAATATTACATCTTTGGCTTATCTTGTTGAATTTATACAATCCTTTCACGCTCTCAATCCTCCTTACTATAAGGAAGAAATTGGGATAATTTGATCCTGTTCCTGTCTAGACAATAAGGTTTGTGAGAATTAGGGTGAAGCAGGATGGGGAAATCTCTTTATTTCCTCCACTGTATTGTTTCCTCCCTGCCAGGAATTTCTGTGGCTAATGCCAGAAGTGGAAACATTACTCACAGGTATATCTGCATCCCTATTCATTAGACCAATCTGTCACCATCTTTGATATCTTTCAGAGTTAGACTTTGCTGTACCTCCAAAGTCACTTGTGCATGAAGCTGATAATGGAGCAGAGAAAGATTCCTGCTCTCTGTGGTTTGGAGAGCTCATTGCATTTTCCCAGAGTTGAAAGGAAAGGTTGAAGCTGAATATTGTGTAAAATTTCTGTCTTACATGAGTATGGCATTTTTAATTTTGTGGAATATCTTCACAACCCTGTGTGGTGGTTTTGGCAAAGTTGGCTGTGACTCATGGCATTTTAGCAAATGCACATTCCAAATGGACTTTGGCTAGTGACTGACAGTTCTATATATAGCTTAAAACAAAGAAGATAAATTCTTTTCACCTCTCCCTTCCCACTCATCCAACTTTCATGATTTATTACTGTGTCATAACTAGCTGCCGTTTTCCACTTTAATTGGTTTCTGTTACTTTCTGTTTACTTTCTCGCCCGTCCTTGTATGTGCATTCCAGCCCTTGCCATGCCTTACTTTTTATTTTTTAATGGATAGATCTCTTCTTGCTACTGTTCCTCAGATCTCCTCATAGACATTTTCTTCACTGGTAACATTTGCTGAGTGTACACTGCAGTTGTGTGTATAGTAAGAAGTTATTTTCTGAGCTTAAATAATCCTGTGTGTATATATATGACTCAGATGATATAAGACATTATTTTCTATATTGTGCAGACAAGAAATGGATTTCTGTTTCATTATTTCCATTTTTAAGAAGTTTTTGCCAAGGAGTTCAGTTAAAACTCTATTTGCTGTAGTGTACTAGCCCAGTAGTGTTTGCATGTGAATGTCTATGGATGACATTTATTGTAGCGCTTTGGAAGTGCACCAAAAAATTGTCACTTTGAAATGTTTATGTACTGTGTGTAAGGGAGTATACACACACATCCACATAAATATATTTTTAAAGTGGTTTTATTCATTTAGTGATAAAAGTAGACATACTTTTGTAAATCAGAGAAGTGCTCAGAATTTCATTGTGTCTACTCAGTGTTTTCTCTTTTTGCTTTAGAAATATTTGTATTCATAAAGCACATTTAAAAATATTGTAATTCATTAAGGACTCTTAAATTGACCACTATATTGCATATCTGGCAGTTAACGTGCGTCGAGGATTGGAATGAACACACAAGTAGCAAACATCAAATAAATTACTTACACATGAAGATAATTTATACTGTGATTTCTTTTTTTGAATTCCTTAAATCAAGTTCCATCCAATAAAAAAATCATTATACTTTTTCCTACTCATTGAATTTTCAAAGGACAGATGTTAACTTTTCTCATGGGTTCACAGGATTTCATTGAACAAATTCATTCAAATAATTCCCTTTCAACTCCATTTTCTAAAAAAATGGTGGACCTTTTTATACTTTAAAGGTATGAAGTTAAATTTCTGTTGTTGATGGTTTAAAATTGCCATCACTTCTTTTAAATAATTGTACACATTTTAATTTAATCCTATTTCCTTTCTGCTTCTCCTCCATTTGGTTTATTAAAAAAATCTTGCCAATTGGAAGCATAATAATATAATGGCTTAAAACAGGTTTATTTCTGGGTACTCTGTTGATCACATTGATCATGTTAAAAATATATTGGCATTGGCATTTTTATCAAGTAATGTAACGAATATAACAGTGCTGAATAGCAGGAGTTAATTATGAGTAAAGTATGAAATTTATTTGTCTCTTCATGTTCTTATCCAGGAGGCATATGAGAAGGCAATTTATTAACTGGAGGTACCACTGTATTTATTTCAAGTTAATAAATACTTATTAAGCATCATTGTGCAAAATACAACGTAACATATTAAAGGTTCTATAAGAAGAGTAATATTCAACTCTGACATTTACAAAGATTACAGTTGATGGGAGACAGAAAAAGATTAAATGGAGAAGAGAAACAGGAAAAGTTTAATTTGGTACCAAAATGACTGACGGGGGGGAAAAAAAAACGGTAAGAATAATGAGTTTATTCTGAACACAGATGAGAGCCAGTGAATGTGTTTAAATACTGGAGTCAGATCATGAAAATGATATCTAGAGTGTTAATATAATGGAAGTGTACAATATGGATTAGATGGTGCATGCGTGCACGCTAGGTTGCTCTAGTCATGTCCAACTCTGTGTGACCCTATGATCTGGAGCCCACCAGGCTCCTCTGTCAATGGGATTTTCCAGGTGAGAATACTAGAGTGGGTTGCCATACCCTCCTCCAGGGGATCTTACCGACCCAGGGATCGAACCCGCATCTCTTATGCCTCCTGCATTGGCAGGTAGGTTCTTTATCACTAGTGACACCTGAGAAGCCTGAATTAGATGGTAGAGACTGGAATAGAAAACCAGTGAGAAAGCTTTTGCAGCAGCGCAGGTGTTCTATGATGAAACATGAACCCTGGACTAGATGCTGTCAGTGGGAAATGACAAGAAGGAACAGATATTAGGGAGATAGCTATCATCATAGCAAATTAGAAATAACTCAAGTTTCCTTGGGGACTGTAATAATCATTTTCACTTAACAGTGAAGTAAGTAAGAAAGTCTTTTTTGGAAATGAGTGTGTTAAGATGGTGTTTAGCTAAATGATAATTTTAAAATAATTGTTATTCCTGCATAAGCTATCCACATTGTGCTTTATCTGCTTTCTAAACAGCAACTGAGGGCCACTTCCTCTTTCTTAGTTCCCTCAGGCATTCTTAGAACTACCTATACAATTCTGATCCTTTTATTTCCCTTTCAATTATGAGAGGCCTCTTCGCCTTGTCTTGAGTGAGACACTGAACAACGTGGTTACTAGTTTACATGGCTATTGAGCACTTGAAATGGGCCTAGTGTGAATGTAAGACTGAATTTTTAATTAAATTTAATTTAAATTGAATCTGAAACAGTTGAAAATATTTTCTGTTAAACACAACTTTACTGTTTTAGTAGGATTAAATTTCACTTTAATTATTGAAACTTTAACATCCAAATTGAGATGTACTGTAAAATACAAACATAATTTTGAGGACTTAGTGCACAAAAATATTTCATAGTATTTTTTATTGATTACACATTGAATAATATTTGAATATTTTTCAGTTTTATTGAGGTATAACTGACAGTAAAATTGTAAAATATTTAAAATGTACATTATGGTGGTTTGATATTTGTATACATTGTGAGATGTGTTAACTAACTAGATCCTATTCCTAGGGTCTAGTTAGTTAATACATCCATCAAGTTACATATTTATTCATTTTTGAGGGGTGAGAACATTATATTTTAAATATATTTGCTTAAAGTAATATAACAGTAAAATTAATCCTAATCGTTTTTTACTTTTAAAAATGTGGCTATGGAAAAATTTTAAGTTATGCATTATAACAATTAAAATGTTTTAAAAATTAAAAGCTACAGCTATTACTCTTATTAAGTTTCTATTGGAAAGCACCAATCTGGATGTAACATTACCTCTCCAGACTACTCTGCATCAAAATGAGTTATTCAGTCTCTGCTGTGCATTGAGTATGTTTTCTACTACTGTGCTTAAGGTTTAGTAGTTATTCTATATTTAGGGTAAAATGATTTAAGTATTGTCACAGACTCTGTCACAAGTTGGTGAATTGTTACTATGAATTTGAGCAATTCTTCATGAAAATTTTATTTACTGGAGTGAGTTTTACCTGCATTTGTCTCAGTTGGAGCAGGCCAGTAGTAGAATCGTCAAAATCCAACATCACTGGATCTTTGTGAGATTGGCTTGTAGCTCCTTAGCCAGAGTTACATCTATCACTAGAGAAAATTGAGAGGCAAGTGGTGGCATAAGAACATAGTCATGAGAACCCCTATCATAGTCTTTCCATTTTATAATTGCTTTATACACTAAAAGACATAACCATAAAAAGAGTGGAAGAAAAACTGAAAAATTAAAGAAGGAGCATGAATTAGGAATTAGGCTGTATTTAATGGTAAATTTGATTTACCTACATTGTCCTAGATTGTGAACTAAATTTCATTCTTTTTAATTACTAACATTTAAAACCACATAAAACCCTTTTGTCAGTTTTTCTAAAGAAAGAAGCCTAACAGTATTTTAAAAGAAAGCATACAGTGATCTAAAAGCACCAACAGTCTCTGACCCTTAATACCATCCTTTATACATATTAAAAAGCAGAGACATTACTTTGCCAACAAAGGTCTGTCTAGTCAAGGCTATGGTATTTCCAGTGGTCATGTATGGATGTGAGACTTGGACTGTGAAGAAGACTGAGTGCCAAAGAATTGATACTTTTGAACTGTGGTGTTGAAGACTCTTGAGAGTCCCTTGGGCTGCAAGGAGATTCAACCAGTCCATCCTAAAGGAGATCAGTCCTGGGTGTTCATTGGAAGGACTGATGCTGAAGCTGAAACTCCAATACTTTGGCCACCTCATGCAAAGAGTTGACTCATTGGAAAAGACCCTGATGCTGGGAGGGATTGGGGGCAGGAGGAGGAGGGGATGACAGAGGATGAGATGGCTGCATGGCATCACCAACTCAAGGGACATGAGTTTGAGTAGACTCCGGGAGTTGGTGATGGACAGGGAGTCTGGCGTGCTGTGATTCATGGCATCACGAAGAGTCGGACACAACTGAACAACTGAACTGAACTGAACTGAACTGATACATATTTACCAAAGTGCATGCTAGGACACTTAAATTGTGTCTGACTCTTTGTGACCGTGTGAACTGTAGCCCGCTGGATTCCTCTATCCATGGGATTCTACAGGCAAGAATACTGGAGTGGGTTGCCATGCCCTCCTCCAGGGAATCTTCTCGACCCAGGGTCTGAACCCATGTCTCCTGCAGCTCCTGCATTGCAGGCAGATTCTTTACCACTGAGCCACCAGGGAAATCCATTTACCAAGGTACCAATCAGCAGTTATGTATTGAGTATGTAATACGTGAAACACCCTGAGGTATTATACCTAAGTATGCTTCACTGCTGCTGCTGCTGCTAAGTCACTTCAGTTGTGTCTGACTCTGTGCGACCCCAGAGATGGCAGCCCACCAGGCTCCCCCATCCCTGAGATTCTCCAGGCAAGAACACTGGAGTGGGTTGCCATTTCCTTCTCCAATGCATGAAAGTGAAAAGTGAAAGTGAAGTCACTCAGTCATGTCTGACTCCTAGCGACCCCATGGACTGCAGCCTACCAGGCTCCTCCATCCATGGGATTTTCCACACAAGAGTACTGATGCTTCACTAATCCATTAATAAATATTTTACCTCTTAAGTACCTCTTATGTGACAAGTATTGTCCTTATGTTCAAAGACATGATCTAGATGGGAAATTATTAAAATCAATAAATAACAGAATTCTAAAGAGGTACCTTATAGATTTTACCAGAGTAAGATGTATCATTTTAAATGGATGTACTAGAAGTGATTCTAGAGAATTTATACATTTAAAAAATTTTATTTATTTTTAATTGATGGATAATTGCTTTATAATACTGTGTTGATTTCTGCCATACATCAATGTGAATCAGCCATAGATATCCATATGTCCCCTCCTTCTTGACTCTTTCCCACCTCCACCATCCCAACCCTCTAGGTTGTTACAGAGCCATGGTTTAAGTTCCCTAAGTGAAACAGAAAGTTCCCATTGGATATCTATTTTACGTATGGTAGTGTATATGTTCAGAGAAGGCAATGGCACCCCACTCCAGTACTCTTGCCTGGAAAATCCTATGGATGGAGGAGCCTGGTAGGCTGCAGTCCATGGGGTCGCTGAAGGTCGGACACGACTGAGCGACTTCAGTTTCACTTTTCACTTTCATGCATTGGAGAGGGAAATGGCAACCCACTCTGGTCCCATCACTTCATGGGAAATAGATGGGGAAACAGTGGAAACAGTGCCAGACTTCATTTTTGGGAGTTCCAAAATCACTGCAGATGGTGATTGCAGCCATGAAATTAAAAGACGCTTACTCCTTGGAAGGAAAGTTATGACCAACCTAGATAGCATATTCAAAAGCAGAGACATTACTTTTCCAACAAAGGTCCGTCTAGTCAAGGCTATGGTTTTTCCTGTGGTCATGTGTGGATGTGAGAGTTGGACTGTGAAGAAAGCTTAGAGCTGAAGAATTGATGCTTTTGAACTGTGGTGTTGGAGAAGACTCTTGAGAGTCCCTTGGGCTGCAAGGAGATCCAACCAGTCCATCCTAAAGGAGATCAGTCCTGGGTGTTCATTGGAAGGAATGATGCTAAATCTGAAACTCCAGTATTTTGGCCACCTCATGTGAAGAGTTGACTCATTGGAAAAGACTCTGATGCTGGGAGGGATTGGGGGCAGGAGGAGAAGGGGACGACAGAGGATGAGATGACTGGATGGCATCACTGACTTGATGGACTTGAGTTTGACTGAACTCTGGGAGTTGGTGATGGACAGGGAGGCCTGGCATGCTGTGATTCATGGGGTTGCAAAGAGTCTGAGACAACTGAGCAACTGAACTGAACTGAATATTCCATTGTGTACATGTAATACAGCTTCTTTATCCATTCAGTTCATCTGTCAGTGGACATCTAGGTTGCTTCCATGTCCTAGTTCTTGTACATAGTACTGCAGTGAACACTGGGGTGCTGCTGCTGCTAAGTCACTTCAGTCGTGTCCGACTCTGTGTAACCCCATAGACGGCAGCCCACAAGGCTCCCCCATCCCTGGGATTCTCCAGGCAAGAACACTGGAGTGGGTTGCCATTTCCTTCTCCAGTGCATAAAAGTGAAAAGTGAAAGTGAAGTCACTCAGTCATGTCCGACTCTTCGTGACCCCATGGACTGCAGCCCACCAGGCTCCTTCATCCATGGGATTTTCTAGGCAAGAGTACTGGAGTGGGGTGCCATTGCCTTCTCCAGAACACTGGGGTATGTGTGTGTTTTTCAATTTTGGTTTCCTCAGGGTATATGCCTAGTAGTGGAATTACTGGGTCATATGGTAGTTTTATTCCTAATTATTTAAGGAATCTCCATACTGTCATCCATAGTGGCTGTATTAATTTAAATTCCCACCAACTGCATGAGGGTTCCCTTTTCTCCACATCTTCTTTTGCATTTATTTTTTTGTGGATTTTTTGATGATGGTCATTCTGACCAGTATGTGGTGGTATCTAATTGTAGTTTTGATTTGCATTTCTCTAATAATAAGTGATGTTGAGCATCTTTTCATATGATTACTAGTGATCTGTATGTCTTCTTTGGAGAAATGTCTGTTTAGGTCTTTTGCCCACTTTGTGATTGGGTTGTTTTATCTGGTATTGAGTTGTATGAGCCACTTATATATTTTGGAGATTAATTCTTTGTCAGTTATTTAATTTGCTATTATTTTCTTCCATTCTGAGAGTTTTATTTTCACCTTTTTTATAGTTTCCTTTGCTTTGCAAAAACTTTTAGGTTAAATTATGTCCCACTTGTTTATTTCAGTTTTTATTTCCATTACTATAGGAGGTGGGTCATAGAGGATCTTGCTGTGATTTATGTCATACAGTGTTCTGCCTATGTTTTCCTCTAAGAGCTTTATAATTTCTGGTCTTACATTTGGATCTTTCATCCATTTGGAGTTTATCTTTGTGTATGGTATTAGGAAATATTCTAATTTCATTCTTTTACATGTAGTTGTCCAGTTATCACAGCACTACTTATTGAAGTGACTATCTTTCCCCATTGTATATTCTTGCCTCCTTTGTCAAAGATAAGGTGTCCATAGCTGTGTGTCTTTATCTCTGGGGTTTCTATCTTATTCCATTGTTCTATATTTCTGTTTTTGTGCCAATATAATACTGTCTTGATGACTGTAACTTTGTAGTATAATCTGAAGTCAGGAAGGTTGATTCCTCCAGCTCTGTTTTTCTTTCTCAATATTGCTTTGGCTATCCAGGGTCCTTTGCATTTCCATATGAATTGTAAAAGCTTTTGTTCTAGTTCTGTGAAAAATGCCATTGGCAATTTGATATGGACTTCATTAAATCTGTAGATTACATTTGGTAGTATAGTCATATTCACAGAATTGATTCTTACAATCCAGGAACATAGAATATGTCTCCATTTGTCATCTTTGATTTCTTTCATCAGTGTCTTATAGTTTTCTGTATACAGCTCTTTTGTTTTCTTAGGTAGGTTTATTCCTAGATATTTTATTCTTTTTGTTGCAATGGTAAATAAGATTGAATACTTAAGTTCTCTTTCTAATTTATCATTGTTATAGGAATGAAACTGATTTCTGTGTATTGATTTTATGTCCTGCAACTTTGCTAAATTCATTGATTAGCTCTAGTAATTTTGTGATAATATCTTCAGGGTTTTCTATGTATAGTATCATGTAGTCTCCAAACAGTGAGAGTTTTACTTCTTTTCCATTCTGGATTCCCTTTATTTCTTTTTCTTCTCTGATTGCCATAGCTATGACTTTCAAAACTATGTTGAACAATAGTGGTGAGAGTGGGCATCCTTCTTTTTTCCTGATTTTAGAAGGAATGTTTTCAGTTTTTCACCATTGAGAAAATGTTTGCTGTGGGATTATTGTATATGGCCTTTATTATGTTGAGGTAGGTTCTTTCTATGGCCATTTTCTGAAGTTTTTATTATTAATAATGAGTGCTGAATTGTATTGAAAGATTTTTCTGCATCTATTGAGATTGTTGTTGTTCAGTCACTAAGTCATGTCCGACTTTCTGTGACCCCATGAACTGCAGCACGCCAGGCTTCCTGTTCCTTCACTATCTCCCAGAGTTTGTTCTTACTCATGTCCATTTAGTCTTCATATTGTTTTTTCTCTTAATTAGTTAATGTGGTGTATCACACTGATTTATTTGTGTATATTAAAGAATCCTTGCATACCTAGAATAAATCCGACTTGATCATGGTGTATAATCTTTATAATGTGTGGTTGTATTCTTTTTACTAGAATTTTGTTGAGGATTTTCGCATTTATGTTCATCAGTGATATTGGCCTGTAATTTTCTTTTTTGTGGGATCTATGTTTGGTTTCAGTATCAGGATACTGGTCATTTCATATAATGAGTTTGGGAGTTTCCTTCCTCTGCAATTTTCTAGAAGCATTTGAGCAGGATAAGTGTTAGTTTTTCTCTAAATTTTTAGTAGAATTCGCCTGTGAAGTCATCTGGCCCTGGGCTTTTGTTTGTTGGAAGACTTTTTATTCCAGTTTCAATTTCCATACTTGTGATTCATCTGTTCATATTTTCTATTTCTTCCTGGTTCCATTTTAGAAGTTTATACTTTTCTAAAAATTTGTCCATTTCTTCCAAGTTGTCCATTTTATTGGCATATAGTTGCTCATAGTAATCTCTTATGATCCTTTGTATTTCTCCATTGTCTGCGGTAACTTCTTTTTCATTTCTAATTTTATTGATTTGTGTCTTCTCTCTTGTTTCCTTGATGAGTCTGGTTAACAGTTTGTCAATTTTGTTTATCTTCTCAAAGAACTAGCTTTTAATTTTATTGATCCTTGCTACAGTCTCCATTTCTTTCATTTATTTCTTCTCTTATCTTTATTATTTCTTTTTTTCTACTAACTGGGGGTTTTGTTGTTGTTGGTTTTTCTATTTCTAGTTTCTTTAGGTATAAGATTGGTTGTTTATTTGATATTTCTCTCTTTTTTTTTTTTTCAGGTAGGCTTGAATTGCTATAAACTTCCCTCTTGGCACTGCTTTTACTATATCCCATAGGTTTTGAGTTGTGTTTTCATTGTCACTTTTTTCCAGGCATATTTTGATTCCCTTTTTTATTTCTTCTGTGATCTGTTGTTATTCAGAAGTTTATTGGTTAGTCTCCATCTGTTATTCTTTTTCACTTTTTTTTTCTTGTAATTGATATCTAGTCTTAGACTGTTGTGATCAGAAAAGATGCTTGAAATGATTTCAGTTTTTTAAACTTTACCAAGGCTTGATTTGTGGCCCAGGATGTGATCTGTCCTGGAGAATGTTCCATATGTACTTGAGAAAAAAGTGAAATCTATTATCTTAGAGTGAAGTGCAATATAGATATAAATTAGGTCCAACTGGTCCAATGTATCATTTAAAGCTTGTGTTTCCTTACTAATTTCCTTTCTGGATGATCTGTCCATTGGTGTGAGTGGGATATTAAAGTCTAACACTACTAATGTGTTACTGTCAATTTTCCCTTTGATATTCATTAAATTAAATTATCAGGGCTTCCCTGATAGCTCAGTTGGTAAAGAATCTGCCTGAAATGCAGGAGACCTTGGTTCGATTCCTAGGTCAGGAATATCCACTGGAGAAGGGATAGGCTACCCAGTACAGTATTCTTGGGCTTCCCTTGTGGCTCAGATAGTAAAGAATCCGCCTACAATGCAGGACACCTGGGTTCGATCCCTGGGTTGGGACAATGCCCTGGAGAAAGGAAAGGCTACCCACTCGAGTATTCTGGCCTGGAGAATTCCACGGACTGTATAGTTTATAGGGTTGCAAAGAGTCAGACATGACTGAGCGACTTTCACACTTTCACATTGAGGTGCTCCTATGTTGGGTGCATATATATTTATAATTGTTTTGTCTTCTTCTAGGAATGACCCCTTGATCATTATGTAGTGTCTTTTGTCTCTTGTAATGGTCTTTAAATTCCCTTTTATCTGTTATGAGTATTGCTGTTCCCGCTTTCTTTTGATCTCCGTTTTCAGTGAGTACCTTTCTCCAACCCTTCACTTTCAGTCCATATGTGTCCCTAGGTTTGAGGTGGGTCTCTTGCAGACAACATATGTAGGTGTCTTTTTTTTTTTTTTTTGTATCCGTTCAGCTAATCTGTGTCTTTTGGTTAGAACATTTTTTATTGTTCTGGGTTTGTTTTATAGGTCTTTTCTGTGTTCCCTGTCTAGAGAAGTTCCTTTAGCATTTGTTGAAGAGCTGGTTTGGCCGTGCTGAATCCTCTTAGCTTTTGGTGGCCTGTAAAGCCTTTGATTTCTCCTTCAAATCCAAATGAGATCCTTGCTGGATAGAGTATTCTTCATTGTAGGTTTTTTCCTTTTATCACTTTAAGTATATCCTGCCACTGCCTTCTGGCCTGAAGTTTTATTGAAAGATAGCTGTTGGGGATCCCCTTGTATGCTTTTTTGGTGCTTTACTCTTGCTTCTTTTAATATTTGTTCATTGTGTTGAATTTTTGTTAGTTTATTAATATATCTTTGCATGTCTCTGTATGGGACCCTCTGCTTCCTGACTTGTGTGGCTATTTCCTTCCCCATTTTAGGGAATTTTTTGTCTATAATCTCCTCAAATGTTTTCTCATGCCCCGTCCTTTTGTCTTCTGGGACTCCTATAATTCAAATGTTTGGGTGCTTAATGTTGTACCAGAAGTCTGTGAGACTGTCCTCATTTCTTTTTATTCTTTATTCCACTCTGCTTCAGTTATTTCCACCATTTTATCTTCTAGCTCATTTATCCTTTTTTTCTGCCTAATTTACTCTAATGTGGGTTCCCTCTGTATTTTTTATCTAAACAGTGGAAACAGTGACAAACTTTATTTTGGGAGTCTCCAAAATCACTGCAGATGGTGGCTGCAGCCATGAAATTAAAAGACATTTACTCCTTGGAAGAAAAGTTATGACCAAGCTAGACAGCATATTAAAAAGCAGAGGCATTACCTGGCCAACAACAGTCCATCTAGTCAAGGCTATGGTTTTTCCAGTAGTCATGTATGGGTGTGAGAGTTGGACTATAAAGAAAGCTGAGCGTCGAAGAATTGATGCTTTGGAACTGTGGTATTGGAGAAGACTCTTGAGAATTCCTTGGACGGCAAGGAGATCCAAGCAGTCCATCCTAAAGGAAATAAGTCTTGAATATTCATTGGAAGGACTGATGTTGAAGCTGAAACTCCAATACTTTGGCCACCTGATGTGAAGAGCTGACTCATTTGAAAAGATCCTGATGCTGGGAAAGATTGAAGGCAGGAGGAGAAGGGGACAACAGAGGATGAGATGGTTGGATGGCATCACCAGCTCAATGAGCATGAGTTTGAATAAACTCTGGGAGTTGGTGATGGACAGAGAGGCCTGGCGTGCTGCAGTCCATGGCGTTGCAAACAGTCAGACATGACTGAGCAACTGAATGGAACTGACTGCATTGTTGATTGTTGAATTCTTTTAGGTCCTTTTTAAACATGTCTTACTATTTTCAATCCATACCTCCACTCTATTTCCCATGCCTCCATTTTGTTTTCAAGATTTTCGATCATCTTTCCTATTATTATTTTATTATTAATTCTCCTCAAGGTATACTTATTTCCTCCTCGTTTGTTGGGTTTGGGGGATTTTTACCTTGCTCCTTCACCTGCTACATAGTTCTCTGTCTTTTCATTTCATTTAATTTACTATGTTTGGGGGTCTCCTTTCTTAGGTTTCATTCAGTTCAGTCACTCAGCCATGTCTGACTCTTTGCAACCCCATGAATTGCAGCACACCAGGCCTCCCTGTCCATCACCATCTCCCAGAGTTCACTCAGACTCACATCCATCGAGTCAGTGATGCCACCCAGCCATCTCATCCTCTGTCGTCCCCTTCTCCTCCTGCCCCCAATCCCCCCTAGCATGAGTCTTTTCCAATGAGTCAACTCTTCACATGAGGTGGCCAAAGTACCGGAGTTTCAGCTTTAGCATCATTCCTTCCAAAGAAATCCCAGGGCTGATCTCCTTTAGAATGGACTGGTTGGATCTCCTTGCAGTCCAAGGGACTCTCAACAGTCTTCTCCAACACCACAGTTTAAAAGAATCAATTCTTCGGCACTCAGCTTTCTTGACAGTCCAACTCTCACATCCATACAATGACCACTGGAAAAACCATAGCCTTGACTAGATGGACCTTTGTTGGCAAAGTAATGTCTCTGCTTTTGAATATGCTATCTAGGTTGGTCATAACTTTCCTTCTGAGGAGTAAGTGTCTTTTAATTTCATGGCTGCAATCACCATCTTCAGTGATTTTGGAGCCCCCAAAAATAAAGTCTGACACTGTTTCCACTGTTTCCCCATCTATTTGCCATGAAGTGATGGGACCAGATGCCATGATCTTTGTTTTCTGAATGTTGAGCTTTAAGCCAACTTTTTCACTCTCCGCTTTCACTTTTATCAAGAGGCTTTTGAGTTCCTCTTCACTTTGTGCCATAAGGGTGGTGTCATCTGCATATCTGAGGTTACTGATATTTCTCCTGGAAATCTTGATTCCAGCTTGTGCTTCCTCCAGCCCAGCGTTTCTCATGATGTACTCTGCATATAAGTGAAATAAGCAGGGTGACAATATACAGTCTTGACGTACTCCTCCTATTTGGAACCAGTCTGTTGTTCCACGTCCAGTTCTAACTGTTGCTTCCTGACCTGCATAGAAATTTCTCAAGAGGCAGGTCAGGTGGTCTAGTATTCCCATTTCTTTCAGAATTTTCCACAGTTGATTGTGATCCACACAGTCAAAGGCTTTGGCATAGTCAATAAAGCAGAAATAGATGTTTTTCTGGAACTCTCTTGCTTTTTCCATGATCCAGCAGATGTTGGCTATTTGATCTCTGGTTCCTCTGCCTTTTCTAAAACCAGCTTGAACATCTGGAAATTCACGGTTCACGTATTGCTGAAGCCTGGCTTGGAGAATTTTGAGCATTACTTTACTAGAGTGTGAGATGAGTGCAATTGTGTGGTAGTTTGGGCATTCTTTGGCATTGCCTTTCTTTAGGATTCAGAGAAGGCAATGGTACCCCACTCCAAGTACTCTTGCTTGGAAAATCCCATGGACGGAGAAGCCTGTTAGGCTGCAATCCATGGGGTCGCTAAGAGTTGGACACGACTGAGCGACTTCACTTTCACTTTCCACTTTCGTGCATTGGAGAAGGAAATGGCAACCCACTCCAGCGTTCTTGCCTGGAGAATCCCAGGGACGGGGGAGCCTGGTGGGCTGCCATCTCTGGGGTCGCACAGAGTCGGACACGACTGAAGTGACTTAGCATAACATTCTTTGGGACTGGAATGAAAACTGACCTTTTCCAGTCCTGTGGCCACTGCTGAGTTTTCCAAATTTGCTGGCATATTGAGTGCAGCACTTTCACAGCATCATCTTTCAGGATTTGAAATAGCTCAACTGGAATTCCATCACCTCCACTAGCTTTGTTTGTAGTGATGCTTTCTAAGGCCCACTTGATTTCCCATTTCAGGATGTCTGGCTCTAGGTGAGTGATCATACCATCATGATTATCTGGGTCATGAAGCTCTTTTTTGTACAGTTCTTCCGTGTATTCTTGCCACCTCTTCTTAATATCTTCTGCTTCTATTAGGTCCATACCATTTCTGTCCTTTATCGAACCCATCTTTACATGAAATGTTCCCTTGATAGCTCTAATTTTCTTGAAGAGATCTCTAGTCTTTCACATTCTGTTGTTTTCCTCTGTTTCTTTGCATTGATCGCTGAAGAAGGCTTTCTTATCACTTCTTGCTGTTCTTTGGAACTCTGCATTCAGATGCTTATATCTCTCCTTTTCTCCTTTGCTTTCGCTTCTCTTCTTTTCATAGCTATTTGTAAGGCCTCCCCGGACAGCCATTTAGCTTTTTTGAATTTCTTTTCCATGGGGATGGTCTTCCTCCCTGTCTCCTGTACAGTGTAATTCCTCTTAATTGTGGATTCTGCACCCTGTAGGTGGGGTTGGACCAGTGCATTGTGTAGTTTGCCTGACTGGGCATGTGTGCCTGTGTTCTGTTGGATGGAGCTGGATGTCATCTCTCTGAATGGCAGTGCTGTGTCCAGTAGGGTTTGGTATGGCTTTGGGCTGCCTATCTGCTTGGTTTCCTTTGTTTGCTGGCTCAAGCTATCATACTTTATTTTTGTTGGACTGTTTTGCTTTTGCCTATGTGTATATGTGTGTATTCAGTCACACTTCTTATTGTTGTCATAAGCCTCTGCCTCTACATTGGGCTTTTGCAGTTCTGTGGAGTTTTCTTTTTTCCCCTTTTTTTTCTTTCTTCTTCTGTTTTTACTTCTTTTCTCTGTTTTATGATTTTAATTTTCAATTGTTTTAAACCTATTTCTTCCTTCATCTGCCTCTCCAACTGTTCTTTTCTCCTTGCAGTTAATCTTTAATGTATATAAATCTTCTTCATCCACCTCTATTTATCTTTGCATATCTATTCTTTCTTCCTTTTATTTCTTTCCTTTCCTCTCAATGTATTTGTTAGTTTTGTTTCCATTGGTTTATTCCCCACTTGGCACCTTGCTTTAGTTTTGCTTTCCAGTTTGTAATTAAATTAGTTTTTTTCTTAACTGGTAAATATAATTTTTTATTTCATTTGTTTGCCTGATCAATCTACTATACTTCACTTTTGTTGAACTGTTTTCACTTTGCTCATGGGTGTATATGTATATGTGTATATTCCATTATTTTAATTATTATTTGCCTGATTTTGTAACTGCCATTGGTTTGGGGGTCATCTCTGGTTTCTCATTTCTGGATATTTGTTTTACTCTCCCTTAATGCCATAACAAACCACTTGTGGAATATTCATTCCTGACCGGAGATCAAACCCTGAGCATTTGGAGTGGGAGCACTGACTCCAAGACCCTACACTACCAGAGAATTAACCCTACGGAGTATCAAATAGTGAGAGCTCACACAAAGGAAACCGCTTGAATACAAGACCCAGCATCACCCAACAATCAGTAACACCCTGTGAAGGATGACTCATCTAAACAACAAGCAAAACAAAAATACAAACCCAATCACCAGCAGACAAGAGTACCACCTCACACAGAATTGCAAATAAGAGGAAAAACAAACAAACAAACAAAAACTCAGCACAAGTCTCACCCTATACTAAGCTCACACAAACCAATGAACCAAATTTAGAAGGTCAGACCAAAACGAAGAAAGAATTCAACCTTCTTCAAGGAAAGAATTCAACTTTCCTTGAAGTCTGTAAAAAGGAGACCACAAACACAATAACTTAAAAAAAAAAATGAAAAGGCAGAGAAATACTGCACAAATGAAGGAGCAAACTAGAAACACAGAAGTCCATATAAATGAAGAGGAAATAGGAAAATTACCTGAAAAATAATTCAGAATAATGATAGTAAAGATGATCAAAACCTTGAAAACAAAATGGAGAAAACACAAGAATCAATTAACAAAGACCTAGAAGAATTAAAGAATAAGCACACAGAGACAAACAACACAATTACTGAAATTAAGCATACTCTAGAAGGAATCAATAGCAGAATATCTGAAGCAGAAGAACGAATCAGTGAGCTGGAAGATTAAATGGAGGAAATAACTTCTGAAGAGCAGAAAAAAGTAAAAAGAATGAGAGTTGAGGACAGTCTCAGAGACTTCTGGGACCATATCAAATGCACAAACAATCAAATTATAGGGGTCCCAGAAGAAGAAGAGTGAAAGAAGGGTATGAGGAAATTTTTGGAGAAATTATAGTTGAAAATTTCCCCAGTGTGGAAAAGGAAATAGTCAATCAAGTCCAAGAGGCACAAAGAGTCCCATATAGGATAAGCCCAAGGCGAAACATGCCAAGATACATATTAATCAAACTAACAAAGACTAACATTGGGGTACACTTGTCTCTTTCAATTCTGATTTACTCAGTATGTATGCCCAGCAGTGGGAATTCTGTGTCGTATGGCAGTTCTATTTCTGGCTTTTTAAGGAATCTCCACACTGTTCTCCATAGTGGCTGTACTAGTTTGCATTCCCACCAACAGTGTAAGAGGGTTTCTTTTTCTCCGCACCCTATCCAGCATTTATTGTTTGTAGACATTTGGATAGCAGCCATTCTGATCGGTGTGAGATAGTACCTCATTGTGGTTTTGACTTTCAATTCTCTGATAATGAGTGATGTTGAGCATCTTTCATGTGTTTATTAGCCATCTGTATGTCTTCTTTTGAGAAATGTCTGTAGAGTTCTTTGGCTCATTTTTTTAATTGTGTGGCTAATTTTTTTTCTGGAATTGAGCTACAGGAGTTGCTAGTACATTTTTGAGATTAATTCTTTGTCAGTTGCTTCATTTGCAAGTATTATCTCTCATTCTGAAGGCTATATTTTCACCTTGCTTATAGTTTCCTTCATTGTGCAAAAGCTTTTAACTTTAATTAGGTCCCATTTGCTTATTTTTGCTTTTATTTCCATCACTCTGGGAGGTGTATCATAGAGGATCCTGCTATGATTTAAGACAGAGTGTTTTGCCTATGTTTTTCTCTAGGAGTTTTATAGGCACTCCTATAATTAAATCTTTAATCAATTTTGAGTTTATTTTTGTATATGGTGTTAGAAGGTGTTCTAGTTTCATTCTTATACAAGTGGTCGACCAGCTTTCCAAGCACCACTTGTTAAAGAGATTGTCTTTTCTCCATTGTATATTCTTGCCTCCTTTGTCAAAGATAAGGTGTCCATAGGTGCATGGATTTATCTCTGGGCTTTCCATTTTGTTCCATTGATCTATATTTCTTTGTGCCAGTACCATACTGTCTTGATGACTGTAGCTTTGTAATATAGCCTGAAGTGAGGCAGGTTGACTCCTCTAGTTCCATTATTCTTTCTCAAGATTGCTTTGGCTATTCAAGGTTTTTGTATTTCCATACAAATTGTGAAATATTTGTTCTAGTTCTGTGAAAAATACCGTCAGTAACTTGATAGGGATTGCATTGAATCTATAGATTGCTTTGGGTAGCACACTCATTTTCACTATATTGATTCTTCCGATCCATGAACATGGTATATTTCTTCATCTATTTGTGTCCTCTTTGATTTCTTTCATCAATGTTTTATAGTTTTCTATATATAGGTCTTTTATTTCTTTCAGTTCAGTTCAGTCGCTCAGTCGTGTCCAACTCTTTGCAACGGCATAAATTGCAGCATGCCAGGCCTCCCTGTCCATCACCAACTCCCAGAGTTCACTCAGACTCACGTCCATCGAGTCAGTGATGACATCCAGCCATCTCATCCTCTGTCGTCCCCTCCTCCTCCTGCCCCCAATACCTCCCAGCATCAGGGTCTTTTCCAATGAGTCAACTCTTCGCATGAGGAAGCCAAAGTTTTGGGGTTTCAGCTTTAGCATCAGTCCTTCCAAAGAACACCCAGGACTGATCTCCTTTGTTTCTTTAGGTAGATTTATTCCAAAGTATTTTATTCTTTTCGTAGCAATGGTGAATGGAATTGTTTCCTTAATTTCTCTATTTTCTCGTTGTTAGTGTATAGGAATGCCAGGGATTTCTGGGTGTTAATTTTATATCCTGCAACTTTACTATATTCCTTGATTAGCTCTAGTAATTTTCTGGTGGTGTCTTTAGAGTTTTCTATGTGGAGGATCATGTCATATGCAAAGAGTGAGAGTTTTACTTCTTCTTTTCCAATCTGGATTCCTTTTATTTATTTTTCTTCCCTAATTGATGTGGTTAAAACTTCCAAAACTATGTTAAATAGTAGTGTTGAGAGTGGGCATCCTTGTCTTGTTCCTGACTTTAGGGGAAATGCTTTCAATTTTTCACCATTGAGCATAATGCTTGCTGTGGGTTTTTCATATATGGCTTTTATTATGTTGAGGTATGTTCCTTCTATGCCTGCTTTCTGGAGGGTTTTATCGTAAATGGATGTTGAATTTTGTCAAAGGCTTTCTCTGCATCCATTGAGATAATCATATGGTTTTTATCTTTTAATTTGTTAATATGGTGTATGGTATAGATTGATTTGCAAATATCAAAGAATCCTTGTATCCCTGGGATAAAGCCCACTTGGTCATGATGTATGATCTTTTTGATATGTCATTGGATTCTGTTTGCTAGAATTTTGCTCAGGATTTTTGCATCTATGTTCATCTTTGGTATTGGCCTGTAGTTTTCTTTTTCTTGTGGCATCTTTGTCTGGTTTTGGTATTAGGGTGACGGTGGCCTCATAGAATGAGTTTGGAAGTTCACCTTCCTCTGCAATTTTCTGGATGAGTTTGAGTAGGATAGGTGTTAGCTCTTCTCTAAATTTTTGGTAGATTTCAGCTGTGAAGCCGTCTGGTCCTGGGCTTTTGTTTGTTGGAAGATTTCTGATTACAGTTTTGATTTCTGTGCTTGTGATGATTCTGCTAAGATTTTCTACTTCTTCCTGCTTCAGTTTTGGAAAGTTATACTTTTCTAAGCATTTTTCCATTGCTTCCAAGTTGCCCGTTTTATTGGCATATAGTTGCTGATAGTAGTCTCTTATGATCCTCTGTATTTCTGTGTTGTGTGTTGTGATTTCTCCATTTTCATTTTTAATTTTGTTGATGTGACACTTCTCCCTTTTTTTCGTGATGAGTCTGTCTAATGGTTTGTCTTTTTATCTTCTCAAAGAACCAACTTTTAGTTTTGTTGATTTTGGCTATGGTCTCCTTTGTTTCCTTTGCATTTATTTCTGCCCTAATTTTTTTATGATTTCTTTACTTCTTCTAACCCTGCCGTGCTTCATTTCTTCTTTTTCTAGTTGTTTTCAGTGTAGAGATAGTTATTTATTTGATTTTGCTCCTGTTTCTTGAGGTATGCTTGTATTGCTATGAATGTTCCCCTTAGCACTGCTTTTACTGAATCCCATAGGTTTTGAGTGGTTGTGTTTTCATTTTCATTCGTTTCTATGCATATTTAGATCTCTTTTTAAATTTCTTCTGTGATTCATTGGTTTATCAGAAGTGTGTTGTTTAGCCTCCATATGTTTGTATTTTTAATAGTTTTTTTCCCTGTTCAGTTCAGTTCAGTCACTCAGTTGTATCTGACTCTTCGCGACCCCATGAATCGCAGCACGTCAGGCCTCCCTGTCCATCACCAACTCCTGGAGTTCACTCAGACTCACGTCCATTGAATCAGTGATGCCATCCAGCCATAATTGACATCTAATCTTACCACATTGTGATCATAAAGAAGCTTGAGATGATTTCAATTTTTTTTTTTTTTTTAATTTACCAAGGCTAGATTTATGGCCCACGATGTGATCTATCCTGGAGAAAGTTCTGTGTGCACTTGAGAAAAAGGTGAAATTCATTGTTTTAGGGTGAAATGTCCTCAGTTCAGTTCAGTTCAGTCGCTCAGTCATGTCTGACTCTTTGTGACCCCATGAATTGCAGCATGCCAGGTCTCCCTGTCCATCACCAACTCCCAGAGTTCACTCAAACTCATGTCCATCGAGTTGGTGATATCAGTTAGATCTAACTGGTCCATTGTATCATTTAAATTTTGTTTTTCTTTGCTAATTTTCTGTTTAGTTGATCTATCCATAGGTGTGAGTGGGGTATAAAAGTCTCCCACTATTATTTTTTTTTCCATGATATAATGTTTTTTTTTTAATTTTTATTTTATTTTTAAACTTTACAATATTGTATTAGTTTTGCCCCTTTCATACTTGTTAGCATTTGCCTTACATATTGCAGTGCTCCTATGTTGGGTGCATATATATTTATAATTGTTATATCTTCTTCTTGGATTGATCCTTTGATCATTGTGTAGTGTTATTCTTTTTCTCTTTTCACGGCCTTTATTTCAAAGTCTATTTTATCTGATATGAGTATTGCTACTCCTGCTTTCTTTTGGTCTCCATTGGTGTGAAATATCTTTTCCCAGCCCTTCACTTTTAATCTGTATGTGTCCCTTCTTTTGAGGTGGGTCTCTTGTAGACAGCATATATGGGGTCTTGTTTTTGTATTCATTCAGCCAGTCTTTGTCTTTTGGTTAGGGCATTCAAACCATTTACATTTAAGGTAACATTTATAAGTATGATCCTGTTGCCATTTACTTTGTTGTTTTGGGTTCGAGTTTATAAACCTTTTCTCTGTTTCCTATCTAGAGAAGATCCTTTAGCATTTGTTGAAGATCTGGTTTGGTGGTGCTGAATTCTCTCAGCTTTTGCTTGTCTGTAAAGCTTTTGATTTCTCCATATTTGAATGAGATCCTTGCTGGGTACAGTAATCTGGATTGTAGGTTTTTCTCTTTCATCATTTTAAGTATGTCCTGCCATTCCCTTCTGGCTTGAAGAATTTCTATGGAAAGATCAGCTGTTATCCTTATGGGGATCCCCTTATGAGTTATTTGTTATTTTTCCCTTGCTGCTTTTAATATTTGTTCTTTGTCTTTGATCTTTGTTAATTTGAATAATATGTGCCTTGGGGTGTTTTGCCTTGGATTTATCCGATTGGGACTCTCTTGGTTCCTTGGACTTGGGTGGCTATTTCCTTCCCCATTTTAGGGAAGTTTTCAATTATTCCCTCCTCAAATATTTTCTCATGGTTTTCTTTTTGTCTTCTTCTTCTGGGACTCCTACAATTCGATTGTTGGGGCATTTAACATTATCCCAGAGGTCTCTGAGGTTGTTCCCATTTCTTTTAATTCTTTTTTCTTTTTTCCGCTCTGCTTCATTTATTTCTACCATTTTATATTCCACCTCATTTATCCTATTTTCTGCCTCAGTTATCTATTGTTGGTTCCCTCCAGAGTGCTTTTGATCTCATTTATGGAATTATTCATTATTGATTGACTCTTTTTTATTTCTTCTAGGTCCTTGTTAAACTTTTCTTGCATCTTTTCAATCCTTGTCTCCAGACTATTTATCTGTAACTCAATTTTGTTTTCAAGATTGTAAATCATTATTACTATCATTATTCTGATTTCTTTTTCAGGTAGACTCCTTATCTCCTCCTCTTTTGTTTGGTTTGATGGGCTTTTCTCATGTTCCTTTTTCTGCTGAGTATTTCTCTGCTGTTCCCATGTTGTTTAGATTGCTGTGTTTGGGGTGGACTTTCTGTATGCTGGAAGTTTGCAGTTCCTCTTTATTGTGGTGGTTCCTCCCTGTGGGTGGGGTTGGATGAGTGGCTTGTCAAGGTTTTCTGGTTAGGGAAGCTTGTGTTGGTGTTCTGGTGGGTGGAGCTGGATCTCTTCTCTCTAGAGTGCAATGAAGTGTCCAGTAGTGAGTTTTGAGGTGTCTATGGGCTTGGTGTGACTTTTGGCCGCCTGTATTTTTGTGTTAAGTGTTATGTTCCTGCATTGTTGGAGAATTAGCTTGGTATGTCTTGCTCTGAAACTTGTTGGCTCTTGGGTGGAGCTTGGTGTCAGTGCACATATGGATGCCTTTGAATGACCTGTTGTTGATTAATGTTCCCTGGAGTCAGGAGTTTTCTGGTGTTCTCAAGTTTTGGACTTAAGCCTCCTTCCTCTGGCTTTAAGTCTTATTTATACAGTAGACTCAAGACTTCTCCATCCATACATCACTGATGATAAAACATCTAGGTTAATGGTGAAAAGATTCTCCACAGTGGGGGACACCCAGAGAAGTTCAGAGAATTACATGGAGAAGAGAAGAGGGAAGAGGTAGATAGAGGTGACCAGGAAGAGAAGAAGAGGAATCAAAAGGGGAGAGAGCAATCTAGCTAGCAATCAATTCTCTATTTGCTCTCCACAGTCTGGAACACTCAGAGAGGTTCATGGAGTTCCATAGAGAAGAGAAGAGGAAGGAAAGAGATAGAGGTGTCCCGGAGGAGAGGAGGGGGAGTCAAGAGACAAGAGAACAATCTAGCCTGATATCAGTTCCCTGTGTTCTCCACAGCCTGGAACACCCAAAGATTCACAGAATTAAGTAGAGAATACAAGGGGGAAGGAGGAATTGGAGGTGACCTGAGGGAGAAAAAGGAGAATCAAAAGGGTAGAGAGCAATCAAGCCAGTAATCACACTCCTAAGTAAAAGTGGGTACTGAAGATTGGATTCCTCAAGGTACAGAATTGATAACAAATACTGAAAAGCAATGTTCATCGCAGCACTGTTTACAATAGCCAGGGCATGGAAGCAACCTAGATGTCCATCGGCAGACGAATGGATAAGAAAGCTGTGGTTAGACTATAAAGAAAGCTGAGCACTGAAGAACTGATGTCTTTCTGTGGGACATATACACAATGGAATATTACTCAGCTATTAAAAAGAATGCATTTGAATCAGTGCTAGTGAGGTGGATGAAACTGGAGCCTATTATGCAGAGTGAAGTAAGCCAGAAAGAAAAACACCATTACAGTATATTAATGCATATATATAGAATTTAGAAAGATAGTAATGGTGACCCTATATGCAAGACAGCAAAAGAGATACAGATGTAAACACAGACTTTTGGACTCTGTGGGAAAAGGCAAGGGTGGGATGATTAGAGAAAATAGCATTGAAGCATGTATATTATCATATGTGAAACAGATTGTCAGTCCAGGTTCAATGCATAAGACAGGGTGCTCAGGGCTGGTGCATTGGTATGACTCTGAGGGATGGGATGGGGAGGGAGGAGGATGGGAAGGTCAGGATAGGGAACATATGTATACCCATGGCTGATTCATGTGAATGTATGGCAAAAACCACCACAATATTGTAAAGAAATTAGCCTCCAATTAAAATAATAAAAAAGATGAAAAAAATCTAACAAAGACTAAACACAAAGAATATTTAAAGCAACAAGGGAGAAGCAACAAGAAACCTACAAGGAAACTCCATACACTTAACAGCTGATCTTTCAGCACAAACTCCTCAGGCCAGAAGGGAATGACAGGATACAGTTAAAGTACTGAAAGGGAAAAATCTAAAACCAATATTACTTTACCCAGCAAGGATCTGATTCAAAATTGATGGAGAAATAAAGAGCTTTTCAGACAAGGAAAATGTAAGAGAATTCAGTACCACCAAACCAGCTTTACAACAAATGTTAAATGGACTTCTATAGTCAAGAAACATACAGATGGCTAACAAACACATGAAAAGATGCTCAACATCACTCATTATCAGAGAAATGCAAATCAAAACCACTATGAGGTACCATTTCACGCCAGTCAGAATGGCTGCGATCCAAAAGTCTACAAGCAATAAATGCTGGAGAGGGTGTGGAGAAAAGGGAACCCTCTTACACTGTTGGTGGGAATGCAACCTAGTACAGCCACTATGGAAGCAGTGTGGAGATTCCTTAAAAAACTGGAAATAGAACTGCCTTATGATCCAGCAATCCCACTGCTGGGCATACACATTGAGGAAACCAGAATTGAAAGAGACACGTGTACCCCAATGTTCATCACAGCACTGTTTATAATAGCCAGGACATGGAAGCAACCTAGATGTCCATCAGCAGACCAATGGATAAGAAAGGTGTGGTACATATACACAATGGAGTATTACTCAGCCATTAAAAAGAATACATTTGAATTAGTTCTAATGAGGTGGATGAAACTGGAACCTATTATACAGAGTGAAGTTAGCCAGAAAGAAAAACACCAATACAGTGTACTAATGCATATATATGGAATTTAGATAGTAACAATAACCCTGTATATGAGACAGCAAAAGAGACACTGATGTATAGAACAGTCTTTTGGACTCTGTGGGAGAGAGAGAGGGTGGGATGATTTGGGAGAATGGCATTGAAATATGTATAATATCATATATGAAACGAGTTGCCAGTCCAGGTTCGATGCACGATACTGGATGCTTGGGGCTGGTACACTGGGACGACCCAGAGGGAGGGTATGGGGAGGGAGGAGGGAGGAGGGTTCAGGATGGGGAACACATGTATACCTGTGGCAGATTCATTTTGATATATGGCAAAACCAATACAATATTGTAAAGTTAAATAAAATAAAATTTTAAAAATTACTTTGAAAAAAAAAAGAAATACAATAGAAGAAAAATGATCTACAAAATCAACCCCAAACAATTAGAAAATGGCAATATGAAAATATATATCAATAATTACTTTAAATGTAAATGGATTAACTGCTCCAACCAAAAGACACAGACGTGCTGAGTGGATACAAAAACAAGACCTATACATATGCTGTCTGCAAGAGACCCACTTCAGACCTCAAGACACACATAGACTGAAAGTGAGGGGACGGAAATATATATTCCCTGAAAATGGGAAGCAAAGGAAAGCTGAAATAGTAATCCTCATATCAGACAAAATAGTCCTTAAAATAAAGAAGATTACAATAGATAAGTAAGGACACTACATAATGATCAAGGGATCAATCCAAGAGGAAGACATAACAATTGTAATATCTATGCACCCAACATAGGAGCACCTCAATACATAAGACAAACACTAACAGATATTAAAGGAGAAATTGACAGTAACACAATTATATTAGGGGATTTTAACATGCCCTCCCACAAATGGATGGATCATCAAAGCATAAAATTAATAAGGAAACACAAATCTTAAATAATATGTTAGATGAGATGGATCTCATTGATACCTTCAGGACATTCCACCCAAATGCAGAAGAATACACCTTATTCTCAAGTGCACATGGAACATTCTCCAGCATAGACCACATCTTGGGTCACAAATCAAGCCACAGTAAATTTAAGAAAATTGAAATCATATCAAGGATCTTCTCCAACCACAACAATATGAGACTAGATATTGATTACAAGAAAAAAAAAAAAAAAAACTGTAAGAAACACAAACATATGGAGCTTAAACAACACGTTTCTAAATAACCAACAGATTACTGAAGAAATCGAAAGGGAAATCAAAAAAATTCTAGAAACAAATGAAAATGAGAACACGACAACTCAAAACCTATGGGATGCAGCAAAAGCAGTTCTAAGAGGGAAGTTTATTGCAATACAATCCTACCTCAAGAAACAAGAAAAACATCGAATAGACAACCTAATTTTACACCTAAGGCAATTGGAAAAAGAAGAAGAAGAAGAACAACAACAACAAAAACCCTAAATTTAGTAGAAGGAAAGAAATCATAAAGATATGAGCAGAAATACATGAAAAAGAAATGAAAGGAACCCTAGTAAAGATGAATAAAACTAAAAGCATATTGTTTGACATGATTAACAAAATGGACAAACCCTTAGCCAGACTCATCAAGAAAAAAAGAGAGAAGAACCAAATCAACAAAATTAGAGATGAAAAAGGAGATGTTACAACATACAGTGCAGAAATACAAAGAATTATGAGAGACTATTATGAACAACTATATGGCAATAAAATAGATAACCTGGAAGAAATGGACAGATTCTTAGAAAAGTTCAATCTTCCAAGACTGAACCAGGAAGAAACGTAAATTATGAACATCCTAGTTACAAGCACTGAAATTGAAGCTGTGATAAAAAAAATCTCCCCAAAAAACAAAAGCCCAGGACCAGATGGCTTCACAGAAGAATTATACCAAACATTAAGAGAAGAGCTCACACCTATCCTTCTGAAACTCTTTGAAACAGTTGTGGAGGAAAGAACACTTCCAAATTCATTCAGCAAAGCCACCATCACCCCGATACCAAAACCAAAGATAACACAAATAAAAGAAAACTACAGGCCAATATCACTGATGAACATAGATGCAAAAATCCTCAACAAAATTTTAGCAGACAGAATTCAGCAACACATCAAAAAGCTCATACACTATGTTTAAGTTGGATTTACTAAAGGGATGCAAGGATTCTTCAATATACTCAAATAAATCAATGTGATACACCATATTAATAAATTGGTATAATTAATAAATTTAATTAATTAATTTATTTATTAAATTTATTTTAATTGGAGGCTAATTACTTTACAATATTGTAGTGGTTTTGCCATACATTGACAATAAATTAAAAAAAAATAAAAATAAAATGAGGACAGCCTTAGAAGGCATATAGTAAGAATTTGGTCAATGTCAGTTATCATTAATAAACTTTGTTGATCTTGGTGATAAAAAAATAAATTGAAAGATCAAAACCATAAATTCATATCAATAGATGCAGAAAAAGCCTTTGACAAAATTCAGCACCTATTTATCATTCAGTTCAGTTCAGTCACTCAGTCGTGTCTGACTCTTTGCAACCCCATGAATCGCAGCATGCCAGGTCTCCCTGTCCATCACCAACTCCCGGAGTTCACCCAAACTCATGTCCATCGAGTCGGTGATGCCATCCAGTCATCTCATCCTCTGTCGTCCCCTTCTCCTCCTGCCCCCAATCCCTCCCAGCATCAGAGTCTTTTCCAATGAGTCAACTCTTCGCATGAGGTAGCCAAAGTACTGGAGTTTCAGCTTCAGCATCATTCCTTCCAAAGAAAACCCAGGGCTGATCTCCTTCAGAATGGACTTGTTGGATCTTCTTGCAGTCCAAGGGACTCTCAAGAGTCTTCTCCAACACCACGGCTCAAAAGCATCAATTCTTCAGTGCTCAGCTTTCTTCACAGTCCAACTCTCACATCCATACATGCTGCTGCTGCTCAGTCGCTTCAGTCGTGTCCGACTCTGTGCGACCCCATAAAGGGCAGCCTACCAGGCTCCCTGGTCCCTGGGATTCTCCAGGCAAGAACACTGGAGTGGGTTGCCATTTCCTTCTCCAATGGATGAAAGTGAAAAGTGAAAGTGCAGTCACTCAGTCATGTCCGACTCAGCGACCCCAGGGACTGCAACCCACCAGGCTCCTCCGTCCATGGGATTCTCCAGGCGTGGGGTGCCATTGCCTTCTCCGATCCATACATGACCACTGGGAAAACCATACCTTTGACTAGACGGACCTTTGTTGGCAAAATAATGTCTCTGCTTTTGAATATGCTATCTAGTTTGGTCATAACTTTCCTTCCAAGGAGTAAGCGTCTTTTAATTTCATGGCTGCAGTCACCATTTATCATTAAGACTGTTCAAAAAATGGCCGCAGAAGGAACCTACCTCAATATAGTAAAGGCCATATATGATAAGCCTACAGCAAACAGTATTCTCAAAGGTGAAAAACTAAAAGCCTTCCCCCTATGATCAGAAACAAGACAAGGGTGTCCACTTTTGCCACTATTATTCAACATAGTTCTGGAAGTCCTAGCTACAGCAGTCAGAGAAGAAAAAGAAATTGAAAGAATCAGATTGGAAAACAAGAATTAAAGCTCTCACTGTTTGTAGATGACATGATACTGTACATAGAAAACCCTAAAGGTAGTATCAGAAAATTACTAGAGCAAATCATTGAATTTAGCAACATTGCAGGATACAAAATTAATACACAGAAATCTCTTCCATTTCTATATATGAACAATGAAAAATCAGAAAGAGCAATTAAAGAATCAATCCCATTCACCACTGTGACAAAAATAATTAAATATCTAGGAATAAACTTACCTAAGGAGATAAAAAAACTGTACACAGGAAATTATAAGACACTAATGAAAGGAATCAAAGATGACATAAACAGGTGGAGGGATATTCCATGTTCCTGGGTAGGAAGAATCAATATTGTGAAATGACTATGCTACCAAACACAATCTACAGATTCAATGCAATCCCTATCAAATTACCAATGGCATTTCTCACAGAACTAGAACAAAAAAATTCACAATTCATATGGAAACACAAAAGACCCCAAATAGCCAAAGCAGTAAAGAAGAATGGACCTGGAGGAATAAAGCTTCCTGACTTTAGATTATACTACAAAGCAAGAGTCATCAAGACAGTATAGTACTGGCACAAAAACAGAAATATAGACCAATGGAATGAGATAGAAAGCCCAGAAATAAACCCATGCACCTATGGGTACCTTATTTTTGACAAAGGAAGCAAGAATATACAATGGGGCAAAGGTAGCCTCTTCGATAAATGGTGCTGGGAAAACTGGACAGCTACATGTAAAAGAATGAAATTAGAACACTTACTAACACCATACACAAAGATAAACTCAAAATGGATTAAAGACCTAAATGTAATACCAGAAACTATAAAAGTCTTAGAGGAAGACAACGGCAGAACACTCGATGACATAAATCAAAGAAAGATCCTCTATGACGAACCCCCTAGACTAATGGAAATAAAAAGAAAACAAGTGGGACCTGATTATACTTAAAAGCTTTTGCACAGCAAATGAAACTATAAGCAAGGTGAAAAGAAAACCCTCAAAATGGGAGAAAATAATAGCAAGTGAAACAACTGACAAACGATTAATTTCCAAAATATACAAGCACCTAATACAACACAATACCAGAAATCAAACAAACAAAAAACAGCCCAATCAAAAATTGGGAAAAAGACCTAAACAGACATATTTCCAAAGAAGACATTCAGATGGCTAACAAACACATGAAAATATGCTCAATATTGCTCATTATTAGAGAAATGCAAATCAAAACTACAGTGAGATATCACCTCACACCAGTCAGAATGGCATTCATCAAAATGTCTACAAGCAATATATGCTGGAGAAAATGTGGAGAAAAGGGAACACTCTTGCACTGTTTGTGGGAATGTACATTGATACAGCCACTGTGGAAGATGGTATAAAGATTACTTTAAAAACTAAGAATGAAACCACTATATAACCTAGCAATCCCACTCCTAGGCATATACCCTGAGGAAACCAAAATTGAAAGACAGATGTATCCCATTCTTCATTGCAGCACTATTTAAAATAGCTAGGACATGGAAGCAACCTAGATGTCCATTGACAGATGAATGGATAAAGAAGTTTTGATATATATACACAATGGAGTATTACTCAGCCATAAAAACGAACGCATTTCAGTCAGTTCTGTTGAGGTGGATGAACATAGAACCTATTATACAGAATGAAGTGAGTCAGAAATAGAAAGATAAATACTGTATTCTAAAACATATATACAGCATCTAGAAAAAATGGTACTGAATAATTTATTTACAGGGCAACAATGGAGAAACATAGAGAATAGACTTATAAACATGGGGGGAAGGGAGGAGAGGATGAGATGTATGGAAAGAGTAACATGAAAACTTACATTGCCATATGTAAAATAGATAGCCGATAGGAATTTGCTGTATGGCTCAAGAAAGTCAAACAAGGGCTCTGTATCAACTTAAAGGGGTGGGATGATGGAGGGAGATGTGAGGGGGATTCAAAAGGGAGACTTTATATGTATCAGTTCAGTTCAGTCTCTCAGTCATGTCCGACTCTTTGCGACCCCATGAACCGCAGCACGCCCAGCCTCCCTGTCTATCACCAACTGCTGAAGTCTACCCAAACCCATGTCCATTGAGTTGGTGATGCCATCCAACCATCTCATCCTCTGTCATCCCCTTCTCCTTCTGCCCTCAATCTTTCCTAGCATCAGGGTCTTTTCAAATGAGTCAGCTCTTCACATCAGGTAGCCAAAGTACTGGAGTTTCAGCTTCAACATCAGTCCTTCCAATGAACACCCAAGACTGATCTCCTTTAGGATGGACTGGTTGGATCTCCTTGCAGTCCAAGGGACTCTCAAGAGTCTTCTCCAACACCACAGTTCAAAAGCATCAATTCTTTGGCACTCAGCTTTCTTCATAGTCCAACTCTCACATCCATACATAACTACTGGAAAAACCACAGCATTGACTAGACGGACCTTTGTTGGCAAAGTAATGTCTCTGCTTTTTAATGTGCTGTCTAGGTTGGTCATAACTTTCCTTCCAAGGAGCAAGAATCTTTTAATTTCATGGCTGCAATCACCATCTGCAGTGATTTTGGAGCCCCCCCCCCCCAAAAAAAAAAGTCAGCCACTGTTTCCACATCTATTTGCCATGAAATGATGGGACTGGATGCCATAATCTTAGTTTTCTGAATGTTGAGCTTTAAACCAACTTTTTCACTCTCTTCTTTCAGTTTCATCAAGAGGCTCTTTAGTTCTTCACTTTCTGCCATACGGGTGGTGTCATCTGCATATCTGAGGTTATTGATATTTCTCCCAGCAATCTTGATTCCAGCTTGTGCTTTCCTCCAGCCCAGAATTTCTCATGATGTACTCTGCAGGTAAGTTAAATAAGCAGGGGGACAACATACCACCTTGACGTACTTCTTTCCCAACATGGGACCTGTAGGCTGTTCTATGTTCGGGACTAACTGTTGCTTCTTGATCTGCATACGGATTTCTCAGGAGGCAGCTAAGGTGGTCTGTTACTCCTATCTCTTTAAGAATTTTCCAGTTTGTTGTGATCCACACAGTCAAAGGCTTAAGCGTAGTCAATGAAGCAGAAATAGATGATTTTCGGAAACTCTCTTGCTTTTTCGATGATCCAACAGAGGTTGGCAATTTTATCTCTGGTTCCTCTCCTTTTTTTAAATCCAGCTTTAACATTTGGAAGTTCATGGTTCATATACTATTGAAACCTAGCTTGGAGAATTTTGAGCATTACTTAGCTAGTGTGTGAGATGATTGCAATTGTGAGTTAATTTGAACATTCTTTGGCATTGCCTTTCTTTGGGGTTAATTGCAAAGTGACGTTTTCCAGTCCTGTTGCCACTACTGAGTCTTCCAAATTTGCTGGGATATTGAGTGCAGCATTTTCACAGCATCATCTTTTAGGTTTTGAAACAGCTCAGCTGGAATTCCATCACTTCAACTAGCTTTGTTTGTAGTGATGTTTCCTAAGGTCCACTTGACTTTGCACTCCAGGATGTCTGTCTCTAGGTGACTTATCACACCATTGTTGTTATCTGGGTCATTAAGATCTTTTTTGTGTAGTTCTTTTGTGTATTCTTGCCAACTCTCCTTAATATCTTCTGCTTCTGCTAGGTCTATACAGTTTCTGCCCTTTACTGTTCCCATCTTTGCATGAAATATTACCTTGATATCTCTAAACTTCTTGAAGTGATCTCCAGTCTTTCCCATTCCAATGTTTTCATCTATTTCTTAGCAGTGTTCACTTAGGAAGGCTTGCTTATCTCTCCTTTCTATTCTTTGGGACTCTGCATTCAGATGGATATCTTTCATTTTCTCCTTTGGCTTTCACTTCTCATCTTTTCTCAGCTATTTGTAAGGCCTCCTCAGACAATCATTTTGCCTTTTTACATTTATTCTTCTTGGGGATTGTTTTGATCACTGTCTCCTGTGCAATGTTATAAACCTCCATCCATAGTTCTTCAGGCACTTTGTCAATCAAGTCTAATCCCTTGAATTTATTTGTCACTTTCACTGTATAATTGTAAGAGATTTGATTTAGATCATACCTGAATTGTCTAGTGGTTTTCCCTACTTTCTTTAATTTGACTCTGAATTTTGCAATAAGGTGTTCATGATCTGAGCCACAGTCAGCCCCTGGTCTTGTTTTTGGTGACTATATAGAGCTTCTCCATGTTTGGCTGCAAAGAATATTATTAATCTGATTTTGGTATTGACCATCTGCTGATGTCCATGTGTAGAGTCATCTCTTTTGTTCTTGGAAGAAGGTGTTTGCTATGACCAGTACCTTCTCTTGTCAAAACTCTGTTAGCCTTCACCCTGCTTCATTTTGTACCCCCAGGCCAAACTTGCCTGTTACTCCAGGTATCTCTTGACTTCCTACTTTTTCATTCCAGTCCCCTATAATGAAAAGGACATCTTTTGGGGGTGTTAGTTCTAGAAGGTCTTGATGGTCTTCATTGAACAGTTCAACTTCAGCTTCTGCAGCTTTAATGGTTGGGGCATAAACTTGGATTACTGTGATATTGAATGGTTTGCCATGGAAAATGAATAGAATAGATCATTATTTCGTTTTTGAGATTGCACCCAAGTACTGCATTTTGGACTCTTTTGTTAACTATGAGGGCTACTGCATTTCTTCTAAGGAATTCTTGCCCACATTAGTAGATATAATGGTCATCTGAATTAAATTTGCCCATTCCAGCCCATTTTAGTTCACTGATTCCTAAAATGTCAGTATTCATTCTTGTCATCTCCTGTTTGACCACTTCCAATTGACATTGATTCATGGATGTAATATTCCAGATTCTATGCAATATTGTTCTTTACAGGAACTGACTTTGCTTCCATCACCAGTCACATCTACAACTGGGCATTGTTTTTCCTTTGGCTCCACCTCTTCTTTCTTTCTGGAGTTTTTCCTCACTCTTCTCCAGTAGCTGATTGGCCACCTACCAATCTGGGGAGTTCATCTTTCAGTGTCTCATCTATTTGCTTTTTCATAGTGTTTAGGGGATTATCAAGGGAAGAATACTGAAGTGGTTTACCTTTCCCTCCTCCAGTGCACCACATTTTGTCAGACTCTCCACCTTGACCCATCCCTCTTGGGTGGCCTATTCTCATTCGTTTTATTGAGTTAGACCAGGCTGAAATCAAGTGATCAGTTTGGTTAGTTTTCTCTATTTGTGGTTTCCATTCTGTCTGCCTTCTGATGAATAAGGATAAGAGGCTTGTGTAAACTTCCTGATGAGAGGGACTGGCTGTGGGAGAATCTGGGTTTTGCTCTGTTGGGCGGGGCTATGCTCAATAAATCTTTCATTTAATTTTCTTTTTTTTTTTTTTTACCTTTTTTTTATTATATTTTTTTCTTTTTATTTTAACTGGAGGCTAATTACTTTACAATATTGTGGTGGTTTTGCCATACATTGAAATGAATCAGACATGGATGTACATGTGTTACTCATCCTGACCTTGCCTCCCACTTCCCTCCCCATCCCATCTCTCAGGGTCATCCCAGTGCACCAGCCCTGAGCACTCGTCTCATGCATCAAACCTGGACTGGCAATCTATTTCACGTATGTTAATACACATGTTTCAATGCTATTCTCTCAAATCATCCCACCCTCACCTTCTTCCATAGAGTACAACAGTCTGTTCTTTACATCTGTGTCTTTTTTGCTGTCTTGCATATAGGGTCATTGTTACCACCTTTCTAAATTCCATATATATGCGTTAATATACTGTATTGGTGATTTTCATTCTGACTTACTTCGCTCTGTATAATGGGCTCCAGTTTCATCGGTCTCATTAGAAATGATTCAAATGCATTCTTTTTAATAGCTGAGTAATATTCCATTGTGTATATGTACCACAGCTTTCTTATCCATTGGTCTGCTGATGGGCATCTAGGTTGCTTCCATGTCCTGGCTATTGTAAACAGTGCTGCGATGAACATTGAGGTACAAGTGTCTCTTTCAATTCTGGTTTCCTCAGTGTGTATGCCCAGCAGTGGGATTGCTGGGTCATAAGGCAGTTCTATTTCTGGCTTTTTAAGGAATCTCCACACTGTTTTCCATAGTGGCTGTACTACTTTGCATTCCCACCAACAGTGTAAGAGGGTTCCTTTTTCTCCACCCCCTCTCCAGCATTTATTGTTTGTAGACTTTTTGATAGCAGCCATTCTGACCGGCGTGAGATGGTACCTCATTGTGATCTTGGGATTTGCATTTCTCTGATAATGAGTGATGTTGAGCATCTTTTTATGTATTTGTTAGCCACTTGTATGTCTTCTTTGGAGAAATGTCTGTTTAGTTCTTTGGCACATTTTTTGCTTATGTCGTTTATTTTTCTGGAATTGAGCTGCTACAGGAGCTGCTTGTATATTTTTGAGAATAACTCTTTGTCAGTTGCTTCCTTTGCTATTATTTTCTCCCATTCTGAAGGCTGTCTTTTCACCTTGCTTATAGTTTCCTTCGTTCTGCAAAAGCTTTGAATTTTAACTAGGCCCCATTTGTTTATTTTTGCTTTTATTTTCATTACTCTGGGAGGTGGGTCATAGAAGATCCTGCTATGATTTATGGCAGAGAGTGCTTTGCCTATGTTTTGCTCTAGAAGTTTTATAGTTTCTGGTCTTGCATGTAGATACATAATCCATTTTGAGTTTATTTTTGTCCATGGTGTTAGAAAGTGTTCTAGTTTCATTCTTTTAGAAGTGGTTGACCAGTTTTCCCAGCACCACTTGTTAAAGAGATTGTCTTTTCTCCATTGTATATTCTTGCCTCCTTTGTCAAAGATAAGGTGTCCATAGGTGCATCGATTTATCTGGGTTTTCTATTTTGTTCCACTGATCCATATTTCTGTCTATGTGCCAGTACCATACTCTCTTGGTGACTGTTGCTTTGTACTATAGCCTGAAGTCAGGCAGGTTGATTCTTCCAGTTCCATTCTTCTTTCTCAAGATTGCTTTGGCTATTTGAGTTTTTTGTAATTCCATACAAATTTTGAAAGTATTTGTTCTAATTCTCTGAATAATACCGTTGGTACCTTGATAGGCATTGCATTGAATCTATAAATTGCTTTGGGTAGTATATTCATTATCACTATATTGATTCTTCCAATCCATGAGCATGGTATATTTCTCCATCTATTTGTGTCCTCTTTGATGTCTTTCATCAGTGTTTTATAGTTTTCTATATATAGGTCTTTTGTTTCTTCAGGTAGATTTATACCTAAGTATTTTAATCTTTTCATTGCAGTGGTGAATAGAATTGTTTCTTTAATTTCTCTTTCTGTTTTCTCATTGTTAGTGTATAGCAATGCAAGGGATTTCTGTGTATTAATTTTACATCCTGCAACATTATGTATTCATTGATCCAGTTCAGTTCAGTCGCTCAGTCGTGTCCGACTCTTTACAAACCCATGAACCACAGCACGCCAGGCCTCCCTGTCCATCACCAACTCCCAGAGTCCACCGAAACCAATGTCCATTCTGTTGGTGATGCCATCCAACCACCTCATCCTCTGTCGTCCCCTTCTCCTCCTGCCCTCAATCTTTCCCAGCATCAGGGTCTTTTCAAATGAGTCAGCTCTCCATATCAGGTGGCCAAAGTATTGGAGTTTCAGCTTCAACATCAGTCCCTCCAATGAACACCCAAGACTGATCTCCTTTAGGATGGACTGGTTGGATCTCCTTGCAGTCCAAGGGACTCTCAAGAGTCTTCTCCAACACCACAGTTCAAAAGCAACAATTCTTCTGTGCTCAGCTTTCTTTATAGTCCAACTCTCACATCCACACCTGACTATTGGAGAAACCATAGCCTTGACTAGATGGAACTTTGTTAGCTCTAGTAATTTTCTGGTGGAGTCTTTAGGGTGTTCTATGTAGAGGATCATGTCATCTGCAAACAGTGATAGTTTTACTTTGTCTTTTTCAGTCTGGATTCCTTTTATTTCTTGTTCTGCTCTGATTGCTGTGGACAAAACTTCCAAAACTATGTTGAATAGAGAGTAGTGTTGAGAGTGGGCATCCTTGTCTTGTTCCTGACTTTAGGGGAAATGCTTTCAATTTTTCACCACTGAGGATAATGTTTGCTGTGGGTTTGTCACATATGGCTTTTGTTATGTTGAGGTATGTTCCTTCTATGCCTGCTTTCTGGAGGGTTGTTATCATAAATGGATGTTGAATTTTGGCAAAGGCTTTCTCTGCATCTATTGAGATAATCATATGGTTTTTATCTTTCAATTTGTTAGTGTGATGTATCACATTGATTGATTTGTGGATCTTAAAGAATCCTTGCATCCCTGGGATAAAGCCCACTTAGTCATGATGTATGATATTTTAAATATGTTGTTGGATTCTGTTTGCTAGAATTTTGTTAAGGATTTTTGCATCTATGTTCATCAGTGATATTGGCCTGTAGTTTTCTTTTTTTGTGGCATCTTTGTCTGGTTTTGGTATTAGGATGATGGTGGCCTCATAGGATGAGTTTTGAAGTTTACCTTCCTCTGCAATTTTCTGGATAAGTTTGAGTAGGATAGGTGTTAGCTCTTCTCTAAATTTTTGGTAGAATTCAGCTGTGAAGCTGTCTGGTCCTGGGCTTTTGTTTGCTGGAAGATTTCTGATTACGGTTTCAATTATAGTCCTTGTGATGGGTCTGTTAAGATTTTCTATTGCTTCCTGGTTCCGTTTTGGAAAGTTGTACTTTTCTAAGAATTTGTCCATTTCTTCCATGTTGTCCATTTTATTGACATATAGTTGCTGATAATAGTCTCTTATGATCTTTTGTATTTCTGTGTTGTGTGTTGTGATGGGTCTGTTAAGATTTTCTATTGCTTCCTGGTTCCGTTTTGGAAAGTTGTACTTTTCTAAGAATTTGTCCATTTCTTCCATGTTGTCCATTTTATTGACATATAGTTGCTGATAATAGTCTCTTATGATCTTTTGTATTTCTGTGTTGTGTGTTGTGATTTTTCCATTTCATTTCTAATTTTGTTGATTTGATTTTTCTCCCTTTGTTTCCTGATGAGTCTGGCTAATGCTTTGTCTATTTTATTTATCTTCTTGAAGAACTAGCTGTTAGCTTTGTTGATTTATGCCATGGTCTCTTTTGTTTCTTTTGCATTTATTTCTGCCCTCATTTTTGTGATTTCTTTCCTTCTACTAACCCTGGGGCTCTTCATTTCTTCCTTTTCTAGTTACTTTAGGAGTAGAATTAGGTTATTTATTTGATTTTTCTCCTGTTTCTTGAGGTATGCTTGTATTGCTATGAATTTTTCTTTAGCACTGCTTTACTGAATCCCACAGGTTTTGGTTTATTGTGTTTTCATTTTCATTCGTTTCCATGCGTATTTTTATTACATTTTTTATTTCTTCTGTGATTTGTTGGTTATACAAAAGTGTGTTATTTAGCCTCCATACGTTTGTATTTTTCATAGTTTTTTTTTTTTTTTTTTTTTTTTTCCTGTAGTTGAGGTACAGTCTTATGGAATTGTGGTTGGAAAAGCTGCTTGAGATGATTTCAATTTTTTTCAATATACCAAGGCTAGATTTATGGCCCAGGATGTGATCTATCCTGGAGAAAGTTCCTTATGCACTTGAGAAAAAGGGGAAATTCATTGTTTTAGGGTAAAATGTCCTATAGATATCAATTAGGTCTAACTGGTCCATTATATCATTTAAAGTTTGCGTTCCCTTGCTAATTTTCTGTTTAGTTGATCTATCCATAGGTGTGCCGCCGCTGCTGCTGCTGCTATATCACTTCAGGCGTGTCCAACTCTGTGTGACCCCATAGATGGCAGCCCACCAGGGTCCCCTGTCCCTGGGATTTTCCAGGCAAGAACATTGGAATGGGTTGCCATTTCCTTCTCCAATGCATGAAAGTGAAAATTGAAAGTGAAGTTGCTCAGTCATGTCCAAACTTCAGTGACCCCATGGGCTGTAGCCTTCCAGGCTCCTCCATCCATGGGATTTTCCAGGCAAGAGTGCTGGAGTGGGATGCCACTGAGTAGGGTATTAAAGTCTCCCACTATTATTGTGTTATTGTTAATGTCCCCTTTCATATTTGTTAGCATTTGCCTTACATATTGAAGTGCTTCTATGTTGGATGCATATATATTTATAATTCTTATATCTTCCTCTTGGATTGATCCTTTGATCATTATGTAGTGTCATTCTTTTTCTCTTTTCACAGCCCTTATTTCAATGTCTATTTTATCTGATATGAGTATTGCTACTCCTGCTTTCTTTTGGTGTCCATTTTTGTGAAATATCTTTTTCCAGCCCTTCACTTTCAGTCTGTATGTGTCCCTAGGTTTGAGGTGGGTCTCTTGTAGACAGCATATATAGGGTTGTTTTGTATCCATTCAGCCAGTCTTTGTCTTTTGGTTTAGGGCATTCAACCCATTTACATTTAAGGTAATTATTGCTAAGTATGATCCCATTGCCGTTTTCTTTGTTGTTTTGGGTTTGAGTTTATAAACCTTTTCTGTATTTCCTGTCTAGAGAAGATCTTTTCACATTTGTTGGAGAGCTGGTTTGTCTATTTCTGCTTTATTGACTATGCCAAAGCCTTTGACTGTGTGGGTCACAAGAAACTGTGGAAAATTCTGAAAGAGATGGGAATACCAGACCACCTGACCTGCCTCTTGAGAAACCTATATGCAGGTCAGGAAACAACAGTTAGAACTGGACATGGAACAACAGACTGGTTCCAAATAGGAAAAGGAGTGCATCCAGGCTGTATATTGTCACCCTGCTTATTTAGCTTATATGCAGAAACGCTGGGCTGGAAGAAACACATGCTGGTATCAAGATTGTTGGGAGAAATATCAATAACCTCAGATATGCGGATGACACCACCATTATGGCAGAAAGTGAAGAGGAACTAAAAAACCTCTTGATGAAAGTGAAAGAGGAAAGTGAAAAAGTTGGCTTAAAGCTCAATATTCAGAAAACTAAGATCATGGCATCTTGTCCCATCACTTCATAGGAAATAGATGGGGTAACAGTGGAAACAGTGTCAGATTTTATCTTTTTGGGCTCCAAAATCACTGCAGATAGTGATTTCAGCCATGAAATTAAAAGACTCTTACTCCTTGGAAGGAAAGTTATGATCAACCTAGATAGCATATTGAAAAGCTGGGACATTACTTTGCCAACAAAGGTCCATCTAGTCAAGGCTATGGTTTTTCCTGTGGTCATGTATGGATGTGAGAGTTGGACTGTGAAGAAAGCTGAGCGCCCAAAGAATTTATGCTTTCGAACTGTGGTGTTGGAGAAGACTCTTGAGAGTCCCTTGGACTTCAAGGAGATCCAACCAGTCCATTCTAAAGGAGATTAGTCCTGGTTGTTCTTTGGAAGGAATGATGCTAAAGCTGAAACTCCAGTACTTTGGCCACCTCATGCTAAGAGTTGACTCATTGGAAAAGACTCTGATGCTGGGAGGAATTGGGGGCAGGAGGAGAAGGGGATGACAGAGGATGAGATGGCTGGATGGCATCACTGACTCAATGGACATGAGTTTGAGTGAACTCCAGGAGTTGGTGATGGACAGGGAGGCTTGGCATGCTGCAATTCATGGGGCTGCAAAGAGTCGGACATGACTGAGTGACTGAACTGAACTGAAAGCTTTTGATTTCTCCTTCATATTTGAGTGAGATCCTTGCTGGGTACAGTAATCTGGATTGTAGGTTTTTCTCTTTCATCACTTAAGTAATTGCTGCCATTCCCTTCTGGTTTGAAGAGTTTCTATTGAAAAATCAGCTGTTATCCTTATGGGGATCCCCTTGTGGGTTATTTGTTGTTTTTCCGTTGCTGCTTTTAATATTTTTACTTTGTGTTTGTTCTTTGTTCGTTTGATTAATATGTTTCTTGGGATGTTTCACCCTGGGTTTTTCCTGTTTGGGGCTCTCTGGGTTTCTTGGACTTGGGTGGCTATTTCCTTCCCCATTTTAGGTAAGTTTTCAACTATTATCTCCTCAAATATTTTCTCATGGCCTTTCTTTTTGTCTTCTTCTTTAGGAACTCCTATGAATCGAATGTTGGGGCTTTTAACACTGTCCCAGAGTTCTCTGGTTTTGGCCTCATTGCTTTTAATTCTTTTTTTTTTCTTTTTTTCCTCTCTGTTTCATTTATTTCCACCATCTATCTTCCACCTCACTTATCCTATCTTCTGCCTCATTTATTCTACTGTTGGTTACCTCCAGAGTGCTTTTTATCTCAGTTATGGCATTACTCATTATTGATTGAGTCTTTTTTATTCCTTCAAGTTCCTTGTAAACTTTTCTCAATCCTTGTCTCCAGGCTATTTATCTGTAACTCAATTTTGTTTTCAAGATTTTGGATCATTTTTACTATCATTATTCTGAATTCTTTTTCAGGTAGACTCCCTATCTCCTTCTCTTTTGTTTGGTTTGGTGGGCTTTTATCATGTTCCTTTACCTGCTGAATATTTCTCTGCCTTTTCATCTTTTTTAAGTTTCTGTGTTTGGGGTGGCCTTTCTGTATGCTGGAAGTTTGTGGTTCCTCTTTACTGTGGAGGTTGCTCCCTGTGGGTAGGGTTGAACGAGTGGCTTGTCAAGGTTTCCTGGTTAGGGAAGCTTGTGTCAGTGTTCTGGTGGGTGGAGCTGGATCTCTTCTCTCTGGAGTGCAATGAAGTGTCCAGTAGTGAGTTTTGTGGTGTGTATGGGTTTGGTGTGACTTTTGGTCGCCTGTAGTTTTGTATTCAGGGCTATGTTCCTGCTTTGTTGGAGAATTATCTTCATATGTCTTCCTCTAAAACTTGTTGGCTCTTGGGTGGAGCTTGGTTTCAGTGTGGGAATGGAGGCTTCTCGATGAGCTTTTCACATTTAATGGTCCATGGAGTCAGGAGTTTTCTGATGTTCTCAAGTTTTGAATTTAAGCCTCCTACCTCTGGCTTTCAGTCTTATTCTTATAGTAGCCTCAAGACTTCTCCATCCATACAGCACCGATGATAAAACATCTATGTTAGTGGTGAAAATATTCTCCACAGTGAGGGACACCCAGAGAGGTTTACAGAGTTACATGAAGAGGAGAAGAGGGAGGAGGGAGATAGAGGTGACCAGGAGGAGAAGAGGGCAAATCTAAAGTGGAAAGAGCAGTCTAGCCAGTAATCAATTCCCTATTTGCTCTCCACAGTCTGGAATACTAACAGAGGTTCACGGAGTTCCATAGAGAAGAGAAGAGGGAGGAAGGAGATAGAAGTGACCAGGAGGAGAGGAATGGGAGTCAAAAGGAGAGAGACCAATCTAGCCTGTGATCAGTTCCCTAAGTTTTCTCCACAGCCCAGAACACCCAAAGAGATTCACAGAGTTAAGTGGAGAAGAGAAGGGGGAGGGAGCAGATAGAGGTGACCTGGGGGAGAAAAAGGAGAGTCAAAAGGGGAGAGAGAAATCAAGCCAGTAACCACACTCCTAAGTAAAAATGAGTACTGAAGGTTGGATTCTTAATGGTACAAAATTGGGTGATTATTTCCTTCCCCATTTTAGGGAAGTTTTCAACTATTACCTCCTCAAGTATTTTCTCATTGTCTTTCTTTTTGTCTTCTTCTTCTGGGGCTCCTATGATTCGAATGTTGGGGCGTTTATCATTGTCCCAGAGGTCTCTGAGGTTGTCCTCATTTCTTTCAATTTGTTTTTCTTTTTTTCTCTCTGATTCATTTATTTCTAGCATTCTATCTTCTACCTCACTAATCCTATCTTCTGCCTCCCTTATTCTACTATTTGTTCCCTCCAGAGTGTTTTTGATCTCATTTATTGCATTATTCATTATATATTGACTCTTTTTCATTTCTTCTAGGTCCTTGTTAAACCTTTCTTGCATCTTCTCAATCCTTGCCTCCAGGCTATTTATCTGATTCCATTTTGATTTCAAGATTTTGGATCATTTTCACTATCATTATTCAGAATTCTTTATCAGGTAGATTCCCTATCTCTTCCTCTTTTGTTTGGTTTGGTGGGCATTTATCCTGTTCCTTCACCTGCTGGGTATTCCTCTGTCTCTTCATCTTGTTTATATTGCTGAGTTTGGGGTAGCCTTTCTGTATCCTGGCAGTTTGTGGAGTTCTCTTTATTGTGGAGTTTCCTCACTGTGGGTGGGGTTATACGGGTGGCTTGTCAAGGCTTCCTGGTTAGGGAAGCTTGTGTCAGTGTTCTGGTGGGTGCAGCTGGATTTCTTCTCTCTGGAGTGCAATGAAGTGTCCAGTAATGAGTTATGAGATGTCAATGGGTTTGGAGTGACTTTGGGCAGCCTGTATATTGAAGCTCAGGCCTGTGTTCCTGCGTTGTCAGAGAATTTGTGTGGTATGTCTTGCTCTGGAACTTGTTGGCCCTTGGATAGTGCTTGGTTTCAGTGTAGGTATAGAGGCATTTAATGAGCTCCTGTCGATTAATGTTCCCTGGAGTCAGGAGATCTCTGGTGTTCTCAGGATTTGGACTTAAGCCTCCTGCTTCTGGTTTTCAGTCTTATTTTTACAGTAGTCTCAAGACTTCTCCATCTATACAGCACCATTGATAAAAACATCTAGGTTAAAGATGAAAAGTTTCTCCACAGTGAGGGATACCCAGAGAGGTTCACAGAGTTACATGGAGAAGAGAAGAGGGAGGAGGGAGATAGAGGTGACCAGGATGAGATGAGGTGGAATCAAAAGAGGAGAGAGCAAGCTAGTCAGTAATCACTTCCTTATGTGTGCTTCACAGTCTGGACCACTCAGAGATGTTCACAGAGTTATACAGAGAAGAGGAAGGAAGGAGACAGGGGTGGCCAGGAGGATAAAGCAGGAAATCAAAAGGAGAGAGACTGATCCAGCCAGTAATCAATTCCCTAAGTGTTCCCCACTGTCTTGAACACACAAAGAGATTCACAGAGTTGGGTAGAGAAGAGAAGGGGGAGGGAGGAGATAGAAGCGACCTGGTGGAGAAAAAGTGGGAGCGAGCAGTCCAGCCAGTGATCTCACTCCCAAGTAAAAATGGGTACTGAAGATTGGGTTCTTAAAGGTACAAAATTGATAACAAATACCAAAAAGCAAAGATTAGAAGTCTAGAGTAGAAGTTGGATGTTCAAAAATAAAATATTAATGGAAAAAAAAGGTCACAAAATTATTATATATATATATATATATATATATATATATATATATATATATGAAGTTTACTTAAAAAATAGGATCTCTTTTTTTTTTTTGCAAAGTAATAGTGGATTGTAAAAATCAAAATTAAAGGAGTAACAGAGGTCTTAAAAATAAAAAAATTAAATTAAAGAATGATAGCAAAAATAATAAAAATATATCTAGGACTTTCTCTGGTGTTGTTGTGGGCAGTGTGGGGTCAGTTCATTTTCAGATAGTTCCTTGATCCAGCTTATATTTCTCAAGATCTATAGGCCCCTTCCTATGTAGTTGGTGCTAACTGCAGGGTTTTAATCTATTGCACCTGTCACTTCCAAGGAGGTTCCCTCTGTTTTAGTTTCTTCTGTTTGCTGGTCTCTTCAGTGTCTAATTTCTGCCCTGACACAAGGGGGCGGTGGTGGACACTTTAGGCTCACTTGTTCAGTTGTGCTGTGGGGAGGGAGGGACGCAGGAAACAAAAAACACTGGTATGTGCTCGCAGTGTCTCAACCACACTGGGTTTCCCCTGTTCACGGCATGTGTGCTTTCCCTGTCTACACTGCTTAGGCTCTAGGTTGCTCTGCCGGGAACTGTCTGAGGCCAGCCCTGGTTGTATGCACTTCCCAGGTCTAACCCACTCAGGTTCAGGTACTCAGGTAGTCCTCAGAGGCGCAGACTCGGTTGGGCCTGCGTTTTGTGCCCTTCCCAGATCTGAGGAGCTCAGGTGACCAGGTGTTTGGCGAGCTTGGTTGCTGTGACTCATCCCCTCCCCGGACCCCGCTGCTTGGTTTTCTGGGTGTACAACCGGTGCACCTTCTCAGGCAGATGTTGACTGTCCAGAATCCCAAGAAGTCAACCGGTGCACCTTCTCAGGCAGATGTTGACCATCCAGAATCCCAAGAAGTCTTGGTTAGCAATGAAGCCTGCTTGCAGTTTGGTAGATAAAGCCTCTCTGGGGCCGTGATTGCCCCCTTCCAGCTAAGGCTGCCTTCGCATGCCTGTCACCATAGAGGGTGTATGGGCCGGTCTGCAGCTGGCTTGCTTTGCTCTTCCCTTTGTCCTGTGAGCGGGCCCGGTGGTGTCCTAGATTAGGGTTTTTCACATGGTAGCTATCCCACAGTCTGGTTTGCTATCCCAAGTTAGTTCCCTCAGATTGCCCTCGGGGCCTTCAGGCCCAGTCCTTACTCTAAGCAATGCAGCCCATGCCTCCCTGCCCAGCCCCTGCTTGCTAGTGGCGGGTGCAGGTGTCTGTGCTGCTTCTCCGCTGGGGGAGTTACCGTTGGGCACATAATCTGTGGGTTTTAATTATTTATTTATTTTTCCTCCCTTTTATGTTGCCCTCTGTGGTTCCAAGGCTCGCCACAGACTCGGCAGTGAGAATATTTCCTGGTGTTTGGAAACTTCTCTCTTTTTTAAGACTCCTTTCCCGGGATGGAGCTCTGTCCCTACCTCTTTTTATATTTTTTCCTACCTCCTTTTGAAGACAGTGGGCTGCTTTTCTGGGTGCCTGATGTCCTCTACCAGCATTCAGAAGTTGTTTTGTGGCGTTTACTCAGCGTTCAAATGTTCTTTTGAAGAATTTGTGGGGGAGAAAGTGGTCTCCCCATCCTATTCCTCTGCCATCTTGATGGTACAAAATTGATAACAAATACAAAAATCTAGAGTAGAGGTTAGACTCTCAAAAATACAGTATTAAAAAAACCACAAAATAGCAGACGTTATCTAAACAATATGAAATTTGCTTTAAAAATAGGGTCTTTTTTTTTTTTTCAAGGTAATAGGTTTAAAAAAAAATTAAAGGGGTAATAAAGAACTGAAAATTTTTTTAAAATTTAAAAATGATAATAGTAAAACATATATAGGATTTCTCTGGAACTCTTGAAGGCAGTGTGTGGTCAGTTCAGTTTCAGATAGTTCCTTATTCCACCTTATACTTCCTCTCAAGGTCTATAGGTCCCTTCCAATGTAGCCAGTGCTAACTATAGGGTTTTAATCTGTTGCACGTATCACTTCCAAAGTTTCTCCCTCTTCTTTGTTTATTTTGGCTTCCTCTGTTTGCAAGTCTCATCAGTATCTAACGTCTGCCCTGACACGAGGGCGCAAAGGTGGTCATTTATTTAGGCTCACTTGTTCAATTGTGCTGCGAGGAGGGAGGAACACTGCAAACACATATCGCTGGCATGTGTGGGGAGTGCTCGCAATGTCTGAGCCACACTGGGTTTGCCCCTGCTCATGGCATGTGTGCTTTCTCAGTCTACACTGCTCGGGCTCCAGGTTACTCTGCCATGGAACTGTCTAAGGAAGGCCCTGGGTTGAGTGCACTTCCCAGATCTATGCTGCTCAGGTTCTCAGGTACTCCACAAAGGCACAGACTCGGTTGGGCCTGCGTTTTGTGCCCTTCTAAGTCCAAGCAGCTCAGGCGACCAGGTGCTTGGCAAGCACACTCTCCCCAGGTACAGTGCGTCTTATCACCTCCCCAGTCCCAGCCGCTCAGTTTCCTGGGTGTGAAGCAGGAGCGCCTTGTCAGGTGTGCCATGCATCTCCTCTGGAGAGCTGATCTCTGGATGTGACCCTCCTGGCGGTTGTCAATCATGCAGGATGCCAGGAAGACTTGGTTAGCAACTGGAAGCCTGCTCACAGTTCGGTAGGATATGCCATTTCTGGGGCCAAGTTTGCCCCTTTCCTTCCAGCTCTGGCTGGTGCCCGCCTGCCTCCCTGCCTCCGGCGGGGGATGGGCTGGTCCGCAGCCGGCTAACTCTCCTCTGGTATTTGCTCAGTCCTTTGTTCTGTGAGCAGGCCCGGCAGTGCCTTAGGTTAGAGATTTTCATAGCAAAGTTCTCTCTCTCTCTTTCCTGTTTTTTATTTTTTTATTTTTTCCCCTCTCTGGCTATCCCAACGTTTGGGTTGCTATCTCATGTTAGCTCCCTCAGATTGCCCTCAGGGCATTCAGGCCTGATCTTTACCCTAAGCAGTGCAGCCCATACCTCCCTGTTCAGCCCCTGCTTGCTGGTGGCAGACACGAGCCTCTGATATACTTCTCCACTGGGAGTTGCCATTAGACGCATAATCTGTGGCTTTTGTTTATTTTTTCCTCTCAGTTATGTTGCCCTCTGACATTCCAAAACTCCCCACAAACCTGCCGGTGTTTGGAAATTTCTCTTTTAAGACTCCCTTTGCAGGATGGGTATCTGTGCCTAACTCTTTTGTCCCTCTTTTTATCTTTGATATTTAGTCCTACCTCCTTTTGAAGACAATGGGCTGCCTTTCTGGGTGCCTGGTGTCCTCTGCCAGCATTCAGAAGTTGTTTTGTGATATTTGTTCAGCGTGCAAATGATCTTTTGATGAATTTGTGGGAGAGAAAGTGGTCTCCCCATCTTATTCCTCTGCCATCTTAGTGACACCCCTTTGCAATTTTTTGAAAGAGTTTTAGAAGGATAGGCATGATCTCTTCTCTAAATGTTTAATAGAATACTCCTTTGAAGCCATTTGGTCCTGGGCTTTTGTGTTTTGGAAGATTTTTGATCACAGCTTCAATTTCATAGCTTATAACTGGGTTGTTCATAATTTCTATTTCTTCCTGATTCAGTCTTGGAAGATTAAACTTTTCTAAGAACTTGTCCATTTCTTCCAGGTTATCTACTTTATTGCCATATAGTTGTTCATAATAGTCTCTCACAATCCTTTGTATTTCTGCATTGTCTCTTGTAACTTCTACTTTTTCATTTCTAATTTTGTTGATTTGATTCTTCTCTCTTTTTTTTCTTGTTGAGTCTTGCTAAGTGTTTGTCTATTTTGTTTATCTTCTCAAAGAACCAGATTTTAGTTTTATTAGTCTTTACTATTGCTTCTTTCATTTCTTTTTCATGTATTTCTGCTCCCATGTTTATTTCTGTCCTTTTACTAATATTCTTTTTTTTCCTTCTTATTTTTGCAGTTGCTTTAAGTGTAAAGTTAGGTTCTCCACTTGATGTTTTTCTTGTTTCTTGAGGTAGGCTTGTATTGCTATAAGCTTCACTCTTAGAACTGCTTTTGCTGCATCCCATAGGTTTTGAGTTGTCATGTTTTCATTGCCATTTGTTTCTAGAAACTTTTTTATTTCCCTTTTGATTTCTTCAGTAATCTGTTGGTTATTTAGAAACCTGTTGTTTAGTCTCCATGTGTTTGTGTTTCTTACAGTTTTTTTCTTGTAATTAATATCTAGTCTCATAGCATAGTGGCCAGAGAAGATGCTTGATATGATTTCAATTTTCTTAAATTTACTGAGGTTTGATTTGTGACCCAACATATGGTGTATCCTGGACAATGTTCCTTGTACACTAGAAAAGGTGTATTCTTCTGCATTTGGCTGCAATGTCCTTAAGATGTCAATGAGATCCATCTCATCTAATGTATCATTTAAGACTTGTGTTTCCATATTAAGTTTTTGTTTTGATGATCTGTCCATTGGTGTGAGTGGGGTGTTAAAGTCCCCTACTATGATTGTGTTGCTGTCAATTTTTCCTTTTATGTCTGTTAGTGCTTGTCTTATGTATTGAGGTGCTCCTATGTTGGGTGCATAGATATTACAATTGTTATGTCTTCCTCTTGGATTGATCCCTTGATCATTATGTAGTGTCCTTCCTTATCTCTTGTAATCTTCTTTATTTTAAGGTCTATTTTGTCTGATATGAGGATTGCTACTCCAGCTTTCCTTTGCTTCCCATTTTTATGGAATATATTTTTCCATCTCCTCACTTTCAGTCTATGTGTGTCTTGAGGTCTGAAGTGGGTTTCTTGCAGAGAGCATATATATGGGTCTTGTTTTTATTTCCATTTAGCCAGTCTGTGTCTTTTGGTTGGAGGATTTAATCCATTTACATTTAAAGTAATTATTGATATATATGTTCCTATTGCCATTTTCTAATTATTTTGGGTTGCTTTTGTAGATCTTTTTTCTTCTGTTGTATTTCATGACTATAGAAGTCAATTTGACATTCATTGTAAAGCTGGTTTGGTGGTACTGAATTCTCTTAACTTTTGCTTATCTGAAAAGCTTTTTATTTCTCCATCAATTTTGAATGAGATCCTTGCTGGGCAAAGTAATATTGGTTGTATATTTTTCCCTTTCAGTACTTAAATATATCCTCCCATTCCCTTCTGGCCTACAGAGTTTCTGCTGAAAGATCAGCTTTTAAGCGTATGAAGTTTCCCTTGTCTGTTACTTGTTGATTCTCCCTTGCTGCTTTTAATATTATTTCTCTGTGTTTAGTCTTTGTTAGTTTGATTAGTATGTGTCTTGGCATGTTTCTCCTTGGGATTATTCTATATGGGACTCTTTGTGCCTCTTGGACTTGATTGGTTATTTCCTTTTCCATGTTGGGGAAGTTTTCAACTATAATCTCTTCAAAAACTTTCTCATACCTTTATTTCTCTCTTCTTCTTCTAGGAGCCCTATAATTCGAATTTTGGTGCATTTTATGTGGTCCCAGAGGTCTCTGAGACTGTCCTCAGCTCTTTTCATTCTTTTTACTTTTTTTCTGCTCTTCAGAAATTATTTCCACCATTTTATCTTCCAGCTCACTGATTCATTCTTCTACTTGAGATATTATGCTATTGATTCCTTCTACAGTATTTTTAATTTCAGTAATTGTGTGGTTTGTCTCTGTATGCTTATTCTTTAATATTTCTAGGTCTTTGTTAATTGATTCTTGCATTTTATGCATTTTGTTTTCAAGGTTTTTGATCATCTTCACTATCATTATTCTGAATTCTTTTTTCACATAATTTTCCTTTTCCCTCTTCATTTATTTGGACTTCTGTGTTTCTAGTTTGCTCCTTCATTTGTGCAGTATTTCTCTGCCTTTTCATTTTTTCAAGTATTGTGTGTGAGGTCTCCTTTTCCCAGGTTTCAAGGAAAGATGAATTCTTTCCTTGAAGAAGGTTGAATTTTTTCTTACTTTTGGTTTCTGATCTCTAAAAGTTGGTCCAGTGATTTGTGTGAGCTTTGTATAGGATGAGATTTGTGCTGAGTTTTTGTTTGTTTGTTTGTTTTTTTCCTCTGATGGGCAAGGCTGAATGAGGTGGTACTCTTGTCTGCTGATGATTGGGTTTGTATCTTTGTTTTGTTTGTTGTTTAGATGAAACGTCCTGCACAGGGTGCTATGGGTAGTTGGGTAATGCTGGGTCTTATATTCAAGTGGTTTTCTTTGTGTGAGTTCTCAGTATTTGGTACTCCCTTGGGTTAGTTCTCTGGTAGTCTAGGTGCTTGGAGTCCCCTTCCCAAAGGCTCGAGGTTTGATCTCTGGTCAGGAACAAATATTCCACAAGTGGTTTTTTATGGCATTAAGGGAGAGTATAACAAATCTCCAGAAACGAGAAACCAAAGATGAACCCCAGACCAATGGCAGTTACAAAGTCAGGCACATAATAATTAAAATAATGGAATATACACATATACACATACACCCATGAGCAAAGTGAAAACAGTCTAACAAAAATAAAATATTGGCAACCCACTCCAGTGTTCTTGCCTGGAGAATCCCAGGGATGGGGGAGCCTGGTGAGCTGCCATCTATAGAGTCACACAGTTGGACATGACTGAAGTGATTTAGCAGCAGCAGATTGATCTGGTGAACAAAGGAAATCAAAAATTATATTTACCAATTAAGAACAAAACTAACTTAAGCACAAACTGGAAATCAAAACTAAAGCAAGTTGCCAACTGGGGGATAAAGCAATGAAAACAAAACTAACAAATATGTTGAGAGGAAAACAAAGAAAGAATAGATATGCGAAGTTAAATAGAGGTAGATGAATAATATTTATATGCTTTAAAGATTAACTGCAAGGGGAAGAGAACAGTAGGAAAGTCAAACAAAGGAATAAATGTAGAAAAATATAATAGGTTTTTAAAAATTAAAATTATAAAAAAAGAGAGAAGATGAAAAAATGGAAGAAGTAAAGAAAAAAGGGGAAAAAAAGAAAACTCCACAGAATTGCAAAAGCCCAATGTAGAGGCAGAGGTTTATAACAACAATAGAAGTGTGACTTAATATACACATATACATATACACACATAAGCAAAATCAAAACAGTCCAATAAAAATTAAGTACAATAGATTGACCCAGCAAACAAAGGAAACCAAAAATTATATCTACCAGAACAAAATTAATTAAAGCACAAAATGGAAAACAAAACTAAAGCAAGGTGCCAACTGGGGAATAAAGCAAGGAAAATAAAGCTAACAAATATGTTTTGAGGAAAGGAGAGAAAGAAAAGAAAGAAAGAATATATATGCAAAGTTAAATAGAGGTAGATAAAGAATATTTATACATGTTAAAGATTAAATGCAAGGGGAAAAGAACATTAGGAAAAACAAACAAAGGAATAAATGTAGAAAAATAATAATAGATTTAAAAAATTATAATTAAAATAAGAGAAAAGTAAAAAAAAGTGGAAAACTCCACAGAACTGCAAAATCCCAACAGAGAGGCAGAGGTTTATAACAACTATAAAAAAATGTGACAGAGGAAAAAGGAAAAAAAAAAAAAAGCCCAAAGGCTTAATTGAATTTCTTAGTGCCAGTAAAATTGACAACTACAACAGATGTGTGAAAAAAGGGAAAAAAAGAAAGAAAGTACACAAAAGAATCTACAGAACAACTCAAAAAATAAGAATAATAAATGTTTTTCTTGGGTCTCTGCTGTCAGAGTCCTTTCCCTCCCTGGAAATCACAGTCCACTTTACCTCCCTGGGATGCCCTCCAACACTGTACTGCTCTCTGGACCTGCTTTGGGGGCTGCTCTTATTCTAATCTGGTCCTACTCCTGTGTGTTCTTGCCTCCAATGTCCACAGCTGTCAGAGCTAGTGCATTTTCTTTTGTGGGAGCTCTCAATGGCCTTTTATATATTCCAGACACAGAGTCTGCTTAGTTGATCGTGTGGATTTAATCTGCCACTTACAGCTGGTGGGAATGTTTTGGGTCTTCTTCCTTAGCCACACTGCCCCTGGGTTTCAGTTGTGGTTTTATTTCCACCTCTGCATGTGGTTTGTCCACTGGGGTTTAGCTCCCGAGGCTGCCCTGGAGGGCTTGTGTTTGCCCCTGTGAGGGCCAGGTGTGGAAGTGGTGCATCTGCTTGGGTCACAGGGGTTCTGACAAAGCCATGTACTCTGAGGGGTTGGCGTCTAGGGCAGCAGGACATATAATGCTCTAGAAGGCTATGGCAACCTGTATTGGCCAATACACTCCAGTATTCTTGCCTGGAGAACCCCCTCTCTAACAGAGAAGTCTGACAGGTCACAAAGAGCTGGACAGGACCGAAGTGACCCTGCCTACATAAACACAAGACTTTTTTTTTTTTTTTGCCTGTGGCAGCTCTGCCCCAGTGAGAGTTGACCGTGAAGGTGATGCAACTGCTTGGTTTGCAGGGACACTGGCAGCACCGAGTGTTCAGGGACAGAAACTGCCTCCATGGTAGGAATTATGGCCCTATCAGAGTCTTTTTTTTGAGCCTCTTGTAGCTGGTGATCAGAAGGCTTCTTTGGCCAGTCTTTCTCCATAGCTCTGCCCATTCAGGCACTTAAAGGGATCCCTTGACTGGGGTCCTTCTCTGTTTTTTGGCAAGTCAGACACATAGAGAGGCCCCCATGACTGGGGTCCTACTCTATAGATTGGCACATGAGGCACCACCCCTGGGTGGGGTCCTACTCTTTAGTGCAGTGTGCTTCTATGTTGGCATGTGGGGAGAGAGAGGCTATGGTAATGGGTCCACCCCCTATGTGTGACTCAGCAGTATTGCCTTGCTTCCATGACTGCCTGGCTTTCCCCCACAGGCACTTCCCACCACGATCTCCTCCTTCACATCCCTTTGATCCGTCTCTCTGCTGTCAACAGCAGCCCTCGCACTGGGATTGCTTCACAATCCCCTAAGTCCAGCTCCCAGCCACTGCCCCTTCCAGGAGACCCACGTTCCTGCCCAGCGTATGTATGGCTGTGGCAAGGACTGTCTGATTCTCATTCCAGTTAGGCTGCCACAGATCAGCTGTTTCACTCTCAGCCTTAAATATTTCTCCTCTGACTCAGACAATTTCCCCACTGTGGGGATCGAAACCCTGCTTCAGTTCCCCCACCCACCAAGGGTAGGTCCAGTCCTATTAATACTCTTGTTTTTCCCCACTGTTCCTTCCTCTTACAGAGTTTTGTGTGGTTCTATATATTCTTTTCTACAAGTCAGGTCCTCCTTTATGCTCTCAGCTGGTGTTCTGCATGCACTTTTGTGTCTGTATGTGTATTCTTGATGTATCCATAGAGAGAGATGTACTCCACAGCCACCTACTCCTCCACCATCTTTTTCTCTATATATGTTTTGTTCTTTATATATGTGAGTCTGTTTCTGCTTCACTGCATAAATTCACAAGTTTTATATTTTAGACTTTACAAGTGATAATATAGAGTATTTATTTTACTATCTAGGTCCATCCACATTATTCCAAATGGCAGAATTTCATTCTTTTGTATGGTTGAGTAATATCCCATTGTATACATATGCCACATCTTTATTTATTCATCACTTGATGGACATTTAAGTTGCTTCCATATCTTGGTTGTTGTAAATATTACTGCTGTGAACATTGGGCTGCATGTATCTTTTCGCCAATTAGTCCTTTTTTCAGATATATATACCTAGGAATTACTAGATGATATGGTAATTTTATTTTTACTTTTTTAAGAAATCTCATTACTCTTTCCATAATGTTATGCCAATTTACATTCCAACCAAAAATGTACAACTGTTCCCTTTTGTTTACATTCTTATTAACATTTGTTATATTTGTGGAGTATTTGATGCCAGCCATCTGGACATTTGTGAAGTGATATATCATTGTGAATTTAAGAAGGACTTTGTATAATGTCAAATTTACCACAAAGACATACCAATTTTAAGCTCATATGCTTCAAACATCACAGATCCTAAATATGTGAAGCAAACATTGACAGAATTATAAGGAGGGAAGGCATGTCAGATAAAGAGTAAAATTCTATTTTCAATATTGAATAGACCAACCAGACAAGAAATAAGTAAAAAAGAAAGAAAGAAAGAAAAATAACAAACATGAAGAATACTATAAAACAATGGACCTGAGATGATGTATAGAGAAAATTCTATTCAATAATGGCAAAATTCATATTTATCTCAAATTCACACAGAACAATCTCCAGGATAGATCACCTGTTAGTCAAAAAAAATAAGTCTTGTAAATTTAAGACTATCAAAATCATATTGTGTTTCCAACAATGTAATAAAACTAGAAATTAGTGGTGGAGGGAAAAGAGAAAATCTAGAAATTAAAAATACAGATACAATGCTAATAAAACAATCAATGGTCAAAGAAGAAATCATAATGATCAAAGATAGATTAGAAAGTATCCTGAGACTACTGATTATAACAACATATCGAAACCTATGAGATGCTAAGAGAAATTTTTAACTGTAAATACTTACATTACAAAAATAATGACTCCCTCAAAAAAAAAAAAAAATCCATGACTGCACACATTAAGAAAAATAGAAAAGAAAAAATAAACAAACCCACAGCTAAATGCAGGAAGGAAATAATAAATATTAGAGTAGAGATAAACAAAATAAAGAAGTCTTTAAAAGAAAAGAGAACATCAATGAAATCAAGCATTGGATTATTGAAAAGATCAATGACCTTGACAAACCTTTAATAGATTCAGATAAAAGAAAGAAGACACAAAAAACCTAAAAATATAAATAAGAGATATAACAAAATATCTTAAAGAAATAAAGGTATTATAATAAAATACTATTAACAGTTGGATCTTCTAGATAAAATGGACAGATTTTTAGAAACTCACAGCCTTTCAAGCTGAATCATGAAGAAACAGATCATCTGAAAATACCTAAAACTACTAAGGGAATTAAATCAGTAATCAAAAACCTCCCAGAAAGAAAAGTCCAGGACCAGATGTCTTCACTGGTGAATTCTAACAAACATGTAAGGAAGAATTAACATCAATTATCCTCAAAATCTTTCAAAATATTTAAAATGGAACATGTCCAAATGTATTACCCTAGTACCAAAGTGAAACAAAACCACGACAAGTTATCTATGGAACAATATCCCTGATGAATATTGATATAATACTACCAAACAGAATTCAAAAGCAGGATATAAGACCATGTAAGATTTATTCATGGAAAGCAAGAATAGTTCAATATGTAAACACCAATCAATATAATATGGCTCATTAGAAAAATGAAAGGAAAAAAACAAAATCATCCCAATTGATGCATAAAAAGAATTGGAATTTTACAAAATCCAACACACATTTTGTAACAAAAAATTTAAAAAAAAACTAAGAATAGGACAAAAACTTAATATAATAAAGGTCATGTAGTAAAATCTCACATCTATTATACTAAATATTGAAAGGCTTAAAACTTTACCTCTGAGATTAGGTACAAAACAAAGATGCTTGATTTTGCCACTTTTATTCAACATAGTGTAGGAAATTCTAAACAGAGCAGTCATGCAATAAAAAGAAACAAAAGATAAACAAATGGGAAAGAAAGAAGTAAAACTTTCTGTTCACAGATAACATAATTTTATATGTACAATATTCTGAATATAAAAAAACTATTGAAACTAATAAATGAATATAACAAAGTAGCAGGACACTAAATCAACATGAAAAAATCAGTTGTGCTTCTATACAATAAAATAAACAGTCTAAAAAGGAAATTTAGAAATTACTTCCTCTTCCAATAATATATTTGGGAACAATCTTAAAAGGAAGTAATAGGCTTGTACAATAAAAATTACAATACATTGCTGAAATAAAGAATACCTAAATAAAGACACTTTCTGTTCTTATAGTGGAAGAAAATATTATTAATATAATATATATATTAATACCACCCAAGGAAATCTATTGCTTTGATGCAATCCTTATCAAAATTCCAGTGGTGATGAAATGAAATGAAACACAAATGAAAAGTACATTATAATATCTATATGGAATCTTAAGGAATAGAAAATAGGCAAAATATTCTTGCAAAAGAAAAAAGTTGAAACTTTTATACTTAATGATTTCAAGATCTATTGGCAAACTTCTGTCATCAAAGCAATGTGGTACTGGCATAAACATAGATATATAGAACATAGAATGAAATACAGAGCCCAGGGGAAAAAAATCTTTATGTATATAGGCAAAATATTTTGACAATGACATAAAGATAATACAGTGGGTAAAAACAGTCTTGTCAGTAAATACTGTTGGAAGAACAAGATATCCACATACAAAAGAATGGAGAATGATTCTTAACTTACACCATGCAAAAAATTAACTCAAAAGGGATCAAAACCTAAGGCAATGGCTACAGCTATAAAAACCTTAGTCAAAAACATAAGGAAAAAATTCGACAGAAGATTTCAAAATGTTTTCTTTAGTATAATATGCTACACACAGGCAACAAAAGAGAAAACAAATAGTGTGGGCAAGCTGGGGACATGATGGTGGAGTAGAAGGACATGAGCTAATCTATTCTGATGAAAACACAAAATCACAACTAACTGTTGATCAACCATTGACAAAAAATTAAAAAAAAAAAAACTGGAGGCTATCAAAAAAGATATCCTACATACAAAGACAAAGAAGAAATCACAAGGAGATGGTGAAAGTGAAAGTCACTCAGGGGTGTCTGATTCTTTGTGACTTCATGGACTATACAGTCTGTGGAATTCTCCAGTCCAGAATACTGGAGTGGGTAGCCATTCCCTTCTCCAGGGGATCTTCCCAACCCAGGGATCAAACCCAGTTCTCCCACATTGCAGGCATATTCTTTACCAGCAGAGCCACCAGGGAAGCCCAAGGAGATGGTAGAAGGGGTGAAATCACAATAAAATCAAATCCCATATCCACTGGGTGAGTAAATCCCAAACTGGAAAATAATGATGTCACAGAAGTTCTCCCATAGTAGTGAAGGTTGTGAGCTCAGTGCTAGGCTCTCCAAGCTGGGAATCTGGAAACAGGTGGAGGATCACCCAGAGAATATGGCTTTGAAGGCCAGTGGGATTTGGTCACAGAAATTCCACAGGACTAGGGGAAACAGAAACTCCGCTCTTGGAGGGTTGCGCACAAGATCGTATGTGCCCCAGGACTCAGGGGAAAAATCAGATAGAACCTGGGCCAGACCTACCTGCTAGTATTGGAGGGTCTCCTTCAGAGGCCAGGGGCAGATGTGGCTCACATCTTTGTCTTTGAAGACAAAGACAATGGCCGTGGTAGTTCTGGGGAATACTTATTGGCATGAGCTCTCCCAAAGGCTGTCATTTTCTCACCGAGACAAGGCCCCACTCAACAGCCTGTAGGCTACAGTGCTGGGATGCCTCAGTACAAACAATCAACAGGTGAGGTATCATAGCCCCATCCATTAGCAGAAAGACTGCTTAAAGTCTTCTTGAGCACACAGCTTCCCAGGGAAAGCAACTGTTCACACAGCTCTGCCACCCGAGGAACAAAACTCAGCTTCATCCACCAGGGTGCAGACAGCAGAAGCAAGAAGAATTACAAGCCTGCAGCCTTCTGAAAGGAAACTGCAATCACAGAAAGTCAGACAAAATGAATTGGCAGAGGAATATGTCCCAGATGAAAGATCAAGATAAAACCCCAAAAGTATAACTAAGTGAAGAAGAGATAGGCAATCTGGATGAAAATAATTCAGAGTAATGAAAGTAAAGATGATTCAAGAACTCAGAAAAAGAATGGAGGCACAGATTGAGAAGATACAAGAAATAATTAACAAAGACCTAGCAAACTAAAGAAAAAAATAAGATAAACCATACAATAACTAAAATGAAAAATGCACTAGAAAATCTCAAAAGAAGAATAACTGAGGCAGAAAAATTAATAAACTGAAAGACAGAATGGTGGGAATCACAGATACAGATCTGAATAAAGAAAAATGAAGTGAGAACAGTCTCAGAGACTGCTAGGACAAAAATAAATGCAACAACATCATATTGTAGAGCTCCCAGAGGGAGCAGAGAGAGAGAAAGGGAAGGAGAATATATTTGAAGAGATAATACCTGAAAACTTCCCTAACATGAGAAAGGAAATAGTCACCCAGTTTGAGGAAGTACAGAATCCTATACAAGATAAACCCAAGGAGGAACACGGCAAGACACATATTAAACAAATTATCAAAAATTAAATACAAAGAAAAGATATTAAAAGCAAAAGGGAAAATCAAGAAATAACTTACAAGGGAACTCTCATAAGGTTATCATCTTATTTCTCATCAGAAACTCTGCAGGCCAGAAATGATAGCCATGATATATTTAATCATATAATTAAATATATGATTTATTTATTTTGTAGGAAAGGCAAGAACCTACACCCAAGGATAATCTACCTAACAAGGCTCTCATTAAGATTGGACAGAGAAATCAAAAGCTTTACAGACAAGCAAAAGCCAAGAAAATTCCTCACAACCGGAACAGCTTTATAATAAATACCTAATGAAAATTTCTAGGTGGAAAAGAAAATTACAAATGGAAAAGCTCTCCAGTAATGGCAAATATACAGTAAGTGTAGCAAATTATTCACACACAAATATGATATGAAAACCATAAAAAATGAGAAAAGGAGAATACAAATGAAGAATATTGAAATGGATTTGAATTTAAGAGACCAGTAACTTGAGAAAAACTTATTTGTATACAGATTGCTATATCAAAACTTTATGGTAACCACAAACCAAAAATCTACAATGTATATGCACAAAAAAGTAAAAGGAATCCAAGCACAACAGTAAAGGTAATCATCAAATCACAAGAGAAGGTAACAAAAGAGAAAGGGCTAAAAAGAACCTATGAAAATGAATCCAAAACAACAAAATAGCATTAAGAACATACATGTTGATAATTACCTTAAACATTAATGGATTAAATACTCTACTGAAGACATAGACTGTCTGAATGTATACAAAAATAAGACTCATATATATACTGTCTAAAAGAGAGCCACTTCAGATATATGGACACACACAGATGGAAAGTGAGTGGATGGAAAAAGTATTCCATGCAAATGGAAATACAAAGAAAGCTGGAATAACAATACTCATATCAGTGGAAATAAACTTTGAAACAAAGACTGTTGCATGAGACAAAGGACTCTATATAGTGATCCAGGCATCAATCCAAGAAGAAGATATAAAAATTATAAATATATATGCAGCCTATATAGGAGCACCTCAATATATAAGGAAAATACTAAAAGTCATAAAGGGAGAAATTGACAGTAATACAATAACAGTGTATTGATACTCTAATTTCATCAATGGACACATCATCCAGACAGAATATTAATAATGAAACACAGGTCTTAAATGACACATTGGACTATGTGGATTTAACTGATATGTATGGATTATCCATCCAACATCAGAAGAATGCACATTCTTTTCAAGTGCACATGGAACATTCTGAAGGATTGATCATATGCTGGACCAAAAAGAGAGCCTTGATAAATTTAATAAAACTGAAATATTATCAAGTATCTTATGACAACAAAGCTATGATATTAAAATCAACTGCATGAATAGAACTAAAAAACACAAACATGTGGAGGCTAAATAATATGCTACTGAACAACCAATGGATAATAGGAGAAATCAAAGAGTAAACCCCAAAATACCTAGAGACAAATGAAAATGAAAGCACAAGAATTCAAAATCTATGAGACAGAGCAAAAATATTTCTTAAGAGGAAGGTTTGTAGAAATACAATCTTATCTCAGGAAAGAAACATTTTAAAAAATCACAAATAAACAGTCTAACCTTACACCCAAAACAGCTACAGAAAAGGGAAAAAAAGCAAAACCCAAAGTCAGCACAAGGAAAGAAATTATAAAGATAAGAGCAAAAATAAATGCCATAGAGACCAAGAAAAATCAATGAAACTAAAAGCTAATTATGAAAGGATAAACAAAATTGATAATTTTTTAGTGAGACTCATCAAGAAGAAAACTGATAAACTTTTAGTGAGACTCATCAATTAATACAATTAGGAAAGAAAAAGAATGTTACAATGGACACCACAGAAATAAAATGGATCATAAGAGACTACTACAAGCAACTATATGCAATAAAATGAATGACTAAGTAATAAATGGACTAAGGTAAAATATCCCAAGACAAAGGAGGATGAAATAGAAATAGACCAATCACAATTATTAAAATTGAAACTGATGTTGAAACACCAAACAAACAAAAGTCCAGAACTATTTGGCTTCACAAGAGAATTCTATCAAACATTTAGAGAAGATTTAATAGCTATCCATCTGAAACTATTTTTGAATATTGCAGAGGAAGAAGTACTCATAAACTCATTCTATTGGGTCTCCATCACTCTGATACCAAGACCAAAAATAGATGCCTCCAAAAAAGGAAACTATAGACCAGTATCACTGATGACATAGACACAGCAATCCACTACAAGCAATGTGAATCCAACAATACACTAAAAGGATCATACACCATGATCAAGTGGGATTTATCCCAAGGATACAGGTATTTTTCAAAAACCACAAATCAATCAGTGTGACACACTACATCAGTAAATTGAAGGAAAAAATATATAGTCATCTTAATAGATGAAGGAAAAACTTTTGACAAAATTCAACACCCATTTATCATAAAAACACTCCAGAAAGTGGGCATAAAAGGAACATACCTCAACATAATAAAGGCCATATATGACAAACTAACAGCTAACAGAATACTTAGTGTTGAAAAGCATTTCCTCTAAGATCAGGAACAAGATTAAGATATCCATTCTTGCCAATTTTATCCAACATAGTTTTGGAAGTCCTAGCAAAAGGCAATCAGAGAAGAAAAGAAATAAAAGGAATCCACATTGGAAAAAAAATTAAAACTGTCACTGTTTGTAGATGATATGTTCCCACACATAGAAAAGCCTAAAGATGGTATCATCAATAAATTTCCTGAGATTGAAGGATACAAAATTAATACACAGAAATATGTTGCATTTCTACACACTAAAAATGAAATATCTGAAAGAGAAATTTAAAAAACATTCCCATTTACCATCAAATCAAGAAGAATAAAATACCTATGAATAAACCTGAGGAGACAAAAGACCTGTACTCTAAAAAAGGCACTGATGAGCTAAACCAAAAGGCACTGATGAAATAAATCAAAGATTAAACAAATAGATGGAAAGATACACCATGTTCTTGGATATAAGAAATTAATATCATCAAAGTAACTATAGTCCTCATGGAATCTACAGATTCAGTGCAATTCCTGTCAAATTACCAGTGGCATTTTTCAAAGAACCAGAACAAAAAACTTAAAATTTGCAAGAAAACACAAAAGGCCCAGAATAGCTAAAACAATCCTGAGAAAGAAGAAAGAAGCTGGAGGTATCAGCCACCCTATCTTCAGACTATATTACAAAGCTACAGCCATCAAAACCATATGATACTGACACAAAAACAGAAACACAGGTCAATGAAACAGGATGGAAAGCCCAGAAATAAACTCATGCACCTATGGTCAATTAATCTATGACAAAGGAGGCAAGCATATACATTTCTTGAAAGAACAGTCTCTTCAATAAATGGTACTGGAAAAACTGGACAGCTACATATAAAAATAAAACTATGACATTCTTTAACATGACACACAAAAATAAATTTAAAATGGAATAAAGACTTATATGTAAAACTAAACACTATAAAACTCTTAAAGGACAACGTTGGCAGATCATACTTTAGCATACATTGTAGAAATATTTTTGACCCATGTCTCAGAATAATGATAATAGAAATAAATAAATGGAATTTAATTAAACTTAAAAGCATTTGCCCAGCAAAGGAAACCATAAAAAATGAAAAGACAACCCACAGAGTGATAGAAAATTATTTCAAAGGATGCAACCTAAGGGATTAGTCTCCAAAGTTTTCAAACAGCTCATGCATTTCAATATCTAAAAAACAAACACCCCAATCAAAAAATGAGCTAAAGACATATACATTTCTCCAAAGAACAGATACACATGGCCAAGAGGCATATGAAATGATGCTCAACATCACTAATTACTGGAGAAATCCAAATCAAAACTGCAGTGAATTATAACCTCATACTTGTCAGAATGGCCATCATCAAAAAATCTACAAACAATGAATTATGGAGATGATGTGTAGAAAAGGGAATCTTTCTACACTATTTGTTGACATATAAATTGGTATAGCCACTATGGAGAATACAGAGGTTCCTCAAAAAACTAAAAATTGAGAGCTACTATATGATCCAGCAATCCCATTTCTTGGCATATAGCTGGAGAAAATTATAATTTAACAATATATATACACCCCAATCTTCACCTTAGCACTATTTACAGTAGCCAGACATGGAGGGAATCTAAATGTCAATCAACAGAGAAATGTATAAAGAAGATGTAGTGCATATATACAATGGGATGTTAACTGGGTCATAAAAAATAAAGTACTCTCATTGCAGCAACATGGATGGACATAAAGATTGTCATACTGAGTGAAGTAAGTCAGATAGAGAAAGACAAATGCCATGTTATCACTTATATGTGGAATCTTAAAAAGGCTACAAATGAACTTATTTACAAAACAGAAATAGAGCATCAGATGCAGGAAATCTACTTATGGGTACCAGGGTGTAAGAGGGGAGGGAAAAATTTGGAGATTAGCATTGAGATATACACACTACTATATATAAAATAGATTACTAATAACAACCTACTGTATAGCACAGGGAACTCTATTTAATAGTCAGTAATAAGCTGTATTTGACTACACAAAAGTATTTGTGTGGATCACAGCAAACTGTGGATAATTCTTAAAGAGATAGAAATACCAGACCACCTTACCTGTCTCTGGAGAAACCTGTATTCGGATCAAAAAGCAACAGCTAGAAATGATCATGGGAACAACTTAGCAACTGAACAATAACAATGAACAATAAATGAGGAAAGAATCTAAAAAAAAAAGTTGACAAATGTATATGTGTAACATGATTCCCTTTGCTGTACAACAGAAACTAATACAACAATGTCAAAATTTTTTAAATTGAAGTTGTCACTAGAAATAAGACCTTTCATAATTATAAAGGTAGGTAGGTTTAGTCACTAAGAAGTGTCAAACTCTTGCGACCCTATGGAATGTAGCCCTCCAGGCTCCTCAGTCCATGGGATTTTCCAGGAAGAATACTGGAGTGGGTTGCCATTTCCTTCTCCAGGGGAATTTTCCCGACCCAGGTATTGAGCACAGGTCTTCTGCATTGCAAGCAGACTCTTTACTGACTAAGCCACCAGAAAATAATTATAAAACATAAATGTAAATTAAAAGAGATTTTTAGAGTAGGTCAAACCACTACACAACTGTAGTTGTCTACAAGAAACCTACCTACTTCAAATACAAAGGCACTTATAGATAAAAAGTAAATGGATTAAGAAAGCTTGCCATAACAACACTAGTCAAAATAATGTGGGATTTTGTAGTACAAATAAAGTCCTCTCCTTTATCGCCCTCTACTGGTAGAACTCACACTCTGCCCTGATTTCTGTCCTTGACACTTAGCTATGTGACATTTGTCAATCTACATATGGACTGTAGCCCTCCAGGCTCCTCTGTCCATGGGGATTCTGCAGGCAAGAATACTGGAGTGGGTTGCCATGCCCTCCTCCAAGGGATCTTCCTGACCCAGGGATCAAACCAGGGTCTCCCACATTACAGGTGGATTCTTTATCATCTGAGCCACCAGGGAAGCCCAATCCACATTGTAAATGATAGTAAAGCTTACATTCATTCCTAACTGTAGATAAATGTACAAATAAAACACCAGTACCTCCAGCAAAAAGAAAATATAGGAGTAGCTAGATTAATTTTAGAGCAGACTTCAAAGGAAGGACAGTTATAGCAGATTTAAAAGGGACATTTCATATAGAAAAAGATTCAATTCTCAAAGAGAACATAATTTTTAATATGTGTATACCTAAAAACACATCATCAAACTACATGAAGCAAAAACTGATAGCAGAAATACACAAATCCACTATTATAGTTGATGACTTTAACACCTTTCCTCAGAAATGTAAAGGCCCAGGAGGCAGAAAATCAATAAAGACATGGTTAAACTCAACACCATTTATCAACTGGTAATAATGGACATCTTTTGAATACTTCATCAAAAAACAAAATACACACATTGTTCTCAAGCTCACACAGAAAAGTCATCAATATAGAACACATTCTCATCTATAAAAGATCTTAATAAATGTAAAAAATAGAAATCATACAGTGTCTGCTCTCAGTGTACCAGAGAGCAGACATAACAAGGGAGCTAAACTAGAAACAAATAACATAAAGATAGGTGGAAAATTCCAGAGTATGTGGAGATTAAGAAACACACTTCAGAAAAATGAATTAAAGAGGAAATTTCAAAGAAATCTAATCATATTGTGAACCACATGAAAACAAAAACACAACTTATCAAAATGTGTGGTATGCAGTGAAAGCAGTGCCTACAGGGAAATTTATAGCATTGAAGACATGTATGAGACAGGAAGGCAGATATAAACCAATAATTTAAGTTTCTACCTTGTATGACTAGGTAAAGAAGGATTAATTAAATCAAAGTAAACATAAGAAAAATAATAATAGAGTAGAAATTGTTGAAATTAAAAGCAAGAAATCAATAGATATAATAATAAAAGCTTGGCCTTTGAAGGTCAATAAAGTCGATAAGTATCTGGTCAGGTCAACTAACAAAAGAAGCTAGAACACAAATTATTAGTGTTAGAAATGAAAGAAGACATAAATACAAAAGGTATAAGAATTAAAAGGATAACAAATACTATGAAAACTTTATGCCCACAAATACAATAACTTAGATGAAAGCAGATCAATACTTTAAACTATATAATTTACCAAAATTCACAAAAGAATAAGCAATCTGAATAGGCTTATATCTATATAAAATGAAATAAATAACCAATAAATTTTGAATATAGAAGGCACCTGTACCAGACAGATTCACTGGTAAATTCTACCAAACATGTAAGAAAAACATTATGCTGAGTCTCTTAAATTTCTTTCAGAGTATAGAAGTTGAGGGAATACATTTTTTTACTCATTCTATAAGGACGGCATTATCCTAACTCCAAAATCAGACAAAGATATTACAAAAAAGAAAACTAAAGCCCAATATTTTTAATGAACATGAAATCCTCAACAAAATATTATTCAGCCATATCCAAAAGAGTCTAAAAAGAATTACACACTGAGACTGAATGAGATTTGTCCCTGGTGTGCAAAGCTGGTTCAACATTCTATATAAAATCAATTAATGCTATCTAAGGACTTCACTGGTGGCTCAATCTCTGGGTTGGGAAGATCCCCTGGAGAAGGAAATGGCAATCCATTCCAGGACTATTGCCTGGAAAATCCCATGGACAGAGGAGCCTGGTTGGCTACAGTCCATGGGGTCGCAAAGAGTCGGACACGACTGAGCGACTTTACTTTCACTTTCATCACATCAACAGACTGAAGAACAATCATATGATCATATCGATGTTGTTATTCAGTCGCTAAGTCCTATCTGACTGTATGCAACCCCATCGACTGCAGCATGCCAGGTTAATTTGGTGACACCACTCAACTAGCTCATTCTCTGTTGCCCTCAATCTTTCCCAGCATCAGGGTCTTTTCCAATGAGGCAGCTCTTTGCATCATGTGCCCAAAGTGTTGGAGCTTCAATATCAGTCCTTCTACTGAATATTCAGGGTTGATTTCCTTTAGAGTTCACTGGTTTGATCTCCTGCAGTCCAAGGGATTCTCAAGCATCTCCAGCACCACAGCTCAAAAGCACCAATTCTTCAGCACTCAGCCTTCTTTTATGGTACAACACTCACATCCATACATGACTACTGGAAACACCATAGCTTTGACTATATGGACTTTTGTCAGCAAAGTGATGTCTCCGTTTTTTAATATGCTTTCTAGGTTTGTCATAGCTTTTCTTCCAGGCAGCAAGCCTCTTTTAATTTTATAACTGCAGTAATTATCCACAGTGATTTTGTAGCCCAAGAAAACAAAATCCGCCACAATTTCCATTTTTTCCCATCTTTTTGCCATGAAGTGTTGGGGCCAGATGCCATGATCTTAGTTTTTTGAATGCTGAGTTTTAAGAAAGCTTTTTCATTCTCCTCTTTCACCTTCATCAAGAGGCTCTTTAGTCCCTCTTCACTTTCTGCCATTAGGGTGGTATCATCTGTATCAATAGAGGAAGAAAAAACATTTTAGCAAATTCCATACCCATTTATGATAAAACTCTCAGATCTTTCACAACTAGTATTATACTTAATTGTGAGAACTGGGAGCTTTCCCACTAAAATCACATACAGAGCAAGGATGTCCCCTTACTATTTTTTAATACTATAAAGTATAACCTTAGTAATGAAATAAGGGAAGAAAAGGAAATAAACATTATACAGATTGGAAAGCAAGACAAAAATTGTCTGTGTTCACTGATGATAAGTTCATCTATAAGAATATACAAAAGATTGCCTTGGCTATTTGAGGTTTTTTGTATTTCCATACAAATTGTGAAATTATTTGTTGTAGCTCTGTGAAAAATACTGTTGGTAGCTTGATAGGGATTGCATTGAATCTATAGATTGCTTTGGGTAGTATACTCATTTTCACTATATTGATTCTTCTGATCCATGAACATGGTATATTTTTCCATCTATTAGTGTCCTCTTTGATTTCTTTCATCAGTGTTTTATAGTTTTCTATATGTAGGTCTTTAGTTTCTTTAGGTAGATATATTCCTAAGTATTTTATTCTTTTCATTGCAATGGTAAATGGAATTGTTTCCTTAATTTCTCTTCCTGTTTTCTCTTTATTAGTGTATAGGAATGCAAGGGATTTCTGTGTGTTGATTTTATATCCTGCAACTTTACTATATTCATTGATTAGCTCTAGTAATTTTCTGGTGGAGTCTTTATGGTTTTCTATGTGAGGATCATGTCATCTGCAAACAGTGAGAGTTGTACTTCTTCTTTTCCAGTTTGGATTCCTTTTATTTCTTTTTCTGCTCTGATTGCTGTGGCCAAAACTTCCAAAACTATGTTGAATAGTAGTGGTGAGAGTAGGCACCCTTATCTTGTTCCTGACTTTAGGGGAAGAATGGAACTGGAGGAATCAACCTGCCTGACTTCAGGCTCTACTACAAAGCCACAGTCATCAAGACAGTATGGTACTGGCACAAAGACAGAAATATAGATAAATGGAACAAAATAGAAAGCCCAGAGATAAACCCATGCACCTATGGACAGCTTATCTTTGACAAAGGAGGCGAGAATATACAGTGGAGAAAAGAAAATCTTTTTAACAAGTGGTGCTGGGAAAACTGGTCAACTACTTGTAAAAGAATGAAACTAGAACACTTTCTAACACCATACACAAAAGTAAACTCAAAATGGATTAAAGATCTAAACATAAGACCAGAAACTATAAAACTCTTAGAGGAGAACATAGGCAAAACACTCTCTGACATACATCACAGCAGGATCCTCTATGACCCACCTCACTGAATATTGGAAATAAAAGCAAAAATAAATGGGATCTAATTAAAATTAAAAGCTTCTGCACAACAAAATAAACTATAAGCAAGGTGAAAAGACAGCCTTAAGAGTGGGAGAAAATAATAGCAAATGAAGCAACTGACAAACAACTAACCTCAAAAATATACAAGCAACTCTTGCAGCTCAATTCCAGAAAAATAAACAACCCAATCAAAAAATGGGCCAAAGAACTAAATAGACATTTCTCCAAAGAAGACACACAGATGGCTAACAAACACATGAAAAGATGCTCAACATCACTCATTACCAGGGAAATGCAAATCAAAACCACAATGAGGTACCATTTCACATCAGTCAGAATGGCTGTGATCCAAAAGTCTACAAGCAGTAAATGCTGGAGAGGGTGTGGGGAAAAGGGAAGCCTCTTACACTGTTGGTGGGAATGCAAAGTAGTATAGCCACTATGGAGAACAGTTTGGAGATTCCTTAAAAAACTGGAAATAGAACTACCATACGACCCAGCAATCCCACTGCTGGGCATACACACCGAGGAAACCAGAATTGAAAGAGACATGTGTACTCCAGTGTTCATTGCAGCACCGTTTATAATATCCAGGACATGGAAGCAACCTAGATGTCCATCAGCAGATGAATGGATAAGAAAGTTGTGGTACATATATACAATGGAGTATTACTCAGCCATTAAAAAGAATACAGTTGAATCAGTTCTAATGAGGTGGATGAAACTGGAGCCTATTATACAGAGTGAAGTAAGCCAGAAAGAAAAACATCAATACAGTATACTAATGCATATATATGGAATTTAGAAAGATGGTAATGCCAACCTTGTATGCTAGACAGCAAAAGAGACACAGATGTATAGAAAAGTCTTTGGGACTCTGTGGGAGAGGGAACGGGGGGGATGATTTGGGAGAATGGTATTAACACATGTATAATATCATATAAGAAATGAATCGCCAGTCCAGGTTCGATGCAGGATACAGGAAGCCTGGGGCTGGTGCACTGGGATGACCCAGAGGGATGGTATGGGGAGGGAGGTGGGAGGGGGGTTCAGCATGGGGAACACGTGTACACCCTTGGCAGATGCATGTTGATGTATGGCAAAACCAACACAATATTGTAAAGTAAAAAAAAAAAAAAAAAAAATACAGTTGAGGAAAAAAAAAGAATTAAAAAAATTAAAAAAAAAGAATATACAAAAGAGACAGGAAATAATAAGTGGTTACAGAAAGCTTGAAGGATATAAGATTATTATACAAAATTGAAGTGCTTTCCTATATACCAATAAGAAACAAGCAGAATTTGAAATTAACATAAAATAACATTTATATTAATACATATAATTTAATACACATAATTTCATGGCTGCAGTTACCATCTGCAGTGATTTTGGAGCCCCAAAAAATAAAGTCTGACACTGTTTCCACTGTTTCCCCATCTATTTCCCATGAAGTGATGGGACCAGATGCCATGATCTTCATTTTATGAATGTTGAGCTTTAGGCCAACTTTTTCACTTTCCTCTTTCACTTTCATCAAGAGGCTCCTCAGTTCCTCTTCACTTTCTGCCATAAGGGTGGTGTCATCTGCATATCTGAGGTTATTGATATTTCTCCCAGCAATCTTGATTCCAGCTTGTGCTTCTTCCAGCCCAGCGTTTCTCATGATGTACTCTGCATATAAGTTAAATATGCAGGGTGACAATATACAGCCTTGACGAACTCCTTTTCCTATTTGGAACCAGTCTGTTGTTCCATGTCCAGTTTTTTCTGTTGCTTCCTGACCTGCATATAGGTTTCTCAAGAGGCAGGACAGGTGGTCTGGTATTCCCATCTCTTTCAGGATTTTCCACAGTTTATTGTGATCCACACAGTCAGAGGGTTTGGCATAGTCAATAAAGCAGAAATAGATGATTTCTGGAACTCTCTTGCTTTTTTGATGATCCAGCAGATGTTGGCAATTTGGTGTCTGGTTCCTCTGTCTTTTCTAAAACCAGCTTGAACATCTAGAAGTTCACAGTTCACATATTGCTGAAGCCTGGCTTGGAGAATTTTGAGCATTACTTTACTAGCGTGTGAGATGAGTGCAATTGTGTGGTAGTAGGAGCTTCCCTGGTGGCTCAGTGGTTAAAGCATCTGCCTGGAATGTGGGAGACCTGGGTTCGATCCCTGTGTCAGGAAGATCCCCTGGAGAAGGAAATGGCAACCCACTCCAGTACTCTTGCCTGGAGAATCCCATGGAGGGAGGAGCCTGGTAGGCTACAGTCCATGAGGTCGCAGAGTCAGACACGACTGAGCGACTTCACTTTCACTTTCACTTTGAGCATTCTTTGGCATTGCCTTTCTTTGGGATTGGAATGAAAACTGACTTTTTCCAGTCCTTTGGCCACTGCTGAGTTATCCAAATTTGCTGGCATATTGAGTGCAGCACTTTCACAGCATCTCCCATATAATAACATAAATCAGTCATGAATACACACACACACACACACATATATATATACATATATATATACATATATATATATATATATATATATATATATATCCTTTCATTCTTGAGCATCCTTCCCTTCCCACCATCCCTCCCCTCTAGGTCATCAAAGAGCACCAGGCTGGGCCCAGTGTGTTATATGGCAACTTCCCACTAACTATTTTACACATGATAGTGTATATAGGTCAATGCTACTTTCTCAATTAGTCCCATCTTCACCTCCCCCCACTGTATCCAAAGTCTGTTCTCTACTAGGTTCATCAGTACCTTTTTTCTAGATTCCATACATATATGCATTAATATGTGATATTTGTTTTCCTCTTTCTGACTTACTTCACTCTGTGTAAGAGGCTCCAGGTTCATCTACCTCGCTACAACTGACTCAGATTCATTCATTTTTATGGCTGACATTCCATTGTATATATATACCACAACTTCTTTATCAATTATCTGTCAATGGACATATAGACTGCTTCCATGTCCTGGATATTGTAAATATTGCTGCAATAAACATTGGTATACATGTGTCTTTTAGAACTCTGTTTTTGTTTGTTTTTTCATATATGTGTCTTACAATTGTGGTTTTTCTTTTAGCATTGTGATTTTCTCAGGGCATATGTCCTGTTGTGGGATTGCTGGTAGATTTATTGCAAGGCTTTTTTTTAAGGAGTCAGCATACTGTTTTCCATAATGGCTGTATCAGTTTACATTCCCACCAATACTGCAGAAGGGTTCCCTTTTCTCCATATCCTCTCCAAAATTTATTTTGTATAGAATTTTTGATGATGGCCATTCTGGTGTGAGGTGATACCTCATTGTAGTTTTGATGTGTGTTTCTCTAATAGTGAGTGATACTAAGCATATTTTCATATGTTTATTGGCCATCTGTACACCTTCTTTGCAGAAACATCTGCTTAGGGCATCTGCCCTTTTTTAACTGGGTTGTTTTTTTTTTCTGATATTGAACTGTATGATCTGCTTATATATTTTGGAGATTAATGCTTTGTCAGTTTCTTTGTTTGCAATTATTTTCTCATTACATTTTGTTTATAGTTTCCTTTGCTGTGCAAAAACTTTTAAGATTTATTAAATTCCATTTGTTTATTTCTGGTTTTATTTCCTTTAATCTAGGAAGTGGGTCAGAGAGAATCTTGCAGTGATCTGTGTCAGTAAGTGTACTACCTATGCTTTCCTCCATAATTTTTGGCTTTACATTTAAGTGTTTGGGCTTCCCTCATGGCTCAGATGGTAAAGAATCTGCCTGCAATGCGGGATATCTGGGTTCAACCCCTGGGTTGAGAAGATCCCATGGAGAAGGGAATGGCAACCCACTCCAGTATTCTTGCCTGGAGAATTCCATGGACAGAGGAGTCTGGTGGACTACAGTCCATGGTGTCTCAAAGAGTTGGAAGCTGAGCAACTAACAGTTTGTCTTTAATCCATTTTGAGTTTATTTTTGTGTGTGGTGTTAGTAAGTGTTCTAGTTTCATTCTTTTACATATAGATGTCCAGTTTTCTCAACACCACTTATTGAAGAGGCTGTCTTTTCTCCATTGTATATTCTTGTCTCTTTTGTCAAAGATAAGGTGCCCATATGTGCATGAGTTTATCTTTGCACTTTCTACTTTGTTCCATTGGTCCATATTTCTGTTTTTGTGCCAGTACCATACTATCTTAATGACAGTACCTTTGTAGAATATTTTGAAGAAAGTGAGTTTGATTCCTCCAGCTCCATTTTTGTTTCTCAAGATTGCTTTGGTTCTTTGGGGTCTTTTGTATTCATACAAATTTTGAAAATTTTTTTTCTAGTTTGGTGAAAAATGCCATTGGTAATTTGATAAGGATTTCACTGAATTAGTAGATTGCTTTGGATAGTATAGTCATCTTGAAAGTATTGATTCTTCCAATCCAAGAACAAGGTATATCTCCTCATCTGCTTGTATTGTTTGCATACAGATTCTTTTGTCTCTTTGAAAGTGAAAGTGTTAGTCGCTCAGTCGTGTCTGACTCTTTGCGACCCCATGGACAATGGAGCCTGCCAGGCTCCTCTGTCCATGGATTTCTCTAGGCAAGAATACTGGAGTGGGTTGGGTTGCCATTTCTTTCTCCAGGGGATCTTGCTGACCCAGGCATCAAACCTGGGTCTGTTGAATTGCAGACAGATTCTTTACCATCTGAACCACCAGGGAAGGTTTACTCCTAGATATTTTATTCTTTATGTTGCAATGGTGAGTGGAATTGTTTCCTTAGTTTCTTTCTGATTTTTCATTATTAGTGTATAGGAATGCAAGTAATTTCTGTATATTCATTTTACATCCTGCAACTTTACTAAATTCATTGATTACCTCTAGCAGTTTTTTGGTGGCATTTTAGGGTTGTCTATGTACAGAATCCTGTCATCTGCAAAGAGTGAGAATTTTACTTCTTTTCCAATATGGATTCTTTTATTTCTTTTTCTTCTCTGATTATTGTGGCTAGGACTTTCAAAACTATATTGAGTAAAAGTGGCAAAAGTGGGCATCCTTGTCTTGTTCCTACTTTTAGAGGAAATGTTTTCAGTTTTTCACCATTGAGAATAATGTTTGCCATGTGTCATATATAGCCTTTATTATGTTGAGGTAGGTTCTTTCTATACTGATTTTCCAAAGAGTTTTTTAATTGTAAATTGGTGTTGAATTTTGTTGAAAGCTTTCTCTTCATCTATTGAAATTATCATATGAATTTTATCTTTCAATTTGTTAATATGATGTATCACATTGATTGATTTGCATATATTGATTCCTTGCACCCCTGGGATAAACCCATTTTATCACGGTGTGTGATTCCCTTAATATGTTATTGGATTCTGTTTGCTAGAACTTTGTTGAGATTTTAAAAATTTATGTTCATCAGTGATATTGGCCTGTAATTTTCTTTTTGTGATATCTTTGTCTGCTTTTGGTATCAGGGTGAGGGTGGCTTTGTAGAATGAATTTGGGAGTTTTCCTCCCTCTGAAACTTTTTTGGAACAGTTTGAGCAGGACAGTTGTTAGCTCCTATCTAAATGTTTGATAGAATTCACCATTGCAGCCATCTGGTCCTGGGCTCTTTGTTGGAAGATATTTTATCAGAGTTTCAATTTCAATGTGCTTGTGATTGGTCTGTTCATAGTTTCTACTTCTTCTTAGTTCAGTCTTGTGAGTTTGTTCCTTTCCATTATTGGCATATAGTTGCTCATAGTAGTCTCTTATGATCCTTTGCATTTCTATTGTGTCTATTGAAACTTCTCCTTTTTCATTTCTAACTTTATTGATATGAGTCTTCTCCCTTTTTTTCTTGATGACTGGCTATGGCTTGTTAACTGTCTTTATCTTCTCAAAGAACCACCTTTTATTTTTATTGATATTTGCTATTGTTTCTTTTATTTCTATTTATTTCTGCTCTGATAGGTATTATTTCTTTCCTCCTGCTAACTTTGGGGTTTCTTTGTTCTTCTTTTTCTGGTTGCTTTAGATATAAGGTTAAATTGTTTATTTGATGTTTTTCTCATTTTTTGAGGTAAATTTATATTGCTATAAACTTCCCTCTTACTACTGTTTTTACTGCATCCCATAGTTTTTGAGTTATCATGTTTTTATTTTCATTTGTTTCTAGATTTTTTTTAATTTCCTCTTTTATTTCTGCAGTGACCTCTTGGCTATAAAGTACTGTATTGTTTAGCTTTCATGTGTTTGTGTTTTAGTCCTTTTCCTGTAATTGATATCTAATCTTATAGCATTGTGGTCTCAAAAAAGTCTTGATACAATTTCAATTTTCTAAAAGTTAACCAATGTTTGTTTTCTGACCCAAAATGTGATCTATCCTGAAGAATGGTCTACATGCTCTTGAGAAAAAAACTGTATTCTGCTGTTTGGATATGGAATGTCCTATAGATACCAATTAATTCTATCTTGTCCAATGTGTCATTTAAGGATTGTGATTTCTTATTAATTTTCGGTCCAGATGATCTGTCCATTGGTGTGACTGGGGTGTTAAAATCCCCCATTATTATTGTATTACCCCTTAGTAGTGGTTAGCATTTGCATTATGTATTGAGGTGCTCCTGTGATGGGTGCATAAATATTTATAATCATTATATCTTCTTCTTGATACCTTGATTATTATGTAGTGTCCTTCCTTGTTTCTTATAACAGTCTTTATTTGAAAGTTTATTTTATCTGATATAAATGTTGGTGTTCCTGCTATCCTTTGATTTCTATTTGTGTGGAATATCTTTTTCCAGCCCCGCACTTTAAGTCTGCATGTGTCTGTTGAAATGAAGTTGGTCTCTAGTAGACAGCATATATAGGGGCCTTGTTTTGTATCCATTTGGCCAGTTTGTATCTTGGTTGGAGAATTTAATACATTTACATTTAAGGTAATTGGTATGTGTGATCCTATAATCACTTACTTCATTGATTTGGATTTGTTTTTGTAGGTCTTTTCTTTTTGTTGTTTTCTGTCTAGAACTTTATAGAGAAGTTCCTCTTGCATTTGTTATAGAGCTGGTTTGGTGCTGAATTATCTTAATTTTTTCTTATTTATAACGCTTTTGATTTCTCTGTCAAACCTGAATGAGATCTTTTCTGAGTAGGGTAGTCTTCGTTGTAGGATTTTTTTTTTTTCCATTCATCATTTTAAGTATATCCTGCCATTCCCTTCTTGCCTGCACTGGTTCTGCTGAAAAATCAGCTGTTAACCTTATGGGGATTCCCTTGTGTGTTATTTGTTGGTCTTCCCTTGCTTCTTTTAGTAATTGTTCTTTGTGTTTAATTTTTGTTAATTTGATCAATGTGTCTTGGCCTGTTTATTTCTGGGTTTATTTTGTATGAGACTCTCTGGGCTTCCTGGACATGGCTGGGCAATTCCTTCCCTATGTTAGAGAAGTTTTTGACTATAATCTCCTCAAATATTTTTTCATGCCTTTTCTTTTCCTCTTATTTTTCTGCAACCCCTATAATTCAAATGTTGGTGCATTTAATGTCCCAGATACCTCTGAGACTGTTCTCATTTCTTTACAGTGTCGTTTCTTTATTCTGCTCTCCTTCAGTTGTTTCCACAATTCCATTTACCAGTTCAATTATCCATTCTCTTGTGTTGGCTAATCCTCTATTGTTTTCCTCTACTGCATTTTTATTTCAGTTTTTATGTTGTTGATTGTTCTTTATTTCTTCTAGGTTCTTGTTAAATATCTCTTCCATCTTCTCAATCCATGCCTCCAGTCTGTTTATCAGTGCCTGTACTTTATTTCTGATGTTTTGGATCTTTCCCATCATTACTCTGAATTCTTTTTCATGTTCAGTTCAGATGCTCAACTGTGTCCAACTCTTTGTGACCCCATGGACTGCAGCACACCAGGCCTCCCTGTCCATTACCAACTCCCGGAGTTTACTCAAACTCATGTCCATTGAGTCGGTGATGCCATCCAACCATCTCATCCTCTGTCGTCCCCTTCTCCTCCCGCCTTCAATCTTTCCCAGCATCAGGGTATTTTCGAATGAGTCAGTTCTTCACATCAGGTACGCAAATTGGAGTTTCAGCTTCAACATCAGCCCTTCCAATGAATATTCAGGACTGATGTCCTTTAGATTGGACTGGTTGGATCCCATTGCAGCCCAGGGGACTCTCAAGAGTCTTCTCCAACACCACAGTTCAAAAGCATCAATTCTTCAGTGCTCAGCTTTCTTTATAGTCCACCTCTCACATCCATACATGACTACTGGAAAAACCATAGCGTTGACTAGATGGACCTTTGTTGGCAAAGTAATGTCTCTGCTTTTTAATATGCTGTCTAGGTTGGTCATAACTTTTCTTCCAAGGAGTAAGCATCTTTTAATTTCATGGCTGTAGTCCCCATCTGCAGTGATTTTGGAATCCTCCAAAAATAAAGTCTGTCACTGTTTCCCCATCTATTTGCCATGAAGTGATGGGAACAGATGCCATGATCTTAGTTTTCTGAATGTTGAGTTTTAAGCCAACTTTTTCACTCTCCTCCTTCACTTTCATCAAGAGGCTCTTTAATTCTTCTTTGCTTTCTCCCATAGGGTGGTGTCATCTGCGTATCTGAGGTTATTGATATTTCTCCCAGCAATCTGGAATTCAGCTTGTGCTTCATCCAGCCCAGCGTTTCTCAGGATGTACTCTGCATATAAGTTAAATAAGCAGGGTGACAATATGCAGCCTTAACATACTCCTTTCCCTATTTGGAACCAGTCTGTTGTTTCATGCCCAGTTCTAACTGTTGCTTCCTGACCATGTAGACTGTCTATTTTGTCTTCATTTATTTGGACCAGTGTGTTTTTACCATGCTCCTTCATTTGCTGCATGTTTCTCTGTCTTTTCATTTGTTTAATTTACTGTTTTGGGGGGCTCCCTTCCACAGGCTGCAAATCTTAGTTCCTCTTAGTTATGTAGTCTTCCCCCAGCGGGTAGGGTTGGGCCAGTGCTTGGTGAAGTTTTCCTGTTTAGGGGGACTTGTGCATATATTCTGGTGGGTGAAGTTGGATCTTGTCTCTCTAAAAGACAGTTTTGTACCCAGTGGTGTGCAGCCTATTTCCTAATGGGAAGGGCTGTGGAAAGTGTTTTGCTATCTATTTGGCACAAAGCATTAAATAGTGAAGCTGGCTGGCCTTTGGTTGGTCCAGTTCTCAGTGTTGAGATGCAGGCCTTTGGGAGATTTCTCACTAATTAGTATTTCATGGGGTCAGGAGTTCTCTGGTGGTCCAACATCTTGGATTTAGTCTGTCCAAAAGTCTGTTCTGTATATGTGTGTCTCTATATGTGTGTCTCTTTTGCTGTCTTCCATACAGGGTCGTTGTTGCCATCTTTCAAAATTCCGTATATATGCGTTAATATACAGTATTTGTCTTTATCTTTCTGACTTACTTCACTCTGTATAATAGGCTCCATTTTCATCCACTTCCTTAGGACTGACTCAAATGTGTTCCTTTTTATAGCTGAGTAATATTCCATTGTGTATATATAACACAACTTCCTTATCCACTCATCTGCTGATGGACATCTAGGCTGTTTCAATGTCCTAGCTATTGTAAATAGTGCTTCAGTGAACATTGGGGTATGTGTGTCTCTTTCTATTCTTGTTTCCTTGGGGTGTACGGCCAGCAGTGGGATCGTTGGGTCATTTGGCAGTTCTTTTCCCAGTTTTTAAGGAATCTCCACACTGTTCTCCATAGTGGCTGTACTAGTTTGAATTCCTACCAACAGTGTAAAAGTGTTCCCTTTTCTCCACACCCTCTCCAGCATTATTGTTTGTAGGCTTTTTGATTATGGTCATTCTGACCAGCATGAGATGGTGCTTCATTGTGGGTTTGATTTGCATTTCTCTAACAATGAGTGATGTTGAACATCTTTTCACCCCTCCCTCTCCACAGCACAACTGAGCAAGTGAGCCTGAATAAGTGGCTACTTTTGACCCCTCAAGTCAGGGTGGAAATAAGATGTTGAAGAGACTTGCAAACAAGAGGAAGCCAAAATAAGCAAAGAAGGGGGGACCACCCTGAAAGTGGCAGGTGCAACAGATTAAAACCCCACAGTTAAGCTGAGACTGTGCATCTGAGGATGTATTTTTCTAAGAATTTGTCAATTTATTCCAGGTTTCAAATTTTATTGGCATATAGTTGCTTGTACTACTCTCTTATGATACTTTGTATTTCTGTTGTGTCAGTTGCAATGTCTCTGTTTACATTTCTTTTTTCCAATAGGAATTAAGTAGATATTTATTTTTTGTATATTTCACAAATATAATTTTGGAAGAGTTATTTGACAATTTTCAGCTTTAATTGCAAACTCTATAGGCATGTTCAGCAAAAATTCTTTTATTCTTGGCCCTTTTAATACAGGCAAGTGTCCCGTTGGATCTGTATACTTTGTTATATTTAAGATGGATAACCAAAGAAACCTACTGTATGGCACATTTAACTGTGGTTAATGTTATGTAGCAGCCTGTATGGGAGGGGAATTTGGGTGAAAATGGATACACATATATGTATTGCTGAATCCCTTTTTTGTTCACCTGAAACTATCACAACATTGTTAAGGCTAAACCCCAATACAAAATAAAAAGTTTAAAATAACAAATAAGAGATGCAGTCACAGATTCGAGGGCTTATTTAAAAAATTAGATATTTCTTCCAAATGCTGTTTAGTTGATCAATAACATATTACAAATAGAGTTAATGGTTTTCATGACCATCAGTGATTTCCATAATAAAATCCAGTAGTCTACCTATTAAGAGGCAGAAATTAGTAAAATAGTATTAAAATCGGGGTTTTTATCCTTTGAATAACAATCCCAGAATAAGACTTCTTTGATTCCAATTTTATAAGGTGTGATGTGGTGTCAGAGGTAGAAAGGATATGGGGGAAGATTGGCAGTGCACACTGAATTGCAGAATTAGGACAGTGGTTCAAACTTGTCCTTGTCCAGATAAAGATACTGTTTAAAAAAAAATTTTTAAATGCTCCCTTGCATGTGTGCAAGCCAAGTCACTTCAGTCATGTCTGACTCTGAGACCCTATGGACTGTAGCCTGATAGGCTCCTCTATCCATGGGATTCTCCAAGCAAGAATACTGGAGTGGGTTTCCCTGACCTCCTCCAGGTGATCTTCCCAACCCAGGTATTGAACACGCATCTCTTATGTCTCCTGCATTGGCAGTTGGATTCTTTACCATTAGTGCCAACTGGGAAGCCCAAAATACATCCTTAATTATGGTATACTGGAAAGGACATTAAAGGATTAATAATTCATCAGCCCTACCCTTATGGCAGAAAGTGAAGAGGAACTCAAAAGCCTCTTGATGAAAGTGAAAGTGGAGAGTGAAAAAGTTGGCTTAAACCTCAACATTCAGAAAATGAAGATCATGGCATCCAGTCCCACCACTTCATGGGAAATAGATGGGGAAACAGTGGAAACAGTGTCAGACTTTATTTTTCTGGGCTCCAAAATCACTACAGATGGTGACTGCAGCCATGAAATTAAAAGATGCTTACTCCTTGGAAGGAAAGTTATGACCAACCTAGATAGCATATTCAAAAGCAGAGACATTACTTTGCCAACAAAGGTTCGTCTAGTCAAGGCTATGGTTTTTCCTGTGGTCATGTATGGATATGAGAGTTGGACTGTGAAGAAGGCTGAGCACCGAAGAACTGATGCTTTTGAACTGTGGTGTTGGAGAAGACTCTTGAGAGTCCCTTGGACTGCAAGGAGATCCAACCAGTCCATTCTGAAGGAGATCAGCCCTGGGATTTCTTTGGAAGGAATGATGCTGGGGCTGAAACTCCAGTACTTTGGCCACCTCATGCGAAGAGTTGATTCATTGGAAAAGACTCTGATGCTGGGAGGGATTGGGGGCAGGAGGAGAAGGGGACGACAGAGGATGAGATGGCAGGATGGCATCACTGACTCGATGAACGTGAGTCTGAGTGAACTCTGGGAGTTGGTGATGGACAGGGAGGCCTGGCATCCTGCGATTCATGGGGTTGCAAAGAGTCGGACACGACTGAGTGATCTGATCTGATCTGATCTGAAATACCATTTAATAAATGCCATCAGGGGCCTTAAGAAACAAGCAGGAATGACAACAGGATGGGGGAAGTGAAGTAAAATGAGGTAAAAAAGGAAAATGAAAAATGGAAGTAATATGTCTGCATGTTGGGGAATGTGAAAAGGCCACAACAGAAACTGTTTTAGTTGCCACTCGGACATGCACTTCCTTCCTATAGGATATCTGTCCCTGGATCACTAAACACTAAGTTTAGAGCACAGTCCAAGTAGAGTTCACATTTAAGTGTTTGATAAAATTTGAGTACTTTGGATTGAGAAAGCCTACATATCTGGTTTAGTAAAATGTATCAATAAATATTCAGAGGTATAGTTTTATTGCATCAAGTAAAAAGAGCAACAAATTTCCAGTGAAGTAACAACAAGTAGAGGCTTTGGTGAACATTTAGGACTTATTTTTAGGTGTGCAGCACAATAATTTTGAATAACTTGTAAATAGATTGTAAGCATGCTCCTTCTAGTTCATTAGAACAGCAATTCCTTACTATTTCAACAAGCCAATAAATATAATTATTTTAGTCAGATGTAGCCTTTAAAAACGAAATGTTTCTCAGAACTGTACTATCAAACAGGAGCTACTGGATATGAAACAGGTAATTTATTTTTATCTGGTTTTAATGAAGTATTTATCTCCAACTTATTTACTCCAACATTCATTTATAATAAAGACAATGATTCAAATCAGCCCTTTCTCAAACCACAAATATGAAACCATAGAAAGTTTAATTAAATTCAGCTTAGTCAAAAGTATCAAGCAATGGTGAAACAATCTGCAAATATGTCTTCAATGAACTGAGCTTCTAAACAACAAAAACAGAAAAGTGCAAAACCCCTATCTTAATCACTAATAATGAAGCCTAAGCAATTGATCATACCTATGAGTCCTACATGGCAGGTCTTTCCTGATGGAAAGTCCTGAGATTTCAATCACTGTGACTTTAGAGAAGGTAGGTTGGTTTAATGAGAAAATTTACCTTTAATAAAAAAACAATATTTTATTAATGAGGAAATTTGCTTTTAATAAAAGACAGCATTTTATTTTGGGTACTTAGTATTTCACAGATCTGCAACAAATTTTGAAGTAGATAAATATAAGCATTTATTATACAATCTAATACGTCCATGATCAGGACATCCCTGATAGCTCAGTTGGTAAAGAAACCACCTGCAATGCAGGAGACCCTGGTTTGATTCCTGGGTTGGGAAGATCCTCTGGAGAAGGGATAGGCTACCCATTCCAGTATTCTTGGGCTTCCCTCATGGCTCAGCTGGTAAGGAATCCACCTTGAATGTGGGAGACCTGGGTTCGATCCCTGGTTTAAGAAGATCCCCTGGAGAAGGGAAAGGCTACCCACTCCAGTATTCTGGCCTGGAGAATTCCATGGACTGTATAAGTCCATGGGGCCATAAAGAGTTGGACACAACTGAGTGACTTTCACTTGATACAAGCTAAAATTCAGACAGCAATTACATCTCTTGTCGCAAACTATAGCAGGAATCCTATCATAATCAAGAATAACATGATCTGATCTTTCAGGTTAATCTCTGACATATGTGTGAATTTAATGATGATTGCTTGCAAATAGTTATTAAAAAACCTACTAGATATTACCAAAATTCTACTTTGGGGTATTTTGCAATTCTTAAATCAATCCCACAATGATTATACATACTTTGGTATAACCTACTCACTCCCATTACAAATCTGTTTATATATATAATTAATCTTTATAACAAATTAGCACATTATTGATTTTGTTGTTTTCTGCTTTTGGAGTGGAAGGATCAGGAAGACAATCAGCAAGCTTTTCTCAGAGCGCTAGGCAGCCTTTAAGTGCAGGTGCTATGCTTAATGCACCATTTATGGTAATTTGGGGTCATAGGAAAGCAGGTGTACAAATGAAGCCAAGATCTAGAAAAGATCCCTGGATCCAAAAGAGATGGCAGTCTTGCACAAGTCAAAGATGAAGAAAATAATACTATCATCTCAGGCTACAGATCTTCAGCATCATGCTACAGTATCACAGCTTATGGGCAGAGCTCTGAAAAGAGCAGTAAATTTGTCCCAATAAAGTCTGTCAAAGTTCTAACTAGATAAATGACAAGTAAAATTATATTTACATTTTATTGAAGTGACATCTATAGAAGCAAAATATCTAAATATGAATTATCTGTTCCACATATCATGTAAATTGCTCTAATTGTCACAAGCCTAGTTCACTTAGTTCACTATAATTACTTAAAATTCATCTTATCATAACTAGGTTTCTGGGCCAGTCTTCTCAAATATTTGTTTCATTATAAATTTCCTTTTATTTAAAAAACTGTCAATTAGTAATAATACAGGATTAAGAGTAGTTAACAACTGAGAAATCATTGTGTGAGAAAATACAGCATTCAAGAGTAAAATTATAGATACATATGTTTCTGAATAGACTGAACAGCACAGCCCAACACAATTTGAGTCAAAGAAGCAAGAAAAAAAAGGAAAGGCCACAGGAAGCAAATTATTTTATTCTATATATATATGCTTAGTCACTCAGTGGTGTCCAACTCTTTTCGACCACATGGACTGCAGCCTTCAAGGCTCCTCTGTCCATGGGGATTCTCCAGGCAAGAATACTGGAATGGGTTGCGATGCCCTTCCTCCAGGGGATCTTTCCAACCCAGGGATTGAACTCAGGTCTGCATTGTAAGTGGATTCTTTACCAACTGAGCCACCAGAGAAGACATTTTATTCTAATGTCCCTCAAATTGACTATGGAAGTAAAAAGTTTCTACATTAAAAGACATTTATATATATGGTGGGATGATTTGGGAGAATTGCATTGAAACATGTATAATATCATATATGAAACGAATCGCCAGTCCAAGTTCGATGCATGATACTGGTTGCTTGGGGCTGGTGCACTGGGACAACCCAGAGGGATGGTACGGGGAGGAAGGAGGGAAGGGGGTTCGGGATGGGAAACACATGTATACCTGTGGTGGATTCATGTTGATGTATGGCAAAACCAATACAATATTGTAAAGTAATTAACCTCCAATTAAAATAAACAAATTTATATTTAAAAAACATTTATATAAATTACATGAATTTAATTTTCATAAAAGTCAAATATGTTCTGCATAGGACAAAAGACATGCATAAGAAACATAACATAGTTGTACGAGGCCACTGAATGTCATGAATATTAGTAACAAATGAAAAATTAAGTATATGACAGACTGAGCAATTACCGACTCAATGGACACAAATTTGAGCAAATTCCAGGAGATAGTTAAGGACAGGGAAACCTGGCATGCTGCAGTCCATGGGGTCACAAAGAGTTGAAAACCACTTAGTGACTGAACAACAACAACAAGACTGAGCACACATTTCAGTTTAGTATTCTATAACTCCAAGACCATAAACTGCTCTTGAGAGGGTTAGCAAGTAGGAAGGCCAGAGGTCCCCAAGTCACAGGAGGAAACAAACTGCAAGTGGCAGGCAGACTTTTTTCCCCCTTCTCTGTTGAGGAAGACAGTTCTACCTAACACTAACCTTTTTTTTTTTTTTTTTTTTTCTTTTCTTTTCTTTTCTTAAATCTTGGGCTGCTGGCTTTGAAGTGAAGTCGCTCAGTCATGTCTGACTCTTTGTGACCCCATGGGCTGTAGCCTACTGGGCTCCTCCGTCCATGGGATTTTCCAGGCAAGAGTACTGGAGTGTGTTGCCATTTCCTTCTCCAGAGGATCTTCCCGACCCAGGGATCAAACCTGGGTCTCCCACATTGTAGGCAGATGCTTTACCGTCTGAACTACAAGGGAAGCCCTTGACTCAACAAATCAATATTCATCTCAATTGTTTTATGGCCGAGTATGACGCACCTTTTACCATTCTAGCTCAACAATTCATATTGTGGGAGAGGGGCCTGATGAAACTCCCTCAGTCTTGAGGTGTCTCTCTTATCTGATTAGGAGCTCACTGCAGTCTTCAGTCCATGTGGTTGCAAAGATCTGGACATGACTGAGCAACTTTCACTCACTCACTAACAGACATAAAACACCTTGCTAAAGACTAGCAAGTGGGCACTCTTTCTGTCCCCTTCTAATGTCTATGTGGAAGCTTTCCCTATCTCTATTGTAATGTAATAAAACTTTGCTACATAAAAAGCTCTGAGTAGTCAAGCCTTGTCTCTGGCCCCAGATCAAAACTGTCTCCTCTGGGGGTCATGAATCCCGACATAGCACACAGCTCACAAACCACAACCTTTCAATCTTAGTATATATAAATGATAAATGACATATAGAGTTTTGTATAGGAATTCTTGTGCTTCTGGTTGGCACATCATCTACTCTTTAATATGTGAAATTAATACAGACAGTTGTGAGAAGCTGTGGGAAAAAATGTACTTACAAAAGTGGTACAAAAGTGGCACAAAAGTGAATTCAACAGTTAGTGCACATGTTCAACAACATCTTCAACAACAAAAGGTATTTTAACACTATAGAACTTAGTAAGAATATTAGCTTCAACAGTAGCTGTTAAGCACCAGAGTCACATAAGTTACAACAGAATGGGCAAATATTGCCTGAATAACATTCTACTGTTAAAGCTGAAACAGAGTTAAGGCCATTATAGTTCAAACATAGGATACAAATCTTTTGGAGTCATGTCTGTATTTGAAATATGTGACTTTTCTTCAAACTTGTGGTCTTAAATTTCTGTTTTACAAAATCCAAAAGGAAAATGTAGAAGAATTCAATACAGTAGAGGTTATATTAAATAAGAGTAGCATACAAAGCTATAATTGAATGAATTAAAGAAAGCCAAAACATTAAAATTGTAAAACTTACTTGTTACTTGTTGGAACCATCGCTACACTAGGAGTTAGGTAATACATACAATTATTTTCAAGTAGATTACTTTACTTTGCTCTAACATGTTCTTTTCACCAGTGCACCGTTAAACTAGTAAAAACTATACATAAGTATTAGTATATTCCCTTACCAGGGCTTCCCTGGTAGCTCAGTCAGTAAAAAATTTGCCTGGAGTGCAGGAGACCTGGGTTTGATCCCTGGATTGGGAAGATCCCCTGGAAAAGGAAATGGCAACCCACTCCAGTATTCTTGCCTGGAAAATCCTATAGACTGAGGAGCCTGGTGGGCTACAGTCAATGGGGTCGCAAAAGTCAGACACAACTTAGCAACTAAACCACATCCCCTTACAAGAGTAGCACACACTACTGCTACCTGCGAAGTCATCACTCTTGAATGACTTAGTGAGTGAAAGTAAATAAAAAGCATAGAAGTAATATATTAAGGGGAAATATTGGGAATTACAAGACACATGCAGTCCAAATTTTTTAATCAACCAGCCAGTTTGCTAACAAGAGATGATTACCATTGAGGAAGGTTGTATGGAGTGGGAATGTGGTCACCAGTGACCTCTGTCTTATCTGTGGCTGTGATATAGCCATACTGTAATTCCAAGAATCAAAATATTTTTTGCCCTTTCGGCAATCATTTCCTTAAAAAATCTGAACCTCTAGGCTTTTGTCTCAGATGAGGATACTTTGCTTTTAATTTTGTTTCTTCCGCTTTCTCTGGACTAGTCACTTTATCTTCCATTTCTTTCTGCTCCTCCATGGAGGCTGTCTCAGGGACTTCCATGAACATACTTCTCACTATGTGGAGGAGACACCAGAAAGAGAAGCAGTTACCAGGTAATTGAGGCTGCCCAGCTCCCTTGTTGCCTCAGGTCTGCTGGACTCCTGCCCAACTCCCCAAGCATGTGACTGGGCCACCTCTACCCACCTCCATTTTCATTTCTAATTTTAATGATTTGAGTCCTTTCCCTTCTTTTCTTGATGAGTCTGACTATCAATTTTGTTTAGTTTGATGAGTGGGTAGCCATTTCCTTCTCCAGGGGATCATCCTGACCCAAGGATCGAACCTAGGTTTCTTGCATTGCAGGTAGACTCTTTACTGTCTGAGCCACAAAGGAAGCCCAACCAGCTTTTAGTTGTATTGATCTTTGCCATTATTTTCTTCACTTCTATTTCATTTATTTCTGCTCTTATTTTCCTGTTTCCTTCTACTAACGTTGGGTTTTGTTTGATCTTTATTCTCTGATAGCTTTAGGTGTAAGATTGTTGTTGTTCTTCAGTCACAAAGTCATGTCTGACTCTGCAACCCCATGAACTACAGCATGACAGACTTCCCTGTCCTTCACAATCTCCCTGAGTTGCTCAAACGCATCTCCATTGAGTCAGTGATGCCATCCAATCATCTCTTATCTTCTGTTGCCCCCTTCTCCTCCTTCCCTCAATATTTCCCATCATTAAGGTATTTCAAGTGAATCAGCTCTTTGCAGTGGTCAGGACAAAGAAATGGAGGAAAACAATAAAATGAGAAAGACTAGAGATCTCTTCAAGAAAATTAAAGAGACCAAGGGAACATTTCGTGCAAAGATGGGCACAATAAAGGACAGAAATGGTATGGACCTAACAGAAGCAGAAGATATTAAGATGACTTGGTGAGAATACACAGAAGAACTATATGAAAAAGATCTTCATGACCTAGATAAACAGGATGGTGTGATCACTCATCTAGAACCAGACATCCTGGAATGCAAAGTCAAGTGGGTCTTAGGAAGCATCACTATGAACAAAGCTGATGAAGGTGATGAAATTCCAGTTGAACTATTTCAAATCCTAAAAGACGATGCTGTGAGAGTGCTGCATTCAATATGCTAGCAAATCTGGAAAACTCAGCAGTGGCCACAGGACTGGAAAAGGCCAGTTTTCGTTCGAATCCCAAAGAAAAGCAATGCCGAATAATGTTCAAACTACTGCATAATTACACTCATCTCACATGCTAGCAAAGTAATGCTCAAAATTCTCCAAGCCAGGCTTCAACAGTATGTGAACCATGAACTTCCAGATATTCAAGCTGGATTTAGAAAAGCCAGAGGAAGCAGAGATCAAATTGCCAATATCCATTGGATCATCAAAAAAGAAAGAGAGTTCCAGAAAAACATCTACTTCTGTTCTATTGACTATGCCAAAGCCTTTGACAGTGTGGATCACAACAAACTGTGAAAAATTCTTAAAGAGGTGGGAATACCAGACCACCTGACCTGCCTCCTGAGAAATCTGTATGCAGGTCAAGAAGCAACAGTTAGAACTAGACATGAAACAACACACTGCTTCCAAATCGGGAAAGGATTTCGTGAAGGCTGTATATTGTCACTGTACTTATTTAACTTATATTCAGAGTACATCATGAAAAATGTTGGATTGGATGAAGTACAAGCTGAAATCAAGATTTATGGGAGAAATATCAATACCTCAGATATGCAGATGACACCATCCTTATGGGAGAAAGCAAAGAAAAACTGAAGAGCCTCTTGATGAAAGTGAAAGAGGAGAGTTAAAAAGTTGGCTAAAGATTCAACATTCAAAAAACTAAGATCACGGCATGTGGTCCGACCACTTCATGGCAAATATATGGGGAAACAATGGAAATAGTGACAGATTTATTTTGGGGGGCTCCAAAATCACTGCAGATGGTGACTGCAGCCTTGAAATTAAAAGACGCTTGCTCCTTGGAAAGAAAAGCTATGACCAAACTAGACAGCATATTAAAAAGCAGAGACATTACTTTGCCAGCAAAGGTCCATATAATCAAAGCTATGGTTTTTCCAGTAGTCAGTTATGGACGTGAGAGTTGGACTATAAAGAAAGCTGAGCACCGAAGAATTGATGCTTTTGGACGGTGGTGTTGGAGAAGACTTTTGAGAGTCCCCTGGACTGCAAGGAGATCCAACCACTCCATCCTACAGTAAATCAACCTTGAATATTCATTGGAAGGACTGATGCTGACACTGAAACTCGAATAGTTTGGCCACCTGATGTGAAGAACTGACTCATCTGAAAAGATGAATTTCCAGCTATCTAGGAAATGCACACCTCATGTTGGAGGGTCACTTCCTATGCCACAGACAAAAATGCAACTTGGAGGGGCACAAGTTATTGCTCCCATAGTAGTATTGATAATATCTTCATTTTTAGAGAGTGCAGATATTACTTTTTCCACCCAGGGGTGGGATCCATTGCAAGTTTTTCATATTCCATTAACATGATTCAGTTCAGTTCAGTCAGTCTGGTCCAACTCTTTGTGACCCCTTGGACTGCAGCATGCCATGCTTCCCTGTCCAGCACCAACTCCCAACTCAAGTTTGAGATTGTACAAACTCATGATGATCAAGTCGGTGATGCCATTCAACCATATCATCCTGTGTCATCCCCTTCTCCTCCTGCCTTCAATCTTTCCCAACATAAAGGTCTTTTCTAATGAGTTAGCTCTTCACATCAGGTAGTAAAAGTACTGCAGCTTCAGCTTTAGCATTAATCCTTTCAAAGAACATTTAGGACTGATTTCCTTTAGGATCAACTGGTTTGATCTCCTTGCAGTTCAGGGGACTCTCCAAAGTCTTCTCCAACACCACAGTTCAAAACCATCTATTCTTTGTCATTCAGCTTTCTTTATGGTCCAACTTTCACATCCATACATGACTACTGGAAAAACCATAGCTTTGACTATACTGACCTTTATCGGCAAAGTAATGCCTCTGCTTTTTTAGTATGCTGTTTAAGTTTGTCAAAACTTTTCTTCCAAGCAGCAAACTTCTTTTAATTTCATGGTTGCAGTCATCATCTGCAGTAATTTTAGAGATCCCTCAAAATAAAGTTTCTCACTGTTTCCATTGTTTCCTCATCTATTTTCCATGAAGTGATGTGACCAGATGCCATGATCTTAGTTTTTTGAATGTTGAGTTTTAAGCCAACTTATTCACTTTCCTCTTTTACCTTCATCAAGAGGCTCCTCAGTTCCTCTTCACTTTCTGCCATAAGAGTCTTATCATCTGCATATCTGAGGTTACTGATATTTCTCCTGGCAATCTTGATTCCAACTTGTGCTTCACCCAGCCCAGCATTTCGCATGATGTACTCTGAATATAAGTTAAATAAGGAGAGTGACAATATACAACCTTGACGTACTCCTTTTTGCCATTTTGATCCAGTCAGTTGTTCCATGTCCAGTTCTAACTGTTGCTTCTTGACCTGCATACAGGTTTCTCAGGAGGCAGGTCAGGTGGTCTGGTATTTCCATCTCTTGAAGAATTTTCCAGAGTTTGTTGTGATCTACAGTCAAAGGCTTTGGCATAGTCGGTGAAGTAGAAGAAGAGTTTTTTTCTGAAACTCTCTTGCTTTTTCTATGATCCAACAGATGTTCGCAATTTAATCTCTGGTTCCTTTGCTTTTTCTATATCCAGCTTGAACATCTGGAAGTTCTCGATTCATGTACTGTTGAAGCCTAGCTTGGAGAATATTGAGCATTACTTTGATAGCATGTGAAATGAGTGCAATTGTGCAGTAGTTTGAACACTATATAGCATTGCCTTTCTTTGGGATTGGAATGAAAACTGACATTTTCCAGTCCTATACCACTGTTGAGTTTTCCAAATTTTCTGGCATATTGAGTGAAGGACTTTAACAGCATCATCTTTTAGGATTTTAATTAGCTCAGTTGGAATTCCATCACCTCCAATAGCTTTGTTCATAGTGATGCTTCCTGAGGCCCACTTGAATTCACACTCCAGGATGTCTGGCTCTAGGTGAGTGATCACACCCTCTTGGTTATCTGGGTCATTAAGACCTTTTTTGTAGAGTTCTTCTCTGTCTTCTTGTCATCTCTTCTTCATATCTTCTGTTTCTGTTAGGTCCTTGCCATTTATGTTCTTTTGGTGTCCATATTTGCTTAAAATTTTCCCTTGGTAGCTCCAATTTTTTAAATTTTATTAATTTTTTAATTAATTAATTTATTTTAATTGGAGGATAATTACTTTACAATATAGTGATGATTTTTGCCATACATTGACATAAATTATCCACAGGTTTACATGTGTCCCCCCACCCTGAAGTCATCCCCACCTCCCTCCCCACCCCATCCCTTGCATTGTCCCTGGGCACTGGCTTTGGTTGACCTGCTTCATGCATCAAACTTGAACTGGTCATCTATTTTACATATGGTAATATACATGTTTCAATGCTATTCTCTCAAATCATCCCACTCTTGCCTTCTTCCATAGAGTCCAAAAGTTTGCTCATTACATCTTGGTCTCTTTTGCTGCCTTGTATATATGATAATTGTTACTGTCTTTCTAAGTCCATATATATGCATTAATATACAATATTTGTGTTTCTGTTTTGGACTTACTTCACTCTGTATAATAGGCTACAGTTTCATCCACCCATTAGAACTGACTCAAATGCATTTATTTTTATAGCTGAGTAATATTCCATTGTGTATATGTACCACAACTTCCTTATCCATTCATCTGCTGATGGACATCTAGGTTGCTTCCATGTCCTAGCTATTATAAATAATGCTGCAATGAACATTGGGGTACATGCTGCTAGGTTGCTTCAGTCATGTCCGACTCTGTGCGACCCCATAGACGGCAGCCCACCAGGCTCCCCCGTCCCTGGGATTCTCCAGGCAAGAACACTGGAGTGGGTTGCCATTTCCTTCTCCAATGCATGAAAGTGAAAAGTGAAAGTGAAGTCGCTCAGTCATGTCCAACTCTTCACGACCCCATGGATTGCAGCCTACCAGGCTCCTCCATCCATGGGATTTTCCAGGCAAGAGTACTGGAGTAGGGTGCCAGTGCCTTCTCTGTGGGGTACATGTGTCACTTTCAAATCTGGTTTCCTTGATGTGTATGCCCAGGAGTGGGATTGCTGGGTCGTATGGTAGTTCTATTACCAGTTTTTAAAGGAATCTCCACATTGTTCTTCATAGAGGAGCTGAGAATTTATATATGTATAAGCTGGATTTAGAAAATGCAGAGAAATGATAGATCAAATTGCCAACCTCCGTTAGATAATAGAAAAATCAAGGGAGTTCCAAGAAAATCTACTTCTGACTCAGTGACTACACTAAAGCCTTTGATGATGTAGATCACAACAAATCATGGAAAACTCTTAAACAGATGCAATACCAGACCACCTTACCTCTCTCATGAGAAACCTGTATGCAAGACAAAAAGCAACAGTTATAACCAGACATGGAACAATGGACTGGTTTAATTTGGAGAAAGGAGTATATCAAGGCTGTCACCTTGCTTATTTAACTTATATGCAAAGTATATCATGTAGAATGCTGGGTGATTCACAAGGTTGAATCAATATCGCCAGGAGAAATATCAATAACCTTAGATATGCAGATGATACCACCCTAATGGCAGAAAATGAAGAGGAACTTCAGAGCCCTTTGATAAGGATGAAAGAAGAGAGTTAAAAAGCTGGCTCAAAACAACATTCAAAAAACTAAGATCATGGCATCCCTTCCTGTCACTTCATGGCAGATAGAAGGGGAAAACATGGAAGCAGTGACAGATTTTATTTTCTTGTGCTCCAAAATCACTGCATGTAACTATAGACATGAAATTAAAAGACAGTTGCTCCTTGGAAGAAAAGCAAGATAGCATATTAAGAAGCAGAGTCATCCCTTTGTTGACTAAGGTCTGTATAGTCAAAGTTATGGTTTTTCTAATAGTTATACAGAGGTGTGAGAAGGAAGGCTGAGGGCCGAAGAATTGATACTTCAGAATTGTGGTGCTGGAGGAGATTCTTGAGAGTCCTTTGGACAGTAAGGAGATCAAAACAGTCAATCCTAAAGGATATCAACCCTGAATATTCACTGGAAGGATTGATGCTGAAATTCCAATACTTGGTCAGCTGATGTGAAGAGTTGACCTATTGGAAAAGACCCTAAAGCTGAGAAAGATTGAGGGCAGGAGGAGAAGGGGGCAACAAAGCATGAGATGGTTGGATGGCAGCACTGATTCAATGGATATTAGTTTGAGCAAACTCTGGGAGACAGTGAAGGACAGGGAAGCCTGACATGCTGTAGTTCGTGGGGTCACAGATAGTCAGAGATGACTTAGCAATTGAACAACAACAATTGGTCATATTGTTTAAAAATATTTTTCCCAAACAGTAGGTTGTCTTTTCATTTTGCCTATGGTTTCCTTTGCTGTGCAACGGTTTTTAACTTTAATTATGTACCATTTATTTGTTTTGTTTTATTTCCCTTACTTTCAGAGTTCAGATCAGATCAGTCGCTCAGTCGTGTCTGACTCTTTGCGACCCCATGAATCGCAGCACGCCAGGCCTCCCTGTCCATCACCAACTCCTGGAGTTCACTCAGACTCACGTCCATCAAGTCAGTGATGCCATCCAGCCATCTCATCCTCTGTCGACCCCTTCTCCTCCTGCCCCCAATCCCTCCCAGCACCAGAGTCTTTTCCAATGAGTCAACTCTTCGCATGAGGTGGCCAAAGTACTGGAGTTTCAGCTTTAGCATCATTCCTTCCAAAGAAATCCCAGGGCTGATCTCCTTCAGAATGGACTGGTTGGATCTCCTTGCAGTCCAAGGGACACTCAAGAGTCTTCTCCAACACCACAGTTCAAAAGTATCAATTCTTCGGTGCTCAGCCTTCTTCACAGTCCAACTCTCACATCCATACATGACCACAGGAAAAACCATAGCCTTGACTAGACGAACCTTGGTTGGCAAAGACCCAAATAAATATTGCTGTGATTAATATTGAAGTGTATTCTGCCTAAATTTTTCTCTAGGAGTTTTATAAATTTTTATGAAGTTTTAATAAATTTATAAGCTTTCTAAATTTATTGTCTAGGAGTATCCAGTCTCCCATATAGATCTTTAATGCATTTTGAGTTTATTTGTGTTTATGGTGTTAGGTGGTGGTTTAGTCACTAAGTCATGTCCAACTCTTGCGACCCCATGGACTTTAGCCTGCCAGGCTCCTCTGTCCATGGGATTCTCCAGGGAAGAATACTGGAGTGGGTTGCCATTTCCTTCTCCAGGGGATCTTCCCGGAATCAAACCTGGGTCTCCTGCATTGCAGGCAGATTCTTTACCGACTGAGCTACAAGGGAAGATCCTATGGTGTTAGAGAATGTCCTAATTTCATTTTCTAAATGTATCTGTCCAGATTTCCCAGCCTCACTTTCTGAAGGGACTATCTTTTCTCCACTGTATATTCTTGATTCCTTTGTCATAGATTAATTGACCAGAAGTGTGTGGGTTTATTTCTGAGCTCTCTATGATATCCCACTGATCTATGTGTCTGTTTTTGTGTCAACACCAGTACTGTTTATATGACAGTATCATTGTCTGAATTCAGGAAGTATGGTTCATTGAGCTCTATTTTTTCTCAAGATCACTTTGGGTATTTGAGGCATTATAATTTTTAAATATAATTTTTTTTCAATATAATTTTTAAAAATTATTTTAGTTCTGTGAAAAATGTCACTGGTATTTTGATAGAGATTGGATTCATTCTGGAGATTGCCTTGGGTAATATGGTCATTTAAACCACATTTATTCCTTTAATCAAAGAACATGATATATCTTTCAATCTATTAATTTTGTCTTCAATTTCTTTCATGGATATGTTATGATTGTTAGAGCATAGGTCTTTTTCCTTCTTAGGTAAGTTTATTGTTAGGTATTTTGTTCTATTTATGCAATAGGAAATAGAATTTTTCAATTACTTTCTTTTTTGGTAATTTGTTTTCAGTGTATAAATACATGACAGATTTCTGTATGTGAATACTGTATTCTGCATTTCACTGAATACATTGATGAGATGTAGTTTTCTGGTGACCTCTTTAGAACTTTTCTCTGTATAGTATTATGTTATCTGGAGATAGCTACCATTTTACTTCTCCCTTTCCAATTTGAATTCAATTTATTTCTTTTTCTTCTCTGATTGTTGTGGTTAGGACTTCCAAACTATGTTGAATAAAAGTGATTTAAGAGAATAGCATTGAAACTTATACATTATATACCATATGTATACATATATGTATACATATATACCATATGTATACATATATGTATACATATATACCATATGTATACATATATGTATACATATATACCATATGTAAAACAGATATCCAGTGGAAGTTTGATATATGACATAGGGAAACCAAAGCCGGTGCTCTGTGAAAAACTGAAGGATGGGGTGGAGAGGGAGGACAGAGGGGTTTCAGGAGGGAGAGAACATATATGCCTGAGGCCAATACATGTTGATGTATGGCAGAGGCCATCAGAATATTGTTATTATTCTCCTATTAAATAAATCTTAAAAACAGATAACAACTAAGACCTGCTGCATCCTACAGAGAACTATATTAAATACCATGCAACAACTTATAATAGAAAACAATCTGAAAAAGAACACATATATGTGTGTGTGTATATATATATACATGTATATATATATATATGTATGTGTGTGTATGTGTGTATATATATATATATATATATATGTGTGTGTATATATATATATATATATGTGTGTGTGTATATATATATATATATATATATATCAGTTCAGTCGCTCAGTCGTGTCCGATTCTTTGCGACCCCATGAATCTCAGCATGCCAGGCCTCCCTGTCCATCAACAACTCCTGGAGTTTACCCAAATTCATGTCCATCGAGTTGGTGATGCCATCCAGCCATCTCATCCTCTGTCATCCCTTTCTCCTCCTTCCTTCAATCTTTTCCAGCATGAGGGTCTTTTCAAATGAATCAGCTCTCTGCATCAGGTGGCCAAAGTACTGGAGTTTCACCTTCAACAGCAGTCCTTCCAATGAACACCCAAGACTGATCTCCTTTAGGATGGACTGGTTGGATCTCCTTGCAGTCCAAGGGACTCTCAAGAGTCTTCTCCAACACCACAGTTCAAAAGCATCAGTTCTTCAGTGCTCAGCATTCTTTATAGTCCAACTCTCACATCCATACTTGACTACTGGAAAAACCATAGCCTTGACTAGATGGACCTTTGTAGGCAAAGTAATGTCTCTGCTTCTTAATGTGCTGTCTAGGTTGGTCATAACTTTCCTTCCACAGAGCAAGCATCTTTTAATTTTATGGCTGCAATCACCATCCGCAGTGATTTTGGAGCCCAGAAAAATAAAGTCAGCCACTGTTTCCACTGTTTCCCCAGCTATTTGCCATGAAGTGATGGGGCCAGATGCCATGATCTTAGTTTTCTGAATATTGAGCTTTAAGTCAACTTTTTCACTCTCCTCTTTTACTTTCATCAAGAGGCCCTTTAGTTCTTATTCACTTTCTGCCATAAGGGTGGTGTCATCTGCATATCTGAGGTTATTGATATTTCTCCCGACAATCTTGATTCCAGCTTGTGCTTCTTCCAGCCCAGCGTTTCTCATGATGTACTCTGCATATATGTTAAATAAGCAGGGTGACAAAATACAGCCTTGACGAACTCCTTTTTCTATTTGGAACCAATCTTTTGTCCCATGTCCAGTTCTAACTGTTGCTTCCTGACCTGCATATAGGTTTCTCAAGAGGCAGATCAGGTGGTCTGGTATTCCCATCTCTTTCAGAATTTTCCACAGTTTATTGTCATCCACACTGTCAAAGGCTTTGGCATAGCCTATAAAGCAGTAATAGATGTTTTTCTGGAACTCTCGCTTTTTCGATGATCCAGCAGATGCTGGCAATTTGATCTCTGATTCCTCTGCCTTTTCTAAAACCAGCTTGAACATCTGAAAGTTCACAGTTCACGTATTGCTGAAGCCTGGCTTGGAGAATTTTGAGCATTACTCTACTAGCATGTGAGATGACTGCAATTGTGCAGTTAATATTCAGTTAATATTTGTCTTATTTACCTGAAACAAGTATCATTAGATAAAAAGTTTAATTGCATTCATTAAATTCTATTCAGTGTTAAATAAATATAAGGTGCCAGTTCATAGCAAACACCTTCTTCCAACAACACAAGAGATGACTCTACACATGGATGTCACCAGATGGTCAATACTGAAATCAGTTTGATTATATTCTTTCCAGCCAAAGAAGGAGAAGCTCTATACAGTCAGCAAAAAAAGACCAGGAGCTGACTGTGGCTCAGATCATGACCTCCTTATTGCCAAATTCAGACTTAAATTGAAGAAAGTAGGGAAAATCACTAGACCATTCAGGTATGACCTAAATCAAATCCCTTATGATTATACAGTGGAAGTGACAAATAGATTCCAGGGATTAGACCTGATAGACAGAGTCCGTGAAGAACTATGGACAGAGGTTCATGACATTGTACAGGAGCCAATTATCAAGACCATCCCCAAGATAAAAAATGCAAGAAGGCAAAATGGTTGCCTGAGGAGGCCTTGAAAATAGCTGTGAAAAGAAGAGATGCCAAAGGCAAAGGAGAAAAGGAAAGATAAACCCATTTGAATGCAGAGTTCCAAAAAATACCAAGGAGAGATAAGAAAGCCTTCCTTAGTGATCAGTGCAAGGAAGTAGAAGACAATAATAGAATGGGAAAGACTAGAGATCTTTTCAAGAAAATGAGAGATACCAAGGGAACGTTTCATGCAAAGATGGGTACAATAAAGGACAGAAATGGTATGGACCTAACAGAAACAGAAGATATTAAGAAAACGTGACAAGAATACACAGAAGAACTATATGAAAAAGATCTTCATGACCTAGATAACCAGAATCGTGTGATCACTCACCTAAAACCAGACATCCTGGAATGCAAAGTCAAATGGGCCTTAGGAAACATCACTACAAACAAAGCTAGTGGAGGCAATGGAATTCCACTTGAGCTATTTCAAATCCTAAAAGATGATGCTGTGGAAGTGCTTCACGCAATATGCCAGCAAATTTGGAAAACTCAGCACTGGCCACAGGGCTGGAAAATGTCAGTTTTCATTCCAATCCCAAAGAAAGGCAGCGCCAAAGAATGTTCAAACTACTGCACAATTTAACTCGTCTCACATGCTAGCAAAATAATGCTCAAAATATTCCAAGCAAGGCTTCAACAGTATATGAACTGTGAAATTCCAGATATTCAAGGTGGATTTAGAAAAGCTAGAGGAATCAGTGGAGAAAGCAATGGCAACCCACTCCAGTACTCTTGCTTGGCAAATCCCATGGACGGAGGAGCCTGGTAAGCTGCAGTCCATGGGGTCGCTAAGAGTTGGACACGACTGAGCGACTTCACTTTCACTTTTCACTTTCATGCATTGGAGAAGAAAATGGCAACCCACTCCAGTGTTCTTGTCTGGAGAATACCAGGGACGGGGGAGCCTGGTGGTCTGCTGTCTCTGGGGTCGCACAGAGTCGGACACGACTGAAGCGACTTAGCAGCAGCAGCCACAGCAGAAGAAGCAGAGATCAAATTGCCACCATCTGTTGGATCATCGAAAAAGCAAGAGAGTTCCAGAAAAACATCTCTTTCTGCTTTATTGACTATGCAAAATCCTTTGACTTTGTGGATCACAACAAACTGGAAAATCCTTAAAGAGATGGGAATACAAGATCACCTTACCTGCCTCTTGACAAATCTGTATGCAGGTCAAGAAGCAACAATTAGAACTAGACATGGGACAACAGACTGGTTCTAAATCAGAAAAGGAGTATGTCAAGGCTGTATATTATCACCCTGCTTATTTAACTTATATGCAGAGTACATCATATGAAATGGCAGGCTGGATGAAGAACAAGCTGGAATCAAGATTGCCAGGAGAAGTATCAATAACCTGAGATACACAGATGACACCAGCCTTATGGGAGAAAGTGAAGAAGAACTAAAGAGAGTCTTGATGAAAGTGAAGGAGAGTGAAAAAGTTGGCGTAAAACTCGACATTCAGAAAACTAAGATCATGGCATCTGGTCCCATGACTTGATGGCAAATTGTTAGGGAAACAATGGAAACAGTGAGAGACTTTATTTTGGGGGCCTCCAAAATCACTGCAGACAGTGACTGCAGCCATGAAATTAAAAGACGCTTTCTCCTGGAAGAAAAGTTGTGACCAACCTAAACGGCATATTAAAAAGCAGAGACATTACTTTGCCAACAAAGGTCCATCTAGTCAAAACTATGGTTTTACCAGTAGCCATGTATGGATGCGAGAGTTGGGCTATAAAGGAAGCTGAGCGCTGAAGAATTGATGGTTTTGAACTATGGTGTTGGAGAAGACTCTTGAGAGTCCCTTTCATTGCAAGGAGATCAAACCAGTCACTTCTAAAGGAAATCAGTCCTGAATATTAATTGTAAGAGGTGATGCTGAAGCTGAATACGTTGGCCAACTGATGTGAAGAACTGACTCATTGGAAATGACCCTGATGCTGGGAAAGACTGAAGGCAGGAGAAGGGGATGACATAGCATTAGATGGTTGGATGGCATCACTGACTCAGTGGACATGAGTTTGAGCAGGCTCTGGGAGTTGGTGATGGACAGGGAAGCCTGGTGTGCTTCAGTCCATGGTACCTCAAAGAGTCGGACAGGACTGAGTGACTGAACTGAACTGAACTGAATTCATACATATGTATATATAGATAAATATATCTGTGCTAAGGGGTATGTATTTGTACTACATGTATTGGTACTGATACTTAGGGGAAAAAATATCTGAATATTTGTATTATTGTAACCTCTACCTGAATATTTGTCTTGTTGCAACCCCAACCCGAATCATAAATATTTTTCTAATCCTGATTCTGATGTATCCTGTCCTCTTATTTAGATTAAAATTTTGCTACTTTTCACTAAATTTTTGCTACTTTTCATTCTAGGGTTTTGCAAATTTTATGGATTCTAAAAATGGATTTAAGAATTCCTTAGTTTTAGGTTTCCCTTTATGTCTGTAAACTTCACAATATTCAAAGACTTCAATATACTTTCAAACCTTATTGACTCTACCAAACCAGGTTTCATTACCTAGTTTTACACGTGAGGTAATTGAGGCTTAGAAAGGTGGAATGATTTACTCAAGCTCCCATTATGAGTGAGAAGCAGAAATGGCATTTGAACCCATGTCAGTAGATTCCCACAATCTTGTTTTTAAGAGTGTGACTTAAGAAGAAGAAAGTTATACTAGTTTAGGTCCAGGTATTAGTGCTATCTCAACAAAGCAAAAATGTTTTCCAAAAATAAATATGCTGACGTATTGAAATTTGAACTTTCAATAAAATCAATTTCTAACCTATGCATTTCTTTCTTTAAACTGTACTGCTATCAATAAAATGTCTTCCTTGTTAGATTTACTTACATAGGAATTCATCTTCCATTTTGAAACTCTTTTGAAACTTTTGTTTGAAAAACAGAGCATTCTCTGTGTGGACAAAGACTGTTTCCTGTCATTTCAATAAACAAAAAATGTTGCCTTCCATTCCCTTGAACAAAAGATATTTTGGCCATCAAGCCATCAGTCACTGAGCTGCCCCTGATAGTATACTCTGAGGGGCATTCAAGATGGAGATAAAGAGGATACTGGCCCTAGATAGTTAAGATGTATATGAAAGGAGTAATTTCAATGAACCCAGACTCCCGAATCTTACCATCTTTGGAAAGGCAAAAAAAAAAAAAAAAATAATAATAATCATTAACTTGAGATATCTATATTGTGATTAGCAACAATCTTTGAATGTTTTACTACATTTTTTTTCAGCAAAAAAAAAATAATCCTATATTACCTGGCTCCTCCCTTATCCCTTTGGAATAGTTTCTTAGAACTATCTGAGACGCTTTATCCTGAGCTGTAGTATTCAGGAAGCCATTAAATAAAACATAATTCTCAACTTCTAGGTGCTTTTTTTTTTTTTTTTTCAGTCATCAGTTTTGGCAACCACAAAGGGAAACAAGCAGATTTCTCTCTTTCATCTGAACTCTATGAGGAATCAAAGCTTTGGTACCAGCAGAAGCCCTCTTGTGCCTGCTCACCTCCTTGGAGAGTCCAAATTAATTTGGGTGAGTTTCCCTTGGGCCTTGGATCTCCTGTTATTGGCTGGTGATACTAAGTTTTATTCAATATTATTAAACTCCTCACTGGATGAGTAGATTTTCCTTAAAACGTAGTTTCAAGAGGAGGTACTTGAGTACCTCTGAGTTGGGAATCCTCAGCCAAAAGATGCTGGGAAGATTTTGCTCAGTTGAAAGACACCAAGTGGGTTATCATCAGTTGAGAGACACTGGGAATATTTTATTATGTTACATAAAGAATTTATACTTACAATAACTTGCTTAACTGAGAATTAAAGTAAATCTCACCTAAACATAGCCTAATTAGGATTCCTTTGACATACTAAAATTACTTTTTAAAATTTTCTTGCTTGTTCAGCTAGAAAAAATCCAGTTTGATAAAATGTCTTTTCAGAATTTTGACCTTAAAAAAGCAAAAGCCCTTCTACAGGGAACTTGAACTTCTCTCTGTATGTCTTTTAGATGTAGATGTTCTAACTGATCTTCTTTTAGATGTAGATGTCTAGCTGATCAGATGTTCTAACTGATCTTCCTTTAGATGTAGATGTTCTAACTGATCAGTAGAAGATCTAACTTATCTTCCTATGAAAAGCTTTGTCACTGCAATGCAGAAGGTACATATTGTGCATATTTGGCAGCAAGGTAAACAGACTGAGATTATGAGCAGTCTTTGGCTGGCTGTGACAACTCTCTGAGGCCTTTGACAACTTCACCTTCATGCATCTGCCTGTACAATGAAACTTTTTCTTTCTAAGACTGTTTTGAGAAGTAAACTTTCTAGATTTTCCTTTGCACTCTTTTGTTTGGATGCCCCTCATGTCTTACCGGTTTGAGTCAATATTAAGATACTATTTGTCAATGGGCAGATGATGGATTCTTTAAATTGGAGAAACTTTTAAACTGGTAAATTTTTAAAGAGTTTTCTGTTTTATTTGTATCTATTTTAAAAATAAAAACAAATTAGAAAGTGTATAAAAAATATGTAAGAGCTAACTTAAGAACTACCTTGCTGTCATTGTTCAGTTTCCAAGTCGTTTCTGACTCTTTGTGATCCCATGGACAGCACAGCACAGCAGGCCTCCTTGTCCCTCACCATCTCCCATAGTTTGCCCAAGTTCATGTTCATTGAATCAGTGATGCCATCCAACTATCTTATCCTCTGCTGCCCTCTTCTCCTGCTGCCTTCAATCTTTCCCAGCATCAGGGTCTTCCAGTGAGTCAACTGTTCGTATCAGGTGGCCAAATTATTGGAGCTTCAGCTTCAGTATCAGTTCTTCCAATGAGTATTCAGGGTTGATTTCCTTTAGGACTGACTGGCTTGATCTTGCTGTCCAACAGACTCTAGATCTTCTCCAGCAACACAGTTCAAAAACTTCAATTCTTTGGCACTCTGCCTTCTTTATGGTCCAACTTTCACATGCATACTTGACTAACCAAGAACTACCTTAGGCTAAAACAAACAAAAATAACAAGGAAAAAATTGTTTGGGATGCCTTACTTGTGGTTTTGGTTTCACGTTAATGTGTCTTACAGATGCTAATTGAAACATTGGTTAATTACAGCTCATGTGGCTCAATATAAAAAAAAATCCAATCAAAAAATGAGGGAAGATCTAAATAGACATTTCTCCAAAGAAGACATATGGATGACCAAAAAGCACATGAAAAGATGCTCAACATCACTCATTATTAAAGAAATGCAAATCAAAACTCCAATAAGGTATCACCTCACACAGGATAAAATGGCCACCATCAAAAACTCTATACACAAAAAATGCTGGAGAGGATGTGGAGAAAAAAAAGAAGATGTGGTACGTGCAATAGAATATTACTCAGTAATAAAAAGAACAAAATAATGCCATTTGCATCAACATAAATGGACCTAGAGATTTTCATACTGAGTGAAGTAAGTCAGACAGAGAAAGGCTAATATCATATGATATTGCTTATATGTGGAATCTTAAAAAAGGGGAGTACAAATAAACTTACTTACAAAACAGAAGCAGAGACACAGATGTAGCAAGTAATCTTGTGGTTACCAGGTGATAAGCTGGGGGGAGGGATAAATTGTGAGTTTGAGACTGACATATACACACTACTATATATAAAATATATAACTAACAATAACCTGCCATATAGCACAGGGAACTCTATTCAGTACTCTGTAATGGCCTACATAGGAAAAGAATCTTTAAAAAAAAAGAGTGGAATTGTTTATACGTATAATTGATTCACTTTGTTGTACACTTGAAAATAAAAAAACATGGTAAATTAACTATACTCTAATAAAAATTTTAAAAACATCATTGGTTACTTAATGCTAACTAGAGTGATTAACAGAAAAAAAAGATGACGGAAAGTCTATAGACTTCTTCCCAACAAGATGGAAAATTTTTAATTGAACTATAATTGATTTACAAAATTGTGTTAATCAAATTAAAGATTGACAAAAGGGCCTGAGTCCCTTGATTCAATCCCTCACTTGAGGAACCCAAAGCCTTTGTATAAAAATAGATAAAATGGCTGGGGGATAAAAAGGAAAGCTTCTAGGACTTCTTGTGGGACCAAAGCTTGTTGATAGGCTCTTAATGAAAACTAAAGGTATAAAAGTTGACAAGACTGAGATGAAAGTTCTGCTTAGTCATTCAGTCATGTCCAACTCTTTGTGACCCCATTGTAGCCTACCAGGCTCCTCTGTTCATAGAATTTTCCAGGCAAGAATACTGGAGTAGGTAGCCATTTCCTTCTCAATGGGATTTCCCCAGGCCAGGGATCTCTTGTGTCTCCTGTATCGGCAGGCAGAGTCTTTCCCACTGTGCCACTAGGAAGCCCATATTGAAATTGGCTTTGAATAAAATGATTATATCTATTTCACCCAATTTTATCATGGAATAGACATTATATCTCACTGGGGAATGCTTCCCCTGCCTGGAATTATAAGACAGGGCATATAAATCTGCCCTTCAGACAGTATTGATTAAACATACTAAAAGAATCAACAGGGTTAACTGAGTCTGCACAATATGAAATAAAAACTGGGAGCTAATATACAGGGGCTAGTAAAAATAGTAATAGAGATTTTTGCTCTGGGTATAAACTGTGTGCTCAGAAAGAGGGCCATTGTTGAATGCCTTGTTCAACCCTTTGAAGGCATGGTAAATTGAACCTAAAGTTCTAGAACATAAAACACTTGAGGGGGAATCTTCAAGATAGCAGAGGAGTAAGACGTGGAGATCAACTTCCTCACAACAAATATATCAAAAACAAATCTGCATGTGGAAGACCTCCTAAAGAACACCTACCGAATGCTGACGGAAGATCTCAGACTTCCAAAAATGCAAGCTAATCTCCACCCAATGGGGTAGCACGAAAGAAATAAGTGAAAAAGAGACAAAAGAATTGGGATGGGACATATGCCTCTAAGAGGGAGCTGTGACAGAGGAAAAATTTCCATACACTCAGAAAGCCCCTCGCTGGTAGCTTAGCTTATGGTGTTTGGTGAATGGTGTTTTTGGATTTGTGGGCTTTGAAAGAGAAGATTTAACTCTGGGATCAAAGACATGGTCTCAGTCTCCCAGAGCTTTTTGTAATAGAGATTTCATTAAAGTAAAAATGATAGAAAAAGCTTCTGACATAGACATCAGAAGGGGTAGAAAGATCACCTGTCTCATTAGTTTAAGTAGAGTATTATCTACTTTTTCTGATAGCTGCTGAAGATAAATAAAAGGAATGCCTCAAGTTTGTGAAAATTTTGTCTAGACCTTTTCGCATAACATATATCCTCGGATGACCTCAGCATGAGATTAGCCAGAAGGAAAGGGTTAAACCAGAGCTCAAGGCTGTGGTTTTACCTGGACGTTCTCCTATAACATGCATTTTGAGATAACATTGGCCCAAGACTAGCCAGGGACAATGTGATCTGAGGAGCATGTCCCTGGCTGAGATATACTGTTCATGATCATTAGATCTGATATTGAGAGTACCTGATGAACTATGAATGGAGGTTCGTAACATTGTACAGGAGACAGGGATCAAGACCATCCCCATGGAAAAGAAATGCAAAAAAGCAAAATGGCTGTCTGAAGAGGCCTTACAAATAGCTGTGAAAAGAAGAGAAGTGAAAAGCAAAGGAGAAAAGGAAAGATACAAGCATCTGAAGAGTTACAAAGAATAGCAAGGAGAGATAAGAAAGCCTTCCTCAGTGATCAATGCAAAGAAATAGAGGAAAATAATAGAATGGGAAGACTAGAGATCTCTTCAAGAAAATTAGAGATACCAAGGGAACATTTCATGCAAAGAAGGGCTCGATAAAGGAGAGAAATGGTATGGACCTAAAAGAAGCAGAAGATATTAAGAATTGGCAAGAATACACAGGAGAACTGTACAAAAAAGAGCTTCATGACCAAGATCATCACGATGATGTGATCACTCACCTAGGGCCAGACATCCTGGAATGTGAAGTCAAGTGGGCCTTAGGAAGCATCACTATGAACAAAGCTAGTGGAGGTGATGGAATTCCAGTTGAGCTATTTCAAATCCTGAAAGATGATGCTGTGAAAGTGCTGCACTCAACATGCCAGCAAATTTGGAAAACTCAGCAGTGGCCACAGGACTGGAAAAGGTCAGTTTTCATTCCAATCCCAAAGAAAGGCAATGCCAAAGAATGCTCAAACTACTGCACAATTGCACTCATCTCACATGCTAGTAAAGTAATGCTCAAAATTCTCCAAGCCAGGCTTCAGCAGTATGTAAACCATGAAATTCCAGACGTTCAAGCTGGTTTTAGAAAAGGCAGAGGAATCAGAGATCAAATTGCCAACATCCACTGGATCACTGAAAAAGCAAGAGTTCCAGAATAACATCTATTTCTGCTTTATTGACTATGCCAAAGCCTTTGACTGTGTGGATCACAATAAACTGTGGGAAATTCTGAAAGAGATGGGAATACCAGACCACCTGATCTGCCTCTTGAGAAATCTGTATGCAGGTCAGGAAGCAACAGTTAGAACTGGACATGGAACAACAGACTGGTTCCAAATAGGAAAGGAGTTCGTCAAGGCTGTATATTGTCACCCTGCTTATTTAACTTATACACAGAGTACATCATGAGAAACGCTGGGCTGGAAGAAGCACAAGCTGGAATCAAGATTGACGGGAGAAATATCAACAACCTCAGATATGCAGATGACACCACCCTTATGGCAGAAAGTGAAGAGGAACTAAAAAGCCTCTTGATGAAAGTGAAAGAGGAGAGTGAAAAAGTTGCCTTAAAGCTCAACATTCATAAAATGAAGATCATGGCATCTGGTCCATCACTTCATGGGAAATAGATGGGGAAACAGTGGAAACAGTGTCAGACTTTATTTTTAGGGGCTCCAAAATCACTGTAGATGGTGATTGCAGCCATAAAATTAAAAGACGCTTACTCCTTGAAAGGAAAGTTATGACCAACCTAGATAGCATATTGAAAAGCAGAGATATTACTTAGCCAACTAAGGTCCGTCTAGTCAAGGCTATGGTTTTTCCAGTGGTCATGTATGGATGTGAGAGTTGGACTGTGAAGAAAGCTGAGCACCGAAGAATTGATGCTTTTGAACTGTGGTGTTGAAGAAGACCCTTGAGAGTCCCTTGGATTGCAAGGAGATCCAACCAGTCCATCCTAAAGGAGATCAGTCCTGGGTGTTCATTGGAGGGACTGATGCTGAAGCTGAAATTCCAATATTTTGGCCACCTCATGCGAAGAGTTGACTCATTGGAAAAGACCCTGATGCTGGGAGGGATTGGGGGGAGGAGGAGGAGGGGACGACAGAGGATGAGATGGCTGGATGGCATCACTGACTTGATGGACATGAGTATGAGTGAACTCCCGGAGTTGGTGATGGACAGGGAGGCCTGGTGTGCTGCGATTCATGGGGGTCGCAAAGAGTCGGACACGACTGAGTGACTGAACTGAACTGAACTGAACTGAGTCATTAGCTCCTGGCCTAAGGAAAGCTAGTCTTCAGATAAAATAGATTGTTGCCATAGTAACACAGAGCTTAAGAGAAACATGTCCTACATGAATATGGCAAAAGAATTGTATGAATAAAGGGAAAAATATGTCACCTCCTCCTTAGCGGTTTCTGCACTCCCTATCAATCTGCCTCAACATAACTCTGTCAGTGGGGAACTTTGGAACCTCAGAGGAGAGAACAGCAACAAGCGTGCATGGGACAAAGAGGAGAGACTTTTGCACAGAGATTGTTGCCAACCAGCACCCCCAGCCTGAAATCCTTGTCTGCATGCCCACTGGGGCAAGTGGAGTCCGAGTGCTGAGATCAGGCTTCAGAGGTCAGACTCCAAGGAGAGGACTTGACTGCCTATGAAGATGGTCTAAGGGGGCTAGTACAACACAGCTGTGGAAGTTCAGGAAAAGCCTGGGCTTTCCAGAGGGACAAGAGATCATTGTCTTGGGATACAAGAGGAGAAGGGTAGGCTAGTCATGAACTCTCTAACTCCATGCATTCATAGATGGTAGTACACCACCTAGGCAAGCTCAAGAGGTGGTGTGAGTCATGGCTGCTGTCTCCTACCCCAGAGGTGGGAGTGACACATGTCACAGCTGCCATCAAGCTTTGAGCAGGCATAGGGTCACTGCCTACACCTTTCTGGGAGCCTGTGCAGCCTGGCACTGACAAGGGACTACAACCTGGGGCCAACTCCCCTGGGAGAGCACATAACCCACCTCAGGCTGTAGTAATTTCCCACAGACCTCTGCCACCACAAGCACTCCCAACCTGTGACTGTCCTAACCCTCCCTCCCCCCTGCCCCAATGAGCAAGTGAGCCTTAATCAGCTGTTGTTTTTGCTCTCTCTTGTCTGGGTATTGAAAGGTTGCCACTGTGAACCATGAACAATGATGGGATTCTTGGTCTCCAGAGGAGAGGTATTCAATCTGGGGCTAGTGAGGAGACTTGATCACTCAAAACTTTTGTGTAATAAAGTTTTATTAAAATATAAAAGAGACAGAGAAAGCTTCTGACATAGACATCAGAAGGGGGCAGAAAGAGTGTCCCCTTGCTAGTTTTTAGCAAGGAGTTTTAAACCTATTAGCATGCTTCTAGTTATAGAAAAGAAATGCCTCAAAATTGAGAGTGGCACCAGGCCCCTCACCCACAACATGCATTTTGAGATAGCATTGGCACAAGGTGAGTCATTCCAAGCCATAAACAATTAACATGAATTTTGAAAATAGGCAGGTTTCCAAGCAAATACATAATTTCATTAACATAGCTTATGAGAACAGTTCCATTAGTAAAACATACTGGTTTGTTGAGCCATTATTGGTTCTGGGTCTTAGGCAGAACTGACTTGAAGGAAGGCAGATTCTAAGGTAAATATATAGTTCATTAACATAGCTTAAGAAAAACATTTCCATAAGAAAATGCATTGGTTAGCTCAATGTTTGAGAAAAGTTAGGTTCAGGTGGAAATACGTGTCGTCATGGCAACACAGAATTTTAAAAGAAATATCCTTTTAATTTTGTATAGAGAGGGGGGAAAAAAAAAAAAAACATGTCTGACAGTGTGTTTCCTCCTGCCACTTAAGAGAGAAAAAACAACTCTGATAATTGCAGTCTATTTCCTCCACTTGGGAACCCCTAGCCTCCCTGCCTGTTACCCTCTCAATGGGGAACAGATGCCTGAAGGCAGCATACAAACAGAGGTGAGGCCAAAACCAAAGCTGATAACCAAGGGCTGTATGAGCAGAGAAGAAGGAAATTTGCTCATGCGGTCGCAAGAGCACTGTATTAAATCCCCTCTGTTGGCTTGATAAGCCTTGTATCTGTGGAATATCTGAATAAACAACAAGGGTTCCCACATTTGAGGCTGCAGACTTTGGGGGTAATTGTGAATTTTGGAAGCAAGTACAAGCTGTAGTAAGGCCATATCAGAGTCTGAGCTGGCCCCACAGTGACCACAGCAGGTCCAGAGAAATTCCTAGAAATATTGGAGGACTTCCTGAGTAAGCAGCTTGGCTGGAGCTCACTGTGGGGGCAAGACCACTGACACTAAGAACACAGGAAAATATTCTTCTTAATATTACTCTCTCTTTCTCACTTCACTCCCATATATAGACATTTCTTCTTTGGTTTGTTCTATTGCTGTTCTATTTATTTATTTTGCTTTTTTTTTTTTTTTGCTGTTCTCTTTAAATTATTACTCTACTTTTAAAAATTTTTATTTAATTTTAATTTTTGTATGCTTTTATTAAAGAAATTTATTTTCTTCTATTTCTGCAGTACTTTTATTATATTGCATTTTCCATGTTTTTTTCTTTCTTTTTTATCTTATTTTTAATTATATTTCATATTTATCTAATCTTTACTTCTTTGGTGTTTTATGTTCTCTTTGCCCCTTTTTTGGTTTGCTTTCTGAACTTGATCTAATCTTGGCTTTGTGTTTTTGTTAGTTTAGTTTTTAGTGTTTGTTTTCATTTATGGGTTTGTTTTTTTGTTTGTTTGATTTCTCTCATTTTGTTTCCTTTATTTCTCTTCTTTTTTTGCATGTGTGTCTTTTTTTGTGTGTTTATGTTTGGTTTTCCTTTATCATTTCTCTTGGAGATTTTTCTGTCTTTGCTTTTTTGTTTGATGTTTTTCTTTTTCTCTCTCTTCTCTGCTGTGTGGCTTGCAGAGTCTTGGTGCTTCACCCAGGGATTGGGCCTGAATCTCTGAGATGGGAGAACCAAGTCCAAGAGGTTGGACCACCAGGGAACTCTTGACTCCCTGGAATATTAATCAGTGAAAGCTCTCCCAAAGGCCCTTATCTCAACATTAAGATCTAGATCCACCCAAAGGCAAGCAATCTCGAGTACTGGATGCCTCATACTCACAACCAGGAAACAGGAACACAAATCAACCCATTTTATGGGAGGATGCCTAAAGCCATACTAAGTTCATAGATACCTTAGAACACACCACTGGATGCAGCACCATCAATCAGAGAACAAAATTCACCTCCACTATCAGAAGACAGGCACAGGTTCCCCTCATCAGGAAGCCTTCTCAAGGCACGGGTCCAACCCCAACCACTGGGGGAAGACTCCACGATCCTGCAGCCTATGGAAAGGAAACCCCCTAAAAGGGTAAGTAAGATAAACAAAATCAGAAAAAGCAACATGCAGAAGATGAAGGAACAAGGTAAAAACTCACAAAACAAAAAAATGAAGAGTAAATAGAATCTAGCTGAAAAATAATTCAGAGTAGCAATAGTAAAGATAATGGAAAATCTCAGAAATAGAATGAATAGAACAGATAAAGAGAATTGAGGCACAAATTGAGATGACACAAGAAATATTTCACAAGGACCTAGAAGAAGTAAAGAACAGACAATCAGCAGTGAACAATACAATAACTGAAATAAAAAATGCACTAGAGAGAACCAATAGCAGAATAACTGAGGCAGAAGAATGGATATATAGATATGTGTGCTAGAAGATAGAGTGGTGGAAGTAACTGAACAAGAACAGAATTCAGAAAAAAAGGAATGAAATGGAATGTGGACAGTCTCAGAGACTTCTGGGACAACATTAAACACACCAACATTTGATTTATAGCAGTCCCAGGAAAAGAAGAGAAAAAGAAAGTGTATGTGAAAATATTTCAAGATATTATACTCAAAAACTTCCCTAACATGGGAAAAAGAATAGTCACCCCAGTCCAGAGCCCAGAGAGTCCCATTCAAGAAAAGTCCAAAGAGAAACATGCCAAGACACATATTAATCAGACTAAAAACATTAAATACAAAGAAAAAATATTAAATGAAGCAAGTGAAAAGCAATAAATAACATACAAGGGAATCCTCATAAGGTTAAAAGCTGATTTGTCAACAGAAATTATGCAGGCCATAGGGACTGGTGGCAGGATATACTTAAAGTAATGAAAGGAAAAACCTATAACCATGATCACTCTACCCAGCAAGGATCTCATTAAAATTTGATGGAGAAATCAAAAGCTTTACAGACAAGAAAAGTTAAGAGAATTCAGCACCACCAAACCACCTTGACAACAAGTGCTAAATGAATTTATCTAGACTGGAGAAACAAGAGAAAGAAAGACTTACAAAAGCAAACCCACAACAATAAAGTAAATGTTAATAGGATCATACTTATCAATAATTACATTTAATGTAAATGTGCTAAGTACTCCAACCAAAAGACACAGATTGGTTGAATGGATACAAAAGAAGACACATATGTATGTTGTCTACAACAGATCCACTTCAAACCTAGGGGCACATACAGACAAAGTGAGGGAGGGGTTGGAAAAAGTTATTCCATGAAAATGAAAATGAAAACAAAGCTGGAGTAACAATACTCATATCAGATAAAATAGACTTTAAAATAAAGATTGTTAAAAGAGACAAAGATACTACATAATGATCTTGGGATCAATCTAAGAAGATAATATAATAATTATAAAAATATTAATATATACATCTAACATAGGAGTACCTCAATATATAAGGCAAATGCTAACATTTATTTGAGGGGAAATCAATAATAACACAATAATAGTGGGGGACTTTAACACTTCATTCTTACCAATGGACAGATCATCCAGACAGAAAATTAATAAGGAAATAGAAGCCTTAAAATGACAGATTAGAACAGATGAACTTAATTGATATCAGAGGACATTCCATACAAAAGCAGCAGGATACATTTTTTTTTTCACAAGTGCACATGGAACATTCTCCATGATAGATCACATTTTGGGTCACAAATCAAGCCTTGGGAAACATAGAAAATTGAAATTGTATTAGGCATTTTTTCTGTCCACAAAGCTATGAGATTAGATATAAAGCATAGGAAGGAAAAAAATGTAAAAGAAACAAACACATAGAGGCTAAACTATAAGCTTCTAAATAACCAAGAGGTCACTAAAGAAATCAAAGAGGAAATTTAAAAATACCTAGAAACAAATGATATTGAAAACACAACAAGCCAAAATATATGGGATGAAGAAAAAGCGGTGCTAAGAGAGAAGTTTATAGCAATAGAAGCCTACCTCAGGAAACAAGAAAAGAACATCAAATAAAGAATCTAACTTAATCTAAAGCAACTAGAAAGAAAGAACAACCCACCCTCAAAGGAACAAAGACACCAAAGTTAGCAGAGGGAAGGAAATAATAAAGATCAGAGCAGAAAGAAATTAAAAAGAAGTAAAAATAAAGATCAGTAAAATTAAAATCTGTTTTTTGAGAAGATAAATAATATTGACAAACCATTAACCAGAGTCATCGAGAAAAAAAGTTAGAAGACTCAAATCAATAAAATTAGAAATGAAAAAGACAACATATGAAGTGAAAAATGAAAAAGTTACAACACACAATGCAGAAATATAAAGGATTGTAAGGAACTACTATAAGCAACTTTATGCCAATAAAATGGACAACCTGGAAGAAATGGACAAATTCATAGAAAAGTACAAATTTCCAAGACTGAACCAAGAAGAAACAAAAAATATGATCAGATCAATCACACTGAAATCAAATTTGTGATCAAAAATCTTCCAACAAACAAAAGTTCAGAGCCAGATGCCTGTACAGATGAATTCCATCAAATGGGTAGAGAAGAGCTAACACCTATCCTGCTCAAACTCTTCCAAATAATTTCAGAGTGAGAGAAAGCTTCTAAACTCAATTCTACAAGGTATCACCCTGATGCCAAAACCAGAAAAAGATATTACACACAAAAAATTACAGGCCAATATCACTGATGAACAATATGCACAAATTCTCAACAGAATTCACAACATATTATAAGAATCATAAATCATGATCATGTAGGGTTTATTCCAGGGTTTCAAGGATTCTTCAATATATGCCAATCAATCAATGTGACAAATATATTAATAAATTGAAAGATAAAAAGCATATGACCATCTCAACAATGAGAGAAAGCTTTCAACATAATTCAACACCTATTTATGGTTTAGAAAAATACTCAAGGAAATGGGCATAGTAGGATAATAAAGGCCATATACAACAAGCCCACAGCAAACATTATTCTCAATGGTGACAAACTGAAAACACTAACTCTAAGATCAGGAAAAAGATGAGTGTCCACTCACACCACTATTATTCACTATAGCTTTGGAAGTCCTAGCCAAGGCAGTCAGAGAAGAAAAAAATAAAAGGAATCCAGATTGCAAAAGAAGATGTAAAATACTTACTCTTTGCAAATGACTTGATACTATCATAGAAAACCCTAAAGATGCCACCAGAAAACTACTAGAGTTTATCAATGAATTTAGTAAAGTCACAGGATACAAAATTAATACACAGAAATCTCTTGCATTCCTACACACTATCAATGAAAAATCAGAAAGATAAATTAAGGAAATGATCCCATTCACCATTGCCACAAAAATAATAAATTACTTAGGAATAAACCTACCTAAAGAGGCAAAAGACATGTATGCAGAAAACGATGAGACACTGATCAAAAAAATCAAAGATGACACAAACAAATAGAGAGACATATTATATTCTTGGATTGGAACAATCAATATTATGAAAATGACTATATACTACACAAAACAATTTACAGATTAAGTGCAACTCCCATCAAATTACCAACGGCATTTTTCACAGAACTAGAACAAAATTCTTTACGATTTTTATGGAAATACCAAAGACCCCAAATAGTCCAAGAAATCTTGATAAAGAAGAATGGAGCTGAAGAAATCAAGCTCCCTAACATCAGGCTATACTAAAAAGATACAGTTTATCAAGACAGTATGTTAGTGAAACAAAAACGGAAATATAGACCAATGGAACAAGATAGAAAGCCCAGAGATAAACCCACACACCTATGGGCACCTTATCTTTGACAAAGGATACAAGAGCATATAATGGAGAAAAGATAACCTCTCCAATAAGTGTTCCTGGGAAAACTGGACAGCTCTATGTAAAAGAATGAAATTAGAACACTCCCTAACACCATACACAAAAATACACTCAAAACCGATTAAAGACTTAAATGTAAGGCCAGGAACTATAAACCTCTTAGAGGAAAAAATAGGCAGAACACTCTTTGACATAAACTGTAGCAATATGCTCTTTCACTCATGTCTAGAGTAATGGAAATAAAGCAAAAGTAAACAAATGGTATCTAATTAAACTTAGACCTTTTGCATTGCAAAGGAAAGTATAAACAAGATGAAAAAACAGCCTTCAGAATGTGAGAAAATAATTGAAAATGAAACAACTGATACTTAAAAAGGGTATAATCTCCAAAATATACAAGCAGCTCATTAATCTCAATATCAGAAAAGCAAGCAACCAATCAAAACATGAGCAGAAGACCTATACATACATTTCTCCAAAGAACACACAGTTGGCCAATAAACACATGAAGAGATGGTCAACGTTCTCATTATTAGAAAAATGCAAATCAAAATGACAATCAGGTATTACCCCACACTGGTCAGAATGGGTGTCATCAAAAAGTCCACAAACAATAAATGTTGGAGAGGATATGAAGAAAAGAGAACCATCTTGCACTGTTGGTTGGAATGTAAATTGATATAGCCACTATGGAGAACAGAATGGAGATTCCTTTAAAAACTAGGAATAAAACTACCATATGACCCAGTAATCCCACTACTGGGCATATACCTTGAGAAAACCATAATTCAAAAATACCCATGTAACCTCAAAGTTACATAGGGTTACAGCATGTAACCCCAAATGTTGCAATTGCATTACTATTTATAATAGCCAGGACATGGAAGCAACCTAGATGTTCATCAATAAATGAATGGATAAAGAACATGTGGTACATCTATACAATGGAATATTACTTAGCCATAAAATGGAACAAATGTGAACCAGTTGAACTTAGGTGGATGAACCTAGAGCCTGCTATACAAAATGAAGTTAGTCATAAAGAAAATAAGAGAACTCCTGGGAAGATGGCAGAGGAATAGGGCTGGAAGACCACATTCAGTTCCCACAGAACATCTTCAGAACACTGGCAAATGATCCCAGACTTCAGAAAGGCAAATCAATCTCCTTGGAATGAGGTATGGTGAATGATAAAGACAAAAAAGGATACAAAGGATTTGTGGACAGGGACCCCTGCCCTGAGGAGTGAGTCATGAAAGAGGAAAACTTCTGCACAGTAGTGAGAGAGTAACAGGCAGGAAGGCCAGGGGCCTCCAAATGGAGGAAATAGCCTGCAAATGTCAGACATTTTTATTTCTCTTAAGAGGCAGGAGGAAACAAACTAGCAATATTTTTCCTCCTCTATACAAATTTAAAAGGAGGTTTCTCTTAAAATAATGTGTTGCCATAATGACACCTGGTTTCACCTGAAGATAACTACTCTCAAACTTAGAGATAACCAATGCATTTCTCTTATGGAAATGTTTACCTTAAGCTACGCTAATGTACTATGCATTTATCCCAAACTCTGTCTTCAAGTCAGTTCCGCCTCCTGGCTCAGAACCGACTTAACAAACCAGTATGTTATACTCAGATATTGTTCCCCTAATCTATGTAAATGAAATTATTTGTATGGTGATCTGCCCTTCTTCAAGATTCAAGTTAATCATTTTATGGCCCAGGATGAACCATTTGTGCCAAGATTATCCCAAAATGCATCTTATGGGTGAGGGGCCTGGTGCCATTCTGAGTTTTAAGACATTCCTTTCTTTCATTAACAGACTGCTAGTGACTATATAACATCCACCTGAAATAACATCCACCTGAAGACTAGCAGGGGGGTACTCTTTCTGCCCCCTTCTGATGCCTATGTCAGAAGCTTTCTCTATCTCCTTTATACTTTAATAAAACTTTATTACACAAAAGCTCTGAGTGATCAAGCCTCATCTCTGGCCCTGGATTAAATTCTTCTCGTCCTGGGACCAAAAATCCTGGCGTCTTTACATGATTCAACAACAACCTTTCACTAGGAAACCCCTTCACAGGCAAGATCAAGGGGAGCTTTGGAACTACAGAGGGGAACACAATGAGACAGGTGAAGGCAAAATGGAGAAAATTCACCACAGAGAATGTACCAAATGGCACTTCCTAACCAAGAAGGGGCTCACAGGCTCATGTCCACCCACAGCAAGTGGGATCAGGATGCAGAAGATCAGACTCTAGGAGTTGGTCCTCAGGCAGAGCTCTGAGTTTGAATAACATGAAAATACCCCGAGGGGGTTGGTACAATACAGTAAAAGCAGACCAGGGAAAACCCTGGGTCCACCAGAGAAACAAAACATCATTCCTGCAGGAAGGTTCTAAAGCTGCACTGGCTCAGAGAACAAAGGTCTCCACCCTAGTGAGTGCTGAAGAGCAGTAAGCCAGCTGTGTTATACAACCCAGGAATGGTGAGGCAGACATAAGTACCAGAGGCAGAAGGCAGGATAATGCTGTGAGGGATATCACAGGTGCCACCAAGCTATGAGTAATTGTGAGTCACTTCCTGTGAACCTGAGTTGCTTGACTTGGCCAAGGGACTCACAATCCAGGACCAGTTGGGGAAGAACACAATTCGTCTCAGACTGGGCCAACATCCCACAGGTCCAAGCAGGGAGCCCAGGCAGCTTGGCACTGCCAAGGGTCCCACAACACAGGACCAACTCCCTTGGGGAAGTGCATAATCGACCTAAAACTGTGGCGACCCCTGAGCGGCCCAGCCACAGTGATGATTCCCCACACACCCAGTGGTGCCTGCTGAACCCTGCACTCTCCCCAGCACTACAGAGAAAGTGAGTCAGTATAAGCTGGCTACTTTCACCCCCTTGTGTCTGGGAAGAAAGCAGACATGGCAGAGAGACTCACAAGCAGTGGCAGGCCCATAAACAAAAGAGAACACCAAGGGCTGTGTGAGCAAAGGAAAGAAGTGGAAACCATCCCAGAAGGTACAGGGGCAGTGGTTTAAATTCCCATGAATAACCTGACTCTCTGTGCATTAGGGGCAATTGTAGACTTTGGGAGGAAGTACAAGCTGGACCAAGGGAAGATATGATTCTGAATTGACTCCACACTGCCCACAACAGGTCCAGAGACCGTCTTCAATATAATGGAGGACTTTCTGAGTATGCAAATTGACTGGAACAGGAAAATGTAGGAATCACTCTGATAGTCCTCTCATTTCCAGTCTATATATACTTCCCATCCCATTTTTTTTCTTTTTTCTCATATTGTACTAATATGGCTCTTTATTACTCTTTTAATATTTATTTTTTATAACCCACTGTTGCTTTAAAAATACTGTATTTTAAAATTTTTCATATTTTTTATTTTGCGGCTTGCTGTTTTGTTTGCAATTTTCTATTTCTGAGAGATGAATTTTTTCTAGACTTATTATTTTTGTTTTTTTTTTCAACCTTTTGTTTTTAATTTTGTATCTTTGAGAAACTAATTTTTACCACCCATTTTCACTTAAGGGTTTGATTATAGGCTTGATGGCTCTCTTCTCTCTTGACCCTTCTCTACATCCTTTTATTTTCTCCTTTTCCCCTCCTTTTCTCTATGTAAGTCTATGAATCTCTTGGGGCATTCTTGGCTGTTGAGAGTGGCTTCACCATTAATCTAAGGGCTTTGTCTTCTGTGCTATGTGACCTGAAGTCCTGATGCTACTGTAGGGGGTTAAGTGTGAACCCACAAGGCAGGAGATACAACTCCAGGACTTTGGACAATCAAGAATTCCTGATACCATAGAACACTAATAGATGAGAGCCCACTTAAAGGCCGCCATCTAAACACTGAATCCAAGCTCCACCAAAAAGCCAAGAAACTTCTGTCCTTCAGCAAAAGAGGAGCACAACTCTGAACATTAACAGACAGGCTGCTGAAACCCATACCAAAACCCCAGCCACCCCAAAACAAACTACTGGACATGGCACTACCTTCCAGAGAGACAGATTGAGGTCCATTCACCAAAATACAGGCACAAGCCACCCCAACAAGGAAACATTCACATGGCACTTGTCCAATCATACCCAAGGGGGCTGTGGAGGTGGGCAGACTTCATAATTAAGAGAAACTACAACCTCCCAGCCAGCAGAAAGGCAATCCCAAACACAGTAAATTAAACTAAATGAAAAGATAGCAAAACATACAGCAGATGAAGGAACATGGAAAAAACCCACAACACCAAACAAATGAGGAGGAAATAGTCTACCTGAAGACAATTATGATGATTCAAAATCTTCAAAATAAAATGGATGCATGGATAAACAGATTGAAGGCCTGGATTGAGAAAATGCAAGAAATGTTTGACAAGGACCCAGAATAATTAAAAAAATACACAATCAATAATGAGTAATAAATAACTGAGATTAAACTACATTGGAGGGAACCAACAGTAGAGTAAATGAGACAGAAGAAGAGATAACTGAGCTGGAAGATAACTGAAGAATAGTGGAAATAACTGAAGTAGAGGGGAATAAAGAAAAGAGAATAAAAAGAAATAAGAACAGTCTCGGAGACCTCTGGGATAACATTAAGTGGTGCAACATTCAAACCATAGGAATCCCAGGAGAAGAAAATAAAAGGGCACCATAAAATATTTGAGGAGATTAGTGTCAAAAAAACTTCCCTAAAATGGGAAAGGAAAGAGCCACTCAAGTCCAGGAAGCCCAGAGAGACCCACACAAGATAAATTCAAGGAGAAACATGCCAAAACACATACTAATCAAGCTAACAAAAATTAAACACAAAGAACAAATATTAAAAGCAGAAAGGGAAAAACAACAAATAACACACAAGGGGATCCCCATAAGATAAGAGCTGATCTTTTGACAGAAGCTCTGCAGGCCAGAAGGGAATGGCAGGATGTACTTAAAGTGATGAGAAGGAAAAACCTACAACCAAGATTACTCTATGCAGTAAGAATCTCATTCAGAAATGAGGGAGAAGCAAAAGTTAAGAGAATTCAGCACAATCAAATCAGCTCCTTAACAAATGTTAAAGGAAATTCTCTAGACAGGAAACACAGAAAAAGAGGGGCTATAAAAACAAACCCAAAACAATAAAGTAAATAATAACAGGATCATACTTTTAAATATCTTAAATGTAAATGGGCTAAATGCTACAACCAAAAGACACAGATTGACTGAATGGATACAAAAATTAGACCCCTACATATGCTGTCTACAAGAGATCTATTTCAGACCTAAGGACACATACAGACTGAGAGTGAGGGGTTAGAAAAAGATATTCCATGCAATCAGAGATCAAAAGAAAGCAGAAATAATATTTCTTACCAGATAAAATAGACTTTAAAATACTGTTACAAGAAACAAAGAAGGACACTCTATAGTGGTCAAAGGATCAGTCCAAGAAGAATATATAATTATATTATATTATATATATATTATATGCTGCTAAGTCGCTTCAGTCATGTCTGACTCTGTGCAACCCCATAGACGGAAGCCCACCAGGCTCCCCCGTCCCTGAGATTCTCCAGGAAAGAACACTGGAGTGGGTTGCCATTTCCTTCTCCAATGCATGAAAGTGAAAAGTGAAAGTGAAGTCACTCAGTCGTGTCTGACTCTTAGCGACCCCATGGACTGCAGCCTACCAGGTTCCTCCACCCGTGGGATTTTCCAGGCAAGAGTACTGGAGTGGGGTGCCATTGCCTTCTCCGATATATTATATATATGTATATATAATTATATATATAATTATAATAGTTATAATTATATGATTATATATAATTATATGATTATATAATAGTTATGATCACTTTTGTTCTAACTATATATAATTTATATTATATATAAATTGTATCTATAATACTTTATATATACTTTATATATATAATATATACTTTGTACATACTTTAATATATACTTTATATATATATTATATATATATACTTTTGTTCTAACTATATATATGTAATATATATATTAAAATTTATATTATATATATAATTATATATAATCATATATATTTATATGATTTATAATTTTATATATATTATATATAATCATTATATATAATATAATATATATTTATATATATGATTACATATAATTATATATATGATTATATATAATTATATATATGATTATATATAATTATATATAAATATACATGATTATATATATAAATATATATGATTATATATAAATTATATATATAATTATATGATTATATAATAGTTGTGATTACTTTTGTTCTAACTATATATATAATTTATATTACATATATAAATTATATTTTATATAAATTATTATTATATAATAATATATAATTATTAAAATATAATAAAATAAAATATTACTATATAATAATCCATATTATATATATGATTTTATATATATAACTTATATACATAATATACATTTTATATATATAATATATATGTTCTAATTATATATATAATATATATAAACTTTTATAATTATATAAATTATAATTTATATAATATAATAAATATATATAATTTATATAATTAATATTATATTATAATACAACCATATATATGCACCCAACATATGAGCACCTCAATACATAAGGCAATTGCTAAGAAATTAACAGTAACCCAATAATAGTGGGAGATTTTAATGCCTCACTAATACCAATGGACAGATCATCCAGACAGAAAATTAATAGGGAAATATAAGCTTTACATGATACATTGGACCAGTTGGACCTAATTGATATCCACACGGCATTTCATCCACAAACAATAGATTTCACCATTTTCTCAAATTCACATGGAATATTCTCCAGGATAGACCCCATCTTGGGCCATAAATCAAGATTGGTAAATTTCTAAAAATTGAAATAATTTGAAGCATCTTTTCTGACCATAATGCTATAAGATTAGATGTCAACTACAGGGAAAAAACAATAAAAAACACAAACACATGGAGGCTAAACAACATGCTTCTGAATAACCAACAGAACACTGAAGAAATCAAAATATGACTAGAAGGAAATGACCATGAATACATGACAACTGTTTTGAGCTGCAGTAAATGGGACTATGGGATGCAGTGCTAAGAGGTAATCTTATAACAATGCAAGCCTACCTCAAGAAACAAGAGAGAAATAGAAAAAAAACAATCTAATCTTACACAGAAAGCAAGTAGAAAAAAGAACAAAAAACTCCAAAAGTTAGAACAAAAGTAATCATAAAGATCAGAGCAGAAATAAATGAAAAAGAAATTAAGAAAAGTATAGCAAAGATCAATAAAACTAAAAGCTGGTGTTTTGAGAAGATAAAATTGACAAACTATTAACCAGACCTATCAAGAAAGGAGAAAACTCAAATCATTAAAATTAAAAATGAAAAAGGAGAAATTACAACAGGTAACAGAGAAATATAAAAGATAATGAGACAACCATGAGCACCTATATGCCAATAAAATGGACAACCTGGAAGAAATGGACAAATTCTTATAAAACTATAAACTTCTAAAACTGAACCAGGAAGAGATAGAAAATATGAACAGACCAATCACAAACACTGAAATTGAAGCTGTAATAAAAAATCTTCCAGCATACAAAAAGGCCCAAGGACAGATGGCCTCATGAGGAAATTCTATCAAAAGTTTAGAGAAAAGCTAACATATATCTGACTTAAAATCTTCCAGAAAATTGTAGACAAATGAAAACTCCCAAACTCAGTCTACAAGACTGGCATCACCCTGATAACAAAACCAAAGATGCCACAAAACATAATTACAGACCAGTAACACTGAAGAAATTAGATGAAAAAATCCTCAACAGAATTCTAGCAAATGGAATCCAACAACACATTATAAAGATCATACATCATGATCCAGTGGGCTTTATGCCAAAGATGCAAGGATTCTTCAATATACAGAAATCAATATGAGACACTATATTAACAAATCGAAATATAAAAACCATATGATCATTTCAATAGATTCAGAGAAAGCCTTTGACAAAATTCAATGCCCATTTATGATAAAAACTCTCCAGAAAGTAGACATAATATAAACATACTTCAATATAATAAAGGTCATATATGACAAACCCACAACAAATATTATTCTCAACAGTGAAAAGCTGAAAGCATTTGCTTTAAGATCAGGAAGAAGATAAGGGTGCCCATTCTCACCACTATTATTCAACATAATTTTGGAAGTCCTAGGCATAGCAATCAGAGAATAAAAAACAAGTAACAGAAATACAGACTGGAAAAGAAGAATTAAAACTCTCACTGCTTGCAGATTACACGATTCTTTATATAGAAAACCCTAAAGATGTCACCAGAAAACTACTAGAGCTTATCAAGGAATATAGTAACATCTTAGCATACAAAATTAATACACAGAAATCCCTTGCATTGCTATACACTCAATGAAAAATCAGAAAGAGAAATTACAGAAACTGTACCATTACATGGAGAAGGCAATGGCACCCCACTCCAGTACTCTTGCCTGGAAAATCCCATGGACGGAGGAGCCTGGTGGGCTGCAGTCCATGGGGTCGCTAAGAGTCAGACACGACTGAGCGACTCCACTTTCAATTTTCACTTTCATGCATTGGAGAAGGAAATGGCAACCCACTCCAGTGTTCTTGCCTGGAGAATTCCAGGGATGGGGGAGCCTGGTGGGCTGCCGTCTATGGGGTCACACAGAGTCAGACACAACTGAAGTGACTTAGCAGCAGCAGCAGCAGCAGTACCATTACATCATTGCAACAAAAAGAATAAAATACATAGGAATAAATTTGCCAAAGGAGACAAAAGACAGGTATGCAGAAAACTATAAGACACTGATGAAAGAAATTAAAGACTACCCAAACAGGTGGAGAGATATTCCATGTTCTTGGATTGGAAAAAATGGTATTTTGAAAATGACTATACACACCAAAGCAACCTATAGATTCAGTGCAAACCCTATCCAACTAACAATGATATTTTTCACAGAACTAGAAAAAATAATTTCACAAACTGTATGGAAACACAGAAGACCCCAAATAGCCAAAGCAATGTTAAGAAAGAACAATGGAGCTGTAGTCATCATCTTTCCTGACATCAGGCTATACTACAAAGCTACAGTTATCAAGACAGTATGGTAGTGGCACAAAAAAAGGAACATAGGCCAATGGAACAACATAAAAAGTTCATAGATAAATCCATGCACCTAGGGTACCTTATCTTTGACAAAGGAGGCAAAAACATACAACGGAGAAAAGACAGTCTCTTCAAGTGCTGCTGGGAAAACTGGTCCACTATATGTAGAAGAATGAAATTAGAACATTTTCTAACACCACACAACAATAAACTCAAAATGGATTAAAGACCAAAATATAAGACCAGAAATTATAAAACTCTTAGATGAAAACATAGGCAGAATACTCTTTGACATAAATCACAGCAAGCTCCTTTATGACCCACCTCTTCAAGTAATAGGAAATAAGAACAAAGATAAACAAATTAGACCTAATTAAATTTAAAAGCTTTTGTACAATGAAGGAAACTAAGCAAGGTGAAAATACAACTCTCCAAAAAGAAAAAAATAATAGTAAATGAGGGCAGTCCCAAGATGGCAGAGGAATAGGACAGGGAGCCCACTTTCTCTCCCACAGATTCATCAAAAGACCATCTGAATGCTGAGCAACTTCCACAAAACAACTTTTGAACACTGCTGGAAGACACCAGGCATCCAGAAAGGCAGCCCAATCTCTTCAAAAGGAGGTAGGACAAAATATAAAAGACAAAAACTGAGACAAAAGATTTAGGGACAGAGACCCATCCTGGGGAGGGAGTCAAGAAGGAAGAGAAGTCTCCACACAGTAGGAAACCCTCTCACAGGTGTGTCTGTGGGGAGTTTTGGAACCTCAGAGAACAACATAACCAGGAGGGGGGGGGAAAACACAGAATATGCACCTAACCACAACAGCCAGCAGATAAGTGGCATAGACACTCATATCTACCACAGTGAGTGGGGGCTGGACAGGAAGGCATGGGCTGCATCATGAGTCCTTAGGGTAAGGACCAGGCCTGAATGCCCTGAGGACAATCTGAGGGAGATAATGTGATATAGCAACCGAAACCATGGGATTGACAGAGAAACGACAAAAAAAGACCTTTCCCTCGAAAGATTCTATCACCACACAGTGACCCCTGGTGCATTCACAGAACAAAGAATTGAGCGATTACCAAAGGAGAGCAAGCCGGCTGCTTAGGGCCTTCCCTCCCCAGAGGCAGAGAGGCAGGCAAGCCACAGCCAGAGACAGAAGACAAGGGGCTGCTGCAAACTTGGCCCCAGAGACAGAATCTGTCACCAAACTGTGAGCTGGCTCTCAGTTGCTAACCTCATCTTCCTGGGATTGTGGACGACTGAGATCTGCCAGGGGTGTCAGAATCTGAGATCAGCTCCCCAGAGGAGACACACGGTACACCTCGGACTGTGCTCTCGTGGCACACCCGGAACAATGAACAGCGGGGACCGTGCAAGTGAATAAGACACATAGCCCACCTGGGAGTGTGCTTGCCAAGCACTAGGTCACCTAAGCTGCTTGGACTTGGGAAGGACACAAAACGCACAGCCCATTTGGGTCTGTGCCCTTGCAGAATACATGAGAACCTGAGTAGTTAGACCTGGGAAGTGCATGAAATGCAGGGCCCTTTTGGGACAGTGCCCTCACAGAGCACCCTGGAGACTGAGCAGTGTAGACCTGGGAAGCACACAGCACCTTGGGCTGTGACAAACCCAATGTGGTCCATCCACTTCAAGCACTCCCCACACATGCAAGTGATAATTGTTTGCAGTGTCCCTCACTCCCCACAACACAGCTGAACAAGTGAGCCTGTATAAGTGGCCACCTTCACCCCTTTGTGTCAAGGGTAGAAATAGACCCTGAAGAGACTTGCAAACAGAGGAAGCCAAAATAAACAAAGAAGGGGAAACTGCTCTGCAAGTAACAGATGCAAAGGATTAAAACCCTGCATTTAATACTGGAGATATTTGAGGGACACCTATAGACCCAGAGAACAAATACAAGCCAGAACAAGGGACTACCTGATACTGAAGACACCACACTGCCCACAACAACTCCAGAGAAATTCCTAGATATATTTTTATTATTATCACCTTTTAATTTTAAAAAAAAGTTCTTTATTACTCCTTTAACTTCCACGTTTATAGCCTACTATTACCTTTCCAAAAATCCTGCATTTTTAAAAAGAATTCCATATTTTTTAATTACTCTGATTGATTATGTTTTGTATTTTTTATGTTGTATTTTGAGAGTCTAACTTCTATTCTTGGTTTTTAATCTTTGCTTTTTGATATTTGTTATCATTTTGTATCTCAGAATCTAATCCTCATTATCCATTTTTACTTAGGGAATTGACTATAGGCTTGATTGCTCTCTCCCATTTTGACTCTCCCTTTTCTCCTCTAGGTCACCGCTATCTCCTTCCTTGCTCTTCTCTGCTCTACATAAATCTGTGAATCTCTCTGGGTGTTCCAGGCTGTGGAGAGCACTTAGGGATTAGATTAATGGCTAGACTGCTCTCCCCTTTTGACTCAAACTTTTCTCCTCCTGGTCACCTCTATCTCCCTCCTCCTTAAGGAGGAGATAGGGAGTTTACCTGAAAAAGAATTCAGAATAATGATAGTAAAGATGATCAAAATATTGAAAACAATATGGAGTGACAGATAAATAGACTAGAAACATGGATTGATAAGATCCAACAAATGTTTAACAAGGACCTAGAAGAAATAAAGAAGAATCAATCAATAATGAATAATGCAATGACTGAGATCAAAAGCACTCTGGAGGGCATCAACAGTAGAATAACTGAGGCAGAAGAGAGGATAAGAAAGGTGGAAGACAGAATGTTGGAGATAAATGAAACAGAGAGGGGAAAATAAAAAAAGAATGAAAAGAAATGAGGACAATCTGAGAAGCCTAAGGGAAAATGTTAAATGCCCCAACTTTCAAATCATGAGTGTCACAGAAGAAGAAGACAAAAATAAACGACATGAGAAAATACTTGAGATAATGGTCAAAAACTTTCCTAATACGGGCAAGGAAACAGCCATCCCAATCCAAGAAACCGAGAGTCCCAAACAGGATAAATCCAAGGCAAAACAACCAAGATACATATGAATCAAATTAACAAAGATCAGCAGCTCGATTCCAGAAAAATAAATGACCCAATCAAAAAATGGGCCAAAGAACTAAATAGACATTTCTCCAAAGAAGACATACAGATGGCTAACAAACACATGAAAAGTGTTCAACATCACTCATTATCAGAGAAATGCAAATCAAAACCACAATGAGGTACCATTTCACACTAGTCAGAATGGCTGTGATCCAAAAGTCTACATGCAATAAATGCTGGAGAGGGTGTGGAGAAAAGGGAACCCTCTTACACTGTTGGTGGGAATGCAAACTAGTACAACCACTATGGAGACCAGTGTGGAGATTCCTTAAAAAACTGGAAATAGAACTGTCTTATCAATAACCTCAGATATGCAGATGGCACCACCCTTATAGCAGAAAGTGAAGAGGAACTAAAAAGCCTCTTGATGAAAGTGAAAGTGGAGAGTGAAAAAGTTGGCTTAAAGCTCAGTATTCAGAAAACGAAGATCATGGCATATGGTCCCATCACTTCATGGGAAATAGATGGGGAAACAGTGTCAGACTTTATTTTTGGGGGCTCCAAAATCACTGCAGATGGTGACTGCAGCCATGAAATTAAAAGACGCTTACTCCTTGGAAGGAAAGTTATGACCAACCTAGATAGCATATTCAAAAGCAGAGACATTACTTTGCCAACAAAGGTCCATCTAGTCAAGGCTATGGTTTTTCCTGTGGTCATGTATGGATGTGAGAGTTGGACTGTAAAGAAGGCTGAGCACCGAAGAATTGATGCTTTTGAACTGTGGTGTTGGAGAAGACTCTTGAGAGTCCCTTGGACTGCAAGGAGATCCAACCAGTCCATTCTGAAGGAGATCAGCCCTGGGATTTCTTTGGAAGGAATGATGCTGAAGCTGAAACTCCAGTACTTTGGCCACCTCATGCGAAGAGTTGACTCATTGGAAAAGACCCTGATGCTGGGAGGGATTGGGGGCAAGAGGAGAAGGGGACAACAGAGGATGAGATGGCTGGATGGACGTGAGTCTGAGTGAACTCTTGGGAGTTGTTGATGGACAGAGAGGCCTGGCGTGCTGCGATTCATGGGGTCTCAAAGAGTCGGACATGACTGAGTGACTGAACTGAACTGAACTGACTGATGACCCAGCAATCCCACTGCTAGCATACACACTGAGGAAACCAGAATTGAAGAGACACATGTACCCCAATGTTCATTGCAGCATTGATTATAATAACCAGGACATGGAAGCAACCTAGATGTCCATCAGCAGATGAATGGATAAGAAAGCTGTGGTACATATACACAATGGAGTATTACTCAGCCATTAAAAAGAATACATTTGAATCAGTTCTAATGAGGTGGATGAAACTTGAGCCTATTATACAGAGTGAAGTAAGCCAGAAAGAAAAACACCAATACAGTATACTAACACATATATATGGAATTTAGAAAGACACTAACGATAACCCTGTATGCGAGACAGCAAAAGAGACACAGATATATAGAACAGTCTTTTGGACTCTGTGGGAGAGGGAGAGGGTGGAATGATTTTGGAGAATGGCATTGAAACATGTATAATATCATATAAGAAATGAATCGCCAGTCCAGGTTCAATGCAGGATACAGGATGCTTGGGGCTGGTGCACTGGGATGACCCAGAGGGATGGTACGGAGAGGGAGGTGGGAGGGGGGTTCAGGAAGGGGAACACATATACACCTGTGGCAGATTCATGTTGATGTATGACAAAACCAATACAATATTGTAAAGTAAAAATAATAATAAATAACTGATAAATGGCTTAAAAAAATAACAAAGATCAAACATAAAAAGTAAATATTAAGAGCAGCACAGGGAACACGACAAATAACACACAAGGGGATCCATAAGGATAATAGATGAACTTTCAATAGAAACTCTCCAGGACAGAAGCAAATGGCAGGATATACTTAAAGTGAAGAACACCTACAGCCAAGATTATTCTACCCAGCAAGGATCTCATTCAGATATGAAGGAGAAATCAAAAGCTTTACAGACAAGCAAAAACTGAGAGAATTCAGCACCACTAAACCAGCTCTTCAAGAAAAGCTAAAGGATCTTCTCTAGACAGGAAACACAGAAAAGGTTTACAAAAATGAACCCAAACAAAATATTAAATGGTAATGGGATCATGCTTATCAATAATTATCTTAAATGTAAATGGGTTAAATGCCCCAACCAAAAGACAAAGACTGGCTGAATGGATACAAAAACAAGACCTGTATATATGCTGTCTACAAGAAACCCACCTCAAACCAAGGGACACATACAGACTGATACTGAAGGCCTGGAAAAAGATATTTCATGCAAATTGAGACCAAAAGAACACAGGAGTAGCAATACTCACACCAGATAAAATAAACTTTGAAATAAAGACCATGATAAGAGACAAAGAAGGACACTACATAATGATCAAAAGATCAATCCAAGAAGAAGATATTAACAATTATAAATATATATGCACCCTACATAGGAGCACCTCAATATGTAAGGCAAATGCTAAGAAGTATGAAAGGGGAAATTAACAGTAACACAATAATAGTGGGGGACTTTAACACCGCCACTCACACCTATGGATAAATCAACTAAAGTGAAAATTAGCAAGGAAACACAAGCTTTAAATGATACAATGGACAATTTAGACCTAATTGATATTCATAGGGCATTTCTCCTAAAAACAAGGGAATTAAACTTTTTCGCAAGTGCACAAGGAACCTTCTCCAGGATAGACCACATCCTGGGCCATAAATCTAACCTTGGTAAATTCAAAAAATTGAAATCATTTCAAGCATCTTTTCTGATAACATCACAGCAAGATTAGATGTCAACTGCAGGGAAAAAAAAACTATTAAAATACAAATTTATATGGAGGCTAAACAACATGCTTCTGAATAACCAACAGATCATGGAAGAAATCAAAAATGAAATCAAAATATTCATAGGAACAAATGAAAATTAAAACACGAGCACCCAAAAGCTATAGGATTCAGTAAAAGCAGTGCTCAGAGGGAGATTCATAACAATACAAGCCTACGTCAAGAAACAAAAGAAACGTCAAACAATTAACTGAACTTTACATCTAATGCAACTAGAAAAAGAAGAAAAGAAGAACCACAACGTTAGAAGAAGGAAAGAAATCATAAAAATCAGAGCAGAAGGAAATGAAAAAGAAACGAAGGAGACTATAGCAAACATCAACAAAATTTAAAGCTGGTACTTTGAGAAGAAATAAAACAGATAAACCATTATGCAGACTCATCAAGAAAAAAATGCTAGAAGAATCAAATCAATAAAATTAGAAATGAAAATGGAGAAAGAAGAAGCAGACAACACAGAAATACAAAAAAAATCATCAGAGACTACAATGCACAATTATATGCCAATAAAATGGAGAACTTGGAAGAAATGGACAAATTCTAAGTATAACCTTCCAAAACTGAACCAGGAAGAAATAGAAAATCATAGCAGAACTGTCACAAGCATGGAAATTGAAACTATAATACAAAATCTTCCAACAAACAAAAGTCCAGGGCCACATGGCTTCACAGGTGAATTCTACCAAAAATTTAGAGAAGAGCTAACACCTGCCCTACTCAAACTCTTCCAGAAAACTGCAGAGGAAGGCAAACTCCCAAACTCATTCTATGAGGCCACCATAACCCTAATAACAAAAGAAAGATGCCACAAAAAAGAAAAATATGGGCCAATATCATTGATAAACATAGGTGCAAAAATCCTTAACAAAGTTCTAGCAAACAGAGTCCAACAACATATTAAAAAGATCATACATCATGACCAGGTGGGATTTATCCCAGGGATTCAAAGTTTCTTCAAAATTTGCAAATCAATCAATGTGATATATACCACATTAACAAACTGAAAGATAAAAACTATATGATTATCTCAATAGATGTAGAGAAAGCCTTTGACAAAATTTAACACCCATTAATGATAAACTCACCTGAAACAAGCATAGAAAGACCACATCTCAACATAATAAAAGCCATTTACCACAAACCAACAGTAAAAATTATACTCATAGGATAAAAATTGAAAGCATTTCCCCTAAAATGAGGAAGAAGACAAGGTTGCCTACTCTCATCACTACTATTCAACATAGCTTTGGAAGTCCTAGCCACAGCAATCAGAGAAGAAAAATAATAAAGGAATCAAGATTGGAAAAAAAGAAGTACAACTCTGTTTGCAGATGAGATGATCCTCTACACAGAAAACCATTAAGACACCACCAGAAAATTACTAGAGCTAATCAATGAATATAGTAAAGTTGCAGGATATAAACTTAATACACAGAAATCCCTTGCATTCCTATACACTATCAATGAGAAAACAGAAAGAGAAACTAAGGGGAAAATCCCATTTAACATTGCAACAAAAAGAATAAAATACTTAGGAATAAATTTACCTAAAGAAACAAAAGACCTATATATAGAAAACTATAAAACACTGATGAACAAAATCAAAGATGACACAAATATATGGAGAAATATGACATGTTCATAGATTGGAAGAATCCATACAGTGAAAATGGGTATACGACCCAAAGCAATCTATAGATTCAACACAATCCCTATCAAGCTACCAAGTATTTTTCAGAGAACTAGAACAAATAATTTCACAATTTGTATGAAAACACAGAAAACCTCAAATAGACAAAGGAATCTTGAAAAAGAAGAATGGAACTGGAGGAATCAACCTGCCTGACTTCAGGCTATACTACAAAGCTACAGTTATCAAGACAGTATGGTACTGGCACAAAGACAGAAATATGGATCAATGGAACAAAATAGAAAGCCCAGAGATAAATCCATGCACCTATGGACACCTGATCTTTGACAAAGGAGGCAAAAATATACAGTGGAGAAAAGACAATCACTTTATCAAGTGGTGCTGGGAAAACTGGTCAACTACTTGTAAAAGAATGAAACTAGAACACTTTCTAACACCATACACAAAAGTAAACTCAAAATGGATTAAAGATCTAAATATAAGACCAGAAAGTATAATACTCTTAGAGGAAAACATAGGCAGAACTCTGACAGAAACCACAGCAAGATGCTCTATGATCCACCTCCCAGAGTAATGGAAAAAAAATAAATAAACAAATGGAACCTAATTAAACTTAAAAGTTTTTGCCACAATGAAGGAAACTATGAGCAAGTTGAAAAGGCAGCCTACAGAATGGGAGAAAATAACAGCAATTGAAGCAAGTGACAAAGAATTAATCTCAAAAATATACAAGCAGCTCATGCAGCTCAATTCCAGAAAAATAAACAACCCAATCAAAAAATGGGCCAAAGAAATAAACAGACATTTCTCCAAAGAAGACATACAGTCGGCTAACAGACACATGAAAAGATGCTCAACATCACTCATTATCAGAGAAATGCAAATCAATACCACAATGAGGTACCATCTCATGCTGGTCAATATGGCTGCCATCAAAAGTCTAGAAATAATAAATGCTGGAGAGGGTGTGGAGAAAAAGGAATGCTCTTACACTGTTGGTGGGAATGCAAACTACTACAGCCACTATGGAAAACAGTGTGGAGACTCCTTTAAAACCTGGAAATAGAAATGCCACATGACCCAGCAACCCCACTACTGGGCATACACACTTAGGAAACCAGAAATTAAAGAGACACATGTACCACAATGTTCATTGCAGCACTGTTTTTAATAGCCAAGACATGGAAGCAACCTAGATGTCCATCAGCAGATGAATGGATAAGGAAGTTGTGGTACATATACACAATAGAATATTACTCAGCTATAAAAAAGAATGCATTTGAATTAGTTCTAATAAGGTGGATGAAACTGGAGCCTATTATACAGAGTAAAATAAGCCAGAAAGAGAAACACCAATACACTATATTAATGCATATATGTGGATTTTAGAGAGATGGTAATGATAATCTTATATGCAAGTTAGCAGAAGAGACACAGATGTAAAGAGCAGGATTTTGGAGTATGGATTATACGAGCAGACTTATGGAGTAGAAGGCGAGGTTGGGATGATATTAGAGAATAGCATTGAAACATGTATATTCAGTTCAGTTCAGTTCAGTTGCTCAGTCATGTCCGATTCTTTGCAACCCCATGAATTGCAGCATGCCAGGCCTCCCTGTCTATCACCAACTCCCAGAGTTTACCCAAACTCATGTCCATCGAGTTGGTGATGCCATCCAGCCATCTCATCCTCTATCATCCCCTTCTCCTCCTGCCCCCAATCCCTCACAGCATCACGGTCTTTTCCAATGAGTCAATTCTTCTCATGAGGTGGCCAAAGTATTGGAGTTTCAGCTTCAGCAGAAACATGTATATTACCATATATAAAACAGATGACCATTTCAAGTTTGATGCATAAAACAGGGCACTCAAAGCTGGTGCTGTGGGACAACCCAGAGGGATAGCTAGGGGAGAGAGGTGGGAGGGGGGTTCAATATGGTGGGACATATGTACACCCATGGCTGATTCATGCCAATGTATGGCAAAAACCACCACAATATTGTAAAGTAATTAGCCTCCAATTAAAATAATTATTCCAAAAAAAAAGAAAAAAGAATAACAAATGATACAACTGCCAAAGGATTAATCTCCAAAATAGACAAACAACTCATGTAGCTAAATTCAAGGAAAACAAACAACCCAATCAAATGTGGGAAGAAGACCTAAACAGACATTTGTCCTAAGAAGACATGCTGCTGCTAAGTCGCTTCAGTTGTGTCCGACTCTGTGTGACCCCATAGACAGCAGCCCACCAGGCTCCCCCGTCCCTGGGATTCTCCAGGCAAGAACACTGGAGTGGGTTGCCATTTCCTTCTCCAATGCATGAAAGTGAAAAGTGAAAGTGCAGTCTCTGAGTCTTCTCTGACTCCTAGCAACCCCATGGACTGTGGCCCACCAGGCTCCTCTGTCCATGGGATTTTCCAGGCAGGAGTGCTGGAGTGGGGTGCCATTGCCTTCTCCACCTAAGAAGACATAGAGATGGCTAATAAACACGTGAAATGATGCTCAACATCTCTCATTATTAGAGAAATGCAAATCAAAACTACAATGAGGTATCATCTCACACTGGTCAGGATTACCATCATCAAAAGTCTACTAACAAGAAATGCTGGAGAGGGTGTGGATAAAAGGGAACCTTCTTGCATTATTGGTGGGAATGCAAATTGATACAGCCACTGTGGAGAACAGTATGGAGGTTTCTTTAAAAACTAGGAATAAAACTCCAGTTCAAGTGGAAGAGTAGAGGACGTGCACTCTTCTCCTCCTTCGAGAGCATCAAAATCACAATTAGCTGTTGAACAACCATTGACAGGAGGATGCTGGAACCTACCAAAAAAAGATACTTCACATTCAAAGACAAAGAAGAAGCTTCAGTGAGATGGTAGGAAGGGCACAACCATGATAAAATCAAGTCCCATATCTGCAGGGTGGGTGACCCACAAACTGGAGAATAATAATACCAAAGAAGTTCTCCCACTGTTGTGAAGGTTCAGAACCCCACGTCAGGCTTCCCAGCCTGGGGACTCAAAAAACGTACTGGGGAATCCCCAGGGAATCTGACTTTGAAGGCCAATGGAATTTGATTACAAGGCTTCAACAGGACTAGGGGAAACAGAGACTCCAGTTTTGGAGGGAACAAACACATCTTGTATGCACCAAGACTGAGAGGAAAGGAGCAGTGACTCCACAGGAAACTGAACCATAACTACCTGCTAGTGTTGGAGGGTCTCCTGTAGAGGTATGTGTTGGCACAGGCTCACCACAGGGGCTGGTAGCAGCTGTCTAGGAATGTCCCCTTTGGTGTAAACCCTCTTGGAGGTTGCCATTAACTGGACTATAGAGCCAGTAAACCAGAGAGCACAGTCACCTCAGGCCAAAAAACTACCAGGGAGGGAGCTCAACCCCACCCATCAGCAGATAATTAGATTAAATCTTTACTGAGCAAGGCCCTGCCCACCAGAGCAAGACCAAGCTTTTCCCACCACCTGTCCCTTCTATCAGGAAGCTTACACAAGCCTCTTAGACTCCTCCATCAGAGGGCAGACAGAAGAAGCAAGAATCACAGTCCCACAGGGACTAAAACAAAACCATATTACAGAAAGCTGACGAGCACAAAAAAGCACAAACTTACATCCCAGATGAAGGTACAACATAAACCGCCCCCCCCACCCAAAAAAAAACAAAAACAAAAACAAAAAAACAATTCAATGAAGTGGAAATAGGCAACCTTCCAGAAAAAGAATTCGGAATAATGATAGTGAATATGATTCAGGATCTCAGAAAAAGAATGGAGGCAAAGATTGAGAAGATGCAAGAAATGTTTACCAAAGACCTAGAAGAACTAAACAACAAACAAACAGAGATGAATAATTCAGTAGAAGGAATCCATAGCAGAATAACTGAGGCAGAAGCACAGATAAGTGACCTGGAGGACAGAATGGTGGAAATCGCTGCCACAGAACAGAATATAGAAAGAAGAATGAAAAGAAATGAAGACAGCCTAAGAGATCTCTGGGACAGTATTAAATACATGATCATTCACATTATATGGGTCCCAGAAGGAGAAGAGAGAGAGAAAGGAGCTGAGAAAATATTTAAAGATATAATAGCTGAATACTTCCTTAATATAGGGAAGGAAATAATCAACCAAGTCCAGGAAGCACAGAGAGTCTCAGGCAGGGTAAACCCAAGGAAGAACACACTGAAACACATAGTAATAGAACTGACAACAATTAAAGACAGAGATAAAATATTAAAAGCAACAAGGGGAAAATGACAAATACAAGGGAATTCCCATCAGGCTGATTTCTCAACAGAAACTCTACAAGCCAGAAGGGAATGGCATGACATATTTAAAATGATTATAGAGAAGAACCTACAATCAAGAATATTCTACCCAGCAAGACTGTCCTTCAGATTTGATGGAGAAATCAAAAGCTTTCAAGACAAACAAAAGTTAGGAGAATTCAACACCACCAAACCAGTTTCCCTGGTGGCTCAGATGGTAAAGCGTCTGCCTACAATGTGGGAGACCCAGGTTCAATTCCTGGGTCAGGAAGATCCCCTGGAGAAGGAAATGGCAACCTACTCCAATATTGCCTGGAAAATCCCATGGACGGAGGAGCCTGGTAGGCTACAGTCCACGGGGTCACAAAGAGTCGAACATAACCGAGGACTTCACTTTCACTTCAAACCAGTTTCACAACAAATGCTAAAGGAACTTCTCTAGGCAGAAAACAAGAGAAGGAAAAGCCATACCTACAGAAAATAAACCCAGAACAATTAAGAAAATAGGGTCACATATATCAATAAGTACCTTAAATGCAAATAGATTAAATGCACTAATCAAAAGACATAGACGGGCTGAGCAGATGAAAACATGTGCGTGTATGCACTTCTGCTTACCACATATCACTCTGCTTGAGTCTCTAAATTTAATTTAATTATTCTATACCATTAGGTTAATCATGTTCCCATTATGACTTTCAATTGTAATTATCTTTTTTTTTTTTTTTTGGTCTGGCTATTGATTGTGAAAACTAATAAACATCTTTTACTACGTGAGTTTGAGTGAACTCCAGGAGTTGGTGATGGACAGGGAGGCCTGGCGTGCTGCAATTCATGGGGTCACAAAGAGTCGGACATGACTGAGCGACTGAACTGAACTGAACTGACTGAACTAATACTTACTTAAAACCATTGTATCATCATTGATCAAAAGAAAAATTTCAGAATTCTATATAACCAAAACTACCATTTAATAGAAAACCCTGTAATCACTTTTTAAAATCTGGATGCATATTAGAATTATCTTGGAATTTTTTGAAAAATACAAATTATCAAGCATTTTTTTCTGTCAGAGCTCCAAATATGTTTCTAATGAGAGGCCATATTTAAAAACAACTGTACTACATGAGAATCTTCTACATTTATCTAACCTGTTTCACTTTTTCTATTTCATATTCAGTACTGCCATTTCATTTAGTTTATGTTCTCCAATTTATCCATTTTTTATGTTCTTTCTCAAGCCTTTATTAACCATAGTAGAAAAGCTTTTGTATACATGTATATAAGTAATATGTATAATATATATTTTAGAAAACTCATGAATTTTTGCCTAACCAAAAAATTTTTGACACTTTTATTCCACTTCTTTGACTTTGTATGAATAGAAAACTACATTTCTAATTTAAAAAAATAGATATGCAACAAAAGTCTACTATATAGCACAGGGACATATAGTCTATATCTTGTAATAATGTATAATGGAAAATAATTTCAAAAATAATATATGTGTAAAACTGAATACACATTTATTTTGTGTGTGTATAACCAAATCACACACACACACACACAAAGAATTCTACTTTTTGAAATTTAGTAATGTTTATCTTTTTGTGAGTTTTTCTAAATGTCCTATGGACATCTAATAACAACATGTGCTGTGCTGTGCTTAGCTGCTCAGTTGTGTCCGACTCTTTGTGATTCCATGGACTGTTTATAGCCTGCCAGACTCCTCTGTCCATGGGGATTCTCCAAGAAAGAATACTGGAGTGAGTTGTCACGCCCTCCTCCAGGGAATCTTCCTAACCCAGGGATTGAACCCAGGTCTCCCACACTGAAGGTGGATTCTTTACCATTTGAGCCACGAGAGAAGCCCAAGAATACTGGATTGGGTAGCCTGTCCCTTCTCCAGGGGAACTTCCCAACCCAGGAATTGAACTGGAGTCTCCTGCAGTGCAGGCAGATTCCTTACCAGCTGAGCTACCAGGGAAGACTGGTAGTGTGAGATACAAAACTTTAAATATATTTGTGCAGAATATGGTTAATATAAATTAAGTATAAATCTATTGTATTTAAATTATTAGTGACATTACTCAAGATTATCTTATTATTTTTTCTGCACTTGATAAAATATGCTCAGAGAACTGTTAATATATTTCACTGTGATTATATATTTTTTCCCCTAATATTTCTTCTGATTCTTGTTTATGTATCTTTGTTTCTTCATTCTTTAAATTTAAGATAGAATTTAAATTCTATATCCTTTGTGAATTGTACCTTTTATCATTAAAATGTTCATCTTTGTTTTGTTTAAAATAAACAAATAAATTATAAAAAGAGAGTAGAAATAAAATCCAGCAATCCTCATGGACAGGCAAATTTTGTTTTTATTTTTAATTATCATGCAAAATTCAAAATTGTTATTAGATTTCAATGAAACTTTGTCAAGTTTCTGTCATATCTGTACAATTTCAGGAATTTTAAAGTTTCTTTTTTTACTGTCCAGTGTTAATTACTCTACTTGATATATTAATGTTCATTTGTAGTAGTATTTTGTGTAAAATCAGCAAAAGGTTTAAATCTTCTTATAGTGTTTACAAATGGTTGAATTATCTTCATTAACTAGGCTATCAAAAAACTCTAAGAAACTATTACTAATTTAGGGCTTCTCTGGTGCTTCAGATGGTAAAGAATCTGCCTGCAATGAGAGACCTGGGTTTGATCCTTGGGTTGGAAAGATCCCCTCCAGAAGGGGATGGCTACACATGCCAGTACTCTTACCTGGAAAATCACATGGACAGAAAAGCCTGGAAGGTTACATAGGGTCCATAGGGTCACAAAGAGTCAGACATAATGGAGCACATACAACCATTACTAATTCTATTAAAAACTTATCTATTCCTTTTTAAAAATTAACATTTTTGGCTTAATCTGTATGTGTTTTGTCTGTAAGTTGACTCTCGATATAAGAATCATTTCTATTAATTTCATTGTTCATATTTATCACTTTTGTTTCATGTTTCATTGATTTTTACCAGAATTTTCTTTTAATTCTTTAATTAATACACTTAAATTTGACAAAGAAAATACTCATCATGCATTCCCAAGCCAAATGCTGTAATTTCTCCATAAAATTCTTATAAACATTATCTCAAATTGGAAATAAAATTGTATATTTAAGCTTAATTACATATTCATTTCTATTAAAATATATTGTGGATTTTAATTGAATATGCTACTTTACTAAAAACATTCCTGAAAGTAGAAAATTTTGCTTTCAACTATGATTTAATGAGAAACAAATTCTTCACATACAATTTTACGTTTGTGATTTCATGAAATATTTTCCACATACTAGCTTCCAGTTCCAAAAATCTCAAATCTATTTTTTCTTCTCTTCTCCCACATTTCCAGTATTGGATCTCAATAGCTCCATTCATAATGTGGTGCAGCCCTAGCTTTACACCTTTGTGTTACACCAGCAAGTGTGTGGGCATGGCAAACAGCAGAAGTATCCAACAAAGTTTTTCCCAACCAGTGCACGTACCACATAAAACTTTCCATCTAATAAGAAATTAAAAGTATTTCAAACTTAACTTCCCCTTAACTGGATCTCCAAAATAGCATGAGAAAACAAAAATGAGGAAATTTATAGTGAGAAGTATCTGTTGTCTTAAGCATGGGCAAAATATATTACTTTTGAGAAAATTATATAAACATAAGTCTATGTAAACACACATAGAAAGGCAAGGGCTCCTCTTAGACGTCCTGGAAAAAGCTATGCAACTGAGGGATCTTGAAGTGTATTTTCTATTCACTTCACTGTAACTGTGACTGTGGTATGCAGAATTCTAAGATGGTCTTTTAAAGCTTCCCAAACACCAGTGTACTCACCTTCTCCTAGGTAATTTCGTACAGTAATTCAGGTACTGAAGTTAAGGGACTATATGCATATATATTATTTTTATGAGAATTTTATGGTGAAATTGTAGGTATTTGGCTTGGGTATGTATGATATGTGTTTTCTTTGTCAAATTTAAATTTATTGATTAAAGAAATTGAAGAATATGTATGTATGTGTGTATGTATGTATGTGTGTATGTGTGTGTGTATGTATATATATATATATATATATATATATTCCAATACTTTGGCCACCTGATATGAAAGAGTGGACTCATTGGAAAAGACCCAGATGCTGGGAAAGATTGAAGGCAAAAGGAAAAGGAGGAGGCAGAGGATGAGATGGTTAGATAGCCTCACCAACTCAATGGATATGAGTTTGAGCAAACTCTGGGAAATAGTAAAGGACAGAGGAGTCTAGCATGCTGCAGTCTATGGGATCACAAAGATTCAGAGACAGCTTAGCATCTGAACAACAAACAAATAAATAAAATAAAAACTAGGAATAAAACTACCATATGACCTTGCAATCCCACTACTGGGCATATACCCTGAAGAAATCATAACTCAAAAAGACAAATGTACCGCAATGTTCATCACAACGCTATTTACAATATCTTGGACATTGAAGCAACCTAGATGTTCAACGAGAGATGAACGGATAAGGAAATTTAGGTACATATACACAATGGAATATTCAGTTCAGTTCAGTTTGGTCGCTCAGTCGTGTCCGACTTCCTGCGACCCCATGAGTCGCAGCATGCCAGGCCTCTCTGTCCATCACCAACTCCCAGAGTTCACTCAGACTCACGTCCATCGAGTCAGTAACGCCATCCAGCCATCTCATCCTCTGTTGTCCCCTTCTCCTCCTGCCCCCAATCCCTCCCAGCATCAGAGCCTTTTCCAATGGGTCAACTCTTCGCATGAGGTGGCCAAAGTACTGGAGTTTCAGCTTTAGCATCATTCCTTCCAAAGAAATCCCAGGGCTGATCTCTTTCAGAATGGACTGGTTGGAACTCCTTGCAGTCCAAGGGACTCTCAAGAGTCTTCTCCAACACCACAGTTCAAAAGCATCGGCACTTAGCCTTCTTCACAGTCCAACTCTCACATCCATACATGACCACAGGAAAAACCATAGCCTTGACTAGACGGACCTTTGTTGGCAAAGTAATGTCTCTGCTTTTGAATATGCTATCTAGGTTGGTCATAATTTTCCTTCCAAGGAGTAAGCGTCTTTTAATTTCATGGCTGCAGTCACCATCTGCAGTAATTTTGGAGCCCCCAAAAATAAAGTCTGACACTGTTTCCACTGTTTCCCCATCTATTTGCCATGAAGTGATGGGACTGGGTGCCATGATCTTCATTTTCTGAATGTTGAGCTTTAAGCCAACGTTTTCACTCTCCACTTTCACTTTCATCAAGAAGCTTTTGAGTTCCTCTTTCTGCCATAAGGGTGGTGTCATCTACATATCTGAGGTTATTGATATTTCTCCTGGAAATCTTGATTCCAGCTTGTGCTTCTTCCAGTCCAGCATTTCTCATGATGTACTCTGCATATAAGTTAAATAAGCAGGGTGACAATATACAGCCTTGACAAACTCCTTTTCTTATTTGGAACCAGTCTGTTGTTCCATGTCCAGTGCTAACTGTTGCTTCCTGACCTGCATACAGATTTCTCAAGAGGCAGGTCAGGTGGTTTGGTATTCCCATCTCTTTCAGAATTTTCCACAGTTTCTTGTGATCCACACAGTCAAAGGCTTTGGCATAGTCAGTAAAGCAGAAATAGATGTTTTTCTGGAACTCTCTTGCTTTTTCCATGATCCAGCAGATGTTGGCAATTTGATCTCTGGTTCCTCTACCTTTTCTAAAACCAGCTTGAACATCAGGAAGTTCATGGTTCATGTATTGCTGAAGCCTGGCTTGGAGAATTTTGAGCATTACTTTACTAGCATGTGAGATGAGTGAAATTGTGCAGTAGTATGAGCATTCTTTGGCATTGCCTTTCTTTGGGATTGGAATGAAAACTGACCTTTTCCAGTCCTGTGGCCATTGCTGGGTTTTCCAAATTTGCTGGCATATTGAGTGTAGCATTTTCACAGCATCATCTTTCAGGATTTGAGATAGCTCAACTGGAATTCCATCACCTCCACTAGCTTTGTTTGTAGTGATGCTTTCTAAGGCCCACTTGACTTCACATTCCAGGATATGTGCCTCTAGATGAGTAATCACATCATCGTGATTATCTGGGTCATGAAGATCTTTTTTGTACAGTTCTTCTGTGTATTCTTGCCACCTCTTCTTAATACCTTCTGCTTCTGTTTGTTAGGTCCATACCATTTCTGTCCTTTATCGAGCCCATCTTTGCATGAAATGTTCCCTTGGTATCTCTAATTTTCTTGAAGAGATCTCTAGTCTTTCCCATTCTGTTGTTTTCCTCTATTTCTTTGATTGATCGCTGAAGAAGGCTTTCTTATCTCTTCTTGCTATTCTTTGGAACTCTGCATTCAGATGCTTGTATCTTTCCTTTTCTCCTTTGCTTTTCACTTCTCTTCTTTTCACAGCTATTTGTAAGGCCTCCTCAGACAGCCATTTTGCTTTTTTGCATTTCTTTTCCATGGGGATGGTCTTGATCCCTGTCTGCTGTACAATGTCACGAACCTCATTCCATAGTTCATCACGGACTCTATCTATCAGATCTAGGCCCTTAAATCTATTTCTCACTTCCACTGTATAATCATAAGGGTTTGATTTAGGTCATACCTGAATGGTCTAGTGGTTTTCCCTACTTTCTTCAATTTAAGTCTGAATTTGGCAATAAAGAGTTCATGATCTGAGCCACAGTCAGCTCCTGGTCTTGTTTTTGCTGACTGTATAGAGCTTCTCCATCTTTGGCTGCAAAGAATATAATCAATCTGATTTTCGTGTTGGCCTTCTGGTGATGTCCATGTGTAGAGTCTTCTCTTGTGTTGTTGGAAGAGGGTGTTTGGTATGACCAGTGCATTTTCTTGGCAAAATGGAATATTACTTAGCTCTAAAAAATGCATTTGCATCAGTTCTAATGAGGTGGATGAACCTAGAGCCTATTATACATAGTGAATTAAGTCAGAAAGAGAAAGATAAATATCACATATTAACTCATATATATGGAATCTAGATGGAGAAGGCAACAGCACCCCTCCGGTACTCTTGCCTGGAAAATCCCATGGATGGAGGAGCCTGGAAGGCTGCAGTCCATGGGGTTGCTGAGGGTCAGACATGACTGAGTGACTTCATTTTCACTTTTCACTTTCATGCATTGGAGAAGGAAATGGTAACCTACCCCTGTGTTCTTGCCTAAAGAATCCCAGGGACGGGGGAGCCTGGTGGGCTGCCATCTAAGGGGTTGCACAGAATCGGACATGACTGAAGTGACTTAGCAGCATGGAATCTAGAAAGATGATACTGATTTTCCTATTTGCGGGACAGCAAAGGAGACACAGAAATAAAGAACAGACTTATTGCCAGATTGGGGCAAGGAGAAGGTGGGATGACTTGAGAGAGTAGTATTCAAACATATATATTACCATATGTAAAACAGATAGTTGGTGGGAATTTGCTGTATGATGTAGGGAACCCAAAGTTGTTATTCTGTGATAACCTAGAGGGTTAGGATGAAGAGGGAGGTAGGAGGGAAGTTTAAGAATGTATACCTATGGCTGGTTCATGTTGATGTATGACAGAAGCCATCAGAATATTGTAAAGTAATTATCTTCCAATTAAAAATAAAATTTTAAAAATTGTCATATATATATATATATATATAGAGAGAGAGAGAGAGAGAGAAAGAAAGAGAAGAGAATTATGACTGATTCGTGTTGTTTTATGACAGAAACCACACAGGACTGTAAAGCAATTGCCCTTCAATTAAAAAAGTAAATTAATTAAAAGTAATACAAAAACCCCTTGATTTCCAGTTTTGTTGGAAATCTTCTCACTGATTTAACAAAGCAAATGAAAAAATATTTAGCTAGACAATTCCACCTTTTTATGTCATTCAAGTAGCAGACAAGGTCATTGTAGAGTTGAAAGCAAATGTTTGTGTCTTACAAACTTCTACAAACTAGAAATGAAAGTACAACCCATATTGACCTGCTGTTGCTGCTGCTGCTGCTGCTAAGTCGCTTCAGTTGTGTCTGACTCTGTGTGACCCCATAGACAGCAATCCACCAGGCTCCTCCATTCCTGGGATTCTCCAAGCAAGAACACTGGAGTGGGTTGCCATTTCCTTCTCCAATATATTGACCTGAGGCAGAGCCTAATTAGCTCAATCAGGTAAAACCTGAAATCAAAGGTGACTAAAGGGGAAAGGATTTTAACATTGAAAGTGCTGGAAAAGTGCTGGAAACCCAAAATCTGATTCACAGCTTCCTTAAAGATTTATCAAGGACAGATAAAAATCTTGAAGCTTTGTCCTCAATTAGTAATGCCTTAATCAATCTAAGGAAATAAATTTAATTTTCCCAACTGCTACCTATAAACTAGTAAATGTATAATACCTGATTCATAACTAGATGTTAAAATAAAGCTGAGATATTTAGTGTTGTCTGTTTATATGTTTTATATACATTATACATACAACATATGTCTACCTCTGGATAGTATCAAAATTAAATTTATAAAAAAGCTCTTTCTATTGATTTTAAGACCTGACAAATAAAATATTTCTAAATACAAAGAAAACTGGCAAGAATTAATTCCAGGTTCACATGATCTAGGAAATACTCAACATTAATATCTGGTACTAAAGCTAATTTAAGCTATTTGCTTTATCAAACAGACTTTTTTATTGTAACTAGGTTTACTGAAGGTCAATAAGTTTATGCTATTTGTCTTGTAGACTTTGTCAGCAAGGAAAATCAACTTGGTATGATGATATTTTCTTAAGTTATGAAATAAAGGTTAAGTGAGATAGTTTTCTGGAGAAGGCAATGGCACCCCACTCCAGTACTCTTGCCTGGAAAATCCCATGGATGGAGGAGCCTGGTGGGCTGCAGTCCATGGGGTCGCTGAGGGTCGGACACAACTGAGTGACTTCACTTTCACTTTTCACTTTCATGCATTGGAGAAGGAAATAGCAACCCACTCCAGTGTTCTTGCCTGGAGAATCCCAGGGACAGGGGAGCCTGGTGGGCTGCTGTCTATGGGGTCGCACAGAGTCGGACACGACTGAAGCGACTTAGCAGCAGCAGCAGCAGCAGAGATAGTTTTCACGTGAACTCTTTAGGAATAATTATGTTTTGGGTACATCTATTTAAAATAGTTTCTCAAGATTTTTGGTAATTGAAACTTTACAGTTTTGCTAAGCTAAATTATGGAATTTGTTAAATATCAGTTCATTTCCAATAAGATAAGGTGCTGGATCACTTACTGCTAATTAGGCCTATATTTACTTACTTTTGTCTCCTTACAAGAGGGAAACTAAAGATTTTAGGATTTAACGAACATGTTTTGCCACGCATTGAGAGAAAAAAAAAATGGACTATGAGAAGATATATGTTTTAGAGGTTGTGGAATATTCATATGTTTGCCTATCAGGAAATGCTGATATGACCAAGAGTTCACAATTATTGCTAATCAGTTTTCATTAGAGGTCAAGGTTTTTAAGAATTCAAATTGTAAAATACATTATTAAGCTACTGGGATAATAAGGAAAACATTTAAGTGTTCAAGGAATGTAGGATGTATATTTTTAGCAAAAGAAGGTATTTGTTGTTCAGTTGCTCAGTCGTATCTGATTATGCAACCCCATGGACTGCAGCACACCAGGCTTCCCTGTCCAACACCAAGTTCCGGAGCTTGCTCAAACTCATGTCCATTGAGTCGCTGATACCATCCAACCATCTCATGCTCTGTTGTCCCCTTCTACTCCTGCCTTCTATCCTTCCCAGCATCAGGGTCTTTTCTAACGAATCAGCTCTTTGCATCGGGAGGCCAAAGTATTAGAGTTTCAGCTTCAGCATCAGTCCTTCCAATGAATATTCCAGGTTGATTTCCTTTAGGATTGACTGGCTTGATCTCCTTGCAGTCCAAGGGACTCTCAAGAGTCTTCTCCAACACCACAGTTCAAAAGCATCAATTCTTTGGCATTCAGCCTTCTTTATGGTCCAACTCTCACATCCATACATGACTACTGGAAAAACCATAGCTTTGACTATATGTAACTTTGTTGCCAAAGTGATATCTCTGCTTTTTAATATGCTGTCTAGGTATAAAGAATGGAAATGCATTTTGTTAAAGGAAAGTGACTTTGTCTTAAAGCTTGTTTTCTGGATGGGAAAGAAAATAAGAGATGAATGAATACAGATATAGAAAGTTACGGGAGATTTGTAAAGGGGAATTTTGAGAAAAGTTTTGTGCAACATCAAGCTGGGATTGGATTGAATTTAATTAGGTAAATGAATTTTGTTATTGAGGGTAGGCTGGTACAGGATCAGAGTTTGGTTTTCTCTGTTATGAGAACAGTATTCTTGGAATGTTAATCTACATTTAATAAGAGATTATGAGTTTTTCTTTCTAAATGATCTGCAAGTACCTTAAAAATATTTTATTGTTACTTTGATTGAATGAATAAGTACTGTATTGTTTCACAGGGACTCATGATCCTATTTGACCAAGTGCTTTAAAATATTTATCTTTGACAAATTTCCCAAATATAAAATTCTCAGTGTTCTAAACCTTTTGATATTTATTCATATAATTTCCTAAATCAAAATTTAATGAAGTCTTTTGACCTCCAGCCAACTTCTGCATGCATCAAACGGCCCCTGAAACTACACAAAGAGAAACTAATTAGGCTTGGATATGTTAAATTATATGGGAAACATTGTCATATAAATGGTGATAAAAACTTCTTAGGTTATATTCTATGGGTATCATTAATACACATACTCCAAAAGTTATATGAAACTCCTAAAATCTAAGTATTTGCCCAGGTGTTGCTAGTGGTAAAGAATCAGCCTGGCAATGCAGGAGATGCAAGAAATGCAGTTTTGATCCCTGGGTTGGGAAGATACCCTGGATGAGGAAAAGACAACCCACTCCAATATTCTTGCCTGGAAAATTCCATGGACAGAGGAACCTGGTAGGCTACAGTCCATGGGGTCACAAAGAGTTGGGCACTACTGAGCCACTGAGTGCACACACACAGAAATCTGAAATGTATAATATTTTCAGTTATAAATATACATATAAATATAAATGTATAATATTTTCAGGTATAATATTTTCAGTTATTAGTACCTTAAAATGTTATGTTACAGAAATAATCAAATTTCTTGTCAATTTCATTATAATCAGATCTTTAGCCACAGCATTTTAAATGTTTTAATTTATAGATAATCATTATTTTACTCTGATGCTTTTATAAAATGAATATCTTCAAAGAGATTCATAAAAAAGAATTTTGACAAATATAAATGTCTGATAACTTTCAGATAATACCACTAAACTGGGTAAGAAATCATAAAGTTCTAATGGAAAACCTAATAACTTCATTCAGGTGAACAGGAATTAATTACATGGGACTGAAGTGTTAGTCGCTCAGTCATGTCTGACTCTTTGTGACTACGTGGAACCCACCAGGCTCCTATGGCCATGGAATTTTCCAGGCAAGAATACTGGAGTGGGTTGCCATTCCCTTCTCCAGGGGATATTCTGGACCAAAGGAGATAACCTGGGTCTCCTGCATTGCAGGCAGACTCTTCACTGTCTGAGCCACCATGGGACTGAATGTTTGTTTTGTTTTGTTTTTTTCCTGAAATATACTGTTTGTTCATCTTTGTTTCCCAGAAAAACTTCTCTTTTACACTATAACCTACAACAAGTTGATAACATATACTTTGTAATTGAAGATGAAACATTTACCTTTCTCTCTTGACCTGATCCCTCAATAATTTGGTTTCTGCAGCTGGCTCCTTTGTGGACTTAATGGTTTATTGTGACCAGATTACAACTAGTTATATAAATAATTGTTTTAGTTTGCTGTCTCTTGTTTTCAAATTATTTATGCTTTGTGTCTCTCTCTGATGTACTATGGCTTTATTAATGTTACCAGCTGTATTCCTTATATCCTGTATATTTTATAGGATTATTATCTCCTGTATTACCCAGTGTGTGACCAGGCTTCCAACAAAATTACTGATGGCTAAACATATTTGGGAGGGATTGGGGACAGGAGGAGAAGGGGATGACAGAGGATGAGATGGCTGGATGGCATCACTGACTCGATGGAGGTGAGTCTGAGTGAACTCCGGGAGTTGGTGTTGGACAGGAGGCCTGGCGTGCTGCGATTCATGGGGTCTCAAAGAGTCGGACACGACTAAGTGACTGAACTGAACTGAACTGAAACATCTTGAAGTAGTCAATCATGTATACATACATATATATATGCATGTATGTATAAAACTCTACACAGAATAATTATAATAGTGCAACTGTAGATATGGGAAGAAGCAACAAGGGAAAACAGTTTCTGGATCATAATAGACTAGTAAAACAGGCAACCCAGAGAATTTTAGGTTATCAGTATGGACTAATTTAAAAATTAGCACATTGTGTCTATCAAGAGAAGCCTCACCTAATCTAGGATGAGACTTCCTAGTGTTGTGGGGAAAATTGGTCTGGAAATGCCTCAAACCTTGGTTGAATTTATGACCAAGAAGAGGTTCTGTGGGCCAAAAAAGTGTTGCTTTTCACTAAACAAAGAATGTTTTGCTGTTCTTTCACTAAACAAAGAATGCTGTCTGTCATTCTGGTAAACAATAAATGTTGCCTGTCATTAAGCCATCAGCCACTGCAATCATCCTCCAAGGTGTGATCTGAGAGGAATTCATGATGGCCTTAGATAGTAAGGATGCATATGAAAGGAATATTTTCAATGATCCCAGACTCTCCCATCTTACCATAGATAAATAGGCACTAAAGTCATTAACTTGAGGTGTATCTGTTTTCTCTGATTAGCACTAATCTTCTGATCTTTGTCTACATGTTTGTTTGTTTTTCAGGAAAATATCCTGTATATTCTGACTCCTCCTGGAACTCTTCGGAACAGCTTCTCAGAAATATCTGAGCAGTTGTATCCTGGGCTATAATCCTCAGTGAGGTCACTGAATAAAGCATAATTCTCAACTTTTAGGTTGTGCTTTTAAGTTGACATCTGAAAATGTTCCACATCTTATAATTTATGACTGTTTTGGTTTCTACCTTGCTGTATTTTTAGGGGCTTTCATCTACAGATGGCATGGAATATTTTAGGCAAACTATGTGCTGTATACTAACATGGAAACATTTCCATCACGTAGAAACATATGTGACCCATGTGCATATTTCAACCATTCTATATAGAATTGCTGTTTTTCTCCTAATTTGAGAAGTACATTTAAAACCAAAGCCAAATTCAATTTGATCTCCATATTTGTCCAATAATTTATATTTAAATTTTTTATCAATATGAATTAATAGCAGCAATAATATATAGAGATACAGTTTTAAAGTCATTATGTCAATTTACACTGTGGTTTTTATTAATTACCAAAGGTACATAATATGCACTTCTTTGGTATTCTATTTCCATCAAACACAGAAACTTCAAAAAAATTCACTATAAAGCAGATTTCAAATAAGTTGTTAGTTACGTCTAAATTTTAAAAATAAGCTTAAGATTTATTCTAAAATTATCTATGCAACAATTCCTGATTTTAGTTGAGAAATGTAAATTAAAACTAAAATGCTATTCCAGTAAATACCCTCTAAAATGGCTGAATGAAAAAGTCAAACATTAACAGGTCATGGTGAGTCTGAGAAATAACTAGACCTTTCATAACTGCTAAGAAGGAGTGTACATTAGTAAAAGAACCTTTGAAAACTGTTTGAGAGTAGTTACTAAAACTAGACATATCAAGCTGCACTCCTATAACTCATAGGAATGAATATATGTCCTTAATTAATACTTGCCCAAACCTAAAAACATTAATGCCCATAAACAGAATACGAGTAATTATGATATAGGCATACAATAGAACTCTGTACAAGGAAAAATGAACTATTTCTACATGCGGAAGTGTGGCTGAACCTTACAAACTGCTGAGTAATATTTCACTTATTTTGACTTACTATTCAGAGACAAAAGGAATACATACTATAAAGCTTAAAAATAAGCAAAAACAAATTCCCAAGTAGCCCAGTGGGTAAAGAATCTGCCTGCAATGCAGGAGGCACAGGAGACACGAGTTCAATCCCTGGGTCTGGAAGATCCCCTGGAAGAGGAAATGGTAGCCCACTCCAGTATTCTTGCCTGGAAAATCCCATGGATATAGGAGCCTGGGGGGCTACAGTCCATGGGGTCACAGTCAGACACGACTGAAGGACAAAGCAATCTATGATTTTAGTATATTCAAACAAAAACCTGTACACAAATGTCCACAGCAGCATTAGTCATAATAGCCCCAAAGTGGATACAATTCAAATATCCATTAACTAATTAATAAATAAACAAAATGTGGTATACCCATACAATGGAACATTATTCAGCTATAAAGTGAATGAAGTACTGATACATCCTATAACATAGATGAACATCAAATATAGTATTATATTAAGCAAAATAATCCAGACATAATAGGCCACATATTGCATAATTCCATTCATATGTAATATGAAGAATAGCCAAATCCATAGATATAGAAAGTAAATTAGTAGTTTCTAGTGGATGGGAGGAATGAGGGATAAGTGCTAAATAGGTATGGGGTTTCTTTTTAAATGATGAAATATTCTGGAAATAGCCATGATAGTTCTATGACACTGTGAATGTACTAAAAACCATTGAATGGTACACTTTAAATGGTTAAAATAGTGATTTTTATGTTGTGTGAATTTTATCTCTATAATAATAATTTAAAAAAAGCATTAATTTGTGGTTTTAGAAGTCAAGATAATATTTTTTGGTTCAGAATAATAACTGGAAAAGGGCATGAGGGAATTTTAGATTCTGATAGTATGCTAGCTCTTGATCCGGGTAGTAGTTACCGGGATGTATCCACTCTGTGAAAATTCAAGTAGCTATACATTTATTATGATCTATTTGTAATGTATGTAATGTTTCATTTAAAATATAAAAAAAAATAGAGGGGACGGTCCTAAGATGGCGGAGGAATAGGACAGGGAGACCACTTTATCCCCCACAAATTCATCAAAAGAACATTTAAACGCTGAATAAATTCCACAAAACAACTTCTGAATGCTGGCAGAGGACATCAGGCACCCAGAAAAGCAGCCCATTGTCTTCAAAAGGAGGTAGGAAAAAATATAAAAGAAAAAAAAAAAGAGAGAGAGAGACAAAGAGATAGGGATGGAGCCCCATCCCAGGAAGGGAGTCTTAAAAAGAGAGTAGTTTCCAAACACCAGGAAACTCTCTCACTGCCGAGTCTGTGGCAAGCCTTGGACCCACAGAGGGCAACATAACTGGGAGGAAAAATAAATGAATAATTAAAACCCACAGATTACGTGCCCAACGGTAACTCCCCCTGTGGAGAAGCAGCGCAGACGCCTGCGCCCACTGCTAGCAAGTGGGGGCTGGGCAGGGAGGCGCGGGCTGCATTGCTTAAAGTAAGGACCAGGTCTGAATGCCCCGAGGGCAATCTGAGGGAACTAACTTGGGCTAGCAAACCAGACTGTGGGATAGCTATCATGCGAAAAGCCCTAACCTAAGACACCGCCAGGCCCACTCACAGAACAAAGGACTGTACAGAGCTAGTCAGCTGCAGACCATCCCCCTCCAGTGACAGGAAGGCAGAGCCAGAAGGGGGCAGTCACAACCCCAGAGAGACATTATCTACCAAATTCCAAGGAGGCTTCTTTCCTAAGACTTCTTGGGGTTCTGGACAGTCAACATCTGCCTGAGAAGGTGCGCTGGTTGTACACCCAGAAAACTGAGTGGCAGGGACAGGGGAGGCGATAAATCACTGTGACCTCGCTCGCCAAACACCTCATCACCTGAGCTTCTTGGACCTGAGAAGGGAACAAAACGCAAGCCCAACCCAGTCTGCACCTCTGAGGACTACCTGAGTGCCTGAACCTGAGCGGCTTAGACTTGGGAAGTGCATACAACCCAGGGCAGGCCTCAGACAGTTCCTGGAGGAGCAACCTAGAGCCTGAGCAGTGTGGGTGGGGAGGGCACATGTGCTGTGAGCGGGGGCAGGCCCAGTGTGGCTGAGACACTGTGAGCACAGGCCAGTGTTATCTGTTTGCAGCGTCCCTCCCTCCCCAAAGCACAACTGAACAAGTGAGTCTAAAAAAGTGTCCACCACCCCCACCCCCTTGTGTCAGGGCAGAATTCAGACAGTGAAGAGACCAGCAAACAGAAGAAGCTAAAACAGAGGGAACCGCCTTGGAAGTGACATGTGCAATAGATTAAAACCCTGTAGTTAGTACTGACTATATAGGAAGGGGCCTACAGGTCTTGAGAAATATAAGCCAGACCAAGGAATTATCCAAAAATGAACTGACCCCACACTGCCCACAAACAACACCAGAGAAAGTCCTAGATATATTTTTACTATTTTTATGATCATTCTTTTTTTTTAATTAATTTAATTTTATGTCCTCTATTACTCCTTTAATTTTCATTTTTATAACCTACTATTACTTTGCAAAAAAAAGACCCTATTTTTTAAAGCAAACTTCATATATATATATATATATATATATATATATATACACATACACACATATATATATATATATTATTTTTGTGACTTTTTATTTTCTTTTCTTTAATATTGTACATTTGAAAATCCAACCTCTACTCTAGATTTTTAATCTTTGCTTTTTGGTATTTGTTATCAATTTTGTACCTTTAAGAACCCAATCTTCAGTACCCATTTTTACTTGGGAGCGAGATTACTGGCTTGACGGCTCTCTCCCACTTTGCACTCTCCTTTTTCTCCACCAGGGTGCCTCCATCTCCTCCCTCCCCCTTCTCCTCTCTACCCAACTCTGTGAATCTCTTTGTGTGTTCCAGACGGTGGAGAACACTTAGGGAACTGATTACTGGCTGGATCTGTCTCTCTCCTTTTGATTTCCTCCGTTATCCTCCTGGCCACCTCTGTCTCCTACCTCCCTCTTCTCTTCTCTGTATAACTCCATGAACATCTCTGAGTGGTCCAGACTGTGCAGCGCACATAAGGAAGTGATTACTGGCTAGCTTGCTCTCTCCTCTTTTGATTCCACCTCATCTCAACGGGTCACCTCTAACTCCTTCCTCCCTCTTCTCTTCTCCATGTAACTCTGTGAGCCTCTCTGGGTATCCCTCACCATGGAGAAACTTTTCATCTTTAACCTAGATGTTTTATCAATGGTGCTGAATCGATGGAGAAGTCTTGAGGCTACTGTAAAAATAAGACTGAAAACCAGAAGCAGGAGGCTTAAGTCCAAATCCTGAGAACACCAGAGAACTCCTGGCTCCAGGGAACATTAATCGACAGGAGCTCATCAAACAGGTCCATACCTACACTGAAACCAAGCACCACCCAAGGGCCAACAAGTTCTAGAGCAAGACATACCATGCAAATTCTCCACCAACAAAGGACCATAGCCCTGAGCTTCAAAATACAGGCTGCCCAAAGTTACTCCAAACATGTTGACATCTCATAACTCATTACTGGATACTTCATTGCACTCCAGAAAGAAGAAATACAGCTCCACCCACCAGAACACTGACACAAGCTTCCCAAACCAGGAAACCTTGACAAGCCACCCGTACAACCCCACCCACAGTGAGGAAATTCCATAATAAAGAGAACTCCACAAACTGCCAGAATACAGAAATGCCAAGCCAAACTCAGCAATATAAACAAGATGAAGAGACAGAGGAATACCCAGCAGGTAAAGGAACAGGATAAATGTCCACCAAATCAAACAAAAGAGGAAGAGATAGGGAATCTACCTGATAAAGAATTCTGAATAATGATAGTTAAAATGATCCAAAATATTGAAATCAAAATTGAATCACAGATAAATAGCCTGGACACAAGGATTGAGAAGTGCAAGAAAGGTTTAACAAGGACCTAGAAGAAATAAAAAAGAGTCAATATATAATGAATAATGCAATAAATGGGATCAAAAACACTCTGGAGGCAATAAATAGTAGTATAACGGAGGCAGAAGATAGGATTAGTGAAGTAGAAGATTAGAATGGTAGAAATAAATGAATCAGTGAGGAAAAAAGAAAAACGAATTTAAAGAAATGAGGACAATCTCAGGGACCACCAGGACAATATTAAACGCCCCAACATTCGAATCATAAGGGTCCCAGAAGAAGAAAACAAAAAGAAAGACCATGAGAAAATACTTGAGGAGATAATAGTTGAAAACTTCCCTAAAATGGGGAAGGAAATAATCACCCAAGTTGAAGAAACCCAGAGAGTCCCAAGCAGTATAAACCCAAGGCAAAACACCCCAAGACACATATTAATCAAATTAACAAAGATCAAACACAAAGAACAAATATTAAAAGCAACAAGGGAAAAACAACAAATAACACAAAAGGGGATTCCCATAAGGATAACAGCTGATCTTTCAATAGAAACTCTTCAGGCCAGAAGGGAATGGAAGGACATACTTAATGTGAGGAAAGAAAATAACCTACAGCCCAGATTACTGTACCCAGCAAGGATATCATTCAAATATGAAGGAGAAATCAAAAGCTTTACAGACAAGCAAAAGCCAAGAGAATCCAGCATCACCAAACCAGCTCTGCAACAAATGCTAAAGGATATGCTCTAGACAGGAAATACAAAAAGGGTGTATAAACTCGAAAGCAAAATAAAGTAAATGGCAACAGGATCAAACTTATCAATAATTATCTTAAATGTAAATGGGTTGAATGTCCCATTGAAAAGACAAAGAGTGACTGAATGGATACAAAAACAAGACCCCTATATATGTTGTCTACAAGAGACCCACCTCAAAATAGGGGACACATACAGACTGAAAGTGAAGGGATGGAAAAAGATATTCCATGCAAATAAAGACCAAAAGAAAGCTGGAGTAGCAATACTCATATCAGATAAAATAGACTTTAAAACAAAGGCTGTGAAAAGAGACAAAGATGGAGACTACATAATGATCAAAGGATCAATCCAAGAAGAAGATATAACAATTATAAATATATATGCAACCAACATAGGAGCACTGCAATATGTAAGACAAATACTAACAAGTATGAAAGGGGAAATTAACAATAACACCATAATAGTGGGAGACTTTAATACCCCACTCACACCTATGGATAGATCAACTAAACAGAAACTTAACAAGGAAACACAAGCTTTAAATGATACAATAGACCAGTTAGACCTAATTGATATCTATAGGACATTTCACCCCAAAACAATGAATTTCAACTTTTTCTCAAGTGCACACGGAACCTTCTCCAGGATAGATCACATCCTGGGCCATAAATCTAGCCTTGGTAATTTCAAAAAAATAGAAATCATTCCAAGCATCTTTTCTGACCACAATGCAGTAAGATTAGATCTCAGTTACAAGAGAAAAACTATTAAAAATTCCAACATATGGAGGCTGAACAACACGCTGCTGAATAACCAACAAATCACAGAAGAAACCAAAAAAGAAATCAAAATATGCATACAAACGAATGAAAATGAAAACACAACAACCCAGAACCTGTGGGACACTGTAAAAAGCTGTGCTAAGGGGAAAGTTCATAGCAATACAGGCATACCTCAAGAAACAAGAAAAAAGTCAAATAAATAACCTAACTCTACACCTAAAGCAACTAGAAAAGGAAGAAGTGAAGAACCCCAGGGTTAGTAGAAGAAAAGAAATCTTAAAAATTAGGGCAGAAATAAATGCAAAAGAAAAGAGACCATAGCAAAATTCAACAAAGTCAAAAACTGATTCTTTGAAAGGATAAATAAAATTGATAAAACATTATCCAGACTCATCAAGAAACAAAGGGAGAAAAGTCAAATCAATAAAATTAGAAATGTAAATGGAGAGATCACACAGACAACACACAATACAAAGGATCATAAGAGACTATTATCAGCAATTATATGCCAATAAAATGGACAACTTGGAAGAAATGGACAAATTCTTAGAAAAGTACAACTTTCCAAAACTGAACCAGGAAGAAATAGAATCTTAAGAGACTCATCACAAGCACGGAAATTGAAACTGTAATCAGAAATCTTCCAGCAAACAAAAGCACAAGTCCAGACGGTTTCACAGCTGAATTCTACCAAAAATTTAGAGAACAGCTAACACCTATCCTACTCAAACTCTTCCAGAAAATTGCAGAGGAAGGTGAACTTCTAAACTCATTCTATGAGGCCACCATCACCCTAATAGCAAAACCTGACAAAGATGCCACAAAAAAGAAAACTACAGGCCAATATCACTGATGAACATAGATGCAAAAATCCTTAGCAAAATTCTAGCAATCAGAATCCAACAGCACATTAAAAAGATCATACACCATGACCAAGTGGGCTTTATCCCAGGGATGCAAGGATTCTTCGATATCCGCAAATCAGTCAATGTAATACACCACATTAACAAATTGAAAAATAAAAGCCATATGATTATCTCAGTAGATGCAGAGAAAGCCTTTGACAAAATTCAACATCCATTTATGATAAAAAGTCTAAAAAAAGCAGGAATAGAAGGAACATACCTCAACATACTAAAAGCTATATATGACAAACCCACAGCAAACATTATCCTCAATGGTGAAAAATTGAAAGCTTTTCCCCTAAAGTCAGGAACAAGACAAGGGTGCCCACTTTCACCACTACTATTCAACATAGTTTTGGAAGTTTTGGCCACAGCAATCAGAGCAGAAAAAGAAATAAAAGAATCCCAATTGGAAAAGAAGAAGTAAAACTCTCACTGTTTGCAGATGACATGATCCTCTACATAGAAAACCCTAAAGACTCCACCAGAAAATTACTAGAGCTAATCAATGAATATAGTAAAGTTGCAGGATAAAAAATCAACACACAGAATTCCCTTGCATTCCTATACACTAATAATGAGAAAATAGAAAGAGAAATTAAGGAAACAATTCCATTCACCATTGCAACGAAAAGCATAAAATACTTAGGAATATATCTACCTAAAGAAACTAAAGACCTATATACAGAAAACTATAAAACACTGGTGAAAGAAATCAAAGAGGACACTAATAGATGGAGAAATATATCATGTTCATGGATCAGAAGAATCAATATAGTGAAAATGAGTATACAATTCAAAGCAATCTATAGATTCAGTGCAATCCCTATCAAGCTACCAATGGTATTTTTCACAGAGCTACAACAAAGAATTTCACAATTTGTATGGAAATACAAAAAACCTCAAATAGCCAAAGCTATCTTGAGAAAGAAGAATGGAACTGGAGGAATCAACCTGCCTGACTTCAGGCTCTACTACAAAGCCACAGTCATCAAGACAGTATGGTACTGGCACAAAGACAGAAATATAGATCAATGGAACAAAATAGAAAGCCCAGAGATAAATCCCTGCACCTATGGACACCTTATCTTTGACAAAGTAGGGAAGAATATACAATGGAGAAAAGACAATCTCTTTAACAAGTGGTGCTGTGAAAACTGGTCAACCACTTGTAAAAGAATGAAACTAGAACACTTTCTAACACCATACACAAAAATAAACTCAAAAGGGTTTAAATATCTAAACATAAGACCAGAAACCATAAAACTCCTAGAGGAGAACATAGGCAAAACGCTCTCTGACATAAATCACAGCAGGATCCTCTATGACCCACTTCCCAGAATATTGGAAATAAAAGCAAAAATAAACAAATGGGACCTAATTAAAATTAAAAGCTTCTGCACAACAAAGGAAACTATAAGAAGGTGAAAGACAGCCTTCAGAATGGGAGAAAAGAATAGCAAATGAAGCAACTGACAAACAACTAATCTCAAAAATATACAAGCAAGTCCTGCAGCTCAATTCCAGAAAAATAAATGACCCAATCAGAAAATGGGCCAAAGAACTAAACAGACATTTCTCCAAAGACATACAGATGGCTAACAAACACATGAAAATATGCTCAACATCACTCATTATCAGAGAAATGCAAATCAAAACCACAATGATGTACCATTTCACGCCAGTCAGAATGGCTGCGATCCAAAAATCCACAAGCAATAAATGCTGGACAGGTGTGGAGAAAAGGGAACCCTCTTACAGTGTTGGTGGTAATGCAAACTAGTACAGCCACTATGGAGAACAGTTTGGAGATTCCTTAAAAAACTGTAAATAGAACTGCCTTATGATCCAGCAATCCCACTGCTGGGCATACACACCGAGGAAACCAGAATTGAAAGAGACACATGTAGCCCAATGTTCATCACAGCACTGTTCATAATAGCCAGGACATGGAAGCAACCTAGATGTCCATCAGCAGACGAATGGATAAGAAAGCTGTGGTACATATACACAATGGAGTATTACTCAGCCATTAAAAAGAATACATTTGAATCAGTTCTAATGAGGTGGATGAAACTGGAGCCTATTATACAGAGTGAAGTAAGCCAGAAAGAAAAACATCAATACAGTATACTAACACATATATATGGAATTTAGAAAGACACTAACGATAACCCTGTATGTGAGATAGCAAAAGAGACACAGATGTATAGAACAGTCTTTTGGACTATGTGGGAGAGGGAGAGGGTGGGATGATTTTGGAGAATGGCATTGAAACATGTATAATATCATATAAGAAATGAATTGCCAGTCCAGGTTCGATGCAGGATACAGGATGCTTGGGGCTGGTGCACTGGGATGACCCAGAGGGATGGTACAGGGAGGGAGGTGGTAGCAGGGTTCAGGAAGGAGAACACGTGTACACCTGTGGTGGATTCATGGTGATGTACGACAAAATCAATACAATATTGTAATTAGCCTCCAATTTAAATAAATTTAAATTTAAAACATTTTAAAAATATATAAAAAATAATAAATTTTACAAATAAAATGCTTCATAGAACCAGTTATGATTCAATATATAGTAACTTAAAAATTAAAGCAAGGAATGATTAAAATATATAATGCAGTTTCAAAACAGATAACCTATAGGTTATCTGAATTTTTATTGAATCAAGAATGTATCAATCTTGCAAAGAATAATCAATAAAAAATGAATTATCAGATTTACATTTAGGTTAAAATACTTTCTAAACTTTTGTTGTAGAAAGAGTTGAAAGCACCAAACAGTAAAACACCAAAGATGTAAAATAATTAATAGCATCTAATTTGATCACATTTTGGCATTTCAACAGGCAAACCTAAATTTGGCAAGCTTTTCTCTTCACTTCTTATCTTCATGAAAATTCTGAAATGTAGATAGTATTTGATAGATGACTTATGCTGCAATAACATGTATTTGAAGGTTTCATATGGCTAACTGTAACTGGAAAATACTGGGCATTGAAAAATCACCATTAAGCTTTTATACAGATGTTAGAGACCAAAGACACTGAAGAAAAGCCTAAACATTTGACTGTAGAGAAAACTTATCTTTTTTTGTTGTTTAAATTTTCATTTCTGTTTCTGGGAAGAATCTTTAAAGATTTGTATAAATTCAGGTAACATTTTATCTTTGAGGAATTTTTTACCCCAAAAGAATCTAAGATGAAGGACAACAAGAACCATTTTGCAAACAAGATCCTAAGCAGCGAGTCTTTATAATATTCAGTAGATTTGGTACACAGATTTAGTAATAAAAAGAACTATCCAATGCCTACTATAGATATAGAAAACAAACTGGTGGTTGTCAGAGGGGAGGTGCGGGGAGGCAGGCGAAAAGGGTGAGGGTATTAAAAGATACAAATTTCCAGCTACAAGGCTGGGGGTGTAATGCACAGCATAGGGAATATGGTCAATAATATTGTAATAACTTTGTATGGTGACAGATAAAACTAGACTTGTTGTGATCATTTCACAATGTAGAAAACTGTCAAATTCCATTTAATAGAATGCTTCTCTTCCATTTTTACTTTCTTGAAGTCTTTTGATAAAAAGAAATGTGGCAAGAGCAAGAGAACAAGATGGTGTAGGTGCAGGTGGACGTGGAATACATCTCTCTCCACGGATACATCAGGAATACACCTTCAGACACAGAAGTGCATGCAGAATACCAGCTGAGAGCAGACAGGAGGACCTGACCAGTGGAAAAGAATATATAGAACCAAGCAAAACTCATTAAGAGGAAGGAACTAGGGGAAAAAAAACAGGAATATTAGTAGGACTGGACTTGCCCTCAGCAGGTGGGTGAACTGAAGCAGGGGTCCCATCCCCATATGAGGGAAATTGTCTGAGTCAGAGGAGAAACATTTAAGGGTAAGAGTGAAACAGCTGATCTGTGGCAGCCTAAATGGAATGAGAATCAGACAGTACTTGACTCAGTCATACATACCTTGGACAGGGATGCAGGTCCCCTGAAAGATGCAGTGGCTGGGAGCTGGAGTTTAGGGATTGTGGAGCAATCCCAGGGCAAGGGCTGCTGTTGACTGCAGAGAGACAGATAGAAAGGGTGTGAGGGAGGAGATTTTGGTGGGAAATGCCTGTAGAACAAAGCCAGCCAGTCATCAAAGCAAGGCAGTACAGCTGAGTCATGCATACGGGGTGGAGCCATCACCATAACCTTTCACCCCACATGCCAGCATCGCATCAGGCAGCTTAACAATAGAGAGGCTGGCCCATCAAACACCTGAAGCACTGAACTACAGAATAGGACCCAAACCAGGGTGCCACTTTAAGTGCCTGATGCACCAAACAACAGAGACGGACTCCAGGCAAGGGAGCCCTTTAAGTTCCTGAACAGGCAGGGCTATGGAGAAAGACTGGCCAAAGAGCCCTTCTGATCACCAGCTATAAGAGGCTTGAAAAAAGACTCTGATAGGGCCATAACTCCTCCAGCAGAGGCAGTTCATGTCCCTGCAAACTTGCCACCATCAGGGTCCCTGCAAGCCAAGCAGTTGTGCCATGTACATGCTCAGCTCTCACTGGGGCAGAGCTGCCACAGGCAAAAATAGCCTTGAGGCTATGTGTTCAGGGTAGCTTCGGTTGTGTCCAACTCCTTGTGACCCTATAGACTGTGGCCTGCCAGGCTACTCTGTCAGGGGGGCTCTCCAGTCAAGAATACTGGAGCATATTGGCCAATACTAGTTGCCATATCCTTCCAGAGCACTATATTTCCTGCTGCCTAACCACCAACTCCTCTGAGTACCTGGTGCTGCCAGAACCCCTGTGACCCAAGCAGCTGCCTCACCTCCACACATGGCCCACACAGGAGCAAACCCAAGTCCTCGAGGGCAGCCCTAGGAGCAAACCCCAGTGGACAACCTTCATGCAGAGGTGAAAATAAAACCACAATTGAAACCCAGGGGTAGTGTGGCAAAGGAAGAAGACCCAAAACCTTCCCACCAGCTGTACAAGCTGCAGATTAAATCCACATGATCAACTAGGCAGACTCTGTGTCTATGGAATATATAAAAAGATATTGAGAGCCCCCACAAAAGAAAACGCACTAGTTCTGATAGCTGTGGACATTGAAGGAAGAACACACAGGAGTAGGACCAGATTAGAATCTGAGCTGCCCCCACAGCAGGTCTAGAGATCAGTAGAGTGCTGGAGTGCATCCTAGCAACGTGAGGTGTACTGTGACTCCCAGCGAGGGAAAGGACTCTGACAGCAGTGACTCAAGAAAAACTTAGTAGTCTTATGTTTTCACTTGCTCTGTAGATTCTGTTAGATTTTGTTTTTCTTTTTTCTTCCCCTCTCCCTGCCCCTCCCCCCATTGTAGTTGTCGATTTTATTGGCACTATGAAATCTAATTAAGGTTTTGAGCTTTTTTTTTCCCTCAGTCACATTATTTATTGTTGTTATAAACCTCTGCTTCTACATTGGGCTTTTGCAGTTCTGTGAAGTTTTTCCTATTTTTTTTTTTTTACTCTGTTTTTAATTTTAGTATTTAATTTTTTAAGTCTACTATCATTTTTTACATTTATTCCTAATTGCATTTCCTACTGTACTTTTCCCCTTGCAGTTAATCTTTAATGTATATAAATCTGCTTTATATACCTCTATTTAACTTTGCATATGTATTCTTTTTTTCTTTTCTTTCTTTCCTTTCCTCTTAGCATATTTGTTAGTTTTATTTTCATTGCTTTATTCCCCAATTGGCATCTTGCTTTAGTTTTGTTTTCCAGTTTGTGCTTTAGTTAGTTTTGTTCTTAACTGGTAGAAATAATTTTTGGTTTCCTTTGTTTACCAGGTCAATCTATTGTACTTTACTTTTGTTGGACTGTTTTGATTTTCCTTACAGGTGCATATGTATTTGTGTATATTCAGTCACACTTTTTATTATTGTTATAAACCTCTACATTGGGATTTTGCAGTTCTGTGGAGTTTTTTTTTCCTTTTTTCTTTCTTCTTTTTTTCTTTTTTTTTTTCTCTTTCTTATAATTTCAATTTTTAATTTTTTAACCTATTATATTTTTCTACATTTATTCCTTTGTTTGCCTTTCCTATTGGTCTTTGCCCCTTGAGTTAATCGTTAATGTATATAAATCTTCTTCATCTACCTCTACTTAATTTTACATATCTATTCCTTCTTTCTTTTCTTTTTTCCTTTCCTCTTAACATATTTGTTAGTTTTGTTTTCCAGTTGTGCTTTGGTTAGTTTTGTTTTTAACTGGTAAATATAATTTTTGATTTCCTTTGTGTGTAGGGTCAATCTACTGTACTTTATTTTTGTTGGACTGTTTTGACTTTCCTTATGGGTGTATATGTATAAGTGTATATTCCATTACTTTAATTATATGCCTGATTTTGCAACTGCCATTTGTCTGGGGTTCATCTTTGTTTTCTTATTTTTGGATATTTGTTTCAATATCACTTAATGCCATAAGAAACCACTTGTGGAATCTTTGTTCCTGACCAGAAATCAAGTCCTGAGACTTTGGAGTGGGAACACTGACTCCAAGACCCTATTCTATCAGAGAACTAACCCTGGGACTATCAAATAGTGAGAACTCACACAAAGGAAACCACTTGAATACAAGACCCAGCATCACTCAACCACCAGTAGCACCCTGGGCAGGATGCCTCATCTAAACAATAAACAAAACAAATATATAAATCCAATGATCAGCAGGCAGCATTACCACCTCACTCAGCCTTGCCCATCAGAAGAAAAAAAACAAAAACAAAAACAACAAAAAATACTCAGCATAAATCTCACCCTATATGAAGCTTACACAAACCACTGGACCAACCTTAGAAGGGAAGAAATGAAAAGGAAGAAAGAATTCAACCTTGAAGCCTGGGAAAAGGAGACCTCAAACACAGTAAGTAAAAAAAAAAAAAAAAAAGTAATAATGAAAAGGCAAAGCGATACTACACAAATGAAGGAACAAGCTAGAAACACAGAAGTCCAAATAAATGAAGAAGAAATAGGAAAACTACCTGGGAAATAATTCAGAATGATGATAGTAAAGATGATCAAAAACCTTGAAAACAAAATGGAGAAAATGCAAGAATCAATTAACAAAGAACTAGAAGAATTAAAGAACAAACATACAGAGACAAACAACACAATTACTGAAATTAAAAATACTGTGGAAGGAATCAATAGCAGAATATATGAAGCCAAAGAAAGAATCAGTGAGCTGGAAGATAAAATGGTGGAAATAACTGCTGAAGACCAGATTAAAGTAAAAAGAATGAAAAGAACTGAGGCTAGTCTCAGAGATCCCTGGGACAATATCAAACACACCAACATTCGAATTATAGGGGTCCCAGAAGAAGAGAAAAAGAAAGGGTATGAGAAAAATTTTGAAGAGATTATAGTTGAAAATTTCCCCAACGTGGAAAAGTAAATAGTCAAAAAATCTAAGATGTGCAAAGAATCTCATACAGTAAAAACCCAAGGAGAAACTCGACAAGACACATACTAATCAAACTAACAAAGACTAAACACAAAGAAAATATTAAAAGCAGCAAGGGAAAACCAACAAGTAACACACAAGGGAACCCCCATACATTTAACAGCTGTTCTTTCAGCAGACTCTGCAGGCCAAAAGGGAATGGCAGGATATAGTTAAAGTACTGAAAGGGAAAAATCTACAACCAAGATTACTTTACCTGGCAAGGATCTCATTGAAAACTGATGGAGAAATAAAAAGCTTTTCAGACAAGCAAAAGTAAAGATAATTCAGTACCATCAAGCCAGCTTTACAATAAATGTTAAACGGACTTATATAGTCAAGAAATATAAGAAGAAAAAAGATCTACAAGATCAACCCCCCAAAATTAAGAAAATGGCAATAGGAACATACATATCAATAATTACTTAAAATGTAAATAGATTAAATGCTCCAAGCAAAGACACAGACTGGCTGAATGGATCCAAAAACAAGACCCATATATATGCAGTCTACAAGAAACCCACTTCAGACCTCAAGACACATATAGACTGAAAGTAAAAGGATGGGAAAATATATTCCAGGCAAATGGGAAGCAAAAGAAAGCTAAAGTAGCAATCCTCATATCAGACAAGAAAGATGTTAAAATAAAGATTACAAGAGATAAGGAAGGACACTACATAATGATCAAGGGATCAATCCATTAGAAAGACATAACAATTATAAATATTTATGCACCCAACACAGGAGCACCTCAATACATAGCACAAACACTAACAGACATAAAAGGAGAAACTGACAGTAACACAATCATAGTAGGAGACTTTAACACCCCACTTGCACCAATGGACAGATCATCAAAACAGAAAATTTAATAAGGAAATATAAGTCTTAAATAATACATTAGATGAGATGGATCTCATTGATATCTTGAGGACATTCCAGCCAAATGCAGAAGAATACACCTTCTTCTCAAGTGCACATGAAACATCCTCCAGGATAGACCACATCTTGAGTCACAAGTCAACCCTCAGTAAATTTAAGAAAGTTGAAATCATACCAAGGATCTTCTCCAAACACAATGCTATAAGACTAGACATCAATTACAAGAAAAACCTGTAAGAAACACGTGGAGATTAAACAATGCATTTCTAAATAACCAACAGGTTCCTGAAGAAGTCAAAAGGGAAATCAAAAATTTCTAGAAACAAATGACAATGAGAACACGACAACTCAAAACCTATGGGATGCAGCAAAAGCAGTTGTAAGAGGGAAGTTTATTGCAATACAATCCTACCTCAAGAAACAAGAAAAACATCTAATTGACAACCTAATTTTACACCTAAGGCAACTGGAAAACGAAGAACAAAAAACCCCAAAATTAGTAGAAGGAAAGAACTCATAAAGATATGAGCAGAAATTAATGAAAAAGAAATGAGAGAAGCGATATTAAAGATTAATAAAACGAAAAGCTGGTTCTTTGAGAAGATAAAATTGACAAACCTTTAGTCAGACTCATCAAGAAAAAAAGAGAGAAGAATCAAATGAAAATTAGAAATGAAAAAATAGAGGTTACAACACACAATGCAGAAATACAAAGGATTATAAGAGACTATTTTGAACAACTATATGGCAATCAAATAGATGACCTGGATGAAATGGACAGATTCTTAGAAAAGTTCAATCTTCCAAGACTGAGTCAGGAATAAATAGAAATTATGAACAACCTGATTACAAGCATTGATATTAAAGTTGTAATAAAAAATCTCCCAAAAAACAAAAGCCCAGGACAAGATGCTTTCACAGGAGAATTCTATCAAATATTTAGAGAAGAGTTAATGTCTATCCTTCAAAACCCTTTCAAAAAATTGCAGAGGAAGGAGCACTTCCAAACTCATTCCATGAGGCCACCATCACCCTGATACCAAAACCAGACAAGGACAACACAAAAAAGAAAACCACAGTAGGTCAATATAACTCATGAATATAGATGCAAAAATCCTCAACAAAATTTCAGCAAACAGAAAAAATTCATACTGCATGATCAAGTTGTGTTTATTCTGGGTACGCAAGGATTCTTCAATATATGAAAATTAATCAATGTGACACACCATGTTAACAAATCGAAAGATAAAAATCATATGACAATCTCAACAGATGCAGAAAAATCCTTTGACAAAATTCAGCACCCATTTATGATTAAAACTCTTCCAAAAAATCGGCATAGAATAAACCTACCTCAACACAGAAAAGGCCATATATGATAAGCCTAAAGCAAACATTGGAGAAGGCAATGGCACCCCACTCCAGTACTCTTGCCTGGAAAATCCCATGGACGGAGGAGCCTGGTAGGCTGCAGTCCATGGGGTTGCTAAGAGTCAGACACGACTGAGCAACTTCACTTTCACTTTTCACTTTCATCCATTGGAGAAGGAAATGGCAACCCACTCCAGTGTTCTTGTCTGGAGAATCCCAGGGATGGGGGAGCCTGGTGGGCTGCCATCTATGGGGTCGCACAGAGTTGGACACAACTGAAGCGACTTAGCAGCAGCAGCAGCAGCAGCAAAGCAAACATTATTCTCAACAGTGAAAAACTGAAAGCATTCCCCCTAAGATCAGGAACAAGACAAGGGTATCCACTTTCACCACTATTATTCAACATAGTTATGGAAGTCCTAGCTATAGCAATCAGAGAAGAAAAGTAAATAAAAGGAATACAGATCAGAAAAGTAAAGCTCTCACTGTTTGCAGATGACATGATGCTCTACATAGAAAACCCTAAAGACACCACCAGAAAATTACTAGAGCTAATCAGTGAATTTAGCAAAGTTTCAGGATACAGACAATCACTTGCAGAGAATCAATACAGAGAAATCACTTGCTTTTCTACATACCAAAAATGGAAAATCAGAAAGAGAAATGAAGGGATCAATCCCAGTCACCATTGCAACAAAAGAATTAAATCTGTAGGAATAAACTTCCCTAAAAAGACAAAAGAAAACAGATGGAGGGATATTCCATGTTCCTGGGTAGGAAGAATCAGTATTGTGAAAATGAGTATACTACCAAATGCAATCTGCAAATTCAATGTGATCCCTATCGAATTACCAATGACATTTTTGACAGAACTAAAAAAATATATATATATATTTGTTTTAGTTTCACTATTCATATGGAAACACAGAAGACCCCAAATAGGCAAAGCAGTCTTGAGAAAGAAGAATGGAGCTGGGGGAAATCAACCTTCATGACCTCAGATTATACTACAAAGCTACAGTCATCAAGACAGTATGGTAGTGGCACAAACACAGAATTATAAACCAATGGAACAAGATAGAAAGTCCAGAAATAAACCCATGCATCTATGGGCACCTTATTTTTGACAATGGAGGGAAGAATATACAATGGGGCAAAGACAGCCTCTTCAATAAATGGTGCTGGGAAAACTTGATAGCTACATGTAAAAGAATGAAATTAGAACACTTCTAACGCCATACACAAAGATAAACTCAAAATGGATTAAAGACCTAAATGTAAGACCAGAAACTATAAAACTGTTAGAGGAAAACATAGGCAGAACACCCGATGACATAAATCAAAGCAAGATCTCTATGACCTACCACCTAGAGTAACGGAAATAAAAACAAAAGTAAACAAGTGGGACCTGATTAAACTTAAAAGTTAAGCCAAACTATAAGCCAGGTGGAAATGTAAACCCTCAGAATGGCTGAAAATAATAGCAAATGAAACAACTGACAAAGGATTAATTTTCAAAATACACAAGCAGCTCATAAAATTCAATGCCAGAAAAACAAACAACCCAATCAAAAAGCTGGAAAAAGACCTAAACAGATATTTCTGAAAGAAGACATACATATAGCTAACAAACACATGAAAAGATGCTCAACATCACTCATTATTAGAGAAATGCAAGTCAAAACTACAATGAGATATCATCTCACACCAGTCAGAATGGCCATCATCAAAAATTCTACATACAATAAACGCTGGAGAGGGTGTGAAGAAAAGGGAACACTCTTGCACTGTTGGTTAATGTAAATTGATACAGCCACTATGGAAGACAGTATGGAGATTCCTTGAAAGACTAGAAATAAAACCACCATATGACCCAGCAATCCCACTCCTAGGCATATACCCTAAGGAAACCAAAATTGAAGAAGACACATGTATCCCATTGTTCATTGCAGCACTATTTACAATAGCTAGAACATGGAAGCAACCTAGATATCCATCAACAGATGAATGGATACAGAAGTTGTGATACATATACACAATGGAATATTACTCCGCCATAAAAAGGAATGCATTTAAATCGGTTCTGATGAGGTGGGTGAACCTAGAACATATTATACAGAGTGAAGTGAGAAAGAGATAGATAAATATTGTATTCTACCACATATATACAGAATCTAGAAGAATGGTACTAAAGAACTTATTTACAGGGCAGCAGTGGAGTGACAGTCATAGAGAATAGACTTATGGACATGGGGAGAGGGGAGGAAAGGGTGAGATGTATGGAAAGAGTAACATGGAAACTTACATTCAGTTCAGTTCAGTCGCTCAGTCGTGTCCGACTTTTTGCGACCCCATGAATCACAGCACGCCAGGCCTCCCTGTGCATCACCAACTCCTGGAGTTTACTCAAACTCACGTCCATCGAGTCGGTGATGCCATCCAGCCATCTCATCCTCTGTCGTCCCCTTCTCCTCCTGCCCTCAATCCCTCCCAGCATCAGAGTCTTTTCCAATGAGTCAACTCTTCGCGTGAGGTGGCCAAAATACTGGAGTTTCAGCTTCAGCATCAGTCCTACCAATGAACACCCAGGACTGATCTCCTTTAGGATGGACTGGTTGGATCTCCTTGCAGTCCAAGGGACTCTCAAGAGTCTGCTCCAACACCACAGTTCAAAAGCATCAATTCTTTGGCTCTCAGCTTTCTTCACAGTCCAACTCTCACACTCATACATGACCACTGGAAAAACCATAGCCTTGACTAGATGGACCTTTGTTGAAAAAGTAATGTCTCTGCTTTTTAATATGCTATCTAGGTCGGTCATAACTTTCTTTCCAAGGAGTATGCATCTTTTAATTTCATGGCTGCAATCACCATCCGCAGTGATTTTGGAGCCGAAAAAAACAAAGCCTGACACTGTTTCCACTGTTTCCCCATCTATTTCCCATGAAGTGATAGGACCAGATGCCAAGATCTTTGTTTTCTGAATGTTGAGTTTTAAGCCAACTTTTTCACTCTCCACTTTCACTTTCATCAAGAGGCTTTTTAGTTCCTCTTCACTTTCTGCTATAAGGGTGGTGTCATCTGCATACTTACATTATCATATGTAAAATAGATAGCCAACTGGAATTTGCTGTATGGCTCAGGAAACTCAAACAGGGTTTCTGTATCCATCTAGAGGGGTGGGTTGGGGAGGGAGATGGAACAGAGGTTCAAAATGGAAATTATATATGTATACCTACGGTTGACTCATGCTGAGGTTTGACAGAAAACAACAAAATTTTGCAAAGCAATTATACTTCAATAAAATTAAATTAAATTAATTTTATAATAAAAAAAATTTATATAAATATAATTTTATAATATGATTGCAAAGCAATTATACTTCAATAAAATTAAGTATACTTCAAATAAATTAAATTAAAAAGAAAATGATGAACTATGGATGGAGGTTCATGACATTGTACAGGAGACAGGAATCAAGACCATCCCCAAGAAATACAAATACAAAAAAGCAAAACAGCTGTCTGAGGAGGCCTTAAAAATAGCTGTGGAAACAAGGGAAGTGAAAAGCAAAGGAGAAAAGAAAAGATATACCATTTGAATGCAGAGTTCCAAAGAATAGCAAGGAGAGACAAGAAAGCCTTCCTCAGTGATTAATGCAAAGAAAGAGAGGAAAACAGTAGAATGGGAAAGACTATGGCACCCCACTCCAGTACTCTTGCCTGGAAAATCGCATGGACGGAGGAGCCTGGTAGGCTTCAGTCCATGGGGTCGCTAAGAGTCGGACACGACTGAGCGACTTCACTTTCAATTTTCACTTTCATCCATTGGAGAAGGAAATGGCAACCCACTCCAGTATTCTTGCCTAGAGAATCCCAAGGATGGGGGAGCCTGGTGGGCTGCCATCTATGGGGTTGCACAGAGTCGGACACGACTGAAGCAACTTAGCAGCAAAGATCTCTTCAAGAAAATTAGAGATACCAAAGGAACATTTCATGCAAAGATGGGCTCAATAAAGACAGAAATGTTAGGGACCTAATAGAAGCAGAAGATATTAAGAAGAGGTGGCAAGAATACACAAAAGAACTGTACAAAAAAGATCTTCACAACCCAGATAATCACGATGGTGTGATCACTCACCTAAAGCCAGACATCCTGGAATGTGAAGTCAAGTGGGCCTTAGGAAGCATCAATACGAACAAAGCTAGTGGATGTGATGGAATTCCAGTTGAGCTATTTCAAATCCTGAAAGATGATGCTGTGAAAGTGCTGCACTCAATATGCCAGCAAATTTGGAAAACTCAGCAGTGGCCACAGGACTGGAAAAGGTCCGTTTTCATTCCAATCCCAAAGAAAGGCAATGCCAAAGAATGCTCAAACTACCACACACTTGCACTCAATTCACACGGTAGTAAAATAAAGCTTAAAATTCTCCAAGCCAGGCTTCAGCAATACATGAACCGTGAACTTCCAGATGTTCAAGCTGGTTTTAGAAAAGGCAGAGGAACCAGAGATCAAATTGCCAACATCCGCTGGATCATGGAAAAAGCAAGAGAGTTCCATAAAAACATCTATTTCTGCTTTATTGACTATGCCAAAGCCTCTGACTGTGTGGATCACAATAAACTGTGGAAAATTCTGAAAGAGATAGGAATACCAGATCACCTGACCTGCCTCTTGAGAAACCTATATGCAGGTCAGGAAGCAACAGTTAGAACTGGACATGGAACAGACTGGTTCCAAATAGGAAAAGGAGTACATCAAGGCTGTATATTGTCACTCTGCTAATTTAACTTATATGCAGAGTACATCATGAGAAAAGCTGGGCTGGAGGAAGCACAAGCTGGAATCAAGATTGCTGGGAGAAATATCAATAACCTCAGATATGCAGGTAACACCACCCTTATGGCAGAAAGTGAAGAAGAACTAAAGAGCCTCTTGATGAAAAGTGAAAGAGGAGAGTGAAAAAGTTGGCTTAAAGCTCAACATTCAGAAAACAAAGACCACGGCATCTGTTCCCATCACTTCATGGGAAATAGACGGGGAAACAGTGAAAACAGTAGCTGACTTTATTTTCCTTGGCTCCAAAATCACTGCAGATTGTGATTGCAGCCATGAAATTAACAGATGCTTGCTCCTTGGAAGGAAAGTTATGACCAACCTAGACAGCATATTAAAAAGTAGAGACATTACTTTTTCAACAAAGGTCTGTCTAGTCAAGGCTATGGTTTTTCCAGTGGTCATGTATGGATGTGAGAGTTGGACTGTGAAGAAAGCTGAGCGCTGAAGAATTGATGCTTTTGAACTGTGGTGTTGGAGAAGACTCTTGAGAGTCCCTTGGACTGCAAGGAGATCCAACCAGTCCATCCTAAAGGAGATCAGTCCTGGGTGTTCATTGGTAGGACTGATGTTGAAGCTGAAACTCCAATACTTTGGCCACCTCATGCGAAGAGCTGACTCATTTGAAAAGACCTTGATGCTGGTAACGGTCAAGGGCAGGAGGAGAAGGGGACAATAGAGGATGAGATGGTAAGATGGCATCACCGACTAAATGCACATGGGTTTGGGTGGACTCCGGGAGTTGGTGATGTCCAGGGAGGCCTGGCATGCCACGGTTCATGGGGTCACAAAGAGTCAGATAAGATGAGCGACTGAACTGAACTGAACTAATTAAAAGTAAAAAAAAAAAAAAAAAAAAAATGCTAAATACCTATGTTGTACACTTGAAACTAACATTATATTGTATGCCAATTATAATTCAATAAAAGTTAAATATATTAAAAGTCAGCAAATTTTTAAAGTCTTATTTTAAGAAAGACTCAATACTGTATATAGAGTCTTCTGAATGTAGACTATGATATGTGGTAAAATATACAAGATTAATCACAAGGATTGATAAAACAAAGTCTGATTTAATAACAGAAAGGAATTTCTGTTTTTCCCAATGAATTTTTCCTTCATTCCTTTCCATATGCCCTCGCCAGGGAAATAGTTTTACATCTGGCCTAGGTTTCTCCATTTTCAAGGTAGCCAAATTACTAAGGTTATAATTGCAAAGACATTAATATTTTAACAATGCTCCAAAGACCTATTGCTTTCTAAGTACATAAACAATGACATAGCCTTGGGAAAGTGAATCTTCAAAGGAAAAAACATAGAAAAACAAGTTTTACTTAATCAACCTTCTGGTAAGTGAGGCAAAAATAACAAATATGACATCCCCTTTGTTCTATTAGTATGTCATGGCATCTGATAACAGTTCTTATTTATATTATTGATAATTAACAATAAAGTAATAATCATAAACTCCAAGGAGCACAGGAACATAAGGTGACTTTAAGGGAGAAAAAAATGTTGCATTTCCTTAGAAACACCAAATGCTATATTTAGTATTAATTAATTCCAATATGAATCAAGAGGAAAAAATATCTATCAGTACACAATCTAAAATTGGAACTATCCTGGAATGAACTTTTACTCTATTCACTGAGTCATTGCCTGAGGAATTTCCACTTCAGCTCTCTGTTTTGGCTAATTCCCCACAAACAGATAGGTAGCCAGCTTCCTTCTTCCACATCCAGCATAATGTTGTTTCATACCACAGTTATCCCTCCATTGTATCAGGTAAACAAGAAAGGTAAATAGAGCCTGCTAAAGATTAACAATTTTGGGGCTTCATTCCAAAGGGAGAGTGCCTAGAGCTGAAATGTCTTTGTTTTTGCTACCATTTGTAATTGTTTTTCATCTCGGAAACACAGTGCTGCTTGCCACTAAAGAGAGTCGTGTTTTGCTACGGTGGACTTTGTTCCCCTTTCCAACTGTGTTATGAAACTGGAACCTATTATACAGAGTGAAGTAAGCCAGAAAGAAAAACACCAATACAGTATACTAACGCATATATATGGAATTTAGAAAGATGGTAACAATAACCCTGTACGAGACAGCAAAAGAGACACTGATGTATAGATCAGTCTTATGGACTCTGTGGGAGAGGGAGAGGGTGGGGAGATTTGGGAGAATGGCATTGAAACATGTATAATATCATGTATGAAATGAGTCGCCAGTCCAGATTCGATGCACAATACTGGATGCTTGGGGCTGGTGCACTGGGACGACCCAGAGGGAGGGCATGGGGAGGGAGGAGGGAGGAGGGTTCAGGATGGGGAACACAGGTATACCTGTGGCGGATTCATTTCGATATTTGGCAAAACTAATACAATATTGTAAAGTTTAAAAATAAAATAAAATTTAAATAAATAAATAAATAAATGCAGTTGTGCTCCTCCTACCAAAAATAAAATAAAATAAAATAAATAAAAATAAAATAAAATAATTCTACTCTAAAAAAAAAAAAGAAATTTTACTTATCTTAGTACTATTATCTATAGTTTTTGCTTTGAAAATGACATTTATTTTATATGATTTCCAGAAGATCACTTTCATATATAATACTACATTCAGGATTCCAGTATAGAATAAATAAAAATAAAGCATAATTTAAAATGTATTTGCCAAAGGATTCCTTATAATTATTTAAGTACCACTCAAAATTTTGTTTAAATTTTAATTTAGGATAGTTTAATCTAATTGCTGTATGCCAAATTAAAGTTTAGATTCTTACAATTTTTTGAAGTACCTTTGATAATTTGTGTATTGAATTTTTCTTATCACAATTTTTACTCCATACTCTAAGAATGACAGCTGCTATTTAAATCTTTATCATTCTAAACTATAACCATTTAGAACTTGACTATATATTATTTTTCATTGCTTGAGTTTTCTTTACTTATATAATAATGTCTGTGAGCATAAGAACAGATTGTCAAATATGTGCTCAAAAATGTTTGTTTGAATGAATTGTTAAAGAACCCACCTGCCAATGCAAGAGATGTAAGAGACACAAGTTCAGTCCATGGGTTAGGAAGATCCCCTGGAGGACAACATGGCAACCCACTCCAGTATTCTTGCCTAGAGAATCCCATGGATAGAGGAACCTGGCAGGCTACAGTCCATAGGTTCACAAAGTCAGACACAACTGAAGCAACTTAGCATGCATGCAAGCTTTTGTTTTAAACTTTATAGTGTCTCACACAGAGTAAGCACTCAGTAATTATCCATTTCTTAAAAAGCTGATAACAGTAAGAGATCTTCCTAAGGGATTCACACTTTCTTAGTGCTCTTAAAATCACTGTCTTGCTTTGTTTAAAATAGTGAATGGTTTTCTGTAGACCAAGTGTTTTTTTCAGGTCTTTGCTTCTTGGAAGAAAAGCTATGACAAAGATGAAAGTGTTAGTCACTCAGTTGTGTCCAACTCTTTGTGACCCCATGGTCTGTCCATAGAATTCTCCAGGCAAGAATACTGGAGTGGATTGCCGTTCCCTTCTCCAGGGGATCTTCCAGACCAAAACTCCCTGGGTTGGGAAGATCCCCTGGAGAAGGAAAAGGCTACCCACTCCAGTATTCTGGCCTGGAGAATTTCATGGACTGTATAGTCCATGGAGTCACAAAGAGTTGGACATACACCAAAACCTTTAAATGTGTGGATCACAACAAACTGTGGAAAATTCTTTAAGAGATGGGAATACCAGACCACCTGACTACCTTCTGAGAAATCTGCATGCAGGTCAAGAAACAACAATTAAAACTGGATATGAAACAACAGACTGGTTCCAAATTGGGAAAGGAGTACATCAAAGCTGTATATTGTCACCCTGTTTATTTAACTTATGTGCAGAGTACATCATGTGAAATGCCAGGCTAGATGAAGTACAAACTGGAATCAGGATTTCCAGGAGAAATATCAATAACCTCAGATATGCAGATGACACCACCCTTATGGCAGAGAGTGAATAGGAACTAAAGAGACACTTGATGAAAGGGAAAGAGGAAAGTGAAAAAGCTTGCTTAAAACTCAACATTCCAAAAACTAAGATCATGGCATTCAGTACCATCATTTCATGGCAAATAGATGGAGGAAACAATGGACACAGTGACAGACTTTATTTTCTTGGGCTCCAAAATCACTGCAGAGGGTGACTGCAGCCATGAAATTAAGATGCTTGCTCCTTGGAAGAAAAGCTATGACTAACCTAGACAGCATATTAAAAAGCAGAGACATTACTTTGCCAACAAAGGTCCATCTACTCAAAGCTATGGTTTTTCCAGTAGTCATGTATGGATGTGAGTGTTTGAATATTAAGCAAGCTGAGTGCCAAAGAATTGATGCTTTTGAACTGTGGTGTTGGCGAAGACTCGAGAGTCCCTTCGACTGCAAGGAGATCAAGCCAGTCAATCGAAAAGGAAATCAGCCCTGAATGTTCATTGGAAGGACTGATGCTGAAGCTGAAGCTCCAATACTTTGCCCACCTGATGTGGAGACCTGACTCCTTAGAAAAGACCCTGATGCTGGGAAAGACTGAAGGCAGGAGAAGGGGACGACAGAGGATGAGATAGTTGAATGGGATCACCAACTCGATGGATATGAATTTGAGCAAGCTCCAGGACTTGGTGGTGGACAGGGAAACCTGGCATGCTGCAGTCGACGGGGTCACAAAGAGTCAGACACGACTGAGCGACTGAACTGAACTGACTGAAATGTTAGCAGAAAATCAGAATGAGATGAAGTGTTCTGTTGATGACAGAACATCAGATGACAAAATTCACCATCAAACAAAATATAATTGCTATGTAATTATTTATGCTACTTTTTCATTCTCTCACTTTTTCTTTGGACTCCATTCCATCTGAGTTATCACCATTATTGGTAAAGGTAACCAAAAAAAAAAAAAAAAGGAGGGGGGGGAAATGCTAGGATATATAAATAAGAGAGGATGTGATCCCTGTGACTTAGTTCCTACACCACATTGTTAGTCACAGAGGGAATCATGAATAAGGAGCCCCAAGGATCACATGGAAGTTAGTTTTGGACAATTCTGGTCCTATCTGTTCTACTATGAGAAAAATATAGGTAAAATTCAATCTAGCAGAGTTTATATTGAGGAACTATTGAAAGTAATGACTACACAGCATCTCTCAATTCTGGAGAATTGATTTATTATATTACTAAGTACTACATAAAACATCTGTTGAATATCCATTGTAGGGAAGAGTATTGTAACAAAAAATTGTCAGACAAGGTAATATAGCACATTTTGATGCAGAGTATTGTGGGAGGGTGTTGTATGAGGTTGAAGACGACTGCAGATATTAATACTCAAAGGCAAACCAGAGTACAGACATTGAATGTAAATCTGAGACTATATGAAGGAGCCAAGAGATATGAAATGGCCCCTGTCTAATCGTGTGTATAACCCACAATATGTATAGTTTATTCAGGGTTTAACTGATTCTTCACTTCTCAATAAATTAAACATGCCCTAAATTAATTTTGTTTCAGTATATATTCCTGAAAACAGTCAATACCCAACATTTTATGTTAATGAAATGTAAGTTTTAGTTTTCAAAAAAATCCTTAAAGCATCATTTCTGATCTTCTGTTCTCTCATAGATGTCTCATATATTCAGTGAGTCACCAAGTTATATGTTTCTCCAATTTAGAAACATCTCCAATCTGTCCTTTTCTGCCACAACTCCAGTCCAAGCCTTCATCACAGAACCCTGAAATTGTTAGAGTCCTAAATGATTTTCCTATTTCCCCTAACCAAATTCACATTGTACATGTCTACTATATTAAACTTTCTATATATTCATCATTTAACTTCTCTTCTTAAACATTAATATTTTCACTGACTCTTAAACATGTCCAGAATAAAGTCCTATCCAGTGTGACTGGTTTTCACAGTTCTTCAGAGATTGGTTCCATATTTGCAGTCTAATCCTAAGACCTAGCACTTATCAAACATGCATCCTGCATTTGAGCTAGTTGTCTTTCCAAGTGTTTTGTGGCCAATTGCATTTCAAATTCTTTTCTTGTGCTTTTTTTTCCTGACTGGAATTTATCTATTTTCTTATCTATGTAATTAAATCTAACCATACATTAAAGCATAGCCATTGCTCCTCCTTTCCTCCAAGCCATTAATTTAATGTCTGAAAACACACTTGCTGATATTGTTCTGATATGAAATATTTAATGTAAATTTGCATTTCCTCTCCAAAATTAAGAAGTAGCTCACATTTTATTCCTCTTATCTGACTCTCTAATACTCTTCTATCTTGTATTTTGTATATAGGCAGTAAATTAGCATGAAATATACAATAAGCTTTTAATGTTACCAAATCAACTTAAATTTGAAAAATATAAAAAATTCATTTGTAATAAGTGTTTTGCTTTTAATATATAGTTGTGTTCTGACAAAGTGCTTGATAACCTGTTCTCTAAATATTCATAACATATTTCACTTTATAAAAAAATTGTTAAGCAAATCTTTAGTTCAGAACCAATAAATTACATAAATTTCAGCTCAGTCTTATATTTCAATCATCACTGTTATCAATAGTTTGAGTGAGCTGCAACCAAATTAGGTTTTATTACCAAATCATCAAGTGGATCTGTTTGATGTCAGTAATTATGAAGGGATTATGGATATTCACAAACAGGGAATTAATCAATGTTTTATCTGGAATCAAGGAATAGTCATAAATACCCTTCTTTTATTTTTCCTGGATAGGAATATGAAGTATTTGATCCAGAGAAAAATGACCCTTATATTCTATCAAGTTTCACTTCTATTACTCAAGGCTTTCAATTATGTAATACTATAGTGAGATCAAGGTAAAAATGTCAAGATAAAAGTATTTCAACTCATGGTGAACACCCTGGGGATGCAAAGCTTTCTATAAAGTATTTTGTTATTAGGATTTCAATTGGCAAAATTTTAATAGATCAAAGACTGAAAAAGCACAAAAAGCAAATGAGATAATATTAAATCATACCCCACTATTCTCTTCTGAATGGCAAATTTATGCCAACACTAACAAAAACATAACCATTATGCTTGTAGTGATACTTCTGACTGTAGTTTCATGCTATTTTCACTGTCAGCTTGGAAAAAAGGTATTGAGTGAGAAATCTTTTCAACAAATTGACTGAAAGAAATCATGTGGGTCAATAAATACAAGATTTTTATCTTCAAGAAAAATAGAGCCTGTCCTTTGACAATGCAACAGAATATAACAAAAGCATATTTTAAGATCATTTTTAATGAGGGATAAAAGAAACAAAATGACAGGATTTTAAAATATCTTTATGATTATATATATTAACAGATGCTTAAGACCTTCCTCTTGGACTTAAGTGATGACAACACATTTCTAAAATGGGCTTAAATTTTTTGAAAGTGCTGAGGGAGAACTGTTAAACGGTTAGAAACAATTACACTCTGACCATTTCTTTGGAGTACAAATTGATGCATACTTTTTGCTTTTTCACTGAATGAGTACAACCAATTTAAAAATTAGACAGCACAGATGCATTTCAAGATGGCAAATTATAAAGTGCACTGCCAAAGTGCTACAGTAATTGTTATCGACAAACGTACATACAAACAGTACTGGATTAGAATGCTTCAGAGCAATAGTGTTTGCTAGCAGAATTACACAGTAAAAAAAAAAAAAAAAAAATAGAAAAATAAAAAACTACATGTCTCACTAAAACCTTACATAAAATATGCCCATTATTATTTGATTCATATACAAACACTCTGACCTCTAATTCCAGAAAATAATTTCTTAATTCAGACTTGCAGTAAATATTGGGACTGAAAAATGGGCCATGTCCTGAATGGTTGAGAGATGGTGACCATGAAAAAAACTTACCTAATTCAAAAAAACAGAGATCATGGCAAGGAATGTAGTGCACATGTGAGAGAATAGAGAGGGAGCAGAGCTGGCAGAAGATAACAGACATCAATTATGGTGGAACAGAACAAGTGGTTATAAACAAAAGTTACCATGAAACTCTGAAGAGTAGAATGAAAGTTGATGTGCATACATACATACACACACATAGACACACACACACACACACAGACATGAGTTAGGTAAATATTAATAAGACTTATAGTTGCAACTTTGCCACAATTATCTCAAAATATTGTGAGGATCAAATATAACAGTTGTGAAAGTGCTACATAAACTATAAAATTCTATGCTCAGGTAAGACAGATAATATTTACTCAAAATGCAAAGTAAATCTCTCATTCCAACTCTGGAAGAAGGCAAACAATGAACTCTCTGGAGCACAGAGGGAAGAAAATCTTACTCTGGTCCATTTCCAGATTTTCTTGGAACCACAGGCTTTCTCGTCACTCTACAAGACAGCTTTGAAGGCAGAGCAAAGACACTGTCCTGGTCTATTGAACAGGTTGGCAAACTCACAGAATTGTGTTGTAAAAATTCCTTAATCTGTGGGAGACAGAGATTCCCTTTTCTGTTTGTTAACCTGCATTAAACATCATTGCCTGAACAAGCATGATGTTAAATTATGCTAATTGTTTCTCTTTGAAGAAGGGAATGAGAGGGCAGAAAAGGTCATAAAATTTCACTAAAGCATGCCAAAGTACAAAACATTTTCCCTCCAAACCTAACTAATAGGATAGAAAAGGAAGTCTACAATGCATCAGGTATGTGTAAATTACAATGAAGTCATGACACCTAGGGAAATAAGGGTTAGTAAGAGAAAATGACTTATTTAAGGCCACTTTTTCAACACCACAAAGTCAATATTTCTGACTCTGAGTCATATCAAACACTTGGCACTTTCGCCAACACAGCCTTCCATCAAAAAAAAAAAAAAAGAGGCTAGAAAGATAAAAATGTAAAAAGAGCTAACCCAGACTTTCAGCTTTCTTTTTAAAGCGCTACCACTAGATTTTAGAGATATTTTGGCACTGCAAAAATTTTCCACTAAAATTTTAAAGTTAAACACCAGTTCTATGCATTCAGATCATTAACTCTCAGTGCACTTTTCCTTACATAAGCAGCATATGCAGTTGTTAATCATTGTAAAAGGTCCTAAAATTTTCAAGAAAGAGCACAAACTCAAGAAAATAGAGCTAAAATGACCACATGAACAATCTATTCAAACCACCTCATCTCATAAATAAGGAAATTAAGGCTCAGATAGGATAAGTGACTTGTTCAAGGTCACACAACCCGCAAGTTCCAGACCCAAGATCAGGATTTAAATCTCCAAACTTGCAGCCCAGGGCTCTGTTCTCCTTCAGACCTATAAGAAATGACTGTATTTAAGCATTCAGTCCAGAATATTCTCAAAATTGAGTGTCATCAATAAAAGTAAGCCATGTGGCAGGAATGAACAGAATTTAGTTCATACCAAAAATGAGCTGCCAGTCACTGTGATAAGATCTGTTTCTTTCTGAGACCCATGGTTTCCTGCTGGATTGGAGAATCCAAACTGGGTTTCTTCCTCCTGTGCAAAGAAGTCAGAGTCAGGATGTACATTCCATTCCGTTTTGGTTGGTGGCAGTAGTTCTGAGACACTGTTTTCACAAAGGGTGCTTGAAGGAGTCAGAGCATCTGTGTCTACTGTTAGCTTACTGCTAGGGATCAAAGCTTGGGGCTCTTGACTCGAGTTTTTCAAAGCCAAAGAGCTCAGAGATGCCAACGGCCCTGCACTTAGACTTGAGACATCATCCATATCTAAGGGACCCTGCTGAAAACCTGCTGCTGTCGTTCCAAAGAAGAGTGAGGTATCCAAACTTTGAGGAAGGTCACTGGTGGCCATCAAGGCCTGAGGGTCCACTGCCTGCCCTAAGGAATTATTATTATTAGCAGGGAGGTTTCCTGCCAGAGTTGAGTTCACAGAAGCCACATCAATAGTCAAGATCCCAGAGTTCACCAATGCCGTGTCCAGTACTGCAGCAGAACTATTATTACCAGGCACATCAGAGAAGAGAGACACAAGCTCAGCATCACTGAGGTCACTCTGCCCCTGGCTGGTAAGTTCACTGCTGGGTGTAAGAGAATTTGCAGCTTCCAGCTGAGCTAAGAGATCCTGGCGCAGGTTGTGCCTTTTGGCCATGTGGGTCTTCATGCTGTGCTTGGATGTGAAGAGTTTATTACAAGTGGCGACTGGGCATCGGCTTTTCCAAGTGTCCACATCCTGCAAGTGTTTCTTGGAGTGAATGTAGAGACTACTGCGAGCAGAGAACCTGGCACAGCAACCTTCCACCGGGCACACAAAAGGCTTCGTGCCCAGGTGGGTTATGCTGTGGCCTTTCAGATGTTCAGCCCTTGTGAAAGATTTCCCACACCCTTCCACCGGGCACATGAACCTCCGGTCATCGTCGTGCTTCCGTTTGTGCCTTAGGAGTTTGGACATGCTAGTGAAGTTCCAGCCACAGCCCTCAAAGTCACAAAGGAACGGTCTCTCACCAGTGTGGCTCCGAAGGTGAATTTTCAGCCTACAAGCCTTGTCATACTGTTTACTGCAGCCAGGAAAGGAACAGGAAAAGAGTTCCTGTTCCCTGAAGTGGGCGCGGTTATGGGAAAACAGGGCACTCACTGTGATAAATGTCTTCTTGCAGCCGGAAAACGCACACTGGTAGGGCCTCTCAGGCTCGAAGTGGCTGCGCTGGTGGGCGCTGAGCTTGGCCTGTGTGGGGAAGGTCTCCTCACACACCTCACATTTGAATGAGTTCTCCTGCTCGTGGCCCTTCATGTGTGCTTTGAGGTTATACACGGTGGTGAAGCTCTTGCCACAGCCCTCTGCTGGGCAGCCGAAGGGCCTCAGTTTGTCGTGTGACTGCAGATGCCTCTTGAGCTTGTAGGAGGTGGTGAAGGTCCACCCACAACCACCCAGGGGGCACTTGAAGGGCCGCTGGCCCTGGCTGCTGCTGTGTGTCAGCAGGTGCACCTTCAGCTGGTGCTTCTTTGCAAAGGTTTGTCCGCACTGCACCTCAGGACACAGGTACAGCAACACGCCCTGGCCTGGGCCTGGCGGCCCGCGGGGGCTCTCAACAGCCGCCGGGCCCTCCTCCTCCTCCTTGTGAGCTGGGGCAGGCGCAGGTTCTGCCCGCTCCGCCAGCAGGAGGTCGGGCGGCAGCTCGGGACAATCTCCAGACTCCGCGGTGTGTGGGATCCCAGCTTGCGGGGCGACCAGACCCCTGGGCTGCGGGGCAGGGGCGACCCCAGGCGCCCAGGCCGGCGGTGGGGGCGTGGCCAGAGTGAGAATGCCATTCTCCAAGCTCAACAGTAGGTTTTGGTTGTGAATGGTGACTGTGCCTGCGAAGGCCGTGGCAGGGCCCAGGCCTGGAGCGGGGATCGGGGCCAAGGCCGGGACTGGGGCGGGGATAGCCGACAGGCAGCTGGGGCCCAGCGCAGGGCGGCCCTCGGGGTTCGCGCCGCTTTCGCCCCCCAGGAGCCTTGGGCCCAGCCCGGCCTCCTCCCTCCACACGGGCCCTGCGGCCTGGCCAGCGCCCGCGGTTTCTACGTCTCCACCCACCGGGTCCAGCAGCACCAGGAAGAAGTCATCGCCGCCGCTCCCGCCGCCGCTGCCACAGCCGGTAGCGTGATCGGGCCTCAGCGCCAAAGGGCTCGGGCCCGGGCCTGGGCACGAGGAAGCCGCGCTGGCCTCCTCACGCCGCCGCCCGGGCCCGCCATCTTGAGGGCCACGGAGCAGCAGGAGGCGGCGCGCCGGGGCCTGACCGGCCCGCAAGTTAGCACCTCCGCGGATCCGGCCGCCACCCTCGGGGCTGCCAGCCCCGCCGGTTTGTCGCATCCCGCGAGCCGGGAGCAGCCTCGGGATTTCCATCTCTTCGTCTGTGAAGCTCCCCTGGAACCAGAGCCGCGGAGGAGGTGCGACCCCGCCCCCTGCCGCGGGCCCGAACACGTTCCTGAAAGGGAAAAAAAAAAAAAATGTACTGCGCAGAAACAGGCCCTATCAGATATTAAAACGTGTTGAACGCCACCGTGATTTAAATATTCTTGTACAGGGTCTCTAGAACAGAATAAAACGCCCAGGGGCAGAGCCTCGTATACATAAACAAGTTCCACTGTTAATATTAGTAGGAAATCAAGGAGGTTTTCAGAGATACAAGGGAAATGGCAGTTCACTTCAGTAAAAAGTGCTGAAATGACTACCTTAGGTATCTATCTACTAAATGACAATATAAACTGGAACCTCACGGTATGTACCAAAATAAACACATACACCCCAGTCCCTCCCAGTGCTAAGCATGGTAGTTAGCACTTACCATGTGTTAAACACTGTGTATTGGATGGATGGCTGGCTGGATTGATAGGTGACAGAAAATTCCTGAGAGAATACACTATGGAAAAGGATGTCTTTTTAAAAATTTTCCTGGAAACTTCCATATTCAGAACTGTCTTGAGCAATGTCCTCAGGAAAATTTGTCCCATAGTTAAATTTTTCGTCCTGCTGTTGCAGAGACTATAATGAGTAAGAGGTGGGGTCAAAGCAGATTAGCACTGTTGAGCCTAGAAATGCAAGGCCTGGAGGATGAAGTAGTTTATATTGAAATCTGGAAGACCAAACCTCCTCCTGGGTTCTCCCTATAAGGTGCACAACCTAAACCAACTCTTCGATCTTCCAGCTTTGGGTACACCATGGTAAATTTCATGTCCAATCTCACAGCATGATGAGTGCATTCCTCAGCTTACTCTAGATTCTCCAGTACGTGGAGGTCTCTGGACAGCAATATTGGTGAAATGTGATAAGGTTAAACCCTAAGTTACTGTAGTGGACTGTCCTGAGAAAAAGGCACAGATGCCTTTTGCCTGACCAGTAGCCTCGGTGTGCCTGCTTGCAATTAAGTGTGGTGGCCTAGTCTCACTGTAATGGATTTGGCCTGTGATGCCTAATGATCTTATCAATGTTGATGATGATCCTCCAATTTGTCAGAGTTGGGAACTGATATAAATATAGGGTGAATTATCTGGCAAGAGAAAGGTTTCAAGTGCTGACTATATTATGGGATACCTATAGTTTAAATGGGCTTCCCATTTAGGTTGGGAGGGAGGAGGGTTTAGGATGGGGAGCATGTGATTTTTTTTAAAAAATAAAATTAAAAAAAAAAAATTTTCTTTTAGAATTGGAAGGAAAAATATGAATATGATAATAATTCACTTGGCTTATAATTTGTCTTTTTACTAATATGGTCATAAACCATGTTTTTTAATATAAAATAAGGAGCCTGGGAAAGCAGAAGCACCTGGGGCCCAGGAAAGTCATAATGCAACTCCAGCTACTAGCAGTCTTATTTGTCACAGTATCAGGAGCCTTTGCAGCAAAATTGAGGTGAACAAAATGATAAGGTGTGACTGAGTCCTTTACAGAGTGTTGTAGTTAATCTCTCAGTGAAAGCAATACAATGCTGGTAAAATCAAACATTTTGTAGGATTAGTAGTAAAATAGCTCTAAAGATGGGGGGAAATAAACATTTCTTTTGATAATAAAAAAAAAAATAAATAAATAAATGGGCTTCCCTGGTGGCTCAGTGGTAAAGAATATGCCGGCCAATGCAGAAGACGCGGGTCCATCCCTGGGTCAAGAAGATTCCCTGGAGAAGGAAATGGCAACCCTCTCCAGTACTCTTACCTGAGAAGTCCCATAGTCAGAGGAGCCTTGCCGGCTACAGTCCATGGTGTCCGAAAAGAGTCAGACGTGTCTTAGTGACTAAGCGACAGTTTAAATAATCCCTTCTTTCCCCTCTTTTAATAATGGACAACTGCTGATCTCTTGATTAAAAGATCAAGTTTTTAATCCACAACAATTCAAACCTCATCAAAATTTCTACATCACACATTTTTCTTTCTATTAAATTTTTGGAGGAAACTTTTTTTTTTTTTAATCTGAGGCACAGTTCAGTTCAGTTCGGTCGCTCAGTCGTGTCCAACTCTTTTCGACTCCATGGACTGCAGCACGCCAGGCCTCCCTGTCCATCGCCAACTCCCAGAGTTTACAAAAACTCATGTCCATTGAGTCGGTGATGCCATCCAACACTCTCATCCTCTGATGTCCACTTCTCTTCCCACTTTCAGTCTTTACCAGCATCAGGGTCTTTTCAAACGAGTCAGTTCTTGGCATTAGGTGGCCAAAGTATTGGAGTTTCAATTTCAACATCAGTCCTTTCGATGAATATTCAGGACTGATTTCCCTTAGGATGCACTAGTTGGATATCCTTGCAGCCCAAGGGACTCTCAAGAGTCTTCTCCAACACCACAGTTCAAAAGCATCAATTCTTCAGCACTCAGCTTTCCTAATATTCAAACTCTCATGTCCATACATGACAACAGGAAAAACCATAGCTTTGACCAGAAAGACCTCTGTTGGCAAAATAATGTCTCTGTTTGTTTGTTTTTTTTTTTAGATGTGTTGCATTTTAAAATTAATTTATTTTAATTGGAAACTAATTACTTCACAATATTGTAGTGGGTTTTGCCATATATTTGACATGAATCAGCCATGGGTATATATGTGTTCCCCATCCTGAACCCCCCTCCCACCTTCCTCCCCAGGGTTATCCCAGTGCACCAGCCCTAGCACCCTGTCTCATGCATCGAACCTGGACTGGTGATCTATTTCACATATGATAATAAACATGTTTTAATGTTGTTCTCTCAAATCATCTCACCCTCGCCTTCTCCCATAGAGTCCAAAAGTCCATTCTTTACATCTATGTCTCTTTTGCTGTCTCGCATGTAGAGTCATCGTTACTATCTTTCTAAATTCCATATATATGCATTAATGTACTGTATTGGTGTTTTTCTTTCTGACTTACTTCAGTCTGTATAATAGGCTCCAGTTTCACCCACCTCATTAGAACTGTTTCAAATGCATTCTTTTTAATAGCTGAGTAATATTCCATTGTGTATATGTACTACGACTTTCTTATCCATTCATCTGCTGATGGACATCTAGGTCGCTTCCATGTCCTTGTCATTGTAAACAGTGCTGTGATGAACAATGGGGTACACATGTCTCTTTCAATTCTGGTTTCCTTGGTGTGTATGCCCAGCAGTGGGATTCCTGGGTCTTATGGCAGTTCTATTTCCAGTTTTTTAGAGAATCTCCACACTATTCTCCAGAGTGGCTGTACTAGTTTTCATTCCCACCAACAGTGTAAGAGGGTTCCCTTTTCTCTGCACCCTCTCCAGCATTTATTGTTTGTAGACTTTTTGATAGCACCCATTCTGACCGGTGTGAGATGGTACCTCATTGTGGTTTTGATTTGCATGTCTCTGATAATGAGTGATGTTGAACAGCTTTTCATGTGTTTGTTAGCCATCTGTATGTCTTCTTTAGAGAAATGTCTATTTAGTTCTTTGGCCCACTTTTTGACTGGGTCATTTATTTTTCTGGAATTGAGCTGCAGGAGTACTTCCATATTTTTGACATTAATTCTTTGTCAGTCGCTTCATTTACTATTATTTTCTACCATTCTGAAGGCTGTCTTTTCACCCTGCTTATAGTTTCCTTCATTGCACAAAAGCTTTTAAGTTTAATTAGGTCCCATTTGTTTATTTTTGCTTTTATTTCCATTATTCTGGGAGGTGGGTCATAGAGGATCCTGCTGTGATGTATGTCAGAGAGTGTTTTGCCTACGTTGTCCTCTAGCAGTTTTATAGTTTCTGGTCTTATGTTTAGATCTTTAATCCATTTTGAGTTTATTTTTGCGTATGGTGTTAGAAAGTGTTCTAGCTTCATTCTTTTACAAGTGGTTGACCAGATTTCCCAGCACCACTTGTTAAAGAGATTGTCTTTTCTCCATTGTATATTCTTGCCTCCTTTGTCAAAGATAAGGTGTCCATAGGTGTGTGGATTTATCTCTTGGCTTTCTATTTTGTTCCATTGATCCATATTTCTGTCTTTGTGCCAGTACCATACTGTCTTGATGACTGTAGCTTTGTAGTAGAGCCTGAAGTCAGGCAGGTTGATTCCTCCAGTTCCATTATTAGTTCTCAAGACTGCTTTGGCTATTAGAGGTGTTTTCTATTTCCCTACAAATTGTGAAGTTATTTGTTCTAGTTCTCTGAAAAATATCATTGGTAGGTTAATAGGGATTGCATTGAATCTATAGATTGCCTTGGGTAGATACTCATTTTCACTAGATTGATTCTTCCAATATATGAACATGGTATATTTCTCCATCTATTTGTGTCCTCTTTGATTTCTTTCATCAGTTTTTTATCGTTTTCTATATATAGCTTTTTTGTTTCTTGAGGTAGATTTATTCCTAAGTATATTATGCTTTTTGTTGCAATGGTGAGTGGAATTGTTTCCTTAATTTCTCTTTCTTTTTTTTTTTTTCACAGTTAAATATTTATTAAGCAAACCACCTTTTGATTAATTACATGATATCTGTGCATTTCTCTTTCTATTTTCTAACTGTTAGTGTATAGGAATGCAAGGGATTTCTGTGTGTTAATTTTATATCCTGCAATATTACCATATTCATTAATTAGCTCTAGTAATATTCTGGTGGAGTCTTTAGGGTTTTCTATGTAGAGGATCATATCATCTGCAAACAGTGAGAGTTTTACTTCTTCTTTTCCAGTCTGGATTCCTTTTATTTCTTTTTATTCTCTGACTGCTGTGGTTAAGACTTCCAAAACTATGTTGAATAGTAGTGGTGAGAGTGTGCACCCTTGCCTTGCTCCTGTTTTTAGGGGAAATGCTTTCAATATTTCACCATTAAGAAATAATGTTTCCTGTGGGTTTATCATATATGGCTTGTATTATGTTGAGGTATGTTCCTTCTATGCCTGCTTTCTGGGGGGGGGGTTTATCATAAATGGATGTTGAATTATGTCAAAGGCTTTCTCTGCATCTATTGAGAATATCATATGGTTTTTATCTCTCAATTTGTGGTGTATAACATTGATTGATTTGCAAATATTAAAGAATCCTTGCATCCCTGGGATAAAGCCCACTTGATCTTGAGGTATGATCTTTTTCATATTTTGTTTGATTCTTTTTGCTAGAATTTTGTTCAGGATTTCTGCATCTATGTTCATCAGTGATATTGGCCTGTAGTTTGCTTTTCTGTGGCATCTTTTTCTGATTTTGGTATTAGGGTGACGGTGGCCTCATACAATGAGTTTGGCAGTTTACCTTCCTCTGAAATTTTCTGAAAGAGTTTGAGTAGGATATGTGTTATCTCTTCTCTAAATTTTTGGTAGAATCCATCTATGAAGCCATCTGGTCCTGGGCTTTTGTTTGTTGGAAGATTTCTGATTACAGTTTCAATTTACATGCTTGTACTGGGTCTGTTAAGATTTTCTATTTCTTCCTGGTTCAGTTTTGGAAAGTCATACTTTTCTAAGAATTTGTCCATTTCTTCCAAGTTGTCCATTTTATTTGCCTATCTTTGATGATAGTAGTCTCTTATGATCCTTTGTATTTCTGTGTTGTCTGTTGTGATTTCTCCATCTCATTTCTAATTTTGTTGATTTGATTCTTCTCAATTTTTTTCTTGATGAGTCTGTATAATGGTTTGTCTATTTTATTTATCTTCTCAAAGAACCAGCTTTTAGCTTTGTTGATTTTTGCTATGGCCTCCTTTGTTTCTTTTTCATTTCTGCCCTAATTTTTAAGATTTATTTCCTTCTACTAACCCTGGGGTTTTTCATTTCTTCTTTTCCTCATTGCTTTATGTGTAGAGTTAGGTTATTTATTTGATTTTTCTCTTGTTTCTTAAGGTAAGCTTGTGTTGCTATGAATCTTCTCCTTAGTACCACTTTTACTGAATCCCATAGGTTTGGGGTTGTTGTGTTTTCATTTTCATTTGTTTCTATGCATATTTTGATTTCTTTTTTGATTTCTTCTGTGATTTGTTGGTTGTTTTGAAGCGGGGTATTTAGCCTCCATATGTTTGTATTTTTTTTATTAAATTTATTTATTTTAATTAGATGCTAATTACTTTACAATATTGTATTTGTTTTGCCATACAGCAACATGAATCCGCCACGGGTGTACATGTGTTCCCAATCCTGAACCCCCCTCCCACCTCCCTTTTTTTTTTTTCCTGTAGTTGACATCTAATCTTACCACATTGTAATCAGAAAAGATGCTTGGAATGATTTTAAATTTGTTGAATTTCCAAGGTTAGATTTATGGCCCAGGATGTGATCTATCCTGGAGAAGGTTCCGTGTGCAATTGAGAAAAAGTTGAAATTCATTGTTTGGGGGTGAAATGTCCTATAGATATCAATTAGGTCCAACTGGTCCATTGTATCAATTAAAGGTTGTCTTTTCTTGTTAATTTTCTGTTTAGTTGTTCTATCCATAGATGTGAGTGGGGTGTTAAAGTCTCCCACTATTGTTGTGTTATTGTTAATTTCCCCTTTCATACTTGTTAGCATTTGCCTTACATATTGCAGTGCTTCTATGTTGGGTGCATATATATTGATAATTGTTATGTCTTCTTCTTGGATTGATCCTTTGATCATTATGTAGTGTCCTTCTTTGTCCTTTTCACAGCCTTTATTTTAAAGTCTATTTTATCTGATATGAGTATTGCTACACCTACTTTCTTTTGCTCTCCATTCGCATGAAATATCTCTTTCCAGCCCTTCATTTTCAGTCTGTATGTGTCCCTTGTTTTGAGGTGGGTCTCTTTTAGACTGCATATATAGGGGTCTTGTTTTTGTATCCATTCAACCAGTCATTGTCTTTTGGTTGGGGTATTCAACCCATTTATGTTTAAGGTGATTATTGATAAGTATGATCCCATTGTCATTTACTTTGTTGTTTGGGGTTCGAATTTATACACCCTTTCTGTGTTTCCTGTCTAGAGAAGATCCTTTAGCATTTGTTGGAGAGCTGGTTTGGTGGCGCTGAATTCTCTCAGCTTTTGCTTGTCTGTAAAGCTTTTGATTTCTCCTTCATATCTGAATGAGATCCTTGCTGGGTACAGTAAATTGGGTTATAGATTTTTCTCTTTCATCACTTTAAGTATGTCCTGCCATTCCCTTCTGGTCTGAAGAGTTTCTATTGAAAGATCAGCTGTTATCCTTATGGGAATCCCCTTGTGTGTTGTTGCTTTTAATATTTGTTCTTTGTGTTTGATCTTTGTTAATTTGATTAATATATGTCTTGGGGTGTTTTGCCTTGGGTTTATCCTGTTTGGGACTCTTGGTTTCTTCGACTTGAGTGGCTATTTCCTTCCCCATTTTAGAGAAGTTTTCAACTATTATCTCCTCAAGTATTCTCTCATAGCCTTTCTTTTTGTCTTCTTCTTCTGGGATTCCTAAAATTTGAATGTTGGGGTGTTTAACATTGTCCCAGAGGTCTCTGAGGTTGTCCTCATTTCTTTCACATTTTTTCTTTTTTCCTCTTTGCTTTATTTATTTCTACCATTTTATCTTCCACCTCACATATCCTCTCTTCTGCCTGAGTTATTCTACTGTTGGTTCCCTCTAGAGTGTTTTTGATCTCAGTCATTGCATTATTCATTATTGATTGACTCTTTTATTTCTTGTAGGTTCTTGTTAAACATTTCTTGCACCTTCTCAGTCATTGTCTCCAGACTATTTATCTGTAATTCCATTTTGTTTTCAAGATTTTGGATCATCTTTACTATCATTATTCTGAATTCTTTTTCAGGTAGACTCCCTATCTCCTCCTCTTTGGTTTGGTGGGCATTTATCATGCTCCTTTACCTGATGAATATTTCTCTGCCTTTTCATCTTGTTTAGATTGCTGTGTTTGGGGTGTCCTTTCTGTATGCTGGAAGTTTGTGGTTCCTCTTTATTGTGGATGTTCCTCCCTGTGAGTGGGGTTGGACGAGTGGCTTATGGTTAGGCTTATGGTTAGGGAAGCCTGTGTCGGTGTTCTGGTGGGTGGAGCTGGGTCTCTTGTCTCTGGAGTGCAATGAAGTGTCCAGTATGAGTTTTGAGGTGTCTATGGGTTTGTTGTGGCTTTAGGCCACCTGTATTTTAATGCTCAGGGTTATGTTCCTGTGTTGCTGGAAAATTAGCTTGGTATGTCTAGCTAGGAAACTTGTTGGCTCTTGGGTGGAGCTTGGTTCCAGTGTAAGTATGGAGGCTTTTGGTGAGCTCTTGTTGATTAATGTTCCCTAGAGTCAGGAGTTTTCTGGTGTTCTCAAGTTTTGGATTTAAGCCGCCTGCCTCTGGCTTTCAGTCTTATTCTTACAGTAGCCTCAAGACTTCTCCATCCATACAGAACCAATGATAAAACATCTAGGATGTCCCTCCATAGTGAGGGACACCCAGAGAGGTTCACAGAGTGACATGGAGAAGAGAAGAGGGAGGAGGAAGATAGAGGTGACCAGGAGGAGAAGTTCAGTTCAGTTCAGTCACTCATTCGTGTCCAATTCTTTGCAACCCCATGAATCGCAGCACACCAGGCCTCCCTGCCCATCACCAACTCCCGGAGTTCACTCAAACTTACATCCATTGAGTCGGTGATGCCATCCAGCCATCTCATCCTCTGTTGTCCCCTTTGCCTCCTGCCCCCTATCCCTCCCAGCATCAGAGTCTTTGGAGAAGAGGGGGAATCAAAAGGGGAGAGAGTAATCTAGCCAGTAATCAATTCCCTATGTGCTCTCCACAGTCTAGAACCCTCAGAGAGGTTCACAGAGTTACATAGAGAAGAGAAGAGGGAGGAAGGAGATAGAGGTGACCAGGAGGAGAAGAGGGGAAGTCAAAAGGTGAGAGACAGATCTAGCCAGTAATCAGTTCCCCAAGTGTTCTCCACAGCCTGGAACACCCAAAGAGATTCACAGTGTTGGGTAGAGAAGACAAGGGGGAGGGAGGTGATAGTGGTGACCTGGGGGGAAAAAAGGAGAGTCAAAAGGGGGAGAGAGCAATCAAGCCAGTAATCTCACTCCTAAGTAAAAATGGGTACTGAAGGTTGAATTCTTAAAGGTACAAAATTGATAACAAATACCAAAAAGCAAAGATTAAAAATCTAGAGTAGACGTTAGACTCTCAAAAATACAATATTAAAAAAAAAATCACAAAAATTATAAAATATATATATGAAATTTGCTTTAAAAATAGGGTCTTTTTTTGCAAGGTAATAGGTTATAAAAATGAAAATTAAAGGAATAATAAAGAACTTAAAAATAAATTTTTTTAATTAAAAAATGATAATAGTAAAATATATATAGGAATTTCTCTGGAACTGTTGAGGGCAGTGCGGGGCCAGTTCAGTTTCAGATAGTTCCTTGTTCCAGCTTATACTTCTTCTTAAGGTCTAAAGGCCCCTTCCAATATAGTCAGTGCTAACTACAGGGTTTTAATCTGTTGCACCTGTAACTTCCAAAGTGGTTCCCTCTTCTTTATTTTGGGTTCCTCTGTTTGCAAGTCTCTTCAGTGTCTAATTTCCTCTCTGACACAAAGGGGAGAAGGTGGTCACTTATTTAGGCTCACTTGTTCAGTTGTGCTGTGGAGAGGGAAGAAGTGAAGTGAAGTGGCTCAGTCTCTTGGCAACCCCGTGGACTGTAGTTTACAAGGCTCCTCTGCCCATGGAATTTTCCAGGCAAGAGTACTGGAGTGGGTTGCCATTTCCTTCTCCAGGGGATCTTCCCAACCCATGGATCGAACTCAGGTCTCCCGCATTGCGGGCACACACTTTACCATCTGAGCCACCAGGGAAGAGGAACGCTGCAAACAAATATCACTGGCATTTTTGGGGATTGCTTGCAGTGTCTGGGCCACACTGGGTTTGCCCCAGCTCACAGTGCATATGCTTTCCCAGTCTACACTGCTCAGGCTCCAGGTTGCTCTGCAGGGGAATTGTCCAAAGCAGGCCCTGGGTTGCGTGCACTTTGCAGGTCTAAGCCACTCAAATTCAGGTTCTCGGTTACTCCACAAAGGCACAGACTTGGTTGGGCCTGCATTTTATGCCCTTCCCAGGCCTGAGCAGCTCAGTCAACCAGGTGCTTGGCAAGCACACTCTCCCAGGTGGGTGGTGCGTCTTATCACCTCCCAGTCCCAGCCCCTCAGTTTCCTGGGTGTGCCACGAAAGTGCAACCTCAGGTGTGCCGTGTGTCTCCTCTGGGGAGCTAATCTCTGACTGCGACCCTCCTGGAAGAGGTCAACCATCCAGGATCTCAGGAAGACTTGTTAGCAATTGGGAACCTGCTTCCAGTTTGGTGGAGGATGCCATCTCTGGAGCCAAGATTGCCCCTTGCCTTCCTGCTCTTGCTGTCACCAGCCTGCCTCTCAGCCTCTGGTGGGTGGAGGGGCTAGTCTGCAGCTGGCTAGCTTTCCTCTGGTATTCGCTCAGTCCTTTGTTCTGTGAGTTGGCTAGGCTGTACCTTAGAGCTTTTCATGGGAAAGTTCTCTCTCTCTCTCTTTTTTCTCTCTGGCTATCCCACAATTTGGGTTGCTATCTCACATTAGCTCCCTCAGATTGCCCTCAGGGTATACAGGCCTGGTCCTTACCCTAAGCATGCAGCCCATACCTTCCTGTAGAGCCCCCACTTGCAGCTGGCGGACACAAGCATCAAGGACTACTTCTCCACTGGGAGTTGCAGTTAGGTGCATTATTTGTGGGGTTTTTGTTTTTTTCCCCTCCCAGTTATGATGGCCTCTGAGATTCCAAAACTCCTCACAGACCCACCAGTGAGAGGGTTTCCTGGTGTTTGGAAACTTCTCCTCCTTCACGACTCCCTCCCCCAGATGGGTGTCTGTCCCTAACTCTTGTCTCACTTTTTATCTTTTCTATTTTGTCCTACCTGCTTTCAAAGAGAATGGGTTGCTTTCTGGGTGCCGGGTATCTTCTGCCAGGGTTTAGAAGTTATTCTGTGGAATTTGCTCAGTGTTCAAATGATCTTTTGATGAATTTGCAGGAGAGAAAGTGGTCTCCCCATCCTATTCCTCCGCCATCTTAGAACTACCTCCCTGTCTCTGCTGTTTAATATGCTGTCTGCTTCTGCTGCTGCTACTGCTGCTAAGTCGCTTCAGTCGTGTCCGACTCTGTGTGACCCCATAGACAGCAGCCCACCAGGCTCCCCGTCCCTGGGATTCTCGAGGAAATCACACTGGAGTGGGTTGCCATTTCCTTCTCCAATGCATGAAAGTGAAAAGTGAAAGTGAAGTCGCTTAGTCATGTCTGACCCTCAGCGACCCCATGGACTGCAGCCTTCCAGGCTCCTCCGTCCATGGGATTTTCCAGGCAAGAGTACTGGAGTGGAGTGCCATTGCCTTCTCCAAATATGCTGTCTAGGTTTAATATACTGTCTGATGCACATAGAAGTGCATAAAATATAGCTACCAGGTTTAGATAATTCCAGGGAAGCCCCTTATAAAAGCAAACACAGGTAACCAGGGCCAAAGTCAAGAAATAGAACTTTGCCAGCCTTCCAGCATACAACCACCGGTGTTCCTCCGAATCACAACCCACACCCTCCCCTATGGATATAGTCATTATCTTGACTTTATGATAATCATTTCTAAAATGCTTTTTTATAAACATGACTTTACAGCTTCTGTATGCATTCCTAAGCAATACAGTTTATTTGAAGTTGTGTCAATGGAATCATACTGCATGCTCCCTTTTATGACCTGCTTCTTTCATTCTATATCATATTTATTTGAGAGACTCATCCATCTTGTTGGAGAAGGCAATGGCACTCCACTCCAGTACTCTTGCCTGGAAAATTCCATGGACAGAGGAGCCTGGAAGGCTGCAGTCCATGGGGTCGCTGAGGGTCAGACATGACTGAGCGACTTCACTTTCACTTTTCACTTTCATGCATTGGAGAAGGAAATGGCAACACACTCCAGGATTCTTGCCTGGAGAATCCCAGGGACAGCAGAGCCTGGTGGGCTGCCATCTATGGGGTCACACAGAGTCGGACATGACTAAAGCAACTTAGCAGCAGCAGCAGCATCCATCTTGTGCCTATTAGCCTTAGACCTTTTGTCTCCATCATTGCTTAGCATTCCAATGCATGATTTTAGCAAAGTAATTGTAATATGATTGTACCATTTTACACTGGATGAACACTGGGCTGTTTTTAGCTTTTAATCATGAACAATGATGCAATTAACATTCTTGGGCATTTTTCATGGGACTCATGTTTAAAAGTCTCTTGGGTATATATGCAAGAACAGAATCACTGCCCCATGGAGTATACATATCTTCAGCTTTTCTACATGGTGCCAAATTGTTTTCTGTAGTGATTGTACCAACTTACAGTCTCAGCAGCAACATAGAGAGTTCCTCTGCCTGCATATCTTCATCTACACCAAGTATTGCCGGAATTTAATTTACTTGTTTTCCTCTACTATTAAGTTTTTGCACATTCTCACGTTTATGAACATTTTGGACATTCTCTCCTATGAAAAGCCTGTTCATGTTCAACTCTTTCACCATTTTTATATTCTATTTCCCATCTTGTTTTTACTGATATAGTGAATTATTTATGTGTTTTAAATACCAATCCGTTGGTGGTTATATGTGTGGCTAAAATAATCTTTCACTTTGTTGTTTGTATTTTCTCTTCTGTGCTGTGCTTTGTGAACAGACTTTGATAAAGACATGCTTAATTATATAACATACCTAATGATAGCATAGTCAAACTTTATCATTCTTTTCCTTATGGCTAGTGCTTTTCTGTTTCAACAAATCTGTCCCTGCCCTGGGGCCATGAAACTATTCCCTATATTGTTTTATGAAATACTTATGGTTTTGCCTCTCACAGTTAGGTAATAATCCACCTACAAGTGATGTCTGTGTATAGGGTTGAGTATGGTTTCTTTCTTTCTTTCTTTTTTTTTTAATGTGAATATCTGATTGTTTCAGTGAACCACTTATTGAAAAGTCTGCCCTTTTCCAACTGATTTGCAGTTCTGCATGTGTCATAAATCAAACGTCTACCTATGCATGGGCTAGTTTGTGGACTCTCTATTAAGTACCATGGCTCTATTTATCTGTCTACTTAAAATACCATAAATTAATCCCTACAGTTCTACAGCCAATTCTGTTATTTGGATAAGGACAGTCAACTCTACCTTGTTCTTTGAGAATGTCTAGGTTATTTTCTGCCTCTCTTGCTGCTGCTGCTGCTGCTAAGCCGCTTCAGTCGTGTCTGACTCTGTGCGACCCCACAGACAGCAGCCCACCAGGCTCTGCGGTCCTTGGGATTCTCCAGGCAAGAACACTGGAGTGGGTTGCCATTTCCTTCTCCAATGCATGAAAGTGAAAAGTGAAAGTGAAGTTGCTCAGTCGTGTCCAACTCTTAGCGACCCCATGGACTGCAGCCTACCAGGCTCCTCTATCCATGGGATTTTCCAGGCAACAGTACTGGAGTGGGGTGCCATTGCCTTCTCCATTGCCTCTCTTGAATCCTTTTCAAATATCAATTCATCAGAAAAAATTCAACCAAAATCTCATTTAGGGTTCTAATTGGGACTGCATTGCACTTTTAGATTTTATTTCTTGTCTATAATATAGAATGTTATTGAACAGATATGGTGTGGCTTTCCTTTTAATAAAAACTTCATTAATATGTCCCAATAATATTTCATTTTTCCCATAAGAGCATTTTATCCTAAGCACTTCATATTTTACAAATACTGCCTTTGAAATTTTCATTCTGTAAATGCGTTGCTGGTAAATAGAATAAAATTGACTTCTGAATGTTAATATTTTATCCTATAAACAGGCACCTAAACTCTTTTATTGATTCTACTAATTTGTCTGTAAATACCTGTAGAATTTAATGTACAGAATTATATCATATACAAATAGTACCAGTTTCACGTCTTCCTTTCCAAGCATTTTGTTCCTTCTTTTCCCACCTACTATACTTTCTGGTATACAAAGAATGCTTAAACTACCGAACAATTGCGCTCATCTCACATGCTAGTAAAGTAATGCTCAAAATTCCCCAAGCCAGGCTTCAGCAATATGTGAACTGTGAACTTCCTGATGTTCAAGCTGGTTTTAGAAAAGGCAGAGGAACCAGAGATCAAATTGCCAACATCCGCTGGATCATGGAAAAAGCAAGAGAGTTCCAGAAAAACATCTATTTCTGTTTTATCAACTATGCCAAAGCCTTTGACTGTGTGGATCACAATAAACTGTGGAAAATTCTGAAAGAGATGGGAATACCAGAACACCTGACCTGCCTCTTGAGAAATTTGTATGCAGGTCAGGAAGCAACAGTTAGAACTGAACATGGAACAACAGACTGGTTCCAAATAGGAAAAGGAGCACATCAAGGCTGTATATTGTCACCCTGCTTATTTAACTTATATGCAGAGTACATCATGAGAAACGCTGGACTGGGAGAAACACAAGCTGAAATCAAGATTGCTGGGAGAAATATCAATAACCTCAGATATGCAGATGACACCACCTTTATGGCAGAAAGTGAAGAGGAACTAAAAAGCCTCTTGATGAAAGTGAAAGTGGAGAGTGAAAATGTTGGCTTAAAGCTCAACATTCAGAAAACAAAGATCATGGCATCCGGTCCCATCACTTCATGGGAAATAGATGTGGAAACAGTGTCAGACTTTATCTTTTTGGGCTCCAAAATCACTGCAGATGGTGACTGCAGCCATGAAATTAAAAGACACTTACTCCTTGGAAGGAAAGTTATGACCAACCTAGATAGCATATTCCAAAGCAGAGACATTACTTTGCCAACAAAGGTCTGTCTAGTCAAGGCTATGGTTTTTCCAGTGATCATGTATGGATGTGGGAGTTGGACTGTGAAGAAGGCTGAGTGCCGAAGAATTGATGCTTTTGAACTGTGGTGTTGGAGAAGACTCTCGAGAGTCCCTTGGACTGCAAGGAGATCCAACCAGTCCATTCTGAAGATCAGCCCTGGGATTTCTTTGGAAGGAATGATGCTAAAGCTGAAACTCCAGTACTTTGACCACCTCATGCGAAGAGTTGACTCATTGGAAAAGACTGATGCTGGGAGGGATTGGGGACAGGAGGAGAAGGGGACAACAGAGGATGAGATGGCTGGATGGCATCACTGACTCGATGGACGTGAGTCTGAGTGAACTCCGGGAATTGGTGATGGACAGGGAGGCCTGACGTGCTGTGATTCATGGGGTCGCAAAGAGTCAGACACGACTGAGCGACTGATCTGATCTGATCTGATCTGATACTTTCTAGGTGATAGCGGACATTCTTACTTGATGAAACTCTCAAAAGAAAGCTTTTAGTAATTCCAAGAATGATATTTGTTGTAGGTGTTGTGTTCTGTAGCAATCTGGATCCAATAGTTGAAAACTTCCCTAAAATGGGGAAGGAAATAGCCCCTCAAGTCCAAGAAACCGAGAGAGTTCCAAACAGGATAAACCCAAGGTGAAACACCCCAAGACACATATTAATCAAATTTACAAAGATCAAACACAAAGAACAAATATTAAAAGCAACAAGGGAAAAACAACAACACCCAAGGGGATTCCCATAAGGATAACAACTGATCTTTCAATAGAAACTCTTCAGGCCAGAAGGGAATGGCAGGACATACTTAAAGTGATGAAAGAGAAAAATCTATAACCCAATTTACTGTACCCAGCAAGGATCTCATTCAGATATGAAGGAGAAATCAAAAGCTTTACAGACAAGCAAAAGCTGAGAGAATTCAGTGCTACCAAACCAGCTCTCCAACAAATGCTAAAGGATCTTCTCTAGACAGGAAACACAGAAAGGGTGTATAAACTCGAACCCAAAACAACAAAGTAAATGACAATGGGATCATACTTATCAATAATCACCTTAAATGTAAATGGGTTGAATATCCCAACCAAAAGATAATGACTGGTTGAATGGATACAAAAACAAGACCCCTATATATGCAGTCTAAAAGAGACCCACCTCAAAATAAGGGAAACATACAGACTGAAAATGAAGGGCTGGAAAAAGATATTTCATGCGAATGGAGACCAAAAGAAAGTAGGAGTAGCAATACTCATATCAGATAAAATAGACTTTAAAGTAAAAGCTGTGAAAAGAGACAAAGAAGGACACTACATAATGATCAAAGGATCAATCCAAGAAGAAGATATAACAATTATCAATATATATGCACCCAACATAGCACCACAATATGTAAGGCAAATGCTAAAAAGTGGTGTTGGAGACGACTCTTGAGAGTCCCTTGTACTGCAAGGAGATCCAACCAGTCCACTCTAAAGGAGATCAGTCCTGGGTGTTCATTGGAAGGACTGATGTTAAAGCTGAAACTCCAATACTTTGGCCACCTCATGCAAAGAGTTGACTCATTGGAAAAGACCCTGATGCTGGGATGCATTGGGGGCAGAAGGAGAAGGGGACAGCAGAGGATGAGATGGCTGGATGGCATCACCGACTCGATGGACATGAGTTTGAGTAAGCTCCGGGAGTTGGTAATGGACAGGGAGGCCTGGTGTGCTGCAAATCATGGGGTCACAAAAAGTTGGACACGGCTGAGTGACTGAACTGAACTGAACTGAACAAGTATGAAAGGGGAAATAACAATAACACAATAATAGTGGGAGGCTTTAATACGCCACTCAAACCTATGGATAGATCAACTAAACAGAAAATTAACAAGGAAACACAAACTTTAAATGATACAGTGGGGCCCACCCCAGGCTGACAGTGAGCCGAGGGGTTAAGATGCTGGCCAGGCCCTGGGCTTATGGAGCCATGAATGGGGCAGGATTGGGCCCTCTCTGGCAGGCACGAGTATCCCGCCTCATCTCCTTCAGCACAACCCACCACCTCCACAGCAAATTTCTTAGTAATGAAGAAAACTTGAAATTATTTGGGAAGTACAACAACCCAAATGGCCATGGGCACAATTATAAAGTTGTGGTGACAGTATATGGAGAGATTGATCCTGTTACAGGAATGGTCATGAATTTGACTGACCTCAAAGAGTATATGGAGAAGGCAATTATGAAGCCCCTGATCATAAGAATCTGGATTTAGATGTGCTGTATTTTACAGACATTGTAAGCACAACAGAAAATGTAGCCGTATATATCTGGAAAACCTCCATAAATTTCTTCATGTGGAAGTTCTTTATAAAGTAAAAGTATATGAAACTGACAATAATATTGTAGTCTGTAAAGGAGAATAACTGTTAGAGATTAATTTCCATCCATATTTGAAGATCTTTATCCCCTTGAACAATTAAGAAGTCATCACCTAACTGTTGCACTTCTGCATTGTGTTCTGGAATCATTGTGAATGAGTCCTGTTCTAGACTCAAATCTATTTTAAAACCAAATTTGTAATGTATTCTGAGTATCATATAAAAAGTCTTTCAACTATAGATTAAAATCACTTCAGCAAAATGTTCTGGTAAAACATTCTGTAGAATAATTTGGAAGCAAAAGAAATCTGTTTTTTTTTTTTTCCCCATTATCTCATTTTTAGTATTCATTTTTTCCCTTGTATAATATAAATGGCAAAAATGTTTATAAGACTGACAGTAGGTGAATCTTATAAAAAATACCAGGGACCACAAAGTCTAGAAACAGAGATTATGTAATATTTCTAGTAGATTGAGCTCCCTTGATTACTTCTAGGATATGCTAAACATGTTTCACTGGAAAAGGGAATGGCAAACCACTTCAGCATTCTTGCCTTGAGAACCCCATGAATAGTGTGAAAAGGCAAAAGATATGACACAGAAAGATGAAATCCCCAGGTCAGTAGGTGCCCAATATGCTGCTGGAGAAGAGTGGAGAAATAACTCCAGAAGGAATGAAGAGGCTGAGCCAAAGTAAAAAAAAACGCCCAGCTGTGGATGTGTCTGGTGGTGAAAGTAAAGTCTAATGCTGTAAAGAACAATATTGCATAGGAACCTGGAATGTTAGGTCCATGAATCAAGGTAAATTGGAAGTGGTCTGACAGGAGATGGCAAGAGTGAACGTTGGCATTTTAGTAATCAGTGAACTAAAATGGACTGTAAAGGGCTAATTTAATTCAGATGACCATTATATCTACTACTGTGGACACGAATCCCTTAGAAGAAGTAGAGTAGCTCTCATAGTCAACAAAAGAGCCTGAAATGCAGTACTTGGGTACAATCTCAAAAATGACAAAATGATCTCTGTTCATTTCCAAGGCAAACCATTCAGTATCAAAATTCATTACAATATCAGTAATCCAAGTCTATGCCCCAACCACTAATGCTGAAGAAGCTGAGGTTGAACGGTTCCATGAAGATCTATAAGACCTTCTAGAACGAACACCAAAAAAGATGTCTTTTTCATCATAGGGGACTGGAATGCAAAAGTGGGAGGTTATGAGATACCTGGAGTAATAGACGAGTTAGGCTTTGGAGTCGGAGAAGGCAATGGCACCCCACTCCAGCACTCTTGCCTGGAAAATCCCATGGATGGAGGAGCCTGGTAGGCTGCAGTCCATGGGGTCGCTAAGGGTCAGACACAACTGAGTGACTTCCCTTTCACTTTTCACTTTCATGCATTGGAGAAGGAAATGGCAACCCACTCCAGTGTTTTTGCTTGGAGAATCCCAGGGACGGGGGAGGCTGGTGGGCTGCCGTCTATGGGGTCACACAGAGTCGGACACGACTAAAGCGACTTAGCAGCAGCAGCAGGAGCAGGCTTTGGAGTACAAAATGAAGCAGGGCAAAGGCTAACAGAGTTTTGCCAAGAGAATGCACCAGTTATAGTGAACAGCCTTTTCCAACAACACAAGAGATGACCCTACACATGGTTACCACCAGACGGTCAATACTGAAATCAGATTGATTATATTTTTTTGCAGGCAAAGGTGGAGAAACTTTATACACTCAGCAAAAACAAGACCAGGAGCTGACTGTGGCTCAAATCATTAACTCCTTATTGCAAAATTCAGACTTAAAGAAAGTAGAGAAAACCACTAGGCCATTCAGGTATGACCTAAATCAAATCCCTTATGATTATACAGTGGCAGGGACAAATAGATTCAATGAATTAGATCTGATAGAGTGCCTAAAGAACTACGGACAGAGGTTTGTGACATTGTACAGGAGGTGTTAATCAAAACCATCCCCAAAGAAAAGAAATGCAAGAAGGCAAAATGGTTGTCTGAGGAGGCCTTACAAATAGCTGAGAAAAGAAGAGAAGCAAAAGGCAAATGAGAAAAGGTGCAAGCTTATTCAGTGAAAATTTGACCTGAATCATCTGGGACAATGCAATATAAATGAATGTACAAGGACTGATGGGAGTGCCTTTTGGTAGTGCATGTTGTTCATTGCAAATTTGCTTATTTAACCATGAACTGCTAGTGAGGAACACTGAACATATCATAGAAGATGAATAAACTGCTTATGTATATTTGTCTGTTTTCAGACCTTATGGCTACTTGAACAATTTAAACTCAAAAGACTGAAAAATAATCACATGTATTAAACCTTGTTAAGATAATCAGCATGAAAAGGATATGTTACTCTGTACAGCATCTCTTTATGGAAGTTTATCCTAGTTAATCTTGTTCTGTTCTGATCACTAAATTTACCTGCTTCAAGTTGAGCTGCTTTTGTGGCATTCATCTCTGGTATCTTTCTTCATGCCAAAATCTACAAGAATATATTTGCTTTCTTCCCATAAAAAACAGATCTCACTTGTGTTCTCATTTGTATTTTAAACTCCTTAAATACAGGGTTCATTTTTCTCTCCACATAGCAACTAGTACACAATGGATTCCTAAAATGTTGCTGCCTGAAAAGAGTAAAAGGACTTGTGTTATGATTAGTACACTAAAAAAGTTTTCAAAGGAGAATACTTCTATTCTGAAGAGTTTTTAACTGCACGAATTTTACAATAAATTTTGACAGTAAATGGACCAGTTTGACCTAATTAATATCTATAGGACATTTCACCCCAAAACAATGAATTTCACCTTTTTCTCAAGTGCACACTGAACCTTTTCCAGGATAGCTACATTTTGGACCATAAATCTAGCCCTGGTAAATTCAAACAAATTGAAATCATTCCAAGCATGTTTTCTGACCACAATACAGTAAGATTAGACATCAATTACAGGAAAAAAATTATTAAAAATTCCAACATATGAAGGCTAAACAACACGCTTCTGAATAACCAATAAATTACAGAAGAAATAAAAAAAATAAATAAAAATATGCATAGAAAAGAATGAAAATGAAAACATAACAATCCAAAACCTATGGAACACTGTAAAAGAAATGCTAAGGGGAACATTCATAGCAATACAGGCTTACCTCAAGAAACAAGAAAAAAGTCAAATAAATAACCTAACTCTACACCTAAAGCAACTAGAAAAGGAAGAAATGAAGAACCCCAGGGTTAGTAGAAGGAAAGAAATCTTAAAAATTAGGGAAGAAATAAATGCAAAAGAAACAAAAGAGACCATAGCAAAAATCAATAAAGCTAAAAGCTGGTTTTTGAGAAGATAAATAAAATTGACAAACCATTAGCCAGATTCATCAAGAAACAAATGGAGAAGAATCAAATCAACAAAATTAGAAATGAAAATGGAGAAATCACAACACAGAAGTACAAAGGATCATAAGAGACTACTATCAGCAGCAATATGCCAATAAAATGGACAACATGTAAGAAATGGACAAATTCTTAGAAAAGTATAACTTTCCAAAACTGGACCAGGAAGAAGTAGAAAATCTTAACAGACACATCGCAAGCACAGAAATCAAAACTGTAATCAGAAATCTTCCAGCAAACAAAAGCCCAGGACCAGACAGCTTCACAGCTGAATTCTTCCAAAAATATACAGAAGAGCTAACACCTATCCTACTCAAACTCTTCCAGAAAATTGCAGAGGAAGGTGAACTTCCAAACTCATTCTATGAGGCCACTATCACCCTAATACCAAAACCAGACAAAGATGCCACAAAAAAGGAAAACTACAGGCCAATATCACTGATGAACATAGATGTAAAAATCCTTAACAAAACTCTAGCAAACAGAATCCAACAACATATTAAAAAGATCACGACCAAGTGGGCTTTATCCCAGGGATGCAAGGATTCTTTAAGATCCACAAATCAATGTGATACACCACATTAACAAATTGAAAGATGAAAACTATATGATTATCTCAATAGATGCAGAGAAAGCCTTTGACAAAATTCAACATCCATTTATGATAAAACTCTCCAGAAAGCAAGCATAGAAGGAACACACCTCAACACAATAAAAGCCATATATGACAAACCCACAGCAAACATTATCCTCAATGGTGAAAAATTGAAAGCATTTCCCCTAAAGTCAGGAACAAGACAAGGGTGCCCACTCTCACCACTACTATTCAACATAGTTTTGGAAGTTTTGGCCACAGCAATCAGAGCAGAAAAAGAAATACAAGTAATCCAGATTGGAAAAGAAGAAATAAAACTCTCACTGTTTGCAGATGATATGATCATCTACATGGAAAACCCTAAAGTCTCCACCAGAAAATTACTAGAACTAATCGATTAATATAGTAAAGTTGTGAAGTGAAGTGAAGTCTCTCAGTCGTGTCTGACATTTGTGACACCATGGACTATAGCCTACCAGGCTCCTCTGTAGTAAAGTTGAAGGATATAAAATTAACATAGAGAAATCCCTTGCATTCCTATACGCTAACAACGAGAAAACAGAAATAGAAATTAAAGAAACAATTCCATTCACCATTGCAATGAAAAAAATAAAATATTTAGGAATATATCTACCTAAAGAAACAAAAGACCTATATATGGAAAACTATAAAACTCTGATGAAAGAAATCAAAGAGAACACAAATAGATGGAGAAATAGGCCATGTTCGTGGATTGGAAGAATCAATCTAGTGGAAATGAGTATACTACCCAAAGCAACCTATAGATTCAATGCAACCCCTATAAAGCTAACAATGGTATTTTTCACAGAACTAGAACAAATAATTTCACAATTTGTATGGAAATACAAAAACCTCTAGAGCCAAAGCAATCTTGAGAAAGAAGAATGGAACTGGAAGAATCAACCTGCCTGACTTCAGGCTATACTACAAGGCTACAGTCATCAAGACAGTATAGTACAGCCACAAAGACAGAAATATAGATCAATGAAGCAAAATAGAAATCCTGGAGACAAATGCATGCACCTATGGACACTTTATCTTTGGCAAAGGAGGCAAGAATATACAACGGAGAAAAAACAATCTCTTTAACAAGTGGTACTGGGAAAACTGGTCAATCACTTGTAAAATAATGAAACTAGAACACTTTCTAACACTATACACAAAAATTAGCTCAAAATGTATTGAGGATCTAAACATAAGACCAGAAACTATAAAACTCCTGGAGGAAAACATAGGCAAAACACACTCTGACATAATGGAAATAAAAATAAATAAATAAACAAATGGGGCCTAATTAAACTTAAAAGCTTTTGCGCAACAAAGGAAACTATAAGCAGGGTTAAAAGACAGCCTTCAGAATGAGAGAAAATAATAGCAAATGAAGCAACTGACAAATAATTAATCTCAAAAATATACAAGCACTCCTGCAGCTCAATTCCAGAAAAATCAGTGACCCAATTAAAAAAAAAAATGGGCCAAAGAAATAAATAGACATTTCTCCAAAGAAGACATACAGATGGCTAAAAAACACATGAAAAGATGCTCAACATCACTCATTATCAGAGAAATGCAAATCAAAACCACAATGAGGTACCATCTCACACCAGCCAGAATGGGTGCTATCCAAAAGTCTACAAATAATAAATGCTGGAGAGGGTGTGGAGAAAAGGGAACCCTCTTACACTGTTGGTGGGAATGCAAACCAGTACAGCCACTATAGAGAACAGTGTGGAGATTCCTTAAAAAACTGGAAATAGAACTGCCTTATGACCCAGCAATCCCACTGCTGGGCATACACACCAAGGAAACCAGAATTGAAAGAGACACATGTACCCCAATGTTCATCGCAGCACTGTTTACAATGACAAGGACATGGAGGTGACCTAGATGTCCATCAGCAGATGAATGGATAAGAAAGCTGTGGTACGTATACACAATGGAGTATTACCCAGCCATTAAAAAGAATTCATTTAAATCAGTTCTAATGAGGTGGATGAAACTGGAACTTATTATACAGAGTGAAGTAAGTCAGAAAGAACAACACCAATACAGTATACTAAGGCATATATTTGGAATTTAGAAAGATGGCAATGATAACCCTATATGTGAGACAGCAAAAGAGACACAGATGTATAGAACAGTCTTTTGGCCTCTGGGACAAGGCAAGGGTTGGATGATCTGAGAGAATAGGATTGAAACATGCATATTATCATATGTGAAACAGATCACCAGTCCAGGTTCAATGCATGAGACAGGGTGCTCAGGGCTGGTACACTAGGATGACCCAGAGGGATGGGGTGGGGAGGGAGATGGGAGGGGGGGTTCAGGATGGGGAACACATGTATACCCATGTCTGATTCATGTCAGTGTATGGCAAAAACCACTACAATATTGTAAAGTAATTAGCCTCCAATTAAAATAAATAAATTTTAAAAAAATCCTTCAGGCTAGGCTTCATCAGTAGGTGAACCAAGAAATTCTGGATGTACAAGCTGGATTTAGAAAAGGCAGAGAAACCAGAGATCACATTGCCAACATCCAATGAATCATATAAAAAGCAAAGGAATTCCAGGAAAACATCTACCTCTGCTTCATTGACTATGTTAAAGCCTTCAGCTGTGAGGATCACACACAAAAAAAAAAAACTATAGAAAATACTTAAAGGGATGGTGATACCACACCACCTTACCTGACTCCTTAGAAAGATATATGCAGGTCAAGAAGCAACAATTAGAACCAGATGTGGAACAATGGACTTCTCCAAAATCGGAAAGGCTTGTGACCCTGCTTATTTAAGTTATATACAGAGTACATCATATGAAATGCCAGGCTGGATGAATCACAAGCTGAAATCAAGGCTGCCAGAATAAATATCAGCAACCTCAGATATATAGATGATTTCACTCTGATGGTAATAAGAGTGAACTAAAAGAACTAAAGAGCCTCCTGATCAGGGTGAAAGAGGAGAGTGAAAAGCTGGCTTAAAACTCAACATTCAATATGCTAAGGTCACGGCATTTGGTCCCATCATGCACTTCATGACAAATAGATGGGGAAAAATTGGAAACAGTGGTAGATTTTATTTTTTTGTCTCCAAAATCACAGCAGACGTTGACTGCAGCCACGAATTTAAAAACTCCTGTTCCTTGGCAATAAAGCTGTGACAAACATAGAGAGGGTATTAAAAAACAGAGACATCACTTTCCCAACAAATGTCTGTATAGTGAAGGCTATGGTTTTTTCCATTAGTCATGTATGGATATGAGAGTTGAACTAAAAGGAAGGCTGAGCGCTGAAGAATTGATGCTTTTGAATTTTGGTGCCAGAGAAGACACTTGAGAGTCTCGTGCACAGCAAGCAGATCAAGGCAGTGAAGCCTAAAGGAAATCATCCCTGAGTATTCATTGGAAGGTGAAGCTGAAGCTCCAATACTTTGGCCACCAGATGTGAAGAGCTGACTTATTGGAAAAGTTCCTGATACTGGGAAAGATTGAGGGTGAGAGAAGAAGGGGACAACAGAGAAAGAGATGGTTGGTTGGCATCATCGACTCAATGGACAGGAATTTGAGAAGCCTGGCATGCTGCAGTCAATGGAGTTGCAGTCAGATACGAGTTAGGGATTGAACAGTGACATAAGACATAGGCTGGGAGGAACTGAGTCGACTAGAATGACCCTTGTCTGTCACTCCTGAACCATGGCAAAACAATGAAAGTCCCCCTGTTGTGTCAATGGCAGAAAGGTACAGTTTTATTCCCTGTGTCTCTCACTCCAACAGAGCACTCACTTGCTGTGCTCTGGCAGAGGATGCAGAGCAAGAATGCTGAAAGTTCACATAGCTGTTTCTCCCTGGTTCAACTGAGAGAAGAGGGGATGGGGCCAGGGTAAACTCTGTGTTACTTCTGGGGACCAACTAGCTGTGCTTCATGTTAATTAGAGCACCACAGAAACCTCCCCATGCCATGCATTTGCTCCTCAGAATATATCAATAGTAATATCTGAGGATGCCCAGGCTTCCGTAAATAAGCTCCAGTTTCCCCTAGGGATTATAGGAGTGAGAGAGTTTTCATTCACTCTCCCTTTCTTCTTACTATAAACACACCCAAACCACACTCAGAGATTGCATGGCCACTGCAAGACTTGGCCTAGGCCTAGGTTCTCAGCCATCTGCAAATTTGATACACTCTGACTGGCTCAGGGGAATTCGATCTCAAGAAAAGAACTCATGGGGCCAATCCTCTCCCTAAAGAATATCTGTCTGGGACCAGAAAATGAACCAGGAACTGATGGCCTGAGCCCTCCTCTGGAAAATTTTTTCACTGTCTGCCAACAGAGGGCATGGCTGGGAGGGACTATCTACTAAGCAGGGAACTTTGCATAACTTGACCCTCTGCCTTCCATAGCTGTTGGAAGTTTGCTGCTGCTGCTGCTGCTAAGTCGCTTCAGTCGTGTCCAACTCTGTGCGACCCCGTAGATGGCAGCCCTCCAGGCTCCGCCGTCCCTGGGATTCTCCAGGCAAGAATCCTGGAGTGGGTTGCCATTTCCTTCTCCAATGCATGAAAGTGAAAAGTGAAAGTGAAGTCGCTCAGTCGTGTCCGACCCTCAGCGACCCCATGGACTGCAGCCTACCAGGCTTCTCCGTCCATGGGATTTTCCAGGCAAGAGTACTGGAGTGGGGTGCCATTGCCTTGGAAGTTTAACCCCCTTCATATCCTGAGGATGGTTTTACTTCTCAGAAGGATACATGGTATATTCCACTCATGATCTGGTGACCATAGAAACCACCATCTATCCACATTTATTTTCAACTTCTGTTCATTTCACTGTTGTCCTCACACCCTCCCCCCTCTTCTAGGAGTTTGTTCCCCAGGGCCCCATGATACAATTAGACAACCTCACAGGGATCTGAGCTTTGGCTTTGAGTTCTCTGTGAGGTAAACTTTGGACTGAGGCTCAGCACAGAGGGCAGGGCCTACAATGAAAAGAGGTTCCAAGCAAGATGACTACTTTGGTCAAAAAAAAAAAAAAATCTTTTCCTTGCAGCCTGCTTGGCAGGATCTATTGGTTTTCACATTATTTATCCCACACATGCAGACGCAACATGCTTGTTTAAAAGCCTAGTGGACTCTGAGGCTAGAACTGCCATTGACACAACAGAGAACAAACCTACCTGACCACATACAGGTGTACCTTGGAGGTATTGCAAGTTTGGTTCCAGATTGCCACAATAAAACAAATATCAATAAAGTGAGTCACATGAATTTGTTGGTTTCCCAGTGCTTATAAAAGTTATGTTTACCCTATACTGTTGTCTATTCAGTTAAAAAAAATGCACCTACCTTAAATAAAAATATTAATACTTTATCGCTAAAAATTACTTTAAAAAGTTTTTATTTTTCTTCCTCAGCATCTCCTAAACTCTCCAGGACCAGGCCAAAATTTATTCCCAACCACTGCTGCGTTTTGCCTTAGCATGTTTCACACATGACTTACTTTTCCAGAGAGGAAGCAATTTCGCCAAAGTCAACTGTGGGCTGGTATGCAACTTTAGACTGGGATCTTGAGGGACGAAGTGGTATTGGGAAGAAAGAACCAAGGACAGGAATTGGTTGAAGCTTTTTGGTAACAGAACAGTCTGTACAAACCCAGTTTGTACATTTGAGTCTTTGACTTATCAACTGAAATTTGCAATAACTGCTAGTTGCTTTTTTGTTTTCGCAACAGCAGGTGCCTAGTCCAGAATGTTCCTTAAATTTAAGACTTCTGACACATACTTGTGCCTAGAAGTGGTTCACATCAGAATCAGACAGGCTCTTGTACTGGCAAACTGAAAAGCAGGACCTTACTGGAGATGCACATTACTAATAGTACAGAAAAAAGCATATTTGTAGAATACAAAGATTTAGTTGTAAAATATGACCAAGAATGCAAAAAAGACAACACCACATTAAATAGAAAAAATCTTGAACATTTTGATTTAGTATCATTTTAAAGAAAAGCTATTTGGGTAATAAGTTGATAAGCACTTTCCAGACCTTAAATTATTTCAGGATTCTTCTACTCCAAACATGCTTTTCCAGTCCTTAAATTAGAAAATAAATCCATGTTTACATTTTCCTGAACACCTTACCACAATCAAAATGGTTACCATACCCATCCCCTCCAAAAACTTTTTTTCCCTTTGTATTACTTTCTTCTCTACTTAGCCCATCCCTGTCCCTAGGCAACCACTGATCTGCTTTCTTTCACTATTGTCTTAATTTCACTAAATGCCTTTTGCATTTTGTTGAATTTTACACAAATGTAATAATATACTATATTTTCTTTTTTTTTTGTCTTTTTTAACTCAGCATAATTATTTTGAGATTTTTTTCCAATGCTGTTATTTTGAGCAATAAGTTATTTCTTATTGTTGTTGTATGTTTCATCATATGACTAGTTGGGCTGTTTTCAGTTTTGAATACTACAAATAAGCTGCTATGGATATTCATGTACAAGTCTTTGAGAGACCTATGCTTTCATTTCACTTAGATAAAATCTTAAAAGCAGCACTACATTAACTGTATGTTTAACATTTTTGCCTGTGGCGGATTCATTTTGATATATGGCAGAACCAATACAATATTGTAAAGTTTAAAAATAAAATTAAAATTAACATTTTAAGAAACCACCAAACTGTTTCCAAATATCTGTAACATATAATCTCATCACTTACTCATATGATGAGTTTTTTTTTATTTGAACCATTCTAATAGGTGTGTTGTGATATATAATTTTAGTTTTAATGAATATCTCAATTGCTTATAAAGTTGAGCATCTTTTCATATGCTTAATTGCCACCAATTTATCTTATTTGCTGAAGTGTCTGTTCAAATGTTTTCCCATTGTATTTGTTTAGTTTACTTATTACTGATTTTTAGCAGTTCTTTATAATATTCTAATTACAAGACCTTTGATGGTTATATATTTGCAGGTATTATCTCCGATTCTGTTTTACTTGTCATTTTCCTAATAATGCCCTTATTGGAGTGAATTATTTTAATTTGGATGATATCCTACTTATTGATTTTGTCTATTATACTTCATAGTTTTGGCTACCTACTTATTTTTGCCCAATCCAAGTTCACTTAGATTTTTTTTCCTATCGTTTCTTCTAGAACTGTCATGGTGTTAGCTCTTAAAATTAAGTCTAATGTTAATTTCTACTTTTTAATCCTTTACTTTTATTATTGTGGTATATCACATTTATTGATTTGTATATATTGGTACATCACTTAACCTCCCTCTCACTTCCCATTCCATTGCTTTTTCAGTAGTGTTTTGTTCAATTTCCACATATTTGTGATTTTTAAGGTTTTCCTCCTGTTATTAATTTCTGTTTAGTTTCATACCATTGGAGTCAGGAAAGATACTTAATATATTTTCAGTCTTCTTGAATGTGTTAAGATTTCTCTTGTGCCAAGCATACTATTCATCTTAGAAAATATTTCACGAGCTCTTAAGAATATGAATTGCTGCTTTGAATGGAAAGTTTTCCCTATATCTGTTAGCTTCATTTGATCTAAGTTGTTGTTCAAGTCCAATGTTTCTTTACTGATATTTCTGTCTGTATTATTTACTCTTTGCTCATAGCAGCTTACTGATGTCCCCTACTGTTATTGTATTGCTGCCTATTTCTACCTTTGTATCTGTCATGAATTGCCTTATTCAATTAGATGGTCTAATACTGGAGATATTTTCTCTTGAGGAACTGGCCACATATTTTGAAAACATATTTTCTTTCTCTCTTATTACAGTTTTTGTCCTAAAATCTATTTTCTCTGAAATAAGTATAGCTAACCCTGCTCTCTTTTGGTTTGTGTGTACATGGAATATCTTCTTTAGCCATTTACTTTGAGCATATGTATGTCCTTAAATCTGTAATGAGTTCACTGTAGGCAGCTTATGGTTGAGTCTTTTTTAAAAATTCCATTTAACCACCATGTCCTTTGATTGGACAATTTGGTCTATTTACATTTAAAATAATTTTTAATAAGTAAAACTTACTGGGGGCTACCCTAGTGGCTCAAGCAGTGAAGAATCTGCCTGCAATGCAGGAGACCCTGGGTTCAATCAATCCCCAGGTCAGGAAGATCCCCTGAAGAAGGGAATGGCAACCCACTTCAGTATTCTTACCTAGAGAACTCCAGAGTCAGAGGAGCCTGGCAGGCTACACTCCATGGAGTTGCAAGAGTAAGACACGACTGAGTGACTAACAATTTCACTTTTAAAGACTTTTGCCATTTCTTAATTGTTTTCTGAGAGTATTATAGATTCTTTGTTACTTTTTTTTCTTTCTTGATGTCTTTGTGATTTTAGTAATTGTCTGTAGTAATATACTTTGATTTCTTCCAATTTTGTGTATTGACTATAGGTTTTTGCTTTGTGGTTACAATGAGACTTACATAAAATACCTTGTAACAGTCTGATTTAACCTGATAACAACATAAATTTGTCAGCATACAAAATATCAACATTTTTCTTTCTCCCAAATACATTTTATATTTTTGGTATCACAGTCTACATCTTTTTATACTGTATATCCATTAGCAAATTATTGTAGCTTTATGTTTTTTTAATTATTTTGTTTTTAACCTTAACACTACCTTTATGATTTACATACACCATTGAATAATACTTCCACCAAAGTTTCAATTCAGTTCAGTTCAATTGCTCAGTTGTATCGGACTCTTGGAGACCCCATGAACTGCAGCACGCCAGGCCTCCCTGTCCATCACCAACTCCCGGAGTTCACTCAGACTCACGTCCATCGAGTCGGTGATGCCATCCAGCCATCTCATCCTCTGTCGTCCCCTTCTTCTCCTGCCCTCAATCCCTCCCAGCATCAGAGTCTTTTCCAATGAGTCAACTCTTCGCATGAGGTGGCCAAAGTATTGGAGTTTCAGCTTCAGCATCAGTCCTTCAATGAACACCCAGGACTGATCTCCTTTAGAATGGACTGGTTGGATCTTCTTGCAGTCCAAGGGACTCTCAAGAGTCTTCTCCAACACCACAGTTCAAAAGCATCAATTCTTCGGTGCTCAGCTTTCTTCACAGTCCAAATTTCACATCCATACATGACTACTGGAAAAACCATAGCCTTGACTAGACAGACCTTTGTTGGCAAAGTAATGTCTCTGCTTTTCAATATGCTATCTAGGTTGGTCATAACTTTCCTTCTAAGGAGTAAGCGTCTTTTAATTTCATGGCTGCAGTCACCATCTGCAGTGATTTTGGAGCCCCCAAAAATAAAGTCTGACACTGTTTCCACTGTTTCCCCATCTATTTCCCATGAAGTGGTGGCACCAGATGCCATGATCTTAGTTTTCTGAATGTTGAGGTTCAAGCCAACTTTTCACTCTCCACTTTCACTTTCATCAAGAGGCTTTTTAGTTCCTCTTCACTTTCTGCCATAAGAGTGGTGTCATCTGCATATCTGAGGTTATGGATATTTCTCCTGGAAATCTCGATTCCAGCTTGTGCTTCTTCCAGTCCAGTTTTTCTCATGATGTACTCTGCATGTAAGTTAAATAAGCAGGGTGACAATATACAGCCTTGACATACTCCTTTTTGGACATATTTGGAGCCAGTCTGTTGTTCCAGTCCAGTTCCAGTTCTAACTGTTGCTTCCTGACCTGCATATACTACTTAGGTGCAGCACAAATCAGAGGGATAGGAGAGATGGCTGAGAGCAACCAAGAAAGTGAATAATACAAATTTGTAGACAAACTTAAGAAATAACTAGTTTTCTGCTTTTGTGGTTTGTGTGTCTGTCCTCTGATGCCTCTCATAACACCTACCATCTTACTTGGGTTTTCTTTTTTTTTTTAATTTTAATTTATTTTTAAACTTTACAAATTGTATTAGTTTTGCCAAATATCGAAATGAATCCACCACAGGTATACATGTGTTCCCCATCCTGAAGCCTCCTCCCTCCTCCCTCCCCGTACCATCCCTCTGGGTCATCCCAGTGCACTAGCCCCAAGCATCCAGTATTGTGCATTGAACCTGGACTGGCGACTCGTTTCATACATGATATTATACATCTTCAATGCCATTCTCCCAAATCTTCCCACCCTCTCCCTCTGCAACAGAGTCCATAAGACTGTTCTATACATCAGTGTCTCTTTTGCTGTCTCGTACACAGGGTTATTGTTAGCATCTTTCTAAATTCCATATATATGCGTTAGTATACTGTATTGGTGTTTTTCTTTCTGGCTTACTTCACTCTGTATAATAGGCTCCAGTTTCATCCACCTCATTAGAACTGATTCAAATGTATTCTTTTTAATGGCTGAGTAATACTCCATTGTGTATATGTACCACAGCTTTCTTATCCATTCATCTGCTGATGGGCATCTAGGTTGCTTCCATGTCCTGGCTATTATAAACAGTGCTGAGATGAACGTTGGGGTACACGTGTCTCTTTCCCTTCTGGTTTCCTCAGTGTGTATGCCCAGCAGTGGGATTGCTGGATCATAAGGCAGTTCTATTTCCAGTTTTTTAAGGAATCTCCACACTGTTCTCCATAGTGGCTGTACTAGTTTGCATTCCACCAACAGTGTAAGAGGGTTCCCTTTTCTCCACACCCTCTCCAGCATTTATTGCTTGTAGACTTTTGGATCGCAGCCATTCTGACTGGTGTGAAATGGTACCTCATAGTGGTTTTGATTTGCATTTCTCTGATAATGAGTGATGTTGAGCATCTTTTCATGTGTTTGTTAGCCATCTGTATGTCTTCTTTGGAGAAATGTCTACTAAGTTCTTTGGCCCATTTTTTGATTGGGTCATTTATTTTTCTGGAGTTGAGCTGTAGGAGTTGCTTGTATATTTTTGAGATTAGTTGTTTGTCCGTTGCTTCATTTGCTATTATTTTCTCCCGTTCTGAAGGCTGCCTTTTCACCTTGCTAATAGTTTCCTTTGATGTGCAGAAGCTTTTAAGTAATTAGGTCCCATTTGTTTATTTTTGCTTTTATTTCCATTATTCTGGGAGGTGGGTCATAGAGGATCCTGCTGTGATGTATGTCAGAGAGTGTTTTGCCTATATTCTCCTCTAGGAGTTTTATAGTTTCTTGTCTTACGTTTAGATCTTTAATCCATTTTGAGTTTATTTTTGTGTATGGTGTTAGAAAGTGTTCTAGCTTCATTCTTTTACAAGTGGTTGACCAGATTTCCCAGCACCACTTGTTAAAGAGATTGTCTTTTCTCCACTGTATATTCTTGCCTCCTTTGTCAAAGACAAGGTGTCCATATGTGCATGGATTTATCTCTGGGCTTTCTATTTTGTTCCATTGATCTATATTTCTGTCTTTGTGCCAGTACCATACTGTCTTGATGATTGTAGCTTTGTAGTAGAGCCTGAAGTCAGGTAGGTTGATTCCTCCAGTTCCATTCTTCTTTCTCAAGATAGCTTTGTGAAAGTGAAGTCGCTCAGTCGTGTCCGACTCTTTGAGATCCCCATGGACTGCAGCCAACCAGGCTCCTCCGCCCATGGAATTTTCCAGGCAAGAGTACTAGAGTGGGTTGCCATTGCCTTCTCCAAGTGAAGAGGCATGTTACCCTTTTTGTCAATTGCTCCCATTTCTGTCTGGGCATAAGCGAGGCCCCCGCCATTCTAGGTGGGGTCTCTAGATTTCAGTCCCTGTGCTGCAGCATTGCTGAAATACAGGATCTCAAGACACACAGAATCAGCCTCGAATTTTAACCCCTTCCCCTGTGGGATCCTAGCATAAAACGTTTGAGAACACGGCTTAAACAGGGACTGTTGGCGAGGTGGATGGGGCTTGGACCTCTTTTCTACATATTCTCGTTCCTCCAAGATCTCATCAGGCTGGTGGCGTCAAACCCCATCTATATGTGCTGCTGCTTCTAGGTCACTTCAGTCATGTCTGACTCTGTGTCACCCCACAGATGGCAGCCCACCAGGCTCCCCCATCCCTGGGATTCTCCAGGCAAGTATACTGGAGTGAGTTGCCATTTCCTTCTCCAGTGCATGAAAGTGAAAAGTGAAAGTGAAGTCACTCAGTCGTGTTCGACTCTTAGCGACCCCATGGACTGCAGCCTACCAGGCTCCTCCGTCCATGGGATTTTCCAAGCAAGAGTACTGGAGTGGGGTGCCATTGCCTTGTGACTGACTCCCAAATATGTGTCTCCAGCACAGATGGCCCTGAGCTCCGGTTCAGGATATCTATCTGCTTACTTGGGTTTGGCCCCAGGTAAATAGCAGGACGGGAACACAGCTCCACCCATCAACAGATCAAATCAGATCAGATCAGTTGCTCAGTCACGTCCGACTCTTTGCGACCCCATGAATCGCAGCACGCCAGGCCTCCCTGTCCATCACCAACTCCCAGAGTTCACTCAGACTCACGGCCATTGAGTCAGTGATGCCATCCAGCTATCTCATCCTTTGTCGTCCCCTTCTCCTCCTGCCCCCAATCCCTCCCAGCATCAGAGTCTTTTCCAATGAGTCAACTCTTCACATGAGGTGGCCAAAGTACTGGAGTTTCAGCTTTAGCATCATTCCTTCCAAAGAAATCCCAGGGCTGGTCTCCTTCAGAATGGACTGGTTGGATCTCCTTGCAGTCCAAGGGACTCTCAAGAGTCTTCTCCAACACCACAGTTCAAAAGCATCAGTTCTTCTGCACTCAGCCTTCTTCACAGTCCAACTCTCACATCCATACATGACCACAGGAAAAACCATACCCTTGACTAGATGAACCTTTGTTGGCAAAGTAATGTCTCTGCTTTTGAATATGCTATCTAGGTTGGTCATAACTTTCCTTCCAAGGAGTAAGCATCTTTTAATATCATGGCTGAAGTCACCATCTGCAGTGATTCTGGAGCCCAGAAAAATAAAGTCTGACACTGTTTCCACTGTTTCCCCATCTATTTCCCATGAAGTGATGGGACCGGATGCCATGATCTTCATTTTCTGAATGTTGAGTTTTAAGCCAACTTTTTCACTCTCCACTTTCACTTTCATCAAGAGGCTTTTGAGTTCCTCTTCACTTTCTGCCGTAAGGGTGGTGTCGTCTGCATATCTGAGGTTATTGATATTTCTCCCAGCAATCTTGATTCCAGCTTGTGTTTCTTCCAGTCCAGAGTTTCTCATGATGTACTCTGCACATAAGTTAAATATATCCCAAAGAGCCGTGGCTGTGCGGACACTGGCGGGCCTAGAGGAGCTATCCCACTTTCAAGGTCAGGAAGGGTGGTGGTGAGGAGATACCCCTCGTCCAAGGTAAGGAGCAATGGCTGCGCTTTGCTGGAGCAGCTGTGAAGAGATACCCCACGCCCAAGGTAAGAGAAACCCAAGTAAGACGGTGGGTGTTGCATGAGGGCATCAGAGGGCAAACACACTGAAACCATACTCACAGAAAACTAGTAAATCTAATCACACTAGGACCACAGCCTTGTCTAACTCAATGCAACTAAGCCATGCCTGTGGGGCAACCCAAGATGGGGGGGTCAAGGTGGAGAGATCTGACAGAATGTGGTCCACTGGAGAAGGGAATGGCAAACCACTTCAGTAGTCTTGCCTTGAGAACCCCATGAACAGTATGAAAAGGCAAAATGATAGGATACTGAAAGAGAAACTCCCCAGGTCAGTAGGTGTCCAATATGCTACTGGAGATCAGTGGAGAAATAACTCCAGAAAGAATGAAGGGATGGAGCCAAAGCAAAAAGAATACCCAGCTGTGGATGTGACTGATGCTGTAAAGAGCAATAGTGCATAGGAACCTGGAATGTCAGGTCCATGAATCAAGGCAAATTGGAAGTGTTCAAACAAGAGATGGCAAGAGTGAATATCGACATTCTAGGAATCAGCGAACTGAAATGGACTGGAATGGGTGAATTTAACTCAGATGACCATTATATCTACTACCGTGGGCAGGAATCCCTTATAAGAGATGGAGTAGCCATCGTAGTCAACAAAAGAGTCCAAAATGTTGTACTTGGATACAATCCCCAAAATGACAGAATGACTCTCTTCATTTCCAAGGCAAACCATTCAATATAACAGTAATCCAAGTCTATGCCCAAACCAGTAATATGGAGAAGCTGAAGTTGAATGGTTCTTTGAAGATCTACAAGACCTTTAAGAACTAACACCCAAAAAAGATGTCCTTTTCATTATAGGGGACTGGAATGCAAAAGTAGGAAGTCAAGATACACCTGGAGTAACAGGCAAATTGAAGTACAAAATGAAGTAGGAGTACAAAATGAAGCAGGGCAAAGGCTAATAAAATTTTTCCAAGAGAACACACAGGTCATAGACAACATCTTCTTCCAACAACACAAGACTCTATACATGGACATCACCAGATGGTCAACACTGAAATCAGATTGATTATATTTTTGTAGCCAAAGAGGGAGAAGCTCCATACACTTAGCAGAAACAAGATGGGGAGCTGACTGTGGCTCAGATCATGAACTTCTTATTGCCAAATTCAGACTTAAATTGAAGAAAGTAGGGAAAACTACTAGACCATTCAGGTATGACCTAAATAAAATCCCTTATGAATATACAGTGGAAGTGGGAAATAGATTTAAGTGACTAGATCTGATAGACAGAGTGCCTGATCATCTATGGATGGAGGTTTGTGACACTGTACAGGAGACAAGAATCAAGACCATCCCCCCAAAAAAGAAATGCAAAAAAGCAAATGGCTGTCTGAGGAGGCCTTACAAATAGCTATGAAAAGAAAAGAAGCCAAAAGAAAAGGAGAAAAGGAAAGATATATCCATTTGAATGCAGACTTCCAAAGAATAGCAAGGAGAGATTAAAAAAAAAAAAAAGCCTTCCTCAGCAATCAATGCAAAGAAATAGAGGAAAACAATAGAATGGGAAAGACTAGAGATCTCTTCAAGAAAATTAGAGATACCAAGGGAACACTTCATGCAAAGATGGGCACAATAAAGGACAGAAATGTTATAGACATAACAGAAGCAGAAGGTATTAAGAAGAGGTAGCAAGTATACACAGAAGAACTATACAAAAAAGATCTTCATGACCCAGATAATCACGATGGTGTAATCACTCACCTAGAGCCAGACATCCTGGAATGTAAAGTCAAGTGGGCCTTAGTAAGCATCACTATGAACAAAGCTAGTGGAGATGATGGAATTCCAGCTAAGCTATTTCAAATCCTAAAAGATGATGTTGTGAAAGTGCTGCACTCAATATGCCAGCAAATGTGGAAAACTCAGCAGTGGCCACAGGACCGGAAAAGGTCCATTTTCATTCCAATCCCAAAGAAAGGCAATGCCAAAGAATGCTCAATCTACCACACAGTTGCACTCATCTCACACACTAGTAAAGTAATACTCAAAATTCTCCAAGCCAGGCTTCAAAAATACATGAATTCTGAACTTCCCAATGTTCAAGCTCATTTTACAAAAGGCCGAGGGAACCAGAGATCAAATTGCCAACATCCGCTGGATCATGGAAAAAGCAAGAGAGTTCCAGAAAAACATCTATTTCTGCTTTATTGACTATGCCAAAACCTTTGACTGTGTGGATCACAATAAACTGTGGAAAATTCTGAAAGAGATGGGAATAACAGATCACCTGACCTGCCTCTTGAGAAATCGGCGTGCAGTTCAGGAAGCAACAGTTAGAACTGGACACGGAACAACAGACTGGTGCCAAATAGGAAAAGGAGTATGTCAGGGCTGTATATTGTAACCCTGCTTATTTAACTTCTATGCAGAGTCCATCATGAGAAACGCTGGGCTGGAAGAAGCACAAGCTAGAATCAAGATTACCAGGAGGAACATCAATAACCTCAGATATGCAGATGACACCACTCTTGTGGCAGAAAGTGAAAAAGAGTTGAAGAGCCGTTGAAATTGAAAGAGGAGAGTGAAAATGTTGGCTTAAAACTCAACATTCAGGAAACTAAGATCATGGCGTCAGGCCCCATCACTTCATGTAATAGATGGGGAAACAGTGGAAACAGTGTCAGACTTTATTTGGTGGGGGGCGGCTCCAAATTCACTGCAGATGGTGACTGTAGCCATGAAATTAAAAGACGCTTACTCCTTGGAAGGAAAGTTATGACCAACCTACATAGCATATTCAAAAGCAGAGACATTAGTTTGCCAACAAAGGTCCATCTAGTCAAAGCTGTGGTTTTTCCAGTAGTCATGTATGGATGTGAGAGTTGGTCTATAAAGAAAGCCGAGAGCCAAAGAATTGATGCTTTTGAACTGTGGTGTTGGATAAGACTCTTGAGAGTCCCTTGGACTGCAAGAAGATACAATCAGTCCATTCTAAAGGACATTAGTTCTGAGTGTTCATTGGAAGTACTGATGTTGAAGCTGAAACTCCAATACTTTGGCCATCTGATGCAAAGAGCTGACTCATTTGAAAAGACTCTGATGCTGGGAAAGATTGAAGGTGGGAGGAGAAGGGGACGACAGAGGATGAGATAGTTGGGTGGCAACACTGACTCAATGGACATGAGTTTGTTTAAACTCCCGGAGTTGGTGATGGACAGGGAGGCCTGGCGTTCTGCAGTCCGTGGGGTCTCAAAGAGTTGGACAGGACTGAGGAACTGAACTGAAGTGAACCAATTGAATATTAATGTATTTTGAATTTGACTGTATGTTTGCCTTTACTAGCCAGTTTTATACCTGAAAGGTTGTTGTTGAATCACGCGAATACACCAGGATTCTTGGCCCCCGGAGGAGAAGAATTCAATCCGGTGTCAGAGACGATGCTTGATCGCTCAGAGCTTTTGTGTAATAAAGTTTTATTAAAGTATAAAGGAGATAGAGAAAGCTTCTGACATAGACATCAGAAGCGGGTAGAAAGAGTACCCGCTTGCTAGTGTTAACAATGAGGTTATATAATCCAAAGAATGTCTGGAGGTTGTAAAGACCTCATCAGACCTACTCCCATAATTTACATTTTAAGATAACACTGTCCTCAGGCAAGATACATCCTTGTAAAGACCAGGTCTGCTCCCATAATTAACAATTTAAGATAACAGAAGGTTGAATCCAAAGACTGTCCTTAGGCAGGATACATTATTGTTATATAATCCTAAGGAATGTGGAGAAGAGAAAGAAAAAAAGTTTGTCCTTTCTTCCTCCTTGAGAATTCCAGACCCCTTTCTCCTTGGGGACCCCTAGACTCCCTGTCAACCTGACTAGGAAATGACTCTCTCATACCATTACATGATTTAATGTTGCTAGCTATTATTCCTTCTTTTATGCTTGAAGAACTCCCTTTAATATTTCCTATAACGCAGTTCTAGGGGTCATAATCTTCTTCTGCTTTTTATTTGGAGGCATCTTTTTCTCACCTTCATTTCAGAAAGGTAACTTTGCCAGGTAAAGTATTCTTGGCTGGCAGGTTATTTTTTCTTTCATCTCTGTCAAAATATATTATCCAACTCTCACCTGACCTGCAAGGTTTCTTCTGAGAAACCCTCTTATAACCTTATGGGGGGGGGGCGGTTTCCTTTTTGTGTGACAAGCTTCTTTTCTCTTACTGCTTCAGGATTTTGTCCTTTGTCTTCAATTTTTTGACAGTTTTTCTTTAACTGCCTTGGTGAAGTCTTCCTTGAATTGAACCTAATTTAAGACCTTTAAATTTTATGTGCCTGGATGTTCATCTGGGCAAAGCCCCAGATTTGGAAAGTTTTCATTTCATTATTTTTAAAATAATCTATCTTTCCTTTCTCTTTCTCCTTTCTACTTCTTGGATTCCTGCAATGTAAATGTTGTTTAGTTAGTTGGTGTTACCTAAGTCCCATCATCTTTCTTCATTTCTTTCTACTATTTCCTCTTTTCATTCTGCCTGGATAATTTCAAGTGATCTGTCTTCACATTCGCTGATTCTTCTGCTTGATTGAGTCAATATTCGAGTTGTCTATTGCATTTTGGGGCTTTCCAGGTTGCTCTAGTGGTAAGGAACCCACCTGCCAATGCAGGAGACATAAGAGACATGGGTTCAATCCCTGGATAGGGAAGATCCCCTGGAGGAATGCATGGCAACCCATTCCAATATTCTTGCCTGGAGAATCCCATAGACAGAGGAGCCTGGAGGACTACAGTCCATAGGGTCACAAGAGTCAGACATGGCTGAAGCAACTTAGCATGCATGCACATTCCATTTTTAGTTCATTCTATTATTTAGCTCCAAAATTCTGTTTTTAAAACTATTTTTTATATCTTTGTTATAAAAAAATAAAATAAAAAAATAAAACTATTTTTATATCTTTGTTGAATTTCTAATTTTTTTCTTGCATTGTATTTCTGATTTTGTTAAATTGTATATCTCTCTTCTCCTGTAGCTTTCTGAGCTTCTTTAGAACAATAGTTTTAAATTTTTTTCTCAGGCGGTTAATGGCGCTCCACTTTTTTAGGCCAGTTATTGTAGATTTACTGTATTCCTATGGGGAAATCACGTTTCCCTACTTCTTTGTGATCCCTGTAGCTTTCATAGGTGTCTGAAAATTTGAAGTGGCAGCAAACTAGTCTAAACTTTACAGATTGTCTTTAGTAAGGAAGGTCATTCAGCTGTCCTTGGGTGGAATGCTAGAATGTGCTGTGGTCCTGGATCTAATGATATGTTATGCCAAATGGGATGTGATGTCTTCTCAGTTCATGAAGGTGGTGTCCAAAATGTGGACAGCTATGTGATCTTTGACAGTGAAAGTCAGTGAAGGGTTCATTGTGACTATAAAGACTGACGGAGTCCTCATCATTTCCTCCAGATACAGCAGTGAAGAATGTGGGCAGGTGGTGGTTGTGGCCAGAACCAATGCTCCAATGTGCATGCTTGGCTATATGGATGAGCTGTGGGTTCCTGCATAGTAGCAGGGTCTGGCTACAGGCACATGAGCTGTGGTGAGGTCCAGGGTTAGTGGCAGGGGCTGGGGCAAACTACAGGTAAACGAGCAACTGTGATGTCCCAGTCTGTCAATGTGTACTTCTATGGTTTTAGGGGCTATACACAGATAGCTTGTATAGCCAGTGCTCCACTGAAGATAGTTGGGGAAGATTTTGTGCAGGTGTTTGTCTGAAGAAGTTACTTCTGTTCAGGTATGGTGGCATAGGCCAGTGACAGGAGTCTGTGGTGACTCAGGGCACCTGAGCAGCTGAGGAAACCTGGGCTGTTGACATGAACTCATGTGGCTACAGGGGCTACCCACAGGCATGTGGATAATGGCAGTGTCCAGTTAAGGGAATAGAAGCTAACAGTGCGGGGGCATGCCCATACCTTTAGGTGTTGGCTTATGTGAGGTGCAGGCCTCCAACAGGGATTAGGACCAGCTCTTGATACAGGGGCATCTGTGAGGTCTTGCCTGTTGGCATGTCCTTCATGTCCTTGTGTGGTTGCAGGGGCTTACCAGGAGCATACACATGGCAGTGAAGGATGTGGACAGGAGTTGGAGCTAATATTAGGAAAGTGTAGAACTGTAGGTGCTAGCTGTGGGCATGCCTGGTGGTGCAGTGACAGCAGTTGGGGCTAGATATGGATGCACAAACAGCTGTGCAGGCCTGGGCTGTCAGTGTGCACTCATGTACCAGAGGAGCTAGTCAAATGTATACAAAGCTGTAGAGATTGGTGACAGAACTTAGGGCAGCAGATGCAAGGCTGTAGTTGCTAGCTGTGCATGTATGCAGTGATATAGGCCAGTGACAGTATCAGGGCCAGATATAGGCCCATGAGCATCTGTAGAGGTCTTTGATATCAGTGTGCTGCTGCAGGGGATAGCCAAAGGTACATGCACAGCAGTAAAATTCAGTGACAAGAATCATACCAGATCTGGGCACATGAGAAACTGCAAGACCCTGTGCTATTGTCATGTCCTTGTTCATCTAGAAGTGCTACCTGCAGATCCTCTCATAGTGGGATTTGACCAAGGCACAGCTTCAGAGGCTAGAGTTAACTACCAGTACAAATCCCAGGGCCAAGGGATTTTGTGGAGTGCTGGACTGGGCAGCTGAGGAAAAAGAAGTGAGCAGGGAGGGACTCAGGCAACAGGCTTTTGTGAATGTGAAAAGTTTGGGGATCCTCAGTGGCAAAAGATGCTGAGGTCTTCTATGGATCAGTTCTCTTCAGTCCATGATGAGGTCCTGACTGATGTAAGCTCGACATATCTGCAGCATATGGTAAGACTGTTGAGGTCATCAGGCTTCCCTTGTGGCTCAGCTGGTAAACAATCCACCTGCAATGCAGGAGACCTGGGTTCAATCCCTGAGTTGGGAAGATCCCCTGGAGAAGGGGAAGGCTACCCACTCCAGTATTCTGGCCTGGAGAATTCCATGGACTGTATAGTCCATGGGGTTGCAAAGAGTTGGACATGACTCAGTGACTTTCACTTTCACTTTTCATTGAGGACATCAGTAGTAATGGCTGGTGGGAACCACAGAGCAAACCATTGGGAACCACAGTCACTCCTGCCCTGGGCCTGATACAGGTAGCCCCTGCTCTTCTTCCTTGTTCCTACCCATCTCTGTACATCTCAGTTTTTATTTATAGGTGTGTGCAAGCTCGGTTGTGTCCAACTCTTTGTGAACCTATGGACTGAAATCCACCAGGGTCCTCTGTCCATGGAATTTTACAAGCAAGAATACTGGAGTAGGTTGCTATTTCCTCCTCCAGAGGATCTTCCTCACCCAGTGATCAAACCCATGTCTCCTCTGTCTCCAGGACTGCAGACAGATTCTTTACCACTTAGCCATCAGGGAAGTCCCATTTATACTTGAGGCCAACCCAAAGCAAGTTCTTAGTATAGTGCACAGAATGGCTGGGAAGGCTAGCTGCTCACTCTCTCTCCTTTTCCAAACTCTCTCAGGCTGGGAAGTTCCCTCTTGGTATTGAGTAGCGCCAGCCTGGGGGACTTTCACTTTTCACTTTCATGCATTGGAGAAGGAAATGGCAACCCACTCCAGTGTTCTTGCCTGGAGAATCCCAGGGACGGGGGAGCCTGGTGGGCTGCTGTCTATGGGGTCGCACAGAGTCGGACACGACTGACGCGACTTAGCAGCAGCAGCAGCCTGGGGGATGGGATAATACAAGCAATTTGAAAGTGGCAGTCATTCTCAGGTTTTTTGTTCCACTCTGGAACAAAATAAAATAAAATAAAACTTAAGTGATCTCCTGAGCTATCATAGAACTATTTTTTTTTTTATTCCTGGATAACTATCTAATTGTTATTTGTCAAAGAAGAGAAGCTGCTATCTCCTACTCCACCATCCTGGCCCATTCATTTACTTTCAACATTTATGTGCTTCTACATTTAATGTGATTTTTTTAAATAGAAAGCGTATGGCTGGGTGTTTTTATGGTCCACTATTGGTCTTGGTGTTTAGACTGGTGTATTTAAGCCATTCAACTTATAAAAATGTGTTTATTTTTAATTGAAGGATAATTGCTTTACAATATTGTGTTGGTTTCATCCATGAATTAACATGAGTCAGCCATAGGTATATATATGTCCCCTCCCTTTTGAATGTCCTTCCCATTTCCCACCCCATCCCACACCTCTAGGTTGTTACAGAACCCCAGTTTGAGCTCTTTGAGTCATACAGCAAATTTCCATTGGATATCTATTTTATATATGGTAGTGTATATGTTTCCATGTTATTCTCTCCATTCATTCCACACTCTCCTTCCTCCACCCATCCCCGTGTCCACAAGTCTGTTCTTTATGTCCACATTTCCATTGCTGCCCTGCAAATAGGTTCACCAGTACCGTCTTTCTAGATTCCATACATATGTGTTAATATGCAATGTTTGTTTTGCTGTATCTGACTTACTTCACTCTGTATAATAGCCTCTAGGTTCATCCACCTCATTAGAACAGACTCAAATGCATTCCTTTTTATGGCCAGGTAATATTCCATTGTATATACAAGCTTCTTTATCCATTCCATCAGTCGATAGACATCTAGGTTGCTTCCATGTCCTAGCTACTGCAAATAGTGTTGCAGTGAACATTGGGGTACATGTGTCTTTTTCAATTTTGGTTTTCTCAGAGTATATGACTAGTAGTGGGATTACTGGGTCATATGGTAGTTCTATTCTTAGTTTTTTAAGGAATATCCATACTGTCTTTCACAGTGGCTGTATCAATTTATATTCCCACCAACAGTGCAAGAGGGTTCCCTTTTCTCCAAACCCTCTCCAGTATTTATTGTTTGTAGATTTTTTGATGATGTAGGCCATTAACTTTTGAAGTAATATTGATATAGTATGATTGATATGTACCAGTTTTGTTACTTTATTTTTTTTAATTGGGGTATAGTTGCTTTACAATGTTAGTTTCTACTGTACAACAAAGTGAAACTGTTATATGTATATATATCCCCTCTCTCTTAGGTCTCCCTCCCACACCCCACTCCCACTCATCTAGGTCATCACAGAGCACCCAGCTGAGTTCCCTGCACTATACATCAGGTTCCCACTAGCTATTTGTTTTACACATGGCAGTGAAGAAGATGTGGTAAATAAATACAATGGAATATCAATCAGCCATATTGGGTATTCGTGGATGATATTGGGTCATTCTTGGATGGGCCCAGAGTCTGTCATATAGAGTGAAGTAAGTCAGAAAGAGAAAAATAAGTACTATGTATAACTCTTTTCTATTTATAGCTTTGTTCTTTCTTTTCATTTTGGTCTTCCACGATTTATCTACCTTCTTTTGTTTTAATTCAGCATTTTATGTCATCCCATTTTTCTCCTTTCTTAGCATATCATTGTACTCTATTTAAGACATATTTTTGTTTCCCTTGTGTTTGCAATATACATTTAAAGCTAATTCAAACCCATTTTTGAAGTAGCATTATATTACTCCACATGTAACTGAAGGGCCTTCAAAGAGTATTCTCAGTTCCTCACTTTCCCTTATGAAAATTTTATCATTCATTTCACTTACCTGAAAGATATAATCACTTCCTACAAGGCTACTACTATGATTTTGAATACACAGTTGTCTGCTAAGGATAAGGAAAATATTATTTTTCTTTGCCCTCATATATTTCTTCTCCAGCATCTTTCCTTCATTTATGTGTAACATAATTTCTGACATATAATATTCCAAATTTTCTGAAGATTTTGAAAATAAATTCTTAAAATGCAGGACCACTGATAACTAGGGCTCTCAATTTTTGTTTGTTTAGGAAAACCTGTGTCTCAATCACTTTGTAAATTAATCTATTTATTTTAATTGAAGGATTTATATTGTGGTGGCTTTTGCCATACATTGACATGAATCACCCATGGTTGCACATGTGTCCCCCCATCATGAACTCTCCTCCCAACTCCCTTCCCACCCCATCCCTTTGGATTGTCCCAGAGCACCGACTTTGAGTGCCCTGCTTCATGCATCAAACTTGCACTGCTCATCTACTTTACATACAGTAATATATACATTTCAATGCTGGTCTCTCAAATCATCCCACCCTCACCTTCTCCCACATAGTCCAAAAGTCTGTTATTTACATCTGTGTCTCTGTTGCTGCCTTGCATATAGGATTGTGAGCAAAGTAACTCAATCAGTTTTAAAAGACAATTCAAATTGATCCAGAATTATAGATTGGTATAGATTTTTTTCATCACTTTAAATAGTTAATTCCACTCACTTCTTGATGCACAGTTTCTTTGTGTGTGTGTGTATATATGTGTCTGTGCGTATGTGTGCTATTTCCTTTTTGATTTTTAAATTTTTATTGAAGTGCAGTTGATTTACAATATTATATTAGTTTCAGGTGTACAGTATAGTGATTAAATACTTTATACTTCATTATAGTGATTATAAAGTGATTATAAAATATTGCCTATATTTCCTATGCTGTAAGATATATGCTTGTAAATTATTTATATTATACATAGTACGGTGTACCTCAATTCATTACCCCTATCTTGTCTATCTGCACTGCTTTCAGTTCAGTTCAGTTCAGTCGCTCAGTCGTGTCCGACTCTTTGCGAACCCATGAATTGCAGCACGCCAGGCCTCCCTGTCCAACACCAACTCCCAGAGTTCATTCAGACTCATGTCCATCGAGTCAGTGACGCCATCCAGATATCTCATCCTCTGTCGTCCCCTTCTCCTCCTGCCCCCAATCCCTCCCAGCATCAGAGTCTTTTCCAATGAGTCAACTCTTCGCATGAGGTGGCCAAAGTACTGGAGTTTCAGCTTTAGCATCATTCCTTCCAAAGAAATCCCAGGGCTGATCTCCTTCAGAATGGACTGGTTGGATCTCCTTCAGAATGGACTGGCTGGATCTCCTTGAAGTCCAAGGGACTCTCAAGAGTCTTCTCCAACACCACAGTTCAAAAGCATCAATTCTTCGGCACTCAGCCTTCTTCACAGTCCAACTCTCACATCCATACATGACCACAGGAAAAACCATAGCCTTGACTAGACAGACCTTTGTTGGCAAAGTAATGTCTCTGCTTTGGAATATGCTATCTAGGTTGGTCATAACTTTCCTTCCAAAGAGTAAGCGTCTTTTAATTTCATGGCTGCAGTCACCATCTGCAGTGATTTTGGAGGCCAAAAAAATAAAGTCTGACACTGTTTCTTCTGTTTCTCTATCTATTTCCCATGAAGTGATGGGACCAGATGCCATGATCTTCCTTTTCTGAATGTTGAGCTTTAAGCCAACTTTTTCACTCTCCACTTTCACTTTCATCAAGAGGCTTCTGAGTTCCTCTTCACTTTCTGCCATAAGGGTGGTGTCATCTGCATATCTGAGGTTATTGATATTTCTCCCAGCAATCTTGATTCCAGCTTGTGCTTCCTCCAGCCCAGAATTTCTCATGATGTACTCTGCATAGAAGTTAAATAAGCAGGGTGACAATATACAGCCTTGACGTACTCCTTTTCCTATTTGGAACCAGTCTGTTGTTCCATGTCCAGTTCCAACTGTTGCTTCCTGACCTGCATACAGATTTCTCAAGAGGCAGATCAGGTGGTCTGGTATTCCCATCTCTTTCAGAATTTTCCACAGTTTATTGTGATCCACACAGTCAAAGGTTTTGGCATAGTCAATAAAGCAGAAATAGATGTTTTTCTGGAACTCTCTTGCTTTTTCCATGATCCAGTGGATGTTGGCAATTTGATCTCTGATTTCTCTGCCTTTTCTAAAACCAGCTTGAACATCAGGAAGTTCACGGTTCACGTATTGCTGAAGCCTGGCTTGGAGAATTTTGAGCATTACTTTACTAGCATGTGAGATGAGTGCAATTGTGCGGTAGTTTGAGCATTCTTTGGCATTGCCTTTCTTTGGGATTGGAATGAAAACTGACCTTTTCCAGTCGAGTTTTCCAAATTTGCTGGCATATTGAGTGTAGCACTTTCACAGCATCATCTTTCAGGATTTGAAATATCTCCACTGGAACTCCATCACCTCCACTAGCTTTCTTCATAGTGATGCTTTCTTCCACTGGCAATTACTAGTTTGTTCTCTATATTAGTGAAGCTGTTTCTGTTTTGTTATATTTACTTTTTTATTTTATTAGTCGATATATAAGTGATAACATAGAGTAGTTGTCTTTCTCTGACTTATTTCACTATGCAGAATACCCTCTGGGTCCATCTATGTAGTTGCAAATGACAAAATTGTAATTACTTTTTGGTGGCTGGGTAATATTCCACTGTGTGTATGTATATGTATTGGAAAGAGGGTAGAGGCAAGGGCTGTGAAGATATGCCATCATCCAGAAGCAGGGCCTGGTGACAAGGGTGGGTGAGGAGCCAGTGGCATTCAGGGACCCAGGCCCTGACTCCCCATCTCACAAGGGCTCCAAGCTCTTCTCCCACAACCGCCATGAGTCGAGGCCAACAGCTGCTTCCAGGTCAGGAGGACGACTCAGGTACCAAGGAGCCCTGATGCTGCATCCCTTGAGAATAAACTGACAAGTTTTACCTCAGCCACCCGACTGTCAACCTGATCAACTCTGCCTCCACCTCTGCCTCCAAGAAGCCAGCCATAGGCTCCCACGTGGGTGGGACGCAGCTTGGGGACCCCAACCCACCCACTCCACCCGCTGGAGCCAGAGACTCAGGGTCCTGGCTCATAAGTGGCCGGCCAGATTGACCTAGGGTCACTTCTTCTTTCACCCTTGTTTTCTGAGAATATATGTAAAGTGACCTTATGAGTGGGAAGGGTGGGGGAAGAAAATGCAGTGCACTAAAACAGAACGAATGAGTAAAAACAAGTGAAGAGGGAGAGAGGTCAGTAACATAGTCCCATCTTCTCTGGAGATGCTGGGCAATGGCCAGAGAGCCCAGTCAGCCCCCAGATCATGAGGGTCCAACACGGAGCTGCACCCTCCTGGGTGCCATATCAGTAAGCTGAAGCATAAGAAACTTTTGTGTCCTTATAGAATGCTCTGCTTGACCAGAACCACATACATGCAGTCAGCCAACCCCAAGCCAAGCCAGCATTGGCTTCCCAACTTATCTCCTTGCTCATTGCATCCCAAACAACAGTGACCCCACAGACCCAGCCAATCAGGTAGTTTCCATTTTTCTCTTCCCTGTTCTCTATCCTATACAAGCTTCCTGCCTTCCTCTTCAGGATGCAGCTCTTCCAAAAGAAACTGTCCACTTTATGAAGGGTTAAGCAAAGTGTGTTTTAATCACCTCAATTATCTTCTTAATCATCATTTATTTGTTTTTTAAATTTCTGCAAGTATTTTTAAAAAGGTGTTTATTTTGTTGGGGCTTCCCAGGTGGCACTAGTGGTAAAGAAACCACTTGCCAGTACAGAAAACACAGGAGACCTGAGTTCCATGCCTGGGTGGGGAAGATCCCCTGCAGGAGAAAATAGCAACCCACTCCAGTATTTTGCATTGGAAATCCCATGAGCAGAAGAGCCTGGCAGGCTACAGTCATGGGGTTGCAAAGAGTTGGACGCAACTGAGCATACACACACCACTGCATATAATTGCTTTACAATGTTGTGTTAGTTACTGCTGTACAATGGAGAGAATCAGCTATTTAATCATCATTTTAAAATAAATTGTCACTTCCTTTCTCCTCCACCCCTTTCTTTCTTTCTTACAGACAGGTCATGGTGGAGAGTTCTGATAAAACATGGTCCACTGGAGAAGGGAATGGCAAACCACATCAGTATTCTTGCCTTGAGAACTACATGAACAGCATGAAAAGGCCAAAAGTTATGACACTGGAAGATGAGCCCCCCAAGTTGGTATGTGTCCAATATACTACTGGGGAAGAGCAGAGAAACAGCTCCAGAATGAATGAAGAGGCTGAACCAAAGAGGAAACAACACACAGTTGTGAATGTGTTTGGAGGTGAAAGTAAAGTCAGATGCTGTCAATAACAATATTGCATAGGAACCTGAAATGTTAGATCAGTGAATCAAGGTAAATTGAATATGGCCAAGCAGGAGATGGCAAGAGTGAACATCTACATTTTAGGAATCAGTGAACTAATACGGATGAGAATGGACGAATTTAATTCAGTTCAGGCACTCAGTCATGTCCAACTCTGTGGCCCCATGAACTGCAGCACGCCAGGCTTCCCTGTCTATCTCCAATCCCAGAGCTTGCTCAAACTCATGTCCATTAAGTCAGTGATGCCGTCCAATCATATCATCCTCTGTCATCCCCTTCTCCTCATGCCTTCAATGTTTCTCAGCATCAGGGTCTTTTCCAATGAGTCAGTTCTTTGCACCAGGTGTCCAAAATATTGAGGCTTCAGCATCAGTCCTTTCAGTGAATATTCAGGACTGATTTCCTTTAGGATGGACTGGTTTGATCTCCTTGCTGTCCAAGGGATTCTCACAAGTCTTCTCCAACACCACAGTTCAAAAGCATCAATTCTTCAGTGCTCAGCTTTTTTTTATAGTCCAACTCTCACATCCATACATGACTACTGGAAAAACCATAGCTTTGACTATATGGACCTTTGTTGGGAAAGTAATGTCTTTGCTTTTACATGATCATTATATCTACCACTGTGAGCAACCATCCCTTAGAAGAAACGGAGTAGCCCTCACAGGCAATGAAAGAGTCTGAGATGCAGTACTTGTGTGTAATCTCAAAAATGACAGAATGATCTCAGTTCGTTTCGAAGGCAAACTATTCAACATCACAGTAATCCAAGTTTAATCCCAAACCACTAGTGCCAAAGGAGCTGAAGTCGAACAGTTCTATGAAGACCTACAAGACCTTCTAGAAATAACACCAAAAAAAGGTGTCCTTTTCATCATAGGGGATTGGAATGCAAAAGTAGGCAATCAAGAGATACCTTGAGTAACAGGGCAAGTTTGGGCTTGGAGTAGAAAATGAAGCAGGGCTAACATAGTTTTGCCAAGAGAACTCACTGGTCATAGCAAATACCCTCTTCCAACAACACAAGAGATGACTCTATACATGGACAGCAGCAGATGGTCAGTATCAAATTCAGATTGACTATATTCTTTGCAGCCAAACATGGAGAAGCTCTATAGAGTCAGCAAAACAAGACCTGGAGCTGACAGTGGCTCAGATCATGCACGAAGTTATCATATTATGAAGTTCAGGATTAAATTGAAGAAAGTATGGAAGATCACTAGACCATTCAAGTATGACCTGAAGAAAATCTCTTATGATTATACAGTGGAGGTGACAAATAGATTCAAGGGAGTAAATCTGGTAGACAGAGTGCCTGAAGAACTATGGATGGAGATTCGTGAAACTGTATAGGAGGCAGTGACCAAAATGATCCCAAGTGAAAGAAATGCAGGAAGGCAAAATGGGTGTCTGAGGGAACCTTCCAAATAGCTTGGGGAAAAAAAAAAGTGAATGGCAAAGGAGAAAGGGAAAGCTATACCCAACTGAATGCAGAGTTCCAAAGAATAGCAAGGAGAGATAAGAAAGTCTTCTTCAGTGAACAATGCAAAGAAATAGAGGGAAATGGAACAGAAAAGACCAGAGATTTCTTCAAGAAAATTAGAGATACCAAGGGAACATTTCATTCAATGATGGGCACAATAAAGGACAGATATGACAAGAGCCTAACAGAAGCAGATGAGGTGGCAAGAATACACAGAAGAACTAGACAAAAGTGGCCTTAGTGACCCAGAAAACCACGATGGTGTGTTCACTGTCTTAGAGCAAGACATGCTGGAGTGTGAAGTCAAGTGGCCTTAGAAAACATTACTACGAACAAAGATAATGGAGGTGATGGAATTCCAGCTGAGCTATTTCAAATCCCAATAGATAATGCTGTCAAGTGCTGCACTCAATATGTCAGCAAATTTGGAAAACTCAGCAGTGGCCACTGGACTGGAAATGGTTTTCATTCCAATCCCAAAGAAGGACAGTACCAAAGAATGTTCTAACGTGTGTACAATTTCTCTCATTTCACATGCTAGCAAGGTGATGCTCAATATCCTTCAGGCTAGGCTTCAGCAGTAGGTGAACCAAGAAATTCTGGATGTACAAGCTGGATTTAGAAAAGGCAGAGAAACCAGAGATCACATTGCCAACATCCATTGGATCATATAAAAAGCAAGGGAATCCCAGAAAAAAAACATCTACTTCTGCTTCATTGACTACGTAAAAGCCTCTGACTGTGTGGATCACACACACACAAAAAAAAAAAACTGTGGAAAATTCTTAAAGAGATGGGGATACCAGACCACCTTCAGTTCATTTCAGTTCAGTCGCTCAGTTGTATCGGACTCTTGGAGACCCCATGAACTGCAGCACGCCAGGCCTCCCTGTCCATCACCATCTCCTGGAGTTCACTCAGACTCACGTCCATCGAGTCGGTGATGCCATCCAGCCATCTCATCCTCTGTTGTCTCCTTTTCCTCCTGCCCCCAATCCCTGCCAGTATCAGAGTCTTTTCCAATGATTCAGTTCTTCACATGAGATGGCCAAAGTATTGTAGTTTCAGCTTTAGCATCATTCCTTCCAAAGAACACCCAGGGCTGATCTCCTTCAGAATGGACTGGTTGGATCTCCTTGCTGTCCAAGGAACTCTCAAGAGTCTTCTCCAACACCACAGTTCAAAAGCATCAATTCTTTGGCACTCAGTTTCTTCACAGTCCATCTCTCGCATCCATACACGACCACTGGAAAAACCATAGCCTTGACTAGATGGACCTTTGTTGGCAAAATAATGTCTCTGCTTTTCAATATGCTATGTAGGTTGGTCATAACTTTCCTTCCAAGGAGTAAGCATCTTTTAATTTCCTTACCTGCCTCCTTAGAAACCTGTATTCAGGTCAAGAAGCAACAATTAGAAACATACATGGAACAATGGACTTCTTCAAATTTGGGAAAGGATTGCCACCCTGCTTATTTAACTTAAATGCAGAGTACATCATGAGAAATGCCAGGCTGGATGAATCACAAGCTGGAATCAAGATTGCCAGAAAAAATATCAGCAACCTCAGATATGCAGATGATACCACTCTGATAGTAGAAAGCATGAACTAAAAGAACTAAAGAGCCTCCTGATTAGGGTGAAAGAGAAAAATGAAAAGCTGGCTTAAAATTCAACCTTCAAAATACTATGATCGTGGCATCTGGTATGCTCATGCACTTCGTGGCAAATATAAGGGGGAAAAGTGGAAAGAGTGGCAGATGTTCTTTTCTTGGGCATCAGAATCACTGTGGATGCTGACTGCAGCAATGAAATAAAAGAACCTTGCTCCCTGAAAGAAAAGCAATGACAAACCAAGAGAATGCTTTAAAAAACAGAGAGATCACTTTGACAATATAGCTTTATAGTCAAAGCTATGGTTTTCCAATAGTCATGTATGGATGTGAGAATTGGACCATAAAGAAGACTGAGCACATAAGAATTTGTGCTTACAAGTTGTGGTGCTGGATAACTCTTGGAAGTCCTTTGGACAGCGAGGAGATCAAGCCAGTCAATCCTAAAGGGAATGAACCCTTAATATTCATTGGAAGGACTGATGCTGAAGCTGAATACCTTGGTCACCTAATGGAAAGAGTGGACTCATTGGAAAAGACCTTGATGCTGGGAAAGATAGAAGGCAGGAGGAGGTGATGACAGGATAAGTTGGTTGGATGGCATCACCAACTCAATGAACATGAGTTTGAGAAATCTCTGGGAGATAGTAAAGGACAGGAAACCCTGAGGTTCTGCAGTTTATGAAGTCACAAAGAGTTGAACTGAACAAAGGACTTGACAACAACATAAGGCATAGGCTCGATGGAAACAAGTCAACCCGAATGACCTTTGTCCTGTCCCTCCTGAACCCCAGTAATATAGTTAAAGCCCCCCTGTTGTGTCAACAGAGGGAAGGTACAGTCTTATTTACTGTGTCTCTCACTCCAAAATGCTGTGCTCTGGCAGAGGATGCAGAGTGAGAATGCTGGAAGTTCACATAGTTGTTTTTCTCTGGTTCAACTGAAAGAAGAGGGGATGGGGCCAGGGTAAACTTTGTGTTTATTCCTGCGGACCAGCTAGCTGTGCTTTGTGCGAATTTGACAACTACAAGACGGCAGAAACCTTCCCCATGCCCTGCATCTCCTCCTCAGAATATATCAATTATACAATTTCTGAGAATGTCCGGGCTTCCTTACATAAGCTCCAGTTTCCCCCCAGGGATTATATGAGTGAGAGAGTTTTCATTCACTTTCCCTTTATTCTTACTATGAATACCCCAAGCCACACTCAGAGGTTGCATGGTCATGCCAAGACTTGGCCTAAGCCTGGATTCTCTACCATCTACAACCTTGGTACAGTGCACTCTGACTAGGTCAGGGGAATTAGATCTCAAGAAAAGAACCCATGGAGCCAATCCTTTCCCTAGAGAAGATCCTTCTGGGACCAGAAAATGAACCAGGGACTGATGGCCTGAGCCCTCCTCTGGAAAATATTTTCACTGTCTGCCAACAGAGGGCATGGCTGAGAGGGACTATTTTCTAAGCAGGGAACTTTGCAAAACTTGACTCTCTGCCTTCCATATTTGCTGGAAGTTTAACCCCCTTCATATTCTGATGATTTAACTTCTCAGAAGGATACATGGTATATATTCGACTCATGATCTTGTGACCATAGTAACCACCATCTATCCACATTTATTTTCAACTTCTGCTCATTTCACTGTTGTCCTCACCTCCCTCCTCCCTCTTCTAGGAGTTTGTTCCCCAGGGTCCCATGCCACAATTAGACAACCTCACATGGATCTGAGCATTGGCTTTGAGTTCTCTGTGAGGTAAACTTTGGACTCAGGCTCAGCACAGAGGGCGAGGCCTAGAGTGAAAAAGAGGTTCACAACCTGATAGCTACTTTGGTCGAAAGAAAACTTTTTCCTTGCAGCTGGCTCAGCAGGAGAGCTATCGGTGAGCTCCACATCATTTATCCCACACATGGAGATGCAATGTGCTTGCTTCAAAGTCCAATAGACTTATCTAGTGAATCTTCAAGGTAATATATGACAATTTTACTGAAGCTAGAGCTGCCACTGACAATCTTTGATACAACAGGGAGCAAACATATCTGACCACATCCAGGTGTACCTTGGAGATTTTGCAGGTTCAGCTTCAGATTACCACAATAAAGGAAATACCAATAAAATGAGTCACATGAATTTGTTGGTTTTCCAGTGCTTATAAAAGTTTTGTTTACACTGTACTGTAGTCTATTAAATGTACAATAGCACTATGTCTTAAATAATGCACATACCTTAAATAGAAATATAAATACTTTTTTTCTAAGAAATACTAAAAGAAAAAAAATTTGTTTTTTCTTCCTTGCCATCTCCTAAACTCTTCAAGCCCAGGCTGAGTATTGTTCCCAACCACTGGCTGCATTGTACTTTAGTCTGTTTTGCATATGACTTACTTTTCCAAGAAGGAAGCACTGCCCCAAAGTCTACTGTGGACTTGTATGTAACCTTAGATTGGGATCTTGAGAGATGAAGAAGTATTGGGAAAAAAAACTGAGGACAGGAATTGGTTGAAACTTTTTGCTAACAAAGCATTCTAACCCAGTTAGAACATTTGAGTAATTGACATTTCAAGTGAAATTTATAGTAACTGTTTATTGCTTTTTCATTTTCCAACAGCAGGTGCCTAGTCCAGAGTGTTCCTTAAATATCAAACTTCTGACACATAATTGTGTTTACATGTGCTTCATAACAGAATCAAACAGGCTCCTGGACTGTCAAACTGAAAAGCAGGCCCTCACTTGACATGCCAGGAAGTTTTGCCTGAGGAAACTTAAGGACTCAAGAAAGCTCCCAGTGTTGGCCAAGGTCACATGGCAAGTCTGGAATAGAACCTCAAAGGGTCTGGGTTTGTAGGAGCCAAAGTTGGGTGGGTGCAGCCTCTTGGGCTGGTTTTCTCCCAATGTGAAACATCAGAGAAGCCTTAGTGTTAGTCATGGAACTTTTCTGGTTGCTCAGATGGTAAAGAATCTGAATGAAATGTGGGAGACCTGGGTTTGATCCCTGGGTTTCATGAAACTCTTACCAAAATTGTAATACCGACTATATCTATCACCCCTAAAAGTCTTTTTATTCCACTTTTTATAGCTTTCCTCTCTACACAATCCCATCCCTATCCCTAGGCACCACTGATCTGCTCTCCCTTATTATAAATTAATTTTAATTCTGTTGAAAATAAAATGAATAGAATCACACACTATATTCTAGGTGTGTATTTTTTTTTAATTCAGCATTATTCTGAGTTTTTTAGATGCTGTTATTCAAAGCAAAACTTCTTTTTCTTATTGTGTAGTATTTCTTTCTTCTTCATGGGTCAATTCCTTGTCATGGAGAAGGGCCTTGCTTAACGCAATGAAGCTATGAGACATGTTGTGCAGGGCAACCAAAGATAGATGGGTCATATTGAAGAGTTCTGACCAAATGTGGTCCACTGGAGAATGAAATGGCAACCCACTCCAGTATTTTTGCCCATGGACAGTATGAAAAGGCAAAAAGTTATGACACTGTAAGATGAGCTCCACAGGTTGGAATGTGTCCAATATGCTACTGAGCAAGAAGAGAGGGCAATTACTAATAGCTCATGAAAGACTGAAGTGGCTGGGCCGAAGAAGAAACAACACTCAGTTGTGGATGTGTCTGGTGGTAAAAGTAGTCTGATGTTGTAAAGAGAATATTGCATAAGAACCTAAAATGTTAGGTCCATGTGCCTGTGTGCATGCTAAGCCACTTCAGTCATGTCCAACTTTGTGATGCTGTGGACTCTAGCCCACCAGGCTCCTCTCTCCATGGGATTCTCCAGGCAAGAATACTGGAGTGGGTTGCCATGTCCTCTTCCAGGGGACTCTTCCCAACCCAGGGATCAAACCCACATCTCTTATATCTCCTGCATTGGCAGGTGAGTTCTTTACCACTAGCACCACCTGGGAAGCCCCATCAGGTCCATGAATCAAGATAACTTGGACGTGGTCAAACAGGAGATGGCAAGAGTGAACACTGACATCTTAGGGATCAGTGAACTAAAATGGACGAGAATGAGCTAACTTAATTCAAATGACCACTGTATCTACTACTGTGGTCAAGAATCCCTTAGAAGAAATGGAGTAACCCTCATAATCAACAGAGCCCAAAATGCAGTACTTGGGTGCAACTTCAAAAGCAAAAGAATGATCTCTGTTCATTTCCAAGGCAAACCATTCAGCACCAGAGTAATCCAAGTCTATGCCCCAACCATGCCAAAGAAGCTGATGATGACCAATTCTATGAAGATCTACAATGCCTTCTAGAACTAACTCCGAAAAAAAGATGTCATTTTCATCATAGGGGATTGGAACGCAAAGTAGGAAGTCAAGAGATATCCAGAATAACAGGCAAGTTTGGACCTGGAGTATAAAATGAAGCAGGGCAAAAGCTAACAAGTTTTGCCAAGCAAACACGATGGTCATAGCAAACATCTTTTTCCAATATTCTAAGAGATGACTATACACAACGACATCACCAGATGGTCAATACCAAAGTCAGACTGATTATATTCTTTGCAGCCAAAGGTGGAGAAGCTCTATACAGCCAGCAAAAATAAGAGCTCCTTATTGCAAAATTGAAGCTTAAACTGAAGAAAGTAGGGAAAACAACTAGGCCATTCAGGTATGCTGCTGCTGCTAAGTCACTTCAGTCATGTCCGACTCTGTGCATCGCTATAGACAGCAGCCTACCAGGCTCCCCTGTCACTGGGATTCTCCAGGCAAGAACACTGGAGTGGGTTGCCATTTCCTTCTCCAATGCATGAAACTGAAAAGTGAAAGTGAAGTCACTCAGTCGTGTCCGACTCTTCGAGACTCCATGGACTACAGCCTACCAGGCTCCCCTGTCCATGGGATTTTCCAGACAAGAGTACTGGAGTGGGGTGCCATTGCCTTCTCCAAAAGAAATAAAAGAAAACAATAGAATAGGAAACACTGGACTCCAATAAAACTGGAGATAGCAAGAAAATAGTTCATTCAAGGATGGGCATGGTAAAAGACAGAAATGATAAGGACCTAACAGAAATTTAACTGATTAAGAGGATTTGCCAAGAATACACAGAAGAGCTATACAAGAAAGATCTTAATTACCCAAATAACCACGATGGTGTTGTCACTTACCTAGAGCCAGAAATCTAGAGTGTGAAGTCAAGTGGGTCTTTAGGAATTACTATTAAAAACATAACTAGTGGAGGTGACAGAATTCCATCTGAGCTATTTTAAATCTTAAAAGATGATGTTGTTAAAATGCTGCACTCAGTATGTCAGCAAATTTAGAAAACTCAGCAATGGCCAGAGGACTGGAAAAAGCCAGTTTTCATTCCAGTCCCAAAGAAAGGCAATGCCAAGAATGTTCAAACTAACATACAATTGCACCCATTTCACATGCTAGCAAGATAATGCTCAAAATTCTTCCAGACAGACTTCAGCAGTACATGACCAAGAACTTCCACATGTATAAGCTGGGTTTTGAAGAGGCAGAGGAACCAAAGATCAAACTGTCAACATTCACTGAAAAATGAAGATAGCAAGGGGGTTCCAGAAAAAAAAAAAATATCTGCTTCCTCTTCATTGACTATTCTAAAGCCTTTGACTATGTTGATTACAATAAACTGTGGAAAATTCTTAGAGACCAGAGTACTGGACCACCTTCTTTGTCTCCTGAGAAACCTGTATGTGGCTCAAGAATCAACAGTTAAAACTGAAGCTAATAGATCCTTTCAAAATTTAAAACAAACACAGTATTTTCCATGACAAACTATAACAAAACTGCCTAACATACAAGAGAGAATTCTAAAAGCAGCAAGAAAAAAAAGGTTTATATATAGATAACTCTTTCAGAAAGGCTATAATCAAAGCCTACAAATAACAAATGTTGGAGAGGATATGGAGAAGAAGGGCACCCTTGTACACCATTGATGAAAATGTAAATTCTGAAGGTACTATGGAAAACAGTATAGAAAATTAAAAATAGAACCACCATGGATACATATGATCCAATAATTCCACTCCTGTTTCCTGTATCAAGTTTTCACTTTGAAAAAATGAATACACTAATTTTAAAAGATACATAAGCCCCAGAGTTCATAACAACACTCTTTAAAAGACTGGAACAACAGATTATTTGGATTAAGAAATGTGATATGTTTATATAAAATGAAATATCATTCAACTATAAAAATAGAATGAAATTCTGCCATTTGCAGCAATCTAGATGGACCTAGAGATTAGATTTACTGAAATAAGTCAGAGTAAGGCAAAACCTGTATGTATCACATTTGTGGAATCTAAAAAATAATACAAGTGAATGTATATGCAAAGACAGAAACAGACTCACAGACATAGAAAACAAATTGTGGTCACCAAAGGGGTGAATGGAGGTGGGAAGGCCAAATCAGGAGTATAGGATTAGATATAGAAACCTCATGTATAAAATTGATAAGCAGAAGGATACACTGTATAGCATAAGGAGTTATAGCCATTATCTTCTAATAGCCTATAATGGAATATAGCCTTTCTGAAACATGTGATAGAGTTGTTTTGATTTGCATTCATCTAATTATTGGTGACACTGAGCATCTTTTCATGTGCCACTTAGCCATCCATATGCATTCTTTGGAAAATGTCTACTCACTTCTTCTGCTCATTGTTTAATCAGATTGGTGTTTTGTTTTGTTTTTTACATTGAGTTGTTGGAGCTGTTTGTATATTTTTATATTAACTGCTTTTTAGTCACATTATTTGCAAACATTTTCTCACAGTCAGCAGGATGTCTTTTTTTTTTTTTTTTTGTCACTGGTTTCCTTTGCTGTTCAAAAGTTTTTAATTTTAATTAGATCTGGAATGTTAATTTTTGCTTTGTTTCTTGGTTGGCTGTGTTTTATCTTTTAGCACTTTGAATATATCACCACACTCTCTGAGCTTGAAAGACTTCTGCTGAGAAATAGCCTTATATAGCTTAAGGAATTATCTATATATAAAACTTTTTTTTCTTTCTGCTTTTAGAATTCTCTCTCTTTTATGTTATGCAGTTTTGTTATAGTTTGTTTTGGAAAATACTGTGTTTGTTTTAAATTTTGAAAGGACCTATTAGCTTCATGAACTTGGATGTACAAATCTTTTCCTAGATTTAGGAAGGTTGTAGCCATTAGCTTTTTAAAATCAGTGTTCTGCCCCTTTCCCCTTATTTTTTCCTTCTGGGACTCCAATAATGAGCAGACTGTTCCTTTTTGTGGTATACCATAATTCCCATAACCTTTCTTTAATCTTTTCAGTGTTTTTTTCTTTTTGCTCTTATGTTGAGTAATTCCAATGATATGACACATCTGCTAGTTCACTAATTCTTTTCCCTCTTTGGTTGAATCTGCTTTTGAAGCTCTCTATTGAATCCTTTTTATTCTTCAATTTTAGTGTTTATTTATTTTTATTTTGTATTTGTCTTTGGTATTTTGTTCATACATTTTCTAATTTCATTTCATTGTTAGTATTTTCTGGTCCTTGATTGAATTTTTAAAAGACAATTATTATGGATTCTTTTTCTTACAGCTTATAGATATGCATTTCTTTAAGATTTAGTCATTGAAGTTTTATTAGTTTCCTTTGGTGGTGTCATGTTTCACTGATTATCCATGATTCATTTGGCCCTTTGTTGATACCTGCACACTTGAGGAAGTAGGCACCTCTTCTACTCTTTACACACTGGTTTGGCAGGCAAAGCCCATCACCAGTCAGTCTTTCCAGAAATCCTAAGTAGGCCATTTAGTGGTGTCTTCAAGCAAGAATACTGTCAGTCTTTTTATGGAGAGGCCTGGTGCTTGGGCACTTGAAGATCAACCTGCTGCTTGGATCCACAGGGGGTGGGCATGTAACCTTGATTCACTGGAGTTGGTCTGCATTCATTGGCCTAGGACCTGGTTCTGCATGGGCAGGAACCTGAGTCTACAGAAGTGAACCCAGTCCCAGTGACCACTGGAGTAGACCACTGGAGTAGCATTTGGATCTTAAAGTTTAAAGGACCAGTCTGTTACTAGTGTGGGCCGGCCAGGAGACTGGTTTTGCAGGACCTGGCCTGGAGGCTGAGGGTATGGGAGCTGGTAGTAGGGTAACCCTGGAACCTGGGACCACAGAAGTTAAATTGTAACCTGGAGCTTCTGGGGACAGCCTAGTGGTTGGATCTGTGGAGGCTGGTCTGATGCCATGGCAGGCTGAGAACCTGGTTTTGTCATATCTATTTTCAAGGCAGGGCCTTGGAGACTAGCTTAGTGCTGGGGCATGATGGGAGCCTGGTTCCATGGGAGCTTGTCTGGAGTTTAGGTTCACAGGGGACAGCTTGGTACTGGAGTGCACTAGGGTCTTAGGGTTCCTTGGTACTAAGTCAAAAGAGTGGGTCTGTGGTAGTCAGCCTAATACTGGGCCCAACTAGGAGCTTGGATTCAAGAATTTTCACCTAGACTCTACTGCCAGAAGAGTACCCAATAGTCATGGGAGTTGACTGGAAATAGGGTGAATCAAAAGCCTGGGTTCTTGAAAGACTTCCTGGAGCCTGGTGACATGTGAACTGCCCAAGGCTGTGAAAGTCAGCAAGCATCAGGGTGGGTCCAGAGTCTGGGGTTGTGGCAGCCCAGTGAAAGCCTGGTCCCACAGAGTTGCCTGGTGCCATGCAAGCCACATGAAGCTGTAGGAGCTGTTTGGAACTGCTAGAGTCATTAGGTACCAAGCTAAGCCTAGAGGCTGGGTTTATAGAGTCTACCAGGATCTTGGTGCTGCAGTAGCCACATAGAGCCATGGAACTGTTTGGAGTAGCTGGAGCTAGAGGGTGCTCAGGTGAGCCAGAAACTTGTTTCACAAGAACCCACAGGAAGGTACCTAAGATTGCAAGAGTTAACCTAGTGCTGTGGCAGGTAGGCCCTGTCACCCATGGTGAAGTTGGGTGCTCACTTCTCTCTCCTCCAATAAGGAAGGAGTCTGTTTATGCAATGGACTACCTGGGCTTGGGGAGGGCTAATGGAGACTGCAAATCTATATTTCTTACTCTCTTCTATGCATCTCTTCTTATTTATGTGCCTCACTCAGTTACTATAACCTGTCATGTCTTGCAAAGGTATTGTTGTTCATGAATGAGTGCTAATTCACTTCAGTTGTGGCCCACTCTGGAGTGGGTTACTATACTCTCCTCCAGGGGATATTCCTGGCCCAGGGATGGGACCTGTGTCTCTTACATCTGAGTCTCGTACATCTCCTGCATTGGCAGGCAGGTACTTTACCACTAGCACCACCTGGGAGTTATGGATAATTTTTCAAATTGATGTTTCTTGGAGGGGGATGAAGAGTGCTAGAAATTCCTATATCACCATATTGCTCTACAACACAAATGTAAAATGTCAGCCTGGATTTGCTAAACTGATGTTGATGTTCTGCTTGTCCCTCCCAAGGTTATCCATTTTCCTATTATTTGAATGGACCTCTTCAACAAAAGGGCTTCCCAGGTGATGATAGTGGTAAAGAATCTGCTTGCCAATGAAGGAGATGTAAGAGACTCAGATTCGATCACTGGATTGGGAAGATCCCCTGGAGCAGGAAATGGTAACCCACCCCAGTATTCTTGCCTGGGAAATACCATGGACAGAGGAGCCTGGTGGGCTACAGCCTATCGAGTGGCAAACAGTTGGACACAACTGAAGCAGTTTATCATGCTCCAACAATGAGGTAAACTCATGGAACAAAATTAAGTCGCTTATACTACTGGTGAGTACTTCCTGGTGGGAATCAATTAACCTTCCCATACTGGTACAGGTGGTAAATACACAACAGTACCAGCTAAGACAGTGAAAGTGAAAGTCACTCAGTCATGTCCAACTCTTTGCAACCCTATGGCCTGTAGCCTACCAACCTCCTCTTTCCATGAGATTCTCTAGGCAAGAATACTGGAGTGGGTAGACTTTCCCTTCTGCAGGGGCATCTTCCTAACCCAGAGACCTAACCCAGGTCTCCCACATTGCAGGGGGATTCTTTACAAGCTGAGCCACAAAGGAAATCTAAGAATACTGGAGTGGGTAGCCTCTCTCTTCTCATCGGATATTTTTATCGGATATTGTTGCTTTAATAGATACCATTAAAAACAATGCATTTCTGTTAAATCCAGAGCATCTATGGACTCTTGTATTTTGAGTTATAAACTTAGCATATGCTGTTCAGTGAAACGTGTGTAGATGACTCAACCACAGTTTGTCTTCACCTTTGAGCATCAATAATGTACCTTTACCCAGTTGCTTTTTAGATACTTCAATAGCCTGCCAGTTGCACATGGGCTTTGCCAACAAAGATACCTGCCCTAAAATTTCACCAGAAACTAGACTTTGGAATTGTCATTGACCTCTTCCTCATTCGACCTGTTCAAGAATGTATCATTAGACTATCATTACTCTGTTGGAAAGCCCTGAGCTGGTATCATAAGAATATGTAGATTATATAATGTTGCTCAAAATGTTGATGTAGGAAGATCTTGGGCTCACATCCTCCCATGGACATACCAAATCTACAGATACACAGTGAACAATTTCTTCTGATAAAATGCTGAAAATTAGCTGAGCATCTCCTTCACATCAGGAAATGAGAAAAGGGCCACATTGAGATAAATAAGACATTTTCTGAGACATTTTCTTGCCATAAATCCCATCCCCAGTATAGCAACCCCCAATTAGAAGGAAATTCACAAATCCAAACGTTCTATGGTGGATGAAGGTGTTATACCTGACATCAAACACTCCAAATGTCAAGACTTACACATGAAGGACAAGCATCCAAAATATTTGACTTTATTTTAATATAAATTTATTTATTTTAATTGGAGGCTAATTACTTTACAATATTGTATTGGTTTTGCCATACATCAACATGAATCAGCCATGGGTGTACAAGTGTTCTCCATCCTGAAAACCCCTCCCACATCCCTCCCCATTCCATCCCTCTGGGTCATCCCAGTGCACCAGCCCTGAGCACCCTGTATCATGCATCGACCCTGGACTGGCGATTCATTTCACATATTATATTATACATGTTTCAATGCCATTCTCCCAAATCATCCCACCCTCTCCCTCTCCCACAGAGTCCAAAAGACAGTTCTATACATCTGTGTCTCTTTTGCTATCTCACATACAGGGCTATCGTTACCATCTTCCTAAATTCCATATATATGCATTAGTATACTGTTCTTTCTGGCTTACTTCACTCTGTATAATAGGCTCCAGTTTCATCCACATCATTAGAACTGATTCAAATGTATTCTTTTTAACAGCTGAGTAATACTCCATTGTGAATATGCACCACAGTTTTCTTATTCATTCGTCTGCTGATGGACATCTAGGTTGCTTCCATGTCCTGGCTATTATAAACAGTGCTGTGATGAACATTGGGGTACACGTGTCTCTTTCAATTCTGGTTTCCTTGGTGTATATTCCCAGCAGTGGGATTCCTGGGTCATATGGCAGTTCTATTTCCAGTTTTTTAAGGAATCTCCACACTGTTCTCCAGAGTGGCTGTACTAGTTTGCATTCCCACCAACAGTGTAAGAGGGTTCCCTTTTCTCTGCACCCTCTCCAGCACTTCTTTTTTTGTAGATTTTTGATAGCACCCATTCTGGCCAGTGTGAGATGGTACCTCATTGTGGTTTTGATTTGCATTTCTCTGATAATGAGTGATGTTGAGCATCTTTTCATGTGTTTGTTAGCCATCTGTATGTCTTCTTCGGAGAAATGTCTATTTAGTTCTTTGGCCCACTTTTTGACTGGGTCATTTATTTTTCTGGAATTGAGCTGCAGGAGTGCTTCTATATTTTTGACATTAATTCTTTGTCAGTTGCTTTGTTTACTATTATTTTCTCCCATTCTGAAAGCTGTCTTTTTACCCTACTTATAGTTTCCTTCATTGAACAAAAGCTTTTAAGTTTAATTAGGTCCCATTTGTTTATTTTTTCTTTTATTTCCATTACTCTGGGAGGTGGGTCATAGAGGATCCTTCTGTGATTTATGTCAGAGAGTGTTTTGCCTATGTTCTCCTCTAGGAGTTTTATAATTTCTGGCCTTACGTTTAGATCTTTAATCCATTTTGAGTTTATTTTTGTGTATGGTGTTAGAAAGTGTTCTAGTTTCATTCTTTTACAAGTGGTTGACCAGTTTTCCCAGCACCACTTGTTAAAGAGATTGTCTTTTCTCCATTGTATATTCTCGCCTCCTTTGTCAAAGATAAGATGTCCATAGGTGCATGGATTTATCTCTGGGCTTTCTATTTTGTTCCATTGATCTATATTTCTGCCTTTGTGCCAGTACCATACTGTCTTGATGACTGTGGCTTTGTAGTAGAGCCTGAAGTCAGGCAAGTTGATTCCTCCAGTTCCATTCTTCTTTCTCAAGATTGCTTTGGCTATTCGAGGTTTTTTGTATTTCCATACAAATTGTGAAATTATTTGTTCTAGCTGTGTCAAAAATACCGTTGGTAGCTTGATAGGGATTGCATTGAATCTATAGATTGCTTTGGGTAGTATACTCATTTTCACTATATTGATTCTTGCGATCCATGAACATAGTATATTTCTCCATCTATTAGTGTCCTCGGAATCAGCGAACTGAAATGGACTAGAATGGGTGAATTTAACTCAGATAACCATTATATCTATTACTGCCGGCAGGAATCCCTCAGAAGAAATGGAGTGGCCATCATGGTCAACAAAAGAGTCCAAAATGCAGTACTTGGATGCAATCTCAAAAACGACAGAATGATCTCTGTTTGTTTCCAAGGCAAACCATTCAATATCACAGTAATCCAAGTCTATGCCCCAACCAGTAATGCTGAAGAAGCTGAAGTTGAACGGTTCTATGAAGACCTACAAGACCTTTTAGAACTAACACCCCAAAACGATGTCCTTTTCATTATAGGGGACTGGAATGTAAAAGTAGGAAGTCAAGAAACACCTGGAGTAACAGGTAAATTTGGCCTTGGAATACAGAATGAAGCAGGGCATACACTAATAGAGTTTTGCCAAGAAAATGCACTGGTTATAACAAACACCCTCTTCCAGCAACACAAGAGAAGACTCTACACATGGACATCACCAGATGGTCAACATGGAAATCAGATTGATTATATTCTTTGCAGCCAAAGATGGAGAAGCTCTATACAGTCAGCAAAAACAAGACCAGGAGCTGACTGTGGCTCAGATCATGAACTCCTTATGGCCAAATTCAGACTGAAATTGAAGAAAGTAGGGAAAACCACTAGACCATTCAGGTATGATCTAAATCAAGTCCCTTATGATTATACAGTGGAAGTGAGAAATAGATTTAAGGGCCTAGATCTGATAGATAGAGTGCCTGATGAACTATGGGATGAGGTTCGTGACATTGTACAGGAGACAGGGATCAAGACCATCCCCATGGAAAAGAAATGCAAAAAAGCAAAATGGCTGTCTGGGGAGGCCTTACAAATAGCTGTGAAAAGAAGAGAAGCAAAAAGCGAAGAGAAAAGGAAAAATATAAACATCTGAATGCAGAATTCTAAAGAATAGCAAGAAGAGATAAGAAAGCCTTCTTCAGCGATCAATGCAAAGAAATAGAGGAAAACAACAGAATGGGAAAGACTAGGGATCTCTTCAAGAAAATCAGAAACACCAAAGGAACATTTCATGAAAAGATGAGCTCGATAAAGGACAGAAATGGTATGGACCTAACAGAAGCAGAAGATATTAAGAAGAGATGGCAAGAATACACAGAACTGTACAAAAAAGATCTTCATGACCCAGATAATCACGATGGTGTGATCACTGACCTAGAGCCAGACATCCTGGAATGTGAAATCAAGTGGGCCTTAGAAAGCATCACTACAAACAAAGCTAGTGGAGGTGATGGAATTCCAGTTGCAATATTCCAAATCCTGAAAGATGATGCTGTGAAAGTGCTGCACTCAATATGCCAGCAAATTTGGAAAACTCAGCAGTGGCCACAGGACTGGAAAAGGTTAGTTTTCATTCCAATCCCAAAGAAAGGCAATGCCAAAGAATGCTCAAACTACCGCACAATTGCACTCATCTCACATGCTAGTAAAGTAATGCTCAAAATTCTCCAAGCCAGGCTTCAGCAATATGGGAACCATGAACTTCCTGATGTTCAAGCTGGTTTTAGAAAAGGCAGAGGAACCAGAGATCAAATTGCCAACATCTGCTGGATCATGGAAAAAGCAAGAGAGTTCCATAAAAACATCTATTTCTGCTTTATTGACTATGCCAAAGCCTTTGACTGTGTGGATCACAATAAACTGTGGAAAATTCTGAAAGAGATGGGAATACCCAACCACCTGATCTGCCTCTTGAGAAATTTGTATGCAGGTCAGGAAGCAACAGTTGGAACTGGACATGGAACAACAGACTGGTTCCAAATAGGAAAAAGAGTTCGTCAAGGCTGTATATCGTTAACCTGTTTATCTAACTTCTATGCAGAGTACATCATGAGAAACGCTGGACTGGAAGAAACACAAGCTGGAATCAAGACTGCTGGGAGAAATATCAATAACCTCAGATATGCAGATGACACCACCCTTATGGCAGAAAGTGAAGAGGAACTCAAAAGCCTCTTGATGAAAGTGAAAGTGGAGAGTGAAAAAGTTAGCTTAAAGCTCAACATTCAGAAAACGAAGATCATGGCATCCGGTCCTACCACTTCATGGGAAATACATGGGGAAACGGGAAACAGTGTCAGACTTTATTTTTCTGGGCTCCAAAATCACTACAGATGGTGACTGCAGCCATGAAATTAAAAGATGCTTACTCCTTGGAAGGAAAGTTATGACCAACCTAGATAGCATATTCAAAAGCAGAGACATTACTTTGCCAATAAAGGTTCATCTAATCAAGGCTATGGTTTTTCCTGTGGTCATGTATGGGTGTGAGAGTTGGACTGTGAAGAAGGCTGAGTGCCGAAGAATTGATGCTTTTGAACTGTGGTGTTGGAGAAGACTCTTGAGAGTCCCTTGGACTGCAAGGAGATCCAACCAGTCCATTCTGAAGGAGATCAGCCCTGGGATTTCTTTGGAAGGAATGATGCTAAAGCTGAAACTCCAGTACTTTGGCCACCTCATGTGAAGAGTTGACTCATTGGAAAAGACTCTGATGCTGGGAGGGATTGGGGGCAGGAGGAGAAGGGGACGACAGAGGATGAGATGGCTGGATGGCATCGCTGACTCGGTGGACGTGAGTCTCAGTGAACTCCAGGAGTTGGTGATGGACAGGGAGGACAGGGAGGCCTGGCGTGCTGTGATTCATGGAGTTGCAGAGAGTCGGACATGACTGAGCGACTGATTTGATCTCATCTGATCTGATTAGTGTCCTCTTTGATTTCTTTCACCAGTGTTTTATAGTTTTGTATATATAGGTCTTTTGTTTCTTTAGGGAGATATATTCCTAAGTATTTTATTCTTTTCGCTGCAATGGTGAATGGAATTGTTTCCTTAATTTCTCTTTCTATTTTCTCATTATTAGTGTATAGGAATGCAAGGGATTTCTGTGTGTTGATTTTATATCCTACAGCTTTACTATATTCTTTGATTAGCTCTAGTAATTTTCTGGTGGAGTCTTTAGGGTTTTCTATGTAGAGGATCATGTCATATGCAAACAGTGAGAGTTTTTCTTCTTCTTTTCCAATTTGTATTCCATTTATTTCTTTTTGCTCTGATTGCTGTGGCCAAAACTTCCAAAACTATGTTGAATAGTAGTGGTGAAAGTGGAGACCCTTGTCTTGTTCCTGACTTTAGAGGAAATGCTTTCAGTTTTTCACCATTGAAGATAATGTTTGCTGTGGGTTTGTCATATATAGCTTTTATTATGTTGAAGTGTTTTCCTTCTATTCCTGCTTTCTGGAGACTTTTTATCATAAATGGATGTGAATTTTGTCAAAGGCTTTCTCTGCATCAATTGAGATAATCATATGGCTTTTATTTTTCAATTTGTTAATGTGGTGTATTACATTGATTAATTTGCGGATATTGAAGAATCCTTGCATCCCTGGGATAAAGCCCACTTGGTCATGGTATATGATCTTTTTAATGTGCTGTTGGATTCTGATTGCTAGAATTTTGTTAAGGATTTTTGCATCTATGTTCATCAGTGTTATTAGCCTGTAGTTTTCTTTTTTTGTGGCATTTTTGTCAGGTTTTGGTATTAGGGTGATGGTGGCCTCATAGAATGAGTTTGGAAGTTTACCTTCCTCTGCAATTTTCTGGAAGAGTTTGAGCAGGATAGGTGTTAACTGTTCTCTAAATTTTTGGAAGAATTCAGCTGTGAAGCCATCTGGACTTGGGCTTTTGTTTGCTGGAAGATTTCTGGTTACAGTTTCAATTTCCGTGTTTGTGATGGGTCTGTTAAGATTTTTTATTTTTTCCTGGTTCAGTTTTGGAAAGTTGTACTTTTCTAAGAATTTGTCCATTTCTTCCAAGTTGTCCACTTTATTGGCATATAATTGTTGATAGTAGTCTCTTATGATTCTTTGTATTTCTATGTTGTGTGTTGTGATCTCTCCATTTTCATTTCTAATTTTATTGATTTGATTTTTCTCCCTTTGTTTCTTGATGAGTCTGGCTAATGGTTTGTCAATTTTATTTATCCTTTCAAAGAACCAGCTTTTGGCTTTGTTGATTTTTGCTATGGTCTCTTTTGTTTCTTTTGCATTTATTTCTGCTCTAATTTTTAAGATTTCTTTCCTTCTACTAACCCTGGGGTTCTTAATTTCTTCCTTTTCTAGTTGCTTTAGGTGTAGAGTTAGGTTATTTATTTGACTTTTTTTCTTGTTTCTTGAGGTATGCCTGTATTGCTATGAACCTTCCACTTAGCACTGCTTTTACAGTGTCCCATAGGTTTTGGGTTGTTGTGTTTTCATTTTCATTCTTTCCTATGCATATTTTGATTTTTTTTTTATTTCTTCTGTGATTTGATGGTTATTCAGCAGCTTGTTGCTCAGCCTCCATATGTTGGAGTTTTTAATAGTGTTTCTCCTCTAATTGAGATCTAATCTTCCTGCATTGTGGTCAGAAAAGGTGCTTGGAATGATTTCAATTTGTTTTAATTTACCAAGGCTAGATTTATGGCCCAGGATGTGATCTATCCTGGAGAAGGTTCCGTGTGCACTTGACAAAAAGGTGAAATTCATTGTTTTGGGATGAAATGACCTATAGAAATCAATTAGGTCTAACTGGCCTATTGTATCCTTTAAAGTTTGTCTTTCCTTATTAATTTTCTGTTTAGTTGATCTATCCATAGGTGTGAGTGGGGTATTAAAGTCTCCCACTATTATTGTGTTTGTTAATTGCCCCTTTCATACTTGTTAGCGTTTGTCTTACACATTGTGGTGCTCCTATGTTGGTTGCATATATATTTATAATTGTTATATCTTCTTCTTGGATTGATCCTTTGATCATTATTTAGTGTCCTTCTTTGTCTCTTTTCACAGCTTTTGTTTTGAGGTCTATTTTATCTAATATGAGTATTGCTACTCCTTCTTCATTTTGGTCTCTATTTGTGTGGAGTATATTTTTCCAGCCCTTCACTTTCAGTCTGTATGTGTCCCCTGTTTTGACGTGGGTCTGTAGTAGACAACATATATAGGGGTCTTGTTTTTGTATCCATTCAGCCACTCTTTGTCTTTTCGTTGGGACATTCAACCCATTTACATTTAAGGTAATTATTGATAAGTATGATCCCATTGCCATTTACTTTAGTGTTTTGGGTTTGAATTTATACACCCTTTTTGTGTTTCCTGTCTAGAGAAGATCCTTTAGCATTTGTTGGAGAGCTGGTTTGGTGGTGCTGAATTCTCTCAGCTTTTGCTTGTCTGTAAAGCTTTTGATTTCTCCTTCATATCTGAATGAGATCCTTGCTGGGTACAGTAATCTGGGCTGTAGATTATTTTCTTTCATCACTTTAAGTATGTCTTGCCATTCCCTCGCCTGAAGAGTTTCTATTGAAAGATCAGCTGCTATCCTTAAGGGAATCCCCTTGTGTGTTATTTGTCTTTTTCCCCTTGTTGCTTTTAATATTTGTTCTTTGTGTTTGAACTTTGTTAATTTGATTAATGTGTCTTGGGGTGTTTCGCCCACCTCATGCGAAGAGTTGACTCATTGGAAAAGACTCTGATGCTGGGAGGGATTGGGATCAGGAAGACAAGGGGACGACAGAGGATGAGATGGCTGGATGGCATCACTGACTTGATGGGCGTGAGTCTGAGTGAACTCCGGGAGTTGATGATGGACAGGGAGGCCTGGCGTGCTGCGATTCATGGGGTCGCAAAGAGTCGGACACGACTGAGCGACTGAACTGAACTGAACTGAACTGGGGTGTTTCACCTTGGGTTTATGTTATTTGGGACTTTCTGGGTTTCTTGGACTTGGGTGATTATTTCCTTCCCCATTTTAGGGAAGTTTTCAGCTATTATCTCCTCAAGTATTTTCTCATGGTCTTTCTTTTTGTTTTCTTCTTCTGGGACTCCTATGATTTGAATGTTGGGGCATTTAACATTGTCCCAGAGGTCTCTGAGATTGTCCTCATTTCTTTTAATTCGTTTTTCTTTTTTCCTCTGTGATTCATTTATTTCTACCATTCTACCTCACTAATCCTATCTTCTGCCTCCATTATTCTACTATTGGTTCCCTCCAGAGTGTTTTTTCTCTCATTTATTGCATTATCCATTATATATTGACCTTTTTTATTTCTTTAAGGTACTTGTTAAACCTTTCTTGCATCTTCTCAGTCCTTGTCTCTAGGCTATTTATCTGTGATTCCATTTTGTTTTCAAGATTTTGGATTATTTTCACTATCATTATTTGGAATTCTTTATCAGGTAGATTCCCTATCTCTTCCTCTTTTGTTTGGTTTGGTGGACATTTATCCTGTTCCTTTACCTGCTGGGTATTCCTCTGTCTCTTCATCTTGTTTATATTGCTGTGTTTGGGGTGGCCTTTCTGTATTCTGGCAGTTTGTGGAGTTCTCTTTATTGTGGAGTTTCCTCGCTGTGGGTGGGGTTGTACGGGTGACCTGTGAAGGTTTCCTGGTTAGCGAAGCTTGTGTCAGTGTTCTGGTGGGTGGAGCTGGATTTCTTCTCTCTGGAGTACAATTAAGTGTCCAGTAATGAGTTATGAGATGTCAATGGGTTTGGAGTGACTTTGGGCAGCCTGTATATTGAAGTTCAGGCCTGGGTTTCTGTTGCTAGAGAATTTGCATGGTATGTCTTGCTCTGTAACTTGTTTGCCCTTGGATGGTGCTTGGTTTCAGTGAAGGTATGGACCCGTTTGATGAGCTCCTGTCGATTAATGTTCCCTGGAGTCAGGAGCTCTCAGGTGTTCTCAGGATTTGGACTTAAGCCTCCTGCTTCTGGTTTTCAGTCTTATTTTTACAGTAGCCTCAAGACTTCTCCATCTATACAGCATCTTTATACATCTATAAAGATGAAAAGTTTCTCCACAGTGAGGGATACCCAGAGAGGTTCACAGAGTTACATGGAGAAGAGAAGAGGGAGGAGGGAGATAGAGGTGACCAGTATGAGATGAGGTGGAATCAAAAGAGGAGAGAGTAAGCTAACCAGTAATCACTTCCTTATGTGTGCTCCACAGTCTGGACCACTCAGAGATGTTCACAGAGTTATACAGAGAAGAAAAGAAGAAGGAAGGAGACAGAGGTGGCCAGGAGGATAACGGAGGAAATCAAAAGGAGAGAGACAGATCCAGCCAGTAATCAGTTCCCTAAGTGTTCTCCACCATCTGGAACACACAAAGAGATTCACAGAGTTTGGTATAGAAGAGAAGGGGGAGGGAGGAGATAGAGGCGACCTGGTGGAGAAAAAGGAGAGTCCAAAGTGGGAGAAAGCAGTCAAGGCAGTAATCTCACCCCTAAGTAAAAATGGGTACTGAAGATTGGGTTCTTAAAGGTACAAAATTGATAACAAATACCAAAAAGCAAAGATTAGAAGTCTAGAGTAGAATTTGGATTTTCAAAAATACAAAATTAATGAAAAAAAATCACAAAAATTATAAAATATACATATATATGAAGTTTGCTTAAAAAATAAGGTTCTCTTTTTTTTTTTGCAAAGTAATAGTAGGTTATAAAAATGAAAATTAAAGGAGTAATAGAGGACTTAATATTTTTTTTAATTTTTTTAAATTTTATTTTATTTTTAAACTTTACAATATTGTATTGGTTTTGCCAAATATCAAAATGAATTCGCCACAGGTATGCATGTGTTCCCCATCCTGAACCCTCCTCCCTCCTCCCTCCCCATACCAACCCTCTGGGTCGTCCCAGTGCACCAGCCCCAAGCATCCAGTATTGTGCATCGAACCTGAACTGGTGACTAATTTCATATATGATATTATACGTATTTCAATGCCATTCTCCCAAATCTTCCCACCCTCTCCCTCTCCCATAGAGTCCATAAGACTGTTCTATACATCAGTGTCTCTTTTGCTGTCTCATATACAGGGTTATTGTTAGCATCTTTCTAAATTCCATATATATGCGTTAGTATACTGTATTGGTGTTTTTCCTTCTGGCTTATGTCACTCTGTATAATAGGCTCCAGTTTCATCCACATCATTAGAACTGATTCAAACGTATTCTTTTTAATGGCTGAGTAATACTCCATTGTGTATATGTACCACAGCTTTCTTATGTATTCATCTGCTGATGGGCATCTAGGTTGCTTCCATGTCCTGGCTATTATAAACAGTGCTGCAATGAACATTGGGGTACATGTGTCTCTTTCCCTTCTGGTTTCCTCAGTGTGTATGCCCATCAGTGGGATTGCTGGATCATAAGGCAGTTCTATTTCCAGTTTTTTAAGGAATCTCCACACTGTTCTCCATAGTGGCTGTACTAGTTTGCATTCCCACCAACAGTGTAAAAGGGTTCCCTTTTCTCCACACCCTCTCCAGCATTTATTGCTTGTAGACTTTTGGATTGCAGCCATTCTGACTGGCGTGAAATGGTACCTCATAGTGGTTTTGATTTGCATTTCTCTGATAATGAGTGATGTTGAGCATCTTTTCATGTGTTTGTTAGCCATCTGTATGTCTTCTTTGGAGAAATGTCTCTTTAGTTCTTTGGCCCATTTTTTGACTGGGTCATTTATTTTTCTGGAATTGAGCTGTAGGAGTTGCTTGTATATTTTTGAGATTAGTTGTTTGTCCGTTGCTTCATTTGCTATTATTTTCTCCCATTCTAAAGGCTGTCTTTTCACCTTTAATTAAAGAATGATAGTAAAAATAGTAAAAATATATCTAGGACTTTCTCTGGTGTAGTTTTGGGCAGTGTGGGATCAGTTCATTTTCAGATAGTTCCTTGATCCGGCTTATATTTCTCAAGATCTATAGGCCCCTTCCTATGTAGTCAGTGCTAACTAGAGGGTTTTAATCTTCTGCACCTGTCACTTCCAAGGAGGTTCCCTCTGTTTTAGCTTCTTCTTTTTGCTGGTCTCTTCAGCATCTAATTTCTGCCCTGACACAAGGGGGCGGTGGTGGACACTTTTTTAGGCTCACTTGTTTAGTTGTGCTGTGGGGAGGGAGGGAAGCTGCAAACGAAAAACACTGGCATGTGCTTGCAGTGTCTCAACCACACTGGGTTTCCCCCCGCTCACGGCATGTGTGCTTTCCCTGTCTACACTGCTTAGGTTCTAGGTTGCTCTTCTAGGAACTGTCTGAGGCCAGCTCTGGTTGTATGCACTTCCCAGGTCTAAGCCACTCAGGTTCAGGTACTCGGGTAGTCCTCAGAGGCGCAGACTCGGTTGGGCCTGCGTTTTGTGCCCTTCCCAGATCCGAAGAGCTCAGGTGACCAGGTGTTTGGCAAGCTCGATCGCTGCGACTTATCTCCTCCCCTGATCCTGCCGCTCAGTTTTCTAGGTGTACAACTGGTGCACCTTCTCAGGTGGATGTTGACCATCCAGAATCCCAAGAAGTCTTGGTTAGCAATGAAGCCTGCTTGCAGTTTGGTAGGTAAAGCCTCTCTGGGCCTGCAATAGCCCCCTTCCAGCTCTGGCTGCCCTGGCCTGCGTGTCACTGGTGGCAGGGGACGGGCCAGTCTGCAGCCGGCTAGCTCTGCTCAGTCCTTTGTTCTGTGGGTGGGCCAGGTGGTGTCTTAGGTTAGGGCTTTTCGTGTGGTAGCTATCCTACAGTCTGGTTTGCTAGCCCACGTTAGTTCCCTCAGATTGCCCTCAGGGCATTCAGGCCTGGTCCTTACTCTAAGCAATGCAGCCCGTGCCTCCCTGCCCAGCCTCCACTTGCTAGTGGCGGATGCAGGCATCTGTGCTGCTTCTCCGCTGGGGGAGTTACCCTTGGGCACGTAATATGTGGGCTTTAATTATTTATTTATTTTTGCTCCTGATTATGTTGCCCTCTGTGGTTCCAAGACTCACCACAGACTCGGCAGTGAGAGTGTTTCCTGGTGTTTGGAAACTTCTCTCTTTTTTAAGACTCCCTTCCTGGTATGGAGCTCCGTCCCTACCTCTTTTGTCTCTCTTTTTGTCTTTTATATTTTTCCCTACCTCCTTTCGAAGACAATGGGCTGCTTTTCTGGGTGCCTAATGTCCTCTGCCGGCATTCAGAAGTTGTTTTGTGGAATTTAGTCAGCATTCAAATGTTCTTTTGATGAATTTGTAGGGGAGAAACTGGTCTCCCCGTCCTATTCCTCCACCATCTTAGGACTGCCGCCAAAACATTTGACTTTAAAAACCAGTGTGGTTCCTGTCTATGAGACGCAAAGAGCTGTAGGGAATTGAAAACACAGCTCTGAAAAGGCTTGCATGTAGATGAACTTACCCCAGGGCCTAAAACATAAGCAGCCTTCTAAAAAGATCCCTGACTTTATGTGAAGACATTTATTTACTAGTATTAAATCACTACCTGGAGGAGCAGAGGCCTGTTGGGATCCTCTTTGATGATAGAGGTAATGGCAGATGCAATATTTGTGCTCTACCTCTGCCTTCTGACACCATTCTTTGACTCTAGATTTTTCCACACTGGGTGGGTGACATCTTCACACTCTCCTTCTGCCATGTTTCATAGTGCCAGTGTCTCCTGGAAGAAAGATTTTATACACATCTGCTGCTTTGGTTTTTAAACTGGTGCCCTGGTTTTTGTGACTGCTACTCAAGGGAAATCCCTTTAATACCCAGTTCTGATGCTTAGAGGGGCTTGTGTTCCTATGCCCCACAATACTGTAACAATTGAAGAGACAGTTCTTGTTAGCCTACCATCCCCCAGGGTACTACACAGACAACAAACTGAAATATGCACCCCCAGTTATTCTGTGGAAGAGGCTTATTTGCTTGCCTTGAAGCTTTGCCCTGAGGGGCAGACTTCAGATTTAGCACTAATCTAGTAGTCTACAGCTATGCTCTTGGGGAATGTAGGTTAGAGGACACTATCTCTGCACTATCCCTATGCTTAGCTATTTCTCACTGGTATCTTCAAGAAAGGAGTTTATACATTCATCTACAATCCCAATTTTGCAGCTATCACCCAAATGACACTTCCAGATCACCTGCTTTGATGGCCAACTGGAGTTGTGCTTATGAACCCAGAGGACAATATATATTTACATACTTTAAAAGTTGCTTTAAGGAGTCTAGCTTCCTTAACACCTGAATCTATATTCTGACAGAAATCTCTCCCTTTGAGATTCTGGCAGGTCTTGGAACACCCTCAACAGCTGAGACATACTAAAAACAAAATAGGCTACTTGTACAATCACAGAGGTTTGAAGATAACAAATAGCTAGAGCAAGGTTCATTGATACATTTTAAATTCTATACAAGGCCACCCTTTCAAGATTGGTAGACATTTTATCTAATACATAGAAACAAACACAGAGAATCAAGAGAAATGAGAAACACAGGAATATGTTTCTCAAATAAGAAAATGTTAAAACTTCAGAAAAAAGAAACAATGAATTGGAGATAAGTAAAATGAAAATTCTAATCAAAGCATGGACATATTGCTGAAAACTGTACAAGGTGGGTTCAGTAGGAGACTAGATAAAGCAAACAAAATATCAGTGAGCTCAAAGAAAAGGCACTTGACACACCATATTAGAAAATAAAGAAAAAGGTTTTAAAGAATCTTAAGAATGTATACAGTTTAAGGGTCTTTTGTGGGGGTGGGGGGAACTTCCCTGTAGCTCATATGCTAAAGAATCTTCCAGCAATGCAGGAGACCTGGGTTTGATCCCTGGGTCAGGAATATCCTCTAGAGAAGGAATTGACAACCCACTCCAGTATTCTTGCCTGGAGAATCCCATGGACAGAGGAGATTGGTGGGCTGCATCTGTGGGTTTTGCAAAGAGTGGAACATGACTGAGTGACTAACACTATTACTATTGGGACAACATCAAGTGGATAAACATTTACATTTTATGAGTCACAGAAAAAGAAGAGAGAAACAAAGGGGCAAAAAAACTTATTCAAAGAAAACAGCACTAATTTGGGGGGGGGGGAGGAAGCAGACATCAAGATCCAGGAAGCCCAACTTAGTGCCTTCTTATTAGCATGCTGTTTCCTTTTGCCATGATTGAAGGCTAAGGACAGTCATTCCCTTCTCTGCCCCCAGCCTAAACAAGCAGGTTGTCACCTCCTCTGCCACTACAATCTTCTCCTTCCTTTGAATGGAGGCAACTCTTTGCTGAAATGTGATACAGAAGAGGTGGGAGAAAATGGGCTTGAGCAACCCAGAATGTTCAATTCAGACACAGTAACTGAAGAGGGCAGAACAGAAAATCTTGAGATCGTGTCTTCCCATGAGAACACCAAAATCATAAGAACTGCTAAACAATAATTAATAAAGAAGACTGGAAACTGCCAATAAATATATGTCCAAGGATATAAAGAATAATCAAATCCCATACTCCTTGGGTGGGCAATTCCCAAACTGGAAAATAATTATATTGCAGATATTCACCCACAGGAGTGAGAGTTCTGAGCCCCTTGGCAAGCTCCCCAGCCTGCAGTTCTGGCAGCAGGGAGAGAACTTCCCAAAGCATTTGGCTTTGAAGAGCAGCAGGGCTTAATTGCAAAAGCTCCACAATACTGGGAAAAGCAGATTCTACAGTATTAGAGGATGCTCACCTATAATGGGACCCAAGGCAAGGGCAGTTACTTCATAGGACCCAGGGCCCAACCTATCTCTGGGTCTTGTAGAGTCTCCTGGGGAGGTGGACGGGCGGTTATGGCTCTCCATGATGAGGTGAACACTGGTGGTGGAGATTTTGAGGAATGTTCAGCTATGTGAACTCTTGATGAGGCAAACATCTTGCTGGCATCACAAGCACCAAGATCTGGTGCCAACCAGCAGCCTGTAGGCTCCAGTACTGGGACAGCTCAAGCCATGTTTGGACAAACAAGCCAAGATCACAGACCCACCTATCAGCATACAGTTTTCCTAAAGATGTCCTGAGCAAATAGCCACATCTAGACATACTCCTTGACACAACCCTGCTCACCAGATGGCCAAGCACCAGATCCACATACCAATGGACAACAAACCCCTCCCACCAGAAAGTATGCACAAGCCCCTAGACCAAGCTCAGCCACCAGGTAATAGACAACAAAAGCAAGAGGAACTACAGTTCTGCAGCCTGAAGGACTATAAGCACAGATAGACAAAATGGGAAGGAAGAGGAATATATTCCATATGAAGGAACATAATAAAACCTCGGAAGAAATACTAAATGAAGTAGAGATAGGCAATCTATCAGAGAAACACTTCAGAGTAATGATCATAGAGATGAGCCAGGATCTCAGAAAAAAATGAAAGCACGAGAACTTCCCTGGTGGTCCAGTGGCCAAGACTCTACACTCCTAATGCAGGAAGCCTGGATTTGATCCCTGGTCAGGGAACAAGATCTGGCACACCACAGCTAAGTTTTAGCATACCACAACTAAGAGTTTGTATGGCACAGCTAAATATCCCACATGCTGCAACTAAAAAATAATAATAAACGATTCTGCATGCTTCAACTAAGACTTGGTTCACCTAAATAAATAAATAAAAGAAGAGATGCACAGTGTGAGAAGTTAAAAGAAAATTTTAATGAAGAATTAGAAAATGTAGAAAACAACAAAACAGGGGGCTGTCCCAAGATTGCTGAGGAATAGGGCAGGGAGACAACTTTCTCCCCCACAAATTCATCAAAAGATCATTTGAATGTTGAGTAACTTGCACAAAACAACTTCTGAACGCTGGCAGAGGACACCAGGCACCCAGAAAGGTAGCCCAATCTCTTCAAACGGAGGTTGGACAAAATATAAAAGAGGAAAACAGCGACAAAAGATTTAGGGACAGAGATCCATCCTGGGGAAGGAGTCATGAAGGAGGAGAAGTTTCCACACAATAGGAAACCCTCTCACAGGTGTGTCTGTGGGGAGCTTTGGAACATAACTGGGGGAAAAAAAACCCACAGAATATGTGCCTAACTGAAAGGTTGTTGTTGAATCACACGAAGACACCGGGATTCTCGGCCCCCGGAGGAGAAGAATTCAATCCGGGGCCAGAGACGAGGCTTGATCGCTCAGAGCTTTTGTGTAATAAAGTTTTATTAAAGTATAAAGGAGATAGAGAAAGCTTCTGACATAGGCATCAGAAGGGGGCAGAAAGAGTACCCGCTTGCTAGTGTTAGCAGTGAAGTTATATACTCTCCAATGAATCCAAAGAGTGTCTAGAGGTTGTAAAGACCTCCCATAATTTACATTTTAAGATAACAGAATTAGCCAGAAGGTTTAATCCAGAGACTGTCCTCAGGCAGGACACATTATTATTATATAATCCTAAGGAATGTAGAGAAGGAAAAAAAGGTTTGTCCTTTCTTCCTCCTTGAGAATTCCAGACCCCTATCTCCTTGGGGACCCCTAGACTCCCTATCAACCTGCCTAGGAACTGACTCTCTCATTCCCCCCTTTTCTTTTAGGAGAATTATGTTGCCTAGGGAAAAGGGGCGTTGTTCTCATTCCATAACTGCTTCTGAGCTGACAAGGGGCATTGTCCCTAAATTGGTGAGGCAACATATTCTCCTAATACTCATATTGAGGATATCTTATCCAGGGGCCCCAAATAGTAGCTGGAGGAAGTTGCAACAGTAGCAGGAGTTTGAGCAATAATTTGTAACTTAAAAGCTTTCATACGGCTAGAAACAAATCCAGTTATACAATTACAGATGCAGGGAGCAAACAGCAGCAAAAACAAAACAACCAGAATTATTGTAATTAAGATAGTTGTCCACCATGGGGAACTAGTTAACGTCTCCCAAAGTGAGGCAATTGAGGCTTCAGGAGTATCCATGGCCCTAATCATCTTGTTCATGTGGTTAGTAAAATGAGTAACATTTGTGCTCATATCAGGTATATATGTACAGCATTGGGTATGAATAATGGCACAAGTTCCTCCCTGTGCAGCTGTCAGAATATCTAGAGCCAATCTGTTTTGTAAAACCACCTTTCTAATTTGTGCTTGTTCAGCATTAAGAGCTGAAATAGCCTTTTGAGAATCTTGTAATGCCTGTTGAGTAAAATTAGTCAAAGCATCCACTCATAACATAACATCTGTAGTTCCCAAAGAGGGAACAAACGCTGCAGCCAAATAATCATACCAATGAAATACAGACCTTGCCCACCGAGTTTTAAGGTGGGGTAAATTAACAGGCTTTTCTGGAAGCTCTGAAAATATAAAGCCCTGAGTAAAGGTTAGACCCAGGGTGCATCTCCCTATCCAACCAGGGGGAAGCCACACCCATAGGTAAGAGCCACATATCCAATAAGTCCTGTTTGGAGCAAGCCAGCGCGACTGAGATATCCAGTCGCAATTCGTGCCTGGCCAGACAAAGGGAGAACCTGAACTGGGATTGGAAAACATGGGAATGATTACATTACATGTTTCCTGAGACAAAAATCCCAATTGTTTCGAATCATTGTAATTAAGTTGTTGGCTAACTTCTGGGGACGGCTCTGTTTGTTCCCAGCATATAGCGGCAGTAGATATTAAACATCCTTTTTCAGGAGTTAGCCATGTAACCTCATCCCATATTTGATAAACGTCAGGTAAAAAACCATTAGATCTAGACCTATTTGCCTTATATGTAGCAAAATAGTCATTGAACCGAGACAATGTATAATCAAAATTAAAAGTCACATTATGTCCATAGTTAAAGTACAAAGTTTTGCACCAGTGCATTTTAGGGTTGGTAAATGTCCTCAGATGAAGAAGAGGCATCACATGTGATTGTTGTCGAAGGTATTCACAGACTTGGAGAAAGTCTTTTCCTTGAAGTGGGGATGTCCACCCCAGGAAGCCTTCCACTGACGAAGAGGGGAGCACTCCACAGACCCAGCAGTTAGACCAATTGTGGAATGCAGCATAGGAGTGAGCCCAGGACAGGAAGACATTGTCTTAAGGATCCAACGGCAGACTCAGGATATTTGGGGTCAGCAGAAGTAGACTCACATAGATTATCAGGCCCATCCGCTGTCCTTTGCTCAACTCTAGAGCTCGGGTCAGAGCCACAAGTTCCACTAACTGAGTACTGGTTCCCTGGGGGAGAGATTTTGCTTCCAAAACCTGTTCAGCAGTCACCACGGCATAACCTGCTTTACGCTTTCCATCCTGAACAAAAGAACTGCCATCTGAAAATATTTCCATGTCAGGATTGTCTAATGGGGTATCCTTTAGATCCTCCCGAGCTGCATAGTTTAAAGTTAGGAATTGAGAACAATCGTGATCAGGTGTTTCATTTTCCTTCTCAGGAAGGAAAGTGGCATGATTTAGATTTCCACAAACTTTAAGCTTAGTTACTGGTCCTTCTAACAACAATGACTGATACTTACGAAGCCTGCTGTCTGTCATCCAAATATTAACCTTAGAATTTAAGATTCCACTCACATCATGAGAAGTCAGTACAGTAAGGTTTCGTCCATTAATTATTTTTAAAGCTTCAGGTGCTAATAAAGCCGCTGCCCCAATTACTCTTAGGCAGTGGGGCCACCCATGTGAAACTACATCTAATTCTCTGCTTAGATAAGCAATAGGTTGCTGGTGAGGCCCTCGGGGTTGTGTCAAAACTCCCAATGCCACACCTTTTCTTTCAGTGACAAACAAATTAAATTCTGACCCTGTGGGCAAGCTCAGAGCTGGAGCTTGCAGAAGAGAAGTCTGAAGAACCTTAAAAGCCTTTTGAGTTTCTGGAGACCAAACCAGTTTGTCGGTTTGGGCCTACTGAGTTTCAGCTATAAGTTTATATAAAGGCCGGGCAAGTTCCCCATAACCTGGAATCCAAATGCGACAGTAACCTGTGATTCCCCAAAATCCTCTCAATTGTCTTAAAGTCATAGGTAGGGGGTGATTTAGTATAGGTTTAATTCTCTCAGGGCCTATGGTCCTAGTCCCTTCTGATATGATTAGGCCCAGATATCTAACCAATTGTTGACAAAGCTGAAACTTTTCTCTTGATGCCTTGTAACCACAGCCTACCAGAAAGTTTAAGAAATCTTCTGAGGCTCGCGAACAAGTTTCCTCTGTCTCAGCACAGAGCAAAATACCATCTACGTATTGTAACACCACCGCTTCAGAGCCATTAAAGTTTTGTAGATCCCGTGTCAAACTTTGTCCAAATAAGTGAGGACTGTCATGAAATCCCTGGGGCAAAACTGTCCAGGTTAACTGAGAAGCTGGCTGCATAGGATCTTCAAAGGCAAATAGAAATTGACTTTCTTCCGCCAAAGGCACTGAATAGAAGGCATCCTTTAAATCAATTACTAAAAAACATTTAGCCTGTTCAGGAATTTCAGACAATAGAGTATAAGGATTAGGCACCACGGGGTGTAAAGGAACTACAGCCTCATTTATTATTCGTAAATCTTGAACTAGTCTCCATTTACCATTCGATTTCTTTATACCCCAAATAGGAGTGTTGCAAGGACTGTTACAGGGAATTAATAGTCCCTGCTCCTTTAAATTTTCGATGATGGGTTTTAACCCTTCCTTAACTTCAGGTTTCAGTGAATACTGCTTCTTATGTGGAAATACGTGCAGGTCTTTGAGCTTAACAACTACAGGAATAGCATTTTGTGCTCGACCCACAGATTTTCCATCAGCCCATACTCTAGGATTTACATTTTGTTCAACTAAATGGAGAGAAAGGAAGGGCTCCATATTCATGAAAACAGAGGCATGGACCTTGCTCAGTATATCCCTTCCCAAAAGGGGTGAGGGAGATTCTGGCATGATCAGAAACTCGTGTGAAAACAGCACAGAATCCCAGTTGCAAGATAAAGAATAACTGAAATAATACCTTTTGGCTCATCCAGACAGTCCCATTACGGAAGCGGATCAGGAAGAAAGTGGGCCAGGGGCTTCAGTAAGCACAGAATAAGTTGCCCCAGTATCTAAAAGGAAATCGATGGATTGGCCCCCCACAATTATTAATACCCGGGGTTCCTCAGGTGTAATTAGGACGGGAGCTTGTGTGGGGACCCCCGGGAACCTTCAGTCCTGATTGTCTTGAGAGTCCGACCCCGGAGACCTACGCCTCTGGGGACAGTCTCTCTTCCAGTGTGGTCCTTTGCAGACCAGACATGGAGCCGGGGGCGGCTTAGATGCCTGAGGGCAATCCCAACTGAGGTGCCCCTCCTTTCCACAGTAATAACAAGCCCATCCCTTTTCACCTGGGCCCCTCTGGGCATTTTTCTCAGGCTGTTTAAGAACGTTTTTCATAGCCATGGCGAAGGCTTCTGCCTTTTCCTTTGTCTTTTTTGCCTTTCTTTCTTTTCCTCATATTCCCTACCATAATAGACTGTCTGAGCCAGTTGTAACAGAGTATCTAAAGACTGGTTTGGTCCATACACCCGTTTTAATAGCTTACAGCAGATATCTGGAGCCGACTGACTGAGAAATCTATCCTTTAAGAGCACTTTTCCCTCTTCACTTTCAGGATCAATCTCAGTGAATCTGCGAAGGGCTTCTCTCAGTCTATCTAGGAATTTACCAGGAGCTTCCTTCTCCTCCTGTTCTATGTCTGCCAATTTGCCATAGTTTAAAAGCTTAGAACGCACCTGCCTAAGTCCTTCAAGAATACATCTAACAAAATGACTTTGATCCCATCTTCCTTTAGCTGTGTTGTAGTCCCAGTCTGGTTCTATAGTTGGGACTGCCTGATTTCCAGTGGGGAGGGCCGCTATCTCGTTCTCCCTCTTCCCTACTGATTCATGACCAAGCCATTCATCTCCATAAGCAACCGCTTTTCCCAAAACTTGAGTCTTTGACTCGGGAGTCAGCGTTTGTCCCAAGATATACATCACATCCTTCCAAGTGAGGTCATAAAGCAGAGTAACACCTTTAAAAACTCTAATATATTTTTCTGGGTCATCTAAATAGTCTCCCATATCCTCCTTGATTCTTTGTATTTCTTGATAAGACAAAGGCTTATTAACTCTCACAGACTGATTATTTCTCCCAGTGGGTGTTTCATAAAGAGGCAACAGCTTGTGTGGCTGTTCCTCAGCCTCTCTGGTTGCTCTGTGCATATGATCCCAGGGATAGATTGGAAAAACCTGGTTTTATTTATCTCTTTGACTTCTGTCCTCCATTTTATCCTGTATTTCACCCCTAGTTTTCGCTAACTGAGCATCTCTTACTTTGATTGTCTGAGCTTCTGTTGAAACCAGAGTAGTCTGAGGTCATACTGAGACAGGGATTGTTTGGACCTCCATGTGGGCAGTTTGAATACCAGTTTGGAGTCCCCGGTACAGGAGCAAAGTAAGAGGACAGGAGGGAGCTGAAGGTTTCACGCCCAAATCTATACCCTTAGGACATAAGTCTGACATATTTCGCAGAGAGAAAAAGGGCAATACATATGCTACATCTACCCATTTCCCTTGTTCCTTACAGAACCGGTCTAATTGTAGAACAGTATTATACTTAAGAGACCCTCCAACTGGCCACCATTTGCCGTCCTCCAATGGATACCGTGGCCATGCAGTATCACATAGGAAGACCAGGTGTGTCTTCTTTAAGCCCTGGGGATCAAATCTATCCCAGTTTTTCAGGATACAGTTCAAAGGAGTGAGGCTGGAATTGTTAGCTCCCATCTGTAAGAGAGAAAAAAAAGTGACCAGCACCATTCTTTCTACCGGAGGCGTCCCTCCCTGCTCTAGATGGGAGTGTAGACAGATGTTACACCAAAAGCTTTTCCTTCCTGGTCGGACTTAGGCTGTCCCTTACCGACGCAGGCTCCGTACTCGTCCCTCCCCATTCTACCACCGAGATGAGGTGGGGATGTACCAGGGGTAGACTTGATAGCATCCCTACTTGACGTCCAGCTCTTCACCTTTAACCTTGCTTGCCTCTGATGTCACCCGGGGTGAATCAGAGTAACCTTCCGGAATGCCTCCCAAGCTAAGACCTCTGTGGGAAACATTCATCACCTGAGTGCCTGTGCACAACCCTGAATATTTCCTGACTACAATAAGACTGATGCGAACATAAAACTGAGATGTTCTTTCCAAGCATCACCACACCAGTATAACAGCCTCCTCTGATTCACTAAGAGCCGGCATTACCAAAGAAAAAAATCCCATCACAGTCCCAATCTGAGTAACCTTTAACCTCAGAGATGTTCTGGGAGCTAGAGCTCCATCTAGCTTCTGAACTTTCTATTCCTAGCGAGGCTAGGCGCTTTCTTGAATACCAATCCAAGTTTGGGACCTAAGCCACAGTACACAATAACAGTATAGATCACAAGTCCCTTGAAAGTCTATGATCCGATAGATTAGGTTAGTACTTCTAATTCCCAAGCAGTTATGAAATGGTCAAAGAGACCAAAAAGTTTGACCGAGAAAGGAGAGTTCAGTCCACACACTTTGCCCATTTCTGGTTGGTTCCCAAAGGAGACATTGGGTGCCTCTTGGCATTGGCAGGTCGGTATAACCCCCAACAGGTTTCTGCCATAAGCCGTATGAGATCATCGTGGAACCGCAGAGCAGGGCTCCTTACTTGCTTCACACAGGGCATGCCATTCATTCACATAAGCACATCGTAGAGTTAGTAAAGCACAGCAGAAAACATGTTCGCTAAGAGAACAAAGAACTAAAGCGCCAAGCATCCTTACCTTGTCCTGAAGATCCCGGATGAGCCCCCAAGATGAAAGGTTGTTGTTGAATCACACGAAGACACTGGGATTCTCGGCCCCCGGAGGAGAAGAATTCAATCCGGGGCCAGAGACGAGGCTTGATCACTCAGAGCTTTTGTGTAATAAAGTTTTATTAAAGTATAAAGGAGATAGAGAAAGCTTCTGACATAGGCATCAGAAGGGGGCAGAAAGAGTACCCGCTTGCTAGTGTTAGCAGTGAAGTTATATACTCTCCAATGAATCCAAAGAGTGTCTAGAGGTTGTAAAGACCTCCCATAATTTACATTTTAAGATAACAGAATTAGCCAGAAGGTTTAATCCAGAGACTGTCCTCAGGCAGGACACATTATTATTATATAATCCTAAAGAATGTAGAGAAGGAAAAAAAGGTTTGTCCTTTCTTCCTCCTTGAGAATTCCAGACCCCTCTCACCTTGGGGACCCCTAGACTCCCTATCAACCTGCCTAGGAACTGACTCTCTCATAACCATGACTACCAGCAGAGAAGTGGCACAGATGCTTGTGTCCACCACCAGCGAGTGCAGTCTGGGCAGGAAGGCTCAGGCTGCATCCCTGGTCCTTAGGGTAAGGACGGGACTTGAATGCCTTGAGAACAATCTGAGGGAACTAATGTGACATAGTGACGCAAATCGTAGGATCACCAGAGAGACAAGAAAAAAAAAAAAAAGGACCTTTCCCACAAAAGGCTCTTATGCCACATGGTGACGCCTGGCGTGCTCACAGAACAAAGGATTGCACCATATTGAGTACCAAAGGAGAGTAAGCTGGCTGCTGCTTAGGGCCTTCCCTCCTCAGAGGCAGAGAGGCAAGTACATGACAGCCAGAGCCGGAAGGCAAGGGGCTGCTGCAATCTCAGCCCCAGAGACCACATCTTCCATCAAACTGTGAGCAGGCTGCCAGTTGCTAACCGTGTCTTCCTGGGATCCTGGACGGTTCACATTTGCCAGGAGTGTCACAGCCGTAGATCAGCTCCCCAGAGGAGACACACGGCACACCCGGGACTGTGCCCTCACGGCACAGCCGGGAAACTGAGTGGCCATTGCCAGGGAGGTGCATAAGATGCACGGCCCACTTGGGACAGTGCACTCGCCAAGCACTCAGTTGCCTGAGTGGCTTGGACCTGGGAAAGGCAAAAAGTGCACAGCCCATCTGAGTCTATACCCTTACAAAGCACCCAAGAATCTGAGCGGCATAAACCTTGGAAGAGTACATGAAATTCAGGGTCCACTTGGGGCAGTGTCCTTGCAGAGCACACTGGAGCCTGAGCAGTGTGGACCTGGGAAGTACATGCTGTCTTGGGCTGTGAAAAACTGAGTGTGGTCCATCCAGTGTGAGCACTCCCCACACATGCCAGCAGTATTTGATTGCAGTGTCCCTCTCTCCCCACAGCACAGCTGAACAAATGAGCCTAAATAAATGGCCACCTTTGCCCTCTTGGTCAGGGCAGGAATTAGACACTGAAGAAACTTGCAGAGGGAACAAAAATAAACAAAGAAGGGAGAACCACCTGGAACTGACAAGTGAAACAGATTAAAACCCTTCAGTTAATGCTGAGACTGTGCATTTGAGGTGCAATTTTAGACCTTGAGAACAAGTACAAGCAGGAACAAAGGACTATCTGATACTGAACTGACAGCACACTCCCCACAACAGGTCCAGAGAAATTCCTAGATGCATTTTTACTATCATCACATTTTAATTTTTTGAAAACTTTAATTCTTTATTATTCCTTTAACTTTCATTTTTATAGTCTACCTTTCAAAACAAAACCCGATTTTTTAAAACAAATTCCATATATATTTTTTTAATTTTTGTGATTGATTTTGTTTTATATTTTTATATTATAATTTTGAGAGTCTAACCCCTATTCTAGATTTTTAATTTTTACTTTCTGATATTTGTTATCAGTTTTGTACCTTTAAGAATCTAATTTTCAGTATCCATTTTCACTTAGGAATTTGATTACTGGCTTGATTGCTCTCTCCCTTTTTGACTCTCCATTTTCTCCTCTGGGTCACCTCTATCCCTCTATTTCCTTCCTCACTCTTCTCATCTCTATACACCTCTGAGCATCTCTCTGGGTGTTCTGGGCTATAGAAAGCACTTAAGGATTTGATTATTAGCTTGACTGCTCTCTCCCCTTTTGACCCTCCCTTTTCTCCTTTCAGGTCACCTCTATATCCTTCCTCCTGCTTCTTTTCTCTATATAGCTCTGTGAATTTCTCTGGGTGTTCCAGGCTGTGGAGAATTGTTTCACCATTAACCTAGGGGTTTTATCTTCTCTGCTGTATGGATGGAGATGCCTTGAGGCTACTCTAAGAGGACCGAAACCCAGAGGCAGGAGTCTCACCTCCAGAACTTTAGAATATCAGAGAATTCCTGACTCCAGGGAACATTAATAGAGAAGAGCTCACCCAAAAGTCTCCATACCTACACTAAAACCAAGCTCCACTCTAGAACCAACAAATTCCAGTGCAAGACACACCATGGTAATTCTCCAGCAAAAAATGAACACAACCCTGAACATTAAATGATGGATTGCCCAAAGCCATGTCAAATACAAGACACCCCAACACTCACTACTGAACACTTTATTGCACTCCAGAGAGAAGAGAGCCAGCTTCACCCAGCAGAACACAGACACAAGTTCCCCCAACAAGGAAACCTTGACAAGCCACTAGTCCAACCCTACCCACAGGGAGCAGACCCCACAATTAAGAAGAACCATGAACTCTAAGCCTGCAGAATAGGCACCCCAAACACAGCAAACTAAACAAAATGAATAGGCAGATAAATATTCAGCAGGTAAAGTAACATGATAAAAACCCACCAGAACAAAAAAAAAAAAAAAAGAGGAGATAAGGAGTCTACCTGAAAAAGAATTCAGAATAATGATAGTAAAATGATCCAAAATCTTGAAAATAAATGGAATTTAAAAAAAAGAAAATAAATGGAATTGCAGACAGACTAGAGACAAGGATTGAGAAGATGCAAGAAATGTTTAACAAGGAGCTAGAAGAAATAAAAAAGACTCAATCAATAATTAACAATGCAATAGCTGAGATTAAAAGAACCTGAGAGGGAACCGACGGTAGAATAACTCAGGCAGAAGAGAAGTGAGGTGGGAGATAGAAGGGTGGAAATAAATGAAGCAGAGAGAAAAGAGAAAAAATAATTAAAAGAAATGAGGACAACCTCAGAGACTTATGGGACGGTGTTAAATGCCCCATAATTCAAATTATAGGTAACCCAGAAGAAGAAGATAAAAATAAAGGGCATGAGAAAATACTTTAGGAGATAATAGTTGAAAACTTCCCTAAAATGGGGAAGGAATTGGCCACCAGAGTCCAAGAAATGCAGACAGTCCCAAACAGGATAAACCCAAAGCAAAACACCCCAAGGCACATATTAATCAAAGTAACAAAAATTAAACAGATTTTAAAATCAGCAAAGGAAAAGCAACAAATAAAACACAAGGGGGATCCCCATAAGGATAGCAGCTGGTCTTTCAATAGAAACTCTTCAGACTAGAAGGGAATTACAGGACATACTTAAATTGATGAAAGAGAAAAATCTACAACTAAGATTCCTCTGCCCAGCAGGATCTCATTCAGATGTGAAGGAGAAATCAAAAGCTTTACAGATAAGCAAAAGTTGAAAGAAATCAGCACCACCAAACCAGCTCTTCAACAAATGCTAAAAGATCTTCTTAAGACAGTAAACACAGAAAAGGTTTATAAAAACGAACCCCAAACTATAAAGTAAAATGTAACAGGATCATACTTATCAATAATTATCTTAAATGTAAATGGTTTCATTCTTTTACAAGTGGTTGACCAGATTTCCCAGCACCACTTGTTAAAGAGATTGTCTTTAATCCATTGTATATTCTTGCCTCCTTTGTCAAAGATAAGGTGTCCATATGTGCGTGGATTTATCTCTGGGCTTTCTATTTTGTTCCATTGATCTATATTTCTGCCTTTGTGCCAGTACCATACTGTCTTGATAACTGTGGCTTTGTAGTAGAGCCTGAAGTCAGGTAGGTTGATTCCTCCAGTTCCATTCTTCTTTCTCAAGATCGCTTTGGCTATTTGAGGTTTTTTGTATTTCCATACAAATTGTGAAATTATTTGTTCTAGCTCTGTGAAGAATACTGTTGGTAGCTTGATAGGGATTGCATTGAATCTATAAATTGCTTTGGGTAGTATATTCATTTTCACTATATTGATTCTTCCAATCCATGAACATGGTATATTTCTCCATCTATTAGTGTCCTCTTTGATTTCTTTCACCAGTGTTTTATAGTTTTCTATATATAGGTCTTTAGTTTCTTTAGGTAGATATATTCCTAAGTATTTTATTCTTTCCGTTGCAATGGTGAATGGAATTGTTTCCTTAATTTCTCTTTCTGTTTTCTCATTATTAGTGTATAGGAATGCAAGGGATTTCTGTGTGTTGATTTTATATCCTGCAACTTTACTATAGTCATTGATTAGTTCTAGTAATTTTCTATCGCAGCACTGTTTATAATAGCCAGGACATGGAAGCAACCTAGATGTCCATCAGCAGATGAATAGATAAGAAAGCAGTGGTACATATACACAATGGAGTATTACTCAGCCATTAAAAAGAAAACATTTGAATCAGTTCTAATGAGGTGGATGAAACTGGAGCCTATTATACAGAGTGAAGTAAGCCAGAAGGAAAAACACCAATACAGTATAATAACGCATATATATGGAATTTAGAAAGATGGTAACAATAACCCTGTGTACGAGACAGCAAAAGAGACACTGATGTATAGAACAGTCTTATGGACTCTATGGGAGAGGGAGAGGGTGGGAAGATTTGGGAGAATGGCATTGAAACATGTAAAATATCATGTATGAAACGAGATGCCAGTCCAGGTTCAATGCACAATCCTGGATGCTTGGGGCTAGTGCACTGGGACAACCCAGAGGGATGGTATGGGGAGGGAGGAGGGAGGAGGGTTCAGGATGGGGAACACATGTATACCTGTGGCAGATTCATTTCGATATTTGGCAAAACTAATATAATATTGTAAAGTTTAAAAATAAAATAAAATTAAAAAAATAATAAAAAAAAATTTTTTTAATGTAAATGGGTTAAATGCTCCAACCAAAAGACAAAGGTTGGCAAAATGGACAAAACCACTATAAATGCTGTGTGAAAGAGACACATCTCAAACCTAAGGGCACATACAGACTGAAAGTGATGGGCTGGAAAAAGATATTTCATGCAAATGGAGACCCAAAGAAAGCAGGAGTAGCAATACTCATATCAGATAAAATAGACTTTGAAATAAAGACTATGATAAGAGACAAAGACACTACACATTTTTCAAGGGATTAGTCAAAGAAGAAGTCATAACAAGTATAAATATATATATGCACCCCCCGGAGGAACACATCAATACATAAGGCAAATGCTAACAAGTACGAAAGGGGAAATTAACAGTAACACAATAATAATAGGGGACTTTAATACCCCACTCACATATATGGATATCTCAACCAAACAGAAAATTAACAAGGAAACACAACCTTTAAATGATACAATGGACGACTTAGACATAATTTATATATACAGGGCATTTCACCTAAAAAAAAAAATGTATTTCATCCTTTTCTCGAGTTGACATGGAATATTCTCCAGGATAGAGCACATCTTGGGTGATAAATTTAGCTTTGGTAAATTTTAAAAGACTGAAATTATTAAAATCATCTTTTCTGATCACAATGTAGCAAGATTAGATGTCAACTACAGGGGAAAAATTATAAAAAATACAAAACACAAACATATGGAAGCTAAAAACACGTTTATTAATAACCAACAGATCACAGAAGAAATCAAAAAAGAAATCAAAATACACATAGAAACTAATGACAATGAAAACACGACAACCTAAAACCTATGAGATTCAGTAAAAGCAGTGCTAAGAGGTAGGTTCACAGCAATACAAGCTTACCTCAAGAAACAAGAGCATCATCAAATAAACAACCTAACTCTACACCTAAAGCAACTAGAAAAAGAAGAAAAGAACACCAAGTTAGTAAATGGAAAGAAATCAGAAAAATCAGAGCAAAAAGAAATGAAAAAGAAATGAAGGAGACTATAGCAAAAATCATCAAAATTAAAACTGGTTCTGTAGAAGATAGGTAGACAAGCCACTATGCAGACTCATCAAGAAAAAATGAGAGAAGAATCAAATCAATAAAATTAGAAATGAAAATGGAGAAATCACAACAGACAACACAGAAATACAAAGGATCATAAGAGACTACTATGAACAATTATATGCCAATAAAATGGACAATTTGGGAGAAATAGACAAATTCTTAGAAAATTATAACCTTCCAAAACTGAACCATGGAGAAATATAAAATATTAACAGATCCATCACAAGCACAGAAACTGAAACTGTAGTAAAAAATCTTCCAACAAAGAAAAGCCCAGGACCAGATGGCTTCACAGGTGAATTCTACCAAAAATTAAGAGAAGAGCTAACACCTATCCTACTCAAACTCTTCCAGAAAATTGCAGAAGAAGGTAAACTCCCAAGTTCATTCTATGAGGCCACCATCACCCTATTACCAAAATTGAACAAAGATGCCACAAAAAAAGAAAACTACAGATCAATATTGGGGCTTACCTTATGGCTTAGCTGATAAAGAATCTGCCTGCAATGAGGTACACCTGGGTTTGATCCCTGAGTTGGGAAGATCTGCTGGAGAAGGAAAAGGCTACCCACTTCAGTATTCTGGCATGGCGAATTCCATGGGCTATATATTCCATAGGGTTGCAAAGAGTCAGACATGAGTGAGCGACTTTCACTTTCACAGGGCAATATCACTGATGAATATGGATGCAAAAATTCTCAACAAAATTCCAGCAAACAGAATTCACAATATATTAAAAAGATCACACATCATTACCAAGTGGGCTTTATCCCAGGAATGCAAGGATTCTTCAATATTTGCAAGTCAATCAAAGTGATACACCATGTTAACAAATTGAAAGATAAAAACCATATGATTATCTCAATAAAAGCAAAGAAAGCCTTTGACAAAATTCAACACCAGTTTATGAAAAAAAGTTTTAGAGAAAGCAGGCATAGCAGGAACATGCCTGAACATAATAAACACCATATATGACAAACTCACAGCAAATATTATCCTCAATGGTGAAAAATTGAAAGCATTTCCTCTAAAATCAGGAATAAGAAAAGTATGCACACTCTCACCACTACTATTCAACATAGATTTGGAAGCCTTAGCCACAGCAATCAGAGAAGAAAAAGAAATTTAAAAATCCAGATTGGAAAAGAAGTAAAAACTCTGTTTGCAGATGACATGGTTCTCTACATAGAAAAGCCTAAAGACACCACCAGAAAATTATTAGAGCTAATCAATGAATATAGTAAACTTCCAGGATATAAAATTAATATGCAAAAATCCCTTTCATTCCTATACACTAACAATGAAAAAACAGAGAAATTAAGGGAAAAAATCCCATTCACCATTGCAACAAAAAGAATTAAATACTTAGGAACAAATTTATGTAAAGAAAGAAAAGACCTCTAAACAGAGAACTATAAAACACTGACAAAAGAAATTAAAGATGACAGAAATCGATGGGGAGATATACCATGTTAGTGGATTGGAAGAATCAATATAGTGAAAGTGATATGTATACTACTGAAAGCAATTTATAGATTCAATGCAATCCCTATGAAGCTACCAAAAGCACTTTTTACAGAACTAGAACAAATGATTTCACAATTTGTATAGAAACACAAAAAAACTACAAACAGACAAAACAATCTTAAGAAAGAAGAAGGGAACTGGAGGAATCAATCTGCCTGACTTCAGAATATACTATAAAGATACAGTCATTAAGACAGTATGCTACTGACACAAAGACAGAAATATAGATCAATGGAACAAAAAAGAAAGCCTGGATAAAAATCCACACTCCTATGTACACCTTATCTTTGACAAAAGAGTCAAAAATATACAATGGAGAAAATACAATTTCTTTAACAAGGGATGCTGGTCAATTATGTGTAAAAGAATGAAACTAGAACGCTTACTATAACCATACACAAAAATAAACTCAAAATGGATTAAAGATCTCAATGTAAGACAAGAAACTATGAAACCCTTAGAGGAAAACATAGAACATTCTCTGACATAAATCACAGCAAGATCCTCTATGACCCACCTCCCAGAGTAAAGGAAATAAAAACAAAAATAAACAAATAGGACCTAATTAAACTGCAAAGCTTTTGCACAATGAAGGAAACCTTAAGCAAGGTGAAAATGCAGCCTTCAGAATGGGAGAAAATAATTTCAAATAAAATAACTGACAAAGAATTAACCTCCAGAGTATACAAACAGCTCATGCAGCTCAATACCAGAAAAATAAACGACCTAATCAAAAAGGGAATCAAAGAACTAAACAGATATTTCTCCAAAGGAGACAAATAGATGGCTAATAAACACACAAAAAGATGTTCAACATCACTCATTATTAGAGAAATGTAAATCAAAATAAGAATGAGATTCTATCACATGCTGGTCAGAATGGCCACCATCAAAAAGTTTATAAATAAATGCTGTAGAGGGTGTGAAGAAAAGGGAACCCTCTTATACTGTTGGTGGGAATGCAAACTAGTATAGCCCCTATGGAGAACAAGGTGGGGATTCCTTAAAAAACTGGAAATAGAATTGCCATACAACCCAGCAATCCCAGTGCTGGGCACACACACTGAGGAAACCAGAATTGAAAGAGACACATGTACCCCAATGTTCATCGCAGCACTGTTTACAATATCTAGGACACAGAAGCAACCTAGATCTCCATCAGCAGAGGAATGGATAAGAAAGTTGTGGTACTACACCCAAAGGAATATTACTCAGCTATAAAAAAGAACACATTTGAGTCAGTTCTATTGAGATAGATGAAACTGGAGCCTATTATACAGAGTGAAGTCAGTCAGAAAGAGAAACACCAATACAGTAATATTAAGGCATATATAAGGAATTTAGAAAGATGATAACAATGACTCTATATCAAGACAGTAAAAGAAACTCAGATATAAAGAACAGACTTTTGGACTATGTGGGAGAAGGCGAGGGTGGGATAATTTGAGAGAATAGCACTGAAACATGTATATTACCAAACGTGAAATAGATCACCAGTCCAGATTCGATGCATGAGACAGGGCAGTCAGGGCCAGAGAACTGGGATGACCCTGAGGGATGGGATGGGGAGGGAGGCGGGAGGCGGGTTGAGGATATGGGGACACATGTACCCCCATGGCTGATTCATGTCGATGTATGGCAAAAACCACCACATTGTAATTAGCCTCCAATTTAAATAATTAAATTAATTCAAAAAAATTAAAAAGCAAACAAAAAGATATACCTGGAGGAACAAGGCAAGCATGGGCTTGGAGTACAAAATGAAGCAGTACAAATGCTAGCAGTTTTGCCAAGAGACTGTCATAGTAAAGGGTAGCAAACGTCATAGCAAAAGAGTCATAGAAAACACCCTCTTCCAACAACACAAGAGATGACTCTACACATGGACATTGCCAAATAGTCAATACTGAAATCAGATTGAGTATATGCTTTGAAACCAAAGATGCAGAAGCTCTATAAAGTGAACAAAAACAAAACCTGGAGCTGACTGTAGCTCAGATCATAAGCTCCTTATTGCAAATTCCAGGCTTAAATTTAAGAAAGTAGGGAAAACCAGTAGACCATTCAGGTATGACCAAAATAAAATTCCTTATGATTACAGAGTGTAAGTAACAAACAGATTCAAAGAAGTAGATCTGGTAGACAGAGTGCCTGAAGAACTATGGATGGAGGTTCATAACATCGTGCAAGTGGTGGTGATCAAAAGTATCCCCAAGAAAAAGAAATGCAAGAAGTCAAAGTGTTTGTCTGAGGAGGCCTTACAAATAGCTGAGAAAAGAAAAGAAACTACAGGCAAATGAGGAATAGAAAGATACATCCAACTTAAGGCAGAGTTCTAAAGCATAGCATGGAGAGACAAGAAAGCCTTCTTAATGAACAGAAGGAAACAGAGGAAAACAATAGAATTGGTAAGACTAGAGATCACTTCAAGAAAACTGGAGATACCAAGGGAACATTTCATGCAAAGATGCACACAATAAAGGACAAAAATGGCAAGGGCCTAAGAGAAGCAGAAGAGATTAAGAAAAGGTGGCAAGATTATACAAGGAACTATACAAAAATGTTTTAATGACATGGATAACCATGACGTCACAAACCTAGAGCCAGACATCCTGGAGTGTGAAGTCAAGTGGGCCTTAGGAAGCATTACTATGAACACAGCTAGTGGAGGTGATGATATTCCAGATGACCTATTACAAATGCTAAAAGATGATGCTGTTAAAGTGCTGAATTCTATATGCCAGCAAATTTGGAAAACTTGGCAGTTGCCATAGGACTGGAAAAGGTCAGTTTTCATTCAAATCCCAAAGAAGGACAATTCCAAAGAATGTTCAAACTTCATCTGACAACAAAATTGCAATAATTTCACACGCTAGCAAGATAACACTCAAAATGCTTCAATCTAGGCTTCAACAGTACATGAACTGAGAACTTCCAGATGTTTAGAAAAAGCAGAGGAACCAGAGATCAAATTGCTAATATCCACTGGATCATTGAAAAAGCAAGAGAATTCCAGAAAAACATCTACTTCTGCTTCATTCCCTATGCTAAAGCCTTTCACTGTGTGGATCACAACAAACTGTGGGAAATTCTTAAAGAGATAGAAATACCAGACCACCTTACCTGACTCCTGAGAAACCTGTATGTAGGTCAAGAAGAAAAAGATAGTACTAGACATGAAACAACAGACTGATTCAAAATTGGGGAGGGAGTACATAAAGGCTATATGGTCTCACCCTGCTTATTTAACTTCTATTCAGAGTACATCATGTGAAATGATGGGTTGGATGAACCACAAGCTGGAAACAAGATTGCCAGGAGAAATACCAACAATCTCAGATACATAGATGAGATCACTCTAATGGTAGAAAGTGAAGAGGAACTAAAAAGCCTCTTGATGAAGGTGAAAGAGGAAAGTGAAAAAGCTGGCTTAAAAATTAACATTCAACACATGTACACCCATGGCTGATTCATGTCAGTGTATGGCAAAACCAGCACAATATTGTAAAGTAATTAGTCTCCAATTAAAATAAATTAATTTTTAAATGAATGTTCAAAAATCAAAGATCATGGCATCCCATTTCACCATTTCAGGCCAATAGATGGGGAGCAAATGGAAACAGTAAAAGACTTTGTTTTCTTGGGCTCCAAAATCATTGTGGATGGTGACTGCAACCATGAAATTAAGATACTTGCTCCATGGAAGAAAAGCTATGACAAACCTAAACACCATATTTAAAAGCAGAGGCATCATTTTGCCTACAAAGGTCTGTATAGTCAAAGCTATGGTTTTTCCAGTAGTCATGTATAGATGTGAGAGTTGGACCATAAAGAAGGCTGAGCATCAAAGAATTGATGCGTTCGAACTGTGGTACTGGAGAAGACTCTTGATAGTCCCTTGGAGAGCAAGGAGATCAAACCAGTCATTCCTAAAAGAAATTGACCCTGAATATTCTTTGGAGGGACTGATGCTGAAGATGAATCTCTAATAGTTTGGCCACCTGATGTAAAGAGCCAACTAACTGGAGAAGACTCTGTTGCTGGGAAAGACTGAAGGCAGGAGAAGAGGATGACAGAGGATGAGTTCGTTGAATGACATCATTGACTCAGTGAACATGAGTTTGAACAAACTCCAGAGATGGTGAAGGACAGGGAAGCCTGGCGTGCTGCTGACCACGGAGTCGCAGAGAGTCAGACACAACTTAGCAAGTAAACAACAACAGTATACCACATACTTGCCAACATTTTTCATTTGTAGACTTTCTGATGATAGTCATTCCAATAAGTATGAGGTGATATCTCAGTTTGTTTTTCATTACTCTGATCATTAGCAGTGTTGAGTATCTTTTGCTGTGCCCATTGGCCATCTGTATATATTGTTTGGAAAATAATCTATCAGTTTTTCTGTCCATTTTTAATCAATTTTTGATATTCAAAGTATGTGCGATTTTTATGTTTTCTATATTAACCCATTACTAGTCATATTATTTGCAAATATTTTCTTCCATTTGGTAGGTTTTTCATTTTGTCAGTGATTTCCATTGCTGTGAAAAAGCTTTTAATTAGGTACCACTTGTTTATTTTTGTTTTGGCTTCACTTGCCTTAGGATACACATTCCAAAAATTATTTCTAGGGATTATGTCAAACAGTATTCTGCCTGTTACTTTTTAAGAGTTTAATGGGTTCTGGTCTTACATTTAGGTCTATGTGAAAGTAAAAGTAACTCAGCTGTGTGCAGCTCTTTGTGATTCCATGGACTATACATGAAGCTGAAGCTCTAATAGTTTGGCCACCTGATACAAAGAGCCATTTCTGAAAAGCCCACAGCTAAAATCATACTTAGCCATGAAAAGCAGAAAGCTTTTCCTCAAAAATCAGGAACAAGACAAGGAATTGTCAGAATTTTTATTTAGTATTGGAAGTAGTATCTGAATAACATCAGAAGTCTTAGCTACAGCAATCAGACAAGAAAAAAACAATAAAAGGCATCCAAATTTGAAAGGAAGAAATAAAAATGTCATTATTTGCAGATTGCTCGGAGGAATTGGGGGCAGGAGGAGAAGGGGACGAGAGAGGATGAGATGGCTGCATGGCATCACCAGCTCGATGGACATGAATTTGAGTGAACTCTGGGAGTTGGTGATGGACAGGGAGGCCTGGTGTGCTGCAATTCATGGGGTTGCAAAGAGTCAGACACAACTGAGCGACTGAACTGAACTGAACTGAACTGATGTATAGTTATGTTCTCTCTATATCAACTTTAATGATAAGTTCTTTCATGAGTGAATGTTGACTTTTCTCAAATGTTTCTTTTGCCTATTGAGATGATTTTTATCCTTTCATTTGATTATGTGGTATATAACATTGATTGATTTGCAGATACTGAACCATATTTAAATCCCTGGAACAAACCTCACTTAATTATGTTGTATGATTCTTTTCACATATTGTCAAATTCCCTTTTCTAATATTTTGTTGATAGTTGCAACTATATTCATGAGAGATATTGGCCTATAATTTTCTCTTTTTGTATTGTCTTTATATAATTTTGATATCAGGGTAATGGTGGCCTCAAGAGTGAATTTGGAAATCTTATATTCTCTTCATTTTTGTGGAATAGTTTGAGAACTATAGGTATTAGCTCTTTTTTGATGTTTGGTAGAATTCCCCTTTGAAGCCATCTGGTCCTGGACTTTCATTTCACTGGAAGTTTTTCCAGATTGCATATTTCTTCTTAATTTAATTTTGGAAGATTTTGTGTTCATGGAATTTATCCATTACTAGGTTCACCAACTTGTTGGCATATAGCAGTTTGAAGTGTACTCATGACTTTTTGTCTCTCTCTGATATAGTTTGTTATTTCTCCTCTTTTCTTATTTGATGTGTTTGAATCCTTTCACTTTTTCTCTTGATGAGACTGACTAAAGACTTGTTAAGACATTGTCCACTGGTCTTACAGTAGCATCTTATTTACTGTACACATATTTGTATTTTTCACATTTTCCTTCCTATAATTAATTTCCAGTTTCACATCATTGTGATCAGAAAAAAAAAAATGCTGAATATAACTTCCATCCTCTTAAATTTGTTGAGACTGATTTTGTGGCCTACCAAGTGATCTATCCTGGAAAATGTTCCATGTGCACTTGAAAAGAGTGTGTATTCTTCTGTTTGAGGATGAACTATTCTATAGATATATATATTAAATTCAACTGATTTAATGTGTCATTTAAAGCTACTATTTCTTAGTTTGTTTTCTGTCTAGATGATTTGTCTATTGATGTTATTGAGGTATTAAGTTCCCCTATTGTTATTTTATTTTTACTTTCTCCCTTTATGTCTGTTAATAATATGCTTGTGTTCCTTTATCTAGTTTTTGTATATCTATTGTAGGTTTTTGATTTGTGGTTATGGTTACCATGGGGTTCATATGTATATGTATATATATATGTATATATATATATATATATATATATATACTCATATATTAGGTGTATATATGTCAATGAGCCATATTTCCTTTTGTTGTTCCCTGTATCATTATATAATTACCTTTTCTTATCTTCTGTTATAGACTTTGTTTTAAAGTACAGTAAGTCCCCTATATACAAGTGAGTTCCCTTCCAAGAGCAGGTTTATAAGTCCAATTTGTTCATAAGTCCAACAATGTTAGCTTAGGTACTCAACTAACACAATCTGCTACATAGTATTGTACTATAATAGGTTATAATACTTTTCACACAAGTAATGCATAAAAAACAGCTTTTAATCTTATAATACAGTACCTTATAAAGTACAGTAGTGCAGTACAATAGCTGGCCTACAAAGACTAGCATTGGATGAACAAGAGTCTGAAAGAGTGAGGGGAGGTGGGAGATGGTAGAGTTGAATGATCATCAGCAATAAGAGACAGAGGGCAAGCTGCAGTCTCACTCATGCCTGACATTGATGTCAAAGGTTCTGGTTCCTTGCTGTATTAAATTCTATCTACCCTCTTGAAAAAAATGATCTAGAGATGTCTGGATGGTACTATACCAGGTACATCACTACTCCTTTTATGCTTGTTTCTGAACATCTTTGGCTTGAAATAAAGATACTGCACTACTGTACTCTGTACAATACTGTACAGTACATGAAAGCACAACTACTTTAGAAGATGCACACACATGACAATGTATGCAGACACATGAACTAACTAATGTGATTGGATATGCAAACACATGTTCACATCTTTGAAAGTTTGCAGCTTGAAAGGTCCTATTAGGGGACTTACTGTATATTTTGTCTGATATGAGTTTTGCTCCCCTAAGATTCCTTGCCATTTCCATTTGAATTAAATTTCTTGTTTCATCTCCTCAGTCTCAGTCTGTGTGTCTCTTTAGCTCTGAAATGTATTTCTTACAAGTAGCACATCAATGGATTGTTCTTAATCATTTCAACCAGACTATGTCTTTTGTTTGGAGTATTTATTCCATTCACATTAAAGTGATTATTGATATGTATTACTGATTTCCATTTTATTGTTTTCTGGTTGTTTTGTAGTTTTTCTTTGTGATTTTATTCTTCTTTTACTTTGATCCCTGTGTTTGGATGATTTTATTTGTAGTGTGCTTGTGTTCCTTTATCTAGTTTTTGTATATCTATTGTAGGCTTTTGATTTGTGGTTATGGTTACCATGGGGTTCATATATTGATCTATATCTACTTGTAAATTTATAGTCCTTTGAGTTAAAACACATCTAAAACATCTATATTACTCCCCTCTCCTACATTTTGTGTTTTTGTTGTCATATTTTACATCTTCATGTTAATCCTTTAATTGTTTACTGTACTTAGAGTTGATTTTACATTTTAAAAATCTTCATGAGAGCATATTTAAATGGTTGATCCAGAACATTTACTCTATACTTCCTTTTTCTTGTGGGATATTTTCTTTCCTCTAGATTCTTACTTCTTTTGTACCCTTTTGCACTTAGAGAATACCTTTTAACATTTCTTTTTGGGTTTGGTTTAGTATTGATGAACTTTTAGATTTTGTTTATCTGAGAAGTTCTTTATTTCTCCTTCAATTTTAATAATGGCCTTGCTGGGTAGAGTATCCTGCATTGTAGGCTTTTTTCTTTAACTCTTTGCAACCCATGGACTGCAGCACACCAGGCTTCACTTGTCCTTCACCATCTCTCAGAGTTACCTCAGATACCTGTCCATTGAGTCGGTGAAACTATCTAACCATCTCATCCTCTGCCACCCTCTTCTCCTTTTGCCTTTGATCTTTCCCAGCATTAGGATCTTTTCCAGTGAATTTGCTCTTGACATCTTGAACTCTATCTTGTATGTAAATTATCTCTGTCTCATTAGTTGTATTTCCAGGTTATTTTGTTCTTTCATTTGAAACAAATTTCTCTCTCTTCTCATTTAGCTTAACCTTCTCTGTCTAGACGAAATACATGAAATGGTTACCAATCCTGTTCTTGAATGGGTGTCCTTATGTGGTTTTCAAGCTAGCTAAGGGAATTTATCCTCCTGATGTTTGGCCCCAGGGCTGGGACATTCAACGTGTGGTTTGAACTACTTACTTTCTGTGGAGGATCTCCATGCCCATTTAATACTCTTCCTCCTTTGTGTGTCTTCCTTGGAAAACAGGTCCCCATGTAATGGCTTCTCTTAACTTCCAAACTGAGTCTGTCTGGCTCTTTCTTATAGCCTTGATTATATGAGTCTTTCTGCCAGTGTCCAATTTATTTTCAGTTAGAATTGTTCCACATGTAGATGTATTTTGGATGTGTTCATAGAAGGAGGTGAGCTCTGCATTCTCCTACTCCATCACCCTGATCTTCTCCTTGTTCCTTGCATGATTTCTGAAGAAAAATCTGATGTAATTGTTATCTCCAATCCTCTGTATTTAAGGTAATTTATTCTCTGATCTCTTTCAGAATTTTCTTTTTTGATTTTTTGCAAATTGAATAAGATATGCCTAGATGTAGGTTTTTTTTTTTTTTTTTTTTAATTTGTTCTGTTTGGTATTGTTTGACTTTCCTAGTCTTCAATTTTATGACTCTCACTAATTTTGGAAAATTCTCAGTTGTTATGGTTTCAAACATTTTTTGTTTCTTTCTCTCATTCTTCTCCTACTTGTTTCCCCTACCCATATGTTATACCATTTTTATTTGTTCCATCACTCTTGTATAATTTATTTCATATATTTTTCATTTTCTTCCCTGTATGCACTTCCACTTTTGCCACTTTTGGAAGTTTTTATGTCATTTCTTCAAGGTCATCAGTTTTTACTTGACTGTGTCAAATATATTAATACGTTATTTTTGTTATGGTGGTTTTTTTCATATTTTAGCATTTACTTTTGATTTTTCTTAGAGTGTTTACTTCTCTTTTATTTCTCATCTGCTCTTGCATGTTACTCACTTTTCCCATTATATCCCTTTGCATACTAGTCATTGTTTATTTTTAAAAAATTCTTTGTCTGATATTTCCAATATCTGTCATATATGAGCCTGTTTCTCATGCTTGCTCAAGTTTTAAAAGCTCTGTATTTTATCTTTTAGCATGCCTTATTAGGGCTTCCCTTGTGGCTCAGCTTGTAAAGAATCCACCTGCAATGAGGGAGACCTGGGTTGGATCCCTGGGTTCAGAAGATACCCTGGAGAAGGAAAAGGTACCCACTCCATATTCTGGCCTGGAGATATAGTCCATGGGGTTGCAAAGAGTTGGACACAACTGAGCAACTTTCAGTTTCATGCCTTATTAAGTTTTTTAAATCTATGCATGACATACTAGGTAAAACAAACTGAAGTAAGTAGGATTATGGTGTGAGGCTTTATGTTTACCTGGCTGGAAGTTATGCTGTGTTTAGTGTTTGTAGTAGTTTTAGGTGTTAGATATTAAAATTTTCTCACATGTATTGTTTTTTTGTGGTTGTTGTTCTTTGTTACGTTTACTTTTATCTAGATATTTTTTCCTAAATAAGGCCTATAATATACAGTTTGATCATTTCTATTCTCCTATGATTATATAGGAGTCCTGCTGATTTGGGGAAAGAAGGAAAGCATTCTGTAGCTCTTCTTCTGGTGTCAACTTTTAGTGTGCTGGGGTCTCTGGACTGACTTTTGCAGGTAGTTATCAGTTTTTTTTTTTTTTTTAATTTGATGAGATAGGAAAAGTAAAGGGGCCTAGAGTTGTGTATTTTTCTTATCCCATGTAGAAGGGAAGAATGGGTTAGAGTTGGGTATTTCTCTTTCTTTAGAAATATTTATTTAGAAACTGTTGAAATCTCAGTAGGAAAATTAAACTCTGTTAATACCCCATTATGTTGGGTTCTGATAAAATAGTTCACTTGAGGGATGGCTTAGGTACAAAGAACTAAATATTCATCATATACTTCAAAATGGCTACTTTTCTTCTTACTTTGCCAGGAGCATGGGATTTGTTTCCCATTCTACTCTGTGAGAACCTGGTTTCTGAAGGTAAAATCAACAAATATGTAGGTCCTCTCTAAAACTGGACCCTGATGGAATTTTAAAATCTCAAACTTGCCCACACTGAGATTCCCTCAATTTGTTGATTGCAGTTGAAGTTTTGCTACCTTGTTACTGGTTTCCTCAGGGTTTTTTTTTCTTTCTTTCCTCCTGGGCTTCTACTCTGTTAAGTTTTATTTCTGTGTATCTGTCTGTATCTTTTTTTTTTTAATTTAGCGGGCTATGATTATCAGTATAACCTCCTTCTCTTATGGATCAAAGAGTTGTCAATTTTTGTTTAGCTTTTACATTTTGTGAAGAAAAGAGCAATAATATATAAGCTCCTTATATGCAGGACTGAAACTTAGATGTTGTTGCTTATGTGTATATATAGCTACAATCATTTCTTTCATCACCCACACATTTAACTCCTGGAAATCACTCATATGTTTGTTTTCTGTTCATAGAACTTCCTTTGAACATTTTAGGGTAGTTCTGATGGTAACACACTCATTTACTTTCCCTTTTTCTGAAAATGTATTGAATTTCTCTTCACTTATGAAAGATATATGGTTCTGGGTTAACAGTTATTTTCTTTCTGTTTATGAAAAATATCATGCCTTTTAATTCTGGCTTCCATGATTTCTCATGAGAATTTTTTTCATTCAATTTTGTTATTCTATAGGTAGACAAAGTGATCTTTGCCTCTGGCTGCTTTCAAAACTTTGTAAATGATCTTTAGTTTTCTGTAGTTTAATTATGATATCATGTGTCTCAGTGTGGTTCCCTTTATTGTTTAGTATTCAATCATTTTTTTTAATTCCTTAATATTATATATTTTGGCAAGTTGGTAATTTTTCAATTAATTATCAAACCTGCTTTCTTTTGCTTTTTTGGACTCCAATGACAAAAGTTTTAGACTTTTCCCCTTAAACCTGCAGGTTTCTGGACCTTTGCTTATTATTTTTTCTTTTGTTTAATTTAGGCAATTCACTATCTTGCCAGTCACAGATTTTTCCTTCTTTTTTCAACTCTTCTTTTGATATCAGCTTTGATTTTGGTTGCATTTTTCAATTACAAAATTTCCTATTTTAAATGGAGCTTGGGGAATCAGGATCCTTGACTTCAGACTATACTATAAAGCTACAGTAATCAAAACACTATGGTAGTGACATACTTATACATTAAAGGTAGACTTATAGATCAACGGAATTGGATAGTAAGCCCAGAAGAAATCTCATACACCGATGGTCAATTAATCTACAACAAAGGAGGCAAGAACACACAATGGAGAAAAATTAGTCTCTTTAATAAGTGGTGTGGAGATACATGTAAAAGAATGAAATTAGAACATTCTCTAATACCACACAAAAATAAATTCAAAATGGATTAAAGACCTAAATGCAAAATCAGATACTATAAAACTCTTAGAGGAAAACATAGGCAGACACTCACTAACATAAATCAAATCACTATATTTTTGGATCCACATCCTCAAGTAATGAAAATGAAAACAAAAATAAGTGACGGTTCTTAATTAAACCTAAAGGCTTTTGCACAGCAAAGGAAACAAAACAGAAAGACAACCTACAGAATGGGAGAAAATATTTGAAAATAATGCAACTGACAAGGGATAATTTCCAAAATTTAGAAACAGCTCATGTATCTCAAAACGTTTTTTTTTTTTTTTTTAAATGGGCACAAAATCCCAACAGATATTTCTCTAAATAAGAAATACAGATGACCAAAAAGCACACAAAAAGATGTTCAACATTGCCAATTATTTGAGAAATGCAAAGCAAAATTACAGATATCACCTCACATCAGTCAGAATGGCCATCATCAAAAAATCTACAAATAATAAATGCTGGAGGACTTATGGAGAAAAGGAAAACCTCCTACACTGTTATCCTTTGAATAAGGGAATGGCTACTGGTGGGAATGTGAATTAGTTCAACCACTATGCAGGACAGTATGGAGGCTTCTTAAAAAACTTAAAAAAATAGAGCTACTGTATGATTTAGCAATCTCACTCCTTGGCATATATCCAGAGAAAACCATAATTTGAAAATATATATGGACTCCAACATTGGCTGTAGCACTATTTACAATAGCCAGCACATGGAAACAACCTAATTGTCCATTGACAAAGGAATGGATATAGATGTGTTAGATATAGATATAGATAAATAATGGGATATTACTGACCCATAAAAATGGATGAAATAATGTCATCTGCAGCAACATAGATGGACCTAGGAGTTGTCATACTATGTGACTTAAGTCAGACAAAGAGAAATATCACAATATGATTTATATGTAGAATCTAAAAATATGACACAAATGAACTTATTTAAAAAAATGACTCACAGATTTTGAAAACAAACTTATGGTTATGAAGGGGGAAAGGTGGGGGGGTAGATTAGGAGTTTGGAATTAACATATGCATGCTACTATACATATAAAACAGATAATAAACAAGAATATACTGTATAGCACAAGGCACTCCATTCCATACTCTGTAATAACTTACATGGAAAAAAATCTGAAAAAGAATAAATATATGTATATATGTAACTGAATCACTTTGCTTTACACCTGAAACTAACACACTATTGTAAATCAACTATACTCCAATATAAAATAAAAGTTTTTTTTAAAGAAAAGTTTAAAAATAAATTTAAATTTTTTTCCAATTTTATTTCTTTCATTTTTTGTTGATAAGTTCTATTTCTTGACTGTGGCTTTCTATTGTTTACTTTTTGAAAGGTGTTCATAATTGTTCCTTAGAATTTCATTACAATATCTGCTTTAAAATCCTTTTGTGATGATTCTCACATCTGTGATACCTTATCTCAGTGTAAGCATCTGTTGATTTTCTTTTCTCATTTAAATCATTATTGTCTTCTTTCTTGATATGGCAGATAATTTTCAACTGATATTTTCAATAGATATTTTAATGGATATTTTCATATTATGTTTGTTAAAAGAATGCAAAACTAAACATTATAGTTGGCTTTTTTAATATTTCTTGTCATTTGCTTAGTCACTCTGTCATGTCCGACTCTTTGCAAGGTTCCTCTGTCCATGGGGATTCTCCAGGCAAGAATACTGGGGGATGGGGGAGGGGGTTGCTATGCCCTTCTCCAGTGGTCTTCCCAACCCAGGGATCAAACCCAGGTCTCTTGCATTGCAGGCAGATTCTTTACTATCTGAGCCATCAGGGAAGTCTGTTACTTGTCAAGGGAATGCCAATTTGTTACCACTATGTGGAAACTGAAGTTTAAGTTCCCATATGTTGAGGTCCTTCAATGGGCTGGAACCTGGTGGACTGGAGTCGATGATAAGAAAGTAAAAGAGAGAGAGGAAGAGGCTGATATTCCTTGGTTTATGCAGAAAACAAATAAAGCCCTTGACACGGGGCTTGCACTGCTTCACGTAGGCACAGGGCGCCCTCTCACGAGGGTCTTGCAAGCCCGGGCAAGAAAGTGAGCTCAGCGGGCTTCTGCGCTCCAAAGAATTAGCCTGAAAGAGAGAGAAAGAAAGAGGAAAAGAAAGACAGACACGGGGACCCCAGCTCTGATGGAACAAGGGTGTTTTATTCAACATAGTGTGGGTATATATACTGTCTTACAAGGTAGCTTGTTCAGCAAAGATAAGATCAAAAGTCCAGACTTACAAATTATCAAGGAAACATAAGGCAAGCCATATCAAAGAGAGAGGGTTGTAAATAATCACTTTTACTGTATGGTTCATAAAAAGGAAGAGGGTCATAAATAGTTACTTATCACCATATGGAAAAACTAAGGAAGGAAATGCATGCATTACTCAGCGTCAGGAGCGGTTTGCTACTCCTGGAACAGAAGATTCATGACAGATCCAAAACAGTACACAGGAAGCCTCCTGTTAAATGCTTCCTGACACCCATATCTACCTTTGTAGACATAGAAAGGACATGTATCCTCATTAGTGTGTGGTGGTTATGGGCGTTCTCTCTCACCACATGGTATCCCTTGACTGCAATGAGATTGATCTCATGATGATGAGAGTCAGGACTCTCCACAAGGCATTAGGTATGTGGAAGATTATTTATGTTTCTCAAACTTGGAGAATTGTCCCTCTGCAGGGAAAGTCTTATGTGTCCCAGCAACACAACCCCTTCTCATCATCCAAGGAACAGGGACCAGCTGGTCCCATTGTAAGTTCTGACCTATGTTTGCCCACTAAGTTCTTCTGACTGTGAGACTGTAGCTTTCTTGCTTCTCATGTCTGCATCCTGGTGGGTGAGGCTGATCTAGAGGCTTCTGTAGGCTTCCTGGTGTGAGGGGCCAGTGCTTTCCCACTTGTTGTTGGAGCTGGGCCTTGGCCCTCTGGTGGGCAGGACCATGGCAAGGGGTTTGTCTTGAAACACCTGTGAGCTCTGAATAACCAGTCCTGGATATTGAGAATCCCTTGGACAGCAAGATCAAACCAGTCAATCCTAAAGGAAATCAGTTCTGAATATTCATTGGAAGGACTGATGCTGAAGCTGAAACTCCAATACTTTGGCCACGTAATGGTGGCCAAACTGACTCATTGGAAAAGACCCTGATGTTGGGGAAGATTGAAAGACGAAGGAGAAGGGGATGACAGAGGATGAGGTGGTTGAATGGCATCACCAACTCAATGGACATGAGTTTGAGCAAACTCTGGGAGTTGGTGATGGATAGGGAAGCCTAGCTTCTTGCAGCCCATGGGGTTGCAAAGAGTCAGACATGACTGAATGACTGAACTGAACTGAACCTCTGAGCTCAGGAAATCTTTAGACAGCCTGTCTGCTTATGGGTGGGGCTGTGTTCCCACTCTGTTGACTGTTTTACCTGAGGTGTCCCAGCACCAGAGCCTGCAGGCTGTTGAGTGGGGCTAGGTTTTGCCTCCAAAATTTTGGCCTTCAGGAGGTCTCATGTCAATAAATAATCTCCATGCCTCTGCTGCCAGTGTCCTTATTCCCAGAATGAGCCACAGCTGCCCTCCACTGCATGCCCAGCAGACCCTCCAAGATCTACAGGTAGGCCTTGCCTGGGCTCTGTGAAGTCACTGCTTTTGTCCTGGGTACTGGTACACATGAGACTTGTGTGCACTCTCCAAGAGTGGAGGCTGTTTTCCTGAGTCCTGTGGCACTCCTGCAATCAAGCCTTAATGGCTTTCAAAGCCAAATGCTCTGGGGGCTCTTCCTCCTCATGCCAAATCTCCAGCCTGGGGAGCCTGACATAATCTTCTCTCTTGTGGAAGAACTTTTTCAATAAAATTATTCTCCAGTTTGTGGCTCACCCACCTTGATGGTATGGTATTTGATTACATTTTGAGTGCACCCTCCTACCATCTTATTGTGGTTACTTATTTATACCTTTGGCTATAAGATATCTTTTTTGGTAGGTTGAGTCTTTTTAATTGATAGTTATTCAGCAGTTAGTTGTGAGTTTGGTGTGCTTGTTGAAGGAGATGTGCTCAAGTTTCTTCTACTCCATCATTGTTTCCAAGAAGCTCAGGGTGGTTTTTTTTTTTTTTTTTTAAGTTTTTGAGGTAATAAATGTTTTAAATTGACTGTGGTAACAATTCAACATATACATTAATATACTAAAAACCATTCAATTATACATTTTAAATGGGTTAGTTATGTATTATTTATCAAATATTTAAGAAACACAGGTCTATAGTCAAGAAATCCTACCTTGTTTTTATCATAGAGTTGGCAAAATAGAAATTTTGTACCATCTAATCCTCAAAGAACACTGATTTTGCCAATCACACACAGACAAGTGTGTTTTTGTGTAAGTCCAGGAGCATAGTGTAGATGATCTAATATGCCAATGGAGAAAAGATATTTGAGATTGAATTCACTGAAGACAATGAGAGGTACAGTTTTGCTTTACTGATATTATTCTTCCTCCCAAGGCAACATGGCTGAGCACCAAAAGAAAATTTTCAGCCTGTGGTTTCTCCCATGGGGGAAAGTGAGAGCATGTAAAAGAGCAACCAGACTTCCCAGCTGTGAGATATGCGGCCAAAAAGATCTACTTCTTTTTCACCCTATCAACAAAACTGTTTTGCTCATGAATGAGACTGGGGAAAGGTTGAATGAACAGAAGCTGAGGGTCTCAGTGGGCATTAAAGGCACATAAAGCCTACCATCCACTATGTGGACAACTCCAGGTAGTTCACCCCAAAACTTCTAGGGTTGTCTTACTTGAGAATCCCCTAACTGGCCCACAAGAACTTCCAACACTGTGCTCCTAACACACACATGCATACCCTGTGGCTGACCCCTAAGACAGCAAGTGTGAGACTCAGATGGCTAAAGACCATGGACAAAAAGCTGGCCCAATTCTGAGACACTGAGAGAAACTACACAGACTTTGTACAGTTAGCACCATGCTAGGGAAAGGAAGAGGGGAACTATCAGCACCTGGCTTGTCTTTGGAAGATGAAGAGAAGGTATGGGATTTTAATAAACCCTCAAGTGGGAACAAGAAGTATGGAGCAGACATACCCATAGAATAGGGAAACAAAACTTTAACAGAATTAATGCAAAGTATTTCTTTCATTAAGCCAGTCAGTAAAAACTAGAGATTACTGCTTGCTCAAATGTAAGGACAGCAACACAAGACTTCAAAAAAAAAATCAAGCAAACATGACACAACCAAAGAAAGACAGTAATTTTCCTGTAGACAATTTCCAAAATGGTACTGTCTGGTCTGCTCAACAAACAAATGAAAATAGTTATAAAAAGCTGTGACCTACAATAAAGCACACAAAAGAAATTCAATAAAATCAGGAAACCAACACATAACAAAATGAGACGTTTAACAGAGAGGTAGAAATCACAAAAAGAACCAAACAAATTTTGGAGCTGAAAAATGCAACAAATGTAATGAAAAATGTAAAAGAGAACATCAACAGCAGAATTAATCAAGCCTAAGAAAGAATAAGTGAAGCAAAAGAGGGGTTATTTGAACTTATCTAGTCACAGAGCAAAAAAGAATATGAATGATGAAAGCTTACATGAGCTATAAGATAGCATTAAGAGAAACAATCTATATATTACAATATAGTAAATGAAAGAAGACTGAGTGAAAGTGGCAGAAAACTTAATCAAAGAAAAAAATGGCTTAGCATTTTCCAAACATGAAGAGAAATTTGGAATTCCAGTTCATAAAGCTCATAGGTCCCAGCAAAGTATAAAGTCAAAATGATCTTCTCTAAGCACTTTATAATAAAAATTTCTAAAAGCAGAGACAAATGATTTTAAAAACAACAACAAAAAATTCCTCACATAAAAGGGAACTCACAGAAGGCTATTCACAGATTTTTCAGCAGAAAACTTTGAAGCTGAGTATAATGACCTTTTCATAATGTTAACAATTTTTAAATGCCAAGCAATAATACTTTTCCAGGCAAAGTAGATCTTCAGACAATAGGAAGAGATAAAAAATTTCCCAAACAAAAATTCTGAAGGATATCATGAACACTAAAGTTGCCTTGTAAAAAATGCTGAAAGAGGTTCTTCAGCTGAAAAGAAATATTCATAATTCAGTTCAGTTTATTTCAATCATTCAGTTGTGTCTGACTCTGCGACCCCATGGACTGAAGCACACCGAGTTTTCGTGTCCATCATTAACTCCCGGACCTTGCTCAAACTCATGTCCATCGAGTCGGTGATGCCATCCAACCATCTCATTCTCTGTCATCCCCTTCTCCTCCTGTCCTCATTCCTTCCCAGCATCAGAGTCTTTTCCAATGAGTCAGTTCTTCCCATCAGGTGGCCAAAGTATTGGAGCTTCAGCATCAATCCTTTGAATGAATATTCAGGACTGATTTCCGTTAGGGTTGACTGGTTTGATCTCCTTGCAGTTCAAGGGACTCTCCAGAGTCTTCTACAACGCCACAGCTCAAAAGCATCAATTCTTCAGTGCTCACTTTTCTTTGTGGTCCAACACTCACAGCCACACATGACTACTGGAAAAAATCATGACTTGGACTATAGGGACCTTTGTTGTCAAAGTAAAGTCTCTGTTTTAATATGCTCTCTAGGTTCGTCATAGCTTTTCTTCCAAGGAACAAGTGTCTTTTAATTTCATGGCTGTAGTCACCATCTGAAGTGATTTTGGAGCCCCCCAAAATAAAGTCTGTCACTGTTTCAATTGTTTCCCCATCTATTTGCCATGAAGTGATGGGACCAGATGCCAGGATCTTCGTTTTTTGAATGTCGAGTTTTAAGCTAGCTTTCTCACTCAACTCTTTCACTTTCATCAAGAGGCACCTTAGTTGCTCTTCACTTTCTGCCATAAAGCTGAGGCCATTTGCATATCTGAGGTTTTTTATATTTCTCCCGGAAATCTTGATTCCAGCTTGTGCATCATCCAGCTTGGCATTTCACATTATATATTCTATATATAAGTTAAATAAGCAAGATGACAATATACAGCCTTGATGTACTCCTTTCCCAATTTGGAACCAGTCCATTGTTCCATGTCCAGTTCTAAATGTTCCTTTTTGACCTACACACAGATTTCTTAGGTGGCATCTAAGGTGGTCTGATACTGCCATCACTTTAAGAATTTTCCACTTTGTTGTAATCCACACAGTCAAAGGTTTTAGCATATTCAGTGAAGCAGAAGTAGATATTTTTCTGGAATTCTTTTGCTTTTTCTTTGAGGTTGCCATTATCTTCATTACCAACACCATAGTTTGGTCTCAGGTCAAACAACAGGGAGGGAACACGGTCCTGCCCAACAGGAAAAAATTGGATTAAAGATTTACTGAGAATGGGCCCACCCATCTGAACAAGACCCAGTTTCCCCCACAGTCAGTCTCTCCCATAAGGAAGCTTCATAAGCTTCTTACCTTGTTTGTCAGAGGGCAGACAGAATGAAACTACAATCACAGAAAACTAATAAAACTGGTCACATGGACCACAGCCTTGTCTAACTCAATGAAACTATGAGCCATGCCATGTAGGTCCACCCAAGACAGACGATTATTGGTGGAGAGTTCTGAAACAAAATTTGGTCCACTGGATAAGGGAATGGTAAGCCACTTCAGTATTCTTGCCTTGAGAATCCCATGAACAGTATGAATAGGCAAAATGATATGACACTGAAAAATGAACTCCCCAGGTCGGTAGGTGCCCAATATGCTTTTGGAGAAGAGTGGAGAAATAACCCCAGAAAGAATGAAGATATGGAGCCAAAGCAAAAACAGTGCCCAGCTGTGGATGTTACTGGTGATGGGAGTAAAGTCTGATGCTGTAAAGAACAAAATTGCATAGGAACCTGGAATGTTATGTTCATGAATCAAGGCAAATTGGAAGTGGTCAAACAGGAGATGGCAAGAATGAACGTTGACATTTTAGCAATCAGGGAACTAAAATGGATGGGAATGAGTGAATTTAACTCACATGACCATTATATCTACTACTGTGGGCAAGAATACCTTAGAAGAAATGGAGTAGCCCTCATAATTAACAAATGAGCCTGAGATGCAGTTTTGGGGTGCAATCTCAAAAAGGACAGAATGACTCTCTTTGTTTCCAAGGCAAACCATTCAATATAACAGAAATCCAAGTCTATGCCCCAACCAGTAATTCTTGGAGAAGCTGAAGTTGAATGGTTCTGTGAAGACCTACAAGACCTTCTAGAACTAACACCCCCCCTCACACACACACACACACACACACAAAATATTTCCTTTTCATTATAGGGGATTGGAATGCAAAAGCAGGATGTCAAGAGATACCTGGAGTAACAGGCAAGTTTGGCCTTGGAGTGCAAAATGAAGCAGGCCAAAGGCTAATAGAGTTTTTCCAAGAAAATGCACTGGTCATAGTAAACACCCTCTTCTGACAACACAAGAGAGGACTCTGCACATGGATATCATCAGGTGGTCAATACAAAAATCAGATTGATTATATTATTTGGAGCCAAAGATGAAGAAGCTTTATAGAGTCAACAAGAACAAGACTGGGAGTTGACTGTGACTCAGATCATGAACTCCTTATTGCCAAATTTAGACTTAAATTGAAGAAAGTAGGGAAAACCACTAACCCATCCAGGCATGAAATAAATCAAATACCTTACGATTATACAGTGGAACTGGCAAATAGATTCAAGGGATTAGATTTGATAGACAGAGTACCTGAAGATCTATGGACAGAGATTTGTGACACTGAACAGGAGGCAGTGATCAAGACCATCCCTAAGAAAAAGAAATTTAAAAAGGCAAATTGATTTCCTGAGGAAGCCTTACAAATAGCTTAGAAAGAAGAGAAGCTAAAGGCAAAGGAGAAAAGGAATGATATTTCCATTTGAATGCAGAGTTCCAAAGAATAGCAAAGAGAGATAAGAAAGCCATTCTCAGTGATCAATGTAAAGAAATATAGGAAGACCATAGAATGGGAAAGACTATAGATTTCTTTTTTAAAAAAATAGAGATACAAAGGGAATATTTCATGCAAAGATGGGCACAGCAAAAGACAAAAATGGTATGGACCTAACAGCAGAAGGTATTAAGAGGTTGCAAGAATACACTGAAGAACTGTACAAAAAAGATCTTCATGACCCAGATAACCTCAATGGTGTGGTCACTCACCTAGAGCCACACATCCTGAAATGCAAAGCCAAGTGGGCCTTTGGAAGCATCACCATGAACAAAGCTAGTGGAAGCAGTGGAATTCCAGTTGAGCTATTTCAAATCCTAAAAGATAATGCTGTGAAAGTGCTGTACTCAATATGCCAGCAAATCTGGAAAACTCAGCAGTGGGCACAGGACTGGAAAAGGTCAGTTTTCATTCCAATCCCAAAGAAAGGAAATGTCAACGAATGTTCAAACTACCACACAATTGCACTCATCTCACATGCTAGCAAACTAATGCCACAAATTCTCCAAGCCAGGCTTCAACAGTACATGAACCTTGAGCTTCCAGATGTTCAAGCTGGATTTAGAAAAGGCAGAGGAACCAGACATCAAATTGCCAACATCCACTGGATCATCAAAAAAGCAAGAGAGTTCTAGAAAAACATCTACTTCTGCTTTATTGACTATAGCAAAGCCTTTGACTGTGTGGATCACAACAAACTATGGAAAATTCTTAAAGAGATGAGTATTCCAGAACACCTTAACTGCCTTCTGAGAAATCTCTATGCAGGTCAAGAAGTAACAGTTACAACTGGACATGGAAAAACAGACTGGTTCCAAGTTGGGAAAGGAGTACATCAAGGCTGTATATTGTCACCCTTCTTATTTATATTATATGCAGAGAACATCACATGAAATGCTGGGATGGATGAAGCACAAGCTGAAATCAAGATTGATGGGAGAAATATCAATAACCTCAGATATGCAGATGACACCATCCTTATGGCCGAAAGTCGAGAAGAACTAAAGAGCCTATGGATGAAAGTGAAAGAGGAGAGTGAAAAAGTTGGCTTAAAAGTCAACACTCAAAAAAGTTAGATCATGGCATCTTATCCTGTCTCTTCATAGACAATAGATGGGGAGACAATTACATACTTTATTTTGGGGGGCTCCAAAATCATTGCAGATGGTGACTGCAGCCATGAAATTAAAAGATGCTTGCTCCCTGGAAGAAAAGCTCTGACAAACCTAGACAGCATATTAAAAAGCAGAGACATAATTTGCCAATAAATGTCTGTCTAGTCAAAGCTATGGTTTTTCCAGTAGTCATGTATGGTTGTGAGAGTTGGACTAAAGAAAGCTGAGCACCGGAGAATTGATGCTTTTGAACTGTGGTGTTGGTGAAGACTCTTGAAAGTCCCTTGGAGTGCAAGGAGATCAAACCAGTCAATCCTAAAGGTAATCAGTTCTGAGTATTCATTGGAAGGACTGATGCTGAAGCTGAAACTCCAGTACTTTGGCCACCTGATGAGAACTGACTCATTTGAAAAGACCCTATTGCTGGGAAAGATTGAAGGCAGGAGGAGAAGGGGACGACAGAGCGAGATGGTTGCATGGCATCAGCGACTCAATGGATATGAGTTTGAGCATGCTCCTAGAGTTGTGATGGACAGGGAAGCCTGGTGTGCTGCAGTCCATGTGGTTGCAAATGTTGTACATGACTGAGCGACTGAGCTGAACTGAACTGATGGTAGAAGGGATGTTGGCAATTTGATCTCTGGTTCCTCTGCCTTTTCTAAATCCAAATGTTCCAACTGGAAGTTCTCAGTTTATATACTGTTGAAGCCTAGCTTGGAGAATTTTAGGTATTACTTTGCTAGTGTGTGAGATGACTGCAATTGTTTGGTAGTTTTGATTCTTTGGCCTTGCCTTTCTTTAGGATTGGAATGAAAACTGACCTTTTACATTCCTGTGGCCACTGCTGAGTTTTCTACATTTGCTGGCATATTGAGTGTGGCACTTTCACAGCATCATCTTTTAGGATTTGAAATAATTTAGGTGGAATTCCAACACCTCCACTAGCTTTGTTCCTAGTGATGCTTCCTAAGGCTCACTTGACTTTGTACTCCAGGATATCTAGCTCTAAGTGAGTGATCACAGCATCGTGGTTATCTGTTGCATTAAGATCTTTTTTGTATTGTTCTTCTGTGTATTCTTGCCACCACTTCTTAATATCTTCTGCTTCTGTGAGGTTCATACCTTTCTTGTCCTTAATTGTGCCCATCTCTGCATGAAATATTCCCTTGGTATCTCTAATATTCTTTAAGAGATCTCTGGTCTTTCCCATTCTATTTTTTCCTCTATTTCTTTGCATTGCATAGTTAGTAACATGAAAATATAAATCAAATTGGTAAAAGTGAAATTCAAAAGACTTTAATACTGTCATATGGTGGTGCTTTAATAAATTAACTTTAGTATAAATGTTAAAGAGCAAAAGTATTAATAACTATAGCTACAATAGTTTGTTAATGAGCACCATATAAAAGAGGTAAACTATTAGCTCAAAACATAAAATATAGAGGGGAGCAAAAGATTAGAGTTTCTACATGCAATCAATGGTAAGTTGTTTGCTTCAAATAGACCATTATATATTTTTTTTAAAAATAATTTATTTTAACTGGATAGTTACTTTATATTATTGTGATGGTTTTTGCCACACATCAACATGAATTGGCCACAGGTGTACATGTGTCTCCTCAACCTGAATGCCCTTCCCACCTCCCTCCGTACACTATCCCTCAGGTTTGACCCAGAGGACCAGCTTTGGGTGCTTTGCTTCATGCATTGAACTTGCACTGGTCAGCTATTTTACATATGGTAATGTACATGTTTCAATGATATTCTCTCAAATCATCCCACTTTGCCCTCTTCCACTGTGTTCAAAATTCTTTTCTTTACGTCAGTGTCTCCTTTGCTGCCCTGCATTTAAGATCATGTGTACCATCTTTCTAAATTCCATATATATGTGTTAATAATAAGTATTTGTCTTTCTCTTTCTGACTTACTTCACTCTGTAAAATAGGCTCCAGTTTCATCCACCTCATTAGAACTGACTCAAATATATTCCTTTTTATAGCTGAGTAATATTCCATTGTGTATATGTACCACAACTTCCTTATCCATTCATCTGCTGATAGAAATCTAGGTTGCTTCCAAGTCCTAGCTATTGTAAATAGTGCTTCAATGAACATTGGAGTACATGTGTCTCTTTCAGTTCTGGTTTCCTTGGGGTATATGCCCAGGAGTGGAATTGCTGGGCCATATGGAAGTTCAATTTCCAGTGTTTTAAGGAAACTCCACACTGTTCTCCATAGTGGCTGTACCAGTTTGCATTCCCACCAACAGTCTAAGAGGGTTCCTTTTTCTATACATCTTCTCCAGCATTTATTATTTGTAGATATTTTGATGATGGCCATTCTGACTGGTATGAGATGATATCTCATTATGGTTTAGATTTGCATTTCTCTAATAATGAGTGATGTTGTGCATCTTTTTGTGTTTATTAGCCACCTGTATCTTCTTTGGAGAAATGTCTGTTTAGGTCTTTTGCCCACTTTTTGATTGGGTTGTTTTTTTTTTTTCTGGGTTGTTCATTGAGCTGCTTGAGCTGTCGTATATTTTGGATTAAAGACCTAAATGTCTGTAAACTATAAAACTCCTAGAGGAAAACATAGGCAGAACACTCTCTGACAGAAATCATAACAAAATTCTCCATGATCCACCGCCCAGAGTAAAGGATATAAAAACAAAAGTAAACAAATGGGACTTAATTAAGCTTAAAATGTTTTGCACAATGAAAGAAACTATAAGCAAGGTGAAAAGACAGCCCTCAGAATGGGAGAATTTAATAGCAAGTGAAACAACTGACAAAGGCCATTGTATTTTTAAGATTATTTACATAAGACTCTTGGAATTAACCAGAAAGCAAATATCTATGCATTCATAAATTAATAAGAGAAAGGAATAAAAACATACCAATGTGGAAAATCAATTCACAATGTCAGTGAGAGAAATAAGGAACAAGAGAACTACAAATATTCATAAAACAATTAATAAGATGTATTAGTAAGCCCTTAACTATAACTACAGAGAAGGCAATGGCACCTCACTCCAGTACTCTTGCCTGGAAAATCCCATGGATGGAGGAGCCTGGTCGGCTGCAGTCCATGGGGTCGCTGAGAGTCGGACACGACTGAGTGATTTCACTTTCACTTTTCACTTTCTTGCATTGGAGAAGGAAATGGCAACCCACTCCAGTGTTCTTTCCTGGAGAATCCCAGGGACGGGGGAGCCTGGTGGGCTGCCGTCTATGGGGTTGCACAGAGTCAGACACGACTGAAGTGACTTAGCAGCAACTATAACTATGTTAAATATAAATTAACCCAATTTTCCCATCAAAAGGCATAGAATGACTGAGTATACTTTTTAATAATCCAAATACATGGTGTCTACAAGAGAGTCACTTCATCCTTCAGGATACTCATAAGCTCAGTGTCAAGGGGTGAAAAAGATATTCCATGTAAATGGAAACCAGAAGAGCAGAGGTAGCTACACTCTTTGTGGAAAAAATAAACTTTATGCCCAACACAATAACAAGAGGCTGAAAAGGTCATCATGTAAAATAAAGTAGTCAGTTAATCAAGAGGATATTGTAAATACATATAATCCAATATCTGAACACTTAAATAAATACTAACATATCTGAAGGGAAGAAAAAATAATACAATAAATGTAGGGGTCTTCAACATCATACTTTTAACAATGCATGGATTATCCAGACACAAAATCAATAAAAAGAAGCATTAAACTTGAACTATACTTTACAATAAATGGATCTAACAGACATATATAGAACATTCCATCCAACAGCATCAAAATACACATTCTTCTCAAGTGCACATGTAACACACTACAAGATGGATTGCATGTTAGTAACAAAATAAATTTTAGCAAATTTAAAGATTGTAATTATACCAAGTATCTTTTCCAACTACAATGGTATTGCTCTAAAAACCAGTAACTGAAGAAAACCTAAAAATTCACAAATAATTGGAAGGTAATGAACATACTCCAAAACAATCAATGAGTCAAAGAAAAAGTAAAACAGGAGAAAATATCTTGAATGGGCTATGTGGGCTATGGTGCCCACACTCGTTGCTCTTATTCAACATTGTACTGGAAGTACTAGCCAAAGGAATTAAGCAAGAAAAATAAAATAATAAAAGGTATCAAAATTACAAGGGAAGCAATAAAATTGCGTTTCAGGTGATGTGATCTTTTATATAGAAAATACTAAAGCTTCCATCAACAAATGTTAGAACTAACCTTGTAGTTAGTACAGTTGCAAGAAACAAAATGAACATTCATAAACCAGCTAAAACACTATCTGAAAAAACAATCAACTTCATTTATAATACCATTAAAAGCTATAAATTGGAATACATTTAACAAAACAGGTGAAAGAACTCTATAATGAAAAGTATAAGGCATAGATGAAACAAACTGAAGAAGACGTAAAGATATCTTAAGTTCACAGATCAAAAGAATTAGTATTATTAAAATTTTCATACTACTCAAAGTTTTCTATATAGTCAAAGTAATCCTTATCAAAAGTCCAATATTATGTATTAGAGAAATAGATGAAATATCTAAAAATTTGTATGGAACCACAAAAGACCCTGAATAGCCAAAGCCATTGTGAGAAAAAGTAACAAAGTTTAAGGGATTGCACTTTCTGATTTTAAGCTACATGTTACTATAGTATTCAAAATAGTATGATCCCGCCCCCCAAATTAATACATAGACCAAGGGGATACATTGAGAGTCCAGAAATGAGCCCATGAGTCAACTAATAGTCACTAATATTTCACAAGGGGGACAATAAAACTCAATGGGGAAAGAATAGTCTGAACGAATACAGTATTGTAAAGTAATTAACCTCCAATTAAAATAAGTAAATTTATATTTAAAAAATAAAATAAATAATGTTGGAGTAACTGGGCAACCACATGCAAAAATGGAAATTGGGCTTCTGTCTTATACTACTCACAAAGAGTAAACTCATATTTAATTAAATATTTAAATGTAATACCTGAAACCATAAAACTGATAGAAGAAAACATACCAATAAAGCTCCTTGACATCAGTCTGGCAACAATATTTGGCATATGACATGAAAAGCGAAAGCAACAAAAACCAAAATAAAGTTTCTGAGACCACATCATAACAACATTTTTCTGCACAGAAAAAGGTATAATCAACAGTATGAAAAGGCATCTACAGAGTGGAAGATATTATTTGCTATTCATGTATCCTATAAGGAGTTAATATCCTAAATATATAAGCAATTATCCAAGACAATAACAAAAAAAATCTGATTAAAAAGGCAGATTTCCTTCCCATTTCGGTCACCACAGGGCACTGAGTAAAGATCTCTCTACTATACCATAGATTCTCATTAATTTATCTATTTTTTTACATAGTATCAATAGTGTATATGTGTCAATCTCAGTCCAAGGAAAGAGGATGTGTGTGTGTGTGTGTGTGTGCACATAGCTGATTCACTTTGCTGTACAGTAGAAATGAACACAACATTGTAAAGCAACTATATTCCAATAAAAATTGATTTTAAAAAGACACAGAACTGTCCAGTCACTACAAAGGAATTTGTTCTTGTTATCTTTTGTATAGTCACACTCACTTCCCTACATCAATGTCTATCCTGTAGTATCCACTTTTACAATTTACCATTAAGAATGTTATATAAATGTACTTACACACTATGTAAAATTTTAAAATTAAACTTAAATTTTTTGATATAATTAGTTTCACCTGCAGTTGTAAGAACTGATACAGAGTCCCAATTCACTCTTTGTCCAGTGTCAGTGGTAATATCTTGCAAAACTGGAATACAATATCACAATTAGGATTTTAACATTGATACAGTCTAGATACACATTTCCATCATTACAAGGAACATTCCTGTTGCCCTTTTAGAGTCACATCACTTCCTTGCTTCCTCCACAACCATCCTTTCTACCACTGGAACCTCAAATCTGTTTATTTCTATTATTTTGTAATTTCTTAGATGTTTTTATAAATGTGACACATAGTATATAAAATTTTTGGATTACATTATTTTCAATTCATTTTTAAAAATAGGCAGAGGGCCTTTCCAAAAAATACATATAAATGTCCCCTGGGTGCATGAAAAGATGCTCATCATTATTAATCAGTAGGGAAATTCAAATTAAAATCACAATGAGATATTACTTCACACCACTTTGAAATGTTGTTATCAAAAAGGCAAAAGATACATGTTAGCAAGTAGGTGGAGAAAACAGAATCCTCGTGCACTGTTTGTAGTAGTAAATTGGTAAAGCCACTGTGGAAAACAGTATGGAGGTTTCTCAAAAATATTAAAAATAAAACTACAGTATTATCCAGCAAGCTCACTTCTAGGTGTATATCCAAAGGTAAATAAAACAGGATATCAAAGAGTGCACTCCCACAGTTACAGCAGCATTATTCATAATAATCAAAATAGAAATGTGTCCATCACTGATAAAATGGACAAAGAACATTATGTATGAATAATATTATACACCCATAAAAAGCAACCTTCCATTTGTGACAATGTGGATTGAGATTTAAGGCATTATAAATGGAATAATTCATACAGAGACAGATAAATAATGAATAACTTCATTTACACATGGATTATAAAAAGCTGAACACAGAAATATAGAGTGGTGATTGCCAAGTTCAGTAGTGTAGAAGAAATTCGGAAATTGTCAAAAGGCACACATAGCTGTAAGATGAATATTTCAGAGTTTTAGTGAACACTGTTATTCATTGTTTTTATTGTTAGCAACAGTGTAATATACACTTGAAAACTTTATTTCAAGTTCCTCTTCTCTTTCTGCCATTAGAGTGGTGTCATCAGCATATCTGAGGTTGTTGATAATTCTCCAGGCAATCTTGATTCCAGCCTGTGATTCATCCAGCCCAGCATTTAGCATGATGTACTCTGCATATGTTAAATAAGCAGGGTGACATACATCCTTCCCAATTTTGAACCAGTCGATTGTTCCATGTCTGATTCTACTTGTGCATCTTGACCTGCATATAAGGTTCTCAGGAGACAGGTAAGGTGGGTCTGGTAACCCCATCTCTGTAGAAATTTTCCATATTTTGTTGTAATCCACACAGTCAAAACTTTAGCACAGTCAGTGAAGAAGAAAGAGCTGGATGTTTTTCTGAAAATTCCTTGCTTTCTCTATGATCCAATGAGTGTCGGCAGTTTGATCTCTGGCTCCTCTGCCTCTCCAAAACTCAGCTTCTACATCTGGAAGTTCATGTTCTGCTGAAGCTTAATTTGAAGGATTTTGAGCATTACTTTGCTAGCATGTGAAATTAATGCAATTGTACAATACTCTGAACGTTCTTTGGCACTGCCCTTCTTTGGCCTTGGGATTGGAATGGAAATTGACCCTTTCCAGTCCTGAGGCCACAGCTGAGTTTTACAAATTTGCTGGCATATTGAGTGCAGCACTTTAACAGCATCATCTTTTAGGATTTGAAATATGTCACCTGGAATCCCATCACCTCCACTAGCTTTGTTCATAGTAATGCTTCCTAAGGCCCACTTGACTTCACACTCCAGGATGTCTGACTCTGAGTGATCACACCATCGTGGTTATCTGGGTCATTAAGACCTTTTTTGTATAATTCTTCTGTGTATTCTTGCCACCTCTTCTTAATTTCTTCTGTTTCTGTTAAGTCCTTATAGTTTCTGTTCTTTACTGTGCCCATCCTTGCATGAAATGTTCTCTTGATATTTCCAATTATCTTGAAGACATCTTTAGTCTTTCCCATTCTATTGCTGTCCTCCATATTTTTGCATTGTTCACTTAAGGTTGTTGTTTTTTGTTTTTTTTTTTTTTAATCTCTCCTTGCTCTTCTCTGGAAATCTTTCCCTTTCTCCCTTGCCCTTTCATTTCTCTTCTTTATTCAGCTATTCGTAAGGCCTCCTCAGAAAGCCACTTTGCCTTCTTGCATTTCTTTTTCTTTGGGATGGTTTTGGTCACCACCTCCTATACAGTGTTACAAACCTCTGTCTATAGTTCTTCAGGCACTCTGTCTACCATAACTAATCCCTTGGATATTTTCCTTACCTCCACTGTATAATCATAAGGGATTTTATGGAGGTCATACCTGAATTGTCTAGTGGTTTTCCCTACTCTCTTCAATTTAAGCCTGAATTTTCAATAATGAGCACATGATCTCATTCACAGACAACTCCAGGTCTATTTTTATTGTTTATATAGAGCTTCTCCATCTTCAACTGCAAAGAATATAATTAATCTGATTTCAGTATTGAAATCCATGTGTAGAGTCATACTGTTGGAAGAGGGTGCTGGCTATGACCAGTGTGTGCTCTTGGCAAAACTCTGTTAACGTTTGCCCTACTTCATTTTGTACTGCAAGGCCAAAGTCACCTGTTACTCGAGGTAATTCTTGACTTCCTACTTTTGCATTCCAATCCCCTATGATGAAAAGACCATCTTTTTTGGTATTAGTTCCTGATGGTCTTCATAGAACCATTCAACTTCAGCTTCTTTGGCTTTAGTGGTTGGGACATAGACTTGGATTACTGTAATGCTGAATGGTTTGCCTTGGAAACAGACTGAGATCTTTCTGTTATTTTTGAGATTACACCCAAGTACTGCATTTCAAACCCTTTTGTGACTGTGAGGGCTATTCCATTTCTTCTAAGGAATTCTTACCCAGAGTGGTAGATATAATGGTCATCTGAATTAAATTCTCCCATTCCTGTCCATTTTAGGTCACCTATTCCTAAGATATTGGTATTAACCCTTGCCATCTCCTGCTCGACCAGGTCCAGTTTACCTTGATTCATAGACCTAACATTCCAGGTTCCTGTGCAATGTTGTTCTTTACAGCATCAGAATTTATTTTCACCACCAGGCGCATCCACAATTGAGCACTGTTTATGCTTTAACCCAGTCTCTTCATTTTTTCTGTAGCTATTTCTCCACTCTTCCCCAGTAGCATATTGGACACTCTCTCCAATTTGGGGGGTTCATCTTATTTTTTTCATGTCTTTTTGCCTTTTCATGCTGCTCATGGGGTTCTCGAGGTAAAAATACTGGAAAGGTTTGCCATTTCCTCCTCCAGGGGACCACATTTTGTTAGAACTCTCAACTCAGACCTGTCTGTCTTGGGTGGCCCCAAGACATAGTGTTCCATGATGTTCCGTGTTGGCTACAGAGTCATAGTCTTCAAAGGAAAGCATTCACTCCGGGACCAAAGCAATGCATTTGCTCAGGTCTTTACAACAGAGTAGCAGCTTTATTTAAAGTTAAGAAGTAACAGAGACAGCTTCTGACACAGGAGCCAGAAGTGGGTAGGAAGAGATCAGAAGGGGGTAGGAAGAGATCCATCCATGGCTTTTAAGACAAATCATTATATACCTTTTGACTTGTTAATAGCTTTTGTATAGGATTGGCTGGTTAACATTGGGTCAGTTTGTTTTCCTTAGATCTTGTAACAAAGGCCAATCTCTTGATAACATCAAAGAAACCAGCCCATATGGCTCTGATGTTATCAATTAACCAGCTCCCTAGCTCCCGCTTTTGACATGTGTGAATGGACATAAATCCCAAATGGACATAAATTCCAGGACCAGGGCAATTACATGACTGGGCCCATGGACTCCCTATCAACCTGCCTAAAGAATGCTACCTATCAATAGCTTCACTGAGTTTCACAAGCCCCTTTGCCACAACAAGGCTGTGATCCATGAAGGGGTATTCTTTTAATATGCTGCTGTACCATCTGTGTATCTTCTTTGGTGAGGTATATGCTAAGTTCTTTTGTTCATTTTAAAAATTTTTACATTGTATGCTGTTGTTGTTTAGTCACCAAGTGGTTTTCGACTCTTTTTTTAAAAAATTTACATTGTATGTTGTTGTTTAGTCACCAAGTCGTTTTCGACTCTTTTGTGACCCCGTGGAGGGTAGCCTGTAGCCTGCCAGGCTCCTCCATCCATGGGATTTCCTAGGTAAGAATACTGGAGTATGTTGCCATTTCCTTCTCCAGGAGATCTTCCAATTCCAGGATTTGAATCTGCATCTCTTGAATTGGCAGGTGGATTCTTTACCAGTGAACCATCATGGAAGCCTTTTACATTTTATATTATTTTTTAAAACTTTTAGTTGATTTACAGTGTTACGTTAGTTGCACATATACAGCAAGGTGATTCAGTTTATATATAAATCTATTCTTTTTAAGCTTCCTTTCCATCATAGTTTATTATAAGATATTAAATATAGTTCCCTGTGCTTTCCTGGTGGCTCAGAGTTAAAGCGTCTGCCTGCAATGCGGGAGACTGGGTTCGATCCCTGGGTCGGGAAGATTCCCTGGAGAAGAAAATGGCAACCCACTCCAGTAGTCTTGCCTGGTGGGCTACAGTCCACGGGGCTGCAAAGAGTCAGACACGACTGAGCGACTTCACTTTCACTTTTCCTGTGTTGTATAGTAAGTTCTTGTTGGTTATCTATTTTATGCATGATAATATGTATATTTTAATCCCAGACTCCTAATTTATTGTTCCCCATTCTCCCTTTGGTCACCATAAGTTTGTTTGCTAAATATCTGAGTCTATTTCCTTTTTGTATATAATTTCTTTTGTATCATCTTTTAGATTCCACTGACAAGTCATATCATATACTTGTCTTTCTCTGACTTACTTCCCTTTGTATGAATATCTCTAGGTACATTCATGTTGTTTAAATGACATTATTTATTTTTTATGTATATATACCACATTTTTTATCTATTCATCTGTTGATGGACACTTAAGTTTTTTATATGTCTTAGGTACTGTGGATAGTGATGCTATGAACCCTGGGGTGCATGTATCTTTTCAAATTATGGTTTTCTCCAGATATATGCCCAGGAGTGGTTTTGCTGGTGTCCTCCAGATATGTGGCCAGGAGTGATTTTGCTGGGTCTTATGGTAACTTTCTTTTTAGTATTTTAAGAAACCTCCATATTGTCCTCCATAGTGACTGCACCAATTTACATCCCCACCAGCTGTGTAGGAGGGTTCTTTTTCTGCACACCCTCACCAGCATTTATTATTTGTAGACTTTTTGATGATGGCCATTCTGAATGGTATGAGATGACCTTACTGTTGTTTTGATTTGCATGTCTCTAATAATTGGTGATACTGAGTATCTTTTCATGTGCCTCTGGCCATCTCTATGTCTTCTTTGGAGATAAGACTATTGAGATCTTCCCATGTTTTCATTCGGTTCTTTGATTTTTGATATTAAACTGTTTGCATATTTTGGAAATTAATCCCTTGTCAGTAGCATCATTTGCAAATATTTTCCCCATTTTGTAGGTTGTCTTTTCGTTTAGTTTATGGTTTCTCTTACTGTATCAAAAATTTTGAATGTAATTAGATAGCATTTGTTTGTTTTTATTTCCATTAGCTGAGGAGATGGATCTCAAAAGATATTGCTATGATTTATCGAGGAGTGTCCTGCCAGTGCTTTCCTCTGGAAGATTTATAGTATCCAGTCTTATGTTTAATTTACATTTAATTCATTTTTAGTGTATTTTTTTGTATGGTATTAGAAAATGTTCTAATTTCATTCTTTTACATGTAGCTGTTCAGTTTTCCCAGCAACACTTGTTGAAGAGGCTTTCCTTGCTCCATTGTATATTCTTGCCTTCTTTCTTATAGATTAATTGACCATAAGTTCATGGGTTCATGTCTGCTCTATCCTTTTCCATTGATCTATACATTGGTTTCTGTGTCAGTATCATACACTATTGATGACGGTAATTTTGTAATATAGTCTGAAGTCAGGGAGCCTGATTCCTCCTGCTCTATGCTTCTTTCTCAAGATTGCTTTGGATATTCCATGTTTTTTGTGTTGACATGGGTATTGGCTTATTTTCTGTTTTAGTTTTAAGATATTTTTGTATAATTTGGATAACAATGCTTTATCAGATGCGTGTTTTGCAAATATTTTCTCCTACGCTATTGTTGACCTTATCACAAAAGCTTTTTTTTTTTTCTTTTAATGAAGTCCAGGTTATCAATATTGTGGTTCATGGATATTGCCTTTGGTTTTATATCAAAAGGCATAAGCATTACCGTCTTTGAGTTTTATAATTTTGTGTTTTACATTCATCTATGACAATTAGAGTTATTTTTTAGTGAAGTTAGTGAAGAGAATAAAATTTGTGTTTATATTTCTTTTTGCCTGTGAATATCCACTTCTCCAGCACCATTTGTTGAAAACCCTATCTTTGTTCTGTTCCATTGCCCATGCTTCTTCATCAAAGATGATTTAACTATATTTATGTACATCTCTGTGGAAAATTCTGAAGGAGATGGGAATACCAGATCACCTGACCTTCCTCTTGAGAAATCTGTGTGCAGGTCAGGAAGCAACAGTTAGAACTGGTCATGGAACGGCAGACTGGTTCCATATAGGGAAAGGAGTACATCAAGGCTGTATATTGTCATCCTGCTTATTTAAATTATATGCAGAGTGCATCATGAGAAACGCTGGGCTGGAGGAAGCACAAGTTTGAATCAAGATTTTCAGGAGAAATATCAATAATCTCAGATGTGACACATATGCATATGGCAGAAAGCAACGAAGAACTAAAGAGCCTCTTGATGAAAGTGAAAGAGGAGAGTGAAAAAGTTGGCTTAAAACTCAACATTCAGAAAACTAAGATCATGGCATCTGGTCCCATCACTTCATGGGAAATAGATGGGGAAGCAATGGAAACAGTGGCAGACTTTATCTTTTTGGACTTCAAAACCACTGCAGATGGTGACTGGAGCCATGAAATTTAAAGATGCTTGCGCCTTGGAAGAAAAGTTATGACCAACTTAGACAGCATATTAAAAAGCAGAGACATTATTTTGCCAACAAAGGTCCGTCTAGTCAAGGCTATGGTTTTTCCAGTAGTCATGTATGGGTGTGAGAGTTGGACTATAAAGAAAGCTAAGCGCCAAAGAATTGATGCTTTTGAACTGTGGTGTTGAACAAGACTCTTGAGAGTCCCTTGGACTGCAAGGACATCCAACCAGTCCATTCTAAAGGAAATCAGTCCTGAATATTCATTGGAAGGACTGACGTTGAAGCTGAAACTCCAATAATTTGGCTGCCTGATGTGAAGAACTGACTCATTGGAAATGATCCTGATTCTGGGAAAGATTGAAGGTGGGAGGAGAAGGGGACGATAGAGGATGAGATGGCTGGCTGGCATCACCAAGTCAATGGACATGAGTTTGAGTAAACTCCCGGAGTTGGTGATGGACAGGGAAGCCTGGCGTGTTACAGTCCATGGGGTCGCAGAGAGCCAGACACGACTGAGCGACTGACCTGAACTGCACTGAATGCTAGGCTCATAGAATGAGGTAGGAATACATCTGCTTCTTTCCTCTGAAATAATTGTAAGGAACTGGAATAACTACTTCCTTAACTATTTGTTAGAACTCAGCAGCAAAGCATTTAGGTGTGGCACCACTTTTTTTAAGGTTATTACTTTTATTATTCAATTACTTTAATAAATATAGTCCTATTAAGATTGTCTGTTTCATCCTGCGTGAGCTCCGGCAGGTAGTGTCTTTCAAGGAATTGACCCATTTTATATAGGTCATCAGATTAGTGGGCATATAGCTGATGATTGTAATTAATATTTTTATATCCTTTGGATCTGTAGTGATGTCCTTATTTCTGATATTGGTAACTTCTGTCTTCTCTCTTTTCTTCATTCAACTGTCTAGAGCATTAATAACTTGATTGATGTTTTCAAAGGACTAACTTTTTGTTTACTTGATATTCTATCAATTTGTGTTTTAAATTTCATTGACTTCTGCTCTAATTCTTTTTATTTTCTTCTGTTTACTTTGGATTTACTTTGTTTTTATTTTGTCTAAGGTAAAACTTAGGTTATTAATCTTACATCTTCTTTATTTTCCGATATATTAATTTAATGGTATAAATTTCCCACTAAGCACTGGTTTCACAGCACCCCACAAATCGCATGTTATGCTTTAATTTAGCTCAAAATGTTTTTAAAATTTCTCTTGAGATTTCTTCTCAGGACCATTTATGAGTGTGTGTTTATTATCCATGTACTTGAGAATTGCCAACTTACAATTACATAATTAATTACAAATTTAATTCCATTGTGGTCTGAAAGCAGACATTTTTTTTTGTTTGTTTCTCTACTTCTAAATTTGTTAAAGTGTTGTTTATGACCCAGAATTTGGTCTTAGTGTTTCATATGAGCTTGAATATTCTTCTATAAAAGAGTCTATAGATGTTGATTGTAAACAGTTGATTGATGTGTTGTTGAATTCAGTTATGTCCTTAATGATTTTCTGCCTGCCAGATCTGTTCATTTCTGATAGAACTGAGCTGAAGTCTCCATCTCTGATTGTGGATTCATGTATTAGTATTTCTCTTTGCAGTTCTACAAGTTCCAGCCTCATATAATTTGAGAATTTGTTTGGTAAATACCTGCCTTCTTAGAGAATTGATCTCTTTATCATTATATCATTCCCTGTTTAGCCTTCACAACTCTGTTTGCTTTAAAGTATGTACATCTGAAATTAATAGTATATCCTTGCTTTCCTTGGATATATTAGAATAGTGTAACTTTCTCCATCAGATTACTTTTAATTGACATGTGTTTTAATATTTAAAGAAGAGTTCTTGTAGGAAATATAGTTAGGTCTTGTTTTGTTATTCCTCTGACAATTTTATCTTTTATTTGGTGCATCTAGATTATTGCTATTCCTATTAATTTTTGATATAGGTGTTGGAGAAGACTCTTGAGAGTCCCTTGGACTGCAAGGAGATCCAACCAGTCCATTCTAAAGGAGATCAGCCCTGAGATTTCTTTGGAAGGAATGATGCTAAAGCTGAAACTCCAGTACTTTGGCCATTGACTCATAGTTAACTCATTGGAAAAGACTCTGATGCTGGGAGGGATTGGGGACAGGAGGAGAAGGGGACGACAGAGGATGAGATGGCTGGATGGCATCACTGACTCGATGGACGTGAGTCTGAGTGAACTCTGGGAGTTGGTGATGGACAGGGAGGCCTGGCGTGCTGCGATTCATGGGGTCGCAAAGAGTCGGACACGACTGAGCGACTGAACTGAACTGAAGTTTATTATATACCAAATTTGTTATTTTTTCCTTTGTCACCTTTGTTCCTATTTTTGTTTGCCAATTTTTTTTTTTTTGCATTTAGTGATTTTAAATAGAACAATTTTTTTTGTAAATCTATTTTCTCTCCTTTCTTAAAATATTTATACTTTATTTTTTTCATTTCTTACTGGTTGCCTTAAAGTTTACAATATACATTTACATATAATCCAAGTGTGCTTTCAAACAACACTGTACCACTTCGTGGTAGTGTACCATATAATAACAAAATGCTCCCGCCATCACTTGTAATATTACTGTCATTCATTTCACACATATAATACTTCCCAGGTGGCTCAGTGGTAAAGAATCCACCTGTAATAGGAGCTGCAGGAGATGCAGATTCAATCCCTGGGTTGGGAAGATCCCTTGGAGGCAGAAATGACAACCTATTCCAGTATTCTTGCCTGGATAATCCCACGGACAGAGGAGCCTGGCGGGCTACAGTCTAGAAGGTGGGTCATAAAGAGTTAGATACAACTGAGCATGCACTAAAACTAATGCAAGCAAGTATATGTGAGCATATGCTCACTCATGTGTGTGTCACACAGTCATATTGTTGGTATGATTCTGAACAAACTGTTTTCTATTAGATCAATTAATAATAAGCAAAGTTTTTATTTCACCTACACCTATTCATTCGTCCATACTCTTCCTTTTGTGTAATTCTTTTTCTCTGAAAAGCATTATTTCCTTTCTCTCCAAAGTATTCACCTAAATATTAATTGCAAGCTATGGCAACAGATTCCCTCAATTTTTGTTTGTGTGAGAAATTTTGATTCTCCTTAAATTTTCAAAGATAATTTTGCAAGTTTGGATTATTATTATAATTTCTGCTAATTGAGGTATATGACAATTTTTTATGTTGGAGTATAGTTGATTAGTTTATACTTTGTTGATGTGTTAGTTTCAGGTGTACAGCAAAGTGATTCAGTTATACAGATAAATGTATCTGCTCTTTTCAAATTCTTATCCCATTTTGATTATTATAGTATATTAAGCTGTGCTATAGAGTAGGTCCTTGTTCATTATCTACTTTAAATAAAACAGTGTTTACTGTCAATTTCCAACTCCCAATATATCTCCTCCACACACACACTTCTACCATGGTAACCATAAGTTTTTCTCTAAGTGTATGAGTCTGTTTCTGTTTGTAAATATATTCATTTGTATCTTTTATTAAGATTCTGCATATAAGTGACATCATATATGTGTCTTTCTCTAATTTACCTCATGTAATATGATAATTTTCACTTGCATCCCCCTTGCTGTAAAAGGCATTGTTTCATATTTTAATGACCAACCTAGATAGCATATTCAAAGCAGAGACATTACTTTGCCAACAAAAGTTCGTCTAGTCAAGGCTATGGTTTTTCCTGTGGTCATGTATGGATGTGAGAGTTGGACTGTGAAGAAGGCTGAGAGCCAAAGGATTGATGCTTTTGAACTGTGGTGTTGGAGAAGACTCTTGAGAGTCCCTTGGACTGCAAGGAGATCCAACCAGTCCATTCTGAAGGAGATCAGCCCTGGGATTTCTTTGGAAGGAATGATGCTAAAGCTGAAACTCCAGTTCTTTGGCCACCTCATGCGAAGAGTTGACTCACTGGAAAAGACTCTGATGCTGGGAGGGATTGGAAGCAAGAGGAGAATGGGGACGACAGAGGATGAGATGGCTGGATGGCATCACTGACTCGATGGACGTGAGTCTGAGTGAACTCCGGGAGTTGGTGATGGACAGGGAGGCCTGGCGTGCTGTGATTCATGGGGTCGCAAAGAGTCGGACACGACTGAGCAACTGATCTGATCTGATCTGAACATTCCATTCTATGTAACCATCTTTTTATCCAGTCCTCTGTTGATGGACATTTAGGTTGATTCCATGTCTTGACTATTGGATACAGTACTGCAGTAAACTTTGGCATGCATTATACTTTCAAACCAAGTTTTTTTTTTTTTTTTCCCCTGAGATATGTCCAGGAGTTATAATGCTGGGTCATATGGTATATCTATTTTCAGGTTTAAAAGAAACCTCCAAACTGTTCTTCATAGTGGCTGTACCAATTTACATTGCCACCAACAATGTATCAGAGTTCCCTTTTCTCCACATCCTCTCTGGCATTTATTACTTGTAGATATTTTGAAAATGGACATTCTGACTGGTGTGGGGTGATATCTCATTGTAAATTTGATTTGTACTTCTCAAATAATTAGTGATGTTGGACATTTTTTCATGTGCCTCTTTTCCATCTGTGTATCTTTTGGGGAAAAATGTCTATTTAGGTCTTCAGCCCATTTTGTGATTGGGATGTTTGCTTTTATAGTACTGAGCCACATGAGCTCTTTGTAAATTTTGGAAACTAATCCTGTGTTGATTGTATCATTTCCAAATTTTCTCCCATTCTTTGGGTTGTATTTTCATTTTTAAAATTTATATTATATTTTTAATTTTAGAATAGCTATTTTACAATATTGTGATGGTTTCTGCCATTCATCAACATGAATACGATATAGGTATACATACGTTCCCCCCCCTCTTGTACCCCTCTCCTACCTCCCTTGCCCTACCACCCCTATAGGTTGTCACAGAGCACTGGATTTGGATTCCCTGTGTCAAACAACATACTCCCACTGACTATCAATTTTACATGTGGTAGTGTGTATATTTCAATGCTATTCTCTCAAATAATCCCACCCTCTCCTTCCCCTAGGAGAAGGCAATGGCACCCCACTCCAGTACTCTTGCCTGGGAAATCCCATGGATGGAGGAGCCTGGTAGGCTGTAGTCCATGGGGTCGCTAAGAGTCGGACACGACTGAGCGACTTCACTTTCACTTTTCACTTTCATGCATTGGAGAAGGAAATGGCAACCCATTCCAGTGCTCTTGCCTGGAGAATCCCAGGGATGGGGGAGCCTGGCGGGCTGCCATCTATGGGGTCGCACAGAGTCAGACACGACTGAAGCGACTTAGCAGCAGCAGCAGCTCCTTCCCCTACTGTGTCCAAAAATCTGTTCTTTACATCTGTGTCTCCTTTGCTGCCCTGCATATAGGATCATCAGTATTATCTTTCTAGATTCCTCATATATGCATTAATATATGACATTTGTCTTTCACTTTCTGACATACTTTACTCAGTATAATAGGTTATAGGTCCATCCACCTCATTAGAACTGACTCAAATGTGTTCTTTTTATACCTGAGTAATACTCCATGTGTATATATACCACAATTTTCTTATTCATCCATCTCCCGATGGACATCTAGTTTGCTTACCTGCCTTAGCTATTGTAAATAGTGCTACAATGAACACTGGGGCACATGTGTCTTTTTCGATTATGCTTTCCTCAGGGTATATGGCTAGTAGTGGATTGCTGGGTCATATGGCAGTTTTATTCCTAGTTCTTTTTTTTTTTGTTTTTTTTTGTTTTTGATTCTCCATATTTGAAAGGGATAATGCTATAGCTGAAACTCCAGTACTTTGGCCACCTCATGCGAAGTGTTGACTCATTGGAAAAGACTCTGATGCTGGGAAGGATTGGGAGCAGGAGGAGAAGGGGACGACAGAGGATGAGATGGCTGGATGGCATCACTGACTCGATGGCCGTGAGTCTGAGTGAACTCTGGGAGTTGGTGATGGACAGGGAGGCCTGGCATGCTGCAATTCATGGGGTCGCAAAGAGTCAGACACGACTGAGCGACTGAACTGAACTGATTGTTCTCCATAGTGGCTGTATTAATGTGCATTCCCACCAACAGTGTAAGAGGTTTCCTTTTTCTCAACACCCTGTCCAGCCTTTACTGCTTGTACACTTTTGGATGATGACCATTCTGACCACTATGAGATGATACCTCACTGCAATTTTGACTTGCATTTCTCTAATAATGAGCAATATTAAGCATCTTTTCATGTGTTTATTAGTGATCTGCACGTCTTTTTTGGAGAAATGTCTGTTTAGGTCTTCTGCCCCCCTTTTGACTCTGGTGTTTGTTTTTCTGGTATTGACCTTGTATATTTTAGAGATTAATTCTTTGTCAGTTGTTTCATTTGCTATTTTTTCTCCCAAACTGACGGTTGTCTTTTCACATTTCTAATAGTTTCTTTCATTGTGCCAAAGCTTTTAAGTTTAATTAGGTCCCATTTATTTATCTTTGTTTTTATTTCCATTACTCTAGGAGGTGCGTCATGGAGGATCTTGCTGTGATTTATGTCACAGACTGTTCTGCCTATATTTTCCTCTAGTAGTTTTATGGTTTCTGGTCTTGTGTTTAGGCCTTTAATCCCTTTTGACTTGGTTTCTGTGCATGATGTGAGAAAGTGTTTTAATTTCATTCTTCTACGTGTATTTGACCAATTTCCCCAGCAACAATCGTTGAAGAGACTGTCTTTCCTACATTGTATATTTTTGCCTCCTTTGTCAAAGATAAGATGTCCATAAGTGTGTGCATTTATCTCCAGGATAATTTATATTTCTATTTTTTTTCGTTGATCTATGTTTCTGTTTTTGTGCCAGTACTATGCTGTCTTGATGACTGTAGCTTTATAGTATAGTCTGAAGTCAGGAAGTTTGATTCCTTCAGTTCCATTCTTCTTTCTCAAAATTGCTTTGACTATTTGGGGTGTTTTGTGTTTCCATACAAACTGTGAAATTATTTTTCTAGTTCTGTGAAAAATGCCTATGGTAGTTTGATAAGGATTGCATTGGATATAAGGATTGCTTTGGGTAGTATACTCATTTTCACTATACTGATTCTTCCAATCCACGAACATGGTATATCTCCCCATCTGTTGTGTCGTCTTTGATTTCTTTCATCAGTATTTTATAGTTTTCTGTAAACAAGACTGTTGTCTCTTTAGGTAAATTTATTCCAAAATTATTTTACTCTTTTTGTTGCCAAGGTGAATGAGGTTGTTTCCTTAATTTCACTTCCTGCTTTTCCACTGTTGGTGTATAGGAATGCAAGGGATTTCTGTGTACTAATTTTATATCCTGCAATTTTACTATATTCATTAACTCTAGTAATTTTCTGGTGTCATCTTTAGGGTTTCATATGTAAAGAAAAATGTCATCTGCAAACAGTGAGCGTTTTACTTCTTTTCCAATCTGAATTTCTTTTATTTCTTTTTCTTCTCTGATTTCTGTGGTTAGGACTTTGAAAACTATGTTGAATAGCAGTGAGAGTGAGCACCCGTTTTTTGTTCCTGATTTTAGAGGAAATTCTTTCATTATTTTTGCCATTGAGGTTAAAGTTTGTTGTCAGATTGTCATATATAGCCTTTGTTATGTTCATGTACATTCCTTCTATGCCTAATTTCTGGGGAGGTTTTCTTTTAAATCGTAAATAGGTTTGTATTTTATCAAAAGCTTTCTCTGCATCTCACATGATTTTCATCTTTCAGTTTGTTAATAGATATATCCCATTGATTGATTTGCATATTGAAGAATCCTTGCATCCCTGGGATTAAGCCAACTTGATCATGTTGTATGATACCCCAAATGCATTGTTGGAGTCTCTTTGTAGAGTTTTGTTGAGAACTTTTGCATCTATGTTCATCAGTGATATTGGCCAGTAATTTTCTTTGTGTGTGTGTGTGTGTGTGGTACCTTTGTCTGGTTTTGGTATCAGGATGATGGTAATCTTATAAAATGATTTCAGGCGTTTCCTTCCTTGGCAATTTTCTGGAAGAGTTGAGCAGGATGGATGTTAGTTCTCCTCTAAAGTTTTGGCAGAATTCACCTGTGAAGTTATCTGGTCCTGGGCTTTTGTTTGTTAGAAAATTTTCCATTGCAATTTCAATTTCCATAGTCGTGATTGGTCTGTTCATATTTTCTATTTCTTCCTGGTTCAGTTTTGGAAGGTTCTACTTTCCTAAGACGTTGTCCATTTCTTCTTGGTTGTCTATTTTATTTGCATATAGTTGTTCATAATAGTCTTATGATCCTATGTATTTCTGTGTTTTCTGTTGTAACATCTCCTTTTTCATTTCTAATTTTATTGACCTGAGCCTCCTCCCTTTTTCTCCTTGATGAGTCTGGCTAGTTAGTTGTGTTAGTTTGTTTAGTCACTCAGAAGTTTTCAACTCTTTGTGGCCCCATGGACTGCAGCCCGACAGGCTCTCTTCTGTCCATAGAATTCTCCAGGCAAGAATAATGAAGTGAGTTGCCATTCTTCTCTCCAGGTATCCTCCCAACACAGGGATTGAACACGGGTCTCCTGCATTTCAGGCAGAATCTTTACCATCTGAGCCACCAGGGAAATCCAAGTCTGGCTAAGGGTTTGTCGGTTTTGCTTATCTTCTCCAAGAACCATCTTTTAGTTTTATTGATCTTTGCTATATCTCCCTCATTTATTTCACTTATTCCTGTTCTGATCTTTATGATTTCTTTCCTTCTACTAACTTTGAATTTTTGTTGTTTCTTCTTTTTCTAGTTGCTTTAGGTATAGTGTTGTGTTAGTCACTCAATCGTGTCCAACTCTTTGCAACCCCATGGACTTTAGCCCACCAGGCTCTTCTCTCCATGGGATTCTCCAGGCAAGAATACTGGATTGTGTTGCCATTTCCTCCTTCAGGGGATCTTCCCAACCCATGGACTGAACATGAGTCTCCTGTATTGCATGCGGATTCTTTACCATCTTAGCCACCAGGGAAGCCCTGCGTTAGGTATAAGGTGAGGTTATTTAATGTCTCTCTTGTTTCTTGAGGTAGGCTTCTATTGCTATAAACTTCTCTCTTAACACTGTTTTTTATTGCATCCAATAGGTTTTGAGTTGTCATGTTTTCATTTTTATTTTTTTCTAGGCATATTTTGACTTCCTTTTAGATTTCTTCAGTGTCTACTGAAGAAATGTCTTCAGTTGGTTACTCAGTAGCATATTATTTAGCCTCCATATGTTTTTGTTTTTCATAGTTTTTTTTTTCCTGTAGTTGATAACTAGTTTTACAGTGTTGTGATCAGAAAAGATGCTTGAAATGATCCCAATTTTTTCAAATTTATCAAGGCATGATTTGTGCCACAAGATATTATCTATCCTGGAGAATCTTCCATGTGCACTTGAAAAAAAAAGTGAAATCTATTCTTTTTTTGGATGAAACACCCTGTTGATATCAATGAGGTCTGACTAGGCCAATGTATCATTCAAAGCTTCTGTTTTCTTACTAATATTTTTTTCTGAATGATCTGTCCATTGATGGGAGTGGGGTATTTAAAGTCTCACACTATTATTGTGTTACTGTCAATTACTCCTTTAATAATTATTAGTATTTGCCTTATGTATTGAGATGCTCCTATGTTGGGTGCCTATATATTTATAATTGTTATGACTTCTTCTTGGATTGATCCCTTGATCATTATATAGTGTCCTTATTTATCTCTTCTAATGTTTTTTTAAGTCTATTTTATCTGATATGTGTATTGCTACTCCTGCTTTAATATCCATTTGCATGGGATATCTTTTCCACCCCTCACTTTCAGTCTGCATGCATCCCCCAGTTTGAGGTGGATCTCTTGTAGACAGCATATATAGAGGTCTTGTTTTTGTATCCATTCAGCCAATCTATATCTTTTGGTTGGAACATTAAGCCCACTTACTTTTAAGATAATCATTGATAAGTATGATCCTGTTACCATTGAGTTTATTGTTTGGGGTTTGTTTCATGAGCCTTTCCTGTGTTTCCTGTCGAGACAAGTTCATTTAATATTCGTTGAAGTGCTGGACTGGTAGTGCTGAATACTCTTAGTCTTTGTTTGTGTGTAAAGCTTTTCATTTCTCCTTGGAATTTGAATGTGCTTCTTGCTGGATAGAGCAACCTTGGTTGTAATTTTTTTCCTTTCATCACTTTCAGTATATCCTGCCATTCTCTTCTAGCCTGCAGGTTTTTATTGAAAGATCAGCTGTTAGTCTTATAGGGACCCACTTGTATGTTGTTTATTGCTTCCTTGGGGTTAACCAGGTGGCACTAATGGTAAAGAACATACCTGCCAATGCAGGAGATACAAGATACATGGGTTCAATCCCTGGGTCAGGAAGATTCCCTGAAGGAGGGCATGGCAACCGACTCCAGTATTCTCAAGAATTCCATGGAAAGAGGAGCCTGGTGGGCTACAGTCCATAAGGTTGCAAGAGTTGGACATGCACTTGCTGCTTTAACATTTATTTTTGGTGTTTAATTTTTTTAGTTTGATTATTATGTGTCTTTGCATGTTTCTCCTTGGGTTTATCTGGTATGAGTGTCTCTGGGCTTCCTGGACTTGGGTGTCCATTTTCTTACCCATCTTAGGGAGTTTTTCTACCATAATCTGCTAAAATATTTTCTCATGTACCCTTCCTTCTGGGGTTCCTATGATTTGAATGTTGGGACACTTAATGTTGTCTCAGAGATTTCTGAGGCTGTCCTCATTTCTTCATTTATTTTTCTTTATTCTGCTCTGCTTCAGTTGTTTCCAACATTTATCTTCCAGCTCACTTGTCCATTCTTCGGCCTCAATTACTCTACTGCTGTTTCCTTCCAGTGTATTTTTTGTATTAGTTATTGTGTTATTCATTGTTGATTGTTTATTCCATAATTCGTTTAAGTCCTTGTTAAACACTGCTTGCATCTTTCTCAACCTGTGCCTCAAGTCTATCCATGTCTCCATTTTGTTTTCAAGATTTTTGATGATCTTTACTGTCATTATTCTGAATTCTCTTTCAGGTGGGCTCTCTAATTCTTCCTCGTTTGTTGAGGCTAGTAGGCTTTTACCATGTTCCTTCTACTACATATTTCTCTGCCTTTTCATTTTGTTTAGTTTACTGTTTGGGGTCTCATTTCTGCAGACTGAAAGGCCATCAGTTCAGTTCAGTTCAGTTCAGTCGCTCAGTCATGTCCGAATCTGCGACCTCATGAATCGCAGCACGCCAGGCCTCCCTGTCCATCACCAACTCCCGGAGTTCACTCAAACTCACGCCCATCGAGTCAGTGATGCCATCCAGCCATCTCATCCTCTGTCGTCCCCTTCTCCTCCTGCCCCCAATCTCTCCCAGCATCAGAGTCTTTTCCAATGAGTCAACTCTTCACATGAGGTGGCCAAAGTACTGGAGTTTCAGCTTTAGCATCAATCCTTGCAAAGAAATCCCAGGGCTGATCTCCTTCAGAATGGACTGGTTGGATCTCCTTGCAGTCCAAGGGACTCTCAAGAGTCTTCTCCAACACCACAGTTCAAAAGCATCAGTTCTTCTGTGCTCAGCCTTCTTCACAGTCCAACTCTCACATCCATACATGACCACAGGAAAAACCATAGCCTTGACTAGACGGACCTTTGTTGGCAAAGGAATGTCTCTGCTTTTCAATTGAAAGGCCATATTTCCTCTTATTTGTGAAGTCTACCCCTCATGGCTTAAGTTGGACCACTGCCTGGTCTTAAGTTTCCTGGTTGGACAGACATGTGCCTGTGTTCTCAGTGATAGAGCTAGATCTCATCTTTCTGAAGGGCAGTGCTGTGTCCAGTAGTGTGTTTTGAGGTGTCTATGGGTTTGGTATGGCTTTGGGCAGCCTGTCAGATAATGTACAAAGTTGTATTCCTGTTTTTCTAAAGGATAGGGTGAGGAGTCCTGCACTGGAACTTGCTGGCTCTTGGGTGGAACTTGGTCTCAATGTAGATATGGAAGGTTTGGGGACACTCTCATCTATTAAAGTTTTATGGGGGTGGGGAGTTCTCTGATGGGCCAAAGTCCTGGAGTTGAATCTCTTGCCTCTGGGATTCAAGCCTGACCCCTTACAGTAGCATCAAGACTTCTAAGGCCACATAGCACAGAAAACAAATCTCCTAGGTTAATGGGGAAACAATGCTCACAAACCAGGAACACCCAAAGAGATTCACAGACTTAAATAGGGAACAGAGGAAGGAAAAAGAAAAAGGTGACAAAAAGGAGGAAATAGAGAGTCCAAAAAGAAGAGAGCACTCAAGCCAATAATCAAACCCCTAAGTGAATATGGGTAGTAAAAAGTAGACGCTCAGGGGTACAAAATTAATAACAAAATATTAAAAAGTAAAAATTAAAACCTAGATTAAAATTAGATTTTCAAAGTACAATATCAACAAAATATGTAACACAAAAATAAAAATAAGGAATTTATTTTGTTAATTATTTTATTTTATTTTTTAACTTTACAATATTGTATTGGTTTGGCCAAATATCAACATGAATCCACCACAGGTATACACGTGTTCCCCATCCTGAACCCTCCTCCCTCTTCCCTCCCCGTACCATCCCTCTGGGTCATCCCAGTGCACCAGCCCCAATGGGTTTTTAAAAGTTTTTTAGAAAAAGCTAAAAGTAGGTTATAAGAAACGAACTTTAAAGATTAATAAAGGTCCATATTAGGACAATATGAAAAATGGGGGTTTGTTAACACATAAAATTTATAAATAAGGAGCGGGAAGTATTTGTAGGGTGGTAGTGAGAGGAATGTCCATGTGTTTCCTCTGTTTTCCTGTTCTTGTCGATTTGCCTACTCAGAAGGTCTTCCAATACATCTTGGAAGGTCTCTGGACTTGTTGTAGGCCATGTGGTTTCAGTTCAGACTCAGATATTCCCTTGCTCCTGCAAGTACTTGCTCTCAAAGACTATAGTATACCCTAAAGTGCACAGTCTCAGGTTAACTGCGGGATTTTGATCCACTGCACATGCTACTTCCAGGATGATTCCCCTTCTTTATTTACTCAATCTTCTGCTTTGATTTTTTTGACCCACTTAATGTCTTGCAAGTCTTTCTCCAGTGTGTCTCAATCCTGACACAAGGGGCCCAGAGTGGCCACTTATTCGGGCTTATTTGCTCAGTTGTACTGCGGAAAGGGAGGGATACCAGAAACACCGCCAGTATGTGTGGGAATCGCTTTCTGTGACTGGACCACACGAGGGTTTGCCACAGCCCAAGATGGGCTGTGCATCTACCAGGCAAGTTGGTCCTGGTTTGGGAGACCCTCAGCAGAAACAAGCTGTTTGGGCTCCTAGCCAGGCCATGCAGGGGTTGCCGAAGTCTTAGGTGTGTCATATACTTCCCCAGCAGAGCTGGTCTTGCGTTGTGACATGTTTATCAGATCCAAGCCACGGAGGACACCAAGAAGCCATGGGTTGCAACCCAAGGGAGCTAATGGCTTGGCAGTAGATATGATCTCTGGGTCTAAGGCTGTAGGTCCCTTGCCTTCCATCTCTGACAGTTGTGCACCTGCTTCTCTGGCTCTGGGAACATAGACCACAGCTGGATCACCCCCCTTCTGTATTCACTAGGGCATGGTCCTTTGCTCTGTGAGCCTGTCGGAAGTTAGAGTGCAGCATTAGAAGCTTCCTGTGTGAGTAATCTTTTGTTTCTCTGGCGGTCCCAGGATTTTCACTGTTCTGCCTCTGCTGTGTCACATTAGCCCCCTCAGAGTATCTTCATGGCATTCAGCCTCAATCCTTTGCCTAAGTACTGATCCCCACAGCCTGAGCCTCTGCACCCAACCCCCACTAGCCGCGGGCGGATGCAAGTGTATAAATTGCTTTTCAGCTGGAAATTGCCATTGGGCTCAATCTCTGGCTAAATCACACCACTCAGCCAAAAAACAATTCCTGCAAATTACAGTTCTAAATATGATAGCCCAAAAAATAACGGCTAAATAATGTGGGACAGGAGTAAAATCATTGTGACCTCATTGTAAGGAAATAACCCTTTACCAATTTCAATAAAATTGCTAATTATAAAAATATTGTTACTTTATATTATTTTAAAAGTATAAAACTATTTATTAAATGATACCACAAAAAAGTGAAACAAACAGCTACAAATTAGGAAATGGACTATAAGATACATATTACAAAGGACTGTTATTGAGAACACATAGTACATTTTCACAATCATAAGGAAAAATTCAATAAGATAATTCAATAAGAATTATCAATTCAATAAGACAGACAATTCAATAAGGCAGACAATTCAATAAGAAGATTGACAAAAAGACTTCGACAGAGAATTCACAAAAGAAGGGATTCCAGCAGTATATAAACATATGATAAAGTGCTCAACATCATTAATCAGAGAAACACAAAGTTAAAGCACAAGAGTTTATTATCATTTACAGACAACCATGTTAACTGAACTTGAAGTGTTGCAATACCATGCTTTGTCAAAGATATGGTGCAAAAGCAATTCTTAAAGACATCTGGTGGGAATGAAAATCTTACACCTGCTTTGGAAAACAGTTTGGCATTATCTTTCATATGTAAAGATACTTATGATAAAACTTACACCAATTTTATTCATAATATCTGACAAATTTAAGTAACCCAAATGCCTATAAATATTACAATGGATAAATTTGTTGCATTATTTTCATATAATGGATTATTTTACAGGAATGAACCTGAAGCAAATGCAATGCAACCTCTTGATTTACTCTTTAGAAGTTTAATGTTAAATGAAAGATCATAAAAAATACATACATTGTGATCCTGTTTGTATACATCTCAAAAAACAGACAAACATTTTTATTATTTAAGGATGCATACGTAGGTTGGTAAAACTATTAAAACTGCTAGAAAATGATAGCCATAAAATTCAGGACAGACAATACTTCTTTAGTAGGTGAGAGACAGATGTCACTGGGAATGAACAGACATGGGGAAGGCTTCTAGTTGTATTGTGAATGTTCTATTTCTTGACCTGAGTGGTTGTTACTTTCTGTTTTATTCATTTTTCGGTATATGTGTTACATTTCACAATAAAAGTTTCTTCTGGAAAAGAAGGAATATGTCAAAGAGAGGAAAAGGAGTAAGTAGAAACGATGACTTGATTGTTGTTGTTCCGTCAGTCATATCCGACTCTGCAACCTCATGGATTGCAGAATGCCTGGCTCCTCTGTCTCTACCATCTCTCGGGGTTTGCTCAAATTCATGTCCATTGAGTTGGTCGTGCTATCTAACCATTTCTTCCTCTGCCACCCTCTTCTCCTTTTGCCTTTCCCAGCATCAGAGTCTTTCCCAATGAGTCAGTTCTTTGTATCAAGTGGCCAAAGTATTTGAGCTTCAGTATCAGTCCTTCCAATGAATATTCAGGGTTGATTTCCTTTAGGATTGACTGGTTTGATCTCCTTGCAGACCAAAGGACTCTCAAGAGTCTTCTCCAGCACAACAATTCAAAAGCAGATTTTTTTTTTAAGGGTAGTTCTTAATTTTTTTAACCATATATTATTTTCTTATCTGTGATATCTCCTGTGACTAAGGTACTATGATGAGATCTTTTATCACTTGGTTGACCTTTATATGTTACCATTTCTTCTTTAAACTGGTAAATTTTGTGCATTCTCAAAGACAATTTGTGTATATCTCAGATTGCTACCAAGAGGTAGCTTCTCCTTCTCATCTCACATCCAAAGGTAGGCTGTAAATCAATGCAGCTTACCTGCCTGGAGCCTAAACTGAGCCATCATTATGGTGGAAGAAAGGGAAAGCTTTGTGTTATTAGTGCCACAACTAAACTCCTATATAAAGTGAGCAGTTATAGCTTCTTTGTATATATCTTTCATTGTCTTTATTCATGCTATTTCTTTTTCCTGAATTACTCTTCTCCTATTCTCTACAAATTCACCAGATCCCAATTTCAACAGCATCTTCTAAGGCGTTTCCTATCTTGATAGCTAGAATCAATAACTTACTCAAGTTCACAGATTCATTGATAGAGCCATTATTTATAACTTTATTACTATTTTGAAATAGTAACTATTTTTAAAAGTACTGTTTATGTGAATCATTTTAAAGGTCATCCCATATAAGAACTGTTCTGTGTTTTCTTAGATTATATGTTTGACATCCACCTTAAGTATATTTTCTTATTTTATGTATTTCCATTGCTTTGGCATTCTGGGACCTTATAGACAATGTGAGAGACTGACCAGGCCCGGGCTAGTCCTTTCTTAGCAATTACAAAGGGCTTAGCAGAGAGGATGCCTTTTACATACAAAGCAACCAATACTGTCTATAGTTTCAGCCACCTCCTTATCTAAGTTTCACATATCAAACCATTATTTCCTCTGCCTTAAATCATCCCAGGGCTAAGTACAAGATTACTAGAGATCACTTCTCTAGCCCAAAGCCCACAGAAATTGTTGAGACTACCTAATCGTAAACTGTTTCCTCCACAGTGCCTTGCCTTTCCAACAGAAATCCCAACACAGTCTCTGGCCTGTAATTTTACTTTCTCCCTGTTCTTGTCTTCTGCCACCTGCCCAAAACCTACCACTTTCCTAGTGACCCTGTGTGGTTAAATTTATATTTAAAAAAATAAAAATAAAAAAGGATTTCATGATCATAAAATTACCAAGCAGTTTTCAGGTCTAGATTTTTGATCAACCATATGCTTTGTCCTTCAGTCTCTCTCTAGAATATTTTGAAATAAAACATTTGTAAGTATGAAAACCAACAATCTCTTAATATTATAAAAGAACTTGGAAGCGTTCGCCAATTGATAAGAGATTTCAAGAATTATTTCAAAGAGAGAAATCTGATTTCAGTGGGTTAATAATAAAACAGACAGAGATTATCATTGCCTAAAATATGCCATAAGAAAGAAATCTGATTTCAGTGGGTTGATAATAAAACAGGCAGAGATTATCATTTGCCTAAAAAATGCTATAAGAAAAGGTTCTAGTCCATATGACCAATGAAACCTGGGAGAAGCAAAGGTTTAGCAATTATGGTAGATATTGTTACACTTTATACTTTAATTCCCAGAAAGCTCACAGTGCTTTGTGGACTGCAATTGCTATATCTGATCCATCTAGTTTTTATTTTGTATTACTATATATTATATAAAATTATATATTTTACATATACTGTATAAAGTTATATATCTAATATTATGTTTTACTGTTATAAATATATACATGTGTGAGTGCCTGCTTAGTTGCTTCATTTGTGTCAGACCCTTTGTGATCCTATGGACTGTAGCCTGCCAGGCTCCTCTGTCCATGGAATTCTCCAGGCAAGAATACTGGAGTGGATTGCCATGCCCTCCTACAGGGGATCTTCCCAATCCAGGGATCAAATCCACATCTCTTACAACTCCTGCAGTGGCAGATGGGTTCTTTACCACTAGAACCACCTGAGAATCCTATATATAGCTATAAAACTATGTTATCAGCCCTGATTATGTAAATATATACTGTTGGCATTTTCAGTGACTTATTATTGAACACTCTTTGCCCTTTCTATATGTTCTCATTCTTTACTCTCATCAGATTACCTCCTGCCTCCCTCTCTCCAACTCCTATCAATATCAAACTCACTTTTCAAGCTCTTAAGTTCTACCTCCTTTTCAAGGTTTCTCTCAGTACCCCAGTTTTCACAAATTATCCCTTTCTCTTAACACTCCTTTACCAGGGCTTCCCTGATAGCTCAGTTGATAAAGAATCCACCTGCAATGCTGGAGACTCCAGTTCAATTCCTGGGTCAGGAAGATCTGCTGGAGAAGGGATGGGCTACCCACTCCAGTATTCTTGGGCTTCCCTTGTGGCTCAGCTGGTAAAGAATCTGCCTGCAATGTGGGAGACCTGCGTTCGATCCCTGGGTTGGGAAGATTCCCCTGGAGAAGGGAAAGGCTACCCACTCTAGCATTCTGGCCTGGAGAATTCCATGGACTGTATAGCCCATGGGGTCACAAAGAGTTGGATGTGACTGAGCGACTTTCATTTCACTTCTTCAAGCACTATCAAAATTTAAGCCATCATGGGTACAGATTGGAGGGAGAAGACCAGAAACAAGAATCATTACAGATAAGAGATAACTCTCCACGAAGAAAACTTGGTAGTAGCCTACAATGCTGCTCTGAACTAAGGCTAATATTAACACTGTGGGAAATATTAACATGGCCCACATAAGACTGGTCACCTGATGCAAAGAGCTGACTCATAAGAAAAGACCTTGATGCTGGGAAAGATTGAGGGCAGGAGAAGAAGGGGATGACAGAGGATGAGATGGTTGGATGGCATCACCAACTCACTGGACATGAGTTTAAGAAAGCTCCGGAAGATGGTGCAGAACAGGGAATACTGGCATGCTGCAGTCCATGGAGTTGCAAAGAGTCTGACATGACTGAGCAACTGTACAGCAACATGTAAGCTTAAATGTAGTGAATTCTTCACTCTACTCACAGACTATTTTGTTCATCTATCATCAGAAATTAGAAAGGCAGGCCTACATCAAAGCAAGGCTACTTCAGTTCAGTTCAATTCAGTTCAGTTCAGTCGCTAAGTCGTGTCCCACTCTTTGTGACCCCATGAATTGCAGCACGCCAGGCCTCCCTGTCCATCACCAACTCCCGGAGTTTACCCAAACTCACGCCCATCGAATCGGTGATGCCATCCAGCCATCTTACCCTCTGTCATCCCCTTCTCCTCCTGCCCCCAATACCTCCCAGCATCAGGGGCTTTTCCAATGAGTCAACTCTTCACATGAGGTGGCCAAAATATTGGAGTTTCAGCTTCAGCATCAGTCCTTCCAATGAACACCCAGGACTGATCTCCTTTAGGATGGACTGGTTGGATCTCCTTGCAGTCCAAGGGACTCTCAAGACTCTTCTCCAGCACCACAGTTCAAAAGCATCAATTCTTCGGCACTCAGCTTTCTTCACAGTCCAACTCTCACATCCATACATGACCACTGGAAAAACCATAGCCTTGACTAGACAGACCTTTGTTGGCAAAGTAATGTCTCTGCTTTTCAATATGCTATCTAGGTTGGTCATAACTTTCCTTCCAAGGAGTAAGCGTCTTTTAATTTCATGGTTGCAACCACCATCTGCAGTGATTTTGGAGCGCCCCCCCCCCCAAAATAAAATCTGACACCGTTTCCACTGTTTCCCCATCTATTTGCCATGAAGTGATGGGACCAGATGCCATCATCTTCGTTTTCTGAATGTTGAGCTTTAGGCCAACTTTTTCACTCTCCTCTTTCACTTTCATCAAGAGGCTTTTTAGTTCCTCTTCACTTTTTGCCATAAGGGTGGTGTCATCTGCATATCTGAGGTTATTGACATTTCTCCCAGCAACCTTATTCCAGCTTGTGCTTCTTCCAGCCCAGCATTTCTCATGATATACTCTGCATACAAGTTAGATAAGCAGGGTGACAATATACAGCCTTGACATATTCTTTTTCCTATTTGGAACCCATCTGTTGTTCCACGTCCAGTTCTAACTGTTGTTTCCTGACCTGCATATACTACTTAGGTGCAGCCAAGATCAGAGGGATAGGAGAGATGGCTGAGAGCAACCAAGAAAGTGAACAATGCAAATTTGTAGACAAAGTTAAGAAATAACTAGCCTCTGAGCATGTCTATAAAGAATTCATGAGTTATAGAGGCAATTGACATGCAACTGTGGAGAAGCAATGTATCTCAGATGAAAGGAACCACTTAAAGTCAGTTTTGAAGATGTGCAGAGACTAAAAGGGCTTTACTAGCTTTGAAAATCAAGGATTATTTCATATAAGCTGGCATAACTAGGTTTGTAGTAAAAAAGATGTCAAAATAAATCATTCACTCAATAACTGCTGCAAAGTATAGGTTCAGTGTTTCAACAGATATTTAATAAACATCTAGCATACCCTCTTCTAGTTGCTGTAGTTTTGACAGTGAATGAAGCAAACAAATATTGTTCTGTAAAAACAATCCTAGATGCCGTTTCATTGTTTTTGTCCCTGCATATTACTCCTACTCTTGGAAACTGAGAGGCATTGTCCTGCTTTGTGAAGAGGAAAAGGAGCTTGTGCTGGATTAAGAGAAAGCAAAACCCACACAAACTACAGCTAAGAAGGATGGAGAACACCATATAACCAACCACTCACTCTTTATAGGCCCCACTGTACCTGCTGCCTGGGCTTAGTTAAGATACTATCCATAATATCAATATTCAAAGACAACCTATGGTAGAATAGTGTCTATAACTTTTAGTATTAGGCATGCAAAATACATGTGTATTTTTTGTTTGTAAAAATCTGGTTTATAATGTATATACTCTTTTGCATAATGCTTCTGTCACTTCAAATTATGAGAATTTAGAAATGCATTAAAATTTCAACATTTAGATGTTACATAAGAGTTAACACAATGAATATTTAGCTAGAAAATATAGAAGAATACTTATCGAATTTCAGATAAGGTAAGACTTTCTAAGCAGTGAAGTCAAAATCAATATTTGGAAAATCTAATTTGGCTTCTTATGAATTAAAATATCTTTACAACAAAAAAGCCCCATAAAATTTTATTATATATAAATATATAATCTTTTTTTTTTTTTTTTTGCCTTTTCATTATATCCATGGGGTTCTCAAGGCAAGAATGCTGTAGTTGTTTGACATTCCCTTCTCCAGTGGACCACATTTTATCAGAACTCTCCATCATGACCTGTCCATCTTGGGTGGCCCTACATGGCATGGCTCATAGTATCACTGAGTTAGATGACATTGTGATCCATGGGATGTTTGTTTAGTTTTCTGTGGTTGTGGTTTTCATTCTGTCTGCCCTCTGATGGATGAGGATAAAAGACTTAAGGAAGCTTCCTGGTGAAGGGAGGGTAAAACTGGGTCTTGCTCTTGTGGGCAGGGCCATGCTCATTAAATCTTTAATCCAATTTTCTGCTGATGGGTGGGGCTGTGTACCCTCTCTGTAGTTTGGCCTGAGTCCAAACTATGATACAGTTAATGGCACTAATGGTGACTTCCTACAAAAGGACTTATACCAGCATGCCACGGCTCTCAGGACTGTTGTAGTCATTGGCCCTGACCGCACAGCAGGCCACTGTCGACCCACACCTCCACTGGAGACTCAACACTCACAGGCAAGTCTGGCTCAGTCACTTGCAGAGTCACTGCTCCTTTCTCCTGGTGTGCACAAGGTTTTGTTGTGCCCTTCAGAAGTCTGTTTCCCTAATGGTTCTCAGTCCTTTTGCTGGATTCCCAGGTTGGGAAATCTGTTGTGGGCGCTAGAACTTTTGAAACAGTGAAAGAACTTCTTTGGCATAATTGTTCTCCAGTTTGTGGGTCATCAGCTTGGTGGCTCTATAGTGGGGTTAATGATAACCTCCTCAAAGAGGATTATGCCATGCGCTGTGCCTCCCAAGTCTGCTGCAACCAGAATCCCTGTCCCCGAGGCAGGTCACTGCTAACCCATGCCTCCACAGGAGACACTCCAACACTTAAATGCAGGTCTGGCTCAGTCTCTTGTGGGTGTCATTGCTCTTTTCCCTCAGTCCTGGTGCACACAAGGTTTTGTTTGTGCCCTCTGAGCATCTCTACTGGGTCTGAGATTTAATTTTAAATGCAGCTGTGCCCCTCCTACTGTCTAGTTGGGGATTCTCCTCTGCCCTTGGATCCAGGTATCTTTCTTTGGTGGGATTCAACAGTCTCTTGTTGATGGTTATTCAGCAGCTAGTTGCCATTTTGGTGTTCTTGCAGGACAAGATGAACACATGTCCTTCTACTCCACCATCTTACATGCTAGTGGTAACATCAAATGGTAAAGCCACTTTGGAAAACAGTTTGACAGTTTCTTACAAATTGAAGATAAAGCCCAGAAAAGGGGGCAGTGGGAGGAGCTTTACATTTCATGCAAAGATGGGCACAATAATGGACAGAAACAGCATGAACCTAAAAGAAGCAGAAGATATAAAGAAGAGGTGCCAAGAAATACACAGAACTATACAAAAAGACCTTAATAAGCCAGATAACCATGATGGTGTGATCACTCACCTACAGCCAGACATCTTGGAGTGTGAAGTCAAGGGGGCCATAGGAAGCATCAGTGCTAACAAAGCTAGTGGAGGTGATGGAATTACAGCTGAGCTATTTCAAATCCTGAAAGATACTGCTGTTAACGTTCTGCATTCAATATGCCAGCAAATATGGAAAATTAAGCAGTGACCATAGGGCTGGAAAAAAAATCAGCTTTCATTCCAATCCTAAAGAAGGGGCATGCCAAAGAATTTTCAAACTACTGCACAATCTCACACGCTAACAAAGTAATGCTCAAAATTCTCCAAGCCAGGCTTCAACAGTACGTGAACTGAGAACTTCCAGATGTTCAAGCTGAATTTAGAAAAGGCAGAGAAACCAGCAGTCAAATTGGCAACATCCACTGGATCACAGAAATAGACAGAATTAAAAAAAAATCTACTTCTGCTTCATTGACTTCATTGATGCTTCCTAAGGCTTTGACTGTGCGGATCACAACAAACTGTGGAAAATTCTTCAAGAGATGGGAATACCTGACCATAGTACATTACCTACCTCCTGAGAAAACTGTATGCAGATCAAGAAACAAGAGTTAGAACCAGATATTGAACAGTGGACTGGTTCAAAATTGGGAAAGGAGTATGTCAAGGCTGTATATTGTCACCCTGATTATTTAACTTATATCCAGAGTACATCATGCAACATTCTGGGCTGCATGAAGCATAAGCTGAAATCAAGATCGTTGAGAGAAATATCAATAGCCTCAGACATGCAGATGACACCATCCTTATGGCAGAAAGTGAAGAGGAACTACAGAGCCTCTTGGTGGAGGTGAAAGAGGAGAGTGAAAAAGCTGGCCTAAAACTCAGTATTAAAAAAACTAAAATCATGGCATCCAGTCCATCACTTCATGGCAAATAGATAGGGAAACAATGGAAACAGTGACAGACTTTATTTTCTTGGGCTCCAAAATCACTGCAGATGGTGACTGCAGCCATGAAATTAAAAGACACTTGCTCCTTGGAAGGAAAGTTATGACAAACTTAGACAGCATATTAAAAAGCAGAGATATTACTTTGCTGACAAAGTTCTATATAGTAAAAGCTATGATTTTTCCTGTAGTTATGCATGGATGTGAGGATTGGACCATAAAGAAGGCTGAGTGCCAAAGAGTTGATGTTTTTGAACTGTGGTGTTGGAGAAGACTCTTGAGAGTCCTTCAGACAGCAAGGAGATCAAATCAGTCAATCCTAAAGGAAATCAATCCTGAATATTCCTTGGAAGGACTGATGCTGAAACTGAAGCTCTAATACTTTGGCCACCTGATGCGAACAGCCAACTGATTAGAAAAGACCCTGATGCTGGGAAAGAGTGAAGGCAGGAGGAGAAGGGGACAGCAGAGGACGTGATGGTTGAATGACATTTCTGATTCAATGGGCATGAGTTGGAGCAAGCTCCAGGAGATGATGAAAGACAGCAAAGCCTGGGGTGCTATAGGCTATGGGGTCACAAAATGTTGGACACGACTGAGTGACTGAACAACAACAAAATATAACCTTTTAACAATTTTAATTTTTATATGTATATATGCATATATATGGGCTTCCCAGGTGGCACTAGTAGTAAAGAACCCACCTGCCAATTCAGAAGAGGTAAGAGATGCAGGTTTGATACCTGGATCAGACAGATGCCCTGGAGGAAGTCATGGCAACCCACTCCAGTATTCTTGCTTGGAGAATCCTCATAGACAGAGGAGCCTGGTGTGCTACAGTCCATAGGGTCATAAAGAGTGGGACATGACTGAAGGTGACTTGGCACACATGCACACCATACATATGTGTAGTCTTACATTATAAGAAGCTAATAAGCTTTTGACAATCACTAAGGAGAAAATATATATAAATCTATACAGAAATAAACATTTCCCGGGTAGCTCAAAGGATAAAGAATCTGCCTGCAGTGCAGGAGACTGGATTTGATCCATGTGTCAGGAATTTCCCTGGAGAAGGAAATGGCAACCCACTCCAGTTTTCTTGCCTGGAGACTTTCATGGACAGAGGACTCTGGCAAGTTGCAGTCCATGGGGTCACAAAGTGTTGGACATGACCAAGTAACTAACACTTTCTTTTGGGGCTTCCTTGGTGGCTCAGACAGTGAAGAAACTGCCCGCCATGTGGGAAACCAGGGTTCGATCCCTGGTTCAGGAAGATCCCCTGGAGAAGGAAATGGCTACCCACTCCAGTATTCTTCCCTGAGAATCCCATGGACAGAAGAGCCTGGCAGGCTACAGTCCATAAGCTTTCAAAGAGTTAGACACAGCTTAGTGACTAACACTTTTCATACAGAAATAAGCAAAGAATATGAAGATGTACCTTATCAGAAAATTTTGAAATATCTCTTTATCTTTACTGATATTTCAAAATTATACATATATAATTTTGTATATGTGTATAATTTTGTGCATATATATGCATATACACACATACATCAAATAAAAGTTTGCCTTCTCTGTAATGAAAGAGGAATAATAAAATAATGATATACCACTGTTCATCTTTTTAAAATTACTAAAAGTTGAAGGCAGATAATTATATTCAATATTGCTGACAGCTGAGAAAAGAATTCTCCCACTTGCAGTAGAAATGTGAATATGTACACTCTTTAACACTGTGATCCAAAAGCCTTTGATTCAGTCATTTCCCTTATAGGAAAGTATTTTCAAGGACAACCTGGAGGCAGGGGCCCTGAACAATAGGCTAGACTGAATGGAAGACTGGAGGCAGTGGGCGGGGCCACAGGGAGGGAGGGGCTGGAGCAGAGAATGAAGAATGCAGAGCCTCCACTGTGACGTTTGGGACTGTGCTAAAATGCCCAAGTGAAACTAGGGCCTAAGCGGAGGTGGCACGCCACAGCAATGCTGTGGCAGAGAAGTCTCTGCAGCAGTCTCTTTAGGGGCCCTAAGAGCCTTTATCTATGGGGCCCTTGAACAGTCGGAATCTGCAATGCAGGGAATCTGGCACAGGGGAACTGCAGCAGCCAGAAGCCCAGGCAGGCCCCAGTTATGTGTCTGGAAGCCGTAAACGCAAACAGAGCACCGGTCCCAGCTTAGGCCCAGAGTCTGAGATGAGCCACAACCAGGAGGAGGATCTACAGCAAGTCGTCTGTACAAGACAGGGTAAAAAAGTTAAGATCAAATCTGAGTATGCTTACCAAACTTTATTTTTAAATGGGGAAACCAGTGACATTAAAATCCGTGCTCTGGGGAAAGTGTGGTGTTTACACAAAATGTTTTTATGTCAGTCGGACTACTTTGCTACAATGTTTAGAGATTCTGGGAAAGAATGTCACAAAGATATTATTGACCTGGAGATTAATGACCAGAATATAAATGTAGAATCTTTGCAATTTGTATTAGGCTCGTTGTATAGGAATGAATATGTCTTAATTGAGCCCCTTCAAGTTCCAGGAGTTTTGGCAACCGCGTGCCTGCTTCAAGTAGAGGACTTAATTCAGCAGTGTGATAAGACCATGAAGGAAACAATTAATGTGAAAACTGTATGTAGCTTCTATGTGGCAGCAGAGACCTATGGGTTACATTCTGTAAAGACAGGGTGCTTTGAATGGCTTCTCCACAATCTGATGACTCATCCAAGTGTTGAACTTTACAAGGAACTCAGTACAGATCTTATGAATCTGGTCATTTCTTCTTCTAATTTATTCGTAATGCAAAAGGAAATCGATATATATACTACACTCAAACAGTGGATGTTCCTCCGCCTTAACCCAGGTTGGAAAGGCACAATGAAACAGCTTTTAGTTAATGCAAACAACTGGTTTTCCAGGCACAAGGAACATGATGGTAGCATTTCCTTTCTTGAAACTAAACAAGGCATAGTATTTCAACCAGTATTTAAAAATTTGAGGTTTCAGCATATCATTTGTGACCTGGCCTCCACAAAAGTTATTGAACAAGATGCTCTAATACCTTCAGAATGGTTATCGTGTGTTTATAAACGACAATGGTATACCTTGCTTAGAGCACAACAATACAGGGAAATTGGTCCTAGAGACATCACTGAAACCGAACTTGAAGAATATAGCATGAGATGTGGCAAAAGGATTGTCAGAGATGGAACCTATGCCTGGAAGTGGTCCGGTTACAATTTCGGTGTTCATTTGTATGTCATCCTCACCAGCCATTATATAATTTTCAAACGACATGCTTTCAGTCAGCCATATGATGGCTCCATCTGTTTACAACCTCAAAGAAATATTGCATTCAGATTAACTTTGGTATATTTTGATTCTAGTGGAAAACTGAGCTTCAGGAAAACAACTGGTTATAAAATCCTTACCTTTGAAAAGGATGAGGAACAAATGGTAATGAAACTGGATAGCGTAGCTTTGAGCTTCCCTTTATATATATTCTGCAATTTCCTGTTTATATCATTAGAAAATCCAGGAAATTGATGATATTGTCAATTAGGCTAGCTTAGCCTTTTGAAAACTTCTGGTGTCTCATTTCATTTAATGGCCTACTGTTAAACACAATAAAGATGAACAATAGCAAAAGAAAATAATCTTTTGAATGTAGAAACTATCATAAATTACTCTCTTCATTTTATTTCTATGTATCTGTGAAGAAAAAGTTCAATTCCAAGAAAATATCTGTGAAACCAAATAGTCAGTGATGAAACCAAAAAGACATCTTTTGCTTTTCATTTACTATTCAACAGGCATGCTCCAAATGGAAACAATAGATTGTATGTCCAAGAACCAAAAAGAAATTAACTTGCTGCATAAATTTTACTCTAACCAATATTGAGACAGAATAAAGAATTCTCTTCCTTGCGGAAATGATTGTGCAAATGTGGCTTTATTTGAAGCACTGTATTATAGGAGAAAATAAATCATGAAGTAAAACCTGAGATTAGAGATTCTTTTTTGGTTTCTGTAATATAGAGTTACAAATTATCAGACAATGTCAGGTTATACAATGTGACATACTATACATGTATCATATGTTAATATAATAATACATACTATATATCATTATATATATTAATTACATAATATATAAAAATGTAGTACTAGTCACTTTTCACTTTCATGTACTGGAGAAGGAAATGGCAACCCACTCCATTTTTCTTGCCTGGAGAATCCCAGGGACGGGGGAGCCTGGTGGGCTGCCGTCTATGGGGTCGCGCAGCGTCGGACACGACTGAAGCGACTTAGAAGAAGAAGAAGAAGTTCATATAATTTTATGTATTATGTTAAATACATACAAATAACATTATATATGTATATATACGTATATGCCCATATATATTTATAAGTTTGTAAAGACCAAAGGGAAATAATTTTTGAAATGGCTAACTAGGCACTATAGACTAAAATGGATTTCCACAAACATCATTTATTCCTATGAATATGTAGATATCAGTAATCTCAAAGTATCTTCTTCATTCTTTCTGTTTGTTTTTATATTTGACATACTTCTCATTTTTGCCAGAATTCATTCTTTGCAGGATATTCGGGCTTCCCTGATAGTTCAGTTGGTAAAGAATCTGTCTGCAATGCAGGATACCTGGGTTCGATCCCTGGGTTGGGAAGATGCCCTGGAGAAAGGCAAGATTACCCATTTTAGGCCAGGGTATTTAATGTAACATTTATTTCAAAATAGAAGCCAATAGCATAAAAAATTATTTCATTATAAATATGTCTTCTAAACAATTCCTGAGCTAGGAAGAGAAGGCCCAGTCAGTCTGTCCAGCTGACTAGTGCAACATTCAAATATTCATTTAATACTTGAATGTCAAATGTTAATATTTGAATATATAATATTTATTTAATATTTGAATATTTATGCAAATGTTTTTATATTGCTTTTAATATAACTGCCTTTTTCTATGAACACACATATTGATTATATCTCTTCTTGAGTACCAAGCATGCAATTGAGAGTAATTTTCTTTAATGTGCTTTCTACAGCTCTTTTTTAACTTTTGTTTACAAGGCCCTACTCTTTCTCAGGTGGGTTCAAGGGCGATGATGATGTTTTTGTGAACACCCATCATCTCCTGAATTACTTGAATAGCTTATCCAGGAACAAAGCCAAAGATTTGTTTATTGGTGACGTGATTCATAATGCTGGACCTCATCGGGATAAGAAACTCAAGTACTACATCCCAGAAGTTGTTTACACTGGCGTCTACCCGCCTTATGCAGGAGGAGGCGAATTCCTCTACTCCGGCCACCTGGCCCTGAGACTGTACAATGTGACTGACCGGGTCCTTCTCTATCCCATAGATGATGTTTATACTGGAATGTGCCTTCGGAAACTCAGCCTCGCTCCAGAGAGACACAAAGGCTTCAGGACGTTTGATATAGAAGAGAAAAGCAGGAGTAACATTTGTTCCTATGTAGATTTGATGTTGGTACATAGTAGAAAACCTCAAGAGATGATTGATATTGGTCTCGGTTGGCAGAGTGCTCATTTAAAATGCTGAATTATGTGCAAACTACATTTTACATAGAAGTGTATCTCAAATAGTTCCCATTTGTGTTCTCTTCCATTAGAGGTCATTTCTATGTAAAACCATCAAAATTGCCTTTATAGGTCATGTCCATTTGACGGCCTCTAAACCCTTCAGTTCAGACGGTAAAGCATCTGCCTGCAATGCGGGAGACCTGGGTTCGATCCCTGGGTCAGGAATATCCCCTAGAGAAGGAAATGGCAACCCACTCCAGTATTCTTGCCTGGAGAGTCCCATGTACGGAGGAGCCTGGGGGGCTACAGTCCATGGGGTCGCAAAGAGTCGGACACGACTGAACGACTTCACTCACTCACTCATATTCTACAAGGCATACGAATCTTGAAGTTAATTATATCATGATTATTAATAACATATATTTGAAGTTTATTTAGAATGAGAAAGTGAATTGACAGTAATCTGATTAATCAGTATTTGCATAATAATTTTGTATTATTTCAGGTTACCATTTTCTTGGGTATTGTTCTCATGCTACTGAGGGCAAAGTGAAGTTCTTCATATCCTTAAAAGTTCTTTCTAGCAAACATTTTATCTAATCTGTCTTCTTTTCACATTTCTTTTTTTCAATTTTTAATATTTTTTTAAATTGAAGTATAAGAGCTTTACAATGTTGTGTTAGTTTCTGCTGTACACCAGTGTGAATCAGCTATGTGTGCAAATATGTGCCCTCCCTCCTTGAACCTCACTCCCACCCACTCCATCCTCTGCCTCTTGGTCATCAAAGAGCACTGAGCTGAGCTCCCTGTGCTACACAGTAGCTTCCCGATAGCTATCTATTTTACACATGGTAGTGTATATATGTAAATCTTAATCTCCCAATTTGTCTCACCTTCCCCTTTCCTGCCTTTGTCCACGTGTTCATTCTCTAGGTCTGCATCTCTATTCCTGCCCTGCAAATAGTTTCATCTGTAAGATTTTTCTAGATTCTAGAAAAATTACATTTTCTAATATAGAAAATAGATCAAAAATAACATTTTCTAGCTAAAAGCATTAAAATAATATATTTGTTTTTATCTTTCTGACTTAATTTACTCTTTGTGACAGACTCTAGGTTCATCCCCATCACTGTGAATGACTCAGTTTTGTTCCTTTTATGGCTTAGTAACATTCCATTGCATATATGTATCATATCTTCTTTATCCAGTCATCTGTCAGTGGACACCTAAGTTGCTTCCATGTCCTGACTATTGTAAATAGTGCTGCAATTAACACTGGGGTACATGTGTATTTTAGAATTACAGCTTTCTCGGGCTAATGGAATTGCTGGGTCATATGGTAGTTTTATTGCTAGTTTTGTAAGAAACCTCCATACTGTTCTCCATAGTGTTTGTATCAATTTACACCAACAATGAAAGCAGCTTCCCTTTTCTCCATATCCTCTCTAGCATTTATTGTTTGTAGATATTTTGATGATGGCTATTCTGACTTCTGTGAAATGGTACCTCATTGGAGTTTTAACTTGTATTTCTCTAATAATGATAAATGTTGAGCATCTTTTCATGTGTTGGCAATCTGTATGTCTTCTTTGGAGAAGTGTCTGTTGATGTCTTCTGATCAGTTTTGATTAGATTTTTAGTGTTTTTTATATTGAGCTGCATGAGCTGCTTGTATATTTTTAAGATTAATCCTTTGTCAGTTTCTTCATTTGCAATTATTTTTCTCCCTTTCTGAGGGCTGTTTTTTCAACTTGTTTATAGTTTCCTTTGCTCTGAAAATGCTTTTACATTTTATTAGCTTCAAATTTATTTTTTATTTTAATTACTGTTAGAGGAGGGTCACAAAGGATCTTGCTGCCATTTATGTCAAAGAGTGTACTACTTATGTTTTCTTCTAAAAGTTTTATAATATTTGGCCTTACATTTCAGTCTTTAATCCATTTTGACTTGTTTTTGTGTATAGTGTTAGGAAGTGTTCTAATTTAATTCTTTGACATGCACCTGTACACACAGGAACCTGGAATGTTAAGTGCATGAATCAAGGCAAATTGGAAGTAGTCAAACAGGAGATGGCAAGAGTGAATGTCGACATTTTAGGAATTAGCAAACTAAAATAGGAATGGGTGAATTTAACTCACATCACCATTATATCTACTACTGTGGGCAAGAATCCCTTAGAAGAAATGGAGTAGCCATCCACATCACCATTATATCTACTACTGTGGGCAAGAATCCCTTAGAATAAATGGAATATCCATCATACTCAACAAAAGAGTCCAAAATGCAGTACTTGGATGCAATCTCAAAAACGACAGAATGATCTCTGTTCATTTCCAAGGCAAACCATTCAATAGCATGGTAATCCAAGTCTATGCCCTGACCAGTAATGCTGAAGAAGCTGAAGTTGATTAGAACTAACACCCCCCAAAAAAATGTCCTTCTCAACATAGGGGACTGGAATGCAAAAGTAGGAAGTCAAGAAGCACCTGGAGTAACAGGCAAATTTGGCCTTGGAATACAGAATGAAGCAGGGCAAAGGCTAATAAAGTTTTGTGAAGAGAACGCACTGGTCATGGCAAACACCCTCTTCCAACAACAAAAGGGAACACTCTACACATGGACATCACCAGATGGCCAATACCAAAATCAGATTGATTATATTCTTTGCAGCCAAAGACGGAGAAGCTCTATACAGTCAGCAAAAACAAGACCAGGAACTGCCTGTGGCTCAGATCATGAACTCCTTTTTGCCAAATTTAGACTTAAATTGAAGAAATTGGCTTAAATTGAAATTCAGACTTAAATTGAAGAAAGTAGGGAAAACCACTAGACCATTCTGGTATGACCTAATCAAATCCCTTATGATTATACAGTGGAAGTGAGAAATAAATTTCAGGGACTAGATCTGATAAAGTGCCTGATGAACTATGGACAGAGGTTTGTGATACTGTACAGGAGACAGGGATCAAGACCATCCTCAAGAAAAAGAAATGCAAAAAATCAAAATGGCTGTCTGAGGAGGCATTGCAAATAGCTGTGAAAAGAAAAGAAGCCAAAAGCAAAGGAAAAAAGGAAAGATATACCCACTTGAATGCTGAGTTCCAAAGAGTAGCAAGGAGAGATAAGAAAGCCTTCCTCAGTGATCAGTGCAAAGAAATAGAGGAAAACAATGGAAGGGGAAAGACTAGAGATCTCTTCAAGAAAATCAGAGATACCAAGGGAACATTTCATGCGAAGATGGGCTCAATTAAGGACAGAAATGGTATGGACCTAAAAGAAGCAGAAGATTTTAGGAAGAGGTGGCAACAATACACAGAAGAACTATACAAAAAAGATCTTCACGACCCAGATAATCACAATGGTGTGATCACTCAGCTAGAGCCAGACATCCTGGAATATGAAGTCAAGTGGGCCTTAGGAAGCATCACTATGAAGGAATTGGAGGTGATGGAATTCCAGTGGAGGTGATGGATTTCCAGTTGAGCTATTTCAAATCCTAACAGATGATGCTGTGAAAGTGCTGCACTCAATATGCCAGCAAATCCGGAAAACTCAGCAGTGGCCACAGGACTGGAAAAGGTCAGTTTTCATTCCAATCCCAAAGAAAGGCAATGCCAAAGAATGCTCAAACTACCACACAACTGCACTCATCTCAAAGGCTAGTAAAGCAATGCTCAAAATTCTCCAAGCCAGGCTTCAGCAATACGTGAACTGTGAACTTCCAGATGTTCAAGCTGGATTTAGAAAAGGCAGAGGAATCAGAGATCAAATTGCCAACATCTGCTGGATCATCAAAAAAGCAAGAGTTCCAGAAAAACATCTCTTTCTGCTTTATTGACTATGCCAAAGCCTTTGACTGTGTGGATCACAATAAACTGTGGAAAATTCTGAAAGAGATGGGAATACCAGACCATCTGATCTGCCTCTTTAGAAACCTGTATGCAGGTCAGGAAGCAACAGTTAGAACTGGACATGGAACAACAGACTGGTTCCAAATAGGAAAAGGAGTATGTCAAGGCTGTATATTGTCACTGTGCTTCTTTAACTTCTATGCAGAGTAAATCATGAGAAACGCTGGGCTGGAGGAAGCACAAGCTGGAATCAAGATTGCAGGGAGAAATATCAATAACCTCAGATATGCAGATGACACCACTCTTATGACAGAAAGTGAAGAACTAAGAGCCACTTGATAAAAGTGAAAGAGGAGAGTGAAAAAAATTGTCTTAAAGCTTAACATTCACAAAACTAAGATCATGGCATCCAGACCCATCACTTCATGGCAAATAGATAAGGAAACACTAGAAACTGTGAGAGACTATTTTTTAGGGCTTCAAAATCACTGCAGATGGTGACTGCAGCCATGAAATTAATACCCTTACTCCTTGTAAGGAAAGTTATGACCAACCTAGACAGCATATTAAAAATCAGAGACATTACTTTGCCAAAAAGGTCTGTCTAGTCAAGGTTATGGTTTTTCCAGTAGTCGTATATGTATGTGAGTGTTGAACTACAAAGAAAGCTGATCGCTGAAGAATTGACACTTTTGAACTGTGGTGTTGGAGAAGACTCTTGAGAGTCCCTTGGACTGTAAGGAGATCCAACCAGTCCATCCTAAAGGAGATCAGTCCTGAATGTTCATTGGGGACTGATGCTGAAGCTGAAACTCCAATACTTTGGCCACCTGATGTGAAGAACTGTCCCTTTGGAAAAGACCCTGATGCTGGGAAAGATCGAAGGCGGGAAGAGAAGGGGATGACTGAGGATGAGATGGTTGGATGGCATCACCGACTCAGTGGACATGAGTTTGAGTAAACTCCGGGAGTTGGTGATGGACAGTGAGGCCTGGCGTGCTGCAGTTCATGGGGTCACAAAGAGTTGGACACAACTGAGCGACTGAACTGAACTCTACAGTTTTCCAAGCACAACTTATTGAAGAGGCTGTCTTTTCTCCATTGTTTATTCTTGCCTCTTTTTTCAAAGACTAGGTGCCCCTAGGATGGGTTTTTCTTTGGGCTTCCTAGCCTATTCCACTCACCTATTTTTCTGTTTTTATGCCTGTCACAGTCTGTCTTTCTGATTGCTGCTTTGTAGTATAGTCTGAAGTCAAGATGCTTGATTCTTTGGGCTCCATTTTTCACTCTCAATAATGCTTTGGCTATTTGGGGTCTTTAATATTACCATACAAACTGTGGAATTTTTTGTTGTTGTTCTGTGGAAAATGTCATTGGTTATTTAATAGGGATGGCATTAAATCTCAAGACTGTTTGGGGTAGTATACTTATTTACATAATATTGATTCATTCAATCCAGGAACATGATATTATCTCTTCATCTCCATTATCTCTCTGTATCTGTCATCTTTGATTTCTTTCATTAGCATCTTCTAGTTTCTGCATATAGGTCTTTTGTATCCTTTGTTGCTGCTCAATCATGTCTAACTCTTTGTGACCTCATGGACTGAATCACACCAGGCTGCCCTGTCCTTCACTAACTCCTAGAGTTTGCCCAAACTTGTTTCCATTGAGTGAATGATACCATCCAACCGTCTCATCCTCTGTCACCCTCTCCGGCTGCCCTCAGTCTTTCCAAGTATCAGGGTCTTTTCCAATGATTTGGCCCTTTGCATCAGTTAGCCAAAGAATTGGAGCTTCAGTATCAATCCTTCCAATAAATATTCAAGGTTTATTTCCTTTAGGATTGACTGATTTGACCTCCTTGCTGCCCAAGGGACTCAAGAGTCTCCTCCAGCACCACAGTTTGAAAGCATCAATGCTTTGACGCTCAGGCTTCTTTATGGTTCAATTCTCACATCTGTATATGACAACAGAAGTCCCTGGAAAAACCATAGCTTTGACTATATGGGCCTTTGTTGGTAAAGTGATGTCTCTGCTTTATAATACACTGTCTAGATTTGTCATAGTTACTCTTCCATGGAACAAATATCTTAATTTCATGGATGCAGTCACCCTCCAAAGTGATTTGAGAGCCCAAGAAAATAAAGTCTGTCACTGTTTCCATTGTTTCCCCATCTATTTGCCATGAAGTGATGGGACTGGATGACATGATCATAGTTTTTTTGAATGTTGAATTTTAAGTCAGCTTTTTCACTCTCCTCTTTCACCTTCTTCAAGAGGCTCTTTAGTTCCTCTTCACATTCTGCCATTAAGGTGGTGTCATCTGCATATCTGAGGTCACTGATATTTCTCCCAACAGTCTTAATTCCAGCTTGTGATTCATCCTGCCCAGCATCTCACCTGATGTACTCTGGATATAAATTTATAAGCAAGGTGACAATATACATAGCAAGGTTTAATACTAGATATTTTATTCTTTTGTTGCAATGGTGAATGGTATTGTGTCCTCATTTCTCTTTCTGATTTTTCATTGTTAATGTATTGGAATGCAAGGGATTCCTGTGTATTAATTTTATATCCTGCAACATTACTAAATTCATTAATTGGTTCTAGTAGTTTTCTGGTGCCATGTTTAGGATTTTCTACATATAGTATCATGTCATCTGCAAACAGTGAGAGTTTTACTTCTTTTCCAATATGGATTTCTTTGATTTTTCTTCTCTGATTGTCATGTCTAGGACATACAAAACTATGTTGAATAATAATGGCAAGAGTGGACACCCTTCTCTTGTTTCTGATCTTAGAGGAAATGTTTTCAGTTTGTCACTATTGAGAATAATGTTTGCTGTGGGATTGTTGAATATGGCCTTTATTATGTTGAGGTAGGTTCCTTCTATGCCCATTTTCTGGAGAGTTTTTCATAAAATTGGTATTCAACCTTACCTAAAATTCTTCTGCTTTTATTAATATTATCATATGGGCTTTAACATTCAATTTATTAATATGGTGTATAACATTGTTTGATTTGCATATATTAAAGAATCCTTGCATCCCTGGTTAAACCTCACTTGATCATGATGTATGATTTTTTAATGTGTTCTTGTATTCTGTTTGCTAGTATTTGGTTGAGGATCATTGCATCTATGTTCATCTGTGATATTAGCCTCCAATTTTCTTTCTTTGTGATGTGCTTGTCTGGTTTTGGTATCAGGGTGATGGTGGCCTCATAGAATATGTTTGGGAGTGTTCCTACTTCTGCATGTTTGAAAGTTTTTGAGCAGTATAGGTGTTAGCGCTTCTCTAAACATTTTGTAGAACTTACCTGTGAATCCATCTGGCCCTGGACTTTAGTATGTTGGAAGATTTTTTGTCATAGTTTGGATTTTAGTGTCTGTAGTTGATCTGTTCATATTTTTATTTCATTCTGGTCCAGTCTTCAAAAGTTTCACTTTTCTTAGAATTTATCCATTTCTCCCAGATTGTCCATTTTATCGGTATATTAGTTCAGTTCAGTTGCTCTGTCATGTCCGACTCTGCAACCCCAAGAACTGCAGCACGCCAGGCCTCCCTGTCCATCACCAATTCCTGGAGTTCACTCAAACTCATGTCCATCGAGTCAGTGATGCCATCCAGCCATCTCATCCTCTGTTGTCCCCTTCTCCTCCTGCCCCCAATCCCTCCCAGCATCAGAGTCTTTTCCAATGAGTCAACTCTTCACATGAGGTGGCCAAAGTACTGGTATAGGTGCTCATAATAGTCTCTTATGAGCCTTTGTATTTCTGCAGTTTCTGGTCTAATGTGTCATTTAAGGTTTGAGTTTCCTTATTAAATATCCATCTGCATTGGTGGAAGTGGGGTGTTAAAGTCCTTTACTACTATTGTGTTACCGTCAATTTCCCATTTTATGTCTGTTAGCATTCACCTTATGTACTGAGGTGCTCACATGCTGGGTGCATAAATATTTACAATTGTTATATCTTCTTGGATTGATCCCTTGATCATTATATAGTGCTCTTCCTTTTCTCTTGTAATAGTTTTTATTTTTATTTTAATGACTATTTTGTCTGATGTGAGTATTGCTACTCCTGCTTTCTTTTGATTTCCATTGTAATGGAATCCTTTTTCCCATCTCCTCACTTTCAGTTTGTATGTGTATCTATGTCTAAAGTGTGTATCCCACAGAAATGATGCATAGGGGTATTGTTTTTCTATTCATTCAACCAGTCTGTTTATTTTGGTTAGAACATTTAATCCATTTACATTTAAGGTCATTATTGATACATGTGTGCATGTAACCATTTTCTTTATTGTTTTCAGTTTCCTTTTATAGGTCCTCTCCTTCTCTTGTTTTTTTCTGCCTAGACAAATTTCTTTAGCATTTATTGTAAAGCACATTCTGTGGAGCTGAGTTTTCTTAGGTTTTTCTTATCTGTAATACTTTTGATTTCTCTGTTGAATCTAAATGAGATCCTTTCTAAGTAGACTAATCTTGGTTGTAGGTTTTTCCCTTTTGTCACTTCCACTCCCTTCTGGCCTGCCAATGTTATGCTGAAAGATCAGGTCTTAACTTTATTGGGTTTCCCTTCTATCTTACTTGCTGCTTTTCCTTTGCTGTTTTTAATATTTTTTCTGTATTTAGTTTTGTTAGGTTCAGTAATATTTGTCTTGGTGTGTTTCTCTTACTGTTTATCCTATATGGTCACTTTGAATTTATGAACTTGACAATTTCCTTTCCCATGTTAGGCAAGTTTTCAGCTATGGTCTCTTCAAATATTTTTTCAGACCCTTCTATTTCTCTTCTTTTTCTAGTATTCCTATAGTTCAAAACTTGGTGACTTAAATGTTGTCTCAAAGGTCTCTGAGAATATCCTCATTTCTTTTCATTATTTTTTTCTTTATTCTGCTCCTTGGCAGTTATTTCCACCATGCTGTCTTTCAACTCACTTATGTGTTCTTCTGCCTCATTTATTCTGCTATTGGTTCCTTCTAGTATATTTTTAATTTCAGTTATTGTGTTGTTCATCCCTTTTTTTTCTTCACTTCTCCTAGGTAATTTTATGTTTTTTCTCTTTATTTTTGTTTTTTGCATTTTCTCCATTCTATATCTGAGATTTTGGATCATCTATAATATGATTACTCTGAATTATTTTTCAGGCAGATTGCCTAATTCCTCTTCCTTTACTTGGTCTTATCATTTTTTACCTTGATTCTTTGTCCACATGATATCCTTCTATATTTTCACTTTGTCTACCTTCTTGTGCTTCAGGTCTCCTTTCCCCAGGCTTCATGGCCATAGTTCTTCTGGCTTCTGGTCTCTGCTCCAGGTGGGTGAGGTTGGTCCTGTGACTTGTGTAGACTTTGTTATGGAAGGGACTAGTGCCTACTTTCTGGTGGGTGGAGTTGAGTCTTTTTCCTCTGATAGGCAGGTCCATGTCAGGTTGTGTATTTGGGGTATCTGTTAGCTTACTTTGACTTTAGGCAGCCTGTCTGCTAATGGTTGGGTTTGTGCTCCTGTCCTGCTTTTTCTTGACATGAGCTATCCATCACTATTTGTTTTAGGCAGTCGGGAGGAGCAAGATCTTGGATTCAGATGATGGTGTTTGTGGGAGCTATCACGGATAAATATTCCCTGGGGCCAGGAATCATCTTGCTGTCCAGTATTCAGGATTCAGTGCTGTAACCCTAGACATGCAGGCCTGATTTCAGGTCAGGGAACCAAGACCCCGAATGTCACTCATCACAGCAATAGGGAGATTAAAGAAAAAATGGCAGGCAAATGGTAAAAGTAAAATCAAACAAAAACAAGATTTGAAAAAAGTACATACACACACACACAGGAAACAAATATAGAACTAAAAAACAAAAGTAAGAAAACAAGAAGACAAACAAAAGCAACCAAAAATTAAATCAATTATAAACAAAACTAATAAAAACTCAAAACAGAAAACAAAATCAGAGTGCCAAATAAAGAATAAAGCCAAGAAAACAAATCAGATAAAAATGATTGAAAAGAAAGAAAAAATCAGAACATAAAAGCAAATTTAAAATAGAACTATAATAACATTATATATGCATGTGTATATGCTCAGTTGCTTCACTCCATATTCCAAGGCCAAATTTGCTTGTTACTCCAGGTGTTTCTTGACTTCCTACTTTTGCACTCCAGTCCCCTATAATGAAAAGGACATCTTTTTTGGGTGTTAGTTCTAAAGGTCTGAGGTTCGTGACATTGTACAGGAGACAGGGATCAAGACCATCCCCATGGAAAAGAAATGCAAAAAAAAATCAAAATGGCTGTCTGGGGAGGCCTTACAAATAGCTGAGAAAAGAAGAGAAGTGAAAAGCAAAGGAGAAAAGGAAAGATATAAGCATCTGAATGCAGAGTTCCAAAGAATAGCAAGAAGAGATAAGAAAGCCTTCCTCAGTGATCAATGCAAAGAAACAGAGGAAAACAATGGAAGGGGAAAGACTAGAGATCTCTTCAAGAAAATTAGAAATACCAAGGGAATATTTTATGCAAAGATGGGCTCAATAAAGGACAGAAATGGTATGGACCTAACAGAAGCAGAAGATATTAAGAAGAGGTGGCAAGAATACACAGAAGAACTGTACAAAAAAGATCTTCATGACCCAGATAATCACAATGGTATGATCACTCACCTAGAGCCAGATATCCTGGAATGTGAAGTCAAGTGGGCCTTAGAAAGCATCAATACGAACAAAGCTGGTGGAGGTGATGGAATTCCAGTTGAGCTACTTCAAATCCTAAAAGATGATGCTGTGAAAGTGCTGCACTCAATATGCTAGCAAATCCGGAAAACTCAGCAGTGGCCATAGGACTGGAAAAGGTCAGTTTTCATTCCAATCCCAAAGAAAGGCAATTCCAAAGAATGCTCAAACTACCGCACAATGCACTCATCTCACACGCTAGTAAAGTAATGCTCAAAATTCTCCAAGCCAGGCTTCAGCAATACATGAACCGTAAACTTCCAGATGTTCAAGCTGGTTTTAGAAAAGGCAGAGGAACCAGAGATCAAATTGCCAACATCTGCTGGATCATCAAAAAAGCAATAGAGTTCCAAAAAAACATCTCTTTCTGCTTTATTGACTATGCCAAAGCCTTTGACTGTGTGGATCACAATAAACTGTGGAAAATTCTGAAAGAGATGGGAATACCAGACCACCTGACCTGCCTCTTGAGAAATATGTATGCAGGTCAGGAAGCAACAGTTAGCACTGGACATGGAACAACAGACTGGTTCCAAATAGGAAAAGGAGTACGTCAAGGCTGTATACTGTCACCCTGCTAATTTAACTTATATGCAGAGTACATCATGAGAAATGCTGGGCTGGAAGAAGCACAAGCTGGAATCAAGATTGCTGGGAGAAATATCAATAACCTCAGATATGCAGATGACACCACCCTTATGGCAGAAAGTGAAGAGGAACTAAAAAGCCTCTTTATGGCAGAAAGTGAAGAGGAATTAAAAAGCCTCTTGATGAAAGTGAAAGAGGAGAGTGAAAAAGTTGACTTAAAGCTCAACATTCAGAAAACAAAGATCATGGGATCTGGTCCCATCACTTCATGGGAAATAGCTGGGGAAACTGTGGAAACAGTGTCAGACTTTATTTTTTGGGGCTCCAAAATCACTGCAGATGGTGACTGCAGCCACGAAAATAAAAGAAGCTTACTCCTTGGAATAAAAGTTATGACCAAAGTAGATAGTATATTTTGAAAAGCAGAGACATTACTTTGCCAACAAAGGTCCATCTAGTCATGGCTATGGTTTTTCCTGTGGTCATGTATGGATGTGAGAGTTGGACTGTGAAGAAGGCTGAGTGCTGAAGAATTGATGCTTTTGAACTGTGGTGTTGGAGAAGACTCTTGAGAGTCCCTTGGACTGCAAGGAGATCCAACCAGTCCATTCTGAAGGAGATCAGCCCTGGGATTTCTTTGGAAGGAATGATGCTAAAGCTGAAACTCCAGTACTTTGGGCACCTCCTGCCAAGAGTTGACTCATTGGAAAAGACTCTGATGCTGGGGGGGATCCTGGGCAGGAGGAGAAGGGGACGACAGAGGATGAGATGGCTGGATGGCATCACTGACTCGATGGCCGTGAGTCTGAGTGAACTCTGGGAGTTGGTGATGGACAGGGAGATCTGGCATGCTGCAATTCATGGGGTTGCAAAGAGTCAGACATGACTGAGCAACTGAACTGAACTGAACTGATGCACAGCACATGCAGTGCTAGCATCTAAACTAATACAATAAGCAATTACTAAAGCTACAGTGACCTGAGGTTCAATCTTTACATTAAGCAAGTTTAAATTCATTCTTACATGATTTTTGAAACCTTGTTTATTAACTAAAAATACTGCTTGCTGATAAAACTTGCTCAAATGCTATCACTGAATGTACAAGTCATTGATTATGCCAATACAACAAAGATAACCACATGTTTTAGGATTGCAATGAGCCAGACATCTACTGAAAAAAAAATATACACAATGAAACAAAACACACAATATTTGAATACGGACACTTCATATCAGTGTTTTGAAGTGTTTCATTAATATCTTAAGAAAAGTGTATCAAAACCTTGGCATGATTTAATTTAAAGTCACCAGAAATTTATTTTTACTAAAACCAGAAATTTATGGCTACACTGCCAGTGCCAGGTCTTCTTAATTTTGACTTAAGAGTTTAATATGACTTAACATTAAAAGCTCACACTACCCTGAAATATATAATTCCACGCATACGGTGACATTTAACATTCAAGTGCCAATGTTTTTGTACTGTCTTTTGGTCAAGTTTCTTTTCTAAACTTTCAAAGAATCACTTTTAGGCTTACAAAAATAAGCATTTGTCAAAATGTTCAATAAATATAACATAAAAATAGCAGCAAAAAGTTATGTAGAAATCTCTCATGTGCAAATAGTTTTCTTCCCAACTATAATTCCCATGGTCCCAAATAGATTTTAGAATCTAGTCCCATCCCCTTCCTAGACAAGCTGTGTCCAACAATCTCCAAGAGACAAAATAAGATTGGAAGTATAAGGACATGCTCACAAAACATATATATATATATATATATATATATATATATATATATATATATAAAATTCTCTGAATGTGCAATAAAAGAAGTACTTTGTAAAAAGTTATGGGCAAAATGTACAAGGGCCTAAACCTAGACTAATTGAAATAGCACCATAACAAATGACCTCAATACTGTCAAGTGCACCTACTTAATAAAAGTTTTAGAACAAGGCACAATACACTTGAAAATCTATTGCACTTTAGGAAATTTTTGCCATCTTCCTATGCCACTGTAAAAAGATTGAGCATTTTGATCACCACATTCTGGCCACAAAATTAGCACAGAATTCGAAAGTGGCAGAGGCATTTTAGTGGTGGACAATGCTCATCTTTGGCCAGATTTAGCATAAACAGACTATAAATACAATGGAAACCCATGCAACTAAAACTGACTAAAACTGCACTGTGTAGCAGAATTGACACCTTGTGCAGTTATGTATATATTTCCAACCTGTGTGATCTCAAAGATTTCAGTTTGTTACTCTTCTGGAACCGTTTTTACAAAGTCTATAGTAAGCCAGTTTAGCATCTCAACACAGCTTGAACAGAGTAATATGAATCAGCATTTAAAAGAAAGCCTGCTGAATTTAATTCTTCCTGTTCATACCCTCTTGACCAAAAAACATCAACATTGCTGCTGCTGCTGCTAAGTCGCGTCAGTCATGTCCAACTCTGTGCGACCCCATAGATGGCAGCCCACCAGGTTCCCTCGTCCCTGAGATTCTCCAGGCAAGAACACTGGAGTGGGTTGCCATTTCCTTCTCCAATGCATGAAAGTGAAAAGTGAAATTGAAGTCGATCAGTCGTGTCTGACTCTTAGCAACCCCATGGATTGCAGTCCACCAGGCTCCTCCATCCATGTGATTTTCCAGGCAAGAGTACTGGAGTGGGTTGCCATTGCCTTCTCCTAACATCAACACTAGCATGCGTTATTAGACCAAAAATCATTCAGGGCCCTGATGAGGGCTGGTCATTGCTGTGGTCAGCCATTCTACCACTTCAATTTCACTTATGGCAGGCATTTAAAAAGTCTTAAGTAGATGAATTCTCCTAAAACCCTATCTCAAGTTATCAGACCTTTAAACTTTCCCTGTAATATTATGCCCACATTTGGCTAGCTCATAATTAATGATCTGCCTAAACACTGAAAGAGGAATTGCTGTATTTACTTGCATTACATTTGAAAACAGTGCTTTGAATGTATGCATGTATTCATACATCACCTCATCATGACTGGAATGGCTTGTTTAAAGACTATCAGATTCTAAATACCTATCCAGGATAGAGTGAACAAATCAGAACCTTAACATAGTTCGCCACATTAGAAACTAATTCCATTAATATGCTTCAAAGACATTTGTTGTCTGTTTCCCCCTCAATCTGCAAATATCCAAAAACCCTAATGCGGGCTAATGCATAGGTTTTTCCCTTATAATATTTATGGATGAATTGATGATTCCTGTTAAGCTGTATCACACCTGTGTGCCAAGGTTTGATTTTAGCCCAAGTTCATTAAATTTATTTTGTCAAAAACAATTGATATCTTGAGTATTACTGAGCCAAGAGGACATCAAAATAAAAAGATGTATAAAGTTAAAGGCACAGTACATTAACAAACAAATGATCCTCAGTCACAAATTATAAATGCAGTTTGGGATGGAGGTTGGGAGGGGAGTTAATCCAAACTACAGCAATGAAGTCTTCAAACCACCTTATGAATATGGCTGCTGATTGTTCCATTTGACTCTCCATGTGACCTTGAGCTCCCTTAAAAAAAATTCATTGGAGAATCTCAGTTGGTAATGTGAGTTCTTGAAGCTACACAAGGTATAGTCTGGCTAAGTTACATGTGGTTTCCATATTAGCTTGTTTGGCAGGGTGACCTACTGCAAAGCAGGTTCAGTTACCCTACCAGTCCACCCCCTGGGAGTTATAATTTCCTCCATATTTATCACTGTTGTAAAGGCCTCCATAGCCACCTCCACCAAACCCTCTGCTGCTTCCATGGCCGCCTCCAGCACTGTGGCTGCTGCTGGTGTGGCTGCTGCTGAAGCTGGAACTGCTGTCACCACTACTCTGTCGATAGTCTCTGGCACCAAATCCTCCACTGAATCTACTATTTTTGGATCATCCATGACTGCTACCCTTGTAGTGGTATTCATAAGCCATGTTTTGTAACCAAAATGGCACTTCCTGTTTAGCTTCAACAAGAAGATCCAACAAACCCTTGGTAATATTTATGTTCCTCTCATTAAAGAATGAAGTGGCAAGGCCAAGGTATCCTACACATCCTATACAGCCAATAAAATGTACATATTCTTCAATATCACTTGGTAAGTCAAAATTGATAACATGTTTCATGTTTGATATGTCCACGGGCTTCCCTGGTGGCTCAGTGGTTACAGCATCTGCCTGGAATTCGGGAGACCCAGGTTCAATCCCTGGGTCAGGAAGATCCCCTGGAGAAGGAAATGGCAACCCACTCCAGTACTCTTGCCTGGAGAATCCCATGGACGGAGGAGCCTGGTAGGCTACAGTCCATGGGGTCGCAAAGAGTCAGACACGACTGAGAGACTAATGTACATATTCTTCAATATCACTTGGCAAGTCAAAATTGATAACATGTTTCATGTTTGATATGTCCAGTCCTCTTGCTGTACTATTGTAGCCATGAGAATCGGGCTTTTACCTGAGCAGAACTGGTAAAGTGCCTCTTCTCTATCTCTCTGAGATTGGTCTGTATGGAAACTGGTACAAGCATATCCTTCATGGTATAAGAAATCCTCTAGAGAATTTGCACCCTTTTTGGTCTCCACAAACACTAAGGTCAGTGAATCTTTGCCTGTTGCATTTAGAAGGTCAAGCAGAAATGACTGTTTGTCTGACTCTTCCACCCAAACTACTTTCTGTGTGATGTTTTCAGAGGGAGAGCCAACTCTTCCTATGGCCAAAAAGATATATTCATCCAAGAAATCATGAGCAAGCATCTGTATTTCCTTAGGGAAGGTAGCACTAAACTTCATAGTGTGGTGAACTCCCTTTGGTGGCATATCTTGTTCAATGATTCTATGTATTTGAGGTTCAAACCCCATATCCAACATCTGATCAGCTTCACCTAACACCAACTATTTGCAGAAGTCTAATCAAATTTTCCCTCTTTCCATCATATCCACTAGACTTCCTAGAGTGGTAACTAACAAATGGCATCCACGTTCTAAGTCTAAAATTTGCTGACCAATATCAGCACCACCATAAACCACACAAGGACAAACTCTAGATTGGTATGAAAATTTCTTGGCTTACTCATAGATCTATATGGCCAATTCTCTAGTTGGCACTAACACCAAAGAGATTGGGTATTGTTTGCAGCACCCATATCTTCCATTTTCCTTCATGGCCCTCAGAGCCTGGCCTGGACCCACAAAATAAATCTGACTCAAGATGGGCAAGAGAAATGCTGCAGTTTTCCCAGACCCTGTTTGGGGACAGGCCATCAGGTCACTCTTCTCTTTGATAATAGGAATAGCATGCTTTTGCACTGGAGTTGGGTGAGTGTGATGAGTAAGCTCAATGTTTCCCATAATAATTTCTCCCATCTAACATCACTGAAACTTTCACTGTGTGGAGGACCATTGTTGCCTGTTGCTCCAACTGGAATGTCCTCAAAATTTTCAAAGTTAACCCCAGTGTTGCCTCCAGAAAAGTTCTTGTTCCAAGCATTCATTTGGTGAGAGTGGCTTTGACCAATCATCTTCATCTGATTTGTCACACCAGGGACTATTTCCATGCTCATATTTGCCAAAGCCACCTCTGCCACCACGACTGCCAAAGTTGTCATAGTCACTTCATCCACAATCACCAAACCTTCTCTTTGATCCACTTCCACGATCACTGAAGAAACTAGACTTCCCTCTTGAATCACTATGGGAACCAAAACTGCTGTATGCTTCCTTATCTTTACTAGAACTCCACCCTGAACTGTCTTTATCATAGAATCCTTTAGTAGCTTCTCTGGTCCTTAGGTGAGGAGGAATATAGCACCCTTTGCTGGCTATACTTCCTCCATTCTGATTATCTGATGAGTTTGGGTCTAGGCAAGCAAACTGCTGGTTTAGCCCAAGTGCCTTTTCCACTGCCACACAACTCATCCCTGAAGAGTACGGAGAACTAGGAGTCTTCTGCTGCTGAGCTAATGTGTTGGGTTCAACACGAAGGCCCTCTCACAGGAGAACTGTGGCTCTAATGATGCTTTTGTTTTGACAGAGTATATAAAACAGTGACCCGGAGCTATTTTGGAAAAATATGGAGCATGCCATTCACATTTTTTATATTGCTATCATTACCCTTGTGTTCCTCAGTTTACTCATTTGTAAAATGCAGATAAGTTTTAGTGCTTGAGATTTTGGGGTCCTTTGTTAGCACAGCATAACCTAGTTTATTTTGACACACGTGGGCAAAATACATTTATAGAACCAGAGTGGTAGGATGGTGGAATTTATCAGAAGCTCAGTGTTTAACAGAACCCATAAGGAGGAACATGTACTCAAGGATGCATGAAAAAGTGGCAGGAAGTCCAAGAGGCAGATTAAGCTTTGAGGGCCTGAAATCCAAAAAGGAACTAAGAAGGCTAATTTTTACCCTGTTTCAGGAGGATAATGAACAGTCCCTTTTCTCCAAGTGTCTTAAGATTAACGAGGATGGAAAGCAAAACTACTCATCTCCACCAGGGGAAGGTGTGCAGACTGGATAAGTGAGAACATCTCCAAAGTTCTTCTGCTGTGGTCTTTTTCATCACAGAAATGACTCCACCTCTGAAATCACTAGCTCAAGCATCCTGTTTCTTGCACACAATTCCCTTTCCTTTCAGACACTGGTTCAAATCCTATTTTCCAATTTCATTGACCACTACCCCCACTTTCTTAATTTTTTCATATTCAGCTAAGAGACTCCCAGACCATTATTTTTTATAACATTTCTACCAATAATCTAAAGTTTCTGGCCCTCTGTCTTTTCATTATTCACTTAGCGACAAACCCAGCTTTTGTCCTTTCCATGACATGGAACAATAGACTGGTTCCAAATAGGAAAAGGAGTACGTCAAGGCTGTATATTGTCACCCTGCTTATTTAACTTATATGCAGAGTACATCATGAGGAACGCTGGGCTGGAAGAAGCACAAGCTGGAATCAAGATTTCTGGGAGAAATATCAATAACCTCAGATATGCAGATGACACCACCCTTATGGCAGAAAGTGAAGAAGAACTAAAGAGCCTCTTGATGAAAGTGAAAGAGGAGAGTGAAAAAGTTGGCTTAAAGCTCAACATTCAGAAAACGAAGATCATGGCATCCGGTCCCATCACTTCATGGCAAATAGATGGGGAAACAGTGGCTGACTTTATTTTTCTGGGCTCCAAAATCACTGTGGATGGTGATTGCAGCCATGAAATTAAAAGAGGCTTGCTCCTTGGAAGCAAAGTTATGACCAACCTAGACAGCATATTAAAAAGCAGAGACATTACTTTGCCAACAAAGGTCCATCTAGTCAACGCTATGGTTTTTCCAGTAGTCATGTATGGATGTGAGAGTTGGACTATAAAGAAAGCTGAGTGCCGAAGAATTGATGCTTTTGAACTGTGGTGTTGAAGAAAACTTCTGAGAGTCCCTTGAGCTGCAAGGAGATTCAACCAGTCCATCCTAAAGGAGATCAGTCCTGGGTGTTCATTGGAAGGACTGATGTTGAAGCTGAAACTCCAATACTTTCGCCACCTGATGCGGAGAGCTGACTCATTTGAAAAGACCCTGATGCTGGGAAAGCTTGGGGGCAGGAGGAGAAGGGGATGACACAGGATGAGATGGTTGGATGGCATCACCGACACAGTGGACATGGGTTTGGGTGGACTCCGGGAGTTGGTGATGGACAGGGAGGCCTGGCATGTTGCGGTTCATGGGGTCGCAAAGAGTCGGACACTACTGAGCAACTGAACTGAACTGTGCGGCCACAAACAGTACTGCAAGAAGTTTTCCCAAAGGACAGATTATCATCAAGATAAAGTCATAATCATCACCTCAAATGGTCCCCAATAGCCTATGTTTTTCATGTCCATCCAGTTCCAGCCTCAAATTAATTGTGTTTATTTAAAACCTTCTCTGGATAGAGGTCTACTCTGTTATCCCTCTTTGCCCTCCACATGCCTCTCCATTCTAAACAGATGATCTTACCTCCTCCTTCATAGAGAAAGTGAAATGGCTGGACAACCTCACTTTTCAACTATCAGACCCATGTATCCACTTACTTCTGTACCCATCTTCTCCTTTGCAAGGATATTATTTTCCAATATTAATCTATAACTTTTTATTTATGTTTTCACTTTTCCTTTCTCCCCTTTTTTAATCAAGTAGGGAGCTCTGCGCTCACGGTAGGGAGGGATGTGGCTAGACAGAATGTACAAGGTCGCTGGTGTCTCCTTCCAAAAGCCTAAACTCTGGTACTGGAGAGTATGGTAGGTATTTTAAAACAACCACAAAATCTCCCCCTCCTCTTTCCATGTCCTTTGGTAGTGCCTTCACACACTGACTCTAGGATGGCCTTGTGACTTGCATTGGCCAAGATGACATTAACAAATATGACATGAGCAAAGTCTTGAAAAAAATGCTTCCACCATGGGGATTGCCCTTTTTCTGCCCTTGGGAACTCTGGGATCACTGTGTGAAGAAACCTGGGCTAGCCACATGGCTCAGAGAGTAAGCCATCCCAGCGGAGGCTCCCAGACCAACCAGCATGCTAACGCCACACAGGTGAGGGAGGATATCTTAGATCAGTGCTTCTCAAACTACAGTGTACACATAAACCACCAGGTGATCTTGCCAAAAACCAGAAATTCATTCATTAGGCCTAGAGTGGGACTTGAGCACCTACATTTCCGGTAAGTTCCTGGGTGCTGCTGGTCTGAGAAGCGTGCTTTGCAAAGATGTGACAGGGACTTCCCTGGCAGTCCAGTGGTTAGTACTCTGTGCTTCCACTGCAGGGGGCCCAGGTTCAACTCCTGGTTGGGGAACTAAGATCCCACATGCCACGCAGGATGGCTGGACATGCTCCAGCCCCGTTTGAGTTGACCTAAATCAGGAGAACCACCAAGCTGACCCATACTATGTTGTAGTAGTAGTGTTAGTTGCTCAGTCGTGTCCGACTCTTTGTGACCCCATGGACTGTAGCACGCCAGGCTCCTCTGTCCAGGAAACTCTCCAGGCAAGAATACTGAAGTGGGTAGCCATTCCCTTCTCCAGGGGATCTTCCCGACCCAGGGATTAAACCCGGGTCTCCTGCATTGGAGGCAGATTCTTTACCATCTGAGCCACCATGGAAGAGCTATGAGCAATAATAAATGTGGATTTTAAGATACTATTACACAGCAAAAGCTAGCTGATACAGAAGTATGAGAACTTAGATAAAACATCTTGGAAAAGCAGAGGAAAGAGCAGTACTCCATGGGCTCCTCCCCTAGGCTGGGCATGGAGGAAGGGAGAGAGAAAAGTCTATGGCCCCACAGAAGAGAGAACGTGAGTTCTTCCTAGCTATGCATGAAGGAAGAGCAGGACTCAAGGAGGAGTGGCTACATGGTCATTTTTACAGAGATGATCAGAGGCACTGTCCCAAACCTTCCTGGGCCCCAGGCATAGGTGGGAGGCAGCAGAAGGGTCACAGAGACAGTGATGGCAACATCTCAAGGGCAACCATGAGGACCAAAACCCAGTGATCCTATGACACCCTAGGAATCATCAAGGTCACTTGTCTCACCCCAGCAGGCAATTAACAAAACCATAAAGTTTTTTCTACAAGGTGATTTTTATCCCACCTAAGGACTGATGCTGAAGCTGAGGGTCAGTTTTCATTCTAATCCCAAAGAAAGGCAGTGCCAAAGAATGCTCAAACTACTGGTTCCAAATAGGAAAAGGAGTACATCAAGGCTGTATATTATCATCCTGTTTATTTAACTTATATGCAGAGTACATCATGAGAAATGCTGGGCTGGAAGAAACACAAGCTGGAATCAAGATTGCCAGGAGAAATATCAATAACCTCAGATATGCAGATGACACCACCCTTATGGCAGAAAGTGAAGAGGAGCTAAAAAGCCTCTTGATGAAAGTGAAAGTGGAGAGTGAAAAAGTTGGCTTAAAGCTCAACATTCAGAAAACGAAGATCATGGCATGCAGTCCCATCACTTCATGGCAAATAGATGGGGAAACAGTGGAAACAGTGTCAGACTTTATTTTTTGGGGCTCCAAAATCACTGCAGATGGTGACTACAGCCATGAAATTAAAAGATGCTTACTTCTTGGAAGGAAAGTTATGACCAACCTAGGTAGCATATTGAAAAGCAGAGACATTACTTTGCCAACAAAGGTCCGTCTAGTCAAGGCTATGGTTTTTCCAGTGGTCATGTATGGATGTGAGAGTTGGACTATGAAGAAGGCTGAGTGGTGAAGAATTGATGCTTTTGAACTGTGGTGTTGGAGAAGACTCTTGAGAGTCCCTTGGACTGCAAGGAGATCCATCCAACCAGTCCATTCTGAAGGAGATCAGCCCTGGGATTTCTTTGGAAGGAATGATGCTAAAGCTGAAACTCCAGTACTTTGGCCACCTCATGCGAAGAGTTGACGCACTGGAAAAGACTGATGCTGGGAGGGATTGGGGGCAGGAGGAGAAGGGGATGACAGAGGATGAGATGGCTGGATGGCATCACTGACTCGATGGCCGTGAGTCTGAGTGAACTCTGGGAGTTGGTGATGGACAGGGAGGCCTGGCGTGCTGCGATTTATGGGGTGGCAAAGAGTCGGACACGACTGAGCAACTGAACTGAACTGAAGGACTGATACTGAATCTGAAGCTCCAATACTTTGGCCACCTGATGCAAAGAGCTGACTCATTGGAAAAGACCCTGATGCTGGGAAAGATTGAAAGCAGGAGGAGAAGGGGACAACAGAGGATGAGATGGCTAGATGGCATCACCAACTCAATAGACAAGAGTTTGAGCAAGCTCTGGGAGTTGGTGAAGAACAGGGAAGCCTGGCGTGTGGCAGTCCATGGGGTCACAAAGAGTCAGACATCACTGAGCAACTGAACAACAAAAAAGTTAGTGAAACTGCCACCCCCTTTTTCTTCATTTTGCTACAATAGTGTAGGTCCTGGTCCCCCTATCAGTCCCTATTTCTCTTTCCTGTTAATTCAACCACACTCTCTCAGCCAGATTTTTCTCACCAGTGTAAGAATTCAGCATAGTTAAATGTCTCTCTTTAAAGTCCCATTGAGTCACAGCCTCATCTAGCACAGCTTTACCTTCAACTCCCTTATGGGAATCAGAAGGTGCCCCTCCAGATGGAGGAATTGCAGAAAGGGGGGCTGACCACATTGTAAAAAGCACCCCTGCCTTCAGCCTGCAGGCCCAGGCCCACATTATCATCCAGAATGCAGAGCCTGGCTGGATTCCAGCTTGCTCTTGTGTCCTCCTGTCAGACATCCTGGTCACACCCTGGTCCCGCTGTCACCAGTTTCTCTGCCCGCTCCTCACAGCCCGACTTCTTGGTGGAGTTGTCTGTACTTGTTCCCTTCCTGCTGTCATCTCCTATTCATTCTCAGCACAGTCCACTCTGGGTTCCAACCCAGCACTGCTACCTAAACAGCTCTTTCAAAACGTGTTAATGGTTTCTGCATTCTTGAATCCAGGAGACATTTTCAATGTCTCACCTAATTGACCTTGCAGTAATGTTTACACTGTTGACAGCTTCTGCCTTCAAACTCTCTGTTCTTTCAGCTTTGATGATATCACCTCCTGCTTGGCTCTCCTCTCATTTCACTGCTGCACTTTAAGATCTCAGCACTCGGGAGACTGGGCTTTGTATATCCATGACCCTAATAGTACCTACACCGCAAGGTTGTTGTAAGAATTAAATCATGTAATACAGCTAGCTAGCTAGCTATAGATAGAAACCCATTGCATGATGTGGAGTAAGCTTCAAGTATTCTGAGTTACTGCCATTGTCATGAGAAGCTTACCCTCCTCTGGCTAGTTATTCAATGTTTTAGAATGTTTAGAATTCCTTCAGGCTCAGTCTTAGGCCCCTTTTCTTCTCTGGTTTGTTCAGTAACCCCTGGTTGACTTTTTTTGGCACAGATTTCTCATTGGAGCTCCAGACCTAGAAATCTAGTTGCCAATTTGACAATTCCTCTTGGTTGCCTCAAGGTCATCTCAAGTTTAATATGTGAATGGGAAAACTATCTATTATGCAGTCAAAAACATAGGAGTTGGTCTTGGTACTTCTCTTTCTCAGTCCTGCCTCCTGCTTCAGTCCAATCCATCAGCCAAGGCAGACTGGTTTTACTTCCTTATAGCTCATTTAAAAAAAATTTTTTTTTGGCCACATTGCATGCCATGTGGAATCCTAGTTCCCCAACCAGGGATCATACCTGCACCCGTGCATTGGAAACATCGAGTCTTAACCACTGGGATGCCAGGGAAGTCCCTTCAAGGCCCTTTAATATGTTTACTTCTCTTCATTGCCACTATCCCCACCTTAGCCCAGGTTTGCACCCTCTCTCCCCTGTAAAAACTGCTTAGCTGGTCTCTGTCTCCACTCTGCTTTCTTCTGATTTTGAATCAGTGATTTATTTCAGTCTTGTCACTCCTGACCTTGGAGTCTATCATGGCTTCCAATGGGTCTTTGGGTAAAGACTCAAGTCGTTGAAGCTTGTAAATTGTGTGGTTAGAGGTCTTGAATGCCAGAACTTATCATGATGTCAAGCACATAGTTGACTTCTGGGAGGAAGCACTTTTATATCTGGTTTTTGAAAGCAAACCACTGACTATATTAGCAGAAACAAAATTCCAAAAATAGTCTTGCTAGAGTCTAGTGGATTGAGATGGAGGCAGAAGATGTACTGGGGCAAAAGGGGAGGAGAATCTGAAGTAGATGGCAGTAGGAAAGGAAGGGATGGAGAGACAGTGTGAGAACAGAATCTGCAGGCCTGGCTGAGGGAAAATGAGACCAATGGTTGAGAAGGGGGAAAGAAAAAATTATTTCTTTTGATTCTCTCTTTTTCATGAGGTTTCAAACATTATAAACAGGGGTGCTGAAATCACATCTTTAATACTTTATTATTTGCATTTATTCATTTATTTTTTGGCTGCACTGGGTCATTGTTGCTGCACATGGGCTTTTGCTAGTTGCAGCTAGTGGGGGCTACTCTCTGGTTATGATGTGCAGGCTTCTCATTGCAATGGCTTCTTCTCAGGCGAGTGGGCTCAGTACTTGTGGCACACAAGCTTAGTAGCATCATGGCATGTGGGGTCTTCCTGGACCAGGGATTGAACGCATATCCTCTGCATTGGTAGGTGTATTCTTAACCATTGCACTACCAGGGAAGTCCAATACTTTAAAAATTCTGGACCTGGAGACCAAACTTCCTCAAAAATGGCTGGACTTTCCCTTGTATTTTTTTCATATCTCAATATTTATTCAAAAATATATGTGCTGAGCTGAAGAGGAGTATGAAAAAGTTGGCTTAAAACTCAACATTCATAAAACTAAGATCATGGAATCCTGTCCCATCATTTCATGGCAAATAGATGGGGAAACTATGGCAACAGTAAGAGACTTTATTTTGGGAGCTCCAAAATCACTGCAGATGATGACTGCAGCCATGAAATTAAAAGATGCTTGTTTCTTGCAAGAAAAGTTATGACCAACCTAGAAAGCATATTAAAAAGCAGAGACATTACTTTGCCAACAAAGATCCATCTAGTCAAAGTTATGGTTTCTCCAGTAGTCATGCATGGATGTGAGAGTTGGACTATAAAGAAAGCTGAGCGCTGAAGAACTGATGCTTTTCTGTGGTACATATACACAATGGAATATTACTCAGCTATTAAAAAGAATGCATTTGAATCCGTTCTAATGAGGTGGATGAAACTGGAGCCTATTATACATAGTGAAGTAAGTCAGAAAAAAAAACACCAATACAGTATATTAAGACATATATAGAGAGAATTTAGAAAAATAGTAATGATGACCCTATCTGTGAGATAGCAAAAGAGACCCAGATGTAAAGAACAGACTTTTGGACTCTGTGGGAGAAGGCAAGGATGGGATGATTTGAGAGAATAGCACTGAATCATGTATATTATTATATTGGAAATAGATCACTAGTCCAGGTTCGATGCATGAGACAGGGTGCTCAAGGCTGGTGCACTGGGAAGACCCTGAGGGATGGGATAGGGAGGGAGGTGGGAAGGGGGTTCAGGATGGGGAAAACATGTACACCCATGGCTGATTCATGTCAATGTATGGCAAAAACCACTACAATATTGTAAAGCTAGTTAGCCTTCAATTAAAATAAATAAATTAAAAAAAAAAAAGAATTGATGCTTTTGAACTGTGGTGTTGGAGAAGACTCTTGAGAGTCCCTTGGACTGCAAGGAGATCCAACCAGTCCATTCTAAAGGAGATCAGTCCTGGGTGTTCTTTGGAAGGACTGATGCTAAAGCTGAAACTCCAGTACTTTGGCCACCTCATGCAAAGAGTTGATGCACTGGAAAAGACTCTGATGCTGGGAGGGATTGGGGACAGGAGGAGAAGGGGATGACAGAGGATGAGATGGCTGGATGGCATCACCGACTCGATGGACGTGAATTTGAGTGAACTCCAGGAGTTGTTGATGGACAGGGAGGCCTGGCGTGCTGCGATTCATGGGGTCGCAAAGAGTCGGACACGACTGAGCGACTGATCTGAACTGACTGATCTTTCCACACCAAGATGGCAGAATTAGAAACATCACCATCATCCTTGTGCATGTCTCTCCTGTTTTCTCAGTCACAACATCCAGCTATTTTCCTCAGCCCGGAAGTGTACCAAGACCTTCATCATTGACCTATTTCCCTGTAAGGTTCCACCACTCATTAATCCACACTGTTTTTCCTCTCAGACTTTGTGTAATTCATCGTCTCTCAGTTGGTCACTTCTTCCATCCCTCTCTGCCTCAGCACCTTTAAAACACATCTCTCTGAGGCTCACAAGGTCAAGTCCACACTCCTTTACCTACACACCTCATAAGTTTTTTCATAGAGCTGTCATTACTCTTTAGCATGCCTTCTGAGGGTTTCACAGTCTGGCTAAAACCAATATCTACAGTCTCCCTTTCCACCACTTCCTTCCTCTTCCTCTCCCAGTCTCCATTCCAGTTCTGATGGCCCACTGTGTTTTATGCTGTATATTAGAACCAGACTGTTCTGGGTTTAGCAAAAATGCCAAGCAGTTTGATGCTTCTAAAACTGAGCTCAAGTTGTTCTCTCTGCCTGAAAGTGTCCTTTGCCCACATCAAAGTCTATGATATTGCACTCAGATTTGAAGCTCACATATAAATTTCCTTCAACAGAATTAATGACTCACTTTCTGGGTTCCCATGGCATCTTGTGCACACATGCACTAAAACAACTCTTATTAACTCTTTGAGGTTGTTTCCCTTACTAGATGGACTCTGAGCTCCACAAGAAAACTTGGAATATATGTTCAATTGATGTTTGGCTTGAACTAGTGAATTTACTGTCCCTAGTATAGTTAGTACATTAAGCTGCCCCGGTGGCTCAGTGGTAAAGAATTCGCCTGCCAATGCAGGAGAAGTGGGTTTTGTTCCTGGGTTAGGAAGATCCCCTGGAGAAGGAAATAGCCACCCACTCCAGTATTCTTGCCTGGGCAATCCCATGGACAGAGGAGCCCAGCAGGCTATATAGTCCAGGGGGTTGCAAAAGAGTCAGACACAACAATAATAAATTGTATACACCTAATAATGAATTTTAATTAGATACTATACTGTAGATTAGAAACTAGAGAAGCAAACATTAATGTATTGAGTTTAAAGAAAGGGAGAAGTGATTCTAAAGAACTAATATGTCAAACAGAGAGGAATAAGGGACCTGCAGGGAAGAAAGAAACAAAGATAAATCAGAGGTGGACATTATTTAAACACAAATTATCCACTTCAACACTGTCCCTGTTATTCTATTTTTGTATATAGGCAGGCAGATGTGCCCTGGTGTCAAATGAGAAAATACCTCATTTAAAATGATTAAAAACACTATGAAACATCAGCATTGAAGAAGTTGAAAATCTGTACTACATGTATTAGTTATGATTTTTTTTATTATTCTTAGACCACTTTCACATATGTCACTTCTTGATAAATGCTTTTTGTAAATGATTTCAAGACACAGGTAAAGAAGAAAGGAAATAGACACAAGTCTACTTTAGTCATTTAGCTTGTTGTTTCTTATGGACAATTTATGTGCAATTCAACTTTGTTGTGCAAAGTGTTATTTATAGTCAACATGATTAACAACTTAGAACCATAGGACTTTTAGTAAGATGATTACACTAGTTCAGCTGGTGAAGAATTTCCACATCGTACAAGTAAATATTCCTTACCACTATGATTTGTTAGAGGATAGGTTTTCTTCAGTGGGCAATTCAGTTCAAGTACCCTTTAAAAAATTTTAACAAGCAGCTATTTCTCAGGAACACTTGCCTTCTGTTTTCAGCTGTTTGCTATTCAGTTCAGTTCAGTCACTCAGTCATGTCCGACTATTTGCAACCCTATGGACTGCAGCCTGCCAGACTTCCCTGTCGATCACCAACTCCCGGAGCTTGCTCAAACTCACATCCATCGAGTCAGAGATGCCATCCAACCATCTCATCCTCTGTCGTCCCCTTCTCCTTCTGCCTTCTGTCTTTCCCAGCATCAGGGTCTTTCCCAACAAGTCAGTTCTTCGCATAAGGTGACCAAAGTATTGTTTGCTGTTAGCCCTTGACACAGAAGCATTAGGTATTAAAATGAGCTACTGTAGACATCGGACTTCCAAAATGAGTTAGTGAGAAGATCAACAAATCTGTTCCTCAAAAAACAATGTTAAGACTGACAAAATTGCAAAAAAACAAAGCCAACCAAACATTAAGAGTCCCACCAACTTCTTCAGGACTGTGGAAATTGGACAGAAGGAAAGAAAGGTGCAGAAAAATCATTTTAGAAATAATGGCTAAACCATTCCAAACTTGATGAAAAACATTAATCTATATATATGATAATTTCAATGGATTCTCCATAGGATAAACACAAAGAACTCTATACCTAAACATATCATATTCAAACTATTCAAAGTCAAGAGAAAATCCTGAAAGCCACAAGAGAAAAACGACTTATCAGGGAAAAGGGAACCACATCATATATAACAGAATCATAGTGACTTCTCATCAGCAATAATGAAGGCCAGAGGGTGGTGACATGATTTATTTAAAGGGGCAGAAGAGAGACTTCCCTAGTGGTCCAGTGGTTAGGACTCTATGCTTCCAAAGCAGGGGGTTCAGGTTCAATCCCTTGTCAGGGAAAGCTAGGATCCCACATGCTATGTGGTGAGACCAAAAAAATAAAGTGGCAGAAGAAAAAAAATATTACCCAGAATTTTACATCCTGCAAAACCATCTTTCAAAACTAAAGGCAAAGGGTAAAGGATCTGAATAAACATTTCTCCAAAGAAGGTATAGAGATGTCACATAAGTACATGAAAAGATGCTCAAGATCATTATCCTTCAGGGAAATGCAAATAAAAATGACAATGAGATATCAGTTCACCCCAGCTAGGATGGCCATTATCAAACTCAGATAGAAACAAGTGTTGGCAAGGATATGCAGAAATCAGAAGTTACATGTGGCCACTTTGGAAAACATTCTGGTCTTTCCTCAAAAAGTTAAACACAAGTAAAGACCTAAACATAAGGCCAGGAAGTGTAAAACTCTTAGAGGTAAACATAGGCAGAACACTCTTTGACCTAAATCGCAGCAAGATCCTCTTTGCTCTACCTCCTAGAGTAATGGAAATAAAAACAAAAATAAACAAATGGGACCTAATTGAACTTAAAAAGTTAAACACAGACTTAACATTTGATTCAGCAATCCCAACTTCAAGCATATATCCAAGAGAAATAAAGACACAAGTCAACACAAAAACTTGTATATGAATATTCATGTCAGCAATATTCATACTAGCCCAAAGTGGAAACAAATGTCCATCAGCTGATGAATGGACAAATATGGTGTATCCATACAATGGAATATTACTCAGTCATAAAAAGAAAAATGGTTGATATCTGCTACAACATGATGAATTTTAAAAACATAATGCTAAGTGAAAGAAGCCAGTCAAAAGACCAAATATTATATTATTATATTTTATTTTTCTGAAATCTCCAGAATTGGCAAATCAATAAAGACATAAAGCAGATTAGTTGTTGCCTAGGGCTTGGGGAGGGCAGTGGAGTTTTGGGAGAGTGACAGCTAAAGGGTACAAGATTTATTTTTTGTGTTTATAACAACGTTCTAAAGTTGATTGTAGGTAATAGTTGTATGACTCTGTGGTGTTACTAGACCATTAAATTGTACACTTTAAATGGGTAAATTGTATGATATATAAACTGTTGTTGTTGTTCAGTAGCTAAGTTGTCTCCTACTCTTTGTGACCCCATGAACTGCAGCACACCAGGCTTCCCTGTCTTTCAGTATCTTCCAGAGTTAGCCCAAGTTTATTTCCATTGAGCCAGTGATGCCATCCAACCATCTTTTCCTGTCGTCCCCTATCCTCCTGCCCTCAATCTTTCCCAGCATCAGGGTCTTTTCCAGTGATTCAGCTCTTCACATCAGGTGGCCAAAGTCTTGGAGTTTTAGCTTCAGCATCAGTCCTTCCAATGAATATTCAGGGTTGATTTCCTCTAGGATTGACTGGTTTGATCTCCTGGCTGTCCAAGAGGACTCTAAAGAGTCTTCTCTAGCACCACAATTCAAAAGCATCAATTCTTCAGTGCTCAGCCTTCTTAATGGTCCATCTCTCACATCTGTACATGACTACTGGAAAAACCATAGCTCTATCTATATGGACCTTTGTCAGCAAAGTGATATCTATGCTTTTTAATATGCTGTCTAGGTTTTTCATAGCTTTCCTTCCAAGGAGCAAGTGTCTTTTAATTTTATGTCTGCAGTCAACATCCACAGTGATTTTGGAGTCCAAGAAAATAAAATCTGTCACTGTTTCCACTTTTCCCCCACCTATTTGCCATGAAGTGATGGGACCAGATGCCATGATCTTAGTTTTCTGAATGTTGAGTTTTAAGCTAGCTTTTTCACTTTCCTCTTTCACCTTCATCAAGAGGCTTTTTAGTTCCTCTTTGCTCTCTGCCATTAGAGTGGTATCAACTGCATAACTGAAGTTGCTGATATTTCTCCCAGCAAACTTGATTCCAACTTGTGCTTCATTCAGCCCAGCATTTCTCATGATGTACTCTGCATTTAAGTTAAATAAGCAAGGTGACAATATACAGCCTTGACGTACTCCTTTCCCAAATTGGAACAAGTCCACTGTCCCATGTCTGGTTCTAACTGTAGCTTCTTGACCTGCATAAAGATTTTGAAGGAGGCTGGTACGGTGGTCTGGTATTTCCATCTCTTTAAGAATTTTCCACAGTTTATTGTGATCCACACAGTCAAAGGCTTTGGCATAGTCAATAAAGCAGAAATAGATGTTTTTATGGAACTCTCTTGCTTTTTTGATGATCCAGCATATGTTGGCAATTTGATCTCTGGTTCCTCTACCTTTTCTAAAACTAGCTTGAACATCAGCAAGTTCACTGTTCACATATTGCTGAAGCCTGGCTTGGAGAATTTTGAGCATTGCTTTACTAGCATGTGAGATGAGTGCAATTGTGCAGTAGTTTGAGCATTCTTTGGCATTGCCTTTCTTTGGGATTGGAATGAAAACTGACCTTTTCCAGTCCTGTGGCCACTGCTGAGTTTTCCAAATTTGCTGGCATATTGAGTGCAGCACCTTCACAGCATCATCTTTCAGGATTTGAAATAGCTGAACTGAAATTCCACCACCTCCACTACCTTTGTTCATAGTGATGCTTTCCAAGGCCCACTTGACTTCACATTCCAGGATGTCTGGCTCTAGGTCAGTGATCACGCCATCATGATTATCTGGGTCGTGAAGATCTTTTTTGTACAGTTCTGTGTATTCTTGCCATCCCTTCTTGATATCTTCTGATTTTCTTAGGTCCATACCATTTCTGTCCTTTATCCAGCCCATCTTTGCATGAAATGTTTGCTTGGTATTTCTAATTTTCTTGAAGAGATCTCTAGTCTTTCCCATTCTGTTGTTTTCCTTTATTTCTTTGCATTGATTGCTGAAGAAGGCTTCCTTATCTCTTCTTGCTATCTTTGGAACTCTGCATTCAGATGCTTATATCTTTCCTTTTCTCCTTTGGTTTTCACTTCTCTTCTTTTCACAGCTATTTGTAAGGCCTCCCCAGACAGCCATTTTGCTTTTTTTCATTTCTTTTCCATGGGGATGGTCTTGATCCCTATCTCCTGTACAATGTCACGAACCTCATTCCATAGTTCATCAGGCACTCTATCTATCAGATCTAGGCCCTTAAATCTATTTCTCACTTCCACTGTATAATCATAAGGGATTTGATTTAGGTCACACCTGAATGGTCTAGTGGTTTTCCCTACTTTCTTCAATTTCAGTCTGAATTTGGTAATAAGGAGTTCATGATCTGAGCCACAGTCAGCTCCTGGTCTTGTTTTTGCTGACTGTATAGAGCTTCTCCATCTTTGGCTGCAAAGAATATAATCAATCTGATTTCGGTGTTGACCATCTGGTGATGTCCATGTGTAGAGTCTTCTCTTGTGTTGTTGGAAGAGGGTGTTTGCTATGACCAGTGCATTTTCTTGGCAAAACTCTATTAGTCTTTGCCCTGCTTCATTCCATATTCTAAGGCCAAATTTGCCTGTTACTCCAGGTGCTTCTTGACTTCCTACTTTTGCATTCGAGTCCCTCAACATAATAAAAGCTATATATGACAAACATACAGCAAACATTATACTCAATGGTGAAAAATTGAAAGCATTTCCCCTAAAGTCAGCAAGAAGACACGGGTGCCCACTCTCACCACCACTATTCAACATAGTTTTCGAAGATTTAGCCACAGCAATCAGAGTAGAAAAAGAAATAAAAGGAACCCAGATTGAAAAAGAAGAAGTAAAACTCTCACTGTTTGTAGATGACATCATCCTCTACATAGAAAACCCTAAAGACTCTACCAGAAAATTACTATAGCTAATCAATGAATATAGTAAAATTACAGGATATAAAATTAACACAAAGAAATCCCTTGCATTCCTATACACTAACAATGAGAAAACAGAAAGAGAAATTAAGGAAACAATTCCATTCACCATTGCAACAAAAAGAATAAAATACTTAGGAATATATCTACCTAAAGAAACAAAAGACCTGTATATAGAAAACTATAAAACACTGATGAAAGAAATCGAAGACAACAAAAATAGATGGTGAAATATACCATGTTCATGGATTGGAAGAATCAATATAGTGAAAATGAGTATACTACCCAAAGCAATCTATAGATTCAATGCAATCCCTATCAAGCTACCAATGGTATTTTTCACAGAACTAGAACAAATAATTTCACAGTTTGTATGGAAATACAAAAAACCTCAAATAGGCAAAGCAATCTTGAGAAAAAAGAATGGAACTAGAGGAATCAACCTGCCTAACTTCAGACTATACAACAAAGCTACAGTCATCAAGACAGTATGGTACTTGCACAAAGACAGAAATATAGATCAATGGAACAAAATAGAAAGCCCAGAGATAAATTCACGCACCTATGGACACCTTATCTTTAACACAGGAAGCAAGAATATACAATGGAAAAAAGACAATCTCTTTAACAAGTGGTGCTGGGAAAACTGGTCAACTACTTGTAAAAGAATGAAACTAGAACACTTTCTAACACCATACACAAAAGCAAACTCAATATGGATTAAAGATATAAATATATGATCAGAAACTATAAAACTCCTAGAGGAAAACATAGGCAAAACATTCTCCAACATAAATCACAGAAGGATCCTCTATGACCCACCTCCCAGAGTAATGGAAATAAAGGCAAAAATAAACAAATGGGACCTAATTAAACTGAAATGCTTTTGCACAATGAAGGAAACTAGAAGCAAAGTGAAAAGACAGCCTTCAGAATGGCAGAAAGTAATAGCAAGTGAAGCAACTGATAATTAATCTCAAAAATACACAAGCAACTCCTGCAGCTGAATTCCAGAAAAATGAGCAACCCAATAAAAAAATGGGCCAAACAACTAAACAGACATTTGTCCAAAGAAGACATACAGATGGCTAACAAACACATGAAAAGATGCTCAACATCACTCATTATCAGAGAAATGCAAATCAAAACCACAATGAGGTACCATCTCATGCCAGTCAGAATGGCTGTGATCCAAAAATCTACAAACAATAAACGCTAAAGAGAGCGTGGAGAAAAGGGAACACTCTTATACTGTTGGTGGGAATGCAAACTAGTACAGCTGCTATGGAGAACAGTGTGGAGATTCCTTAAAAAACTGGAAACAGCACTGCCATATGACCCAGGAATCCCACTGCTGGGCATACACACCAAGGAAACCAGAACAGAAAGAGACACATGTACCCCAATGTTCATCGCAGCACTGTTTGTAATAGCTGGGACATGGAAGCAACCTATATGTCCATCAGCAGACGAATGGATAAGAAAGCTGTGGTACATATACACAACGGAATATTACTCAGCCTTTAAAAAGTATACATCTGAATCTGTTCTAATGAGGTGGATGAAACTGGAGCCTATTACAGAGTTATTAAGTAAGCAAGAAAGAAAAACAACAATACTGTATATTAATGCATATACATGAAATTTAGAAAGAGGGTGATGATAACCCTATATGCAAGACAGCAAAAGAGACACAGATGTACAGAACAGACTTTTGGACTCTGTGGGAGAATGCGAGCGTGGGATGATCTGAGAGAATAGCACTGAAACATGTGTATTATCATGTTTGAAACGGATCACCAGTGCAGGTTCAATGCGTGACACAGGGTGCTCAGGGTACCCTGAGGGATGGAATAGGGAGGGAGGTGAGAGGGTGGTTCAGGATGGGGAACACATGTAAACCCATGGCTGATTCATGTCAAGGTATGGCAAAAACCACTAGAATATTGTAAAGCAATTAGCCTCCAATTAAAATAATTTTTAAAAGGAATAGAAGGAAGTTTCCTTAACATAATAAAGGGCTTTTTTTTTTTTTAAGCAGCTAATATACTCCAAGGTGAAATACTAAAAGCTTTGCACCTACAATCAGAAACAAGACAAGGATGTTTGCTTTTGCTGCTGCTATTCAACATTGTTCCAGAAATTCTAGCCAGAGCAATTAAGCACGAAAAAGAAGTAAAAGGCATCCAAATTGGAAAGCAAAAAGTATGCCGGCGGCTGCGACCGGCGCGCTAAGCGCTGCGGCGGCGGCAGCTGCGACCGGCGTGCTAAGCACTGCGGTGGCGGCTGCTGCGACCGGCGCACTAAGCACGGTCAAGAGGAGCTACCCCACGTCCAAGGTCAGGGGCAGAAGCTGGGAGGACCCCATGCCCGAAGGGTGGCGGCCAAGAGCAGCAACCCCACGTCCGAGGTCAGGGGCGGTGGCCGGGAGGACCAACTCCACGTCCAAGGTGCAGTAGCTGCACGGGCTCAGGAGGGCCTAGAGGAGCTATCCCACGTTGAAGGTCAGGAAGGGCGGCTGTGAGGAGATACCCCTTGTTCAAGGTAAGGAGCAGCGGCTGTGCTTTGCTGGAGCAGCCGTGAAGAGATACCCCACACCCAAGGTAAGAGAAACCCAAGTAAGATGGTAGGTGTTGCAAGAGGGCATCAGAGGGCAGAACACTAAAACCAGACTCACAGTAAACTAGTCAATATAATCACACTAGGACCACAGCCTTGTCTAACTCAATGAAACTAAGCCATGCCCATGGGGCAACCCAAGACGGGCAGGTCATGGTGGAGAGATCTGACAGAATGTGGTCCACTAACCACAGCCTTGTCTAACTCAATGAAACTAAGCCATGCCCATGGGGTAACCCAAGACGGGCAGGTCATGGTGGAGAGATCTGACAGAATGTGGTCCACTGGAAAGGGAATGGCAAACCACTTCAGTATTCTTGCCTTGAGAACCCCATGAACAGTATGAAAAGGCAAAATTATAGGATACTGAAAGAGGAACTCCCCAGGTCAGTAGGGGCCCAATAATGCTACTGGAAATCAGTGGAGAAATAACTCCAGAAAGAATGAAGGGATGGAGCCAAAGCAAAAACAATACCCAGCTAGGGATGTGACTTGTGATAGAACCATGGTCCGATGCTGTAAAGAGCAATATTGCATAGGAACCTGGAATGTCAGGTCCATGAATCAAGGCAAACTGGAAGTGGTCAAACAAGAGATGGCAAGAGTGAATGTCGACATTCTAGGAATCAGCGAACTGAAATGGACTGGAATGGGTGAATTTAACTCAGATGACCATTATATCTACTACTGCGGGCAGGAATCCCTCAGAAGAAGTGGAGTAGCCATCATGGTCAACAAAAGAGTCCAAAATGCAGTACTTGGATGCAATCTCAAAAACGACAGAATGATCTCTGTTCGTTTCCAAGGCAAACCATTCAATATCACAGTAATCCAAGTCTATGCCCCAACCAGTAATGCTCAAGAAGCTGAAGTTGAACGGTTCTATGAAGACCTACAAGACCTTTTAGAACTAACACCCCCAAAATATGTCCTTTTCATTATAGGGGATTGGAATGCAAAAGTAGGAAGTCAAGAAACACCTGGAATAACAGGCAAATTTGGCCTTGGAATATGGAATGAAGCAGGGCAAAGATTAATAGAGTTTTGCCAAGAAAATGCACTGGTCATAGCAAACACCCTCTTCCAACAACACAAGAGAAGACTCTACACATGGACATCACCAGAAGGTCAACACCGAAATCAGATTGATTATATTCTTTGCAGCTAAAGATGGAGAATCTCTATACAGTCAGCAAAAAACAAGACTAGGAGCTGACTGTGGCTCAGATCATGAACTCCTTATTACCAAATTCAGACTGAAATTGAAGAAAGTAGGGAAAACCACTAGACCATTCAGGTGTGACCTAAATCAAATCCCTTATGATTATACAGTGGAAGTGAGAAATAGATTTAAGGGCCTAGATCTGATAGATAGAGTGCCTGATGAACTATGGAATGAGGTTCGTGACATTGTACAGGAGACAGGGATCAAGACCATCCCCATGGAAAAGAAATGAGAAAAAAAAGCAAAATGGCTGTCTGGGGAGGCCTTACAAATAGCTGTGTAAAGAAGAGAAGCAAAAAGCAAAGGAGAAAAGGAAAGATATAAGCATCTGAATGCAGAGTTCCAAAGAATAGCAAGAAGAGATAAGAAAGCCTTCTTCAGCGATCAATGCAAAGAAATAGAGGAAAACAACAGAATGGGAAAGACTAGAGATCTCTTCAAGAAAATTAGTGATACCAAGGGGACATTTCATGCAAAGATGGGCTCGATAAAAGACAGAAATGGTATGGACCTAACAGAAGCAGAAGATATTAAGAAGAGGTGGCAAGAATACACAAAAGAACTATACAAACAAGATCTTCATGACCCAGATAATCACAATGATGTGATCACTGACCTAGAGCCAGACATCCTGGAATGTGAAGTGGGCCTTGGAAAGCATCACTATGAACAAAGGTAGTGGAGGTGGTGGAATTTCAGTTGAGCTATTTCAAATCCTGAAAGATGATGCTGTGAAGGTGCTGCACTCAGTATGCCAGCAAATTTGGAAAACTCAGCAGTGGCTACAGGACTGGAAAAGGTCAGTTCTCATTCCAATCCCAAAGAAAGGCAATGCCAAAGAATGCTCAAACTACCACAGAATTGCACTCATCTCACATGCTAGTAAAGTAATGCTCAAAATTCTCCAGGTCAGGCTTCAGCAATACGTGAACTGTGAACTTCCTGATGTTCAAGCTGGTTTTAGAAAAGGCAGAGGAACCAGAGATCAAATTGCCAACATCTGCTGGATCATCGAAAAAGCAAGAGAGTTCCATAAAAACATCTATTTCTGCTTTAATGACTATGCCAAAGCCTTTGACTGTGTGGATCACAATAAACTGTGGAAAATTCTGAAAGAGATGGGAATACCAGACCACCTGATCTGCCTCTTGAGAAACCTGTATGCAGGTCAGGAAGCAACAGTTAGCACTGGACATGGAACAACAGACTGGTTCCAAATAGGAAAAGGAGTACATCAAGGCTGTATATTATCACCCTGCTTATTTAATTTATATGCAGAGTACATCATGAGAAATGCTGGACTGGAAGAAACACAAGCTGGAATCAAGATTGCCAGGAGAAATATCAATAACCTCAGATATGCAGATGACACCACCCTTATGGCAGAAAGTGAAGAGGAACTGAAAAGCCTCTTGATGAAAGTGAAAGTGGAGAGGGAAAAAGTTGGCTTAAAGCTCAACATTCAGAAAACGAAGATCATGGCATCTGGTCCCATCACGTCATGGCAAATAGATGGGGAAACAGTGGAAACAGTGTCAGACTTTATTTTGGGGGGCTCCAAAATCACTGCAGATGGTGACTGCAGCCATGAAATTAAAAGATGCTTACTCCTTGGAAGGAAAGTTATGACCAACCTAGAAAGCATATTGAAAAGCAGAGACATTACTTTTCCAACAAAGATCTGTCTAGTCAAGGCTATCGTTTTTCCAGTGGTCATGTATGGATGTGAGAGTTGGACTGTGAAGAAGGCTGAGCGCCAAAGAATTGATGCTTTTGAACTGTGGCGTTGGAGAAGATTCTTTCGAGTCCCTTGGACTGCAAGGTGATCCAACCAGTCCATTCTAAAGGATATCAGTCCTGGGTGTTCTTTGGAAGGAATGATGCTAAAGCTGAAACTCCAGTACTTTGGCCACCTCATGCAAAGAGTTGACTCATTGAGAAAAGACTCTGATGCTGGGAGGGATTGGGGGCAGGAGGAGAAGGGTACGACAGAGTATGAGATGGCTGGATGGCATCACTGACTCGATGGACATGAGTTTGAGTGAACTCCAGGAGTTGGTGATGGACAGGGAGGCCTGGCGTGCTGTGATTCATGGGGTTGCAAAGAGTCGGATACAACTGAGTGACTGAACTGAACTCAGCTGATCTGTAATCACAGATGAGATCATCCTACATATGGAAAATACTAAAGAATCTAAATATACACACACTCCTGGAGCTAGCAAACAATCTCAACAAAGTTGCAGGAGATAACAAGACAGAGGAGGAGTATGTGCACATGGAGTATATTTCTCTCCACAGATATATCAGGAATACATCTTCAGACACAGAAGTGCACGAAGAACACCAGCTGAGAGTGGACAGGAGTACCTGAGCAGCGGAAAAGAATATATAGATCCATGCAAAACTTGGTAGATGAAGGAACTAGGGGGAAAAACAGGAGTGTTAGAAGGACTGAACCTGCCCTTGGCTGGTGGGGTACTGAAGCAGGGGTCTGAGCCCCACATTGGGGCAATTGTTTGAGTCAGAGGAGAAACATTTAAGGCTGAGAGTGAAACAGCTGATCTGTGGCAGCCTAAATGGAATGAGAATCAGACAGTCCTTGCTGCAGCCATCCATAACCCAGATAGTGATGTAGATGTCCTGGAAGGTGCATCAGCTGGGAGCTGGAGTTTAAGGATTGTGACGCAATCCCAGGGCAAGGGCTGCTGTTGATTGCATAGAGACATACTGAAGGGGTGTGAGGGAGGAGATTGTGGTGGGAAAAGCCTGTGGAGGAAAGCCAGGCAGCCATGGAATCAAGGTGATACTGCTGAGTCATGTGAAAGGGGTGGAGCCATAACCACAGCCTCTCTCCCCCTACATGACAGCATTGGCAGCTGAACAGTAGAGCAGCTGGCCCATCAAATGCCTGATGCACTGAACTACAGAGTAGGACCCCACCCAGGGTGCCCCTTTAGGTGCCTGATGCACCAATCTACAGAACAGGAGCCCAGCCAGGGGGTGCCCCTCTATGTGCCTGATGCACGGAACAACAGAGAAGGAGCCCAGGCAACGGAGCCCTCTAAGTGCCTGAACAGGTGGAGCTACAGAGAAAGACTGGGCAAAGAGGCCTCCTGATCGCCAGCTACAAGAGGCTCGAAAAACGACTCTGATAGGGCCATAACTCCTTCAGTGGAGGCAGCCTGTGTCCCTGCATACTTGGTGCTCCCAGGGTCCCCTCAAGCTAAGCAGCTGTGCAACCTTCATGCTCAACTCTCACTGGGGCAGAGCTGCAACAAGCAAAAATTGTCTTGTGTCTATGTGGGCAGGGTCCCTTTGGCCTGCCAGGCTTCTCTGTCAGTGAGGAGGGTTCTCCAGGCAAGAATACTGGAGCATATTGGCCAATATTGGTTGCCATATCCTCCTTCTGCTGCTGCTGCTGCTAAGTCGCTTCAGTTGTGTCTGACTCTGCGCGACCCCAGAGACAGCAGCCCACCAGGCTCCCCCATCCCCGGGATTCTCCAGGCAAGAACACTGGAGTGGGCTGCCATTTCCTTCTCCAATGCAGGAAAGTGAAAAGTGAAAGTGAAGTTGCTCAGTCGTGTCTGACTCTCCGTGACCCCATGGACTGCAGCCTAACAGGCTCCTCCATCCATGGGATTTTCTAGGCAAGAGTACTGGAGTGGGGTGCGATTACCTTCTCCCCATATCCTCCTAGAGCACTATATTTCCTGCTGCCCTAACTGCCAACTCCCTTGAGTACCTGGTGCTGCCAGAACACCTGCACACTGAAAGGTTGTTGCTAAACCAGGAAAAACACTGGGATTCTTGGCCTCTGGAGGAGAAGAATTTAATCCAGGGCCAGAGACGAGGCTTGATCACTCAGAGCTTTTGTGTAATAAAGTTTTATTAATGTATAAAAGAGAGAGAAAGTTTCTGACATAGACATCAGAAGGGGGCAGAAAGAGTGCCCCCTTCGCCAGTGTTGCTGCTGCTGCTAAGTTGCTTCACTTGTGTCCAACTCTGTGCGACCCCATGGACAGCAGCCCACCAGGCTCCCCCGTCCCTGGGATTCTCCAGGCAAGAACACTGGAGTGGGTTGCCATTTCCTTCTCCAATGCATGAAAGTGAAAAGTGCATGTGAAGTCGCTCAGTCATGTCCGACTCTTAGCAACCCCATAGACTGCAGCTCACCAGGCTCCTCAGTCCATGGGATTTTCCAGGCAAGAGTGCTGGAGTGGGGTGCCATTGCCTTCTCCTAGCCCTCAGAGGGGCAAACCCAAATCCTCCAGGGCAGCCTCAGGAACAAATCCTAGTGGATGACCCACATGCAGAGGTGGAAATAAAACCACAATTGAAACCCAGGGTCAGTGTGGCTAAGGACAAAGACCAAAAACCTTCCCACCAGTTATACAAACTGTAGATTATCCACAGGATCAACTAGCCAGACTCTGTGACTATGGAATATATAAAAGGACATGGAGAGCTCCCACAAAAGAAAACACACTAGTTCTGAGAGCTGTGGACATTGGAGGCAAGAACATACAGGAGTAGGAACAGATTAGAATCTGACCTGCCCCACAACAGGTCCAGAGATCAGCACAATGTTGGAAGGCATCCTAGGGAGGTGAGGTGGACTGTGACCCCCAGCGAGGGAATGGACTCAGAGTAGTGACTCATGAAAAATACTTATTATTCTTATTTTTTTACTTATTCTGTAGATTTTTTTGGATTTTTTTTTCTTTTCCTCCCCACCCCCCTCCTTTGTAGTTGTTAATTTCATTGGCACTATGAAATCTAATTAAGCTTATGAGTTGTATTTTTTTTCTTTATTATTGTTGTTATAAAGCCCTGTTTCTACATTGGGCTTTTGCAGTTCTCTGGAATTCTCCTTTTTTCTTCCTTTTATATTTCCTTTTCCATTTTTTTTCTCTTTTTTATATTTTTAATTTTATTAAACATATTATTATTTTTTCTACATTTATTCCTTTGTTTGCCTTTCCTACTGTTCTTTTCCCCTTGCAATTAATCTTTAATGCATATAAACTTTCTTCATCTACCTCTATTTAACATTACATATGTATACTTTCTTTTCTTTTTTTCCTTTCCTCTTAACATATTTGTTAGTTTTATTTTCATTGCTTTATTCCCCAATTGGCACCTCACTTTAGTTTTGTTTTCCAGTTTATGCTTTAGTTAGCTTTGTTCTGGTAGACATAATTTTTGGTTTCCTTTGTTCACTGGGTCAATCTATTGTACTTTATTTTTGTTGGACTGTTTTGATTTTGCTTATGTGTGTATACATACCTGTATATATTCAGTCACACTTTCTATTGTCATAAACCTCTGCCTCTACATTGGGCTTTTGCAATTCTGTGGAATTTTCCACTTTTTTATCTTTTTTCTTTCTTTTTCCATTTTTATCTGTTTATAATTTTAATTTTTCTAAACCTATTATATTTTTGCTACACTTATTCCTTTATTTGCCTTTCCTATTGTTCTTCTCCCCTTGCAGTTAATCTTTAATGTATATAAATATTCTTCATCTGCCTCTATTTAACTTTGCAAATCTACTCTTTCTTTCTTTTCTTTCCATTCAACATATTTGTTAGTTTTCTTTTCAATGCTTTATTCCTCACTTGGCACCTTGTTTTAGTTTTCTTTTCCTGTTTGTGCTTAAGTTAGTTTTGTTCTTACCTGGTAAATATAATTTTCAATTTCCTTTCTTTGCCAGATCAATCTACTGTACTTTATTTTTGTTGGATTGTTTTAACTTTGCTCCAGAGAAGGCAATGGCATCCCACTCCACTACTCTTGCCTGGAAAATCCCATGGATGGAGGAGCCTGGTGGGCTGCAGTCCATGGGGTCGCTAAGAGTTGGATACAACTGAGCGACTTCACTTTCACTTTTCACTTTCATGCATTGGAGAAGGAAATGGCAACCCACTCCAGTGTTTTTGCCTGGAGAATCCCAGGGATGGGAGAGCCTGGTGGGCTGCCATCTATGGGGTCGCACAGAGTCGGACACGACTGAAGCGACTTAGCAGCAGCAGAAATTTTGCTCATGGGTGTATATGTGTATATGTGTAATAATAAAATAATTATTTTAAATATTATTTGCCTGATTTTGTAACTGTCATTGGTCTGGGGTTCATCTCTTGTTTCTGGTATCTGGATATTTGTTTTACTCTCCCTTAATGCTATATATAACAAACCACTTGTGGAATATTCCTCCATGACCAGTGATCAAACCCTGAGCCTTTGGAATGGAAGCACTAAATACAAGACCCAAGGCTACCAGAGAACCCCAATTCATTCAGTTCAGTTCAGTCGCTCAGTCATGTCCAACTCTTTGCGACTCCATGAAATGCAGCATACCAGGCCTCCCTGTCCATCACCAACTCCCGGACTTCAACCAACACATGCATCGAGTCGGTGATGCCATCCAGCCATCTCATACTCTGTCGTCCCCTTCTCCTCCTGCCCCCAATCCCTCCCAGCATCAGGGCCTTTTCCAATGAGTCAACTCTTTGCATGAGGTGGCCAAAGTATTGGAGTTTCAGCCTCAACATCAGTCCTTCCAATGAACACCAAGGACTGATCTCCTTTAGGATGGACTGGTTGGATCTCCTTGCAGTCCAAGGTACTCACAAGAGTCTTCTCCAACACCACAGTTCAAAAGCATCAATTCTTCGACACTCAGCTTTCTTCACAGTACAACTCTCACATCCATACATGACCACTGGAAAAACCATAGCCTTGACTAGACAGATCTTTGTTGGAAAAGTAATATCTCTGCCTTTTAATATGCTATCTAGGTTGGTCATAACTTTCCTTCCAAGGAGTGTCTTTTCATTTCATGGCTGCAGTCACCATCTGCAGTGATTTTGGAGCCCCCCAAAATAAAGTCTGACACTGTTTCCACTGTTTCCCCATCTATTTGCCATGACGTGATGGGACCAGATGCCATGATCTTCGTTTTCTGAATGTTGAGCTTTAAGCCAACTTTTTCCCTCTCCACTTTCACTTTCATCAAGAGGCTTTTCAGTTCCTCTTCACTTTCTGCCATAAGGGTGGTGTCATCTGCATATCTGAGGTTATTGATATTTCTCCCGGCAATCTTGATTCCAGCTTGTGTTTCTTCCAGTCCAGCGTTTCTCATGATGTACTCTGCATATAAGTTCAATAAGCAGGGTGACAGTATACAGCCTTGACATACTCCTTTTCCTATTTGGAACCAGTCTGTTGTTCCATGTCCAGTGCTAACTGTTGCTTCCTGACCTGCATACAAATTTCTCAAGAGGCAGATCAGGTGGTCTGGTATTCCCATCTCTTTCAGAATTTTCCACAGGTTATTGTGATCCACACAGTCAAAGGCTTTGGCATAGTCAATAAAGCAGGAATAGATGTTTTTCTGGAACTCTCTTGCTTTTTCCATGATCCAGCAGATGTTGGCAATTTGATCTCTGGTTCCTCTGCCTTTTCTAAAACCAGCTTGAACATCAGGAAGTTCACGGTTCACGTACTGCTGAAGCCTGGCTTGGAGAATTTTGAGCATTACTTTACTAGCATGTGAGAAGAGTGCAATTGTGCGGTAGTTTGAGCATTCTTTGGCATTGCCCTTATTTGGGATTGGAATGAAAACTGACCTTTTCCAGTCCTGTAGCCACTGCTGAGTTTTCCAAATTTGCTGGCATATTGAGTGCAGCACTTTCACAGCATCATCTTTCAGGATTTGGAATAGCTCAACTGGAATTTCACCACCTCCACTAGCTTTGTTCGTAGTGATGCTTTCTAAGGCCCACTTGACTTCACATTCCAGGATCTCTGGCTCTAGGTCAGTGATCACACCATCGTGATTATCTGGGTCGTGAAGATCTTTTTTGTACAGTTCTTCTGTGTATTCTTGCCATCTCTTCTTAGTATCTTCTGCTTCTGTTAGGTCCATACCATTTCTGTCCTTTATCGAGCCCATGTTTGCATGAAATGTTCCCTTGGTATCTCTGATTTTCTTGAAGAGATCTCTAGTCTTTCCCATTCTGTTGTTTTCCTCTATTTCTTTGCATTGATCACTGAAGAAGGCTTTCTTATCTCTTCTTGCTATCTTTGAAACTCTGCATTCAGATGCTTATACCTTTCCTTTTCACTTCTCTTCTTTACACAGCTATTTGTAAGGCCTCCCCAGACAGCCATTTTGCTTTTTTTCATTTCTTTTCCATGGGGATGGTCTTGATCCCTATCTCCTGTACAATGTCACGAACCTCATTCCATAGTTCATCAGGCACTCTATCTATCAGATCTAGGCCCTTAAATCTATTTCTCACTTCCACTGTATAATCATAAGGGATTTGATTTAGGTCACACCTGAATGGTCTAGTGGTTTTCCCTACTTTCTTCAATTTCAGTCTGAATTTGGTAATAAGGAGTTCATGATCTGAGCCACAGTCAGCTCCTGGTCTTGTTTTTGCTGACTGTATAGAGCTTCTCCATCTTTGGCTGCAAAGAATATAATCAATCTGATTTCGGTGTTGACCATCTGGTGATGTCCATGTGTAGAGTCTTCTCTTGTGTTGTTGGAAGAGGGTGTTTGTTATGACCAGTGCATTTTCTTGGCAAAACTCTATTAATCTTTGCCCTGCTTCATTCCATATTCCAAGGCCAAATTTGCCTGTTACTCCAGGTGTTTCTTGACTTCCTACTTTTGCATTCCAATCCCCTATAATGAAAAGGACATATTTTGGGGGTGTTAGTTCTAAAAGGTCTTGTAGGTCTTCATAGAACCGTTCAACTTCAGCTTCTTGAGCATTACTGGTTGGGGCATAGACTTGGATTACTGTGATATTGAATGGTTTGCCTTGGAAACGAACAGAGATCATTCTGTCATTTTTGAGATTGCATCCAAGTACTGCATTTTGGACTCTTTTGTTGACCATGATGGCTACTCCATTTCTTCTGAGGGATTCCTGCCCGCAGTAGTAGATATAATGGTCATCTGAGTTAAATTCACCCATTCCAGTCCATTTCAGTTCGCTGATTCCTAGAATGTTGACGTTCACTCTTGCCATCTCTTGTTTGACCACTTCCAACTTGCCTTGATTCATGGACCTGACATTCCAGGTTCCTATGCAATATTGCTCTTTACAGCATTGGACCTTACTTCTATCACCAGTCACATCCACAGCTGGGTATTCTTTTTGCTTTGGCTCCATCCCTTCATTCTTTCTGGAGTTATTTCTCCACTGATTTCCAGTAGCATATTGGGCACCTACTTACCTGGGGAGTTTCTCTTTCAGTATCCTATCATTTTGCCTTTTCATACTGTTCATGGGGTTCTCAAGAAAGTTGATCCTAAAATTCTTATGGAATTTTCAGGGATCCTGAATAGCCAAAATAGTCATTAAAAAGAGAAACACGTAGAAGGATTAACATTTCCTGATTTCAAAACTTTCTATAAAGACACAGTAATAAAACGTGTGATACTGGCATGAGGTTATACATTCAAATCAATGTAACTGAATTGAGAGTCCAAACTAGATTCATACATCTATAGCAAATTCACTTTTGACAAGTGTGCCAGGACCATTCAGTGGTGGAAAGAATAGGCTTTTCAACAAATGGTGCTGAAACAACTGGATATCCACATGCGAAAAATAAAGTTTCAGAATGGATAAAAAAAGAAACCTCAATATTAAAGCTAAAACCATAAAATTCTTAGAAGTAAACATAAGGGCAAATCCTCATGACTTTGGATTTGGTGATGGTTTCTTAGATATTTGATTTATACCAAAGCACAGCAACAAAATAAAAATAGATAAGTTGGATTTCATCAAAATTTAAAACTTATGCATCAAAGGACACAATGAAAAATGTGTCAATAGACACATTAGACAACCCCATGGAAAGGGAGAAAACTCTTGGGATTTCCCTGGCGGTCCAGTAGTTAAGATTCCATGCTTCCACTGCAGAGGTTGCAGGTTCCATCCCTGGTCAGGGAACTAATAATCCCACATGGCACAGTACACAGTCAAATAAATAAATAAAATGGGGACTTCTAGAGGTTTCCCTCGGAAAAAAACCCTCATACTACATCACAAAAAAGAGACAAAAAAAATTTTAATGGGCAAAGGACTAGGATAGACATTTTCCCAAAGAACAAATAAAAATTGCCAACAAGCAGTTGAATAATTGTTCAGTTGCTCAGTCATGTCCAACTCTTTGGGACTCCATGAACTGCAGCATGCCAGGCTACGTTGTCCTTTACCATCTCCCACAGTTTGCTCAAACTCATGTCCATTGAGTCAGTGATACCATCCAACCATCTCATCATCTGTCGTCCCCTTCTCCTGCTCTCAATCTTTCCCAGCATCAGGATCTTTTCAAATGAGTCAGCTCTTCACATCAGGTGGCCAAAATATTGATGCCAACATAGTTAAGTCATTAGGGAAATATAAATAAATACCATCTACTAGGATGGCTAATATAAAACAGAAACAACAGAAAATGGCAAGTGTTGGTGAAGATGTAGAGAAATTGGAACCCTCAGACATTATTTGTGGAATGTAAAATGGTGCAACTTCTGTGGAAAACAGTATGATGGTTCCTCAGTAAGTTAAACATAGAATTATCACATGACACATCAATTCTACTGTTGAATATTGTTGTGGACTGAATAGTGTATACCCCCCATTCATACATTGACATTCTAACCTCTAATGCATCTGTATTTGGAGATGAGGCCTTTAAGGAAGTGATTAAATGAGGTCATAAAGGTGGATACCTGGTCTGAAAGGATTAGTGTCCTTATAAAAAGAGACATAAAGAGCTCACTTGTTCTCTCTCCACTTTCATGCACTGAGGCAAGGCCATTGTGAGGATGTATCAAAAAGACAGCTATCTCCAAGCTCAGAAGAAAGCTTTACCAGAAACCAACTGTGCTGGCACCTTGATCTCAGACTTTCAGCCTCCAGCACTGTGAGAAAATAAATTTCTATTGTTTAAGCCATTGTGGCAGTCTGAGGAGACTAAGACAGGTATATATTCCAAAGATTTAAAAATAGATGTTCAAATAAAAACTTCTACATGAACATTCATAGCAGCACTATTCACAATAGTCAAAAGGAAGAAATAAGCCAAATGTCCATTATCTGATAAATGGATAAACAAAAGGTGGCATATTCAAGCAATGGAATATTATTCAATCATAAAAAGGAATGGAGTACAGATTAAATGTACAACATAGATGAACCTTGAAAACATGCTAAGCGAAAGGAGTCAGGCACAAAGTGCCACATATATTATGATTCCACTTATATGAAATATTCAGAATAGGCAAATCTCTAGAGACAGAAAGCAGATTAATAGTTGCCAGGGGCTGGGGGAAAGGTAGAATAGGGCATGACTGATTAATGTGTAAGGGGTTTCCTTTTGGGATGATGAAAATGTTCTGAAAGTAGATAGCGGTGATGTTTGCACAACATTGTGAATGTACTAAAGGTTACTTATTTGTGCACTTTTAAATGGTTAAAATGGTACATGTTATATGTATTTTACCATAATAAAACTATTTCTAAAAAACAAAGAGATGGAGAAATACATGCCATGCTAACATAAAAGAAATCTGAAGTAGTTATAATTAATTTTATACAAAGTGGGGTGCAATGCCACTCCAGTACTCTTGCCTGGAAAATCCCATGGATGGAAGGGCCTGGTGGTCTGCAGTCCATGGGGTCACTGGGAGTCGGACACGACTGAGCAACTTCTTTATTTTTTTCACTTTCATGCATTAGAGAATGAAATGGCAACCCACTCCAGTGTTCTTGCCTGGAGAATCCCAGGGATGGGAGAGCCTGGTGGGCTGCCAGCTATGGGGTCGCACTGAGTCGGACACAACTGAAGCGACTTAGCAGTAGCAGCATACAAAGTGAACATCAGAACAAGAAGACATAACAATACTTAATATGTATGCACCTAAAAACACAGCATTAAATACCTGAGGCAAAGTGATAGAAATTCAAGGAGAAGTAGACAAATACACTATTATAGTTGAAGACTGTGTTAATGTTAACCAAGAATTATGAGAACATAGACGTGGTTAAAGCCAAAAAAGAAAAAAAAAATTCATTTTGGGTTTGTTAGGACTGCAGCCTTCGAGACACAGCTCCAAGAAGCACTTGGGTTGTGTTCTGCCAGACTACAAAATTGGGGAAGTTTATAAAGGCAAAAATCTGCAGGGTTACATAAAGTTTTGGCCAAGAATTAGGACTGGAGCTGGAAAGAAGTAAGGGTATTTGTTAAGCAAGGATGGGTTGGGCTTTGAAATGATTACATAGTTACAAAGATCTGAGTGATTCTGAAGCTATAAGGTTGCAGCTAGCAGCTGCTAGCAGATATTATTTTGAGAATGGCTGGTGATATCCTTGAATTTGATACAACTGAGAAAATTCAAGTTCAGTGATTCAGGAAAATGTCTGAAACCACATCCACAATGACCACCTGTCTCCATTTTGGATGCCTCGATGATAGCTACTCCATATTGATTTTTTTAAATGATCTTAAATATGTCATCAACTGCAACATTCCTGTATCAATAATTGACAAGTCCAGCCAGAAGATGATCAGTAAGGATATGGTTGAAATGAAAGGCACCATCAATCTAATCTTAGATCTGAATCTGACATGTATGGAATACTTTATCCAACAACAGCAGAATACACTTTATGAGTTCTCAAGCTCACATGGAACATTCACCAAGATAGAAAACATACTGGGCCATAGACACACTTTAACATGATTGGGAGAATATATATCATACAAAGTATGCTTTCTGATTACAATGGATTTAAACTAGAAACCAATAATAGATATAGCTGGAAAATCCCCAAACGCTTGAAGATTAAACTACATATTTCTAAATATAACACATGGGTCACAGAAGTCTCTAGAGAAATGTCAAACCAACAACCTTCTACTCTAAGAAACTAGAGAAAGAGCATACAAAAATGCAAAGCAAACAGGAGAAAGGAAATAATAAATATTAATGAGGAAATAAATAAAACAGAAACTAGAAAAACACTGTAGAAAATCAACAGAACTATAAGTTTGTTGAGATGATCAACAAAATTGACAAATCTCTAGGCTGAAAAAAGGGGAGCAAACTCAAATTATTGAATCAGAAATGTAAGAGAGGACTTTACTACTGACCTTACAGAAATAAAGAGGGTTATAAAGGAACACTTTAAAAATTATATACCAACAACAAAAATTAGATAACCAGTATAAAACGGACACATTCTTAGAAAGACACAAACTTCTGAAACTTTCTCAAGAAGAAATATTAATAGAAAATGTGAATGGATCTATAAAACATAAGGATATTGAATTAGTAATTTTCAAAAAGCTTCTCACAAAGAAAAGCCCAGGACCAGGTGGCTTCTTCAGTGAATTTTACCAAACATTTACAGAATTAACATCTCACAAACTTCAAAAAATAGAAGGTATATGTCCCAACTTATTTTATGATACCAAAACCAGACAAGAAAACTCCAGATCAATTATCATTTATAAATACAGACACACAAGAAATTCTGAAACAAAATACTAACAAACCAAATCTAGCAATATGTAAGAAGGATTACATGTCATGACCAAGTGGAATTTATGAAATGCAGAAATGTAAGTTTGTGATTTAACAAACAAAAGCCAATAAATCAGTGTAACACAACACATCAACCGAATAAAGGCCCTCAACCAGATTATTATCTTCACAGATGTAGATGAACATTGACAATAGCTAACATCTTTTCATGGTAAAACCACTCAATATACTATGAATAAAAGCAATCTTACTCAAACTATTAAAAGGTATCAATTAAAAATCCATAGCTAACATCATATTAATGGTGAAAACCTGGAAGTCTTCTTAAGAAGGAGCAAGACAAGGATGTTTGTTCTTGCCACTTGCATGCCACATTGTACTAGATGTTTTAGCCAGGGAAGTTAGACAAAAAAATAAACAAATGGTGCATTGATTGAAAAAGAAGTACAATACACTTAAATGAGGCGAATTTTATACTGTGTAAATTATACCTCAATAGAGCTGTTTTTAAAAAATTTTCTACTGCAACAATGACACTTAGAATTTTAAGTTAGGTGTTTTAATAAAAAGTAGATACAGTCCAGGAAGCACACGCAATCATGTGGGTTCACTTTAGACTACTTCTTAACTAGACAGCAGTGAACAAATACTGCATGTCTAAATGCCAACCTGCAAATGTTTGCAAATTGAGAAAGTGAATGAAAATCTGCCAACATAGAACTTCTGAGCCTAATGCATTAGGCCCAGAGAGCTTCTCTCTGCATTAGAATGGTTGTGGTCCAGATTTCATTGTGTCAAATCTGGAGCCTGGCCATTTCCTCCTGGCAGAACTTTTTGTCTCAACTTTCTCTCCACACTATTTCCAGCTTAACTTTTTTTAATGTGGTAAAATATACAGAACATAAAAATTGCCATTTCAACTCTTTTAAAGTGTGCTGCTCAGTAGTATTAAGTACACTCACATTGTTATACAACAATCACTATCATCCATCTCCAGAATTTTTTCATCTTCTCAAACTGCAACTAAGTACCCCTTAGATAATAATTTCTTATCTCCACCCCCTACCCAGCCCTGGAGGCCACCTTTCAGTCTCTATGAATTTGACTAGTCTATGTACCTCATGTAAGCGGAATCATACAGTATTCATTCTTTTTTTTTTCTTAAGCACTAGTTTTGTTTTCTTTTTTAATATAAATTTATTTATTTTAATTGGAGGGAGGGGGGTTCAGGATGGGGAACACGTGTATACCTGTGGCGGATTCATGTTGATGTATGGCAAAACCAATACAATATTGTACAGTATTCATTCTTTTGTGTCTGGTTTGTTCCACTTATAATATTCTCAAGTTTCATTCCTTTTTAATGCTGAATAATGTTCTACTTTGTATATATACCATTTTGTTTATCTATTCATCCACCGATGGACATTTGGGTTGTTTCTACATTTTGGCTATTGTGAATAACACTATTATGAACAATAGTGTACAAAAAAACTGTTTGTGTGAGTCCCTGCTTTCAATTCTTTTATGTAGATAACCAGAAGTGGGATTGCTGGATCATATTGGTAATTCTATGCTTGTTTTTTGAGAAATATCAGTAATGTTTTCCACAACATCTACATCACTTTATATCCCCACTAGCAGTGGACAAGGGTTCTGATTTCTCCACATCCTTGGCCAACACTTATTTTCTTTGTCTATTTTTATAATGACAGCCATTGTAATGAGTATAAGTGGTTATCTCATTGTGGTTTTGATTTGCATTAACCTGATTAGTGATATTGACCATTTTTTTCATGTGTTTATTGACATGAAAATCTCAATAATCTATATGCCCTCTTTAGAGAAGTGTCTATTCAAGTTCCTTGCCCACTTTTTAATTGGACTGTTTGGTTTTTTGTTGTTGAGCTATAGGAGTTTGTATATATTATGGAGATTATTCCCTAATCAGATATATGATTTGCAAAGATTTTCTTTCATTCTATGGATTGCCTTTTTTCTCTGCCAATAGTGTCCTTTGATGCACAAAGTTTAAAAAAGAAAATGATGTAGTCCAATTAATCTATTTTTTCTTTTGTTGCCTGTGCTTTTGATGTCACATCCCCAAATAACTGCCAAACCCAATGTCATGAAGGTTTCCCCTTATGTTTTCCTCTAAGAATTTTATAGTTTTAGCACTTATACTTAGGTCTTTGATCCACTTTGAGTTAATTTTTGTTTACATGATTCCAATTTCATTCTTTTGCATGTGGATATCCAGTTTTCTCAACACCATTTGTTGGGAATACTTTACTTTCCCCATTGACTTGACTTGGTATCCTTATTGACAGTCAATTGACCATAAATGTGAAAGTTTATTTCTGGACTCTATCCTATTTCAACTGGTTAATGTTAGGTTGGTTTATTTATTCAATTGGTTTATTATTGGTTTAAGCAGGTTAACTTTTTTAAGTTAACTTTATTTACTTATTTATTTTGGCTGCACTGGGACTTCATTGTGGTCTGTGGGGTATCTCTAATAGCAGAGCGTGAGGACTTCTCTAGTTGTGGTATGTGGGCTTTTCTTGTTACGGTGCACAAGCTCTAGAGTGTGTGGGATCTCTACTTGCCAATCACAGCATTTGGGATCTTAGTTCTCCAATCAGGGATCAAATCCACATCCCCTGCATTGGAACATGGATTCTTAACCACCAGACCAGCAGGGAAGTTCCAAGGTTAACTTTATTTAAAGTATGTTGTGTTGATATAAGAGCTTTGGAACTGGGCCAGAGACATGCAGTTTCTTTGAGATTAGATTTAAGGACATTGGAAACTCCTAGAAAGGAAATGTAAGACTTTAGTGATCTAACCCAGGCAACTAAATTAACTAGAAATAAAGAAAAGTATACACCAATATCTCTCATGAGCAAGGGATGCAAAAATCCCTAACATAGTATTAACAAATCCATCAATATATTAAAAAAATAATAATTTACCATGACTGTGTGGGTTTATTCCAAGGATAAAAGGAAGGTTTGATATTTGAAAATCTATCAATGTAATGTATCATATTAACAATTTAAAGGGAAAAAAATGACCTGACAAGATCAACTAATAACAAAGAAAATTTGAAAATTACTTGACAGTCATTTGTGATAAAAATCCTTAGCAAACTAGGAATTCATCCTTTTGACCAAGGCTTAAGAAGAGTCAGACACGACTGAGTGACTGAACTGAACTGAACTAACTGTTGTTAGCTGAAATAGACATTTGACAGTGATATGATACAGACTGATGAGAACAAAACAAAATCAAACAAAATCTGCTTAGGAAAATGTTTCTCCTTCAGATTCATTTGACAGGCTTGTCTTCTTGTCTGCCTATCTGGGCTCCAGTAAAGCCCACGTACTCCAGTGGAGGATATGAAGTCACACCATATTCATTCATAGGAGGCCACTGTAAGGATAAGATCTCATCAGTCACTGGAAATTTAAAGAACCAATCACTTGTTTAGCTTTTAATTATCCTTGCCTTCCTTTTTTATCATCCCTTGGCCCTCATTCAAGCTCCAGTTTCATTACTTCCAACCATCATCTTCTCCTTCCATCTCAGAAGCATCACATGGCCTTGATAAGAAATGTAATAAATTGTAGTGCATGCAGTAGTGTGCCTCTCAGATGTCTCCCTCTTCAGGACTAAGTTACTCATTCTCTCAGCAGCTTAGAGATTTAGCAGCCAATAACTCTCAGCTGAGTCTCTCTCAGGAATTGCCCTTGGCTCAAGAAAGTCGTCTAATGTAAAGTCATGCCCTACCTCCACATCCAACAACTGGGAGATGTGTGGTTCAAGGCCTGGCACCTTTGCTTTAACTAGGGATAACAATGAAGGGCTTTTCCAACTCCATAAAGACTTAATACAACTCACCAATCAACATTCGGTTCCAAATCTTAACAACTCTACTAACCAAAAGTTTATCCCCTCATGTCTGTGCCAAATATTCCCATTTTCTCCTACAAATTCTTACTCACCACCCCTCTCTATCCTGCTGTGTGTCCCAGGATGCTGTTCTCTGCATCCACCAGGCTCCCTAGCCTTCTGGCTTCCAGCCAAGAAAATGGGACACCCATGGCAAGTATTAACACAGCAGGAACGTGGGGATAGTCCACTTAGAAATTTTTTAAAGATGATGAGTTTTGCTATTTTCTATTATTTTCAGATAAAAAGCTCTCTGAACACTTATGACCCTGAATTAGACCGTGTCACCCCTCTCTACTAAGGCTGCAATGATATTTCTGCAATGAGAAAACTATTAAGGCACTGTTTGAGTATTTAAAACCAGATTAATTTTAAAGGTTACATATTTAAGACATTTTGCGCTTCCCTGGTAGCTCAGCGGTAAAGACTACATCTGTAATGCATTTTCACTGCTGAGGGTGTGTGTTCAATCCCTTGTCAGGGAACTAAAATCCCACAAGCCACATGGTGTGGCCAAAAAATCAGGAAAGAGAGTGAGAACACAAGCAAATGATGGCAACAGTGTGGAGAAAAGAGAAACCTTGTACACCACTGGTAGGAATGTAAACTGCTGCAATCACTGTGAAAAACAGAGTTTTTCTCAAAAAACTAAAAATACAACTCCCATGTGACCCAGTAATTCCATTCCCGGCTACATATCTGAAAAAACAAACAAACAGTAATTTAAAATGATACATAGACCCCAATATTCATAGCAGCACTATTTACAATAGTCAAGATATGGAAGCAACCTAAATTCCCATCAAAAGATGAATGATAAAGATGTGACTACACACATACGTGCACACATGCACACACGAACACACACAAACACACAGGAAAGCTACTCAACCATAAAAAATGAAATTTTGCCCTCTGTGACAACATGGATGGACTTAAAGGCTATTGTGCTAAATAAAATGTAAGACAAAGACAAATACCATGTATCACTTACACGTAGAATCTAAAAAATACAACAAATTAGTGCATATGACAAAAAAGAAACAGACTCACAGATATAGAGAATATACTAGTGGTTACCAGTGGGGAGAGGGAAGGGGGAAAGGGTGCAATATAGGGGTATAAGATTAAGAGGTACACATTATTATGTATAAAATAACCCACAAGGACATATTGTACAACACAGAGAATACAGTCAATATTTTATAGTAACTAAACAGACTATAACCTTTTAAAGTATAACCTTGCCCAGTCCCTCCTCTAGGCCAGTTCTGGACTGACCACTGACCTGGGACCATAACCCCTCTTTAATGGGCCGGCTCCGCCCCCAAAATGCCCGAAACTATGTGCTGCTGGGGACCAGTGCTGGTTTTCTTATTCTGAGAAAAAGAGCATGGCTTTGGGGAATGGAGGGGCGGGAACTCTCCAGGGTGCATAGCCACAAGGAGGCCCAGCGGCGCAAGAGGACCGGAGGAGCGGGACTTGGAGGCGGTGGAACCGGGTCGCAATGACAGTCCGCACGGAGCTCGCTCGCCTCCCGCCACCCGAGACGTCTGCCCAGCCTTTTGTACTACTTGTCGCGGAAAATGGTCGCACTCTTCTCGCTCCATATAACCTCAGAGGGAGCCACGTCAGAAGCAGTGTCCCTAAAGGTACCATGTTACCCATTGGCTGGGTTGCCCTTCGCCCCTTCAACCCTCTCCTGCGCGTGCGCAGCACTCAGGCTCCCCAGGCAATGGGGAACGGAAGTGCTCTGCTGACCCCGGGGAGGTGCAAGTTGGTGCTGGTTGGTGTTACCCGCCCAGAGATCTCGCGTTCTTGGTGGTGGATTAAGGGGAGGCGAAGTTGGGGATTGGCCACTTAGGAAGGTCGGAGGAGGGGCCATGGATAAAGAGCTCCCGCCCCTGGGGTGGGGGCGGTGTTGAGTCACCAGGCCTCTGTGGTGGGAGAAGGGCGGGCTCCGGGGTCAGCGAGTGATTGCTTCATTAATTGATTAATTCAGCCACTGTTTACTCAGTGTCTACTAAATGCCTGGCACTGTTTTTCACATTTGTCTTCATAGTTGCCCTGTTTGTACTTTGATACTACCCTTCTGTTCATTTTCTAGGGAGAAAACAACAAAAGGGCTTGGAAACCTAGCCAAAATCACACAGTAAACCCAAAGGATTCTTTTGTTGCCAGGGCTGCTCCAACTTACTCAAAACATGCCAACCCCCACCTTTAGCAGGAATTAACTGAAATCTTACTGTTAAAGGGCCCAGAGATTAGAAAGGAAACTACAAACCAGCTGGGACCGAGATGCTCACTCTTCAGATCTCCAACAGACCCTGGGTCTCAGTATACGCTGATTTTATTACATTCGCATTTTAGATAACACTTACCGGTGCCATGACCAGAGATTAAAGACCAAACAATAATAATAATAATGATAAAAGGGGGTAATACCACACCCCTTGGAAAAAGCACCACCTTTTCCCCAGTCAGATCAGATCAGATCAGTCGCTCAGTCATGTCCGACTCTTTGCGACCCCATGAATCGCAGTACGCCAGGCCTCCCTGTCCATCACCAACTCCCAGAGTTCACTCAGACTGACGTCCATCGAGTCAGTGATGCCATCCAGCCATCTCATCCTCTGTCATTCCCTTCTCCTCCTGCCCCCAAACCCTCCCAGCGTCAGAGTCTTTTCCAATGAGTCAACTCTTCACATGAGGTGGCCAAAGTACTGGAGTTTCAGCTTTAGCATCATTCCTTCCAAAGAAATCCCAGGGCTGATCTCCTTCAGAATGGACTGGTTGGATCTCCTTGCAGTCCAAGGGACTCTCAAGAGTCTTCTCCAACACCACAGTTCAAAAGCATCAATTCTTCAGCACTCAGCCTTCTTCACAGTCCAACTCTCACATCCATACATGACCACCTGAAAAACCATAGCCTTGACTAGACGAACCTTTGTTGGCAAAATAATATCTCTGCTTTTGAATATGCTATCTAGGTTGGTCATAACTTTCCTTCCAAGGAGTAAGCGTCTTTAGACTAATGCATATGCGTCCCCATCTTTAGCCTCACTCCTCCCCCTTTTGTCTTCACTGTTTAAAATTAAATCCCTGCTGCAGGTGGGTGAGGAGAAGTTGCTCTGTGAACTCAGTTCCTGCTTCTCCATTCTTCGGCCACTGAATAAAGCTTGTGCTGTGTACATCTCAGCTTCCATTTCATTATTAGCTGCTCAAACTGGAATGGAAAAAAAACCCTCCCCAACTGAGGCAGAGAGCCTTAGCCAGACTAGGGCTGAGGAGGATGCAAAGGACTTACAGGTAGCACTACCCCCCCCCCCCCCCCCACATAGCACTTATGCCTTTGTAACTAACATACCCTTAATTTACTTATCAAGTTTGTTGCTTACTCTCTCTCCTCTGCAAGAGTACAGCTCCACACAATCAGGGAACTCTTGTATATCCAACACATAGAATAAGTACATAGTAGGCACTTACTTCTTATATTGAATGAGTGAAACCTGCAGAGGACTTTGATTTCAGAGGCTGGACTCTCAAAGAAGTAAAGCAGTCGTAGCTCATTGTCTGCCGATAATCAAGCTCTTTGTTTCAGTTCAGTTACTCAATCGTGTCCAACTTTGCAACCCCATGGACTGCGGCACGCCAGGTTTCCCTGTCTATCACCAACTCCTGGAGCTTGGTCAAACCCATGTCCATAGAGTCGGTGATGCCATCCAACCATCTCATCCTCTGTCGTCCCCTTCTCCTCCTGCCCTCAGTCGTTCCCAGCATCAGGGTCTTTTCCAGTGAGTCACTTCTTCGCATCAGGTGGCCAAAGTATTAGAGCTTCAGCATCAGTCCTTCCAATGAACATTCTGGACTGATTTCCTTTAGGATTGACTGGCTTTATCTCCTTGTAGTCCAAGAGACTCTCAAGAGTCTTCTTCAACATCAGCACACAGGCCCAGGTGGGCGGCTCCAGCAGCAAGGGCCGAATCCAGCGCCAGGTGGCGGTCCAAAGGCCCAGATCCCTGCACGCATCCAGAGGCCCAAAATCCTCAGCGGCAGACACTGAAGGAGACCCTGTCAGCAATTGAGCCCTTACCTCTTAAACACAGAATGAAGAACTGTGCCTCCTTGTGTTGAGTAAAACATTTAAGTTTTCTTCAACTTTGCTTCATCATATGGTTTGCTAATGGCATCTCATGTGTGGTCATTGCCTTTCCAGGGTCAGGGCAACAGCCAACGGCTCACTAGCTTCAAACACCAGCTGACCTGCCATGGGTTTCCTTAATCTACAAAAGACCTCATAAGGAGGCAAGTTCCCAGGTCAGAGGCAGAGATAGGGTGCTGAAGTGATGGTTCTGCAGAAATGTGTTTGGTTCTGCCTCCTTAGGAATAAGCTCCTCTGAGGGGAGTTGCAGGAGATGCCCAGACACCAGGGCAGAGGAGGAAGGCTCAAAGAACAGCAGATCCTACAAGAGCTGGGCCTGCAATGTGCTGTCGCTTCTCCCAGCTGAGAGAGAGCAACACTGGCATGGTGACTCAACTTCCAGCCACCCATGAAGGACCAGGTTACAAAGGGCAGTTAAATCCCTATCAGAGGAGAGAGATGAAAGTTAGAAGTGTTTGGAGAGACACTGCCATGAGGGCAGGTGCCCTGCTGTAGTGCCTGTGAGGGCAGGATCAAGCTAGGAAGGATCACTCCCCACCATGTTACCAAACCAAATTGCATCTGGTTGCCAAATCTACTAAAACTGGGTTGTGGTGAAGGAAAATGCAGCATTTATTACAGGGCACCAAGCAAGGAGTCCAGGCAGCTAGTGCTTAAAAGACCCGACCTCCCTGGTGACTGTTAGGAAAAGGTTTTTTTACAACAGGGTGACTGAGACAGGGTGACTGAGGGGGATTATAGGATCCATGATCAGTTTGTAAACATTTTTCTGATTAAATTGTGGTAAGATAAGTGGGAGTTAACATTATCGACCTTCTGGTTCCAACCCATCTGGGGGTCTCTGTGCTTGTAGTCAACATGCAGTTAACTCCTTCCACCTGGTGAGAGTTTCCGTCTCTGCAAAACAGCTCAAAGGATATGGCTCAGAAGTATTATCTATAGTCCTTGAGAAGGAACTAAAAGTATTTGACTTTGTTTAATGACTTAACTATTACTCTTTTGTCTTGTTTGACTGTTTTCCTGTTTCTGCATTTTCTCATTTCTTTGATTAAATTTATTCTTTGGAACTGAGGGAAGGCCTAGGAGACTAGTTTTTCTACAAACAAGAGGCAGGTGGAGGACATCTGCCTGGGAAGACCCCAAAGGGTCCTTCTCGGTTACAATTTCACAGGACTTTCCCCCATGCTGACATACTTGTGTACACACCTTATTCTTCCCCCTTATGCCATGGGCTATTTTTGGATTTGAGTCAATCCCTTAGTATGAACATGCCTCCTGCCTCTGGCAGAAATGTTGACTATCCCTCCACTCTCCACTCTGACTAAAGTGCTTTTTATCATTTAACAAAAATACATCAGACATCTTTTCATGTCAGCCAATTGTTATAATGGCCATTTCAGAGTGTAGCCATAACAGTTTAAACACTGTCATCCTCCAAGTCCAGATGCAGCTTGTTTACTATCAAAGGTCATTTTTATCAGAAGCGATGTCACCTGGTGATATGACTGTCATGCCACCATTATTGAATTCTCAGGAACATAGGAAATTGAGTCATGTCCCTTTTCTTTTAGCTAATATGAATAATGCTGCCTTTAACATCCATGTGGCCATATAAATATTCCAGTAAGATAGAAAGAAAGTGTTAGTCACTCAGTGGAGTTTGACTCTTTGTGACCTTATGGACTGTAGCCTGGCAGGCTCCTCTGTCCATGGAATTCTCCAGGCAAAAATACTGGAGTGGGTTGCCATTTCCTTCTCCAGGGGATCTTCCTGACCCAGGGATCGAACCTGGGTCTCCTGCATTGCAGGCAAGATTGTTTATTGTCTGAGACACCAGGGAAGTCAGTAGGATAGAGTCCTAGTTAAAATATGAGAAAAAAAAAATGTAATAGTTACTGCCACACTAAGAGTACTCATGTTCCTATACCTTCATGAACAGTGGCTCTTCTCTATCTTTTGAATGCTTACTAACCTTATAGGTAAAAAAGAGTCTCTTACTATTTAATTAGCATATATTTGAACTCTATTGAGATTTATAATCTATTTGTATCTTTAGCAGCTGCTTATATTGGTTTGGCCAAAAAGTTCATTCAGGTTTTTCCATGCCATCTTACAGAAAAACCTAAATGAAATTTTTAGTCAACTAATTATTTCTGTTGGTATGAACATTTTATCCATTCTGTTGTCTTTTCTTAACTGACTTATCAAAAACTCAAGAGTAAAATCCTAGAAATGGCACTGCTGCATTAAAGAGTATTTGTAATATACATTTTGATGTATATTAACCAGTTTCTCCACCCATACCCAATGCTTTAAATCATTTATAACTTCTTTGTTATTTTTCTACACACTTGATTGCACTAGGTATTTACCTGTTTAATGTTTAAGAAGCTGAACAGTATAAATAATTAATGGAGATCTAATGCCCAGCATAATGATTATAGTTAACCATACTGTATTATAAACTTCAAAGTTGCCAAGAGACTACATTTTAATTGTTCTCACTACAAAAAAAGAAATTATAATTGTGTGACATGATAGAGGTGTTAGCTAATGCTACCGGTGGTAATCATATTACAAAATATAAATGTATCAAGTCAATATGTTGTATGTGTTGTGCTCAGTTCCTCAGTGTCCGACTCTTTGCGACCCTATGGACTGCAACCCACTAGGCTTCTCTGTCCATGGGATTCTCCAGGCAAGAATACTGGAGTGAGTTGCCATTTCCTTCTCCAGGGGATCTTCCCAACCCAGGGATCGAACCTGAGTCTCCCACATTGCAGGCTGATTCTTTACCACTGAGCCACCAGGGAAATCCAGACTTTACACAGTGTTATATGTCAATTATATCTAAATAAGAAAAAGAATCTGAAGGGTGATAAATGGTATACTATTATAAATTTATTTCACATTCCTCCAGTTATACTGGAGGAGGTTGTGGTTCTTAAAGATGTTAGAATTTTAGTGTATGAAGGAAATTAGATCATTGTTATATAATAAACAAATATCATTACCACTTTGATATTGATGTTTGAGAATTTAAAAAGTTATTTTCTTCAATTTAGATATTTCTAATGTCTAGGTAATCAAGTTTGCCAGTCTTTAACTGTATGTCTTCTGAATTTGGGGATGGTTTAGAAAGACTTTCGCTATTTTGCATTTATAAAAACTTTTAACTAGTAATTTTATGGTTATCCTGTACACATTTAAATCTCTAATTTCATCTGCAATTTATTTTGTAATTTGGAGTGGGGTAGCTAATGCAGTTTTATGGTATGCTTTTTTCCTGCATAAATACGTAGCCAGATTTTGCTAATAACCTCTTTTCTGCAGCAATTTGAGATGCTTTCGTTCTGAACTAAATTCTGACCCTGTATGTGTAGGATCTATTAGTAGTTTTTAAATTCCTTCATTGTCATTATTAAAGCATAACACTGAGTGTAGTATGAATAAAACTCTCTCTCCTCATCACAGAAATCTGAGATAACCTGGCTTTAGCTTTGTGTCTCTGTAAATCCAATAATTGTGGAATAACAGCTGTATTACCAGGCATTGTTACTTAGGATCAGTATGATTCTTTATTGGTAAACAAACTGCACCTGGACTGGGAGGCCTGCGAATAACTAAAAATAGCTGGTAGGAAGCCACTGATTTGGGTTTTCCTAGGTCCAGGGTAACTCTCATAACTGAGCATGTCCTTCACCAGGACCCTGGAAAATATGCTGTTAGAGAAATTAAAATGGAGGTAGTCTTGTTCAGGCTTCAGAGGCAGGGGAGCAGGCCTCTGACCTGCTTCTGACCTGCCTGGACACTCCCTGGGTTACGTGCCTGCCCATGAGCATGCAGATTGTTACCAGCTATCAAGCAGCTCTTTAGATAAGAGAGGGAATGGGTCTTGGAATTTTCTTGAGCTCTTAGAGGCCTGGCCAGCCTCTAGGGTCTGGAAAATCTGGTGACTCAGAAGATGGAATAAACAGCACTGTCAAAGTTTAAAGAAAAACCAGAGCTGCATTTTTGTTCACAAACTGATGATGGTATCAATTTGCAGCCTGGGATTATAAGGAGGAACCCCCAAAGCTGCAATTTGATCTCACCAGTGGGGTGGAGGCATTGCCCAGGACCTTCTCCCAATTGGGACTCCAGATTGCTGTTACTTGGGACATCCCAGTGCTGTTAAATTCTGGATGTAGGTGTTGGCCCAATTTGGTGATGTATATGCTGTTACTTCTCTCTGTTGCTTTTATTTCTTTTCTTTTAATGACTGTATATTGAAAATAAGTCAGATAATCCTGTATTAAATATTCAAATTGTTGTGTGAGTAACGAGTGGTTTCTTCTGCTAATGAATCCTTTGAACCTAAAATGAAAGTAAAACTTTTGGCAAAACGTGTGCCTGGGGGTCTGTTACAAGAGATACTGGTGTATGGAGCAGCTTTTGGCTTCTAGGCCAGATACTGGCTGTGTTTGACAGTGTGGTTCCTGGGCACCTCAACTAGTACATGGCGGAGGGGAGTGGCAGGGGCAGGTTGAGCTACTGGATTGTACAAAGTCCTCCTGCTGGCAACACAGGCCTGTCACTACCTTTTGGCCCACTGTTTCCTGTCTCCCTCTGCAAAGCTGAGTAAACTGGTGCCACACATGGCCCACGGGAGCCTTGTGGCTGCAACATGTCTTCTTGAATTTAAGGCCACCGAGGGTGAGTGGGACAGGATGGGATCCAGAATGGAAATGGGTGGGTTATTGCTCTCCAGGCAGTTAGAGAAGTAAATCCTTGTTTGGTGGTGATAAGATCAAATAGAGACCTTTTCTTTATTACCTAAATTTGCTGACCAGGCCAGATACTGTCCTGTTCTTTGACTCGTGATTGATCTGATAATCAGTGCTGTTGGTCATGATTGAGTGGCTATGTTTTGAACTGTTCTAGATCTACATCCCTTCCAAAGCCTTCTCTGTCGGTCCCAAACAGAACTGAGTTCTTCCTCTTTTGGATTCCCTGCCCTACATCTGCCATTGCCTTCTTCCTTTCCTCCTGCCCTTTCATGTGTAAGTTTATAAGTGGTGTTTTTCTCCCTCTACTAGAATGTATGTAACTCCTTCAACTCAGGAGGTGTTTGTTTTTTATTAATCTTTAAATCCTCAGAACTTATCAGCTTGGTCTCTAGTCAATAAATATGTGTTGGAAGAATGAACTTCCAGGGTGAGATATTTCTAACACTTCATCTCTTTTCCCATAGTTTAAATAATTTTAGTTACATAAGCACCCTATATACTACACTATGTCAAATTGTGGATGATGAACAGTATAACAATTACATAGAGAAAGGCAATGCAGTGTCTAAAAGTGTGTGTGCAGAAACCAGACTGCATGGATTTTGATTCCTAGTTCCTACCTGTGTGACCCGGGGCAGGTGACCTTGCACTCTATGAACCCTCCTGTCCTCATCTGTCAGGGTTCTCCTGGGTGGTGGGGAGGGCTGAAATCTTTCTACATATGAAGAACATAGGATAGGCACAGAGTGGGCACTTGATTTGATGTACTATCTCCATCTGCAAGCTAATCACTGGGCTAAGGATGTGTTGTTGTAGGAAACATTGACCTTCAGGGATGTGTTTGTGGACTTCACCCAGGAGGAGTGGCAGCAGCTGGATGCTGCTCAGAAGAACCTCCACAGGGATGTCATGCTGGAGAACTACAGCCACCTGGTCTCTGTTGGTGAGAAACCCTCCACAGGGTGACTGGTACACATCCCCTCGTGTCTCCCTCTCTGGGCTACTGCAGCTCAGGGGCGTCTGGGCCCTGAATGAGTCAGGCCTCAGGCTCCTGGTCAGGAATTCCTAATGGCATTTGCCCCCTGCCCAGGATGGTCATGCTCTCGCCTTCTCTGTAGATGGTCTGCACTGAGGGCCCACTGGCTAGGCTCACAGGGCAGTCACCAAAGCCAGACCATCCCCGCCCTGCAGGGATGGGCCTCGGTTCCAGAATGCTACAGGTGTTCATAACCAAGTCCTCTGTCATTTCCCCTTAATAGGATACCTTGTGGCCCAGCCACATGGGATCTTCAGGTTGGGACAAGGAGAAGAGGAGGCCGGGATGGCAGCTGGAGAAAGCCCACTATGGAGCTGTCCAGGTAAGCCCATGTCAGGTCAGGGGTTAAGGGGTGGTGGTCCTTACCACAGTTCTATTTATTTCATCTTTCTGGCCCCTGAAGAAACCAGCTGGATCCCAGAGAATAAGTTTAAACTACCACAAGCTCAACCACACCAAGTTTAACTTCACAAGAGAGAAATATAGCACCTTGAGGTCCTCTTTGGGATCAGAGGTGACACATTTTACACCTAGAAATACTTGTTTGGCCCATATTCCAGGTGACACAAAAGGCTGCCAGCTTTGACTGGGGCCTAGGGCAGGAAAGGTTCTGTAGTTGGCCCAGGCTCTAGTGCCAACAGTCTTGTTGCTTGCACCATATGGTCTGGCTGCCCTAAGGGGCTGAAGGTGTCAGTGGCGGGAAAAGATGCAGAGTGAGAAACAAGCCCCTTAGATTTTTGAGTAAGGTCATGAAATATGTGTCAGAGAATTATACTACTTTTGAGATAGCAGGGTCCCATAACTCATGAGGAGCACTAGGCACAATAAACCTCCTTCTATCCTGCTGCTCTGCTCCATTTACTGAATAACCCACAAAACTGCCAATTTTCAGTGTGGCCTAGAGCAAGAATAGACTTTGAAATAGGTGTGGATTACCAAATGACCTAGCATATGAAGTGTTTGTGGCAGATGGACACGGAGTATGGAAATTTTGGAAGGTCCCTGTGAGTCACAGTACAGCCTGTGAGGGTTTTGGAGCATAGCGTGCCATCTTCTGCGGACAGATATTCTTCAGAGAAAAAAAATTTCTAGCCTGCTATTGACCCTAATTGAGGATCTTCCCCTTGCCCTTTCTAAGTCCTCCCCCTCAAAGTTATTAACTATCCTGAATTCTAATACCAGAGAGGAGAATTCCATTGATAGGATTGTATGTTTTATGACCCTGGAAAAATAAACAAGAAAATTTTTAAAAGCATTGTTAGAAACTCCAGGAAAATAAAAAACTAAGCAAAAAAGTAAATAATTATTGGGATTAACTTATATTTTCTTATGAATTTCCTCCTAAGTTCTTCAGAAGTTCCAACTGAAACTCTGATAATTACCTGGGCCCATAATCACTAGTGGGGTCTGATCTCCAAGCTGATCTCTTTAGCACATAAGGTTCTTGGCTGCTATACATCTCTGAATTTGTCCTATGCCATTTACCAATCAGTGAGCTCCTTGTGGGAAAAAAGTAGCTGTCTATTGCTACTTTTCTTGCCTGCATGAGCTTGCCACCCAAGTCCCACTGTCTTAGCTCAGGGTGCCTTCAGGGCCTAGAAACCAGCTGCAATTCCTTGTCACATGTATTTCTTCAACATGGCTGCTTACTTTATCAGGCCAGCAAGGAAATTTTCTCTCTGGTCTCCTAAGATGAAGTGTTGTATAACATAACATAGTCATGGGAGTGGCATCCTATACCTCTGCCATAAACTATTGGCTGAAAGCAAGTCTCAGTTCTGCCTACACTTAAGCAGAGAGGATTATATACGGCATAAATCACTGGAGTCACCTAGGATGTGCCTGACAAAACTGCTGACAACAGGACAAGGAGCAAAGAGGGAATAGGAACATTCACAAGTATCACAATTGAAGAGATTTCTATTTGGTGTCAGAAGTCAGTTTTGTCTCATTACTTGTACCTTTGACCAATTTACTACCTCACCTGTAAAGTTTGTTAGCTGATAATTTATGTAATGAGGTTTGGTGGTCACAGAGTAAATAACTATGGAGACACATTTTTATCCAAAAAATCACACAGATATTAAAATTGCAGGATATTCACTGTCAAGATGCAAAACATATACTCAAAACCATACCCTCAGATAACCACATGAAAATGGAATAAGGAATATATACACATACATGAAAATGGGGTTATTTTAAGAAAACAATGATGTCATACATTAAAGTATGGATGGAAAGACAGAATCAAGCATGCCCAAGATTACTTTAAACACTTTATTTTACTGGTAGTTTCTGGAGACTACATTTAAAAATTAAAAAATCAACAGTCCTAACACCCAAGTAATAATCTGGATAATCTGCTTAATAATTTGGTATATTTCCTTCTAAGCATTTTGTTCTGTGTCCACCTATACAATCTAAAACACATACCAATATAAAATATATTTGTATACATATATGTGCATATAATTTTACTCAGTATACAACTATTTTTCTGCCACCCAGAATCACTGATATAATGCTGCATATCCATTCTCAATGCATTTTTACAATGTAAATCATGTGGTACATTTAAAAATTTTTTTCACTTAGCCAATTATCATGAACATTTCCTTAAATCCTCAAACATAAGAACACTTTTGGAGAAGGAAATGGCAACCCACTCCAGTATTTTTGCCTGGAGAATCCCAGGAAGGGAGGAGCCTGGTTGGCTGCCATCTATGGGGTCTCACAGAGTCAGACACGACTGAAGTGACTTAGCAGCAGCAGCAAGAACACTTTTAATTAGTGCATACTATTCTATCTTATTGATATGTCAATTTTGAATCAATTGACTACTGGATAGTCAATTTTTTTCCTATTTCAAATAATATTGTGTTAAGGAAGATAATCTGAAAATTAAAAATTTTTATTGACTAATAAAATGAGGCATAAAATGTAACCATAAAATGGTCACCCTTAAATATTAAGTTGTAAGCTATGTTCCTAAGTGAGGTGTGTTAAAGCTTACTATATGCCTTTTCTGAAAGGGCTTTGTATTTTACACTCAAAGTGTTGATGAACATGTGTAAGATCTCCTGTTTGAGTGCTTGTTTCAGGGATCATGATGACTCATCCCCCTTTATATCACTTAAGGGAGGAATTTTCCTATTTGTTTAAGAAGTGAACGTAGTTTGCCATAGCTAGGATTAGTAATTTTATACTTTATATTTTTCTTTCAAAAATGTCATACTTACTCCACAGTGAACATGTCTTAATTACTGAGTGCTTGTTTGGAACCTCTAGACCTTTCCCACAAAATGTGTGGTATAGAATATGGAACATATTTCTCTCATAACTTCTAACAGTTTTCTAGACTTTAAATTCTTAGTTTCTTTTCAGCATACTCTGATAGTCAATGACATTTAAATTCTTTGTAAATTTTTTTCTATATCAATATATTCACAGTTTTGTCACTTCTGAATTCTCTGATATATAATTCTCCACTCGTGTAAGAATTCTGGATGAAAAATTGGTCACATTTATCAGATGCTTCTGGAATTGTGCTTTTCTGCTTTCTTAAGTTAAATGAACATTAAATAGTATATGAAGTTTTTTACATTCTTGATATTTATAAGGTTACTCCCCAGGATGAACTGATATATAATGAGGTATAACTAGTGAAATTATCTCTATATTAATATATTAATAGGTTATAATATGTTATTATATCATATTATAGGTTATTAGTAAGTATATTAATAGGTTTTATCTCCTGTGTGACTTTTCTGATGTTTAATGAGAGTTGACTTCCCACTGAAGGCTTTATCACATTCTCTGCATTCATAAGGTTTCTCTCCTGTATGCGTTCTGTGATGTACAATGAGAGTTGATTTCACACTGAAAGCTTTCCCACATTCACTGCATTCATAAGGTTTTTCTCCTGTATGAATTCTCTGATGTTTAATGAGAGTTGACTTCCTACTGAACGTTTTCCTACATTCACTACACTCATAGGGTCTCTCTCCTGTATGAATTCTCTGATGTTTAATCAGTGGTGACTTTTCACTGAAAGCTTTCCCACATTCATTGCATTTATAGGGTTTTTCTCCTGTATGAGTTCTTTGATGTACAATAAGGGTTGACTTCTCACCAAATGCTTTCCCACATCTTCTGCATTCATAAGGTTTCTCTCCTGTGTGAGTTCTATGATGGACAGAGAGATGTGATTTTCCACTGAAAGTCTTCCCACATATGCTACATTCATAGGATTTTTCTCGTGTATGAACTCTCTGATGAACAGAAAGATGTGACTTTCCCCTGAAGCCTTTTCCACATTTACTACACTCATAAAGTGTCTCTTTTGTATGAGTTAGCTGATGTTTAATGGGTGTGGGTGTCTCATCAAAGCCTTTCCCATGTTTATTGCACTCAGATTTCTCACCCATATGAGTCCTTTGATATATAAGGCTGGACTTATCACATTTGATAGCTTCATAAAATGCTTGTCTAATGTGTGTTTTTTCATGTCTAATAAGGTGATATGAACTCTTAAAAGCTTTTGCACATTCACCACATACAAATGGTTTCTCTCCTGTATGAGTTCGCTGATGTTTCATCAGAGTTGACTTCTGGATAAATGTTTTCCCACATTCACTGCATTCATATGGCTTTTCCCCTGTATGAGTTCTCTGGTGTGCAATTAGGGTTGACTTCTGGCTGAAAGTTTTTGCACAGTCACAGCATTCATAAGGTTTCTCTCCAGTGTGAGTTCTCTGATGTACAACAAGGTTTGCTTTCTGGATAAACACTTTTCCACATTCAGAACATTGATAGAGTTTCTCCCCATTTTGAATTCTTGGACTTTTATTAAGAGCTTGCTTACAGTGGAGGGCTTTTCCATGTTCATTAGGCTCAAAGAATTTCTCTCCAGATTGAGCTTTATCAAGATTAGAATGGAAGCATAATTTCCAATATGCCTTACATTCATCACCTTTCTTTCTTACACAGCTTCTACTTTGACTAAGAAAATTGAAATTATGTTTTGAACACTTTCCCCATGAATAATATTTAGTGAGTCTTTGTCCTATAGAAACAAAGCCTGTGCTTGGATAAATGATTTCTCCATATGTTCTGAATTCTTGGCCACTTTTATCCTTCAGTGTTTCCTTATTTATGGATGCAGCTTGCCATAGAAGTTTGTCTTGGCTTTCCTTGTGGTTATCTGTCTGGTCATTAACTTTCCAGAATTCTAGGGAAAAATGCAATGATTCATCAAACTTGTAAGTATTTCTATGATAATGTTATGGGACAAAATTCATTCATAAATGCCCTGCTGTGAACTCCTATTAAGGGACCTGAGCTGATGTGAATGAACCCTCCCTATATTCTACCACCCTCCCTATACTCCACCACTTCCCTCAACTGTAAATACAAAGAAATGCTGGCCTATATTTAACAAAAATAATTTAATTCACAGTCAAGCTCAAGACCAAGAAAATATAAATTTTAGACATCAAAAGTGAAATGAGAATTTAAAGTGATGGGGTGAACAAAAACTGAAGCTTGAGGATTTACTGGGGAATCCAGACCACAGGGCACAAATGTTCAGGAAACTGGAATGTGATTTTCACTTAAAGTAGGAACCACAAAGGGTATCCATGCTTATTAAACACGAACTAGAAAGACTCCCCACTGGTCAAAGAAACTGGGAAGAATGCTATTATATATAAAAAATTAAAAGTCTGATATGATACTATATATAGAAAACCCTGAAGACTCCACACAAAAACTACTAGAACTGATAAATTCAGCATAGTAGCAGGATACAAGATTAACACAGAGAAACTGGTTATGTTTCTTTATACTAACAGTGAAATATCAGAAAAGTAAAAAAAAAAAAAAAATCCCTTTTAAAATCACATCAAAAAATAAAATACTTAGGAATAAACTTGACCAAAGAGGTGAAAGACTTAATACGCTGAGAACCTAAAACATTGATAAAGGAAACTGAAGATGGTCTGAAGGAAAAAACTCCCATCCTCTTTGATTGGAAAAATTAATATGTTTAAATGGTCATACTACCCAAAGGAATTTACAGATTTAATGTAATACCTATCAAATTACCTATGACATGTAAATCAATGAAGTTAGAACACACTCTCAGACCATGCACAAAAATAAACTCAAAATGGCTCAAAGACTTAAATATAAGACAGGATACCATAAAACTCCTAGAAAAGAACATAGGCAAAACATTCTCTGACATTAATCATACCCATGTTTTCTTAGGTCAGTTTACCAAGGCAATAGATATAAAAGCAGAAATAAACAAATGGAACCTAATCAAACTTATAAGCTTTTACATAGCAAATGAAATCATGTGTGCTTAGTCACTCAGTCGTATCCAACTCTTTGTGACCCCATGGACTGTAGCCCACCAGGCTCCTCTGTCCATGGGGATTCTCCAGGGAAGAATACTGGAGTGTGTTGCCATGCCCTCTGCCAGGGGATCTTCCTAATCCAGGGATTGAACCCAGGTCTCCCACATTGCAGGCTGATTCTTTACCATTTCAGCCACCAGCTTTTGCATAGCAAACAAAACCATAAACAACATGAAAAGACAACTTATGGACTGTGAAAAAATATTTACAAATGATGAGACCAACAAGGGCTTAAATATACAAACTATATTTGTATATTTCCAAAATTTGTATATTTCCAAAATATACAAACAGCTCATACAACTCAATAACAAGAAAACAACCTAATCAAAAAATGGGCCTAAGGGTCATAATGCTGGTCATCTTGTGGTTCAGGTTGTCCTTGGTGAGTACTGCGTCAAGGGAGGGCCCTGGGATGCAAGGAGGTGTTGTTTCTAAGGATCCTTTCTGCCTTGCTGAAAAAAGGATAGACAGAAAAAATGGTAACTGAGTGTTTGAAAAACTGTTCTCAGGTAAGAAGAAAGTGTATTCTGGATATCCCTGATGGTCCAGTGGTTAAGAATTCACCTGCCAAAGCAGGGGACATGGGTTCAATCCCTGGTCTGGGAAGATCCCACATGCTGTGGAGCAACTAAGCCTGTGCACCACAACTACTGAAGCCCAAACACTCCAGGGCCCATGTGCCTTCACTACTGAAGTTGTATGCTGCAACAACTGAAGTCCATGGGCTTAGAGCCTGAGCTCCATGATAAGAGAAGCCACTGCACTGCAACTAGAGTAGCTCCTGCTCGCTGCAACTAGAGAAGGCCTGCATACAGCAACAAAGACACAGGGCAGCCATAAATAAATAAATGGACAAATAATTTTGTGGGGGATGGGGACTTCCCTGGTGGTTCAGATGGTAAAGAGACCTCCTGCAATGAAGGAGACTGGGTTCGATCCCTGTGTCAGGAAGATCCCCTGGAGAAGGGAATGGCTAGCCACTCCAGTATTCTTGCCTGGAGAATCCCCATGGACAGAGGAGCCTGGTGGGCTACAGTCCATGGGATCACATAGAGTCAGACACAACTGAGCAACTAACACACTTCATTTTGGGGGCTCCCCAGGTGGCACAGTGGTAAAGAACCCACCTGCAAGTGCAGGGGATGCCAGAAACACGTTTGATCATTGGGTTGGGAAGATCCCCTGGAGAAAGATATGACACCCTACTCCAGTATTCTTGCCTGGGAAAAATGGACAGAGGAGCCTGATGGGCTATAGTCCATGGGATCACAAAGAATTGGATATGACTGAGCACACATGCACAAATACATTTTTAGAGTTCCAATTTACAAATCAAAAAAGATACATGCACCCCATGTTCAATGCAGCACTATTTACAATAGCCAGGACATGGAAGCAACCTAAATGTCCATCAACAGATAAAGGGATAAAGATATGGTACATATATACAATGGACTATTAATTAGCTATAAAGAATGAATTTGGGTCGTTTATAAAGATGTGGACGGACTTGGAGTCTGTTATACAGAGTGAAGTAAGTCAGAAAAATATCATACAGTAATGCATACATCTGGAATCTAGAAAAATGATACTGGTGAACCTATCTGCAGGGCAGAAAAAGAGGTGTGGATGTAGAGAATGGACTTCTGGACAAAGGGGCAAAGGAGAGGGTGGGAAAAATTGAGAGAATAGCACTGGCATACATATACTAGCATGTGTGAAACAGATATCTAGTGGGAAGCTGCTGTATAACACAGGAAGCTCAGCTTGGTGCTCTGTTTTGACCTAGAAGAATGGAATGGGACGGGGAGGAGGAACACTCAAGAGGAAGGGGATATATGTATACCTATGGCTGATTCACTCTGTTATACAGCAGAAACTAACACAACATTGTAAAGCAATTATATGGCAATAAAAAAAAATTTTCCTGAAAAAAAAATGGGCACAAGACATAGACATTTCTGCAAAGAAGACATGCAAATGGCCAATAGGTAGATGAAAAAAATGCTCAACATCGCTAATTATCAGAAAAATGCAAATGAAAACTACAATAAAGTACCACCTTATACAGGTCAGAATGTCCATCATTAAAAGGTCTACAAATAAATACTGGAGAGGGTGTGGAGCAAAGGGAACCCTCCTATACTGTTGGTGGCAATGTGAATTGGTGCAGCCACTGGAAAATAGTACGGAGGTTCTTCTAAAAACTAAAAAAAGAGTTGCCATATGATCCAACAATCCTACTCCTGGGCATATATCTGGACATAACCACTAATTCGAAGAGATACATACACCCTATGTTCATAGCAGCACTATTTATAATAGCCAAGACATGGAAACAACCTAAATGTCCACTGACAGATGAATGGGTAAAAAAGATATATATCCAAAGTGGAATATTATTCAGCCATAAAAAGAATGACATCATGCCATTGAAGGAACATGGATGGACCTAGAGATTAACATACTAAGTGAAGTCAGAGAAAGACAAATACCATATGAAATAACTTATATGTAGAATCTAAAATATGATACTGCTGCTGCTAAGTCGCTTTAGTCGTGTCTCACTCTGTGCGACCCCACAGACAGCAGCCCACCAGACTCCCCTGTCCCTGGGATTCTCCAGGCAAGAACACCGGAGTGGCTTGCCATTTCCTTCTCCAATGCATGAAAGTGAAAAGTGAAAGTGAAGTCGCTCAGTTGTGTCCAACTCTTCGAGACCCCATGGACTGCAGCCTACCAGGTTCCTCCATCCATGGGATTTTCCAGGCAAGAGTACTGGAGTGGGTTGCCATTGCCTTCTCCCAAAATATGATACAAATGAACCTATATATGAAACTGAAACAGACTCACAGACATAGAGAACAGACTTGTGGTTGCCAAGGGGGAGGGGGGATGGAGGCGAGTTGGATTGGGAGTTTAGGATTAGTAGATGCAAACTAGTATGTATAGAATGAATGAATAAGGTCCTACTCTATAGCACAGGGAACTATATTCAATATTCTGTGATAAACCATAATGGAAAAAAAATATGAAAAAGAATATATGTATGTGTAACTGAGTCACTTTTCTGTATAGCAGAGTGTACACAACATTGTAAGTCAATTATACATTAATAAGATAAAAAAATCAAAAGCCTAGTTCTGTAACTCAATCCAAATGATTCTAAGTGTAGTAGAGAGCCCCCTAAGCTAAAAAATTAGACTAAAAATTGGTCCTGTATTAGTAGGTTCCCAGTGGTGGCACATCTTCCAAAAGATATATTTTTGTATTTTTATAGCTTAGGGCTCATAGGATGTCTATGGTATACTAATTATCACTGAAGAGTTAACAGTAAAAAATTAACAACCTCACAAGGAAATGACCTACTATGAAAGAGAAGCAGCATATATATTTAAAGATACTCCCATTTCTAGAACTATAGCTAGTAAAACCATGTGGACTTCAAGATAAATATATTTCAACTGTTTAAAGAAATAAGGGAAAAACTCTGCCTACTTTCTATCTAGTCATAGATAAAGACAGATTTAACAGATTAGGTGACAGACCTTGAGATCACCCAGAATGTAGCATGAAGAGCTAACAATGGAAATATGGTAAGAGAAATATAGAAATGATAAGTTCCAGAATAGGTTTAACAGCTAATCCAAATGGAGGACTAGAGAAAAAGGGAGAGGCAATATGCCAAGAGATGGGTTACTAGAGCAACACTGAGACTGCTATACTTAGAAAGGCCAGCTTGCAAGGCTGGCCCTTGGCTACCATCTGGGAATTTAGAGTTCAGGAATGTCCCCACCATTCGCTAACTGATAAGGCTGCTTGTACAAACAAGGTGATCTGCTTTCCTTCTGGGAGTCTGGAATGTTGCTAAGTGCAGGGTGTATGTATAGATGCTGAGTCTCTCTAATGGGCTTCTCTGTGCGCAAACACACAAATGTTGCTGCCTTTTCAATGCTGGGAGAAGTATGTGCTGTGTGACCCTACATGGGAGGGAGAGAACATAAGGAACTCTACATGGAGTCCTCCAGACTCTGCTCCTGTCTTCTCCCCTTATGCTCTAGTTGTATATCCTTATATCCCCAGTCGCTAAGTCGTGTCTGCCCCTTTGAGACCCTATGGACGACAGTCTGCTAGGCTCCTCTGTCCATGGAATTTTCCAGGCAAGAATACTGGAGTGGGTTGCCATTTCCTCCTCCGGGGATCTGCCAGACCCAGGGACTGAACTTGTATCTCCTGTGTCTCCTATATTACAAGCAGATTCGTAACCTGCTGAGCCACTGGGGAGGCCTGTATATCCTTACTACATTGCTGTAATAATCTTAGCTGTATATACAGCTAGATGCCAAGGCCTGGGAGTCCCTCTCAAGAATCTCTGAAAGTGGCAGTGGTCTTGAGGGACCCCCAGTCTAGGCAGCATTTGAAGAGATAATGAATGAGAGATTTCTGTCATGTGTCTTACCCTTTTTTAAAATTTATTTATTTTTTAATTGAAGGATAATTGCTTTACAGAATTTTGTTGTTTTCTGTCAAACCTCAACATGAATCATCCATAGGTATACATATATCCCCTATATCCTAACCTTGAATGTCCAGAGTCCTGAGTGTGGTGAGACACAGTACTGAGACATAGTTCTGTGTAACTGTAAGACTTTAAGAAAGTAAGTATTGAAAGCTACCATGGAGAAATTTTAAAAACCACCTATAAAGAAACAATTAGGTCAACAACAGATTTCATCAGCTAAAAAAGAAGCCAAAAGAATATTTTCAAAGTCCTGAGACAAGCTGTCACCTTAGACAACCTTAGATATCTCTATCCCCAGCTAAATTATTGCAATGGAAGATGACAAAATAAAGATGCTTTTGGACAAGAAAACAGAGAATTTGCCACACATAAAGCTTGCTAAGAATATGCTTTGTACTTGAATTATTCAGGAGGAAAATGAGTAAAGGGGAAAAAAGGTATGGGGGGAGGGTAAAGAAAACCCAGCAAAGGCATGAAAAAAGGTAAAGGAAAAGCAGGATCTTTAGAAAATACAGTTTCCTCTAAAAGAAGAAATACAAATACAGTAATAGAACAATAAATAAATATTAACCCCATTAAGTATAGGCCAACCATATTAAATTGTGCTTTTAAAAATCAGCTATGTGTTTTTAAAAGACAATTACAACAAAATGGGAAATGTTAAAATCATAGACAGATACACCTGGCACTTAATAACCAAAGAAAATTGGTAAAACAACAGTTATGTTATACTGTGGTGTTGGAGAAGACTGAGCAACTAATCTGATCTGATCTGATCTGATGTTATACAAAACAGAATGACCTGGATGCCAAAAGCAAATAAGGACAGAATATGAAAATATTATAAAGCAATTTCAGTTACATAGATGCAAAACACTTAAATATACATGACAAATTGATTCTATTTATGAGAGAAAAAAGGTTAGACACCTAATAATGTTGAAAATGTATATATTCTACTATGTATTATACTTAGTTACACCACAGAGAAATTCTGCAAATATGTACACGTACAAGAATGGCAACAAGGTATTAGAAACAACTAAATGCCCACCAATAGAGGCTTAGATTGGTAGACTCCGATACTGAGGTGTTGGAATGCTATACAGGAGTTAAAATGAATGAATTAAATCTAACACAGGTAAACTCAAAGGTGAATACTGAATACAGAAAGTAAGTTGTACAAAGACCTCCTATGGTTTCTAGGGCACTAATCTGGTAAATTTACAAAAAGAATGCTATATTGATTACCAGTGCAAATTTATGTAGTAAAAGTATAAAAACATGGGTTAGAAGGATACTCACCAAATTCATGATACCATTTGCCTATGGAGGAAATGAAGGCAAGAGGACTCAGGAGGGGAAAAGGGACGCTTCACCTTTATTTGTAAACCTCTATTTCTTTTATAAACAAAAAAACATTACCACCAAATGACAAAATCTTAGCATTTGCTATTATTGGAAGGTAACTATGACAGTATTTCTTATGACTATGACTTTCTATACTTCTGTGCAGTTTCAAGAGAAATGCCTTAAAGCAGGGCTTCTGGAACAGTGGAGTGAGGACCTTAGTAAATTGTCTTCCTGTTAAAAGCAATGAAAATATTGGCAAAATTATCAAAATCTATCATTTCAGGACTTTGGAAATTAACCAAAGTCATACACCACGTTAAAAAGCATTTATTCAAGAACCACCAGTGAACCTCACTGAGAACAGCCAAGTATGTGGTTTTTACTTGGTGTTACTTCTCCCCACCCCCACCTCCACCCTAGACCCCTGGCTCCTCAACTCTGTGGTCCAGAAGGAATGAAAACTGGCATCCTCACAGCAGCTGAAGGGAGCTCCACTGGAAGCCCCATCTCCAGAGTTTTGTTACTACCTTGATCTAACTTGGAACTCGGTTCCAAACAGTATATAGTAACTACAATCCCCATGAAAAAATAGAGAGCACCAGTAAAAGTAATGTCCAGCAAGGTGTTAACGTGGCACACTTGGCTCCTGGCTGATGTTTGGGAATGCAGATTGTGGAATGTTCCCTATTTTGATGATTTTAGCCTACCTGGGGCACTGAATACCTGATTTTCTCCTGGGTGTCTAGACACCTGGATGTGCCTATTTTTATTTAGTGGGTCAACTGAGAATCTCCCACAAAGCGAAAAGGGCTTTCTAAAAAGTCTTACTTGCCACGTGGACTTGAACTGCAGCTGTCTAGCCCTGCAGCATCTTGGATTTGCATGAGAAAGGGGCAACTATCGCTGTAGGGATTTGTCTCCTACCAAGTGCCCAGCAATATGGGTGGAAATGAACCCTATTAGGACACATGAAGAAATGTCAGAAAGCAGGAAATAAAGGGGGAAAAAGTCTTAGAAGCTTCAGAGTTCTCAAAAGGAAAATTTCAGTCAGAAGACAATGGAACAATGCCTTCATAAGTCTAAGGGAAAGAAATGTCCATCCTAGAACTCTACTCCAAGCTCAACTCCCCATCTTGGATGAGATTTCAACAAACGCTTTCAGATATTCAAAAATCTAAAAAAAAAAAAAATTTATCTCCCATGGACCTACATTCTTTCTTAGGAAAGCACTTGAAGAATGTGCTCCAGTGAAATGTAGAGGAAGGCATGGCATTAAAGCAAATGAGGACTCCCAACAATGAGAAAGTGGAGGGAATTCCCAGAATGATGGTGAAGAGAAATGTTAGGATGGTGGCTGCACAAAACAGGAATGAAGATAATCCACCCAGAAGGGAGTGGTCAGAGAGCCCCAGACAAACTCAGGCATATGACATTGCTGGAGCACTTTTAGCTCTGGAAACATTTAAAATCACTCTGGATCATGGGTCATGAAGTGTTTAAGCTGAACTAGCGAGAAGTACTCAGAGAAAGAAGCAAATGAAAGAAACAAAGCAATTATTAACCAGAGGAAACTAAAAGTTTTACAGAAAAGGTAAATTAATCATAGGTCACTACATGGCTATCTATAGTGTTCATATAGTCATTTTGTTCATATAGTCATTATGTAAACAATAGTATTGATGGAAAGCAAATTTATGGTATAATCATACTGGGAACATGGGCAAACAAGAAGTCTTTGTGTTGCAAGGAAAATATACAGATGGCCACCAGGCACATGAAAAGAGGTTCAACATCACTAACCATCAGGGAAATGCAAATCAAAATCACAGTGAGCTATCACCTCACACCTGTCAGTATGGCTACTATGAAAAAGACCACAACCAATGTTGGCAGAGATGTGGAGAAAAGGGAACCCTCCCACACTGTTGGTGGGAATGCAAACTAGTGCAGTCACTATGGAAAACACTATGAAGTCCCTCAGGAAGTTAAAAACAAAAACTACCGTATGATCCAGTAATTTTACTCCTAGTTATACAGCCGAAGAAAATGAAAACACTAATTTGAAAAGACACATATTTGAAAAGAAAACGAAAACACTGATTTGAAAAGACACAATGTTCAAAACAGCGTTATTTACAAAAGCCAAGATATGGAAGCAACCTAAGTGTTCATCAACAGATGTATGGATAACGAAGACACACACATACACAAACACATACATGCAATGGAATATTACTTAACCATAAAAAGGAATGCGATTCTGCCATCTGTAAGAACATGGATAGACCTGGAGGGTATATTTGTTCAGTTGCTAAGTCATGTCTGACTCTTTGCAACCCTATGGACTGCAGTACGCCAAGCTTCCCTGTTCTTCACTATTTCCTGAAGTTTGCTCAAACTAATGTCCATTGAGTCTTGCTTAGTGAAATAAGTCAGAGAAAGACAAATACTGTATGTTTTCACTTGTATGTGGAATCTAAAAAATAAAACAAATAAATGTAACAAAAGAGAAACAGACTTACAGATACTGAGAACAATTTAGCTGTTACCAACTGGGAGAGGGAAATGGGAGGGGCAAAACAGGAGAAGGGGATTAAGAGATAAAAACTGGGACTCCCCTAGTGGTCCAGTGGCTAAGACTATGTGCTTCCAATGCAGGTGGCCTGAGTTTGATCCCTGATCAGGGAACTAGGTCCCACATGCCACAACTAAGAGTTTACATGCCACAACTAAAGATCCCGAATGCTGCAACTAAGACTTGGCTCAGCCAAAAAATATTTTTAAAAAGATAAAAATTACTAGGTATAAAATAAAAACTAGACACAGGGAATACAGCCAATATTTTAGAATAACTTTAAATGGAATATAACCTATAAAAATATCCAATCACTGTGTTGTATACCTGAAATTAACACAGTATTATAAATCAACTATACTTCAAAAAAAAGAAAAAAACTTGATATTCAAAAAAGAAGTCTTTGTGTGTGTGTGTGTGTATGAATGGCAAAAACAATGAAGTGAGCTAAATCTTCATCTTCCATAGCATAAAGTTTTAAATAATTTTTATAAGAAATACGTAGATTATAAAGAACAGAGATATCAAAAATTATCTGCATATCCACCACTCATTAAAAAAATTATTTTTACCTTTGAAGTTCTTCATGTGCTCATTTCATTCTCTTTCTTCTCAGATAATCACTATCCTGAATTTTATATTTGTCATGCCCTGTTTCTCAGCTTGTTAGCTAAGACCAAGTACACTATTATGCCCTTGACATTCATTATAGTTTTATCACATTTATTTTATTCTTTAAACCATGGACATGATTTAATTTGATAAAAATTAAAGCTTTTTTAATCAAAAGAGAATACTGCCCTAGGTCAGTAATCTGAAGTCTCAGACGAAACATGATTATCTTAAAAAATTACCAGAACTGATAGAAGATAGAGAAAACATGAATAAATCAGGAATTGCTTTTAAAAAACTATAAATTTTACTCTGTACTTGAAAGTCTTCCCCTAAAAAAGGCTTCCTATCCAGATGCTGTTGTAGATGACTGCTATCAAACTCTTAAGAACAGGTATAGTTCAGTCAATATAATTTCAGAAACTAGAAAAAAAGCGAAAAGTACACAGTCTTTTTTATGCAGTGAGGATAACCTTGGATACCAGAATAAGAGAACAGTACACGAAAAGAAAATCTAAGATCTGTCTCACTCTGAACACTAATGGAAAACTCTTAAACATGACTAAACTGAATTCAATCAATTAAAATGCTTTAAAACTAATTAAGAGTTTAGCACAGGAATGCAAGAACAGTACAACATTGAAAAAATGTTAATATAATCTACCACAATAATAGATTAAAAGAGAAAAAAGTATCTTCTCAATAGATGCAGAAAATAAGCATTCAAGAAAATACCACACATTCATGATTTTTTTTTAAATGTCTTAGTAAACCAGGGACATAAACGCTTTTGATGAAAGGTATTTTTTCAAAAAACCACAGCAAATATACTTAATGATGAACGTTTTAGAAATCACATTCTCTCTGTGCCTCAGTTTCTCATCTATAAAATAATAACCAGTTTCCTTTACAAGATCATTTGGAGGATTAAACTCTATAACGTATATAAAGCAGACAGAGTACTGCATTTGTGGGACACAGCACATGCTTACACATTGACTATCATTACATTTCTATCATTGTCCTCACCAATATCTGCATTAGAATCAGAAACAAATAAGGAATTCACTATCATTATATCTATTAGACACTGTATTACAGGCCCTGACTAATAGAATGGGAAATGAAAAAGAAAATGTATAATTGGAAAAGACCCTGACGCTGGGAAAGATTGAAGGCAGGAGGAGAAGGGGATGACAGAAGATGAGATGGTCAGATGGTATCACTGACTCGATGATACCCAAACATGAGTTTGGGCAAGCTCCAGGAGCTGGTGATGGACAGGGAGCCTAGTGTGCTGCAGTCCATGGGGTCACAAGGAGTCAGACACAACTGAGCGACTGAACTGAAGTGATAATTGGAAATCCAAAATTGCTTTTAAGAAGATAATTGTTTACATAGAAGACCCAAAAGAATCTAAAAGCTATTAGTATTAATAAAAGCATTCAGACAGGTTTCTGTACACAAATTGAATGTATAAATACCAATGCATTGTCATACATTAGTATTAACCAATTAGGAACCATACTATGAAAAAAAAAATCCTCATCACAATTGCAATAATAGCTAGGAGGTATCAAAGAATAAGTGTAACAAAAGATGTGCAAACATGTCCTGACGACAAGTTCAAAATATTACTAAATGGCAGAAAGGACAGGTTGAATAAGAGTTCACTGATGGTAAAATTCAATAGAGTAAAGATATCAAACCCCAACATACTTCCAACTCATCTCCAAACACAGGTCAACTACAATTGAAATCTCCAATAGTTTTCCATGGAACTTGACAAACTAATCCTTAGATTCCTATTTGAAGACCAAAGAGTCCAAAGAGATAAGGAGAATCATCCTACCAGCTATTAACAACATCAAGAACAGTAAGAATAACAGTTGACATGTATATAGCATTCACTTAGGCACTTTAAAGTGCTTTACATATTCATTATAAAGTTAGAAAAACATGCAAATGGCAAAGGGACAAACAGACTAATGGAATAAAATAGAGAGCCTTGGAAAAGCCCCACACAGATATGGAACTTGACCTCTAGTTGAAGGGGTATCCCACACCACCATTGAAAGGGTTTAGTATGTGGCATGGTACAAGTGGATGTGCACATGGGGAAAAAAGGACAACTAATAGTTCCCTTCTTCATGAATTATGTAAAGTCTAGGCAAATTTTATATATGCCTATATATATGGCAGAAAGCAAAGAAGAACTAAAGAGCCTCTTGATGAAAGTGAAAGAGGAGACTGAAAAAGTTGGCTTAAAGCTCAACATTCAGAAAACTAAGATCATAGTATCTGGTCCCATCACTTCATGACAAATAGATGGGGAAACAACAGAAACAGTGAGAGACTTTATTTTGCGGGGCTCCAAAATCACTGCAGATGGTGACTGCAGCCATGAAATTAAAAGATGCTCGCTCCTTGGAAGAAAAGCTATGACCAACCTAGACAGCATATTAAAAAGCACAGACATTACTTTGCCAACAAAGGTCCATCTAATCAAAGCTATGGTTTTTCCAGTAGTCGTGTATGGATGTGAAAGTTGGACTATAAAGAAATCTGAGTGACAAAGAATCGATGCTTTTGAACTCTGGTGTTGGAGAAGACTCTTGAAAGTCCCTTGGACTGCAAGGAGATTAAACCAGTCCATCCTAAAGGAAATCAGTCCTGAATATTCATTGAAAGGACTGATGCTGAAGCTGAAATTCCAGTACTTTGGCCACCTGGTGCACAGAACTGACTCACTGGAAAAGACCCTGATGCTGGGAAAGATTGAAGGCAGGAGGAGAAGGGGATGACAAAGGATGAGAAGATTGAATAGCATCACTGACTCAATGGACATGAGTTTGAGTAAACTCCGGGAGTTGGTGATGGACAGGGAAGCCTGGCATGCTGCAGTTCATGGGGTCGCAAAGAGTCAGACATGACTGAGTGACTGAACTGACTGAGGCAGATTTTAAGAAAGTAAAATGCAAAATATGAAATTTGGGGAAGAAAATTACATTTTTATGAGCTCAGTCAGAGAAAAGTTACATGAAATTACACAAAAAGTACAAACTAAAAAATCAATCAATTACAAAGAAATTACATTACAAAGAAAACTTCTACTCAAAAAACACCAACAATAACCAAGATGAAGAAAGAATACTAACTAAAAAGAGTGGACATATGTGTATGTGTAACTGATTCAGTTTGCTATGCCTCTGAAACTAACACAACATTGTAAATCAACTATACTCTCCAATAAAAAATTTTTAAAAAGATATTGACTATACACAAAATCAGAATCGGGACTATATAAAGAATCTGTATAAATCTGAAAAAGACAAATACCCCCAACAAAAACACAAATAAAGGATATAAACAAGTAAGCCACAGAAGAGGAAATCCAGTCCACACCAAATATGAAATGATAAATACCTTGACTTGTAATCAGGGAAACAAAAATTACAGTAAGATACCAATTCGTACTTAACAGATTACCAAAATGTAATGTAGAGTGTGCCCCTGTATGCATGCATGCTAAGTTGCTCCAGTTGTGTCTGACTCTTTTGTTAGTCATGGCCCACCAGGCTCCTCTGTCCACAGGATTCTCCAGGCAAGAATATTAGAGTGGGTTGCCATGCCCTCCTCCAGGGAATCTTCCTGACCCAGGAATCAAACCCGCATCTCTTACGTCTCCTGAATTGGCAGAAGGGTTCTTTACCACTAGCGCCACCTGCGAAGCCCAAGGAGTGTGCCTGTACTACAGTTCTATATAGAGAGAACAGTGCTATCATTGTAGAAAGTTCTCTTGGGCAGCACTGGTCTAAATCATGCACTGTCTGTATCATCAGTTTGGCTGCATAAAGTTACAGAGCTTTGCATTTTTACACTGATGCTTCCTGTTCAAAACCCGAAGTTTCACATATTTCAGAAGCTACATCTGCCACCCAGTTGCAATCCATGCTCTGAAGGAACTGGCTTAACATGATATCAGTACAGCTCTTTGCAGGCCATTTGCTTTGAAAAAACCATTGGTAGAGCCCTTTATTTTTCCACTTCTCTTGCCCACATCTCAAGATTCAACAATGATCTGTACACATGGATTAAGGTAATACTAACATGGGGGGAGGGGTGAGGAGGCAGCTCCTCTGTAAATTGGGAAACAGCAGTGACATTTTTTCTTAGTTTGATTCCAGCCTGGGGCTTTCTAAATAAACACTGCAGAAGTAGTAACAGCATGGTGACTATAGCTGTGTGTGTATGCTTGGTCGCTCAGTCATGTCCAAGTCTTTGCGATCACACGGATTCTAGCTGCCAGGCTCCTCCTGTTTATGGAATTTTCCAGGCAAGAAAACTGGAGCAAGTTGTCATTTCTTCCTCTGGGGATCTTCCGAACCCAGGGATCAAACATCTCTTGCGTCTCCTGCACTGGAAGGCAGATTCTTTACCACTGAGCCACATGGGAAGCCCAAGTGTAGCTAATAATACTGTATTGTGTATTTGGAAGTTGCTAAGAGAGTGAATCTTAAGAGTTCTCACTACAAGAAAATAAAATATTAAAAAAAAAAAAAACCTACTAATTTCAAAGGCTGGTAATAAAATACTACCAAGTGCTTTTGCAGTCGAGACCTTTGCAGGACTTAAAGGAGTAGGTCTAAACCACTTGGAGTCCCTCTGCAGTAAGACACCTTACAAGTACGAGTTAAAAAAAATAAAAGTAGGTATTAAGTAGTATTAAGTAGTATTAAGGTTTAAGAAGCTGAGGAAGAAACCGTCTTCAGACAGAGCTGTTGGAAAGCGGTGGCATTTTCTCTCACACAATAGGGGCAGGAGGAGTACTTTTGCCCCAGCCCTAATCTAGTAAGGATAACTTCAAGGAGACAACCTGCTTGATATATGTCCACTAGAGTCTGGGAGACACATGGGACTAGGCACCTGGTTTGTGGCTAGAAAATTCTACAGGTGACAGGCAGGTTGTGGCAGTCTGTGGCCACAGAAAAAAGGTTGCATTGGGTGGTCGGGGGAGATGATGAAGAGATCAAGGCCCCATCACACAGACATACATTCCACAAGCCAGATGTGGACCCTCTGGATAGAAACAGGGTTGGGTTACTTTCGAGAGGGGGCTTTCTCCTAGCATCAAGGTGACCTTAGAAAAAAGAGACTGGATGTCTACGATGGTGCTGTTTTTTGAGGACAAGAAGGAGATATATTAAATAACTTGCTAGAAAAGAGGCACCGCCTCTTTCCAGCAATCAAGGGCCCTAGCTGGGGCATCTCCAAAGAAACCATAAACATACCAGTTTGTGTGTGCTCATTCATGTCCAACTCTTTGTGACCCTATGGACTGAAGCCCACCAGTATCCTCTGCCCATGGGGATTCTCCAGGCAAGAATACTGGAGGGGCCTGCCACGGGGGTGCCATTTCCTCCTCCAGGGGATCTTCCCGACCCAGGGATTGAACCTGTGTCTCTTATGTCTCCTGCATTGGCAGGTGGGTTCTTTACCACTGGTGCCACTTGGGAAGCCCAAAACATACCAGGGACAGAAAGAAATCAGTCTCTAGAATCTGCCACATGCAGAGGGTGTCAATATCAGATTATATCTTTATCAGTTAGGGCAAACTATTTTTGTCCTAACTCCCTCCTTCTTCACTTGCTTCACCCAAGGAGCCAGAGATGGCCCAGTTGGTGATTTGGCAAGTGGCAGGGGCCAGGGGTGGGGAGAGTAGAGTAAAGAAAGAAAAAGCTGAGCATGCTTCCTTTGGTACTAAAAGCTTCGCTGGGGGGAGAGATTTCCCTTTAAATGAAGTTCATAGTTTTCACTTCTACACACGACTACTATTTTAAAACTAAAATGCGACTACCACAGACCCTCAGAAATTAAAAGCATAATAAGGAAATAACTATGCACAACTTTATGCCAATCAATTTGCCAACTTAGGTGAAATGGACAAACTCCTTTAAAGACACAAGTTAGCAAAGTTTGTTCATGAAGAAATAATCTGAATAATCCAGTATCTATTAAAGAAATTGACACTGTAGTTTAATGCCTTCCTATAAAGAAAACTCCAGGCACAAATGACTTCACTGGGGAATTCTATCAAACATTTAAGGAAGAAATAATACCAATTTCATATAAATTCTCCAAAAGAACTAAAGAGGGAAGGGAATACTTCCCAGCTCATTCTATGACTTCACTATCTTGATTCTGGTGATAGATTCTTGGGTGTTTACATGTCAAAACTTATCAAATTATACATTTTAAATACATGCAGTTTCTTGTATGTTTCTTGTACATTGTGGTATAATACAGAGAGGCTGAAACAGCTAAATCAGTTCTTAGAGGCAGTCATAGCATTCACAATACTTATATTAGACAGGGAAGCTATCAAATGAATTATCTAAGCTTCTACCTTATGAAACTAGGAAAAGAGAAAATTAAATTCAAACTACCAGGAGGATAGAAATAATAAAGATAAAAGCAAGAATGAATGAAACTAAGGTTTCCATTTCTGGGCACAATGGAGTATGTCTACTATAGCCCCTCTCCTACTGATCATTGCAACTAAGAACTCTGGACAAAATATGTAAAGCAGCTATGCAGGATTCTGACAAGTTAAAAGCAAAATAAAGCAGGCAGACTCTGAAGGTGAGTCAAGTGAAGAAGCAGCCCATATACCAGGGCGTTTCTTTTTAGTCCTCATTCTTTTTTCACAAGACTCTGTCCCAATGGTATATAAACCTCCAGAAGTCCTGAGCTCATCCAAGCAAAAGCCTCACACCAAAGCTTTAAGAACTGAACGAAAGTAATATTTCAACCACAGCTCAGTCTGAGACTAACACCTGAGTGACAAATGTATGGAGACAACCATGAAGCAGGCCAGCAAAGGTTCTGAAAACTGCCCAAAGACTTAAACCATCATTCAAGTCTCAAATTAACCCCTGAATGGTGCATACACAAAGCAAAGGCTTTGAACACCATATCGATTAGAATCAATACCCACAGAGGGCAACACAAAACCAGTGATATGAGTCTAACTAGGTTTATTAAGTGATAAATAAAGATTAAAAGCAACAAAACAATCACCACCATCTAGGAGAGAATCCAAAATCATTCAACATAACAAACAACTAGCAAAATGTGACCAATTCTCAAGAGAAAAGATAACCAACAGCTGCCAGATGCTGGAAATACCAAAGACATTTTAAGCAGCTATGGAAACAGCTCTATGAGACAGACACACTTGAAGTGAATGTATAAACAGAAGTTCTCAACTGAGATAAAAAAAAAAACTATTAAAAAATGGAAATTTTAGAACTAGAAAAGATAGTATCTGAAAGCAGAAAGACAACCAACACCTGTGGTGAATTAAGCAGCAGAATGGAGACGAGAGAGGCAAGAGTCAATGAAACTGAGAGAAATGGTCCAACCTGCCAATATGAGGAACAGAGATAAAAAGACTGAGAAAAATAAAAGAAATACAGCATCAGGTATCCATGGGACAGTATCAAAAGGTCCAACATTCACATCACTGGAGTCCTCCAAGGAAATGAGACTAGTGCAGAAGAAAAGGTCTGAAGAAATAATGGCTTAAAAAGTCCCAAATTTGGAAAAAGACATAAAATGACACATTCGAGATGCTCAGCATAGCAGAAACAACATAAACTCACAGAAACACCCAGGAATATTACAGTCAAATATCTGGAAAGCAAAGTTAAAAGAAAATATCTTGAATGTAGTCAGTTAAAAAAAAGCACACTGCATATGAATCAATTATTCAAATGACTCTGATGTTCTCATCAGAAACAATGAAGGTCAGATGATACTGGAACTTCTTAAAATTACTAAAGGCAAAAAAATGTCAACCCAGAATTCTACATTGAAGCAAAGAGATTTTGTCATCAGATTTATTCTAAGAGAAATGAAACAGGATCTTCTGCAGGGTGGATGGGAAGACCAACAGAAATGATAAAGTATCTGAGTAACAATAAAAAAAATGGGCCAAAGAACCAAACAGACATTTCTCCAAAGAAGACATACAGATGGCTAATAAACACATGAAAAGATGCTCACTCATTATCAGAGAAGTGCAAATCAAAACCACAGTGAGGTACCATCTCACCCTGGTCAGAATGGCTGCTATCAAAAAGTCTACAAACAATAAATGCTGGAGAGGGTGCAGAGAAAAAGGAACCCTCTTACACTATTGGTGGGAATGCAAACTAGTACAGCCACTATGGAGAACAGTGTGGATACTCCTTAAAAAACTGGAAATAGAATGGCCATTAGTTCGGTTCAGTTCAGTTCAGTCACTCAGTCGTGTCCGACTCTTTGCAACCCCATGAACCGCCAGGCCTCCCTGTCCATCACCAACTCCTGGAGTTCACCCAAACTCCTGTCCATTGAGTCAGTGACGCCATCCAGCCATCTCATGCTCTGTCATCCCCTTCTCCTCCTGCCCCCAATCCCTCCCAGCATCACAGTCTTTTCCAATGAGTCAACTCTTCGCATGAGGTGGCCAAAGTACTGGAGTTTCAGCTTTAGCATCATTCCTTCCAAAGAAATTCCAGGACTGATTTCCTTTAGAATGGACTGGTTGGATCTCCTTGCAGTCCAAGGGACTCTCAAGAGTCTTCTCCAACACCACAGTTCAAAAGCATCAATTCTTCGGCACTCAGCTTTCTTCACAGTCCAACTTTCACATCCATACATGACCACAGGAAAAACCATAGCCTTGACTAGACGAACCTCTGTTGGCAAACTAATGTCTCTGCTTTTGAATATGCTATCTAGGTTGGTCATAACTTTCCTTCCAAGGAGTAAGCGTCTTTTAATTTCATGGCTGCAGTCACCATCTGCAGTGATTTTGGAGCCCAAAAAAATGAAGTCTGACACTGTTTTTAGTTTCCCCATCTATTTCCCATGAAGTGATGGGATCAGATGCCATGATCTTCGTTTTCTGAATGTTGAGCTTTAAGCCAACTTTTTCACTCTCCTCTTTCACTTTCATCAAGGGGCTTTCTAGTTCCTCTTCACTTTCTGCCATAAGGGTGGTGTCATCTGCATATCTGAGGTTATTGATATTTTTCCTGGAAATCTTGATTCCAGCTTGTGCTTCTTCCAGCCCAGCATTTCTCATGATGTACTCTGCATAGAAGTTAAATAAGCAGGGTGACAATATACAGCCTTGACGTACTCCTTCTCCTATTTGGAACCAGTCTGTTGTTCCATGTCCAGTTCTAACTGTTGCTTCCTGACGTGCATATAGGTTTCTCAAGAGGCAGGTCCGGTGGTCTGGTATTCCCATCTCTTTCAGAATTTTCCACATGACCCAGAAATCCCACTGATGGGCATACACACCGAGGAAACCAGAATTGAAAGAGACATATGTCCCCCAATGTTCACTGCAGCACTGTTTACAATAGCTACGACCTAGATGTCCATCAGCAGCTGAAAGGATAAGAAAGCTATGGTACATATACACAATGGAGTATTACTCAGCTATTAAAAAGAATGTATTTGAATCAGTTCTAATGAGGTGGATGAAACTGGAGACTATCATACAGAGTGAAGTCAGAAAGAAAAACACCAATACAGTATATTAACACATATATATGGAATTTAGAAAGATGGTAACAATGACCCTATATGCGAGACAGCAAAAGAGACACAGATGTAAAGAACAGACTTTGGAGTGTGGGAGAAGGTGAGGGTGGGATGATTTGAGAGACAGCATTGAAACAAGTATTATTACCATATGTGAAATAGATCGCCAGTCCAGGTTCGATGCATGAGACAGGGCACTCAGGGCCGGTCCACTGGGACGATCCTGAGGGATGGGATGGGGAGGGAGGTGGGAAGACAGTTTAGGATGGGGGACACATGTACACCCATGGCTGATTCATGTGAGTGTATGGAAAAAAACACTAAAATATTGTAAAGTAACTATAACCTCCAATTAAAATAAATTAATTAACAACCACCACAACAAAAACATTTGGGTAAATATACAGAATGAGCTTCTCTGGTAGCTCAGCAGTAAAGAATCCACCTGCAATACAGGAGACTTGCAGAAGACACAGGTTCAGTCCCTGAGTTGGGAAGATCCCCTGAAGAAGGAAATGGCAACCCACTCCAGTATTCTTGCCTGGGAAATCCCATGGACAGAGGAGCCTGGTGGGCTACAGTCCATGGGGTTGCAAAAAAAAAAAAAAAAAACATACAGGCTATTTTTCTCCTTTTGAATTCTTTAAGATATGTATGACAGTTGTGGATACATTTGAAACCTATAGCATAACATAAAAGAGGGGAGGGAAGTGACCTATATTGCTATAAACTTTCTACATATGACTTGAAGTCTTAAAATATAACTATATATGGTGAAAGGGTTAATAAAGTATGTATCTCTTAATTGCTAGAGCAACCACTAAATTAAAAAAAAACACAAAGGAGATACTGACAAAAAGCAAATAGGTGTGTTTAAAATGAAATATTTAAATTGCAGTTGTATTCCCTATGCAAGACCTATGCACTACCAAATATTACTGAGATAATGAGATAAATTTTTATAGACCTAAATAAATTGAGAGATACACTATGTTTGTGAATTAGAAGACTCAATATTCTTAGTATTTCAATGATCCACAGACTCAAAGTAATCCCAAACAAAATCCCTGTAGGCTTTCATGCAGAAATTGGCAAGCTGACTTTTAAATTTATGTGAAAATATCAAGGACCAAAACATTATGAAAAGAACAAAGTTGGAAGATTCACTGTACCTGATACCTGTACCTGATACCTGTGGCAGACAGATCAATGCATATGTGCTCAACTGTTTTTGATAAGGGTACCAAGGTAAGTCAATGGAGAAGAGACAGTATTCTAAAAAATGCTACTTGAACAATTAAATATGCATATGCCAAAAAAAAAGGAAAACAATGACCCTTAACTCGTACCAGGTAAAAATATTCATCTCATTATTGGCCATGGGCCTAAATATAAGTGAAAGTGAAAGTCACTCAGTCGTGTCCAACTCTTTGTGACCTCATGGACTATACAGTCCATGGAATTCTCTAGCCCAGAATACTGGAGTAGGTAGCCTTTCCCTTCTCCAGGGGATCTTCCCAACCCAGGGATCAAACTCAGGTCTCCCGCGTTGCAGGCGGATTCTTTACCAACTGAGCCACAAGGGAAGCCCAAGAACACTGGAGTGGGTAGCCTATCCCTTTTCCAGCAGATCTTCCGGACCCAGGAATTGAACCGGGGTCTCCTGCATTGCAGGTGGATTCTTTACCAACTAGGCTATCAGGAAAGCCTGATAAATATAAGAGCTAACATTATAAATCCTCTGAAATAAAAATATGAGAAAATCTCTGTTACCTTGTGTTAGAGAATTGTTATACAGGGTATAACAGCATGAACTGTAGAAGAAAAATTTGATAAATTGGACTTTATCAAAATTAAAAATGTCTTTTTTGGGAAAGATACTGTTAAGATAAAAACAAGCCACACATGGGAGTAAAGATTTGGAAAACACATAGTGATAGAGGGCTTGCATCCAGAATATATAAAGAACTCTCACAATTTAATAATAACAAAAATGGCAAAAGATTACAACAAATAGTTCACCAAAGATATATAGATGGCAAACAAAAGAACATGAAAAGATGCTGAATATCAGTTATTGGAGAAATGCAAATTAATTGTACAATGAGCTACTCTTACACAGCTTCTAGAAAGACTAACAATACTAATAATACCAAGTGCTGTCAAGAGAGCAAAACACTGGAACTCTTATATGTTGCTAGTAGGCATCCAAAATGGTACAGTTACACTGTAAAACAGTTTGGTAATGTCTTGTGAAGTTAAACATACACTTACCACATGACCAAGCAATCCCACTCTATTTACCCCCAAAATATGAAAACATATGTCCACACGAATGCCTAAACATGAGTGTGTTCATACCAGCTTCTTTCATAATAACCAAAAATAAGAAAAAATTCAAAAGTACATATCTTGGTCTATGGTAAGCAAATGGAGTATCATTTGACTACAGAAAGGAACAGACTGTTGAAACATGTCACAACACAGATGAACCTAAAAAGCATTAAGGTAAATGAAAGAAGCAAGATGCATAAGGCTATATACTGTAAGATTCATTTGTATAACATTCTAGAAAAAAACAAAACTAGAAGAAACAAGATCAGATGTGAGAGTAGGGGAGAAGTTTAATTGTAAACAGGAACAAGCGAATGTTTTAGGGGAATGAAAATGTCCAATAGCTTGACTGTGGTGGTATTTAAATGACTATATATTTGTCAATATATATAGAAATGTACACTTAAGAGAGGTGAACTTCATGGTATATAAATTATACCTCAATAACCCAAACCTCATTTTCAAGAAGACACTGGAGTTACATATATCATGACAGTACATGGAAAATGCATCTGGAAATTACATTAAAACACTACCACATACAACCCACGATCATATTGTGCTAGTTTTGCATTTCCTTTTATGAAAATACCTGTTAAGCATTAAGGATAGAAAAAATACTAAGAAATATTTTATTCTAGTTAATGACATGCCTGTGGGAGTATTTAGGTGTGAAGTGTACTGATATCCACAACTCACTTTGAAATGCATTCCACACACACAAAAAAAGGGAGACTGATGGAAGAAGAGAGGAATTAGCACACAGATAGGCAATAAAGCAAATACAGCAAAACATTCATTGTAGAATCTAAATGGTATTACATGGATGTTCAAACTATAATTATTTTGCTTGTTTTGTCTGAAAATTTTTATAATAAAATGTTGAAGGGAAAAAGACACTGATACAGAACAGCAAAGTAAACCCAAAGAAGTAGAAATGGAAATAAATGTAAAAGGAGAAATCAACAAAATGGAAAACACAATAAAGAAAATTAACAAAGGTAGTTCTTTCTGTGAAAACCTCAACAAATTGAAAATAATAAATATGACAGCAAGGCTACTCTTGATATGTGGATCCTGACAGAAGATTTTTATTATCTCTGAACAATCCGAGAATTTATGAGATCTGTCAGAGATTTCATCCAGGGCCCAGAGGAAAATATAAGCCCTGAAGTAGCTTGAAGAATGGAGGAATGGGGGAAGAGAACCAAGCTATCCAGTAGTGAGGCTGTGTGCTCTTATTTACTATCCCATCTGACCCATGCTCCTGGGTGATGGCCTTGCTAAGTCTCACAGTCCTTTGAACTTCTGTCAGCAGACATTTAAAGCAATGAATCTGAACTAGACATGGATATCAGAACTATCTGGAATGTGACAATGCACATAAGTAGGCCTCCACAGGTGATACACCTCTGGTTGACAACCATTACATATATTCCATATGGCTAATAACAACAATACAAAGAGTGATAACATATATTGAGAACTTCCTTTATTTCTACACACATTTTTTTGGTGCTTGACATTTATCAATGCATTAAATTCTGTCAGTCCTGTAAGTTCTAGCCTTTAGCCCCATTCTACAAACAGGCAAAGAGCAGCTAAGTCACGTGTACAAAGTGACAGCTTGTGAGTGAAGAAGCTAGAATCTGAATCTAGGCTGTGAGCTCCGAAGTCCAAGCTCTTCACCACTGGGCTATGGAAGAATAACAAACCTCCTTCCTCTGCCCCAGTCCAAAACAATCAAAGCAATACTTACTTAGTGCCTCTACAGCCCCACACCTGGATGAGTGAGAATAAGATATGGACTCTTGCCTCTAGGGGTTTGTGTTCCAGGTAGAAAATTAAGCCACAGGCTTTTGGCTACGGTTTAAAGAAAGTTACCAACTGGAATGCAAAAACAGAAGCTTAGCAATGTTGCTGAAAGTTACATAGATAGCCAACAAAGAAAGGAAAAATAAAAATTTAATGAACATTGTGAAGCCCTGCAGAGCAGAAGACCAAGGTTAATTGAACTAAATCCTTATTTTTCACAGGAGGGAAAGCGAACAGAGAAATATAGGTGTGAAGGTATTCCCTGGACCTTTGGAGATGCTCATCAGAGGAATTAGAAACCTTGAAAAGAAGCTGCCCTTGGAGGTGTGACTGCAAACGCACTGAAATTACTTCATATCCCAGACTGTTCTGCACACTCAGACTCAACATGGGAAATGTGTCTTCAAAGGGTGGAAGCTGCCTTTGAGTCTGTGCTTCCTCCTTCCACAATTAATATTGAAATAAGAATGAGACTCAATTCCTGGAAACACTGGAAGCAGGAAAAAGCAGGCCATCTGCAGACCAGAAACCCTGATGAATCTCTATGGAGCAGCAGATATGGGATTGATTGATAAAGAGGAAACTGTAGGTCAAAATGTCCCTGGGAGAAGGTTCAGGGATGCTCTGAGTGAGAGGGTGCACCTGCCAGGCAGGAGTGGACTCTAGGGAAGCCATCTAGAGAGTCACCTGGAATCAGCTGGGCCTGTCTGACTACAGCTGCAGCCATGAAACTAATCTCTGAACAGCTGTTGAAAAGCAGATGCAGATTCAGTAAAGCTGAAATGGATCCCAAATCTGCACTTCTACTCTGAGCCCAGGCCATGCCCAGGCTGCTGGTCCATGGAGTGCAGTGAAGGGTAACCACCAAGAGTGGGAGAGAAAAAGACGAAGAGCAATGTCTCGAGACTTCCTCGGTCACCATAAGGGACCCTGAGCAAAAACAAACAAACAAACAGGAAAGCAGACAGTGCTCACTGAAGCATGCCACTGTGTAAGTAATATGCTCTCAGGTTTACTTATTTTAATAGACAGAGATAATACAAAAGACAAAAGAGTTAAGCAGGAGGGAAGTATTGATAAGAGGAGGAATCTGACAACAGGTGGAATCAAGTTAGATTTGGAATGGCCTGAGAGAAATAAGCAAACAGAAATCTGTGTGAAGTTGACACTGTTTAGCCTCAAACTGAGAACAGACAAGGACACAGTGGTACCTGGCCTGGTAGAGCTGAAGGTCACTAAGCAAAGCTCTTTTGTCCATCCCAACTCCAATAAATTAATAAACCAGGCAGGATAATTTCCCTGAGGTAAAAGACACTGCATTTCAGACTTTAAGGGCCCACAATATGCCAAATAAAGAGGAAAGATCATCCTTTCATCTGCTTGGCTTCTGATGAACATGTGAATACCCAAGAGAGAAGGTTTAACAGCTTTCAGAAAGGGGGAGGAAGAGGAAAGAGACAAACCTAGGCACATCTCCATATACTGGAGATGCTAGAAGGTGGAGACAGGATCTAGAGAACAATAGCAGCTGCCTCTTTCTGAACCCCAAGAATAAGGGGCTGCAGAGGGGTGGCAGGTGGGACATCATGTAGCTATCACAGCAGCTTGTTCCATCAGCCCTCAGTTGTGTCTCCAAGCCTGGGGCTTTTAGACAAGTTCCTGGGCATGCCGCTGAGGCCAAGATCTCCCTGAGCCGTGAAGGTCCCCTTATCTGGCCCAGCTGGCCTGGCATGGGCTTACCTGGACAGCTCCATATCACGCTTTCTCCAGCTGCTATCCTGGCTTCCTCTTCTCCTTGTCCCAACCTGAAGATCCCATTTGGCTGGGCCACAAGGTATCCTGTTGAGGGGAAATGACAGAGGACTTGGTTATGAACACCTGCAGCATCCCAGAACCAAGGCCCATTCTTGCAGGGTGGAGATAGTCTGGCTTTGGTGACTGCCCTGTGAGCCTAGCCAGTGGGCCCTCAGTGCAGACCATCCACAGAGAAGGCGAGAGCATGACCATTCCTGACCGGGAGCCTGAGGCCTGCCTCATTCAGGGCCCAGATGCCCCTGAGCTGCAGCAGCCCAGAGAGGGAAACACGAGGGGTTGTGTTCCAGTCACCCTGTGGCGGGTTCCTCACCAACGGAGACCAGGTGGCTGTAGTTCTCCAGCATGACATCCCTGTGGAGGTTCTTCTGAGCAGCATCCAGCTGCTGCCACTCCTCCTGTGTGAAGTCCACAAACACGTCCCTGAAGGTCAATGTTTCCTGCAACAACACACTTCTCCTTAGCCCACTGTCACAACAAGGCGGGGTGGTGGTGGGGGGGAGAGTTGGGGGGCAGAGCACTGGCATCCCTCTACCCAGAGGGTAGAGGCCAGATATATTGCTAAATATCCTCCAATGCACATGGCACCCCTCCACAACATAGCATTATGTGACCCAAAGGTCAAGAGTGCTGAGGTGAGAAAAGCTAAGGTTGATCAAACACACAGTGAAATGGAATGGCCACAGAAAGGACTAGAATGTGCTATATGTGAAAAGGAAGAAAATAAAAGAAAGGGGGATTCTTCCATCGAGACAAATAAATATGCACACACGATTTCTGGCAGCATGCATGAAATATGAAGGAGATATGGAAACAGGGTGAGAAGGAAAATTATTTTTCACCTTTTGTTGAACAAAGTGTTTGTTTGAATGTTTTACCATAGGTACAGAGTAATTTTTAAAAAATGCTCAATTCAATTTATTAATGCTCTATTCAGAACACATTTTTAGAATTTCCGCATCCATATTCTTAAATAAAAATGGTCTTTCGCTTTTTACTTTTCTGTAGTAACTTCCTCGAATTTAGGTGGCATCATAGCATGAACTGGATTCCTTCTAACCTTTCAACAACAGCCTAGAAGAGTTGAACACAGAAATTATCTGGTATTTAAAATTTTGTGAAAGTACAATCAGTCCAGGATTTGGGAAAGCAAATTTAAAGTGTGAATACCTTTGGTTCAAAAATTCTTCCAGGTGTACTCTCCATAAATACCTGTACTAGTGGGCCAACAGATACATATAAAGTGGTTCATGAGGCACTGTTTACAATAGAAAAATAAAACAAAAAAACTCAAATATTCATGAAGAGAGAAATAGTTAAATGAGACATCCATACCATGAAAAAGGAACTGAAACAGTTTCTATGTACTGATGGGGAACAACACTCATAATATAATCAAGGGGGAAAAGCAAGATGGGTATGGGGGTGTGATGGCATTTGAGAAAAAATACACATTACATGTACCTCTGCTGCTGCTGCTAAGTCGTTTCAGTCATGTCTGACTCTGTGCGACCCCACAGATGACAGCCCACCAGGTTCCCCCATCCCTGGGATTCTCTAGGCAAGAACACTGGAGTGGATTGCCATTTCCTTCTCCAATGCATGAAAGTGAAAAGTGAAAGTGAAGTTGCTCAGTCCTGTTGGACTCTTCGAGACCCCACGGACTGTAGCCTACCAGGCTCCTCCATCCATGGGATTTTCCAGGCACAAGTATTAGAGTGGGTTACCATTTCCTTCTCCAACATGTACCTCTATTTTTAGTTAATTAAACTGAAGTAAATGCATCTACAGCACCTTATCAACAAACTGCTAACAGTGGGCATCTCTGAGGAAGAATGTGGTACTGGGGGAAGAAATAGGGATCTTTTGGATACTGTTTATTTTATGCATATTAGAACATGAGACACTTTCACAATTTTAAACATAATGAAAAGGCAAAAAGTGAACTGAAAGTGAATAGAAAAAGCAAGATAAGTTTATGCATTTAAGCAATTTTCTTTGAGAAGGCAAAAATATGAAGCACAGTTCCAAGAGTAAGAAGTAGACAAAAATGTCTTTTCCTCTCTATCTTGTTCCTTTTTTTTTTCCTTTTTGGTGAAAAGAGGAAGGACTGGAGAAACCTGAGGTGGATGACAGGTTGAGCAGAAAACAGCCAGAGCTGAGGGAACTAACAGATATTTTTTCAAGGTTACCATATAATTTCCTAATTGCTGCCTCAAATTAACTGGAAACAAAGTAGGGGTAAATTAGGAACTTACCTGGGACATGACCATCAGTCCTGCTCAGACCAAGGATGGAGATCTAGGAAGGCAGAATCAGGAGGGTTGAGGTCATTGCACACAGCCCTGAGACCACCATCACCAACCTAATAACAATCACCCCTGCCCCACAGTGAGGATGATCAGAACAGAAGGCTTGGTAGCTCCAGGCTGTTCCCTTGGCTAAGATCCCATGATTTTGCACAGTCTCATGGGAATTGATTTTCTCTCCCTAGACAGATATATGACTTGTGTTTAAAGACTTCTACTCAGAAGCCATTAACAACCTGATATTTCCTTTCTCTCAAGAATTCTATGCCTGGGAATTTATCATAATTTATTTGCAAAGATGTTAACTTTAGGTGTTTCCACCATTCAACAATCTGGAAGCAACTAAACCTCCAGTAAAGGGGACTCAAGTTTAAAAAAAATAAGACACACAAAATGGGAAATACCACATGGGCTTTAAAAATGCAACGGAATCCTGTTCTCATGTCTTAACATATTTAAAAGTAGGTTACCAGAAAGCAGGTGGGTGGGATCTCCTTTGTTAAGCTATATGCATGTACTGAAGAACATCTATTAAAATGTTGACCCTGCTTACCTTTGAGGGTTGATTTCACCTTTCCTTTTTTGCTTACTTGCATTTTATCACTTTTGACAATATTAATTACTAGTAAAATAAAAAGGAGAAATCATTACAAATCACCTAATTATCACACTGAGCCCTTGAAGTGACACACCCTGAGCAGTCTGGAGACAGGGACAACTTGCGGTTTGGAGGAAGGAGACTAACCAGGGCTGAGTGCAGGGCGGAAGGGAAAGGGGTGGAGGGTGAAAGGTAGGGGGATGGAGGGAGGTTAAGGGCCTGGCATTGGTCACGTCCACACGGAACTGGAAACCACTGACCTTGCTCCCTCCCACCCCGGTCCTTCCAGCCCACCAGCTCCCTGTTCCCTCCCTAATACTTCCTTATTTCCCATCATGGCCATTTGATTGCCAAGCTCTTCCTTATTTGGCAGTTTTCAAAACAAATTTTCAGCAAGGAGCTTTTGTCAACCACTGCCACTCTAGCAATCCCTGCCTTAGTATCAGAACCACAGGGTTCAGCAAGATGGAGCTTAATGAGTCATGCTTCCAGACCCAGTTACTAGCATGAAAATGGGGTAGCATAGTTAGGTGATGGCTACCTAGAGACTACTCTGAGATTTCACAGACATGCAGAAACCAAAAACATTTAGTCATTTAGTCAGGGCAGAGGAGATTCAACATTTCTGCTATAGACAAGTGGATTGTTCCTACTATGGGACTGACTGAAATAGCCCACAGCACAAGAGGGGAGCACAAATGTTGTGTGCACAAATGTGTTAAGAGTGGAGAAAGTCCTGGGAGGTAGGGAGTCAATCTTTCCAGCCTGATCATGTCCTTGCTAGCACTACCACAGGGCAGCATCCCTCCATCCATCCATAACTTTCATCTCTCTCCTGCAATAGAGGTTCAACTGACCACCATGACATAGCTCTTGATGGTGGCTAGAAGTCTTGCTCTCTTTCAGCTGAAGGAAGGGACAGAGGGCACTGCAGGTTCAGTTCTTCTAGAACCTGCTATACTGTGAGCCACTTTCCTCTAACTAGAGCATTTGAGTCTGTCCTGTGGATCTCCCCACTCTGCCCTGAGGTCTGGTCTGGTGCTTCTCTTCCAACTCCCCTCAGAGAAGCTGTCTTTTTGGGGTTTAGGGTTTTTTGTTTTTTCGGTCTGGCTGCTCAGCTTGTGGGATCTTAGTTCCCTTACCAAGGATCGAACCCTGGACCCTCAGCAGTGAAAGCATAGAGTCCTAACCACTGCACCACCAGGGAATTCCCAAATGAGCTGTCTTATTACTAAGGAGGCAGGACCCAAGGATTCAAAGACAAAAATACCTTTGCTAGGACCTTCCCTTCAGGACCATGTCTCTACCTTCAACCAGGCAAACTCACCTCCTTTTGAGGTCTCAGACTGGGTCTTCTGTAGACTAACTAAGGAAGCCCACGGTAGATCAGCTGGCATCTGAAGCTGGTGAGCTGTTGGCTGTTATGAACCCTGACCCTGGAAAGGGAATGACCACATAGGAGATGCAGTTAGCAAAGTCTATGATGGAGCAAAGTTGAGAAAAATCCAAATGTTTCCCTTGACACTAGAAGGCACAGTGCCTCCCTCTAGTTTTAAAAATTGACATTAGTAAGCTCAGTTACCACCACCATTAGATAAAGAGCTAGGCACTGCCTTACTTCCTAAGAGTCTGGGCTCTGGAATGAAGCTGACCACCTGCTCTGCTGCTTTTCTTCGGTTAATAACAGAGGTGAGTGCCTACTATGCCTGTTCTACATGAACAGAGTTCCCCCATCTTGAGGAGCCATATTCTTAGCAGGGGAGAGACAATAAGCAATAAAGTTGATAAATTCAAGGTATGTTAGTTAGAAACACATAAATAGTATGCTGAAAAAAAGAACAAGGATCCCCCTAGTTTACTGTGTGACTTGGGCCAAGTGTCCGAGCCTTTCTGTTCTTGCTTTCTCTCTGTAAAATGAAGAGAATCATCGTGCCTACTCATGGGGCTATTGTGATGACTAACGTGAAACAATGCTGTCTGGTATTCACTACGCACTAAGTAAACAGTTGGGCTTCCCTCATAGCTCAGTCGGTAAATAATCTGCCTGCAATGCAAAAGACCCGGATTCGATTCCTGGGTTGGGAAGATTCCCCTGGATAAGGAAATGGCAATCCACTCCAGTATTCTTGCCTGAAAACTCCCATAGACTGAGGCGGGCTACAGTCCATGGGGTCACAAGAGCCGGACAGGACTTAGCGACTAAACCACCACCAAGTAAACAGTTGCTAAAGGAATCAATTAATGAATCATTCGCTCGTTAACTCCGTAGTCCCCTCCCCGCCCCACAGCCCTGTCACTCAACACCCCCCGGGCGCGAGCTCATTACCCACGGCCCACGGCCCCTCCGACCTCCCCATCCAGCCCGTCCCCAATTTCGCCTCCCCTTACTAAACTACCAGGAACCCGAGGTCTGAGGGCGTAAAAACCCGAGGTCTGAGGGCGTAAAACAGCCAGCGCCAATTCGCACCGCCCTCGGGGTGAGCAGAACACTTCCGCTCCCCGTTGCCCTGGGAGCCCAAGTGCTGCGCACGCGCAGGCGGGAGATGAGGGGGCTGGGGGGATGGCAAGACAGCCAATGGGCAACATGGCGCCTTTCAGGGACGCTGGTTCTGACGTGGCTCCCTCTGAGGTTAGATGAAGCGACGAGGGAGTGCGACCATTTTCCGCGACGAGTCGTACGAAAGGCTGGGACGTGGAGGGTGGGGAGCGTCGTGGGGGGTGGGGAGCGTCTCGGGAGGCGGGAGGCAAGCGGCCTCCGCGCAGACTGTCGTAGTGGAGCCGGGTCCACTGCCTCCGAGGCCTGCTCTCCCCGTCCTCTTGCGCCGCCGGGCCTCCTTGTGGCTGTGCTCCCTGGGGAGTTCCCATCCCTCCATCCCGCAAAGCCACGGTCTCCTCTTTCTTTAGATCATCAGAATAAGAAGCCTCAGCGATAACTACAACCTACATGAGTGCGGCCATCTTGGAGGCGGGGCCGGCCCGTTGGAACCGGGCTCTGGTGTCAGGTCAGGGATCAGAGAGCAGAGGTCAGGCACAGTTCAAGAAGCTGCCTGGAGCAGCGGATGGGGGCCAGGTTGCTGGGCCGGCAGCATGCACGAATGAAGAAACCATGATGCCTGATTCTCCTGAAATAAATCGAAGAGTTCTGGTTTCTTGGAGCCTGGGGGTCTTTGGAGAACCTGGGTTTTGCCCATTTTGAAAATGCAGCATAAAGTGGGGGAGAACGGTTTCTCTGATGATGCCAGCCTGTGGCAACGTGGTCTGCTAAAAAAGCCTGTAGTGCTCTTCAGGAAAGTTTTCTGTTTCTTGTCAGGGTCTTGAGGAGAGAGGCTAAGTGTGTGCTGTGTGCCTGTGGCACTTCCCTGGTTGCAAGCAGAACTTGGTCTGGGCAGGGCAGAATCTGGGCTCAGGATGCCCACTCCTGTGCTACAGCCAATATCTGCCAGGCACTGTTGAAAGATAGAAGTGAGGAAAGCAGTCATGGCATCCAGCATACATTTATTTATTCTTCCATATGAACACATTGCTTTCTCCCTCTCTTTCCCTTTGCCCCTGTGAGTTAATTGATACTCCCAGGGTAGTTGGATGAATCATAGCCCAAATCTACAACCTGGACATCTCCTGGGAATTGACTCTGTCCCAGTCTTGTGTAGAAGTCCTAAAAGAGTCTATTTACTGTCATGTGAGTGGGGACTCCCCGCCCCATGAATTCTTTGTGCATTTTTAAATGATGGCCAGATTTGGGGATCCTAACCTGTCTAGTTCCAGAAGAAGTGACCTGATAACCTTTTCTGACAACACTGTCAAGAGGCAAGAGAAATTTAATAGAGTTAGTGTGATAGTGTCCCTAGGACAGTAGAGAAACCCCTAGTTGCAGAAAGACCTGGTCTTTTGTCCTGGTCAGACTCTCCCCGTATCCTGACTTGGCAGGAATGAGTGTTCACACAGAAAGAAGGGGCTGGTGAAGGACGTGTGGTTGTTCACACAGTGACAATTTTTTCTAGTGTGACTTGGGCATCCAGGATCCAGGAAACACGCCAAGGTATTCTTCTAGCCCACACTCTGCCCAGCTGTTAAGACCTTTCTGTCCATAGAAGAGAAGGTTTGGCTCCACCACTTACTGGCCATTTGAGCCTCGTTTACATCATAGCTAAAGACCACCCATCCAAACAGTTCTCATGATTACTTGAAGGAACATCTCTAGAACTCCAAACCCAGGACTTTGCCCACAGCAGGCACATGGCAATTGGTGGCAGCATTTGCTGTCCTCTCCCCAACACTAGGGAGCATGCTAGTCCCCATTACTGCTCCTTCCTGCACTGTGGACTTCCACTTTGCCACCACCCTTGTCCAGGATCACCACTCATACCCAACTGAAAACATTTCTAAATGGCAATTAAGTCTCTAATTATTAATAAGTTAAAATTCATTGTAAATGGTAACTCCAGAAGGTCCCAGTTACTCAAACCCTTATATTCCAAAGAAAAGCCTGTCTGATGAAGACTGGTCCTTGTCCACTCCTGGGAAGCCACCCCAAAGACCCTGGCATGTTCTGCCTAGTAGGGTATTTCAGTATTCCAGCCCTCTCTGTTTCATTTGACCAGGTAGCTCCTGCTAACAGTGTAATTTATGATGAGCGTCTTTTTTGTGTCTGAGGCCCTGGGCCATGCTGTGTTCATTTGACATCTGGGGGCTGTAGACTGAGTAGCTGAAGTGGTCACATGGAAGCTGCATGCCTGCATGCCTGACCTCCAGTACAATCCCTGGACCCCTAGTCATGGCTGAACTTCCCTGATTGGTGACACTGCATGCGTTGTCACAGATCATTTCTGGGAGAATTAAGTGTTGTCCATGTGACTTGTTTGGGAGAGAACAACTGGATTTCACAACTGGTTCCATTGGACTTCACCCCTGCGCCTTTCCCTTTGCTGATTTTACTTTAACTGTCATAAATCAACTATGTATATAACAATTCAGTAGGACTCCCAGACTCTGAGAAGTCATAACAGTGTTTCCAAGTCCTGAGTCATCCTAGGGAATCATCCAGCCATGGGGACCCTGCACACATTGTCCCTGTAGATTCCCAGGTTGGTTGTTACAACCATCCCAGTGGGTGGGGCTCGTGAATCCACTCTGTGCCCTCAGCAGTACATCTGCTTGGTGTTTGTGAGGAGGTGGCCAACCTAAGGAGCAGCACTCGGAGAGCAAGGCCGGGATTTTCCTACCTCTGAGGAGCAGAGGTCCTGAGGATGTGCATTGGGCAGCAGCTATTGATGTTCAGTCGCTCAATCACGTCCAACTCTTTGAGATCCCATGGACTGCAGCACACCAGGCTTCCCTGTCCTTTACCATTTACTGGAGCTTGTTAAAACTCATGTCCATTGAGTTGGTGATGCCATCCAAATATATCATCCTCTGTCGTCCCCTTCTCCTCCTGCCTTCTATCTTTCCCAGCATCAGGGTCTCTTCCAATGAGTCAGTTCTTCACATCAGGTAGCCAAAGTATTGGAGTTTCAGCCTCATCATCAGTCCTTCCAATGAATATTCAGGACTGATTTCCTTTATGATGGACTGGTTTGATCTCCTTGCAGTCCAAGGGACTCTCAAGAGTCTTCTCCAACACCACAGTTCAAAAGCATCAATTCTTCAGCGCTCAGCTTTCTTTATAGTCCAACTCTCACATCCATACATGACTACTGGAAAAAGCATAGCTTTGGCTATACAGACCTTTGTCAGCAAAGTAATGTGTCTGTTTTTTAATACACTGTCTAGGTTTGCCTAGTGGCAGCTGAGGGAGCTTGTTTTCTTGCTGAGCTGTAGGGTTCTGCTGAAGGTCCCTGGTACCTCCCTCTTCCTGGAAGTCTTCCCTGCAATGACTGTGGGGACAGGTCTGTTGAGCAATGCCTTGATGACATTCTGCTTTTTGAACTGCATGAGTTTCTGTAGGAAAAGGGAAGGCCAATTCAAGTGTTCATCTCCTGGGTGGACTGAATAGCTCTCTGAGCCGCTACTCCTGCAGATTTCCCGCAGGCAGGAATATGTGTGGAGTGAGTGGAGCTGGAATAGACAAAGTGGGAATCGAACCCAGGGGACTGGTTGATGGCTCCAAAATGGTAGCATGAAGCCAGTCTCATGGATGTCTGATGGCCTAGAGGTTAGAACCTCAGCCTTTGGATGTTTGTGTCCTTCAGCTGAGAAGGGTGTGCACCATGAAAACCCCATAAGGAATAAGGTCTCTTTGTGTTCTTAAAAGATGCTGTAAGAAGCCAGTGTGTAATAATATGTGCTGTGGACTTAGGCTGTGCTAGGCACTGTCCTATGTTATTTATATTCACTTCTAACTTAAAATTATTATTAGAATCCCTCGTTATTAAACTATACTTTCCAGATAAGGAAACAGAAGGGTGTGCATGTCAAGTGACTTACTGAAAGCTTCACAGCTAGTAAATGAAATAAACAATTAAGATTAGGCAGTTTGGCTCCAGAATATATACCATTAACCTCTACTCCATTCAGTGGTTATGAGAGCAACCTCAATTAAGAATAAGGTTGAGAGTGGTTACATATTTTGGTGAATTGTGTAGAGCAAGTAAAGGGCAGAACTCAAAGTAGAGCCTAGGTCTCCTGACTGCAAATCCCATTCTTTATTTTCAAGCTGACAGTGGTCTTTTCCCCCACGCCTCTGGATCAGTACATCTGAGACTTGAAGGCACAGAGGGATCCCCTTGGGATTAAATTGCAGACTCTGAGTCAGTAGTTATGTGGTGGGCCTTGAGAGTCTGTGTTTCTAACGAGCTCCCAGGTGGTGCTAATGTACTGGTCCTCAGAATATACACCTTGAATCCAAATAAGGTTTCTCAGACCCTCTAGTTTAGCAGCTATGACTCCTGCTTGACACACAGAGACACAGATGTAATCAGGGATGAGGGATAGGATTGGGGTGCTCTCTGATTATCAGTACTGATGCTTCTCACTAATTTCCTTCTGAGTTTGAAGACTCTCAAGCCGATGGAGGGAAAGGAAGCTTCAGAGAGTTGTTAATAGGCTGAGACTAGGACCTAATCTACTTGACTTCCCAGCCAATGTTTCTCCCTACTCCTTCCCTCCCTCTGTTGTACAGGACCTTCTGAGGGAGGAGAATAGTAAAGGGATGGGTGCTCAATGATGGATTACTTAAGACTTTTTAAGAACCACTGCAGTGATCTCCAATCCAGGCCTCCTTGTCCTCCATGCTGTACAGGTGTCAGCCACTCAAGAGGACCCAGCTGTACTGAGCCCAGGAAAAAGGTCCAAATAGCTCTCTTTGTAAGTCTACATATCTGTGCTGGTAACACCATGGGGAAAATAGACCCTAGGCACCTCTCAGATGCCCACACACACTATTTGTAAGCTCAAATGCCTGTCCACAAACTCCAGGGACTACCAGTAACTACACATATGGAACAAACACTTGTATTAGGCTGAATTAGACCAAAAGATATATATAGATATAGATATAGATATAGATATAGATATAGATATAGATATATAATGGCTCAGACACAATTGCTTTCCTACTTACATAGGAATCAACCATGGAAAGAAGAATGAACTGAAGGAATCAACCTGCCTGACTTCAGACTATACTACAAAGCTACAGTCATCAAGATAGTATGGTACTGGCACAAAGACAGAAATATAGATCAATGGAAGAAAATAGCCCAGAGATTAACCCATGTACCTATCGACACCTTATCTCTGACAAAGCAGGCAAAAATATAAAATGGAGAAAAGACAATCTCTTTAACAAGTGGTGCTGGGAAAACTGGTCAACCGCTTGTAAAAGAATGAAACTAGAACACTTTCTAACACCATACACTAAACTCAAAATGGATTAAATATCTAAATGTAGGACTAGAAACTATAAAACTCTTAGAGGAAAACATAGGCAAAACACTCTCTGACATAAATCACAGCAAGATCTTCCATGACCCACCTCCCAGAGTAATGGAAATAAAAGCAAAAACAAACAAATGGGACCTAATTAAACTTAAAAACTTTTGCACAATGAAGGAAACTGTAAGCAAGGTGAAAAGACAGCCTTCAGAATGGGAGAAAATAATAGAAAATGAAACAGCTGACAAAGAATTAATCTCCAAAATATACAAACAGCTCATGCAGCTCATTACCAGAAAAATAAATGACCCAATAAAAAAATGGGCCAAAGAACTAAACAGACATTTCTCCAAAGAAGACATGCAGATGGCTAAAAAAAAAAAAAAAACATGAAAAGATGCTCAACATCATTCATTATCAGAGAAATGCAAATCAAAACCACAATGAGGTACCATCTCACCCTGGTCAGAATGGGTCCCATCAAAAAGTCTACAAACAATAAATGCTGGAGAGGGTGCTGAGAAAAAGGAACCCTCTTACACTGTTGGTGGGAATGCAAACTAGTACAGCCACTATGGAGAACAGTGTGGGAGATTCCTTAAAAAACTGGAAATAGAACAGCCATACAACCCAGCAATCCCACTGCTAGGCATACACACCAAGGAAACCAGAATTGAAAGAGACTCGTTTACCGCACAGCACTGTGTACAATAGCTGTTTATAATGTTTATTACTGTTTACAGTGTTCATCACAGCACTGTTTACAATAGCTACGACATGGAAGCAACCTAGATGTCCATCAGCAGACTAATGGATAAGAAAGTTGTACATATACACAATGGAATATTACTCAGCTATTAAAAAATGCATTTGAATCAGTTCTAATGAGGTGGATGAAACTGGAGCCTATTATACAGAATGAAGTAAGTCAGAAAGAAAAACACCAATACAGTATATTAACGCATATATATGGAATTTAGAAAGATGGTAACGATAACCCTATATGTGAGACAGCAAAAGAGACGTAGATCTAAAGAACAGACTTTTGGACTCTGTGGCTGATGGCGATGGTGGGATGATTTGAGAGAATAGCATTGAAACATGTATATTACCATATGTGAAATAGATCACCAGTCCAAATTTGATGCATGAAACGGCACTCAAAGCTGGTGCACTGGGACAACCCAGATGGATGGGATGGGGAGGGGGGTAGGAGTGGGGTTTAGAATGTACACCATGGCTGTTTCTTGTCAATGTATGGCAAAAACCACCACAATATTTTAAAGTAATCAGCCTCCAATTAAACTAATTTTTTAAAGAAAGAATAACAAAACAAGAAAAAAAAAATAAACCATGGGTATTCCATAATGACAGATGGCATTCCCCATATGGACCCAGGCTGTTGACATTTCTGCCCTCTTCAACATGATTTCCAGGGAACTCTGGTTGTCATCATTCCAGAAGTGAAAAAGAGAATGGAGGAGTACAGATCAGGAGCCACCACTACCTTTCAGGATCACCATGGTACAGAAAAAGGTCAGAAAGTTTTTTCGGAGACCCAGAGGTCAGAAAACTGCAGAAAATCATTGCTGACAGCACAGGAGTTTCATGGCTCCAGGGTGACTGGGTGATTAACATGTAAGGGAGTCTAGCAGGTGCTGCAAAACTCACATCCGCTTGTGAAAGTGAAAGTTGCTCCGTCATGTCTGACTATTTGTGACCCCATGGACTATACAGTCCATGGAATTCTCCAGGCCAGAATACTGGAGTGGGGAGCCTTTCCCTTCTCTAGGGGATCTTCCCAACCCAGGGATCGAACCCAGGTCTCCCACATTGCAGGCGGATTCTTTACCAGCTGAGCCACAAGGGAAGCCCAAGAACACTGGAGTGGGTAGTCTATCCCTTCTCCGGGGGATCTTCCTGACCCAGGAATCAAACAGGGGTCTCCTGCATTGCAAGTGGATTCTTAACAACTGAGCTATCTGGGAAGCCCACATCTGCTTATAGCAGAAATTAATGCAACACTGTAAATCAACTACAATAAAATGAAAACTAAACTCTCATCTGTTGAAAGATACTTATCTACTTTTCCAGCTAGAGGGGAAGTATGGTTTCTAATTCCCTTCTCCCTTCCAAATTTCATGCAGAGAGCTCACATTGGCAAGGGAGTCTGAGAACTCTCATCTCAATGCTTCCAGTCTCTTCAGCACAGGGGAGGGGATGGGTGGGAGTGTCAACGGAGTCCCAGCAGACAATACCTGGCACATCTTTGAAAATCCCATTAAAGCTGAAACATTTGTCTCCCTTTTCCTCCTTCCAGACTACCAGTGTCTCCAGTGACACTCTGCAAACTGAAGAAGCATCAGCTGCTGAAGTGGTTTGTATCATAGAATTTTCTTCTTCTGGCCCTGGATCCTGTGGATATCAGGTGAGTCCTAATCTGTGCCCCCCACTGTGTTTGTGCACCCCACTATGTTTGTACACACTTGTACATGTATGTACTTCTAGGTGTGCAGGTACACACACAAAACCACATCTCTGACAACAGATCCCCAGGTGGAGAGCACTGGGCTCCAAAGCCCTGAGCAGCTTCACAGTGGAAGAGCCCAAAATATTCATAGGTGATAGAGCCAAAGAGGCTTCAGAGAATTGGGAGAAATTCCTGGATTCTGCTCAAATGCTCCTGACCAAGGCTACAGGCATGGGGACATCTGGGTATGGAGTATCCTCCTGGGTACTGAGCTTGGAGTTCGATTCCAATTCCAGGATTTATTTTATATGGTAGCTTTGAGAGCATTCCCTTCAATATAAAGAACCTCCTCCCCTTCCTGAAGGACCAGTCCACTCAGTAAAGACTCAGTGAACAAGAACAAAGTATAAGGAATAAAGATTTCACATTTTCCTAGTTGAGTTCCTATTGGAGGAATTCTTGTGTCACTAATTCTGAACTAGAGGAATCCTTTGCCAGAGAAAATGAAGCTAAAGAACCTAGATCGAGACCAGCAAGTCCATTACCCTTATGCTGCCATTATAGTCTGCCTACACGGCAGCTATGGTTTGTCAATAATTGTATTCTTTCTGATAAGATCAGACAAACTCTTATATTCTTCTCAACAGTATGTTCTAGACTACCTCTACTGGTCAGAGTTGGAAATCATGCTGAAATCTATTTGCCATGCCTGTCCTGGGTCAGCATTCATAGAATCTATTCAATGAAACAGTGGTTCTCTGGCTTATTAAAAATAGTGATGTGATTAAAAGGTTCTCTAATCATGAATGGTATGCTGCAGTCCGTGATGTCACAAAAAACTGAGTGACTGAACAACACAATGGAGTGACTAAGTGACACAACTGAGTGACCGAACAACAATAAATCATGAAAACTTGGAAAACATTGTTTACACGTGTGTGTGTGTGTGTGTGTGTGTGTGTGTGTGTGTGTGTGTTTTAATGGAGGGACTTCTAGAACCACAAGGATACTAATTTACAAGATAGATCTCTGGTTCAGTTCAGTTCACTCACTCAGTCGTGTCCAACTCTTTGCGACCCCATGGACCGCAGCACACCAGGCCTCCCTGTCCATCACCAACCCCCAGAGTTTACCCATGTCCACTGAGTTGGTCATATCATCCAACCATTTCATCCTCTGTCATCCCCTTCTCCTCCTGCCTTCACTCTTTCCCAGCATCAGGGTCTTTTCAAATGACTCAGTTCTTTGCATCAGGTGGCCAAAGTATTGGGGTTTCAACTTCAACATCAGTCCTTCCAACGAACACTCAGCACTGATCTCCTTTAGGATGGACTGGTTGGATCTCCTTGCAGTCCAAGTGACTTTCAATAGTCTTCTCCAACACCACAGTTCAAAAGCATCAATTCTTCAGCACTCAGCTTTCTTTATAGTCCAACTCTCACATCCATATGTGACTACTGGAAAGATCATAGCTTTGGCTATATGGACCTTTGTCAGCAAAATAATGTCTCTGCTTTTTAATATGTTGTCTATGTTGGTCATAACTTTCCTTCCAAGGAGTAAGCGTCTTTTAATTTCATGGCTGCAATCACCATCTGCAGTGATTTTGGAGCCCCAAAAAATAAAGTCAGCCACTGTTTCCACTGTTTTCCCATCTATTTCCCATGAAGTGATGGGACCAGATGCCATGATCTTCGTTTTCTGAATGTTGAGCTTTAAGCCAACCTTTTCACTCTCCTCTTTCACTTTCATCAAGAGGCTCTTTAGTTCTTCACTTTCTGCCATAAGGGTGGTGTCATCTGCATATCTGAGGTTATTGATATTTCTCCCAGCAATCTTGATTCCAGCCTGTGCTTCCTCCAGCCCAGAGTTTCTCATGACGTACTCTGCATAGAAATTAAATAAGCAGGATGACAATATACAGCCTTGACATACTCCTTTTCCTATTTGGAACCAGTCTGTTGTTCTATGTCCAGTTCTAACTGTTGCTTCCTGACCTGCATACAGATTTCTCAAAAGACAACGCAGGTGGTCTGGTATTCCCACCTCTCAGAATTTTCCACAGTTTATTGTGATCCACACAATCAAAGGTGTTGGCATAGTCAATAAAGCAGAAAGAGATGTTTTTCTGAAACTCTCTTGCTTTTTTGATGATCTAGTGGATGTTGGCAATTTGATCTCTGGTTCCTCTGCCTTTTCTAAAACCAGCTTGAACATCTGGAAGTTCATGGTTCATGTATTGCTGAAGCCTGGCTTGGAGAATTTTGAGCATTACTTTACTAGCATGTGAGATGAGTGCAATTGTGTGGTAGTTTGAGCATTCTTTGGCATTGCCTTTCTTTAGGATTGGAATGAAAACTGACCTTTTCCAGTCCTGTGACCACTGCTGAGTTTTCCAAATTTGCTGGCATATTGAGTGCAGCACTTTCACAGCATCATCTTTCAGGATTTGAAATAGCTCAACTGAAATTCCATCACCTCCACTAGCTTTGTTTGTAGTGATGCTTCCTAAGGCCCCCTTGACTTCACATTCCATGATGTTTGGCTCTAGGTGAGTGATCACACCATCGTGATTATCTGGGTCATGAAGATCTTTTTTTACAGTTCTTCTGTGTATTCTTGCCACCTCTTCTTAATATCTTCTGCTTCTGTTAGGTCCATGCCATTTCTGTCCTTTATCGAGCCCATCTTTGCATGAAATGTTTCCTTGATATCTCTAATTTTCTTGAAGAGCTCTCTAGTCTTTCCCATTCTATTGGTTTCCTCTATTTCTTTGCATTGATCACTGAGAAAGGCTGTCTTATCTCTCCTTGCTATTCTTTGGAACTCTGCATTCAAATGGGTATAGCTTTCCTTTTCTCCTTTGCTTTTCTCTTCTCTTCTTTTCACAGCTATTTGTAAAGCCTCATCAGACAGCCATTTTGCTTTTTTTCATTTCTTTTTCTCGGGGATGGTCTTGATCCCTGTCTCCTGTACAGTGTCATGAACCTCCAACCATTCTTCCTCAGGCACTCTGCCTATCACATCTAGTCCCTTAAATCTATTTGTCACTTCCACTGTATAATCATAAGGGAATTGATTTAGGTCATACCTGAATGGTCTAGTGGTTTTCCCTACTTTCTTCAATTTAAGTCTGAATTTTGCAATAAGGAGTTCATGATCTGTGCCATAGTCAGCTCCCAGTCTTGTTTTTTCTGACTGTATAGAGCTTCTCCATCTTTGGCCACAAAAAATATAATCAATCTAATTTTGGTGTTGGCCATTTGGTGATGTCCACGTGTAGAGTCTTCTTGTGTTGTTGGACGAGGATGTTTGCTATGACCAGTGCATTCTCTTGGCAAAACTCTATTACCCTTTGCCCTGCTTCCTCTGTACTCCAAGGCCAAATTTGCCTGTTACTCCAGGTGTTTCTTGACTTCCTACTTTTGCATTACAGTCCCCTATAATGAAAAAGACATCTTTTGGGGGTGTTAGTTCTAAAAGGCCTTGTAGGTCTTCATAGAACCATTCAACTTCAGCTTCTTAAGCATTAGTGGTCGGGTCATAGACTTGGATTACCATGATACTGAATGGTTTGCCTTGGAAATGAACAGAGATCATTCTGTTATTTCCCAAAGGGTCTATAAAATACAGCATTTTCCAAATGTATTTCACCATAGAACTTTTCCCAGAAAACATGTTGGGAAATTTAAAAAAAAAAAATTATATACGGAATAATAACAGGCTTCTTCAGGGTGACTTGACAGTGGTCTAAGTGGGACCAGTGGCTCCTCCATCCCCCTAATAAAGTGAGGGGCTTCTCATGATCTCAACTTCCCTCAAGGTTGCTGGACATCTCTCGTTTTCAACATGTCTCCTGAACAACCAGCACCCGAGCTCAAATATTTATCCTGTGCTTACTGTGGCACTTTCATGTTCATGGTATGGAAAGGAAGATCGACATAGTGTGGTCCGGGTCTTCCAGCTGCACCCAACCCAAGCATGTCTCTTTATAGGATAAGGAGAGAATGGGACTTGTGCTTTTTGCTCACCCATGTGTCTGTGACTCAGCCTGCCTCAATGTATCTTACTGGTGATTGACTGAACCCTTTTCTTGACAGTGGTACCAAATGTGGAATGAACATGGCAGAAAAGTTGAACTGTTTCATTCGAGGGGTGGGAAGCATATTCTCTGGTGTCAAGGGCAAATCACCACTAGTGCTTATGATATGGCCACAATGTCTGTAAGTCCCCAAAATATTGCCGAATGGGCAATTCATTTGCTTCTTGATGGCTAGTCACCGGGTGGTTAAAATATCTAGGGGCCACAGATGCACAACAGAATGGGCAGATACTTTAGCTATGTTTCTATGAAAAATTGACACTGAGAAACAAGGCTAACCGTTGTTAGATCTCTCAGCTACTCTTCTTTTAAAGATGATGAGAAAGGGACAAGAGCTGCTGCTGCTGCTGCTAAGTCACTTCAGTCGTGTCCGACTCTCTGTGACCCCTGAGACGGCAGCCCACCAGGTTCCCCTGTCCCTGGGATTCTCCAGGCAAGAATACTGGAGTGGGTTGCCATTTCCTTCTCCAATGCATGAAAGTGAAAAGTGAAAAGTTAAAGTGAAGTCACTCAGTCGTGTCCGACTCTGAGCGACCCCATAGACTGCAGCCTACCAGGCTCCTCCATCCATGGGATTTTCCAGGCAAGAGTACTGGAGTGGGGTGCCATTGCCTTCTCGGAAGGGACAAGAGAGGACCCCCCAAATCCGGACACTACTGTGGCAGCTGATGCAGCCCAAACTCTCAGGTTTTATCATCATAGAATGTACCAGATAGAGGACTTTTTGGGAAAGTCAGGTACATGTAAAAATGTGACAATTCATGGATATAAGAAGATATAACACTGATACCATGAAGGGCTGAAGAAATCTTGGGAGATTATGGGCAATTTGTCTAGATTGATCAGTTAATTTTTATTATTCCATTTTCCTTCTATTGACTTGTTAGTTTTTCAGTTTTTAATTATTCTTTTAGTGGTTATGCTAGAGATTATGACATACATCCTCACGTTATTAGCCTTCTATAGACTAATACTTTTACCACTTCCTCCATAATTCAATGATATAAAATATTTTAACTCAATCCCTCCTCATCTAGTGTACTATTGTTGACCTGAATTTTAATTCTATGCATATTTTAAACCTCTCAATGTATTATTATAATTCCTTAATACAGTCAGTGTTCATATAGATTTATCCACATATTTACTTTTTGAAGTATTCTTCATAACTTTTTCACTTTTTATTTTTTAAGGATCAGTATTTCCTAACTTTAAGAAATCTCTTTAGTGTTTTTTTAGTGTAGTCTGCTGGCAATAAGTTGTATCAGTTTTTGACTTTTCTGAAAGTGAAAAGTGAAAGTGAAGTCGCTCAGTCGTGTCTGACTCTTTGTGACCCCATGGACTGTAGCCTACCAGGCTCCTCCGTCCGTGGGATTCTCCAGGCAAGAGTACTGGAGTGGGTTGCCATTTCTTTCTCCAGGAGATCTTCCCAACCCAGGGATTGAACCTGGGTCTCCCGCATTGCAGGCAGACGCTTTACCATCTGAGCCACCAAATAAACTTTATTTCATCTTCATTTAAAAGAGTATTTTCCCTGAGAGTCAAGTCCTGGCTTAGCAGGTACCGTATTTTATTTCAGCACTTTAAAGATATCATTTCATTGTATTTCTTGAAAGTCAGTTGCTCTTCTTATTGTTTCTCCTTTGAATGTAGTGTGCTTTCTTTTCTCTGGCTGCAATTATATTTTCCTTTTTACTGTCTTCTCAGTTTCACTGTGAAGTACCTAGTTATGATTCATTCTGCTTCATTCTGATTCATTCTGCTTCAGATCACTAGTTTTTTTGAATCAATGGCTTGGTATCACTTGTCAATTTTAGTATCTCTTTGATCTGTTATTACTTCCAATTAAACATATACACTATGTCTCTTACACCCTTTCCATTATTTTTCATTCCTTTTTTTGCATAATGCTCCAGCCTGTATGGTGTCTACTAACTCTCTCAGTTCACTAAACTTCTATTAGTGCTATATCTAACATCTATTTTGGGCTTCCCTGATGGCTCAGTGGTAAAGATTCTGCCTTTAGTTCCCTCTCAGCTTCAGTTCTGCTGACCACTGCCAAGGACAGATCGTCTAGTCATCTGTTGCAATCCAAGGAGGCCATTCCATGTGGAAGGCAATAGCGAGTTTCCGCTGAGTCAGAGATCTCCGTTGTGTTCTTGTGCACTGGCTTTTGGAACTCAAGTAAAGGCCCTCTCATTGCAGGTGAAATTCCTCTTGGTAGATCGGACCTAGGCTGGTCTTTGGAGGGAGATCAAGCCCTGAGCCTTTGGAGTGGGAGCACTGAGTCCAAGACCCTTGACAACAAGAAAACTGACTCTAGGGGGTGTCAAATAGTGAGAACCCACACAAAGGAAACCACTTGAATACAAGACTCAGTGTCACCCAACCACCAGTGGCACACTGTGCAGAATGTATCATCTAAACAACAAACAAAACAAAAGTACAAACCCAATCATCAGCAGACAGGATTACTGCCTCACTCTGCCTTGCCCATCAGAGGAAAAAGAAACAAACAAAAACTCAGCACAAATCTCACCCTATATGAAGCTTACACAAACGACTGGACCAACCTTAGGAGGGCAGAAACCTAAAGAAAGAATTCAACCTTGAAGCCTGGGAAAAGGAGACCTCAAACACAATAAGTTAAAAAAAAAATATTGAAAAGGCAGAGAAATACTACACAAATGAAGGAACAAACTAGAAACACAGAAGTCCAAATAAATGACAAGGAAATAGGCAAGCTACCTGAAAAAAAAAATCAGAATAATGACAGTAAAGGTGATCAAAAGCCTTGAAAACAAAATGGAGAAAATGCAACAATCAATCAACAAAGACCTAGAAGAGTTAAAGAATAAACACACAGAGACAACACAATTCCTGAAATTAAAAATACTCTGCTGCTGCTGCTGCTAAGTCGCTTCAGTCGTGTCCGACTCTGTGTGACCCCAGAGATGGCAGCCCACCAGGCTCCCCTGTCCCTGGGATTCTCCAGGCAAAAACACTGGAGTGGGTTGCCATTTCCTTCTCCAATGCATGAAAGTGAAAACGGAAAGTGAAGTTGCTCAGTCGTGTCCGACTCCTAGCGACCCCATGGACTGCAGCCTAACAGGCTCCTCCATCCATGGGATTTTCCAGGCAAGAGTACTGGAGTGGGGTGCCACTGCACTCTAGAAGGAATCAAAAGCAGAATATCTGAAGCAGAAGAAAAAAATCAGTGAGCTGGAAGATAAAATGGTGGAAATAACTTATGAAGAGTAGAATAAAGTAAAAAGAATGGAAAGAACTGAGGATAGTCTTAGAGACCTCTGGGACAATATCAAATGCTCCAACATTCGAATTATAGGGGTCCCAGAAGAAGAAGAGAAAAAGAAAGGATATGAGAAAAAGTTTGAAGAGATTATAGTTGAAAATTTCCCCAACATGGAAAAGGATATAGTCAGTCAAGTCCAAGAGGCACAAAGAGTCCCATACAGGATGAACCCAAGAAAAAACACTCCCAGACACGTACTAATCAAACTAACAAAGATGAAACACAGAAAGAATAAACACAGACTAAAAAAGAAAGAATATTAAAAGCAGCAAGGGAGAAGCAACAAGTAACATACAAGGGAAATCCCATACACTTAACAGCTGATCTTTCAGCAGAAACTCTGCAGGCCAGAAGGGAATGGCAGGATATATTTAAAGTATTTTTATTTATTTAAATTGAAGCCTAATTACTTTACAGTATTGTAGTGGTTTTTGCCAAACATCGATATGAATCAGCCATGGGCACACATGTGTTCCCCATCCAGAATCCACCTACCATCTCCCTCCCCATCCCATCCCCCAGGGTCCTCCCAGTGCACCAGCCCTGAGCACCCTGTCTCATGCATGGAACCTGGACCAGCGATTCACTTCACATATGATAATATACGTGTTTCAGTGCTACCCTCTCAAATTAACCCACCCTTGCCTTCTCCCACAGAGTCCAAAAGTCTGTTCTTTACATCTGTGTCTCTCTTGCCGTTTCGCATATAGGGTCATTGTTACCGTCTTTCTAAATTCCATATATATGCATTAGTATACTATATTGGTTTTTCTTCCTGACTTACTTCACTCTGTATAATAGGCTCCAGTTTCATCCACCTCATTCGAAATGATTCAAATGCATTCTTTTTAATGGCTGAGTGATATTCCATTGTGTATATGTACCACTGCTTTCTTATCCATCCATCAGCCAATGGACATCTAGTTTGCTTCCATGTACTAGCTATTATAAACAATGCTGCAATGAAGATTGGGGTAAACATGTCTTTTTCATTTCTGGTTTCTTCAGTGTGTATGCCTAGCAGTGGGATTGCTGGGTCGTATGGCAGTTCTATTTCCATTTTTTTTAAGGAATCTCCACACTGTTCTCCATAGTGGCTGTACTAGTTTGCATTCCCACCAACAGTGTAAGAGGCTTCCTTTTTCTCAGCACCCTCTCCAGCATTTATTGTTTGTAGACTTTTTGATAGACCATTCTGACCAGCGTGAGATGGTACCTCATTGTGGTTTTGATTTGCATTTCTCTAATAATGAGTAATGTTGAGCATCTTTTCATGTGTTTGTTAGCCATCTGTATGTCTTCTTTGGAGAAATGTCTGTTTAGTTCTATGACCCTTTTTTTTTTTTTTTTTTTACTGGGTCGCTTATTTTTCTGGAATTGAGCTTCAGGAGTTGCTTGTATATTTTTGAGATTAATTCTTTGTCAGTTGCTTTGTTTGCTATTATTTTCTCCCATTCTGAAGGCTGTCTTTTCACCTTGCTGATGGTTTCCTTCGTTGTGCCAAAGCTTTTAAGTTTAATTAGGCCCCATTTGTTTATTTTTGCTTTTATTTCCATTACTCTGGGAGGTGGGTCATAGAGGATCCTGCTGTGATTTATGTCAGAGAGTGTTTTGCCTATGTTTTCCTCTAGGAGTTCTATAGTTTCTGGTCTTATGTTTAGATCTTTAATCCATTTTGAGTTTATTTTTGTGTTTGGTGTTAGAAAGTGTTCTAGTTTCATACTTTTACAAGTGGTTGATCAGTTTTCCCAGCACGTCTCATTAAAGAGATTGTCTTTTCTCCGTTGTATATTCTTGCCTCCTTTGTCAAAGATAAGGTGTCCATAGGTGCATGGATTTATCTCTGGGCTTTCTATTTTGTTCCATTGATCTATATTTCTGTCTTTGTGCCAGTACCATGCTGTCTTGATGACTGTAGCTTTGTAGTATAGTCTGAAGTTAGGCAGGTTGATTCCTCCAGTTCCATTCTTTTTTCTCAAGATTGCTTTGGCTATTCAAGGTTTTTTTTATTTCCATACAAATTGTGAAATTGTTCTATTTCTCTGAAAAATACCATTGGTAGCTTGATAGGGATTGTATTGAATCTATAGATTGCTTTGGGTAGTATACTCATTTTCACTATATTGATTCTTCCGATCCATGAACATGGTATATTTCTGCATCCACTTGTGTCATCTTTGATTTCTTTCATCAGTGTTTTATAGTTTTCTATATATAGGTATTTTGTTTCTTTAGGTAGATTTATGCCTAAGTATTTTATTATTTTCATTGCAATGGTGAATGGAATTGTTTCCTTAATTTCTCCTTCTGTTTTCTCATTGTTAGTATACAGGAATGCAAGGGATTTCTGTGTGTTAATTTTATATCCTGCAACTTTACTATATTCATTAATTAGCTCTAGTAATTTTCTGGTGGAGTCTTTAGGTTTTTCTATGTAGAGGATCATGTTATCTGCAAACAGTGAGAGTTTTACTTCTTCTTTTCCAATTTGGATTCCTTTTATTTCTTTTTCTTCTCTGATTGCTGTGGCTAAAACTTCCAAAACTATGTTGAATAGTAGTGGTGAGAGTGGGCACCCATGTCTTGTTCCTGACCTTAGGGGAAATACTTTCAATTTTTTACCATTGAGAATAATGTTTGCTGTGGGTTTATCGTATATGGCTTTTATTATGTTGAGGTATGTTCCTTCTATTCCTGCTTTCTAGAGGGTTTTTTAAAATCCTAAATGGATGTTGAATTTTGTCAAAGGCTTTCTCTGCCTCTGTTGAGATAATCATATGGTTTTTATCTTTCAATTTGTTAATGTGGTTTATCACATTGATTGATTTGCAAATACTTAAGAATCCTTGCATCCCTGGAATAAAGCCCACTTGGTCATGATGTATGATCTTTCTGATATGTTGTTGGATTCTGTTTGCTAGAATTTTGTTAAGGATTTTTGCATCTATGTTCATCAGTGATATTGGCCTGTAGTTTTCTTTTTTTGTGGCATCTTTTTCTGGTTTTGGTATTAGGGTGATGGTGACCTCATAGAATGAGTTTGGAAGTTTACCTTCCTCTGCAATTTTCGGGAAGACTTTCAGTAGGATAGGTGTTAGCGCTTCTTTAAATTTTTGGTAGAATTCAGCTGTGAAGCCATCTGGTCCTGGGCTTTTGTTTGCTGGGAGTTTTATGATTACAGTTTCAATTTCCATGCCTGTGATGGGTCTGTTAATATTTTCTATTTCTTCCTGGTTCAGTTTTGCAAAGCTATACTTTTCTAAGAATTTGTCCATTGCTTCCAAGTTGTCCATTTTATTGGCATATAGTTGCTGATAGTAGTCTCTTATGATCCTTCATATTTCTGTATTCTCTGTTGAGATTTCTCCATTTTCATTTCTAATTTTGTTGATTTGATTCTTCTCCCTTTTTTTCTTGATAAGTCTTATTTAAAGTATTGAAAGGGAAAAATCTACAACCAACATTACAGTACCCAGGATGGATCTCATTCAGAATTGACGGAGAAGTAAAATTTTTCAGACATGCAAAAGTTAAGAGAATTCAGTAGTTCAAAACCAGCTTTACAGCAAATGTTAAATGGACTTATATAGTCAAGAAATACAGGAGAAGAAAAAAGATCTGCAAAATCATCCACAAACAATTAAGAAAATGGCAATAGGAACATATATATCAATAATCACTTTAAACTTAAATGGATTAAATGCTCCAACCAAAAGACACAGACCGACTGAATGGATACAAAAACAAGACCCATGCATATGCTGTCTACAAGAAACCCACTTCTGAACTAAAGACACATATAGACTGAAAGTGAGAGGATGGAAAATTATATTCCATGCAAATGGGAAGCAAAAGAAAGATGGAGTAGCAATCCTCATACCAGACAAAATAGACCTTAAAATAAAGAGGATTACAAGAGATAAGGAAGGACACTACATAATGATCAAGGGATCAATCCAAGAGGAAGACATAACAATTGTAAATGTCTATGCACCCAACATAGGAGCACCTCTATATAAGACAAACACTAACAGACAAAAAGGAGAAATTGACAGTAACATAATCATAGTAGGAGACTTTAGCACCCCACCCACACCAATGGACAGATCTTCCAAACAGAAAATTAATAAGGAAACACAAGTCTTAAATGATACATTAGATGAGATGGATCTCATTGATATCTTGAGGACAATGCAGAAGAATACACCTTCTTCTCAAGTGCACATAGAGAATTCTCCAGAATAGACCACGTCTTGGGTAACAAATCAAAACTCAGTTAATTTAAGAAAATTTAAATTGTATCAAGCATCTTCTCCAACCACGATGCAGTGAGACTAGATATCAATTACAGGAAAAAAACTGTAAGAAACACAAACACATGGAGATTAAACAACATGTTTGTAAATAGACAACAGTTTATTGAAGAAATCAAAAGGGAAATAAAAAAATTTCTAGAAGCAAATGACACGGAAAAAAAGATGACTCAAAGCCTATGGGATGCAGTGAAAGCAGTTCTAAGAGGGAAGTTTATAGCAATATAATCTTACCTCAACAAACAAGAAAAACATCAAATAGACTACCTAACTTTACACCTAAAACAACTGGAAAAAGAAGACCAAGAAAATCCCAAAATTACTAGAAGATAAAAAAATCATAAAGATCTGAGCAGAAATTCATGAAAAAGAAATGAAAGAAACAATAGTAAAGATTAATAAAACTAAAAGCTGGTTCTTTGAAAAGATAAACAAAATTGCCAAGCCTTTAGTCAGACTCATCAAGAAAAAAAAGAAAAATCAAATGAACAAAATGAGAAATGAAAAAGGAGAGGTTACAAAAGACAATGCAGAAATACAAAGGATTATAAGAGACTATTGTGAACAACTATATGGCAATAAAATGGATAACCTAGAAGAAATGGACAGATTCTTATAAAAGTTCAATCTTCCAAGACTGAACCAGAAAGAAATAGAAATTGTGAAAAACCCAATTACAAGCACTGAAATTGAAGCTGTGATCAAAAATCTGCCCCCCCCCCCAAAAAAAACCCAAAAGCCCAGGACCAGATGGCTTCACAGGAGAATTCTATCCAACATTTGCTGCTGCTGCTGCAAAGTTTCTTCAGTCATGTCCAACTCTGTGCAACCCCATAGATGGCAGCCCACCAGGCTCCCCCGTCCCTGGGATTCTCCAGGCAAGAACACTGGAGTGGGTTGCCATTTCCTCCTCCAATGCATGAAAGTGAAAAATGAAAGTGAAGTCGTTCAGTCATGTCTGACTCTTAGCGACCCCATGGACTGCAGCCTACCAACATTTAGAGAAGAGCTAATGCCTATCCTTCTAAAACTCTTTCAAAAAATTGCAGAGGAAGGAACACTTCCAAACTCATTCTGTGAAGCCACCATCACCCTGATACAAAAACCAGACAAAGACAACACAAAAAAAGAAAACTACAGGCCAATATCATTGGTGAACATAGATGCAAAAATCCTCAACAAAATTTTAGCAAACAGAATTCAGAAACACATCAAAAAGCTCATACACCATGATCAAGTTGGGTTTATTCCACGGATGCAAGAATTCCTCAATATACAGAAATCAATCACTGTGATACACCATATTAACAATTTGAAAGAGAAAATATGATCATGTCAATAGATGTAGAAAAAGCCTTTGACAAAATTCCGCACCCATTTATGATGAAAACTCTTCAAAAAATGGGTGTAGAAGGAACCTACCTCAACATAGTAAAGGACATATATGATAAGCATACAGCAAACAGTATTCTCAATGGTGAAAAACTGAAAGCATTGCCCCTAAGATCAGGAACAAGACAAGGGTGTCCACTTTCACCATTACTATTCAACATAGTTCAGGAAGTCTTAGCTACAGCAATCATAAGAAAAAGAAATAAAAGGAATCCAGATTGGAAAAGAAGTAAAGCTCTCACTGAAGATGACATAATACTGTGTATGGAAAGCGCTAAAGATAGAATCAGAAAATTATTAGAGCTAATAAGTGGATTTAGCAAAGTTCCAGGATACAAAACCAACACACAGAAATCACTTGCATTTCTATATACTAACAATTAAAAATCAGAAAGAGAAATTAAGGAATCAATCCCATTCACCATTGCAAAAAAAAAAGAAATATCTAGGAATAAACTTACCTAAAGAGACAAAACAACTGTACACAGAAAATTATAAGACACTGATGAAAGAAATCAAAGACCACATAAACAGATGGAGAGAGATTACCTGGGTAGGAAGAATCAATGTTGTGAAAATGACTATACTACCAAATGCAGTCTACAGGTTCGATGTTATCCCTATCAAATTACCAATGAAATTTTTCACAGAACTAGAACAAAAAATTTTACAGTTTATATGGAAACACAAAAGACCCTGAATAGGCAAAGCAGTCTTGAGAAAGAAGAATGAGGCTGGAAGAATCAACCTTCCTGACTTCAGATTATACTACAAAGCTACATTCATCAAGACAGTATGGTACTGACACAAACACAGAAATATAAACCAGTGGAACAAAATAGAAAGCCAAGAAGTAAACCCATGCACCCATGGGTACCTTATTTTTGACAAAGTTGGCAAGAACATACAGTGGGGCAAAGATAGCCTCTTCAATAAATGGTGCTGGGAAAACTGAACAGCTATGTGTAAATGAATGAAATTAGAACACTTCCTAACACCATACACAAAGATAAACTCAAAATGGATTAAAGACCTAAATGTAAGACCAGAAACTATAAAACTTAGAGGAAAACATAGGCAGAACACTCGATGACATAAATCAAAGCAAGATCCTCTATGACCCACCTCCTAGAGTAATGGAAATAAAAACAAAAGTAAACAAGTGGGACCTGATTAAACTTAAAAGCTTTTGCACAGCAAAGGAAACTATAAGCAAGGTGAAAAGACAACCCTCAGAATGAGAGAAAACAATAGCAAATGAAACAACTGACAAAGGATTAATTTCCAAAATATACAAGCAGCTCATAGAACTCACTGCCAGGAAAATAAACAACCCAACTAAAAAGTAGGAAAAGACCTAAACAGGTATTTCTCCAAAGAAGACACACAGATGGCTAACAAACACATGAAAAGATGCCCAACATCGCTCATTATTAGAGAAATGCAAATCAAAACCACAATGAGATATCACTTCACACTGGTCAGAATGGCTTCCCATCAAGAAGTCCACAAACAGTAAATGCTGGAGAGCGTGTGGAGAAAACGGAACACTTTTGCACTATTGGTGGGAATCTAAATTGATACAGCTACCATGGAAAACAGTATGGAGATTCCTTAAAAAACTAGACATAAAACTACCATATGACCCAGCAATCCCACTCCTAGGCACATACCCCGAGGAAGCCAAAATTGGAAAAGACCCATGTATCCCATTGTTCATCCCAGCACTATTTACAATGGCTAGAACATGGAAGCAACCTAGATGTCCATCGACAGATGAATGGATAAAGAAGTTGTGGTACATATACACAATGGAATGTTATTTGGCCATAAAAAGGAATGCATTTGAGTCAGTTCTGATGAGGTGGATGAACCTAGAACTTATTATACAGAGTGAAGTGAGTCAGAAAGAGAAAGTTAAATATCATAGTCTAATGCATATATACGGAATCTAGAAAAATGGTACTGAAGAATTTATTTTCAGGGCAGCAATGGAGAAAGCAAACAGAGAATAGACTTAAGGACATGGGGAGAGGGGAGGAGAGGATGAGATGTATGGAAGGAGTAACATGGTAACTTACTTTACCATATGTAAAACAGATAGCCAACAGGAATTTGCTGTATGGCTCAGGCAACTCAAACAGGGGCTCTGTATCAATCTAGAGGGGTGGGATGGGGAGGGAGGGAGGTTGCCTGGAGCGGCATATTACATATTGAGTGCATATTGCATATTGAGTGCAGCACTTTTCAGGATCTGGAATAGCTCAACTGGAATTCTATCACTGCCGGTAGCCAGCGTGAGGAACTCCACCCATGACAAAGGTCATGAGGAAGGAGGCTTGGCATACGCAAAGGCGGGATCAAGCCTCAGGAGTCTCCCTGGAAATTCTCGAGCAATCTACCCCCAAAACCAGAGTCTGCCTACTTTCTGCTTTGTGCTTTCACCTACACCTCTGACTTTACGGGGGGCTGTCCCCCACTACCTCTCTGAAAAAAGTTAGCTTACAGCTCCAGTTAATAATTCCTGGGTGTGACAGTGTTTAACCTACAAACTCCTTTGGAAATCCTCTAGCCTGCCTGAATAGGTTTTTCCGGCCTCATGTGATTGTTCAGAGCCTCCCAACTGTGAGAGGCAGGAGATGTCCTAAACTGTCTAAACACAGATTCTTTTGAGTAGTTAAAAGATTGATTAGAAATTGTATTGGTGAAGGGATTTTCACTTGTTGGGCCAATGTTTGCTGCTAAGTTTCCATATCCCTTACCTGCTGTGTCCCTGGCAGTGTATTGATTAATATAATTGGTGTAAATAGTAGCTTTAGTGTTTGTAACCTGGGACCCTTGAGTTAATTCTTTTTCTTGTTATAGCCCACCACACCTTTGCGCTGTAGGAATGCAACTTTATCTAATGCTTTTGGAGGGTGGCTCCTGACCAATCACCTTTAGAGAAAAATAAGTTTTCTGAAGAAAAGGTCTTAAAATGTTAACAGGCCTCTGGGCCAGAAGATGATGCAAATCACCTAAGCTTTTGCATATGATAAGTTTGCAGGAAGAAAGCCTGGCTTGCTGCCTGACTCTACCCCTTCCCCCATTATCCTCTATGCATAACTTAAGGTATAAAAACTACTTTGGAAAATAAAGTACGGGCCTTGTTCACCGAAACTTGGTCTCACCATGTCGTTCTTTCTCTTACCTTCTGGCTGAATTATTCAGCCTCTTTTCTACACTGAATTTCCTCACTGAGCTATCCTTATCTCAGCCTCTTTTCTCCACTGAATTTTCCTACTGAGCTATCCTCATTCTATTACTCTTTATATCCTTAATTAACGTTTAATTAAGCAATTGTTTCCTGATCTTCGCCTACGCCGTCTCTCCTTCGAATACCCTGGTTCAGCCGGGGCTGGTCCTCGGCAGGAGGTTCAAAAGGGATAGGATATATGTATATCTATGGCTGATTCATGTTGAGGTTTGACAGAAAACAACTAAATTCCATAAAGCAATTACCCTTTAATTAAAAAAAAAAAAAATCTACCTGCCATGCAGATGTGGTTTCAGTCTCTGGGTCAGGAAGATCCTGTGGAGGAGGAAACAGCTAATCATTCCAGTATTCTTGCCTGAAGAATCCTATGGACAGAGGAGCCTGGCGGGCTATGTTCCTTTGGGTCGCAGAGTTGGACATGACTGAGCATGGACTTTGGCATTTAGTATCTGTTTAGTGCTAATTTAAGGCGTGTTTTTTAGCTCTAGAATCTCCATTTGATTCTTTCTAATGTCAGTAATTTTGTCACCTAATTTCTCAAGCATAGTAATCATAGGTTTTTTTTTTTTAAGTTGTGTTAAATATTTGATAACTCAAATACTTGGATCACTGTTGGGTTTATTTATCTTGGATCACTGTTGGGTTTATTTGTCTTATCTGTTTTATCTTGGTTTCCTTCTTCTGACTTATGGCATGTTTGTGATATTTTGTTATTGTTGAATGCCATAAATTGTATATGAAGAGTTTAAAAAATTTCTCTGGATGATGTTTCATCCTCTAGAAACAATTTACTTTTCTTCTTGGGGCCAGATATAGTATAAGAAGATAACCTTAGTCATCAAGGATTAAAATGATTTCAGAATCTATTTTGTCTTCATGAGGGCTGATCCATAACTGGTTTGCCTATCCTAGGACAAAACCATTCAGAACTTTTACCTGAAAGCCTGGAAGACCCTGATCTTTAGTTTTCTAGTTTTTGTGCCTCTATTGCTATGAGACTTCCAAAAGCTCTGCTTAAATTTTTAGCTTTTTAATTGTTGCTTTCCACTTGATTTCATGACATCTTGTCTTATGTAGTTTAGAAATTATGCTCAAAATTTGGAGCTCCATTTTCTGTGGTTCCTTTTTTTTTTTTTAATTGGATCTTGACCTTGAAGTCTTGGCTTTCTTAATAACCATAAATCCAATTTTTGTGTCCTATTTCATTAAATTTCTCAAAGTTCTGAATCACTACCTTTTGCTCCTCACCTTGGCTCCACACAGCTTAGGAATTGACAAATTCCTCAGGGGAAAAAGAAGCAGCTCACCTCAATGTGTTTCCCTTCACTTAATCATTTAGACCTCTCTAATGCTGGTTTCGGAGAAGGCAATGGCACCCCACTCCAGTACTCTTGCCTGAAAAATACCATGAACAGAGGAGCCTGGTAGGCTGCAGTCCATGGGGTTGCTAAGAATTGGACATGACTGAGTGACTTCACTTTGACTTTTCACTTTCATGAATTGGAGAAGGAAATGTCAACCCACTCCAGTATTCTTGCCTAGAGAATCCCAGGAATGGGGGAGCCTGGTGGGCTGCCGTCTATGGGGTTGCACAGAGTCGGACACGACTGAAGTGACTTAGCAGCAGCAGCAGCAATGCTGGTTTCCTTGCTTTATCTATGATACCTTTAAAAAGCTCTTTTCATATTTTATCTAGTTGTCATAGTTTCTATCAGCCAAAGAATTCTATGAGAGACAATAACCTGTCATATTTGGAAGAAGTCTTTGCTGTAGAATTTCTGTAAAAATCGGTTGCCAGTTTAAGAAAGATTCCCTCTATCCCTGGTTCACAAAGAAGCTTTAATATGAATGGATGTTAAATTTATTAAATGCCTTCTCTGTGTCTATAGAGATGTAATTTTTCTCCTTTATTCTGTCATTATAATATTGCATTAATTGATTGACAAATATTGCATTCCCAGAGTAAACCCAGTTTAGTTTATTGCTTTCCTGGAATAAACCCTGCTTCTCTGGTGGTGCAGTGTTAAAGAATCTGCCTGCCAATGCAGAGGATGCAGGTTCGATCCCTGGGTAGAGAAGATCCCCTGGAGAAGGAAATGACAACCCATTCCAGTATTCCTGCCTGGAGAATCCCATGGACAAAGGAGCCTGGTGGGCTACAGTCCAAGGGATCACAAAGAGTCGGCCATGACTGAGCAACTAAACCACCAGTGTCTGTAAGGTCTGTGGTGATACTCCTTTTTCATTCCCAATATTAATTTATTTGTGACTTCTCACCTTAATCCAGTCAGATATTGAGCTAATTTAAATCGAACCTTCATTCCTAGGAGTGATAATGATCTATTTCAGTTCACACTTATTCCAGTTAAAACCCTAGAGTGTTTATAAAGATCTCTCTGCATTGGCATGCCCTGAACTTTCAACAACCACCTAAGACTGCTGAAATCTCTGAGTAACAGCTCTCACTTGTAGACTGTGCAGAATGGTGATCACTTTGAGACAAAAGCCAGCCTTTCTTGGCTTCCTTCTGCTTTTTGGTCTTAGTGGTACAGTCTTAATGCCTATGTTTCTGTGATGCCTTTGAACAGTTGTTTTCCCCAATTTTTCCAGTTGTTTTCCATGTACTAGTTGGTCCAAAACAAGTAATAATCTTTTGCTAGAATTTCTTCTTACATGATGTTAATGTTATGCCTCAATTTTACTGAGAAAACTAAATAAAAATTCTTATCCAGTGAATAAAGATCACATTTTTGTAGCCTTCAGTTGCACATATTAAATAAAAGTACTTTGAGGTCTTTTTATTCAAAGGAATCCTTTTTTTTACATGAATCAAGCTTTGTCACACTTTGTCAAAGCTTTACCTAACAGAATTATCTAGTGGGAAGGATGTTGGCTTGAGTGTGCATACCACAAGAGGTACTTTCAACACCCATTCTTGACTCCTTCTGACTTTCCTTTTAGCAGTTATTGGAAGTTAAGAAATAAAACCCCTCAATTTTCTCACCTATCTTATATCAAGGGTTGGACTCTTATCAAGAGTTGGAGTTCTGTCTAGTAACAATTAAGTGGAATTACATGGAGAGGGCATCTTTCTCAAATTAAAAAAAGAAAAACCTGGGAAGGAGAAATATTTTTACCATTAACCTCTTTATCTTTCTTCTTTGTCCTTGCTTAGAATATAGATAATATCTTGTAGGAGCGCAGTCATCTTGTAAGAAAGAGGAAAGAAGCATGTGAGCAAACTAAGAAGTGGTTAAATAGTAACAGTCTGTATCCTTGACAGGATCATTGAGCCACTGCATCAGTTCTGGACTGGCTATCATCAGACTCCTTATTAAATGTGCTAACTAAGCATCTTGCTTTCTTAGGTCATTGTGAGTCAGCTTCCTGTTATTTGCAGCTGAAAATATTTCTAACTAATAGAGTTTGAAATTCAGAGTAACTTAGTTCTAATTCTAATGTGACCAGAGAGAAATGTCTATATTAAAAAATAATTGTATTTCTGTATACCAGCAAAGACATTTAGAAAATGAAATTAAAAGTTTATCCCAGACTTCCCTAGTGGCAGAGTGGACAAGAATCCACCTGCCAATGCAGGGGACATGGGTCTGATCCCTGGTCTAGGAAGATTCCAAATGCCATGGAGCAACAAAGCCCATGTGCTACAACTACTGAGCCTGCACTTAAAAGCTTATGAGCTACAACTGCCAAGACTGCGTGCTGCAACTACTGAAGCCCACGTGCCCTAGAAGCCACACACTACAACTACTGAGCCCACTACTGAAGCCTGCATACCTAGAGCCTATGTTCTGCAACAAGAGAAACCACTGCAATGAGAAGCCCATAGACTGCAAGAAAGAGTAGCCCTGGCTCACCACAGCTAGAGATAACCCACACAAAGCAATGAAGACCCAGTGCAACCAAAACAAACAAACAGTTTATCCCTAGTGCCCAAATCTTGATCTTTAACTACCATTCCCACTAAGGGAATCATAAATTTTTAGAGTGATATCATTTCCTAGGTCTGGACCTGAAAGAATATGTGATAAACATGAGTTATCTTCATACGCTAGAAAAGACACACCTAAAGACTAACATCTAAAGGACATAGGAGGCATCATGAAGGGCCTTAACTGGCCACATTTGATCATTTGAGCACCAAGAAGATAATGGCTGCAACTTGTTGTAGTACATTAAATAAATAAAAACCCATAAGTTCATAGTGATGCTCCAAAAACAAACAAATGAAAAAAAGATGAAAAGAGAAGAAAGATCTTTGTCATTGTCTTTGTATAGGTTCTGGTTTAGCAGAGATGGAGAGTTGCATACAGAAGATTTGTTGGGGATAAACATCTGTAAGAAGTTAAGGAGGTTAGGATTAACAAAAGGAGAATTTACCCTCAATGCAACTGTAACTGAGGACTCAGTCTAACAGGAAAGTCGGGAGCTGAGATGGTCCTTCAGAGTTGTTCCAAATTGAGGACTGGACCTTTGTGTTCCTGCATAAGACACTCATTTAATACTATCTGCTCCCTGGGCAGAGGTGGAGAGGTGAAGGCATAAGTTTGAGTGAGGCAGTCCCCTGTAGCTGAAGATAGTTCCTAATGAGGGATATAGCTATGAGATATAGCTGATTTTCTCAGAAGCTAGGGGATAATGTATTGGCCCTGAAAAAGAGATCTGAGCAGAGCACCACAGTATTCACTACAGCAATTATTTATAGAAGAATGCCACCCAATAAATATAGAAAGAGTCCTTGTGTGAGAGCAACACTGTACTATCTGCATGTGCCCAGTGGCTTTGAAGGGGGAACTTGATCTGATGTGAACAGAAGTCACATCTTTCCCCAGGGTGCACAGGCAGTTATCACCTTGGTAGGAGATTGGGCAGGAGATGGAGGGGCTAGGACATGAGCTAGATATAAGCTGAGGTTTCTACTATGTTCAGTTGCCATCCCTGCCCTTTCTTTTTTTTTTTTAATTTTATTTTATTTTTAAACTTTACATAATTGTATTAGTTTTGCCAAATATCAAAATGAATCCATCACAGGTATACATGTGCTCCCCATCCTGAACCCTCCTCCCTCCTCCCTCCCCATACCATCCCTCTGGGTCATCCCAGTGCACTAGCCCCAAGCATCCAGTATCGTGTGTTGAACCTGGACTGGCATCTCGTTTCATACATGATATTTTACATGTTTCAATGCCATTCTCCCAAATTTTCCCACCCTCTCCCTCTCCCACAGAGTCCATAAGACTGTTCCATGCATCAGGGTCACTTTTGCTGTCTCGTACACAGGGTTATTGTTATCATCTTTCTAAATTCCATATATATGCGTTAGTATACTGTATTGGTGTTTTTCCTTCTGGCTTACTTCACTCTGTATAATAGGCTCCAGTTTCATCCACCTCATTAGAACTGATTCAAATGTATTCTTTTTAATGGCTGAGTAATACTCCATTGTGTATATGTACCACAGCTTTCTTATCCATTCATCTGCTGATGGACATCTAGGTTGTTTCCATGTCTTGGCTATTATAAACAGTGCTGCGATGAACATTGGGGTACACGTGTCTCTTTCCCTTCTGGTTTCCTCAGTGTGTATGCCCAGCAGTGGGATTGCTGGATCGTAAGGCAGTTCTATTTCCAGTTTTTTAAGGAATCTCCACACTGTTCTCCATAGTGGCTGTACTAGTTTGCATTCCCACCAACAGTGTAAGGGGTTCCCTTTCCTCCACACCCTCTCCAACATTTATTATTTGTAGACTTTTGGATCGTGGCCATTCTGACTGGTGTGAAATGGTACCTCATAGTGGTCTTGATTTGCATTTCTCTGATAATGAGTGATGTTGAGCATCTTTTCATGTGTTTGTTAGCCATCTGTATGTCTTCTTTGGAGAAATGTCTATTTAGTTCTTTGGCCCATTTTTTGATTGGGTCATTTATTTTTCTGGAGTTCAGCTGGAGGAGTTGCTTGTATATTTTTGAGATAGTTGTTTGTCAGTTGCTTCATTTGCTATTATTTTCTCCCATTCTGAAGGCTGTCTTTTCACCTTGCTGATAGTTTCCTTTGATGTGCAGAAGCTTTTAAGCAATCCCTATCAAGCTACCAACAGTATTCTTCACAGAGCTAGAACAAATAATTTCACAATTTGTATGGAAATAAAAAAACCTCAAATAGCCAAAGCGATCTTGAGAAAGAGGAATGGAACTGGAAGAATCAACCTACCTGACTTCAGGCTCTACTACAAAGCCACAGTTATCAAGACAGTATGGTACTGGCACAAAGACAGAAATATAGATCAATGGAACAAAATAGAAAGCCCAGAGATAAATCCACGCACATATGGACACCTTATCTTTGACAAAGGAGGCAAGAATATACAATGGATTAAAGACAATCTCTTTAACAAGTGGTGCTGGGAAAACTGGTCAACCACTTGTAAAAGAATGAAACTAGAACACTTTCTAACACCATACACAAAAATAAACTCAAAATGGATTAAAGATCTAAACATAAGACCAGAAACTATAAAACTCCTAGAGGAGAACATAGGCAAAACACTCTCTGACATACATCACAGCAGGATCCTCTATGACCCACCTCCCAGAGTAATGGAAATAAAAGCAAAAATAAACAAATGGGACCTAATTAACCTGCCCTTTCTGAGTTGGGCCTGGATCTCAAGTTGCTGGAGTAGAAGCACTGAGGGTCAAGTCCCAGATGCCTCCATTCCCTTTAAGTGTGTGCTCTCCCTACTCCAAGTACCAGCACCCTCGCCTCAGAGGTGGGAGGGTGCAGCTCTGAAGCAAGAGAGGCTGATGCAGGTGCTGGGCATAGGTTGGGGTGCAAACTCTGGGGGTCAGGCCATAGTCAGTGACCCTGACCACTTTCAATGCCCTGCCTGTGTAAGCACCAGTAATGGCTGCCGCTACCCAGCTCAGATGCGGCTCCTGAACTGGGCCATGTTTATCCTCAGCTTCAGCAGCCCTTGCCCCAATGTGGAGCTGCTTCATAAAGCTGTCACTCAGCTCAGGCTGGGGTACATACCGGGGAAGTTGTGGAAAACTGACCAGTGACCCGTGAAGATTCAATGTTCACTCTCCACTCTGTTTTGGGAGTAAATGTGTGTTCATTCCTCATGAGCAAAGTCCAGACTTCCCACAGCCCTCCTGTTATTTCCATTAGCCCTCCAACCAGCCAAGGGAACTCATCTTTCTGATGTCAGACCCAAGGGATAAGGCACCCAATCTGTGACTTGAGCTGTTACTCCCCAGGGAGGATCTCTATTTAATCCACTTCCTTTTCTGAGTCCCCTCCTGGGGGAACAGATCCCAAACTGATTATTTCTTTTCCCTTCCCATCTGATTCTGTATGGATCTTTCTTATAGTCTTCATTGTACAAGAGTCTTTCTGCCTGTCTCCTGTTAGTTTTCAGGGAGAATTGTTCCCCATGAAGATGTATTCTTGATGTGTTTGTGGTGGTGGTGGGGGGGGGGTGAGTTCTACCTCCTATTCCACCATCTTGGTCTCCTCATCTGTCTTGGCATTTTGGGATTTGGCATTTTGATTATCAAAAATCAACTGACTATAAATGTAAGGGTTTATTTCTGGAGTCTTGATTCTGTACCATTATGTGTCCTTGTGACAATACCACACTGTCTTGATTACTGTAGGTTTTTTTGTAATTTTTTGAAATGAAGTGAAATCCTTCAGGTTTGTTCTTTCTCAAAAATTCTTTTGGTATTCTAAGCCTTTTTAAGATAAATTTCTAGGGGGGAAAAGCCAGTTAGTTAGGTTTTCATAAAGATTGAGTTGAATTGATAGATATAGCTAACAGGTAACTGTTTTTCCTAATTTCATAGAGACAGAGAAAGTGAAGCAAAATGAGATTATAGAGGAATTCATTTCAACTGAAAGAGAAAACCCCTGAACAAATCTAATGAAACAGAAATAAACAATTTACCAGAGAAAGAACTCAAAGCTTTACTAGTAATAATGCTAACTGAATTAGGGAAAGGAATGTATGAACACAGTGAGAAACTTAACAAGGAAATAGAAAATATTAAAAAGATCCAGTCAGAATTGAAGAACACAATAACTGAAATGAAAAACACACTAGAAGAAATTAACAGCAGACTAGGTTATACAGAAGAACACATAAGTGATCTGGAAGATAGGATAATAGAAATCACCCAATCAGAGCTGCAAAAAGAAAAACAAATAAAAATTTAGAAATAAATCTCTGGGACAATATTAAGCATGCCCATTTGCATTATGACCCCTGAGAGGAGAAGAGAAATAGAAGGAGGTAAACAATGCACTTGATGAAATTATGGCTGAAAACTTCCAAATTTGAAGAAGGAAACATATCCAGGTAAAGGAAGCAGAAAGTCCCAAATAAGGTGAGCCCAAAGAGACATCACTGAGACATACTATAATTAAAAAGGTGAAAGTTAAAGATAGAGAATTCTAAAGGCAAAGAGTGTAAGGCAAATTCTAAAGAGAGAAAGAGTCATATACAAGGGAACCCCAGTAAATCAATGGCCTGATTTTTCTGCAGAAACCTTGCAGGCTAGAAGTGAGTGGCATAATATATGCAGTGTTGAAGGGAAAAGCCTGCAACATAGGATACTCTACCTAGCAAAATTATCATTTAGAATTGAGGAAGAGATAAAGAATTTCCCAGACAAGCAAAAACTAAAAGAGTTCGTCAACACTAAACTGACCCTAAAAGAAATGTTAAAGGGTCTTCTTTCAGTGGAAAAGAAAAGGCTATAACAAGAAATAAATATCTATAGGAAAAGCAAACTCCTACTAGGAAAGGAAGATATTAAAGTCTGAGAATCAACCACTTAAATAAGCTAGTATAAATATTAAAAGACAAAAATTTGTAAAACAGCTGTAACTACAATAATAAGAGGATGAACATGAAGATGTAACATAGGACACCAAAAACATAAAATGTGGCAGAGGAGAGGGAGAAATGTAGATCTTTTAGAATGTGTTTCAATTTAAATAACTACCAGTGTAAAAGCAGTAGATAAATTTATAAGTCAACATATATGAACCCATGGTAGCCACAAATCAAAAACCTACAATAGACATATGCAAAAACTAGGGAGAAAGGAACTCAAACACACTAAAGGAAATCATCAAACTACAAGCAAATAAAAAAAGAAGAAAAGAACAGAGAAGAACTCTAAAATCAACCAGAAAACAAGTAACAAAATGGTAATAAGAACGTACCTATCAGTAATCAATTTAAATGTCAGTGGACTAAATGCCACAATCAAAAGGCATAGGGTGGTTTATTGGATAAAAGAAAAAGACCCATCTATATACTACTTACAAGAGACTTACTTCAGAGCTCAAGAAACACAAAGACCGAAAGAGAGGGAATGGGAAAAAATATTTCATGCAAGTTGAAATGACAAAAAGCAGGTATAGCAATACTCAGACAAAATGGACCCTAAAATAAAGTCTATAACAAACCAGAAGGATACTATATAATGATAGAACGATAAATAAAAGGAGAGGATATAACACTCATTAATATATATTCACCTAGTACAGGAGCACCTGAATATATAAAGCAAATATTAACAGACATAAAGGAAGAAATTGACAATAATATAATAGTAATAAGGAACTTTAACACTCCACTTATGTCAATGGACATATCACCCAGACAGAAAATCAATAAAGAAATAGTAGTCTTTTATGACACATTAGGCCAGTTAGACTTAATAGATACTTACAGGACATTCCATCTAAAAACAACAGAATACACATTCTTTTCAAGTCCATGTGGAATGTTCTCCAGGATAAATCACATGCTGGGGCACAAAACAAGTCTCAATAAATTTAACAGTATAGAAATCATATCAAACATTTTTTTTTCTGACCACAGTGGTATAAAACTAGAAATAAATTACAGGGGAAAAAGTAGAAAAAGCACAAGCATGTGTAGACTAGTTAACATGCTACTAAAAAAACCAGTGGGTCAATAAAGAAGTTAAAGAGGAAATCAGAAAATATCTTGAGACAGATAAAAGTGGAAACACAACTTTCCAAAATCTATGGGATGCACTAAAAGCAGTTCTAAAAGGAAAGTTTATAGTGATATAAGCCTACCTCAAGAAACAAAATTCTCAAATTGATACCCTAGCCAACCATGTAAAGGAATTAGAAGAATCAAACAGAGCCCAAAGTCAGCAGAAGGAAGCAATAATAAAGACCAGAGAGGAAATAAATAAAATAGAGATAAAAAATAGAAAAGATCAATGAAATCAAGAGTTGGTTTTATGAAAAGACAAATAAATTGATAAATCTTTAGTCAGGCTCCTCCAAAAAAAAAGAAAAAGAAAACCCAAATAAAAGAATGAAAAATGAAAAGAAATAACAATTGATATCATAGGGATACAAAAAATAATAGAGTCATATGAATGGTTATATGCCAATAAATTGGACAACCTAAAAGACACAGAAAAATTTCTAGAAACATAAGATCTTCCAAGGCTGAATCAAGAAGAAATACACAATCTGAACAGACAGATCTCTAGTAGTGAAATTGAATTTATAATACATTCTCAGCAAGCAGAAGTCCAGTCCTGGATGGTTTCACAGGGGAGTTCTACCAAACATACAATGTAGAGCTAATACTTGTCTTTCTCAAACTATTCAAAAAAAAAAAAAACTGAAGAGGATGGAATACTTCCAAATTCATTCTATAAGGCCACTATTACTCTGATACAAAAACCAGATAAAGACATACAAAAAAAGAAATTATATGCCAATATCTTTGATGAAGGTAGGTGCAAAAATCCTCAACAAAATATTAGCAAAATGAATTCAATAATATATTAAAAGGATCATATACCTTGATTTGGGGTCCCTGGTAGCTCAGCTGGTAAATAATTTGCTTGTAATGCAGGAGACCCTGGTTTGATTCCTTGGTTGGGAAGAACCCCTGGAGAAGGGATAGGCTACCTACTCCAGTATTTTGGGGCTTCCCTGGTGGCTCAATTGGTAAAGAATTTGCTTGTAATGCAGGAGACCCTGGTTTGATTCCTGGGTTGGGAAGAACCCCTGGAGAAGGGATAGGCTACCTACTCCAGTATTTTGGGGCTTCCCTGGTGGCTCAATTGGTAAAGAATCCACCTGCAATGCGGGAGATCTGGGTTTGATCCCTGGATTGGGAATATCCTTGGAGGAGGGCATGGAAACCCACTCCAATATTCTTGCCTGAGAATCCCCAAGGACAGAGAAGCCTGGTGGACTACAGTCCATGGAGTCGCAAAGAGTTGGACACAACTGAGCAACTAAGCACAGCACAGCACATACTTGATCAAGTGGGATATTCCAGGGTGGTTCAATATTTGTCTACAAGTAACAAATGTTGGTGAAGATAAGGAGGAAAAGGAGGTCTTGTACATCTATAGTGGGGATGTAAATTGTTGCAGCCACTATGGAAAACAAGTGTGGAGATTCCTCAAAAAACTAAAAACGAAGCTATCATATGCTGCAACAATTCCACTTCTGGGTATATATCTGAAAAAACAAAGCCACTAATTTGAAAAAGTGCATTGTTGATCACCCCAGTCATCATTGTTGTTGTTCAGTCTATAAGTCGTGTCTGACTCTTTGTGACTCCAGGGAGTGTAACATGCCTGACTCCCCTGTCCTCCACTGTCTCCTGGATTTTGCTCAAATTCATGTCCATTGAGTCAGTGATGCTATCATAGCAACACTATTTACAATAGCCAAGATATGGTAGCAACCTAAGTGTCCATCAACTGATGAATGGATGAAGAAGATACGGTATATGTACACAATGGAATATTACTCAGCCATAAAAGTGAGTAAAATTCTGCTACTTGCATCAATGTGGATGGACCTTGAACATATTAAGCTTACTGAAATATGTCAGACAGAAAAATACAAATACTTTATGTTATCACTTATATGTGGATTCTAAAAAAATGAATGAATATAATGAAACAGAAACAGACTTACAGACGTAGAGGACAGACTAATAGTTACAATGGGGAGAGGGAATGGGGAGGGGTAAGACAGGGATACAGGATTAAGAGATGCAAACTATTATATATAGAATAAATAAGCAATAATGATATATTGTACATCACAGGGAATATAGCCATTATTATATAATAACTTTATTTTTTAAATTATTTTTTAAAATTTATTTTAATTGGAGGATAATTGCTTTACAGTGTTGTCTTGGTTTCTGCCATACAACAACATGAATCAGCCATAAATATACATGTATCCCCTCCCTCTTGAACCTACCATCCCTCTATCCCACCCCTCTAGGTCATCACAGAGCACCAGGCTAAGCTCCTTGTGTCATACAGCAACTTCCTGCTAGCTATCTGTTTTACACATGGTAATATATATTTCAATACTGCTCTCTCAATTCATTTTAATTTTTTTTAATGTGGACCACTTTTAAAGTCTTTATTGAATTTGTTACAATATCATTTCTGTTTTATGTTCTGGTTTTTTGGCCAGGAGGCATGTGGGATCTTAGCTCCCTGAACAGGGATTCAAATTGGAAGGTGAAGTGTTAACCACTGAATGGCCAGGGAAGTCCCTGTAATAACTTTAAATGGGGTATAACCTATAAAAAAAAATGGAACCACTGTGTTGTACACCTGAAGATAATGAATATTGAAATCAACTATACTTCAATAAAAAAGTACCAAGGAAATTCAATGGAGAAAGGATAGTCTTTTCAACAGATGGTGCTGGGATAATTTGATATCCATATGGAAAAGGATAGATTTGTACCCTTAACTCACAACATACACAAAAATTCAGTCAAAATGGCTTGTAGACCTAAGTGTAAGTAAGTGCTAGAACTGTAAAACTTTTAAAGGAAAATGCAGGATAAAATCTTAGTGATGTTAGGTTAGGCAAAATTTTCTAATATATAACACCGAAAGCAAAATACATGAAAGATCAAATTAATAAATTGGACTTCATCAAAATTATAAAAATTTTATGCTTCAAAGGACATTAAGAAATTGAAAAGACAATCCACAGACCAGAAAAAAAAATTGCAAATTGTATTTCTGGCAAATGACAGTGTCCAGAATGTATGAAAACTTTTATAACTCAATAATAAAAAAGCAGCTAAATTGAAAAGTGAGCAAAACTTTTGAATACACATTTCACCAAAGAAGACATACAAATGACCAATAAGCACATGAAAAGATGCTCAACATTCATTAATCTTTAGGGAAATGCGAATAAAAACCACAATGACACACCACTTTATACCTGTTAGAATGTTGGTAAGAATGTGGAGAAATTGGAGCATTCAAGCATTGCTGGTGAGACTATAAAATGGGATAAACCACTTTGGAAAAAAAAAAATTTGGCTGTTTCTTAAATAAAGTTACCATAAATTCAGCAATTCTCTAGGTATCTCCTCAAGAGAAATGAAAACATAACATAGAGAGACTATTTCTTGACCTGCAATGTTCATAGCAACATTATTCATAATAGCCAAAAAGTGGGAAGAATTCAAATGTCCATAAACTTAAATATGAATACAAAGTGTGTTATATAAAAAAGAATGAAGTACATATACATGGGATAATATGATAAACCTCAAAAACATGCTAAAAGGAAGAAGCCAGAAACAACATATATTATATGATTTAATTTAATTTTTTGTATAATCTTTTGTCATGCTGCATGGCACGTGGGATCTTAGTTCCCCAACCAGTGATCAAACCTGCACTGCCTGCATTGGCAGCACAGAGTCTTAACCACTGTACCACCAGAGAAGTCCCTGCATGATTCTATTTATATGAAATGTCCAAAAGAGGCAAATATATAGGGATGAAAAACAGTTTAATGGTTGCTTAGAAGGAGGAATTGGAGTGGGTCTTGCAAGCATCATGCAGGATCTTTTTGGAGTGATGGAAATAAACTAGATTGTGTGGCTGGTCTCCCAGTTCTATAAATTTACTAGGAATCATTGAACTGTACATGTAAAAAGGGTGAATTTGTGACATATAAATTATTCATCAATAAGCCTATTTTTAAAAAAGTCAAGCAGGCATGATTCTTACCCACAAGGTGCGAGGTGCCTGACATTTAGCTGAGGAAACAGATCTGCAAATGTAGTATTTTAAGCTAATTTCATTTATAGAAGTATATTCAATGTGCTTGAATTGAATTATGTTTCATGCTTGATCTTAAAATTAAAAATTCTTCTTGGAAAATGTGGATTCAAGTCATATTAATAGTATCCTGAACTCTCTTCTCATTATGGAGCAGTCTCTCTCCAAATATATATTCCATTATAATAGTGTAGGGAAAGACATAATGGAAAGGCTACATGTAGTCATTACTTTTGAGTAGTTTACATATTAGTCCATTAATAGAAGTTTTCCTAGTCCTTCTGTCTCTTTGTCTCTTTCTTTGTCTCTGTTTTCTCTTCCAGGTGGAAGATACTGAAATTATTGGCTTGAGATAAATCAGTTCAGTTCAGCCACTCAGTTATGTCTGACTCTTTGTGACCCCATGGACTGCAGCATGCCAGGCTTCCCTGTCCATCACCAACTCGCAGAGCTTTCTCAAACTCATGTCCATCGAGTCTGTGATGCCATCCAATCATCTCATCCTCTGTTATCCCCCTCTCCTCCTGCCTTCAATCTTTCCCAGAATCAGGGTCTTTTCCAGTGAGTCAGTTCTTCACACCAGGTGGCCAAAGTATTGGAGTTTCAGCTTCAACATCAGTCCTTCCAATGAATATTCATGACTGATTTCCTTTAGGATGGACTGGTTGGATCACCTTGCAGTCCAAGGGACTCTCAAAAGTCTTCTCCAACACCACAGTTCAAAAGCATCAATTCTTCGGTGCTCAGCTTTCTTTTGATCCAACTCTCACATCCATACATGACTACTGGAAAAACCATAGCTTTGACCATATGGATCTTTGTTGACAAAGTAATGTCTCTGCTTTATAATACATGCTATCTAGGTTTGTCATAACTTTTCTTCCAAGGAACAAGCGTCTTTTAATTTTATGGCTGCAGTCACCATCTGCAGTGATTTTGGAGCCCAAGAAAATAAATAATTTGATTCAGTAGTTGTTGCCCTCTGAGTGGAGAAAAACAAATGTATTTGCTTGGCTAAACCCATTCCATGACAGATTTTTAAGGAGTGAGTGTAGGATGGAGAGATTATTTGAAAGAGACCTGAAGATAACCAGTATGAAATTTGGTTGAAATTCTTCACAACTCTCACAGCACATAGCTAAGACACTGGTTGAAGTAACTTATAGAATTTGCTTACTGAATTCCTGGACGTGAACTGTTTTACCAGTTTGGATATCTCAGAAACTTATGGAATTTAGAATGCCAGAGCAAGGGCCTTCAAGTTAAAAAGATAAACCAGAATTTACTACTGGAGTCTCTTAGGCTTTCCTGGAGAGATTTAATTTTTTTAAACAATTTTTAACAGTTTAAGTACTATAGTTGATTTACAATGTTGTGTTAGTTTCAAGTGTATAGCAAAGTAATTCAGTTGTACATATCTATATTCTTTTCAAAATTTTTCCCTTATAGATTATTATAAAATATTAACTATAGTTTCCTTTGCTATACAGTAGGTCTTGATTGATTATCTGTTTTATATATGTTGTTGTTTAGTCACTAAGTCATGTCTGACTCTGCGACTTCACTGACTGCAGCTTGCCAGACTCCTCTCTGTCCATAGGATTTTCCAGGCAAGAATACTGGAGTGGGTTGCCATTTCCTTCTCCAAGGGATCTTCCTGACCCAGGGATTGAGCCCACATCTCCTGCTTGGCAAGTGAATTCTTTGCCACTGAGCCACCTGGGAAACCCATTTTATATATAGTAGTGTGTATTTTTTGTTGTTGTTTAGTCTCTGAGTTGTACCCGACTCTTTGGGACCCCATGGACTCTAGCACGCCAGGCCCTTCTGTCCTTCACTCTCTCCCAGACTTTGCTCAAATTCAGGTACATCGAGTTGGTGATGCTGTCTAATCATCCCATCCTCTGCCACCTACTTCTCCTTTTGCCTTCAATCTTTCCCAGCATCAGAGTCTTTTCCAGTGAGCCAGCTCTTTGTATCAAGTGGCCAAAAGTATTGGAGCTTCAGCTTCAGCATCAGTCCTTCCAGTGAATATTCAGGGTTGATTTCCTTTAGGATTGACTGGTTTGATCTCCTTGTAGTCCAAAGGACTCTCAAGAGTTTTCTCCAGCACCACAATTTGAAAGCATCAATTCCTTGGTGCTCAGCCTTCTTTATGGTCCAACTCTCACATCTGTACCTGACTGCTGGAAAAACCATAGCTTTGACAATATGAACTTTTGTCAGCAAAGTGATGTCACTGCTTTTTAATATGCTATCTAGGTTTGTCATGGCTTTCCTTCCAAGGAGCAAGTGTGTATATGTGTTAATCCAAAATGCCTAATTTTTCAATTTTTGTCATTAGATTTTATCAGGAACATGGAAAAGGAGAAGCCCCTTACCTAAGCTACTGCTGCTGCTGCTAACTCACTTCAGTCGTGTCCGATTCTGTGCGACCCCATAGACGGCAGCCCACCAGGCTCCCCCATCCCTGGGATTCTCCAGGAAAGAATACTGGAATGGCTTGCCATTTCCTTCTCCCCCTTTACCCAAGACTGTAGCCTCATTGTCCGCAATTCTAAATTTCACAGTTCTACTGATGTACTTTCATGGGATTGAGGGAAGCAAAGGATGAACTGTGGCCACATGGGGGCAGCAGACACTTGGCTTTTCTAGCTTACTCTCCTGGAACTGTGAATATATCGATTTTCTTTGATCTAAATGCCTTTTCCAGACTGCCCAACTAAGAGAAATGACTATCCTTAAAATACTAAAAACAGAAACTTCATGTGTTAATTAGAGGTTTGGCAAGAGCTTGCTTTTTTTTTTTTTTTAATGATTTTTTTTCAGAAGTCACTGAGAGCAAAGGACTGTTTTTAACTCATTGGATATCCTTAGGGCAATCATAGTACCTGGCATCTAGTGAGAATTCAATAAATGTTTGGTTTTCATTAGTGTTCTTAGAGAGTAACTGCTCCAGCTCACCAAAGCATAATCTCTAAGCTCTCAGTCCACTGCATACAGAGTTGACTGTATCTCTTTATTTAAGGGTGTTCATACTGTCTAGCAGATCTGCAGAGCTTCTACAGTTCTACTGTTGTGAATCTACACATAATTCAGTCCCAGGATTCTCAATTAACCTTATAAAAATCAGTGATTCTGGGGCAAGAATATGATGCCAGAGCAAGAACTACAGTTAGAGGACTAAGGTGGGAGGACCAAGGTTGCAATTCTGTTAGTCATCCTGCCTGTCCCCCTACCAGCCATAAACACTAGGGCCTCCTGGATGAGCAGAGACACTTATGCCCACCCTGCCAGCTGCCCAGCTCTTTAGCTCTTTCACTGGTTCTCCACCATTTGTTTCACCCATTTGTTGAATGCCTACTCTTCCTTAGGTGCACCTCATATATATCTCATTGCATGTTTCTCTACATTGTGGGAAAACTGATTCACACTTAATTTTGCAAGTGCTACTCCTTCTGCATGGAATATACTTTCCTTTTTCTCAATCTAATTCCTATGTGTCTTTACCATCCAGCTAAAGGTATACCCTATTCTAGAAACCCTAGTACATTTTTTTTTTTGGCCATGCCAATTAGCTTACTTTCCAGATGTGGAATCAAACCTGGGCCTTTAGTAGCAAGAGTGTGGAGTCCTAAACTCTGGGATGCCAGGGAATTCCCAACCCTGGTACAGTTTAGATATGGCCACAATGGACTCTCATAGCACTGGGTCTTAACCTGAGCACAGTGCTAGATCACAGGCTCACTCATCTTCTTCTCCTATGAGACCATAGACTCTCTGAGGCCAGAGTCCTGCCTCATTTGCCTTGGCTTTGCCAGAGTCTATCAGAGTTTCTGCCACCTTGGAGCTATTCCATACATGTTTGTGGAACGTGTAACTGAGTCAATCCATTTATCACTGAATGAGATGTTTCCCTTCCTTTCCTTTCTCCAATTAAAATGCGTTGATATTTTAGAAAAATCTTCCTTAGGAAATTATTTTTAAAACAAGCAGTCAGCTTTTATCTCCTACACAAGGAACATCAGGAAATACCAATGAACTGTAATTTACAAGTGGGACTTGCTGAAGGACGAAGCTTGTAGTGTGAACTTCTCCACATTCTAGGTTCTGTGCAGTCCTATGGTGATGTGGGCCAAACTCCAGGCTTGAAGTCCTGGAAGATACCCCACATCAGGCTTCCAGGAGTCTCTAGGTGTTATAAAGATGCTATTTGTCAATTCTCACAGCATCTCTAAATGATTAGCAGGAGAATTTCTTACTTTCCTTCTCTCTCTCCTCTTTCGCTTCTTACACTTGGAGAGTTACAACACAGAAAGACCTAAGCAAATTGCCTGCTACTGCTAAGTCACTTCAGTCATGTCCGACTCTGTGCAACCCCATAGACGACAGCCCACCAGGCCCACCCATCCCTGGGATTCTCCAGGCAAGAACAACGGAGTGGGTTGCCATTTCCTTCTCCAATGCATGAAAGTGAAAAGTGAAAGTGAAGTCTCTTAGTCATGTTTGACTCTTAGGGACCCCATGGACTGCAGCCTACCAGGCCCCTCCATCCATGGGATTTTCCAGGCAAGAGTACTGGAGTGGGGTGCCATTGCCTTCTCCAAGCAAATTGCCTAGCATCACTTAAAAGAGAACAGTCAAGCCAGGACATACTCTGGTGTTCATTCCACAAAGCTGTGTTTCCTGTAACTGAACCAGGTCTGTGTTTTAATGCTTTTGCGGCATATGGGCCATAATAATCAGAGTGCCTGGCATTTCCTGGAATTTATGATCAGGTGGGGGATAGGTTGTTTTCTACTTTTGAATGAATTCTCGCATGCCTAGTTCTGGAGTCAAGAAACCTGGCATATGTTAGAATAGTTTCTGGAAAAAGTAAGGCTTTATTGTTTGCTTGTTCTAATGTTTGGACTCATATCTTCTCTTTATCTCCTCAAACCTCACCCCTACCCATGAACTGCCATCACTATTTCTTCCCTGGCATTTTAATAGTCCAAGGTCAAAATATTGCCCTCAGAATCTGTGTCATGGGGAAAGAAAAATTATTTTGTTTATTGTCTTCTCTGTGGACAGTCCTTCAATCTACAGTTGTTGGACACTTGTGTGTAGACAAAGAACTCTCCTTCTAGCTATTTTGATTTTGTGATTTCCAAAAAGCCTTGTCAAGTCAGATAGCAGTGAATATCTGCGAATTCCAAAATGGCCTGACCAGTGTGCTCTGTGTTTTGCAGTCTTCTGGAGCTTTCTTGAGGGTAAGAACAGTAGCTGGATCCCAAGGATCTCTTTGGTCCCACTTGCCGAGAAAGTTGCTATTGAGTATTTGTGGTGGCCATTTAATTCTCAATAAAGGTCACCCCAGTTGCTGCTAGTGAGCTTAAGCAAATACCTATGCTACTGATATTGATGTTTGTGTTATGTTTTTGAAGTGAATCAATGTTCCCCCTAAGCCTGACCTTCTCTTCTCCAACAAATCTGTGGTTGCAATGATGGCAGTGATTTTTTTCCCTAAGAACTTCAAATTCAGTTTCTCAGGATTGCCTTTGAAAGATTTTCCCCTGCTTTTTTTTCTTTCTTTCTAATATCTTATGTGAGCAGTTCTTACCAGCTTATAAGAACTCTTTAAAATGGAATCCCTGAGTATGTCTGTGAAATGCATTCTTTTCCAAAACAAACTGTCATGGGAGCTATTTAGAGCCTATATCATTCTGTTTCAGAGCTGAATGATGCACTTTTCCAAGCATATTCTTAACTCAAACAACAAAAGCCTGCAAGTTTGCTGAATATTTCCAGACCCAGGCAGTTTGTCAGTGACCTGTATCTCTTCAGGATCTTCTGTAGCACCAACAGCCCTCCAGAAGCATCCTTGGAATTTCCAGAGTGAGTCCTCAGCATGTTGAATCCACTGGCATGACCCTAGGTTTACTGGCATCCAGGGAAAGTCTTTTTCTCCGTGTTAAAGTTACTCCTGCGGTACACCTTGGTTAAAATATTTGGAATTCCTAAGTTAATATAATCAAGAAGAGACTTCTAGGTTTCAAAGATCCCAGTTCAAATCTAAACATCAGGAAGGCTAGGAAGTAAGTCTCCTGGGTTTGGAATGCATTACAGATGTGCAAGTCTTGGGGTATATGGGGCACACAAAGCCCGCCTCTCACTGCGGGGAGACAGAGGCTAGAGGAGAAAAGAGAAACACTCCCAGGGAACTCAATTCAGACAGGTACCCAGTATCTACATTGGATCTTGTTAGTTTGATGGGATAAGAGGGTTCCCATGGCAATTTCCTGATGTTAATCTGCTGTGACGGGGAAAGTGATAGCCACATGATTCATGAATGTGTGTAACCAAACTGTCCCAGGCACAGTTTACAGGGTCATATAGAAACCAGTCTCTGAGGTCAGGTTTCAGGCTGCTGCATGTGCTGTCCTCTAAGCAGATGGAAAGAGAAGCATAATAATAATACCCCCATCCATGATTCAACACTAGTTAAGAAGGAATTTGTTAGGGGTATAAGATGAAGTGTTTTGTTTTGTTTTGTTTTGTTTTTCCTTTTTTCTCCTAGGAGAAAAACAGAAAGCTCATAATTTTACTTGGATTTCATTGAAGGTAGACTGGTATTATTTAATTAATTTGAATCTTATAGGGCTTCTCAGATTCACAGCTGATTTACCTGGTTTGTAAATTGGTTATTTCAAAACTTGAGTGATACACATTCCATAGTTCAATGTGGGAAGAATTTAGAAGGGGAAACAATGACCCATGGTGTAAGGCCATAGGCACGTCAAACTCTGAATCTGTAGTAATTAAAATAACTTCCTCTTGAATCTCAGATTACCTTGGGAAAATGTATGATTTTCTGTACCAGCATTTCAAAACATTTAAGCTTCCGTAATGCCTACTTGATTTAATTCCAAATGCATTACCTTCTACAGATAGAACATGAGAACAGGGGTTGACTTTGTAAGTAGTGTAGATCAAATGAGGCCCAGTGACTTACCCAAGCTAAGAAGTGACAAAGCCAAGACCAGAAAATCAGAATACAGGTCTTTATTTTCTAAGCAAGTTTACCTTAGTTTTCATTCCCTTTGGCTGCCCAAACAGTGTTAAATTTTGAAGTGATATGTTTATTAATTGGATTCTACTTCAGAGTCATTCAGTCTTATATTTTACCTTTTTTTTTGTTTTTACAAATAATACAAGAAATAAATGTTGATATTACAGTTTCCACTTTGTTATTTACAGGTTACATACACAAAGCACATAGAAAATTGAAGTCACTTTAGTGTGCCTTTATAGTGTTAGGTTTAGGAATCTTAGTTTAGTAGAATAGACATGTTTATAAATGTTCTTTGATTTTTTTTTTTTAGTAAATCTAGTGTTATTATAAGAAAGTGTTCTTCAAGCCAGAAGTCAAAAAACTTGCTTTCCTATAAGCATAGGCTTAGAATAAGCTGAAACCAGATTGAGACAGGCTTATCAACTGAAGTTCGGGAGGCATTGCTGATCTAATTTTAACACATTTCTATTTTGACAGTTAAGTTAGTAAACTCATTACTTTAAAATGGATTCTATTAAGAATGATATATTAAACAATGAGGTTTTTTTTTTTTTTGCAATGAGCTTTTTATTTTTAATTTTTTTTATTATTATTATTATTTTACTTTACAATATTGGACTCTGTGGGAGAGGGAGGGGGGGATGATTTGGGAGAATGGCATTAAAACATGTATAATATCATATAAGAAATGAATCATCAGTCCAGGTTGGATGCAGGATACAGGAAGCTTGAGGCTGGTGCACTGGGATGACCCAGAGGGATGGTATGGGGAGGGAGGTGGGAGGGGGGTTCAGGATGGGGAACACGTGTACACCCATGGCAGATGCATGTTGATGTATGGCAAAACAATGAGTTTTTTTAGTCCAACATAAATTTTGCCCTGTATTTTCAACTAGTCCCACAATTGGTAGGGAGAGGCCCTGGTTTATAATGAGACAGTTGCTTTTAGTCTTTTTGTTTATTTTTGGATTTTATTTTCAAGTAATACTATTATATTTTTGCTTGTAAAGAAATTATGGAATGCATCTTATCCTTTTTCAGAGAATGGAAGTCCTACAGATGTTCTATGACTACGTTCAAATACTAGTTCCTTTGTGAGGCATTATTGATTTCTACCCTTACATGGATACTGGAATAGATTCCTTCCTCTTCAGTATTTTCAAGGTTGTTTTATTACACATGTATTCTGGTACTTAATTTAAATCTCCTGTCTGAGTTCGTTTATTTGTTGAGCCCCTACTATGTACTAGGTACTGGTTTAGGCCTGGGGATAGAACAGTGAATGAAATAGACAAAGTCTCCAATAACATGGAAATTATATTCTAGTGAATAAATGAGTAACGGTTGAGAGGAAGACAAAATAAGGTAAGAGTTAGGGAGTACTGGAAAGAGATGGGTTATGATTTTTTTTATTGGGTAATTGGGGAATGCTTTGGTGGGAAGGTCATGTTTGGGCAAAAATCTTAAGGATGGGAGGAAGTGAGCCATGCATATATTTTGAGTAAGAGCATTCCTATCAGAGGGAAGAAAGGCCCTAAGACAAGACTGTGTTTGGCATGTTTGAAGGACAAAGAGGACAGAAACATAGAGGGAGATAGGGGGAAAGCAGGAGAGAAAATTGGGCTATGGAAAGGACTTGGCTTTCTACTCTGGTGAGATGTGAAGCCACTGGAAGGTGTTGAGCTGAGCAGTGACAGGGCTGCAGTGTTGAGAATAGGCTGTTGGCAGGCAAACGGTGAAGAGGAGATGATGGTGGCTTGCCCTGGGAAGTAGTGAGAAGGGGTCATCTTCTGGATATATTTTGTGGGTAGGGTAAAGTTGCAGAATTGGTGAATTGGACATGAGGAAAGTGAAAGTCACTCAATCGTGTCTGACCCTGCAACCCCATGGACTGTAGCCCACCAGGCTCCTCTGTCCATGGAATTCTCCAGGCAAGAATACTGGAGTGGGTTGTCATTCCCTTCTCCAGGGGATCTTCCCAACTCAAGGACTGAACCCAGGTATCCTGCACTGCAGGCAGATTCTTTACCCTCCGAGCCACCAGGGATTGGACATGGAGTATCAGAAATCAACGATGACTCCTGTATTTCTGCCTGGAACATCTGGAAATACAGAATTGTCAAATCCCAAGATGGGGAATGTGGTGCAAGGAGCAGGTGAGGGGGGCAAGATCAGGAGTTTTGTTTTGGATGTGTTAGCAATTTTTTACTTTAAAAATAACTTTTAATATCATATTCCAAGAGAAAAATGCTCATTTTAAACATTTTTAAATTGGAGGATAATTGCTTTACAGTTTGTATTAGTTTCTACTGTACAACAATGTGAATCAGCCGTAAGTATAGATATATCCCTTCCCTCTTCAGCCTCTCTTGTACCCCTCGCCCTCATCCCACCTCTGTAGGTTATCACAGAGCACTGAGTTGAGCATGCTCATTGAATTTTCAGAAAGTGAATGCACCAGTAACCTGCAGGTGGATCAAGGAATAAAGCACTATAGTAGACACTTAAGTAGAGATTTCAAGTAGGCATTTGGATGTACAAGCCTGTAGTCCAGAGCAGAAATAAATTTGAGATTTATCAGCATTATAGGTAGTGGTTAAAGGCATGCAACAAGATGAAATCACCAACGAAGCAGATGTGGATAGAGAGAAGAGGTTTGAGGACTAAGCTTTGGGAACATCCAACGTTTAATGACTGAGAAGATGAAGTGTGCATGAATGGTCAGTCGTGTCCAACTCTTTGCGATCCCATGGACTGTAGCCCACCAGGCTCTGAAGAAAGCATAATGAAAATAGATATGGGGGTTCTGATTTGGTTAGGAAAGGCATCTCTGAGGAAGTGGTATTTTAGTCAAAGGTTGAAAGATGGAGAAGAATTATCCAAGATAAAATTTGGGGGAAGTATTAGTTTGATAGGACTGCCATAACAAATACTATAAGCTGGGTGGCCTAAAACAACAGAATTTTATTCTCTTGCAGTTCTGGAAGTTAGAAGTCAGAAATCTAGGTGCAGCAAAGCTAGGCTCTGTCTGATGGCTCTAGGAACGAATCCTTTCTTGCCTTTTCCAGCTTCTGGTAGCCCCAGGCATTCATAGGCATGTAGCAGCATAACTCCAGTCTCTGCCCCTGTCTTCACATAGCCTTCTCTCCGTGTATCTCTGTCTCCTCTCCTCTTATAAGGACGTCAATCATTGGATTTAGGGCTCACCTTAAATCCAGCATAATTTTGTCTCGAGATCCTTAACTGCAAAGCCTCTATTTCCAGAGAAGGTCACATTCTGAGATTCTGAGTAGCCATGAATTTGGGGGGAACACTATTAAACCTACTACAGGGGAGGACAAGAAGGAATAATATGTCTAAAGCAGTCATGTGTGGGTGTTGACTCAAACCCACTCTCAAGGGCTGATTGTTTAATTATCAGCACTTTGGTAATTTGGTTGATTTTACATTAGTGACTTAAAATTGGCCATGATGGGAGTATTTACACCATGAAAATTGTCAAATAGTACAAATCAGATTTGTTTATTTTTCTTCTGGAGAGGCAGTTATTAGCACTCACCAGTGCACTGCTGGTTTAAAGGCCTTGAATCTAAAAATAGATGTGTCTCACTAATTATTAGAGAAACGCAAATTAAAACTACAATGAGGTATGACCTCACACAGATCAGAATGGCCATCACCAGAAAGTCTGCAAATAATAAACATTGGAGAGAGTGTAGAGAAAAGGGAACCCTCCTGCACTGTTGGTAAGAATGTAAATTGGTACAGCCAATCCTCAAAAAACTAACAATAGAGCTACCATATGATCCAGCAATCTTGCTTCTGGGCATATATCTGGAAAAGACTAAAACTCTAATTCAAAAAAATATGTGCACCCCAGTGTTTATACCAGCACTGTTTACAATAGCCAAACCATGGAAACAAACTAAATGTCCATCGACAGATGAATGGCTAAAGAAAATACAGTACATATACAATGGAATATTACTCAATCATAAAAAGGAATGAAATAATGCCATTTGCTGCAACATAGATAGACCTAGAGATTATTATACTAAGTGAAGTAAGTCAGAGAAAGACAAATATCATATGATATCACTTATATATAGAATCTAAAAAAGGATACAAATGAACTTATTTACAAAATAAAAATAGAGACATAGAAAACTAACTTAAGGTTACCAAAGGGGAAAGGGATTAATATATACACACTGCTGCTGCAGCTGCTGCTGCTAAGTCACTTCAGTCGTGTCCAACTCTGTACAACCCCATAGACAGCAGCCCACCAGGCTCCCCCATCCCTGGGATTCTCCAGGCAAGAACACTGGAGTGGGTTGCCATTTCCTTCTCCAATGCATGAAAGTGAAAAGTGAAGTTGCTCAATCGTGTCCGACTTTTAGCAACCCCATGGACTGCAGCCCACCAGGCTCCTCCATCCATGGGATTTTCCAGGCAAGAGTACTGGAATGGGGTGCCATTGCCTTCTCCATATACACACTACTATATATATACACACTACTATATATATATATATATATATATATATATATATATATATATAAAATAGATAAATAAGGACCTGCTATATAGCACAGGAAACTATATTCAATTTCTTATAATAACCTATAATGGAAAAGAATCTGAAAAAGATTCCATATATATATATGCATGTGTGCTAAGTCACTTTAGTCGTGTCTGACTCTTTGCAACCCTATGGACTGTAGCCCACCAGGCTCCTCTGTCCATGGGATTTTCCAGGCAAGAATAGCAGAGTGGGTTGCCATGCTCTCCTCCAGGGGATCTTCCCGACCCTGGGATCGAACCTGTGTCTCCTTAGTCTCCTGCACTGGCATGTGGGTTCTTTACCACTGTGCCACTTTGCTGTATACCAGAAAGTAACATTGTAAATCAACTATACTTCAATAAAATAAGACATGTGTCTACTATGGCTGGACCATAATGAGGTATGGCTAGAGGGGGAAGTGCAGACCAAGTCGTACAGGGCCTTGAAAACCACAGCAAGGATTTTGGATTTTAACCCAAGTACAACTGGGGGCTGTCTGAAAGTTTAAATCAGGGGAGTTGAGGTGTCAGATACATGTTATTTATATACCAGTCTTTCCTATCAGAGAGCAAGCTCCTTTTTTTCTCCTTTTTTTTTTTTTTTTCCTAAAGAGTTCAGTCTTCTTAAGAGGGATTTCATCTTCACTGTTTTCTGTATCTCCTACAAAAGTTTACACATAATAGACATGTTATAAATGCTGGTTGATCTAAAAGGAGTTTTATAAATACCACGTGCATGGGTACATGCTTAGTCCCTTCAGTCGTGTCCAACTGTATGTGACCCTATGGGCTGTAGCTCACCAGGCTCCTCTGTCCATGGGATTCTTCAGGCAGAATACTGGAGTTGGTTGATATTTCCTCCTCCAGGGGATCCTCCCATTTCAGGGATTGAACCCTCATCTTCCACATCTCCTGCATTGCAGGTAGATTCTTTACTCCTGTGCCTCCAGGGAAGCCCCTATAAATACCACACAGATTGGTAAAAACATTGGTTAATGAAGCCAGCAGACATGATCAAACAGAAGTATATCATGGGAGAATCATAATACAGTTGTGTCATTACTGCATGCCATCCATTTAGCAGACATGCACTTAGAACTTACTGTCTACAGGCACTGTGGGGAGATATCAATGAAGAATATACAGTGCCGTCTAAAAGTTGGCATCTTGTAGAAAACACAACAAAAGACTTTGAGAGCCCCTTGTAATAAACTGTGACAAGGTAAACATTAGAGGATCTCCTGAATTAGGAGGCCTTGGGGAAACTCCCCTAGGAAACACAATTTTCAGAGAAACTGTTACTACCTTCACTGTGCTCTGAGTTCAGTATCGTTCTCTAAAATGAGTGATAAGCAGGCTTGGAGCAATGAGGGAGCTGAAGGGCTTTGTGCTTTTGAAATGACCTTGGAGGTTTGTTATACCCACTGCTTGCCCACATTCACTATTTCTGTCACCTTTATCCTTTTGTGCTGTGGTAGGCAGAATTCTAAGATGGCTCCCCATAAGCCTTACTCTTGTATAATCTTCTGTCTTTTGAATGTGGTTGGAACCTGTGAATATGATATTACTCCTATGCTGATGTTATATAGCAAGGGTGATTGTCCTGGGTGGGCCTGACCTCATCAGGTGAGCCCTTACAAGCAAATAGTGTCTTCTGACTGGCTGCCAATGAGGAGGGCAGAGATTTGAAGCATAAGAAAGAATCAAGGCAGAAAAATAAAAATATATAATATCACTTATATGTGAAATCTAAAAAAATGATATAAATGAACTTATTTACAAAACAGAAATAGACTTACAGACAAAGAAAACAAACCAGAGGAAATAATAGTGGGGTGGGGGGAATAATTAGGGGTTTAGGATTAACATATACACACTACTATTTATATATAAATAGATAAACAACAGGGACCTACGGTATAGCACATGGAATTATATTCAATATCTTGTAATAGACTATTTTGAAAAAGAGTATCACTTTACTGTATAACTGAAGCTAACACAATATAGTAAATTAAGTATACATCAATTAAAAAATGATTTTAAAAAAGAGTCAAGGCAGTAAAAAGTTATGTGGATGTGTTTCTAAGAGTAGAACATGGCCCCCTGGTTGAGAACCAGCCAGGAAATGGGGACCCCAGTCCTCCAGCTTTATAAGGAACTGAATTTTGCCAACAACTAAAATGAGCTTGGAAGTAGATTTTGTCCCCAGAGCCTCCAGACAAAAGGCCAGTTAGGCCAATACCTGAATTTCAACCATGTCACACCCTAAGCAGAGAGCCAGCCACACTGTGTCTGACCTTACAGAATTGCGAGATCCTTGATTTATGTTAAGTTGCTGCTTTTGTGGCAATTTCCTACTTAATGATAGAAAACTAATACAAGGACTTCCACTCTGGAAAGCTGGCTCAGGAACAGTGAGGACAAAATTTCTTTTGCTCCTTCTGCTAAGGTGAGAAAAGGAAAGCTCAGTGCTATTTTGCAGTATAAGAGCTGAGCAGAAAGAAATGTACATAAGGCTCCTAAGGGGTCAGGAGTGACATTATTTTACAAGGTGTTATTATATACGATTATGACTTCACAACCGTCCTGTAAATTAAAATCACGTTTGCGGTTTTCTGTCCCAGTTCTTATGTGGTGTGCTGTTATGAATAAGGATCATGACATGCTGTGAGCCTTGTAAGCCCTGACGCAAATCCTGGCCATGGAAATGGAGTCTAATGAGACACTGCATCATGTCTTTTCAGAATCCAAGTTACTTTCTTGGAATATAGTTGTTCTTTTTTTGCAAGTTAGGCAGGGGCTATGGAGAATATAGGGCCTTGGAGAGAACTCCAGACTTCTGTTTGCTACATAGACACAGTAGCTGGCACCATAGAATCCTAGTAACAACAAGAGAATCACCAAGTTGCTAGAGGTTTCCAGTCTGTGCAGGGGGAATAGGTTGGCCCTTGCAAGAATATATCTCAAAGGAGAATTTCTGATGCAGTGATCCATGATACAAATTTGTTTTACTTTATTACCTATTGATATAACTGACTTAATGAAGCATGCTCAGATGAACAATGCTGTTGAGTGATAGATGGTCCATGGCTACACTTTGAGTTAGCTTTTTGATGTCCATTTTCTTCAGATCCTCCCTGAACACAAGTTCTGACTTGAATTTCTAGCTTCTCTCATATACTTAAGGTTTGGTCTCTATAGGAATAATCAATCTTACTTGGTTCTATGTAAAATCAATGCATGTCATGGGTATAGATGATGGGGAATGGCTTGTAGGGAATCTTTAAAGGAAACCGAAGCATCTGCCCCTTCTCCCATGCATATGTCTTTGAAAAATAATATAATGATGACAATAATACCTTTCCTTTCTATAGCACTTTCAATTCAAAAGCAGCTATTATCTCTACTTCACATACAGAAACAGTGAAGATCAATAGGTTCCCATTTAGTGAAAAACAAATCTGAAGCTAGATATGTGAATGAGAAGAGAATTATCAGTGCAGAGCACTGGACAACAATGTCAAAGCTAATGATGATATTGAGGAGGATGATTTTTGGAGAGTGTTGGAATCAGAGGGACCTTCCTGGGTGTTTAACATTGAAACTGCCTAACTCAGATAGTATTTGAATCCAGCCAAAACTGATTGGGATTTGAACCCATGGGCTGGGACTCAAACCCACTATCTTTTTTTTTTTTTTAATAAAAACTTTTTAGTTGTCTTTTTAAGATTTTAAATAATTTATTTTTGGCTGCACTAGGTGTTTGTTGCTGTGTTCAGGTTTTTCTCTGGTTGTGGCCAGTGGAGTCTGCTCTTTGTTGGCGTGCACAGGTTTCTCATTGTGGTGACTTCTCTTGTGGAGCACAGGCTCTGGGGCACACAGACTTCAGTAGTTGCAGTTCATGGGCTCTAGAGCACGGGCTCAATAGTTGCGGTGCATGTGCTTTTTTTGCCCCACAGCATGTGGAATCTCCCCTGGACCAGGGATTGAATCTGTGTCCCCTGTATTGGCAGGCAGATTTTTAACCTCTGGACCACCAGGGAAGTCCTCAAACCCATGATTTTGTCATTAAGATTGCTTAATGAAGCTCAGGTTCTTTATGTCTCAGCACAGAAGGAATTCAGTGAGAGGCAAAGTGATAGGTAAGAAGTGGATTTATTTAGAGAGATACACATTCCATAGACAGACTGTGGTTTGTCTCAAAAGGCAAGAATGGCCCTTAAGCCTTCAGAATGGGAGAAAATAACAGCAAACAAAGCAACTGGCAAAGAATTAATCTCAAAAACATACAAGCAACTCCTGCAGCTCAATTCCAGAAAAATAAGCGACCCAATCAAAAAATGGGCCAAAGAACGAAACAGACATTTCTCCAAAGCAGACATAGAGATGGCTAACAAACACATGAAAAGATGCTCAACGTCACTCATTATCAGAGAAATGCAAATCAAAACCACAATGAGGTACCATCTCGCTCCAGTCAGAATGGCTGCTATCAAAAAGTCTACAAATAATAAATGCTGGAGAGGGTGCAGAGAAAAAGGAACCCTCTTACACTGTTGGTGGAAATGCAAACTAGTACAGCCACTATGGAGAACAGTGTGGAGATTCCTTAAAAAACTGGAAATAGAACTGCCATACGACCCAGCAATCCCACTGCTGGGCATACACACCGAGGAAACCAGAATTGAAAGAGACATGTGTACCCCAGTGTTCATCGCAGCACTGTTTACAATAGCCAGGACATGGAAGCAACCTAGATGTCCATCGGCAGATGAATGGATAAGAAAGTTGTGGTATATATATACAATGGAATATTACTCATCCATTAAAAAGAATGCATTTGAATCACTTCTAATGAAGTGGATGAAACTGGAGCCTATTATACAGAGTGAAGTAAGTCATAAAGAAAAACACCAATAAAGTATATTAACACATATATATGGAATTTAGATGGAGAAGGAAATGGCACCCCACTCCAGTATTCTTGCCTGGAGAATCCTGTGGATGGAGGAGCCTGGTGGGCTGCTGTCCATGGGGTCACACAGAGTCGGACACGACTGAAGCGACTTGGCATAGCATGGAATTTAGAAAGATGCTAACAATGACCCTATATGCAAGACAGCAAAAGAGACACAGATGTAAAGAACAGACTGTTGGTCTCTGTGGGAGAAGGCGAGGGTGGGATGATTTGAGAAAACAGCATTGAAACATGTATATTATCATATGTGAAATAGATCTCCAGTCCAGGTTCAATGCATGAGACAGGGTGCTCAGGGCTGGTGTACTGGGATGACCCTGAGGGATGGAATGGGGAGGGAGGTGGGAGGGAGGTTCAGGACGGGGAGCACAGGTACAGCCCTGGCTGATTCATGTGAATGCCTGGCAAAAACCACCACAATATTGTAAAGTAGTTAGCCTCCAATTAAAATAAATAAATAAAAAATAAAACACTGAAAAAAAAAAAAAAAGAGTGGCCCCTAAATATGGCTTGGTTAGTTTTTATGTGCTGGGTGATATGATAGGCTAATGACAGTCTAATGATTACACAAACTATTTTGAAGAAGGGCAGGGATTTCCAGAAATTGGGCCATTGCCCACTGTTTAGCCTTTTATGGTCAGCCTTGGAACTGTCATGTTGCTGGTGGGTGTGTCATTTAGCATATATTAATACATTACAATGAGCCTATAATGAGGTTCAAGGTCTACTGGAAGTCAAATCTTCTGCCATCTTGGGATATCATCTTTATGTCATAGCCACAACAGCTATGACATTCTTTAAGGGTTGTGCCCTACCCTCTTCCTTCCTGTTTCAATAGTGATCTTGATTAAAAAATTGTCTTTTTCATTTCTGATAATGAAATGTCCACTAGTAGTGGACTGAGAAGGAAGGTTATCTCCCACTTGATAAATTCAAAGGGACAAACTGAGTTTTATTAATCTAACCCCAAACATTTCTTCCAAAAAATATTTCATGATAGTGTAGGGCAAGAAAAATCTTCCACCCCTACCCTCCTGGAGCCTGTGAATCAAATTGATAAAATATTAATTAACAGGAGAAAAAATAATTTTAATTTTGTGTGTACACATGAGAATTCACAAAGAAAAATGTAGCTTAAGTGAGTGGCCAGGTGATTGAGGCTATTATACCATCTTAGGTTGGTCCCATTATACCAACAATGGGACAGGGGTTTTGGGCTTCTGGGCAGGGGAAATAAATTATGGGAAGGAGAGGGGAGGAAGTGTGTGGTAAATAAGGGTTGTCTTGTATGCAGATAAGAGATGCTGAGTTGTCTTCTGAGAAGTAGCTTTCTTCCTGTTGGGAGACTGCTTTATGAATGAAAATTTCCTCTATAAATGTAAATTTCCTTTACAAAAGGGAAAACTTATACTCTATTTTCAGGCAGAGAAGGTGAGATAAAGAACTTTCCCTTTGTCTACTGGTTCTCAATTGACTCAAAATAATGCATATGCCAAAGAGGCAGATTTTGGAGTGGCATGTTCTGATCCCTTCAGTAGGCACATACCAGCTTCTCTTTAGAAGTGGCTTTTTCAATGTCATTTTATTTTGCAAATATTTTTTCCACGAATTTTTGCCTCTTTAAGTTAGAGATAGAAGGAAAAACCTATCCAGTGGATTTTGTTGTTTTTTAGTCACTCAGTCGTGTCTGTTTGTGATCCCATGAACTGTAGCTAGCCATGCATCTCTGTCCATGGGATTTCCCAGGCAAGAATACTGGACTGGGTTGCCATTCCCTTCTCCAGGGGATCTTCCTGATCCAGGGATTGAACCCACGTCTCCTTCATTGGCAGGCGAATTCTTTACTGCTGAGCTACCAGGGAGGCCCCAACTGATTTACAGCGATATTACTTTATATATTACTTGAGGTGGGACATACATGGGGGAATACTTGGGCAGAGACAGATCTAAGTCAGTTCATTCAACAAATAACTATTGAACTAGCAGTACAGGTAAGGTCCCTGCCTTCATAGAGCTTACAGTTTAGTGTTGAGGACACAGCAATTTAAGAAATGAAACTTAATAAGAAAATTTAAGGTGGGAAAGGGGATTGGAATATGTCATCCCAAAATATGGCACTTTGATATGAGGGTTATTTTGAGCTGAAGGCAATTAAGAAACAATAGATAGTGGGATGGGGCTTCTTCAGTGGCTCAGTGCTAAAGATCTGCCTACAATTCAGAAGACTCGGCATGGATGTGGGTTCGATACCTAGGTCAGGAAGATCCCCTGGAGGGGAGGGCATGGCAACTGACTCCAGTATTCTTGCCTGGAGAATTCCATGGACAGAGAAGCCTGGTGAGCTACAGTCCATGCAGTCTCAAAGAGTTGGACATGACTAAACACAGCACAGACATGGGAGGATCTTTTTGCCCTCTCCCTTTCTGCCTAAAAGCATTTCCATTTGTAAAGGTGTTTCCTTTTCACATATGAGGAAGAGGAGAATACTCTTAATCACAAGTGATGACTCATCTCTGGAGATGGCACTGACTTGAGTCAGCATAACAAACCTTACCAAACAATCCTTATCTACCAATACTTCCCCCATATATTTACCTTCTCACAAATCCCTTTTCCTTTGACTAGTTACTATTCCACAATTTATCACTCTTTTGTTAAAATGGTATCCAAGCCCCTGAGTCTACCCACCACTTTGGAGTTTTACTTCTTTTCTGTATAGCACCCCCTCAACATAAAATTAGAAATGTCAATTAAATATGTGTGCCTTTTTCTCCTGTTAATCTGTCTTTTGTCTATTTAATTCACAGGCCTCAAGTACAGACCCTAAGAGGTTAGAGGAAAAGTCTTCACAGTGATAACTGTTGTGAAGAAGAGGAAGTACTGACACAGGGTATTGAGGAAGATGACTTTAGATAAGGTATTTAGGGAAGGCTCCTCTGAGGAGATGATGTCTTAATTGAGACCTGTAGATGGAAAGATATAGGCCATACCAAGACCTCAGGAAATGCATTCCCAGGAGAGGGACTAACAAGAGAAACATTCCTGAATTAGCCATCAGCCTGGAGTATTTAATAGGTAGAAAGAAGGCCAGAGTGGTTAGAACAGAGTGGATGAGGCGGTGAGCTGAACTCGATGAGGTCAGTCTTCCACCAGACTGTGTGGCATCTTGTAGGTCAGTGGTTCCCACACTTGAGTGAGCATCAGAGTCACTTAAGGGCCTGTTAAAGCTAGCTTGCTGGGCCCTATCCCTCGAGTTTCTGATTCTGAGAATCTGGAGTAAGTCCAAGCATTTGCATCTTAGAATGGCATGAGTTCTTATCCTTCTTTGCTACTTTTTGAATGAAACCATTGATGTCATTGAGCCTCAATGTTCTACTTGAATATTAAACATCAATGATGAATACTTCATAGGGTGTTAAATGATCTCATATATGTGCTAGAGCTAGGAAAACTTAAAGTCTTATGATTGTTAACAAAGATTACATTTCTGGGTTATAAACAAAGGAAATCACAAAGTAGTTGTGGGATGTGGTAAGTGAAAGGACGTAAATAAAGATGAAGGAGGAGTCACGGAGAGTTACAGGCAGGCATGATTTTTTTAAATTTAAATTTAAAAATTTGTTGAGACCCCAACTTGGGCCAGAGTTTAGATTTTTAGACTGAATTTGAATGGCTTCATTTTGAATTCACTTTTTCATGAAATTGTGTTTTTGGTCTTTTAAAAAATAAAATACTCTCTTAAAGGCTCAAAAGACTTTTGTCAGAGGAGACCAGTAAGCAATCCTTAAAACCTTTTTGAAGTGGAAATGATTCAAAGTACCTAATATTTCACCTGTCAGGGGAAAGGGTTTGGTGAGGGGCTGTCTTTGATTGTACCCTTAATGCTGATAACAGCTGGGAATTTAACCTGAAGGTATTTGAGCATAATATGTGTGTATGGGAAGAGTCAATATTTATTGATTTCAGATGACATAATTGAGAAAGACTAGAGATGGAAAAAAAGGTCTCTGTGTGTGTTTGTGCATGTATGTATTTACATATATGTAGGATAGGCACTAGTGGTAAAGAACCTGCCTGCCAGTGCAGGAGATATAAGAGACACGAGTTTGATCCCTGGGTTGGGAAGACCCCTAGGAGGAGGACATGGCAACCCACTTCAATATTCTTGCCTGGAGAATCCCATGGACAGAGGAGCCTGGTGGGCTACAGTTCATAGGGTTGCAAAGAGTCAGACATGACTGAAGCTACTGAGCACACATGCACAGGTTATTTCTGTTTCCAGTCTAATACCAGTCTGAGGAAATCTACTTGATCTGTGGTGAAGTTGGAGAGGAGGGTGGTAGTTAAAGCACTCCTGTTTTCTTATGCCTTTAAGACTGATGTCAACCAGCTATTACACATTTCTAGAGACAGACAGACCAATCAGTTCAGTTCAGTTCAGTCGCTCATCCATGTCCAACTCTTTGCAACCCCATGGACTGCAGCACGTCAGGCTTCCCTGTCCATCACCAACTCCTGGAGCTTGTTCAAACTCATGTCCATTGAATAAGTGATGCCATCCAACCATCTCATCCTCTGTCATCCCCTTCTCCTCCCGCCTTCCATCTTTCCCAGCATCAGAGTCTTTTCCAATGAGTCAGTTCTTCATGTCAGGTGGCCAAAGTACTGGAGCTTCAACCTCAGCATCAGTTCTTCCAAGAATTATTCAGGACTGATTTCCTTTAGGATTGACCGGTTTAATCTCCTTGCAGTCCAAGGGACTCTCAAGATCGTCTCCAACACCATCGTTAAAAAGCATCAGTTCTTCTGTGCTCACCTTTCTTTATAGTTCAACTCTCACATCCATACATGACTACTGGAGAAAACATAGCTTGACTAGACGGACCATTGTTGGCAAAGTAATGTCTCTGCTTTTTAATATGCTGTCTAGTTTGGTCATAGCTTTCCTTCCAAGGAGCAAGTGTCTTTTAATTCCATGGCTGCAGTCACCACCTGCAGTGATTTTGGAGCCCAAGAAAATAAAGTCTGTCACTGTTTCCTGTGTTTCCCCATCTATTTGTTATCAAATGATGGGAGTGGATGCCATGATCTTCGTTTATTGAATGTTGAGTTTTAAACCAGCTTTTTCACTCTCCACTTGCACTTTCATCAAGAGGCTCTTTAGTTCCTCTTGTCTTTCTGTCATAAGGGTGGTGTCCTCGGCATATCTGAGGTTATTGATATTTCTCCTGGCAATCTTGATTCCAGCTTGTGCTTCATCCAGCCCCATATTTCACATGATGTACTCTGCATATAAGTTAAAGTACATACTCCTTTCTCAATTTGGAACCAGTCTGTTGTTCCATGTCCAGTTTTAACTGTTGCTTCCTGACCTGCATACAGGTTTCTCAGGAGACAGGTCAGGTGGTTTGGTATTCCCATCTCTTGAAGAAATTTCCACAGTTTGTTGTGATCCACACAGTCGAAGTTTTTGGTGTAGTCAATGAAGCAGAAGTAGATGTTTTTCTGGAACTCTCTTGCTTTTTCTATGATCCAATGGATTTTGCAGTTTGATCTCTGCTTATCTGTCTTTTCTAAATCCAGCTTTAACATCCAGAATTTCTTGGTTCACATACTGTTGAAGCCTTGCTTGGAGAATTTTGAGCATCACTTTGCTAGTGTGTGAGATGCGTGCAATTGTGTGGTAGTTGGAACATTCTTTGGCATTGCCTTTCTTTAGGATTGGAATAAAAACTGACCTTTTCCAGTCCTGTGGCCACTGCTGAATTTTCCAAATTTGCTGGCAGATTTTGCTGGCCAAATTTTCCAAATTTGTTGTGTACAGTACTTTCACAGCATCATCTTTTAGGATCTGAAATAGCTCAGCTGGAATTCCATCACTTCCACTGGCTTTGTTCGTTATGATACTTCCTAATGCCCACTTGACTTCACACTCCAGGATGTCTGGCTCTAGGTGAGTGATCACACTATCTTGGTTATCTGGGCCATTAAGATATTTTTTGTATAGTTTTTCTGTGTATTCTTGCTACCTGTTCTGAATATCTTCTGCTTCTGTTAGGTCCATACATTTACTGTCCTTTATTGTGCCCATCTTTGCGTGAAATATTCCCTTGGTATCTCTAATTTTCTTGAAGAGATCTCCAGTCTTTCCCATTCTATTGTTTTCCTCTCTTTCTTTGCATTGATCACTTAGGAAGGCTTTCTTATCTCTTCTTGCTATTCTTTGGAACTCTGCATTCAAATGGGTATATTTTTCCTTTTCTCCTTTGCCTTTAGCTTCTCCTCTTTTCTCAGCTATTTGTAAGGCCCCTCAGACAACTGTTTTGTGTTTTTGCATTTCTTTTTCTTGGGGATGGTCTTGATCACTGCTTCCTGCACAGAGATAGAGAGACCCAACAATCTTTTAATTTTATGTTTAGGAAATCCTGATATGTCTTGGTTTGGTAACTGCTTAATGTAACCCCAAGTGTTTTATGTTTGAACTGTTTGAAATTAGGACATGATGGCCAAGGGACTTTCTCTGAAGGCTGAACACTTTTAAGGCAAGAGTAGATTCCTATCTCATAGGAATAATGTCCAAGTCATGTTTTGTGGCTGTGAGCCAGGTGACAGTTTCAAGATATATCTGAAGTAGTCTGCCAAATCCTCCTCCACTCATGTTCTCAAGAGAGAGGACAGGGTTGGGAAGGCTTTGCTTGGGTTTCCTTATTGAAATTAGATATTCCAGGAACCTGTCACACTTTCAATTCTGATCAATTAACAGGGATTAAAGAGATTGACACCTAGATAATGGCTTCCCAGGTGGAATAGTGGTAAAGAATCTGCCTGCCAGTTCAGGAGACACAAGAGACATGGGTTGGATCCCTGAGTCAGGAAGATCCCCTGAAGGAGGGCATGGCAACTCACTCCATTATTCTTGCCTGGAGAATCCCATGGACAGAGGAGCCTGGTGGGCTACAGTCCATGGGGCTGCAAAGAGTCAAACCCTACAACTGAGCAACTGAGCACACACACCTAGATAGGTGGGTTGGGAACCCAGGAGCAAAACGGGAGTGATGTTAGAAGTGGTGGGTTGGAGTTACCAGCCAAAGAATGTCACTCACCATCTGGCTGTGCATGAGTTGCATCATTAGTCACTATAGTTGCTAACCTTTAACACTCACCTGAAAGGAGTTCAGGGTGGAGATCAAGAATGAGGCACCCTGTGCTCTGGGAAAACTGGCAGAACGGGCCTTCAGATGGTTAGATATTTTCAGGAGCAATTTTTTATGAACCTCAATTCTTGCACTTTCCCATACTTAGAAAAACACTAAACACTAACCCTGGAGTGGGCACCCTATCCCTTCTCCAGTGGATCTTCCCAACCCAGGAATTGAACTGGGGTTTCCTGCACTGCAGACGGATTCTTTACCAACTGAGCTATCAGGGGAGCCCATACTTAGAAAAGTACTAAAATAATTAAGATATCTGTCCCTTAGGACTAGCAGCAACTTTCTGCTGAGATGATCTTCACCAAGTTCACATATATACTAACATCTCCCCCCACATCTCTGGAACAGTTCCTCAGGGTTATCTGAGAGGTTGTGTCCCAAGGTCCTCAGTAAGACACTGAATACACTTGACGTACAACTTTTATGTTGTGTTTTTCTTTTTCAGTCAACAGTGTCAAAGGGCAGACTTTAACCAAAGTTTGGCTTGGAGCCCTCTCCTTCATCCCAGATGCAATAGGCCCCACATGATGCTGGAAGAGGGTTTGAGTAGGACTCAGTTTATTTAGACTAGATATTGGCTCCATTGTAGTATCATCTTGAAGAAACTTTTTTTGTTGTCTTTGTGTAGAATAAATACCTACCTGATATCATATTCTTTTGACATTTCTCTCATATGTCCAATAGCTACATAATGTGCTTTACCCTCTGGGAGGTTGTACTGAAGGACTCATTCTCCTCATGCCTCATCTCATCTCTCTGCCTGCTCTCAAAACTCCACTGAGTCAGCTTCCATGAAGGAGGTCATCTCATCTCTCTGCCTGCTCTCAAAACTCCACTGAGTCAGCTTCCACGAAGGAGGTCATTCCAGGATGGATGATGTGTGGTGCAGGTTCTACTGGTGAACCAGGAAGGTCATTGACAAGGAACTTGGTCTCTGGAGTCAAATGGAGCTGTGCTTCCAGGGTCTGTAACATCAGGCACCCCTGTATTAGTCAGGGTTAGGACAACAAAACAGAAATTACTCTCAGTATTTCAATCAATAAGGATAATAACACAGAGATGTGGAAGCTTATATGACTGTTGGAAGGACTGGAGGAACAAAAGTCAGGGAAAGCCATTGCTAGCTCTCAGAGTCACTGCAGGCTTTCAGAGACTCAGGAATTTGTTTCAGCTATTCAGGAAAGGAACTTCAGGACATTGCCACCAGTGGTTGCAGCTGCCAGCAGCATCACGGAGGGTGATAAGCAGAAAAACACCTGGAGGCTCATTAAAAAAAAAAGTCATATCTGTTGACATATATAGGTCTACCTGCTGGTGCCTTTTTGTCACCTTTGCTATTTTGTGCATATCCATTTCATTAGTGGAACCTAAACTGAATCCAAAATCCTGTTGCCAAGGAAATCTGGGAAATGTCTAGGAAATGTGGTTCCCAGATTTCCAACCTCTGAAAACCAGGCAAGACATAGAAGGAGGTACAAAAAATGTCGAGTGCCAGCACAGTCCGCCAGCACAGTCCACCAGCACAGTCCAGCCTTGGACTGCACAGGCGTTATGTCCCTGAGCCTGTGGCGTCATCATTAAAACAGATGCCATTCAAAACTACAGCTATCACAAAGAACAGTATGCAAAGTAACAGTAATACAAAGCTCAAAACCTCTTTGTCCCTTTTCCTCCACTGGAAAAATCATATAATCGCAGAAATCCAAAACACTTTTTGAAGGAAAAACTAAAGAAAAACCACCTTGGTGCTATTTATTCTTTTAAAATATAAGAAGAATGAAGGTATTTAGAGTATGCATTTTGATCTGAAGGCAACTGAGAAGAAGCAGACACAAGAAAGGGCTTCCCCAGTGATTCAGCGGTAAAGAATCTGCCTGCAATGCAGGAGATGCTGGAGATGTGGGTTCAGTTCCTGAGTCCGGAAGATCCCCTGGAGGAGGGATGGCATGGCAACCCACTCCAGTATTCTTGCTGGGAGAATCTTTAGTTAAGATGCTAAATGAGCCCAAGTTCTAACCACCCTTTTGAGTTACTCATCACTGAGTATTCCTGTATGCACATGGAATACTGTATGCACAATGCACATGTTAATGAACTCTCCTCATTGTCTTTTATTAATCTGTCTTCTGTCAGTCTAATCTACAGGGCCCCAGTTGGAAAACCTAGGAAGGTAGAGGAAAAAAGTTTTTCTTGTCCTATAATAATAAATGCTAATTGTAAAAAATTTTTAAATGTCATCAAAGACAAAAATGCATTGGACAGTTAAGGAGATGATTTTATGTAGTCTATTGCACTGGTGGAGGGGGAAGCTTCCCACGTGGTGCTAGTGGTAAAGAACCTCCCTGCCAATCCAGGAGAATTGAATCCAGAGACATTACATTAGTTCAAACCCTGGGTCGGGAAGATCTCCTGGAGAAGGGCATGGCAACTCACTCCAGTATTCTTGCCTGGAGAATCCCGTGGACAGAGGAGCCTGGTGGGCTATAGTCCATGGGGTTGCAAAGAATCAGACACAACTGAAGTGACTTAGCATGCACGTACATAACATTGCACTTGGGAGAATGTTCATTAATTAGGAACATCTCAAAGCAGAAAGAACACCTGAAGTTTTACACAGGCAAGTAGTAAACAAGGGAGTCATGAGGCAGGGTAGACAGGAAGTCTTAGGGGTGTCAGGAGGAGCCATGAGGAATGGTGAAGGTAGGTCTTTATCTCTGAATACCAAGGGCAGGTAGTCCTTTGCATTTATTTTTTTCTGGAAAGGGAAAGCAAATTTCTTAACTGTTGCTGCTTTCTAGGAGTACAGGGTTCAGATAAAATTCAGTGCAGTCAGTTTCCACTTTTGTTCAAGACAAATATCATGAGTCACTGAACAACACAGAGGTGATTATAAACCTCCTGAGTGGAGGAAGCGGATGTCTACGAAATAGTCTTTCCAGGACTCTTGCTGGCATTGTGCCTGTAAAACCAGTGAAACCATCTGTTGAGATTCGCTGGCAAAGGTAAGTTGTTCTAGTATCCCAGAGACCAGGCATTTCAAAAGAGGGTTGCCTCAAGTGAAAAAGAGAAACATAGAAAGTCATGTTGAAGGGTCAACAGTCAAACACTAAGGGTAGCTGCTGCTGCTGCTGCTAAGTCACTTCAGTCGTGTCCGACTCTGTGCAACCCCATAGATGGCAGCCCACCAGGCTCCTCTGTCCCTGGGATTCTCCAGGCAAGAACACTGGAGTGGGGTGCCATTTCCTTCTCCAATGCATGAAAGTGAAAAGTGAAAGTGAAGTCTCTCAGTCGTGCCTGACTCTTAGCGACCCCATGGTCTGCAGCCTACCAGGCTCCTCTGTCCATGGGATTTTCCAGGCAAGAACACTGGAGTGGGTTGCCATTGCCTTCTCCAAACTAGTCCACTAGATTCCAAGAAATGGGTGGAGGAAAACCTTTAGCTCAAAAGTCAGAATTGCAGATACTTGACAGAGATTTCTCTGTTGGCATCTCACATGTGATTACGTGAAGATGTCACAGAAGCTTTCTGGACCACATGTATAATAGTGTGTCCACCTACTGCACATGCACCCTTTCTGGAAGCCAGAATTAGGTGAGCACCAGTCAATTAGGCAGCAAAGTTCATTGCCTTTCTTGAAGCTGTCAAGTTAGTATGGTCATGCTCTCGGCCATGTTGTCCATAGTCTTGGTTACCTCTTATATAAGGGGTACATGACCTGATCATTTCACTGGACTTCCTTAGTGGTCCAGGCAATGGCTTGTCTATGCAAAATTCTAGCCCATGCCTGATCACTGCTGTAATAGTGAGTCCTTCAAAGTTTATATGGAGTCTTGGTGATTTAGCTTGCAAGATTTCTTCAGGTCCTAGGGGGGAAAGGCCAGCTGCAAGTGAGCCCAGAGTTTCAACAGGGATCTGGGTAGCCAGGTTTTAGTTCTTGGTGACTCTGAGTCAGGCAGGAGGGAGAGAAACTGGTTATGTTAGTTTGGAGGGTTGTAGCCGGATTTTGAAGAAAACTGGAAGAATGGACAATTTGGGCAAAGTGATAGAATCCAGTCCAGTCTGCAAGTAAGACCCCAAACTGGTTTCTCTAGAGGGAGTGGAAGTTAAGTCTCAAGACTTAATCTCAGACAAGATGGAGTTTGTATATTTATCAGTTACCTATAATTTACAAAGAGATGCAAAATAGTTCAAAGACAATGAATAGGACCAGAGCTGTGATATAAAAGATACAGAGTTCTCCATTGAAACAAAAATTTTCTCTGTAATGCTGAGTATTCACTTACTAATTCTGTGAACATTTGTTATATAATCAAGACCATAATGAATATTCAGTTCAGCATTTTGATTTATTTTTATGTGCTTTCCCCCTTAATTAAAAAAGAATTCTTTAGAAAGGGAAAATGTTATATATGTCAAGAATGGCACATCACTCTGAAAACTGAATCTATTTTCAATGCCAAAAAGTTAACAAAATTCAAAAATCAACAGGATATAAATTGGGAAATAGAGGAGAATGAAATGATATTACAAAATGCCAAATATTTATGTACTAGATGCTTACAAGTAACTTTTCACATATTTATTTTTGCATCCCTCCAGCAGGAACATAGTCATCAACACTGAGAAGACCTTTATTAAAGTACAGGAATGAATGTGTTTTGATCTTAATTGGAAACAGAGTTTTGTTTGCTTCAGTGAAAGGAGAAGCTGAAGAAACACAGCAGCCATTGTTCCTGCTAATTTGTTGTGATTCAATACAGGGTTGGAAAACTATGCCCCTTGGGCCAAATCCAACTTCTGAGAAGAAAAACTTTTTATCTATCCTCTTATGTTCAGTACTCAGAGACCTGCAAATTAAACTGACAAAAGACAGGCAAAAAAAAAAAAATCTTTACACATAGGTATACAATAGTTCACAGAAAAATGTGACTCAGGATGGCTAAAATTTGGAGCTTACATATCATATCAATGGGAAATAGGCAGACAGGTACCTCTGTGAGGACAAATGACTTCTTAGAAAGGGGTGGGGGCAGAGAAAGAGTACTAATGGAAACACAAATGACTTTTTGGAAAGATAAATGAGACATTAGGAATAGATAGGAGTTACTATAGTTTATGACATTGTCTGTTTGAGTGTGGTTATCAACTTTCCCTCTCCCAAAGAAGAGATAAGAGTTGCTCCTGTGGAGAGATTTTTGACAGTTGAGTTACTGTGGAAGGTTCTGCTTTTAGGCTGATAAGGAATTTCTAGAAATCAAATGCCTTCAGCTCAAAATAATTCTTAATGCCAGAGTGACATCCTAGTCCCTTTCAAGGCCCACTGCCTGATTTTATAAATAAAGTTTTATTGAAATACAGTCATGTACATTTGTTTATGTCTGTGACTATTTTTGTCATAAAAATAACAGAGATCTTATGGTTCATAAGAGCTTATGGTTCAAAGCCTAAAATATTTACTATCTGGCTCTTTTCAGGGGAATTTTACTGATCCTTGATGTTGTTGTTCAGTCACTCAGTCATGTCCGACTCTTTAGGACCCCATGGACTGCAGCATACCAGGCCTCCCTGTCCTTCACTATCTCCCAGAGTTTGCTCAAACTCATATCCATTGAGTCAATGATGCCATCCAACCATCTCATCCTCTGTTACCCCTTCTCCTACTGCTGTCAGTTTTTCCCAGCATCAGGGTCTTTTCCAATGAGTCAGCTCTTCACATCAGGTGGCCAAAGTATTGAGCTTCAGCTTCAGCATCAGTCCTTCCAGGCAATATTCTGGGTTGATTTCCTTTAGGATTGAGTGGTTTGATTTTCTTGATGTCCAAGGGACTCTCAAGAGTCCTCCAGCACTACAGTTCAAAAGCATCAATTCTTCGGTGCTCAGCCTTCCTTATGGTCCAACTCTCATATCCATACATGACTACTGGAAAAACCAGAGCTTTGACTACATGGACCTTTGTCAGCAAAGTGATGTCTCTGCTTTTTAATATGCTGTCTAGGTTTATCATAGCTTTTCTTCCAAAGAGCAAGTGTCTTTTAATTTTATGACTGTAGTCAATGTCCACGTTGATTTTGGAGCCCAAGAAAATGAAGTCTGTTACTGTTTCCATTTTTTTCTCCATCTATTTGCCATGAAGTGATGGGACCAGATGCATTGATTTGGATATATACATATATCTGTATATAAATTTGTATTTATATGTATAAACCCTTGATTTAGATATATACATATATTTGTTCCACATTTTGTCCCTGAAGATAAAAAATTTCATACAGATAAAAACCTTGTACACAGGAATGCGTTGTCTGGCCTGTCTGTTGTTAATAAGCTTCAATTTAATACATGATGATTGTTATTCTTTTGAGTTCCTACTACGTGCCAGGCCCCATGCTTGAAACACAGTGTTTACCTCTGCTCTTTGGGGGCTTTTCTAGCAGAAGAACAAAAGGCTGGAGGGCCTGTAATCTGAGGCAGCCAGTGGAAGTGTTAGAACAGAGAAGAGCCAATCAATGGAAGAGCAGACATAGTCAAGGGACAGACTCTGTGAGGATCATCAGGGAAGGATTGTGGATGAGGAATGATTTAAATGATATATGGAGTGAATTGATAGTACTGAATACATAGACAGGTAAGGATGGGAGAAAAGAACATTGCAACAGGGAGAACACCACATTCATTCACTCATTCATTTAACAGATATTTATAATACACCAAACAAAGTTTCTATTTTAACAGAACTTACAGTTACCCCACAGAGTATACAGTTCATGGAATTCTTCAGGCCAGAATACCGGAGTGGGTTGCCTTTCCCTTCCCCAGGGGATCTTCCCAACCCAGGAATTGAACCCCGGTCTCCCTCATTGCAGGCAGATTCTTTATCAGCTGAGCCACAAGGGAAGCCCAAGAATACTGGAGTGGGTAGCCAGCCTATCCCTTCTCCACGGGATCTTCCCGACCCAGGAATTGAACCAGTGTCCCCTGCATTGCAGGCAGATTCTTCACCAACTGAGCTATGAGGGAAGCTCAGAACTTACAGTAATTTGAAGCCAAAAAAAAAAAAAGATCTAGAAGGAGAATGCAATTATTCTGGCCTAGAGAATTCCATGGACTGTATAGTCCATGGGGTCACAAAGAATTGGACATGATTGAGCAACTTTCACTTTCATTCATTTCTGAAATCACTTTCATTTCACTTTACAGTAATTTGAAGCAAAAAAATAAATAAATAAAGCTCTAGGAGGAGATGAAAGGTGTTGTTTTAGGGACCTATTGCATTGTCTTCTTTGACTGCAGAATAGGGTGCAGGGCATGGGATATTGGGAAGCCATCTTGTCTGGAAAAATGAACAGCGATCAGATCACAGGAGGCCTTTAACACAAAATTGAGAACTGTGTTTTGCTTTGAAGTTTGTTTTGTACTTTTTGCTTGTTTCTAGTTTGGCAATAGGGAATCACTAGAAGTTTAGAAGATGATTTGTGTGCTTTGTGTTAATAGACTGATGTGTTTTAGTAGATAAAACTCTGGCTTAACGTAAATAGAGTAGGAAGAACTGGAAACAGGGAAGGAAGCCACTTCAGAGGTAAGGGTTAAAAAGGATCTGAACTAGGATACCAGTGGTTGCAACAGACAGGGAGCAGGAAGAAAATGATTGCAGAGATACAATTATAGTAATTAGCAAACTGACAGAACATAGCGGTGTTCAGATGTTTTAAGGAGGAGAGAGATGTTAATGCTATTAGAGAGACCAGAAGCATAGGACAGGAAGGTTGAGATGTGGGTTATAATAGATTATTTCTCTGCTTCCCTCTGGCAAAGAACAATCTAGAACTTCACAGTTCCGGGTTGTGAATCATTTTCTTAAAAAGCATTCAAACTAGTTATTTCCAACTCTGGTTTTGAGACTTCTCAGTTTAAGAAATTATTTGAATTACTGTCATGATACTGTTAACAGTTTTGAAACCCATTTTTTTCATTTTAATTTAAACAAAAATTACCAGCTATACAACACTTTCAGGAATGGGATATATTAGCAAAAAAGATGGTAGCACTCACCTCTTCAGATATGGCAAATTGTCAGATTGTGATTTCCATTTTTCATACTGGTATTTTGGCTTTCTCTAGAGAGAGCCTCTGATTTTTACATGCTGAATGAGTTAAGCATGGCATTGTTTTTGAATGTCTGTGAAAGAAGAGGCTGTAAAGCCCTGGGAGTGAAGAGTCAGTATCAACACAGGAAGGTAGAGTTGCTTAAAGGGAGGAGTCAAAAAGATATGGGCTGACTCCTGACTCTGTCATTTGCTAGTTGTGTTAACCTCTAAAGTTAGCTTGACGGTTAGTCTCTTGATGCCTGTCTCCTCATTTTAAGATGGAAATTAAAATATCTCTTTCAGATAGTTTCCATGAGAGTTAAATGATCAAATGCTAGTATGAAGTAGCCAGTGTAGGGTATGACCTTGGTCAATGCCAGCTATGCTTATACTTCTCCTGGGTGTGCTCAGTCTTTGGTCCATGAGTAGGGCTGCTATTTTCCCAGACTGGTACTCCATGTGCCTCTGCCCAATCAACCCAAAGGATTCCCATTTTCGCTTTCTACACACCGTCAATGTAGTCAGCAGAGTATTGGTGTGAAAGCAGGAAATTCCTTTTAGAGATTTTGCCCTTCATATTCTAATTTTCTCCTTTAAGGATATTGTGTTAGTTCTGTCTCTGAGGGAAATTGTTTAGGGTTGGGAAAGAGAGATTTTGTTCTTGACAAGTTTGATTTTTGACTCTTCAGTGAAGTTCTGTTCCCACATTTCCAAGTCCTATGGCTAATCACTCTTAAGTTCAGGTTTTCAGAAGATGAATTTGAGGTTTACTCAAATATTACTCAAAATAATTGGTATTTTATAAAAGTCTATGGTGAGTTTCTATGTCTTCCCTATGGAAATTTTAAAAACTTGAAGACAACCATTCCTTCCTGCTGTCATTTTATACCTTGGAAGTTTGGGGTTAATCTTCTAAAAGCATATCACCAGGTGATATAAAAAACCATGCTTTCTATATCCCACAAAAGCATTGGTGTATTATTTAGGATTCTTCAGAGAAACAGAGGAGAAGGCAATGACAACCTACTCCAGTGTTCTTGCCTGGAAAATCCCATGGACGGAGGAGCCTTGTAGGCTGCAGTCCATGGGATCCCTAAGAGTCGGGCATGACTGACAGACTTCACTTTCATGCATTGGAGAAGAAAATGGCAACCCACTCCAGTGTTCTTGCCTGGAGAATCCCAGGGATGGGGGAGCCTGGTGGGCTGCCATCTATGGGGTCGCACAGAGTCAGACACGACTGAAGCAACTTAGCAGCAGCAGCAGAGAAACAGAACCAGTATGATAGACAGGTAAATAGATAAATATCATAGGAATTGACTGGAGAAATAGATATCATAGGAATCGGTGCATGCAATTATGGAAGCTGAGAAGTTCCTGATATGCTGCCTGCAAGCTAGAGAACCAGGAAACTTAGTGGTATAATTCATTCTGACTCTAAAGGCCTGAGTACCAGCATCAAGGGCAGGAGAGGATGGGTGTCTTAACTCAAGTTGACAGAGTGAACTTGCCCTTCATCCCCCTTTGTGTTCCACTCAGGCCTTCAATGGGTTGGATGCTGCCCACCTGCCTCGGTGAGGGGAATTTTATTTAGTCTACTGATCTGAATGCCAATCTCTTCCAGAAACACTCTCACAGACACACCCAGAAATAATGCTTTGCCAGCTATCGGGGAGTCCCTTAATTCAGTCAAGTTGACACTTAAAACTAAAGATCACAATTGGCCCTCTATTGAAGGACTTTCCACTTTCAATTGTGTGTTTTGTTGTTGGGGGGGAATCCCTTAAACTACGTTGCCAATAACCAACATAGAAAATAAGGCCTTTTCTCATCCTCTCACCACTTTCATGAGCACAAGCACAATGGTGGTAACATAGATAAGAAAAGGTACCTGTTTTGTTAGATTGTTTTAAAATGCCCTCTCTTGTAGTTTCTTAGATCCTTTTGGCCTGGTTTCCATGGGATTTGGGGATGTGTGAGGAAACATGCAGGAGCTATTTGCTCTGAGCAGCTACTTGTACTCTTGGCCTTGTGATATGAGGAGTGTGGGAGGACAGATCAAGGGCTGTGGCCCTGAAACTCATGTCATTTAAAGCTGGGTAACTGATCCAAGCCAAAAACTTAGAAGGAAAAAAAGGACCATGAATGCTAGAATTATGGCTTCATTTAAAATTGATTATCTTTCCACAACTGGAGAAATAATTGACATAAAGAGTTATATAGATGTCAGTTGACTGTCAAAGCAAAATTGTTTCCTCCTTATCATGTTTTCAGAGACCTGGAAAATTCTGAGATTCTGGAGAGTGCTGGCCTTTGTGAAAAGAGATAAAGAGAGATGTATCTAGAAGAGGATCTACGAGGGTTTTCTTATCTTATGCCTACTTTGAATTCAGAACACACTGTGTTTAAGGATGATCAGCTGTGAGGGGGAAGTTATAAACTTTGCACCCTGCCCATCTCTATTTCTGTACTGTTTGGAGCATGCTCTTCACTAGGTGGCTCTTTGTACATTTAAGGGCAGAACGCGAGTCTCTTCATTTTCACTTGTATTAATTAAGGCGTGTTCAGGTTTAATACAGTTCTCATAACTGAGTTTTAAGACCGACATTAGCTGGTCTATTGTTGCAATTGTATGTATTAATTTTCTCTTCCAACTTAATTTCACTTGCATTTTTTTCTCTCTCATAAGTACTCCTTGAGGATGACATCTCTTAAAAACTCTTTATGTTTCCAGGTACCTTTGTGTGAATTAACTAACCCTGTGTTTAACTCAACAAAACACCAGTTCATTTGTTCAACTGTATGACAAGAGCTTTCCTCTTTCTTAGTGAGAAATAATTCTCTTCTCATCTCTTTCATTTAATATCAAACTTTCTTATTCGTCTCTGTGTTGTTATGTAAGGGCCACAAAAAGTTACTCATGGGAGGGAAGAAACTGACCTCATCGAAGATGCCTTTAAATGGAGGAAAATGTGACATCTTCGCCACAGGCAATCATAGTTTGGACATATTAGTTTATGTTCCCTGAAATCTAGTTTTCTTGTTTTTATTTTTTATTAAAAAAGTTATTGATTGATTGATTTGGTTGTGCCAGGTCTTAGTTGTGGCATGTGAGATCTTCAGTCTTCATTGCAGTATGCAGGGTCTTTTGTTGTAGCATGTGGGATCTACTTCGCTGAGGTAGGATGGAAACCAGACTCCCTGCATTAAGAGCTCAGAATCTTAGCCACTGGACCACCAGGGAAGTCCCATGTTTTGTTTTTAAATATGAATTTTTATAGTTTGTAAACCACCATCTCAGCTCCTACATCCATAACACATATGTATTGCACACTCACATAGCACACACTAGTTTATTTTATTAATGAAATTAAGCCACTAGATGGTTAGGTTTTTCAAAACTGAGTCACTTGTCTGACATTTAGGGAGAAAAAAAGATTTGATGCGATCGGTTTGTTGCTCAAAGACAAGCATGAGGGAGCGAGCCCCACAGGTCCACAGCAGCTATCCCAGCCCTTGCTGATACATGTTACAGATTTCAGCAGAAGAAAAACCTTTCACTCAAGGACCTTGTGATAATGCCTCAAACAACTGTGGAGTGATGGTTCTGCAAACCATTAGTGGATGTGTTCTTCTTGTAGTCACTTATTGCTCTCACAGAAACAACAAGTCCTGTCAGTGGTTAATTGAGTACATAAGTTCTTATTTGTAGAGACAAGATGAAGTAGTCTCTCCAAAGAAGAGCTTTCAAAAATCAAAAAGATCACCACTTGTAATAAAAATGAAGTATGCTGAAATACACTGCATAGAGTTTTATAGATATTTGGCTTTAATATTGCTATCTTGGACCATCAAATATAGAGAACAACCATTAGCAATGTTAATTATTTCAATGATATTTATATTTTATTATTCATTTCAACTAAAATTTTAAAGGTAAATCCCTTTAGTTTATCTTAATAATACTGCCTATCAGTGAGATATGATAACAAGCTAACATTTCATGTTTGTGGCAATTTAACACTCTCATACTTCCTTAACACAAAGCTATCTTCTGTTCACATATTAACTGAATAGCAGATTATTATCGGTAAAAATATTATCACCTTTCTCTGTTCACTCAATGATGCATTCTGAGCAACTACTATGGTGAGGCATAGGATCAGGCACATGAAAGAACAGTGTTCAGAGTTTTTCCTATTTCCTGCTCCTGGAACATAGCCTTTTTTTTTTTTTTCTTCCTATCTCAATTCTTCATTTACTTCTGTCTTGTCCACTTATAATGCCCTCTTTTACATCTATATAAATTCTACCCATTCCCTTAGCCCTAGTTCCAGTGTCTTCTTGGCATATCTTTTTCAAACTACCTCAGGGCTTGATGATTTCTCCCTTCTCTAAATTCTCAGGCAGTTAATTACTGGCAGTGTTTCTTCTACCATGGTATATTTTTCTTTCATTTCATTTGCCTAAATAGATAGGAATGCCCTTTCACTTCATTTGTCTAAATAGATAGGAATGGGCAAGGTGAGCATGAATGAGGTAAAGGGACAATGTCTTATCTTTGTGTTCCTCCTGGTGACTTGCTCACAGTGCATTCATTGCCCCTAATAAGTGATTTCAGAATTCAGCAAAGACAGTGATTCCTGGGGTAAGATGAGAAAAAGGTTCAAGGAGGTGAGATTTAACCTGTACTTAGAAAGGTAGGTAAGATTTAGTTAAGGAGAGAAGGTGGAGATTTTATTTCAAAGGAGTGTTAAATAAAAGACAAGTATGAGTTAAATTGAAGACTTAGAGTACATCAAACAGAAATGTATAGTCTCGAAAGTGCTAAAGCCTGCCAAGGAGATGGATGAGTTAAGAGCATACTGGTGTATTGTCCTCCTGAAGCACACAGTATTAAAATCCCAGAAAGTGGTGCAGAATGAATGATGCCCATGCAGCTATTCTTATTGGCTGCTTTTCTTCTTAGAAAACAGGCTGTGCTATATTTAACTTTCCTGGTATATACCTTTTATCTACCTTTTTTTTCCACCCTAATTTAAAGGATTATTTACTCAGACTATTCAAAGGTCATTTCATCACAGGAAAAATTAGGAATAGCCCTCTCATGAAGATAAAAAGTCCTGTGCCTGGTGTACCCTAAAAGAGGTGTCAAATCCTAGTTAAGGGTACACAGAATATAGAAGTAATTACTGACCAGTGAATAAGCTTTTCCATCTTTTCCTACTGGGAGAATAAGGATTAAGTGATATCAAAGGAGAGCATAAATTTTACTTTGCTCTTGTTTTGAGCACCATGATGAAGAATGACTATGGGCTGTTTAGGGAAGTTTACAATGAGGTAATGTAAGATTAGGAGAAGTTATGGTGTTTGAAAAGGGCTTCCCTGGTGGCTCAGATGGTAAACAATCTGCCAGGAATTTGGGAGACCTGGGTTTGATCTCTCGATCGGAAACGTCTCCCTAGAGAAGGAAATGGTAACCCACTCCAGTATTCCTGTCTGGGGAATTCCATGGACAGAGGAGCCTGGCAGGCTACAGTCCATGGGGTCGCAAAGAGTCGGATATGGCTGATGGTGTTTGAGAAATTAGGGAATTATGAATCAATAATTTTCCACTCACTAAGTTGAGGAAATTGCTCTGTAGATTTGGCATCATGAATTGAGTTATGAATGCATTCATCCCAGAAATACTGGAAAGTAAATAATTATGGGTTTCATCCATATAGAGTAAAATTTAGTTCAACTGGACAGTACCAATGCAATTTTTTTCATACTTTAAAGTGAGAGGTTAAATACTTAGGGCAATAAAAATATATCAGTTACTTTCAGTTATGATGTAAATTTACAAATATATATTTTGTCATCTTGATGCAGAGTCCCTAAAGATATTTCCTACTCAACACTTTGTTAATATAGCTGACTTACATGGAAAAAAATATATGAAGAATGTTTCCAATTGTTATTTTCTTCAATTTGGTCTTATCAATTTGTTTTAATCCATCTTATCAGTTTGTTTTAATCTTTCTAATCATTATTCAAAAATTTAAATATAAAATTTGAGAGGCTGGAATTAATTTTATGAAATTCACAATGGTGATTTTTCTCTGGGAAGAAAAGGGTGAGTGCAGATATTCATCCTACAGATTTTGTCATAATGGTCTCTTTGGTCTTGAATCATAAATATTTCATAATTTCAGTTTTTACTTCCTCTTTAAATTGAATAATTTAGCAATTTAAAAATTATTTTTAGTTTCTTAGTGCATAGCTCCTTTTGTCTATTCTTTGTTGTTGTTTATAAAAATATATTTATTTATTTTTTTTTTTTTTTTTTTTTTGTTTTTTCTCCTACTTGACCCACTTAACAACCTATATGGAAGACAAAGCAGCTATTTACCACCTATATGGCATGGACGAGAAAAAGGAAAAACTAGGCAGGTAAGTGATTTACTCAAGGTCAATAGCTAATACAAGCAAAGCCAAGACTTGAATACTTCTGACTCCAAATGGTCTCCCATTCTACACCACAGGCATGTTTTTTTTTTTTTTTTTTTGACAGCCTTGCCTCTCCGCAGAGAAAAGGCACTAACACATCAAATTCAAGTTCTTCCTTCACCACCGTGTAGCTCTTCCCTACCGGCTCTTTTTTTTTTTTTTAATATATAATTCTATTTTAATACTTGGACTTTTGATTTTTTCAAGTTTTCTTCTAGACATGGGTATATAAATCACAGTGGAGATATAAGACCTGGCATTGTTTTTCATGGATATTGCAAACAACTTTCTATACCAACAGAATAATTACAACTATCATTTTATTTATTTATTTTTTTAATTTTTCAGCACTTTATTTATTTTTTTATTTGATAAATTTAATGCCTTTTATTGCCATACCTCATTTTACTGTGCTTTGCTTTAGTGAGCTTTATAGATACATGTTTTTTTTTTTTTTTTCCTTGTTAATTTTCTGTTTAGTTGATCTATCCATAAGTGTGAGTGGGGTATTAAAGTCTCCCACTATTATTGTGTTATTGTTAATTTCTCCTTTCATACTTGTTAGGATTTGTCTTACATACTGCGGTGCTCCCATGTTGGGTGGATATATATTTATAATTGTTATATCTTCTTCTTGGATTGGAGCCACCCAAGACGGGCGGGTCATGTTGGAGAGGTCTGACAGAAGGGTCCACTGGAGAAGGGAATGGCAAACCACTTCAGTATTCTTGCCTTGAGAACCCCATGAACAGTATGAAAAGGCAAACTGATAGGATACTGAAAGAGGAACTCCCCAGGTCAGTAGGTGCCCAATATGCTACTGGAGATCAGTGGAGAAATAACTCCAGAAAGAATGAAGGGATGGAGCCAAAGCAACAACAATACCCAGTTGTAGATGTGACTGGTGATAGAAGCAAGGTCCAATGCTGTAAAGACCAATATTGCATAGGAACCTGGAATATCAGGTCCACCAGATCAGATCAGATCAGTCACTCAGTCGTGTCCGACTCTTTGCGACCCCATGAGTCGCAGCACGCCAGGCCTCCCTGTCCATCACCAACTCCCTGAGTTCACTCAGACTCACGTCCATTGAGTAAGTGATGCCATCCAGCCATCTCATCCTCTGTCGTCCCCTTCTCCTCTTGCCCCCAATACCTCCCAGCATCACAGTCTTTTCCAATGAGTCAACTCTTCCCATGAAGTGGACAAAGTACTGGAGTTTCAGCTTTAGCATCATTCCTTCCAAAGACCACCCAGGGCTGATCTCCTTCAGAATGGACTGGTTGCATCTCCTTGCAGTCCAAGGGACTCTCAAGAGTCTTCTCAAAAACCACAGTTCAAAAGCATCAATTCTTGGGCGCTCAGCCTTCTTCACAGTCCAACTCTCACATCCATACATGACCACAGGAAAAACCATAGCTTTGACTAGACAGACCTTTGTTGGCAAAGTAATGTCTCTGCTTTTGAATATGCTATCTAGGTTGGTCATAACTTTCCTTCCAAGGAGTAAGCCTCTTTTAATTTCATGGCTGCAGTCACCATCTGCAGTGATCTTGGAGCCCCCCAAAATAAAGTCTGACACTGTTTCCACTGTTTCCCCATCTATTTCCCATGAAGTGGTGGGACCGGATGCCATGATCTTAGTTTTCTGAATGTTGAGCTTTAAGCCAACTTTTTCACTCTCCACTTTCACTTTCATCAAGAGGCTTTTGAGTTCCTCTTCACTTTCTGCCATAAGGGTGGTGTCATCTGCATATCTGAGGTTATTGATATTTCTCCCGGCAATCTTGATTCCAGCTTGTGCTTCCTCCAGTCCAGCATTTCTCATGATTTATGCTGCACGTAAGTTAAATTAGCAGGGTGACAATATACATCCTTGACGTACTTCTTTTCCTATTTGGAACCAGTCTGTTGTTCCATGTCCAGTTCTAACTGTTGCTTCCTGACCTGCATACAAATTTCTCAAGAGGCAGATCAGGTGGTCTGGTATTCCCATCTCTTTCAGAATTTTCCACAGTTTATTGTGATCCACACAGTCAAAGGCTTTGGCATAGTCAATAAAGCAGAAAGAGATGTTTTTCTGGAACTCTCTTGCTTTTTCCATGATCCAGTGGATGTTGGCAATTTGATCTCTGGTTCCTCTGCCTTTTCTAAAACCAGCTTGAACATCTGGAAGTTCACGGTTCACATATTGCTGAAGCCTGGCTTGGAGAATTTTGAGCATTACTTTACTAGCATGTGAGATGAGTGCAATTGTGCAGTAGTTTCAGCAATCTTTGGCATTGCCTTTCTTTGGGATTGGAATGCAAACTGACCTTTTCCAGTCCTGTGGCCACTGCTGCGTTTTCCAAATTTGCTGGCATATTGAGTGCAGCACTTTCACAGCATCATCTTTCAGGATTTGAAATAGCTCATCTGGAATTCCATCACCTCCACTAGCTTTGTTCGTCGTGATGCTTTCTAAGGCCCACTTGACTTCACATTCCAGGATGTCTGGCTCTAGGTCAGTGGTCACACCATCGTGATTATCTGGGTCGTGAAGATCTTTTTTGTACAGTTCTTCTGTGTATTCTTGCCACCTCTTCTTAATATCTTCTGCTTCTGTTAGGTCCATACCATTTCTGTCTTTTATCGAGCCCATCTTTGCATGAAATGTTCCTTTGGTATCTCTGATTTTCTTGAGGAGATCTCTAGTCTTTCCCATTCTGTTGTTTTCCTCTTTTCTTTGCATTGATCGCTAAAGAAGGCTTTCTTATCTCTTCTTGCTTTTCTTTGGAACTCTGCATTCAGATGCTTATATCTTTCCTTTTCTCCTTTGCTTTTTGCTTCTCTTCTTTTCACAGCTATTTGTGAGGCCTCCCCAGACAGCCATTATCAAGGCAAATTGGAAGTGGTCAAATAGGAGATGGCAAGAGTGAACGTCAACATTCTAGGAATCAGCAAACTAAAATGGACTGGAATGGGTGAATTTAACTCAGATGACCATTATATCTACTACTGTGGGCAGGAATCCCTTGGAAGAAATGGAGTAGCCATCATGGTCAACAAAAGAGTCTGAAATGCAGTACTTTGATGCAATCTCAAAAACAACAGAATGATCTCTATTCGTTTCCAAGGCAAACCATTCAATATCACAGTAGTCCAAGTTTATGCCCCAACCAGTAATGCTGAAGAAGCAGAAGTTGAACGGTTCTATGAAGACCTACGAGACCTTTTAGAACTAACACCCAAAAAAGATGTCCTTTTCATTATAGGGGACTGGAATGCAAAAGTAGGAAGTCAAGAAACACCTGGAGTAACAGGCAAATTTGGCCTTGGAATACGGAATGAAGCAGGGCAAAGGCTAATAGAGTTTTGCCAAGAGAACGCACTGGTCATAGCAAACGCCCTCTTCCAACAACACAAGAGAAGATTCTACACATGGACATCACCAGAAGGTCAACACCGAAATCAAATTGATTATATTCTTTGCAGTCAAAGATGGAGAAGCTCTATACAGTCAGCAAAAACAAGACTGGGAGCTGACTGTGGCTCAGATCATGAGCTCGTTATTGCGAAATTCAGACTTAAATTGAAGAAAGTAGAGAAAACCACTAGACCATTCAGGTATGACCTAAATCAAATCCCTTATGATTATACAGTGGAAGTGAGAAATAGATTTGAGGGACTAGATCTGATAGATAGAGTGCCTGATGAACTATGGACGGAGGTTCATGATATTGTACAGGAGACAGGGATCAAGACCATCCCCATGGAAAAGAAATGCAATAAAGCAAAATGGCTGTCTGAGGAGGCCTTACAAATAGCTGTGCAAAGAACAGAAGCAAAAAGCAGAGGAGAAAAGGAAAGATATAAGCATCTGAATGCAGAGTTCCAAAGAATAGCAAGAAGAGATAAGAAAGCCTTCCTCTGCAATCAGTGCAGAGAAATGGAGGAGAACAACAGAATGGGAAAGACTAGAGATCTCTTCAAGAAAATTAGAGATACCAAGGGAACATTTCATGCAAAGATGGGCTCGATAAAAGACAGAAATGGTATGGACCTAACAGAAGCAGAAGATATTAAGAAGAGGTGGCAAGAATACACAGAAGAACTGTACAAAAAAGATCTTCACGACCCAGATAATCACGATGGTGTGACCACTGACCTAGAGCCAGACATCCTGGAATGTGAAGTCAAGTGGGCCTTAGAAAGCATCACGACGAACAAAGCTAGTGGAGGTGATGGAATTCCAGTTGAGCTATTTCAAATCCTGAAAGATGATGCTGTGAAAGTGCTGCACTCAATATGCCAGCAAATTTGGAAAACGCAGCAGTGGCCACAGGACTGGAAAAGGTCAATTTTCATTCCAATCCCAAAGAAAGGCAATGCCAAAGATTGCTGAAACTACTGCACAATTGCACTCATCTCACATGCTAGTAAAGTAATGCTCAAAATTCTCCAAGCCAGGCTTCAGCAATATGTGAACCGTGAACTTCCAGATGTTCAAGCTGGTTTTAGAAAAGGCAGAGGAACCAGAGATCAAATTGCCAACATCCACTGGATCATGGAAAAAGCAAGAGAGTTCCAGAAAAACATCTCTTTCTGCTTTATTGACTATGCCAAAGCCTTTGACTGTGTGGATCACAATAAACTGTGGAAAATTCTGAAAGAGATGGGAATACCAGACCACCTGATCTGCCTCTTGAGAAATTTGTATGCAGGTCAGGAAGCAACAGTTAGAACTGGACATGGAACAACAGACTGGTTCCAAATAGGAAAAGAAGTACGTCAAGGATGTATATTGTCACCCTGCTAATTTAACTTACGTGCAGCATAAATCATGAGAAATGCTGGACTGGAGGAAGCACAAGCTGGAATCAAGATTGCCGGGAGAAATATCAATAACCTCAGATATGCAGATGACACCACCCTTATGGCAGAAAGTGAAGAGGAACTCAAAAGCCTCTTGATGAAAGTGAAAGTGGAGAGTGAAAAAGTTGGCTTAAAGCTCAACATTCAGAAAACTAAGATCATGGCATCCAGTCCCATCACTTCATGGGAAATAGATGGGGAAACAGTGGAAACAGTGTCAGACTTTATTTTGGGGGGCTCCAAGATCACTGCAGATGGTGACTGCAGCCATGAAATTAAAAGACACTTACTCCTTGGAAGAAAAGTTGTGACCAACCTAGATAGCATATTGAAAAGCAGAGACATTACTTTGCCAACAAAGCTCCATCTAGTCAAGGCTATGGTTTTTCCAGTAGGTATGTATGGATGTGAGAGTTAGACTGTTAAAGAAAGCTGAGCACCGAAGAATTGATGCTTTTGAACTGTGGTTTTTGAGAAGACTCTTGAGAGTCCCTTGGACTGCAAGGAGATCCAACCAGTCCATTCCGAAGGAGATCAGCCCTGGGATTTCTTTGGAAGGAATGATGCTAAAGCTGAAACTCCAGTACTTTGGCCACCTCATGCAAAGAGTTGACTCATTGGAAAAGACTCTGATGCTGGGAGGGATTGGGGGCAGGTGGAGAAGGGGACAACAGAGGATGAGATGGCTGGATGGCATCACCGACTCGATGGACGTAAGTTTGAGTGAACTCCGGGAGTTGGTGATGGACAGGGAGGCCTGGCATGCTGTGATTTATGGGGTTGCAAAGAGTCGGACACAACTGAGCGACTGAACTGAACTGAAGGCTCCCCAATGAAACAAAGACACTTATCAGGTAGGACTGTTAAGGACTTTAAACATTATGTCCCTGGAGCTATGGACACAAGCTAACCTCTGTTCAGGTGAGGTTAATTTTCAACTATGCAAATAAAACTTCATATTTTCTAGTCTATTATCTGTGCTCCTGCTAAGTCACTTCCATTGTGCCCAACTCTTTGCAACCCTATGGCCTGTAGCCTGCCAGGCCCCTCTCTCCATGGGATTCTCCAGGGAAGTATACTGGAATGGGTTGCCATTTCCTTCTCCAGGAGATCTTCCAGGGATCTAACCCATGTCTCCTATGTCTCCTGCATTGGCAGGCGGGTTCTCTACCACTAGTGCCACCTGGGAAGCCTTAATCTATTATCTGAGTTTACATGAAAAAGAAAAAACTGAAGCTTTTTATGTAAACAAAAATAGTTAACTTTTCACTAAAACTCCATAATACTGTGTGTGTGTGTGTGTGTGTGTGTGTACAGAGAAAAAAGGGGTAGGGAGAAGGAGGGAGCAAGAGTTATAGAGAGAGACTGAGATTATAATAATAATATACATAGTAAACTTTCTCAGACTGTATTACTATCATTTATATGTTTGGTTCTCTTCTTCATGTTAGTTGCTAGCAGGCATGAGGTAAAGTTATACCAAGGCTTTTCTCTGTTGTTTCCTCTTTTATAAACTTCTGATATCAATATTATTGAGATCTTAGTTCGATCATAAATTTGTATTTTACTTTGTTTCATTGCATTTTATTATTATTTTAGGGTTGGTAGGACACAAACATCCTAGACAAATTTTTCAAAGGTCATTGTTAGATGATTGTCAGATTTTAAGCACAAGATAAGAAACCAACACTTGTATTTGCCTTGCCTTTCTTCCAAAGTCCTAGTGACACATCCAAATAGATATTTAAAAAATATTGATCCATAAAAGCTCTGAAAAAAAGAGGGATATCATTGTTGAACCAGAGCTTTTAAGTGATTTTTGGAAGATGGAATGTGGAAAGGTTCCTATATATGGGAAAACCAAAAGAAGACAGCTGCCTGGAGAGGGCCTGCTTCTTCGCCAGAGACCCAGTGACATACCAAGCTCTGAGCTCACAAGCACAGAGAGGGAGAATGGTCATTATTATAGTAAGAAGGTCCTCTAGTGAAGACATAACTTGTATATTTAGTGCTTCCAAGTTCATATAGCACCTTTGTACATATAAGATGGTGCCCCTTCTTGGCAAGTGAATTACAAAATGGTACATCTTCCTCATGAGTTTGCACACACCAGGGCACAGAATTTTGGAGGTGAATGCAACTGAATTGCAATCCTACTCATTGCCTCAGTGGGATATCTCTGTTCAGGGAAAAACCTCTAAAACCTTAGCTGGTTTCCTAGGTTTTTGTTTGTTTGTTTGTTTTGTTTTTCCATTTTATTGCATCTGCAAGATAAGTGTGTAGGAGTACCTCTGTTCTTCGTAGGGAAGGTGGTTCTTCAAGTGCTATGTGGAAGAGTTTCCTCAAAGGTAGCACGAACATTATGGTATGCTTTTAACATCTGGGCCCTCTTCAGGGGCTCTCAAGTCTAATATTAACTTCCACTTCCATCTGTACAAGATGGAGTAGCCCCATTCCTACCACCTCCTACCTCTTACAACTAAAAAACCAAAATCAAAAAATAACCCTGGTAATAACACACAAACAAGCAAAAGAAGACTCTGAAATATGGAGAAAAGAAAGTTGATGGTCCAGAAACCTCAGAACTTTAGGAGCAACATGGTAATGAGTTTCCTCAGCTTCCTTATGGCCTCTATATTGTGGACAATGGACTGCAGATGCCTCCAATCTGGAATGGCCAACAGGCACAGACAGGAAAGAAAAAGCTCCAAGAAAAGCCTATTACCCCTAGGCAAAGGAGCAGGAAAAGGGTGGCTTTCTAGAACAGAAAATCTTTTTGGTAATACACACCCTACTCCTACACCACACCCCTCACCACAGTTCCAGTGGGGCCAAACAGGGAGCTGATCTTCCACTCCTGGCGGAAGCAGGCAGTGACATTCCAATGTCCCTACTCAGTGGTGTTAGAGGGCCAAGCAGATTACATTATGTTAGACCTTTTAGGTGATTGTAAAGCCTTGGATTTTTACTCTGAGAATCCAGTTGATGATTTTGGGCAGGGACATGATCTGACTTAGTTTTAACAGGATCTGGCTGGTGAGGATAGACAGACAGGGAAGGGGCAGAAACAGGTTTAATTTTCTTTGTCGAACTGCAAGAAAATTCAGTAAAGTTATGAGGACATGCTTTATCAAGACAACAGAGACTCAAAGAGGTAAAGTAGCATGTTCAAGGTCACACAGCTAGTAGAGGACAGAGCTGCATCTAGCAGCCAGATTTTCAATCTTCCATGAAAGGAGTAGCTAAATTTACAGAATGCAGCATCACTTCAGGAAGATTTTTAAAGAATCCCTGCTAAAATGCTGCTAAGTATTTATGAATATTGCATCAGAAAGGGGGATTAGGGGAAAGCAGAGTTTGTTTGTTTGTTTTTTTTAAGGAGGTGGACAGATGCTAAATGTAGGCCTGCACTATCTCCCTTCCACCATTAGATGGCAATTTTTTATTTGTTACAGAGGAAATGGTGCCACAGTTTCCTGGGCAGTTGACAGAAATGAAGGAATTATCAACTAAAACTAACAAATACATGGATCAAGGCTTTGGAAAAAAAACAAAATCCAATTGATCCAATACATGTGTGGGGTAGTAAGAGAGAGGGATCTGGGCTTTGAGAGCAGTGGTAGAATGAACAAAAAAATTTAACAATCACAGCTGACAGCACAAATTAGAACATTGATTTTCAAACAGCAGGTTGTAAAGAACAGTAGTTCCTAAAATCAATTCAGTAAGGGACAACTGGCAGTCTTTTAATTCAAAAGAACAGAATAAAAGAAAATAACAGAATAGAAAATGTTGGAATGCATTGCACATTGTAAAATCAGAATTAATTTAGGAATCTTGTCTAATTTTACAAAAGTCAATATGTATATATTGAGCCATAATACAAAATGTATTTTAAAATGTTTTTATCATGGGTATAGTCAAAAAAAAGATTTAAGAAACACTGGACTAGATGAAATATAAATGAACAGGATTGCACCTACTTGAAACACATTATTTTATGGAAGTATTTATCTTTATTTTAAACTTTCTTTTTTTTCTTCCCCCCACCTCCTAGTCTCAGGACCTGTTATGGGCTGAAGTTGTGTCCCTTCCAGCAAATTCATATGTCGCAGCCCCAATTAATCGCTCAGTTGTGTCTGACTCTTTGTGACCCCGTGGACTGTAGCCCACCAGGCTCCTCTGTCCATGGGATTCTCCAGGCAAGAATACTGGAGTGGGTTGCCATTTCCTTCTCCAGGAGATCTTTGTGACCCAGGGATCAAGAGGGGAGGGGGGAGGAGGGAAGAGGGAGGAGGGCAGGTCTTCTGCATTGCAGGCAGGTTCTTTACCACTGAGCCACCCCTGAAGCCCCATGTTGAAGCCCAACCCCCAGTAGCTCAGAATGTGACTGTATTTGGAGATAGGGCCTTTACAGAGGTGATTAAGCTAAAATGAGGCCATTAGGGTGGTCCCTAATCCATTCTGATGTCAGGAAAATTTGGACACAAAAAGAGACATCAGGGATGTATGTGCACAGAGGAAAGAACATGTGAGAACACTGGGAATAAGCTGGCCACCTACAAGCCAAGGAAAGAGTTCTCAGGAGACACTGAACCTACTGACACCTTGATTTTGGACTTCTAGCTTCCAGAACCATGAAAAAATTAATTACTGTTGTCGAGTCACCCAGTCTGTGGCTTTTTGTTATGGTAGCCCTAGCAAACTAATACAGGACTATAGTCTGCTAGTCTATTTCTGGGACCTGGGACAAGAAAAGACCTGGGTCAACTGAATGTCCTGCTGCTTTTCAAACAAGATTCCTGGATTCAGTTCAGTCCTTCACAGAGGAAAGTGCATAAGCTCCTATGCCAAATGTACCTGCATTCTTAATAGCCACCCCATCATTTTAATAAGGGTGTGATTTTCCTTAGTTCACCTCTCCAAGATTAAATTTCCTCATAAATAAAGTCACATTAATACTTTTCCTCAATGTTGATGTAAAGATTAAATGATATACAGTTGGCTTTCTATACCCACAGGTTCCACATCTACAGATTCAACCAATTCTGAATCATAAATATTTGGGGGGAAAATCCAAAGTGTTCCAAAAAGCAAAACTTCAATTTGTTGCATGCCAGCAACTAATTACATAGCATTTACATTGTATTAGGTATAATAGGTAATCTAGAGGATTTTGAAAATACATGGATTTTGGTATCCATGGAGTGTCCTGGAGCTAATCCCCTGTAGATACCAAGGGACAGCTTAAATTATCTAGAATTCTTAGCAGTCAGTAAATCCACTGTAGATTTTCCTGCTGTTGTCATTGTAGTTGTTTATTATTATGTGTTCATTTTGTGGCTGTTCCAATATCTCTCTTTCCTTGAAAGGTATGTTGTCTTCTGGAACAGCAACTAAAATGGTTGAGAGGTAGAAAGCAGGAATGAGAAGTTGAAAAGATCAAAATTATTTGATCCAATGTAGATGTGACTAGAGGAAAGAAGTGGTTGTCACACGGTTGTGTGATACAGCACCAATTCAAGGGATTGAAGTTAATTAGGAAATAGATCACAGAGTTTAATAGTAATTTAAAAACTCATACAAATAATAGACAAACATGAATGAGTTTCTTTTTAAGATTTTTTAGATAATTGTGGATTCATATACAGAGATATCCTGTGTACCCTTTACCCAGTTTCCTCAAATGATAATATCTTGCAAAACTATACTACAAGCAGGCAGATTCATAAAGACAGAAAATAGAATAGAGGTTGCCAGGGGCTGAGAGGGGAAATGGGGATTTATTGTTTAATGATTATAGAGGTTTTATTTTGATTGATGGAAAAGTTTTGGAAATTGTGGTGATGGTTATAACACATTGTGAATATGCTTAATACCACTGACTGGTACCATTAAAAATGGTAAACTTCAAGCTATGTATATTTTATCACACTAATTTAAAAATCTTGTTATGGACTGAATGAGTCCTACCCAGAATTCATATGTCGAAGCCCTAACCCCTAATATGATAGTATTTGGAAGTAGGGCCTTTGATTTAATTAGGTTCAGGTGATGTTATGAGAGTGAGGCCCCCACGATGGTGTTAATATTCTTATAAGAAGATAAAGAGACACCAGAGTTCTCTCTCTTGTGCCATCTGAGGATACAGCAAGAAGGTGGCCATTTACAAGCCAGGAAGAGGGCCCTTACAAGAAGCTGAATCTGTCAGGACCTTAATTTTGGGCTTCGTAGCCTTTAGAACTGTGAGACATAAATGTCTGTTGTTTAAGCCACCCAGTTCATGGTATTTTGTTATGGAGGCCTGAGCAGACTGACACACCTCTAGTAGAATATCACAACCAGTATATTGGCATTAATACAATCAAGATACAGAACGGTTACATCACAGCAGAGATCCCTCATGTTGTCTTTTATAGTCACACTCTCCTCTCTTATCCCTGTCCTATGGCAACTATGTCTCCATTTCTATTATTTTGTAATTTTAAGAATGTTACGTGGATAGAGTCATGTGGTAAATGAGATTTGGGGATTGGCTCTTTTTTTTTTCTCTCAGCCTAATTCCCTTGAAAGTGAAAGTGTTAGTTTCTCAGTCCTGTCTGACTCTTGGTGACCCCATGGATTGTAAGCCCACCAGGCTCCTCTGTCCATGGGATTCTCCAGGCAAGAATACTGGAGTGGGTTGCTATGCCCTTCTCCAGGGGATCTTCTCCACCTAGGGATTGAACCCAGGTCTCCTGCCTTGCAGGCAGATACTTTACTGTCTGAGCCATCAGGGAAGCCCTAATTCCCTTAAGATCCATCCAAACTGTTGATGTATCAATAGTTTGTTCCTTTTTCTTGCTAAGAGGTATTCCATGTGTCTGTGTCTAACCAGTCCCCTACTGAAGGACATTTGGGTTATTTTCAGTTTTAGGCTATTATTAATAAAGCTTATATGAATATTTGTGTATTTATGCCAAATAGTGCAATTGCTGAGTTGTATGGTAAGCCATGTTTAGTATCCTAAGAAAGCGCTGTACTCATTATGAGAGTGGCTGTACAATTTCCCATTCCCACTAGCTATGTATGAGTTATCCAGTTTCTCCACATCTTTGCAAACATTATGTGTTTGTACTATTTTTTTATTATAGCCATGCTGATAGTCAAATGTTGAGCCAGTCTTTCATACTTAGAATAAATCCCACTTGGTAATGGTGTATAATTTTTTATACAATCCCTCTTGGTAATGGTATATAAACTTTTATATATTGCTGGATTAGATTTGCTAATATTTTATTGAGGGCTGTATGTATTTAAGTTCATGGGAGATATTGTTTTATAGTTTTCTCTTTTCTGTACTGTCTTTGGTTTTGGTATCTGACTAATATTAGTATTACAAAATAAGTTGGAAGGTGTTCCCATCGCTGCTATTTTCTGGTAGAGATTGTGTAAAATTGACATTAATTCTTCTTTAAATGTTTAGTAGAATTTTCCAGTGAAAATTTTCCAGCTCCATTCAGGAGCTTTTTGTTAATAATCACAAATTCATTTTTTTCAGTGCTTATAGGACTATTTAGGTTACCTATTTTGTTGAGGTTGAGTATGATAGTTTGTAGATTTGGAGGAACCGGTCCACTTCTAAGTTTTCAAATTTATAAGAGTATAGTTCATAGTATTCCTTCATTGTCCTTTTAATGGCTTCAGGATCTGAAATGATATCTGATGTTTTATTTCTTATATTGATGATATGTGTCCTCTCTCTTTCTTCATCTTTGTCAGTCTTACTAAAGGTTTATCTGTTTTTATTGATTTCTTAAGAACTTTCTGTTTCATTGATTTTCTGTCTTGTGTTCCTGTTTTTAATTTCATTGATTTCTGCTCGTATCTTTCTTTATTATTTCCCTTCTTGTGCTTCCCTTGGGTTTATTTTGCTCTTCTATTTCTAATTTCTTGTTTTTACCCATTCTGATGTTCTTCTTTTCTTTTTGAAGTTTCAAACCTTCCGTTATCATCTTTGCTATTTAGAAAAACTCCTTTAGCCATTCTTCAAGGGTAGGTTTGCTAGTAACAAACTCTCTTAGTTTCCTTTGACAAAGAATGCTTTTATTTCCTCTTAGTTCCTGAATGATATTTTGACTTGATATAGAGTTCACAACTGACAGATCTTTTCTTTCAGTACTTGAAAAATGTTGTGCTATTTCCTGCTGGCCTCCATGGTTTCTTTTGAGAAATACCCTGTAATTCAAATTGGTATTCCACAATAAATAATGCATTATTTCTCTCTGGCTGCTTTCATGTTTTGTTGTTTCTTTTTAGTTTTCAAAATTTTTCAGAAATTTTGTGCCTTGACATGTATTTTGTCAGGTTTATTCTGTGTGAGATTCACTCAGTTTCTTGATTCTTCTTGAATTCACCACATTTGGGAAGTTTTCAGCCATTACTTCCTCAAAAACATTTTCAGTTCCATTCTCTCTCTCTTTTCTGCTATCCCATGATACAGATGTTAGATCTTTTGTTACTCCATTAGTCCCTGAGACTGTTCATTTTTTTTTCACTTGTTTTTCAGATTGGGAAAATTCTATTGATGTTGTCCACAAGTTCACAGATTGTTTTCTTCTGTCATCTCCATTTTTTTTATCATTGTATTTTTCAGTTCTATAATCTCTATTTGGTTCTCTCATATAACTTCTACTTCTTTGCTGAGATTTTTTAGACTTTTTCATTTGTTTGAAGAGAACTTAGAATTGCCTGTTGAAGCATTTTTATGATGGTTGCTTTAAAATTCTTGTCATATCATTCCATCATCTGATTCATTGCCTTCTTGGTGTCTGTTGATGGTCTTCTCTCATTCATGTTGTGATTTTCCTGGTTCTTGGTATGATGAGTGACTTTTTGATTGTATCCTGAACATTTTGAATATCATATCAGTAGACTCTGGATCCTATTGTGTTTTTTTTTCTTTTTAAACAGGCAGTCCCCTGGTTGAGTTGCAGCAGGAGGGCTGAGTGGTGTATAAGTTCAGCTTCCCTCTGGTCCCTGATGATTCTACCCCAGCAAAAGTAGGCAGTGACTCCCACTGCCATCTTACAAGTATGTGAGCTGGAAGTTCAGCACCCCTCCCACCCCCAGCTCCATAACATCTTCCCAGTGAAAACAGGGCACTGACACATGACATCTCACTGCCGTCTAGTGTGGATATAGGCTTACTTCCACTTGTCCCCACTGACATTAGTGAGGGGCAAAGCCCAGGGTTGGCTCACTGCTCTTTTGCTACAGAGTGGGGGCAGTAGCTTGGCTTTTTGCTGAGCCCTTCAGACACAAAGGGAGAGGAAGGGGAAAGTGGAATGCCAACAAACTCCACCTCTCAACACCTCCTTCTGCCTTGTTGATGCCTGGTAGGGATGGAGGTTTGTCTCCTGACCCCACTGATAATAGGAAGCAAAGTTTGGATTAGCTCACCTGTCATCACCTCATTCAGCCTCATTGTTAATGCTGGGTGGTGCTGGAGGCCCACCTCTCCACTGGGACCTGCTGATGGGGTGAGTAGGGGAGAAGAGCAGTGCCTACTGGCCCTGTTTTGCATACTTAATTCAGTCTTGTTGCTACTGGGTTGCTGTGGAGATTCAGCTTCCTACTGCACCATGCTGACACAAGAAACATGAGAACAGTGGATAGTGGAGCACTGAATACACCTGACTAGCACTGTCTTGTCCAGTGTCCTTGATGCCAGGTGGGGGTGGATGCTTAGCACATGTCTCCACTTGGCATGGAGGGACATCAGAGTACTGACTAGCTTCATTTCTCTCGGCCTCATGAAGTCCCTTTATGACCCAGTGGGGTGCATGCTCAGCTCACTGCTGGATCTTCTGACTCTGCCCTCTGGGGGAACCCAAGCACTGCCTGCTTCCTTCTGCAAGGATTGAAGCTCAGCTCTCTGCTTAGCTCTGTCAGTCTCCCTGCAAGGGAATTGGAACACCACCTGCTTCTAAGTGGGGCTTGAAACATCCCACACAGGGAGAGGTGCTTTTTTTCTGTTGGTTGGTTGGAGTAGTGCCAGTTTTGCCAAAACGATTTTCTGTTGTTATGCTGTCCTTTTCCTGGTCCTTCAACTAGAGGTAGCAAGCTTTTCTGAAAGCTTTTTCTTTTGCTTGTGCCCGTTGGCAGTTCTCGGTTGGAGGTTTCTGCGGGGCCTTGTCTGGGATATAAGAGAGGCAATAAGGAAACCCAAGGACCTCCCTTGTGTTGTCATGTTTGAGGTCCCTAGGAAGTCTGATTTCTTTTTGCCTTTCAGAGTCTTCCTGTGTTTGTTTGTTGTGTTATATCCAGGGTTTGTTAGATGTAAGGAGAAGGCCCTGGGAGGAATGGGGCACTCCATCTTGGTGCAAATCAGAAGTTCCTTGTTATTTCTTTTTAACACAAGAGTCAGTCAGTCAGTTCAGTTGCTGACTCATGTCCAATCCCATGGACTGTAGCATACCAGGTTTCCCTGTCCATCACCAACTCCCAGAGCTTGCTCAAACTCATGTCTATTGAGTCAGTGATGCCATCCAACCATCTCATACTCTGTTGTCCCCTTCTTTTCCCACCTTCAATCTTTGCAAGCATCAGGGTCTTTTCCAATGAGTCAGTTCTTCACATCAGGTGGCCAAAGTTGAAAAAACTTTTTAACTATGACTCAAAATTTAGAATCAATCAATAAAAGATGAATAAATTTTCTTTAAATGAAAACACATAATCAAATGTAAAAGGATGAACCTGGAGAAAATATATGACAGACAAAAGATTAATTTCCCTAATAAATAAAGAGAACTTAACAATGAAGATGACAAAGTCTAAAATTCTGATAGAAAAAAAAAAATTGGTAAGTGATAGGATTCACAGAGAAATGTAAATGAACATTTGAAAAGATGCTTGTTGCTGCTGCTGCTAAGTCTCTTCAGTTGTGTCTAACTCTGTGCAACTCCATAGACGGCAGCCCACCGGGCTCCTCCATCCCTGGGACTCTCCAGGCAAGAACACTGGAGTGGGTTGCCTTTTCCTTCTCCAATGCATGAAAGTAAAAAGTGAAAGTGAAGTAGCTCAGTCGTGTCCAACTCTTCTCGACCCCATGGACTGCAGCCCACCAAGCTCCTCCATCCATGGGATTTTCCAGGCAAGACTACTGGAATGGGGTGCCATTGCCTTCTCCAAAAAGATGCTCACTTTTACTCATAATAATAGGTAGGCCAGTTACAACTACATTGCTACCATTTTACCAAAATCACATTGTCATATGTTACTGATGGAGTGCAACATGGTACAATCCCCGAGGAGGGGAATTTGGATTATCACAATAAACTGTGGAAACTTCTGAAAGAGATGGGAATACCAGACCACTTGACCTGCCTCTTGAGAAACCTATATGCGGGTCAGGAAGCAACAGTTGGAACTGGACATGGAACAAAAGACTGGTTCCAAATAGGAAAAGGTGTATGTCAAGGCTGTATATTGTCACCCTGCTTATTTAACTTACGTGCAGAGTACATCATGAGAAACACTGGGCTGGAAGAAGCACAAGCTGGAATCAAGATTGCTGGGAGAAATATCAATAACCTCAGATATGCAGATGACACCACCCTTATGGCAGAAAGTGAAGAGGAACTAAAAAGCCTCTTGATGAAAGTGAAAGAGGAGAGTGAAAAAGTTGGCTTAAAGCTCAACATTCAGAAAACGAGGATCATGGCATATGGTCCCTTCACTTCATGGGAAATAGATGGGGAAACAGTGGAAACAGTGTCAGACTTTATTTTGGGGGGCTCCAAAATCACTGCAGATGGTGATTGCAGCCATAAAATTAAAAGACACTTACTCCTTGGAAGGAAAGTTATGACCAACCTAGATAGTATATTGAAAAGCAGAGATATTACTTTGCCAAGAAAGGTCCATCTAGTCAAGGCTATGGTTTTTCCAGTGGTCATGTATGGATGTGAGAGTTGGACTGTGAAGAAAGCTGAGCACCAAAGAATTGATCCTTTTGAACTGTGGTGTTGGAGAGGACTCTTGAGAGTCCCTTGGGCTGCAAGGAGATCCAACCAGTCCATCCTAAAGGAGATCAGTCCTGGGTGTTCATTGGAAGGACTGATGCTGAAGCTGAAACCCCAAAACTTTGGCCACCTCATGCGAAGAGTTGACTCACTGGAAAAGACTCTGATGCTGGGAGGGATTGGGGGCAAGAGGAGAAGGGGACGACAGAGGATGAGATGGCTGGATGGCATCACTGACTCAATGGACATGAGTTTGAGTGAACTCTGGGAGTTGGTGATGGACAGGGAGACCTGGCATGCTATGATTTATGGGGTTGCAAAGAGTCGGACACGACTGAGAGACTGAACTGAACTGAACAAAATTACACTTACCCTGTGACCTAGTGGTCTCACTGCTAAGGATTTACCTGATACGTATCCCTCTATAATTGTGAAATACTAAATGTACAAGGTTATTTACTGTGGCGTTATGTTTAATAATGAAGACTAGAATTCTAAAATGTCCACCTTTAGAGGATCTATGGAATAAACAAAGATTTAACCTCATGTGTGTGTGCTCAGTCGTGTCTGACTCTTTGTGACCCTTTGGACTGTAGCCCGCCAGACTCCTCTGTCCATAGGATTTTTAAGGCAAGACTACTGGAGTAGGTTGCCATTTCCTTCTCCAGTGGATCTTCCAGACCCAGGGATCGAACCCACATCTCCTGTTCATCCTACATTGCAGGCAGATTCTTTCTGAGCCATCTGTGAAGCCTCATAATGAATATCTCATAATGAAGTATCATCCAGTTGTATAAAAAGAATGAGAGGATGTCTGTGTTCTAATATGGAAGCTATTTTGCTTAAAAAAAATGTCCAGAGCATGTATATAGTGTTTTATCTTTTGTATATGAAAGAAGGGAAATAAGAATATGTATATAGATTTGCTTTTCCCCCCTCCCCCTAAATACTGGAAGAATGTGTTGTGAAAAGTGTTGGTCACTCAATCATGTCTGACTCTTTGTGACCCCCATAGACTATTGCCCACCAGGTTCCTCTGCCCATGGAATTCTCCAGGAGACAATACTGGAGTGTGTTGCCATTTCCTTCTCCAGAGGAACTTCCGGACCCAAGGATTGAACCTGGGTCTCCTGCATTGCAGGCAGATTCTTTACCAACTGAATTACCAGGGAATCAGCACCTAATAGTAGTAATTACCTGTAGAGAGCTTGGAGCAGGGCTGAGGAGAAGAAAATAGGAACTGGAGAGAGATTTCTCTGAGTATGTCTTTTTAGATAGCTTGACTTTTGAAATATTTAAATGTTTAACATCCAAAAAAACAATGATATAAAAAAGAAGGCAAAGCAAAGTCTCAAACTGGAAAGAAAAAAATAAACCTGACCATATATCAAAGGTAACAAAATCACACAGAGACAAGAATTATTTCAAATAACTTATGAACATCAAACTTAGACTATACTTAAGTCAAAAAGAAGTGAAAAGAATCTTACGTGTTACGTTGTAGTTTTATTGTTAGTGATAACATTGATGCTAAAATTTTGAAACTTATATGTTCGTATTATAGATAAAGCAAATAAGTAACTATGTTAATTACATTCAGAAACAAAATCTTCAATATCATAGAAAATAAACACATGTTATAAAATAACTTTTGGTAAAACCTTATAATGTTAAATTTGAATGGAAAATATTAATATGACCTCATGATTAATATATCAATATAACATACATATCAATATGATATCATGATTAATATATATTACATATATAATACATGTATTATCTTACACATAAATAGTATATGTATGTGTGTGTATGTATATATATATAGATATATATATATATTTCAGGACCAGGTACATAATTTGCGTGGCCCAGTACAAAATGAAAATGTGAGGCTCCCTGTTCAAAAATCAGGAATGAAGTGCTGTCAAAGATAAAACATAAAGCCTTTTCCTTTCTTCCACAGTCTATTACTCACTCAACTAGTCATGGTATTTTTTCTTTGCTATTTAATCTTGTTCTAGGTAAGGAAAATTAAAATTTTAAATTGTTTTAAAATGAATTTTACCTTTTGTCTTTGTATTGTGCGATGTCAGTTTTAAAACAAATGTAAAGGCATTTGATCTGCAAGTGGAATAGCTAAAATATCACAATTGGTATTTTTAGATTTGTCTTGGAGACTGTCTTGAGCTGGCCAGAAGAGGCTCACACAAACCAGATTCAGGAAGTGGGAAGGAAAAAAGGCATCCCTTTGCACAGGATACTTAGGAGACAACTGCAGATGCTCCCAAGCCACCAGAGGCCCTGTCTTGTGACAATAGGGCATGACAAATGGGATGTAAAAACATCACACTGGACTACACTGACCGGGCCAGGGGCAGAGAAGTCAATCCAGACATTTCTCCTTCCCATGGGCCTGCAACCCCAACCCAACAACTAATGGGAGCCTTCCAAGTGTAGTGGAACCTTAGTGCTGGGATACACTAGGGACTGGATTGGTGGTAGGGGAGAGCCTACCCTCGCCTGGTCACCTGCTGAATGTGATGTGGTACTGCCAACCTGGGATGGAGACACCACCACCATGCCTTGTCCCAACATATTGTGGGGCAAATGCACTCACCCCCGATCTTCCCTACACTCACACCCAGGCTCTCATTGAGGACAGAGGGCTGTGGTGGTTGCTGGGAAGGGTTGGAGACTGGGAGGCTGGGTAGGGCCCATGGCACCAGGAGGCAAGAGTGAGACCCCTGGAAACCTGTCCTGGGGAGCCAAGCATGAAGTAAGTCTCCAAGCCCCTGGTGCAGGCTCCATTATCATTTGGACTCCACTGACCAAATACAAATATTATAAAGATAAAATTGCAACTAATTTCAAACAGTGATGACAGAATTAAATTCCAAGCACACAGTCCTCCTCGGCATGAGTGCTTCTGTGACTGTACTGGTAGCTTGCCCATGAAGCTGACCCTTCTATTTCATAGCCCTGTTCACAGCCTGGTCTAGGTAGAAGTGACATCATCTCCATTGCAATAAGCTTTCGTTGAAACCAGATCTTAGCTTCTAAATGAAAGTGAAAATGTTAGCCGCTCTGTTGTGTCTGATTCTTTGCAACCCCAAGGACTGTAGCCCACCAGCCTTCTCTGTACATGGAATTCTCCAGGCCAGAATACTGGAATGGGTTGCCATTTCCTTCTCTACCATTCCCTAATAAAAGGAAGCACTGTCTCTGCTTTTTAAAATGTTGTCCAGGTTTGTCATAGCTTTTCTTCCAAGGAGCAAGCGTCTTTTAATTCCATGACTGCAGTCACCATCCACAGTGATTTTGGAGCCCAGGAAAATACAGTCTGTCACTGTTTCTATTTTTTCCCCATCTATTTTGCCATGAAGTGATGGAACCGGATACCATGATCTTAGTTTTTGAATGTTGAGTTTTAAGCCAGATTTTTCACTCTCTTCTTTTACATTCATCATGCTCTTTAGTTCCTCTTTGCTTTCTGCCATTAGGGAGTGTTACCTGCATATCTGAGCTTATTGATGTTTCTCCCAGCAATCTTGATTCCAGCTTGGGCTTCATCCAGCCTGGCAATTCACATGATGTACTCTGCATATAAGCAGGATGACAATATATAGCCTTGATGTACTTCTTTCCCAATTTTGAACCAATCCATTGTTCCATGTCTGGTTCTAACTGTTGCTTCTTGACCTGTGTACAGGTTTCTCAGGAGGCAGGTAAGATGGTCTGGCATTCCCATCTCTAAGAATTTCCCAGTTTGTTGTGATCCACACAGTCAAAGGCTTTAGTGTAGTCAATGAAACAGAAGTAGGTGTTTTTCTGGAATTCTCTTGCTTTTCTAGAATCTGAGTAGACTGAGGTTACATGCTATAACATGATGTGATGCAGTATGTAGGGCAGAGACATCACTTTGCTGACAAAGATCTGTATAGTTAAAGCTATGGTTTCTCCACTAGTCATGTATGGATGTGAGAGTTGGACCATAATGAAGACTGAGAACCAAAGAATTGATGCTTTTGAACTGTGGTGCTGGAGAAGACTCGAGAGACCCTTGGACTATAAGGAGTTCAAACCAGTCAATCCCAAAGGAAATCAATCCCAGATATTCATTGGAAGGACCGATGCTGAAGCTCCAATACTTTGGCTACCTGATGCAAAGAGCCAACTCATTGGAAAAGACCCTGATGCTGGGATAGATTGAGGGCAAAAGGAGAAGGGGTTGACAGAGGATGAGATGGTTGAATGGCACCACCAACTCAAAGGACATGAGTTTGAGCCAATTCCGGGAGTTAGTGAAGGAAAGGGAAGCCTGGCATGCTGTAATCCATGGGGTCTCAAAGAATTGTACATGACTGACCAACTGAACAACAGATGAAGGGCACAGTGTCACCTAGGTAGTATTCTTGCCAAAATTTTCAACCTGAATCTGATCAGGTCTTTAGGTTTATAGGTATATTAGTTTGCCAGGTTGCTGTCACAAAGTACAATGAACTGAGTGCCTCAAAGAACAGAAATTTATTTTCTCACAGTTCTGGGGACTAAAGTATGAAATTAAGGTGCGGGCAAGATTGGTTCCTTCCGGGGGCTGTGAGGATCTGTTTCATGCCTCTGTCCTAGCTTCAAATGATTTGTTGGCAGTCTGTCATCCTCCTTGACATGTAGAAGCATCACCTTGATCCATACCTTCATATTCACTTGGTGCTTTCCCTGTGAGCATGTCTATCTCTGCATTTCTGCTTTTATAAGGACACCAGTCATTTTGGATTAGGGACCCATGCTACTCCAGTATGACCTCATCTTAACTTATTATGTCCACAGTGACCCTATTTCCAAATAATGTTATATTCTAAAGTACTGTGGGTTGGGCTTTGTAGAGGAGGAAAAATAATTTTCCCTCTACCTTTCTAGGTTCTTGGTTGAGACCTCTGTGTAACAAAAAGACAGATTAACAGGAGAAAAACAAGCAGAAGTTCAAGAACATGTATACTGTTTATATGGGTTTCCCAAGTGGCGCTAGTGGTAAAGAACCCACCTGCCAGTGTAGGACACATAAGAGATGTGGGTTCTATCCCTAGGTCAGGAAGATCCACTGGAGGAGCCCATGGCAACCCACTCCAGTATTCTTGCCTGGACAATCCCATGGATAGAGGAGCTGGTGGGCCACAGTTCATAGGGTCTCAAAGAGTCAGACATGACCAAGCAACATAGCATGTACACACATGCATACTGCCTATATATATGGGAGACACTCAGGAAAACTGAGAAATCCCCTCAAGTGGCTCAAGTCACCACCTTAAATACCATTTCCAGCTAAAGGCAAAAGACAAATGGGAGAATTGGAGACCCAGTTATGGCAGGCTACCAGGAAAAGCACAAGGAGAATGAAATTTAAAAAAATGGTGTGGTTGTTAAAAAGATTTAAGTCTATGCCATCTCCATTGGCTTCCCTGGTGGCTCAGAAGGCAAAGAGTCTGCCTATAATTCAGGAGACCTGGGTTTGATCCCTGCGTCAGGAAGATCCCCTGGAGAAGGGAATGGCTACCCACTCCAGTATTCTTGCCTGGAGAATTCCATGGACAGAGGAGCCATGGGGTCATAAGAGTTAGACACAACTGAGAGACTAACACTTTTCACTTTCATCTCCATTGATAAGAGTTTGTAGAGATTTATTCATCCTCTCTTCCTTAGTCATCCTCCCTCCCTGTAAGGGAGACACCCTTACAAATGGAGACCTCCCTTATAAATGTAGGTGTTCCTTACCAAGAGTAACTTCTACTCAGTTTTCAGAGCTTTTGCTATGACTTCTGTTTCTTAAAAATAATCAGGCAAAATAATCCTTATGCAAAGAGGCAGATTTTAAAGTGACATATTCTGTACCCCTTTAGCTTCAACATATGATTTCAGAGAACAGACACAATTCAACCCATAAAAACAGGAAATCTAGGAGAGAGAAGAACAAGTTAAATATCACCACAAGGAAATAATCAGACAAATCCAGAGCATGAGACTTCCTATAAAGTCTCTTAAAAAAGATAATGTCATCTAAAAACAGAAGTAAAGGGACTATTACAAAAAGACTAAAGAAACCATCATGGTTTAAAAAAGAAATTGTTATAAGACATTAGGGTGGAAATCAGGGTGATTTAAATATGGACTGGGTATTCTAAAAGTTTCTAAGGGATTCCCTGGTGGCTCAGACAGTAAAGAGTCTGCCTGCAATGTGGGAGACCCGGGTTTGATCCCTGGGTTGGGCAGATCCCCTGCAGAAGGAAATGGCAATCCACTCTAGTATTCTTGCCTGGAAAATCCCATGGATGGAGGATCCTAACAGACTACAGTCCATGGGGTTCCAAAGAGTCGGACACGACTGAGTGACTTCACTTTCTTTCTTTCTTTCTATTCTGAGTTAGGTGATATTATGGAATTACTGGCAATTTCCTTAGAGGTGTTCATGGTATGATAGTTATATATGAGAATAAACTTATATTAAGATATGCAGGTTGGTGTTTGGGGTAAAGTGTCATGATATCTCCAATATACTTTTTAAAAAATAATTTTATTGATTGATTTATTTTTGGCTGTGTGGGTTGTTGTTGCTGCATGGGCCTTCTCTAGTTGTGGCAAGTGGGGGGCTCCTCTCTAGTTGGGTGTGAGCTTCTCATTGTGGTGGCTTCTCTGGTTGTGGAGCACACGCTCTAGGCATGCAGGCTTCAGAAGCTGAGGCTTGTAAGTTCAGTAGTTGTGGCTCCCAGGCTCTAGAGCTCAGGCTCAATTGTTGTGGCATATGAGCTTAGTTGCTCTGAGGCACATGGGATCTTTCCAGACCAGGTATTGAACCTGTGTCTCCTCCATTGGCAGGTGGATTCTTTACCACTGACTCACCAGGGAAGCTCACTCTGATTCACATTTGTTTTTAATTTTTATAATGCTATCTTTTAGGAAATTTTTAAATTTAATTTTTATATTATATTGAACTGTAGTTGATTTACAATATTGTGTTAAGTTTCAGCGTACAGAGAAGTGATTCAGTTATACATATACATACGTCCATCCTTTTTCAGATTATTTTCCCATATAGATGATTACAGAATACTGAGTAGAGTTTCCTGTGCTATGCAGTAGATCCTTGTTGATTATCTGTTTTATGTATAGTAGTGTGTATATGTTAATTCCAGCTCCTAATTTATTTCTCTTTCCACCTTTCCCCTTTTGTAACATAAGTTTGTTTTTGAAGCCTGTAAGTCTGTTTCTGTTTTTCAAATAAGTTCATTTGTATCATTTTTTTCCAATGGTTTCCATATATAAGTGATATCATAGGGTAGTCTTTCTCTGACTTACTTAGTATGAAAATCTCTAGGTTCATCTGTGTGGTTGCAAATGGCATTCATTCTTTTTAATGGCTGAGTAATATTCCATTGAATCTATATACCACATCTTCTTTATCTATTCCTTTGTTGGTGGGCATTTAGGTTGCTTCCCTGTCTTGGCTATTGTAAACAGTGCTGCAATGAACATTAGGGTGCATGTATCCTATTGGATCATGCTTTTCTCCAGATTTATGCCCAGGATGGGATTGCAGGGGTCATATGGTAGCTCTATTATCAGTTTTTTAAGGAATCTCCATACTGTTCTCCATAGTGGGTGCACCAATTTACATTCCCACCAACAGCGTAGGAAGGTTCCCTTTTCTCCACATCCTCTCCAGCATTTATTGTTTGTAGACTTTCTGATGATAGTCATTCCCACTGGTGTGAGGAGATACTGTAGTTGTGACTTGCATTTCTCTAAGAATTAGCAATGGTGAGCATCTTTCCCTGTGCTTTTTGGTCATCTGTATATCTTCTTTGGAGAAATGTCTTTTTAGGTCTCCCACCCATTTTTGAATTGGGTTGTCTGTTTTTTGATAATGAGTTGCATGAACTGTTTACATATATTGGAGATTAATCCCTTATTAGTCACATCATTTGCAAATATTTTCTCCCATGCTGTGAGTAGTCTTTTCATTTTGTTGATAGTTTCCTTTGCTGTGCAAAAGTCTTTGAGTTTAGTTAGGTCCCATTTGTTTATTTTTGGTTTTATTTTCATAATTCTAGGAGATGAATCCCAAAAAATACTGCTATTGTCAGGTAAGTGTATACTCCTCGGTTCTGTCTCATCACAACAAAGATTTGGAGTGACACTATGATTTATGTCAAAGAGTGTTCTGCCTAGGTTCTTCTCTAAGAATGTAATAGTATCCAGACTTACATTTAGGTCTCCAATTTGAATGGATAAGAAAGCTGTGGTACATATACACAATGGAGTATTACTCAGCCATTAAAAAGAATACATTTGAATCAGTTCTAATGAGGTGGATGAAACTGGAGCCTATTATACAGAGTGAAGTAAGCCAGAAGGAAAAACACCAATACAGTATACTAACGCATATATATGGAATTTAGAAAGATGGTAACGATAACCTTGTATACGAGACAGCAAAAGAGACACTGATGTATAGAACAGGCTTATGGACTCTGTGGGAGAGGGAGAGGGTGGGAAGATTTGGGAGAATGGCATTGAAACATGTGAAATGTCATGTATGAAACGAGATGCCAGTCCAGGTTCAATGCACGATGCTGGATGCTTGGGGCTGGTGCACTGGGACGACCCAGAGGGATGGTATGGGGAGGGAGGAGGGAGGAGGGTTCAGGATGGGGAACACATGTTTTAAAATTATTAAATTAAAAATTAAAAAAAAAAAAGAAGTTAAAACAAAAAAAAAAGAAAAAAAAAGTATATACAAACATAAAACAAATATGTATATATACTGTGTATATAGATAAAGCAAATATACCAAAAGGTTATCATCTGTTGAATTTAAATAGTGTGAGTATATGGGATGGTCATAGTATTATGACATAGTACAAAGGAAAGTTCAACTTTCCTTTACATTTGACTTTTTTCATAATAAAATGTTGACAGAAAATAATGAAAAGGTTTTTTGTTTTTTTTTTTAAGATTGGATTCTCTCCACCACCTCTTGATTGAAAATGAAAAAAAAAAAAAAATCAACAGGCTTAAAGTATAGAAGTTGAAGATCCAGTTAGTGAAAAGAGAAGTTCTCCTCCAAGGATGTTAAAACAGTTGGGCTGTTTTCCATGTGATTCCTTCCTTCAAATCTTCATTCCTGGGAGTTAGAAATTGGAGCACAAGGCTCTCAATCAAGAATGCTTTGAGGACCCCCCAAAGACCTGCTGACCTCTAAATATCTCCCCTGCAGGTTTCCCATGTTGCCTGAAATCCCTGTAACCTGGGTCAGTTCTTAAGAATCAAGTATTTTCTCACCATTCTGGGGCCCCCTTTTAAAATGCAAAGCTGGGAGGGTGCTGGGGTCCATTAATTGGGAACAATTATCTGCAGAGCCAGTGCCCGCCCAGAGGCCCTCCATTCTAATAGCTCGCTTCCTAACCCCTTACCACCACTGAGACTGGACAATACGTGCTCTAGGAAACTGAAATTGGACAATGTGTGCTTTAAGCAACTTCTTAGGTGAAGATACCATTTCAAGAAAGCATACTTTCTGTGAATAAAACAGGGTGCATAAGGTCATTGCTGTTTTTACTTTGTCAACTGGGTGGCCTCTGAAATCTTCTTAGAACACTTCAGAGGAAGCCTCCTCAACTCTTTCAGCCCTCCACCCCTTCCCTTTGTAACCGAATTCTTACTGACCCTGCAGCTTTTCACTGAATGAAGAGTTTCCAAGGGGTCTAAAAAATACCTGTGACAATTAGAGAAATGAAAACCAGGGGGGTCAAGATGAATTGACCCTTGGTAGAGGATTTACATAAATAGGTCCTAACCTCTGGCTGTGAATAAAAGATAAATACCCCATTAGGTTCAGAACCACAGTTCAAGGGCATTCGCAGGACCAAGCCTGGCTTCTCTGCTATGTCAGGAATTTCAGGAATGCTACTGATCATTGTGTGTTGGCAGAACGCAGGGGGTTGCAGGCCAGCTAACAGAAACCCAACCCTGCCCACTGGGTGAAACTGTAGCTCTCCCACGCAGAGATCTGCAAATGGAGAGTGTGGGAAACCTGCAAGTGGAGAGACAAGCCAGAAGTAATGCCTTCAAAAATGGGAAGGATGCCGTCTCCCAAAAGGTGACCAAATGCATGTTGTGGATGGTGGTCTTGTGAATGCATGTGTACTCAGTCATGTCCAACTCTTTGCGACCCCATGAACTGTAGCCCACCAGGCTCCCCTGTCCATGGGATTTCCCAGACAAGAATACTGGATGGTGGTATGAACCTGCAAGCTTTGAGAGGAGAAAGGGTCTGTCCCCTGAGAAGAGCGAGTTTGCTCCCCTTATCTGTAGATCAGATGATCCAGTACTAGCTTCCTGCAGCCTGAAGGCCTCCAGCATGTTTCCTTCTGCTGCTCCCCAAGGAAGAAGTCTTACAAGGGTGTTACAAGAAAATTTGTAACAAGAAAGGTAAAATCATGACCCCCTCATATAGACATAAAAATAAATGTGTTAAAGATTTTACTGAGGGAACCAGGCACATGTTATAACTGATTTTAAAAAGCAGCCCAGATTTATAGGGAGTAAAGAATGTTGAAATGAATTACAAATGGCAGTAACCCTCCCCCCACAACCTAAGGAAGCCAGTTGAACAGGACAGGACAGAAATTACAGCTATGGTTTTCCAGTAGTCATGTATGGATGTGAGAGTTGGACTATAAAGAAAGCTGAGCACTGAAGAATTGATACTTTTGAACTGTGGTGTTGAAGAAGACTCTTGAGAGTCCCTTGGACTGCAAGGAGATCCAACCAGTCCATCGTAAAGGAAATCAGTCCTGAATATTCATTGGAAGGACTGATGTTGAAGCTGAAACTCCAATACTTTGGCCACCTGATGGGAAAAACTGACTCACTGGAAAAGACCCTGATGCTGGGAAAGATTGAAGGCGGGAGAAGAAGGAGACAACATAGGATGAGATGGTTGGATGGCATCAGCGACTCAATGGACATGAGTTTGAGCAAGCTCCGGGAGTTGGTGATGGACAGGGAAGCCTGGCATACTGCAGTCCATGGGGTCACAAACAGTCAGACATGCTGCTACTGCTGCTGCTAAGTCGCTTCAGTCGTGTCCGACTCTGTGCGACCCCATGGATGACGGCCCACCAGGCCCCCCATCCCTGGGATTCTCCAGGCAAGAACACTGGAGTGCGTTGCCATTTCCTTCTCCAGTGCATGAAAGTGAAAAGTGAAAGTGAAGTCGCTCAGTTATGAGCGACTAAACTGACTGATCCCTTCCCTACAACTTACAGAGTTATAAAATAGCTCCTGTAGGAAGCTAGGGGGCTTCCCAGGTGGCACCAGTGGTAAAGAACCCACCTGCCAGTGCAGGAGCCGTAGGAGACATGAGTTAGATCCCTGGGCCAGGAAGATCCCCTGGAGGATGGCAACCCACTCCAGTATTCTTGCCTGGAGAATCTCATGGACAGAGGAGCCTGGCCGGCCAGAGTCCATAGGGTCTCAAAGAGTCAGACATGACTGAAGCAACTTAGCATGCACAGGAAGCAAGAGTTGTAGAAAGTAAAGAGTTTTCCATTGAAGTATGAATTTTCTCTAAAAGGCATGAAATTTTGCTTTCTACATATTACCTTAAAAGAAGTATCCTCTCTATCTGCTTGCTTCTTAACCCCTGTCCTGCTTTTGTGCTCCACTCAGTCCATTCTGAAGGAGATCAGCCCTGGGATTTCTTTGGAGGGAATGATGCTGAAGCTGAAACTCCAGTACTTTGGCCACCTCATGAAAAGAGTTGACTCATTGGAAAAGACTCTGATGCTGGGGGGGGATTGGGGGCAGGAGGAGAAGGGGACAACAGAGGATGAGATGGCTAGATGGCATCACTGATTGGATGGACATGAGTCTGAGTGAACTCCGGGAGTTGGTGATAGACAGGGAGGCCTGGCGTGCTGCGATTCATGGGGTTGCAAAGAGTCGGATACGACTGAACGACTGAACTGAACTGAACTCCCCACCCCGCCCCACACACACAAAAAAACCCCTTATACATACCTTTTTTAAACCAAAGAGTGAGGTGGGCTTGAGAACCTTTGGCCAAAGTTGATTTCCATCTTCCACAATTTTCTACCTTCCTTTATTTCTTTGTTACATAAAGATGTGTAGAATCCTGGTTGGTTTGTTCCTTGGCAAGGTAAGAACGATGATGAAGATGCTGCCTTGCCCATGGCGTCTTGCTCTCTGTCACACTTCTCACACTAAAGAGAAACCATGAAGAAATGGGAATTTGGGACAGAGAACCCACTTGCTCTGCAGCTTTTTTGACTAACAGATGCCTTAATACTGGTGGCCATTCTGAGTTTATTTTGCTGAGAGTCTCCAAAGTGACCCATTGAATCATGGGATATCTTGAATTTTACTGCTTAGAAAGTATGTTTTCCTCCCTGCCCCACTCCCCTACTCCTCATTGCATTAAAGAGGTCTGTCAAGCTTTCTGAAAGTACTAACTCTGACCTGATATCTAAAGTGATAGATGGAAATATGGGTTCTTTAGATGGAGCTCTTTTCCCTAAACCTGTCTCTAAGTGAAGATTCAAACCAAAGCCATATTGGAGAATTATTTATCATTCCTGGATTTAATGTCTTATCTTTATATTGTTGCATGAGAAATTGACTCTAAAAAGCATCTGTTTTCAAATTTGAGAAATATTGTTCTAGGCTCATGTATTTAAAGATCAGCAACTAAAAACACCAAAGCCAGTAGGCCAGGCTTTGATTGACTACCCTCTCTTCCCATTTTCCTCTGGGGCAGTGATTCTGGGGCCACTGCATGAATTTCACTCTATTATCTAATGAAGAAAGTGAAGGCTGATAATATCAAGAAAGTATGAGAGAAAAAAGATGTCACAGTGACAGCATACTTCTGCGGAGCTCCATCCAAAAGCAAATACCTACTGTTTTGCTTTTACCTACTTTTTTTACCAAAAAAATACCTACTATTTTTGCAAATACCAAAAGACCTACCTACTGTTCTGTAGAACACAGAGCAGACTCTCACATGAAAAAATTGCCCTCAGAAGTGTGTGTGAGACCCTAATATGTGTAAAGGAATTTATGCAGGGCTCTCTTCACATTGGCATGCAGGTATGTGAGTGTGGGTTAGGAGACATTCCTTTCTGACTCATTACCCATTTTGCCCCTGCATTCCCCACTCAGTGCTTGAGGCACTTTTTACCCTGGGCTGGGACAGAGATTGATGGTATCTTAGAGCTCTCTAAAGAGAAGCTGTGTCCCTTTGCACTTTCCGTTTGTGAGTAGTCATTAAGACTTTCTGTCAAGCTCTGTTATGTGAGCATGGCACAGCTGCCTCTGAGCTGAAAGCTCTTACCTGTCACAGGCTCTGGTACATGTAGACTCTCCTGGCAGTCTGTCAATCAAAACATATTTATCAACTGGACAGACAGTAAGACAGATAGTAATTTAGGGGAAAAAGATTTTACCCTATCCTCTTCTGTTCTATAGAAAGGACCTGTGAATTAAACTGTTAATGTTTTTACATTCATGGGAGCTTCACAGAAAAGAATTGAAATCCCAAAACATTATTGGACTTGAGTGCTTATATACCATTTTAACAAAAGGTAATAAATTGTGGAAAAGTGACTAGACAAAGGAAAGGGGGTGGGCTTTCAGGGGTAATAAATTGTGGGAAGGTGACTAGGAAATGTGTGGGGGAAATTAATGACAGACAAAAGCTACTTAATAGGTTTGCTTATGCAGACTCATGCTCTTACCTTCTCTGTCTCAGTGATGTGTTATTATCCTCTACCTTCTCTGTCTCAGTGATGTGTTATTATCCTCTTCCTGGTATGGGAATTGCCTTCTCAATTGCCTTCAGTTCAAAATAATCCTTATGCCTTCCCAGGTAGTGCTAGTGGTAAAGAATCCACCTGCCAATACAGAAGATGCAGGAGACATGGGTTTGATCCCTGGGTCAGGAAGATCCTCTGGAGAAGGAAATGGCAACCCACTCCAGTATTCTTGCCTGGAGAAGCCCATGGACAGAGGAACCTGGTGGACTATAGTCCATGGGGTTGCAAAGATTCAGACACAACTGAAGCCACTTAGCACATGCCAAGTGGCATAATTTGGGTATCATATTCTGATCCCCTTCAGTTTTGCAGGGCGTTAAAATACTTGTATTACTGGAATAAGGAAGTGAATTCTAGCATAGCCTAGAGAATCCAGAGGCTGTGGTAAATGAGGCCAGCTTCCCTCATTTGAGTAGAAGACTCAAGAGGCCTGGGGGAGCCCAAAGCAGAGATGGGAGCCAAGGAGGAAGCGTTCCAGGAAGGGCATGAAAAAGAGGGTCCTTGATCAAGAGTTACCTGTAGACCACAGCTGCCCCTATTGCCCCAAAGCTACATGTTGAAATGGGATGAAGAAAGAGTCAAAGTCTAGTATCTTACATTGTAAAAAGAGACTGATGGAGAAAGGAGCAATGTGATATGGACCCACTCCTGTGCTACAAAGCCTTGGGAATTTCTCATTGGTTCCTGTGTCCTGTTGTTCTCTACTATCTGCAAAGGAAAGATAAAATCGATTGCCTTGCAGGCATAGAATGAAGGGGATGCTACCCTAGAACATGCTACCCTAAAATATGTCATTTTGATATAAAGATTATTTTGAGCTGAAGGCAATTGAGAAGCAGCAGACACAGGAATAACTCCCCCTTTCTGCCTAAAAGCAGGGCATAAATTTCATTTCCTATGGTAAAAGGGACATAAACTTCTATTTGTAAAGATATCCTCCTCTCCCATACCAGGAAGAGGACAAGACTCTTATCAGAGAACAATTTGAGTCTGCATAACAAATTCTACTGAACAACCCTTATCTAGCATACATTTCCTACTCACCTTCCCACAATTTACTGCCCCTAGGAGCCCAGATCCCTTTTACTTTGTTTAATTACATCTCCACAATTTATTGCCCTTTGTTAAAAGTTCTCATTGGCTTTGGGTTTCACTTCTTTTCTGTGAAGCCCCTATGCACATAAAAATATTGCCGTCCATAAAGAAACATGCCTGTTCTGTTAATCTGACATTTGTCATTTAATTCATAGTCCCCAAGAACTGAACCTAAGAGGGTAGAGGAAGTTTTCCTCAGCTATACCACCATTAGTATTCTTTTGCTTGACTTTGTTTGATTGCTTAGGAAATGAGTTATTGGATTTCTTTCCCCCTATTTCTATTAAACATATGGTTTAACATTGTGCTGGCTGAGTATCAATTAGAGATCTCCATAGAGGCTCCTCTAACATGTTACTTATTCTGGAAGACAGCTAGTAAGATCCACATGGCCATGTGTTTAAAGTTTGTTGCCCTGAAGGCTGCTGCTTTGTACCTTTGAGTGTTGCCTTACTGAGTCCCAGAAGTCCAGGAAAATTCCCTGGATTCAGACTTTCCCATTATTCTGGAAAATTCATTTTTCCTTTCTCCCACATGAGCCTGCTTAGAGAGAGTGACTATAGACCACTGACTATAAAGTCATGGTCAATGAAAGAAAATGACTTCTCCATTCCATGCCTTCAGAGCTAATAACAGAGGCCTGAGCGACTTCACTTTCACTTTTCACTTTCACGCGTTGGAGAAGGAAATGGCAACCCACTCCAGTGTTCTTACCTGGAGAATCCCAGGGACGGGGGAGCTGGTGGGCTGCTGTCTATGGGGTCGCACAGAGTTGGACACGACTGAAGCGACTTAGCAGCAGCAGCAGCAGCAAGGACTCCTGAGGTATCAGAGGGAGGCACTAGGCTAGTCTCCCCGTGAAACCAAGCAGAGAATAGCAAAGAGAGGAATCATCAAGGGGGCTGTTGTTTGAATTGTTTAAATTTTATGTTTGCAATTTAATTCTGTAAATCAAAAAAGGGAGATTCACTCTGGTTCTGTATGAAAGTAAAAGTGTTAGTTGCTCAGTTGTGTCTGACTCTTTGCAATCCCCATGGACTGTAGCCTGGGATTCTCAAGGCAAGAATGCTAGAATAAGTTGCCATTTCCTCCTGCAGGGGATCTTCTTGACCCAGGGATCAAACCCAGCTTCTTGTGTCTTTGCATTGCAGGCAGATGCTTTACTGTCTGAGCCACCTGGGAAGCCCCCTGGTTCTGTGTAGCACATGATAAACCACAGCATTGTTATAAAAAACTTTTTTCTCTCTTTATGGTCTGTGGCCTCTTACCAAAAGTGTGTATTTTGAGTTTTGCAATGCCTAACAAATAAGTTGTAAAGAAGAGTTATTTTTCAACAGCTAAAGAGATATACAGAGAGCAGCAAGATCTTATATTGGGAACATTTCTGAAGGGTATATGTTTATCACAGTATCCAGCTATTCTATGACTAACTTAATTTTCTATGGTTTTTCTTTAAGAAAACATTCATGAAAAAATCCAATTATGGTTACAAACTACTTCCTGTGAATTATCTGTGGTGTCTACATTGATTTCACCTCAAGATTTATACAGCCAGGATGTTTGAAAGCTTGGGCATCATCTCCCCTGACAGAAACAATTTTCTGTGAAACCTTTCCATGTTAACTTGTAGTAGTTGATTCTCAAAGCTGATATACATTTAATATATTCTCTTTTCCCACAAAATGTCTTTCATGCTAACCATTTTGCTGTTATTCTCAAAGTATACACTCTTTTCTAACCATGGGCCCCAAAACCCACACAATGAGGGTGAACCACAGAGTACCTGGGTATGTGTAAGCTCAGTCATGTCTGACTCTTTGCGACCCTATGAACTGTAGCCCGCCAGGCTCCTCTGTCCATGGGATTTTCCCAGACAGAATATTGAAGTGGGTTGCCATTTGGAGGGGGGAGCACAGAGTAGCAGAAAGAAAAGAATATTGCTTTTCTTCCATGAAGACTTTCCATTCAATTCCACCCCTCTGTTCTGTGGATACTATTTGCTGTTGGGGAATAGTAGCATTCACAATTTGATCTTCCAAATTTAATTTATAGCTTCTTCAATTGGTGTCTTAAAAAAAAAAAAAAAAAAAAGCACTTCCAAAAAAAAAAAAAAAAGCAAAATGTATTTTGCTAAATGCCTGATTTTTCCCTAAATGCCTGATTTTCTCCTCCTTTGGCCCAAGGGGTACCCAAGGCTCAGTACATATTCATTGTCACCAAAATACTACCTTGTAGATATTTTTGAGAGCCAGAGATGAATTTGTAATGTTTTACAGGCCTGATTCAGAGCTCTATGTCCTTTTCCTTTCTGGTAGTCAACTTGTTATATCTGTGACGAAAACAGTCACTGTGTATGTAAGTACTTTCAGAACCAGAAACCAACAAAACACCAAGATTCCAATAACTCAGGAGAATCTACCAGATTCTGACCATCTGACAATCTCATCTTAACATGTCCGGGTCTGCAGTGACCAGAAAGGTGATCGAAGCCCTGAGCTCTTGATTTTATCACAAAGTCCTTTTTCTTTGTAGGTGCCTTGGATCTGGAGATAGAGAATCAGGCAATCAGATAAAGCTGTGAGGGGGGCTGAGAGTTTGCTGGAATGACGCTCAGGGCACAGTTTTTGCTGTTGGAGCATTTCCTGTGTGCCCTTTGAAACCTCTGAACTCAGTTCTTCAAAGTGAGAACTACCTTATTCTGTCTTTCCGCTGAACAAATGTGTTTGCTGCTTATCATCTTTTTTTTTTTTTTTTTGTCACCCCCACCCTAATTGACTTAGCCAACATTGATTTATCACAGCAAAAGTATTGCCCTGACTGAGTCATAAGTTACACTTTTACCTAACATTATCTGGACCTTTGGAAATGAAAGCATATAAATAATGGGCGTTTTGTGCACAGGGCTACACACACACACATATATGTGTCCTTCTGTTTGCTTCATTCATCATGTTCTCCATACTCCCACTGTTTGTCTCCCCACTCCCACCCCTCCTCACTCCTAGTAGTTTCGGAGAGAGTTATGTTTTCTCATGAGCCAAAGGGTCATTTTTCAAGTTGAGTCCTGTTAACCTCAGTGACAGATGCTGGCTTTTCAGAAGTTCCTCTTTGCAAAACTGTTTTAAGACAGAAATTTTATTTCTCTTTAGAGAGCTGGTGTGGTAAGAGGAAATTGAAGCTGGTCTCTGGGTGTGTGTTTGTGCTAATATGCTGTACAGTAAATATGGATATGGGTCAATAAAAGCTGTTCTTTGATCTACTGCTACAAAGGATCCATTGTAAATATATTACTGGATAAGAGGGTTATGGCTGTGTAATTGCCCCTTGTGAACAGTGCCCTGTGCCACCCTGTAGCACGTGCAAGAAGTGAGACTTATGGGTTCAGCCTGCCTAGGATTTTTTTTATTGAGGTAAAAAAACACATAACACAGTTTACCATTTAACCATTTTTAAGTGTACAGTACAGCAGTGTTAAGTACAGCCTCCCTGGACTTTACTTGCCTATTTATTTATTTTTACTGAGTAGCCATTCTAACATTTCATTTCTGGGTATCCTCATTAAAGGATAGTGCTTGGACAGAAAAATAACCTTAAAAGAACAATAATAATAACTGCAACAAAAACTTAGCAACAAGAAGTGAATAAAATCAAACAAGGCCAATATTCCTGTAGCTAACTCTTTTGAGTTAATTTTTGTGGTTGTTTGCTGTTCCATTGCTAAGTCGTGTCTTACTCTTTGCGATCCCATGGACTGCAGCATGCCAGGCTCCTTGTCTTCCACTATCTCCTGGAGTTTGCTCAGATTCTCCTGAGTCAGTGATGCCATCTAACCATCTCATCCTCTGCCACGCCCTTCTCCTTTTGCCTTCATTCTTTCCCAGAATCAGGGTCTTTTCCAATGATCAACTGTTCACATCAGGTGGCCAAAGCACTGGAGCTTCAGCTTAAGCATCAGTCCTTCCAGTGAATATTTAAGGTTGATTTCCTTTCAAATTGATTAGTTTGATTTCCTTGCTGTCCAAGGGACTCTCAAAAATCTTCTCCAGAGCCACAGTTCAAAACATCAATTCTTTGGTACTCAGGCTTCTTTTCCAACTCTCAGATCTGTACATGACTACTGGAAAAACCATAGCTTTGACTAGATGGACCTTTGTCAGCTGAGTGATGTCTCTGCTTTCTTAATATGCATTCTAGGTTTATCATAGCTTTCCTTCTAAGGAGCTAGCATCTTTTAATTTCATGGCTGCAGTTACCATCCACAGTGATTTTGGAGCCCAAGAAAATAAAATCTGTCACTGCTTCCACTTTTCCCCTTCTATTTGCAATGAAGTGAAGGGACCAGATGCCATGATCTTAGTTTTTTTATGCTGAGTATTAAAGCCAGCTTTTTCACTCTCCTCTTTCACCCTCAGCAAGAAGCTCTTTAGTCCCTCTTCTTTTTCTGCCATAAGGGTGGTATCATCTGCATATCTGAGGTTGTTGATATTTCTCCTGGCAGTCTTGATTTCAGCTTGTGATTCATTCAGCCTGGCATTTCCCATGATATACTCTGCATTGTAAGTTAAATAAGCAAGGTGACAATATACAGTCTTGACGTACTCCTTTCCCAATTCTGAACCACTCAGCTGTTCCATATCGGGTTCTAACTGTTGCTTCTTGACCTGTATACAGGTTTCTCAGGAGACAGGCAAGGTGGTCTGGTATTCCAATCTCTTTAAGAATTTTCCACAGTTTGTTGTGATACACACAGTCAAAGGATTTGGCATAGTCAAGCAGAAGTAGATGTTTTTCAGGAATTCCACTGAAACTCTCTTGCTTTTTCTATGATCCAGCGAATGTTGGCAATTTGATCTCTGGTTCCTCTGCCTTTTCTAAATTCTGCTTGTATATCTGGAAGTTCTTGGTTCAGTTCAGTTCAGTTCAATCACTCAGTCATGGCCAACTTTTTGTGACCCCAAGGACTGCAACATGCCAGGCTTCCCTGTCCATCACCAACTCCCGGAACTTGCTCAAACTCATGTCCATTGAGTTGGTGATGCCATCGAACTATCTCATCCTCTGTCCTCCACTTCTCCTCCTTCCTTCAATCTTTCCCATCATCAGGGTCTTTTCCAATGAGTTAGTTCTTCGCATCAGGTGGCCAAAGTATTGGTTCTCGGTTTACATACTGTTGAAGCCTAGCTTGAAGGATTTTGAGCATTGCCTTGCTAGCATGTGAAATGAGGGCAATTGTATGGTAGTTTCAACATTCTTTGTCATTGTCCTTCTTTAAGATTGGAATGAAAACTGACCTTTTCTAGTCCTGTGGCCACTGTGGAGTTTTCCAAATTTGCTGACATATTTAGTTAATACCAGTTATTATTACATGCCTAGCATTGGCCACAGCATTGTAAAAAAAAGCAATGAGAGATGATCAATGACCTCAAGATGTTTCAGTTCAGTTCAGTTCAGTTCAGTCGCTTAGTCATGTCCGACTCTTTGCGACCCCATGAATCGCAGCACGCCAGGCCTCCCTGTCCATCACCAACTCCCGGAGTTCACTCAGACTCAGGTCCATCGAGTCAGTGATGCCATCCAGCCATCTCATCCTCTGTTGTCCCCTTCTCCTCCTGCCCCCAATCCCTCCCAGCATCAGAGTCTTTTCCGAGTCAACTCTTCCCATGAGGTGGCCAAAGTACTGGAGTTTCAGCTTTAGCATCATTCCTTCCAAAGACCACCCAGGGCTGATCTCCTTCAGAATGGACTGGTTGGATCTCCTTGCAGTCCAAGGGACTCTCAGGAGTCTTCTCCAACAGCACAGTTCAAAAGCATCAATTCTTCGGCACTCAGCTTTCTTCATAGTCCAACTCTCACATCCATACATGACCACTGGAAAAACCATAGCCTTGACTAGATAGACCTTTGTTGGCAAACTAATGTCTTTGCTTTTCAATATGCTATCTAGGTTGGTCATAACTTTTCTTCCAAGGAATAAGCATCTTTTAATTTCATGGCTGAAATCACCATCTGCAGTGATTTTGGAGCCCAAAAATATATAAAGTTAGCCACTGTTTCCCCATCTATTTCCCATGAAGTGATGGGACCAAATGCCATGATCTTCATTTTCTGAATGTTGAGCTTTAAGCCAACTTTTTCACTATCCTCTTTCACTCTCATCAAGAGGCTTTTTAGTTCCTCTTCACTTTCTGCCTTAAGGGTGGTGTCATCTGCATATCTGAGGTTATTGATATTTCTCCTGGCAATCTTGATTCTAGCTTGTGCTTCCTCCAGCCCAGCGTTTCTCATGATGTACTCTGCATATAAGTTAAATAAGCAGGGTGACAATATACAGCCTTGACGTACTCCTTTTCCTATTTGGAACCAGTCTGTTGTTCCCTGTCCATTCTAACTGTTGCTTCCTGACCTGCATATAGGTTTCTCAAGAGGCAGGTCAGGTGGTCTGGTATTCCCATCTCTTGAAGAATTTTCCACAGTTTATTGTGATCCACACAGTCAAATGCTTTGGCATAGTTACCCTTCTGTTATGGGATAAAGGTATCAGAATAAATTATGTTCACTAAACTAGGAATCAAGATTTCAGCTATATTTTTGTAAATCAGTGATTGTATATAGAGGCACATTTCCTTTTACCCATAAATGTATAGTCTGCATAATTACATAGCGAAGCAGAGCAGCCAATTGTAAATGTCATTGTTTGAAGTCATAGGACATGTCTAGGTGTGATAAACAACCGATGGTGGCAGGGAATTTGGAACCAGCCTCTGCTGGGGCCGGTGTTGGGCCAGTGTGGCCCATAGGAGTCTCAATGGGGAGAACAGGGAGAAGGCCTTATGATAGTGATGTGATCTTGATTGTGAATTTCAGGTCTCCATGATAAGCCTCTAACTAAGCTTGCCTTGTGAGACTGGAGGCCAAACTGGAACCCAAAAGATATACCACTGTCCCCCATATTGCTTGCTTGTCAAGACAAACAAAAGAAAAACATTCCCTTTCCTACCCTCCTTCATCCCTCCTTCCCTCCCTTCCATTTTTGGAATGTGTCTGGATGTGGGATGAGTTGTTGAAAAGATGTGGATCATGAAATCCCTAACACAAAGTTGGTACGTATTCCATGGATAAAGACCTCATCTCTCAGATTCCCATTTAAACAATGTCCCTGGTGGCTCAGATGGCAAACAGTCTGCCTGCAATGCAGGAGACTTGGGTTTGATCCCTGGGTTTGGAAGATCCCCTGGAGGAGGGCATGGCAACCAACTCTAGTATTGTTCCTTGGAGAATCACACGGACAGAGGAGCCTGATAGGCTACAGTCCATGGGGTCTCAAAGAGTTGGACATGACTGAGTGACACTTGCAGTGTTTACACTGTTTACTGTCATAGTGGGCCTTCAACCACTTCAGCCAAGTTGATCCTCTAAGTAATGATTTATATGAAAGCATTTATAATGTCTAACATGCTAAGCAAATTGAATGATATGGTTTCAGTTTTTATATTTTTAAAATAAACCTTTCAAATGTCACTTCTTTGATATTTCCTGTAAAGGCAGCATCACCTACCCTGGGTCCTTAGGGGAAAAAGGGAAGAAAGAGATTGATTTTCTCTGGTTCACAATGGAAATCAAATCGGGCCCACCTCGCCTCCAGTCTGAGTCAGTAGCTCTCATTTGTTTTTGTTTTTTCTTATTTACCTTGACCTATTCTGCCATCAGCATGTACGTGTGTGCAATGCCCCACAAGTGAATGCACTCAACAAAGCATATTGGACTACATCATTGCTATAGTGATAACCTTGAATCTGCTCTAATCTGTGAAACAACACGTCATTTAGAAAGTGCCATACTTTATTATTATTAAGAAATTACTTGTGACTCACCTCAGAAATGACCCCAACAACATCTGTGATTGTGACTCAGTGTTCCCAGCGTCAGGCTGATGCTCTGGCAACAGAATTGTTCTGTTTTCCCTTTGCATTGACTCCAGTTCTGGGAGACTTCCAGATCCTTTCAGTTCAATTATTTCTGTTCGGTTTCACAGACACTGAGCATCTACTGTGCTCAAGTACTCAGCCTATTCAGGGGACACAGACATAAAGCATTCCTGGTTTCCACTGTCCTGATGCTTACAGTCTAATGACGAGTTGTTTCCCTGCTGCTCTGCCCAACTCCCTCTCTGCTTCTTCCACTGGTGCTTTCCGGTCCCACCTTTCTTTCTCCCATCTCCCCACAATTGAGGTCACAGCAAGGTTTGTGAGTGACCTTTCAAGGGTGTCTAAGACACCTCTTTGCTCTCATAGACCTCTAGATTTATATTGACCATTCCATTTCAAGGTACACTGGGTTGCGTCTTAGCCAGTGGGCCAGGTTCTGTGTGCTTAGCTCCATTTAATCCTCACAACCTTATGGAGTAGGTGCACATGAGGAAACTAAAAGCTAAAAAAGCCAAGCACAACTTGGGGCTTGTGTCCCAAGTCACACAAGCAGTAGCAGATGAGTCCTGGCCTGATTCCAGAATCTTTGTACTATTCTAAGAGGGAAGCAAAACTTGGTATCCACGACTCATAACCATCAAGTATGTGACATTTAAGCAAATAGTCTATGATTATTTGAAGACCCTATATGTTTTAAAATTTTTATTGAAATATAGTTGATTTACAATGTTGTGTTACTTTCAGGCATACGGCCAAGTGATGCAGATATATATATATATATACACACACATAGTCTGTTTCAGATTCTTTTCCTTTATAGGTTAGTACAAGATACTGAGTATACTGTGCAGCACTGGAGCGACTGTGAGGAGACACCCCACATCCAAGGGAAGAGAAACCCCAGCAAGACGGTAGGCACTGGAGCAGCAGCTGCACAGCATGGGAGTGGTGGCTGCGTGGAGCTGGAGAGATTTTGAGGAGATGCCCCACATCCAAGGGCAAAGGAGAAGCCCCAGCAAGATGGTAGGAGGGGCAAAATCACATTTAGAATTAAACCCAATAACTGGCAGAGATGCTCAGAGGGCTCAAACATACCTTGTGTGTACCACAACCCAGAGCCCCACAGAGAATAAGACAGAACTGTGTTGGAGTGTCTCCAGAGGAGGTACAGGTCAGCAGTGGACTGCTGCAGGGGCAGGGGCTCTGGGTGCAGTAGACCTGGGTGTGGCATAAGCCCTCTTAGAGGAGGTCACCATTAACCCCACCATAGAGCCACCAGAACTTACACAGGACTGGGGGAACAGACTCTTGAAGGGCACAAACAGAACCTGGTGGGCACCAGAACCCAGGAGAAAGGAGCAGTGGCCCCACAAGAAATAGACCCAGACTTGCCCTTGAATGCCCAGGAGTCTCTGGCCAGAGGCATGGGTCAGCAGTGGCCTGCTGCATGGTTGGAGATACAGAGTGTAGCAGCGCATGCATGGGACTTTTGCAAGAGGTTGCCATTATCTTCATTACCTCCACCATAGTTTGGCCTCAGGTGAAATAACAGGGAGGAAACACAGCCTCACCCATCAACAGAAAATTGTATTAAAGATGTACTGAGCATGGCCCTGCCCATAAGAACAAGACCCAGTTTCCTCCACAGTCAGTCTCTCCCATCAGGAAGCTTCCATAAGCCTCTTATCGTCCATCAGAGGGCAGACAGACTGAAAACCACAGTCTCAGAAAACTAAACAATCTGATCACATGGACCACAGCCTTGTCTAACTCAATGAAACTATGAGCCATGCCATGTAGGGCCACCCAAGACAGACAGGTCATGGTGGAGAGTTCTGACAAAACGTGGTCCACTGGAGAAGGGAATGGCAAACCACTTCAGTATTCTTGCCTTGAGAACCCCATGAACAGTATGAGAAGGCAAAAAGATAGGACAATGAATGATGAACTCCCCAGGGTGGAGAGTTCTCCCCTAGAGAGAATAAAGAGATGGAGCCAAAGCAAAAGCAACACACAGTTGTGGATGTGATGGGTGATGGAAGTAAAGTCCAATGCTGTAAAGAACAGTACTGCATAGGAACCTGGGATGTTAGGTCCATGAATCAAGGAGAATTGGAAGTGGTCAAAAAGGAGATGGCAAGAGTGAACATCAACATTTTAGGAATCAGCAAACTAAAATGGACTGGAATGGGTGAATTTAACTCAGATGACCATTATATCTACTACTGTGGGCAAGAATCCCTTATAAGAAATGTCCTTAAAAGATGTCCTTCTCATTATAGGGGACTGGAATACAAAAGTAGGAAGTCAAGAAATAGCTGGAGTAACAGGCAAATTTGGCCTTGGAGTACAGAATGAAGTAGGGCAAGGGCTAATAGAATTTTGACAAGAGAATGCACTGGTCATAGCAAACACCCTCTTCCAACAACACTAGAGAAGACTTTACATATGAACATCACCTGATGGTCAATACCGTAATCAGATTGATTATATTCTTTGTAGCCAAAGATGGAGAAGCTCTATACAGTCAACAACAAGACCAGGAGCTGACTGTGGCTCAGGTCATGAACTCATTGCCACACTCAGACTTAAATTGATGAAAGTAGGGAAAACCACTAGGCCATCCAGACATGACCTAAATCAAATCACTTATGATTATACAGTGGAAGTGACAAATACATTCAAGGGATTAGATCTGATAGCATGCCTGAAGAACTATGGATGGAGGTTCGTGACATTGTACAGGAGATGGGGATCAAGTCCATCCCCAAGAAAAAGAAAGGCAAAATGGTTTTCTTAGGAGGTTTTACAAATAGCTGTGAAAAGAAGAGAAATGAAAGGCAAGGGAGAAAAGGAAAGACATAAGCATCTGAATGCAGAGTTCCAAAGAATAGCAAGGAGAGAGAATAAAGCCTTCCTAAGTGATCATTGCAAAGAAATAGAGGAAAACAACAGAATGGGAAAGACTAGAGATCTCTTCAAGAAAATCAGAGATACCAAGGGAACATTTCATGCAAAGATGGGCTCGATAAAGGACAGAAATGGTATGGACCTAACAGAAGCAGAAGATACTAAGAAGAGATGGCAAGAATACACAGAAGAACTATACAGAAAAGATCTTCACGACCCAGATAATCACGATAGCATGATCACTCACCTAGAGCCAGACATCCTGGAATGTGAAGTCAAGTGGGCCTTAGGAAGGATGACTATGAACAAAGCTAGTGGAGGTGATGGAATTCCAGTTGAGCTATTTCAAATCCTAAAAGATGATGCTGTGAAAGTGCTGCACTCAATATGCCAGCAAATTTGGAAAACTCAGCAGAGGCCACAGGACTGGAAAAGGTCAGTTTTTATTCCAGTCCCAAAGAAAGGTAATGCCAAAGAATGCTCAAACTACCGCACAATTGCACTCACCTCACACAAAACAAGATAATGCTCAAAATTCTGCAAGCCAGACTTCAACAATATGTGAACCATGAACTACCTGATGTTCAAACTGGATTTAGAAAAGGCAGCAGAACCAGAGATCAGATTGCCAACATCTGTTGAATCATCAAAAAAGCAAGGGAGTTCCAGAAAAACATCTACTTCTGCTTTATTGACTATGCCAAAGCCTTTGACTGTGTAGATCACAACAAACTGTGGAAAATTCTTCAAGAGATGGTAATAAGAGACCACCTTACCTGCCTCCTGAGAAATCTGTATGCAGGTTAAGAAGCAACTGTTAGAACTGGACATGGAACAACAGACTGGTTCCAAATCGGGAAAGGAGTACATCAAGACTGTATATTGTAACCCTGTTTATTTAACTTATATGCAGAGTACATCACGTGAAATGCTGGACTGGATGAAGCACAAGCTGGAATCAAGATTGCCGGGAGAAATATCAATAACCTCAGACATGCAGATGACACCACACTTATGGCAGAAATTGAAGAAGAATTAAAGAGCCTCTTGATGAAAGTGAAAGAGGAGAATGAAAAAATTGGCTTAAAACTCAACATTCAGAAAACTAAGATCATGACATCTGGTCCCATCACTTCATGGTGGATAAATGGGGAAACAATGGAAAGTGTGACAGACTATTTTCGAGGGCTCCAAAATCACTGCAGCCATGAAATTAAGACGCTTGCTCCTTGGAAGAAAAGTTATGACCAACCTAGAGAGCATATTAAAAAGCAGAGACATTACTTTGCCAACAAAGGTCCATCTAGTCAGAGCTACGGTTTTTCAAGTAGTCATGTATGGATGTGAGAGTTGGACTATAAGGAAAGCTGAGCGCCAAAGAATTGATGCTTTTGAACTGTGGTGTTGAAGAAGACTCTTGAGAGTCCTTTGGACAGCTAGAAGATCTAACCAGTCCATCCTAAAGGAAATCAGTCCTGAATATTCATTGGAAGGACTGATGCTGAAGCTGAAACTCCAATACTTTGGCCACCACATGATGCGAAGAACTGATTCATTTGAAAAGACCCTGATTCTGGGCAAGATTGAAGATGGGAGGAGAAGGGGACAACAGAGGATGAGATGGTTGGATGGCATCACTGACTCAATGGACATGAGTATGAGTAAATTCCAGAAGTTGGTGATGGACAGGGAGGCCTGGCGTGCTGCAGTCCATGGGTTCGTAAAGAGTCAGACAGGGCAGAGCGACTGAACTGATTATTCTGAGTATAATTCCCTGTGCTTATACAGCAGGTCCTTGTAGGTTATCTGTTTTATATATAGTAATGTGTATATGTTAATCCCAGACTCCTAATTTATCCTTCTCCCTCCATTCCGCTTTCGTTTCTATACGTTTTCTTTCTATGTCTGTGAGTCTGTTTCAGGTTTATAGATAAGTTCATTTGTATAATTTTTTAAAATTCCACATTTAAGCGATATCATCAGTTATTTGTCTCTGTCTGGTTTGAAGACCCTGTACCTTTTTTTTCCATTTCTGTATATCCCTGATTCACAATTTTGGGTCTTAAGTATATTTTATGACTGCTCTGTCCACTAAAATCTTAATACACTTATGACAAGGATTAAAAAAAAATACAAAAAACTTTTTAAAGACCCAGTAGTTACCACTTCTTCCCCCAATTCCAGGATTCTAGCCTAATTGGCAAGCACTCTTCCCATGAGGTCCATCATCCTATTGATGACATAGGACTTGTTGCCAGAGCCCACACAGTAGATTCAAGCACTGGGGGGAGCCCTGGACTCTGAACAAAAGTTTTTGTGGAGAAGCAGCTTTCACTGCATACGTAAAGAGGCCTGGATTTGCTTTGTTTTCTTTCTGTTATGAGAAATGGCTGGAGGGCTGCCTGATGTGCCAAGTAAGGTAGAATCAATGAGTTGCACATTTCCCAGAAGCGGACACCAATATTATCTTTGTGGTTAATCTGTAGCACCTACCACCTTGTGACCCTTCTTGAAGCTTTAAATCCTATAAATACAAATGGATTTTTCAATCCACTTTGAATTTAAAATTGCCCAGATCTGGGAGAAATTGGTTGTTACCATGGTAGCCCGCCTACATAACAAAAAGTTTTCTAATGTATTATTTTCTTTGCATGGGCTTCAATTAATAGCTCGTGGGGAGCTTTTACAGACCCTTAACTTAATATGCTGAGATCCACAATCTAAGGGCTGGGCATATATCTCCCTCATTTATGAAAGGCTAAAGCCAACAATTGGACTGACTATGCAGGGAATCTGGAAGGCCTCTGGACCTCTATGCCTTTCTGATGTGTGTGCTGTTAGGTGGCAACCAGAGCTGGCAAAAACCTGCAAAGGAATACAAACCTGCCATGTGTCCAAGAATACTCCTGCAGACTCAAAAAGATAGGCCCAGTATTGGAAGCAGCAGTACTTATCTTCCTGTTAAAAAGCCTACTGGTGAAGCCAGATGCTTTGCCCCGGATCAGTGATTATATTGTTTTATCCTACTCTGTGTGGAGCCAAACAGATTAAGAAATGGGATTAGGCACTTCTCCTACACTTTCCCCCAGGATCTTCTCTGTTCTGATTGCCTATTGACCTGTTTCCCAAACTGGACTGCTAATTTCAAAGGGGCCAGGGCTATTCTTGTCTTGTTCATCCCATAGCAAAGACTCAATCAAAATTTGCTGATAGGATGAAATGACTGAATGAATGAAGCTTTAAAAAATTCTCCTTCCATGAAAAAATTGATAATAGATCACCATCTCTACAGAATTCAGTGATCTGATTAGAGCCAGAATGGAGAGAAAGGGAACCTGTTGAAAGATATTTGAGGTTTCAGAGTGAAAAAGGAGGACATCCTCCCATTTGTGACAACACGAATGAACCTTGAACACATTAAGCTAAGCAAAATGTCAGACAGAAAAAGACAAGTACTGTATGACATCACTGGAATGTGAAATCTAAAAAAGCAAAACCTATATAAAACAGTAGAATGGTCGTTACCAGAGAATGGGGGCAGGGGCATCAGAATGATGGTGTTTAAGGGTATAAACTTGTAGAGAATAGTAAATGAACCATAGAGATCTAATACACAGTATAATAAATGTAAATGATAATATTGTACTATAATTATATAATGTGATAAATATCAATACCTGAGCAAATATATTACAATACATACATGTACACCTTTGGTTCATACAATGTTACATGTCAAAGTTATTCACTAAAAAATTGAGAAATGGTTCACATACCATTTAAACAAAAGAAACTGAGACTCCAGGGGCATGTCATTTTACTCAAAGATAGAAGAGTTGTGGTGAGCGCTTGGGAGAGGAGTACTGTGGCTGATCAGAGGCAAATCAGAAAAGGACTGGAGGGTGATTTTGTACTTTGAGGAAGCAGAGAAACACAGTGGGAAGGGGGGTGGGGACTGAAGTGAAATCCTAAAGAATCAGAGAGCAATCTTCCTCAGGGAGCTAAGAGAGGTGGTTTGCAAGTGCTGCAGGGAGCATAACAGGAAATTATCTGGAACAAGGAGAACAGTAGATGCCCTGAGCAGCATAAGGCTGGTTCCACAAGCAGCCAGGTGTTACTTATGCCTAAGGTAACCCTGAGACAATTTCACAGCCAAGAGATTTTGCATCAAAGAGCTGACTCTTCACTGGTGAGGATCCTAGTGGGACTGCCTCCATCGCAAGCATGCAGACCTAAGAGAGGGAGACTGGGCTGGTAGAGGCCAAATCCAATCTGCCACCTGTTTCCATGAATAAAGTTTTTTTCTTCTTACGTTTTTAAAAAATTGGAATATAGTTGATTTACACTGTTGTTTTAGTTTCTGGTGTATAGCAAAGTGATAAAAATGATTCAGTTATATATATATATTATATGTATATATATACACATAAATATATATTCTTTTTCATATTCTTTTAAATTATGGTTTATTACAGGATATTTAATTAATTCCAACAACACAATAGATGAATCTACACATGGACATCACCAGATGGTCAATACCTAAGTGAGATTGAATATATTGTTTGCAGCTGAAGATGGAGAAGCTCTATACAGTCAGCAAAAACAAGACCAGGAGCTGACTGTGGCTCAGATCATGAACTCCTTAATGCCAAATTCAGACTTAAATTGAAGAAAGTAGGGAAAACCAATAGACCATTCAGGTATGACCTAAATCAAATCCCTTATGATTATACAGTGGAAGTGACAAATAAATTCAAGGTATTCGATCTGATAGAGTGTCGGAAGAAGTATGGACAGAGGTTCTTAACATTATACAGGAGGCAGTGATCAAAACCATCCCCAAGACAAAGAAATGCAAAAAGGCAACATGATTGTCTGAGGAGGCCTTACAAATGTCTGAGAAAAGAAGAGAAGCAAAAGGTAAAGGAGTAAAGGATAGATATTTCCTTCTGAATTGAGAGTTCCAAAGAATAACAAGGAGAGATAAGAAAGCCTTCCTAAGTGATCATTGCAAAGAAATAGAGGAAAACAACAAAATGGGAAAGACTATAGAGATCTCTTCAAGAAAATGAGAGATATCAAGGGAACATTTCATGCAAAGATGGGCATAATAAAGGACAGAAACAGTATGGACCTAACAGAAGCAGAAGATATTAAGAAGAGGTGGCAAGAATACACAGAACTATACAAAAGAGATCTTAATGACCCAGAAAACCACAATGGTGTGATCACTCACCTAGAGCAGGACATCCTGGAGTGTGAAGTCAAGTAGGCCTTAAGAAACATCACTACAAACAAAGCTAGTGTATGTGATGGAATTCCAGCTGAGCTATTTCAAATCTTAAAGGATGACGCTGTGAAAATGTTGCACTCAATATGCCAGCAAATTTGGAAAACTCAGCAGTGGCCACAGGACTGGAAAATTTCAGTTTTCATTCCAAACCCAAAGAAAGGAAATGCCAAAGAATGGTGAAACTACTGCATAATTGCACTCATCTCATTCACTAGCAAATAATGCTCAAAATTATCTAAACCAGACCTCAACAGTACATGATCCATGAACTTCAGATGTTCAAGCTGGGTTTAGCAAAGGCAGAGGAACCAGAGATCAAATTGTCAACATCTGTTGGATCATAGAAAAAGCAAGAGCATTCCAGAAAAATATCTACTTCTGCCTCATTGACTACACTAAAACCTTTGACTGTGTAGATCACAACAAACTGTGAAAACTTCTTCAAGAGATGGGAATACCAGACCACCTGACCTACCTCCTGAGAAATCTGTATTCAGGTTAAGAAGCAACAGTTAAAACTGGACATGGAACAACAGACTTGTTCCAAACTGGGAAAGGAGTATGTCAAGACTGTATATTGTCACCTTGCTTATTTAACTTATATGCAGAGTACATCATGTGAAATGCCAGGCTGAACGAAGCACAATCTAGAATCAAGATTGCTGGGAGAAATATCAATAACCTCACATATGCAAATGACACCACCCTTATGGCAGAAAGTGAAGAGGAATCAAGGAGCTTCTTGATGAAAATGAAAGAGAAGTGAAAAAAGTGACTTAAAACTCAGCATTCAAAAAACGAAGATCATGGCATCTGGTCCCTTCATTGCATGGTGAATAAATGGGGAAACGATGGAAACAGTGAAAGACTTTATTTTCTTGGGCTCCAAAATCACTGTGGATGGTGACTGCAGCCATGAAATTAAAAGACACTTGCTCCTTGGAAGAAAAACTATGACAAACCTAGACAGCATATTAAAAAGCAGAGACATTACTTTGCCAACAAAGCTCCATATGGTCAAAGTTATGGTTTTTCCAGTAGTCAGGTATGGATGTGCGAGTTGGACCATAAAGAAAGCTGAGTGCCAAAGAGTTGATGCTTTGAAATGTGATGTTGGAGAAGACTCTTGCGAGTCCCTTGGACTGCAAGGAGATCAAACCAGTCAATCCTAAAGGAGATCCATCCTGACTATTCATTGGAAGGACTGATGCTGAAGCTGAAGCTCCAATACCTTTGCTACCTGATGCAAAGAATTGACTCATTGGAAAAGACCCTGATGCTGAGAAAGATTGAAGGCAGGAGAATTGTTGGATGTCATCACTGACTCAATGGTCATGAGTTTGAGCAGGCTCTAGGAGTTGGTGATAGACAGGGAAGCCTGGCATGCTCCACCATGGGGTCACAAAGAGTCAGACACAATTGAGAGACTGAACTGAGCTGAACTGGATATTTAATATAGTTACCTGTGCTATACAGTAGGACCTTGTTGTTTATTTATTTTACATATAGTCATGTGTATCTGCTAATCCCAAACTCTTAATTTATCCTTCCCCCACCCCCTTTCCCCTTTGGTAACCATAAGTTTGTTTACTATGTTTGTGAGTCTGTTCTGCTTTTTTAAGTTCATTTGTATCATATTTTATATTCCACACATAAATGATAGCATATAATAATTGTCTTTCTGACTTACTTCACTTAGTATGATAAATTCTAGGTCCACCTGTGTTGCTGCAAATAGCATTATTTCATTATTTTATGGTTGAGTACTATTCCATTGTGTGTATACATATATATATATATATATATATATATATATATATATATATATTTAAAAGCATAGCTGTATACATGTATATACCACATCTTCTTTTCTGTTCCTCTGTCAATGGACATGTAGATTGCTTCCATGTCTTAGCTATTGTGAGTAGTGCTGCCATGAACATTGTGAGGCATGTATCTTTTTGAATTAGAGTTCTTGTCTTTTCTGGATACAGTGTGTGCCCAGGAGTGAGATTGCTAGATCATATGGCAACTCTATTTTTAGTTTTTTAAGAAACCTCCATACTGCTTTCCATCGTGGCTGCACCAATTATAAATAAAGTTTTATTGGCTCACACCCACTCCCATTTCTTCACGTATTATGGCTGCTTTCCTGCTACAATTTCACAGTAGCTGTGACAGAGACCATATGGTCCACAATGCCTACACTCTTTAATATTTGACCCTTTATAGAAAAAGTTTAGGGCTTCCCTGGTGACTCAGATGGTAAAGAATCTGCCTGCGATGCAGGAGACCTGGGTTTGATCCCTGGCTTGGGAAGATCCCCTAGAGGAGGGCATGGTAACCACTCCAGTATGCTTGCCTGGAGAATCCCATGGACAGAGAAGCCTGGTGGGCTACAGTCTGCTGCTGCTGCTGCTAAGTCACTTCAGTCATGTCCGACTCTGTGTGCCCCATAGATGGCAGCCCACTAGGCTCCCCTATCCCTGGGATTCTCCAGACAAAAACACTGGAGTGGGTTGCCATTTCCTTCTCCAGTGCATGAAAGTGAAAAGTAAAAGTGAAATCACTCAGTCATGTCCAACTCTTCAGGACCCCGTGGACTACAGCCTATCAGGCTCCTCCGCCCGTAGGATTTTCCAGGCAAGAGTACTTGAGTGGGGTGCCATCGCCTTCTCCAGAGCTACAGTCTATGGGATCACAAAGAGTTGAAGTTTGCAGACCTTGGTGTAGACAGTCATTTTGGAGGGCCTCTCTGTGTTGTCCATGGTGATGCTTGGAGAATGGGCTGAGCATGGTGTGTGGAGTGGAACTGGCCTGCTGGTCCCTGGTTCCAGTCTTAGTTCATTGCAGACAAGTCACTTAACTTCCGGAAGCATGCTGTACCAATCATGGTGTGGCTTGTAATTACTACCCTTTCTACTTCTTATGAGTAGCAAATGGGTAAAGCTGTGGGAAAATGACCCACAAAATTCTCCAGTGAGTTGGCCCCCGGAACAGCCAGCTCAGGCATTAAGGAGTTATTTGTCACATGGCACAGGCATGGAATTTTTGTGTCATACACTCTCTCCTAAGAAATCTGTGGCAAAGCCTCTGTTCCATGATTTTTTCCCCATTTTTTATTACAATAAATACATAGCACATAAAATTTCTCATCTTAAAACATTTTAAAGTGTACATTCCAGTAGTAGTAATGTTGTGCAACCATCACCACCATCAATTTCCAGAACTCTTATCTTGTAAAACTGAAAGTCTATATTTATTAAAAATAACTGCCCAGTTCCCCTGCCCCCAGGCCCTTGAAACCACTAGTCTACTTTAAAAAAAAAAACTTTGTTTATTTATTTTTGCCTGTGCTGGGTCTTTGTTGCTGCATGGGCTTTCCTCTAGATGCAGTGAGCAGGGGCTATTCTCTAGTTGTGATGCCTGGGCTTCTCATTGCAGTGGCTTCTCTTATTGTGGAGCACAGGCTATAGGGTACACAGGCTTCAGTAGTTGAGGCTCCTGGGCTCTAGAATACAGGCCCAGCAGTTGCGGTACATGGCCTTAGTTGCTCCACAGCATGTGGAATCCTTCGGGACCAGGGATCGAACTCATGCCTCCTGCACTGGCAGGCAGATTCTTTACCACTGAGCCACCAGAGAAGCCCTACTATTCTACTATTTGACTCTATGATTTTGATTACTCAAAGCACTTAAAATGTGAGACACTTCAAGTATCTCATGTAAGTAGAATCATACAGTACTTGTCTTTTTGTGACTGACATTTCACTTAGCATAATGTCTTCAACGTTCATCTCTGTTACAGCATATGCTAGCATTTCACTCCTTTTTAAAGCTGAATAATACTCTTGTATAGACATACCACATTTTGCTTACTCACTTATTTATCAGTGGACACTTGGGTTGCTTCCATGTTTTAGCTATTTTGAATAGTGCTGCTATGAACATGGGTTTACCATTATCTCTTTGAGAGACTGCTTTCAATTCTTTGGTATATATTGATTTTCTTGATTGAATTTCAGCATTGAAAATTAGGAGTTTTTCATAAAATTTGGAAAGCTTTCAGCCATTGATTTCTCTAAATATTATGTCTGCCCTTTTGTCCCTCTCCTTTCTTCCCAGCCCATTATTCGTATGTTTGTGTGCTTAATGGAGTCTCTGCTGTCTCCGAAATTGTTCATTTTCTTCATTATTTCCTTTTTTTTTTCATTATTTCCTTTTTTTCTTCGTCATATTGCATAATCTCTTTTGATGTATCTTTAATCTCTCTGATTCTTTCTTCTTCTGGCTCGCATCAACTGTTGAGCTCCTTTAGTAACTTTTTCATTTCAGTTATTGTACTTTTCAATGGTATACTTTCTCTTTGGTTCTTTTAAAAAATGTGTATCTCTTTATTGCTATTCTTTATTTCAGGAACCGTGTCATCATATCTTTATTTTTTTAGACATGCTTCTTTCCTTTGTTCTTTGGACCTATTTATAATAGCTGCTTTGAAGTCTTTTTCTACTAAGTCCAACATCTTGTCCCCCTCAGTGGCAGCTTCTATTGCCTGGTTTGCCTTTTGCGTGGGTCACAGTTTCCTGCTTTTTTGTGGGACTATCCTACCATTCTGGTGAAAATTTTACATGTTATAGAGTATGTTGTATTAACTCTGGATTCTGATTATGCTGGTCCACTTCCCTCCTGCCCTCCCTCTCCTTATTCTTGTTGCTCATTTTATGTTGTGTGTTTGCTTATTTTTTTAGTGACTTGCCTGGACAAATTCTGTAAAATCGATTTCTCTTGCAATGTGCAGCTTATGATGTAACTGCTCACTATTTTCCTTATTCTTATTTTAAGCCTAGCATCCTGGAGGTCATCCATGCTCAGCAGAGCTTGTTGGTCAGTCAGTGATTGGCCAGAGATTGAGCTTATGCCCCCTGAGCCAATAAACCTTCCACCCTTTGCTGTTCAATGTGTGTATGGCTTGAGGACTCTTTTCAAAGTTTGGAGACTTTAGAATTATATTCCACATTCAGTACCTAGTGGTTCAGATGGTTAAGAATCTGCCTGCAGTGCAGGAGACCCAGGTTTGATCCCTGGGTTGGGAAGAAACCCTGGATAAGGAAATGGCAACCCTCTCCAGTATTCTGGGCTGGAGAATCCCATGGACAGTGAAGCCTGGCCGGTTACAGTCAATGGAGTGGCAAAGGGTCAGACACGACTGAGCAACTAACACTTTTACTTTTCACATTCGTTCAAAGACTGGAAGTTAACAAGTGCCCTTTCTGGATGCTCCTAAGAGGGCCAGTCCTGTGTATGCATGCAGTTTTCAGGAGCACCAGGCCTGAATATGATTTTAGCAGGGCACTCTTTGCCTATCTTTTTCCTGGATCACCCTACTGAATTTCTGTCTGGTCTGTCATTTTGTTCGTAGTGATGCTTTCTAAGGCCCACTTGACTTCACATTCCAGGATGTCTGGCTCTAGGTCAGTGATCACACCATCGTGATTATCTTGGTCATGAAGATCTTTTTTGTACAGTTCTGTGTATTCTTGCCACCCCTTCTTAATATCTTCTGCTTCTGTTAGGTCCATACCATTTCTGTCCTTTATCGAGCTCATCTTTGCATGAAATGTTCCCTTCGTATCTCTAATTTTCTTGAAGAGACCTCTAGTCTTTCCCATTCTATTGTTTTCCTCTATTTCTTTGCATTGATCACTGAGGAAGGCTTTCTTATCTCTTCTTGCTATTCTTTGGAACTCTGCATTCAGATGCTTATATCTTTCCTTTTCTCCTCTGCTTTTCTCTTCTCTTCTTTTCACAGATATTTGTAAAGCCTCCCCAGACAGCCATTTTGCTTTTTTGCATTTCTTTTCCATGGGGATGGTCTTTATCCCTGTCTCCTGTACAATGTCACGAACCTCCGTCCATAGTTCATCAGGCACTCTATCTATCAGATCTAGTCCCTCAAATCTATTTCTCACTTCCACTGTATAATCATAAGGGATTTGATTTAGGTCACACCTGAATGGTCTAGTAGTTTTCCCTACTTTCTTCAATTTAAGTCTGAATTTGGCAATAAGGAGTTCATGATCTGAACCACAGTCAGCTCCTGGTCTTGTTTTTGCTGACTGTATAGAGCTTCTCCATCTTTGGCTGCAAAGAATATAATCAATCTGATTTCAGTGTTGACCATCTGGTGATGTCCATGTGTAGAGTCTTCTCTTGTGTTGTTGGAAGAGGGTGTTTGCTATGACCAGTGCGTTCTCTTGGCAAAACTCTATTAGCCTTTGCCCTGCTTCATTCCATTTTCCAAGGCTAAATTTGGCTGTTACTCCAGGTGTTTCTTGACTTCCTACTTTTGCATTCCAGTTCCCTGGAATGCAAAAAAAAAGATGTTCCAGGACATCTTTTGGGGGTGTTAGTTATAAAAAGTCTTGTAGGTCTTCATAGAACCATTCAACTTCAGCTTCTTCAGTGTTACTGGTTGGGGCAAAGACTTGGATTACTGTGATATTGAATGGTTTGCCTTGGAAACAAACAGAGATCATTCTGTCGTTTTTGAGATTGCATCCAAGTACTGCATTTTGGACTCTTTTGTTGACCATGATGGCTACTGCATTTCTTCTAAGGGATTCCTGCCCGCAGTAGTAGATATAATGATCATCTGAGTTAAATTCACCCATTCCAGTCCATTTTAGTTCACTGATTCCTTGAATGTCAATGTTCACTCTTGCCATCTCCTGTTTGACCACTTCCAATTTGCCTTGATTCATGGACCTGACATTCCAGGTTCCTATGCAATATTGCTCTTTACAGCATCGGACCTTGCTTCTATCACCAGTCACATCCACAACTGGGTATTGTTTTTGCTTTGGCTCCGTCCCTTCTTTCTTTCTGGAGTTATTTCTCCACTGATCTCCAGTAGCATATTGAGCACCTACCGACCTGGGGAGTTTTCTTTCAGTACCCTATAATTTTGCCTTTTCATACTGTTCATGGGGTTCTCAAGGCAAGAATACTGAAGTGGTTTGCCATTCCACTCTCCAGTGGACCACATTCTGTCAGACCTCTCCACCATGACCCGCCCGTCTTGGGTGGCCCCACTAGGCATGGCTTAGTTTCATTGAGTTAGACAAGACTGTGGTCCATGTGATTAGTTTGACTAGTTTTCTATGATTATGGTTTCAGTGTGTCTGCCCTCTGATGCCCTCTTGTAACACCTACCATCTTACTTGGGTTTCTCTTACCTTGGACGTGGCGTATCTCTTCACAGCTGCTCCAGAAAGTTCAGCCACTGGTCCTTACATTGGGCGAGGAGTATCTCCTCACCACCGCTCCTCCTGACCAACATCCTGGAATGTGAAGTCAAGTGGGCCTTAGAAAGCATCACTACAAACAAAGCAAGTGGAGGTGATGGAATTCCAGGTGAGCTATTTCAAATCCTGAGAGATGATGCTGTGAAAGTGCTGCACTCAATATGCCAGCAAATTTGGAAAACCCAGTAGGGGCCACAGGGCTGGAAAAGGTCAGTTTTCATTCCAATCCCAAAGAAAGGCAATGCCAAAGAATGCTCAAACTACCACACAATTGCACTCATCTCACACGCTAGTAAAGTAATGCTCAAAATTCTCCAAGCCAGGCTTTAGCAATATGTGAACCATGAACTTCCAGATGTTTAAGCTGGTTTTAGAAAAGGCAGAGGAAACAGAGATCAAATTGCCAACATCTGCTGGATCATCAAAAAAGCAAGAGAGTTCCAGAAAAACATCTACTTCTGCTTTATTGACTATGCCAAAGCCTTTGACTGTGTAGATCACAATAAACTGTGGAAAATTCTTCAAGAGATAGGAATACCAGACCACCGGACCTGCCTCTTGAGAAACCTATATGCAGGTAAGGAAGTAACAATTACAACTGGACATGGAACAACAGACTGGTTCCAAATAGGAAAAGGAGTACGTCAAGGCTGTATATTGTCACCCTGCTTATTTAACTTCTGTGCAGAGTACATCATGAGAAACGCTGGACTGGAAGAAGCACAAGCTGGAATCAAGATTGCCAGGAGAAATATCAATAACCTCAGATATGCAGATGACACCACCCTTATGGCAGAAAATGAAGAGGAACTCAAAAGCCTCTTGATGAAAGTGAAAGTGGAGAGTGAAAAAGTTGGCTTAAAGCTCAACATTCAGAAAATGAAGAAAATGGCATCCGGTCCAATCACTTCATGGGAAATAGATGGGGAAACAGTGGAAACAGTGTCCGACTTTATATTTTTGGGCTCCAAAATCACTGCAGATGGTGATTGCAGCCATGAAATGAAAAGACACTTACTCCTTGGAAGGAAAGTTATGACCAACCTAGATAGCATATTGAAAAGCAGAGACATTACTTTGCCAACAAAAGTTCGTCTAGTCAAGGCTATGGTTTTTCCTGTGGTCATGTATGGATGTGAGAGTTGGACTGTGAAGAAGGCTGAGCACCGAAGAATTGATGCTTTTGAACTGTGGTGTTGGAGAAGACTCTTGAGAGTCCCTTGGACTGCAAGGAGATCCAACCAGTCCATTCTGAAGGAGATCAGCCCTGGGACTTCTTTGGAAGGAATGATGCTAAAGCTGAAACTCCAGTACTTTGGCCACCTCATGCGAAGAGTTGGAGTCATAGGGACATATATAAGCTACTCTTTTTCCTGAGTTGCTTTTCCCTCCCAGAGTCAACCCTTTGTGCTACAGATCTGGAGCCATAGTGAGGATGTGGAGAGGGGAGCCACTGGCCACACACCACCCCACCTAAAGTGGAACCTCCATACTGTGGAACCAGAGATGAAGCAGGATGGGAGCTGGTGGTTTCATGGGCTGCATGAAAGTGAAGTTGCTCAGTTGTGTCCAACTCTTTGCAACCCCATGGTATGTAGCCTGCCAGGCTCCTCCATCCGTGGGATTTTCCAGGCAAGAATACTGGGATTTTCCAGGCAAGAATACTGGAGTGGGTTGCCATTTCCTTCTCCAGGGGATCTTCCCAACCCAAGGATTGAACCCAGATGTCCCACACTGCAGGCAGACTCTATGGTCTGAGTCACCAGGGAATGCCCATACAGCATAGATTTTCCCTAATACAGAACAGGTTGGGGTGGGAGCAGCCCCTAGCTCAAATATTCCCATTGTTCTCACTGAGCTTCAGTAGATTTTACTGAATAAGTGCCTCTCAATTTATTGTTGTTTTTACAGTTACCCCAGGTTTATCACTGTATTTCTGGGGAGAGCATTGCTGGACTCCTTATACAGCCACACACCATTGGAGGTGCAAGTCCCACCTCCAATCCCATGATGTTTTGGCAGCAACAGCTGAATACTTCCTGTCTGCAAGACCTTCAGATTCATGGAAATTTTGGGTGGGGGGTAAATCATCAAAGTTCATGTGAAGACTCACAGGTTAGTTCCTTCTGATTGTATTCCCTGGTGAGGCACACTGTACCCTTTACTGAGGTGAATGGTTTTGGTCAGACCCCGTGGGGCCCCTACTGATCCTTTGCCCTTTGGTTACAAGTGTTTGGCAGAGTGGATTGAATTTGTCCATCTCTAGCTCAGGGAAGATTGACAACCTGATAACAAAAGACTGTTCATACCCTTTCATGGGGCCCTGTAAGGCTTTCCTGACCTTTGCATACTCTTCTTATCAGGTTCAGTGAGCACATACCCCAGTCATCTGTGGCCCCATTCCCTGCATCTTCCTCTCCTCCTACTTGCCTAGATTACTCTGGATACCTTTGATTCAGCAGACATCACACAATAGATTTTGCTATTCATTGTTTATGCCTCTGCCTCTCTCTTGCCATACTTGCAGCCCCTCTGGGGCAGAGAATCTCATCTTATCCAGGACCAGTCACGAGACAGCTTCACACCAGTCACTATGGTATATCCTGGGTCAGGGTCCTCACATTACACTGAGTTTTTATAATTGACTTTCAATTATACCTGATATGATATTGAAGTGGTAGTATTTATAATAGTAATAACTAAATAATACTATGACAATAATACCTAAAATTAAATGTTAATTATGGTCCAGAAACTGTTCTAAACACTTTGCATTTATTAACTCACTGAAGCTTCAAAACCATCCTATGAGGAATGTATTATCTCCATTTTGCAGATGAGAAAACTGAGGCACAGACCATGTACATAAGCTCTTAGTAAACTATATCTGCTAAGAGAATAACACTTTGAATTTATTTATATATTTTACTGAAGCATAGTTTATTCACAATGTTGTGTTAGTTTCTGGTATACAGCAAAGTGATTCCATTTTATGTATATATATACACACTATTTTGGGGGGCTTCCCTGATGGCTCAGTGGTAAAGAATCTGCCAGCAATGCAGGAGACCCTAGTTCAATCCCTGCATCAGGAGGATTCCCTGGAGGAGGGCATGGCTATCCACTCCAGTTTTCTTGCCTAGAGAGTCCCATGGACAGAGGAGTCTGGTGGGCTACAGTCCATAGGGTCACAAAGAGTCGGACACAACTGAAGCGACTGAGCACGCACACATATTCTTTTCTATTAGAATAATAATTTGAAAAAAAAAGTCAGCTGCAGAAAAGGCAGCCAAGCCATGTCAAGTCTTGGATATAACAAAGTCCAGGGATACAGGGAGACAATGGTGTTTGTTGATCTTGCTCTGATGTTGGGGCAACAATGATTTTGTGTTTCTAAGGCCTCAAAGCAGCAGCATCTCTCACGTGTGTCAGTCTGTGACTCGGTTACTTTATCCAGAGGCTTTGGGGTGCTAATGGAGCCAGGAAATGAGGCTTTCCCCTGATGCCTTCTCTCAGCATTGCCAGAGCAACTTCCAGAGGGTGGGCTGCTCAGGTCAGGAACGAGCTCCCTGCAAGGGGCACATATGCTCTCAGGCCTGAAATCTTTTGTCATTTCAACTCCCTTCTTGGCGGTACAGCAGCAGTGTATTTTTGAGACTGCAATTTCTTTCTTTCTCTCTCTCTCTCTTAAGTGAAAGCTAGAAATCTGTGACTATCCTGGAGCCATTTCTAATTTCTAGCTTTTCAACAACAACAGAAAATGTGAGTAAGAAGAGTCCACTTCCTCACTCAGACAGGCCTGAATTAGATGCTTGGAAGGATGCAGGGGCAGAGCCTCACGCTAGTCACTGTGGTGTATCCTGGGTCAGAGTCCTCACATTACACTGAATTTTTATAATTGACTTTCAACATGACTGTCCATTATCTTTGCCATGGTAACCCCACAGCTTTGCCTACACTCAAGCGATAATGTGGCAGAATCTGCAGGAGAAGCATTGCTCTTTGCTCGTGGTTGTGAACAATTTATTGACTAATTTCCAGGCTCAGAGGGCACACAGCATCAGACCCTTCAGGCTGCCTTTCTTCCTAGAGGCCAGAGACCAAAATGCATGTGACAACTTGAGAATTTTCCTAGCGGCAGTTGGTGCTGCTAACTCCACCCATAGAAAGAAAAACTGGCAGGGACTTTTATCCTTTGGGGTCACGATTACTTTTTGAAAGGGGCAATTGCAACTGTGGAATGGCTGAGTCAGGGAATTTTCTGTATTTAAGATAAAAATGCTATGGGTTCCTGTCATTGGCGACCTGGAACCTTCCCTTCTACCCTGAAATCTCCCAAAACCCTCTTATTGAGGTGGGGGTAGCTGCTCAATATTCCTAACTTTCTCCTCTTAAAAGCTCTTTCTCATATATGACTGAAGTCGGACTGTTCCATTTTATGAGGCTGAACCATATGCAGTGGCTGATATTTAATCACCTTTTACCTACAAAATGGTTCAACCTAATCGAGTTAGAACTTTTCTTTTGAGCAGGAGAGAGAGACATCACAGTTAGTAAGAACCGAGAATTGGAGACAGAGGAAATTCTTAGAGAGGCCTGGGGCCAGAGGCAAGGGGTGGACCAGGATGGGGGATGGCCTCCAAGCACCATCCCCAGGTGTGGGCACTGCAGCTGGTGCACCCATGCCTTGACTTCAATCTCAGCCTGGAGAAACGATGCTGGTTGGAATGGGGAGGACAAACCCCAAGGAACATCAGCTTCACTGAAGAGTCATGAAACCCTTCAAAGTCAAAGCAGGTTGTTGTGATTGAAAAATGACAATGACTGTGTCTTTCTCAGAGTTAGAAAACGTTGCCCATATTCACATGCAAAGGAGCATTTTCAACCTCCTGTATTTCCCTTGCTTGGGTAATGCTGAGCTTTGATTTTTTTATTGATATTTTTCTCTCATGTTCTTTATGGCAGTTGCTTTCCCAGATTAGAAAGGTTTGCATATTCTTACATCTTTCTCTCAGGCTGAGCATGGCTATTACATTATTTGAATCAAAGTAATAACCAAACCAAACCAAATCCCAAAAGCTCTGTTAGAACATGTAGAAACTAGTTGCTTGTGGAACCAATGTAACCTTTTAATCTGCTAAGGAATGGGTTCTAAATTGATTCATGCCAATGAATAACTAGGAAAATGAAGACTGCAGTTTGAAATGGAGAACCTTTGCTCTTCTTCCTTAGTATCATGATAAAAGTGTGATTTGTCCTCCTGTTGGTTGCAGCATAAGATACAAAGGCTTTTAAAATTTGTTTGCTTAAGCCATGTGGCATGCAGTATCTTAGTTCCCTGACACAGGGTTTTATTGGGATTTACCTAGCTAGAGGCCACTGACAGAATTCGTCAAATTTCTTCAGCTACCAACATGCTAAAAAGAGATTCACTTCTCCTTGCGTCTTTGTGAAATTTGCAGCAAATAGTCAGAGAAACCCGAGAAAGCATTCAGTCCCTGGACAGTGTTCCCTTTAACCACTGGGCCCAAGGCCTCACTGCAGTATCTCCGATTTTGGCTATTTTTTATGCAAATCACAAATCATCCAGTGCCATGTTAGTGATTTTGATCCTGATTCTGGCTCTGCTTTAGAAAACCTCAGGTCCCTTGACCTTAGCACCACCCCCCCCCAACCCAGAGTCTCCTGGAAATATTAATAGTATACTAGACTTGGGTAACCCAATGCTCTCATCTCCTGTAAGGATTCTTATCACCTGAGTAGTGTAGTATTGGTTGTGGTCATATGTTGTAGTTCAGCTAATCTCGCAATTTATTAACTAACCAGTTTCTTCTGCAACCTGGTGTAATAACACTACCTTACAAAGGTGTTGGGCTTCCCAGGTGGCCCTAGTGGTAAAGAACCTGCCTGCCAATTCAGGAGATATAAGAAACATGGGTTTGATCCCTGGGTCAGGAAGATTCTCTGGAGAAGGAAATGGCAACCCACTCCACTATTCTTGCCTGGAGAATCCCATGGATAGAGGAGCCTGGAAGGGTATAGTCCATAGGGTTGCAAAGAGTGAGACATGACTGAAGCTACTTAGCACGCACGCATGCCCAAAGGTGTTGCTGTGAACATTACAATTAGATTAGTAGAGGAAGGAAGGATTGGGAGTTTGGGATTAGCAGATGCCAACTATTATATATAGGATGGATAAACAACAAGGTCCTACTATATATCACAGGGAACTATATTCAATATCCTGTGATAAACCAGAATGGAAAAGAATATGAAAAAGAATGTATATATGTGTATAATAGAGTCACTTTGCTGTACAGCAGAAATTAACACAACATTGTAAATCAACTATAATTCAATAAAAATTTTTAAAAAGACGAAAAAAACAAAGATTAGATTAAAGAACCTAAAACAGAGGCTGACATAACAGATGCTCAAGAAATGTTTATTATCCTCAACTTAAAAAAAAAAAGCACAACTCACCAATTTCAAGCATTTACTTTGTGATAACATATGAAAACTGACATCCAGCGGTTTCTATTTCACTTCACTTTGCTGGTGGTTCGCTAACCATCCTGGGACTTGGATCCCATATCAGCCCTCATGATCCCCAAGCTCAAGCCTCAAAGCCTCACATTACCTGAGCTAGGGACCTCCTGGTGACTTCCATCAGCTCTCTTGAGGAGCAGCAGTTCTCATAAGTGGGATGTGGGACCAGCAGGAGCAGTAGCACCTAGGAACTTGTTAGAAATGAAAATTCTTGGGTCCCATCCAGAACTACTGAGTCAGAAACCCTGGGGTTGGGACCCAGCGGGTTTCAACAAACTCTGTAGGTGATTCTGATGCACTGTGAGAACCACTGCTGTAAAGTGTGAGCCATGGCAGGGAGGTAAGGGTAGGGAGGAAGGCTTGGCTTCTTTTCTCTGGGTATCCATTCTCTTTCCTTATCGTGAGATTTTAAAATGGGAAAAAGAAAATCCCCTTTTTATTGCGAGCAGAAGATATTAGGAAACACCTTTCATTCAGCCTCTCAATTCCCAAATGTTTTCCCTCTCCTCTGGGGAGCACGAGTTGCAGCTTGAGTGGGTGGGTCCTCTTAGCTCCTGTGTTTTGGGTGCCAGCAGTCCACTTCTGTGTCTTAAGCTTTAGATGAGAATAACTTCTCTCATCTCCCTTCCTTTGTTATCAAAGTCAGGCGTATTTCCCCTCACAGGCTTAACTTCTCTGCCCTCTCAATATGCCTAGTCCTGTCCTTTTCCTCACTGTTACTTATAGTCCTAACCCCAAGGGGGTAGGGAAAATGGAGTGAACTGGAAAAATTGGAGGAATATGCCTAGCAAAATGTTAGTTTTCCCTGGGTTTTGCTGTTAGGTGGTGAGTAATAATTGTCAGTTCAGCTTCTTGTCCTGGATTTTCTTTTCTTTTTGTAAAATTGAGATGTAGTTAATTTACAATGTTAATTTCAAGTGTGCAGCAAAGTGATTCAGTTATATACACACACATATAAATACATCATATATACATATATTCCTTTTCAGATTCTTTTCTCTTATAGGTTATTATAAGATATTGAGTAGAGTTCCCTGTGTTATACAGTAGGTCCTTTTTGTTTATGTATTTTATATAAAGTGGTGTGAATCCCAAACTCCTAATGGCTTTTCTTTCAGGTTGTATCTGAAGTACCTTTGAAGCCCTCCTACTACTCCCTCCCCACCCAATTTCCAGGAGCCCTTGCTTCCTAGTCTATTTAGTAGTCTTTCTGTTGCTGATAAGATTAAATCAGCAAACAGAAGCTCATCTGAAAACATTAGGCAGCCTTAGGAATTTTTATTCCAATCAAAACAAAAATAACCAAAAACCCCACAAAACAAATATTGAACAAAAAATGAAAAAGCTTTGCCTTTTCTCATGCTGCTGCTGCTGCTAAGTCGCTTCAGTCGTGTCCGACTCTGTGCAACCCCATAGACTGCAGCCCACCAGGCTTCCCGTCCCTGGGATTCTCCAGGCAAGAACACTGGAGTGGGTTGCCATTTCCTTCTCAAACGCTTGAAAGTGAAAAGTGAAAATGAAGTCGTTCAGTCATGTCTGGCTCTTAGCGACCCCATGGACTGCAGCCCACCAGGCTCCTCCATCCATGGGACTCTCCAGCCAAGAGTACTGGAGTGGGTTGCCATTGCCTTCTCCGACCTTTTCTCATGAACTGAAGTGAAGTGAAGTCACTCAGTCGTGTCCCACTCTTTGCGACCCCATGAACTGTAGCCTACCAGGCTCCCCGGTCCATGGGATTTTTCAGGCAAGAGTACTGGAGTGGGTTGCCGATTCCTTCTCCAGGGGATCTTCTCGACCCAGGGATCAAACCCGGGTCTCCCACGTTGAAGGCAGACGCTTTACCATCTGAGCTACCAGGGAAGCCCCAGTCATAGCAACAATCTACTTTCCTGAGAGTTGATCCCATTTAAATATTAGTCCAGTGAATGGTGATAAGAAATGAAAATTGGATGTGTTCTTATGGTTACTAAAAGGGAAGGGGGGGAGGCATAAATCAGGAGTTTGCGATTAACAGATATACACTGCTGCTGCTGCTGCTGCTAAGTCACTTCAGTCGTGTCTGACTCTGTGCGACCCCAGAGACGGCAGCCCATCAGGCTCCCCCGTCCCTGGGATTCTCCAGGCAAGAACACTGGAGTGGGTTGCCATTTCCTTCTCCAATGCATGAAAGTGGAAAGTGAAAGTGAAGTCACTCAGTCGTGTCCGACTCTTAGCCACCCAATAGACTGCACCCTACCAGGCTCCTCCATCCATGGGATTTTCCAGGCAAGAGTACTGGAGTGGGGTGCCATTGCCTTCTCCGCAGATATGCACTACTGTATATCAAATAAACAACAAGGTCCTACTGTATACCACAGGGAACTATATCTAATATTTTGTAATAACCTATATGGGAAAACACTGAAAAGAAGCACTTTGCTGTATGCCTGAAACTAACACAACACTGTAAATCAACTATACTTTAATAAAATAAAGAAAATTGGATGTGTAAAACATCATGTATATATATATATGTTTAGTATGTATTTTATTGTGAGAAATTCAAACATAAAAATAAGCAGACATAATAATGAAACCTCCCTACCTATCACCCAGCTTCAACAACTGTCTATTCATGGCCAATCTGGCTTCATTTGTTCCCCCATCCATTTCTCTCCTCATATTTTTTGAAGAAAATCTCAAATGTCATGTTATCCATCACTGTTTCAGCATGTACCTCTGAATGGTAAGGACTTTACAAAAATATAGCCATGAGACCATTATCAGACTTTTATTTTTAAAGAAAAGTGACAAAAATTTCTTAATGTCATCAAGTATCCATTGTGTTCAAATTTCCAATTTTCTCATAAATAGCATAAATTATTACTCATTTTTTAAATATATTTTTAATTGAAGGATAATTGCTTTACATAATTTTGTTGCTTTCTGCCAAATATCAACATGAATCAGCCACAGATACATTATTTTTTAAATCATGATCCGAACAAGGTCCACATATTGTTTATTTGGCTTCTGCTGCTGCTGCTGCTGCTGCTAAGTCACTTCAGTCGTGTCCGACTCTGGGCAACCCCATAGACGGCAGCCCACTAGGCTCCTCTGTCCCTGGCATTCTCCAGGCAAGAATACTGGAGTGGGTTGCCATTTCCTTCTCCAATGCATGAAAGTGAAAAGTGAAAGTGAAGTCGCTCAGTCGTGCCTGACTCTTAGTGACCCCATGGACTGCAGCCTACCAGGCTCCTCTAGGTGCATTTAAATCTACAAGTCTGTCTCTTCTTGCAATTGATTTGTCATTTAACATAACATGCTCTCCTGTATTCTGAATTTGCTGTTAAATGTTATTTGAGCTAGACTTGATCATATTCAAACTTGATTTTTTTGCAAGAATGCTTCATATATGCATATAGCATATTTCACAAACAAAATATTAAAGATTATAGGCTTATCAGCTATTTTGAATTACATGAATCACCATCCCAGCAGATTCTTGAGAATCTGTAGTATCTCCTCATATATTTTAAGTCGATTTCAATTCTTCAGAAAGTTGTAAACTTTTTTGTTCTGTAGAAGAAGTCTATGTCTCTGGCTATATGGAATGGGAGGGCATTAAGCTCTAAATCAGACCGAAGTCCTTTTTGGTAAACAATTAAGGCCTTTTCTTTATTTTTGCAAATGTCTCTAGAAAAGTTTTCCAGAGGTAAAATCTAAGTCAAACAAATAAAAAGTCATGTAATTTTCACTAGGGTTCTAGTTTAGAATGTCTAAAGGTATCCCCATCAGCAATAAGATAGTCATCTATTAACAATAATTTTATTTTCTTAATGTTTTCTACAACCTCAATTTCCATATCTAAAACTGGATGATCTTTGGGAATGCCACCCAAATCTATTAACTGTAGAAGAATGCTCCTGAAAGTCTTTATCTTCCTAAAAGTTTAACCTAAAAGAAAAGATGGTCCAAATTATGCTTGCAAATGAATGTGTGTTTGTCAGGTCACAAGAAAAGGAAATAAGATACTAGTAACATTTGTTCATGAAGGGCAAACAGCTATCTGTAAAGCTGATTTAAATTTCTATTCACCTCGCATATGTGCTTGGAAAAAACTTTTTCCCACCTGTAGTAGTTTTCTATGCCTACTGTAACTGTAACAAGTTACTATAGACGTAGTGCCTTACAGGGCTTCCCTGGTGGCTCAGACGGTAAAGAATTTGCCTGTAATGCACGAGACCTGGGTTCCATCCCTGGGCTGGGAAGATCCTCTGGAAAAAAGAATGGTTACCCAGTCTGTTATTCTTGCCTGGAGAATCCCCATGGACAGAGGAACCTGGCGGGCTACAGTCCACAGGGTCAACAAGAGCCAGACACAAATGAGCGACTAACACTTTCACTAGTGCTTATTTGCTCAGTTATGCCCATCTCTTGATGACCCCATGGACTGTAGCCTGCCAGGCTTCTCTGTCCATGGGGATTTGCCAGGCAAGAATACTGGAATGGGTTGCCATGCCCTCCAAGGGACCTTCCCAACCCAGAAGGGCATGGCAACCCACACATTTATTATCTAATGAGTGTGGAAGTCTGATGTCTAATATGGGTCTCATTGGGCTAAAATCAAGGTATCCATAGGGCTGCATTCCTTCTGGAGGCTCTAGGAGAAAATCCATTTCCTTGCCTTTTCCAGCTTCATGGGCCATCCACATTCCCTGCCTCATGGTCTCTTTCCTCCATCTTCAAAGCCAGCTACAGCAGGTTGAGTCCTCTGTTTCCATCACTCTAATCTCCTCTTCTGCCTCCCTTTTTTGATTTTAAGGACCCTTGTGATTACATTGGGCACATCCAGATAATCCAGGATAATCTCCCTATTTTAAGGTTGGGTGATTAGCAACCCTAATCCCATCTACAAGCTTAAGTTCCTTTTACCTTGTAACAAAAAGTACTCACAGTTTCCAGGTAATTAGGTTGTAGACATCTTTGTGGGGGGCCATTGTGCTGCCTGCCATACCAGTGTTGGAGATCTTTCCAGATTTAATCAAACCAAATAGCTGGGTTAAATATTTGAATTTATTTGTTTTTGTGAACTGTCTCAGGTTCCTTTGAGTAAAGCAGGATATAAATAACCAAACCAAATGCTGTTTTAATATTGAAAATAAATAAAAATAAATACCTTAGTTTGTACCAAATAAGAATGAACGTGCATCTATATCTTGCAGCCTGGTTCTGTTTATTGTCTTTTATTTTCCAAAAGAAAGAAAATTAAGTAGATTTCTCTGAATTTCCAATCTAAAAAATATTTTTAGCAGATATGTTCATTATCTTTAGTTTTCAGAAATTCTATTTTAATATATCTGGGTATGGATATGAGTTTATATATTTGAGGTTTTCTCACCTTCTTGAATCTGTAGGTTTGTTTTTCACCAGTTTTTAGCCCCATATTCTCTTTTTTTCTTCTTCTGAGACTCAGATGATATGAATCTTAGATTTCTTGTTATTTTCACATTTTTCCAATATGTTTTCTCTCTGTCATTCAGATTGGGTAATTTCTTTTGATATATCTTAATTTTTGGTGATTATTTCCTCTGTCATCTCCATTTTGCTGTTGAACCCTTCTGATGAGTTTTAAATTTTGGTCAATATATTTTTCAGTTCTGAAATTTCCACTGGTTTCTTCTATACATTTTCTATTTCTTTGCTGAAACTGTTTGTTTTCCATTTGTTTCAAGAATGTTTATAAGTGCTTATTTTTAAAAAATACTTTATTTATTGATTGATTGGCTGTGCTGGGTCTTCATTGCTGTGCGCGGGTTTCTCTAGTTGCAGTGAGCAGGGGCTACTCTCTAGTTGTGGTGTGAGGACTTACTGTGGTGGCTTCTCTTGTTGTAGAGCACAGGCATGAGGGCTTCTGTAGTTGCAGCACATGGGCTCAGTTGCTCTGCAGCATGTGAGATCTTCCTAAACCAGGGACTGAACCTGTGTCCCCTGCATTGCAAGGCAGATTCTTAACCACTGGACTGCCAGGGAAGCCCACATACTTGCTTATTAACCATTTTTATGATAGCTGTTTTTGTAGGTTAGAGTTTTCTGCATATACTTACAATCATGTCATCTGGGAATAAAGACTTTTATTTCTTCCTTTCTAATCTGTATGCTTTCTATTGTTTTTCCTTGCCTCATTGCACAAACTAGTAATTTCAATACAGTTTTCATTAAGAGGTGTGAGAAAAGATATCCTTGCCTTGTTACTGTTTTTAAGGAGAAAGCATTCAATCTCTCACCATTAATTGCAATGTTAGCTCAGATTTCTTCGTAGAGAGCTTTTATTTGGTTAACGATGTTTCCCTCTATTCTTGGTTTTACTGAAAGATTTTATCATAAATGGATATTGAATTTCGTTGAAAGTTTTTCTGCATTTATCAATATGATCATATGGGTTTTCTTAGTCTTTTCATATGTCTAAACATTTTTAAATTTTGATTTTTGAATATTGAACTGACCCTGTATTGCTGGTATGAACCCCACTTGAACTTGATATCCTTTTTTTATACACAACTTAACTCTATTTGCTAACTTTTAAAGGATTTTTGCATCTATGTTTGTGAGAGGTATTGGTCTGTATAGTTTGGTTTTGATTGAGATAATGCTAACCTCATAAAATGAGTTGGGAAATGTTCCTTCCTCTTGCATTTTCTATGAGAGATTGTGCAGTATTGATATTGGGTTTTTTTCTTCCTAAATGTTTGGTACAATTCACCAATGAAATTATCTGGGCCAGGAGTTATTCTGTGGGGGAAGGTTTTAAACTATCACCTCAATCTCTTCAATACTTGGCTATTCAGGTTATCTCTTTGTCCTTGAATAAATTTGGTAGTTTCTGTCTTTCATCTAAGCTGTTCAATTTATGGTCATAGAGATGTTTATAGTATTCTCTTAGTAACTTTTTCGTATGATTGGCTGTGATCTCCCTGTTTTATTCCTGATATTGATAATTTGTGTCTTCTTTTTTATTTTCCTAGTTATGGTGGCTAAGTAAGTGTTAATTGCTCAGTTATGTCTGATCTTTCCATATTCTGCAGTTGTGTGACCTATGAAATGTTTTGCTGACACTGAATTCACAGTATCCAAGATGAACTTTATGGTACTCAATACGGCGTGTGGTACACGGTAAAGGAAAAGTGAAAGTGTTGTCATTCAGTTGTGTCCTACTCTTTGCAACCCCATGGACTGTAGCCCACCAGGCTTCTCTGTCCATGCAATTCTCCAGGCAAGAATTAGTGAAGTGGATGGCCATTCCCTTCTCCAGGTGATCTTCCTTATCCAGGGATCGAACTCAGGTCTCCTTCATTGCAGGCAGGGAAGCCCTTGGCTAAAGGTTTACCGATTTTATTGCTCTTTTCAAAGATCTGGATTTTGCTTTTATTGGATTCTCTTTTCAATTTCTCTGACTTCTCTAATTTTTATTACTTTCTTTCTTCTGCTTGCTTTAGGTTTAATTTGCTTTTCCTTCTTTAGTTTCCCAAAGTCTAAGCTTACATTACTGATTTTAGATATTTCTTCTTTTCTAACATTTTCACTTAATGCTGTACTGTAAATTTCCATTTCACTGTTTTATCAGCATCCTGCACATTTTTTACACTTTTTAAATTTGTAGTGCAATATACATAAGTCTTCCCTGGTGGCTCAGTGGTAAATAATCTGCCTGCAATGCAGGAGACACAGGAGACACGAACTCAATCCCTGGGTCGGGAAGACCCCCCTGGAGGAGGGCATGGCAACCCAATTCAGTATTCTTGCCTGCAGAATCCCATGGACAGAGGAGCCTGGCAGGCTATAGTCCATGGGGTCACAAAGTGTTGGACACGACTGAAGTGACTGAGCATGCACACATGCACACATACATAGCATAAAAGTAACAATTTTAATGATTTTTTAAGTGTGAAATTTAGTGGCATTAAGTACATTCACAATCCTTATCCATTCATAACCACCACTATCCTTTTCCAGAACTTTTTCATCATCTTCCTCCAGTCCCTCCTCACCTCTACTCTATTTTCTATTTCTATGAATTTGACTTTTTCAGGTAACTCAGATACATGGGATTACTAAATATTTGTCCCTTTGTGTCTGACTTTTTTCACTTAGCAGAATGTTTTCAAGTTTCATCCATATTGCAGCACAACAAATTTTTATACATTGTCGTTTTAGTTTGAGTGGAGGAGAAGTGGCTGCCTTGCTGATCCTAGCCAACCTATAGAATCATGAGCAATAGGAAATGGTTGTTGTTTTCTTAAACTGTTATGTTTTGGGTTGGTTTGTTATGCAGCAATAGATAACTAAGACACCTGTCTTCTCTACTAGATGATAATATTTTTAAGAGCCAAGATAACTCTGTAATTTCCACTTTGTCAGCATAGTACCTTATGTCTTACAAGTATAAACATTTGTTATATCATTAAATTGGAGTAGTTAGAAACATCTTTGTGGACTAATTAAGATAGACTGAGATAGGCGAGTTGCAGAGTGATTACATTATTTCCATCTGTACATAAAAGAAGGGTATCTCCACTCCTGTATGAAAGCTAAAAATACTTGCAGTTTTTCAGGATTAAAAACTTGCATATTTTCAGTTTGTTCTTCTTTCAGAGGGTGTACTGTAGTGTAAAGAATACTCCTTGGAAGATAACAGTTCAATTCTCAGTTCTGCCTTTGCTCACTACTTTCATGAACTTAGGCAAGTCTCTTGACCTAACCAGTCTCATCTCAGAGCAGAGATAATAATGGCAGTTCTACACAGTTTTCATGAGGTGTTAATGCATGAAAAATGCTTTGAGAAATGTAATGTACAGTGTATGTATAAAGTATCATTGGAGGCTTTGGATTGATGGTACTTACTTAATTTTTATTATTTTTATCCCTTCTAGCCCATTATTTGTCATAAATACTTTTAAACATGGCTGGCATTTCAATATCATAGGGAATATGAACACTTGTAAAATAATAACAACTTCTAAATAGTACTTTATATATATTTATATACTATAAATATTACTAAATATCAATAACCTCAGATACGTAGATGATATCACCCTTATGGCAGAAAGTGAAGAGGAACTAAAGAGCCTCTTGATGAAAGTTAAAGAGCAGAATCAACATTCAGAAAACTAAGATCATGGCATCCAGTCCCATCATTTGATGGCAAATAGATGTGGAAACAATAGAAAGAGTGACAGACTATTTTCTTGGGCTCCAAAATCACTGCAGATGCTGACTGAAGCCATGAAATTGAAAGATGCTTGCTCCTTGGAAGAAAAGCTATGACCAACCTAGACAGAGTATTAAAATGCAGAGACATTACTTTGCCAACAAAGATCCATCTAGTCAAAGCTATGGTTTTTCCAGTAGTCATGTGTGGATGTGAGAGTTGGACCATAAAGAAAGCTGAGAACCAAAGACTTGATGCTTTTGAACTGTGATGTTGAAGAAGACTCTTGAGAGTCCCTTGGACTGCAGAGAGATCAAACCAGTCAATCGTAAAGGAAGTCAGTCCTGAATATTCCTTGGAAGGATTGATGCTGAAGCTGAAACTCCAATACTTTGGTCACCTAATGCGAAGAACTGACTTACTGGAAAAGACCCTGATTCTGGAAAAGATTGAAGGCAGAAGGAGAAGAGGATGACAGAGGATGAGATGGTTTGGATGGCATCACTGACTCAATGGACATGAGTTTGAGCAAGCTCCAGGAGCAGTCCATGGAGTCACAAAGAGTCAGACATGACTGAGTGACTGAACTTAATGAAATAGTACTTTTACTTTTATTTTTCTTACACCACATCTTCACCACCACAAATTACCCCACTGATTTTTTTTCAGAAAAGTGAAGAAAATTAATCAGAAAGGTGGCATTGAAATAAGATTTTTTTCCCCCAAGCACATCACTTCTTCCTACCTCATCCTTTCACCTCTCTTACTGACATTCCTTTGAGTTCAAAAAAGAACAACTACAGCAGAAACTGACACAAGATTGTAAAGTAACTATACTTCAATTTAAAAAATAACAAAAAGCAGAAAGGGAGAGAAATAAAAATGAACAACTGCAAGGTATTGATAAGATACTATTTGTTATGCCCCAACAACCTTCCCTGGTGGCTCAGATGGTAGGAAACCTGCCTGCCAGTGCAGAAGACCTGGGTTCAAGCCCTGGGTTGGGAAGATCCCCTAGAGAAGGAAATGGCAGCCCACTCTGATATTTTTTCCTGGAGAATCCGATGGACAGAGAAGCCTAGAGGGCTACAGTCCCTGGAGTTGCAAAGAGGCACAACTGGGTAAATAACACTTTCACTTTCAACAACCTTAGTGAATTCTGGGCCCCTCTTACTGAGTTAGTTTTGATAATGTCAGATGATGATGCCCCCAGCACTTTGGAAATAGTCCATGGGCCTATGAGAGCCACTTTTGGATTCTTCAGGTTCATACCTGCAGCCCAGAGAATAGAATCCAAAAGAGTGCCAAAACCTTGCTGTGAACCTTCTTAAAGATGCTATAGTTCCCCAGAGTCTTCCCTAGTATGTTGCCTTGATGCCATTTATAAAACATTGATTGTCTTCCTGGATTTCATAAGGTGCTAGCTACCCCCTACACTTACATGCACCCTATCAACTGCAATAACTTTGAGTATCTGTCAGTTTCTAACATGAATAAAAAATTATAGCTGGAAGGAGTTTTAGAGATTTGAGCTCTGACCCAGAAATCAGTTGTCATGACTTGACAAGAGTAAGGGCTAAGAGTAATGCCTTATAGGAGTATGTGAACAAGTTCTAAGAGTCCAAAAAGAAAGGGTTTAAACCAGAGGAGCCTGAAGACATAGTGTTAAGTTCCAGGAATAGGGTGGGGGAGCATGGGAATGCGAGTCAGCCTAAGCAAGTTAATATTCTGGATGAGAAATCAGAATTGAAAGATATTTTAACAGCTTGAAAAAATTAGCTGAAAAAAAGGGGCCAATTTCCAGAAGTAAATATAAAATATTTCACATTGATTCCAAAATCAAGGATAGAGGCATATAAGGGAAACCAGGTTTAATGGAAATTCAGTGAAACACTTAGGTTTCAGCTGCCAAGGTCAGAATGAATCAATCACATAACATCATTTTTTATAATATGAATGCAGTCTTAGGGTGCATGGATTAAGCCCAGAACAAAGGAGGTAATAGTCCCATTCTCTTCTGATTGAGTTATATATAAACAGTATATTCTGTGCTGTATTTTAAATTGTGTGGATAAATGATACTGTATTTAGAGAAGGAATACAATATGGTGAAAGGTTTAGAAACCACTTCACCTGAGAAATGGTAAGTTAAACTGGGCTAGTTGCCAGGTAACAGAAGATAGCTGGGGGAAAATGTCAGGTGTTTTCAATAATTTGAAGGCTTGTTATATGAAAGAAGAATTAGACCTATTTTTATGGGCCTTAAGGATAGAATTTTGATAATTGGATGGAAGCTATGATGGGCAAATTATGGCTCAGTGACGTTGAGAACCCTGCAGTGAAAGTTGCCCATACATGAAGAGGAACTTAGTATAAAAGGGATATGCTACTCACTGGGGATATGCTCAAAAAGAGGCTGAGTGGCCCCTTACCAGAAACTCTAAAGAGTGGATTCCTATACTGGGTGGTAGGGAGAGTTTGAATCAAATGATCTTCAAGAGCTCTATCACCTCTCAAGTTTCATGACCTTATGATCCCCTGTACTAGAGACGTGTAGGTATTCAGAGATTTCCAGTGGCAGCCTAGCACTCTTAACTTGCACATAATTATGCAGTGGATGGGACAGCAAAATGGCCAGTAGGTCTAACTAGGTCCAATGTAGGATGCACATATGATCCAGGCATACATAAGGCCCTGAACTTAATTATAAACTTCTAGAAGGCAGAGAGAGACTCTTATCTTCTTGTCTAGCAGTGCCTGGCACATAACAGGTGCTTATCAAATGCTGGCAGAATGAATGGACAAATGAATGTTGGGCCTATATTACTCTCCTAGGTATGCCATAACAAATTACCACACATGTGGTGGCTTAAAATAGCATAATTTTGCTCTCTCACAGTTCTGGGGGCCAGAAGTCTGAAATTAAGGTGTCAGCAGGCTGCACTCTCTCAGAAGGCTCTAGGTAAGAATCTGTGCCTTAGCTCTTCCAGCTTCTGGTGGCTCTGGCATTCCTTAACTTATGGCTACATCACACTATAATCTCTGCCTCCATGATCACATTACCTCCTCCTCTTATATTTGTAGTGGAAGACCAAGTTGGAGCTGATCTGGATTCAGACCTTGGCCATGTCTAAGAAACTGGTACATAAGTAGTTATTCAAGTATTTACTGGTATGTGTTGATTTTGCCTGGGGAATGCAGGCCTGTAAGGAGATGTGTGTTCTTTATGTCCGGAAAGTCCGGGACATGAGGAAGCATCTTAGTTTAGGTACCTCCAGAGGTAGACTTGAAGACAAGAATTTGAGTGCAAGTAGTTTTGTGGGGTAGATAACCCTAAGAAGCTCTAATAAAGGAGTGAGGAAGTGAGACAGTAAGAAAAGAACCACTGAATGAATAATGTCTTATCAAGGCAGTTACCACTGTGGTTAACTGAAGTTTCCTTGTATCGAGGAACTCTCAAAGCCTAAGTAGAACACAGGCTCTGAAGTTAACCACACCTATTCTTGTCAATCAATTCCCAAGAAGCCTGCCTACAAGCAGGGCAGGCAGGCTACTGAAGAAGGCCTCAGGCAAAGTGATGCAGCTGTTTGGCCATCAGTAAAGCCTAAGAAGATACGAGAAGAACACACAGAGCATGTGACTCAGGAGAAAAACATGGCATGCACCCCAGCTTATGGCCAGCGAGGAGGTGTGAGGCCCATGAGCAAAGGGGCTTCTGGCAGGAACTAAGGAAGGTTTCCTCATTAGGCTTCCTGTAATACTCAGGAAGCAAATGGTGCTTCTAAGGGGCCAGGTGACAAAATGCAGCCTGGAGCTGGGAGGTTTTCCCTTCATGAATGCCCAGAGCGCAGTGTGGTGCATCAGAGTAAGGACTCAAAGTGACCCAGTTCTACTCAAACACCTCATGATCCACAGCTTTGAGGGGAAACAAAAGCTGCTTCCCTGTTATGGAAAATGATGCTCTCATAGAGAGCACAGAAGCTGGGGGAAATGGTGACGGAAATGGCGAAGAAAGGCCTGTTTTTGGCTTCACAAGACTTGGGGACTCCAAAACCAATGCTGAGGTGGGAGAAAATTTTGTGAACACATATAAAAGTTTTCCATGAATTCTCAGAAATAAGTGGAGAGACTTCGGAGAGCAAGGTGTCCTGATGCAGGTGAGGGGACTAACCAGTGGGATGAGTTTCTACTGCAAGGAGATCCAATCAGTCAATCCTAAAGGAACTCAACCCTGGATACTTATTGGCAGTACTGAAGCTGAAGCTGAAGCACCAATACTTTGGCCACCTGACATGAAGAGCCGACTCATTAGAAAAGACCCTGATGCTTGGAAAGATTGAAGGCAGGAGGAGAAGGGGATGACAGAGGAAGGGATGGTTGGATGGCATCACCGATACAATGGACATGAGTTTGAGCAAACTCCAGGACAGGGAAACCTGGCATTCTGCAGTTCATGGGGTCACAAAGAGTTGGACACAACTGAGCAACTAAACAACAACAACTGTTTCTACAAAAAGAATTGTGCAGCCCCTGGAAATTTAACTTTCATGTGACTCCTTTCCTATACACATCCAAAAGAGTTCGTTGGTATTTATTCAGTTCAGTTCAGTTCAGTCACTCAGTCATGTCCAACTCTTTGCAACCCCATGGACTGCAGCACACCAGGCCTCCCTGTCCATCACCAACTCCTGGAGTTTACCAAAAATCATGTCCATTGAGTCGGTGATGCCATCCAACCATCTCATCCTCTGTCATCCCCTTCTCCTCCTGGCCTCAATCTTTCCCAGCATCAGGGTCTTTTCAAATGAGTCATCTCTTCACATCAGGTGGCCAAAGTATTGGAGTTTCAGCTTCAGCATCAGTCCTTCCAATGAACACTCAGGACTGATCTCCTTTAGGATGGACTGGTTGGATTTCCTTGCAGTCCAAGGGACTCTCAAGTGTCTTCTCCAACACTACAGTACAAAAGCATCAATTCTTTGGTGCTCAGCTTTATTTATGCTCCAACTCTCACATCCATACATGACTACTGGAAAAACCATAGCCTTGACTAGACGGATCTTTGTTGGCAAAGTAAAGTCTCTGCTTTTTAATATGTTGTCTAGGTTGGTCATAACTTTCCTTCCAAGGAGTAAGCGTCTTTTAATTTCATGGCTGTAGTCACCATCTGCAGTGATTTTGGAGCCCCCAAAAAAGTCAGCCACTGTTTCCACTGTTTCCCCATCTAGTTGCCATGAAGCAATGGGACCGGGTGCCATGATCTTAGTTTTCTGAATATTGAGCTTTAAGCCAACTTTTTCACTCTCCTCTTTCACTTTCATCAAGAGGCTTTTTAGTTCCTCTTCACTTTCTACCATAGGGTAGTGTCATCTGCATATCTGAGGTTATTGATACTTCTCCTGGCAGTCTTGATTCCAGCTTATGCTTCATCCAGTCCAGCATTTCTCATGATGTACTCTGCATATAAGTTAAATAAGTAAGGTGACAATATACAGCCTTGACATACTCCTTTCCCAACTTGAAACCAGTCTGTTGTTCCATGTCTAGTTCTAACTGTTGCTTCTTGACCTGCATACAGATTTCTCAAGAGACAGGTCAGGTGGTCTGGTATTCCCATATCTTTCAGAATATTCCACAGTTTATTGTGATCCACACAGTCAAAGGCTTTGGCATAGTCAATAAAGCAGAAATACTTGTTTTCCTGGAATTCTTTTGCTTTTTCAGTGATCCAGTGGATGTTGGCAATTTGACCTCTGGTTCCTCTGCCTTTTCTAAAAGCAGCTTGAATATCTGGAAGTTCACAGTTCATGTATTGCTGAAGCCTGGCTTGGAGAATTTTGAGCATTAGCTTACTAGCGTGTGAGATGAGTGCAATTGTGCGGTAGTTTTTGAGCATTCTTTGGCATTACCTTTCTTTGGGACTGGAATGAAAACTGACCTTTTCCAGTCCCGTAGCCACTGCTGAGTTTTCCAAACTTGCTGGCATATTGAGTGCAGCACTTTCACAGCATCATCTTTTAGGATTTGAAATAGCTCACCTGGAATTTCATCACCTCCACTAGCTTTGTTCATAGTCATCCTTCCTAAGGCCCACTTGACTTCGCACTCCAGGATGTCTGGCTCTAGGTGAATGATCACACCATCGTGGTTTTCTGGGTCATTAAGATCTCTTTTGTATAGTTCTGTGTATTCTTGACACCTCTTTTTAATATCTTCTGCTTCTGTTAGGTCCATACTGTTTATCGTGCCCATCTTTGCATGAAATGTTCCCTTGATATCTCTCATTTTCTTGAAGAGATCTCTATAGTCCTTCCCATTTTGTTGTTTTCCTCTATTTCTTTGCAATGATCACTTAGGAAGGCTTTCTTATCACTCCTTGCTATTCTTTGGAACTCTGAATTCAGAAAGAAATATCTTTCCTTTACTCCTTTACCTTTTGCTTCTCTTCTTTTCTCAGATGTTTGTAAGGCCTCCCCAGACAATCATTTTGCCTTTTTGCATTTCTTTGTCTTGGGGATGGTTTTGATCACTGCCTCCTGTATAATGTTAAGAACCTCTGTCCATACTTCTTCCGACACTCTATCAGATCGAATACCTTGAATTTATTTGTCACTTCCACTGTATAATCATAAGGGATTTGATTTAGGTCATACTTGAATGGTCTATTGGTTTTCCCTACTTTCTTCAATTTGAGTCTGAATTTGGCAGTAAGGAGTTCATGATCTGAGCCACAGTCAGCTCCTGGTCTTGTTTTGCTAATTGTATAGAGCTTCTCCATGTTTGGCTGCAAAGAATATAATCCATCTGATTTCAGTGTTGGCCATCTGGTGATGTCCATGTATAGAGTCTTCTCTTGTGTTGTTGGAAGAGGGTGTTTGCTACGACCAGTGCGTTTTTTGTTTGTTTGTTTGTTTGTTTTAGCTTTTGCCCTGCTTCATTCTGTATTCCAAGGCCAAATTTGCCTGTTCATCCAAGTGTTTCTTGACTCCCTTCTTTTGAATTCCAGTCCCCTATAATGAAAAGGACATCTTTTTTGGGTGTTTGTTCTAAATGGTCTTGTAGGTCTTCATAGAACTGTTCAGCTTCTTCAGCGTTACTGGTCAGGGCATAGACTTGGATTACCGTGATATTGAATGGTTGCTAGTATTTATGGACTACCTGTTATGGTGCCAAGCATTCTGTAGATTTTATCTCATTTTTCATTGTTATGAACCCAATGCATAGGTGAGGAATTTGAGGGTCATTGAAGATAAATGCCTGCTTAACATAGCTAGTAGAGGGCAGACCTGGTATGTGAGCCCTAACTGGTTTGAATGGGAACCCATGCTTTTTTTTTATACTACCTCCCTATGCTACCTGGTAACATAAACACATCTGCATGTGTGCTTGTGCACATATATAGAATTTGAACCTGGAAATGGATTTCAAGTTAAAAATAATCTTGAGAAGCTGAAACCATAACCATTTATTGAGTTATGTGAGATCCTTAAGTTATGCAAGAGATTTTGTTTTTAGGAACAACTCCAGCAGTATTTAAAACCAAAGGATAAAGAACTGAGGATGAAGGGAGTAATGCCGTTATTATTCACTGACATGGAAAAAAAGAGAAATGAAAGAATGACACACCTCTGCCTTTTCTCCTAAGGTGAATAATTGCTATGGGCTTTATAATGACTTTTTTTTTTTTTAAACAGGTGGATGAAATCTGGGTCCATATATTGGAGGATCACTTTTCTGCTTGGGGTATAGTGATTTTTTTCAGGGCTCAAAATTCCCTTTCTATGGTTATCCAAACCATTCCAAAAACAGAGACCAAGTGCTCACATTGTGATCTCATTCTTGTGTTGAAAGCTCTGGTATGTCTCTCTGACTGCTCTTATACCTATGAGAAGGGTTGACTTTATTTTGAGGGTTGAGGCCATATGTTGATCCATGATGCCCTTGAGAAAAAAGGGGAAGGAAAACAGAAATGGGGTTTGGAATGAAAAAGCTTATACTCTCACATATCTGGAGTGAGCAAAATCTAAGTATAGCCAAGTAAGACATATAAAGAAAGTGTTGGGGTTCTATATTCTCCTTGCTGTTGGCAAAAAAGATGTCAAAGATGTAAATAAGTGGCTGAATAAATACATGGAAAAATATAAACCAAAGTATTTTTTCATAATGGTAGAGTATCCTCAAGGAATGGAAGCATTTTATTATTACTTGGAATGATTCATAGTTAGTAAAATTACAGATAACATTTACTATGCATTCATTATATGGGAGGCAGTAGGCTTTGTTGTTTTTTTTCCCACCAATTTGTTTTTGTTTTGTTTTGTTTTTGGCTGTACCATGTGGCTTGTGGGATCTTAGTTCCCTGACCAGGAACTGAACCCAGGGCCTTGGCAATGAGAGCATGGAGTCCTAACCACTGGACCACCAGGGAATTCCCAGGTGGTATATGCTTTATATATCTCACCTAATTATCTCAAGGGCACCCCAAAGCAGGCTTTATTTTTAAACAAGGAAACTGGGGCTTAAAAAATTTACATGACCCAAGGTCTTACAACTTCTAAATGGTATACTTGGAATTTGAACTCAAGTAGACTTTAGAACTTGTTTTCCAAGATGAGTATGTGATACTGCTTCCCTGTCTGCTAAAATAGGAGCATGGTCCTGGTCATAAAAATTTTTTCTAAACTGTAGAGTTGCAAATTTTTGGACTATCTGTTCCTTCTAGCATTCCTCACCCCTGTGAGTAAATTTCTGAAATATTCAATGTATGTGTCTGTCTTGTTCATCTCTGTGTTCCAGTACCAGCACAGTTAAAAACGATACAGAATAGACATGAAGGAATTTTTGTTGATTGAATAAACTCTGCATTCCTCTATTTCTCTCTGTTAATGTTGATGAGGGTGGGGGGCGGTGTTGAGGGGAGTGACCCAAGAATTGCTGAGGAAAGTAATACATTTTTAACTGATTCGTTTCTGAAACAGTGGTGTCCTGCCCTGATAGCTCTTTACACTTGTGATATCTAATTTTTCAGGAGGCACTACTTGTTAGCTGCCTTATTTTAGGCAGAATGTCAACTCATAGATGTGAATTCATAGGATTCAGAAATGTACATTTTGAAGCATCCATGGGGGTGGTACTTTTAATATACTTTTAAAAAGCTGCACTCAAAGGAACTAATTTGGGTTTTGCTTTTGGCTGACAAGTTTTCCTAGGTGTGGCTAAGACTCTAACAAAGCTAGCCTTCCGGTAATGTATGCCTGTCATAGGGAGCTGTGCAAGGAGTGGCCTTTGCATGCCACTTCCCTTCCCCTAGAACCTTAGGAAAGGAGCCTATATTGGATCTTTCCATATTCTGCAGTTGTATGACCTATGAAATGTTTTACTGACATTGAATTCACAGTATCCAAGATGAATTTTATGGTATTCAGTACAGTGTGTGGTACACGGTAAAGGAAAAGTGAAAGTGTTGTCGTTCAGACTCTTTGCAACCCCATGGACTGTAGCCCACCAAGCTCCTCTGTCCATGGGATTCTCCAGGCAAGAATACTGGAGTGAATTGCCATTCCCTTCTCCAACAGATCTTCCCGACCCACGGATTGAACCCAGGTCTCCTACATTGCAAGAGGATTCTTTACCATCTGAGCCACCAGGGAAGTCCATACACTAAGTAAATGCTGGTTAGGTGACTGAATAAATGAATTCATGAAGGTATAGTCTGAGTCAACTTGGTAGAATCTGAGGAGACAGAAATGCACTCTGTCTGCCTGCAGGTGATTAAAACTTTCGTGTGCATCCATTTGGGGGCTAACACTTTGGAAGGCAGTTAGAATGCAAATCTACTAAATGAGTTCCTAACCTTCTATTATACCTTCAATGAGCATTACAGATTTAGAACTTTCCAAGCACTAGATGAAAAGGTTTCAAAAAGATGGGATGTGGGACAGGTCCATTTTAATGAAGAACATGGGAAGTACAGAGGTGCAGAGAAGCTATGTGCTGGATAGGAAATCAACAGAAGGGAGGATGCCATAGTTAGGCTGCGGATAGAGAGGATAAGGGGCTTGGGGAGGCGCCATAGGTCATATTCTGGCTTCCCATTCACCACGTGCATCCTCTCAGATTGTCACGTGTTGGCCAGCAGAGCCAGACTGCAGCCCAAAGAGACAGGCTGCTATCTGTGACTTTGGAGCAAGTATGTAACTTGCTGAGAGTGTCACATGTATGTCTATGGTACTTGTGGGACTGAATGCTTGACAACTCCAGCTCACTCAGCCCTACCAGAGTGAGCTGAGATTTTGCTGTGTTAGTCAGCCTTCAAGATGGACTGTGGCTAAGATGGTAAAAAATCTGCTTGCAATGCAGGAGGCCCAGGTTTGATCCCTGGGTCAGCAAGATCCCCTGGAGAAGAGAATGGCTACCCACTCCAGTATTCTTGCCTGGAGAATCTCATGGACAAGAGGAGCCTGGTGGGCTGCAGTCTACAGGGGTCACGGAGAGTCTGACATGACTGAGTGACTAACACTAAGATGGACTGTGATGATCCTTGCCTCTTGGTATTCATGTTCTTGTGGAGACTCTTCCTACACTGAATAGGACACTGCAGAAATTATGGTGTGATCTCTGAAATTAGGTAATAAAACATAGCACAACTGCAAATTTGATCTCTTGGACAGCTTGCTCTGGAGGAAGTGGGCAACATGAGGACACACATGCAGCCCTGTGGAGATGACTGTGTAGAGAGGAACTATATAAGGCCTCCCACCAAGAGCCAGCACCAACTTACAGGCATGTGAGTGAGCCCCCTTGGAAGTGGATGCTCTAGCCTAGGTTGAGCTTTGAGATGACCTCAGTCCTGGCTCTTTAGTGCAGCCTCATGAGAAACCCTGAGCTAGAACCACCAGCCAAGCCATCCCCAGATTCTTGACCTACAGAAACTGCAAGATAATATTTGTTGTTTTACATCACTAAGTCTAGAGTAATTTTTTTTTTACACAGCATTAGAGACGAACACACTTTTTTGTCTTAAAGTCCGTGATCATAATTGCTATTGTACTTACTGCTCTGTCAGATGAATGTCAGGTATTCCTGATCTCTTTAAAGGTGGTGGTGGCTTGTTCTTTCTTTGAGCTTCATATAAATACATCATAAGAATATGGGGATGTAGAGCAAGGCCTCTAGAGTCAGGCAGCCATGAATGTCAGTACTGGTTTGGCCACCTGTGTGACTCTGATCAAATTACTAAATCAAATTCAAATTTATTATGAGCATTAAAGGAGCAAATACATTTCAAGTGCTTAGGATAGTGTATGACCATGGTAAGAATTCAACAAGTGTGATAGCTATTATGGTTAGTAACTGTATGAAGAGATGCTTCTAAGGGCCTTGCCTTAAGGGTAAAAAACACTAGTCAGTTCGCCAAAGAAGTGGGAGATTTGGTTTCCATTAGAATTATTAAATAAATTTATTGAGATGTAACTCTGTATACTGTAAATTCACCCATTTTAAGGGTGCAATTAATGATTTTTTAAATTTACTGACTTGTGTGACTATGACCATCATCCAGTTTTAGGATATTTTTTCATCATCCCCAAAATAAATCACATGCCCAGTTGCGATCAATCAGCCCCAGGTAATCACTAATCTACTTTCTATCTCTATATATTTACCTTTTCTGGATATTTCATCTAAATAGAACCATACATTTTGTGGCCTCTAATGTCTAGCTTCTTTCTCATACTATGTTTCTGAGGTTCTTCCATGTCATAAGTATTTCATTTCTTTTTATTGTCAAATAAAGTTCCATTGTTTGGATATACCACCTTTTGTTTATCCATTATCCATTGATGGACACTTGGGTGGCTTCCACTTTCTGGCTTTCATGGATAATGCTCTCTGAACATTTGTGTACAAATTTTTGTGTGGTATGTTTTCATTCAGCTTGATTTCATTCAGGTAGATATCAAGGAGTGGAGTTGCTCAGTAATATAGTAAGGTGAAAGTGAAAAGTGTTAGTAGCTCAGTTGTGTCTGACACTTTGTGACCCCATGAATTGTAACCCGCCAGGCTCCTCTGTCCATGGGACTCTCCAGGCAAGAATACTGGAGTGGGTTGACATTCCCTTCTCCGGGAGATCATCCTGGCCCAGGGATTGAACCCAGGTCTCCTGCATTGCAGGTGGATTCTTTACCATCTGAGCCACTAGGGAAGCCCCACATAGTAAAATTATGTTTAACTTTTAAAAAAATTCCTAAACAGTTTTCAGAGTGGCTGTACCATTTACATTTTCCCCAAGAATATATGAGCTCTTATTTCTCCATATCCTTGCAGCATTTCTTATTGTTTGTCTTTTTTATTATAGCCATTCTAGCAGGTGTGATATGGTATTTCATTGTGGTTTTAATTTGCATTTTCCTAATGACTAATGATAGTGAGCATCTTTTAGTGCTTATTGGCTATTCATATATTTTCTTGGGAGAAATATCTATTGAAATCATTTGCCAATTCTTAATTGCTGTTTGTTTTATTCTTGTGTGTAAGAGGTCTTTGTACAGCTTCCCTGGTGGTTCAGTGGTAAAGAATCTGCCTGCCAATTCAGGAGCTTCAGGAGACACAGGTTCAATCCCTGGGTGGGAAGATCCCCTGGAGGAGGAAATGGCAAGTCACTCCAATATTTCTTGCCTGGAAAATTCCATGGACAGAGGAGCCTGGCAGTTTACATCCATGGGGTTGCAAAGGGTCAAACATGACTGAGCACCCACACCAAGAGTTCTTTGTATATTTTGTATACAAATATATTACTGGATATGTGATTTGCAAATATTTTCTCCCAGGCTGTGGCTTGTCTTTGTATTTTCTTAGTAGTATCTTTTGAAGCACAATAGTTTAACATTTTAATGAATGCCAATTTAACAGTGTTTTCCTTTTATGGATCATGTTTTTGGGATTGTATCTAAGACATCTTTATAGAACCTAAGGTCTTAAAAATTTTCTCCTAAAAGTTTTTTTTATATATAACTTTAGCTCTAACATTTAGATCTGCAATTCATTTGAATTATTTTTTGTGCATGGTGTTAGGTAAGGGTCTAATTTCATCTTGTGGTTTGTAGATCACCAGCACCATTTGTTGGAAAGACAGTCCTTTCTCAATGAGCTGCCTTGGTACCTTTGTTGAAAACCAATTGACCATAAATATAAGAGTGTAGTTCTGGACTCTCATTTCTGTTCCACTGATAAATATGTCTGTCCTTAAGGCAGTACTATAATGTCTTGATTTCTGTAGCTTCATAGTAAGCTTTTACATTTTTAACATGAAAGTCTGCCCAATTTCTTTAGAAAAAAAATATTTAGCTATTCTGAGGCTTTTGGTTTTTCATATAAATTTTAGTATGTTGTTATATTTGAACCAGAGTCATGTCCAACTCTTTGTGACCCTGTGGACTGTAGCCCACCAGACTCCTCTGTCCATGGGATTTCCCAGACAGGAATACTGCAGTGGGTTACCATTTCCTTCTCCAGGGGATCTTCCCACCCCAGTATAATTTTATTAATTACAGATAGAGACACATACACATTGCTGGAATTTTAATGGGGACTGCACGGGAACTATTGATTAATTTTGGAAGAATGGCCACCTTAACGGTATGGAGTCTTCCAATCAATGAACATGGAAAGTCTCTCCATTTATTTAGATTTTCTTTAGTTTTCCTCAGCAATGTTTTATAATTTTCAGTGTACTTTTCTTGCAATTGTTTTGTTAAATCTATTCCTAAATTTTTATTTTTTGATATTATGAATGGAATTGTTTTCTTAATTTCACTTTGAATAATTTATTCCTCATATATATATATATAAATATAATTGATTTTCATACATTGGTACTGTATCCTGCAACCTTGCTGAACTTGTTTATCAGGTACTCTTTTGAGATTTCTCTAGGATTTTTCTCTTCAAAGGTTTATGTCATCTGTGAAGTTTTGCCTCTTTTCAACCTTAATGCTTTCTACTTCCTTTTCTTACATGGTTGCACTGGCCAGACCCCAAGTGCATTGTTAAATAGAAATAGTAAGATGGACATTGTTTCTTTATTCCTGATCTTAGAAGGAAAGCATTCAGTCTTTCACCATGAAATATGATAGCATAGAGTTTTCATAGATGCCCTTTCTCAGCTTGAGGAAGTTCACTTGTATTTCAGGTTTGTTGAGAGTTTTTTCATGTATAGGTGTTGGATTTTGTGAAATGCCTGTTCTATATCTGTTGAGATGATCATATAGTATTTGCCTTTTATTCTCTTAATACGGTTTGTTATGTTAATTGGTTTTTGGCTTTAAACCAACCTTGCATTCCTCAGATAAATCCCACTTGTTGTATAACTGGTGTATAATCCTTTTTGTATTTAACTAGATTTGGTTTCCTAATGTTTTCTTGAGGATTATAGTGTTTACATTCATGAAGGATGATGCTTTTTAATTTTCTTTTCTTTGTGGTGTCTTTGTCTGGTTTTGGTATCATGGTAATACTGCCACATAGAAGGAGTTGAGAATTGTTCCCTCTTCTTGTATTTTCTGGAATTTTGTGTAGTATTGGCATTATTTCATTTTTACATGTTTTCTAGAATTTACCATTTAATCCATCTGGTCCTGGGTTTAGCTTTGTAGAAAGATTTTAAATTACTAATTCTATTGCTTTACTTGTTATATGTCTATTCAAATTTTCTGTTTATGAGTCAGCTTTGTTAATTTGTGTCTTTCTACATACTCATCAGTTCAGTTCAGTTCAGTTGCTCAGTCATGTCCAACTCTTTGGGACTCCATGGACTACAGCACACCAAGCTTCCCTGTCCATCACCAACTCCCATAGCCTACTCAAACTCATGTCCATTGTGTCTGTGATGCCATTCAGTCATCTCATCCTCTGTTGTCCCCTTCTTCTCCTGCATTCAATCTTTCCCAGCATCAGTCTTTTCCAATGAGTTAGTTTTTCACATCATGCGGTGGCCAAAGTATTGGAGTTTCAGCTTCAGCATCAGTCCTTCCAATGAATATTCAGGACTGATTTCCTTTACAATGGACTGGTTGGATCTCCTAGCTGTCCAAGGGACTCTCAAGAGTCTTCTTCAGTACCACAGTTCAAAAGCATTGATTCTTCAGAGCTCAGCTTTCTTTATAGTCCAACTCTCACATCCATACATGACTCCTGGAAAAACCATAGCTTTGACTAGACAGACCTTTGTTGGTCAAGTAATGTCTCTGCTTTTTAAAGTGCTGTCCATGTTAGTCATAACTTTTCTTCCAAGGAGTAAGTGTCTTTTAATTTCATGGATGCAGTCACCATCTGCAGTGATTTTGGAACCCCCCAAAATAAAGTCTGTCACTGTTTCCATTTATTCCCCATCTATTTGCCATCAAGTGATGGGACTGGATGCCATGATCTTAGTTTTCTGAGTGTTGAGCTTTAAGCCAACTTTTTCACCCTCCTCTTTCACTTTCATCAAGAGGCTGTTTAGTTCTTCTTCACGATCTGCCATAAGGATCATGTCATCTGCCCATCTGAGGTTATTGATATTTCTCCTGGCAATCTTGATTCCAGCTTGTGCTTCATCCAGTCCAGCATTTCACATGAGGTACTCTGCATATAAGTTGAATAAGCCTAGAGTGACAATGTACAGCCTTGATATACTCCTTTCCCAATTGGAACCAGTCTGTTGTTCCACGTCCTGTTCTAACTGTTGCTTCTTGGCCTGCATACAGATTTCTCAGGAGGCAAATAAGGTGGTCTGGGATTCCCATCTCTTTAAGAATTTTCCACAGTTTATTGTGATCCATACAGTCAAAGGCTTTGGCATAGTCAATAAAGCAGAAGTAGATGTTTTTCTGGAACTCTCTTACTTTTTTGATGATCCAGCAGATGTTGGCAATTTGATGTCTGGTTCCTCTGCCTTTTCTAAATCCAGCCTGAACATCTGGAAGTTCATCCAGCCTGAACATCTGGAAGTTCATGGTTCATGTACTGTTGAACTGTCTTGGAGAATACTGAGCATTACTTTGCCAGCATGTGAGATGAGTGCAATTGTGCAGTAGTTTAGATATTCTTTGACATTGCCTGTCTTTGGGATTGGAATGAAAACTGAGCTTTTCCAATCCTGTGACCACTGCTAAGTTTTCCAGATTCACTGGCATATTGAATGCCACACTTTCACAGCATCATCTTTTAGGACTGAAATAGCTCAACTGGAATTCCATCACCTCCACTAGCTTTGTTGGTAGTGATGCTTCCTAAGGCCTACTTGACTTCACATTCCAGGATGTGTGGCTCTAGGTGAGTGATCATGCTATTGTGATTATCTGGGTCATGAAGATCTTTTTTGTATAGTTCTTCTGTGTATTCTTGTCACCTCTTCTTAATATCTTCTGCTTCTGTTAGGTCCATACCATTTCTGTCCTTTACTGTGCCCATCTTTGCATGAAATGTTCCCTTGGTATCTCTAATTTTCTTGAAAAGGTCTCTAGTCTTTCCCATTCTATTGTGTTCCTCTATTTCTTTGCATTGATCCCTGAGGAAGGCTTTCTTATCTCTCCTTGCTATTCTTTGGAACTCTGCATTCAAATGAGTATATCTTTTCTTTTCTCCTTTGCCTTTCACTTCTCTTCTTTTCTCAGCTTTTTGTAAGGCCTCCTCAGATAACCATTTTGCCTTTTGCATTTCTTTTTCTTGGGGATGGTCTTGATCCCTGCCTCCTGTACAGTGTCACGAACCTCCGTCCATAGTTCTTCAGGCACTCTGTCTATCAGATCTAATCGCTTGAATTTATTTTTCACTTCCACTGTGTAATTGTAAGGTAGTCATACATTTCATTTAAATTCGTAGGTATTTAAATTCATAGGTATTCATACATTTCATTTAACCTGAAAGATACATTTCATTTAAACTGACTTGTCATAAAGTTGTTCATGATATTCCTTTATAATTCTTCTATGTTCTGTAAGGTCAGTTTGTTATCTTTTCAGAGAATTAACTTTGGTTTAATTGATTTTTCTTTATTGATTTTCTGTTTCATATTCCATTGATTTCCATTCTAATTTTTATTTTTTCTTTCTTCTTGTCATATGTTTAATTATCTCATTTTGGGAGCGGATTCAGCCTATTATATGGGGTGAAATAAATCAGAAAGAAAAACACCAGTACAATATAATAATGCATATATATGGAATTTAGAAAGATAGTAATGATGACCTTATATGCAAGACAACAAAAGAGACACAGATGTAAAGAACAGACTTTTGGACTCTGTGGGAAAAGGCAAGGGTGGGATGATTTGAGAGAATGGCCCTGAAACATGTATATTACCATATATGAAATAGATCGCCAGTCCAGGTTTGATGCATGAGACAGGGTGCTCAGGGCAGGTGCACTGGGACAACCCTGAGGGATGGGATGGGGAGGGAGGTGGGAGGGGGGTTTAGGATGGGGGACACATGTAAAACCATGGCTGATTCATGTCAATGTATGGCAAAAACCACTACAGTATTGTAAAGTAATTTAAGCCTCCAGTTAAGTAAATTAATTTACTAAAAAAAAATCTTCCTATATTGATTTGAGGTCTTTCTTCTTTTCTAACATAGCTGTTTATGGATATAAACTCCTCTCTTAGCATTGCTTTAGCTGCATATGAAACAATTTTATATGGTATGATTTCATTTTCATGCAGTTCAAACATACTTTTCCTTGTAATTTCTTCTTTGACCTATGGGTAATTTAGAAAAGTGATATTTAATTATGAAATATTTTTGGAGCTCACAATATATTCTGTGTTTTATTTCAAATTAAATTCCATTATATTTCAGAGAATATGCTTTAAATGATTTCAATCTTTTTAAATTTGTTAATGCTAATTTTATTGCTTAGAATATGGTTTATCCTGCAAAAAGTTCTATATGTACTTGACAAGAATGTGTATGACATTGTTTAGTGGAGTGTTCTATAGACACCAGTCAGATCAAGTTGTTTGGTTTTGTTGTACTTGCTATGAGTCTTCTACATCCTTGCTGATTTTCCAGCTAGTTGTTTTCTCAGTTTTGGAGAGTCAAATATTGAAGTCTCTAAATGTATCATTGAATTATATATTTCTTCATTTTTGTATCATGTGTGTATGTATTCCCAAAGATATCCAAGTTATAATCCCTAGAATCCCTCAATATGCTATGTTATATGGCAAAAGAGAATTAATGTTGCAGATGAATTAGGATTGCTAATCAGCTGACTTACAATATCTGAAGTAGCTCTTAGTTTGAAATGAGTCATTATTCCTTTCAGCCCACAAAACCACACAACCAATACTGAATTAGGGAACCATGGGCTGTCTTTATAAAGTAAGGGAATGAGATCCAGTGTCCCATTCATTATATCAAGCAGCAACAGATTTAGGCTCTTCTTCAGCCTTTGTGGGGCTTCACTGGTGGCTCAGACAGTAAAGAATCTGCCTGCAATGCAGGAGACCTGGGTTCAATCCCTGGATTGGGAAGATCTCCTGGAGAAGGAAATGGCAACTGACTCCAGTATTCTTGCCTGGAGAATCCCATGGATAGAGGAGCCTGGCAGGCTACAGTCCATGGGTCGCAAAGAATTGGACATAACTGAGCAACTGACACTAACTAACTTAGGCTTTTGTGTGACTTTGAGTAAAACTACTTAATTTCATTGAGCTTCAATTTTGTATCTTTATTTTTTTATTTTATTTTATTTTTAAACTTTACATAATTGTATTAGCTTTGCCAAATATCAAAATGAATCCATCACAGGTATACATGTGCTCCCCATCCTGAACCCTCCTCCCTCCTCCCTCCCCATACCATCCCTCTGGGTCGTCCCAGTGCACTAGCCCCAAGCATCCAGTATCGTGCATTGAACCTGGACTGGCATCTCATTTCATACATTATATTTTACATGTTTCAATGCCATTCTCCCAAATCTTCCCACCCTCTCCCTCTCCCACAGAGTCCATAAGACTGTTCCATACATCAGTGTCTCTTTTGCTGTCTCGTACACAGGGTTATTGTTATCATCTTTCTAAATTCCATATATATGTGTATCTTTAAAATGTTTTACTACTGATCACAGGATAATATATATTAAATATTGAGCTCCTCAAACAGATGTTAAAAAATAGAAAATAATCTAAAACTCATTTTGTGCAATGAGAGGTAGTGAGTTTGAAAACACTCACTGCCCAGGCCCTGGGAGGCAGCAACTCTTTTTCACAAAAACACTAAAGGTAAAACACAGAGTAAATCTTGAGGTTGCTTTATATTTCACAACAAATGACATGACCAATTCTGATTTTCCTTCACATTCTGTACCTTTAGCTGCAAGGGAGAACTGTCTCACTCAGGCATCTGAAAACCTTTTTGCTGCCATGGTGAAGCAGAAACTCCTCCTCTCCCCCATCTCTTTCCTCATCCTTTGACTTGGAAAATTTCAGGAAAGACCTCTGCTCTTTTTCTGTGACTTTAATACTGAGAGTGAGACCCTCAGAGAATCCAACTAGCACCTCCATTTCTGGAACCCCTCTGTGTGTTCTTAATTTGGATTTGCTACTGTCAGCCTCCTCTCCAGCATCTTCCCTACCTCACCACACTCCTGCTAACACACACCCACTGACACAATTTACACCCACACAATGACTCCAACATAAGTGTAGGCTTGTGAAGCAGCAGACTTTCTGAGAACCACAAATGCAGACATTAAAGTAATCTGCAGTTACATAAATTGCAGGGCCCAGTGTGAAAGAAAGATGTGGGGCCCTTTGTTCAAAAAGCAAGAACAAAGTGACATTAAAGGTACTAAATGGTACTAATTTGTCCTTTCCTCCATGGTCTCTCGCTCAATTTGTCATGATATTCTTTATTTGCTATTTAATGTGATTCTAAATCAAGAAAAATTACAAATTCAAATTATTAGCATGAATTTTACCACTCATCTTTATATTGCCCAATTCTGCTTTTAAATGCAAATTAACCTGTATGCTGAATCACCAAAATTAAGCAGTTGATATTTTGTAGCTCATAGGTACATATATATTTAATTCTTACCAGAACAGTGGAAATACTACACACAACGAAGCCGGTGTTTTTTTTTTTTTTTTTTTTTTTGCTTCTATCTCTTTTGCTTTATTGTCTCATTGGGCTTAACTTACAAAACACAAGATCAAAAATGAAATTGTTAAAAATTTGAAGATGAAGCCAAATATTTTTATCTCACTTCTTGGTATGCTCACATGCTACCAGCACTTCAGTTTACTGATGAGTAAGGAAAAACTGAAAAGAACTGTGTGTTTCTCTATCTTTCCCTTTTCCTTCTGTGTCATCATTTTCAGAATAAGTGGTTGGCTAATGCAGCAAAGTAACAAGAGTAAGAAAGGATATAATAGGCCCCTTGATTGTTTGTGTTTCTTAGAACACTGACATCCTAGCAAGTTTTAGTTCAAGTGGTATATGTGGCTTCTGCAGGCTGTCACTGCCTCTACTTAGCCATGGATATAGCGCACTTGCCCTATATTCACTTTTAGTGTCACTGAACTCTTCAAAAAATTCTTTATTTTTGACTACGCTGGGTCTTCATTGCTGCATGCAGGCTTCCTCTAGCTGTGGTGAGTGGTGGCTCCTCTTTACTGAAGTTCACAGGCTTCTTTCTCATTGTGGTAGTTTCTCTTGTTGCAGAGCATGGAATTTAGATCACAGGCTCAGTAGTTGTGGCATGTGGGCTTAGTCCCTCCACAGCATGTGGAATCTTCCCAGACCAGACTGAACTCATGTGCTCTACATTGGCAGACAGATTCTTAACTACTGAGCCATCAATGAAGCGCAGTAGGATCATTGTACTCTTGATGCAACATGGATCTACTGGAATTCTGTGCTCATGATATACTGTGAATGTTGTATGTGAACAGGGTTACAAGGAACAGTAGATACACATGTTGCCCGTATGTTCTCTGCTGACACTCGTGCTCCATTGTTCCATCAGATTTCCCTTAGAAAACACAAGTTCGAAGATAAAATTATTAAGAATGTCAAGACAGTGACAGCACAGCATTAAACCAAGCACAAGACCTTTCTGACTGTGGGGTCCTGTATGACTGCACAGGTTGTACACCCATGATTTTGGCCCTGAAGCAGTCTTTTCATTCAATTTCCTCCCATTTAGCAGACATGTCAGTTTTTCTGCGTACTTCCTCTCTGACTCATTTTCTGAAGCAGTGTATAATTACACGTTTGTATCCATCCCTGATAGTTGGTATGCCAAGGGCAGGTGCTCAAGCAGGATTGTTCTTCCTCCTCATCTGCCCCGCAAACTGCACACAAGCTGGATGTTTTAGGTGGCTCTCTGGGAAAGAATACTCAACCCTTTGTAATCCCCTATTGTACCATGAAGTCACACTTATGGGTTCAAAAGATGCTAAAAGCAGTCTGAAGGCTTTGACCTTGATGTCACCGAGGAGATCCCGTGACTTCCCTATACATAGGTTATAGCTGGCAAGCACTCCTGCCTCATCTATTTTTTCTATTTTTTTATTTATTGTATTCTAATAACAGCTTTATTAAGATACAATTCACATACTGTAAAATTTATCCTTTTAGAGTGTACAGTGAAGAAAGTGAAAGTGAAGTCGCCCAGTCGTGTCCAACTCTTTGTGACCCCATGGACTGTAGCCCACCAGGCTCCTCCCTCCATGGGATTCTCCAGGCAAGAGTACTGGAATGGGTTGCCATTTCCTTCTCCAGGGGATCTTCTCGACCCAGGGATCGAACCTGGGTCTCCTGCATTCCAGGCAGACGCTTTAACCTCTGAGTCACCAGGGAAGCAGTTTTCAGTAGATTCACAAAGTTGTACAACCATTGCTACTATCCACTTCCAGAACATTTTCATCACCCCACAAAGAAACTCCATATTCATCAGTAACCATCCCCCATTCCCTCTCAAATGCAAGTAAGGACAAACATGGTGCACCCCTTTTGGCAATAAGGAGGTCCCTGCTGACTTTTTCCAGAGTGGTTTCAGTGAAATGATGAAGGACAATGCAGTAGCCCAGAGAAAATGAGGGAAGAAGTGAAGACAGTGAATGGAGACTATTCCTTCAAACAATATACTCTGTTCTGTGATTCTCAAACCATTGAGACAAAAGATGAAGACTGGCTATTCTGGGGTTTGCAATGCTCCCTTGTAGGAAGTTAAGTGAAGGCAGAGACATTTTTGTCTTGGTCAAACTAAATCCACACTACCTACCAAGCACAGTACCTTGCACGTAGTATGTGCTCAAGAAATATCTGTTGAGTACTGAAATATTACTGTAGGCATTGAGGAGGGATGAGAAACTGAAACTCCAGGTTACTAGCTCAAGGTTAATATAATTGGCATAATTTGGGGGAGACTCTGGGTCAAAATATTTCCCCAGTGACCAGGTCTAGATTCTCTTTGTGTCTCATGACTCTGGACTCTCTTTTACGAGAGAAAGAAGGGGGTGAATAACCCATGGATGAGCACGTGATTCAACTTTCTTACCTTCTTTCTTAGCTTTGGGTAGAGAAGATCCTCTTTCCTCTCCAGAGCTGAGGGCATCAATATTTGAGTCCAGAACTGCCAGAGGCCATGTTCCCTAGCACAGAAATAAAGTCTACAGATGGTAGGAGAGACCAAAGCCAAAATACTGAATAAGCCAGAGGGCAGGTCCTAAGGAGTTTAAGCTCCTGGAACTGTTTGTCCCTGAGGCCAGCTCAACCATGGTTAGGTTACCTGAGTTACTAAGTACTCCCTCTTCCTCACTGCATTTCCTTTGAGCTCATTAGAGTTGGGATTCTGGCACCTGCATCTGAAAAAGATGGAGAGACAAGGCTGTAATTAGCAGCCCAAACTTTTCCACTACATTTCATATCTGCCTGGTACAGATGACAGGCCAAGATGGCTCCATGTCTTCAAAAGAACAGGTGAAAAACATGAGCACTTATTTTTGTAAATAACATTTTATTAGAACACAGCTTTGTCCACTGTTTGCATTTTGTTTATGGCTCCTTTTGTGTGATGATGATAGAGCTGAATGGTTGTGACTGAGACTATGGCAAAAGCTTAAACTCTTTTCTATTTGTCCCTTTATAGCAAAAGTTTGCTGACTCCTGATTTAGAAGATAATGGTAGAGGGGGTGGTAGATGCTGCTGCTGATGCCTCATCCAGTTTCCCCTTTCCTGCCCTTGTACTCATGTCCCAGCTGCTGGGACTATTGGCTGATAGCTTATGGAATAACTTCTGCAGAGAAATTGCCCAGCAATCTGGGCAGAAATTGCCCCGAATTCTGCTCTTCTCCTTACTGCAGAGTTAGGCCAATGTGGTTCATATGGTAAAGAAGCTGCCTGCAATGCAGGACACCTGGATTCAACCCCTGGATCAGGAAGATCCCCTGAAGAAGGCAATGGCAACCTACTCCAGTATTCTTGCCTGGAGAATTCCATGGACAGAGGAGCCTGGCGGGTCACAGTCCATGGAGTCGCAAAGAGTAGCACATGACTGAACAACTAACACTTACTTGCTTACAAGTGTAGGATTAGTGTTCTAGAGCTTCCCTGTGGAATAAGCGTGAAGCTACACTTCTGCATAGATCACATGCCTGCTAGCTACATCACCACCCCTTCCACCCCAGCCTAGGGCTCTTCCTCAATACATCCATTTCTATGTCAACCACTGCTTCTATGAACCCTAGTAAAGTCATGAGGCAAAAGATATTTTGCAGTTATAGCCTAGTCTTGGAAGCACACTTCATGGAGACCGGTTATGATCTTTGTAATGTCCCTGGATAGGTGAGCTTGAATAACAAAATTACCCCACACATCTGTTCAAATGGATTTGTTCTTTTGCCCTTGTAGGTGATGGAATTCCAGCTGAGCTATTTCAAGTCTTAAAAGACGATGATGTTAAAGTGCTGCACTCAATATGCCAGCAAATTTGGAAAACTCAGCAGAAACCACAGGAGTGGAAAAGGTCAGTTCTCATTCCAATCCCAAAGAAAGGCAATGCCAAAAAATGTTCAAACTACTGCACAAGTGCACTCATCTGACACACTAGCAAAGTGATGCTCAAAATTCTCCAAACCAGGCTTCAACAATATGTCAACCAAGAATTTCCAGATGTTCAGGCTGGATTTAGAAAAGGCAGAGGAACCAGAGATCAAATTGCCAACATCCTCTGGATCATCAAAAAAGTAAGAGAGTTTCAGAAAAACATCTACTTCTGCTTTATTGACTATGCCAAAGCCTTTGACTGTGTGGATCACAACAAACTGTGGAAAATTCTTCAAGAGATGGGAATAACAAACCACCTTGCCTGCCTCCTGAGAAACGTGTATGCAGGTCAAAACACAACAGTTAGAACAGGACGTGGAACAACAGACTGGTGCCAAATTGGGAAAGGAGTACATCAAGGCTGTATATTGTCACCCTGCTTATTTAACTTATATGCAGGGTACATCATGGGAAATGCTGGGCTGGATGAAACACAAGCTGGAATCAAAATTGCCAGGAGAAATATCAATAACTTCAGATATGCAGATGATACCACCCTTGTGGCAGAAAGTGAAGAAGAACTAAAGAGCCTCTTAATGAAAGTGAAAGAGGAGAGTGAAAAGGTTGGCTTAAAACTCACCATTCAGGAAACTAAGATCATGACATCTGGTCCCATTGCTTCATGGCAAATAGATGGGAAACAGTGGAAACAGTGACAGACTTTATTTTGGGGGGCTCCAAAATCACTGCAGATGGTGACTGCATCCATGAAATTAAAAGATACTTGCTCCTTGGAAGAAAAGCTATGACCAACCTAGACAGCTTATTAAAAAGCAGAGTCATTACTTTGCTGACAAAGGTCAATCTAGTCAAAGCTATGGTTTTTCCAGTGGTCATGTATGAATGTGAGAGTTGGACCATAAAGAAAGCTGAGCACCAAAGAATTGATGCTTTTGAGCTCTGGTGATGGGGAAAACTCTTGAGAGTCCCTTGGACTGCAAGGAGATTAAATCTGTCAATTGTAATGGAAATCAGTCCTGAATATTCCTTGGAAGGACTGATGTTGAAGCTGAAGCTCCAATACTTTGGCCACCTGATGGGAAGAACTGACTCACTGGAAAAGACCCGGATGCTGGGAAAGACTGAAAGCGGGAGGAGAAGGGGACGACAGAGGATGAGATGGTGGGATGGCATCACTGACTCAATGGACATAAGTTTGAGCAAGCTCAGGGAGTTGGTGATGGACAGGGAGGCCTGGTGTGCTGCAGTCCATGGGGTCACAAAGAGTTGGACATGACTGAGTGACTGAACTGAACTGAACTCCCCTTCTTGTCAAAGTTCCATCTTGACCAAAGTTTCTTCAAGTGAAAGTCATTCAGTCATGTCCGCCTCTTTGCAACCCCATGGACTATACAGTGCGTGGAATTCTCCAGGCCAGAATACTGGAGTGGGTAGCCTTTCCCTTCTCCAGGGGATCTTCCCAACCCAGGTATCAAACCCAGGTCTCCTGCATTGCAGCCGGATTCTTTACCAGCTGAGCCACAAGGGAAGCCCAGGTTCTTCAAAGTTAAATATAAAAAGGAAAAAATTCCTTTCTAGTATTGGAACCAGAACAAATATAAAAAGAACATGGTATTGGGTTAGGGCTGAATTGGTGACTTCTAGGTGAAGACTCAATATTTTAACTGAAGTCATTAAGTTACATCTTTCAGGTTCTTCCCTTATTTCTTTCCTTTGACCTCTCCCTTCCTTACACAAAACTTCAAGACTTTTAATTTCTTATGATCAGATATTCAGATCCTGTGAATGGTAGCGTCTGCCATTTCTGGGAGAACGTATCACCAAGCTGAGAAATGTATGAGTGAAGCTAAGTTCATCAGCTTTACATTTATTCATAGCTTGGTGTTACTCATTTTGTATTCATTGAGTCTGGCCCAAAGTAGCTGCTTAATGCTTGCTTGCCAGTGAGTCAGCCTGTGGCCCCCTGCTGAATAGGGAAATGCAAGACTGTGTGAGCTTCTTGTAGCCTCTGGGAAAAGGGAAGAGATTAGACCAGCTCATTTCCTCATAGACACAGGTGTTCCTTAGCTCTGAACTTGCCCTCTGGCTTGCATGTGAATTATAGCTTCAGGAGTGGCCAATGCCACAGTATGGGGCAAAAGTGTGGCTGGGCAGACATCAGGAATGCATTGTTCCAGAAAATTTGTCTGGTTATTTTTTGCCCCTCTTTCCCTGGCTGGCTGCAGTTTCAGTCAAAGAAAATCTGCCCATGAGGGGTTTACTTTAGCTGCTATTGCAGTGGCCAGAGGACACTTGCTATATTTGGGAGGCTCATTGCCAAGGTCCTACTAGATGCAAAGCATAGGTTTTTAACAACAAGCAATTGGACATATTCTTTCACCTATCTGAGTTTATGACCTCTTTAAATCAGCAGTCGAACTCTCACTCTTGAACCAGAAGAATAATCCAAGGGGAATTAAGCAGCCCTCTTTGCAAAAGGTCCATTTCCAGCAAGTGATGCAAAGGAACTATGTGAAGAAGCTAAAAGACCGAGAATCAATTCAGATGTGTTCACCACCATCTGAGTTGGGTTTTATGCTGCAGTTATCACTAAAAACCCTGTGGGCTTCTAAAAGTTTAAATGCAATGACAGTTTTACATATGGTCATTTGTGAAGCCACCCATGCCACCAAAAATGTCACCAAACTATTGCAACATTCAAGAAATGCCAGAATTCCAGAGGTTGTTGTCCTCTTCTGACAGGCATTAGACATCACCCTGATATCTAGGGGATGCACTTGTGCAGTCGTCAATGGTGATTGCTTCACACATACCATCTTGAAACTTTCTGATGTCTCTGTTGAATGAACACATTTGTGAGGCCAAGCAAGACATTTTTTGAGTGAATGATGGAGTCCTGTCTTCTAGGACCTATGGATCATCATCAAATGATTGGGGAAGGAACCTCTTTCCCTGGGTCTTCACAACAGGGATATGGTCCATGGAATGCACTTTGACCAAGAGCTAGTGATCATTTCCTTTTTCTTCTTATGGAAAACCCCTCCTCAAGTGCATCCAATCAGATCTAATCAAGGCTGATGGCACTATCCTGTCTAAACGAATGACCCAAACTATGGTTCAAGACTGAAGACTGAAGAACAAACTGCTCCTCCAACTCTCTATGGGGGCCTTCTTTATTCAATTTCTGAACTTTGTACATCCCTCTAATTTAGTTTTCACCCCCAAAAGATTTTCCTGGAGATGAAAGTAATTTATCTTGGCCAAGAGGAAGAGCTATAAAAGAATTAAAGCAGATCTTGATTTTCTTTCCTGGACCTTTGCCTCCTTTTCTTTTTTCCCCCTCTCTTCTCTTTTCCATTTTCCCCCTTGCAATGCCCTGAATCTTGACTGACATTAGACAGCTAACAAACAACTGTGCTGGCTTATAGAGATAATTCTGGAAAGAACTGTTCTGTCAGCTACCAATATGAAATGGCACCAGTGATCCTGATGTGAAAACCAACTTATTCCAACCACTCTAATCACACGTTGTGCATCGGTTACAGATAAAGAAACTGCAACTAGGGACAAGACCAAAGTCATGTACCCCTCTCCTCTTTGATCTTGCTTCAGCTCAGGGAGTTACCTAATTTTGCAGTGTCATCTTATATACTAATCACAGGCTTATGGGTTATGGACACCCAAGTAGCAGTTGGGATGAGAGTCTGATTGAGCCCCTCAGTGCAACAGAGAGCACAAATGTGGGGGCAGGGGAGCAGAGACCCAGTGATACACCAAAACAGCTGCATGACTCCAAGCAGTCTGTTTTGAGTTTTAGTTTCTTTACCATAAAACAAGAGGGTTGGGCAAGGTGATAGCTGGAGTTTTGTTGAGAGCTGACTCTGACTGTTCTGTGCTTAGTCACTCAGTTGTATCCGACTCTTTGTGACCCCATGGACTATAGCCTGCCAGGCTCCTCTGTCCATGGGGATTCTCCAGGCAAGAATACTGGAATGGGTTGCCCTGCCCTCCTCCAGGGGATCTTTCCAACCCAGGGATTGAATCCAGGTCTCCTGCATTGCAGGCAGATTCTTTACCATCTGAGCCACCAGGGAAGACCACTGATTCTGACATCCCTTGATAAATGCTTGTTTAGTGAGTGCATAAAGTCATTATTGTGCATGCGTGTGTGCCAAGTCACTTCAGTTGTGTCTGACTCTTTGTGACACCATGGACTGTAGCCTGTCAGGCTCCTCTCTCCATGGAGATTCCCCAGGCAAAAATACTGGAGTGGGTTGCCATGGGTGAAATTACTTCTGAGAATTTTCAAAGATCTGGGTTCATCTTTGGAGAATGCCCATGATCTTCTCTCTGCCTTGCTACTGGCCAGTGGGTGGCTTCACCATTATAGAGGGGGTGAGAAGGGCAGGAGGTGGAAGGAATTTTAGGTCACTACTTTGTGCCTGGGAGAGACCTGGACTTCAAAATTTACCAGGGAAGAGACCAGGTCATAACAAAACATCCTACCTCATGACTATATGTATTATACATAGAGTATTTTTGAGGTCTTCTCATCTCATACCTGGAGAAGGCAATGGCACCCCACTCCAGTACTCTTGCCTGGAAAATCCCATGGACGGAGGAGCCTGGTAGGCTGCAGTCCATGGGGTTGCGAAGAGTCGGACACGACTGAGCGACTTCACTTTCACATTTCACTTTCATGCATTGGAGAAGGAAATGGCAACCCACTCCAGTGTTCTTGCCTGGAGAATCCCAGGGACGGCGGGGCCTGGTGGGCTGCTGTCTATGGGGTCGCACAGAGTCAGACACGACTGAAGTGACTTAGCAGCAGCAGCATCTCATACCTACCTCCTCAACACAGAGATCACTCCAGGATGGCCCCATTCAGGATGCTGTCTCACTCTTCTTCTGCCCAAATCTTCTGATCCAGCCAACTTATCATTTTCACTGTTTTCCAGACACAGGCTGGAACTGGGAGGCAGAGGGGAGGTGACAGGAGAAATGTGGAATTCTTTTCTACCCTCTTCAATGTGTCTTTTATCAGTTCTGTGCCCCACTCATGTGCTTTAATCTCTCATCTGTAATCCTTAGTGCTTGTAAAGTCATTTTTCAATTGTGGATAGTTGTTTAAATGAATGTTTCTGGGGGTGGACAGGTGCTGGGAATTTCTATACCACTATCTTGTTGTTGTTACTCTCATAATCCCCTCACACGTTATCTTACTCTTTTCTCCAAAGTTGGTTTCTTCTTGAGACACTTTTTGAAAAAAAAACTTAACTTTCAGGATATCTCTTGGCTTCCTTGTACCTCAGTGTCAGCTTTACTTCAGTTTTCTTTTCTGGATCAGATCATCTTCCTTCTAGAGTTGGAATAATGCAAGAGGTCCTCTTCTGTTCTCTGCTTGGTCAACAAAATTGTTGGATATCTCCTTTGACATAGGAATTCTGTGAAAATATTACTGAGACCCTAGGGGTACTGTGAACCATGAAGAGTTAGGGAACCAGTACTCCAAGTCATCATGTATGATTCTATAGCTCTAAATGCCTTCAATGTGTTAATTAATCACTTTTCTCCATAGCCTCTCCAACATTTTTTATTTGTGATCTTTACGATGATAACCATTCTGACAGGTGTGAGGTGGTAGCTCATTGTGGTTTTGATTTGCATTTCCCTGATGATTAGTGATATTGAGCATCTTATCATGTGCCTGTTGACTATCAGTATCTCTTCTTTGGAAAAATGTTTATTCAGATCCTCTGCCAATGTTTAAATTGGCTTGCCTTTATGATGTTGATTTGTATGAGTTTTTGTTTATTTTTGGATATTAACTCCTTATTGAAAATATCATTTGCAAATATCTTCTCCCATTCAATAGGTGGCCTTTTCAATTTGTTAGTAGTTTCCTTCACTGTGCAAAAGTGTTTTAGTTTGATATCATCATATTTCTTTGTTTTTACTTTTGTTTCCCTTGCCTGAGAAGGCATAGCCAAAAAAAATATTACTAAGATCAAGTAAGATTAAGATTGAGTAAATAACTTACTACCTATGTTTTCTTCTAGATGTTCTATGGTTTTAGGTCTTACATTTAAGTCTTTAATTCATTTTGAATTTATTTTTGTGTATGGCAAGAGAGAGAGTAGTTTAGTTTGATTATTTTGGATGTAGCTTTCCAGTTTTCCCAACACCATTTATTCAAGAGGGAAATCTTTTATTACTATAATATCTTTATTTAATAATATATTTTATCATTGCCTCCCTTCATCATTGCTTTAAACTTCAGAGAGGTAACAATAATTGGCATAGTCCATTCTGTCATGTTGCCCCAAATTAAGTCAACATGATGGCCTTCCCTTTGCACCTAAGACCCTGTTGATTGAAGAGAAGCCTCTCACTTGGCTGTTTTACATTCACTGGAAGCTGCTTGCCTCTCTTGCTTTCTTTGAGTGCCATATTCGTGTCCTTCACAGAAAGCCTCTGTGCATTCTGGAAGCTTAATTTCAAGAGGCCTTAGGTATGGACAACATTCCTGTTTTCTATACAAAACATAATTTCATCATTCTCTTGCCCACTGGCTGCCTGTTATTATAGCATCAATCACCATGGTACTCAGGTGCTTTTGAAAAAGTTAAAGGAGAGAGAGATGCTTTTAATCATGTGATAGCTGAACTGTAATAAGCTTGGCTTCCTTCAGATTCCTTTGCACTGAGAAGTTCCCTACTTGGGCTGCCCTGTCCTTGATGTACAGGACAGCATGACGTGGGAAAGCTATCTGAGAAATCAAATCTGTTTGTAAAAGCAAGTAGAATGTGCCTGCAGCCTACTAAAAGCCAATATTTCCTGGATTCAGGAGAGGTATGTCCTTAGTTATTTCCTCCTCACATTAGTTATGGGTCTGATACAGTGTATCAGTTAGCTATTGCTGCAGAACAAATTACCCCCAAACATAGAAGGTTAAAACAATAGACTTTGAGTATCTCACAGGGTTTCTGAGGGTTTGAAAACTGAGAGAGGTTAGCTGCTGGTTCTGGCTCAGGGTCCCTTAGGAGGTTGTAGTCAATTTGTCAGCTAGGACTGCAGTACTCTTAAAGCAACTAGGAGATTCACTTTCAAGCTCACTCACATGACTGTCAGCAGAAGAAATGAAATATAGGCCACATGGTCCTCTCTGTAGGACTGCTCATAGCATAATGTCCCTCAGAGGGTGATATGAAAGTGTGCACCCAAGACAGAAGCTGCAGTTTTTCATAACCTTATCTTGAAAATGACACACCATCGCTTCTTTTTTTTTCTTTTTTTTTAAATTTATTTATTTTAATTGGAGGCTAATTACTTTACAATATTGTAGTGGTTTTTGCCATACATTGACATGAATCAGCCACAGGTGTACATGTGTTCCCCATCCTGAAACCCCCTCCCACCTTCCTCCCCATCCCATCCCTCTGGGTCATCCCAGTGCACCAGCCCTGAGCACCCTGTCTCATGTATCGAACCTAGACTGGTGATGTGTTTCACATATGATAATATACTTGTTTCAATGCTATTCTCTCAGATCATCCCACCCTCACATTCTCCCAGAGTCCAAAAGACTATTCTATACATCTGTGTCTCTTTTGCTGTCTCGCATATAGGGTTATCATTACCATCTTTCTAAATTCCATATATATGCATTAATATACTGTATTGGTGTTTTTCTTTCTGACTTACTTCACTCTGTATAAAAGGCTCCAGTTTCATCCACCTCTTTAGAACTGATTCAAATGTATTCTTTTTAATGGCTGAGTAATATTCCATTGTGTATATGTACCACTGCTTTCTTATCCATTCATCTGCCAATGGACATCAAGATTGCTTCCATGTACTGGCTATTGTAAACAGTGCTGCAATGAACATTGGGGTCCATGTGTCTCTTTCAATTCTGGTATCCTTGGTACATATGCCCAGCAGTGGTATTGCTGGGTCATATGGCAGTTCTATTTCCAGTTTTTTAAGGAATCTTCACACTGTTCTCCATGGTGGCTGTATATGTTCTTTGAAACATGGAAGAACCACGGCACAGTGTGAGAGGGAACTATAGAAGTGAATGTCAAGAGTCAGGGATCTTTGGGGGCCATCTTGGAGGCTGATCATGGCAAAATGTTAGACAACAAGGCTCCTCATGATAGAGGCCAAGAGCTCCTCTCAGAAATGAATGGTCAGAAGCAAAGGGCTCTAAGGAATTTTTACTGTGTGGCTGGAGAAACAGGAATAGGCCCTGTGAGTTCTGATGTCCCATAACCCTGGCTGTGGTTGACACACTGTATAAGGAATCAAGATTCATATGGATGTGTGGGGGCAGGAGAGGGTGGGACAAATTAAGAGAATAGCATGGAAACATATACATCACCATATATTAAATAGATAGCAAGTGTGAATTTGCTGTGTGACACAGGGAACGCAACTCAGTGCTCTGTGACAACCTAGAGGGTGGTGTAGGGAAAGAGCAAATTAGCCAAGATGACGTGGTCAGGCTCTCTTGCTCCACAGTCTCTCACTCTTGCCCCATGTTTTGTGAATAATGATTTATGTAACAGCTGAGATCACTTATAGCACTGTGCATGTGTGTCATGAGGTACTTGCTTGGTCACAGGCTACTTTGTGCTATAAGGATTTGTGAGTTCTACCTAGAAAGTGGCAGCGTTACTGCTATGTCACGGCTGTGTCTGTTGGGTCAGCCACGAGAAGAGAGAATATAGCATGTCTATTGCTATGGCTGCTGCATCAGCCAGGAGACAATAAAAGTATTTACAGTTCCTACAGCTCCTCAAATCTTCTTCTAGCCTCTTAGCTTGTGCCTTGCCTACCCTGGGTTCAGTGAACTGTGCAAACAGTGTAAACAATGTGAACAGCAAGACAATTGGCATCACGAACAGGATCAGCAAAACAGATGGGATAAAAGATGGGAGGCGGGTTCAGGAGGGAGGGGACATAGTATGCCTATGGCTGATTCCTGTTGATGTAGGGCAGAGGTCAACACAATGTTGTGAAGCAGTTATCCTCCTATTTAAAAAAAAAAAAAAAACAGAATTAAGGATCCAGATTGTATCCCCAGCTTCCCTGGTCCCAAAGGCAAACCACCTGCGTCAGAATCACCTACAGAACTTGTTAAAAACAGACACTCCTTGTTCAAGATACACAGTATCAAAATCTCAGTTCTGGGCTCACTCAGTAATTTGGATGCGTAGCCAGTCTGGGGAACCACCAGGAGATCACACAAGTTTATGGGAAGAACATTCAACCTGAAATGAGAGTCTGGCTTTGACTGCTGGATGGATGAAGTAAGTGTAGGCTGGGTCCATAACTGCAGCTGTCTGCACATGTGGTGGTGAAAGACACTCAAGCAGCTCTCATTGACTTACTACTCTTAATCATTTAAAAGCTACTTCTCTACTTGCCTTGGGATTAGAAAAAGAAACCGACAGAACTCAGAATGTGATGGACTGAATAAAATGCACAAATGCAATATGAATTTATAATTAAATCAAATTCTGACCTTCTTGTTGTTAAGTGGTTGGTCAAGGAAAGGCCTAGAGAAACAGAGAAGTTCATTCAAGCTTAAGGATAGATGAGAAAATGCTATAAAGCTTTTCCCAGGATATAAGTGCTCAATATCATTTTCCCTTCTTTGTCTTCTGTTTCATAGCCAACTGATCGGAACAATTATTTGTATGCCATGCCATTGGAGCTACTGCTCTATGGCGTAGGTAGAGTAACCTCTTTGCTATGAAGATAGTTAAAAATTGCTTTTGAACATCTCCCCAAGGGATTTCTGATTTCCATACAAGGATTTAAAAAGCTGGAAAGAGTCATCCCATCTTTACAATAAAGAAGGCTCGCCAAAGTGCATTACAATAAAGAAGGCTCACCAAAGTGCATTACAATAAAGAAGGCTCGCCAAAGTGCATGTCCATGAGTTTTCTTGAGAGAGCTGAGCAGCAGGGTAACCAACTAGCCTGAAATCAAAGGAAAGACAGGCATCCTGGAGATGGGATATAAGCACTTGTTTACCCAAGACAGAAGTTCCTGGACACTGGTATGAAAGCTTAACTTAGAAACAGTGGAGTTGGAGTGTGGGCTGGTGAGTGTGTGGAGATCCTGGGGGTTGCAGATATAAGAAAAGCTTTTCTCCATGGACTCCACTTGCTAAGAGTTCTGAGAAAGCATCCTTCACAGTGGAAGTCTGTGGGAGAGGAGTACCAGCCACTGTGGAAGAGGCAGGAAACTTTTTTTCAGATCTTTTTCTACTGTACCTTCTTATGGAATGAATCTATATGGGGAAGGGCAACAAACATTGTCTATAGAGACTATTGAGTAGCCTGGGGAAAGGACTAGGAAAAAAAAAAAAACACATATACCCCTGAGGGTAGGGCAGCAGTGAGTACAGGGCCCTGAAATACATATGGGAGAGGGACTGGAGCACTTAAAAGGCCCCCTTCCAGAGATCCAGGGGCATGGGGCCTGCCTAACCCTAACATTAACCCTAACCCTAACTGAGATTTGATCAGAACAATAGATATCCTACTCCCATGGTTCCTTAGAACCATTTAATGAGTGTCAAGTAACAAGTAATAGTGGAATACTGCCAGAAGAGTTGCAACACTGTGGAGATGATCACAGTTTAAAAAGAAAATCTAAAGCTGATGTGACATTGAAAAAAATCTCTTTAGCAAACAAGTCTCCAGTCTAACAAAAGCTATTGCTATAGGAATTTAAAACCTGGGGTGCATTGAAGGTACACTAAAGCAACAACAAACTAGAACAACAGCTAACCTTCAGCCCAGCTCAACTCCTGACTAGATTCTCAAACCTTCATATTAAAGGCTTAGCAAAAGAAAAACCATGCCCATTTCCAAGCATCAGAACTATTGACTTTGGTTTCTACTACAAAAGATGTCTGGGATTCAGCATTATGAGGCATGCAAAAGGAAAGAAAAAATAAATAAAACACATCCAAGGAACAAAGAAATCAACAGAACAAGATTCAGAGATAACACAGATGTTGGAACTATCTGGCATGGAATTAAAATAGCCGTGAACAATATGCTGAAGGCCCCATTGAACAACATGCATAACCAGGTACGAAATTTTCACAGAGAGACCAAAACTATAAGAAAGATTAAAATGAAAAACACAGTTACAGAGATGAAGAATATCTTTGACTGGCTTATTAGGAGAGTTGATAAAACCAAGGAAATAAACAGGAACTTGAAGTTAGGTCAACAGAGATCATCAAAACTAAAACACAAAGAGAAATGTGAGTGAAAAATAAAAGTAGAACAATAACTGTGGAACAACATCAGATACTCTAACATACACACGACTGGGAGCTCAGAAAAAAAGAGAAAGAGAATGGGAGAGAAGAATTATTTGAAGAATTAATGTCTGAGAATTTTGACACCCAGAACAAAGAGGCTGAGAATACCAAGAAAGATAAATAAAGAAAACCCAAATCCACCCCCCAGCACACCCACCTAGACACAGAATCATTAAACTTCTCAAAAAAAAAAAAAATACAAAGAGAAAATCTTGAGGCATCCAGGGGAAAAAAAGACACATTACATACAGAGGAAAAAGGGTGAGAATTACCGTAGACTTCTTGTCAGAAACCACACAAACCAGAAAGCAACGAGTGACAACTTTCAAGTGCTGAATGAAGCAAAGCAACTCTTTCAACCCAGAATATATAAAGCCCACAAAAAAACTTTTCAGAAATGAAGAAGAAATAAGCATTTTCTCTGACAAACAAAAAATCAGAACGACTTTATCAGAAAAGTTAAAGAAAACTGTTCAGGCAGAAGGAATGTGATACCAGGTTAAAACTTACACCCAAAGAGATGAAGAGCACTTGAAATGAAATGAATTAAGATAAAATAAAAGATCTTTTTCTTACCTTAAATTGTTCTAAAATAAAACTAATTAAAGAAAAATTATATTTATGGCATAATGTTGTAAAAGTTGAATGAATGATAATAAGACTCTTTTCCAAAGAATGGGAGACAGGGGTTGGGAACACACTATTTAAAGTATGTGTACTACCGTGGTGGATTCATGTTGATGTATGGCAAAACCAATACAATATTGTAAAGTAATTAGCCTCCAATTAAAATAAATAAATGTAAATTTAAAAAAATAAATAAAAATAAAATAAATTAAAAAAAATAAAGTATGTGTACTAAACTATACACATGCAGTGATACTGTATTATTTGAAGATACTTTATGTCTAATTGGCAATGTATATTGTAAGCCCTAGAATAACAGACTACACTATCATTTAAAAAATTATCATCTATACTTTATGATAATTTTTTAAATGATAGTGTAGATAAAATGGAATAACAATAAGTTCAACAAAAATATGCAATGAATATGCAGAATGCAGAAAAATAATTTTTTAAATGATAGTGTAGATAAAATGGAATAATAATAAGTTCAACAAAAATATGCAATGAATATACAGAATGCAGAAAAATAAGGATTATATGCTGTTACAATAAACCCACTTGAAACAAAAAGATAAGTTAAAATAAAAGGATGGAAAGGATGTATGATGCAAACTATAAATAAAGAAGCTGGATAGTTAGTTATAGTATTTTCAAGATAAAGCGAAATCCAGAACAAGAAATACTGTCAGAGATTAAGAAGGACATCACATAATAATAAAGGAATAAATTATTTAAGAAGATGTAGCAAGCTTATATGTACATGCACCTAACAACACAGTTTCAAAATACATAAAGCAAAAACTGATAGAGCTGAAAGGAGAAATAGACAAAACTAAAATTATAGTTGGAGACCTCAACACTAGTCTATCAGTAATTGGTAGAACAAGTACATAGAAAGTAAGAGCACAGAAGAACTGAACAACATTATCAACTTGACCTAAATGTCAACCAATAAGAACAGAACCCACATTCTTTTCAAGTACACATAGAACATTCCCACAAGTAGAACATATTCTGTGTCAAAATCAAAGAGCATATTTAATATTAATGAAATCATACAAAATGTGTTCTCTGATAATAATGGAATTAAACTAGAAATCAATCACAGATAGATTTATTTAAAATCTAAAGTATCTAAATTTAGCAATATTGTTGCTATGAACATACAAGTTCAAGTTTTTATATATACATAAATTTTCATTTCATTTGTGTATATAACCAGGGGTGGAATTGATGGGTCAAATTGTGATTCTGTGTTTAGACTTTTTAAGAACTATAAGACTGTTCTCCAAAGCCTTTTTTCCCCTTATTGGCTTGTCTTGGCACCCTTGTTGAAAATAATCAGTTTGACTATAAATGTGAGCATTTATAGTCTCTCTCTCTATGTATATATATACACATATACTTGGTTGGAGTTCACAGTGAGTTGCCCTTGTTCATGCCTGGCAGTGGATTCATTCATTTAAGATTTATGTATATATCTATGTGTAGGTATATACATAGAAAGAGAGAGATAGATAAATAGAGGTCTGTATGCATGTATGAGTTGATATACTTGCGTATATTTCTTAGTTCTGTCCACTGAGAGGGCCTAGAAGCAGTCAAACAAGCACCCAGATCTTGTTTTCTAAAACATAATTCTCCAATAAAAAGAACCAGGACTTCCTGGAGAAGTGGTTGATTTCAGAGCTGAGAAACAAAAAATATAGGATGAACTTGGAGCATCTTGTGTACCAAAAAATAAGGAAGTTTTTTTAAAAGTATGGGACTTGTCAAAAGAACATTGAAACCAACCTGAAAAAGCTCCCAATGGCCAAAGATGAAACACTTTGAGCAACAAAATGATCAACAATGTTATTTAATCATAAACCATTGGATAAAATAAATACCCAAGTGTCCAGACAGATATAAATAAATGATTGAATAAACAAATGAACAAGGGAGAAAAGATAGTTCTTCCTTACAGAAGAATTACAATTAATATATGTAGAAGGTATAAAAGAAGTGCAAAATCACCATTAGAAGACTTCAGTAGCAATTATTACAGGCAAAATATCCACTAACAAATGCCAAAATTAGTCAACAACAGTTTGAGGAGAAACGGTATTTCTGTACCTTAAAAGTGCCTCTCTCAAGATATTTATTAACTACAAAGACAAAATAATTTCACAGTAGAGAAACTCAGCAGATAATACCTTAATCAAGTGATAAAGGTTAACATCTCCAGTCATGACATACTGCTATCACGTATCTTCTGATATCTGCTTCATGGATCACAGTCGTTCATGCTGAAGGGTCTTGCATAACTCAAGAAAGCTATGAACCATGCCACATAGGGCCACCTTAGATGGACAGGTCATGATGAAGAATCCTGACAAATGTGGTCTACTGGAGGAGGAAATGGCAACCCTCTCCAGTATTCTTGCCACAAGAACACCATGAACACTATAAAAAAGCAAAAAGTTTTGACACCAGAAGATGAGACCTCCCAGGTCAGAAGGTGTTCAGTATGCTCCTTGGGGATGAGCAAAGGGCAATTACTAATAGCTCCAGAAAGAATGAAGCAGCTGGGCCAAAGCAAAAAGGACACTCAGTGTGGATGTGTCTGGTGGTGAAGGTAAAGTCCAGTGCTATAAAGAATAATATTGCATAGGAACCTGGAATGTTAGGTTCATGAATCAAGGTAAATTGGACATGATCAAGCAGGAGATGGCAAGAGTGAACATCAACATTTTAGGAATCAGTCAACTAAAATGGACGGGAATGGAAGAATTTAATTCAGATGATCAACTGAATTAAAGAATCCCTTAGAAGAAAAGGAGCAGCCCTCAAAGTCAACAAAAGAGTTGAAAATGTGGTACTAGGATGCAATCACAAAAACAACAGAATAAACTTGGTTCGTTTCCAAGGCAAACCATTCAACTTCACAGTAATCCAAGTCTATGCCCTAACTACTGATGCCAAAAAAGCTGAAGTTTACTGGTTCTATGAAGACCTACAACACTTTTAGAACTAACACTAAAAGAAGAGATGTCCTTTTCATCATAAGGGATTAGAATGCAAAAGTAGGAACTCAAGAGATACCTGAAATATGCCATAAATCTAGCCTTGGTAAATTCAAAAAAATTGAAATGATCTCAAGCATCTTTTCTGATCACAATGCAGGAAAATTAGATGTCAACTACAGGAAAAAAAAAAAAACTATTAAAAATACAAACATATGGAGGCTAAAGAACACATTTCTAAATAACCAGAAAATCACAGAAGAAATCAAAAAAGAAATCAAAATATATAAAGAAATGAATGAAAATGAAAACACAACAACCCAAAACCTATGGGACACTGTAAAAGCAGTGCTAAGGGGAAGGTTCATAGCAATACAAGCCTACCTCAAGAAACAGGAGAGAAATAAAATAAATAATCTAACTCTACACCTAAAGCAACTAGAAAAAGAAAAAATGAAGCACCCCAGGGTTAGTAGAAGGAAAGAAATCATAAAAATTAAGGCAGAAATAAATGTAAAAGAAACAAAGGAGACCATAGCCAAAATAAACAAAGCTAAAAGCTGGTTCTTTGAGAAAATAATTAAAATAGACAAACCATTAGCCAGACTCATCAAAAAACAAAGAGAGAAGAATCAAATCAACAAAATTAGAAATGAAAATGGAGAAATCACAACAGACAACACAGAAATACAAAGGATCATAAGAGAATACTATCAGCAACTATATGCCATAAAATGGATAACTTGGAAGAAATGGACAAATTCTTAGAAAAGTATAACTTTCCAAAACTTAGCCAGGAAGAAATAGAAAATCTTAACAGACCCATCACAAGCACAGAAATCAAAACTATAATCAGAAATCTTCAAACAAAAGCCCCGGACCAGAAAGCTTCACAGCTGAATTCTACCAAAAATTTAGAGAAGAGCTAACACCTATCCTGCTCAAACTCTTCCAGAAAATTGCAGAGGAAGGTAAACTTCCAAACTCATTCTATGAGGACACCATCACCCTAACACCAAAACCAGACAAAGATGTCACAAAAAAAGAAAACTACAGGCCAATATCACTGATGAACATCAGGGCTTGAGTACTGGGATGACCCTGAGGGATGGCATGGGGAGGGAGGTGGGAAGGAGGTTCAGGATGGGGAACACAGATATACCCATGGCTGATTCATGTGAATGTATGGCAGAAACCACCACAATATTGTAAAGTAATTAGCCTCCAATTAAAATTTTAAAAGTAAATTAATTAAATAGAATAAAAAATAAAAGGAAAGCTGCAACCGAAAAAAAAAAAAAAGAGCAAGAGATACCTGGAATAACAGGTCAGTTTGGCCTTGGAGTACAAAATGAAGCAGGGCAAAGGCTAATAGAATTTTGTCAAGAGAACACATTGGTCATAGCAAACACCCTTTTCCAACAACACAAGAGACAACTCTACATATGGATATAACCAAACGGTAAGTGCTAAAATCAGATTACGTTCTTTGCAGCCAAAGATGGAGAATGCTGTCGAGTCAGCAAAAACAAGACCTGGAGCTGACTGTGGCTCAGATCATGAGCTCCTGATTGCAAAATTCAGGCTTAAATTGAAGAAAGTAGGGGAAAGCACTAGGCCATTCAAAATTACCTAAATCAAATCTCTTACGTTTATACAGTGGAGGTGACAAATAGATTCAAGGGATTAGATCTGGTAGGCAGAGTGCCTGAAAAACTATTGATGGAGGTTTGTAACATTGTACAGAAGGGATGATCAAAACCATCCTCAAAAAAAGAAATGCAAGAAGGCAAAGTGGTTGTCTAAAGAGTCTTTACAAATAGCTGAGGAAAGAAGAGAAGAGATAGGCAAAGGAGAAAGGGAAAGAAAGATATACCCAACTGAACGTAGAGTTCCAGAAAACATCAAGGAGAGATAAGAAGGCCTTCTTAAATGAACAATACAAAGAAATAGAGGAAAACAATAGAATAGGAAAGAATAAAGATCTCTTCAAGAAAATTGGAGATATCAAGGAAACATTTCATGCAAGGATGGGCACAATAATGGGCAAAAACGATAAGGACCTAAAAGAAGCAGAAGAGATTAAGAAGAATTGGCAAGAATACACAGACGGACTATCCAAAAAAGGTCTTAAGGACCCAGATAACCATGATGGTGTGGTCACTCATATAAAGTCGGACATCCTGTAATGTGAGGTCAAGTGGGCCTTAGGAAGCATTACTAAAGTAGCATTACTAAACTTTACAAAGCTAGTGGACATGAAGAAATTCCAGCTGAGCTATTTAAAATCCTAAAATGCTGTTCTGTAGGTCTGTATCTCCATTGAAAGTAAAAGTGAAAGTTGCTCAGTTGTGTCTAACTCTTTGTGACCACATAGACTACACAGTCCAAGGAATTCTCCAGGCCAGAATACTGGAGTGAGTAGCCGTTCTCTTCTCCAGGGGATCTTCTTAACCCAGGGATCGAACCCAGGTCTCCCGCATTACAGGTGGATTCTCTGCCCTGCAAATAGGTTCATCGGTACCATTTTTCTAGATCCCATATATATGTGTTCAGTTCAGTTCAGTTCAGTCACTCAGTCATGTCCAACTCTTCACGACCCCATGAACTGCAGCACGCCAGGCATCCCTGTCCATCACCAACTCCCGGAGTCTACCCAAACTCATGTCCATTGGGTGGGTGATGTCATCCAACCATCTCACCCTCTGTCGTCCCCTTCTCCTCCTGCCCTCAATCTTTCCCAGCATCAGGGCCTTTTCAAATGAGTTAATATCCCATATTTGTCTGTTTCTTTCTAACTTACTTAACTATGTATAATAGGCTCTAGGTTCATCCATCTCATTAGAACTGACTCAAATGCATTCCTCTTTATGGCTGAGTAATGTTCTGTTGTAGGTACCACAACTTCTTTATGCATTCATCTGTCAGTGAGCATCTAGGTTGCTTCCATGTCCTAGCTATTGTAAATAGTGCTGCAATAAACATTAAAGTATATGTGCCTTTTTCAATTATGGTTTCCTCAGGGTATATATCCTGAGGAATATAAACTATATATATATAGTTTATAGGAATATAAACTATATATATATAAAAAACTATATATATATAGTTTTTTAAGGAACTTCCATACTGTTCTCCATAGTGGCTGTATCAATTTACATTCCCACCAACAGTGCAAGAGGGTTTCCTATTCTCAAACACCCTCTCCAGCATTTATTGTTTGTAAATTTTTTGATGATGGCCATTCTGACTGGTGTGAGGTGGTACCTGATTGTAGTTTTGATTTGCAACTCTTTAATAATGAGCTATGTTGAGCATATTTTCATGTGTTTATGATCCATCTGTATGTCTTTGGAGAAATGTTTATATAGGGCTTCTGTGTTTTTTGAGTGGGTTGTTTGTTTTTCTGGTATTGAGCTGCATGAGCTGCTTGTATATTTTAAAGATTAATCCTTTGTTGTTTCATTTGCTATTATTTTCTTCCATTCTGAAGGTTGTCTTTTCACCTTTTTTATAGTTTCCTTTGCTGTGCAAAAGTTTTAAAGTTTAATTAGGTCCTAATTGTTTATTTTTGTTTTTATTTCCATTACTCTAGGAGTTGGGTCATAGAGGATCTTGCTGTGATTTACATCAGAGTGCTCTGCCTATGCTTTACTCTAAGAGTTTTCTAGTTTCTGGTTTTATATTTAGGTCTTCAATCCATTTTGAGTTTATCTTTGTGTATGATATTTGAAAGTCTTTCTAATTTCATTCTTTTACTTGTATTTGTCCTGTTTTCCCAGCACCACTTACTGAAGAGACTGTCTTTTCTCCATTGTATATTCTTGCCTCCTTTATCAAAGATAAAGTGTCCATAGGTAAGTGGGTTTATCTCTGGGCTTTCTATCTTGTTCCACTGATCTATATTTCTGTTTTTGTGGCAGTACCATACTGTCTTGATGACTGTAGATTTGTAGTATAGTCTGAAGTCAGGCGGAGAAGGCAATGGTACCCCACTCCAGTACTCTTGCCTGGAAAATCCCACGGACAGAGTAACCTGGTGGGCTGCAGTCCATGGGGTTGCTAAGAGTCGGACACGACTGAAGCGACTTAGCAGCAGCAGCTAAAGTCAGGAAGGTTGATTCCTCTAGCTCCATTCTTCTTTCTCAAGATTGCTTTGGTTATTTGGGATCTTCTGTGTCTCCATACAAATTGTGAAATTTTTTGTTCTAGTTTTTGAAAAATACCATTGGTAACTTGATAGGGATTGCATTGAATCTGTAGATTGCTTTTGGTACTATAATGATTTTCACAGTATTGATCCTTCCAATCCAATAACATGGTCTGTCTCTCCATTTGTTTGTGTCATCTTTGCTTTCTTTCATCAGTGTCTTATAGTTTTCTGCCTACAGATCTCTTGACTCTTTAGGTAGGTTTATGATGAACCTATTTGCAGGGCAGCAGTGGAGATGCAGACATAAACAGACTTGTGCATACAGTGGGAGAAGGAGTGGGTGGGACAGATTGAAATAGAATAATTGAAACATATACATTACCATATGTAAAATTAGATAGCCAATGGGAATTTGCTGTTTGATGCAAGGAGCTGAAACCCCTTGTTTTGTGACAACCTAGAGGGGTGTGATGGGGTGAGATGTGGAAGGGAGGTTCAAGAGGGAAGAGTATGCCTATGACTGATTCATGTTGATGTACCACAGAAACCAACAATATTGTCAAGGAATTATCCTCCAATTAAAAATAAACAAAAATTTTAATAAAATCTTAAAAGATGATGCTGTTAAAGTGCTTCTGTCAATATGCTTGCAAATTTGGAAAATTCAGCTGTGATGCAAAACTAGAAAAGGTCAGTTTTGATTCCAACCCCAAAGAAGGTCAATACCAACAAATGTTCAAACTACTGTACAATTGTACTCATTTCACATGCTAGCAAGGTTATGCTCAAGATCCTTCAAGTTATGCTTCAGAAGTACGTGAACCAAGAACTTCCAGATGTATAAGCTGAAGCTGGGTTTTGAAGGGGTGGAGAAACCAGAGATCAAATTGCTGACATTTGTTGGATCATAGAGAAAGCAGTGGATTTCCAGAATAACATTTACTTCTGCTTCACTGACTACGCCAAAAGCCTTTGACTGTATGGATCACAACATACTGTGGAAAATTCTTAAAGAGATGGGAGTACCAGCCCACCTTACCTTTCATCTGAGAAACCTTTATACAGGTCAAGAAGCAACAGTTAGAACTAAACATGGAACAACTGACGGATTCAAAATTGGTAGAGGACAAGGCTGTATATTGTCACCCTGCTTATTTAATTTCTAAGCAGAGTACATCATGTGAAATGCCAGGCTGGATGAATTACAAACTGGAATTAAGTTTGCTAGGGGAAATATCTGGAGAAGGTAATGGCACCCCACTCCAGTACTCTTGCCTGGAGAATCCCATGGACAGAGGAGCCTGGTGGGCTGCAGTCCATGGGGTCGCTAAGAGTCGGACACGACTGAGAGACTTCACTTTCACTTTTCACTTTCATGCATTGGAGAAGGAAATGGCAACCCACTCCAGTATTCTTGCCTGGAGAATCCCAGGGACAGAGGAGCCTAGTGGGCTGCTGTCTATGGGGGTTGCACAGAGTCGGACACGACTGAAGCGACTTAGCGGCAGCAGTAGCAAGAGGGGAAATATCAACAAGCTCAGATATGCAGATGATACCATGCTAATGGAAGAAAATGAAGAGGAGCTAAAAAGCCTCTTGATGAAGGTGAAAGAGGAGAATGAAAAAACTGGCTTAAAACTCAACATTGGAAAAACTAAGATGATGGCATCTGGTCCCATCACTTCATGGCAAAGAGAAGGGGAAAATGTGGGAGCAGTGACAGATTTTATTTTCTTGGACTCCAAAATCACTTGGATGTTGGCTGCAGCCATTAATTTAAAAGATGCTTGCTCTTTGGAAGGAAAATTATGACAAACCTAGACAATGTATTAAAAAGCAGAGACATCACTTTGTGAACAAAAGTCTGTATAGTCAAAGCTATGGCTTTTCTAGTAGTCACGTACAGATATGAGAGTTGGACCATAAAGGAGGCTGAGTGCCAAAGAATTAATGCTTTCAAATTGTGGTGCTGGAGAAGACTCTTGAGAGTCCCTTGAACTGCAAGGAGTTCAAACCAGTCAATCCTAAAGTAAATCAACCCTGAATATTCATTGTAAGGACTATTGCTGAAGCCAAAGTTCCAATACTTTGTCCACCTGATGCAAAGAACTGACTCATTGGAAAAGACCCTGATGCTGGGAAATATTGAAAGCAAGAGAAGGGGCAGGAAAGGATGAGATGGTTAGATAGCATCACTGACTCAATGGACATGAATTTGAGCAAACTCTGGGAGAGAGTGAAGGACAAGGGAGCCTGGCATGCTGCAGTCCATGGCTTTGCAAAGAGTTGGACATGACTTAATGACTGAACAACAAATCCTCTGATATGATGTACTGAGAAAGGCTTAACATCACTTCTGTTATATTCTTGACAAAAATGCATATCCCGAGTATAATCATGGCAGAACATCACATTAATCCAAATTGAGAGACATTATGCAAAATAACTGGTACTTTTTGAAAGTGTCAAGATCATGAAAGACAAGGAAAGAGTGAAGAAATGTCATAGACTAGAGCAGACTGAGGTGACATGACGACTAAGTGAAATTTGGGATACCTATTTGTATCCTGGAACAGAAAGTGTACATTAGTGGAAAAACTGGTGAAATAAAAATAAAGCGTGTAATTCAGTTAATATCATTGTGCCAACATCAATATCTTGGTTTTGGTAGTTGTACTATTGTTATGTAAGATGTTAACATTAGTGGAAGCTAGGTGAAGAACATATGGGAATTCTTTTTACTATTTTTGCAATGTTTCTCTATATCTAAAATTATTTTTCTCTATCTTAATTTAAAATAAAAAGTTAAAAAAAACTCTCTCTGAAAGAGTCCAGATGCAGAAGAGATTCAAGCTAGGGAAAAAAAACACAAAGCAAAAATTTTGTCTTTGGAGTTGGGGAACAAAGTATGCTAGAGAGAAAAGCTTCTGGAGTTTCTGAATGGCTGCCTTCCACACCTGAGGTTACTTTAGGTCAAAGGACTCAGCTACTGGTACAGCAAAGATAAATCAACACTGCACCACATAAATGCCCTTGAACAAGTTGGTGCAATTTGGGGCAGGCACAGTTTATCCTGTCTCAGACCAGAGCTGATCAGCAAAATCATCAGTAGAATATATTTTAATAGGCCATACTAGAATGATAAAAGTGGAAGTTCTTTGTGTTAATTGAATAAAGCTTGATTAGTGCTCCTTTCAGGGAATCTGGGAGTCTGTGAAAAACTACTGTCAAAAAGTAGCAACCAGCATTTCTGTATAGTCCAGCCAAATAGGTGAGAGTTAGGTGAACTCTAAATTGAGTATGTGATGACAGAAGGGGACCACAAAGAAAAGGAAAATCATTTGTTTCATAATTAATATTTATGAGAAAAGCAAATATTTATAAAGTGGCTACTGTGCGCATGGCAGCAAATAATTTCCATAGCACTTTGTCAGTCACTAAATTCTGGCATAAATCATCTCATCTGATTCTAAAAAAAAGCAGGTGAAGTGCACAAGGTATTATATGGTTTTCACAAGTGTGAAACAGTCTCACAGAGGTAAGCAGCTTTGCCAAAGTCATTCATTAAATATTCAGGCCAGGACTTGAGTGCTGGCCTTCAGATTCCTAGCTCTTTTTGAGAATTCCATTTAAAAAAATAAAATTAACTTTCCATCTGCATCTCTTGATAATGACCAAGTGAGCATACCAAAAATCTGGATTCATCTAAAATCTTAAAAAAAATTTTTAAATGTGCTACCCTGGACATAATCCAAAATATGTTTCAAAAGACACATTTTCTCCTTAAATGTTTAAATGCACGTCCTTAAAGACAAATGAAATCCGTATGCTCCTGATCAATTTGCATTTACCATAATTCATTAAAATGCTGCATTGGAAATTATTGAGTATTTGCACACATTTTGAGTCTTTAAGTATTTGCGCAAGTTCCATGGATAGTATCAAATGTAAAGTTTCTGGCATAAGTACAGACTTGGGCCATTCATTTTCAGGAAGATGATCCTTGGGGCAGTGTAGCAGATTTGGACTTCATCTTTTTTCCCAGGCTTCTCAGTCTTAGAGTGGAAGGAGAAGTACCCCACACTGGAGTGGGGAAGCCTTTTACCCTTTGAACACTCAAAGTACAATGGAAGAGGATGTTAATACATACATTACGCATAAAACCCAGCCATGTTCCATCCATTCATTCATTCATTCATTCATTCCTCCATTCATTCATCCATCTATCCAAGTGCTGAATCATTCAAATAACATTTACTGTAGTCCTACTATGAACCAGGCATTGTAGGAGGTTCTGAGCAAAAAATGAGTAGCATTCTTTTCCTGTCATATTTTATAAGGAATATTATATTATCCTAAGAACAATCTTAAAATCTAGGTAGGTAATTCTATTGATACTTCATAGAAATGGATAAAGGGGGCTCAGAAATCTTCAGCAACTTTTCTTTATTCCAGATGATTCCTAATACACAGTAAATGTTCTGTAAATGTTGAATGAACAAGAGGTATGGTGTTTTCTTTGGATCTGTTCTGGTTAGGATATTAAAGTATTAGAATGAGGGTAGTGATAAGAATATGAACTTTGGTGCCAGACTAGGTCTGGGTTCCAATCCCACCTCCATAACCATGTGTATCAATCAGGGTTCCAGGCACACTGAAATTGAGATGATCTCAGGAAAGCTTAAAGAAAGACCAATTTACAAAGGTGTGAGAAGGGTATAGGGGAACCACATGAGATAATACACTCATGGTGTGATTGTTACTACTTCTGGGCCTGAAAGAATGAGAAAAAGAGTGGTTACAATAAACCAGAGAGGTGCATCTGACAGAATTTTGCCTTCAGTTGAGAGCTACAAATAGCCTAAAATGACTGTGCAAGGAAGGAGCCAGGGAATAACTACCCCAATCTCATTCTCTTCCCACCCTCCCATTGCCTGCCAGGGCACCCACTGGTTGAACCTAGTTGGGCAAAGGAACCATTGATACGGTCATACTTTGGCACAGAGAGCAAATGGGAGAGTGGACCTAGAGAAGCAAATGGAAGATATCCAGCACCACATGTGATGCTGGGAGATTATTTCACCTCTTTAACCTCATGGCTCTCTCCTAGATATAATGAAGCCCACCTTTTGGGTTGGCTAGAGGGGATTATATGGAATCATGTGTATATAGTGTTGAGCACAGTGCCCAGTAGCAGAGCTCACTTTCTATTTTTCTTTTTCTGGGGCTCTGGTGTCCGAACATGATAGTGCCAGCAGCCGAAGACAGTTCAACACCCAGTCAACCTTACTCCCTGAGATGTGTAGTCCCTTGTGTCACAGGACTGTGCTTGCCATGTCTTGGGAACATGGTACAACAATAAAGGGCTGGATCCTGATGACAGCTGGGGGAGAACTCCTATAAGATGGGAAAGGTGACAGGGTGTGCGTCTAGAGCTGACAGCAACAGAGGGAGACAGTAGAGTGTGAATAGCAGGTGTGTGAGTGAATGGCAGTTGGGGAGGAGAGAAGTAGACAATTATGAGATGCTCAGGCAAGAAACAGGCTTCACTAAAGAACATCATAGTCTTCACACTTTCAAGTGCAGCTGATTCAATCTTACGGCTGTGGGTCTGAGTGACACCCATGAATCTGTGTGATTACACACTCTCTACCTTGACAGATGGCCCTGCTGTCTTAATTCCTAAAACAACCATGCTTTCAGCAATACTGCCATGATGTCTGGAGGTAGATTTTGAAGTCCAGTTGACCTAATTTGAATCTCGGTTTTACAATTTGTAGCTTTGTGACCTTAGGAAAGACACAACCACTCTTTGTCCTGTTGCTCATCAGAAACACTGCCATCTTATCAAACACATGAGGATGAAATGAGATTATCCATATAAAGGATTTAATAAACATGGATGCTAAGTCTGTGAAAAAATGGCAAAACCCAAGGCACTTCAGCAGGGCTCTTGAGAGGGACCTTTGCCACTTGTATAGATGGATCAATCCCACATATACTTCCTGAAATGAAATGAATTGATTTCAATGCTCATATTTCCACAATATCTACCATTAGACTTAATTTCCTTGAAGAGATCTCTAGTCTTTCCTATTCTATTGTTTTCCTCTATTTCTTTGCATTGTTCACTTAAAAAGGCTTTCTTATCTCTCTTTGCTATTCTTTGGAACCCTGCATTCAGATGGGTATATCTTTTCTTTTCTCCTTTGCCTTTCACTTCTCTTCTTTTCTCAGCTGTTTGTAAGGCCTCTTCAGATAACTATTTTGCCTTTTTGCATTTCTTTTTCTTAGGGTTGGCTTTGATTACTGCCTCCTGTACAGTGTTACGAACCTCCATCCATAGATCTTCAGGCACTCTGTCTATCAAATCTAATCCCATGAATCTATGAGCATGAGCCAGACATCCTGGAAGTCAAGAGAGCCTTAGGAAGCATCACTATGAACAAAGCTAGTGGAGGTGATGGAATTCCAGCTGAGCTATTTTCGAATCCTATAGATGATGCTGTGAAAGTGCTGCACTCAATATGCCAGCAAATTTGGAAAACTTAGCAGTGGTCACAGGACTGGAAAAGGTTTGTTTTCATTCCAATCCCAAAGAAAGGCAATGCCAAAGAATGTTCAAATTACCACACAATTCTCTCATCTCACACACTAACAAAGTAATGCTCAAAATTCTCCAAGCCAGGCTTCAACAATATGTGAACTGAGAACTTCCAGATGCTCTAGCTGGATTTGGAAAAGGCAGAGGAACCAGAAATCAATTTGCCAACATCTGCTGAATGATAGAAAAAGCAAGAGTTCCAGAAATACATCTATTCTGCTTCATTGACTACACTAAAGCCTTTGACCATGTGGATCACAACGAACTGTGGAAAATTCTTCAAGAGATGGGAATACAAAATCACCTAACCTGCCTCCTGTGAAACCTGTATGCAGGTCAAGAAGCAACAGTTAGAACTGGACATGGAATAATGACTGGTTCCAAATTGGGAAAGGAGTATGTCAAGGCTGTATATTGTCACCCTGCTTATTTAGCTTATATGCAGAGCACATCATGAAAAATTCCAGGCTGGGTGAAACACAAACTGGAATTAAGATTGCTGGAAGAAATGTCAATAACCTCAGATATGCATATGACAACACCCTAATGGCAGAAAGCAAAGAGGAACTAAAGAACCTCTTGAATGTGAAAGAGGAGAGTGAAAAAGCTGGCCTAAAACTCTACATTCAAAAAACTAAGATCATGGCATCCGGTCCCATCACTTCATGGCAAGTAGATGGGGAAACAATGGAAACGGTGACAGACTTTATTTTGGGGGGCTCCAAAATCACTGTGGATGGTGACTGCAGCCATGAAATTAAGATGCTTGCTCCTTGGAAGAAAAGCTATGACCAACCTAGACAGCATATTAAAAAGCAGAGACATAACTTTGCCAACAAAGGTCTGTCCACTCAAAGCTATGATTTCTCCAGAAGTCGTGTATGGATGTGAGAGTTGTACTATAAAGAAAGCTGAGCACCGAAGAATTGATGCTTTTGAACTGTGGTGTTGGAGAACACTCTTGAGAATCCCTTGGACTGCAAGGATCCAACCAGTCAATCATAAAGGAAATTAGTCCTGAATATTCATTGGAAGGACTGATGCCGAAGCTGAAATTCCAATACTTTGGCCACCTGATGCGAAGAGCTGATTCATTGGAAAAGACTCTGATTCTGTAAAGATTGAGGGCAGGAGAAGGGGACAACAGAGAATGAGATGGTTGGATGGCATCACCGACTCAATGGACATGAGTTTGAGCAAACTCCGGCAAATAGTGAAGGATAGAAAAGGCTGGCATGGTACAGTTCTTGGGGTCTCAAAGAGTCAGACACGACTGAGCAACAACAACAGGATATAATTTGGAAACAAGAAAAAATGGAGTCTCAAAACCAAGTGGTTTCTCCTAATGTCAGGCATTATTTGATGATCTTTTTAACCAGAGGATTGCCTATTGTTTCAGCCATGTACTGGTCAGTTCACATCCCCTGAAACATGTCTAATCAGGAAAGTAGAAATAGAGCAGAAGTCCCAGTACTAGTGGAGTAGTGTGGTATGAGGATTGTGGCCAAACAAAGCTCGGTTTGATTCTTTATTCTGATATATATTAGTCTTGTGAACTTGAAAATGTCATATGGCCTTCTGAACCTCATGTCCTTCTCTGCAAATGAAGTTACCAATACATACTTTACCTGATTATTATGAGGATTAATCAAGAACATGTATATAACTTCTTGGCTTCTAGCAACATTCAAAAAATTTCTATCATTATTATTTTCAGCTTTGTAAAGTGGTTCTCTTATTATTTGAATTTCTACAATATATGTATGCATTTTAAAAAATGATTAACAAAACTGGACCCAAAAGAACTTTAGTTTTTGTTTTAAATCCCTCTCAGGTAAAGAGAACTCTATATAGGCAATGCCCTTTAATATGTTGTCAATTCTCATTGCTAACCACAGATTTTTTCATTTGGGAAGTAAAGATTTTGATCTTCTAAATTACAAGTGCTGAGGTAAAATTCTCTTGGAATATTCTTTTCAAAATTTTATCTTTTCTTGTTTTGAGCAAAAAATTAAATAAAGCCAAGGTGCTGGAATTCCTACATGCAAATGATTTACCATGGGATAACACAGACAAAGAAATTACTAAACAGTGTTATCTCTGTTCTGAGGTTTAAGATTTGTTGTCATTCAGTTGCTAAGTCACATCTAACTCTGTGACACCATGCACTGCAGCTTTCTAAGCTTACCTGTCCTTCACTATCTCCTGGAGTTTGCTCAAACTCATGTCCATTGAGTCGGTGATGCCATCCAACCATCTCATCCTCTGCCACCCTCTTCTCCTTTTGCACTCAATCTTTCCCAGCATCAGGGTCTTTTCCAATGAGTCAGCTCTTCACATCAGCGGCCAAACTATTGGAGGTTCAGCTTCAGCATCAGTCCTTCCAATGAATATTCAGGGTTCATTTCATTTAGGATTGAATCGTTTAGGATAGCTTTGTAGTAAAGGACTCAGGCTGGTCCAGGCCCAATCACAGATTCATCTCCATGAACCTATTAGAACATTGTCAGAAATCCACACTGTTCTCTTAAGAAGTAGAGTAGGATGCTTTTGAGGGTCTTAAATGGAAATATTTACTTATTTAATTGAGTCTTTACTGTGACATGTGAACTCTCAGTTGCAGCATGTGGGATCTAGTTCCCAGACCTGGAAATGAACCTGGGGCCCCTGCATTGGGAGTATGGAATCTTAACTACTGGACCATGAAGGAAATCCCTTAAATGGAAATAAAAGGCAGTTACAGCCAATCTTGTGTAACTGGCAATTTTCTGGCAAATTATCTCTGGACTCTGTAATGTAGTCTGTACACTTCTGCCATTTCCCATCTCTTCTGCTTCTGAAACTCATCTGTCTGGGCTTGTTTATGGCATTATTATCTTTGCCATCCACCCACAGCTCTTCAGTGACTCACTAACACTGACCCATTTCTGGCTTAGTTTCCTCATCTGTAAGTCAGAAATAATAAAATCATTAGAATTTGTATCAGTAGGATAACATGAGTAGAGAACTCTTTGTGTGAATATATAGACTTTATAATCTAGCCTAATACAGAGCTTGATGAGGCCCTCTGGTGCAATTGAGTGAGCCAGAGAAAATTACAATCCTTGAGCCTCGGTTTTTCTTATTTGCAAAATGAAAACGATAATAATTATTTTGAAGGAATATTATGAGGAAAGCAGTTAGCACCAGTGCCTAAGAATTTGATCTGTCCCAGTTTCAAAGATCTGCCTGGTGCTTTAGGAAGATACCTTCAAAACTTTCCTTCCTAACTAATTATGCATTGAAGACAAAGCTCCAGATGGTTTAGGAGCAAAATGTGATACATTTGTAAATCTGGATTATGTAGCAGGCAGGGCATGCTTTTCCATGCAGGCTTCATCATATTAGATATATAAGGAATATACACTTTGGAGGATTATTTTTAATGAGGAGAATATGATATTTGACAATTTTTTTTGGAAATATGCACACTCTCATTACACCTGTGCATGCATGCTAAATCGCTTGTGTCCAACTCTTTGTGACCCTGTGGACTATAGCCTGCCTGGCTTCTCTGTCCATGGGGTTCTCCAGGCAAGAATACTGGAGTGGGTTGCCACGCCCTTCTCTGGGGAATCTTCCCAACCTGGGGATTGAAGCCGTGTCTCTTATGTCTCTGGCATTGTCAGGCAGGTTCTTTACCACTAGTGCCAGCTGGTACACTGGTAAAAATAAATTTTTATACATATAATTTATATTTTTCCTCTTTTGATACCTGTACATGTTTCAAAACTTACCTCTTTTGCAGTAAATTATGGATATTTTTCTTCTTTGTTGAATGCCCATACAAAGAGCTCTTTTTCCCCATCTGGTCTTCCATGCAAATGTTCAATGTTGATGATTTTTGGCTTTTTTAGGAAAAAGCTTTATTGATGAATACTTGGTGTACAACAAACTGCATATAATTTAACTCTGCAATTTCATAAAGTTTTACAAAATGATAAAAATATGTATATATACATATATCTGTGAATATATATATATTTGAAACTATCACAATTAAGATAATGAACATGTCTGTCACCCCTCAAAGTCAAAATATATTAATTTGCAGTTTCTAAAGTTTTATGAAAATAGAATCATAAAGCATGCTCTCTTTTTTTCTGGCTTCTTTCACTCAGAATAATTAATTTAAACTTCTTGCATGTTGTTACTTGTATCAATAGTTCATCACTTTTGTATTGCTGAATAGTATTCTGTTGAATGCATAGCTTAATTATTCACTGGTTGATAGAGACTAGGTTTGGTTTTTGGCTATGACAAATAAAACTGTTTTGAACATTCATATGCAAATCTTCATATAGACATATGTTTTCATTTCTCTTGGGTAAATACCTAAGAATGGGTCATATGGGAGGTGTATGCTTAACTTTTGAAAAAAATGCCAAATGGTTTTCCAAAGTGTTTGTACCATTTTACATTCCAACTACCAAAGTACAAGAGTTGCAGTTGCTCTTTATCTTCACCAATACTTAATGCAGTCATTCTTAAATTTTAGTTTAATAAGTGTGTACTAATCTCTCATTGTGATGTTTTTAAAAATTATTTGTTTATTTATTTGGCTGTGCTGGGCCTTAGTTATGGCATTTGGGATCTTCAATCTTTGTTGCAGCATCAGGATTTTTAGTTGTGGCATGCAGACTTAGCTGTGGCATGTGGGATCTAGTTCCCTGACCAGGGATCAAAGCTCTGTGCCCTGCATTGGGAGCACAGAGTCTTAGCCACTGGACCACCAGGAAGTCCCTCTCATTGTGATTTTAACTTGTATTTCCCTTATGACCTTTCATTTGTTTCTCTGCCTTTCATGTATCTTCTTTGGTCTGTTTAAATCCTTTGCTCAAATATATTAGGATTTTGTTGTGTTAATTAACTTGATGGGAGGGATCTTTTCACAACATATTGTTCACTTTAAATATCTTTCAATTTTATTGTCAGCTATACCTCAAGAAAGCTGAAGCTGGTATTCCTGATTACACTGGCTAGAAGTGTATCAATTTTATGGATCTTCTAAAATAAGCAACTTTTGTTTTCACTGATTTATTTCCTTTCTTCCATCCATACTTACTGTGAGCCTATTTTTTTCTTCTTTTTCTAGTTTCTTAAGGTAGAAACTGAGGTCATTGATTTGAGAGCAAAAAGTTGGACACTATTGAGTGACTAATGCTTTCACTTTGATCACTTTTCTCAAATATAGGATTTAATGCTAAAGAATTTCTCCAAAGTATTGTTTAAGTAGCATCTCTTAAATTTTAATATGTTATGCCTTCATTTTAATTCAGCTCAGAGTATTTTCAAATTTCACTTTTTATTTCATTTTTGATTCATGGATTATTTAAGAGTATTATTTGGTTTCCAAATATTTGGGAGATTTTCCAGGTATTATTATGCTATTGATTACTAATTTAATTCCATTGTTGTCAGAGAACATACTTTATATGACGTAATTCCTTTTGTTTGTTTTAATGTATTTTTCTCTGAAGATTATTTTGGTAGCTGTTTCATATGCAATTAAAAAAAATGTGTATTTTGATATTGCTGGGTTGCATGTTCTATAAATGCCAGTCTTGTTAAGTTACATAATCATGTTGATCAAATATACTATATTCTTGCTAATTTTCTGTCTACTAGTTCTATCAATTATTGAGAGAGAAGTATTAACATATTGAGCCTGCCGGTAGCTCAGACGGTAAAGCGTCTGTCTACAATGTGGGAGACCTGGGTTCGATCCCTGGGTCAGAAAGATCCCCTGGAGAAGGAAATGGCAACCCACTCCAGTATTCTTGCCTGGAAAATCCCATGGACCGAGGAGCCTGGTAGTCCATAGGGTCGCAAAGAGTCGGACACGACTAAGCATCTTCACTTTCACTTTCACTTTAATTAACATATTAGACTACAGTTGTTGATTTGTCTATTTCTCTTTGTAGTTCTGTCAGTTTTTTCTTCATATATTTTAAAGCTCTGTTATTAGGTACATTTTAGAATTGCTGTGTCCTTTTAATGAGTTGACCATCATGTCATTTTGAAATGACTCTTTTTATCCCTGGTAATATTCTTTCCTCTGAAATCTACCTTGATACTAACATAACCACTCTAGCTTTCTTTTGATTATTGCTATGAGAGCATACATTTTTCAGTTCTTTTACTATTTGTGCTTTTATATTTAAAGTTCACTTCTCATAGGCAACATATTATTGATATGGTTGAGTTTAAAGCTACCAACTTGCTTTCCCTTTCTATTTGTGCCATTGCTTCTTTGTTTCTTTTTCCTTATTTTCTGTCTTATTTTGGAGCATCTAAACATTACTTATTGTTCTGTTTTATTTCCTGAATAGCTTGGTAGGTAGAGTCTTTTTTGTTATTATTTTAGTGGTTGCTTTAGGGTAATATTCTGCATCTTTAGTTTATCATGATTTACCATCTAGTGATATTGCACCACTTCTCATGGAGTATAAGATCCTTACAACACTATGCTTCTATTTCTCCTCTCTCTTTGTTGTGCTCTTTTTGTCATACAGTTTTTTTTTTTTTAACTTCTGTTTTAAATTCCCACCTCAATTCATTATTATCTGAAAAGTCTCTATCTTTCCTTTGTTTTTGAAAGACATTTTCACTGGGTATAGATTTCTAGGTAAAGAGCTTTTCTTTTAGTACTTTAAAAATATTGCTTCACTGTCTTCGCACTTGCATTGTTTTGATGAGAAATTTGCTATCATCCTTATCACTGGTCCTCTGTATATGTGTCTTTTTTGTCTTGCTGCTTTTAAGATATTATCTTTATCACTGTTTTTCAGAAATTTGTTTGTGATGTGGTTTGGTGTAGGTTTATTCATGTTTCCTGTGACAGGATTTGTTAAGCTTTTTCAATCTGGAAATTTGGAAAAATTTGGCCATCATTTCTTCAAATGTGTTTCTCTCCCCATCTTCCTTCCCCATCTCAGGGACTCCAATTCCACACACATTAGGCAGCTTAAGTCACAGCTAAATGATGCTCTGTTATTTTTTCTTTACCTCCTTTTTTCCTTGTTTTCTCTCTGAATTACAGTTTGAATAATTTTTATTGCTATGTTTTCAAATTCACTAGTTTTTTCTTTTACAATCTCTAATCTTACATTAATTCCATCCAAAGTATTTTTTTGGTTTTACACATTATTATTTTCATCTCCAGAAGTTTTATTTGGGCCTTTTAATATTTTTCACATAGCCACTTTTCTTTTTGAACATATGGAATACAGTTACAAACTGTTCTAATATCCTTTTCTGATATTTTAACATCTGTGTCTATTCTCTGTCAGGTTTGGTAGATTGATTTTTCTCCTCATTTTGGTTCATATTTTCCAGATAATTTTATATTTGATGCCAGAGATTGTGAACTTTACCTCTTTGTGTGCCAGATATTCTTACATCCTTAAAGTATTCTTAAGGTTTTTTTTTCAGGTATGCAATTAATTTACTTGGAAACTGGTTGATTGTTTTGGGTCTTGCTTTTAAGATTTGATAGTCAGAACAAAAGATGTGTTTATTCTAGGGCTAATCATCCACTACTACTGAGGCAAGACCCCTCTCTACACTTAAACCAATGCCCTATGAATATTGAGACTTTTCAGTTTGGATGGCAGGAACAGGCATTATAACCAGCCCTATGTGAGGGCTTGGAACTATTGTCTCTGATCCTTTTAAGTGATTTCTCCCTTGGCTGCAGGTAATTTCTTCACACAGATGCACTGATCATTACTAAGCTGAATACTTCAGGGGGACCATCTGCGGATCTCCAGAATTTTTTGTGAACTGCCATTTCCTCTTCAGTACCATTTAGTGTGAGAATTTTAGTTGCCTTGGTGTCTGCAGACTCTCAGATGTGTCTCTTTGGTTCAGGAAATCACTGGACTCTGTTTGCATCTCCCCTTCCTGAAGCATGGCCTGAAAAATCCCTCAAAGCAGTAAGCTGGGAAAATTGTAGGGCTCACCTCCTTTGTTTGACATCTCTCATAGATCACAGTTCTTTGTTTACTGGTGTACAGTGTCTTACAAACTGCTATTTCATATGACAAGTCTATTTTTTAGTTGTTTCAGTGTATAGGTTAAATCCTATATTTATTATACTCTCTTGGCCTGAAACTGAAGTCTTCAGAGGGCTCCTTCCTTTCATGATCTATAAAGAAGAGTTTTGCTGTTCCTCTTTTTACTTTCTTTTTTATTTATCACTTTGGATGTTGTTCTCTCTTCTTGCTATTAAATCTTAAAACAAAATTGACAGATAATATATAGGGTTTTTTTGCCAAAACGAAAATGTAAAAGAATGAGCTACCCTTCTGCATTAATTATCTTTTTGCTGCATGACAATTTATAACAAACTTAAAACTTTGAAAAAATGAACATTTATTGTCACAGTTTCAGTGGGTCAGGAATCTGGGCATGGCTTAGCTGGGTTCTCTGCTTCAGATTGTCTCATAAGCCTAGCATCAAGGTGTCAGCCAAGACTGAGGTCTCATCTGGAGGCTTGAATGATGAAGGATCTGCTTCCAAGATCATGTAGTTGTTGGCAGGATTTATTTCCTCAAGGACTGATGTCCTGTGAGCCTCAATTCTTTGCTTGCTGTTTGTCACAGGCTGTCTTCAGTTTTTTGCCACTTAGTCCTCTCCATTGCAGAGAAGGCAATGGCACCCCACTCCAGTACTCTTGCCTGGAAAATCCCATGGATGGAGGAGCGGGGTGGGCTACAGTCCATGGGGTCGCTAAGAGTCGGACACGACTGAGCAACTTCACTTTCACTTTTCACTTTCATGCATTGGAGAAGGAAATGGCAACCCACTCCAGTGTTCTTGCCTGGAGAATCCCAGGGACGGGGGAGCCTGGTGGGCTGCCATCTATGGGGTCGCACAGAGTCGGACACAACTGAAGCAATTTAGCAGCAGCAGCAGCAGCAGCCTCTCCATTGGGTAACTTAAAATATGGCAGTTTGTTTTACCAAAGCAAGCAAGTCAAAGAGTCAGTTAACTTATGTTACAGTCTTACATAGCATAATCACAGAAGTGATAGCTCATCAATTAGATGTGTTCTGTTTGTTAGAAGCAGGTCCTACCCATACTCAAGGGCAAGGGATTATACAAGGATGTAAATATTGGAAGGCTGGGGTCATTGAGGGTCATCTTAGAGTCTGCCCACCAAACTCTTCTTTTCTAGAGGTGGACAATGTATAGGCCTCTTTAAAATATGTGTGTGTAATTAGTTCTTTAAGCCTAGAAGGTCCTGTCAATAGAAAATAGCTGACTGTATAAAAAAACTGAAGTGCTAGAGATGTTAAGAAATATTGCTGGGGTTGAAGGCTCATGGTCTAATTGCTCTAAGAGATAAACAGGTTTGCCTTAACCCCTACCTTCTATCATGTTTCCATCTTTCCATCTTTACCCTTAGAAAATAATCTTGCCATCAGAAAATATTTAAACTGCTTTAATAAGTATTTTATTCAACAAACATTTATTAGATATCACCCTGTAGCAGTCTTTATATTAATACTAGACATAAGAGATAAAGCAATGAATAAGAGAGTATGGGTCTTCCAGTACAATAGAAAATTAGCCATTAAACCGATGTGGCCAGTGCTACCAAAGGAGATGTGTCTTGATGGTGGATAAGCAGGACAATTCATCGCTTAGGTGTTGAGGACCCCCAATAAACACCTGGAATTTTATAGCAATTGAATTTTGCTTTATTTAGCCCTTCCACTGCGATCAGTACTGCATCAATCACAGATATTATATTTCTAGATCCTGGGACCATGCCTGGCTTATAGTAGCCTGTCAATAAATGTTTGCTGAATTGAACTGTAGAAATCAGAAGTTTGGAGATTCTATGTGATATATTCAACAATGCCTGTAAGAGTGTTGAAAATAAACTAAGGGTCAGAAGGTATTCTAGTAACCTTCCATGAACAAAATGATTGGAGACCTCTGAAGAAAATGGCAACCCACTCCAGTGTTCTTGCCTGGAGAATCCCAGGGGTGGGGGAGCCCGATGGGCTGCCGTCTGTGGGGTTGCACAGAGTCGGACACGACTGAAGCAACAGCAGCAGCAGCAGCAGAATACATAGAACCCAACATGCCTGCATTTGACTTTCTATAAGTGTTTGCCAACAGAAGCTGTTATGAGTCAATATAAATCATCAGTTTACATGGAAGCAAAATGAAACTTCAGAGATGTTGAAAACACTGAGGTGTTCTAGTACTGCTAAAGGTGTGTTGTTTTTATCTATTGAGGTCTACTTAATCTGTGGCAACACACAAGTATGTTATTACTTCACTCTTTATTCACTAGTTTCTTCAGAAAGAAACTAGGTGACTGAGAGCCTGCCTGACTCAGGCCTAGGTGAAAGTTTGAAACCCCCAAATTACACACTGTGACCTTCCTACTTTAGCTCAAAGGAACTGACAAGAGACTTAACCCTTACTCCAAATTTTAAACTCACTGTTAGCTCTCTCAGGTCATTTATATTTTAACTTATATCTTTTTTTGGAATAAAGTATTTTATTAATCATTTATTCATGAATCAAGCATAACTGTGTACCAGGTATTGTGCTGGGAACTAGAGACACAAAGGAAAGGAAGCACAGGGACTTCCCTCATGGTCCAGTAGCTAAGACTCCATGCTCCTTATGCAAGGGGCCTGGGTTCGATTCTTAGTCAGAGAACTAGATTCGACATGCTGCAGCTAAGAGTTCACATGCTGCAACTAAGTATCCCGCATGCCATCAATGAAGATAGGTGATTCCATGTGCTGCAACTAAGACATGACACAGCCAAATAAATAAATATTTAAAACAACAACAAAGGAAGCATAAATACCTTCAGGAAGTCCATGGTCTTTTTCAGGGTAATCATGTAGATCTGTGCAGGTGCCTTATTGTACAAGGGCATTTGATTGTGGTGGCTATCTTCTTCTAATAACTGACAAAGGTGTTGAATGGGCAAGCAATTGCTTTTGACTTCATCCTCATTATTAAAGCAAGAGTTCTCAAATTTGAGTTTATGACTTTTAGAGCCTATGTACTCCTAGAAGTATTATTCACAATTGGGTACATACCTTTCCATTTTTCTGGGAGAGACTTTATCTGATGTTCACTGATGTATGAACCCCAAAATGTTTAAAATCATTGCATCTAAAGACTTTTCTAAGTTACTTCTAGTCTTCTGAAGTAGACAGAGCATAAATTATTCACAAAAAACTGACTAACAAGTAAACAGAAAAAATTGCAGGCACTGGAAATTATTTTAGTTGTTGTGCCATTTTTCATCTTCTAATGTTCCTCCAGTGGGGCTTCCCAGGTGGCTCAGTGGTAAATAATCCACCTGCCAGAGCAGGAGATGCAGGAGACATGAGTTCTATCCCTGGGTCAGGAAGATAACCTGGAGTAGGAAATGGCAACTCCCTCCAGTATTCTTGCCCAGAAAATTCCATGGACAGAGGAGCCTGATGGGCTACAGTCAATGGGGTCACAAAGAATCAGACATGAGTGAGTGACTGAGCACACACGTGATGTCCCTCAAAGTAGATAAATGCCAATTCCATTAACAATCTAAATTCTTATCTAAGATTCATCTACTAACCTGCAATTATGTCTTGGGGGAGATATCTATCTGGTAGTACTTAGTTCTGTAGCAAGGGCTTCCCTCGTAGCTCCTTCAGCAAAGAATCTTCCTGCAGTGCAAGAGACCCAGGTTCGATTCCTGGGTTGGGAAGATCCCCTAGAGAAAGAAATGGCAACCCACTCCAGTATTCTTGCCTGGAGAATCCCATGGACAGAGGAGCCTGGTGGGCTACAGTCCATGGGTTCACAAGAGTCAGACAAAACTTAGCAACTAAATCATCAAACCAGTTCTGTAGCATAGTGTATCGAAAGGAATGGCTTTGAAGTCAAATATTTGTAGGTTTAGATTCCAGATACAGGACCTAGTCATTGTGAGCTCTTAGGCAAAGAATTAAAGTCTCAGTTTCCTTATCTATGAAGTGAAATAATAATACCTTACAGGAAAGTTTTTACTACTGACTATGATAAGTTATGCCAAGTACGTGGCACATAGTGACAATGATAGTTGTAATTATTGCTACTTAAATGAATTCTAAAAAGAGTTCTATAGCCAATTTGTTGTTGTTGTTCAGTTGCTAAGTCATGTCCGACTCTTTGTGACCCCATGAACTATAGAACACCAGGCTCCTCTGTCCATGGGATTTCTCAGCTAAGAATACTGGTTTGGGTTGCCATATCTTTCTCCAAGGGATCTTTCCAAACCAGGGAATCAAACCCCTGTCTCCTGCACTGGTGGTGGATTCTTTATCACTGAGCCACCAGGGTTACTCACTCTAAAAAAAAGTCTTAAAGAAATTAATATCATTTAAGTACTAATTGCACCAAAATAACTAAAATGTCCCAAAGTCTTCTGGAACTCTTCAGTTTAGTTCAGTTGCTCAGTCGTGTCCGACTCTTTGTGACCCCATGAATTGCAGCATGCCAGGCCTCCCTGTCCATCACCAACTCACGGAGTTCACCCAAACTCATGAGCATACTGGGCACCTACCGACCTGGGGAGTTTCCCCTTTCAGTATCCTATCATTTTGCCTTTTCATACTGTTCATGGGGTTCTCAAGGCAAGAATACTGAAATGGTTTGCCATTCTCCAGTGGACCACATTCTTTCAGACCTCTCCACCATGACCCACCTGTCTTGGGTGGTCCCACATGGCATGGCTTAGTTTCATTGAGTTAGACAAGGCTGTGGTCAGTGTGATTAGATTGACTAGTTTTCTGTGATTATGGTTTGTGTGTCTGCCCTCTGATGCCTCTCGCAACCTAGAAACTCTTACTTATCTAAAAAGCTGAAATTCTGCAGGGCTTCTAGAAAGGCTGAGTAAGTCTCTCTCCAAAAAGCAATGCTAAAGCTGGTCAAAGTTGTCAAAAATGACCTTTTAAAAGACCTATATATAGAAAACTATAAGACACTGATAAAAGAAATCAAAGAAAACACGAATAGATGGAGAAATATACCATGTTCATGGATTGGAAGAATCAATATAGTGAAAATGAGTATACTACCCAAAGCAATCCATAGATTCAGTGCAATCCCTATCAAGCTACCAACACTATTTTTCACAGAACTAGAACAAATAATTTCACAGTTTGTGTGGAAATACAAAAAACCTCGAATAGCCAAAGCAATCTTGAAAAAGAAGAATGGAACTGGAGGAATCAACCTGCCTAACTTCAGGCTATACTACAAAGCCACAGTCATCAAGACAGTATGGTACTGGCAAAAAGACAGAAATATAGATCCATGGAACAAAACAGAAAGCCCAGAGATAAATTCATGCACCTATGGACACCTTATCTTTGACAAAGGAGGCAAGAATATACAATGGAGAAAAGACAATCTCTTTAACAAGTGGTGCTGGGAAAACTGGTCTGGTCTTGTAAAAGAATGAAACTATAACACTTTCTAACACCATACACAAAAATAAACTCAAAATGGATTAAAGATCTGAATGTAAGACCAGAAACTATAAAACTCCTAGAGGAAAACATAGGTAAAACACTCTCTGATGTAAATCACAGCAGGATCCTCTATGACCCACCTCCCAGAGTATTGGAAATAAAAGCAAAAATAAACAAATGGGACCTAATTAAACTTAAAAGCTTTTGCACAACGAAGGAAACTATAAGCAAGGTGAAAAGACAGCCTTCAGAATGGGAGAAAATAATAGCAAATGAAGCAACTGACAAAGAATTAATCTCAAAAACAAACAAGCAATTCCTGCAGCTCAATTCCAGAAAAATAAACCATGCAGTCAAAAAATGGGCCAAAGAACTAAACAGACATTTCTCCAAAGAAGATGTACAGGTGGCTAACAAACACATGAAAAGATGCTCAACATCACTCATTATCAGAGCAATGCAAATCAAAACCACAATGAGGTACCATTTCATGCCAGTCAGAATGGCTGCTATCAAAAAGTCTACAAGCAATAAATGCTGGAGAGGGTGTGGAGAAAAGGGAACCCTCTTACAATGTTGGTGGGAGTGCAAATTAGTACACCCACTATGGAGAACAGTGTGGAGATTCCTTAAAAACCTGGAAATAGAACTGTCATATGACCCAGCAATCCCACTGCTGGGCATACACACTGAGGAAACCAGAATTGAAAGAGACATGTGTTCCCCAGTGTTCATCACAACACTGTTTATAATAGCCAGGACATAGAAGCAACCTAGATGTCTATCAGCAGATGAATGGATAAGAAAGCTGTGGTATATACACAATGGAATATTACTCAGCCATTAAAAAGAATACATTTGAATCAGTTCTAATGAGGTGGATGAAACTGGAGCCTATTATACAGAGTGAAGTAAGCCAGAAAGAAAAACACCAATACAGTATACTAACGCATATATATGGAATTTAGAAAGATGGTAACAATGACCCTATATGTGAGACAGCAAAAGAGACACAGATGTATAGAGCAGTCTTTTGGACTCTGTGAGAGAAGGTGAGGGTGGGATGATTTGGGAGAATGGGATTGAAACATGTATATTTTCATATGTTAAATGAATCACCAGTCTGGGTTTGATTCATGAGACAGGGTACCTGGGGCTGGTGCACTGGGATGACCCAGAGGGATGGGATGGGGAAGAAGGTGGGGGGCGGTTCAGGATGGGGAACACATGTACACCCATGGCAGATTCATGTCAATGTATGGCAAAATCACTACAATATTGCAAAGTAATTAGCCTCCAATTAAAATAAATAAATTTATATTAAAAAAAGAAATATAAAAATAAAGACTCTGAAAATTAACTAAAGACATGGAACAAATCAAAGAGTTTATTCATGAAAATTTAATGAATGTCTGTAAAAACAGCAAGAGTCTCTAGTGTTTTAGCCTGGTACATCTCCAATTCCTTTACCTTAGTTCCATAATCCTACCTGGGTGAGCATGTTGTGAAGAATGGCAGCTCTGCAGCCATGTAAGAATGATGACTTATTTGCAGCATTCTTTGCCTGGGGGATTGTCAAAAATAGTACCAATTTCAGTGGCAAACAGTCAGGGAAAACAGTATCACAACTAGACAGTGGTTACAGTATTGGTTGGGACAAGCAACAGAATGCCATTCAGCCATAAATTTATGTATGTTCTACAACCAGAATGGAATCAAATTGTAAATAAATGACAGGACGAAATTTGGGGAATCCATGAATATTTGAATATTAGACAACACACATCTATATAACCCATAAGTCAAGGAAGAAATCATATGAGAAATTTGAAAATACTTTGAGCAGAATGAAAACAAAATACAACATATCAAAATGTATGGAATTTGTTTGCAAGACATTCCATCCAAATGCAGAAGAATACACTTTCTTGTCAAGTGCATATGAAACATTCTCCAGGATAGACCACATCTTGGGTCACAAACCAAGGGTTTATAAATTTAAGAAAACTGAAATCATATCAAGTATCTTTTCTGACCTCAACATTATGAGACTAGATATCAATTACAGGAAAAAAAAAACTGTAAAAATCACAAGCACATAGAGATTAAACAATACCTTCCTAAATAACCAACAGGTTGCTGAAGAAATAAAAGGGGAAATCAAAAAAATTCCTAGAAACAAATGACAACAAAAACACGGTGACTCAAAACATATGGGATGCAGCAAAAGCAGTTCTAAGCAGGAAGTTTATAGCAATAGAATCCTACCTCAAGAAACAAGAAAAAATTGAATAAACAACCTAATTTTACACCTAAAACAACTAGAGAAAGAGGAACAAAAAACCCCAAAGTTAGTAGAAGGAAAGAAATCATAAAGATCAGAGCAGAAATAAATGAAAAAGAAATGAAGGAAACAATAGTAAAGATTAATAAAACTAAAAGCTGGTTCTTTGAGAAGATAAACAAAATTGACAAACCATTAGCCAGACTCATCGAGAAAAAAAGAGAGAAGATTCAAGTCAACAAAATTAGAAATGAAAAAGGAGAGGTTACAGCAGACAATGCAGAAATACAAAGGATCATAAGAGACAATTATGAACAACTAAATGCCAATAAAATGGACAACCTTGATGAAATAGATTCTTAGAAAAGTTCAACCTTCTAAGATTGAACCAGAAAGAAATAAAAATTATGAACAGACCAATCACAAGCACTGAAATTGAGACTGTAATCAAAAATCTCCCAAAAAACAAAAGCCCAGGGCCAGATGGCTTCACAAGTGAATCCTAACAAATGTTTAGAGAAGAGCTAATGCTTATCCTTCACAAACTCTTCCAAAAAAATTGCAGAGGAAAGATCACTTCCAAACTCATTCTATGAGGCCACCATCACCCTGAAATCAAAACCAGACAAAGATGCCACAAAAAAAGAAAGTTACAGGCCAATATCACTAATGAACATAGTTGCAAAACTCCTCAACAAAGTTCTAGCAAACAGAATCCAACAACACATTAAAAGGATCATACACCATAATCAAGTTGGGTTTATCCAAGGGATGCAAGAATTCTTCAATATATGCAAATCAATCAATGTGATATGCCATATTAACAAATTAAAAGATAAAAATTACAGGATAATCTCAATAGTTACAGAAACAGCTTTTGACAAAATTCCCCACCCATTAATGATAAAAGTTCTTCAGAAAATGGTCATAGAGGGAAGCTACCTCAACATAATAAACACACAGCAAACATTATTCTCAATGGTTAAAAACTGAAAGCATTCCTCCAAAGATCGGGAACAAGACACCACTACTATTCAACATAGTTTGGGAATTCCTAGCTACAGCAAGCAGAGAACAAAAACAAATAAAAGGAATCCAGATTGGAAAATAAGTAAAGCTATCACTGTTTGCAGATGACATGATACTGTGCATAGAAAACCCTAAAGATAGTATCAGAAAATTACTAGAGCTAATCAGTGAATTTAGCAAAGCAGGATACCAAATCAATGCACAGAAATCACTTGCATTTCTATATACTAACAATGAAAAATCAGAAAGAGAAATTAAGGAATCAATCCCATTTGCCACTGCAACAAAAAGAATTACATATCTAGGAATAAACTTACCTAAGGAGACAAAAGAAGTCTACACAGAAAATTATAAGACACTAATGAAAGAAATCAAAGATGACATAAATAGATGGAGAGATACTCCACGTTCCTGGGTGGGAAGAATCAATATTGTGAAAATGACCATATGACCAAACACAATCTACAGATTCAATGCAATTCCTATCAAATTACCGATGACGTTTTTCGCAGAAGTAGAACAAAAAATTTCACAATTCATATGGAGACACAAAAGACCCCTAATAGCCAAAGCAGTCTTGAGAAAGAAGAATGGAGCTGGAGGAATCAACCTTCCTGACTTCAGTTTATACTACAAAGCTACATTCATCAAGACAGTATGGTACTGGCACAAACACAGAAATATAGACCAATGGAATAAGATAGAAAGCCTAAAAAAAAACCCATGCACCTATTGGTACCTTATTTTTTACAAAGTCAAGAATTTACAGTGGGGCAAAGACAGCCTCTTTAATAAATGGTGCTGGGAAAACTGGACAGCTACACATAAAATAATGAAATTAGAACACTTCCTAACACCACACACAAAGATAAACTCAAAATTGATTAAATACCTGAATATAAGACTAGAAACTAGAAAACTCTTACAGGAAAACAGGGGCAGAACGCTCTATGATGTAAATCACAGCAAGATCCCCTGTGATTCACCTCTAGAGTAATGAAAATAAAAATAAACAACTGGGATCTAATTAAATTTACAAACTTTTGCCTAGCAAAGGAAAGTATAAACAAGATGAGAAGACAACCTGCAGAATGGGAGAAAATAATAGCAAATGAAACAACTGACAAAGGATTAATCTCCAAAATATACAAGCCTCTCATGCAGCTCAATACCAGAAAAACAAACAACCCAATAAAAATATTGCAGAAGGCCTAAACAGACATTTCTTCAAAGACATACAAATGGCTAATAAACACCTGAAAAGATGCCCAATATCACTCATTATTAGAGAAATGTAAATCAAAACTAAAATGAGGTATCACCTCATATCAGTCAGAATGGCCATCATCAAAAAATCTACAAACAGTAAATGCTGGAGAGGGTGTTGGAGAATAGGAAACCCTCTTGCACTGTTGGTGAGAATATAAATTGATACAGGCACTATGGAGAACAGTATGGAGGTTCCTTAAAAAACTACAAATACAACTACCATATGACCCAACAATCCCACTACTGGGTATATACCCTGAGGAAATCATAATTGAAAAAGGCACATGTACTTTAATATTTATTGCAGCACTATTTACAATAGCTAGGACATGGAAGCAACCTAGATGTCCATTGACAGATAAATGGATTTGTGGTTCATATATGCAATGGAATATTACTCAGTCATAAAAAGGAATGCATTTGAGTCAGTTCTAATGAGGTGGATGAACCTAGAGACTATTGTACAGAGTGAAGTAAGTCAGAAAGAGACAGACAAATATGGGATACTAACACATACATATGGAATCTAGAAAAATGGTAAAGATGAACCTTTTTGCAGGGCAGCAGTAGAGATTCAGACTTGTGAGCACAGTGGTGGAATAAGAGTGTAGGACAAACTGAGAGAGTAGCATGGAAACATATACAGTACCATATGTAAAATAGAAAGCCAGTGGGAATTTGCTATATGATGCAGGGAGCTCAAACTCAGTGTCTATGACAACTTAGATGGGTGGGATTAGGTGTGGGGTGGGAAGGAGTTTCAAGAGGGAGGGGACATCTGTATGCTTATGGCTGATTCATGTTGATGTATGGCAGAAACCAACAAAATACTGTAAAGCAATTATCCTCCAGTTATAAAGAAATAATAAAAAATGTATGGGATCATGCCAAAGCACTGATTAGAAGGAAATTTATAGTTATAAACACCTACTTTTAGAATAGAAGAAAGATCTAAAATAAATAGCTAAATCTTTCACCTTCAGAAACTAGTGAAATAAGAGCTAATTAAATCAAGAAATAAGGAAATTAAAAAGATTAGAGCAGGAATCAATGGAATAGAAAAGAGAAAAAAAATGGAGAAAATCAACAAAGCCAAAAGTTAAGTTAGTTTTTTGAAAAGATTAACAGAATTGACCAACCTTAGCTAGACTGACCAATTAAAAAGACACAATTAGAAAAACTGGGAATGAAAGAGAAGATGCCATTATTAAATTACAAAGATTAAAAGGATTACATGTACAAAAATATGAACAACATTATGTCAGTAAGAATGGGGAACACGTGTACACCTGTGGTGGATTCATGTTGATGTATGGCAAAACCAATACAATATTGTAAAGTAATTAGACTCCAATTAAAATAAATAAATTTATATTAAAAAAAGAAAAAAAACAGGACAATTTAGATGAAATGAACACATTCCTAGAAAGAAACAAATAACCCAAGATGACTGACAAACAAATAGAAAATATGTACAGGCCCAGATCTAGCAAATAAAAATCTTCCCACAAAGTGAGGCCCAGACACAGATGACTTTACTAGTAAATCTACCATAGCCTTAAACAAGAAATAAGGATTAGTCCTTTACAATGTTTCCATAAAACATAGGAGGAGAAAACACACAGCAACTCATTCTATAGAGTCAGTATTACCCTAATAGCAAAATCAGATAATACAGTGCAAGAAAAGAAAACTATTAGACATAAATACCTCTGAGAAAATATTAGCAAACCAAACCCTGTAACATATAAAGAGGATTATATGCCATGGCAAGTGGAATGCATTCCAGAATGCAAAGTTGATTTAATATCCAAAAATAATTATTATACACTCTATTAATAAAGAACAAAAATCATATGATTATCTCAAAAGACATGAAAAATTCCTTGATAAAAGTCAAAATTTCTGATAAAATTTCTCAACAAACGAAGAAAACTTACTCATCTTGGTAAAGGGCATCTATGAAAAGCGTAGAACTAACATTATAATTCATGGCCAAAGACTGAATGGTTGCCCTTAAAGTCAGAAACAAGAATAAGGATAGGCATATTATATAGATCAAGAGAGCATAGTTAAGCGTCCAGGGACAAACCTTTCCAATTATGTTTGATTGATTTTCAAGAAAGATAGTACCAGTGTATCCAATAGGGACACGATGGTCTTTTTAACTAACGGTGCTGGGATGATTGTATATTCAGATGAAAAAAAAATGTAGACACTTATATCACATCATAACCAAAAATAAACTAAAAATAGATCATAGACCTAAATGTAAGAGCTGAAACAAACAAAATACTCTTAGAGAAAAACATAATAGAAGAATCTTTGAGACCTTGTGGTAGGCCAGAATTTCTTGGATATGACATGAAAAGAAAAAATGATAAATTGGACTTCATCAGAAGTAAAATCTTTTGGACTTCAAAGATACAATTAAGTAAATAAAATATCAACCTGGGAGAAAATATCAATAAATCAAATATATGATGAAGAACTTGTTTTTAGAATATAGTAGATATCCTTTAAACTCAATAATAATACAAATGACCAACATTTCAGCAAATATACTAAAGTCTTGTAAACACACAAACAAGCTGCTCAATCTCATTAGTCATTGGGAAAATGCAAATTAAAACAATGAGATGCCATTTCACACCTATAAGATTGTTGTTATTGTTGTTCAGTCGCTAAATAGTGTCCAACTGTTTGCAACCCCATGGACTGCATCATGCCAGGCTTCTCTGTCCCCTATCTCCCAGAGGTGGCTCAAATTCATGCGCATTAAGTCAGTGGTGCTATCTAACCATCTCATCCTCTGCTGCTCCCTTCTCCTTCTGCATTCAATCTTTCCCAGAATCAGGGTATTTTCCAATGAGTCTGCTCTTCACATCAAGTGGTCAAAGTATTGGAGCTTCAGCTTTAGCATCATTCCTTCTAATGAATATTCAAGGTTGATTTCCTTTAGGATTGACTGGTTTGATCTCCTGGTAGTCCAAGGAACTCGCAAGAGTCTTCTCTTGCACCACAATTTGAAAGCTTCAATTCTTCAGTGCTCAGCCTTCTTTATGGACCAATTCTCATATCCATACATGACTACTGGAAAAACCATAGCTGTGATACAGGCCTTTGTTGGCAAATGGATGTCTTTGCTTTTTAATATGCTGTCTAGGTTTATCACAGTTTTCCTTCCAAGGAACAAGCGTCTTAATTTCATGGCTGCAGTCACTGTCCACAGTGACTTTGGAGCCCAAGAAAATAAAATCTGTCACTGCTCCCACTCTTTCCCCTTCTATTTGCCATAAAGTGACAGAACCAAATGCCATGATCTTTGTTTTTTTTAATGTTGACTTTGAAGCCAACTTTTCCACTCTCCTCTTTTGCCCTCATCAAAAGGCTCTTTAGTTCCTCTTCACATGGTATCATCTGCATATCTGAGACTGTTGATATTTCTCCTGGCAATCTTGATTCCAGCTTGTGATTCATCCAACCTGGCATTTCACATGATGTGCTCTGCATATAAGGTAAACAATCAGAGTGACAATGTACAGCCTTGACGTACTCCTTTCCCAATTTGGAACCAGGCCATTGTTACATGTCTGGTTCTAACTGTTGCTTCTTGACTCGCATACAGGTTTCTCAGGATACGGGTAAGGTGGTCTGGTACTCTCATGTCTTTAAGAACTTTCCACAGTTTGTTGTGATCCACACAGTGAAAAGTTTTAGCATAGTCCATGAATCAGATGGTTTTTTTCTGGAACTCGCTTGCTTTCTCCATAATCCAACAAATGTTGGCAATTTGATCTCTGGTTTCTCTGCCTCTTCTAAACCCAGCTTGTACATCTAGACAGTGCTCAGTTCATGTACTGCTGAAGCCTAGCTTGAAGGATTTTGACAATAACCTTTCTAACATGTGAAATGAGCACAATTGTATGGTAGTTTCAACATTCTTTGTCGTTGCCCTTCTTTGAGATTGGAATGAAACCTGACTTTTTCCAGTCCTGTGGCCACTCCTGAGCTTTCCAAATTTGCTGGCATATTGAGTGTAGCACTTTAAAAGCATCATGTTTTAGGATTTTAATGAGCTCAGCTAGAATTCTATCACCTCCACTTTGTACATAGTAATGCTTTCAATGCTCGCTTGACTTCATATTCCAGGATATCTGGCTCTAGGTGAGTGACCACACCATATTAATTATCTGAGACATAAGATCTTTTTGTATAGTTCTATGGATTCTTGCCACCTCTTCTTAATCTCTTTTGTTTCTGTTAGGTCTTTACCATATCTGTCCTTTATCATGCCTATCCTTGCATAAAATGTTCCCTTGATATCTCCAATTTTCTTGAAAAGATCTCTAGTCTTTCCCATTCTATTGTTTTCCTCTATTTCTTTGCATTGTTCATTTAAGAAGGCCTTCTTATCTCCTTGCTATACTCTGGACTCTGCATTCAGCTGGGTATATCTTTCTCTTTCTCCTTTGCCTTTTGCTTCTCTTCTTTTCTCAGCTACTTGTAAGGCCTCCTCAAATGACCACTTGGTCTTCTTGCATTTCTTTTTCTTTGAGATGGTTTTGGTTACTGCCTCTGGTACATTGTTAGGCACTTCTATCCATAGTTCTTCGGGCACTCTGTCTATCAGATCTAATCCCTTGTATCTATTCATTGATTTAGGTCATACCTGAATGGCCTATTGGTTTTTCCTACTTTATTCAATTTATTTGTACTCCAAGGCCAAACTTGCCTGTTGTACTAGATATCTCTTGACTTCCTACTTTGGCATTCCAATCCCTATTATGAAAAGGACATCTTTTTTTTGGTGTTAGCTGTAAAAGGTTTTGTAGATCTTCATAAAACTGGTCAGCTTCTTCAGCATCAGTGGTTGGGGCATAGACTTGGATTACTGTGATGTTGAATGGTTTGCTTTGGAAACAGGCCAAGATCATTCTGTCATTTTTGTGATTGCACCCAAGTACCACATTTCGGACTCTTTTGTTGACTATGAAGACTACTTCATTTCTTTAGGGATTCTTGCCCACAGTAGTAGATATAATGGTCATCTGAATTAAATTCCCCCATTCCCATCCATTTTAGCTCACTGATTCCTAAAATGTTGATGTTCACTCTTGCCATCTCCTGCTTGATCACATCCAATTTACCTCAATTCATGAACTTAACATTCCAGGTTAAGTTATATAAATATTATATAATTATAAATTATAATATAATTACAATAATATATTATTATATAAATATTTTTTTTTACAGCACCGGACTTTCACCATCAGACACATCCACAACTGAGCGTCATTTCCTCTTTGCTCCAGCTGCTTTGTTCTTTCTGAAGCTATTAGTAATTGCCCTCTGCTCTTCCCCAGTAGCATATTGGATACTTTCCAACTTGGAGTTCTCATTTTCCAGTGTCATATCTTTTTGCCTTTTCATATTGTTCATGGGATTCTCCTGGCAAGAATACTGGAGTGGTTTGCCATTTCCTCCTCCAATGGACCACATTTTGTCAGAACTCTTCACTATGATCTGTCCATCTTGGATAGCCCAGCACAGCATGGCTCATAGTTTCATTGAGTTACCCAAAGCACTTTGCCATGATGACGCCAGTGGTAAAGAACCTGCCTGCCAATGCAGGAGATGCAGGAGACTCGGGTTCAATTCCTGGCTCAGAAAGATCCCCTGGAGAAGGAAATGACAACCCACTCCAGTATTGTAGCCTGGAAAATCCAATGGACAGAGGAGCCTGGAAGGCTACAGTCCATGGGGCCACAAAGAGTTGGACATGACTGAAGTGACTTAGTACATAGCACAGCACTTCACCATGACAAGGCTGTGATCGGGCCCACTAGATTAGCTATATTCAAAAAGACAGTAATAATAAGTGTTGGTGAAAATATGGTGAAACTGGATTCCTCATATATTTCTGATGGGACTGTAAAATGGTAGAGCCAGTTTGGAAAACAATTTGGTAGTTTCTTAAAAAGTTAAAATAGGTCTACCATAGGACCCAGTAATTTTACTCCTAGATATTTACACAAGAGAGATGCAAACATATGTCAACAAAACAACTTGTACACACATGTTCATAGCTACATTATAACAACTCCAAATGTCCTCAACTTTTGAATGATTAAACCAAGTGGAATATATCCATGGGCTTCCCAGGTGGCTCCATGGTAAAGAATCCACCTGCCAATGCAGGAGACGCAGGAGACATGGATCTGATCTCTGGATTGGAAAGAACCCCTGGAGTAGGAAATGTCAACCCACTCCAGTATTCTTGCCTAGAGAATTCCATGGACAGAAGAGCCTGGAGGGCTGCCACCCATGGGGTCTCACCATGGGGTCTCACAACTGAGCACGCAAGCAGTATATCCACACAATGGAATAATATTCAGCTATTAAAAGGAACAACCTACTGATGCATGAATGAAACTTAAGAAAACTATGCTAAGTGAAAGAAACCAGTCACAAAAGACGACATACTTTATAATTCCACTTACATAAAATGTCCAGAAAAAGAGAAATCCACAGAGACTGAAAGTAGATCATTGGTTGGTTGGAGCTGGGGATAGGAATGCAGGATGTAGGAATGCAGGATGAATACAAATGAGTATGAGGGATCTTTGGGGGATGATGGAAATATTCTAAGTTGGATTATAGTGATAGCTGTATGACTTTTACACTAAGTATCATTAAGTTGTACAGTAAAAACTGGTGAATTTTATGGTATATAAATTATACTTTTTAAAAAAGCATTATTATTAAAAATAGGGGCTGAAGTTTTCTTTGACTCTCCACTTAAGAGGGAATACTTCCTTGGGAGAGAACTTCAAAGACTCTGTTCTAATAATTGGCACTGTTACTAGGAAGATAAAATTGGAGATTGAGTTTCAAGAATGCATGAGGAGAAATGTTTTCAGATAACATAGACTGAATTTCACATGAGTGAATGTTCACTCATTCACTCATCATGTTAGCGTAAAGTTCCTATGCTATGATTAATTTTGTAACTCTGTCAGAGCTTTTAAAATAGCACACAATTTTATATACAACATCAGGTGTAATGGTAAACATGGCTAAATTTTGTGTTACAAGCACACAGCAAATTTCAGCTGTTATTTAAAAAGACTTTATTGCCAAAGGTACATAAAGGTACATATGAACCCGTTTTTAGTTGTAATTCTGGTGAGATCTCACAGAACAGTGGTGGTGCTAAGAGACATACCTGTCTGGCTTGCTGGTAGAAAATACATTTTGAATAAAGATAAATTCTGTGAGATTTTTATCCCACCAATTTATTGAAAAATACATTTTCTGATTCATATTCATTTGCATTAGTATTTTCCCCAAGAGCATGAATACAAAGTTTTCCTCACTCTGTATTAATCTTTGTATTAATCTACAATGTCTCCAATTGTACAGGTTTATTTTTGACACAATATAGGTGTGACTACCTCCTGAATGGAAGTGGGTGGTTCCAGGACTCATGTAAAACTTTATGCCTTCTGGGGTTATCTAAATGTGGATAAACTTTCATAGTTTCCTTTAAAATATTTGTATTCTTTCTCTTTCTCTTTCTCTCCTCCCTTTGCTCTGAGCACTAGGGTAAGGAATGGGGAAAATCAGGTTCTGAAAATGCTTTGCACCTCATTCATTATTGACTTTTTACATGATTTCCTCCACCCCCAGGTGTAGGACTGCAAGTAACTGGGGGGAGCTCTGCAAGGGTGTGGTCTTAGGGTAGACTGGCAACATTGTTGAACTAATAACACAATTGCTATTCTGGCAACATTGTTGAACTAATAATACAATTGCTATTCTGGGAGGAGTTGTACACAGTAGAGTTTTTTGAATTACAGTTGACTAAATTTGAGCTATTCATCCTTTGGTAGATTATTTGACCATTAATATTTTTAAAGATTACAATTTTAAGCATTCCCTCAAATCCATTTCTGAAATAAATCTGTACTTTCAGAAGTTAACTAAAAACAAGAATTCTAAATAATTATAGCATCCATGAAAAATTGGAGTTAGTTATTATTTATGCATTCTTTGAACAGCCTTATAACACTTAATCATAAATAATTTTACTAGAACCTGAACTCTTCAGAGTGATCTCTTGGGGCAATTCTAAGTGCTGTCAGTAAAAGGTGACTTCTTATTTGATTTCTGCTTCATGCTTTATAATCACCTGATTACTGCTTTATGCTGAATTCTACCCTATCGACACTCATACCTAATGCTCCACATGAGATGAAACGTGGTTAACATTCACAGTGAATTTTATAATTTTATGAAAAATTTTTTACACCTATAATAAACATAATTACTAGAGATAGTGAGAGCTTTCAAATACAGCTGTCCCTGCTAATAATAGTGCTGAGCATTCAGGATTAGTTCTTTCAGCCTAGTGTAATAATTGGTGTGAATAAATATGTCCATGCTTATGGACATGAGGAGGGTGAGTTCATTGTGTGATCCATTGTTATCTGAAACCTTAGTCAGACATTCAGGAGTTTGAAAGGATCCCTAAAGGCTTTTATCTTAGATGTCTTTTCTCTTAAAAAATCAAAAAGAATAGATTTTATTTGTGACCAAGGGAACACTTATCCATTTATACCATTGTTTAAAATATTTTATTATAGTTGATGCCTGGAATCACTTTCAAAATTTCCATTAGTAAGTCACAGTTTATCCAGAAAAAAATTATAGTAAATCCTGAAGTGTCTGAGGTTTCTTTATACTTACCAGTGATGGATTTGAGCAAGCTTTTAGCCTGGTACAATCTTTATTGGCTTGGATACAGCTATACCACTAGATAACAAGTCTTGTGGCTACAAATGTCTTTGTTCTAAAGAACTGTAAAAATGAGAATATGATCTAATGAGGTAGTTATTCATTTACTACTTCCTGCTCATCATCTCCAGCTTAGTGCTCAAAGCCTGCATGTTTCCAATTTCAATTCCAACTGCTGTAGAAAATGTTTCCTATAAAAAGACCTCAGAGTTAGCCAGCACCATTCTGATACTATAGACAAATTCTCATAATGCCACAAATAATTCAGCAATAAGGCAGGACCTGTAATATACTCCTGTGTTTTAGTAGGTAAAATGGAGGTGAGAATCTGTTGAAAAGTAACTAAGAAGAGAGAAGGTTAAAGAGTGAGTAAGCTTGCAGAACACTTCATTCTTTCGCAGAAGACTGGCTTGCTTTTATTCAGTCTTCCTTCTCCCTTTTATGGACCTTCCTGTTTGCCTCCCATTCATTTAATTCTTGTTCTTTCCTCCCATCTTCTCACCTTGAATTGAACATTTCATTTCTAGGGCTCTTAAGCACTACCCTGGGGAACTGCATGAGTTGGTTCATCATTCTCTCCAGACATATATCCATTCATTCACAAACATTTACCAAGTACCTCTTCTGTCTTGGCTATGTGCAGGGCACTAAGGATCCACCTTGAATAGCAGAGTTTCTGTCTTATAGAGAGACTGGCAGCAAGACCCCAAGATTCTGATGAGTCAAATGGTTTTCAAGCTACAAATACTACAGCTGTAGTATGATAATGAATTTGTTTCAATTGTTGAAGGTGTACAGATATTTCTATTATTTCTCCTTAAATGTCTATCCTCAAAGGAGTGGCAACTTCAAGAGCAGAGACCTTTAGTCTTTCCATCTGGGCATTCATGGAAAGTAGAGCTTGTGAGACAAGAATAAATCTCAGCCTTTTGCTCAGGAGTTGAGACCAGAATGGATCACATGTTAGACTAAAACTGACTGTCACAGTTTGAAGTCACCAGAAATCAGACTCCAGTATGGAGATTAGAAAGTGCTCTTGGTATCAATACCTGTAGAAAGAAGAAGACTGGGTTGACGGAGAAGTTGAGATGCCAGTTTCAATGAAAACTTAAGCTGATGTTTTGGGGAACTCTTCATAGCTTCTCTACTTGATACAAGAGGGCCAGGCTTTTATAACCCCTGCATTGTTCAGGCATTGGATGTGGGCTCCCCAGTAGGACTTTGAAGGGTTTTTTTTCAGCCAAGTCTATCCCTGAAGGGGACTGAGAACTGAGAGCTATCAGTTGGCAGCACTGTCAGTAAACATGGAACAAATTCTTCATTTTTGAAGGAAGATGTGGGCAGCACATCACAGTGTCTACTACAACTCCATGCAATCGATGCTGGAAGACACTTACGTAAGTAGATAGTTCAGGGCATCTCCAGAGAAAGAAAATCAGGAATGACTTTTTTGACATAAGATAACCCATTGTTGCTTAAGCTATTTTGTGATGTAAACCTGGCTGCAGTGCTTGCCTCGGTAATTAATGATCTTAAGGGAAGGGATGTAGAAGCTAGGAAGGATCAGTCAAGAAACAATAATGCAGTTTTGGGGCAGGGTCCTGTTTCTCACTCAATAGATACGCATAATAATATATCCTTTAATTCAGCACAAACTAAATCCGCCACCCAGGTGATGGAGTGATGATGAATGATGATGTTGACATTCCAGACCACAATCAACTAAAGATTGGGCTCTGCCAACCTTTTCCCCAATTCTATGCTGAATTCTGTTCTGCTCAAGTTCTCTCAGGAATATGCATCTGCCTGATGCCAAGAACTTCGCCTCTGTACACTGGTGTGAACTGAATCTCAGAGGCAGAATTTTGAGTAAAGAAGAATAGCTTTATTGCTTTGCTAGGCAAAGGAAAACATAACAGGTGTGTCCCAACCTGGGAGGATTTGGTGAGGAGTTTTATAGCAGTGGTTCAAGGCTGGGGTTTCTAATAGGATCAGGGTGTGTTCAGGGCCTGCACTCCTTTAATCTGGCATCAGGTAGCCTCTTGATGAGCTTCTGTGGTTCTCAAGGTTATCAAACTGTGACCTTCTCAGTGAAGAATGGTTCATCAAGTAGGTAACACCCTCCATTTATTGGGGGTTTTAATTCTTCAGAAGAGCTCAAAAATATTCTTATGTGTATCCTTTGAGGCAGAACCGGGATCCTGTCCCAAGATTGCACTATTTTTTCTTGACTGTTCCTCCCTTGTCTCCACATCCCCTCTCTTCCCTGATTAACAATTGTTCAAATCTGCCCTTTGGACTCAGGGAAGGTCATGGAGGCTGAAGCCTATTCCTTACAAACAAGAAATGGGGGACACAAAAAAGACTTCCATACCCAGGAGCCCCACAAGGTCCTCCTTGGCTTCATACTCCTAGCTTAAAATTTCCCTAGTCTTAGTGTTGGGAAGACACTGCTTTGGGAAAGATCCCCAGTGCCTTCTTACTTCCTACAAGTAATAATAAATCCTTCCTTCTTCTGATCTTTGGCTTTGTTGCAGCTATTGACTCAATACCCACCAAGAGGTGAACCCAGTTTGGGGATAACACTAAGACAATTTACCAAGATCCAATAAAACCAGGGAATGCATGCTACCTGGGAAAGAAATGTCACCCCTCCTAACCACTTGGAATGATAGTCAAAACATCTAGTAATTAAATTCCAGTCAATTGACAAAATTTTTCTCTTCTGACATTTGTTCTGGCATTTTTTGTTCACAACACAGCTGGTGTAGGGGAGGAAAAAACTTTTTGCTTCCTCTCTTCTAGGTTCAATGTCTGGAGCCTGCAAACAAAATTGATAAAAGACAAATTTACAAGAGAGAAAAAAAAGTTTTGATGATGTATGAGGGAGTTACAAAGAAAAATGTGGCTTAAGGAGGCGGCCAGATGATTCAGGTCTATATACCATCTTAGGCTAAACAAAGGAAAAGGGGTTTGGGGCTTATGGGTGGGTGCAGGGGGTAAATTATAGGAAGAGGAGGGGAGGAAATGTATGATAAATAAGGGTTATCTTGCAGATAAGAGTCTTTCACATAGGTGATAAAGGTGGCTCTAGGAGTAGTTCTTTGCCTGGTACAGACATTTTTACAAAAAGAAATAAGGAAATTTCCTATATAAATGTAAACGTCTTTACAAAAGGGGAAATTTATACCGTATTTTTAAGCAGTTAGGGGGAGGTAAAAAGCTTTTCCTAGGTCTGCTGGAAATTGCCTTTAGCTCAGAATAATTCTTATGCCAAAGTGGCATATTTTGGGATAGCATATTTTGGTCTCCTTCACTAGTATAAAAGGAATAAAGTTCCTCTCCACTCTCTAAATATTATATCATCTTAATAAGATTTCAATAAAGGTTTCTCCTATAAAACCTCACAAAGAAAATTCTTCAAAAGGAAACATCGATGGTATTTAAAAGGGTGACTAAAAGGAAAGACAATGGTATGTTTTATTTATATCTAGGGTGCTGTATGTCCCAATTTGCCTGGTACAGTCCTGATTTGTGCCTTTGTTCCGGCATAATTATTAATAGCATCCTTTTCACTCTCAGAAGTGCCCCTTTTGGATGCAATACATTATACAGTGACCTTACAAATACCAGAGATAATGTGAATATCCAAATGACTGTTGTGTTTCAAAATAACCATCTTAAAAGTCCAAATAAATACTTATTCCAAAGATGCTATCATTGATTCAAACATTTTTAGAATTATACTGTTGAAATCACTGGCTGGACTATTATATGAAATATTCACAAGAGCCATCCAATTCCTTTTAATCCCATCTCATTCTGCATTTTCCTCTCATTGTCTCAGACTATTTTTCACTCTCCTAAGAAGAAGCAATCCTGTTACCCACGCCAAAGTCATTCACTACGGTCATTGGACTTGGCTGTGATGAACTTTGTTTCCTAAATCAAAACTTTCTTCCAAGGATGAGAATGTGAGAATTTTCAACCACTGGCTATGTCCAAACTTGTGAACCACAAGCACGTTCTCCCTCTCTTTCTTCTCCCCACACCCTGACTCCTATATATAATATCAAATAACAAAGTACAAGGGCCCTCCAGGTAGCGCTAGTGGTAAAGAAACTACCTGCCAATGCAGGAGACATAAGTGACGCAGATTTGATCCCTGGGTTGGGAAGATTCCCTGGAGGACAGCATGGCAACCCACTCCAGTATTCTTGTCTGGAGAATCCCATGGACAGAGGAGCCTGGCGGGCTACAGTCCACGGGATTACAAAGAGTTGGACATGACTGAAAAGATTTAGCACACTCACGCAGCACACAGCAAAGTATAATCATAGTTATTGTAGATTGAAGGGGCTAATATATAGTACCCTTCTTTCCCAGGCCTGAGCTCTGTACCAATGGTTATAAACAGAAGAGTGACTGATGGAGATTAAAACATTAGCTGTATTGATGTTGGAGAACATGGTGTAGATGAGCAACAGCAGTGGGTTTGCCAATAATAATAACATTCCCTACATTTTTTCTTTTCATACCACTAGATGATCTAGTAAGCCTATGATTAACCAGTGGTATGTCTGATCTCCTTCTGGAAGAGGTCAGTTATTCTAGTCCTATATTTGCCAAACTACTCCCACAATACCAACTTCTGCTCTTGTGGAGATATCCTTTGACGAATGAGAAAGGACATAGAAGGAGCTTCTCTGAAAACTTCCCACATAACTCAGAGCTGGCTGGATTTTCTTGAGAGGCTGTGGCCAGCACATCACCTATATATGCTCTCTTACCTTCCTTCCACACTTTCCTTTCTTCCCCCTTGCTTCCCTGGAATTGTATCCTCCTGAATAATACATTGGTATATAAGCTCTCCTCAGATTGTAGGGAACCCAGGCTATGACAATATGTGACTTAGCAGATATGACATTAATTGACTTTCAAAAAAAGCATTTCATGGTCATTCCACACTATAACTGTTCTGCCACACACACACACACACAAAACCCTCCGTTGGCTCTCCCTACTTTTATAATCACTACTCACAGAGCCATTTTTTCTTTAATCCAAAAAAATTGTAATCCCATGGTTCACTACCATTATTATTCTTTTTCTTGTCCAGTTCAGTTCAGTTTAGTTCAGTCACTCAGTTGTGTCCGACTCTTTGCGACCCCATGAATTGCAGCACGCCAGGCCTCCCTGTCCATCACCAACTCCCAGACCTGAAATGAAAACACTCATCTATCTAACATGGAGGCAATTAATCAGCAAAAGTGGTATTACCAAGCTCCACCTTTAAAATGGCTGCTCTTGGCAAAAATGTTCAGATGCTAAAATTATTTGCATGGTATTGCATTAAGCATGCATTTTCCATCTGGATTAAAGGTGAAAGCCAGTGTAGCAATAAGATGATGATAGAAAAAATTTTCAGAATGAAAAAATGAAAGGCAGAACAAAGATATTTAAATAATCCATCTTTCAAAGTGGCCTTTAAGCATGAGGGCATTAGTCCAAGATCAACAAAAGGAAGTTGGTAAGATTGTAACCAACACAGAGAATAGACAGTATAGCATAAGAACTCAGTCATTTAAGACCCTTTGTTTCTGCTCTGCACCTGTTTCCATGGGTGGGTAACCTCACACATCAGAGACAAAGGAGTTTCTGAAATTCTGGGGACCTTCAGACTCTGGGAGAATGGTCATTACTTTCTCAGTAGAGGTAAGTTATCACCTGTCTTTTTGAGTTAGTTCTGGTCTTGAGGTAACGCCTGCTCATGTCTGCTTTCACTAAACCTGTGTGGGCTAGTCATGTTTAACTAGATTAATCTCATTTAGGTTTATCTTTCAGTGGTTCAGATAGCAGAAATACAGTGGTATTTCTGTAACTTAAGGAAGCTTGATGCCCCCACATTGTCTTTTTCATATCTCCAGTAGGTGGACATTCATCTTTATGCTATTTAGCATGTTTGTTTTTAGTGGGATTTATGTCATATTTGATTACTGCATACATCTCTGGTGACTCGTGACATTTCTCTCTCTTTCTCATTCTCTCTCTCTACTGCCTACAGACACACACACAAGATTATTTTTAACTTTCCCTTTTGAAATAATTTTAGATTTGCAGGATAGTTGCAAAAATAGTACAAAAAGTTCAGGTATATGTTTCACCCAACTTCCTCTAATGTTAATATCTTATATAAGCACAGTACAATTATCCAGACTAGAAAATTAACACTGGTACAATATGATTAACTAAGCTACAGAGCTCATTTGAATTTTACCAGTTTTTTTCCCCCAAATGAACTTTTCTGTTCTAGGATCCCATGTTACATGTCATTGTGTCTCCTTCATCTCCTCCAATCTGACCACTCCTAGCCTCTCCTTGTCTTTTGTGACTGAAACTTTTGAAGAGTACCGGTCAGTTATTTTGCAGAACCCATAATTAGAGTTTTTTCTGGTGGTTTCCTCATGATTAGCTTGAGGTTATAAGTTTTTGACAAGACCAATATAGAAGTTATGTTGTATCCTTCTTAGTGCATCATATTGGGGGGTATATGATGCCAATATGTTTTATTACTATGAATCTTAGTTACTTGGTAAGGGTGCTGCTGCTGCTGCTGCTGCTAAGTCACTTCAGTCGTGTCCAACTCTGTGAAAGTGAAAAGTGAAAGTGAAGTCGCTCAGTCGTGTCTGACTTTCAGCGACTCCATGGACTGCAGCCTACCAGGCTCCTCCATCCATGGGATTTTCCAGGCAAGAGTACTGGAGTGGGATGCCATTGCCTTCTTCCTTGGTAAGGGTGGTGCCTTCCAAATTTCTCTACTGAAAATTACTATTTTTTTCCTTTGGAAGTGATAACTTGAGAGAGATATTTTTAGGGTATGCTAGTATCCTGTTTCTCCTCAAATTTTCACTTACTGATTTTAGTATCCATTAGTGGATCCTGCCCACAACAATGATCACTGTGGTGTTTGCCCCACGGTGATTTTTGCATTTCTCTCATTCTTTCAGCATTTTAAAATTGGAATTCTTCAGTAAGGGGTAGCTCTCCATTCTCACTCATTTATTCATGTATTTATTATTTTCAACACAGACTCATGGGTATTTTATTCTATGGATTATAATTCAATACTATCACTATTCATTTCATTTTTCAAATTGTTCCATCTTTGGCCACTGGGACCTTCTTCAGGTTGGCTCCTGTGTCCTTTTGACATACCCTCATCCTTTACTGAGTATTTCCTTATTTTCTGGAACCACAAAATATTCCAGGCTCATCTTGCAGTTTTCTGTACCCTGTCCCGGAATCAACTACTTCTCCAAGGAGTCCTGGTTTCTTTTATTGAAGAACGGTGTTTTAGAAACCAAGATCTGGACACTAGGGATGCTTATTGCTAATGGGGTATCACTGTTTCTAGGCTCTTTCAGTAGGCAGAGATAGGAAATATATGTGTGTACTAACTCATATATATACACATATCTGTGTTTATTTCTATAGCTATCTAATTAATTATGTACATATATATAAAACCATGGAGAAGGCAATGGCACCCCACTCCAGTACTCTTGCCTGGAAAATCCCACGGACGGAGGAGCCTAGTAGGCTGCAGTCCATGGGGTCGCTGAAAGTCAGACACGACTGAGCGACTTCACTTTCACTTTTCACTTTCATGCGTTGGAGAAGGAAATGGCAACCCACTCCAGTGTTCTTGCCTGGAGAATCCCAGGGATGGGGGAGCCTGGTGGGCTGCCGTCTATGGGGTTGCATAGAGTCGAACACGACTGAAGCGACTTGGCAGCTTGGCAGCAGCATATAAAACCATGAGTTCTTTCTGATACCTCCAATTCTAGTATACACCACAAGTTTCATTCTAACACTTCCCTTATTTGGAATTCTGAGAGTGAGAAACCTGGCTCTCATCATCTAAAATATATTCGCCTATTTGTTCAACTCTAGATTTCAAAATAATTTCAGAATTGCTAACCCATATGCCTATGAAGGGCTTCCCTGGTGGCTCAGAGGTTAAAGCATCTGCCTGCAATGTGGGAGACCTGGGTTCGATCCCTGGGTTGGGAAGATCCCCTGGAGAAGGAAATGACAACCCACTCCAGTATTCTTGCCTGGAGAATCCCATGGACGGAGGAGCCTGGTGGGCTACAGTCCACGGGGTCGCAAAGAGTCGGACACGACTGAATGACTTCACTTTCACTTTCACTTTTCATGCCTATGAGAACCAGACTTACTAACTAGAGTGCATATTTGTGTGCAGTTCTTTTTGTCTTTAGCCTTATAGTATCCAGTCAAAATACTTTTCTCCAAGGATACTTAGATTAAGACTTTTCTTCCTGATTTCCTTCAGTGTGGTCATGTTATTCACTTGTAATACACTTCGGCTCATTTATTATTATTTGTGTTCCATTTTGGATTGCCCTCACATCTTGGTTTATTTCAGCTATTTATTGGGGAAGATAGGTGAAGCATTATTATGTTTTTAAGAGTCAAAGCTATACAAAAAATTATAATCAGAGAAGCATAGCTTCTTCCTCATCCTTACTAACCCATCTACATTTCACCTTTCTTTCTTCTCTTTTGCTGACCATTCCCTATAGGAGAGAAACATCTTTATGCTTTGAAAGTGAAAGTATTAGCTGCTCAGTAGTATCCAACTCTTTGCAACCCCATGGACTGCAGCCTGCCAGGCTCCTTTGTCCATGGAATTCTCCAGGCAAGAATACTAGAGTGGGTTGCCATGCCCTTCTCCAGGGAATCTTCCCAACCCATGTCTCTTAAATCTGCCACAGTGTCAGGTGAGTTCTTTACCACTGGCGCCACCTGGGAAGCCCTAGTTTATGGTTTGTTGCTGCTGCTGCTGCTGCTAAGTCACTTCAGTCGTGTCCGACTCTGTGCAACCCCACAGATGGCAGCCCACCAGGCTCCTCCATCCCTGGGATTCTCCAGACAAGAACACTGGAGTGGGTTGCAATTTCCTTCTGCAAAGCATGCATGCATGCTAAGTTGGTTCAGTCATGTCTGACTCTGACGCTATGGACACAGCCCGTCAGTCTCCTCTGTCCATGGAATTCTCCAGGCAAGAATACTAGAGTGGGTTGCCATGCCCTTCTCCAGGGGATCTTCCCAACCCATGTCTCTTAAATCTCCCGCATTGTCAGGTGAGTTCTTTACCACTGGCACCACCTGGGAAGCCCTAGTTTATGGTTTAGCCATCTTATATTTCTTTTCCACAGAAGGGCAGATATGCATGTATTTTCTTATATCTTCTTTCTTGCAAGAACTATAGATACTCTTTTGCATGTTGATATTTTCACTCTGAATCAGTTCATAGAGATCTTGGTCATTCTTTTGTTTTACAAACAGATGCATAGCACTCCATTATGTGAATATACCATAGTTTATTCAACATTCTGTGTATTGGCATTTAGATTATCTCCAGTATTTTGCAATTACAAACAATGGTGCAAGTAATAACCTTGTGTATATGTATTTTTGTATTGTTAGAGGTATAATTTCAGAATAGATTTCTAGTATTGGAATTGCTGAGTCAAAAAGTACGTGCAAAAGTAGTTTTGTAAGATATTGTCAAATTTCTCCCTGGAAAAATTTATTATAATTTGCATTCTCACCAGCAATGTATGAGAGTGCCTTCTTTTCCATGGTCTTGTGAACTAAATGTGTAGCCTTACTTTTAAAGTTTTGCCTGTCTGATAGGTGAGAAATGGTATCTCAGTGTTGTTTTAATTTGCATTTCTCTAGTTATGAGTGAGTTTGAATATTTTTGTATGTTAGAGGAAGAGAGAGAGAGACTGTTCATGACTTTTTTTGCATTTGTCTATTGGTTCTTTGGCTTTTTTTGTCCTTCAATTTAAAAAATGTTATATTAAGAACATTGAAGGCATTATGCTAAGTGAAATATATCAGACAGAGAAAGACAAATACTGTATGGTATCATTTATATGTGGAATCTAAATAAAGGTGAGCTTGTCAAAACAGGGAATATTGAGGAATTCCTTAATTTCTCTCAGCAAGTTGTCACTGTGTACAGTGTTACAGTGTTCAGTTATTGTTGTGATAAATTTAATGTCCAATTGTTCTTTTCTAGAACATGGAAATACAATCAATTTTTAAATATTGATCTGTCATACAACCTAGCTGACCTCATTTACCAACTTTCACACTATTTTTGGAAATGCCATGTGGTTGATTAGGGAATTCCCTGGTGATCCAGTGGTTAGGATTCTGTGCTTCCACTGCAGGGGGCCCAAGTTCAGTCCTTGGTTGGGAACTAAGATCTTGCAAGCTACATGGTGTGACCAAACAAATATAGGGTTGATCATATTACCTACAAATAGAGTTTCTATTTCTAATCTAGCTAGCCCTTATTTATTGTTCTTGCTTTGTTGCACTGATAGAGTCTCCATTACAATTTTGAATAGAAAAGCAGACATGTTGAATAGATGTCTGAATATAGAACAGACATTCTTACATTGTTTCTGAATAAAAAGGTAAATATTTAGTCTTTCACTATTATATGATGTTAGCTGCAGGTTGTGCATAGATAATTTTTTTCAGGTTGAAGATATTCCCTATTATTCTTAGTTTACTGAGAGTTTTATCCAGAATGGATGTTGGATTTGTCAAAAGCTTTTTATATATCTATTGCAATGATTATAGTTTTTTCCTCTAATCTGTTAATTTGACAAATTATGTGCATTGGTTTTTGAATATTAATCTAACTATGGAATCCTTGCATAAAATTTGCTTGGTCATTATATATCCTTCTTATACATTGTTGGATTCAATTGAGTAAAATTTCATTAAGACTTTATCAATTTTGTTCAGGAAAGATATTGGTTTGTAGCTTTCCTTTCTTGTAATGTCTTTATCTCGTTTACTGACTTCAGAGAGTGAGTTAAGAAACATCCCCTCCTCTTTAATTTTATATAAGAGTTTATAACTGATATTATTTCTATTTTTACTTGCATTGTTTGTGACATGAAATTTGCTGTTATCCTTATCTTTTTGCTCATTACATAGTGTGCATTTTTCTTTGGCAACTTTTAAGATATCTTTATCACTGGTTTAAAGCAATTTCACTATGATACATATGTGTATATATATATATATATAAATGTACTTATATGAATGTATGATATATGTTATTTCTTTGTGTGATTTTCTTCATGGTTCTTGTGTTTGGGGTCTGTTGAACTTATTTTATCTCTGACTATAATACTCAATCTGAGTACTGAGTAAACATCTGAATGCAGAGTTCCAAAGAATAGCAAGAAGGGATAAGAAAGCCTTTTTCAGCAATCAATGCAAAGAAATAGAGGAAAACAACAGAATGGGAAAGACTAGGGATCTCTTCAAGAAAATCAGAGATACCAAAGGAACATTTCATGCAAAGATGGGCTCGATAAAGGACAGAAATGGTTTGGACCTAACAGAAGCAGAAGATATTAAGAAGAGATGGCAAGAATACACAGAAGAACTGTACAAAAAAGATCTTCACAACCCAGATAATCATGATGGTGTGATCACTGACCTAGAGCCAGGCATCCTGGAATGTGAAGTCAAGTGGGCCTTAGAAAGCATCACTACGTGGAGAAGGAAATGGCAACCCACTCCAGTATTCTTGCCTGGAGAATCCCAGGGACAGAGGAGCCTAGTGGGCTGCCATCTATGGGGTCACACAGAGTTGGACACGACTGAAGTGACTTAGCAGCCACAGACTATGTCATTATAGCAAATGTAACAACAATAGAACGGGAGAAATATCAATAACCTCAGATATGCAGATGACACCACCCTTATGGCAGAAAGTGAAGAGGAACTAAAAAACCCCTTGATGAAAGAAGAGAGTGAAAAAGTTGGCTTAAAGCCTAACATTCAGAAAACTATGGCATCTGGTCTCATCACTTCATGGAAAATAGATGGGGAAACAGTGGAAACAGTGTCAGACTTTATTTTTTGGGGCTTCAAAATCACTGCAGATGGTGATTGCAGCCATGAAATTAAAAGACACTTACTCCTTGGAAGGAAAGTTATGACCAACCTAGATAGCATATTCAAAAGCAGAGACATTACTTTGCCAACAAAGGTCCGTCTAGTCAAGGCTATGGTTTTTCCAGTGATCATGTATGAATGTGAGAGTTGGACTGTGAAGAAAGCTGAACGCAGAAGAATTGATGCTTTTGAAGTGTGGTGTTGGAGAAGACTCTTGAGAGTCCCTTGGACTGCAAGGAGATCCAACCAGTCCATTCTAAAGGAGATCAGTCCTGGGTGTTCATTGGAAAGACTGATGCTAAAGCTGAAACTCCAATGCTATGGCCACCTGATGCGAAGAGTTGACTCATTGGAAAAGACCCTGATGCTGGGCGGGATTGGGAGCAGGAGGAGAAGGAGATGACAGAGGATGAGATGGCTGGATGGCATCACTGACTCTATGGACATGAGTTTGGGTGAACTCCGGGAGTTGGTGATGGACAGGGAGGCCTGGCGTGATGCGATTCATGGGGTCACAAAGAGTTGGACACGACTGAGGGACTGAACTGAACAACAATAGAAAGCCTTTTTGACTTTCTTATTGTATGGACAAATAGGTTTCAGCAGTCAAAAGTGAAAAATCATGAACTTAAATCATCTCCACCTAAAGATTGGGTTAAAATTTCAGTGAAGCCAAGTTTATTCTTCATTATTTTGTTAAATCCTGAAATCATCTTAACTTTCATCTCCGCACCCCCCCCCATCTTAAACGTTTTTAAAATGGGGAAGTCATAGGGATTGAAATGGACATAGTTGTGTTGCGTATTTTTTCCTTGGGTTCAGACTCCTCAGAATCATCTCAGAGAATTTAGTCTGTGTATTATTAACATTTTTAAATCTGAGCTTTCTCATCCATATAAAACTTTATTATATATTTATAAAATACATAAAACTTGACAACCTTTATGTTCCTTTATGGTTAGTATGTGCTTTCAAAATACTGACTTTAAAATGATGTCAGATCTAAAGTTAATAGAAAACAGTGGGTATACAGAGTTGTAGTAATTAAGCAGATCCTGTTCTTGAACCTTACATTCTCATTCTCGGTTTTCATTTCAGCTTTTGAATAATGCTTAATGATGTGCAAGCATAAACCAAGTAAAAATAAAAATCTGCTTTCAGGTAGTGTGAAGCACCATACAGTCCCAACACTGTGAGCAGTGATCGCCCTCCTCTGGGACTCACCCCATATCCAGGGCCCTTGTGGGGTCATGGGGTGCGGGGAGGACACTGGAATAGCTCAGTCTGACTCAGAAATGGGTCAGATATTCTCAGTGTACTAATGTCAGGACATTTGGATGCCCCTTGTTTTATGTCACTTCAGTAGACAGGTCACTGAATTTAGGGCAGGAAAAGACCTAACTATCTGGTAACCTAACCCTATCCCTTTGTTTTGTTATGTAAAATCAGGACCCACCGATGTTTTAGGAGGTCCATAGTCAGCCCACCTGGCATTTCCCCTCTTTGGGAACCCAGCACAGGTAAATGCACTTCGCCTGCAGCCATCCTAGACGGTCGAGAGATGCTGAAACTGCGGAGCAGCAAAACCCAGTCTGTACAGCAAGCTGTGCCTCTCCAAATCCTGATTTTGAAATAAAAGTCATTTTTCAATTTAAAAAAAGAAAGCATCACTACGAACAAAGCTAGTGGAGGTGATGGAATTCCAGTTGAGCTATTCCAAATCCTGAAAGATGATGCTGTGAAAGTGCTGCACTCAATATGCCAGCAAATTTGGAAAACTCAGCAGTGGCCACAGGACTGGAAAAGGTCAGTTTTCATTCCAATCCCAAAGAAAGGCAATGCCAAAGAATGCTCAAACTACTGCACAATTGCTCTCATCTCACACACTAGTAAAGTAATGCTCAAAATTCTCCAAGCCAGGCTTTAGCAATATGTGAACCATGAACTTCCTAATGTTCAAGCTGGTTTTAGAAAAGGAAGAGGAACCAGAGATCAAATTGCCAACATCCGCTGGATCGTGGAAAAGGCAAGAGAGTTCCAGAAAAACATCTATTTCTGCTTTATTGACTATGCCAAAGCCTTTGACTGTGTGGATCACAATAAACTGTGGAAAATTCTGAAAGAGATGGGAATACCAGACCACCTGATCTGCCTCTTGAGAAATTTGTATGCAGGTCAGGAAGCAACAGTTAAAACTGGACATGGAACAACAGACTGGTTCCAAATAGGAAAAGGAGTACGTCAAGGCTGTATATTGTCACCCTGTTTATTTAATTTATATGCAGAGTACATCATGAGAAATGCTGGACTGGAAGAAACACAAGCTGGAATCAAGATTGCCGGGAGACATATCAATAACCTCAGATATACAGATGACACCACCCTTATGGCAGAAAGTGGAAGAGGAACTAAAAAGCCTCTTGATGAAGGTGAAAGTGGAGAGTGAAAAAGTTGGCTTAAAGCTCAACACTCCGAAAACGAAGATCATGGCACCCAGTCCCATCACTTCATGGGAAATAGATGGGGAAACAGTGGAAACAGTGTCAGACTTTATTCTTCTGGGCTCCAAAATCACTGCAGATAGTGACTGCAGCCATGAAATTAAAAGACGCTTACTCCTTGGAAGGAAAATTATGACCAACCTAGATAGCATATTCAAAAGCAGAGACATTACTTTGCCAACAAAGGTCCGTCTAGTCAAGGCTATGGTTTTTCCTGTGATCATGTATGGATGTGAGAGTTGGACTGTGAAGAAGGCTGAGCGCCGAAGAATTGATGCTTTTGAAGTGTGGTGTTGGAGAAGACTCTTGAGAGTCCCTTGGACTTCAAGGAGATCCAACCAGTCCATTCTGAAGGAGATCAGCCCTGGGATTTCTTTGGAAGGAATGATGCTAAAGCTGAAACTCCAGTACTTTGGCCACCTCATGCAAAGAGTTGACTCATTGGAAAAGACTCTGATGCTGGGAGGGATTGGGGGCAGGAGGAGAAGGGGATGACAGAGGATGAGATGGCTGGATGGCATCACTGACTCGATGGACGTGAGTCTGAGTGAACTCCGGGAGTTGGTGATGGACAGGGAGGCCTGGCGTGCTGCGATTCATGGGGTCACAAGGAGTCGGACACGACTGAGCGACTGATCTGATCTGATCTGATAATACTCAATTTGGAAAAAATTTGTATATTCAAATATTTTTCCTGCCTCTTCTCTTCTCAGGGTTTCTAATTATACTTACATTAGGTTGTTTGAAGTTATTCCATAGCTCAATTATACTTTTAGTTTCTTTGTATTCTTTTTCTCTGTGTGCTTCATTTTGGCTAGTTTCTATTGCTATGGCTGTAGGTTCAATAATCTTTTCTATTGCCATGTATAATCTGACATTCATTTCATCCCATGTATTTTTCACTTCAAATGTAGTTTTCATCTCTAGGACTTCTATTTCAGTCTTTTTTTTTAAAAAAATATTTTCTGTTTCTAGTTAAGATGGTCAATCTTTATTCAAGGTTTTTGAGCATATGAAATGCAGTTACATAATTGTCTCATGCCCTTCATCATCTGTTTTTTCCTTGGTCAGTTTTGATTGATTTTTATCATCATGAGTCATGTTTTCTTGCCTCATTGCTAACCTTATAATTTTGATTGAATGACAAACATTGTGAATTTTATCTCATTGAATGCTGGATATTTTTGTTTTCCTATAAATATTCTTGAGTTTTGTTGTGGGATGTGTTTAAATTATCCTGAAACAGTTTAATACTTTTGAGTCTTGCTTTTAAGCTTTGTTGCACAGGACCAGAGTACCATTTAGTCAAAAGGTAAATTTGCCATATTACTGGGGCAAGACCCTTCTGAGTATTCTATTCAGTACTCACATGTGTATTTCTGCCATAACAAATTCCCACAAGCTTAGTGGCTTGAAAGAACGTAAGTTTTTTATCTTAAAGCTCTGGATTTCAGAAGTTCAAAGTCAAACAAATTGTCTATAGTTAAATGTTAGCAGATATGTTTCCTTCTGGAAGCTCTGAGGGAAGAATCTGTTTCCTTGCATTTTCCAGCTTCTTTGGGCTGCCTGATTCCTTGGCTTGAGGCCCCTTTCTCCATCTTTGAGTCAGTGGCACAGCATCTTCCAATCTCTCTCTCTCTCTTCCTCTCATACGTTTGCTTCCATTGTCACCTTTCCTTGTCTGATTCTGACCCTCCTGCCTCCTTTTTATAAGGACTCATGTGATTACATTGGATCCACTCATTGGAAAAGACCCTGATTCTGGGAAAGACTGGAGTCAAAAGGAGAAGAGGGCGGCAGTGAGTGAGATGGTTAGATAGTATCACTGACTCAGTGGACATGAGTTTGAGCAAACTCCAGGAGATGGTGAAGGACAGGGGAGCCTGGTGTGCTGCAGTCCATGGCATCTCAAAGAGTCAGACATGACTTAGTGACTAAACAACAACAACCTGGATAATCCAGAATAATCTCTGCCTCCCAAGACCCTTAATGTCATCATATCTGCCAAGTCCCTTTAGCCATGTACTCGAACATATTTGCAGATTCTGGGGATTAGGGCCTGGACATCTTTGGAAGGCCATTATTTACCCTACCACACCATATATGAGGTTTTCTACTTTGCCTGGTGAGAAAAAGGGATGTTTTTGGTCCTGTGTGAATTTTGAGGATTCCTCCAATTCTTTAAGTGGATTCTTTCTTCAATCCTGGGTATTTTCTTCTCTGGCATGTGATGATCAATAGTCATCGAAATACTTAAGGGATTCCTCTCCAAATTTCTGGAACTCTCTCTGTGTCCAGTTTCTTCCATCTGTTACTCTGCCCTGTGAAATCTGGTGACGTTGGGCCTCCCTGGACCTCATGTTCCTTCTTCTCAACTCAGGGTGACTGCCCTGCAGCCTGGAATCTCTCTTCAAGCAGTAAGCTGTGGTAACAACAGGTTCAGTTTGTTCATTTCCCATGTCTTAGCAACCACTCTTCTCCACTGTCTCATGGCTGATATTGAAAGCCACTGTTTCATATAGTTTTCCAATTTTTTAGTTGTTTTGGGAGTGTAAGAAAATCTGGTCCCTGTTAGTTCAATTTGACCAGAAGTGAAAGTAAAGGTATCATTTTTCAAATGCTCTTGATTATTATACCTGCTATGGTCACAGGAGTTTACAAAATAGGGGCTGATACAATAGGAGTAAATTTCATGATTCAACATTTAATGAGCAACTTTTATGGACAAAGGTAATGAGCTAAATACTGGGAAGAATAAAAATAAGCTTTCTGGTCACGAGGAGCTGGCACATGGTAGGCAGTCTGGGGCTTTTTGAAGGCACCAGGATGAAGAGGAGAAAGAGACATATATCATAGTATGTTAGAAAGTTAGGTCTCTTTCAGAACAGCTCCTGGAATGGGGCCTGGGCTGGAACCACTCTGTGCTGGCAGGGTTGATGTCAAGTTCCTTCAGACAGGACAGTCCCTGAAGGGTAGCTGCCCCACTTGGAAAGAGCTGCCAATGCCTTGCCTTGATGAACCCGAGGACTGCTAATTTCTTTATCTCACCAGTTCCCTAACATGCTTGCTTTTGTCCACTGTGCAGATGATCCTAACAAACAGCTCTGAACCTTGCAGGAGATACATAGAGGCAGGCAAATCACATTTGGCAAACATTATGCTGTTACCAGGATAGCCATTCTTAGATAAATTTTTATTGGAGCAAAGTTGATTTATAATATTGTACTAGTTTCATGTGTACAGCAAAGTGAATCAGTTATACATACACACACATACATATATACATATAATCAGATATATATAGATATAGATATATATAGATATATATATATGTTCAGTCTTTAAAAAAAAATTTCCCATATAGGTCATTATAGAGTATTGAGTAGTTTCCTGTTCTATACAGTAAGTCCTTATTAATTATCTGTTGCAGTGTATATATGTCAATCCCAATCTCCCAATTCATTCCTCCCCCTTACACCCATCCCTGGTAACCATAAGTTTGTCTTCTATATCTGTAACTCTATTTCTGTTTTGTAAATAAGCTCATTTGTACCATTTTTAAAGATTCCACATATAAGGAATATCACATGGTGTCTTTGTCTGATTTATTTCACTCAGTATGACTATCTCTAACTTCATCCACGTTGCTGAAAATGCCATTATTTTGTTCTTTTTTATGGCTGAGTAATATTCTATTATATATATGTACACATCTTCTTTATCCACTCCTCTGTCAATGGCCAGTTAGGTTGCTTTCATGTCCTGGCTATTGTAAATAGTGCATCAGGGAACACTGGGGTGCATGTATCTTTTGAATTCTGATTTTCTCCAGATATATACCCAAGAGTGGTATTGCTGAATCATATGGTAACTATTTTTAGTTTTGTAAGGAACCATCATACTCTTCTCCATAGTGATTGCATCATTTACATTCACTGGTACCATTTTCTAAGATGGTACATGTGAAAATATGGAATGCTTCCATATTTGCACATCATCCTTGCTCAGGGGCCATGCTAATATTCTCTGTATTGTTTCAGTTTTAATATATGTGCTGCCAAAGTGAGCACTGGATAGCCATTTTAATATACATATTATCCAAGAAGAAACTGAGACTTCTCTTAGCTAGGTCCCCAGAGTTAGTGTAAGGATCAAAGTCTGACTGCAGGGCCCATGATCTTTTATTTTTTGGCTCCAGAAAAACTGCCTCAGTTTCTTTCTTCTTTTTTTTTCTTTTGATCTCACCATGCAGCATGGGGTATTTTAGTTCCCCCACCAGGAATCAAACCCTCCCCTCTTCAGATGAAAGTGTGGAGTCTTACCACTGGACCACCAGGGAAGTCCAACAATACAAAAGTATCCATTACTTCTCACGTCCTCTATTTGCTGACTGTGTTCCTTACATCTAAAACCCTCTGACCTCTTGGTTTCTGATTAACTTCCTTATGCTGGAAAATATGAATCTCTTCTTCCCACTTGAGTGTGACTTCTGATGCCTTGCTCCCCAGTATCTATGTATTTCTGTACTCTCATATCTTCTTCACACCTGGTTCTTAGTCATTGCTTTGATCTGCCTCTTGTTCTGTTTGCCTTTTATGTAATCTTTCCCCCCACTTTTTTTCCAAACGCTAAACTTTTTATTCTGTATTGGGGTGGCAATGGCAACCCACTCCAGTACTCTTGCCTGGAAAATCCCATGGAAGGAGGAGCCTGGTAGGATGCAGTCCATGGGGTCACTAGGAGTCGGACACGACTGAGTGACTTCGCTTTCACTTTTCACTTTCATGCATTGGAGAAGGAAATGGCAACCCACTCCAGTGTTCTTGCCTGGAGAATCCCAGGGATAGGGGAGCCTGGTGGGCTGCCATCTATGGGGTCGCACAGAGTCGGACACGACTGAAGAGACTTAGCAGCAGCAGCAGCATAGCTGATTAACAATGTTGTGGTAGTTTCAGGTGAACCAGGAAGGGACTCAGCCATACACATACATGTATCCATTCTCCCCAACACCATCTTCCCATCTAGGCTGGCCGATAACATTGAGCAGAGTTTCATGTACTATACAATAGGTTTTTGTTGGTTATCCGTTTTGAATATAGCAGTGTGTACATGACCTTCCCAAACTCCCTAACTATCCCTTCTCTCTGGCAACCATAAGTTTGTTCTCTGTGAGTCTGTTGCTGTTTGTAAGTAAGTTTATTTGTATCATTTCTTTTTAGAATCCACCAAAAAAGGGATCTCATATGGTATTTCTCCTTCTCTGTCTGACTTAATTCACTCAGTGTAACACTCTCTAGGTTCATCCATTTTGCAGCAAATAGCATTATTTCATTCTTTTTAATGGCTGAGTAACAATCCATTGTATACTGTGCCTGTGAACAAATAAATTAGTACATGAATATTCAATATTCACAACATTCAGTTGTGTTTGAAAGTCAGCCAAGGGGATGCTTTGTTGAACCTGATGGAATCAGACATGGAAGAAACACATCAGGTTTAGAAACTTATAATAGAAAGCTGACTATCCTACAGTAGCAATGCCAGGTAATGAGTGGAGGAATCTGGAAATAAGGCTACATAAAAGGCCTTTTGGATCATGTTTTTCACTCTCCTTATTTATCCCACTTTAGCTATACTAGATTTCTTTCTGTTCTTCTAGCATGCCAAATATGCTCCTTCCTCAGGGCCTTTGCACTTGCAGTTCCCTCTGCCTGGAAATATCCATACTACTTACTTCCTCCAGTTAATTCTGAAATTTGGTTAAAATTTACCTCCATGAAGAGATCTTTTTTTCACCAGGCACATAAAATGACAACGTTATTATTCTACTTCTGACCCTGATTTATTTTTCCTCAGATCAACAACTATCATATTACCTGTTTATTTTCCTTTGATAAGACATCCTAATATTTTTTTCCATAATGGCACACTGAGAAAATGATACCATTTGAATGGCATACTGGAGGAAATGGAGGAAGCCAATTGTGATTGGTGTTAGTAAGACTGGAATGGGGGAGAAACTCCAGCCATTATGGAAACCTCAGTGGATGAAACATATATGTTACGATTCTGGCACCTGTTAACACCTGTCCTTCCACCAGAAGTAAGTGTCATAATAGTCCTGAAAGCAGAGCCTGACATGTAGTATGTGCTAAATAGGTAAGTTATATCATGACTGTTTCTTCATATCATTAAAAAGTCATGAATATTTTAAAGACTCTTTGATCTTTTGTCATATTGGAGTATATTTCATTTAATTGATCCTCTATTATTGCACTTGAAGGTGTTTTCTGATACTTGATTTAAAATCTGCCTTCTGGCCTTGTGAGTTATTAGTGAATTGCTCAAGACTTCAAAGGAATCATGTGCATGTCACCATACATGCCATCTGAGTGGCACTGTCTTCCTGGGGAAGACATCAGACTTGAGAAGGCACACACCATTTTCACTTCGATACACAGATACACATCAAGCCCTAATGAATCCTGGTATGTATGCTCCTGGAACAATCTGAAACATCTCTGGGCTTGTTTAGTGTATCATTCAAAAGGAATGAGAGTTGGTACATGTCAAATTCTCTATGGTTCTCATGTCCAACATGAACTGCATAGGAATTCCATCAGTAAGTTTTTCCCTTGATAATCACCTCTAAAACAGAAACTTGGAATAGAATCAGGAAGGGATGTGAAGGAGAATGAATGTATGAGGAGTATGCAGGAGATGCTGCAGGTGAAACTTGACTCCCCTCCCTCCCAGTGATAAGGGAAACCATGCAAGCTAGTGTACTTAGTGAATGCCAGAGGCATTTTTCTCATTCCTTACGGGCAGGGTGGAAATGTAGTCTCTTCTAAATTGTACCTGTACCTGTGTGCTAGGTCAATTAATCAAAGTGTAGGTACAGGACACATACACAAACGTATTTTGTAAAACTCAATCCATCCCTGGCTGCACAAATGTCCCGTCTATCAGAATGTCAGTGACCTGTGTGGATTTATGTGTTTTTGCACATTTTCTTAAAAAAATTGTTCTAACTTGAAAATTCATGGAAACATCACAAAGATTTTTTTGTTTTGTTTTGTAAGAAAGAAGAGATATAGTCAAGGGTTTGAGTGAAGAACTTCTGGACTCGAATCCTAATTATGCCACTTACAAATGTGTGATCTTGGACAAGTTACTTAACCTTTCAATATCTCGATTTTCTAAGGATAATACATATTTCACACAATATTAGGAAATGAGATAAAGACACTTGGGGCTTTACTGGTAATGCACCTTTTAATAGAATGAAGACATAGATTTTCCTCTCCCTCTTTCTTAAAATTCTCACTCTCTATTTAGAGACACATTTCTTAAAGTGTGTTCATTAGAACAAACATGAACCTGTTCCAAGACATGCTCAAAAAAAGAGGGACCACTACACCCTAACTTCACTTTTAGAGATTCATTATGCCAATTGGCACATTGAAGGCTTAGGAATTATATGGTACAGAAAATCGGTTGATTTTATTTAATTTGGTATTTCTCTGTCTTATCTGACCAGGAGATTGTTTATTTCTGATGATACCTCTTAGCAGCTTTCTGAATGATTCTGTGATAAAACACACTATGAGAATGGATCTTCTAAGGCACCATCAGAACAAACGATCACTGAATTTAGGGGAAATCAGGAGTGTCTGCAATGAAGCTACATTGTCTTAACTGGAAAACTGGAGGTCCTAGGTTGCTTAGAGACATGGTGTGTGTGCGTGCGCTAAGTCACTTCTGTCGTGTCTGACTCTTTGAGACCCTCTGGACCATAACCCGCGAGGCTCCTCTGTCCATGGGATTCTTCAGGCAAGAATACTGGAGTGGGTTGCCATTTCTTCCTCCAGGGGATCTCCCCAACAGAGGGATCGAACCCACGTCTCCTGTGGCTCCTGCATTGCAGGTGGATTCTTTACTGCTGAGCCACTGGGGAAGCCCATTTATAGACATACACATCTTGTAATAACGTGATAATATGATTTTTAAGTTTGTAATAATCCCAAAAAATAATTTTATGTATCTAATTCTTTTCTGCTTACTATCTTAATTTTTATTAGCCTGTTATTTTATTGACTTGTACTTATCTTTTATGTTTTCTCTTCAAGCATCAACTCTTGGTTTGCTCAGTGTGGGTGTGTAAGGGTGGAGTCTCCCTTCTTCACAAAACCCCTTGGTAGGTGCAGCTTCCAGTAGTTGGTGACTCATGAATGACAAGACTTGAAACACTTTAAGCATTGATTATAATGAGATTGTAGCAAGTTATTGCTTGATGAAGTTGGCTTTATTAATAGATGAGATAATCCAGTTGTTACCAAAAGTCTGACTTGTAAACTTCTTATAATCCTCTTATTTATTTAGAAAAATTTTTTGAATCTAATCCCATCACCATAAAACTTAAAGAAATTTCTTTACAGCACTTCATAGGTTGCCAAGAAAAGTGAAGTGGATTAAATCAAACATTTTTCTCTTTTCTTTATATATACACACATATATATTTTATTGAGGTATAGTTACAATGTTGTGTTAGTTTCAGGTGTAGGGCCCTGTAATTCAGTAATATACCTCTATTCTTTTTCAAATTATTTTCCCTTATAGGCTATTGTAAAATATTGAGTATAGTTCCCTGTGCTATACAGTAGGATAATATCATTTATCTGTTTTATGTACAGTAGTGTGTGTGTGTGAATCCCAAACACCTAATTTATCCCTCTCCCTCCTTTCCATTTGGTAACCATAACCATTTGTTTTCTATGTCTGTGGGTCTATTTCTGTAAAAAAAAAAAAAAGTTAAATAAGGAAAATAGGATAACAAGAGTTCAAGTAGGACAAAAAAAAAGATAGTTTCCCCTCACCCACCTACTCCTACCAAAAAAAAAAAAAAAAAACCCAGAAAAGGAAACTTACAAACCCTGATCTTCATTCTCATACAAATAAGAGAAAGGCAGGAAAAACAATAACAAAGACTTCTGAGCACAGAATAAGAAAAGTCAATTTTAGAAGTGCTAACAAATATTCTGTAACATAAAGGTAATTGTAAAATTATATAGGTAGGTCTGAAAAGAGAAAATTATACAGAAAAAGAAAATGTTTTTCACCCTCCCCCCAACTAACAGATGGGGAAGAGAATCTGTTCATTGCTGACGCCAAAAGACAAAGACTCCTACTGAATATTTCATTTTCACCCTTAAAATAAGATAGCTGTGTGCAGAAACTAGAATGGGCAACACCTCCCCACAAAAGTAAAATGAAAATAAATTAAAATATTATCACCGTGACATATCAGGACCTGTACAATTCCAATCTGCAATGGGACTTATTCTTGTAAAGATTTTCCTGTTTCTAGTAATAGCAAGCTAGGTTATTTTGGAGAAGGCAATGGCACCCCACTCCAGTACTCTTGCTTGGAAAATCCCATGGACAGAGAAGCCTGGTAGGCTGCAGTCCATGCGGTCATGAAGAGTCGGACACAACTGAGCAACTTCACTTTCACTTTTCACTTTCACGCATTGGAGAATGAAATGGCAACCCACTCCAGTGTTCTTGCCTGGAGAATCCCAGAAACAGGGGAGCCTGGTGAGCTTCCATCTATGGGGTAGCACAGAGTCGACACGACTGAAGCGACTTAGCAGCAGCAGCAGCAGGTTATTTGGGCCAACTTTTTTCAGAAAAACAATGACAAATTATGGATAAATGCAAAAAACGAAGTTATTTTTATAAAGCATTGAAGAGCTAACAAGATAGGAATTTCCAGGATAAACTCAAAGGGAAAGCAGGAATCTAGAGAGGTAAAGGGAGCTAAGTGGCCTCTAAAGGCTTTTGTCAATCAGGAAAAACGAAAACTTTAGTTTTTACAGCCAGGCTGATATGGTTACCCAAGGTGGGAAGAAGTTAAGAGAAGATGCTCCCCAGTATAAGTAGAATTCCTAAAGGGCTATACTCTTTGGGTCACTGTGAAGTAGAAGTAAATTGGCCTTTGAATATAGTTTTATGTTTTATATTTGACATCTTATGGATGGACTCCCCCCCCAAAAAGCAACATAAAAATGAAACCCTCTAGCACTGAATTTAGTTTGAAGTGATACCAAACAGATAGTATCCCTAGATATTTGGTTTAAGTAAATGTGTACTTTCTTTTGTGTATTTTTGCACCTTTTATAACAGAGTTCAAATTATTATATTTTCGAAGATATTTAGTGCAAACAGCGCCACTCATAAAGCAAAAGAAGCACTGTGCATAAGAACAAGCAGAAAGAACAGACAGCAGAAAGAGATCTACAAAGACTCTGGATGTGGAGTTATTATTTAAGACTTACAAAACAATTATGCTTTCAATGTTTAAATAAATGAAAGATAAACTGAAATATTGCAAACAGAAAACCTTATGAAGTAAAATCAGATCTGAAAAAGGACCAGTTAGAACTTGTAGAAATGAATATATGTATATAAATAAATAGACCCATATAGATATATTCATGATGGATATATATCTATATACATATGTGTTTGTGTATATGTATATACACATACATATATATATTTGTATATACATACACACATTTACATGAATACATTACAGATCAATGCATAGAAATTAAAAGACTATTCATGGATAAAAAGATAATTGGGAGTTTGAAGATAAGTCAGAAAAAATTATCCAGAATGCACCACAGAAAGAATAAAGGATGGAAACTACAAAAGAGAGATTAAGAGATATGAGGGTACAGGGAAACGGTCTAACAATAATGTATTAGAATCCCAAAAGAGCAGTAGAGAGAAAATAAAGCTATAATGGTTATTAATTTTTAGAAATGATAAAATATATAAACCCAACATTCTGGAAGTCCCTCAGTTTCAAGTGAGAAATTGGATAATGAAGATGTGGTACATGTATACAATGGAATATTACTCGGTCATTAAAAAGAACAAAATAATGCCATTTGCAGCAATATGGATAGACCTTGAGATTGTCATACTGAGTGAACTAAGTCAGACAAAGACAGATACTATTGGATATCACTCATATGTAGAATCTAAAAGAAAGGGTACAACTTATTTACAAAACAGAAGTGGAGTCACAGATGTAGAAAACAAACTCATGGTTACCAGGGGATAAGAGGGCAGGGAGAGGTAAATTGAGAGATTGGGATTGACATATACACACTGCTATATATAAAATAGATAATGAATAAGGACCTACTATAGCATAGAGAACTCCACTCAATACTCTGTCAATCTATACGGGAAAAGAATCTTAAAAAAGAGCAGATATATGTATATGCATAACTGATTCAGTTTGTTGTATACTTGAAACTAACACAACATTGTAAATCAACTATACTCCAATAACATTTTTTTTAATTAAATAATACCTAAATTAGTGGGAAAATATGCCATGGTTGTGGGTCAGAAGAGCTATTACTGTTAAGATATCTATTCTCCCCAAATTGATCTATGGACAAGCAAATTTTCCACCAGACTTTTTGTAGATATCTAAAACTTCTTCTAAGATCTGTATTATAAGGCAAAGAAATCAGAATAACTGAAATAATTTTTTTTTTTAGAATAAGTGAAATAATTTTGAAAAAAGAAAAAAAAATGAGAAACTCATACTACTTGATTTCAAAACATACTATAAAGTTACAGTAATCAAGTTAGTGTGGTATTGGTGAAAATACCACACATAGATCAATGTGATAGAGTAGGAGTTCCAGAAATAGACCCAGTCTAAAATGGTCAATTGATGCAAAAGTAATTCAATGTAGAAAGGATAGTCTTACCAACAAACGGTGCTAGAATAATTGAATATCATAGGCATGAAAATGAACCATATCCTATCCCTTACACTTGATAAAAAAGTTAACTAAAAATGACTCCTAGATTTAATATAAATATAAAACTATAAAACTTTTAGATGAAATCTAGGAAATTTGTGTAACCTTGTATTAGGGAATGAGTTCTTAGATATTAACCAAAAGCATGATTTATAAAATAAAAATTTTTAAGTCAGATTTTGGGAAAATTAAAGCTTTGCTCTTTAAAATACTATTAAGAGAATGAAAAGACAAGCTACAAACTAGAGAAAATATTTGCAAATGATATCTGGCAAAGTAATTATGAATACATAGTGAACTCACAAACAAAATTCAACAATAAGAAAGCATATAACCCCTCAAACATAGGCAAAGATTTCAACAGACACTTCTCAATGGAACTGTGTGGAAAGAAAATGAACACAAATTTGATTGTCATCATTAGTTATTGGGGAAATGCAAATGAAAACCACAGGGAGATACTACTATGCACCTACTAAAAGAGCTAATATAAAAATACTGACAGTAAAATATTGAAGTAGATATGAAGCAACTGGAACTTTCATACATTGCTGATGGAAATGCAAGGTGAATTTTCTTATAAAGTTAAAATTGAACTTACTGTCTGACCCAGTAATCCCAATGCAAAGTAATCCCATTACTATTTACTAGAAAAATTAAATTTTCTGTTCCCACACTAAAACTGTACATGGATGCTTATTGCAGCTTTATTCACAATAGCACCAAACTAGAAATAACCTAAATGTCCTTTAGTTGGTTATTGGTTGAACAGTGTACATCCATAAAATGAAATCCTACTGAACAATAAAAACAAGTTAAATGTACATACATGTAATGATATGGGTGTATATCAAATGCATTTCTCAGTGAAAGAAGCCAGACTCAGAAGGTTATATATGGTATAATCTCATCTCCATGACATTATGGAAAAGGCAAAGCTATAGGGAGGGAGAAAGGTAAGTGGTTACCAGGCTTCAGGGGAGAATGAAGGTTTGACTATAAAGAGATAGGATGAGCTAATATTTTGGGCTAAGGGAGCTATTCTGTCTCCTGATTTTGATGGCTATTATACAACTCTGTGCATTTTGTCAAAACTCATAGAACTATAAAAAAAGGTGTGTATTACTGTATATGCATGTGTGCTAAGTTGCTTCAGTCATGTCCAATTCTTTGTGACCCTTTAGACTGTAGCCTGCCAAGCTTCTCTGTCCATGGATTCTCTAGATAAGAATGCTGGAGTGGGTTGCCACTTCCTCCTCTAGGGGATCTTCCCAAGCCAGAGATCAAACCCAGGTCTCCTGTGGTTCCTGTATTGCAGGAGGATTGTTTACCCCTGAGCCCCTGGAGAAGTCCATATTACTGTATATACATAACAAAATTAAGCAAAATGTAACTCCCTTAAATACCTCATGTGCCAGAGAAATAAAGTTTAACATTATCAGATACCAAGGTTAGAGCGGTTGTGTAGTGCATTCTTTGGAAACCTAAATCTCCTTTACAAACAATGGTAAAAATGTGCTGCATTCTTTGTTAACTTGAACCAGGAACAAATGAATAATTTCAGAATCATTTCTCAGGTAGTTCTAAGTATGTCATAAATCATATTTGTCACGGAAAATTCAATAGATTCTTCTACAGTATCTCTTGTACTTTATCAGGACAATCTGCAGGACTTTTGATACTAAAACATTTAAAAGATGATGGCTCAGATAAGCTGTCTTAGTCAGTTTTGTATTAATAAAGGTGTTACTTGAAGAAAATGCTATGGTTTGAGCTAATACATATGTAGTTTAAAATAATTACATTACTGTCTGTTGACTTTGGGGCTTCCCTGATGGCTCAAATGGTAAAGAATCTACCTGCAATCAGGAGACCTGGATTTGATCACTGGGTTGGGAAGATCCCCTGGAGAAGGGAATGGTAACCCACTCCAGTATTCTTGCCTAGAGAATTCTATGAACAGAGGAGACTGGCAGGCTACAGTTCATGGATTTGCAAAGAATTGGACATGACTGAGCAACAAACTTTCTGTTGACTTTGCATAGAGACCTAAATTTTCTTTTAAAAAGTATCATGCTATCATTTAGCAGTCCTGCAACAATTTTGGAACTACAATAAAGATTGATATCCTTATGGAAACTACACAACGTGCACACACATGCATACAAATGCTAACACACACAGACACAATTTTAATAACTTAGACACACATATAAATACACACAGTCACATGCACACACATGTAGACGCTTATAGGCACATACATAATATACACACATATAAAACACACAGGCATGCACATGTGTGCTCACACAGAGTGCAAATGCACAAACACATCTCTTCCCACTGTGCACATACTTATTTTCCCTCTCAGAAATGCAGATCATCTCTTAGAATCCAGAGTATAAAAATTGCATTTAAAGGTTACTGTGTCTCCCTTAAATAAAGGGAGCTTCTGCCTCAAATCCATTTTGAAATAAGCTGGTTATAAGTGAAAAACAGATGGAGAAAAGATCAGGCATTACTTGGATTCTCAGCTAAATTCTTTAGTAATATCCAAACATAATCCATTTGGGTTTGGGAGATGTTCACTCTTGGAGCTCAGCCACCATACTGAATCCAACAGCCCCACCTCCCTGCCACCCTCAGCCCTGGCTAAGTTCCCAGCTGGCAGCCAGCACAGACTTGTCATGTGTGAATGAGCCAGCTTGGAAATGGATCCTTCAGCCCTTGGTTGAGCTGCCCTAGCTGATGCCATGTAGGGCAGGTACAAATGCTCCATGCCAAAGCCTGCCTAAATTTCACATTTGTGATCAAAATGATTGGTATTGTTTTCAACCAGTAAGTGTTGGAGTGATTTGCTATGCAGCAATAAAGAACTCGTAAATACAGAATAAAAATACATTGAAATGACTTTATATTCTCTCTTGACATTGTCTTCCCTCATGAGTCTATAAGGAGGAGGTAGGTTTGGAAAAGGGTGCTGTTCTTGTTGTAGTTTGGTTGGAACAATTCAGAAAGAAGAATTCCAAGTGAGGAAAGGGACAAGAGTCAAGTCTCAGAGGTAGAATGAAAGTGTTCTCATTGCATTCATCAGGCATTATTTACTATTGGTTTTGGGTGACATCAAGTGCTTTAAAAGCAGAGATTTTAATGAGTATAACCAAAATGGGGAGGATGGGGAGGGTGTTGGGCATGTGTGGGAAGTGAAGCTATTTTATAGATTATTTTAAAATGCATAAACATTTAAATATATCCACAAGCCAATGAAAGCTCCTTCCTGGTCTATTCTATAATTAGGTTAAACTATGAAATTGATGTTATTCAATAATTTTGACCTACAGAAAGATCAAGGTCATATTCTTAAACCTAATAGATCATTAAATAACATTTATATTTGTTTACCACATCCATCCCTAGGCAGTTCTGCACTCTTTGGAAGTTTGAAGTCTAGAAATTACTAAAGATATTTTGCTATTATAGTTGATGAATGCTGTGATATGCCATCTAGATCTCCCCATCTACTCTGCCCAGCCTCTGCAAGTACTGCTGATAGCTTTTGACCCCCAGGCAAGAGTACTGGTGTGGATTGCCATTTCCTTCTCCAGGGGATCTTCCTGACCCAGGGATCGAACCCAGGTCTCCTGAATTGCAGGCAGACGCTTTACTCTCCGAGCCACCAGGGAAGCCCAGGAGACTGCCTCAGCGCTGCCTTGCCCAAGGTCATGCTCCCTTTCTAGAGCAGCCTACACCTAATGACTGATTCAAGAAGGAATAGAAAGGTCTGATCTTCACACTTCTGTACTGTTCAGTCCCTAAGTCATGTCCAACTCTTTGTGACCCCATGAACTGCAGCACGGCAGGCTTCCCTGTCCTTTACTGTCTCTTGGAGTTTGCTCAAACATGTGTCCATTGAGTCAGTGATGCTATTAACCAGCTCATTCTCTGCTGCCCCTTCTCCTTTTGCCTTCAATCTTTCCAAGCATGTGAGTCTTTTCGAGTGAGTCAACTCTTTACATCAGGTGACCAAAGTACTGGAGCTTCAGCTTCTGCATCAGTCCTTCCAGTAAATATTCAAGATTGATTTCCTTTAGGATTGACTGGTTTGATCTCCTTGCAGTTCAAAGGATTCTCAAGCATCTTCTCCAACACCACAGTTCAAAGTCATCAATTCTTGGGTGCTCAGCCTTCTTTTTGAACCAACTGTCACATCCATACATTACTACTGGAAAAACTATAGCTTAGGAAATGGCAACCCACTTCAGTATTCTTGCCTGAGAACCCCATGGACAGAGGAGCCTGGCAGGCTACAGTCCATGGGGTCGCAAGAGTTGGACATGACTTAGCAACTAAAGAGAAAGAGATACAGACCTTTGTCAGCAAAGTGATGTCTCTGCTTTTTAATATGCTGTCTAGGTTTGTCATAGCTTTCCTTCCAAGGAGCAAGCATCTTTTAATTTCATGGCTGCAGTCAGTGTCCACAGGGATTTTGGAGCCCAAGAAAATAAAATCTGTCATTGTTTCCACATTTTCCCCTTCTATTTGCCATGAATTGATGGGACCAGATGACATGATCTTCATTTTTTGAATGTTGAGTTTGAAGCCAGTTTTTTCACTCTCCTCTTTCACCCTCATCAAGAGGCTCTTTAATCCCTCTTCACTTTCTGCCTTTAGAGTGGTGTCATCTGCATGTCTGAGCTTGTTGATATTTCTCCCAGTAATCTTGATTCCAGCTTGTGATTCATCCAGCCCAGCATTTTGCATGATGTACTCTACATATAAGTTAAATAAGCAGAGTGACAATACACAGCTTTGACATACTCCTTTCCCAATTCTGAACCATTTTGTTGTTCCATGTCCAGTACTAACTGTTGCTTCTTGACAGCATTCAGGTTTCTCAGGAGGCAGGTAAGGTAGTCTGATATTCCCATCCCTTCAAGAATTTTCCAGTTTGTTGTGATCCACACAGTCAAAGACTTCAGCATAGTCAATGATGCAAAAGTAAATGTTTTTCTGGCATTTTCTTGTTTTCTCTATGATCAAACGAACGTTGGCATCTCACTTCAATTCATAATAAGTCCAAATAAGTAACCAAGCTTTAGACCTCAGTGTAGTGTCAACTTAGACTTCCATTGACTCCAAAACACAACTTCTCTCCCCTCCCAGTTTTGTTTGTTCACAACTCTTCCATAGGCTTTGATCTCAGTGCACTCACTCCCTAATAATCTTAGCGCACTGTAAGCTCTATTTCAGAGTCTATTTCTCAGGTGCCTGACCTACCACAGTTGGTGCCAGACCTGACAAAGCAAATATTGAGAATAGAATTAGAAACTGTATCACCTGCCACCCAACTGGCAATGAGAATCTCATCATTGCTGATAGGTGGAACCAAAGAAGCTTTTGGCACAAGACAGTGTCATTGTTAAAACTTTCACTGCTAGTGAAGTGAAATGGTATACTGGTGGAAAGGAATGCACTAGCTGATGCCATAATTCTGGCATTTAGGAAACATGAGGGAAGGAGTAACTATATGGGTAGTGGAATTAAGTGGAAACTGAAGACCAGGCCTGGGACTTAATTTTAAAAGGCCTTCAAAAAAGATAAATTTAAAAAAAAATCCAAGTTCTGTTATGCCAAGGTCATGATCTGCACTGGGAAAGATGTGGACCCTGACACATAGGCTGGAGACAGATAGGTTAATAGTCGCAACAGCTTAAAATCCCAGGTTACCAGGAACCCTATGGCCCCTCTTCTCTATAAAAGACTAGCTCTCCCTACTTATTTAACGATGATGCAGGAACTTATACCACATAAGAAAACCTGTATTCCCCACCCAGCCTCCTATCCCAGGATATGCCTCAGCACTGTTGTGATCACTAAGCCAATATCCAGGGTTAAGCTATATCATGGTTTTGCCAGGGAAATGATGCTCTCATAAGGTAGGAAAGGGACTCAGCCTTGAATTATCTGCAGTTTCCAGTCAAGGGGTACTGCCATGAGTTGGGGGATTATGTGTGTAGGACTGGTTTCTAAGGGCACTTGACTAAGCAGGGGTGGGAAGCAGAATATAAAGTTGGAAAATACAGAGTTTATTGATTTGGGAGCACTCTTCCAGGAAACAGGATTTAACTCCTTGGCAAAGACTCCAAGAATAGTTACTTTTCCAAACATGGACAAAGCAATGGTTCACTTTAAGTTAGATAGAGACACCAGAGTTGCAGGTATTGGAAGACTATAGGGCAAAAGTGGGAATGCTGAAGTGGACATACTGTGTAAGTCCAGAAAACACTCTGAAGGGCTGTATTTATTGGGAAGGCTAAGAGGATACACCACTTACCATCTCATTTGCCAGATGTGATGGTGAGAGGAAACCAACATCACAAGAATGCTTTATGGTGGTAGTCCTCTGTTGGCCAGTGGTGATGCTGCTATAAAAGTGACCTCACTGATAGAAATGGGGGTGCTAGAAGCCATGCGGAAGTGCTATAACCATTAGAAGCCAGGTCAATATTATTATAGTGATGAGCAACAAGTTTAGAGCAAGAGCCAGGGGATCATGACTTTCAAAGAGTGATGGAGATGTTTAATAGAACATGGCATCACTAGGAGAAAAACAGAAGGAAGCTAATCAATCCATAAAATCAAATGAGATCAAGGATAGATGATCAGGTAGCTAAGCTCAATTGCTTCAATAAAAGTTCCTATTTCTTTCCCAGTTCAGGAGTTTTGGGAACCAGAACCTATTAACTGAGAAAGAAGTCACTAGGATAACGGATCCTGAAACACTGTGGTAAGCACACCAGTAATAATTGTCACAGTCCATTGTGAGAGGGACTCATAGCTTTTTACTGAGTTAACTGTACACTGAAGAAGGGGTAATAGCCAAACATTTTAAGAACTTTTGGGCACTAGACCCAACTTGACACTGAAATCTGAATACCCAAAGCATCATGATGGATTCTTATTGGAGTGGGGGGAAATGAATGCCAGGCAATAAATGGAGTCATGATTCAGATCTGGATCACGATCACAGTGTTTCCACTGTGATTTCCACGTTTCCAGTGGTCATTTCCTTGGCCCTACAGGTATAACTGAAATGGACTCTCTATTAACTGAGTGGAAGTGAAGTCGCTCAGTCGTGTCCAACTCTTTGCGACCCCGTGGCCTGCAGCCCACCAGGATCCTCTGTCCATGGGATTCTCCAGCCACGAATACTGGAGTGGGTTGCCATTGAGAGAGATCCTTAAATCCTTAGAGATTGGTACAGCCACAAGGATTAGAGCTATCGCAGTAGGGAAAGCCAAGTGGCAGCTTCTAAAATTGCACCCCCTCCAAGAAAATACAAAGGTAGTAAACAAAAAATAATGTCTAATCTTAGGGGAAATGTAGTGGTGGTAGTCTTCTTTGTATGTTCATTTGAATAACCAGTCTGGTCCTTGTAAAATCTGGACATATGTTGGAAGATAAAAGTGGACTACTGCAAACCAAGTAATAGCCCCAATTTCAGCTGCTTGTGCCAGGCATAGTATATTTGCTAGATCAGATTAACATGATCTCAGGTACATGGTATGTGGCTGTTGGTTTGAAGAATGCATCTGTCTCTATTCTTATCAGAAATTCTGTTCATTGGGAATATACCACAGAATACTTTTACAGTCTTGCCCCAGGGCTTTCCTTGTCTTCTGTCTTAAAATAGTCCAAAGAGATACAGACCAGCTACACATCCCACAGAACGTCATAGTGGTCCACTGTATTGATGACATCTTGCCAATCTGACTCATTAAGAAAAAAAAAATACCTGAAATATTTCCAGTGTCAAGACTCATGTACTCCAGAAAGCAGGACATAGCCCTTATGAAAATTTAAGGAACTGCCACAAAGTTAACAGTTTTAGAACTTCAATTGCCTAGGGTATGCCAGGAAATCCCCTAACAATAAAGGACACATTTTTGCATCTTGCCCCCTCACCATAAAGGAGCACATCACCCCAGAGACCTCATTGGGCTCTAAGGGTATCTGGAAAAGTGCTTACATCTTTGAATAGTGGTACAACCCATATATCGGGTGACACTAAAATCTGCCAGCTTTAAGTGAGGTTCAGGCTTCCCTGGTGGCTCAGAGGTTAAAGCATCTGCCTGGAATATGGGAGACCCGGGTTCAATCCCTGGGTCGGGAAGATTCCCTGGAGAAGGAAATGGCACCCCGCTCCAGTACTCTTGCCTGGAGAATCCCATGGAGGGAGGAGCCTGGTAGACTACAGTCCATGGGGTCGCAAAAAGTCGGATATGACTGAGCGACTTCACTTTCACTTTCAGAGCAGGAAAAAGTTCTGCAGCAGATCCAGGCAATGGTACAAGAATCACTGTTGTTTGAATCCATATGACCCAGCAGTCCATATGATATTAGAGGTATCAGTAATTAGGAAAATTCTATGGAGTTTATAATACTCTCTCATCAGAGAATTACAATACAGACCCTTGGGTTTCTGGAGGAAAGCCATGTCATATACTTCTAAAAAAATAACTCCTGAGGTGCTCTGGTGGAGATAAAGTGTCTGATCACTGGGATACAAAGTAATTATGAGGCCTAACTCATCTGGAATATTGTCTATTTGGCCAACTTTCTTTCACAAAGCACTTTCAAGGACAGCCTACTCACCTGCTTGATGAGATGTTTTGTATTTAATTCTTGAGTCTTCCTTAGACCTAGAATTATATGAGCAATAGCATGCTGATAAATGTTTAGCTACTGGCTCTCTCAAACAAAAAGCAGTGACTTACAGCATTTGTTAATTTGTCAGTTTCCATGTTAATACTCTCACCAACAAGACATGATTGAATGCAGAGTTGGAAAGAGTTACATGGTAGCCACCATTACGTAGTGTTTCCACCACACAGATATAGTAAATGTTAATAACATCAAGAAAATAAGATGCTAACGAGAGTCTTTTTCTTTTCTTTCTTAACGACCCTCTCCCTGAAAATAAAGGGCTTTATTTTCTTAAAGAAAAAAATTAGATAATACAAAATTGTGAAATAATTAGGAAGTGATGAATTTCAAGTGTTTGTTAACTGTAAGTTTATATAATTTAAGTTTTAATAGTGTACCTTTCACAATGATCTCAAAAATTTTCCAAAAGTTTAAAAACTGGCTCTCATGGCTACTATGAGCTAGTTCCATGCACCAGTGAAAGCTTCTCACCCTGTTATATTTTCACCAGGTGTTGAAGGTCCATAAGTAAATGGAATTTTTAGTCATTTTGGCCTAAGGTTTTTGATACTTACAGTGGTAATGGTAACTGATGCTCAGTTTTTCTTAATTACTACTTCAATGAACTGATTCTTTTTCCCTTGAGACTTTTTCAAATTAAATTATAAGCTTTTCTCCCCCTAATCTTTAAAAAAAAATTCAATTGGAGGAAAATTGCTTTACAATGTTGTGTTAGTTTCTGCCATACAACAATGTGAATAAGCTATAAGTATACATATGTACGCTCCCTCCTGAATCTGCCTCCCGCCTTCCACCCCATCTCACTGCTCTAGGTTGTCACAGAGCACTGGGTTGAGTTCCTTGCGTTATACAGCAGCTTCCCACTAGCTATCTATTTTACATATGGTAAGGTATGTGTTTTAATGCTGCCCTCTCAATTCTTCCCACTCTCTCCTTCCCTTGCTGTGTCCACAAATCTGTTATTTATACCTTCATCTCTATTCCTGCCCTGCAAATAGTTTCATCAGTACAATCTTTCTAGCTTCCATATATATGCATTGACATATGATATTTGTTTTTCTCTTTCTGACTTACTTCACTTTCTATAACAGACTCTAGGTTCATCCACTTCACTAGAACTGACTGAAGTTCATTCCATTTTACGGCTGAGTACTGTTCCATTGTGTATATGTGCCACAACTTCTTTATCCATTCATCTGTTGATGGACATCTAGATTGCTTCCATGTCCTAGCTATTGTAAATAGTACTGTAATGTACAATGGAGTACATGTGTATTTTTTCAATTGTGGTTTTCTTAGAGTATATGCCTAGTAGTGGGAATGGTGGATCATACAGTAGTTTTATTCCTAGCTTTTAAAGAAATCTCTATACTGTTCTTCATAGTGGCTGTATCAATTTACATTTCCACCAACTGTGCAAGAGGGTTCTCTTTTCTCCACATCCTCTCCAGTATTTATTGTTTTAGAGTTTTTGATGATGGCCATTCTGACCAGTGTGAGGTAACACTTCATTGTAGTTTTGATTTTCATTTCTCTAATAATGAACAATGTTGAGTATTTTTTCCTGTTTATTGGCCATGTATTCTTTGGAGAAATGTATGTTTAGGGCTTCTGCAATTTTTTGATTGGTTTTTTTTTTCTGTCAGTTGCTTCATTTGCAGTTATTTTCTTCCATTCTGAAGGCTGTCTCTTCATCTTGTTTATGGTTTCCTTTGCAGTGCAAAAGCTTTTAAGTTTAATAAGGTTGCAGTTGTTTATTTTTGTTTTTATTTCTATTACTCTAGGAGGTGGGTCATAGAGGATCTTGCTGTGACTTATGTCAAAGTGTTTTCTGTTGTATTTTCCTCTAAGAGTTTTATAGTTTCTGGTCTACATTTAAGTATTTAGTTCATTTTGAGTTTATTTTTGTGTCTAGTATTAGGAATTGTTCTAATTTCATTACTTTACACATAGCTGTCCAGTTTTCCCAGCACCATTATTGAAGAGACTGTCTTTTCTCCATTGTATATTCTTGCCTCCTTTGTCAAAGATAAGGTGCCCATTGGTGAGTGGGTTTTTCTCTGGGCTTTTTATCTTGTTCCTTTGATCTGTATTTCTGTTTTTGTGCCAGTGCCATACTGACTTGATGACTGTAGTTTTGTAGTATAACCTGAAGTCAAAAAGGTTGATTTCTCTGTCTCCATTCTTCTTTCTCAAGAATGCTTGGTCTTTTCAGGGTCTTTTGTATTTCCATACAAACTGTGAAATTTTTTGTTCTAGTTCTGTGAAAAATGCCATTGGTAATTTGTTAGGGATTGCATTGAATCTTTAGATTGCTTTAGGTAGTATAGTCATTTTGACAATACTGAGTCTTCCAGTCCAAGAACATGATATATCTCTCCATCAGTTTGTTTAATCTTTGATTTCATGAGTGTTCTATAGTTTTCTGTATATAGCTCTTCTGTCTTCTTAGGTAGGTTTATTCCTAGGTATTTTATTTTTTGTTGTGATCGTGGATGGGTTGATTCCTTAATTTCTCTTTCTGATTTTTCATTGTTAGTGTATAGGAATGTAAGGGATTTCTGTGTATTGGCTTTGTATTCTGTGACTTTACTAAATTTATTGACTATCCCTAATAATTTCCTGATAGTATATTTTCTATGTATAATATCATGTTGTCTGCCAACAATGAGAGTTTTACTTTTTCTTTTCTAATCTGGAATTTTATTTCTTTTTCTTCTCTGATTGCTGTGGCTAGGACCTCCAAAGCCATGTTGAATAAGAGTGGTGAGAGTGGGAACCCTTGTCTTGTCCTTAGCTTTCAGTTATACACCATTAAGAATAATGTTTGCTAGATTTCTTCTATGTCCATTTTCTGGAGGTTTTTCTTTTTATCATAAATGGGTGCTGAATTTTGTCAAAAGCTTTTTTCTGCATCTATTGAGATTATCATATGATGTTTATCTTTTAATTTGTTAATATGGTGTATCACAATGATTGATTTGCATATATTGAAGAATCCTTGCATCACTGGATATAGTTCACTTGATCGTGGTATATGTATTGTTTTAATGTATTGTTGGAGTCTGCCTGTTGGAATTTTGTTGAGAATATTTGCATCTATGTTCATCAATGATATAGTAGTAGTGTTAGTCACTTAGTCATGTCTGACTGTTTGCAACCCCATGGACTGACTCTAGCCCACCAGGCTCCTCTGTCCATGGGATTCATCAGGCAAAAATACTGGAGTGGATTTTCATTCCCTTCTCCAGAGGATCTTCCCAACTCTGGGCTCAAACCCAAATCTCCAACATTGCAAGCAGACTCTTTACCATCTGAGCTACACTGATATTGGCCTATAATTTTCTTTTTTTGTGATGTCTTTATCTGGTTTTGGCATCAGGTGACAGCGGCCTCGTAGAATAAGTTTGGAAGTGTTCCTTCTTCTGCAACCTTTTGGAAGAGTTTGAGAAGGATAGGCATTAGCTCTTCTCTAAATGTTTGATGGAGTTCACCTGTGAAACCATCTGGCCCTGGGCTATTGTGTTTTTTGGGAGATTTTTGATTATAGTTCCCATTTCAGTGCTTGTGATTAGTCTTTTCAAAATTTCTATTTTTTCCTGGTTTAGTCTTTGAAATTTGAAATTTTCTAAGAATTTGTCCATTTCTTTCAGGTTGTCCACTTTATTGGCATATAGTTGCTCATAGTAGTCTCTTATGATCCTTCTATTTCTGTGTTGTCTGTTATAACTTCTTTTTCATTTCTAATTTTGTCGATTTGAGTCTTCTCCCCTTTGTTCTTGATAAGTGTGCCTAATGGTTTGTCAATTTTCTTTATCTTCTCAAAGAACCAGCTTTTAGTTTTATTGAACTTTGCTATTGTTTCCTGCATTTCTTTTTCATTTATTTCTGCTCTGAATTTTATGATTTATTTCCTTCTACTAACATTGAGGGTTTTTTGTTGTTGTTGTTGTTCTTCTTCTTCTTCTTCTTCTTTTTTACATTTGCTTTATGTGTAAAGTTAGTTTGTCTATTTGATGTTTTTCTTGCTATTTGAGATAGGATTGTGTTGCTATAAACTTCCCTCTTAGAACAGCTTTTACTGTATCCTGTAGGTTTTGAATCATCAAATTTTTGGTGTCATTTGTTTGTAAGTATTTTTTTAATTTCCTCTTTGATGTCTTCAGTAACGTGAAGATATCAATTAGATTCATCTGCTGTAAGGTGACATTTAAGTCTTGTGTTTCCTTATTAATTTTCTGTCTGGATGATACGTCCATTGATGTAAATGGAGTATTAAAATCACCTACTATTTTTGTGTTACTGTTGATTTCTTTTAATGTCTGTTAATGTTTGCCTTATATATTGAGGTGCTCCTATGTTGTGTGCATAAATATTTACAATTATTATGTCTTCTTCTTGGATTGGCCCCTTGATCATTATGTATTGTCTTTATCTCTTGCAGTATTCTTTAAGGTCTAGTTTGTCTGTTATGAGAATTACTACTCTGACTTTCTTTTGATTTCCATTTGCATGAAATATCTTTTTCCATCCTCTCACCTTCAGTTTGTATGTGTCTCTAGGTCTGAAGTGGGCCTCTTGTAGACAGCATATATATGGGTCTTACTTTTGTATCCATTCAACCAGTCTGTGTCTTTTGGTTGGAGTGTTTAATCCATTTACATTTAATTATTGATAAATGGGCTTCCCTGGTAGTTCAGATGGTAAAGAATCTGACTGCAATGTGGGAGACCTGGGTTCAATCCCTGGGTTGGGAAGATCCCCTCGAGAAGGGAATGGCTACCCATTCCAGTATTCTTGCCTGGAAAATTCTATGGACAGAGGAGCCTGGCAGGCTACAGTCAGTTCATGGGATCACAAAGAGTTGAACACGACTGAGTGACTAACATTTTCATGTTCCTATTGACATTTTCTTAACTGTTTTGGGTTTGTTCTGTAAGTCTTTTCCTTCTCTTGTGTTTCCTACATACAGAAGTCCCTTTAGCATTTGTTGTAAGTCTGGTTTGGTGGTGCTGAATTCTCTTAGCTTTTGCTTGTCTGTAAGGCTTTTGATTTCTCCATCAATTTTCAATGAGATCCTTGCTGAGTAGAGTCATATTGGTTATAGATTTTTTCCCCTTTTATTACTTTAAATATATCTTGCCATTTCCTTCAGGCTTGCAGGGTTTCTGATGAAAGACCAGCTGTTACCCTTATAGGATTTCCTTTGTATGTTACTTGTTGCTTTTCCCTTTCTGCTTTTATCATTTTTTCTTCATGTTTAGCTTTTGTTAGTTTGATTAATATGTGAGTCAGCATGTTTCTCCTTGGGTTTATCCTGTATGAGACTCTCTGCTCTTCTTGGACTTGATTGACTATTTCCTTTCCCATGTCAGGGAAGTTTTTGACTATAATCTCTTCAAAAGTTTTCTCAGGCCCTTTCCTTTTCTCTTCTTCTTCTTTTGGGACCCTTATAATTCAAATGTTGATGTATTTAATATTTTCCCAGAGGTCTCTGAGAGTATCCTCATTTCTTTTCATTCTTTTCTCTCTATTCCAACTTTCAGTAGTTATTTCCACCATTCTATCTTCCAACTCTGGAGAAGGCAATGGCACCCCACTCCAGTACTCTTGCCTGGAAAATCCATGGACAGAGAAGCCTGGTGGGCTGCAGTCCATGGGGTCGCTAAGAGTCGGACACGACTGAGCGACTTCACTTTCACTTTTCTCTTTCATGCATTGGAGAAGAAATGGCAACCCACTCCAGTATTCTTGCCTGGAGAATCCCAGGGACGGTGGAGCCTGGTGGGCTGCCGTCTATGGGGTCACACAGAGTCAGACACGACTGAAGCGACTTAACATAACATAACATCTTCCAACTCACTTATCCATTCTTTGGCCTCAGTTATTCTGTTACTGAGTCCTTCTAGAGTATTTTTAATTTCAGTAATTGTTTTCCTCATCACTGTTCGTTTATTTTTATTTCTTTTATGTCCTTGTTAAATGTGTTAAATGATTCTGACATTTTCTCCATTCTATTTTCAATATTATTAGTCTAAATTCTTTTTCAGGTAGTTTGCTTATTTCCCCTTCGTTTATTTGGCCTTATGAGTTTTTACCTTGTTCTTCATCTGCACAATATTTCTTTTTCATTTTGCCTGACTTAGTATAATTGAGATCTCCTTTCCTTAGGCGATATGATCATAGTTCCTCTTGCTTTTGGTCTCTGGCCCTGGTGTGTGAGGTAGATCCAGTGGCTTGTGAAGGTTTCATGTTGGAAGGGATTTGTGCCTGTGTTCCAGTGGGAGGAGGTGTTTTTCTTCCTTTGATGGTCAGGGCCATGTGAGATGGGGTGTTTGGAGGTGTCTGTGGGAAGCCTGTCTGCTGATGGGGTTTGTGTTCTTCTCTTTCGTGTTGTTGGGTGAAGTGTCCTGCAATGGATGCTGCTGGGGGTTGGGTTATGCTGGGGCTTGGATACAGGTTGAGGCCTTTGTGGGAGTTCTCACTGATTAATACTCCCTGGGGTCAGGAGTTCTCTGCTGGTCTAATGTCCTGGACTCAGCACTTCTATCCCAGAAGCTCAGGCCCAACCTCTGGTTGGAGAACCAAGATCCCACAAGCCCTTTTTTATAGCAGTAAAGAGAATTAAAACAAATAAATAACGAATCCCAAACAAATGGTAAAAGCAAAATCAAATAGAAACAAAATCAAAGGAATCCACACATGCACACACACACACACACATACACACACAAAGAAAACCAAAACAGACCAAAGAAAACAAAATACAGGAAAGTGACCTGGCAAGCAAAGGAAACCCAAAATGATGTCAACCAATTAAAAGCAAAACTAACAAACAAGACCAAAGCACAGTGTCAGCTGAAGAATAAAGCAAAGACAACAAAACAAACATGTTGAAAACTTTAAAATAAAATAGAAAAGGAATGTTAAAAAGAAGTACATAAAAAGATCTAAAGAGAACTATGGTAAGAAAAGAACAACAAAACAAACAAACAAACAAAAAAACCACTGAACTTCAGAAAGCCAAAATAGAAATATGTAAAAGAAATTAAAAGTGTGATTTAAAAAATGTTCCAAAAGCCTAAATAGAGATAATAATAATGATGATAATAAAAACAACAACCATAGCAACGGAGAAAACAGAAGAGGAACAAAATCCAGAAACCAACTACAGAACAAATCAAAATAGAAAGACTAATAAGTATTTTCCTTGGATTTCAGATGTCAACGTCCTTTCCCCTACTGTGAGCCACAGCTCACCTCCACCTTCCTAGGGTGCCTGCCAATACTAGGGAGGGCTGGTCTCTGGACCTGCTGTGGGGACAGCTCAGACTCTAATCTGGCTCTACTCCTGCATGTTCTTGCCTCGGATGTCCACAGTTGCCAGAACTAGAGCATTTTCTTTTGTGGGAATACTCATTGTCCTTTTACATTGTCTTTTTGTATGCACAGAGTCTAGCTATTTGACCATATGGATTTAATCTGCAGCCTGTACAGCTGGTGGAAAGGTTTTCAATCTTCTTCCTTAGTCACTCTGCTTCTGGAGTTCAGTTGCAGTTTTCTCCCCATATCTGCATGTGGGTCATCCATAGGAGTTTGCTCCAGGCTGTCCTGGAGGACTTGGGTCTGCCGCAGTGTGGATCGGGTGTGGAGGTGACCTGGCTGCTTGGATCGTGGGAACCCAGCAGTGCCAAGTGTGCAGGGAAGCTGGCAACATTGGGCTCAGGAGATATGTCATTATTAGGATTCTTTCTAGCCTCTGGCAGCTCTGCCACAATGAGGACTGAGTATGGAGGTGGCACTGGCTGCTTGGATTGTGGGGACTTTTGGGGTGCCAGGTGTACAGAGAAGTCAGTGGCCATGGGAGCAGAAGATATGACACTACTAGAATTCTTTTCTAGCCTCTGGAAGCTGACACTCAGAGAGCCTCTCTGGCTCATCCTTATTTATTACTTGGCAGAGGGGGCAGTCAAGTGGCAGCCCTGGTTGGGGGTCCTTCTCTGTTCTCTGTACAGCAGGCACTCAAAGAACCACCTTTGCTGGGATCTTTCTCTATTGGTCAGCTGCCAGTGCTGTCATGTGGGGAGAGAGAGCCTACAATGATGGCACCACCTCCAGTGTGTGACTCAGCAGCAGTGCCCTGCCTCCATGGCTGCCTGGCATTCCTCAAAAGGCATTCCCCACTGTGGATTTTCTCCCTCCCACCCCCTCTAGCCATCTCCCCACAGTCAGCAACTGTCCACCCTGAAATTGCTCTCCAATGTCCATGTTCCAACTCCCAGCGACCACATGATTCAGTGGACTTGCATCCGTGTCCCGGGTATGTAGGACTGTGGCATTGATTATCTGTGTGGTTCTCACTCCATTCAGACTGTCACAGATCAGCTGTTGAACTCTGAAACAGCCTCAGATACTTCCCTTCTGTTCCAACTGATTGCCCTAGATGCAAGTATCTCACCCTGCTTCAGCTCCCCACCCCCACCCCACCCCCTCACCCCCACCCCAGGTGCAGGTCCAGTCCCACTCACTCTCCTCTTTTTCCCTTCCTTCCTTCATCCTACTGAGATTTCCATGGATCTATATATTCCTTTCCAGTGGTCAGGGACTCCTGTCAGTATTCAGCTGGTGCTCTGTGAGATCTGCATCTGTAGATGTGTTCCACATGCATCTGTCGAGAGAGATGTGCTCCATGTCCACCTACTCCTCTACCATCTTGTCTCCCTCAAGTTATAAGCCTTTTGAGGGAGATAAACAGATATCTTTTGGTGTGTATTGTGGGATCACAATAAATATTCATTAATTGGAACTCATATTTTACACACTAAACATGAAAGTCACAATCTTTAGATTCCAAATTAATCTAACAAGCTGCTCAGATGTACCATGTTCTTATTTCTAATAATATTAGAGTTGTTTTATATGCGTGAAATGGGTATCATGAACAGACCTAATATCATTTTAAAAATTTATTATTATTCATTTCTGATATTTCTCCATTCTGCTACCTAATATAGTGGAAGTTTCAAAAAAATGGTTACAACTTAAAATGTGAACTGCTCTTAGCCTTAGAATATTGAAAAACACCACTGAATTATTTTTGGTGGATTCCAAACAAGGCACGATTAGCTTTTTCATCTTCTGTCTAATTGTGTTGGATAATTCTCAATTGACTTTTTCCCTGGAAGCAATATCACCAAAATGATAAACGTTTCATGAAGAACTTAACAGTACCCTCTCTCCAAAATTCAGTTCAGTTCAGTTCAGTCACTCAGGCATGTCTGACTCTTTGGGACCCCATGGACTTCAGCATGCCAGGCTTCCTTGTTCATCACCAATTACTGGAGCTTGCTCAAATGCATGTGCACAGAGTCAGTGATGCCATCCAACCATCTCCTCCTCTGTCATCCCCCTCTCCTCTTGCCTCCAATCTTTCCCAACATTAGGGTCTTTTCCAATGAGTCAGTTCTTCACATCAAGTAACCAAAGTATTAGAGGTTTGGCATCAGTCCTTCCAATGAATATTCAGGACTGATTTCCTTTAGGATTGACTTGTTTGATCTTCCTGTCCAAGGGATTCTCAAGAGTCTTCTCCAATACCACAATTCAAAAGCATCAATTATTTGGTGCTCAGCTTTCTTTATAGATCAACTCTCACATCCATACATGGCTACTGGAAAAACCATAGCCTTGACTAGATGACCTTTGTTGGTAAAGTGATATCTCTGCTTTTTAAAATGCTGTCTAGATTTGTAGCTTTTCTTCCAAGAAGAAAGCATCTTTTAATCTCATGGCTGCAGTCACCATCTGCAGTGATTTTGGAGCCCAAGAAAAGAAAGTCTGTCACTGTTTCCATTGTTTCCCCATCTATTTGCCATGAAGTGATGGGACCAGATACCATGATCTCCATTTTTTGAATGTTGACTTTCAAGTCAGATTTTTCTCTCTCTCACTTTCATCAAGAGGCTCTTTAGTTCCTCTTCACTTTCTGCCATAAGAGTGGTGTCATCTGCATATCTGAGGTAATTGATATTTCTCCCTGCATTCTTGATTCCAGCTTGAGCTTCATCCAGTCTGGCATTTCGCATGATGTACTCTGCATATAAGTTAAATAAGCAGGTGACAATATACAGCCTTGACATACCCCTTTCCCAATTTGGAACCAGTCCGTTTTTCCATGTCCAGTAGTAACTGCTGCTTCTTGATCTGTGTACAGGTTTCTCAAGGGGCAGGTAAGGTGGTCTGATATTCCCATCTCTTTAATAATTTTCTGCAGTTTGTTGTGATCCACACAGTCAAAGGCTTTAGCGGAGTCAATGAATCAGAAGTAGATGTTTTTCTGGAATTCTCTTGCTTTTTCTATTATCCAGTGGGTGTTGGCAGTTTGATCTCTGGTTCCTCTGCCTTTTCTAAATCCAGCTTAAACATCTGGAAGTTCTCAGTTCACATACTGTTGAAGCCTGGCTTGGAGAATTTTGAGCATTACTTTACTAGCGTGTGAGATGAGTGCAATTGTGTGGTAGTCTGAGCATTCTTTGGCATTGCCTTTCTTTGGGATTGGAATGAAAACTGACCTTTTCCAGTCCTGTGGCCACTGCTGAGTTTTCCAAGTTTGCTGGCATTTTGAGTGCAGCACTTTCACAGCATCATCCTTTAAGATTTGAAATAGCTTAGCTGGAATTCCATCACCTCCACTTTGTTTGTAGTGATGCTTCCTAAGCCCCGCTTGACTTCACACTCCAGGATGTCTGCCTCTAGGTGAGTGATCACATCATCATGGTTATCTGGGTCATGAAGATCTTTTTTGTACAGTTCTTCTGTGTATTCTTGCCACCTCTTCTTAATATCTCTGCTTCTGTTAGGTCCCTACCATTTCTGTCCTTTATCGAGCCCATCTTTGCATGAAATAGTCTCTTGGCATCTCTAATTTTCTTGAAGTGATCTCTAGTCTTTCCCATTCTATTGTTTTCCTCTATTTCTCTGAATGATCACTTAGGAAGGCTTTCTTATCTCTCCTTGCTTTTCTTTGGAACTCTGCATTCAGATGAATATATCTTTCCTTTTCTCCTTTGTGTTTCACTTCTCTTCTCAGCTATTATTTATAAGGCCTCCTCAGACAACCATTTTGCCTTTTTGCATTTCTTCTTCTTGGGGATGGTTTTGTTTAACACTTCCTGTACAATGTTAGGAAACTCTAGCCATAGTTCTTCAGGCACTCTATGTATCAGATCTAATCCATTGAATCTAATCTCTCCAAAGTACTAACCATTAGAGAAAAGCCATGAATGTTTTGATAGTGCCTCAAAACTTTCAATAAATTATTTCACTGGATTTAAAAGTTCTAGATTAATTATAGTAAAATTTGAATACCCATAGTCTAGTCTGTCCTTTGGAGTAAATGTCACCTATAATGGCAACCTACTGTATTACTTGATCTAAGCTGTTGAATGATTATTTTCAGGAAATATGTATCAAGTTTGTTGAAAATACATGATTATTACTAACTTTATTTATTTGTACATGTGTGTATGTGTATGTGAGAGAGAGAGAGAGAGGGGTGTGTACACATACATATATATCTTGGTCATGGAGTAGCTCTGCTGAGATTTTTTTCTTCTTTTTATAGTTTTCATTTTCTGATAGTCTTGAAATACTGGCAGATTTTCCCAATAATTAATGACTATACATAGAGGTTAACATTAACTAATGATAAAGGATTTATTTCAGTTGAAGCTTCTTCTAATTGTGTTATTTCCTCTTAATTGGTATATTCAAAAATAAGATAGAACAGTTAGCAATGTTCATTTTTGACCTTTCTAGATATCAGTATAAATTAAACAAATATTATAGGGCACATAGAAGTGTCATTTCAAGTGTCCTTTTTTCAAACGTGTATTCTCTTAAATCTGTATCATATTTATCACATAAGTAAAAATATTGCCCAGGCATAGGCTACATGAAAAAAATTTCCTTTATAAGATCTGTTAAGTTAGTACAAAATATCCATGCATTACATTATGAATGGACTTAATATTTTCATATAATTCCAGAAGAGAAGAAAATAAAAAAAAGAAACATGATAATTTTTTGAATTATAAAGTTACACTTGGATTTCTAACAGCTACTTAAAGTGGCTTATATTTTAACATGGATTTTTTTGTTTTGTTGTTGGTAGTGGTAGCACTTCTAGCATATAAGAGAGCAGAAAAAGAAATAGATTAAATGATTATAAACCGATAGAACAGAATCTGCTCTTTTCATCCATTTTTCTCATAAACAACACTCTTACACTAAGCATAGAGTAAATTAGTTATCTTTTTATATGTACTCTTAATGGTAATGATGTAATCCTTCACCTGTGCTGATGATGCTATTGATGGAACATCAGTTGAGTATAGTTGAAAAATAATCTGAACTCTCTTGTCCATGTTCCCTTGTCTCCTTCTGCTCATAAAATATTGCTGAAATGGGGTATTATTAAGGATTCAATCCTCATATGAGCACTTTAGTACCAAGTTCTACATGGAAATCTATCTGGCATATTGTCAGACTATATATTGTGTTAAGTAATTAGCCTCCAATTAAAATAAATTAATTGATTAAAATATATAATTATAAGAGAAATATAAATTAAAAGTAGGTACCATTTTCAACCCATTAGTTTGTCAAAGCTCAACAACATTGCTGAAGATGAGAGCAGGGAAACTCATACTTTCTCTTATATGTGGCGAATGGGAAGATAACTAGTAAAACCTCTATGATATGAATTTAAGAATATCCAGTAAAATCATCCAATGAGTAATCACTAATTACCCTTTAAGAATTTATGTGACATGCACACTGATGGGTGTAATGATGTATATTTAAAGATATTCACCATAGCTTTACTTGTGACAAAATCTTGGAAATAATTTAAATATCCATCAGTAGGGAATTGGTCCCCAAAAAAGTATGATACATCCACACAGAAGAATGTTATGCCACCATCAGGAAAATGAGGAAGATTCATATACATATGATATGGAAAGATTTTTAAAGATATACTCCTCTTTTGCTTTACTGAGATATAATTGCCATTGTTTAGGTTTAAGGTATGCAATATATTGATCTGATACATTTATAAATTGCAAAATTATTACCATCATAGCATTAGTTAACACTTCCATCCTGTCACATAATTACCATTTTTGGTGGTGACAACTAAGATCTACTCTCTCAGAAACTTTTAAGTATATAATATAGTATTATTAGCTATAATCACTATGCTTTATCCCCAGAACTTGTTCATCTTGTAACCAGAAGTTTGTATCCTTTGACTAGTATCTCCCCATTTCCCCCACTGCAATCACCTGGTAACTACAACTCTACTCTCTGTTTCTCTGAGTTTAGCTTTTTTAGATTCTACATAAAAGTGAGATCATGCAGTATTTCTTTCTCTGTCTGACTTATTGAACTTAGCACATGCCCTCATGGTTTATCTAAGTTGTCACAAGCAACAGAATTTTCTTTTTTCTCATGGCTGAATGATATCCCATTTTATATATACTCCACATCTTTACTCTTTTGTTGATGGACACTTAGGTTGCTTTACATATCTTTGCTATTGTGAATAATGCTTCAGTGAACATGGGAATACAGGTGTCTCCATGAGATCCTGTTTTCATTTCCTTTGGATGTATACCCAAGAGTTGAATTGCTGAGTCATATGGTAGTTTTATTTTTCAGTTTTTGAGCAACTTTCATACTGTTTTTCATAGTACCTTCACCAATTTACATTCCCACCAGCAGTTGACAAGGGTTTCTTTTTCTACACAACTTTACCAATATTTGTTATCTCTTGTCTTTTTGATGATAGCTATTTTAACAAGTGTGTGGTGATATCTCACCGAGATTTTACTTTGTATTTCTCTGATGATTAGTGATGTTAAGCACCTTTTCAAAGATAGACTTTTAAGTGAAAAACAAAGAAATATAGAGTATAAATTATGGGGCCATTTCTATAAAAATATATACATATATTTATGCCAAAAACCAAAGAATGTTCAAACTACTGTACAGTTGCGCTCATTTCACATGCTAGCAAGTTATGCTCAAAATCCTTCAAGCTGAGCTTCAGCAGTACATGAACCAAGAATTTCCAGAGGTACAACCCAGGTTTTGAAGAGGCAGAGAAACCAGAACATTCATTGAATCATGGAGAAAGAAAGGGAGTTCCAGAAAAACATCTACTTCTGCCTTATTGAATATGCTAAAGCCATTGACTGTGTGTATCACAACAAACTGTGGAAAATTATTAAAGAGATGGGAATACCAGACCATCTTACCTGCCTCCTGAGAAACCTATACACAGGTCAAGAAGCAGCAGTTAGAACCAGACATGGAAAAATGGACTGGTTCAAAATTGGGAGAGGAATACGTCAAGGCTGTATATTGTCACTCTGCTTATTTAACTTATATGTGAGCACATCATGCGAAATGCCAGGAGGATGAATCACAAGCTGGAATCAAGATTGCCAGGAGAAATATCAAGAACCTCAGATATGCAGATGATACCACTCCAATGGTGGAAAGTAAAAAGGAACTGAAGAGCCTCTTGATGAGGGTGAAAGAGGAGAGTGAAAAAGCTGGCTTAAAGCTCAACATTCAAAAAACTAAGATCATGGCATCTGTTCCTATCGTTTCATGGCAAATAGATGGGGAAACAATGGAAACAGTGACTGACTTTCTTTTCTTGGGCTCCAAAATCACTGTACACAGTGACTGCAGCCATGAGATTAAAAAGATGCTTGCTCCTTGGAAAGAAAGCTATGACAAACCTAGACAATATATTAAAAAGTACTGGCATCACTTTGCTGACAAAGTTGTATATAGTCAAAGCTGTGGTTTTTCCAGTAGTCATGTACAGATGTGAGAATTGGATTATAAAGAAGGCTGAAGGCCAAAGTGATTCTTTTGAATTGTGGTGCTGAAGAAGACTCTTGAGAGCCCCGTGGACTGCAAGGAGATCAAACTAGTCAATCGTAAAGGAAATCAACCCTGAATATTCATTGGAAGGACTAATGCTGAAATTGAAGCTCCAGAACTTTGGCCACCTGATGCAAAGAGCTGACTTATTGGAAAAGACCCTGATGTTGGAAAAAATAAAAGGTAAAAGGAGATGTGGGCAGCAAAGGATAAGATGGTTAGATGGCATCACTGACTCAATGGACATGAATCTGAGCAAATTCTGGGAGATAGTGAAGGACAGAGGAGCCTGAAGTGCTGCAGTCCATGGGGTTGCGAAGAATTGGACATGACTTAGGGACTGAACAACAGCAACACATATTTATATGCCTGTTTATGCCTAGGATATCATTGAAAGGGTATGCAAGAAATTCTGGATTGGGTGTCTGAGGGAAGGTATTTAGAGGGAGGCTGATTTTCACTCAAAACATTTTTGAAGTTTCTATAATATTATTTGCTTGTATTGCCTATGTAATATAAAATTATATTTTAAAAAGTACTGACAAAGCTTGATGAGTGTCAGTTCCTTCTTCCTAGAAAAACCAGGGTCTGTGTCCATATTCAGTCCATCAATTGATTGGACAGATATCTCATTTAGCATGATGCTTTTTCAGATCCACATTATTTTTGTCTTTTCAGATCAAGAAGAAGAGTGAGAATCATTTCCCAAAGCTACAGATTGCTTCTTAAGTGATTTATGGCCATTCCAAAGAATGTGTTGAACCTAGGCCTATGTTTTCTCTGTGCCCTATCCCACCATGCAAGATGCAGAAACCAGAGCACTATTTAACAGTAGCTTGCCCAAAGTGAATTTGAACCCATGCCTATGTTATTCAACTACTTCTCAGATGCCCTGTAGAATGTTCTGGTGAATCTGTAAACTATAAATTTTAAAAGCCATCTCACTGAAACTTAACAAATTTAATTTAAAGACAGCAAGATGAACGGTTCTGATTTTAGTGTGCCTCAGGACCACCTATGTGTGTGTTCAGTTGCTGAGTCGTCCAACTCTTGGTGACCTCATGGACTGCAGTATGCCAGGCTTCTGTCCTTTACTATTGCCCTGAGTTTATTCAAATTCATGTCCACTGAGTTGGTGATGCTATCTAACCATCTCATCCTCTGTCACCTGCTTTCCTTTTGCTTTCAGTCTTTCCCAGTATCAGGGTCTTTTCCAGTGAGTCAGTTCTTCCCATCAGGTGGCCAAAGTATTGGAGCTTCAGCTTCAGCATCAGTCCTTCCAATGAATATTCAGGGTTGATCTCCTTTAGTATTGACTATTTTGATCTCCTTACTGTCCAAGGGACTCTCAAGGGTCTTCTCCAGCACCACAGTTCAAAAGCATCAATTCTTCGGCACTCAGCCTTCTTTATGGTCCAGCTCTCACATCTGTGCATGACTACAGGAGAAACCATAGCTTTGACCCTACCAGAATCACCTGGAGGGCTTCTTAAGTCACAGATTTCCCAGAGAAGACCATCTAGGGAAGAATCCAAGAATTTGCATTTCTAACAAGCTCCCAGATGCTGCTGCTGCTGCTGCTGCTGCTTCTGGCCAAAGGACCATACTCAGAGAACTGCTAGACTGGATGATGGGAGGAGGCACCCTCACTCTAGAGGGGTCTTGCCTCTACCTGCTGTTGTACCAGGACTTCAGCAAAGCTAGTTCCCAAAGGTAGCACTGGATTTGGTTTTTTGGATGAATGTTAATGGCAATATTTACCTATTCCTACTGAGTTGGATGGCACACATTTTCCTCTCTCATCTTGTCTTTCATCTTCTGTAAGCATTCTTATTTATAAGTGATCTGTCACATTACCACAGCCTGTACTGTGTGTAACCCTATTGATTAAAAGCAAGTCCACACACTTGTAATGTGTAGGTTAACTAATTCTCTTTCACTTTATTATGCTCTGGATGGTGAATGTAACTTCCAGTTCATAATAAACTTTTAAATATTTACTGACTTGGTTCTTTCTGACATCTAGATAATATCATTTTAAAAATCCATTTTTGCAAATCACGTGTGTGTCTGTGTGTCACATCAAACAAACTGTACTACTCTTTTGCTGATAACAAACTTTGGGAGCAAGGATGTGCCGTTAGGTCTTGAAAATTAAGCACAAATGAATGAGCTTAATTTATTTAATCTAGAAAGTGATAATTTGGAGATTTAAGCCATTTGGCAGCTGAGTGTGCAGAAGGGAATGTGGGTGGGACTAACATGTTTTTGCCAAGACTGAGTTTTTGCCTAGTGTTTTTGGAATTTCAAGAATCTAATTAAGACTTTTGGTAAATTTGTTTTAAATCACCATAGAATTAATAAACTAGAGGCATTATAATGTCTGTCAGCTCTGATTTAATTTAGATGTGCAGTCCCTTCAAACTAGATCAAGACTACAGTGAAGTACCAAATAGCAACACTTTCTAAACAGCTTGTAGGTATCTGCTGACAGCCATGTTCCCACCACAGGTGTCTGGGCCAAGCAGTGATGGCTGGTTTACTGCAACCCTCACCCATGTTTCTGAGGGACTCATGACACACCCTCCTACTACTCATAGAAGATCTGGGGACACCTCTGGCCCACATCACCTTTCTTCCCATCTCCTAGCTACATAAATCTCTAGCCCCTTTCTCCCATAGAGCTGTATTTCCCACTTCCTCCTCTTTCATAGATGACTACTCTCTGCATTCAAGTTTCCCTGAAGCTCAAGTTCTGTTGCTACACTTAGATGAGGTTAGGCTCAAGGAATGAGATGTGGACACCTCGGGGGGAACTTGAAGTAAGGGCAAGACTGTGGTAGTGTTGCTGCTATATTGTGGGTTAAATAAACTTTGTAGGCTGTCCCAGACACTGAACTACTTTGTTTAACTTTTTTTCTTTCAGGGAAAATTGCCCTTCAATTTTCAAATATTTTTAAATGATCTTTTGGAACACAGCTTTGATATTATTCCATCAGGTATTCTCTTTCTCTTCCCTCTTTCCATTTTGTGTGAATTTTTTCTTTCATTCCCACCTTATTCCAATCATTTGGCTCTTATACTAAGGATCACTGGCAAGTCTGGAGCTCCTAATATTTAATTACAATAATGAAATATTGTCATATGATGATTTTCCATATTATTCCCTAATTAAATGGATACATCAGTTGGAACTTCTAGAACTACTATATCTAAAATATTAGCTTAAGTGACTTGTTTATGCTGTTATTTAAACAATAAAAAGATAATTGAAAAATAGTATCTTGGTTGGCCTGAAGCTGATGCTTAAATATGGTGGGTTTGTGCAATTAGGCAGCACATCCCAAGTCCTCAATAACCTGGATTGGATAAAGTTTTCCTAACTTCAAGAACATGCTCAAGAACAGTTAAGCAGTATACCATTTCATGATAGGCCTGCATCTCAGGAGTTCAGTGGGAAAGAACTCTGGAGCTATGTACAGAATTGGAGATTTAGACATGTACAGACATATCTGATGCATGAGGATGGACGATATGAGTAGAATTCATGAGGAGCAGTAGCACTGCCATTAGAAAGAGAAATCACCATGGGTAGATGCAAAGTTGAGCAGGGTAGCCTTGATTTAGCACAAAGTTCCCCATGCTAGACACGGTAGTGGCTTCAGGAATAATGCAAGGATGAACATGAATACCACCTGACCCAGCTCCTTACTCCTTCCTTTTTGGCCACCTCATTCCTTCTTGAGTGAGTATTGTTCTGGGAAACAAAAGGAAATATTAAAAGAAGAGCCCCCAAACTTCTTAAGCAGGACACAAAAGTCACTAACCATAGAGGGAGAAAATGATAAATTTAACTATATAAAAATTAAGAACTTCTGTACATCAAATGCCACAATGAAATATTACTCAGCCATAAAAAGAATGAGTTTGAGTCAGTTATATGAGGTGGATGAAACTAGAGCCTGTTATACAGAGTGATGTAAATTGGAAAAAGAAAAACAAATATTGTATATTAATACATATATATGAGATCTAGAAAGATGGTACTGATGAACCTATTTGCAGGGAAAGAATGGAGACACAGATGTAGAAAATGGACTTGTGGACGCAGTGTGGGAGGGCGTGAGTGGGACGAATGGAGAAAGTAGTATCGATGTATATACACTATTGTGTGGAAAATGGATAGTTGGTGAGAAGTTGCTGTATAACACAGGGACCTCAGTCTGGTGTTCTGTGATGACCTGGAAGTGTGGGATTGGGGGAAAGGAGGGAGGTGCAAGAGGTAAGGGATATATATATATGGCTGATTCATGTTGCTGTATGGAAGAAGCCAACACATTATAAAAATTTTAAAAAAACAAGAAATAATTAAAAAGAAAGTGAAAGGCAAGCCACACCCAAAGACACATGTTTAGATTATATAAAGAATTCTAATACATTTCTAAGAAAGACACAGATAACACAATAGAAAAATGCGCAAAAGACTTGAACAGACATTGTACAAATGAAGGAAATGAAAGGGCCAATAGGTGTCAAAAGGAATTCAACTTCCTTATCAGGGAAATGCAAATTGATGCTACAATGTAATGTTTATACACACTCATCAGAATAACTAAAATGAAAAATACCAAAAAATCTCAAGTGTTATAGTGTCATTAGTATGGGGAGCTACCACAACTCTCATATACTTCTGATAGGCTGTAAATTTACACAGCCACTTTGGAAAACTCCTCAGGTATTTACTAATGCTGAATATGCTTACATTATAATAGTGATTTCACTCCTAGATATATATTCAACAAAACACACACATATATTCACCCAAAGACATGGTCAAGATTGTTCATAGCAGCATACGCATAATAACCCAAACTAGAAGACAACTACAATGGTTAATTTTATGTGTCAACTTGACTGAGCTACTGAGTACCCAGATATTTGGTCAAACATTATTCTGGGTGTTTATGTGAGGGTATTTTTGGATGAGATTGACCTTTAAATCAGTAGACTGAGTAGAGCAGATTGCACACCATCACCCCCATATAAGTGGGTCTTATTTGATCAGTTGAAGGTTTGAATAGAATAAAAAGTCTGACCTTCCTCCAAGTAAGAATTGTTCTCTTCTGAAAGCCTATAGACTGGGACGTTGGCTTTTTCCCCTGGATTTCAGATTTGAATAGAAACACTGACTTTTTTCTGGGACTTGAAAGTTGCCAGATTTTGGACTAGAACTCCTCCACTGGCTCTCCTGGTCTCCAGCTTGTTGACTTAAATCCTATGCATTTTGGAGCCATAATCATGTGAGCCAATTCCTTATAATCTCTCTCTCTCTTTTCTGGAAAGAACAACTGACCGTCAAGCTATGGCTATTCATATTTAGGTATTAGGCAAGCATTTTATTCAAAATGAACAAAAGGAGCCAGTCATTTCAAAGGAAACAATTGATAGTATCTGTTGCCAATGATAGGATTTGAGCTTCCACTGAAAATTAGAAGTTTGGAAAACTTGTATCTGCTACTGTGAGCTTGACAGCTTCTCAATATTTAAAGACTTTCTAATGAGATCAGTGGTGATATTAACAAATGTGATTTTTGAGATTGTATAATGAAATGTGTCAATAACTCAATGAGTATTTTTCAAATGATCCATGCATGATGCTGAAAAATCACAGGTGTGTAAAAGTTCTATTCAAAGTACAAGACAGAGAAATGGGTTGTAATGTAACAATACCATATGAAAAATTCATAAATACACTTTCAGATTCTGCTAACCTTTAAGAAATAGCCACTTTTTAAAACTTGTAGTATTAGATAAGGATATCCATAAATGTCTTTTAATTTAAAATGAAATTAAAAGATGCTTGCTACTTGGAAAAAATGCTATGACAAACCTAGACAGCATATTAAAAAACAGAGACATTACTTTGCCAACAAAGATCTGTATAGTCAAAGCTATGTTTTTTCCAGCAGTCATGTATGGAAGTGAGAATTGGACCATAAACAAGTCTGAGTGCTGAAGAATTGATGCTTTTTGAACTGTGGTGTTGGAGAAGACTCTTGAGAGTCCCTTGGGCTGCAAGGAGATCAAACCAGTCAATCCTACAGGAAATCAATCCTGAGTATTCATTGGAAGGACTGATACTGAAGCTGAAACTCCAATACTTTGGCCACCTGATATGATGAGCCAACTCGTTAGAAAAGAACCTGATTCTGGGAAAGATTGAAGGCAGGAGGAGAAGGATGAGATGGTTGGATGGCATAACCAACTCAAAGAACTTGAGTTTGAGCAAGGTACGGGAGATGGTTAAGACAGGGAAGCCTGGTATGCTGCAGTCAATGGGGTCACAAACAGTCTGACACTACTGAGTGACTGAACAACAATAATCCATTAAGTATCCAAAAAAGCTCTTAAAATACCCCTCCACTTTTCAATGACGTATCTGTGTGATGTTTTTCTTCATATATTTCCATAAAAATGTTTCAATAGCTAGAATGCAAAAGCAAATATGACAACTCAGCTGTCTTCTATGAAACCAGACATTAAAGAGATTTGCCAAAATGTAAAATAATTCTATTCTTCTCACTAAAGTTTTTGCTTTGAAAATGTTATTATGGTGACATGAAAATAATAGATTTATTATTTTAAGTAAGCCAAAATATTTCTCAAAGTTGTCATTTTGATTTCTAACAGTAAATATTGATAGATATAATTATATAAACAAAGGTACTTTGGTGCCCTCAATAATTTTTCTTCATTATATTTATTTTATTTTAAATTGATTGATGATTGTGTTACAATATTGGTTTGATTCCTGCCATACATTAACGTGAATCAGTCATAGGTGTATGTATGTCCCCTCCCTCTTGAACCTCCTTCCCACCTCCCACACTTTCCCATCCCTCTAGGTTGTTAAGAGCCCTGATTTGAGTTCCCTTAGTCATACAATAAATTTCCATTGGCTATTTTACATATGTTAGTGTATATGCTTCCATGTTACTCTCTCCATTCATCTCACCCTCTCCTTCCTCTCTCCTGCTCGTTTCCATGAGTCTGTTCTCTATGTCTGTGCCTACACTACTGCCATGCAAATAAGTTCATCAGTATCATCTCTCTAGATTCCGTATATATGTGTTAATATATGATATTTGTCAAGTATAAAGCAGTCCTGAGACCAAAAAGCTTGGGAAATGCATCAAGCCAAACTAACCAAGAGCTTTTCATCTGGATCAAATGAGGACTTCATCAAATATGAGGACTTCATCTATTCTATTTCTATTTCTCAATGTCCTCTTTCAATGGCCTATGGACAAATGTCTCATATATTAGCACTGGAAAAAAGCTATATTTTTGAACAACTGACTTGGTAAAATCTGCTGAACACTTGTGGATATTGTACTTGTCATGCTTTCCCCATTGCCTTGTCTGCTGAGAAGCTCGGAGCCAAGTGTGCAGGCTATTTCTAGATGTGTAGGGCTTTATAGCCTTCATGTCTAATCTTACTTCAGAATCATCCAATCACCATTCCTCTATTTTCCCTCATCTTTTTTGGTCTCATCTGTTTTTGCCAAGTTTATAGTCTGAATTCTGCAACCCCCTTTAAGTGCTCTTGAAAACAGAGTAAGGGGAAGGAGAAAAAACTCAAAGCCGGTGCTGTGTGACAAGCTAGAGGAGTGGGAGGAGAAGGGTGGGAGGGAAGTACAGGAGAGAGGGGACGTGTATATACCTATGGCCAATACATGTTGGCATATGGCAAAAACCATCACAATATTGTAAAGTGATTATCCTACAATTAAAAATAAAATATATTAAAAAGAAAAAAAACAAACAAGAAAAAGGTGAAATCTGCAATATAATCTATAAATAAATATGTGGAAGCTCCTCTGTTTATCTAAACTGCCTGGAGAATCAATCCTCAAGTCCCCCAGGTGCAAACCAGAAGCATTATGCCCAGAAATCAGAAAGAACCATGGCAACAAGTTTGTTTGTTTGTTTGTTCCCTGGGGAGAAGAGAGAAATGGTCTTCCTTATGCATCCTGACAGGAAGCCAGTTTTTTCTCCCCATAATTTATCACTTTCCTAAGAGAAGATTGTAAGCCTTTTCTTTTAGGTTGAGGATGAGATTGATGAAGAAAGCAAGCAGAGGAAATCAGTGAATTGACCAAGTTGCTGGGAAAATGCCCCTTTAGAACTGTGTGTAAGTCCCTTCTGAGTCAGAGACAAGGTCTAGAAGGCAGGTACCAAATATGCTCAAGATTGCAATTATTAGGAAGAGCACTGCTGTGTCGGACAGAAAACCTGGATTCTAGTCCTAATTCTTTCACTAATAAATGATGTGCCTTTAGGTAAACCCTTTAGAATGCTGAGCTTCTGTTTTTTCATCTATAAAATGGGGATTATTATGCCTGCTGTATCTAAAGGTTGAGGATCAAGGGAGACCATAGATGTGAATGTAATCTTGTAAAGGGCAGATGATAATTTAAATTATGATTCCGTGCCTGAGGATGACTCTGAGGAGCACAAATCCAAGATGCACTGTGTCATTTCTGGTGCCTTTTAGACCATTTAATTCATTGGACTAGTTCAACTGGAAAATACATTTAGCCCCCAAAGAAAAGGACAGCTAGAATACCCATCACTCCAGTTATTAAAGATGTATCTAATAGAACCTTATGTTTGTGTAGAGTGTTACAGGGACTAACCCTCTAGTGCACCATCTGCTATGGCTCACATCCTTATCTAGGGCCAACACTGGATCCCAATCCCTATTGTCATCTCATGGACATCACTCAAGCAATTCACCCCTCTCTCCTACATGATTTTTTTTTTAATCTCTGCTGCATCACTCTTGTCATTGTATAACCACTCCGTGACATCCGTTAACCAGATTTGTGATTAACTACCCACACCCTCCCTTAACCTGTTCTTTCTGTAACCTCCCACATCTCATAAATTGCAATTCCAATCTTCTGGCTGTTCAAAATATGAGAGTCATCTTTAACTCATTTTTTTCCTCACATATTCAGTCAGCAAATCCTGATGGCCCTGTCTTCAAACTAAATCCTAAATCTGATCTCTATCTCCCCTGTCCTTGCAATGATCGTTGGTTGCTGGCTCCCATGTTTGCTCCCCATATAGTCCAGCTTTGCTTGAGGAAGCCTTCTGTACCATGAATCAAATTATATCTATTGCTTGCCCTTTTCTACCAGTGACTTCCATTCATTTAAGAGCCAATTCCTATCCACAGTTTTCAAGGTCCTGAATCATCTGGTCTCTTTGTGACCTCTTCTACTTCATTTCCAACTAGATTTTCCCCCACTTAGTGACCTCCATCTATACTGGCTATTCCTTGAACATGCCAAACATGGTCCTGTCTCCAAGCATTCATGCTTACTGTGCTCTTTGTCTAGAACACTGTCACCAAGATTATCAAATAGCCTGATTTCCTTAATTTATTCAGGCCCACATATTGCCCCATCAAATAGGCCCTTAGTAGCCAAAAATGGTAACCCCTATCCATCTCTATTTGCTCACATTGTTTTGTTTCTCTTTTTATGACTTTTTCATATAATGCAATATATATTCATTGATCTCTCTTTATCTGTTTCCCACAGCAGTGTAGATTCCATGAAAAAAAAGGGACTTGATCTACTTTTGTCTCTGTTATATCTTCAGTACCCTAGGCACATGGTTGATATTCAATAAGTATTTAGGGGATTGAATGAATAAATAGATGTATTAAGTGTTAAAGGTTCATTGTCCCACATATCTGTACATGCATTATATTAATATTCAACTTACACTTACCAGAAACCTATCTTCATGGGAAATAGATGGGGAAACAGTGGAAACAGTGTCAGACTTTATTCTTCTGGGCTCCAAAATCACTACAGATGGTGACTGCAGCCATGAAATTAAAAGATCCTTACTCCTTGGAAGGAAAGTTATGACCAACCTAGATAGCGTATTCAAAAGCAGAGGCATTACTTTGCCAATAAAGGTCTGTCTAGTCAAGGCTATGGTTTTTCCTGTGGTCATGTATGGATGTGAGAGTTGGACTGTGAAGAAGGCTGAGCGCCGAAGAATTGATGCTTTTGAACTGTGGTGTTGGAGAAGACTCTTGAGAGTCCCTTGGACTGCAAGGAGATCCAACCAGTCCATTCTGAAGGAGATCAGCCCTGGGATTTCTTTGGAAGGAATGATGCTAAAGCTGAAACTCCAGTACTTTGGCCACCTCATGCAAAGAGTTGACTCGTTGGAAAAGACTCTGATGCTGGGAGGGATTGGGGGCAAGAGGAGAAGGGGATGACAGAGGATGAGATGGCTGGATGGCATCACTGACTCGATGGACCTGAGTCTGAGTGAACTCCGGGAGTTGGTGATGGACAGGGAGGCCTGGCGTGCTGCGATTCATGGGGTCGCAAAGAGTCGGACACAACTGAGCGACTCATCTGATCTGATGAGGTGTCAAAGCAAGTACTGTTTACCTCTATTTATTATTGTTTGATCTGGCAGGTTTGTTTTTTTGTTTTTTAGCCATTGTCCCTCTGATGGGCCTATGGAGACACAGACAACCATGACACAGGGCATGCCTCATAGGCAGGGTCAAAGATGTTTTTCAATCTAATATGAAGTGTTTTGAGATATCAAGAAGGCCTCAGTCAGACTGGAGGATCCAGTGAAGACTTTCTGGAGGAGATGACAGTGAGCTGAGTCCTGGAGGATAAGGGTAAATTAGTTTGGTTAAGAAATGAAGGAATAGTCTCTCTGCTTGACAACACAGTTCATCAGAGAATATCAAGCACTTCAAATATATCACTTAGGCTGTTGAGGGTTGGCTGGTGGGTAGAGAGAGATGACTCTAGTAAAGGAAACAGTATCCAGTTCTAAAGGGCCTTGTGCATTATGAGGAATATACAACCCATTTTTCTGATAATTTTTAGCACCGAGAAGGTTTTAGGCAAAGAAATGACTTAGCTAGAGTTGCCATAAGAGATATTGGAGCTGAAGCCAGAGTTTAAGAGACTGACTCCTAATTAGAAAGCTGACTGGAAAATCAGGATGTGGTCCAACTATTCTGACCCTGAATGCAGGTCTCTTTCCCACTGCACTGCTCTGCATGTATCCCATTCCCAAGCTTACAGAACCATCTTAGCTTGGTGGTGTCTAGAAATAGGTATGCTCACAAAACTGGAAGGGAGCTAAACCTTGTTTACAAATTGCCCAAAGACTCATCCCCCAGAATAAAGGCAAGAGGGAAATGCTTTCACTGGCTTTCCCCTCTTCAGGATCACACTGGAGAGCATCTTGTTTTGTTCTTCCTCTTTAGTTTATAACCTGCCTTATTAACATCCCTACATCCTGAATACACACTACATGGTGTCTTGTCTGAGCCATTGCTCTGTTTCTGATGGCAGTTGTTTGGCCTGATCTTTGCCAATAGTCACAGGGTGGGAGGTTCATTATTGTTCTTTTTCAAAGAACTCTTTTCATTCTTTTCACTTCAATCACAATAGGTGCGGCAATGCTGTTTTTAATTCATAACTCTACTCAGCAAGTAATGTTCTTCTAGGTACTCTATAGTCTCTCTCCTCTAAGTTGAATAATACTGGGCTTCTCCCAAAATTCCTGTGATATTATAAATGCCAGGATTTGATCACATTGGCGTGTGCCACAAACGAGGGTCGCATCAGGTCCTACAGTTTTCACAAGGTGTCTTAGCGTGGAAATGAATACAGAATTCCCCACATTTCTAATAAACATCTCTTTAGTTTTCTCAATATTGAGTTCACTGTATTTCCTACAATAAAGCTATACAATGATCCTTTCAACCCGCCAAGGATTTGGATACAAGTTGGGAATGTATTGAAATACATAGGACATGAAATGTGATATAAGTGAGCTTAGTGGAGGGCTGAATAATTTCTTCACAGGAAGAAATTCTGATATAGTAACTCCTCATATAACCCACAAAAAATTTGTGTCTCGACAGTCAATAAAAAGTGTGAAGAGAACTGTCCTTACCCATCATCTCCACTTCTTCTCCTCCAATTTCTCTCAAAGACATTTGATTCACCTTGCCACCCATGTTTTCCAATAAGACACTTCCTCTCAAGTTCACTATGATCACCATGTTGCCAAATACATTGCTCAGTTTTAGTCATTAAGTGATTATCTGACCAGACTCACTGTCAACACCATCTTTCTTTCTCTTTTGGGTTGTGTCGTCAAGCTCGGAAGATCTTAGTTCCCCAACCAGGGGTTGAGCCCATGCCCCCTGCATTGGAAACATGGAGTCTTAGCCACTGGACCACAAGGGAATTCCCCCATCAACATATTCTTTGGGCTTCTAAGGTACCATTTTCTTATGGTTTTCCTCCTGTCTCCCAGTCTCCCAGGCTGATTCCTGTTCTTTTCTCCAAACTCTACATGTAAAGAAGTTACTGTGAAGCTAATTGGCTTAACGTTTTAGAAACATGCACTTACACAAACCCATTCCAGGAAAAGCCCAAACAATGTGTTCACACAGTCATCCTGTTTTGCGGATTTGCAAAAGTTAGACCTTTTAACTGAAAATGGTTAAAACTAACAGTTAAAACTGCTGGTCTTTTCCACTTCAACTATCTCTCCATCATATTTTCCCTTGAGATGAGTGATATTGGAGTGGCTGTGGGTAATTCTGAGATCTAGCTAAAGGGAAGTTAAGTTGAGAATACATTTGGTTTGAGTTATATTCACAGTTGCCTCCATATACAGTTAACTTATTGCTAGCTACAGGGGCTTCTAGGAATACACCTATGACCCACTATGCTGACTCATCAGATATTTTGACATGAAGATAAAGGGCCAGAATTCAAATCAGGATATGAACCTGTCTTATGGTGCTCACCTCTTGAAATAGTGCCCAGATTCATTATTAGAAGCTAGTCTGTGGGAAATCCTTTCTTTTCTCTCTTTCTCTGATATCCCACATTCAATCCATCAAAAATTCTAGTTGGATTTACCTTCAAAATATATCCAGACACTGACCACAGATGATGTACTATATCCTCTAGTCAAGGTCTCAGTAACTTCCTGCCTGGATTATAGCAATAGCTGTCTAACTTGTCTCTCTCTTTGTGTCTACACTGCACTTTGGTGAGTGCATGCTAAGTTGCTTCAGTCATGTCCAACTCTTTGCCATCCTATGGATGGTAGGCCACCAGGCTCCTCTGTCCATGGGATTCTCCAGGCAAGAATATTGGAGTGGGTTGCCATGCCCTCCTCCATAGAATCTTCCTGACCCAGGGACTGAATCCCTGTCTTTTACGTCTACTGCTTTGACAGGTGGGTTCTTTACCACTAGCACCATGTGGGAAGCCCTACACTATCTCTATAGTTGCCAAAAGGCCTTAGTTAAAAATGTAAGTCAAATAATGTCATTCTTAAATTTATGTTCCCCCCTCACAATGGTTTCCAATTTTGCTCAGAATAAAACCAATGGAATTTTCAATAGCTTACAGGACTCTGCATGATCTTATGCTATGCTAAGTCACTTCAGTTGTGTCCGACTCTGTGTGACCCCATAGACGGTAGCCTACCAGGCTCCCCCGTCCCTGGGATTCTGCAGGCAAGAACACTGGAGTGGGTTGCCATTTCCTTCTCCAATGCATGAAAGTGGAAAATGAAAGTAAAGTTGCCTAGTCGTGTCCAACTCTTAGCGACCCCATGGACTGCAGCCTACCAGGCTCCTCCGTCCATGGGATTTTCCAGGCAAGAGTACTGGAGTGGGGTGCCATTGCCTTCTCCAGCACAACCCTACAGAAAGCAAATGGAAGGCTGTCAGTACCTGACCTGGATTTGCAGGATTAAGATAAGGTATCAATTACCTTGCCTGATAAGGTACCTGAGGGACCTGGCAGAAGCCTGCCACCTGGGATGGACTACACAGAAGCATGGCCAAGAGGAGCTACCCCACGCCCGAGGTCAGGGGCAGTGGCCGGGAGGAGCTACCCTACGCCACGTCCAAGGAGCGATGGCTGCACGGGCGCAGGAGAGCCAAGAGGAGCTACTCCACGTTCAAGGTCAGGAGGGTTGGCTGTGAGGAGATACCCCTTGTCGAAGGTAAGGAGCAGAGGCTGAACTTTCTGGAGCAGCCATGAAGAGATACCCCACGTCCAGGGTAAGAGAAACCCAAGTAAGACAGTAGGTGTTGTGAGAGGCATCAGAGGGCAGACACACAAACCATAATCACAGAAAACTAGTCAATCTAATCACATGGACCACAGCCTTGTCTAACTCAATGAAACTAAGCCATGCCATGTGGGGCCACCCAAGACGGGAGGGTCAAGGTGGAGACGTCTGACAGAATGTGGTCCACTGGAGAAGGGAATGGCAAACCACTTCAGTATTCTTGCCTTGAGAACCCCATAAACAGTATGAAAAGGCAAAATGATAGGATACTGAAAGAGGAACTCCCCAGGTCGGTATGTGCCCAATATGCTACTGGAGATTAGTGGAGAAATAACTCCAGAAAGAATGAAGGGATGGAGCCAAAGCAAAAACAACACCCAGTTGTGGATGTGACTGGTGATAGAAGCAAGATCCAATGCTGTAAAGAGCAATACTGCATAGGAACCTGGAATGTTAGGTCCATGAATCAAAGCAAATTGGAAGTGGTCAAACAGGAGATGGCAAGAGTGAACATCAACATTCTAGGAATCAGCAAACTAAAATGAACTGGAATGGGTGAATTTAACTCAGATGACCATTATATCTACTACTGTGGGCAGGAATCCCTTAGAAGAAATGGAGTAGCCATCATGGTCAACAAAAGAGTCTGAAATGCAGTACTTGGGTGCAAGCTCAAAAACAACAGAATGATCCCTATTCATTTCCAAGGCAAACCATTCAATATCACAGTAGTCCAAGTCTATGCCCCAACCAGTAATGCTGAAGAAGCTGAAGTTGAACTGTTCTATGAAGACCTACAAGACCTTTTAGAACTAACATCCAAAAAATATGTCCTTTTCATTATAGGGGACTGGAATGCAAACGTAGGAAGTCAAGAAACACCTGGGGTAATAGGCAAACTTGGCCTTGGAGTACAGAATGAAGCAGGGCAAAGGCTAATAGAGTTTTGCCAAGAGAACGCCTGGTCATAGCAAACACCCTCTTCCAACAACACAAGAGAAGACTCTACACATGGACATCACCAGATGGCCAACACCAAGATCAGATTGATTATATTCTTTTCAGCCAAAGATGGAGAAGCTCTATACAGTCAACAAAAACAAGACCAGGAGCTGACTGTGGCTCAGATCATGAACTCCTTATTGCCAAATTCAATAAATTGAAGAAAGTAGGGAAAACCACTAGACCATTCAGGTATGACCTAAATCAAATCCCTTATGATTATACAGTGGAAGTGAGAAACAGATTTAAGGGCCTAGATCTGATAGATAGAGTGCCTGATGAACTATGGAATGAGGTTCATGACATTGTACAGGAGACAGGGATCAAGACCATTCCCATGGAAAAGAAATGCAAAAAAGCAAAATGGCTGTCTGGGAAGGCCTTACAAATAGCTGTGAAAAGAAGAGAAGCAAAAAGCAAAGGAGAAAAGGAAAGATATAAGCATCTGAATGCAGAGTTACAAAGAATAGCAAGAGAGATAAGAAAGCCTTCCTCAGCCATCAATGCAAAGAAATAGAGGAAAACAACAGAATGGGAAAGACTAGAGATCTCTTCAAGAAAATTAGAGATACCAAGGGAACATCTCATGCAAAGATGGGCTTGATAAAGGACAGAAATGGTATGGACCTAACAGAAGCAGAAGATATTAAGAAAAGTAATCACAATGGTGTGATCACTCACCTAGAGCCAGACATCCTGGAATGTGAAGTCAAGTGGGCCTTAGAAAGCATCACTATGAACAAAGCTAGTGGAAGTGATGGAATTCCAGTTGACTATTTCAAATCCTGAAAGATGATGCTGTGAAAGTGCTGCACTCAATATGCCAGCAAATTTGGAAAACTCAGCAGTGGCCACAAAACTGGAAAAGGTCAGTTTTCATTCCAATCCCAAAAAAAGGCAATACCAAAGAATGCTCAAACTACCGCACAATTGCTCTCATCTCACATGCTAGTAAAGTAATGTTCAAAATTCTCCAAGCCAGGCTTCAGCAGTACGTGAACCGTGAACTTCCAGATGTTCAAGTTGGTTTTAGAAAAGGCTGAGGAAACAGATATCAAATTGCCAACATCTGCTGGATCATGGAAAAAGGAAGCGAATTCCAGAAAAACATCTATTTCTGCTTTATTGACTATGCCAAAGCCTTTGACTGTGTGGATCACAATAAACTGTGGAAAATTCTGAAAGAGATGGGAATACCAGACCACCTGACCTGCCTCTTGAGAAACCTATACGCAGGTCAGGAAGCAACAGTTAGAACTGGACATGGAACAACAGACTGGTTCCAAATAGGAAAAGGAGTACGTCAAGGCTGTATCTTGTCACCCTGTTTATTTAACTTATATGCAGAGTACATCATGAGAAATGCTGGGCTGCAAGAAACACAAGCTGGAATCAAGATTGCCAGGAGAAATATCAATAACCTCAGATATGCAGATGACACCACCGTTATGGCAGAAAGTGAAGAGAAACTAAAAAGCCTCTTGATGAAAGTGAAAGAGGAGAGTGAAAAAGTTGGCTTAAAGCTCAACATTCAGAAAACAAAGGTCATGGCATCCGGTCCCATCACTTCATGGGAAATAGTTGGGGAAACAGTGGAAACAGTGTCAGACTTTATTTTTTGGGGCTCCAAAATCACTGCAGATGGTGATTGCAGCCATGAAATTAAAAGACGCTTACTCCTAGGAAAGAAAGTTATGACCAACCTAGATAGTGTGTTAAAAAGCAGAGACATTACTCTGACAACAACAGTCAGTCTAGTCAAGGCTATGGTTTTTCCAGTGGTCACGTATAGATGTGAGAGTTGGACTGTGAAGAAAGCTGAGCGCCAAAGAATTGATGCTTTTGAACTGTGGTGTTGGAGAAGACTCTTGAGAGTTCCTTGGACTGCAAGGAGATCCAACCAGTCCATTCTGAAGGAGATCAGTCTTGGGTGTTCATTGAAAGGACTGATGCTAAAGCTGAAATTCCAATACTTTGGCCACCTCATGCAAAGAGTTGACTCATTGGAAAAGACTCTGATGCTGGGAGGGATTGGGGACAGGAGGAGAAGGGGATGACAGAGGATTAGATGGCTGGATGGCATCACTGACTCAATGGACATGAGTTTGGGTGAATTCCAGGAGTTGGTGATGGACAGGGTGGCCTGGCATGCTGCAATTCATGGGGTCACAAAGAGTTGGACAGGACTGAGCAACTGAACTGAACTGCACTGATAAGGTATCAGGGTTGAGATAAGACTTTGAGGACATAAAAAAAAAAAAAATGAAGGAAACTTGACACCACCTAAGGAACACAATAAATTTCCAGTAACTGACTCCAAAGAAATGGAGATGTACAATTTGCCTGTTAAAGAACTCTAAATAGTTGTCTTAAGGAAGCTGAGTGAACTAGAAGAAAATACAGGAAGACATTCAACAAAATCAGTAAAGCAGTACATGAACAAAACAGGAGGTTAAACACAGAGAAAGAAATCATAAACAAAAGGAATCAAATAGAAATTCTGGAACTGAAAAATACAATCAATGAAATGAAAAACTGTGATAGTGAGTGTCAATAACAGACTTGATCAAGGAGAAGAAAAAAGTTGTGAATTCAAAGACAGGTCATTTTAAATTATCCAGTCAGAAGAGAACAAAGAAAAGAGAATGAAGAGTGAAGAAAATGTCCTCTCTGGTCTATCTTCCATGTGAATGTACAGCATGCTGGTAATTTGATACAACCTTTCTCAATATCAATATCTTAATACAAAAAATAATGATCACTAGAAATATATTGAAAAAAATTTGGTGAAATATAGTTTCTGTGGCAAAGAACCTGCCTGCAAATGTAGGAGACACAAGAGACAGGGGTTTGATCCCTGGGTCAGGGAGATCCTCTGGAGGACAGCACAGCAGCTCACTCCAGTATTCTTGCCTGGAGAATCCCATGGACAGAGGAGCCTGGTGGGCTACAGTCCACGGGGTCACAAAGAGTCAAACATGACTGAAGTGACTTAGCATAGCACAGCACAGGGAGTGTTTAGGATACCTGGCTAAGGATCACAGATATATGGAAGATAACATCAGGATCAGTTCTTCTAATGTTTTGTTTCAAGCCTTTCTTTGATTTACATCATGGTCTCTACACTTCACAGTCACTCAATTTCCATTGTTAAATGATGCTGACAAGTCAGAATTATAACAATAATATTCAAACTGAGGAGCCTTCCTGTCTGAGAATGGGGATATTTTGAGATGGTCTATGTGACCAAAATTAGAAGCTAAAGGTTGTCTAATTGGGTGGTATCTTGGTTTAGACTCTCAAAGCAGATACTGAGACAAGGTTGCTAGAGTGAGTAGTTTGGGTGTGGTTGGGGTTTACAAGGAATACTAGTAAGGAAGTAGAGAAGTGATATTGGGAAGGATTGTTTCTAGACAAAACAAAAGGTACATTATTCAGCTGGCTGCTGTTGTGGGTAATTGGAACTTAATCTCAGAGAGAAACTCTGATAAATGGTGTAAAAAATCAACACCTCAAAATTAGCCCACACAAAAGACAATAGAACTGTGGTATCTATATACTAAATTCTGTAAGTCATTGGTTGAGGAGTACTGAGGCAGGGAAGGTATTATTTGCTTGGCATTTTTGGCCTACCATACATGAGTAGACTGAGAGAGCAGCCATTCACAGTTCTGGCAAAAAGCCTATGGACACGATGATGCAGATACCAATCATTAAGTTAACCAAAAGACACTGAACTATTAATAGTAAGTTTTGAGGGATCTGTGTAGGCAATGAATAGGGTTGACTGAACATGAAGACATTGGGGATTGGTAACACTGTCAAGATGACTAATCAGGCAGAAATAATTTTATATTTATGGAGTTATTCCAATTAGCTCCACTAGTTTTTAACTGATGCATTACTTGAACAATATTTCATCTCAGTTAAACAAAACCGATGATCTGCTCCAAAGGTCAACAAATTTTTCTGTAAAGGATGAAAGAGTAAATAGTTTAGGCTTTGAGAGCTATACAATCTCTGTCACAACTATGACAGCTCTGTCTTTGTAGTGTGAAGGCAACTATGTGAGCGTGCTCAGTCAGTTCAGTCATGTCCAACTCTTTGTGACTCCATGGACTGTGACCCACCAGGCTCCTCTGTCCATGGGGTTCTCCAGACAAGAATATTGAAGTGAGTTGCCAGGCCCTCCTCCAGGGGATCTTCCTGACCCAGGAATTGAACCTGCATCTCTTGCATCTCCTACATTGCAGGCAAATTCTTTACCATTGGGCCACCAGGAAAGCCCATGAAGGCAGCTATGCTGCTGCTGCTGCTGCTAAGTCGCTTCAGTCGTGTCCGACTCTGCACGACCCCATAGACGGCAGCCCATCAGGCTCCCCCGTCCCTGGGCTTCTCCAGGCAAGAACACTGGAGTGGGTTGCCATTTCCTTCTCCGGAAGGCAACTATAGACAACAGTAAACAAATAAGCATGGTTGTGTTCCAACAGCATTTTATTTACAGACACTGAAAATTGAAAATTTGAATTCATATAATTTCCATGTGTCACTAAATATTTTTCTTCTAATTTTTTCAACTATCTAAACATATTTTAAAATCTCTTTAGCTCACAGGCCATACAGAAACAGGTGGATTTGGCTTGTTGGCTGTAATTTGCCAACCTCTGACTGCATGATCTTACCTGGTTTAAAAACTAGGACCTGGGACTTCCCTGGTGATCTAATGGTTAAGATTTCACCTTGCAATGCAGGGGACATGGATTTGATCCCTGGTCAAGGAACTAAGATCCTACATGCTGTGGGGCAACTAAGCCCATGTGCAGCAACTACTGAGCCCACGTGCCACAACTTGAGAATCCATGCACCACAATGAAAAATCCCACATGATACAACAAAGATGCCATGTACAATGCAGCCAAATAGATTAACAAATAAACATTTTTAAAAGACCTAAGGCTCTTTTTTCTTCATGTTTATCATTATGTGTATATTGCTGAAGAGATTTTTATTAGAAAAAGTTAAAAATACGACCCAGGACACTGAACACATGATTATGTCAACTCCTAAACAGAGCTAAAATCCCAGTAGTCTCTTTTTTTTACTTTATAGCTACATAGCAGAAACATTTTTTAACTTTCATGTGTCTTATATTAAATATTGAAAAAGTTTGGCTATTTCCACCTATGGTGTGTGGATTAATTTCCAAGAATATGAGCTGTTGAAGTGAAGGTACAATTATAAAACCAAATGTCAGATAAATGTTAACTATGAGTTGTCAAGAGTTGTATCACCAATATACTTTACTTTTTTCATTCAATGAAGAGTACTAATTGCAATTTTCAATTACAATAATTACTCATAAAAACCCTTTATGTATGCTAACCATCAGTGGTTGAAACTAGGGCCAAAGGAATTGCACTCAGCAGTTGCCAGTGTGACTGTCTCTAAAGAACTCACATAGCTTCCAGGAAGGAAAAAACTAGCAAGTGTACATATGCCACATCAAAAGGAGCAAATATCAGAAGGTACTTGCACCAAAAATTTAAGACAGTGCACTTTCCCCCATCCTTTTGTCCCCCAGAACTAGATAACTAATGAATACAAAAAGATGAATGAGGAAGCTAGAAGTAGCTAATTATGTTCCCTCCCAAACCAGGGGTATCTAAAACTCAAGTGGAGTGGTTTATAACAGTAGGTAAAACCAGAGTTTTGATTCTTATACTGATTGTTTTGAAGTACCAAAATGAATGTATTCTTGTGGCAGGAGTGTGGCAGGAAGACTTTTTATTATATAATATTAATTGGAAAAGCTCCAGTACTGGGACTGCCCTGGTGGTCCAGTGGCTAAGACTCTGTGCTTCCTAGGCAGGAGATGCGAATTCAATCCTTGGTCATGGAACTCAGGTCCACATGCTGCATGGCAAAAAAAAAAAAAAAAACAATAAATAAGTTTAAAGGGGGAGGTGAAATATATTAGGTTGTTTTGTTTGCATCCTATTGTTTGTTTCTTAGGATAAAGCCAAAATTCTAAGCAACAACCATATTTGGATGCTGTTTATAGAGGAGGAAAAAGTTTTCAGGGATCCTCAGAGTCCCTGGCTGAGTCTGAAAATTAAACTGACAGAAACAGATTAACAGGAGAAAAGTATATATATTTATTTAAGTTTTATGATATAGGAACCTTTGTAAGGAAATGAAGACCTAAAGAAATGGTTAAACCAGAATATTTTAATGCTAGTTTTGATGAAGAGGAGACAGCCACGGAAAAATATGCTAGCTCAAGGAATATGAGGTAAACATAGGTAAACTGGGTACACTTAGGCCTGTTTCTTAGGATGCTTCTCAGTCTCCTTTGTCTTTGTAGATTCTGATATTCCTTTCCTCTGGGTAAAGCGAGGGTACCTCTCACAAGAGGATTTTCTGATCTGCTTCAGGGGAAGGTCAGAGTAACCTTTCTTTTTCTGCTATTTTCTCAAACTCCATTAGCTTAAAATATTCAACCTGCCAAGGTGCCGCATTTTGGGGATAGTGTGTCCTGAACCCCATCAGATTCAATGTACAATGTCTAAATTCTAGACTAGAACAGAATAAAAATAATGAAAAACTTTAGACTTTATTAGCAAAATGTATAGATAGAATTGTGTAACCAATGTGTTAAATTGGCTCTGCTAATGGGAAAAAAATCTATGATGATCCTACAATGGTTGCTCAGAACTATTCTAATTTACCTCTTTTCTCTAGAAGATCCAATAATATTTCAGTCATTCTCTGACATCAGGAAAGTCCCATTTTCAGGCATTAAAAAGTCAATATAAATCAAAACTTCACTCTCTAATGAATTGAAGACATCTTCCCATCCCCACAGCTCAAGCCTACCTCAGGCTTGGAAGTATGCAAAAAGAAAGGGGTGATGCGATTCCTCTTTTTCCTCCTTATTCTTCATCCTTTCTTTCACTAGCTACTGCTTTTGGTTTCTCTAGGAATTATGTGGGACATTAATTATTCTGGTCATTAGTACTTTTCATCAAATGTTTTCAGTTTTTTCCCCTTTCAGGCACATGGTAAAATTGCATTTCCCTGGCTCCTTACCAATAGATGTGGCCACGTGATTGTTCTTTAGGAAGGAAATGTGAGCAGAAGGGATGTGTGTTTTTCTGGGTGGAAGCTTTAAGAACAAGTACACAAGTTGTCACGTTCCCTTCTCTGTGCTGTGGTTGTCATGGAAGCAAGTGAGATAAAATTTCAATGAGGTCAATCTGTATTGAAAATGTAGTGTGTTGTGAGCAAAACATAAATATTTACTGTTGTAAGGCTTTGCTTTGGGGATTATATATCACTACAAAAGTCCACAGCTTATCCTAACAAAATTACCAAAGATATAATAATTTTGAATTTGTACCTGATAACATGTCCTTAAAATATATGAAAATTTTTAAAAATCAGGATTGTAAAGAGAAACCGAGAAATCTAAAATCATGGGGAAAGAATTCAATATACCTTTACCAGAGAAAGTGACAAAAATGTTAGTAAGAATTTTAAAACTTTGAACAGAAAAATTAATAACATATATATGAGTATATAGAACAGATAGAAAATATACATTTTTTTCAAGCTCACATGAAACATTTAAAAGAATTGCTTTATACTAGGTTGCAAAGCAGTATCAAAGATATATCAAAGAACAAATATGGTAGAGATAATGTTGGTTTACTATAATGAAATTTAGGTTAGAAATCAATAATAAAAAGAGTACATGTAAATGAACACACACATAAACAACATACACATTTGAAAACTTGGAATGAACTTCTAAATGGTTTATGGATCATTTTGAGAAATATATAACATTAAGAATAATATTGAAAGTATTACTTATGAAAATCATGAACTATTATAAAAGCAGTACTTAATGTTAATATTTGGTTAAGTTAGATGGTAATATATAGCATTTATTATATTAATTTCTATTCATATTATATTTAGAATAATTAATAATAATCTTTAAGTGAAAATAAATAAAATTTAACAGCTTATAAATATGGAAGCTAATTCCTCTCTAAGATCATCAGGTGAACAAATTCCTTGATTCTTCCTAATGATTAGTTTATTTAACTCTCATGTTGTGATCTGTTGACACATTAAAAATAAACATAAGTGTATCACAATGTATCGTTTTTATTGCTTAACAAACATCATTTAAATGTGCATGACTTCCTAAATAGATTACCAGTAACAAATAAGGTATTAATCTGGGACAAAAGAGTCAGTAAAATCACTAGATACATTTCTCATCACATACTCAACCACCCTGTGGTCCTACTACAGAGGCTGGTTCAGTAGGAAAAAAGTATCTGATCTTTGTTTCCACGTTCTGTATTTTAACACTGAAATAATTTTCCTTCTCTGTGAATGTGAATCCTTAATTCAGCTTTGCTGGTCTGTGCTCATTTTGAGGTGGCAAAAAGTGCTTGATGGGGGTGTCTAAGTTTGATTTACTTGGGCTGGGTCTACCCATTACACTGCCCAAACCTGTAACTTGGATAAGTACTCATCCTGTCTTTTCTCTCATTCATCATTGGTAATTTTTTTCCTCCTGGCCTAGCATTCTCATTTCATCTTGATGATGGAGCAACTCCAGTGTTCACTGGATGTGTTTTCCGTTATGCAATTTTGTGTCATAAAATACAGTATTAACCACAGCTTATCTTCTTAAGAAATTTGAGTGGAATGTTCTCTTATAAGGAAAAGAGAAATTTCATGACACTCTCTGGAGAAACAACCTATTAATCCATAAATGTATTTGCTTTTCTATGTACCTGACTCATTCTGATTAGAAGTATGTGTGCAGAGAGCTGATACAAGAAGCAGAGTAAGAAACTTAAAAATTCCATCCCTCAATAAAAGCAACTAAAAAACTGGCAGAAACTAACACATTCACTATTTTTGGAAGTCTAGAAACTAACCAAAGCTTGCGACAACCCAGAGAGCACTTATTCAAGAAAAACAGCTGACTCTTGCTAATTGTAGTAAACTTTGTGGCATACACTAGTCCCATGTATTCTCCCTAGCTCAGTCTTGATGATATGTAATAGTCTGCATTCCCAGTAAAGAAAAAGATACATTGCAACTAAAGGAGCAGAATTGACTCTATTTGCAAAGATTGTCCTTGGTTGGTCTGTCTGGTGGTTCAACTTGCCCAAAAGATTTGTTTTATCTAACCTAATTTAGAACTCAACAGTGCTAAAGCCACTAGCCGGGGTGCAGAGGAGGGAGGGCATTGGTCAAAAACATTTACAAACAAATGTTTTTGTCACTCCTACATGAAGCAATGGATAACAGTTGGGGGAAACAATATGCTAACAAAAATGAATGAGAGGAAAGGCTGGAGAAAAAGATACTTTGAGGAATAAGGGTTTTGAAAAGTTCTAACATATTCCAGGAATCTAGAAGACTCTATGTTGGGCCGTGGCACAGAGAATTTGTCCCTACTGGTACTCTAAGCTTCTTTTCCACACTGTGTGGGCTCACAGTCTTTTAAAAAAACAATCTTAGTTGTTTATTTAATTGATTTTTTTAAATGGATTGTTACTATAGTTGCTTTACAACTATAAGTGTTAGTTTCTACTGTACAGGAAAGTGAATCAGCTATGCATATGCATATATCCTCTGTTCCTTGGATTTCCTTCCTGTTTGGGTCACCATAGAGCACTGAGTAGGGTTCCCTGAGCTATACAGTAGGTTCCCATTAATTATCTATTTTATATATAGTATCAATTGTGTAGTAGATACATCAGTCCCAATCTCCCAATTAATCCTACCCTCCCCCTTTTCCCTTGGTATCCTTACATTTGTTCTCTAAGTCAGTGTTTCTATTTCTGCTTTGCAAACAGACAGACTTTATTTTCTTGGGCTCCAAAGTCACTGCAGACTATGATTGCAGCCATGAAATTAAAAGATGCTTGCTCCTTGGAAGGAAAGCTATGAAAAACATAGACAACATATTAGAAAGCATAGACTTCACTTTGCTGACAAAGGTCTGTATAGTCAGAGCTATGATTTTTCCAGGAGTCATGTACAGATGTGAGAGCTGAACCATAAACAAGGCTGAGCACAAAAGAACTGATGCTTTAGAACTGTGGTACTGGAGAAGACTCTTGAGAGTCCCTTGGACTGAAAGGAGATCAAACCATTCAATCCTAAAGGAAATCAACCCTCAATATTCTTTGGAAGGACTGTTGCTGAAGCTGATGCTCCAATACTTTGGTCACCTGGTGTGAAGAGCCAACTCATTGGAAAAGACTCTGATGCTGGGAAAGATAGAAGGCAAAAGGAGAAGTGGGCGGCAGAGGATGAGATAATTAGATAGCATCACTGACTCAATGGACATGAATTTGAGCAAGCTCAAGGAGATAGTGGAGGACAGAGCAGTCTGGAATGCTAGAGTTTATGGGGTTGCAAAGGGTTGGACATGACTTAGTGACTGAATAACAACAATAACATTTTTCTGTTTTCTACATATATGCATTAATGTACAATATTTGTTTTTCTCTTTCTGACTTACTTCACTCTGTATGACAGTTTCTAGGCCCATCCACATCTCTACAAATGACTCAATTTCATTCCTTTTTTATTGCTGAATAATATTCCATTATGTATATATACCACATCTTCTTTATCCATTCCTCTGTTGATGAACATTTAGATTATTTCTGTGTCCTGGCTGTTGTAAATAGTACTGCAATGAAGTCTTGGGTGTGAAGTATACAGTTTAGAGAATATAGTCAATAATAATGTAATATATTTGATGATAGATGGTAACTAGACTTGTTATGATTGTTTTGTAATATATAAAAATCACTATGCTGTGCACAGGTAGCTTTCCAGGTGGCATTAGTGATAAAAAAAAAAAAAAAGAAAAGAAAAAAACCCGTCTGCCAATGCAGGAGACATAAGAGATGGGAATTTGATCCCTGGGTCGGGAAGATCCTCTGGAGGAGGGCACGACAGCCTACTTCAGTATTCTTGCCTGGAGAGTCCCCATGGACAGAGGAGCCTGGTGGACTATAGTCCATAGGGTCACAGAGTCAGACACAACTGAAGTGACTTAGCATAAAGGCACAAATCCTGTGCACCCGGAACTTACACAGTGCAATAGGTCAGTTATACTTCCAAAACAAACAGACAGACAAACTAATAGAAAAAGCGATCAGATTTGTGGTTACCAGGGGGGAGGTGGAATTGTACGAAGGTAGTTGATAGGTACAAATTTCAAGTTATAAGATACAGAAGTGCTAGAGGTGTAATGTATAACATAATAAATATAATTAACACTGCTGTATGTTATATACATGAGTTGTTAAGAGACCAAAATTCTAACAGTTCTCATCACAAGGGAAAAAAATTATTTTTCTTTTATTTTGTAGCCATATGAGATGAAGGATGGTCATTAACTACTGTGGTAATCATTTCATGATGTATATATGTCAAATCATTATGCTGTACTCCTTAAACAGTGTTGTATATCAATAAAATCTCAGTAAAACTGGAAGAATTTAAGATTGACAATTAGCTGGCTATGATATGAACCAGGTGAATAAGGAGTTAGTGACTTTTTGTATTTTATGTTTTTTTGCTTAAGAAGTTCTCCTAACAGCCTTTAAGTTCAACCAAAGTAAAATTGCTATTTTTGAAAAGATACCCTGGATCTTCACTGCTAATTCCCCTAAATTACCAAAAGACTTTGCTGATAAACTATTTAATCCTAAATTAAAATTTCATATCAACTAAGGTTTACCAGACACGTGATTTAACAAGCTAAGCAACCATGTTAAAGGCATCCAAGGTTTAGATAAAATGGGCCAGTCCCTGGAATGTGAAATCAAGTGGGGCTTAGGAAGCATCACTATGAACAAAGCTAGTGGAGGTGATGGAATTCCAGTTGAGCTATTTCAAATCCTAAAAGATGATGCTGTGAAAGTGCTTCACTCAATATGCCAGAAAATTTGGAAAACTCAGCAGTGGCCACAGGACTGGAAAAGGTCAGTTTTCATTCCAATCACAAAGGAAGGCAATGCCAAAAAATGTTCAAACTACCACACAATTGCACTCATCTCACATGCTAGCAAAGTAATGCTCAAAATTCTCCAAGCCAGGCTTCAACAATACATGAACCAAGAACTTCCAGATGTTCAAGCTGGATTTTAAAAAGGCACAGGAACCAGAGATAAAATTGCCAACATCCCTTGGATCATCAAAAAAGCCAGGGAGTTCCAGAAAAACATCTACTTCTGCTTCATTGACTATTCTAAAGCCTTTGACTGTGTGGATCACAACAAACTGTGGGAAATTCTGAAAGAGATGGGAATCCCAGACTACCTAACCTGCCTCCTGAGAAATCTGTATGCAGATCAGGAAGCAACAGTTAGAACTAGACATGAAACAACAGACTGGTTCCAAATCGGGAAAGGAGTATGTCATGGCTGTATATTGTCACCCTGTTTATATAATAAATATGCAGAGTATATCATGTGAAATGCCAGGCTGGATGAAGCACAAGATGGAATCAAGACTGCAGGGAGAAATATCAATAACCTCAGACACACAGATGACACCACCCTTATGGCAGAAAGAGAAGAAGAACTAAAGAGCCTCTTGTGGAAGTGAAAGAGGAGAGCGAAAAAGTTGGCTTAAAACTCAACATTCAGAAAACTAAGATCATGGCATCCAGTCCCATCACGTCATGGCAAATAGATGGGGAAACAATGGAAACAGTGACAGACTTTATTTTGGGGGGCTCCAAAATCACTGCAGATTGTGACTGAAGCCATGAAATTAAAAGATGTTTGCTCCTTGGAAGAAAAGCTATGACCCACCTAGACAGTCTATTAAAAAGCAGAAACATTACTTTGCTGACAAAGGTTCGTCTAGTCAAAGCTATGGTCTTTCCAGTAGTCATGTATGGATGTGAAAGTTGTACTATAAAGAAAGCTGAGCACTGAAGAATTGATGCTTTTGAACTGTGGTGTTGGAGAAGACTCTTGAGAGTCCCTTGGACTGCAAGGAGATCAAACCAATCAATCCTAAAGGAAATCAGTCCTGAATATACATTGGAAGGACTGATGCTGAAGCTGAAACTCCAATGATTTGGCCACCTGATGCGAAGAACTGACTCACTGGAAAAGACCCTGATTCTGGGAAAGATTGAAGGTGGGAGGAGAAGAGGACGACAGAGGATGAGATGGTTGGATGGCATCACTGAGTCAGTGGGGCAAGAGTTTAAGCAAGCTCCAGAAGCTGGTGCTGGACAGGGATGCCTGGCATACTGCAGTCCATGTATTGGGGTCAAAAAGAATCAGAAACGACTGAGCGACTGAATTGAAATGAACTGGAATCATTCCTTTCCTTAAAATAATGCAAAAATAATTCAGAATCAAGTACCAGAAAGAGTGTGGCATGATTAATTTACAAGACAATGAATTTCACACTGACAACATTATATAATTCTGCTCTATTTACTCTAAGCCTATGATAACAATCCAGAATTAAGAGTTAATTTTCAGAAACTACCAGAGGAAGAACAAACTATAATATTGGAAACTGCTTTGAGCTTTGTTTGGTTCTTTACAGAGAATGGTGTCCACACATATGTAAATATTAATAAATTGTATTCAAAATGATTGAGGGTATACCTAGCTATCTAGGAACTTACTAGTACAGGTTTTGTAACTGAAGAAAGTGGATCCACAGTACTGAAGAATACCTGGAAAACTTTTTAAGTACTCTTAGCTGGTGTGTGTGTGTGAAAGTCACTCAGTCGTGTCTGACTCTGTGACCCCGTGATGGACTGTAGCTTGCCAGGCTGCTCTGTCCATGGAATTCTCCAGGCCAGAATACTGGAGTGGGTTGTCATTCCCTTCTCCAGGGGATCTTCCTGGAGATTGGACTCAGGTCTCCCTCATTGCAAGTGGATTCTCTACCATCTGAGTCACCAGGGAAGCCCACTCTAGGTTGGACATGAGCACAAATGTGCTTTCTCTGCTTGTTCATATACTGTTGGGGCTTGTAGTACTGGCTTAGCTGAGTTTCTGGCTCCATGATTCCATTTAGATCACAGCAATCCATTCATTTTTATATTAACAAATATATGAGAGGGGAAATAATGGTATAATCAAAAACTTGTGCTATATTGGATGCTCAACACATTAATTTCCTAATTAGAAATAAAATTGCATTAATCAAGGGACAAGACTTGCAGAATAGTGAAGTCAGGAGCTTAGTAAATTCTCTCAGATAAAATTAACAAAAACAACCATATCAGGCTCTGGAACCTGACTAAAGGCAGACATCAAGTTGAGAAGATTTGTACTCAAAAAAAAAAAAAAAAATTGAACCTGAGTGGGATTGATCAAGATAGTGGAGTGAGAGGAGGTGGAGCTCACCTCCCTCTTGCCTGAACACATCAAAAGTACATCGGGATGGGCTGGGGATGGAGGTGGGAGGGGGGTTCAGAATGGGGGGAGGGGACACATGTTACACCTGTGGCTGATTCATGTTGATGTATGTCAAAAGCTATCACAATACTGTAAAGTAATTAGGCTCCAGTTAAAATAAATAATTTTAAAAAATACATCTCATGGTTTACATTGGGAAGACTGGCAGAGTAAGATGTGGAGTTCACCTCCTCCCATGAACATATCAAAAATACACTTACATGTGGAACAATTCTTCAGTTCAGTTCAGTTCAGTCGCTCAGTCGTGTCCAGCTCTTTGAGACCCCATGAACCACAGAATGCCAGGCCTCCCTGTCCATCACCAACTCCCGGAGTCTGCCCAAACCCATGTCCATTGAGTCGGTGATGCCCTCCAACCATCTCATCCTCTGTCGTCCCCTTCTCCTCCTGCCCTCAATCCTTCCCAGCATCAGGGTCTTTTCAAATGAGTCAGCACTGCGCATCAGGTGGCCAAAGTATTGGAGTTCCAGCTTCAACATCAGTTCTTCCAATGAACACCCAGGACTGAGCTCCTTTAGGATGAACTGGTTGGATCTCCTTGCAGTCCAAGGGATTCCCAAGAGTCTTCTCTAACACAACAGTTCAAAAGCATCAATTCTTCTGCGCTCAGCTTTCTTTATAGTCCAACTCTCACATCCATACATGACTACTGGAAAAACCATAGCCTTGACTAGATGGACCTTTGTTGGCAAAGTAATGTCTCTGCTTCTTAATATGCTGTCTAGGTTGGTCATAACTTTCCTTCCAAGGAGTAAACATCTTTTAATTTCATGGCTGCAATCACCATCTGCAGTGATTTTGGAGCCCCAAAAAATAAAGTCAGCCACTGTTTCCACGGTTTCCCCATCTATTTCCCATGAAGTGATGGGACTGGATGCCATGATCTTAGTTTTCTGAATGTTGAGCTTTAAGCCAACCTTTTCACTCTCCTCTTTCACTTTCAACAAGAGGCTCTTTAGTTCTTCTTCACTTTCTGCCATAAGGGTGGTGTCATCTGCATATCTGAGGTTATTGATATTTCTCCTGGCAATCTTGATTCTAGCTTGTGCTTCCTCCAGCCCAGCGTTTCTCATGATGTACTCTGCATATAAGTTAAATAAGTAAGGTGACAATATACAGCCTTGACGTACTCCTTTTCCTATTTGGAACCAGTTTGTTGTTCCGTGTCCAGTTCTAACTGTTGCTTCCTGACCTGCATACAGATTTCTCAAGAGACAGGTCACGTGTTCTAGTATTCCCATCTCTTTCAGAATTTTCCACAGTTTATTGTGATCCACACAGTCAAAGGCTTCGGCATAGTCAATAAAGCATAAATAGACTTTTAGCCTTTGCCCTGCTTCATTCTGTACTCCAAGGCCAAATTTGCCTGTTACTCCAGGTGTTTCTTGATTTCCTACTTTTGCATTCCAGTCCCCTATGATTAAAAGGACATCTTTTTTGGGTGTTAGTTCTAGAAGGTTTTACAGGTCTTCATAGAACTGTTGAACTTCAGCTTCTTCAGCATTACTGGTTGGGGCATAGACTTGGATTACTGTGATATTGGATAGTTTGCCTTGGAAACAAACAGTGACCATTCTTTCATTTTTGAGACTGCATCCAAGTACTACATTTCAGACTCTTGTTGACCATGATGGCTACTCCATTTCTTCTAAGAAATTCCTGCCCACAGTAGTAGATATAATGGTCATCTGAGTTAAATTCACCCATTCTAGTCCATCTTAGTTTGCTGATTCCTAGAATGTCGATGTTCACCCTTGTCATCTCCTGTTTGACCACTTCTAATTTGCCTTGATTCATGGATCTAACATTCCAGGTTCCTATGCAATATTGCTCTTTACAGCATCAAACCTTGCTTCTATCACCAGTCCCATCCACAACTGGATGTTGTTTTTGCTTTGGCTCCATCCCTTCATTCTTTCTGGAGTTATTTCTCCACTAATCTCCAGTAGCATATTGGGCACCTACCAACCTGGGGAGTTCATCTTTCAGTGTCCTATATTTTTGCCTTTTCATACTGTTCATGGGGTTCTCGAGGAAAGAATACTGAAGTGATTTGCCATTCCCTTCTCCAGTGGACCACATTCTGTCAGACCTCTCCACCATGACTCGTCTGTCTTGGGTGGCCCCACATGGCATGGCTTAGTTTCATTGAGTTAGATAAGGCTGTGGTCCATGTGATCAAATTGGCTAGTTGTTGGTGATTGTGGTTTCAGTCTGTCTTCCCTCTGATGCCCTCTCTCAGTGCCTACCGTCTTACTTGGTTTTCTCTTACCTTGGACGTGGGGTATCTCTTCACGGCTGCTGGACCCCCCATACAGCGAAGGCTATAAGAAAGATCTACATACAATCAGATAGGAAGGAAAGTAAAGTCTTTGGGTCAGGATCTATGCCCCTGGAAGAGGACTCAAAGGAAAAAGAAAGAATATACAGGTTGACTTCCACTCTGGGGAATGAGCAGTGAGAGCTACAGATTGGGTGCTCCAGCCCCAGGATCCTACACAGGAGAGATGAGACCCATTGGTTGGTTGGAGGACCACTGGGACTCTCAGGAGGATTGTGGGAAGCCTGAACTCCGCTTACAAGGAGCATTCATGCTCTGGCTATCGTTTGAGGCACAGCATAGAATGTGATTAGAGAACTGCTTGAGTGGCTGCTGGGTTTTCTGTTACTGACTCACTACACATCCCAGCTTAAACCAACTGAACTTTCTGGCCCTGCTCATGCCACATCATGCTGTGGCACTGAATCTGAGCTGGTCATGACTGGGGAGAAGACATGGCAGTGGGGTACAAAAGCGACCTGGTCTCAGGGTAGAGCCTGGGTGATGTGTTAGAATCTATTGTTGGCATTTATTCAAGCAGCACATCCAAAGAAGCCCCAATCTCTGGTGGAAGCCATTTGACCACAGCTCATACAATGGCAACCCACTCCAGTACTCTTGCCTGGAAAATCCCATGGATGGAGAAGCCTGGTAGGCTGCAGTCCATGGGGTCGCTAAGTCAGGCATGACTGAGCGATTTCACTTTCACTTTTCACTTTCATGCATTGGAGAAGGAAATGGCAACCCACTCCAGTGTTCTTGCCTGGAGAATCCCAGGGATGGGGGAGCCTGGTGGGCTGCCGTCTCTGGGGTTGCACAGAGTCGGACACGACTGAAGCAATTTAGCAGTAGCAGCAGCAGTAGCATACCCTGATACAGTCTGAGAGTTCACACAGGCCCTACCTACCCAGTGTTGTGGCTCCACAACAGGGCAGGGGCAGCTGAGGGCAGAAATTGGCTATAAGGAATAAAGGGACTATGAAGTAGTGCACTGGGGACAGCTTGGGCCTCTGTCTGTGGCCAACAAAAGCCAAAAGTCCTCATGGGCTCCCCTTACCACAGAAATTCTCCCCTCTGGGGCAGGAGTCCCAGTGTTCAGAGAGGAGAAACACACACTTAAAGTGAACAGAGCCAGCTTGGGTCATACACTCAGAGCTTCTGTTTCAGCAACCTGGGATCAGACATCATCCCCAGTAGGGTGGTGATGGCTAATGAGCAGAGGGGTAGTCCCATCTCACACCTGATGCCAGCTCTAGTTCCTCCATCTCCAGACTACCCACTACCAAGGTGATAGCTGTCAGAACACCCTGAGGAAAAATTGAGATTTGCATCCACATCAAATCTAGCTCTCCACCAAGGGCTTTGAGCCCATGCAATCTGTATAGGGATACTCCCACATAAGAACACACTTTCAAGACTGCAGTAAGTAACTATTTCACAAGAAGTCATAGAGCAAAAGTTAAGAAAAATGAAAAAAGCAGAGGAACTACTGTTAATTGAAAGAGCAACAGAAAACCTTTGAAAAATAATGAAACAGAAATAACAGTTTTTACCAGATAAAGAATTCAGAGCCCAGAAATAAAACCATGCATTTATGGCCAAACATGGCAAGAATTAATATACAATGGGGAAAAAACATTCTCTTCAATAAGTGGTGCTGGGAAAACTGGCCATGAATGAGATTAGAACATTTTCTCTCACCATATGCAAAACTAAATCAAAATGGATTAAAGACCTAAATGTAAGTCTTGAAATCATAAAACTCCTAGAAGAAAACATAGGCACAACACTTGTTGACAAAATCACAGTAATATTCTTTTGGCTCTGTCTAAAACAAAAGAAACAAAAGCAAAAATTAACAAACATGACCTAATTAAACATAAAAGCTTTTACACAGCAAAGGAAACCTTTGACAAAATGAAAAGAAAATTTATGAAATGGGAGAAAATATTTGCAAATGATATGACCTGCAAGGGGTTAATATTTAAAATATATAAACAGCTCATACAACTCAATATTTAAAAACCCAATACAAATGGTAGAAGACCTGAGTAGATATTTTCCCAACAAATACATAAAGATGGCTAGGAAACATGAGAAAAGATACTCAACATCAGTAATTATTAGAGAACTGTAAATCAAAATTTACAGTATCAACAATGAGACATAACCTCACACTTATCAGGAAGGCTACCCTCAAAAGTCTACCAATAACAAATGTTAGCAAGAATGTCAAGAAAAAGGAGCTGTTAGTTGTACACTGTTAGTAGGAATGTAAATTGGTTGCAGCCACTATGGAAACAGCATAGTGGTTCCTCAAAAATCTAAAAATAGAACTACCATACACTCTAGCAATTCTACTCCTGGGTATATATCCAGAAAAAAAAAAAAAAAAAACACTAATTTGAAAAGATATTTGCACTCCAGTGTTCATAACAGCACTATTTACAATAGCCAGGATATGAAAACAATCTACTGAAGTACACATCAACTGACAAATGGTTAAGATAGTTGTCGTATATATGGTATATACGATGGAATATTACTCAGCCATAAAAAATAATGAAATTTTGCCATTTGCAGCAGTGTGGATGAACTCAGATGATTTTACACTTAGTGAAATAAGTCAGGTTTGAGACTTTTTGCCTTTTGAGAAAGATAGATAGTGCGTGATGTCACTTATATGTGGAATGTAAAAAATAATAGAAACCAACATATATAGCAAAACAGAAATGAACTCACAGATATAGAAAATGAACTAATATTACCAGTGGGTAGAGGGAAGTGGGAGGGACAAGACAGAGGTATGAGATTAAGAGATATAAACTACAATTTATAAAAAAATAAGCAACAGGGATATATTGTACAAATTGTATTAACATATTTTAAAATGTATATAGCATGGCTAAGTAGGATTTATTCCAAGAATATGAAACTGATTCAAGATTCAAAAATCCATCAATGTCAAGAGAATGAGAAGACACAGACTGGGAAAGTATTATTGCAAATGGTATATATGATGAAGAACTCTTATCCAAATATATACAAAGAACTCTGAAAATTTGACAACAAGAAAGCAACCAATCTGTTAAATGGGCAAAAGATCTGAACAGGCACCTCACCAAAAAAGATATATATCTGACAAATGAGCTATCTGAGAAGCCTACATACTGTATGATCCCAACAATTTAATTTTCTGGAAAAGTCCAAATTATGGAGACAATAAGCAGATCTGTGGTTGTCAGAGGTTTGGGATAGAGCAAGGATGATGATTAGACAGAGCACATATGATTTTTAGGACACGAAAATACTTATGATACTGCAGTGATAGATAAATTTGATTTCACATTTTTTCAAACTCATAAGTATGTAAACGAAGAGTGAACCTTAATATAAAATAAAGAGTTTGGGTAATTTTATTTATTTTTTTTTTTTAATGGAGAAAGAAAAGCTTTTTTATTTATTTTTTTTTTATTTTTATTTTTTAAAAATCACATGCTCCCCATCCTGAACCCTCCTCCCTCCCAACCTAGAGTTTGGGTAATTTTAATATGTCATTGTAGGTTCACAAATTGTAACAAACATACCACTTTCTTGTGGGATGTGGATAGTTGGGGAGGCTCTGCATGTGTGGGGGCAGGGCCTATTTGGGAACATTCTGCACTTCTGCTCAATATTTCTGTAACCTAAGACTGCCCTAACATAAGTTTATGTTTTTAAATTTACCTCCTCATAAAAAAAATCAATTTTATCCACTATATTAACATACTAAGGAAGGAAAAAAATCACATAATGTTTTCAATTGATGCATAAGAATATTTGAAAAGTTAAAATCACAATACAGTAAAAATCACACACCTACTGGAAAGATTGAAGTAAAAAATACTGTTAATACCAAATGCTATCGATGACCAGGAGTAACTATATCTTTTATACATTGATGGTGAGAATGTAAAATGGCACAGTAATTCTGATAGTTTCTTATAAGACCAAACATATATTTGCCATGAAAGTGTTAGTCGCTCAGTTGTGTCTGACTCTTTGTGATCCCATAGACTGTGGCCCACCAGGCTCTTCTATCCATGGAATTCTCCAGGCAAGAATACTGGAGTGGGTAGCCATACCTTCTCCAGGGGATCATCCCAACCCAGGGATCGAACCCAGGTCTCGTGCATTTCAGGTAGATTCTTTATCCTCTGAGCCACTAGGGAAGCCCCAGTAACAACTCCACAATTGCAACCTTGGTCATTTATTACAGAAAAATAAAAACATATGCTCACACAAAAGCTTGTATGTGGATAGCAACTTTACTTATAACAAACCAAACCTGGAAACACCACAGATGTCCTTCAAAGAGGTTCATGTTTAAACCAAAGAGCAGTTTATCCATATACTGGAATACTACTCATTAGTAGAAATGAATAACCTATTTATATATGCAAAAATTGAAAGAGTCTCCAGGGAATTATGCTGTGTGAAAGAAGCCAGACGCAAAGGCTACATATTGTATAATTCCATTTATGTGTCATTCTAAAATAGAGAAAACTATAAGGATGGAGAATACATCAGTGGTTGCCAAGAGCTAGGGATGGGAGGGAGAGTACGTGTGACTATAAAGGAATTACAGGAGGAGGGAGTTGTCAAATTGTCACATCTTATTCCTAGTTAAACTCCTCCTCAGCCACCACCTCCTCCTTCACCCTTCATATATGTTCCTTGAAGAAAAGCTTTTCATCCAGCCTTCTCTAGATTTCTATCCCTGATTTTGTTTAAAAAAATATGAATTCTTCCCCAAATTTGTCTCTGGTTTCTGGCAGGTAGCAGCAGTATGACATGAGCATGAGATGTAACGGGGACCACTTGTTTTCATTCTATGTTTGTGTTGAAAATTGCTGTATTGTTCTACCTTTGCCTGTCCTTACTTTTGTGTTAATATTAACTTTGGTTGTTTTCATTTATTCATTTATTACTTTTTAAAATTGAAATATAGTTGATTTACAATGTTGTATTAGTTTCAGGTGTATAGCAAAGTGATTCAGGTGTGTGTGTGTGTGTGTGTGTATTCTTTATATTTTTTCAGGTTTGTTTTCCTTGTAGGTTACTATAAAATATTGAATAAGGTTTCCTGAGCTATATAGTAGGTCCTTATTTGGGGATAGTTTGGGATTAATATATATAGTAGTGTGTACATGTTTAATCCCAAACTCCTAATTTTATTTTGAGTCTAGCCTATTTTCTTCATTGGTTTTTAGATATTGTTTTTACTGTAGTGTGAACAGGGCCTTCTCCTGAATGCAAGAGAAGTGGTAAGTCTCATAATGCAAAACTATTCCTCTTCTCACTACCCCTCCCCCTAAAATAGCTTAATTTTAAATCTGAGGTAACTGGGTAAAATAATGTGTAGTGCTTATATTATTTTCTTAAAGTCTGATGTAAATTTGCAGTAACTGCTGCTTCAAAGACTGGAAGCTGAGGAATAAGCTTTTACTGGTGCAATAATGTTCTTATTGACTTTATTGATGCCAGATAACAATGTATCTTTCTTACAGAGCACTCATTTCTGCTCCTAATAGTTTCAAAAGGAATATGCCCATAAAGATATAGGAGTTTAACTAAATACATTATTTAAAATAGTTATTCCATTGTAAATGAATGACTATTTAGAAAATTCTAAAATATTTGTTTCACTGTCTGTATTGTGTTTATCTTCAACTGTTTACTTTCAGTACAACTTTTATCACTTGACCAATCATGATGAATAGTCTAAGTTCACTGTGTTTTGTTACATTTGTTATATTTTTATTTTAACCTTGAATTTAACACGGAGAATATAAAATAGAAGACAAATATAACCTTTTCTGAACATTCACAGCATGCCAGATACCATGGAGAAGATCATAAGTAGCTAATTCAAGGACATTTTCTTTGAGGAGACAAGATTAGCAAATGGGTGCATGTTTAACTGTTTTTTCTAGATGGAAACACATTTCTTTTTTTTTTAGTATTTTAATTTTATTAAAGTATGGTTGATTTACAATGTTGTGTTAATTTCAGGTGTACAGCAAAGTAAGTTATACATATATGTATGTTCATTCTTTTTCAGATTCTTTTCTTATATAAGTCATCACAGAACATTAGATAAAGTTCCCTGTGATATTTAGTAGGTCCCTATTGGTCATCTATCTTATATATAGTAATGTGTGTGTGTTCATCCCAAGCTCCTGATTTATCCTTTCCTCTTTGGTAACCATAAGTTTGTTTTGTATATCTATAAGTGTCCTTTTATTTTGTAAATAAATTCATGTGTATATTTTTTTAAAGATAGATTCCACATATGAATGATATCATATATTTGTCTTTCCTTTGTCTGACTTACTTCATTTACTGTGATAATCTCTAGGTCCATCCATGTTGCTGCAAATTGCATCATGTCATTCTTTTTTATAGGTGAGTAATATTCCATTGTATATATGTACCGCATCTTTATCCATTTGTCTGTCGATGGACATTTAGATTGCTTCTATGTCTTGGCAATTGTAAATAGTGCTGCAATGAACATTGAGGTGTGTGTATGTTTTCAAACTATGGTTTTCTCCAGATATATTCCTAGGAGTGGGATTGATGGATCATATGGTTAGTTCTAAGTTTTTTAAGGAACCTCCATACTGTTCTCCATAGAGATTGTACTAATTTATATCCCCACCAATAGTGTAGACAAGTTCCTGTTTCTTTGCACCCTCTCCAACATTTATTGTTTGTAGATTTTTTGATGATGGCCATTCTGACCACTGTGAGGTGATATCTCATTATATTCCAAAACTATATGGAATAGTTTTGATTTGCATTTTTTTTTTTGGTAATTAGTGATGTTGAGCATCTTTTCATGTGCTTTTTGGCTATTTGTTTGTCTTTGGGAAAATGTCTATTTAGATCTTCTGCCCATTTTTTGATTGTGTTGCTTTTTTTTTTTTACATAGAGCTACATGAGCTGTTTGTATATTTTGGAGATTAATCCCTTGTCAGTTGCATCATTTGCAAATATTTTCTCCCATTCTAAAAACACATGTTTCTTAATTCACTCTTAAGATAGGCTCCCAGACCTGTTTGTCTCCTTACTTCACCTTTACCTCTTCCAGTAAAAGTATTATTTAAGTCAAAGTGTTACCAGTTGTATTTAGGTTAAGGAGAACTTAGACTTAACCTGTACCCAGTTTTAGGTGGTAAACATATATCTAAACAGAGGCATTAAATGGTTAAAAACAAAATAAAGGATGAATATTCAGAGGACAAGGTGATAGATCATTACCAAATTACAGTCAATTAATAAATCTCTCATCTGGTGAATGCACAGAGAATTTTTGATCATGTTCTAGGGTATCCCTTATATGAAGGTCAAGAAGGCAAAGAGGATACCCCAAGAATATGCTGTTGCAGTAATTCAGACATATTACAGGACTATATATGATCTTTACAAGGGAGTTAGCTTCTAAGATGAGATACTTTAAAATGGTCACAGTGTCCATATATGGAATCAGATGTGCCTTAATCATTTATGAGAATATGGGGAGCAAACTCAATAGTCTATTGGAAAATTCCAATAGACTCTAAAATTTTGTGAGAAAACCTGCAGACTTTGACCATTGCAGAGATAGGTTCATGTCTTCAGGAAGAACAGAGGTCCACGTTTTAATTCATAGACGGTATATGAAGAAGAGGCATAGAGCCACTGATAAATGTTCAAGAGAAGGCTTCCGTTCATTTTCTATACAGAAGTTGTAAAAGGAGATTCTTACAGGACCAAAGGAGTGTTAATCTTTTCCTGTGGGCATAAGGCAAAGGAAATATTTTCTCACATGTGAAGGGAAAGGGAATCCGGAAACTCCAATCATTTTTCTTTTTCCCATTATCTCTGATACTAAAAGTCCACAGGTTTTGAAACTAGAAAGAGAGCCTCACGTTCCATATAATTAAATCTTTAAATGTCCTTGGCATCTATGATTGCATGGTAACTGCTAGAAAGTCGATGGCATCCCAAACCTTTTTATAGATTATTTTTCTCATTATTTTCAGTTTGAACACTACAAATATCACAAAAACTTGCAATTACAGTAGTGTCATAAAAATATAAAGTTGACAAAGTCTTCTGTTAGAACAGATGGGCCTTTAGAGTTCCAACCAATGCAGATTAAAAGCTATTATAAAGTATAAAATCAGGCCACTGTGCATTTTAGTCATACTTTTAACAAAAAGCTCTGTTTTATATGGTCATGCTGATCTGTAGGGTCTGCAGTTTTGCACTATATGGAAATTAAACTTTTGCTTGTTACTATTTGAGTAGTTATGTGGTTTTGTAATGAGATTAAGAATTTGTATGTAATGGTCAAACAGAGGATATCTTTTCATAGATTTCCAGGGTATATGTCATTCTAGATAGTTATTTGTTTGGCAACCCTAAATCTGAGTTACCTTTGTGAGTTTAGGAAATCATCAAATTATGAGTTTTGGTGGAAGACTTGAAAGTGCTGAAAAAGCGTGACTCAGACAAGTGACCTGGGTTCAGACAATCATATGCAGCCACAGTGAATGTTAAATCCAGGGTAAATGATGTAAAGAATCAGAGTTAGGTGGACTTCCAATTAAAATTCCCCACTGACTCCTTACTTTGAAAATCCTCTCTGATCAAAACACATAGCAATAATGCATAAGCCATAAAAAGTAACAGTAAGAAATGTAGTCAAGATCAAATACAAGAGACATATATCCATGAACAAGAAATGGGCTGAGACTATGAGCTTACTCAATTCAGGGCCCAAGAATAGACAGTGGTAGTCAGAGATTTAGCTCTTGCATGGCCAAGGAGACTGGAAGGATTCAAATAAGTCAGGGAAACAGAGGCAGACTCAGAATGTATGCCAATTCATCCCCTTGAAAGGAGCCTAAAGAAATTACCCCCAAATGTTACCTGAGGGTAGAGCTACAATAAATAAGCAAGACCAGGAACACAAAAGGATGGACACACTCCTAGGAACCTTAGGTTGAACCAATCCCCCTTACTTGACCAGATCTGTCAGTTTCCCCAAGATCACTGTGAGACAGGAGCCCCCAAATATCATTATTAGACCTAGTTTTAGACTGGGGGCCCAGAAAGACAAGAATAAGCAACTATAAAACTTCCAAAATAAAGAATGTAGGTAAGAGGAAGAGAAAACAAATGAGACTACACATCAAAATTCCAAAATGTAAGAAGTAATCTAACACTATGAAGGATAATCAACAAAGTAAACAGAACATTGAAAACAAAGCCCACCATGAGTGAAGTTAAAAGAGAAATGAAAACTAGGACAGACAAAGAACTACCAAAGTAAAGAAGAAAGAGATCATCAACCCCAGAGAAAACTGGAATAGACATATGAACAGAAAATTCACAAGAAAAAAAAAAAAAAGTACATAGACCTTAACACAAGATGGTTAACTCAAGATGAAAGAAATACAAATAATGCAGAAAGATCATTTCACACTTAACAGATTGGCTGAGGCCTTGAGGTAACATTGCTGGTGGTAGTCGAAAATGCAATATCCCTATATAGGGAAATTTATCTTGTAAAATTACATGTGCATTTACCCTGTGACCCAGCAATCTCATTTCTAAGTATCCATTTCAAAGATACATTGCCAAAAATCCCTAAAATGTGTATATTCAAGGCTATCTGCTGAAACATTATTTATAATGATAGGAAAAGGAGGAACTGGTCCAAATGTCTATCAGTAGGAAACTACAATGAAGTATTACCTCAAATCAATCAGAACGGCTATCATCAAAAACTCTACAAATAATAAATGCTGAGTCTATGGATAAAACGGAACCTTCCTCCACTGTTGGTGGGAATATAAATTGGTGCAGCCACTTTGGAGAACAATATAGAGGGTCCTCAAAAAAAAAAAACAAAAAACTAAAAATAGAGCTACTACATGACCCAGGAATTCCACTACTGGGCATATATCTGGAGAAAACCAGAACTGGAAAGGACACATGCACCTTGATGTTCATTGCAGCACTATTCACAATAGCCAGGACTTGGAAGCAACCTAAATGTCCATCAACAAAGGAATGGATAAAGATGTGGTACATATATACAAAAGAATATTACCTAGCCATAAAAGGGAATGAAATAGTGTCTTTTGCAGAGACATGGAAGAACCTAGAGATTGTCATACATAGTGAAGTAAGTTAGAAAGAGAAAAACAAATATTGTATAATATCACTATGGGATCTAGAAAAGATGGTATAGATGAACGTATGTGCAAAGCAGAAACAGAGTTCCAGATGTAGAAAACAAACTTATGGATACCAAGAGGGGAAGGGGAGTGGAAAGAATTGGGAAATTGGGATTGACATATATACACATATGTGACATAAATCTATTTTATGTATAAAATAGATAACTAATGAGAACCTATTGCATAGCACAGGGAACTCTCCTCAATGTTCTTTGGTGACCTAAAAGGGAAGGAAATCTAAAAAAGAGGAGATATATGCATATGTATAACTGATTCACTTTGCTGCACAGCAAAAACTAATACAACATTGTAAATCAACTATACTCCAATAAAAACTGATAATAAAAAAGAGTCTGTCTAAACATCATGAAAGATAAACATGCAATTGATTTTGATCCATGTGTTTATAAGGATATTTTTTAAATGCTCTTGGTTCATTTTCAGGTGATAACTAGAGAACCAATATGCTATTTTGAGTTGACAAATTAAAGGGGTAAATAAAACATTAATTATGCCTTTCTTAGATGAAATGCACCTCAGGGTTAAAAAAAATTCATTGATAGTACAAATTGCTATAGAAATGTTCCAACTAATAAATGATGAAGGAAAAGCAAAAATAAAACATCGCCATTTCATAACCCCTGTTTAATTAATGAATATAAGTAAATGATCATCCTGGTGGCTCAGATGGTAAAGAATTGACCTACAATGTGGGGAATCTGGGTTTGATACCTAGGTTGGGAAGATCCCCTGGAGGAGGGCATGACAACTCACTCCAGTATTCTTACCTGGAGAATTCCATGGACAGAGGATCCTGGCGGGCTACAGTCCATGGGATGGCAAAGAGTCAGACACAGTGATCACCAGTGGCTGTTAATGGCATAAAAAGAGACAACCAGACATTATGTGCTTCCTAATGGAAGTACACTGCACCAGCTATGACATGATATGTGAATAAATTTAATTAACTATTTATTTTAAACAATTATAACTATTTTTATATTTAGAATGTGTATAAAATTAAAGCCTAAACAAAATCATGATCAGGAAAATTTGTTCTTTGGGTAGTAAAAGTGGTCAAAGGACTTTGTCAGGGTTAGGATAAGGAACTTTACTCTGTGTTAGAAAGTTTAAGGAAAAATATGTTTTAAAATTTGAAGATAATAGTAAAGATAAAAATATATAGCCTCCAAATCAGCAAATGGAAAGTTTTTCTACTGAACAGAAGGCATGAAAAAAAAGAACAAAGAATAAATGGCTAATAGAAAATACACAATAAATCTAAATACATTAGTAATCAAAATAAATGAAACAGACTACACTCTTATTTAGAAAATGGAATATTTAAAAATGTAACTATATAAGACATACATCTGGGAAGGAACACAGCCCCACCCATCAACAGAAAACTGGAATGGCAAACCACTTCAGTGTTCTTGTCTTGCGAACCCCATGAACAGCATAAAACGGCAAAAAGATATGACCCTGAATGATGAATTTCCCAGGTCGGTAGGTGTCCAATATACTACTGGAGAAGAGTGACTTCACTTCTTCATTCTTTAAGAAGTTATTTCTCCAGACTTCTTTTTCCCTTCTCCAGTGGATTGCATTTTGTCATAACTCTCCACTATGACCCGACCATCTTGGGAGGTCCTACACAGCATGGCTCATAGTTTCACTGAGTTACACAAGGCTGTGGTCCATGTGATCAGTTTTGTTAGTTTTCTGTGATTGTGGTTTTCATTCTGTCTGTCCTCTGATGGATAAGAATAAGAGGCTTATGGAAGCTTCCTGAAGAATGAAGAGATGGAGCCAAAGCAAAAACAATGCCAAACTGTGGATGTGACTGGTGATGGAAGTAAAGTCCGATGTTGTAAAGAACAACATTGCATAGGAACCTGAAATGTTAGGTACATGAATCAAGGTAAACTGGAAGTGGTCAAAAGGAGATAGCAAGAGTGAACATCGACATTTTAAGAATCAGTGAAATAAAATGGACTGGAATGGGTGAATTTAACTCAGATGACCATTATATCTACTACTGTGAGCAAGAATCCCTTAGAAGAAATGGAGTAGCTATCATAGTCAACAAAAGAGTCCAAAGTGAAGTACTTGAGTGCAATCTCAAAAACGACAGAATTATCTCTATTTGTTTCCAAGTCAAACCATTCAATATCACAGTAATCCAAGTCTATGCCCCAAACACTAATGCTGAAGAAGTTGGAGTTGAATGTTTCTATGAAGTCCTACAAGACCTTCTAGAACTAACACCAAAAAAAGATGTCCGTTTCATCATAAGGGACTGGAATGCAAAAGTTAGAAGTCAAGAGATACCTGGATTAATAGGCAACTGTGGCCTTGGAGTACAAAATGAAGTAGGGCAAAGACTAACAGAGTTTTACCAAGAGAATTCATTGGTCATAGCAAACGCCCTCTTCCAACAGCACAAGACATGACTCTATACATGGATATGACGAGATGGTCAATACCGAAATCAGATTGATCATATTCTTTGCAGCCAAAGATGGAGAAGCTCTATACAGTCAGCAAAAACAAGACCAGGAGCTGACTGTGGCTCAAATTATGAACTCCTTACTGCAAAATTCAGACTTAAATTGAAGAAAGTAGGGAAAACCACTAGACCATTCAGGTATGACCTAAATCAAATCCCTTACGATTATACAGTGGAAGTGACAAATAGATTCAAGGGATTAGATCTAATGGACAGAATGCCTGAAGAACTATGGACGGAGGTTTGTGACATTGTACACGAGGCAGGGATCAAGACCATCCCCAAGAAAAAGAAATGAAAAAAGGCAAAATGGTTGTCTGAGGAGGCCTTGCAAATAGCTAAGAAAAGAAGAGACGCAAAAGGCAAAGGAGAAAAGGAAAGATATACCCATCTGAATGCAGAATTCCAAAGAATAGCAAGAAGAGATAAGAAAGCCTTCCTCAGTAATCAGTGCAAAGAAAGAGAGGAAAACAATAGAATGGGAAAGACTAGAGATCTCTTCAAGAAAATTAGAAATACCAAGGGAATGTTTCATGAAAAGATGGACACAATAAATGACAGAATTGGTATGGACCTAACAGAAGCAGAAGATATTGAGAAGAGGTGGCAAGATTATACAGAACAACTATACAGAAAAGATCTTAATGACCCAGATAACCACGATGGTGTGATCACTCACCTAGAGCGAGACATACTGGAGTGCAAAGTGAAGCGGGGCTTAGGAAGCATCACTACCAACAACGCTAGTGGAAGTGATGCAATTCCAGTTGAGCTTTCAAATCCAAAAAGATAATGCTATGAAAGTGCTGCACTCAATATGCCAGCAAATTTGGGAAACTCAACAGTGGCCACAGGACTGGAAAAGATCAGTTGTCAATCCAATCCCAAAGGAAGGCAATGCCAAAGAATGATCAAACTACCACACAATTGCACTCATCTCACACACAAGCAAAGTAATGCTCAAAATTTTCCAAGCCAGGCTTCAACAGTACATGAACCATGAACTTCCAGATGTTCAAGCTGCATTTAGAAAAGGCGGAGGAACCAGAGACCAATTGCCAGTGCTGGATCACCAAAAAAGCAAGGAAGTTCCACAAAAACACCTATTTCTGCTTTATTGACTATGCCAAAGCCTTTGACTGGGTGGATCACAACAAACTGTGCAAAATTCTGAAAGAGATGGGAACACCAGACCACTTGACCTGCCTCCTGAGAAATCTGTATGCAGATCAGGTAGCAACAGTTAGAACTGGACATGGGACAACAGACTGGTTCCAAAATGGAAAAGGAGTACATCAAGTCTGTATATTATCACCCTGCTTATTCAACTTGATTTCCCTCGTGGCTCAGACAGTAAAGTGTCTGCCTACAATGTGGGAGACCCAGGTGCAATCCCTGGGTCAGGAAGATCTTCTGGAGATGGAAATGGCAACCCACTCCAGTATTCTTGCCTGGAAAATCCCATGGATGAAGAAGCTGGTAGGCTACAGTCCATGGGGTCACAAAGAGTCGCACACAACTGAGCGACTTCACTTTCACTTTTCACTTATTTAACTTACGTGCAGAATACATCATATGAAATGCCAGGCTGGATGAAGAACAAGATGGAATCAAGATTCCAGGGAGAAATATCACTAACTTCAGATATGCATACAATACCAGTCTTGTGGCAGAAAGTGAAGCAGAATTAAAGAGACTCTTGATGAAAGTGAAAAAGGAGAGTGAAAAAGCTGGCTTAAAAATAAATATTCACAATGACCCTATATGCGAGATAGCAAAAGAGACACAGATGTAAAGAACAGACTTTTGGACTCTGGGAGAAGGCAATGGTGGGATGATTTGAGAGAATAGCATTGAAACATGTATATTACCATATGTGAAATAGATCACCAGTCCAGGTTAGATGCATGAGACAAGGTGCTCAGGGCTGGTGCACTGGTATGACTCTGAGAGATGGGGTTGGGAGGGAGGTGGGAAGGGGGTTTAGAGGGAAAAAGGCAAAAACAAAACCAAAAAAACCTAAATATTCAGAAAACAATGATCATGGCATCTGGTCCCGTCACTTCAGGGCAAATAGATGGCAAAACAGTGGAAGCAGTGACAGTCTTTATATTCTTGGGCTTCAAAATCACTGCAGGTGGTGACTGCAGCCATGAAATTAAAAGACACTTGCTCCTTGGAAGGAAAGCTATGATCAACCTAGACAGCATATTAGAAAGCAGAGATATTACTTTGCCAACAAAGGTCTGTCTAGTCAAAGCTCTGGTTTTTCTAGTAGTCATGTATGGATGTGAGAGTTGGACTATAAAGAAAACTGAGTTCCAAAAATTTGATGATCTTGAACTGCAGTGTTGGAGAAGAATCTTGAGAGTCCCTTGGATTGCAAAGAGATCCAATCAGCCCATTCTAAAGGAAATCAGTCCTGAATATTCATTGGAAGGACTGATGCTGTAGCTGAGCTCCAATACTTTGGCCACCTGATGCGAAGAACTGACTCATTGGAAAAGACCCTGATTCTGAGAAAGGTTGAAGGCAGAAGGAGAAGAGAACATCAGAGGTTAAGACGGTTGGATGGCATCACCAACTCGATGGGCATGAGTTTGAGCAAGCTCTGGAATTTGGTGATGGACAGGGAAGCCTGGCGTGCTGCAGTCCATGGGGTCATAAGGAGTCAGACATGATTGAACTACTGAACTGAACTGAAGACATACATCCAAAAATATCTCACAGAAATGTTTAAAATAAATGAATGGATGAAAGTGAAAATGTTAGTTGTTCAGTCGTGTCCAACTCTTTGGGTTCCCTTTAACCATAGCCCACTAGGCTCCTCTGTGCATGGAATTCTCCAGGCAAGAACACTGGAGTGGGTAGCCATTTCCTTCTCTAGCGGATCTTCCTGACCCAGGATCGAACCCATGTCTCCCACAATGCAGGCAAATTCTTTATTGTCTGAGCCACCAGGGACATATTAAGTCAAATCAAAAATTGAAGTGTTGCACTAGTTGGAATAAAGAAAGATAATCTGCAATAATATTTAAATTCTACCAGAAAGGTAGTCCTCAACTTGACAACTGACAACATTGCCTCAAGACATATACAAGGAAAGTCCATAATTACACTGGGAGATTTTAGAACTATAGATTTTAGATTTACAATTTTAGAGCTTATAGATAAGCTCTATAAGTTCATCTCTATCATAAGCTTATAGAGCAAGCAGACAAAAATTGTTAAGCATACAGAATCTTTGAATAATGAAGTTAACTACATGTCAATAAATTAAAAAATTAATACATTATTTCCAAATATAATAGAATGTCTAAAAAGGAGAAAAGATCTGTAGTCATACTGACCATGCTCTTCTCTGATCATAATAAATTGAACTAGAAATCAAGCACCAAAAAAAAAAAAATAGTTAAAAATATAACAATATTTTCAAACTCAAAACTGCTCTCAGAACTAACTCTTGATTAACAAGAAAACCACAACAGAAATCATGGGATAGACATTTAGAACTGAATGACAATGAAAGTACTGACTGAATTTCGAAGTTTATAATATGCATTTAAAACAGAACTTAGAAGGAAATTTACAGTCTAAAATGTTTTTATTTAAAATGAAAAGATTAAAAATTAAGAAACTAGTTGAAAATAAAGGACTAATTATTAGAAAATTATTAGAATTAGAATTAGAAAAGGAGAAGCAGACTCCCAGTTAATATGGAAGAAACAGAGACTTTATGGGATCAGAAAACTTTTTAGAAAATTATTCTTGAGAAAAGAACAGGAAGCTTTAAAAAAACATATTCGGAAATAATAATCAAAAATAAAAACATGAAAAGAACAATAAATTTATTAGAGCATGATGTTGAGAAAATCTCCCATAAAACAGTAAAAAGACAAATTTAAGAAAGCAGGAGATAAAAAGAGAATTAGAGACAAAGCGGCAAAAGAACCAAGAAAATAGAAGAAAAGAAATTATCAATTAAATGATTCAGGAATATTCCCCACAGATGAATGACCCAATTTTCAATTAAATGGCTCCATCAAGTGAAGGACTCAAATCTAACCACGTCTTCATAAAATTTCAGAATTCTGAGGACTCTTCAGCTTCCAGAGAGGAGAAAAGGAAAAGTTTTAATAGGAATATAAAAGAACCAGAATAGCTTTGATCCTCTTACCAGTAATAAAAGCCAAAAACCAGTGGAGCAGCATCATTCTGAGAAAATAATTTTAATCTAAGATTTAATAAGCAGCTTTCCAGTAGTCATGTGTGGATGTGAGAGCTGGACCATAAAGAAAGCTGAGCGGTGAAGAATTGATGCTTTTGAACTGTGGTGTTGGAGAAGGCTCTTGAGAGTCCCTTGGACTGCAAGATCTAACCAGTCCATCCTAAAGGAAAGCAGTCCTGAATATTCGTTGGAAGGACTGATGCTGAAGCTGAAACTCCAATACTTTGGCCACCTGATGCAAAGAACTGACTCATTTGAAAAGACCCTGATGCTGGGAAAGATTGAAGGTGGGAGGAGAAGGGGACAACAGAGGATGAGATGGTTGGATGGCATCACCGACTCAATGGACATGAGTCTGAGCAAGCTCCAGGAGTTGGTGATAGACAGGGAGGCCTGGCGTGCTGCAGTCCATGGGGTAGCAAAGAGTCGGACATGACTGAGTGACTGAACTGAACTGAAATCATCAAAACAGTGTGTCGGTAGAATAAAGACATCCCCCCCTTCCCACCAAGAAGTGTAATATCGCAACCATTTTGAGGGAGTAAACCTAGGAAGAGTACAACATAGGATTCTGGCAATGGGGCTGACACAGAGAAGAGGGAAAGAAAATCCCCAGTATGATTGGTGGAGTGAAATCTCTGAAGGACAACTGCAGAGCAGAGAGAGAACATCCAGTAGTTTCCAGAAAAAAATGAAATTGGTAGATTCTATATATATTAATATATTATAAGGCTATGTACACAATGGAGCAAAATTTGTGAGTGGGACACTTGCAAACAAAACAAAATAAAAAAAAAGATTAATTCCAGGAAAACAAACAGAATTTTTCAATAAAGAGGACTGCAAGACAAATAGCATTTATATAGTCCCAATAATGATTTATGATTGTGGTGAAGTGATTATGATTTAGCAAAAGTAAACATGGAAATGCTCTGAAAAGGAAGAGTTCTTTCTATACTGCATGAGGAGTATAGATACGTGTGGTGAGGGTAGAGTAATGGTGAAAGATAACTGAACACAGATATTGATCTGAACTGGGAAATTCATGGAAAATGTTTAAAACTTCATAAGCAAAAAAAATAACAATATTAACATTTTAACACATCAATCAGAAGAATTAGCTAAAACAGTTTAAAATTGTTGCTTCTGGATAGCAGGAATGGGGAAGATGTGATAGAAGATGTGCAATTTGTTATGAAACTATATTTGCACAAGTATATGACTTTTCCAAATATATGCATGTATAACTTTTATAAAAATAAATACTAAATTAAAAATAAAAAGACTAACACCGTAAAATAAGTTGGAACAAAGGGGACAACAGCAGTAAGTGTGAAGTGGAAAACAGAGAAATCCATAGGATCAGTAGAATTGAAATTTAAATGTCTATAAATTAGACGTATCTCTGGTAACATCAAAAAAGGGGGAAGGCATGAGTAAACAATATTAAAAAAAAACAAGGGAGTATATCCTTACAAATAATTTTCTAATATTAAAAGATAATATTAGAAAATATATATAAGAATATATTTGGAAACAGATAAAATAATTTCTAAGAAAATATAAATTACAAAAAATCATTCAAGAAAGGGAAGATATGAATTAAGCAACAAAATTTAAAAAAAAATTAAACAGGTAATTAAATGTCTTATTTGAAAGACATCATGCCTGGTTGATTTATAGGCAAGTTTTATCAACTCTCAAGGAACATATTCTCCCTATTTTCACTGATTGTAAGATGAAAAGCTATTGGACTCATTTTATGAGGCTAATAAAAGCTTGATAATAAAATTGGATAAGGATAGTGCAAAAAATTAAACTTACAGATCATTCTCACTTAGAAACATAGATATTAAAGTTCTAAAAACTTATTAACTAAGTTATTAACTTAGTGACAATGCTTATTAAAAAAGTGTATTATACCAAAGTATTAGTTTTCTATTGCATTGTAACAAATAACCACAAAACGTCTTGGTTTGAAACAACACCCATTTATTATCACACATCATTTCGTTAGGTCAGAAGCTCAGACACAGCTTAAATGAATTGTCGGCCTAGGGGCTCACAAGGCTACAGTCAAGTTGTCAGCCTGGGCTGGGGTATCATTTGAGTCTTGGGGTCCTCCAAGATCACATGATTATTAGCAGAATTCATTTCCTTGCTGCTGTGGAACTTAGGATGATTTGTTTCTTCAAGGCCACTTGGAGAATCTCTCAAACTACTTAGACCCTCTTTTAATGGAATAACCTCATTAGGTCAGGTCCATTCAAGATAATCTCTCTTTTGATTAAGTTAATAAGTCAACTGACTAGACACTAATTGCACCTGAAAATTCCCTTCACTTTGCCATGTTCTGTTGGTTAGAGGCAAGTTTCAGGTTCCACACACATACCACTAGAGGGGGATATACAAAGACCAAGTGATGGGAGTCACAGAGGCCATCTTAGAATTCTGCCACCCACAATCAAATGGAGTTTATCACAGGAAGGCAAAGATGATTTAACACAGAAAAAAAAAAAACTATTGATGTATTAAATATGCAATATTAACAGATACAAAAAGAATATATGATCACATAGATATTGAAAACTTTCAATAAAATTCAAAACTCATTCAGGAGAAAAATTCCTTCAGGGAATTCAGAAAAGAAGTTTTCTCTAACCTGATAAAAACATCTATCAAAATTTATAGAAAATGTTTCTGACCAGCATTTAAGAAACTTGTAAGTCACCACCTCATCCTAACAACATGTTAAGCTGAACAAACTAAAACATCAACTCTCTTTAGATTCATAGAAGAAATGAGATCACAAGGCAAAAATCTACCCCATTCCCCCCAGCCCTCTGCCAAATTGAAGAGACAAACACGGAGAATCTTAACTCATGAGCAGAAATCTCTGAAGGAACCAGTGCTGGAGTAGGTTAACCTGAACTGTAATTGACAAGTTGCTGGAGGCTGAGTGTGGACAAGTCTGAGGAATTAAAAACTCCAGACACCCAATTACTAGGGGAATATGATACTCTTGTGAGTTTTACCTCCTAAAGCTCTACCAGGTTCTCACAGTGAATATTGGAGAAAAATCTCCTCATGCTTCCAGCTGGGGAAGTAGCAAACACACACAGACACACACACATACACACACACACACACACAAATTTTCAAACCCTCTAGAACATTCTGTTCTTTGTCTGCCCTAGAAGAAAGTATTTAACCAGAGATTAGCCTGCTGAGGTTTTATCAGAGCATAACTGACCTGAAGGAAAGGGAAATACTCAACTCCAATCCACTCTAGCCATCCTGTCCCATCAAAAGCGGGCAGTATGGAGAAGGAAATGGCAACCCACTCCAGTATTCTTGCCTGGAAAAGTCCATGGACAGAGGAGCCTGGCAGGCTGCAGTCCATGGGGTTACATGACTGAGCACGCATCCATGAGAGTGAAGAGGGATAGGTTGGTAGCAATAAACTGGTAGAACTAAAAAAAAACAAAAACAAAAAAGTGGGCAGGAGACAAAGCAGCATCTGTGAAGTTCACAGCCCGGAGGCACAGGCTCAAAAAAAGACTGAGACTTACAGAACTTTGTGCACTATGCTTCTTCCTTTTCCACACCTCACTACCACATTACTGAAGGCCTATTTACAGTAATTCTTTTACTCAGTACATCATGTTTGGCTATCAAGAAAAATTATAAGACATATTCAAAGGCAAAACACACAGTTTGAAGAGAAGGAGCAAGCATTAGAACCAGACTTAGATATGGCAAGGATGTTGCAATGATCTGACTGGTAATTTAAAGCAACTGTGTTTAATATGCTAAGGGTTCTAATGGCATCTAATGCTATCTAATAGACAGCATTCAAGAATAGATGGGCATATGTAGTGCATATATACAATGGAATACTACTCGGCCATAAAAAAGAATGAAATAATGCCATTTGCAGCAACATGGACACAACTAGAGATTATCCTACTAAGTGAAGTTAAGTCAGAAAGAGAAATACAAATACCATAGGATATCATTTATATGTGGAATATAAAATATGACACAAATGAACGTATCTATGAAACAGAAACAGAATTGTGGACATAAAGAACAGACTGATGATTACCAAGGTAGGGGGGGAAGGGATGGAGTGGGAGGTTGGCATTAGCAGATGTAAACTTTTATATATAGACTAAATAAACAACAAGGACCTACTGTACAGCACAGAAAACTATATTCAATATCTTATGATAAGCCATAATGGAAAAGAATGTTTTTTTAAATGTATAAATATGTATAACTGAATCACTTTGCTGTACAGTAGTAATTAACACATTATAAATCAACTATACTTCAATAAAAAATTAAAAATTAAAAAATAAATACCAGTCCATCTTTTAAGCCTCCCATTAATGTAAGAGTGAAACAACCTGAAGTTTGCATGCTAAATTTAGTGTGAAAACCCACTCCCCAAGAGAAAAAAAGACTAGATAGGCAATGTAAGCAGAGAGATGGAAATTCAAAGAATGAACCAAAAAAAGTACTAGAGATATAAACAACTGTAACTGAAATGAAGACTGCCTTTGATGGGCTTTTTAGTAGACTGGACATGGCTAAGGAAAGAATCTCTGAACTTCTGGTTATCTCTATGAAAGCCTCCATGATTAAAAAGCAAACAAACAGACAAACAAAAAGATGGGGGGGGGGAACAGAACACAAAACCAAGGATTGTGAGACAACTAAAAAAGATGTGACATATGTGTAATGGGAATACTAGAAGAAGGAAGAGATAAAGGGACAGAAGAAACATTTGAAAGAAAAATGACTAAGAATTTCCCCAAATTAATGTTAGACAAAACAAACAAACAAACAAACAGACCTAGTAAGCTCAGAGAACACCCTTTGGGTGACAATGTATACTTTCATTAATGTACCACTCTGATGGGGGATATTGGTAACAGGGAAGACTATGCATGTGTAAGGGTAGGAGGTGTATGGGAAACCTCTGTGCCTTCTGCTCAACTTTGCTGTGAATATAAAACTGCTCTAAAAATGAAGGTCTATTTAATAAAAATTATTGAAAGCATAATTTTAAAAATTAGAAACATGCCTGTAAATCTTATGAATAAGGCAGAGATGGTTGCCATCACTTTTTTAAAATTTTTATTTATTCATTTTAATTGGTGGTGAATTACTTTACAATATTGTAGTGGTTTTTGCCATACATTGACATGAATCAGCCATGGGTGTACATGTGTCCCCATCCTGAACCCCCCTCCCCCTTCCCGCCCCATCCTATGCCTCAGGGTCATCCCAGTGCACCAGCCCTGAGCGCCTTGACTCATGCATTGAGCCTGGACTGGTGATCTGTTTCACATATGGTAATATACATGTTTCAATGCTATTCTTGCTTTCTAAAAAATTTTAAACTATGCCAGAGGTCCCTGGCAGTGCAAAAAAGACAGGAAAAATAAAAGAAGTGGATTATAAACACTAAATTGTCCTTCTTTGCAGATGATAGATTGTCTGCAAAAAAATTCGAGAGAATCTGCAAACTCCTTGAAATAGTTCTTTTAAAAAGTTCAGCAATAATAAAAAAAATTGCTAAATACAAGATCAACATATGAAAGTAGATAACATTCCTGGGCACTTGGTATAGATACTTAGACAATGAAAGGATAAAGGAAAATCTTTTGACAATAGCAATAAAACCACAAGGTACATGATAGCATTAATCCCATCAAAAGACATTCAAGAACACTGAGGCAAATGTATGCACAACTAATCAAATATGATGAATAAAAATACATGGACACACACACAATTGTTTATGGATAAGAAAGCTCACTATAATAAAAATATCAATTTTAAACTGATCACTTCAATGCAATTTCAACAAAAGTATGGATAGTGGTATTTTTTAGACCTTGATGAACTTATCCCTGAAGTTTATGTGGAAGATCAAAGTGTCACTATCAAGGAAGTTTTGAAGAACAGTGAAAATAAATTTACCTTACCAGGTAGCATCTTATTATGAATTTAATTACTATAAATGTCACATAATATTGGGAGACAAATAGAGCAATGGAATCAAACAAAGAGTTCAGTTAATAGACACATGTAAGTGAAATACAAAATCTGTGAGAGGCGACTCAGTGGAAAAATAATTCAGTAAATAGTGCTATCAGGGTTATCCTCAGCATTTTTGTCTCCTTCTCCTCAAATGTACTTTTTTTAGAAACATCACCTGGAGCGAGGGTGGTCCTAAGATGGTGGAGGAATAGGATGGGGAGACCACTTTCTCCCCCACAAATTCATCAAAAGAACATTTGAATGCTGAGCAAATTCCACAAAACAACTTCTGAATGCTGGCAGACATCAGGCACCCAGAAAGGCAGCCCATTGTCTTCAAAAAGAAGTAGGACAAAATATAAAAGATAAAAAGACAAAAGAGGTAGGGACAGAGATCCGTTCAGGGAAGGGAGTCTTAAAAGAGGAGAAGTTTACAAACATCAGGAAACACTCGTCTGTGGGGAGTCTTGGAATCCCAGAGGGCAACATAACCCGGAGGAAAAATAAATAAATAAATAAAACCCACAGATTACATGCCTAAAGGCAACTCCTAGCACTCTCATCCTCCACCAGCAAGCGGGGGCTGAACAGGGAGGCATGGGTTGCATTGCTTAGGGTGAGGACTGGGCCTGAATGCCCTGAGGGCAATCTGAGGGAACTAATGTGAGATAGCAACCCAAACTGTAGGATAGCCAGAGAGAGAGAGTTAAAAATAAAAGAGGAAGAGAGAGAACTATCCCCTGAAAAGCCCTAACCTAAGGCACTGCCAGGCGTGCTCACAGAACAAAGGACTGAGCGAATACCAGAGGAGAGCTAGCAGGCCATGGACCAGCCCATCCCCCGCCAGAGATAGGGAGGCAGGCTGGGTGCAGCCAGAGCCAGAAAGGGATAATCTCGGCCCCAGAGAGGCATCCTCTACCAAACTGCAAGGAGGCTCCCAGTCGCTAACCAAGACTTCTTGGGATCCTGGACGGTTGACATCTGCCGGGAGGGTCGCAGCCAGAGATTAGCTCCCCAGAAGAGACACACAGCACACCTGAGATGGGCGCACCCACTGCCACCCAGGAAACCAACCGGCTGGGACCGGGGAGGTGATAAGACACACTCCCCACCTGGGGAGACTGCGCTAGCCAAGCACCTGGTCTCCTGAGCTGCTTGGACCTGGAACGGGTGCAAAATGCAGGCCCAACCGAGTCTGCACCTTTGTGGATTACCTGAGAAGCTAAACCTGAGTGGCTTAGACCTGGGAAGTGCTCCCAACCCAGGGCCCACCTCAGACAGTTCCCCGGCTGAGAAAGCACATGCTCGTGAGCAGGGGCAAACCCAGTGTGGCTGAGACATTGCGAGCACTCCCCACATACACCAGTGATATTTTTTTTGCAGTGTTCTGCCCTCCCCACAGCACAACTGAACAAGTGAGCCTAAATAAGTGACCACCTTCGCCCCCTTATGTCAGGGTGGAAATTAGACACTGAAGAGACCAGCAAACAGAAGAAGCTAAAATAAACAGAGGGAACCGCTTTGGAAGTGACAGGTGCAATGGATTAAAACCCTGTAGTTAGCACTGACTACATTGGAAGGGGCCTATAGATCTTGAGAAGTATAGGCTGGATCAAGGAACTATCTGAACTGACCCCACACTGCCCACAACAGCTCCAGAGAAATTCCTAGATATATTTTTACTGTTATCATTTTTTTTTAATTTTTTACATTTTTTTTAATTTTAAGTCCTCTATTACTCCATTAATTTTCATTTTTATAACCTACTATTACCTTGCAAAAAAAATACCCTATTTTTAAAGCAAACTTCATATATATATTTTATAAATTTTGTGACTTTGTTTTGCTTCTTTAATATTGTATTTTTTAGAGTCTAACCTCTACTCTAGATTTTTAATCTTTGCTTTTTGGTATTTGTTATCAATTTTGTACCTTTAAGAACCTAATCTTCAGTACCCATTTTTACTTGGGAGTGTGATTACTGGCTTGATTGCTTTCTCCCCCTTTTGACCCTCTTTTTCCTCACCAGGTCACCTCTATCTCCTCCCTCCCCCTTCTCTTCTCTACCCAACTCTGTGAATCTTTTTGTGTGCTCCAGGCTGTGGAGAACACTTAGGGAACTGATTACTGGCTGGATCAGTCTCTCTCCTTTTGATTCCCCCTTTTATCCTCCCAGTCACCTCTGTCTCCTTCCTCCTTCTTCTCTGCTCCATGTAACTCTGTGAACCTCTCTGGGTGTCCCTCACTGTGGAGAAACTCTTCATCATTAACCTAGATGTTTTATCATCGGTGCTATATAGATCGAGAAGTCTTGAGACTACTGTAAGAATAAGACTGAAAACCAGAGGCAGGAGGCTTAAGTCCAAAACCTGAGAATAACAGAGAACTCCTGACTCCAGGGAACATTAATCGATAAGACCTCATCTAAAAGCCTCCATACCTACACTGAAACCAAGCACCACCCAAGAGCCAACAAGTTCCAGAGCAAGACATACCACACAAATTCTCCAGCAACACAGGAACATAGCCCTGAGCTTCAATATACAGGCTGCCCAAAGTCACACCAAACCCATAGACATCTTAAAACTCACTACTGGACACTTCATTGGACTCCAGAGAGAAGAAATCCAGCTCCACCCACCAGAACACCAACACAAGCTGCCCTAACCAGGAAACCTTGACAAGCCACCTGTCCAAACCCACCCACAGTGAGGAACCTCCACAATAAAGAGGAAACACAAACTGCCAGAATACAGAAAGGCCACCTCAAACACAGCAATCTAAACAAGATGAAAAGGCAGAGAAATACTCAGCAGGTAAAGGAACATGATAAATGCCCACCAAATCAAACAAAAGATGAGGAGATAGGTAGTCTACCTGAAAAAGAATTCAGAATAATGATAGTGAAAATGACCCAAAATCTTGAAAACAAAATGGAGTTACAGATAAATAGCTTGGAGACAAGGATTGAGAAGATGCAAGAAATGTTTAACAAGGACCTAGAAGAAATAAAAAAGAATCAATCAATAATGAACAATGAAATAAATGACATCAAAAACACTCTGGAGGAAACCCAACAGTAGAATAATGGAGGCAGAAGATAGGATAAGTAAGGTAGAAGATAGAATGGTAGAAATAAATGAAGCAGAGAGGAAAAAAGAAAAAAGAACTAAAAGAAATGAAGACAACCTCAGAGACCTCTGGGACAATGTTAAATGCCCCAACATTCGAATCATAGGAGTCCCAGAAAAAGAAGACAAAAAGAAAGGGCATGAGAAAATCCTTGAGGAGATAACAGTTGAAAACTTCCCTAAAATGGGGAAGGAAATAGTCACCCAAGTCCAAGAAACCCAGAGTCCCAACCAGGATAAACCCAAGGTGAAACACCCCAAGACACATATTAATCAAATTAGCAAAGATCAAATACAAAGAACAAATATTAAAAGCAGCAAGGGAAAAACAACAAATAACACACAAGGGGATTCCCAAAAGGATAACAGCTGATCTTTCAATAGAAACTCTTCAGGTCAGAAGGGAATGGCAGGACATACTTAGAGTGATAAAAGTGAAAAGCCTACAACCCAGATTACTGTATCCAGAAAGGATCTCATTCAAATATGAAGGAGAAATCAAAAGCTTTACAGACAAGCAAAAGCTTAGAGAATTCAGCACCACCAAACCAGCTGTCCAACAAATGCTAAAGGATCTTTTCTAGACAGGAAACACAGAAAGGGTGTATAAACTCGAACCCAAAACAACAAACTAAATGGCAAAGGGATCATACTTATCAATAATTACCTTAAATGTAAATGGGTTGAATGCCCCAACCAAAAGACAAAGACTGGCTGAATGGATACAAAAACAAGACCCCTATATATGGTGTCTACAAGAGACCCACCTCAAAACAAGGGAAACATACAGACTGAAAGTGAAGGGCTGGAAAAAGATATTCCATGCAAATAGAGACCAATAGAAAGCAGGAGTAGCAATACTCATATCAGATAAAATAGACTTTAAAATAAAGGCTGTGGAAAGAGACAAAGAAGGACACTACATAATGATCAAAGGATCAATCCATGAAGAAGATATAACAACTCTAAATATATATGCACCCAACTTAGGAGCACCGCAACATGTAAGACAAATGATAACAAGTATGAAAGGGGTGATTAACAATAACAAAATAATAGTGGGAGACTTTAATACCCCACTTACACCTAGAGATAGATCAACTAAACAGAAAATTAACAAGGAAACACAAACTCTAAAGGATACAATGGACCAGTTAGACCTAATATCTACAGGATATTTCACCCCCAAAAATGAATTTCACCTTTTCTCAAGTGCACACGGAACCTTCTCTGGTCTAGATCACATCCTGGGCCATAAATCTAGCCTTGGTAAATTCAAAAAATTTGAAATCATTCCAAGCATCTTTTCTGACCACAATGCAGTAAGATTAAATGTCAGTTACAGGAGAAAAACTATTAAAAATTTCAACATATGGAGGCTAAACAATACGCTTCTAAATAACCAACAAATCACAGAAGAAATCAAAAAAGAAATCAAAATATATAAAGAAATGAATGAAAATGAAAACACAACAACCCAAAACCTATGGGACACTGTAAGAGCAGAGCTAAGGGGAAGGTTCATAGCAGTACAGGCTTACCTCAAGAAACAAGAAAAACAGTCAAATAAATGACCTAATTCTACACCTAAAGCAACTAGAAAAGGAAGAAATGAAGAACCCCAGGGTTAGTAGACGGAAAGAAATCTTAAAAATTAGGGCAGAAATAAATGCAAAAGAAACAAAAGAGACCATAGCAAAAATCAACAAAGCTAAAAGCTGGTTCTTTGAGAAGATAAATAAAATTGACAAACCATTAGCCAGACTCATCAAGAACCAAAGGGAGAAGAATCAAATCAACAAAATTAGAAATGAAAATGGAGACATCACAACAGACAACACAGAAATACAAAGGATCATAAGAGACTACTATCAGCAACTATATGCAAATAAAATGGACAAGTTGGAAGAAATGGACAAATACTTAGAAAAGTATAACTTTCCAAAACTGAACCAGGAAGAAATAGAAAATCTTAACAGACCCATTACAAGCACAGAAATAGGAACTGTAATCAGAAATCCTCCAGCAAACAAAAGACCAGGACAAGACAACTTCATAGCTGAATTCTACCAAAAATTTAGAGAAGAGCTAACACCTATCCTACTCAAACTCTTCCAGAAAATTGCAGAGGAAGGTAAATTGCCAAACTCATTCTATGAGGCCACCATCACCCTAATACCAAAACCAGACAAAGATGCCACAAAAAAAGAAAACTACAGGCCAATGTCACTGATGAACATAGATGCAAAAATCCTTAACAAAATTCTAGCAAACAAAATCCAACAACGATGGATTCTGTTTGCTAGAATCTGTATTAAAACGATGATACATCATGACCAAGTGGGCTTTATCCCAGGGATGCAACGATTCTTCAATATCCGCAAATCAATCAATGTAATACACCACATTAACAAATTGAAAGACAAAAACCATATGATTATCTCAATAGATGCAGAGAAAGCCTTTGACAAAATTCAACATCCATTTATGATAAAAAACCCTCCAGAAAGCAGGAATAGAAGGAACATACCTCAACATAATAAAAGCTATATATGACAAACCCACAGTAAACATTATCCTCAATGGTGAAAAATTGAAAGCATTTCCCCTAAAGTCAGGAACAAGACAGGGGTGCCCACTCTCACCACTACTATTCAACATAGTCTTGGAAGTTTTGGCCACAGCAATCAGAACAGAAAAAGAAATAAAAAGAATCCAGATTGGAAAAGAAGAAGCAAAACTCTCACTGTTTGCAGATGACATGATCCTCTACATAGAAAACCCTAAAGACTCCACCAGAGAATTAGTAGAGCTAATCAATGAATATAGCAAAGTTTCAGGATATAAAATTAACACACAGAAATCCCTTTCATTCCTATACATTAACAATGAGAAAACAGAAAGAGAAATTAAGGAAACAATTTGGAAACATCTTGTCCCATTCACCATTGCAACAAAAAGAATAAAATACTTAGGAATATATCTACCTAAAGAACAAAAGGCCTATATACAGAAAACTATAAAACACTGATGAAAGAAATCAAAGATGACACAAATAAATGGAGAAATATACCATGTTCATGGATCAGAAGAATCAATATAATGAAAATGAGTATACTACCCAAAGCAATCTATAGATTCAATGCAATCCCTATCAAGCTACCAACAGTATTTTTCAGAGAACTAGAACAAATAATTTCACAATTTGTATGGAAATACAAGAAACCTCAAATATCCAAAGCAATCTTGAGACAGAAGACGGGAACTAGAGGAATCAACCTGCCTAACTTCAGACTATACTAAAAAGCTACTCATCAAGACAGTATGGTAGTGGCACAAAGACAGAAATATAGATCAATGGAACAAAATAGAAAGTCCAGAGATAAATCCACGCACCTACAGAAACCTTATCTTTGACAAAGGAGGCAAGAATATACAATGGAGAAAGACAATCTCTTTAACAAGTAGTGCTGGGAAAACTGGTCAACCACTTGTAAAAGAATGAAACTAGAACAATTGCTAATACCATACACAAAAATAAACTCAAAATGGATTAAAGATCTAAACATAAGACCAGAAACTATTAAACTCCTAGAGTAAAACATAGGGAAAATACTCTCACAGCAGGATCCTCTATGACCCACCTCCCAGAGTAATGGAAATAAAAGCAAAAATAAACAGTGGGACCTAATTGAACTTAAAAGCTTTTGCACAATGAAGTAAACTATAATCAAGGTGAAAAGACAGCCTTCAGAATGGGAGAAAATAATAGCAAACGAAGCAAATGACAAAGAATTAATCTCAAAAATATACAAGCAACTCCTGCAGGTCAATTCCAGAAAACTAAACGACCCAATCAAAAAATGGGCCAAAAACTAAACAGATATTTCTCCAAATAATACATACAGATGGCTAACAAATATATGAAAAGATGCTCAACATCACTCATTATCAGAGAAATGCAAATCATCAAAACCACAATAAGGTACCATCTCACATCGGTCAAAATGGCTGCTATCCAAAAGTCTACAAGCAATAAATGCTGGAGAGGGTGTGGAGAAAAGGGAACCCTCTTACACTGTTGGTGGGAATGAAAACTAGTACAGCCACTATGGAGAACAGTGTGGAGATTCCTTAAAAAACTGGAAATAGAACTGCCATATGACACAGCAATCCTACTGCTGGGCATACACATCAAGGAAACCAGAATTGAAAGAGACACATCGACCCCAATGTTCATTGCAGCACTGTTTATAATAGCCAGGACATGGAAGCAACCTAGATGTCCATCAGCAGATGAATGGATAAGAAAGCTGTGGTACATATACACAATGGAATATTACTCAGCCATTAAAAGAATACATTTGAATCTGTTCTAATGAGGTAGATGAAACTGGAGCCTATTATTCAGAGTGAAGTAAGCCAGAAAGAAAAACACCAATACAGTATATTAACGCATATATATGGAATTTAGAAAGATGGTAAGGATAACCCTATATGCAAAACAGCAAAAGAGACACAGATGTATAGAACAGTCTTTTGGACTCTGTGGGAGAAGGCAAGGGTGGGATGATTTGAGAGAATAGCATTGAAGCATATATATTATCATATGTGAAACAGAGCACCAGTCCAAGTTCGATGCATGAGACAGGGTGCTCAGGGCTGGTGCACTAGGATGACCCAGAGTGATGGGATCGGGAGGGAGCAGGGAGGGGGGTTCAGGATGGGAAACACATGTACACTATGGCTGATTCATGTCAATGTATGGCAAAACCACTACAATATTGTAAAGTAATTAGCCTCCAATTAAAATAAATAAATTTTTAAAAAAATCACCTACCTCTTAAAATTTAACAGGTAATTCCCAAACCTGTTCCTCCATCCCAGATCTCATCCTTAATTTCTAGGTTCATCTATTCAATTGTTTATTGGGGACCCTTCTAAAACTCAAAATATACAAACTGAACTCAACATCTTGTCCCACAAATTTGCTGTTATCCATGTAGTCCCAAACTCAGTTGGTAGAACTACTCTTTATTAAGCAAGCCAGAACTCCCTGAAAGCCATCCTAGACCAATATTCCCAAAGGCAAATCCAACAGAACAAAATATTAATAGGTGTTACGCAAAATTAAAAGGTTATTTGATATACTGTATTGGTGTTTCTCAATGGGGTGGAGAGGGAGGTGGGTGAGGGGAGTTCAGGATTGGGGGACCCATGTACACCTGTGGCTGATTCATGTCTATGTATGGCAAAAATCACCACAATGTTGTAAAGTAATTAGCCTCCAATTAAAATAAATAAAATAATTTTTTAAAGGTTATTTGATAAAGTTTTGAGTTCTTGGGTTAAACAAAAAAATAAACAGATTTTCCCAGTTGAATTAGTTACCAGAGCCCTTAACATTCTAGTGTGTATCTAAGAGGGTGACAATGCATTTTCTAAACTTGTGTGATCACAGAATGCTCTTTTAAAATAAAATATCTTGCTAGATTAATTTTATAAGGACTTTAGGGTATATTTTCCTTTAAGTTTATTGCCTAAATATCTTGGGACTTCTCCTTCTAGTGGCCATAGGCCTCTGAATATTCAATCTCACTCCCTTTATCCCAACCCCTTTCTCCATGCAGTTACCAGTGACTCAAGTTACAAAAACGAGTGTATTAATCTCCTGCTTAAAACACCATTTCAGTATAAAGCCCAAAGTTCCTAAGTCAAGCAAGACCACTTATTAATATTTATTAGACCCAATGCTCCTGCTCCTTCCTAATGCTTCCTGCCCCAGTGATAGTGAAGCAGTCATAGCTCACCAAGTATGACCCAGCATTCATTTTCTCTGTCTGTTCTCTGCTTGCAATTTCACACATTGTATAAGCCATATTATGTAATTCTGGGCTCCCAGGGGCTGATTCTACACTTGCAAAGCAACTGGGGATACAGCCAGCTCTTTCTCTGGGGACTTGTGTATAGATGATTTACTTCTTAATCCCTATCATGAAATCAATCCATGTCTTTACTTTCAACTGTCGTGGAATTTCAACAGACCAGGTCATCTCATCTCGGCCCTGCCTAGAACTGTCCATGTCCCTCATCCCCTGCACCCTGATCTTAACCAAATATCTTCAATGGTTAATCCCTGCCCATCTTTTTCATAAACTACACAGGTCTTTATGAGTTTCCTCTTCTGACTTGTGCTGCCTTTATTGTCTGATTAGTTATTTCATCCAATAATTTTTAAAATATTTTTTGAGCACTCTAGAGACCTGACTAGTGGAGATTTAATTGACTTCACTTTCCCACTGTGGAAGAAGCCACATTTAGCCTCCATTTTCACATTCATTTAAATATTCCTGATCTGTATATATGGCTGTTCTTTGTATTCCCTTTGAATTGGTTATAACATCTGGCTGGTTCTCCCATTATGAGTTAAGTGAAAATCTTCAATGTATGTTCATTTTTACATCCCTATGAGAGTCAAAACTTTATCATTTAAAAAAATAATCTTTAATAGCCAGATACCATTCTGGAACAGAAATAGACATTGGGTACTAAAATGAAATGAGGCATAGTTTCTTTATAGTTAATTTTCTTTGAACCCCATCAGAAGAGACCACATTCTTTAAGACCAGAAACACCTTGTGTCTCTTTCAATGAGGACTTGATGGTTAACTGCTTACTGTATTAATTTCCTTCTATAGATTTTTTTTGTAATCTGCTCTAAATCAAGTTGTTGTTATTTTGTGATGAGACAGTAAAAAGATTTTATTTTAGAATATAGTTAACAAAGCTTTTGGGAACTCAGAAAAACTGTTCGTCCAATCAAGGGCTTAACATTATTGGAACTATGAACATTTTTGGCCTTGGAGGAAATGAATATCACGTTCTTGCCAGCTCAAATGTACAAAATTAAACCTTGTGGTTTTATCTATTTTTTTAGGTTTTCCAGAAAGAACAAAAGGTTGATTAAACCTTTCTTTCATCTTTGCCAACACAAATTCTTTGTGCTTATATAGTGTATTACCTTTCGTTTGAGGTGCTTTAAATGCCTGGAAAATGTTTAACTTCATAACTGCCTTTGTATCTATATAGGGTCTCATTTGTCCCCATTTGGAAGACAAAGAAATTGAGGAGTCTGGTGACAAGATTTTCCCAGGGCAGTAGAGAGGGTTATAGGAAAGGCAGACAGAATCCTTAAGTCCCAGACCAGTCTTCTAAATTCAGGCCAACATGTACTTTAACCCTTGACATTCTTTACAGTCACTGGGAAAAGCTTAGCTTGTTGCCAATGGACATGGCAAGCCTCATAAAACTCAAAATTTTCATGAAATCTTCAGGAATTTATACAAGTTTTTATTACTAGCTACCATTCTGATTATCAGTAATTTTGTGTAACTGCCATTTACTCTGCAAATATCACAGTACCCCATAGCTCTACTAATAATATTCTGGCTATAGATGAGGGTTTGGGCTGAGTCTGCTTTCACTGTGTTTAATATAAATTGCTACGTCTACACAAAGTCTTGCATGCTAATGTTCAAATCAGCATTAGTCAGAATAGCCAAGACATGAAAGCAACCCAAATGTCTACAAACTGATGAATGGATAAACAAAACTGTGGTGTCTCCATACAATGAATACTATTTGTCAGTAAAAAGGAATGAAGTACTGATACATGCTACAACATGGATGAACCTTGAAAACATGTTAATGAAAGAAGTTAGACACAAAGTGCCACATATGGCATAATTCCATTTATATGAAATGTCCAGAAAAGGCAAACCTATAGTGACAGAAAGCAGATCGGTGGTTGCCTGAGGCTGGATTTAGGAATGGGGAATGATGGCTAATGGGTACTAGTTTCTTTTTATGGTGATGGAAATGTTCCAAAATTGGACTGTGGTGATAGTTACACATCTCTGAAACTATACTAACAATCACTGAGTTGTACATTTAAAATGAGTAAATTTTATGATATGTAAAGCATACCTCAATAAAGTTATTAATAAATAAAGTGCTTCACAATGACACCTCCACATATATCTCTCCCCTTCAAAAAAACACCAAGGAAACAAATTGCCTTTGCCAAGACAAGAGGAATCACTTTATATCATTGAAGTTGGACTTTCAGGACAATAATATAGGTGTCATGAGGTTCAAAGCTTCAGTGTTGTGATCTGAGGGTAATTCCACCACAGGTGTGCAGCTTAACAGGGTGTTAATTGGGAAGCCTGTGAACACCTCCTCCACAGGCAGCCCAGAAAGCTGTGCCAGGATTTGTTAGTGAATAGAAGAATTCAAAAGCCAAACCCATGATCAAAAATCAAGAGAAATGTAACTTGTTTTTATACTGCAGCCATTACCACACAAAATTACTTACAGCACATTTTAATTGGAACTGAAGGCTTTTTGACTTTACCACTAATCAGAACCACTTCAGGTTTTGGAAATACTTCTCTGCCATGGAAGGAAAATAAAAGAGCCAAATTAAGGGCTGAGGTTTTCTAATAGAAATAACTTCCCTGCGTTTAGCAGGTTGGTTTATTCAGCATGGGTAAGAAAAAAGTCCTGCTGATTCCCTGGGGAATCAGACATCCAAGGTTTCTACATATAATAGAAGTATGGATAGCTGAAAATGTACTTTTCCTCTCATAATGCATATTGCTTCTTCCAAACTCTGAACCCTAGCTACTAGGGTAGGAAATAGAAAAGCGCTCTTCTCTGGGAAGGTAGCTAACACTCTGGAAATGAGAGAGCTCAGGACAAGAAATTTACATTCTAATTGGAGCCACAGGGTTCTAAATCCTACATCTTTAGCTTCCCCTGGTTATCCATCCTCTGCTGCTCCTGGAAGACTGCAAGAAACAAGGAATCGATTACTTTCCAGAGACAAAAGCCACCATCTCAAAGATAGGATGATTTTGAAAAGCTTTGATACCTTTCCCTTGGTAGGAGAGTCTTCTACTTTTACGGAAAAATGGTTTGAAATAAAAAGCTTCTGACAATATTATTAAATAAAATAGCTTTCCGAGAGCCCTAGTCCCAACCAAAGAGTAATGGTTAGCAATCTTATTCTCTTTTAACCCTCTTAATAAATGAGTGTATCATATGCCTAAGAAAAGCAGAAATTCTTTCTTGTATCCAACAATATTTGTAGAAAAATGAGATCTAAAACAAAGCATAAAACTCAGAAGGCATGAGTGTCCTTCAGAAGGCACCAAACTTGCCTTATGGGAAAGGCAGTGTTTTCCCACAAACACTTTCAATCACTGCATCCCAATCTAACATTGCATAAAAGCAATAAACCTCAAATCTCTACAACCAACCAAGGTCACTGAAAACGGAAAAATTGCCCTGTCCTTGGCCTAATGCGGAATACAATTTGACATATTAAAATCTGCTGTAGCAATCTCTTAGCATTTACCATGAGTGATTTGGACCACGTAATTTACAGAGATCTGCAAAACAAAATCTCATTCAGGCATAAGAAATGAAATTCTTATGTTTTTTTAATATTCGGATTGGCATAAACTCTTTGGGTTCCAGCTTATTCTGCCTTATCTTGGTATTACTTTGGATAGAAGAACGAGAATGTAGACCTAGCTCACTGCAGAAGCAGTATAAATCTAGAATATTTTTTTTTCCAGTGTGTTTCACAGGACAGAGTTAAACATATAGGACTTTTTAGAACCTTTAATGTGATCATGTTCATTGTGAATCTCTAAAGTGACTATGTAGTGCAGCATGTCCTAAAATGTCTTTATCCATGGTCCTCTTTCCTGCAGAAAATCGAACACAAATAACATTCTGAGAACTACACTTTAAGAAAGATTACAGGCAACTTGGGCTCCAATTCTGACAATAGCCCCCTGAGATTGCCAAAATAAGCCACTTGACTTTTTTAGTGTCTCCATTTCTTTCTTTTCAAAGTCTGATGTCCTTCTTATAGACTTCCAGGGATTTTAAAAGAGTTAAATGTCAGAGATATAAAAATGTTTTGAAAAGTTAAGAATGTAACACCGGAATGAGGCACCATTTCAATATCTGTTACCCCATACTGCTAAACCCACCCATTACTGCTTGTTAAAAGTTTTGAGAATTCAAAACAATATCAAAATAATGCAATTTCAATTCAAACCCCAGTGTGATTTAAATACCAATTAACTTTGTTTGTAGCAGTTAAAAATTACAATTCAAAAAGACAATCAATAGGGACTGAAGTTCATCTTTTGATTCAGTCTGCAAACACTTGTATTTTGACTTTACTTTATTGGCACATTAGGTAAATACAGTTTTAAGAACCATTGAGGTTCCGATTATGGCCTAGTTTGAGATCTCTTTGCCTGTTGGAATAAGTGATTCCAAGGTCCCTAAGACAAAAAGTCAGATCCATTATTCTACTGTGTTGATACAGTGGTGGTACTTGCACACTTGAGAAGAAAACTGAAAACTTGTGCCTTTTGTTTCTTTAGGAAAACAAATGAGATCCATAGTTATCCTTTACTCACTTAAAAAAAATTTTTTTTTGTCGTATAGTCACTTTACAATGTTGTGTTAGTTTCTGCTGTACAGCAAAGTGAATCAGCTATACGTATACAGATACCCTCCCTCCCTTTTGGATTTCCTTCCCATTTAGATCACTACAGAGCATTGAGTAGAAGTCCCTGTGCTATAAGTAGGTTCTCATTAGTTATCTATTTTATACATAGTGTGTGTATGTATATATATATATATATGTATATATATATATATATATATGTCAGTCCCAACCTCCCAATTTATCCCACATCCTCTCCCCACTTGGTAACCATGTTTGTTCTCTATGTCTGTGTATTTCTGCTTTGCAAATATGTTCATCTGTACCATTTTTCTAGATTCCACACATATACACTAATATGATATTTGTTTTCCTCTTTACTTGCTTTTTATTTCAGCTATCTAAACTGCCTCAACTGAGCACTGTTCCAGGTCTTGACAAGGGAGTGGTCCTGCCAGGGAAGGAGTGGGAAGAGAGAAAGGCTGAAAGGCCTGAATTCTAGTGTGGTTTCTGAGACTGTAAGTTTGATCCTCCATTTAGGATGGCAGACTGATCCTTTACTGTGCTTCTCCTTCTCCTTTCCCCAATTCTCCCCTTTGTTTATTTCCTTCTTCTCTTATTTTCCCTGTTCTTTCCCTAGCCTCCTCTTAATCTCTTTCTGAATGTATTACAAGTCCTTTCCCCCTTCTTTCCTTCCCTCCTTTGTTCCTTTCTTCTTTCCTTTCTCAAAATTCCAAGCGGTGCAGCAGTCACAGGCCAAACAAAAGATACTAAACACAAAATAGATAACCAACATGGACTGACTTCATAGCACAGGGAACTATACTCAATATTTTGTAATAACCTATAAGGGAAAAAGATATGAAATAGAATGTTTATATATAACTGAATCACTGTGCTGTAACCTGAAACTAACACAATATTGTAAACCAACTATACTTCAGCTAAAAAAAAGACAATAGACCTTCTACTTCTGTTAACCCTTACACTTTTGCCTACACCAAGCATACCCAGTTGAGTTCTTCGTGCTGGCAGAGAGAACCTTACATTTATTCTTGCTGCATTTCATCCTCTGTGATTCAACTCAATCACCCCAACTTTTCAAGATCTTTTGCAATTCTCTTTTTCTGCTACACAGGATATCTCTTGCCAAGATGGTCATATAGAAATTCAGTGAGTGTAGATAAAAAAAATGTTGGCTAAGGGAGTTCCTTGTGGTCTAGTGGTTAGGATTTGGTGCTTTCACTGCTGTTTCTGGGGTTCAATCCCTGGTCTGGGAACTGAGATCCTGCAAGCCACATGTTGCAGAAAAAAAAAAAAAGTTGGCTAAGATAGGAAAAGGAAAGAGTTTGGGTGGGAGAGAGGGCTAGGGTAGTCTATGGGGTGATCTAGTCTGTGAGCTGTAAATCATTGTACTCCAAAGATATTACTATGAGAGCAAAGAAGATGTGGAAGACGAGGCATGGTTATCCACAGGGGACAACCCACGGGATTGGGTCTGTACATCCCTTTCTCCTGGACCTCCATAAGTTTAAGTTACTTAGAATCTCAGAGTAATTGGACATGGAAATGTTGATGAAAGCTGAGATGATGACCACGAGTTCCCATTTATTAATGTTTATGAGTCCTTATCTTTTTTTTTTTTTTTTAGTTTTTAAAAACTTTGGAAGAAAATTACTGTACGATATTGCATTGTTTTCTGCTGTACAACAATGCAAATCAGCCATAATTATATATATGTTACCTCCCTCTTGAGCCTCCCTCCTCTCCCCCCATCCCACTGTTATAGGCCATCACAGGGCACCAGGCTGGGCTCCCTGTGTTATACAGCAACTTCTCACTAGCTATCTATTTTACACATGAATATATGTAGATGCTATTTTCTCCATTTGTCCCGCTCTTTCCTTCCCCCATGTGCCCCCAAGTCCGTTTTCTTAATGAAGGTAGTTTATTTTCCATCAGCAAGTGGTTTGGACAGAAATTCATCCATGACCCAAAATTTCAGTCCTCCATCTTCTAACTGATCTCTGCACAATTTAGTGCTCTTTTGTTAAGAAGAATGTCTGACTGCAAATAACCTAAGCAACAGGTAAATACCCACTTGCCTAGTAGAGAGGGAAACAGTAAGTAATAATGAAGAGACTAAATGAAGAGTAGAGGTAAAGTTGCTGCTGCTGCTGCTGCTAAGTCGCTTCAGTCGTATCTGACTCTGTGCGACCCCATAGACGGCAGCCCACCAGGCTCCCCCGTCCCTGGGATTCTCCAGGCAAGAACACTGGAGTGGGTTGCCATTTCCTTCTCCAATGCATGAAAGTGAAAAGTGAAAGGGAAGTCGCTCAGTCGTGTCCAACTCCTAGCGACCCCATGGACTGCAGCCTACCAGGCTCCTCCATCCATGGGATTTTCCAGGCAAGAGTACTGGAGTGGGGTGCCATTGCCTTCTCCAGAGGTAAAGTTAGAAAGGCCTAATTTTTGAAAGATTCTGAGATGGAGAAACACTTATTTTTTTGTTACGAACACTTCGGCCCTGGCTTCAAATAGAAATTTTGGAGTTACTCTGAGCAGGAAAATAGACACCTGCAGGTTCTCTGCAAACCTGTTGTCTACATCCTCCTTTCATGATCAATGTGAAAACAATGTGATTATTTATGTTTATTTGTTCTGATTATACTCAGTTATAGGTTATTACAAGATATTGCGGAAAATTCCCCGTGCTGTACAGTAAATGCCTGTTGCTTATCTATTTCATATATTGTAGTTTGTATCTGTTAATTTGTACTCCTAATTTGTACCCCTCGCCTTCCCTCCCTCCTTTGGTAACATAAATTTGTTGAAAACAATAGGATTAAGCCTTTCATTTTCTGATTCCTAAAGCTCTGAGAACCAGAGCATGAGAAATGAGAATAAATTCAATAGAAATTGCCCAATTATTTTACATCTCTTCCTTTTAGGAGTAAAGAGGAAGCATTGCATACATTTATGTTAGCATAAAAAGGGATTTTTAAAAATTTTGTTCCATCTAAATAGAAGCACTGGATTCCTGTTGATCAGCTAGCTTCATCTCAGATTGAGTTTTTCAACCCATAAACCAATTATGGTGATCATTCAATTGATTTAGAATAGAAAAGATTCATATCTCATACTCTATACTTTACATCAGCTTATACATCAAGCACAATGTATCACAGCAGGCATTCCATAGGACAAACATTTTTACAGATGCATAAGTAGGAGAATCCCCTATAAATTTTCATCTTTCTCTAAAAAAATCCTTAAACGTGGATGGGCTTTTGAGGGCGTTTTGTGAGGGGTTTTTTTTTGACACATCACAAAACATCTAACTTATTGTAGATTGTCAACAAATGTTTTTGAAATGATTTGTTATTGTGTTACATAAGGGTCACTTAGTAATAATAACTTCAAGCTAATTAAAAAGCCTAAATATCAGTGCTGCTGATGAGATAATCAGCTTTGGCTAGCACTGTTAATTTAGCAAATGTGGTTCTTTAAAAACACATTTCCTAAACTAACAATTTATAAAAATGAGAGAGTCAGAGAAATGACTACTCAATTCTAGGATAATATCAGAAAAAGAGGCCGAAGGAAAACTGGCCAAAATAAAATGATTACTTCATGTTGCCAGAATAAGAGAGGCTAAAGATAATGTCCTATTCATCTTGTACCTCTCATAATACCTAGCACACAGCCATGTTCAAGTTGACCTCTGATGGATTTATTTTTTGAATCACCAGATTTTTATAAATCAAGCAGTAGTTGGAAGTCATAGACTTTTGGAACTAGAAAAGTTCTTTTAATATAGTAGAAAGAGCACCTGCTTTGAAATTAGAAAAATACACTTTCAAATAGCAAATCTACCACTAATCAGTTCTGTCCTTAGGCAAGTTACTTACACGTTTTGAGGTTCAGTTTCTTCATCTGTAAAATGAGGATATTCTTATGCAAGAATTAGGCAAGATAGCATATGTAAATAGCTTTGCACATTTCCTGGCTCAATAAATGTTAGTTATTATTTCAGTATTATTGTTTTTAAGCATAGATAGAACAGCCTTTTGACAGATGGGAGATAACAGAAATAATAATGATTAATGTTTATTGATATTTGTTATATGCTGGTTACTGTGCTAAGTGGTTTATGAGCCTTATTTCATCTATTTACTTTTTTTTAACAGTTCATCAGGTAAACGAATCCATTAGATGTTTACTCTGACTTTGCAGATAAGGCAACTGAGGCTAATAGAAGGTAAGTAATTTGACTAAATTCACACAGCTGGTGAGTAGCAGTCATCCAATCTGTGTAGGAATAGAAAGTATTAATCTGAGTCCCAAGCTTATAGGGAGACGTTCAAAATCATCCTGATGGATAAAGTCAGAGTCAAGGTTGGCATTCAGAGCTCCTACTTTGCTTCTAAGCTTGTTTCTCCATTTGCCTAATAGGTAAAATAATCCTATCATAAAGGGTTAGGAGATAATGTGGGAATGGGACATAGGCTAGAATTTATGAGGACATAAGGGCACCAAGAAAAGGAGATGAGAGAAAATCAAAGACAAAGCCTTCTGACTTCAGAATTTGGCCTGGAGCCTGCCCTTCAGGCAGGCAAGAAGACTGAAGATCCCTGAGAAGGCAGTTTATTTGTATTCACTCATGCATGCATGCATTTGTTCATTGACTCACCCATCCATCCAACAGTTATTTATTAACCATTTATAAAGTACTCATCTCTTCTAGACATCACAGGTACAATGGTGAGCACAACACAGATAAGGACCCATTCCAGATTTTTGCTTGATGTTGCCAAGATTTGGGGAACCTCATGGAGGCTAAGACATCTGTTAACTGCTGGACCTCTGAGCCAGAAACTAACAGATTCCTGCTACTCCTGCTTGCATCTTTTGCATTTCTGGCTGGTCAACCTGCTGGTCCCATAATGTCTGGGTTTTCTAAGGACCAAAAGAGACAGGTTTGGAAAGGGAAAGTGGCTTACATAATGAAGGAGAAAAACCTCATTAAGCCAACATCAGAGAGGGATGTATACTCAGTAGAACTAATTGCTCTGTTGTGTTTGATGAGTAGTCCATGCTGTAAATTTATGCTAACAATAAATGGTTTAGTGCAAACAAGGTCAAGTCACTTTGCTAGTAAGTGGCTTTGGTTTTACAGTTCTGAATATAGTAACTCAATCAAGTTGTTAAAGGCACTTTATCATAGAAAAGGATAATTTCCAGTTACCACTTTGAAGCTTGGTTTATTTGCCTCTTGAAGACTCTGTGACATTGCCTAAAATCAATTTGCATTTACTACGTGAGAAATAATATACATAGTATCTTTTTATTGGCGAGGCTTATTTTCTGATAGTGGTCAATATGATTCTCTTCTAAGGGAAAATACCAGAATTTTTCCTTTTAAAAATAATAAATCTGTGTTTCATTAATGTTTGAATGAGAGACAAGATAAAATATATACGTTATTAAAACTCAACAGGAACCACAGCTTTGATCTTAGGTCAACTGTCCAATATGGTAGCCATTAGCAATATGTGGTTATTGATATGTGAGCACTTTATATGTGGCTAGACTTAGTACAAGGAAAGAATATATTTCAATATATATTTAATATATATTTTAATATATTTATATTAACAACACATTGAAATGAAAATAATTGGGATATATTATGTTAAATAAGTATATTATTCAAGTTAAATTTAGTTATTTCTTTTTACTTTTGAAAATGTGACTACAGGAAAATTTTAATTTAATAACCTTCCAAAAAAGAAATGCCTGGCCCCAGATGGTCTTACCAGTGAATTCTACCATTCTACCATTTAAGGAAGAAAATACCAGTTCTCCATAATCTCTTCTAAAAAACAGAAAAGAGCAAACACTTCCTAACACATTGTATGAGACCATTATTAGGCTAATAACAAAACCAGATAAAGACATTACAAGAAAGAAAAATTACACCAATATTTCTCATGGGCATAGAAATAAATATCCTCAACAAAATATTAACAAATGAAATATAATAAAGCTTATAAAGAATTATATGCCATAATCAAGTGAGATTTATAAGAGGTATTCAAGGCTGGTTCAACATTCAAAACACAATCAATGTAATCCAGGACAATAGTCTAAAGAGAAAAAAAAACACATAATCATATCAATTGATTTAGAAAAAGCATTTGACAAAGTTCGATACCAATTCACAATTAAAAAAAAAAAAAAAAACACCTCTCAGCAAACTAGGAATAGAGGGGAACGTCCTTAAATAGATTTTTAAAAATCTACCGAAGCCCTATAGCTAATATCATAGTTAATGGTGGAAAAAATGGCACTTTCTCCTAATATCAAGAACAAGGCAAGCGTGTCCTCTCTCACTATTCAGTAAAGTTTTAGTTAATGCTATTAGATGAGAAAAGAAAAGATATACAGACTAGAAAGGAAGAAATAAAACTCTCTACTTACAGATGGCATGATTCACAGAAAATCCCAAAGAATCGACAAAAATTCTTCCAGAACTAGTAAGTGACAAGGTTGCAATACACAAAGGTCAATTGCTTTGCTATATACCAACAATAAATAAATAGAATAAATGGAATTTGAAATGTTAAATAACTACCATTTGTGATAGCATTTAAAATGCAAGTACTTAGGGGTAAATATAATAAAATATATAGAGACCGAGACTTGTATGCAGATAACTACAAAACACTGATTTAAAAAATCAAGGAAGATCTAAATAAATGGAAAAATAACTCATGTTCATGGATTGGAAGACTGGATCCACTTTTCTCTTTCTTGTCCTTCTAGAATCCCTGTTATGTGTAGGTTGGCATGCTTTATATTATTCCATAGATCTCATATGGTGATTTCATTTTTTTCATTTGTCTTTCTGTCTGCTGTTCTGATTGGGTGATTTCCATTACAGATCACTTGTTCATTCTTCTTCATTATTTAGTCTGCTATTCATTGCCTTTTGCTGGTTTTTTATCTAGGCAATTGAGTTGTCTAATTTTGATTGATCCCTCTTTGTAGTTTCTAGTTCCTTGTTCCAGTGACCTGCATTTTTATTGATAATCTTTCTTAATCCCTTCATGAGGAATTAAGTTTCATTAGTTCCTTTAGTCTTAATTCCTTAACCTCCTTTTGAGTCTGGTATACTGGAGAGGTCTGTTTCTTGTTCTTTCAGGAGATTTCTCTTGTTCTTTTAATTAGAAGTAGTTTCTCTGCTTCTTCACTTTCCTTAAATTTCTCTGAGTCTATGATCAGTCTTGCTGCTAAGTCGCTTCAGTCGTGTCCAGCTCTGTGTGACCCCATAGATGGCAGCCCACCAGGCTCCCCTGTTCCTGGGATTCTCCAGGCAAGAACACTGGAGTGGGTTGCCATTTCCTTCTCCAAATTATCAGTCTTGAAGGACTGATTTTATGTGAGAGTATCCCTGTGTAGACTACCTGAGTCCAATATTTTTGGTGTGAGGGCTATTTTTTTTTATATGCATGCCTGCTGTGTCTCTCTACAGGTTGTGCTAGCCATTGTCCCCTTGATGGGGGGTGTGTTTCATGTTGTGGTGACCAGAGCATCCACAGGATATTGGGCAGGACTTCCCTTTTGCTCTGTGGCTGTCACAGCCCTGTTGGGGGCAGGGTCTGCTCCAGTTGTTGAAGTAGAAGCCCCCAGATCTGGTTCTAAGCTGCAATGTGAGGTAGGTGGAACTGCAGCATTCTCACTGGGAAAAGAACCACTGCATATTCCTCCCCAGGGGCTGTCCACCAGGGATGTGGGATTCTGTGATGCCACCCACCATTTGGTGTGAGTGCCCACAAAGTCTGCTGCTGCTGGCACCACCCCCAGACCTGTCCCCCCTCTGGAAGTGCTAATAATCAGCTCAGATGTCAGCCTCAACTCTGGTGAGTGTGAGCTCCCAAAGCCCACCAGAGCCACACTCACTGTGGGAACACTGACAATCAGCAATTTCATGCTCTGCAAATGACAATGTTAAAAGAACAAAAAGACAAGCTGCAGAGTGGGGAAAATATTTTCAGAGCATATAGCTGATAAAGGACTATGATCCAGAATGTTTAAGAACTCTTAAAACTCAACAATAAGAAAATAAACAACCCAATTAAAAATGGGCAAAAGACCTGAATAGACATTTCATCAGTGAGGACATACAAATGGTAAATAAGCATATGAAAAAGTGCTCAACATCATTTGCCATTAGGGAGCTGTGAATTAAAACAACGTTGGGATACAACTACACACCTATTAGAAAGGCTAAAATCTGAAGAACTGACAATACCAATTGATGACCAGAATGGAAAAGCAATGGGAATTTTCATTCATTGTTAGTGGAAATGCAAAATAACGCAGTCTCTTTGGAAGACAATTTGGCAGTTTCTTACAAAACTAAGTCTAATATTCTCATATGATCAGCAGTCTAATAACTATTTACCTAAATAATTGACAACATATAACACAAAAACTTGCATGCAAATGCTTATAAGATCTCTATTCATCATTGCCAATCCTGGAAACAACTAGATATCTTTCAATAGGTGGATGAATAAACAAGCAAATATTTATATAATGAAATTTTATTCAGTGATAAAATAAATTATCAAGCCACAAAAAGACATGGGTGAATCTTATGTGCAAATTACTACATGAAGGAAGCCTGTCTGAAAAGACTACACATTGTGGGATTTTAATTTTATGATGTTTTGAAAAAAGAAAAGCTACAAAAACAATAAACAGGTCAGTGGTTGCTAAAGTTTGGGGTTGGGGAGGAGGGTTGTATAGGTGAAGCACAGGAGATAGTTTTATTCAGTAAGTCTATTCTCTGTGATGATGTAACGGTGAATATGACATTAAGTATTTGTCAAGTCCCATAGAACAAATACAAAGAGTGAACCTTAATGTATGCAAGTTTTAAAAAATCATTTAGAAAGTTGGAGGATTCCAGAGTGGAATGTAGAATGTGACAAAACAGTCTAACTGTATTACAGGTGTATAAAATAACCTCACTGAAGGGGGTGGGGGAATAAGGCACTGACCTAAGTAACTTTGGAAATGAGTGGAGTTGTAAGGCTGAAAGCAAAAGGAACTCTACCTAAGGACTACTCTAGTTGATAAAGCTTTCCCCATGGGCATATGGGGTAATCAACAGCTACTCTTGTTGTTCAGTGGCTAAGTCATGTCCAACTTTTTGTGACCCCATGGACTGCAACACATCAGACTTTCCTGTCCTTCACCATCTCCCAGAGCTTGCTCAAACTCATGTCCATTGAGTCAGTGATGCCATCCAACCATTTCGACCTCTGTCGTCCCCTTTTCCTCTTGCCCTCAATCTTTTCCAGCATCAGGGTCTTTTCCAATGAGTCTGGAAGTCCAATGAGACCAAGAAGGACGGGTCATGGTGGAGAGTTCTGACAAAATGTTGGCCCACTGGAGAAGGGAATGGCAAACCACTTCAGTATTCTTGCCTTGAGAACTCCATGAACTCCATGAACAGTGTCAAAAAGGCAAAAAGCTAAACAGCTATAAGGACATGTAAACATGTATACTGGAATAAACAACTAAGTAAATGGATGATGGATAATGGGTGCCAATTCTCACTGTTGGAATAAGAGATTACAAGATAAGCAAGAGGAAGAGGCTAGAATGAATTGGTGATATCAGTATGAGTTCATGACTAGCTTAATATATAGATAACTACATATAGGAATGTTTGTAGATTTACATATACATAATGGTTTGTATACACACATATATCTTCTTGCTCCATCAGCTGAGAGGACCTAGAAACAATGACACTCCAATACCTAGTACTCAGATCTTGTTTTTTATACTGTTCTTCAAAAAAAACAAATAAAGGCCCCTTGGAGAGATGGCAGATTTTAGGAGGTGGAGGGCAAGAAATATACAAGATGAGCCTGGAGCATTTCATAGTACCTGAAAATAAGGAAATACAACCAAATAAATAAACCACAGTAGTTGACATATGACAAGGGATACAGGAACTAGCTGACTGTTGTTGTTCAGTCACTCAGTCCTTTCTGACTCCTTGTGATCCCATGGACTGAAGCACACCAGGCTTCCCTGTCCTTCACCATCTCCCAGAGCTTGCTTAAATTCATGTCCATTGAGTCGGTGATGTCATCCAACCATCTCGTCCTCTGTCGTCCACTTCTGCTCCTGCCTTCAATCTTTCCCAACATCAGGGTCTTTTCCAATGAGTCGGCTCTTCACATCAGGTGGCCAAAGTATTGGAGCTTCAGCTTCAGCATCAGTCCTTCCAATGAATATTCAGCACTCATTTCTTTTAGGATGGATTCATTGGATCTCCTTACTGCGCAAGGGACTCTCAAGAATCTTCTCCAACACCACAGCTCAAAAGCATCAATTCTTCAGTGCTCAGCCTTCTTTATGGTCCAACTCTCACATCAATGCATGACTACTGGAAAAAACATAGCTTTGACTGTATGGATCTTTGTTGGCAAAGTAATGTCTCTGCTTTTTAATACGCTGTCTAGGTTGGTCATAACTTTTCTTCCAAGGATCAAGCGTCTTTTAATTTCATGGCTGCAGTGACCATCTGCAGTGATTTGGGAGCCCCCCAAAATAAAGTTTGTCACTGTTTTTGTTGTTTCCCCATCTATTTGTCAAAAAGTGATGGGACTAGATGCCATGATCTTAATTTTTTGAGTGTTGAGTTTTAAGCCAGCTTTTTCACTCTCCTCTTTCACCTTCATCAAGAGGCTCTTTAGTTCCTCTTCACTTTCTGCCATAAGGGTGGTGTCATCTGCATATCTGAGGTTATCAATATTTCTCCCAGCAATCTTGATTCCAGCTTGTGCTTCATCCAGCCCCATATTTCGCATGATGTACTCTGCATATAAGTTAAATAAGCAGGGTGACAATATACAGCCTTGACGAACTCCTTTTCCTATTTGGAACCAGTCTGTTGTTCCATGTCTGGTTCTAGGTGCTGCTTTTTGACCTGCATACAGGTTTCTCAGGAGATGGGTGAGATGGTCTGATATTCCCATCTTTTTAAGAATTTTCTGACTGAAAGGATTATTAATGGTCAAACCTGGGGCAATTTAAACAACAAAATAAATAAAGTAGTATTGGATTATAACCCAAAGAGTAAAATAAATATTCATGAGTCCACACTGAATGGCTGCGATCCAAAAGTCTACAGGCAATAAATGCTGGAGAGGATGTGGAGAAAAGGGAACCCTCTTATACTGTTGGTGGGAACACAAACTAGTACAGCCACTATGGAGAACAGTGTGGAGATTCCTTAAAAAACTGGAAATAGAACTGCCTTATGATCCAGCAATCCCACTGCTGGGCATACACACTGAGGAAACCAGAATTGAAAGAGACACGTGTACCCCAATGTTTATCGCAGCACTGTTTATAATAGCCAGGACATGGAAGCAACCAAATGTCCATCAGCAGATGAATGGATAAGAAAGCTGTGGCACATATACACAATGGAGTATTACTCAGCCATTAAAAAGAGTACATTTGAATCAGTTCTAATGAGGTGGATGAAACTGGAGCCTATTATACAGAGTGAAGTAAGCCAGAAAGAAAAACACCAATACAGTATACTAACACATATATATGGAATTTAGAAAGATGGTAACAATAACCCTGTATACAAGACAGCAAAAGAGACACTGATGTATAAAACAGTCTTATGGACTCTGTGGGAGAGGGAGAGGGTGGGATGAATTGGGAGAATGGCATTGAAATATGTATAATATCATATATGAAATGAGTCGCCAGTCCAGGTTTGATGCATGATACTAGATGCTTGGGGCTGGTGCACTGGGACAACCCAGAGGGATGGTATGGGGAGGGAGGAGGGAGGAGGGTTCAGGATGGGGAACACATGTATACCTGTGGCAGATTCATTTTGATATATGGCAAAACCAATACAATATTCTAAAGTTAAATAAAATTAAATTTAAAAAAAGAAAAGAAATAAATGAATAAATACATGGGGGGAAAGAGACAAAGTTCCTATATAGAACAATTCCAAATATTTTATATAGATACTGTCTTTAAAGGAGGTGGAGCTTAACTCCTCAACTCTTGAGTATGTAGTGATTTGCTTTCAAAGAGTACAGTATGCAGAGGGAGAAACAAAAGGGTAACTGTACAGTGGAGAAACCCAACAAACATCAAGGTTAACATCAACAGTGACAAGCCACATTAATGGTATAGACTTTTGATATGATGTGATGAGAATGGCACTTTACCTTTTGTGGTCTTCCTACCCAAATCCCATAATCGCAGTCTAATTATAAGAAAAACATCAAATAAATCCCAGTTGATGGACATTCTACAAAATATCTGACCAGTACTCCTCAAAACTGTCAAACAGCATCAAAAACAGAGAAGTCTAAGAAATTGTCACAGCTGAGAGGTGTCTAAAGAGACACAGTAATTAAATGTAATATTGTGTTCTGGATAGATCCTAGAACAATAAAAGGACACTAGTGGAAAGTTAAGATAATCTGAATAAAGTATGGGCTTTTGTTAAAATAATATATAATATATTGATTCATTAATGATAACAAATGCACCATTCTAATGTAAGTGAAGTGAAGTAAAGTCGTTCAGTCATGTCTGACTCTTTGCGACCCTGTGGACTCTAGCCTATCAGGCTCCTCTGTCCATGGGATTTTCCAGGCAAGGGCACTGGAGTGGGTTGCCATTTCCTTCTCCAGGGGATCTTCCCAAATCAGGGATTGAACTCAGGTCTCCTGCATTGTAGGTAGAGGCTCTACCATCTGGGCCACTAGGGAAGTCTATGCTAGGGAAGAATATATTCGTATTCTAATGTAAGATACTAAGAATAGGGGAAAATGGGTTTGAGGCGAATGGGAATTCTCTGTACCATTTTTACCATAATTTTGTTAATTTAAAACTGTTCAAAAATAAAGATACCTTTTTAAAGTATTTTGAGCCTATATATTCCCATAGAAGTTTTTATTTTCATTTTTTACTAACCTTGAGAAGTTTCAAAGCAATCCAAAGCTTCTACAGCTCTTTTCTCCTGTTACCTGCCATTGGTTCAGTTCAGTTCAGTTCAGTCGCTCAGTTATGTCCGACTCGTTGAGACCCCATGAACCACAGTATGCCAGGCCTCTCTGTCCATCACCAACTCCCAGAGTCCACCCAAACCCATGTCCATTGAGTTGGTGACGCCATCCAACCATCTCATCTTCTGTCATCCCCTTCTCCTCCTGCCCTCAATCTTTCCCAGCATCAGGGTCTTTTCAAATGAGTTAGCTCTCTGCATCGGGTGGCCAAAGTATTGGAGTTTCACCTTCAACATCAGTCCTTCCAATGAACACCCAGGACTCATCTCCTTTAGGATGGACTGGTTGGATCTCCTTGCAGTCCAAGGGACTCTCAAGAGTCTTCTCCAACACCACAGTTCAAAAGCATCAATTCTTCGGTGCTCAGCTTTCTTTATAGTCCAACTCTCACATCCACATATGACTACTGGAAAAACCATAGCCTTGACTAAATGGACCTTTGTTGGCAAAGTAATGTCTCTGCTTTTTAATATGCTATCTAGGTTGGTCATAACTTTCCTTCCAAGGAGCAAGCGTCTTTTAATTTCATGGCTGTAATCACCATCCGCAGTGATTTTGGAGCCCAAAAAAATAAAGTCTGACACTGTTTCCACTGTTTCCCCATCTATTTCCCATGAAGTGATGGGACCGGATGCCATGATCTTAGTTTTCTGAAGGTTGAGCTTTAAGCCAACTTTTTCACTCTCTTCTTTCACGTTCATCAAGAGGCTCTTTAGATCTTCTTCACTTTCTGCCACTGGTAAGCAAAGAGAAATGGGAATTCCGTTGGGGATTGTCATTTTCTCTGAATCAAGCATTTGAATCATAAAATTTGACTTTGTGCTTGATGTATTTTAGTCTTCCAGGATCTCTTTCTTTGATAGCAGGAGGCTGAAACTCTTACATTTCCTATTACTCATAAACCCTCACAGCTGAGGGCTCCTGTCCATTCCTCAGAGCCGTTTCTTAGAAGGATGGAAGGAAAGAAGGATGGAAGAGCTAAAGAAAGATTTTATTATCTTGAGTAAGTACTAATTGCCGTAATGCTAAGCATCTTAGACATACTTAGCTGTGGATTATGGATTAAAATTACCCTGCTTTATTTTTTCTAGCAAGCACAGTGTTACTAATAAGGTTCACAGAGTTTGCCTTTTTCTATCAGGAAGTAAAAGGAACTTGGAGCTCATTAACTAGTTGGATCTTTTAGACATAATGCTCAGAGGAAGGAAATGTGAGAGAGCTGTAGGGATTTGGGGAGGCGTTTACAATTTACAGCTCAATGAGATGCAAAAATATTCATTGTTAATAGCATCTGCTGGGAGTTCAGCAATCCCAAAAGGAAAAGGAGTATTGACTCATTGGTCTATAGAAGCCACCTGCCTGTTTCTTAAATTGTTTTGAAGGAGCTAGTAAGTGCCCCATGAATACATCCTGGCACCTGCACAGCAATATCCTGGGTGAGCTGTTAAATAGAATATGAAAGTGGTCAAACTCACACTTTGTTTTTTTAAAGTTATGTATGATGGACAAATGAAATGAAAGGGACATCTGAGTGAAAGAAGAAAAGTGTGACTTTATTTTAACAGAGTTGAGTTAATGTAAACTCACATGAGACTAGTCTTTAAACTCAGTTTAGCTCATTGCATCCCACCATCTTCCTACTCTAACTTTTCCCTTCCTAACATCTGCCACCAGCATCACAAGTGTTCCAAACTTACAGGGAAAGCTGGAAGCTTCTTCAGTGTGCCAAAAAGTAACAAAGTAACTGTGGATTATGTGGTCCTGGAATCATGTTCTTTCACTGCCCTACTGCTGGATGATGCTCTTATCCTTCATGAAGTCTGCCAGGGCTGCCCTTAGAAGGTGCACATTAAGTCACAGTATCAGAATAATGATAGTGAACACGATTAGCATTTACTATGTGCCAGGTTCTTTTCTGGGCACTTTTCATAGATTACCTCATTGTAATCAAGTTCATTCCTCTGTGAGGTACATGTAGTTTTCTTTTTCCCATTGTTTAGATGAGGAAACTGAAGCACACAGGCTGTTTTTGAGATTTTTTTTTTTACATGTTGATGCCTTACCTGTGCCACACAAGCCCCCAAAACTCTTAGATTTGTCCTAAAGGAAGGTAATTTCCTTCATTTATGGGTGTTTGCCTCTCCCTCTCCACTGCTTCTCTTTCTAAAGATGGTATTTCTGACCTGCGAAGCCTTGACATGCCTGTCTCCTGAAATCCTTTTCCTTTCCATGTAAAGATGAGTGGGGTCCTTTTTGGCATCAGTGCCTAGCATTTCCAACCATCTGCGTGTGCCTACATCCTTCTTGCTCTGAAAGCTGTCTACACATCAATCTTTCTCCTCAACACCTCTTGCCTTAGCTCTCCTGACAGACCTGCTTTGCCTTCACTCTCTCTTTCCATCCATTTCTAGGTGACCAGCATCACCACAGAACTCCAAATCCTTGGAACTAACTTCATTTAGCACGGTAGGTTCTCCTTTTTCCTTTCTGGTCTTCCCATTTGGAAGAGGAAAGTCTTTTTTATGTCTTTAATATTGCTGCTTTCTGGCCTCTGAGACCTTGATATTTCGCCTCTGCAACCAGTTCCTAACTGTGCTGAAACATCACTTAAATTGTCTCTATGTAATAGCAAGAAGAGATAAGAAAGCCTTCTTCAGAGATCAATGCAAAGAAATAGAGGAAAACAACAGAATGGGAAAGACTAGAGATCTCTTTAAGAAAATCAGAAATACCAAAGGAACATTTCATGCAAAGATGGGCTCGATAAAGGACAGAAATGGTATGGACCTAACAGAAGCAGAAGATATTAAGAAGAGATGGCAAGAATACACAGAAGGACTGTACAAAAAAGATCTTCATGACTCAGATAATCATGATGGTGTGATCACTGACCTAGAGCCAGACATCCTGGAATGTGAAGTCAAGTGGGCCTTAGAAAGCATGACTACGAACAAAGCTAGTGGAGGTGATGGAATTCCAGTTGAGCTATTCCAAATCCTGAAAGATGATGCTGTGAAATTGTTGCACTCAATATGCCAACAAATTTGGAAAACTCAGCAGTGGCCACAGGACTGGAAAAGGTCAGTTTTCATTCCAATCCCAAAGAAAGGCAATGCCAAAGAATGCTCAAACTACCACACAATTGCACTCATCTCACATGCTAGTAAAGTAATGCTCAAAATTCTCCAAGTCAGGATTCAGCAATATGTAAACCGTGAACTTCCTGATGTTCAAGCTGGTTTTAGAAAAGACAGAGGAACCAGAGATCAAATTGCCAACACCGGCTGGATCATGGAAAAAGCAAGAGAGTTCCAGAAAAACATCTATTTCTGCTTTATTGACTATGCCAAAGCCTTTGACTGTGTGGATCATAATAAACTGTGGAAAATTCTGAAAGAGATGGGAATACCAGACCACCTGACCTGCCTCTTGAGAAATTTGTATGCAGGTGAGGAAGCCACAGTTAGAACTGGACATGGAACAACAGACTGGTTCCAAATAGGAAAAGGAGTTCGTCAAGGCTGTATATTGTCACCCTGTTTATTTAACTTCTATGCAGAGTACATCATGAGAAACGCTGGACTGGAAGAAACACAAGCTGGAATCAAGATTGCCGGGAGAAATATCAATAATCTCAGATATGCAGATGACACCACCCTTATGGCATACAGTGAAGAGGAACTCAAAAGCTTCTTGATGAAAGTGAAAGTGGAGAGTGAAAAAGTTGACTTAAAGCTCAAATGCAGAAAACGAAGATCACGGCATCCGGTCCCACCACTTCATGGGAAATAGATGGGGAAACAGTGGAAACAGTGTCAGACTTTATTTTTCTGGGCTCCAAAATCACTGCAGATAGTGACTGCAGCCATGAAATTAAAAGATGCTTACTCCTTGGAAGGAAAGTTATGACCAACCTAGATAGCATATTCAAAAGCAGAGACATTACTTTGCCAACAAAGGTCCATCTAGTCAAGGCTATGGTTTTTCCTGTGGTCATGTATGGATGTGAGAGTTGGACTGTGAAGAAGGCTGAGCACCAAAGAATTGATGCTTTTGAACTGTGGTGTTGGAGAAGACTCTTGAGAGTCCCTTAGACTGCAAGGAGATCCAACCAGTCCATTCTGAAGGAGATCAGCCCTGGGTGTTCTTTGGAAGGAATGATGCTAAAGCTGAAACTCCAGTACTTTGGGCACCTCATGTGAAGAGTTGACTCATTGGAAAAGACTCTGATGCTGGGAGGAATTGGGGGCAAGAGGAGAAGGGGACGTCAGAGGATGAGATGGCTGGATGGCATCACTGACTCGTTGGATGTGAGTCTGAGTGAAGTCCGGGAATTGGTGATGGACAGGGAGGCCTGGCTTGCTGTGATTCATGGGGTCGCAAAGAGTCGGACACGACTGAGCGACTTATCTGATCTGATCTGATCTGATTGATTACATTTCTTCCTGTTTAGGGATGCTGCACTATATTTCTGTTTAGGCTCACTAACACCTTTGGATAACAGAGAACCAAAGGAGTCTGAGTTACAGACATTATATAGTGTGATAAATATGGCTACATAGGCAGTCATAATATATAAATATATCAAAATGACATTCTATATACCTTTTCCTGTGGTCATGTATGGATGTGAGAGTTGGACTGTGAAGAAGACTGAGCGCCAAAGAATTGATGCTTTTGAACTGTGGTATTGGAGAAGACTGTTGAGAGTCCCTTGGACTGTAAGGAGATCCAACCAGTCCATTCTGAAGGAGATCAGCCCTGGGATTTCTTTGGAAGGAATGATGCTAAAGCTGAAACTCCAGTACTTTGGCCACCTCATGCAAAGAGTTGACTCATTGGAAAAGACTCTGATGCTGGGAGGGACTGGGGGCAGGAGGAGAAGGGGATGGCTGGGAGGGACTGGGGGCAGGAGGAGAAGGGGACGACATAGGATGAGATGGCTGGAGATGGCTGGATGGCATCACTGACTCGATGGACGTGAGTCTGAGTGAACTCCGGGAGTTGGTGATAGACAGGGAGGCCTGGCGTGCTGCGATTCATGGGGTCGCAAAAGTTGGACACGACTGAGTGACTGAACTGAACTGAACTGAACTGATACCTTAAAGTAACACAATGTTACACATCAAATTTATTCAATAAGAATAATAATGTGCTACTAAAGCACTCCTTTTGTTGCTTATATATCTTAAACATAAGTATTAATAAATTCTAATCTAGAGTATATTTTTTAAATATTTATTTATTTATTTATTTCTGGCTGTGCTGGGTCTTTGTTGCTGCACAGAGTCTTTCTCTAGTTGTGGCAAGTGGGGGCTACTCTCTAGGTGTGGTGTGCAGGCTTCTCATTGCATTGGCTTCTCTGTTGCAGAGCACGGGCCCTAGGCATGTGGGCTTCAGTAGTTGTAGCACGTAGGCTCAGTAGTTGTAGTGCACAGGCTTAGTTGCCCATGGCATGAGGGATCTTCCTCTACCAGGGATCAAACCTGTTTCCCCAGCATTGGCAGGAGGATTCTTAACCACTGGACCACCAGGGAAGCCCTAACCTAGTGTATATTAACAAAAAATGTTCTGAAAGCACATACTGTGTTCAGAAACTTTACTGCTCTTGGGAGAAGTAATACAGGATACACAAAGATGTATTTAACAATATCAGTAAGGACTATATTCATAGTGAAGTAAAATAACTCAAACATGATGCTTAGGTGACTCAATACCAATTAATACTATTTATCAAGTGTTCTGGAATATGTAAAATATTGGATTGGTCAAAATCATGCTAGCACAAAACCCATTTAACGAGAACAGTTATTTTTCATCCTATATGAAGTATAAAATACTTACTTGAGAATGCTATTTGCAATCAGCTTACTAATGAAGAGTTGTAAATTATTTCCTGTTTTGACAGCAGGAAAGGGTTTTTAACAAGAAGCAGAAATGAAGAACAAAAATGTATATATTGAATATTCAAAGTTATTGAGAAGAAGGTAAGGGAGTCACTGGGAGGGAAGAAAGGGAGAAAACTTGCTCAGATTTCTTAGGGTTACCTAAGATTTTCCTGATTCTGCTGAACCACTGAAGCAACTATCCTTTCTTAAACTCTTGCTGCGTGATAGATATTTTGTTACTTATATTTTCTATAACTCAACAGCAAGCCTATATTATTGGTGAGATTATCAATGTCCAAAGTTAGGTAACCTGACCAGAGACCAAAACTAGCAGGTGGCAGAACTGGGATTCAACCTCATGCTCAGCTCACTCTCATACCCTTGTCTCTTACCTATTCAGCAGAGCTACTTGTGTGCACTACTCATCAGCACATTCATGCTGCAGAGAAGGGGATGCTATTGACATGCGGCTGTGAATACACGAGTAATTTCTATTATTTACGGGGATGGATCTTGTATTAAAACATTTATTTCATAAAAGTAATGTATGTCTGAGATCTAAAAATCAGAAACATGCAAACAAACAGAAAACAAAGAAATGTAGACTCTTCCACTAGCACTTCTATATAAAGCCAGCCAATCTTGGCATCATCATATCTATTCTTTTTTTTTTTTCATATCTATTCTTATAGCACATAAGCATGTATAAATCAAAGGATACAGGCATTTTTAAGGCTTTATTTATGCACTGCCATATTGCCAGAATAATTGTTTCAGCATAGTATACAATATTAAAATGAAACTTCATTATTAGAAATTTGTTAATTGAAGTGTCATGGAATGAGAGTCAAGCTTCTGCAACATCTCTGAAATTTCCATCTAGAGAAAGCTCCAAGATTTATCATTTAATTTTTTTTTGCTGAAATAACAACTAGTTAGCGTTTATAATGATGGAAAGTACCACCTTCATAATGGTGATAATGACATTGGGAAAAAAAGATTATATTTACTTCCCTGGTGCTCAGCAGTAAAAAGTCTGACTGCCAATGCAGGAGATTCAGGTCTGATCCCTGGGTTGGGAAGATCCCCCGGAGGAGGAACTGGCAACCCACTCCAGTATTCTTGCCTGGGAAATCCCATGGACAGAGGAAACTGGAGGGCTACAGTCCATCAGGTTGCAAAGAGTCAGACACAACAGTGACTACATAACAACAATATTTACCAAGAGATATCAAAAACGTGTGAAGAATAATTTAAATCACTTTGAAGTACACCAAGGCAATGATTGGAAAAGCAAGCCATGTTCTTGGATGGGAAGACTCAATTTTCAAAAGCCGTAAATTCTAAGTTTATTCATAAATTCAATGTAATAGCAATATGAATTGCAGTAGATATTATTAACTTATTTAATTTTGATGATGTGGGTAGGAAGAAAAAGTCACTCTAAAACTCATATGGAAAAGTAAATAACAATAATAAGGAAATTTTAGAAATGAGGGTAAAACCATTTCTGTCAGTCAGTAAAACATTTTATAGGCCCTCAACAAAGTGATATTAGTACATAAATATTAAGGCGGTCAATTTAAACAGAAAAGAAAATACACTAAACTGATATACATACAATATTTTATGATATAGGTAGCCTCTCAGATCAGTGCTGAAAAGATAGATATTTGACATATTGTTTTGGAAAATCTAACTGTCTGAAAAATAGTAACTTTGACTCTCTCTCACACCATCTACCAAGATAAATTCCAAGTAGATCAAAGATATAAATCAAACCTTATAAGTGCTCGAAGAAAACATGGAGAAATTACTTGATTACCTCAAAGTGGGGAGGGTCTTTTAAATTTCAAAATTCAGTGACTATACCATTAAAAATGGATAAATTTGATTTATGGACAAACTACCTAAAACATAAAAGTTTCTGCTTAAAAAAAATCATCAAATCAAAAGACATGAAAAAACTAAGAAGAAAAGTACAATTTATAATAAAAATAGCTCACACAGCTCAATATTTTTTAAAAAACCTAATCAAAAAATGGACAGAAGACCTAAACAGACATTTCTCCAAAGACACAGGCACTCAACATCACTAAAAGATGCTCAACATCGCTAATTATTAGAGAAATGCACATCAAAACTACAATGAGATATCACCTCACACTGGTCAAAATGTACATCATCAAGAAGTCTACAAATAAATGCTGAAGAGGGTCATCATGAGAAAGTTTATAAGTAATAAATACTAAAGAAGGTGTAGAAGAAAGGGAATCTTCCTACACTGTTGGCAAGAATGAAAATTGGTGAGGCTGTTAGCAAGAACAGTATGGAAGTTCCTTTAAAAACTCAAAATAAAGTTGTCATGTGATCCAGCAATCCCACTCCTGGACATGTATCTAGAAAAGACAAAAACTTTAATTCAAAAAGATACATCCACCCCAATGTTTTTGTTTTTGTTTTGTTTTGTTTTAAATTTTATTTTATTTTTAAACTTTACAATATTTTATTAGTTTTGCCAAATATCAAAATGAATCCGCCACAGGTATACATGTGTTCCCCATCCTGAACCCTCCTCCCTCCTCCCTCCCCGTACCCTCCCTCTGGGTCGTCCCAGTGCACCAGCCCCAAGCATCCAGTATCGTGCATCGAACCTGGACTGGCAACTCGTTTCATACATGATATTATACATGTTTCAATGCCATTCTCCCAAATCTTCCCACCCTGTTCCTCTCCCACAGAGTCCATAAGACTGATCTATATATCAATGTCTCTTTTGCTGTCTCGTACACAGGGTTATGTTTTTGAAAGTGAAAGTGTTAGTCACTCACTTGTGTCCAGCTCTCTGCAACCCCGAGGACTGTAGCCTGTCAGGCTCCTCTGTCCATGGGATTTCCCAGGCAAGAATACTGGAATGGGTTACCATTTCCTTCTCCAGGGGATCTTCCCAGCCCAGGGATCAAACCTAGATCTCCTGCAATCCAGTAGGTTTCCTTACCTGGAATCTGGGAACCTGGAACCTGGGAGGCCCCAAAGTTCATAACAGCACTATTTACAAGAGCCAAGTCATAGAGACATAAGAGTCATGTGTTCGATTCCTGGGTCGGGAAGATCCTGGAGAAGGGCATGGCAACCCACTCCAGTATTCTCACCTGGAGAACCCCATGTTGTTGTTGTTCAGTCCCTGAGTCATGTCCCATCCTTTGCAACTGCATGGACTGCAGCTCGCCAGGCTATCCTGTCCTTCATTATCTTCCAGAGTTTGCTCAAATACATGTCCATTGAGTCAGTCATGTATCTAACCATCTATCTGCTGCCATTCTCTTCTCCTTTTGCCTTCACTTTTTCCTAGCATCAGGGCCTTTTCCAATGAGTCAGCTCTTCCCATCAGGTGGCCAAAGTATTGGAGCTTCAGCATCAGTCCTTCCAATGAATATTCAGGGTTGATTGCCTTTAAGATTGACAAGTTTGATCTCCTTGCAGTCCAGGGGACTCTTAAGAGTCTTCTCCAGCACCACAAATCAAAAGCATCAGTTCTTCAGTGCTTAGCCTTCTTTATGGTCCAACTCTCACATCTGTACATGACTACTAGAAAAATCATAGCTTTGACTATATGGACCTTTGTGGACAAAATGATGTCCCTCCTTTCTAATATGTTGTCTAGGTTTGTCATAGCTTTTCTCCCAAGGAGGGAGTGTCTTTTAATTTCATGGCTAGAGTCAGTATCCACAGTGATTTTGGACCCAAGAAAATAAAATCCGCCACTGCTTCCACTTTTCCCTCTTCCATTTGCCATGAAGTGATGAGACTGGATGCTGTGATCTTAGTCTTTTTAATGCTGAGCTTTAAACCAGCTTAATATTCACTTGTGTGTGTATATATATACACACATATATATACAAATCTTTATATATATACACACACACATATACAGTGGAACATTACTCAGCCATAAAAAATAATGAAATAATGCCATATGCGGCAACATGGATGGACCTAGAGTTTATCATACTAACTGAAGTAAGTCAGACAAAGATGAATATAATATCACTTATATGTAGAGTCTAAAAATTATACAAATGAACTTATTTACAAAACAGAAATACACTCACAGACAGAAAACAAACTTATGGTTACCAAAGTGGGGGAGAGAGAGATAAATTAGGAGTTTGGGATTAACAGATACATAATACTACATATAAAATAGATAAACAACAAGGACTTACTATATAGCACAGGGAACTATATTCAATAACTTGTAATAACCTATAAAGGAAAAGAATCTGAAAGAGAATATATATATATATATATATATATATATATATATGACTTTGCTGTACACCTGAAACTAACACATTGTAAATCAAGTATATTTCAATTAAAAAGTGCAGTTAATGTCACAAAGGGTTAATTCCTCACTTTAATTTTTCATTTTAGTCTCTCAAACAGCCCCTACTCCACTGAAGATCAGGTATATAAAGCATATATAGAAGCAACAAAACAAAAATTTGGAGCTATTTAGGAAGGCAAAATAACATATGATTAGACAATCATTTGGCATACAAATCCAGTATTTTATCCAAATAAAGCATATTAACCAAACCAACAACTTTGAAGAGCACTTAACAAGGACACAAAATAACTTCTTTCTTTCTATAAACATTAAATATTTCAATTCTAAATAACCCTGTTCCCAATGTGGTTGTGGCTTTCCTTTATCCTGGCTCTCTCACCTAGAATTATGTTAAACATGAAAGACCTTCAGACATACCCAGAATTGGCTAAATTCTAGGTTGTAATTTATTCTTGTGGACAGAGCCTGAAACTGACCATATATTCTCACTCTACTGCTTTAAGGCCCATTTTTTTGTACCTCAAGTAGTCTTGGAAGTTTGAGAGTGACTTGTGTGAGCCTGGAGCTAGGTTCAAGCTGGTCAATGGGCAGTAACAGCTACAGCCTCCCCAGGGAACCCCTTGCCTTCACACTGCTGCAGCCTGGTTGTTTCCCCAAATCATTCTGAAATGGTCATGGAGCAGGAATCCTTAACTGGTCCCAAGTGGTAAAGGACCATAAGATTCAGGCTATGCTCTGAAAAACCTTACCACAACTAGGATTATAAGTCACTTCAGCTGCCAATTGGAGGAAATTCCATTAAATTGTGTTCACCAGAACATATACATATTATTTGACTTATTATCATTTGCTTTGCTTTTTAGTACATTTAAAATCATTTGCCAAAGAGTGTACAGGTCTTGTCTAAATATATTTTCATTAAATTTACAGTTAAATTGATGTTAATTCAATAACCATTAAGTGTTTTAGTTTTTGGATGTATTCTGGGTATGAGAGAAAGGAAGAAAGAAAGAATCAGGGAAGGAGGGAGGAAGGGAAGGAAAAAATGAAAACAGGAAAAAACACATATAACATATAATTATGCATTTAGCACAAACAAGAGAATTTTCCAATAAACTCCCACAGTAAACTTGCTTCTGCCTCTGGCAAAATCTATTGATCAAATCTTTGGTTTGTCACTGTTGTTTCGGAAATCAAATGCAAGTGTGTTACTGCTTCCAGCCTAAGCTGAAAGGGATTTTCAAAGCACTACTCCTCAGTCTTGTAAGCTATGGATAAGAGTGACTGCTGGGATAGTGTCAAGAATGCTGTCTTTCTGGGCATCTGGGAACATGTAATTTTCTATTCAAAGACATGTCTAAGAATTCATCTATGTTTATTTATCTTAATGGTAATTTATGTATCTTAAGGAATACAAATGATGGGGACAAAACAGGGTAGATGGCAAAGTAGGGCCTTGATAATTTCAGTCTCCTGGACAGCTTCCTATCCCTCTTGGGAGTTTCAAGAGTTCTCATGAGATTCCATTACTTTCATTCTTTTCCTCACTCAATACATGAGATTAGATGCTTCAGGAATGTGAAGATGCAAATAACCAAAAACAAAAGACATTGTTAGTTCCCTAGGGAACTGCATTTCACCTATGATTACAGCCAATAGACAAATAAAACTGGTTCAGCTCTTTATGGGAAAAAACAATTTTAATCAAGAGACCTGAAATTCCAGACTATAGTTAACCATTCATTGCACCTACTCAAAAATTCATTTATTCACTTATTTATTCATTAATTCACTTATTTATTCATTCATTCATTTAATAAATATAAACAGAGCACCAACAATGTGCCAGCCATGGTATTATATTCTCAGATTCAAAGATAAACCAGTAGGCAGAGCTTCTTAGATATGACATAATATGAAATAATGGGTAAAAACTTCCCAAGTTTAGCAAAAGACACAAAGAAGTTGAGCAAATCCCAAACAGACATATGCCATGAGACATTATAATTAAACTTTTGAAAACTAGACAAAGAAAAAAATTTTGAAATCATCCCGAGAAGATGATGCATTACTTATACAAAAACACCAATTCAAATGACAGGGGATTTCTTATCTGAAACCATGGAAGCCAGAAAGAACTGCTGAAAGAAAGAGACTGTCAACAATCAATTCTGTATCTGGCCAGATATCACTAAGAATGAAGGAAAAATTAAAAACATCTCAGATAAAAGAAAATTAAAAGCTTGTTGCTAGAAGGCCATTTTTAAAAGCTGGCTAAAGGAAATTCTTCAAATAGGAATGATAAAGGAAGCTTAAAGCACCAGGAACCAAGACCATGGATAATAGAATATACTTTCCCTCATGAGTTTTATATATCATGTTTGATGATTAAAACAAAATTATAGCACCATATAATACTCAAGACAATAGTATTTTAAAGTAGTGAAGATAAAGTTACCTAAATTGAAATGAGGTTTCCACACTTGACTCAAAGTGGTAAAATGTTGATACAAGTAGACTAAGTCACATGTGTATATTGTAATGCTAAGAATAATCACTACAAAAATTTCAAAGAGAGATACATCCCAAACCACTATCATTAAATAAAGATTGAACCCTAAAAACTACTCAACCCATAAAAAAGCAAACAAAGAAATAGGAGGAAAAGACCCTGTGAAAATAAATTAAAAACAAATAACAAAATGGCAAACTTGATTAAATACTAATGTATCAATAGTTACCTTACATATAAATCATATATATATATATACCACTCAAAGAACAGAGATGGGCAGAGGGCATTTTAAAAAAAGCACAGCTCAAACCTATGCTATTTTTAAGAAACTCACTTCAAATTCAGTGACACAGGTAGGTTGAAAGTAAAAGAATACAAAAAGATAAACTATGCAAACATTAATGTGAAAAAGCAGAAGTGGTATATAATGTGAAAAAATAGGTATATTAATACCTGATAACATGACTTTGCATCAAATAAAAATTTCTAGAGACAAGGAGTGACATTACACAATGATACAAGAATCAATCCACCTGGAAGATATAACAAATCTAAATTTGCATGCACACAACAAGAGAGTTTTAAAATGTATAGAGTAAAAAGTGATAGAGCTGAAAGGAGAGATAGACAAATCCACAATTATAGTTGGAGACTTCAGCTTCACAATCTCAATAACTAATAGAACAATTTCACAGAAAATCAGCAAGTATATAGAAGAACTCAACAACACTATCAACCAACAGAATCTAGTGGACAGTTATCGAACACTATACCCAACAACAGCAAACACATTCTTTTAAAGTGTCTATGAAATATATATTAAAATAGACCACACCCTGGATCATAAAACAAACATCAACATATTTAAAAGAATTGAAATCACAGCAGAGTGTTTTCTCTGACCATGGTAGAATTAAACTAGAGTCACCAGAAAGATAAAGGAAATATCTCCAAAGACTTAGAAATTAAATAACACACTTCTGAATAATTCATGGCCAAAGAGGAAATGAGAAAATATATTGAACTGAATGAAAATTAAAATACATCACATCAAAATTTGTAAGGCACAGCTAAAGCAGTGGAGAGGGAAGTTTATAGCACCAAATGCTTGCATTAGAAAAGAAGAAAAGTCTTAAATCAACAGTCTAAACTCTCATCTCAAGAACCTAAAAAGAGAACAGGAATGTAATCCCAAAGCAGGCAGAGGAAAGGAACTATTAAAGATAAGAGCAGAAATCAGCAAAATTGAGAACAGAAGAACAATAGAGAAAATCAACAACACAAAGAGCTGGTTCTTCAAAACAGTCATTAAAACGGACAAACATCTAGCAAGACTCACAAAGGAAAAAGAGAGAAGACACCAATGACCAGTATCAGGAAAGAAATAAGAGTTATACCTACAGATACTGTAAATATGAAAAGGATGCTACAAAAATATTATGAACAATTTTGCAAGCACAAGTTTGACAACTTATATGAAATGGACCAATTCCTTTAAAAAAAAAAAACAAAAAACAAAGTATCACAATTTACCTATATGGAATAGAAAATTTGAATAAATATAAAATAACTAAATAAAATTTGATTCAGTTCAGTAGCTCAGTCGTGTCTGACTCTTTGCGACCCCATGAATCGCAGCACGCCAGGCCTCCCTGTCCATCACCAACTCCCGGAGTTCACTCAGACTCAGGTCCATCAAGTCGGTGATGCCATCCAGCCATCTCATCCTCTGTCGTCCCCTTCTCCTCCTGCGCCCAATCCCTCCCAGCATCAGAGTCTTCTCCAGTGAGTCAACTCTTCGCATGAGGTGGCCAAAGTACTGGAGTTTCAGCTTTAGCATCATTCCTTCCAAAGAAATCCCAGGGCTGATCTCCTTCAGAATGGACTGGGTGGATCTCCCTGCAGTCCAAAGGACTCTCAAGAGTCTTCTCCAACACCACAGTTCAAAAGCATCAATTCTTGGGCACTCAGCTGTCTTCACAGTCCAACTCTCACATCCACACATGACCACTGGAAAAACCATAGCCTTGACTAGACAGGCCTTTGTTGGCAAAGTAATGTCTCTGCTTTTGAATATGCTATCTAGGTTGGTCATAACTTTCCTTCCAAGGAGTAAGCATCTTTTAATTTCATGGCTGCAGTCACCATCTGCAGTGATTTTGGAGCCCCAAAAAATAAAGTCTGCCACTGTTTCCACTGTTTCCCCATCTATTTCCCATGAAGTGATGGGACCAGATGCCATGATCTTAGTTTTCTGAATGTTGAGCTTTAAGCCAACTTTTTCACTCTCCTCTTTCACTTTCATCAAGAGGCTTTTTAGCTCCTCTTCACTTTCTGCCATAAGGGTGGTGTCATCTGCATATCTGAGGTTATAATTTGAATAACCTATAACTAGGAAATTGGATCTGTAATTTTCAAATTTCCATAAAATAAATAATTCTACCAAGAAAAATAAATAAATAAATAAAATAATAAAATAATTCTACCAAATATTTAAAGAATAATTAACAATAATAAAGAAGAATAAAGAATTAAAAATAATAATTAGAATTAACAATAATAATAAATAAATAAATAAAATAATTCTACCAAATATTTAAAGAAGAATTAACATCAATTCTACACAGTCTCTTCTAAAAAATAAAAGAAGAAAAAGTATTTGTAATTCATTTTATGGAGCTAGTATTACTGTATCAAATTTAGAATGACAAAAAAATAAGAAAACTACAGACTACTCTCTCATAAATATAGATACAAAGATTCTCAACACAGTATTAAAAAATAAATTCAGCAGTATACAAAAAGAATTATAACATTATCAAGAGGAGTTTATTTCAGGTATGCAAAGTTAGTTCAGTATTCAAATAACAAAGTAATTAATCAACAGGATATAGAAGAAAAGTCGTATGTTCATAGCAATTGATAAATAAAAAGCTTTTGAAAAAATTCACCACATTCATGATAAAAATTATCAGAAAAATAAGAATAGAGGGAACTTGGTAAAAAACATATACAAAAAACCCTACAGTTATTATACTTAATGGTGAAAGGCTGAATACATTCCTCCTAAGTTCAGGAATAAGTCAAGGATATCTTAATAATACTGTTATTTAACGTAGTGCTGGAGATTCTAGCTAGTTCAATAAGGCAAGAAAAGGAAATAAAAGTCATATAAATCATAAAGGAAGAAATAAAACAGTTTCTGTTTGCAGATTGCATGATAATATATATAGAATATCTCAAGGAATCTATAAAAAAAGCAAAACTCCTAGAACTAATGAGTTCTGCAAGATTACAGGATACAGGTGTCTTACCAGGTGGCTCAGTGGTAAAAAATCTGCAGGAAACCCACGTTCAACCTCTGGGTTGGGAAGATCCCCTGGAGAAGAGCATGGCAACCCACTCAAGTATTCTTGCCTGGAGAATTCCATGGACAGAGGAGGCTAGTGAGATACAGTCCAGGGGATCACAAAGAGTCAGACACGAATAAGTGACTAACACTGCCTACACTGCCTGCAGGATACAGGGTAAATATATATTTAATCAATTGTACCTCTATATACTGCCAGTGAATATGTGAACACTGAAATGAAAAGATACAATATCATTTACAAAATCAGGTTAAAAAAAAATTAACAATATCATGTAGGTGTGACCATAACCAAAAAAAAAAAATGCACAGCATTTATATGCTGAGAAATACAAAATGCTGATGAAATTAATCAAAGAAGACCTAAATAAATGAAGAGTTATGTCTTATTCATGAACTCAAAGATTTAAAATAGTAAATATGTCAATTCTCCCCCAAACTGATATACAAGTTCAGTATAATTTCTGTCAAATCCCAGCCACATTTTCTTTCTAGATAAAAATAAGATTCACTTCAGTTCAGTCGCTCAGTTGTGTCCCACTCTTTGCGACCCCATGAACCTCAGCATGTCAGGCCTCCCTGTCCATCACCAACTCCCGAAGTCTGCCCAAACCCATGTCCATTGAGTTGGTTATGCCATCCAACCATCTCATCCTCTGTCGTCCCCTTCTTCTCCTGCCCTCAATCTTTCCCAGCATCAGGGTCTTTTCAAATGAGTCAGATCTTCACATCAGGTGGCCAAAGTATTGGAGTTTCAGCTTCAACATCAGTCCCTCCAATGAACACCCAGAACTGATCTCCTTTAGGATGGACTGGTTGGATCTCCTTGCAGTCCAAGGAACTCTCAAGAGTCTTCTCCAGCACCACAGTTCAAAAGCATCAATTCTTCGGCGCTCAGCTTTCTTTATAGCCCAACTCTCACATCCATACATGACTACTGGAAAAACCATAGCCTTGACTAGACAGACCTTTGTTGGCAAAGTAATGTCTCTGCTTTTTAATATGCTCTCTAGATTGGTCATAACTCTCCTCCCAAGGAGCAAGTGTCTTTTAATTTCATGGCTGCAATCACCATCCACAGTGATTTTGGAGCCCCCCCAAATAAAGTCTAACACTGTTTCCACTGTTTCTCCATTTATATGCCATGAAGTGATGGGACCAGATGCCATGATCTTAGTTTTCTGAATGTTGAGCTTTAAGCCAACTTTTTCAATCTCTTCTTTCACTTTCATCAAGAGGCTCTTTAGATCTTCTTCACTTTCTGCCATAAGGGCGGTGTCATCTGCATATCTGAGAGTATTGATATTTCTCCCAGCAATCTTGATTCCAGCTTGTGCTTCCTGCAGCCCAGCATTTCTCATGATGTACTCTTCATATAAGTTAAATAAGCAATGTGACAATATACAGCCTTGACGTACTCCATTATTCTGTGTGAAAGTGCAAAAAAAACCAGAATGGTTAAAATGATTTTGAAAAACAAGAATAAAATGGGAAGAAACATTCTACCTAATTTCAAGACTTACTATACAGCTACAGTAATCAAGACGGTGTGCTATTATTGGCAAAGGGATGAACACACAGAAAGGTAGAATAGGATAGAGAAAATCTTGAAATAGACCCACACAAATATGTCCAATTGACTTACAAAGGTGCAAAAGTAATTAGATGGAGAAATGATAGCATTTGCAGTAAATTGTGCTGAAGTAATTAGACATCCATAATCAAAAGTAAATAAATAAATAAACTTTGACTTAAGTCTTATACCTTATAGAAAATTTAACTCAAAATTGATCACAGATTTAGATGTAAAATGTAAAATTACAAGAGTTCTAGGAAAAACACAGGAGACAATCTTTGGAATCGGGGGCTAGGCAAAGGATTTTTAGACTTGCTAATGGGCTTCTCTGATGGCTCAGATGGTAAAGAATCTGCCTGCAATGCAGGAGACCCAGGTTCAGTCCCTGAGTGGGGAAGATACCTTGGAGAAGGGAATGGCAACCCACTCCAGTATTCTTGCCTGGAGAATTCCATGGACAGAGGAACCTGGTGGGCTACAGTCCTTGGGGTTGCAAAGAGTCGGACATGACTGAGTCACTAAGGCATGAGAGAAGGACCCACAAAAGTAAAAATTAATAAATTGAACTTCAACAAAATTAAAAATCTTCTCTTGCAAAAGACCTTGTTAAAAGGATGAAAGACAACTAGAATAAAATATGTGCATATTACATATCCAGTAGAGGACCTGTATCGTAAATATATAAAGAACTCTAAAAACTCAACAATTTAAAATGCAATCCAATTAAAAAATGGGCAAAGACATGACCAGACATTCCATGAAAGAGGTTATACAGATGGCTAAGAAACACGTGAAAAGATGTGCAATACCATTGGCCATCAGAGAAATGAAAATTAAAACACAATAAGACGACCCTGCTGCTGCTGCTGCTGCTGCTAAGTCGCTTCAGTCGTGTCCGACTCTGTGCGACCCCATAGACGGCAGCCCACCAGGCTCCCCCGTCCCTGGGATTCTCCAGGCAAGAACACTGGAGTGGGTTGCCATTTCCTTCTCCAATGCATGAAAGTGGAAAGTGAAAGTGAAGTCACTCAGTTGTGTCTGACTCTTAGCAACCCCATGGACTGCAGCCTACCAGGCTCCTCTGTCCATGGGATTTTCCGGGCAACAGTACTGGAGTGGGGTGCCACTGCCCTCTCCTAAGATGACCCTACACCTATCAAAATGGCTACAATAAACAATAATGACAACACCAAATACCAGTGATGATGCGGAGAAACTAGATCACTAATACACTGTGGATGAAAATGTGAAACTGTGAAGTCCTTGTGAAAATAGCTTGGCATTTTTTTAAGAGGACTAAACATACAATTACAATATTTCCTGGAAATTTCAGTCTTAGGCATTTATCCCAGAGAAATAACAACTTATATTGACACAAAAACCTGTACACAAATGTTCATAGTAGTTTTATTTATCTGCCCGTTTGCCCTTCAACAGGTGAATAGTTAAATAAACTATGATTGATCCATACCATAGAATACACTTAGCAATAAAAAGGAAAGAACTGTTGACACATACAGCTACTTTGATGAATCTCCAGGAAACAATGCTGAGTGAAAAAACCAACCCACAAATTTACATACTGTCTAATTTCAATTATACAACTCTCTGAAATAACTACATTTTAGAAATCAAGGAGAGATCAGTGATTCCTGGAAATTAGAGACATGGAGGGAGAAGGAAGAATGGGTGTGGTTATAAAAGTGGAGCATGAAAGATCTTTGAGTGTTGGAAATGTTCAGTATCTTGACTGTGGTGCTGGATATATGAAACCACACAAGTAATATAATTGTTTTTGGAAGTAATACATAGAGACAAACACAAATGAGTACAAGTTAAACTGGAGAAATATAAATAAGATTATTGCATTATATTAATGTCTATATCCTGGTTGTGATACTCTATTATAGTTTTGCAAAGTATTACCATTGGATGACTAATACCTGCAGTGGTATTACTTTGGATGAGGGCTTCCCTGGTGGCTCAGATGGTAAAAAATTTGCCTGCAATGCAGGAGACCCGGATTTGGTCTCTGGGTCAGGAAGATCCCCTCAAGAAGGGAATGGCTACCCACTCTATTATTTTTGCCTGGAGAATTCCATGGACAGAGGAGCCTAGTGGGCTACAGTCCATGGGATGGCAAAGAGTCAGAAACATACACAATTATACACCGAAGGATCTTTTCTAGAATCCTAGGCTTTGGAGTCTAATTTCACCACCATCACACCTCTGTCTCTAGCAGTGGGTTTGTTTAGCATAATTGTGACTAGAATACCATGCACTGTATGTACACTTCATCCAGCAGATTGAAAATTCAGCCACAATAGTTTGCAGCTCCTACAATCAAGGAATAATCCATTTACCCACTTTTCGAATCCTGTGACTTGCTTCGACTACAGGATGCAATGGAAATGATATTGTATAATTATCATCCTCAGAGAAGGCAATGGCACCCCACTCCAGTACTTTTGCCTGGAAAATCCCATGGATGGAGGAGCCTGGTAGGCTGCAGTCCATGGGGTCGCTAAGAGTCGGACATGACTGAGCGACTTCGCTTTCACTTTTCACTTTCATGCATTGGAGAAGGAAATGGCAACCCACTCCAGTGTTCTTGCCTGGAGAATCCCAGGGACGGGGGAGCCTGGTGGCTGCCATCTATGGGGTTACAGAGTCAGACATGACTGAAGTGACTTAGCATAGCATAGCATATCATCCTAGGTCTTTAAAAATCTTGCAGCTTCTGTTCTCACACACTTAGAACTCTGTGGCTACCACGTGTAGAACCCAGCCTACTGAATGATGAGGGAGACAAGATATGTGAATGAGACTGTCTTAGGTCATCCAGCCTTTAGTCAACCTGTAAGCAGAAATTAGTGGAACCTGCCCAGACCAGAATAACTGCTCAACCAACCCATAGAATCATGAGTGAAAGGACTGGTTGCTTTAAGGCACTAAATTTGGGGACTTTTTTTTTTTTACACTGCCAAATGAATGCCTACACTAATGAATTTAACACTAATTAATGAATGCCTACATTTCTTTATTGTGCTGATAACCCATTACATTAGAATAAATCATAGTTCATATCTTATGGTTTCTTGAATCAAGAGACTAGGAAATGTACTGTCTTAATTTTTGTTTTATTATTTTCTTTTAGATATCTAAGCTTTAAAAAGCAATTTATAGAACAAATTTTTGGACATGCGAGTCTATGTGCAGCTCATTGCAGGCCATCTGCTCTGAAAAAACCATTGGTAGAGCCCGTTATTTTTACCAAGAATCTCCACTTCTTCTGCCCACATCTCAAGGCATTCAACAATGATCTATCTGTACACATGGATCAAGGTAATATAAAGTGGTGGCTGGAGTGAGGGGTGGGCGATGAGGAGGCAGCTCCATTGTAAATTGGGAAACAGCAGTGACTTTTTTTTTCAGTTTGATTCCCGCCTGGGGCTTTCTAAATAAACACTGCAGAAGCATCTCCCCAAGTGACGCAACGAGGAAAATGAAGCAGAATGAATATATTCCTGATCTGCAGGATGGCAGATGAACAGGCTGAAAAACTCCTACTCCCATCAAAGGCTCTAGGGACTCATTACTCATAGCTTTTCATTTCCATGGAATCTTGAATTTGAAACACATTAGCTCTTAACAAAAATGTACTTATAGAAAATGTCCATATTTGCCTGCCTAGGTACTGATGTCACATGGACCTTCAGTATCCAGTCATCCAATTTTGTGATCAAGTTTGACATTCAGTTTGGCACCTTGGCTCTGTAACACAGCAAAACACTGAGCTGGACAATATTTGACTGTTGCCATTACATACCTCTATTATCTCTCAGAATCGAGAGTGTGGGGAGGATTATTATCTTTTATAGGTTTAGTCCCTGTAATTACACCCTGGTCAGTCAAGATCTTTTCTTTTTATCATTCAAATACACTTCAAAGATAAGTCAAAATTCTTCAGACCATAAAATTTAAAGTGAGCTGTTTCACCTTCTTTATTGGTTTCTGGGGCCTCTCATGTTACTTTTCTCCTCCTTTTTTTTCATCAAATTCCTCTAACAAGGAACAAGAAAAAAAAAATAGTCATACTCAGTAAAACAGAATCTAAAAATAATCATCAACTAAAGAGCACTCTTGTCACACTCAAACTGAAAGCAGAGGGACAAAATACAAGAAATCTTAATCATCAATAAGTGTTCATGTTTTAGGACCCATCATTTATTCAACAGAAGTTTATTGAGCACCAATTCTGTGCCAGACATGATGCAAGACTCTAAAAGTTCCCAGGTGAACAGGAAAGATTCCGATCTCACCCTTAGGGAATAGTCAAGTGTCCTGGTCTCAACCTGATTTCTATATTTCTTCTAGTTTCATCTTTCACCTAAGTTATAGTTTTGTACCAAGAAAAAATTGTCTAGTAGTGTGATTTCTTTCAAAATATTGATAATAATGGTGAATACCTTCATAGTGCTTGGTGGTGGTGGTTTAGTCGCTAGTGTTAGTTGTTCAATCGTGTCTGACTCTTTTGCAACCCCATGGACCATAACCCACCAAGCTCTTCTGTCCACGGAATTCTCCAACAAGAATACTGGAGTGGGTTGCCATTTCCTTCTCCAGGGGATCTTCCGGACCGAGGGATCAAACCCAGATATCCTGCACTGTTGGCGGATTCTTTAACTACCGATCCACCAGAGAAGCCCTTATAGGCCTTACTATGTGCCAAAAAGTATTCTATGCATTTTCACAAATTAACCGATTTAATCTTGAACAATCTTTTGAGGTACCATTATTACTCCTTTTTTTAACAGATGAGGAAACAGAGGCAGAGAGGTTAAGTAATTTCCACAGATTCAAGCTATTCACTACACTGTTCTTACTAAGGCAAAACACTGTAGAGTTGTGATTTTTTAGCAACAAGGATTGAAAGAAAATGTGATGTTGTTGACGCAAGTTAATTAATAAACCTGAATGTCAAAGTATCCCGTTCTCTAAGCATTCAGCCTGAGATTTAATAATCTAATCTGAATGTTTTCCACCAAACAGATGCCCTTAAAAACCACATCCAAAGGTAAATAAATTGTAGAGAGTGTTGAATTTTCTTAAAAACAGCTGCTGATTTATAATCAGCCTGTCTAATTCTCTTCTCAGACTTTCAGCCCATAAGTTAGCATATCTGCTTCTATTTTGAAATGGGATATCAGGTCCCACATATTCCCAGAGGAAATCAGGAAAATCTGATTAAGTATTTACTAGAATTTCCTCGTGGGCACCTTCTTCCAAAGATATGAAAATTATCAGAGAGTTTTCTCAAGACCCAATTTCAATAACAGTAAGTCATTGTTAGTAAACCATTGCCAGAACCTTTATGTGCTTCATATCTGATGAACCTTTATGTCCTGTCTCTTGTATGTATCTATGTGTACCCGAGCCAGGTGGGTAGACACTCTGAAGAATGTTTTGCTAAACAGACTCTGGTCTCCTGGAGATAACTGCGAACCTACCTCTGATACCTGGGACACAGAACATTCTGAGCAATAGGCAACAACTGCTTGTTATCTTTAACAGGCAAACTAGCACACTGACAACCCTTGTTTGTTCCCAAAGACACATAAGTACGATATCTTCTGAAATTAATGATAACATTTAAAAAGAGCAATGATGATGTTGGTGATGATGGTAGTCACTGACATTTGTTCGGCTCTCATGATATGCTGGGCTCCATGCTAAATGCTTTATAGCAGTTACAGTCTCCTTTTAAAAACCTTTTTATTTTGTATTGGGATATAGCTGATTAACAATGTTGTGATAAAATCAGGTGACTTGCAAAGGGACTCAGCCATGCATATATATGTATCCATTCTCCCACAAACTCCCCTCCTACGCAGGTTGCCGGGAGAGAGATCCCTGAGCAGAGATCCCTGTGCTATGAAGTAGATCCTTGTTGGCTATCAGTTTTAAATATAGCAGTGTGTACATGTCCATCCCAAACTCCCTATCTATCCTTTCTGCCATCCATCTCCCCAGCAACCATAAGTTCATTCTCATAAGTCTATGAATTTGTTTCAGTTACAGTCTCTTTTAATTTAAATCTTGCAATAGGGCTTCCTTGGTAGTGAATCTGCCAGTGGTAGAGAATCTGCCTGCCAATGCAGGAGATATGGGTTCGATCCCTGATCCCAGAAGATCCCACGTGCCTTGGAGCAACTAAGTCCCTGCTACACAACTGTTGAGCCTGTGCTCTGGAGCCCAGGAGCCACAACTACTGAAGCCCATGTGCCCTAGAGCCCATGCTCTGCAACAGGAGAGGCCACTGCAATGAGGAGCCCTTGCACTGCAAATAAAAAGTAGTCCCTCTCTCCAAAACTACAGAAAGCCCGCACAGCAACCAAGACCCAGTGTAGCCAAAAGTAAAGAAATACAATTTTTTTTTTAAAAATCTAGCAATAATTCTTATTCCAAAGAGGTTTTAAATGTTCACTATGGCAAAGTCTTCAAACTGCTAAATGTAGAAATTACCTGGGAAGCAGAAATGTAGCTTCCCCAGCCCCATTATGGAACATGTGATTCAGTAGGTCTGAGGAGTAGTTGAAACACCTGTTAATAAAAATAATGAAAAACTGGTTAAAATGATTGCTATCAACAAATCCAGTTAAATAAAATTGCTATAGACTGTGTCCTCCCATAGTCCATATGTTCAATCCTAACCTCCAAAGTGATTGTATTTGGAGGTAAGGCCTTTGGTAGGATGAGATTGGAGCTGTCATGAATGGGATTTGTGCCCTTACGAGAGAAACCCCACAGAGCTCTTTTGTTCTTTCTGACATGTGAAGACACAACAAGACAGTCATGAACAAGAAAATAAGCTCTCATGAGACACCAAATCTCCTAGTACCCTGATCTTGGACTTCCAAGGCTCCAGAACCATGAAAAATAAATTTCTATTATTTATAAGCCACCCACTCTATGGTATTATTCTGTTATAGCTGCCCAAAATAACTAAAAAAAATTTACTGAGCTAATACTTAGTCCATACAGAAAGGAGCCAAATAAGAATCCATGTTATTCATCATCTTATAAAAAGAATGGCATTGTTCAACTTATCCTTCCCCAAGGAGAAAAAATATGTGTTGATTGTGTGACAGATTTGGGGGAAAGCAAGTGAAATTAACAGGGAAGGAAGGAGAGGGAGAGGAGTGTTAAAAGAAGGGGGCTATGCTGGTTATCTATTGCTTCTATTGTATAAAAGAACTGTACAAAAAACATCTTCATGACCTAGATGATCACGATGGTGTGATCACTGACCTAGAGTCAGACATCCTGGAATGTGAAGTCAAGTGGGCCTTAGGAGGCATCACTACGAAAAAACCTAGTGGAGGTGATGGAATTCCAGTTCAGTTTAGTTTAGTCACTCAGTCATGTCCGACTCTTTGCAACCCCATGAACTGGAGCACCCCAGGCCTCCCTGTCCATCACCTGTCATCACTCCCGGAGTCCACCCAAACCCATGTCCATTGAGTTAGTGATGCCATCCAACTATCTCATCCTCTGTCATCCCCTTTTCCTCCTGCCCTCAATCTTTCCCACCATCATGGTCTTTTCAAATGAGTCAGCTCTTCGCATCAGGTGGCCAAAGTATTGGAGTTTCAGCTTCAACATCAGTCCCTCCGATGAACACCCAGGACTGATCTCCTTTAGGATGGACTGGTTGGATCTCCTTGCAGTCCAAGGGACTCCCAAAAGTCTTCTCCAACACCACAGTTCAAAAGCATCAATTCTTCAGCACTCAGCTTTCTTTATAGCCCAACTCTCACATCCATACATGACCACTGGAAAAACCATACCCTTGACCAGACGGAAATTTGTGGACAAAGTAATGTCTCTGCTTTTTAATATGCTGTCTAGGTTGGTCTTGACTTTCTTTCCAGGGAGTAAGCGTCTTTTAATTTCATGGCTGCAATCACCATCTGCAGTGATTTTGGAGCCCAGAAAAACAGTCAGCCACTGTTTCCACTGTTTCCCCATCTACTTGCCATGAAGTGAATGGGACCAGATGCCATGATCTTAGTTTTTGAAATGTTGAGCTTTAAGCCAACTTTTTCACTCTCCTCTTTCACTTTCATCAAGAGGTTCTTTAGTTCTTCTTCACTTTCTGCCATAAGGGTGGTGTTATCTGCATATTGATATTTCTCCCGGCAATCTTGATTACGGCTTGTGCTTCTTCCAGCCCAGCATTTCTCATGATGCATATAAGGTAAATAAGCAAGTAAATAAGCAGGGTGACAGTATGCAGCCTTGACACACTCCTTTTGCTATTTGGAAGCAGTCTGTTGTTCCATGTCCAGTTCTCACTGTTGCTGTTGCTTCCTGACCGCATACAGCTTTCTCAAGAGGCAGGTCAGGTGGTCTGGTATTCCCATATCTTTCAGAATTTTCCACAGTTTATTGTGATCCGCACAGTCAAAGGCTTTGGCATAGTCAGTAAAGCAGAAATAGATGTTTTTCTGGAACTCTCTTGCTTTTTCAATGATCCAGCGGCTGTTGGCAATTTGGTCTCTGGTTCCTCTGCCTTTTCTAACACCAGCTTGGACATCTGGAAGTTACGGTTCACTTATTCCTGAAGCCTGGTTTGGAGAATTTTGAGCATTACTTTACTAGCCTGTGAGATAAGTGCAATTGTGTGGTAGTTTGAGCATTCTTTGGCATTGCCTTTCTTTGGGATTGGAATGAAAACTGACCTTTTCCAGTCCTGTGGCCACTGCTGAGTTTTCCAAATTTGCTGGCATATTGAGTGCAGCACTTTCACAGCATCATCTTTCGGGATTTGAAATAGCTCCACTGGAATTCCATCACCTCCACTAGCTTTGCTCGTAGTGATGCTTTCTAAGGTCCACTTGACTTCACATTCTAGGATGTCTGGCTCTAGGTGAGTGATCACACCATCGTGATTATCTGGGTCATGAAGATCTTTTTTGTACATTTCTTCTGTGTATTCTTGCCACCTCTTCTTAATATCTTCTGCTTCTGTTAGGTCCCTACCATTTCTGTCCTTTATTGAGCCCATCTCTGCATAAAATTTTCCCTTGGTATCTCTAATTTTCTTGGAGAGATCTCTAGTCTTTCCCATTCTATATTTTCCTCTCTTTCTTTGCTTTGATCACTGAGGAAGGCTTTCTTATCTCTCCTTGCTATTTTTCTTATCTCTCCTTGCTATTCTTTGAAACTCTGCATTCAAATGGGTATATCTTTCCTTTTCTCCTTTACTTTTCGTTTCCATTCTTTTCACAGCTATTTGTATGGCCTCCTCAGACAGCAATTTTGCTTTTTTGTCTTTCCTTTTCTTGGGGATGGTCTTTATTCCTGCCTCTTGTACAATGTCACAAACCTCCATCCATAGTTCATCAGGCACTCTGTCTATCAGATCTAGTCCCTTAAATCTATTTCTCACTTCCACTCTATAATATAAGGTGTTTGATTTAGGTCATACCTGAATGGTCTAGTGGTCTTCCCTACTTTCTTCAATTTAAGTCTGAGTTTGGCAATAAGGAGTTCATGATCTGAGCCACAGTCAGCTCCCAGTCTTGTTTTTGCTAACTGTATAGAGCTTCTCCATCTTTGGCTGCAAAGAATAAAATCAATCTGATCCTGGTGTTGGCCATCTGATGATGTCCATGTGTAGAGTCTTCTCTTGTGTTGTTGGAAGAGGGTGTTTGCTATGACCACTGCATTCTCTTGGCAAAACACTATTAGCCTTTGCCCTGCTTCATTCTATACTCCAAGGCCAAATTTGCCTGTTATTCCAGGTGTTTCTTGACTTCCTACCTTTGCATTCCAGTCCCCTATAAATGAAAAGAACATCTTTTTTGGGTGTTAGTTCTAAAAGGTCTTGTAGGACTTCATAGAACCATTTAACTTCAGCTTTTTCAGCATTACTGGTCAGGGCATAGACTTGAATTACCATGATACTGAATGATTTGCCTTGGAAATGAACAGAGATCTTTCTGTCATTTTTGAGACTGCATCCAAGTACTGCATTTTGGACTCTTTTGTTGACTGTGATGGCTACTCCATTTCTTCTAAGGGATTCCTGCCCACAGTAGTAGATATAATGGTCATCTGACTTAAATTCACCCATTCCAGTCTACCTTAGTTCGCTGATTCCTAGAATGTCTATGTTCACTCTTGTCATCGCCTGTTTGACCGCTTCCAGTTTGCCTTGATTCATGGACCTAATATTCAGATTAGCCATCATAGTCAACAAAAGAGTCCGAATTGATGCTTTTGAACTGTGGTGTTGGAGAAGACTCTTAAGAGTCCCTTGGAATGCAAGGAGATCCAATGAGCCTATCCTAAAGGAGATCAGTCCTGGGTGTTCACTGGTAGGACTGATGTTGAAGCTGATACTGCAATACTTTGGCCACCTGATGCAAAGAGCTGACTCATTTGAAAAGACCCTGATGCTGTGAAAGATTAGGGGCAGGAGGAGAAGGGGATGACAGAGGATGAGATGGTTGGATGACATCACCGACTCAATGGACATGGGTTTAGGTGGACTCCGGAAGTTGGTGATGGACAGGGAGGCCTGGCACACTGCAGTTCATGGGATCGCAAAGATTTGAACATGACTGAGTGACTGAACTGAACTGAACTGAACATTCCAAGTTCCTATGCAATATTGCTCTTATAGCATCGAACCTTGCTTCTATCACCAGTCCCATCCACAACTGGGTGTTGTTTTTGCTTTGGCTCCATCCCTTCATTCTCTCTGGAGTTATTTCTCCACTTATCTCCAGTAGCATAATGGGCACCGACCGACCTGGGGAGTTCATCTTTCAGTGTCCTATCTTTTTGCCTTTTCATACTGTTCATGGGATTCTCAAGGCTATAATACTGAAGTGGTTTGCCATTTCCTTCTCCAGTGGACCACACTCTGTCAGACCTCTCCACCATGACCCGTCTGTCTTGGGTGGCCCCACACAGCAAGGCTTAGTTTCATTGAGTTAGACAAGGCTTGGTCCATGTGATCAGATTGGCTAGCTGTCTGTGACTGTGGTTTCAGTCTGTCTTCCCTCTGATGCCCTCTCTCAGTGCCTACCATCTTACTTGGCTTTCTCTTACCTTGGACGTGGTAGTTCTCTTCATGGCTGCTGCAACAAAGCGCAGCTGCTGCTCCTTACCTTGGACGTGGGTTAGCTCCTCTCAGTCGTGCTTCCGCACCATCACAGCCGCCACACTTCTGCCAGAATTCCAGTTGAGCTATTTGAAATCTTAAAAGATGATGCTGTGAAAATGTTGCATTCAACATGCCAGCAAATTTGGAAAACAGCAGTGGCCACAGGACTGGAAAAGGTCAGTTTTCATTCCAATCCCAAAAAAAGGCAATGCCAAAGAATGCTCAAACTACCACACAGTTGCACTCATCTCCCACGCTAGTAAAGTAATGCTCAAAATTCTCCAAGCCAGGCTTCAACAATACATGAACTGTGAACTTCCAGATGTTTAAGCTGGATTTAACACCTGTTGGATCATCAAAAAAATGAGAGAGTTCCAGAAAAACATCCACTTCTGCTTTATTGACTATGTCAAAGCCTTTGACTATGTGGACCACAACAAAATGGAAAATTCTTAAAGAGATGGGAATACCAGACCACCTGACATACCTCCTGGGAAATCTGTATGCAGGTGAAGAAGCAACAGTTAGAACTGGACATGGGACAACAGACTGGTTCCAAATTGGGAAAGGAATATATCAAGGCTGTATATTGTCACCCTGCTTATTTAACTTATATGCAGAGTACATCATGAGAAACGCTGGACTGGATGAAACATGAGCTGGAATCAAGATTGCCGGGAGAAATATCAATAACCTCAGATATGCAGATGACACCACACTTATGGCAGAAAGTGAAGAAGAACTAAAGAACCTCTTGATGAAAGTGAAAGAGGAGAGTGAAAAAGTTGGATTAAAGCTCAACATTCAGAAAACTAAGGTCATGGCATCTGGTCCCATCACTTCAGGCAAACATATGGGGAAAAAATGGAAACAGTGAGAAACTTTATTTTGGGGGGGCTCCAAAATCATTGCAGATTTGACTGCAGCCATGAAATTAAAAAACACTTGCTCCTTGGAAGAAAGTTATGACCAACCTAGACAGCATATTAAAAACAGAGACATTACTTTACCAACAAAGGTCTGTCTAGTCAAAGCTTTGTCTTTTCCAGTGGTCATGTATGGATGTGAGAGTTGGACTATAAAGAAAGCTGAGCACCAAAGAATTGATGTTTTTGAACTGTGATGTTGGAGAAGACTCTTGAGAGCCCCCTGGACAACAAGGAGATCCAACCAGTCCATCCTAGAGGAAATCAGTCCTGAATATTCATTGGAAGGACTGATGCTAAAGCTGAAACTTCAATACTTTGGCCACCTGATGCAAAGAAGTGACTCATTTGAAAAGACCCTGATGCTGGGAATGATTAAAGACGGGAGGAGAAGGGAACAACAGAGGATGAGATGGTTGGATGGCATCACTGACTCAATGGACATGATTTTGAGTGGACTCCATGAGTTGGTGATGGACAGGGAGGCCTGGTATGCTGCAGTCCATGGAGTCACAAAGAGTCGGACACGAATGAATGACTGAAGTAAACTGATTGGTTCACACCAAACTACTTTGAGACATAATGACTTACAAGAACAACAATCATTTTTTTTTAATGCATCTAAAATTTGGGCAGAGCTCACTGGGGGCAATTTGTCTTTGCTCCATATGGTGCCAACTATGGTGTCTTTACTAGGGCTGAGCTCAGCTGGGTTGAGCATCTGCTTCAAAGATGGCTCGTTCATATAGCTGGCAAGTTCATACTGGCTATTGGCTTCTCTCTATGTTGGACTCTTCCATGCAGTGGCTTAGACTTCCTCACAGCGTGGGGCTTGGGTTATAAGAGGGATCATTCCAAGGGACAAGAAGTTGAAGCTGACAGTTTCTTAAGGCCTGGGCTTATAAATTAGCACAACATCACTTCTCTAATATTCAATTGGTAAAACAGTCACAAAGCTCAGATTCATGGGGAAGGGATACAGATTTGACTTTTCAATTGTAGGACTGTAAGAAAACATTGGGTAATGCTTTAAAATTGCAACAGGGACAGAGAAAGGGAAGACTGAGAACATGAAAAAGAAAATTTGTCTGTTTTGCTGAGGCTAGTTTTTTAGAAAATTTAATTGAAGGCAGTTCAAGCAGAATTTTTCTTAAAAACTACTACTGACTTTCAGTCAGCCTGTCCAAATGTCTTCTTAGGCAAGGTCACTAAACCTTTTTAAGCCTGAGTTTTATTATCTATAAATCAGAGATAACAATATTTCCCTTCCAGTGAAGACTGTGAAGACAACCTGACTGAAGTTATTGAACATGTATCTTTTCAAACCTGCTATTCCAAACTGAAGTAAGCCAATGGGATAGTTGGCCACTTGAGAATTTGAAATGAGAGTTAGGATAGCAATATCTCATCATTGTGAATAATGTAAGTGAAGACTATTTCTCTGATTATAAGTAGATTGCTCAAGTTGAATTACTTAGAAATATACTCAGTAATTTCATCCCATCATTTCAGGACCAAGCTCATGTTTTTCCATTGAGAATAAGACATTAGGATGTCTAAAGAAGACTAAATGGTGATACACAATTCTCAATCATCAAAAGTTGACACTTTTCTAACATGACAGGTTGTTGATATATCATAGAGTGTATTTTAAAATCATCTTCTAGTACATCAGAATATGAAAAAATATTTTCAAATTAGAATACAACCGAAGAATAGATAATCAATTTGCTGCCATTTTCCAAGTTATAGCACTCCTCCCTCTAGTTTTGTCTGTGATATGCTATTCAGCTTAATAAAAAACAGAGACATTACTTTACTGACAAAGGTCCAAATAGTCAAAGCTATGGTTTCTCCAGTAGTCATGTATGGATGTGAGAGTTGGACCATAAAGAAAGTTGAGTGCCAAAGAATCTATGCTTTTGAACTGTGGTGTTGGAGAAGACTCTTGAGAGTCCTTTGAACTAAAAGGAGATCAAATAAGTCAATCCTAAAGGAAAGCAGTCCTGAATATTCCTTGGAAGGACTGATGCTGAAGCTAAAGCTCTAATATTTTGAAAAGACTGTGATGCTGGAAAAGATTGAAGGCAGGAGGAGAAGGGGATGACAGAGGATTAAATGGTAGGATGGCATCACCGGCTCAATGGACATGAGTTTGAGCAAGTTCCAGGAGTTGGTGAAGGACAAGGAAGCCTGGTATGCTGCAGTCCATGGAGTCGGACAGAGTTGGACATGACTGAGAGACTGAATTGAGCTGATGCTATTCAGCTTATCATCTGAAAAGCATTAATTTTTAGTTAAAATTATCTTCATATTTTCTGGTTCTATGCTTAATCCAATATCCAAAATTTATCTGGTAAATGTACAAAGTATTTGATACCATTCCTACAACTCAAAATTGTGAATTAGGGCCTTAAATTAGTATAAATAACAAGGAGGAAAAAAGAAGCAGATATATATGATACTTGACCTAAAAGTCAAGTGATTCCACATCAAGGCAGATAGAGAAACCATAAATAAATATTACAAATAACATCATTATTTTCTCTGTTGTGTACCTATGACCATTATTTCTTTAGTAATATGAATTTATTCTTCACTTTTACAAATAGAAATGAATCTTTTAATTAAAAAAGTTGTTCATCCTTGTATGTGTCACTATCCCATTAGACTCCAAATGTTTGAGAAAAATTGTACAGATGGTGATGACATAAGCAGTGGGCTAGATCGCTCCAAGATAGTGTAAATGAGAAGAGCAGAGAGCCAAAGACAGATCCCAGGGAACACCCACATGAAAAGAGACAAAAGAAGAGTCAAAGAAGGAGACCAAGTAAGGAGAGGCCAGAGATGAAGAAGTAAATATGGAAGAAAGTATTTTCATGGGATCAAAGGAAAGCAAGAGTTTGCAGAAGCTTTTCTTATCACAGAAAAGGATCAACAACATCAAATTCTTCACAAGGCACATGGAAGAAGAGTTGAGACTTAACAAAAAAAGAATCAGTAAATTCAATGAGAGCAGTTTCAGCTGTGTTGTGACTAGAAATCCTTTTGCTTGAATTGAGGTGTGGGAGGGAATAAGGCAATAAAAACAGTGAGTACAAAATACTCTTTCCAGATTTTTGGCAGAAAATGGAAGGTGAAAGGTAGGCTAGTAGTTAGAGGGATATATAGTGTTAAGAGGATGTGTGTGTGTTTCTTAATATAAAAATAAATTAATTGTTTAAACACTGACAGAAATCAGTCAATATAAAAGGGAGTGCTTAAGGGATAATAGAGCAAGGGAGGGTTTAAAGAGGCTGGAAGGGATGAAATTCAGATCTTGATTCAGAGGATAACCTCAGATAAAAAAAGAAACTTCTTTCAGGTTGACATGAGGAAAGTAAGGAATGATTAGATGCTTTACCATGTTGTATTATTTTCAACATTGTAAACCAACTATATTCCAATAAAAATTAATTAAAAAATAAATCCCCATGTATAAATAGCCATTGACAACACTAGTAATGAGCTAACAGCTTCCTTTGAGAAGGTCAAAGACTCATATTTTAATAGAAAGCACATATAAAAATTTTCCTTACAATGTTGAACCACTTATATCTATGAGTGTTCCTCTTATGTGTATATTAACTACTGAGACAAAAGCTCACCTTTGATTCTGCAAAGGCTTATTGTGTACCATAATGGCCAGAATATTCTAAGACTACGATACTTACTGATAGAACAAATAAATGGTTGGGATGAATTTTTTAAAAAAAAGAATGATTAGAAATGCAGTTTTTAAAAGGTATAGTCAATGAAACAATATTGACCATGAGTTGATAATTATTGAAATTAAATGATATGTACACGAGGGTTCACTTTATATTCTGTCTTGTTGTGGATGTGTTTTAAATTTTCCACAATAGCTGAAAAACATCAACAAAGAAATTTTTTGTAGAAGATTGCTATAATACTCAGACGATGGCTGAAGGTTTTCTGTGAAGTACAAGATAAAGGTTTCTGGTGGAAGTGAAGATTGTGGATTGAGGGATTTAAAGGAATGGCAAAAGTTTAAAATAGCAGGTCTGGAAATGAAAAACTGAGTGAACTAGGGACCAGCTAGTTAATGATCCAGTTAAGATTGGAGGTCTTGCATTTCCCGTGGCAAATATTTGTATGTTATAAGATTTTCTCCAGTAGCTCTCAGGAGCTTAAATGTAGGAGCTGTTGGGGAGATCCATAATTGATTTTTGATGGGCTGGTGCAAAAGACTAAAAGAGGCATCAGTAAGAAAGATTTAATGTGATGGAGCATATTGTAAAAGCTCCCATCATGACAAAGTTATTGTGTGTGTGTGTGTGTGTGTGTGTGTTTAGAAAGTAGGAAAATACTTCAGTATAGCAGTCTTATGTTTTGAGTTAGATTCTAAGAAGAAAGAGAGAAAGACTAATTTGAGAGGTAGGATAATTTTTCCTTAAAAAATTCTCTCATGTAATATCATGTAATAGTAATCATAACTACTTACAAGGAAATCGAATGATAGTCAAATAAAATAATCTAAACATATTTTCATAAATATTTTAAGATTTTAAACCAAATGTGCTTTAAGTATTTATACATTATTTATATTGAAAAAAACTAATGTCTATCTTCAAGCAAAGTTATTTCATACATTGATCTCCAAATTTAGTAACCTTTAAGCTATTTCCACTGATGACTTTATTTTCCATCCCAGACTTTCAACTATAACTCAGATCTGAATATACTTTTAATGGAGATTGGTTGTTGTACATTTTCTACACTCAACCAATATCTTGATGGCATAAGAGTCCCTTGAAGCAGAATGACTTATAGTCCTTTTGAGACCAGTGGTGGCAAAATCTTCTCAATTTGCCATATTGTGTTTATATTTTGCAAACTAGACCATGGAGTTTAAATATTGTGGGCAGGTGGTTACCAGTAACCAACACTTTGGTTTCAAAATAGTACTTCATTAATCAAAGCAATAAGATAAGGCTTAATATAACTAAAGAAAAGGAGGCCAGTACTAAGAGCAAGTGGAGGTTAGTGGAAATCATTGTGTACCGTTAACAGTATAAAGCAAATCTGGTTATATATATTGTTTCAATATGGGCTTAATTTTCAAATGATAGAGTTGTCAGTGGTAACTAGTTTGCATCATCAAGTTTTAGAGGGAGAGACACACATGTCAAACTCTTTATGAATGAAAGATAGCAGGTTATGAAATGATATAATGTCATTGCCAGTTCACGTAATCATAGACTGGGGAAGTCAAACCAACTCTTCTATTGATGAAAACTGTATAAAAGCTGGACAAATTATATAAGCCATCTTTATAAAAACATCAGAAAACTAAAAAGAGAGTGAAAAATTATAGAACCAGGATGTGGTTAGGGCATGAGCCCCAGAAATTAAAGACCATCACTTGGGCCCTGTTTTCTCTAGGTGTGTTTTCCCATTTCAGAGGAGGATACTAAATAGTTGAGATGTTGAGTAGCATTTTTAATAGCTTCACAAGGCTGGGTAGACAGGGATTGGAGCCCTGGAACTGTCAAAGGTGGGATAGGGGAGGGCAGGGACTAGTGATTTTCACTTACAGGTGGGACTCTGAAAGTATGTACTCTAATAGAAGAGTGAACATGAAAAAAGTGTCCATTGTTGTGACTCTAGATAAGCTTTAAACCATTTTCTCAATCCATAAACTTGCATTGACATAATCCCTGATTGCTTATGACAACAATCCAGTTAATGGAATCAAATGTTAACTAATTTCTAACAATTTTGATAACACTGTCTATTGTTTCTCTTGGTTTTTAATCAGGTATCCTATTTTCTTTTGTACCTGGTTGTGTGTGTGTTGGACCTTGTATTATCAAAATTGTTAGAAATTAGTTGATGAGGGGTCATTTGCTTAAGAAACCAAGAACAGTAAAGGGCAAATCAGGACCGCTTAAAGGAGTGTGCGGGCATGCTCAGTCATTCAGTCATGTCTGACTTTGCAAGCCCATGGACCGTAGCCCACCAGGCTCCTCTGTCCATGGAATTTTCCAGGCAAGAATACTGGAGTGAGTTGCCCTTTTCTCCTCCAGGGGATCTTCCTGACCCAGGGATTGAACCCACATCTCCTGCATCTCCTGCGTTGACAGGTAGATTCTTTACCACTGTGCCACCTGGGAAGCCCCAACTTAAAGGAGGTTAAGGGTCAAATCTGAGAAAATTGAGCTTAATCATAGTATAAGCAGACAGGACAAAGACCAAAAGCAGAAGAGAAACACCCCACAGATTGGGACTTAGGCAGAACTAAAATGCAATAGGAAGCTAAAGCCAAGCAAAGCTGTGAAATACCTTCCATTTCATGTAAACAGAATCTGATTATCTGAGGCAAATGGTTAATTTGGTTTGAAGGCATAGTACTAGAGTGGCTGACTGAAGGTTTTAAGGAGGTGAATAACTTGATACTGTGCTTTACAAAGATAATTCTGTAGTCAGTGTGTGAGGTGAACTAGAGAACTTATATTGTGATGGTTATGAGTTCACATTTGGGAATCAGGCAGTCCTGACCTGAATGTATAAATAAAGCAAACACATTTTAGTGTTCCACATACTAAAAAAAATTCACCTCTACTAGCTCTGTCTCCTAAGACATGTTACCTACGTTCTCTAGATCTCAATTTTCCCATCTGCAAATTGGAGATATTCATAGGGTTGTTTTGAAGTTAATGAAGTAATGCACACAAAGCACTTGGCTCAATGCCCAGATGCAGTAAGCATGCGATGAACTCTAATAGGGCACTTTGCGGAGAAAGGAGAGGTGGCAAGAACAACCAGGATTATACGAGATGTTCTAAGGGAGCCTGGGGAGGTCCAGGCATGAGCTTGTCAATAGCTGTAAGAATGAGGGAAGACGTAGAAGAGATTAAGGCCAGAGACTGTGTAGGAAGGGGTTGTAGCGTGGGGAGAGGATAGGGACAGTGAAATAAGGCAGAGAGAGAACATAGGAGTCCACAGTCATATTTTTCCAGGACACATGCTCTGTGTCCAGTCATATGCAGCTGACTGAACCCTATGCCTGGATAATATTGATAGTCACTGGGCTAATTAAACAAATTTGTGCATTCTCCCATATAGGAAAAGATTCATTTGGTTTTCAGAACTAAAGGGGCCTATGAGCCTAATATTCTACAAGAATGTACAAGCCCAGTATAAGCTGTGACCAGAGGCAAGCACTTTTTTTTTTTTTTGGCTGTGCCTCAAGGCATGTAGAATCTTACTTCCCTGACCAGGTATCAAACCCACGCCCCCTTCAGTGGAGGCAAATATTCTTCAGCACTGAACCACCAGGGAAGTCCAAAGCACTTTATTTTTAATAATCTGTTTCAGTTGTACTATGGTCCCAACAATTTGTACAAATCCAATATAAAGTGGAGAGTGAAAAAGTTGGCTTAAAGCTCAACATTCAGAAAACAAAGATCATGGCATCTGGCCCCATCACCTCATGGGAAATAGATGGGGAAACAGTGGAAACAGTGTCAGACTTTATTTTTGGGGGCTCCAAAATCACTGCAGATGGTGACTACAGCCATGAAATTAAAAGACGCTTACTCTTTGGAAGGAAAGTTATGACCAACCTAGATAGCATATTCAAAAGCAGAGACATTACTTTGCCAACAAAGGTTCGTCTAGTCAAGGCTATGGTTTTTCCTATGGTCATGTATGGATGTGAGAGTTGGACTGTGAAAAAGGCTGAGCGCTGAAGAATTGATGCTTTTGAACTGTGGTGTTGAAGAAGACTCTTTAGAGTCCCTTGGACTGCAAGGAGATCCAACCAGTCCATTCTGAAGGGGTTTAGCCCTGGTATTTCTTTGGAAGGAATGATGCTAAAGCTGAAGCTCCAGTACTTTGGCCAGTACAATGCGAAGAGTTGACTCATTGGAAAAGACTCTGATGCTTGGAGGGATTGGGGGCAGGAGGAGAAGGGGACCACAGAGGATGAGATGGCTGGATGGCATCACTGACTCAATGGACCTAAGTCTGGGTGAACTTCGGGAGTTGGTGATGGACAGGGAGGCTTGGCATGCTGCAATTCATGGGGTCGCAAAGAGTAGGACATGACTGAGCAACTGAACTGAACTGAACATGCTATTAATATCTCATGCAATTGAAGAAATAATTCAGAAATATTTAAGAAAACTTACTTAAGTCATCTACTCCCCCTTTTCACGTGGCCACTCTTCAACGAAACTCTGTATCTCAGAAGAACAACAGCTCAGAACAGACAGTGCTTATCTTCTCAGCCCAAGCAAGCTGTCTTGCAAAAGATGTTAAGAATATATTGCTTTGGGTGCCCTGCTTCATGCATCAAACTCAAACTGGTCATCTGTTTTACATATGTTAATGTATATGTTTCAGTACTATTTTCTCAAATCATCCCACCTTCTCCTTCTGAGGTGGGAGGGGGGTTCAGGATTGGGTTCAGGATTGGCACATGTACACCCATGTCCGATTCATGTTGATGTATGGCAAAAACCATCACAACATTGTAAAGTAATTATCCTCCAATTAAAATAAATTAAAAATTTAAAAATTAGAACAAAAGACTATATTGCGATTCCCTCTCCAGTCTCTGTTTTCTCCCCCTTGTTGCTGTCAATTAGACAAAAGGCAGTTTTTCAAAGGAGTTCCTGGGGCTCAAATTCTCTGAGTGACTAGCTAAGATATGAAAACCAAATGCCTCACTAGAGAAAATTTCGATCAGTGTGTACCACAAGTAGGGGTCTTACCCACTGTTTATTTTTGGTTACTCCAGTTGCATCACTGACAGAAGCAGGATATAAGGGGTGGCTAATGATGGGATAGGAGAAGGCGATGGCACTCCACTCCAGTACTCTTGCCTAGAAAATCCCATGGATGGAGGAGCCTGGTAGGCTGCAGTCCATGCGGTCGTGAAGAGTCAGACACAACTAAGCGACTTCACTTTCACTTTTCACTTTCATGCATTGGAGAAGGAAATGGCAACCCACTCCAGTGTTCTTGCCTGGAGAATCCCAGGGACAGGGGAGCCTGGTGGGCTGCCATCTATGGGGTGGCACAGGGTCGGACACAACTGAAGCCACTTAGCAGCAGCAGCAGCAGCAGTGATGGGATAGGGCTTCCCAGGTGGCAGTGGTAAAGAACCTGTCTGCCTAATGCAGGAAACACAGGAGACTCAGGTTCAATCTCTGGGTTGGGAAAATCTCCTGGAGGAGGGCATGGCAACCCACTCCAGTATTCTTGCCTGGAGAATCTCATGGACCAAGGAGCCTAGTGGACTACAGTCCGTAGGGTTGCTAAGAGTCAAACAGGACTGACACGACTTAGCGTGTAAACACAATGATGGAATGCTAAGGAGGTTGGGAGGAGGAAATCCTTCTCACTGTACCTTAGAGAATCTCATGACAAAACCCCACTTCCTCAGAGTTAACCTCTCCACTGCCATCTCTCACATCAGCCAGCCCCAGGAAAAATAGTGCAAAAGGAGACACGATCTCCAATGCCCTAACCCCATTTTCTACTTGCTTCTCCTACCCATCCTTAGCCCCTTTCCAATGCTGAACTACAGTGGCCTTCATGCTGTGCCTCTCCTTTTGGTAGATACCAAGATGTGATCCCATCCAATGATTTGGACCTTTCTTTTCCTTATTCAACTTCACCCCACAGAACCTGAGCTAATGTGTGTGCTTGCTCTAGCAACACACCAAAGGAGCCCTGGCTCTTCACATTGACGTGTTTAGGAAACTTGGGGCCCCAGAAGAGTTACTTTCAAGCAATGATATCTGTATTTTGCCAGAAAAAATGGCATTTGAAGGAGCTACAACAAATTGAACAGACACAATATTTTGATCCTTTTACTCATCTTGTGCTGGACTGTGCTATGCTAAGTCGCTTCAGTTGTGTCTGACTCTTTGCGACCCCATAGACTGTAGCCTGCCAGGCTCTTCTCTTCATGGGATTCTCCAAACAAGAATACTGCAGTGGGTTGCCGGGCCCTTCTCCAGAGGATCTTCCTGACCCAGGGATCGAACCCGCATCTCCTATGGCTCCTGCATTGCAGGCAGATTCTTTACCAATGAGCCACACGGGAAGCTCTTACTCACCTTGACTAAGGTCTAAATTCAATGCTAATTCACACTGCTTTTTGTTTTGGTTTCTATGTATGGACAGTAATTTGGGGGCTTTTTGGGGAGTGAAACCATGCCTATCTGACTCATCTTCATGCCCACCCACGCACAATCCCCCTTCCAACACCTGTGTCTAGCACATGGCATTCTGCAATTGTTCCCCAGACTTAATGAGAGGAGCACATGATTATTGATTTTTTTCATTCTTAATCTTAGAGCTATCAAGAAACACTTTTCCATTATAAAAGCAGCTTTTGCAATACCAGTTTTAGTATTTGCTGGGGGTTATATAATCATTCAATAATTAATTCTCATAATATCTTGTGGAATTAGTTATCCTTATGAAAGTTTTATGGATAAAGAAATACTGTTGAAATCCTGGTTTAAGAACAAAGGAGAAGAAAATATAGATCTGAACTCAGATGGAAATTGCTGGAAGCTGGATTCAGGCCAGTTTATGCTTAAAAATATTAATCAGTGACAGTGAGGATGATGATTCTGAGATGGCTCTTTTCTAATTGGAAGCCCTTAACCATCTACTTAACACGTTTGTCTTTCTCCTAAAAAGACACATTTTGATGAAAGGGAAAATTTGTCTTTTTAATGGTCTATCAAATTCTATTCTCAAATGTCTCCCTCATGCCAGTCCAGGGCATCATCATCCCCACAGTGGGTCGAAGTCATTATGGCCTCTCTCCCTCTTCCATCCATATCCATTCATCAGCAAGTACAATCACTTCAGCCTCTTAGATCTCTTCCAGTATTTTCATTTTGTCTGCTTCTAATCTAGCCCCAGTCCTTGCCTGGAAGAGTGACATCTTTTAAATGTTTACCCTGCAGCCATTCTTATTCCCTTACAACCTGTATTTCTCAGATATAGAAGCACAAATCAGTTCATGCTCTATTTCTGCCTTTGTTGCATCTCAAATAAAATTGAAACCCCTTCCCAAGGTCTACAAGGCCTTACCTATTGTAATCACTCTTTTACCTTAAGTTCTTTTACTCTTCCCCTTGCTTTCTACCCTTACACTCTAGCCATCCTAGCAATTTGATGATTCCTTAAACATGGCAAGCTTATTTCTACCTCTGAGTTCTTATATTTGCTGCCTATTAGAGATAACCATCATTCTAATATTACTAGCATTATTGTTAATATAACAGATTTTCACTGAACTGGCTAAATTCCATACAGTGGAAGCAGAAAACAACTTTGCTCTTCTTACTACTGCTCTTTTGTCAAATTGTTTCTTCCTCAGCCCTGAATGAAATCCTGGACAGATCCCATGGCTTATTTGATAGCTTTCAGATATAAAAATATCCTGTAATTCTGAAGCTGTGGTTCTCAGCAAATGAGGCACCATTCACTGAGGGGGTGGGCATTAGAAATTCAATGGGGCACTTTTGGTTGTTGCATTGATGGGGGAGGGGTGAGATTTAATGACATTTGCCAGATAGAATAGGGTTTCAGCCAGTAAGTGAACACTTGTTCATAATACTCCATGGCTTTTGAATGTCTTGCTGAATATTTGCGTACATGGAAAGACGTAAATACAAAGTGTTTTTTGCGTTGGTTTACTATACTCAATTTTCCTAAATTGCAAACACTGGATAAGTTAAAGCACCATTTGGGGGCTTCTCTGATGGTCCAGTGGTTAAGTCTCTGAGTTTCCAGTGCAGATGGGCACAGTTTTGATCCTTGGTTGGGGGACAAAGATCCCACATGCCGTTCAGTGTGGCCTGAAACAAAAAAAGACTATTGGACGTTGTCTTCTTTATAACCTTACAAAGTATTGTCCACTATTTCCGAAAATCATTTTCCTAACAGACATATCATTTGTGTGTGTGTATACATATATATTATTTCAAATGGATAAATATAAAGAAAAAACGTTGACTATATTTGATTGACTAGTGTTATTTCACTTCATTCCAAACCTGTTCATTATAAGTAGTTGCAAGCATTTGATTCATTATGTCTTCATATAGTTTAATCACACCAAAGTACTTTCAAATTGAAACATGCATTGATTTATTATATAAAAATGTGCTTTCCTTTCTTTTATTTCTCCTTCATGATACAGTTACAGCATTACATTTCTTTATTTTTTGAATTATGTGTGCAGGTAGGTTATATTATTTATACATTTCATTTCAGAGTACTAAAGAGGAGTATTATAAAATATTTATTATAAAAAAAAGGCATTGAGTCTAATATGATGGAAGATGACATGAGATTCTCAAGAAATCTTATATCTTTGCACCCCCTGTACTTCACCACCAACCTCCCCAACCCACTCATGAGAGTACAGCTCTCTTCCTTAGTAGCCTCTCTTCTTGCTTTTTCCTAAGGAAAGTCTGTGACCCCAATTCTATTTCAATCCCCTCAGCCTCCAAATTTCAGAGGGCACAGATGTCCTGATGGTTTTCTTAAACCACTCAACTAAGGAAAGGGAAAATAAGGAAACATGACAGTACTTCATTGAATTCCTCTCTAAAGAAATTTTCCCTATCAATGCAACTATTTATTAATCTTGTGTGTCCCGTACATATGGTGACCTGAGAGGACCAAACCAGCTGTTGCCACCTCTTGTGCAAGTCCTTCATAGACTCTCTGACACCTTGACAGTTTTAGAACCTCTGCCACAACTCCAAGGTAAGAAGGTCTACATTTTAACATTTGGGAAGGTGAGGATTCCTCTAGGAATGAATATGAGTATTGGGTGCAAATATTCTCTAAATGATCAGCTCACTATTGAATATGATTTTAATCAAATATCAGTGGCAAACCCCACATATTTGTTACTCAGAGTGGATAATTTTTTAACATCCTCTCCACTATATGACACAGTTATATGTAATCTTCATGGTAACCACAAAGAAAATATCTATAGAATATACACAAAAGTAAATCAGAAGTAAGTCAGAATGTACTTAATGCCACTGAACTGTACACTTAAAAATGGTTAAGATGGTAAATTTTACTTTATATACATTTTACTACAATAAAAATACCTCATCAATAATTGCAGTAATTGTGTAGAATTTAGACAGAAGATTAGGGGAGGAAGGATTGTTATTACTGATATTTATAGAATTTCTGCTGCTGCTGCTAAGTCGCTTCAGTCGTGTCCGACCCTGTGCGACCCCATAGACGGCAGCCCACCAGGCTCCCCCGTCCCTGGGATTCTCCAGGCAAGAACACTGGAGTGGGTTGCCATTTCCTTCTCCAATGCATGAAAGTAAAAGGTGAAAGTGAAGTCGCTCAGTCGTGTCCGACTCTTAGTGACCCCATGGACTGCAGCCTACCAGGCTCCTCTGTCCATGGGATTCTCCAGGCAAGAGTACTGGAGTGGGGTGCCATTGTCTTCTCCGTATAGAATTTTTAGTACATGGTAATAATAAAAATAAGGTTGCTTTTTGTTGATTTAATATTTTACATTTTCTACAGACAATTTATTGCTTGTATAAATGACATATCAATTCCCCACCCTTTGTACAACACTGTGATGGTTAATTTTGTGTGCCAATTTGACTGAGCCATGGAATGCCCAGTTGTGGTTATACATTTGATTAAGCATTATTCTGGGTGTGTCTGTGAGACTGCTTCTGAATGAGATTAACATTTGAATTCGTAGACTGAATAAGGTAGATCTTCCTCCCTAATGTAGGTGGGCCTCATTCAATCAGTTGAAGATCTAAATAGAACAAAAAGATTGAGTAAAGGAGAATTCATTCCCTCAGCCTGACTGTCTTTGATCTGAGACAATAGTCTTCTACCATAAGACATGAACTCAAACTAGAATTTACTCTCCTGGATCTCTAGCTTGCTGACTGCAGATCTTAGGGACTTCTTAGCCTCCATTTTATATACATATATATTTTTAATATTATAAACATTATTATATTTTTGTATATGTATATTGGTTATATACATATGATTATTATATATATTATATATATGATTTATTGTATATACTGATTTATCTGGGTTCTCCAGAGAACCCTGATAATACAACCACTGTTCAGTAGAATCATACTCCATAATAACATAAGCCACTTTCAAGAAATCATATATATCTATAATAAATATGATTGATACATACAATAAAAATGTATATGAGATAGTTGGATAGATAGATAGATGCCAGTCCTATTGGTTCTGTCCTGGAGAATCCTCAGTAACACAGTCACTGTTTAGTAGACTCACTTATTTGAACTGAAGAAAATATCCTATAGATTTATTAAAAGATGAGTCCCTTTGGATTAAGGATTCTCAATTATTATGTTTGAGGAGCTAATTCCTTCTTTTACAAATTAACAAAACAAAGTCCTCTGATCAAGGAATCTTCTAGCTTCTGGGATACCGTACTGAACAAGATAGACAAGGCTCCTGCTCTTGTGTAGCCTGCATGTTTGTATGAAGGAGAGATAAATCTCTTAGATCACCAGCTTGGAAGTGGAGCAGAGAGTAAAAGGGGATGGAGTTATTTATGGGAACCCTTGGGGAAAATCATACTTGTGGTCTCATCCTATATATCCTCACATTTGTATGGGCTATAGATAATGGTGAGTAAATATTCATTAGATGATATCTTATCTTTGGGAAAGTTAGGAGATGGATAGATTTATTACAAAGTAATAGATGTGGGGGCTTTCCTCATGGGTCAGTCAGTAAAGAATCAGCCTGCAATGCAGGAGACCTCGGTTCAATTCCTGGGTTGAGAAGATCCCCTGGAGAAGGAAATGGCTATCCACTCCAGTATTCTTGCCTGGAAAATCCCATGGACAGAAGAGCCTTGTGGGCTAAAGTCCATGGGGTCACAAGAGTCAAACACGACTTAGAGACCAAACCACCACCACCACCTGATTAAAACAGAATGCAAATAGATGTTAATGCACTGAACTGAAATCAAAGCTCCATATTTCCCCCATGTCACTGTTTGGTATATTTCTGTTTATGCACTTAGCATTTAAAACAGAAATCTTTTTTATGGATTGCATCCTCAAATACTCTCATGTCAAAAACAAAACGAGCAATGGCTTCCCATTTCACTCAGTGTAAAAGCCTACAAGGCCCTACACCATCTGTACACACATTCGCACATCTCTTCGACTTCAACTCTCTCCTTTTGTAACTTCTGCTGATACTACATTGGCTGTTTAGCTATTCCTTGAACATCTTGGCAGAAACTTGCCTCAGGGCCTTTGTACTATCTGTTCCCTCTGCCTAGAACAATCTTCTTCCAGATATCTAAATGGATCACTCCTCCAAGTTTTTGTCTAAATATTGCCTTTTCAGTGGGGGTCATCTCTTTATAATTACAACTCCCCTGCCCCCACCTTACATACATACTTTTTAGTCTCTTCCCTACTTAATTTATCTTCACAGCATGTATCATCATCAAAGGAAGTATTTCTCTCCCCCCCCCATTATGATTTGAGGTAACTGAGAGCAGGAATTTTTGTCTATTTTGTTTACAGTTATATCCCTAGCAGAGAGAACCTACCAAAAATAAAACACTAATTAAATATCTTTTCTAGGAAGAAAGAAGGAAAGTAAATAAAAGAAGGAAGGAAAGGAAAGGAAGAGAAAGAAAAATAAAACTTTAGAAAGTATTTCAGTTTCAGGAAGACATAGCCAAATAGTAGCCAACACACTAGTTTTCTTCTCATTCCTTTGATGGAGTAGGTAAGAAAGATACAACCAGAAAATGCACTAAATAATGCACTTATGATTTTTCAGAATTTTTTATATACAATGTTTTATTTGATTAAAATGTTGGACTACATTTCTAGAAAAGAAGTCTACTGGTGGAATGTAGCAATTTTATATTTGCATTTATCACTCAATTCAAATTTATACAGAAAGTAATGCATCTTTTTATCAAATAACGGAGACCTTCAAGTTATTTTGCTATTCGTGCTGTTCCCCTCATCAAAAAGACTTTTCCAACCCATATATCAATTTCTAAATGCCATTAATTCTTCAAGGCCCAGTGTTGGAAGTATGGAGGAAGAGCATGCTAGTATGTATTAATGAATAAATTTCACTCTTCTTCAGTTACAAATTTCACTTGCAAAATCCTGCTTCTTGATAGCTTGTCAGTTCAGTCACTCAATCGTGTTTGATTCTTTGTGACCCCATGCACTGCAGCACACCAGGCTTCCCTGTCCATCACCAACTCCCAGAGCCTACTCAAACTCATGTCCATTGAGTCGGTGATGTCATCCAACCATCTCATCCTCTGCTGTCCTCTTCTCATCCTGCCTTCAATCTTTCCCAGCATCAGGGTCTTTTCAAATGAGTCAGTTCTTCGCATCAGGTGGCCAAAGTATTGGAGTTTCAGCTTCAGCATCAGTCCTTACAATGAATGTTCAGGACTGATTTCCTTGATAGCTTGTAAAGAAAGTCTAAAAAAGGTCTTCATTGGGAAGTGTTTTGTAGCTCTATTTTCCTAAAGCCCAATGATTTCTCTGAATCATTCCTGACAAATATTCAACACTTGAATAAATGAATTATTCTGAGTCTCTGCATAGTCAGAGTTCAACTTAATTATACCTTGAACCATTAAAGAATGAGACCACATCAGTGCTTATATACTGAGTTAGAGAGTCATCAACATTTCATGATGGCAGGTTTTCATATTTCCACATCCTCTAAACACACAGCTTTCTAATTGCCTCCTACACAACCCACAGTAAATGCATAACACTGTGTAATGGGCTCGCTTTGTGCAGCTCTTCTTTATGTGTAACCATGGCAATGCTGTCTACTTCATACTTGAAGTGTCTGGAGGACTACGGCTGTGAATGTTAACTCCCTGTATGATGACTTGATGACTGTTTTGCATGCAAGGGGACTCTGTACATTTTGGGTTTTTTTTTTTTTTAATCATAATAATCAGAACACTCCCTCTGTTTCCTCCATGAAGTAAAATACCTATTTACAGAACAAACTAGAATAAAAATTCTTAAAATATATATACTGTAAAAAAAAAAAATAAAAGAAAAATAAATAAATAAATGATTGAGGGAAAAAAAAAATTCTAGACCCCAAACTAATATTAATATCTCAAGGCACTGTCTGTCTCTGAAATCTAAGGATGCAGGACTTAGGGGTTGTCCCCAGAGTTTCTATTTTCATCTGAAATCTAAATATTGGCAACAGAATCTGTATAACCATTTTGCACAGAGAGAATATCTTGGAGGGTGCTGAAAGTACAGAGAATTGAAATGTAGTGCATCTTGCATATTTTGTCTCTACACAGGTTCCAGCTATGACATGTGGCCAAGTCCTCCAAGCAAGAAACATTTTTTGCTCCAGGGTTTGCATTTATTTTTCATGTGAATATTTGGATGCTGTCAGAATCCCACCCACATATCACCAATCTGATCAATTTCCCACCATCTCTTCCTTTACTGTTAATTGGAAATATAAGACATGCTCAAATATCAAATAAGACAAGCTGGCTTTTTTAAAACACACATATCCATATTCTGAGAGAAAATTTATAAAAGACTTTGAAATCAAATCCACATCCCACCTCAGATCTGTTAATGATCATATCATTATATAAACATTATGTGAAAAAGTCACAGATATTTTGCATTGAAAATGACTCAAATTTCAGTTGCATTTCAAGTAGTTTCATTATTGACCTATTGTAGGCAAATTTTTCACAAAAGTTTTAATCATTTTCTTTAGGAAGACTTTAAGACTTAGAAATAGCCTAAAACTCAATTCAAATCATAAAACTAGTATATTTCAGGTTAACTTTTAAAGGTAATAAGGAAGTCCAAACTAAGACAAGCTGACACTTTATTCCATACTTATAATATCTTCAAAGTAAGATGAAATAGAATTTGGTTCATTGATGAGTCAGTCTTAATTTTGACTTTAAATAGCTTATGCATTGCAATCTCAGTATTATATAGAATCTAAACTCTTCTAGGCAGAAATTGCTTTTTGCTTGCTTCTATATAATTTACCATCTTTAAAATACTGTGTACATTTATGATTCTGGAAATGTTAATTCAGATTTTAACATTTGTTTTCTTAATTTTATTTCTTTTTCAGTGAGAATGTCTAAAGGAATAATAGTATGGTGTGTTAAATTTGCCTTCAAAAGTGAAGATTTTCATTAACAAAGTCATTCTAGCCACAATTGGGTTAACAAAATGAACAAATAAAAAATTATTTTAAAATGGATGATTTTTCATTACAAGATGAAATGTCAAAATATAAGCGGGGGAGGCATCAGTGAAAATACTCAAAATAAGGAACTCTGAAATTTTGCTTTTTAAAAAATAGATGATTTTCCATTACAAGATGAATTCTCAAAAAATAACAAAGGAGGGCATTAGTGAAAATGTTGGAATAAAGAACTGAAATTTTGCTGCTTCATAAAAGCAATGAGAAAACTGACAAAAATTGTCAAAATTAACTTCTTTGGTACTCTGTAAACTAACTAAAGGTTTGTAGCACAATGAGGGAGTATTTAGTCTGGGAAAATAGCTATATCTTGATAAGAAGAGCAAGATTTGTGGCATTTAAACTTACCCTAGTCCCATCCACTTCACTACATCTCCACAGCCATCTTATAAAAATAACAGTCTGCATTCTTAGTACTGAGAAAAGCAAAGGAGGGCTGAAATCCTTTAAAACTTTACTCCCAAATAGGAGTCGTTATCAAGTAGTTTCCTGGAAGACATCATTTGGAAGGTTTGTCTTTTCTCAGGCTCATTCAAATTCTCCCAGCACTAAACATTTGTCCTTGGATGATGGAAGGAAATATCTCAAATGTCTTAACATCACATCTGTTTGAAATAATGGATAGTAGTAGAAGCAAACTAAATATTAGCCAGGGAACTTAAAATAAAAAGCTGAGGAATGAGATATCCACAGAGGCTGAAAAATTTCAATACATTTTTGAGAATCTAGAAAGTCACAGCCATGCATAGGGCTTTTAAAATACTCATGAAAGATCTAAGACGGTTATAATCTTTTACCTCTGATTGAACTTGAGGGTCTGCACAAGCAGGAATTGAAGGCTAAGGCAGAGTTTTAAAGTACCTAGTGAAGTGTTGAAAGCATGCCCAGCACACACACACACAACCCATAGGCAAAGTTTGGAAGACTTATTGGTTTCACGCATCTAAGGAATATGCTGTCCAATCATTATCTGACCACTAAGCTAAACAGGTAATATAATACTAGACATTTGAAATGTCCAGTTTTCAAAAAATTATTAGGTGACATGCAAAGAAAGAAGAAAGTATGACCCATAAACAAGAAAATAAGTAACCAATAAAAACTGTCATTGAGAACATCCAGACATTAGAGTTACTAGACACATTTTAAAGCAGCTGTTTAATGGCACCTGACTCCAGTACTCTTGCCTGGAAAGTCCCATGGATGGAGGAGCCTGGTAGGCTGCAGCCCATGGGGTCGCTAAGAGTCGGACATAACTGAGCGACTTCCCTTTCACTTTTCACTTTCATGCATTGGAGAAGGAAATGGCAACCCACTCCAGTGTTCTTGCCTGGAGAATCCCAGGGACGGGGGAGCCTGGTGGGCTTCCATCTATGGGGTTGCACAGAGTCAGACACGACTGAAGCGACTTAGCAGCAGCAAAGAGCTAAAGGAAACCATGCTTAAAGAACCAAAGGAAAATATGAAAACCATGTCTCACCAAATAAAAAATATCAATAATGGATATAAATAACAAAAAGTAACAGAATAGAGACTCTGAAATTTAAAATTACAACTGAAATGAAAAATTGACTAGAGGGCCCAACAATAAATTTGAGTAGGCAGAAGAAGGAATCAGAGAACTCAAAGATAGGTCAATTGAGATTATCCAGTCTGAGGAACAAAGAGAAAAGAGAATTAAGAAAAATGCAGACGGACTCTCTCTCTCCCGCATGCCTGCGCGCGTGCTCTCTCTCTCTCTCTCTCTCTCTCTCACTCTCTCTCTCTCCTGCTATCTTCTAAATAAAATGGAGCTGTAACACTGATTTGCCTAAGAGCTATAACACAGTTTGTCCAAGACCCAAGAGCTGTGACGCGCCGAGGGCTTTAATGTCCATCGCTCCAAATCTTTGTTGTGACGAGACAAAGAACCGAGGAACATACACTCGCGTGACATCTATGGTGCCGTGACTCGGGTTTAACCTTGCTGAAACAACCTCCACGCGGAAGAGGCCAAGCACAGCAGGAGCCCAACTCAGCGAAGCTCCTGGGCTAGAAGCAGAATGTGAAGAAACCCAGCGCAGGGAAAGGCCCATCGTGCTGGAAACCGGGACAGCGAAAAACGAACTCAGCAGAAAGCTCACGCAGCCCAGTCTCAGATTCCAGAAGACCTCTGGTTAAGAAACCTTGGACCACTGGACAAAACCCCGAGAGGGATTGTCAGAAGATCTCCTGACCAATCCTGAGGAAATCTGGTACACCGATGGAAGCAGCTTTGTCTTGGATGGAAAAAGAGGAGCCGGGTATGCAGTAGTCTCCAGTTTTGAGACCATAGAGGCTAAGCCTCTGCCACCAGCAGTCAAGGTACCAGGACATGACTCCTGAATTCACTACTTATGAGTCAAGCCGTGGAAGAAAACAGAAGAGGACACTCAATACACCTGTCAACCAGCTACAACATGCAATGCCAGTTCAACAAAGATATAAAACTACAGCCAACCATGGAAAATATCACACACCCTTGGACACCGCTATAAGGACTCTGAGGATTGAGACTAGCAAGAGGGGGAGGCCCAATACCCCTTGCCACCCCAGTTCAGCAGGAAGTAGCCAGAAAGATCTCGACACCCCTATTCCCAAAGAATTGGGCCTCCCATCTCTTGAAGGGGGAATGTTAGGTAGGTAGAATAGCGAAAAGGAGTCCAAAATGGCGGTGGCTAAAAGACAAGGAAGGTCAAAGGAAGGTCCGAGGACCAGAGTGAAGACTTCAGGCAGAACAAACAGCACTCCTGGGTAAGCCCGATTTGCATAGGGCAGGCCCAGGTAGAAGAAAAAACATATAAAAGGAGGAGCCAAAGCGCTTTCTCACAGACTCTCTCCCTCCCACATGCGTGCGCTCTATCTCTGTCTCTCTTTCTCTCTCACTCTCTCTCTCTCCTGCTATCTTCTAAATAAAATAGAGCTGTAACACTGAAAAAAAAAAAGAAAAATGCACAGAGCCTCAGAAACTTGTGGGACATTATCAAGCATACCAGCATATGCATAATGGGAGTTCCAGGAGGAAAAGAGAGAGGAACTAATAGATGCATATTTGAATTAAAAATGGCCAAAAACTTTAAAATTTTTATTAGAAATATCTGCACATCCAAGAAGCCAATGAATTCCAAGTAGGATAAATTGAAAAATACCTATGCCCAAAAATATCACGATCAAACTGTTGAAAGCTAGAGAAAAAAAGAGGACCTTAAAGGAACAAAAGGGGGAAACAACTTATGTAAGAATGGGCCTCAGTAAGATCAGCAGCTGATTTTTTTTTTTTTTACATTTTTATTTTTTTTAATTTTATTTTATTTTTTAACTTTACAATATTGTATTGGTTTTGCCATATTTCAACATGAATCTGCCACAGGTATACACATGTTCCCCATCCTGAACCCTCCTCCCTCCTCCTTCCCCGTACCATCTCTCTGGGTCATCCCAGTGCACCAGCCCCAAGCATCCAGTATCGTGCATTGAACCCGGACTGGCGACTCGTTTGATATATGACATTATACATGTTTCAATGCCATTCTCCCAGATCATCCCACCCTCTCCCTCTCCCACAGAGTCCAAAAGACTGTTCTATACATCGGTATCTCTTTTGCTGTCTTGTATACAGGGTTATTGTTACCATCTTTCTAAATTCCATATATATGCGTTAGTATACTGTATTGGTGTTTTTCTTTCTGGCTTACTTCACTCTGTATAATAGGCTCCAGTTTCATCCACCTCATTAGAACTGATTCAAATGTATTCTTTTTAATGGCTGAGTAATACTCCATTGTGTATATGTACCACAGCTTTCTTATCAGCAGCTGATTTTAAATCAGAAACCATGGATATCAGAAAGCAGTGAGATGACACATTCAAACTGCTAAAAGCAATTGTAAACCAAAATTTCTATTTCTAGAAAAACTATCTTTCAAAAATGAATGAGAAATTAAGATATTCCAGTAAAACAAAAACTGGAGAGTTTGTTACTATTAAACTTGCACTACAAGAAATGCTATGGGAGTTCTTTAGGATGAAAAGCAAGACATTAAACAATACCTAGAATTTACATGAACAAATAAAGAATCCTGGTAAAGGTAACAACACAGGTAAATATGAAAGACAACAGAAATGTGTTATTTGTTTCTTTTTGTTCCCTCACATGATTTAAAAACACAACTCATAATGCAATACATAGAAATCAAAGTAGGAGGGCACACAAGATATGAAAATATAATTTATGACAATAAAAAATAAAGGGGAAAATTTTGTGTACAGGAGCAAAGTTTTTACATACTATTGAAATTAACTTGATGTTGATCTAACCTATAATTATTTAGCGTAATATTGATAATACCCAGTGTAACAAGTAAAAATTGCTCAAACTTATATAGAAAAAACAAGTAAATTAAAGTGCTACACAATATCTAATACAAAACAAGTAGTAATAGAGGAATCAAGGAAGAAGAACAACAACAAAAAGACATGTAGAAAATGAATAGCAAAATGACAAACATAACCCTACTTTCTCAATCATTGCATTAGGTGTAAATAGAATAAATGCTCAAATTAAAAGGCAGAAATTGGCATAATTGATTTTTTTTAATGGTTAAAATCTATTTTGCATACAGGAGACACATTTGTGATTCAAAGACACAAATAGGTTAGAAGTAGAAAGATGGAACTGGATATTCCATGCAAATGGTGAGCAAAAGGCAGCTCAAGTTGCTATCTTCAGTTAGTTCAATTCAGGTGCACAGTCATGTCTGACACTCTGTGACCCCCATGGACTGCAGCACCCCAGGCCTACCTGTCCATCACCAACTCCCGGAGGTTACTCAAACTCATGTCCATTCAGTCGGTGATGCCATCCAACTATCTCATCCTCTGTCATTCAGTTCTTCTCTTGCCTTCAATTTTTCTCAGCATCAGGGTCTCTTCAAATGAATCAGCTCTTCATATCAGGTGGCCAAAGTATTGGATTTTCAGCTTCAACATCAGTCCTACCAATGAACACCCAGAACTGATCTTCTTTAGGATGGACAAGTTGGATATCCTTCCAGTCCAAGGGACTCTCAAGAGTCTTCTCCAACTCCACAGTTCAAAAGCAACAAATCTTCGACACTCAGCTTTCTTTATAGTCCAACTCTCACATCCATACATGACTACTGGAAAAACCATAGCCTTGATTAGATGGACCTTTGCTGGCAAAGTAATGCCTCTGCTTTTTAATATGCTGTCTAGGTTGGTCATAATTTTCTTCCAAGGAGTAAGCATCTTTTTATTTCATGGCTGCAGTCACCATCTGCAGTGATTTTGGAGCCCAAAAAAATAAAGTCTGACACTGTTTCCACTGTTTCCCCATCTATTTCCCATGAAGCGATGGGACCAGATGCCATGATCTTAGTTTTTGAAATATTGAGCTTTAAGCCAACCTCTTAATTCTCCTCTTTCACTTTCAACAAGAGGCTCTCTACTTCTTCTCCACTTTCTGCCATAAGGGTGGTGTCATCTGCATATCTGACATTACTGATATTTCTCCTGACAATCTTAATTCCAGCTTGTGCTTCATCCAGCCCAGCGTTTCCCATGATGTACTCTGCATATAAGTTAAATAAGCAGGGTGACTAGATACGGCCTCGACATTCTCCTTTTCCTATTTGGAAACAGTCTGTTGTTCCAAGTCCAATTCTAACTGTTGTTCCCTGACCTGCAAACAGATTTCTCAAGAGGCAGGTCAGGTGGTCTGGTATTCCCATATCTTTCAGAATTTTCCATTTTATTGTGATCCTCACAGTCAATGGCTTTGGCATAGTCAATAAAGCAGAAAGAGATGCTTTTCTGGAAGTATCTTGCTTTTTTAATGATCCAGCGGTTGTTGACAATTTGATCTCTGGTTCCTCTGCCTTTTCCAAAACCAGCTTGAACATCTGGAAGTTCACAGTTCAAGTATTGCTGAAGCCTGGCTAGGAGAATTTTGAGCATTACTTTATTAGCGTGTGAAATGAGCACAATTGTGGGGTAGTTTGAGCATTCTTTGGCATTGCCTTTCTTTGGGATTGGGATGAAAACTGACCCTTTCCAGTCCTGTGGCCACTGCTGAGTTTTCCACATTTGCTGGCATATTGAGTGCAGACTTTCACAGAATCATCTTTCAGGATTTGAAATAGCTCAGCTGGAATTCCATCACCTCCACTAGCTTTGTTTGTAGTGATGCTTTCTTAGGCCCACTTGACTTCACATTCCAGGATGTCTGGCTCTAGGTGAGTGCTCACACCATTGTGATTATCTTGGTCATGAAGATCCTTTTTGTACAGTTCTTCTGTGTATTCTTGCCATCTCTTAATATCTTCTGCTTCTGTTAGGTCCATACCATTTCTGTGCTTTATTGAGCCCATCTTTGCATGAAATGTTCCCTTGGTATCTCTAACTTTTTTGAAGAGATCTCTAGTCTTTCCCATTCTGTTGTTTTCCTCTATTTCTTTGCATTGATCGTGGAGGAAGGCTTTCTTATCTGTTCTTGCTATTCTTTGGAACTCTGCATTCAAATGGGTATATCTTTCCTTTTCCCCTTTGCTTTTTGCTTCTCTTCTTTTCACAGCTATTTTTAAGGCCGCCTCAGACAGCCATTTTGCTTTTTTGCATTTATTTTTTGGGGGGATGGTCTTAATCTCTGTCTCCTGTACAATGTTGCAAACCTCTGTCCATACTTCATCAGGCACTCTGTCTATCAGATCTAGTCCCGTAAATCTATTTCTCACTTCCACTGTATAATCTTTAGGGATGTGATTTAGTTCATATATGAATGATCTAGTGGTTTTCCCTACTTTCTTCAATTTAAGTCTTAATTTGGCAATTAATCTGATCTGAGCCACAGTCAGCTCCCAGTCTTGTTTTTGCTGACTGTATAGAGCTTCTCCATCTTTAACTGCAAAGAATATAATCAATCTGATTTCAGTGTTGATCATCAGGAGACATCCATGTGTAGAGTGTTCTCTTGTGTTGTTAGAAGAGGGTGTTTGCTATGACTAGTGCGTTCTCTTGGCAAAACGGTATGAGCCTTTGCCCTGCTTCGTATACGCCTAGGCCAAATATACCTGTTACTCCAGGTGTTTCTTGACTTCCTACTTTTGCATTCCAGTCCCTTATAATGAAAAGGACATTTTTGAGTGTTAATTCTGCAAGGCCTTGTAGGTCTTCACAGAACCATTCAACTTCAACTTCTTCAGCATTACTGGTTGGGGCATAGACTTGGATTATCATGATATTGAATGATTTGCCTTGGAAATGAACAGAGATCATTCTGTTGTTTTTGAGATTGCATCCAAGTACTGCATTTCAGACTCTTTTGATGACTATGATGGCTACTCCATTTCTTCTAAGGGATGCTTGCCCACAGTAGTAAATATGATGGTCATCTGAGTTAAATTCACCCATTCCAGTCCACCTTAGTACACTGCTTCCTAGAATGTCAATGTTCACTCTTTCTATCTCCTGTTTGACCACTTCAAATTTGCCTTGATTCATGGACCTAACATTCCAGGTTCCTATGCAATATTGCTCTTTACAGCATCTGACCTTGCTTCTATCACCAGTCACATCCACAACTGGGTGTTGTTTTTCTTTGGCTCCATCTGTTCATTCTTTCTGGAGTTATTTCTCCACTGATCTCCAGTAGCATATTGGGCACGTACCGACCTGGGGAGTTCATCTTTCAGTGTCCCATATTTTTGCCTTTTCATACTGTTCATGTGGTTCTCAAGGCAGGAAAACTGAAGTGGTTTGCCATTCCCTTATCCAGTAGACCACACAGAATTCTCCACCATGACCCATCCATCTTTTGTGGCCCTACACAGCATGGCTCATAGTTTTATTGAGTTAGACAAGGTTGTGGTCCATGTAATTAGATTGGTTAGTTTTTTGTGATTGTGGTTTTCAGTCTGTCTGCCCTCTGATGGGGGACTTCCCTGGTGGCTCAAAGGGTAAAGCATCTGCCTATAATGAGACCAGGTAAGAGGATTATGGGAGCTTCCTGATGGGATAGATTGACTGAGGGGGATACTGGGTCTTATTCTGATTGGCGGGCCATGCTCAGTAAATCTTTAATCCAATTTTCTGTTGATGGGTGGAGCTGTGTTCCCTCCCTGCTATTTACCTGGGCCCAAACTATGGTGGCCCCAGATCTGATAGATAGAGTGCCTGATGAACTATGGACAGAGGTTCGTGACATTATACAGGAGACAGAGATCAAGACCATCCCCATGGAAAAGAAATGCAAAAAATCAAAATGGCTGTCTGGGGAGGCCTTACAAATAGCTGTGAAAAGAAGAGAAGCAAAAAGCAAAGGAGAAAAGGAAAGATATAAGCATCGAATGCAGAGTTCCAAAGAATAGCAAGAAGAGATAAGAAAGCCTTCCTCCATGATTAATGCAGAGAAATAGAGGAAAACAACAGAATGGGAAAGACTAGAGATCTCTTCAAGAAAATTAGAGATACCAAGGGAACATTTCATGCAAAGATGGGCTTGATAAAAGACAGAAATGGTATGGACCTAACAGAAGCAGAAGGTATTAAGAAGAGGTGGCAAGAATACACAGAAGAACTGTACAAAAAGGATCTTCATGACCAAGATAATCACAATGGTGTGAGCACTCACCTAGAGCCAGACATCCTGGAATGTGAAGTCAAGTGGGCCTAAGAAAGCATCACTACAAACAAAGCTAATGGAGGTGATGGAATTCCAGTTGAGCTATTTCAAATCCTAAAAGATGATGCTGTGAAAGTGTTGCACTCAATATGCCAGCAAATTTGGGAAACTCAGCAGTGGCCACAGGACTGGAAAGGGTCAGTTTTCATCCCAATCCCAAAGAAAGGCAATGCCAAAGAATGCTCCAACTACCACACAATTGCACTCATCTCACATGCTAGTAAAGTAACGCTCAAAATTCTCCAAGCCAGGCTTCAGCAATACTTGAACCGTGAACTTCCAGATGTTCAAGCTGGTTTTAGAAAAGACAGAGGAACCAGAGATCAAATTGGCAACATCTGCTGGATCATGGAAAAAACAAGAGAGTTCCAGAAAAGCATCTCTTTCGTCTTTACTGACTCTGCCCATCCTTTGACTGTGTGGATCACAATAAACTGTGGAAAATTCTGAAAGAGATGGGAATACCAGACTACCTGACCTGCCTCCTAAGAAATCTGTATGCAGGTCAAGCAGCAACAGTTAGAACTGGACATGGAACAACAGACTGGTTCCAAATAGGAAAAGGAGTTCGTCAAGGCTGTATATTGTCACCCTGCTTATTTTATATGCAGAGTGCATCATGAGAAACACTGGGCTGGAAGAAGCACAAGCTGGAATCAAGATTGCCAGGAAAAATATCAATAACCTCAGATATGCAGATGACACCACCGTTATGGCAGAAAGTGAAGAGGAACTAAAAAGCCTCTTGATGAAAGTGAAAGTGGAGAGTGAAAAAGTTGGCTTAAAACTCAACATTCAGAGAATGAAGATCATGGCATCTGGTCCCATCACTTCACAGGAAATAGATGGGGAAACGGTGGAAACAGTGTCAGACTTTATTTTTGGGGGGCTCCAAAATCACTGCAGATGGTGACTGCAGCCATGAAATTAAAAGACGCTTACTCCTTGGAAGAAAAGTTATGACCAACCCAGATAGCATATTCAAAAGCAGAGACATTACTTTGCCAACAAAGGCCCGTCTAGTCAAGGCTATGGTTTTTCCAGTGGTCATGTATGGATGTGAGAGTTGGACTGTGAAGAAAGCTGAGCGCCGAAGAATTGATGCTTTTGAACTGTGGAGTTGGAGAAGACTCTTGAGAGTCCCTTGGACTGCAAGAAGATCCAACCAGTCCATTCTAAAGGAGATCAGCCCTGGGTGTTCTTTGGAAGGAATGATGCTAAAGCTGAAACTCCAGTACTTTGGCCACCTCATGCGAAGAGTTGACTCATTGGAAAAGACTCTGATGCTGGGAGGGATTGGGGGTAGGAGGAAAAGGGGACAACAGAGGATGAGATGGCTGGATGGCATCACCAACTCAATGGACGTGAGTTTGAGTGAACTCCGGGAGTTGGTGATGGACAGGGAGGCCTGGCATGCTGCAATTAATGGGGTCGCAAAGAGTCAGACACGACTGAGCGACTGAACTGAACTGAAACTATGGTGGAGGTAGTGAAGATAATAGTGACCTCCCTCAAAAGATCCCATGCATGCACTGCTACAGTCCATGCCCCCCAACCCTGCAGCAGGCCACTGCCAACCCATGCCTTTGCCGGAGACTCCCAGACACTCACAGGCAAGTCTGACACAGTCTCCTATGTGCCTATGTTAACATCAGACAAAAAAGAATTTAGGACAAAATTGTTACTAGAGAAAAATAAGGGCAAAATATAGTGACAAAAGGGTCAATCCATCAGGAAGATATAATTATAAACATATATGCATCTAACAACAGAGCTCCAAAAACTCATGAAGTAAAAACTCAAAAAGTTGAAAGGAAAAATAGGTAAATCAACTATAAGAGTTAGAGACTCAAAAAAAAAAAAAAAAAGAGTTAGAGACTCCAATACCCAGCTTTCAATGATGAATAGAGCAACTACACAGAAGACTAGCAAGAAAATAGAAGACTTAACAACACTAGACACCAACTAGACCCAACAGACATTCAGAACATGCTATCCAACAACAGTAGAGTACATAATCTTCTCAAGTGCATATGGAACATTGTTCAAGATAGACCATGTATTAAGCATAAAACGTGATAATAAAAGGATGAAAATCATGTAAAACACATTCTCTGACAATAATGGACTGAAATTAAAACTCAAAAACAAAAAAATGAGAAATTCACAAATATGTGGAAATAAAAACACTCCTTAATAACTAACAAGTCAAAGAATTGATCACAAGGAAAATTAGAAAATACATTGAGATGAGTGAAAATGAAAACAAAAAAGTGAAACTTATGGACAGGAAAATAGCATTAACAGGGAAATTTATAGCTGTAAATACCTGCTTTGAAAAATGGAAGATCTAAAATCAATGACCCAAACTTCTGCCTGAAATAGTTTGCTGAGTTTTTAAACAAATATGAATATGGATTTTTCAAATATCCACTTGTTGATATGATCATATAATTTTTCTTCTTTAGCCAGTTGATGTGATGGCTTATATTAATTTTTGAATGTTGAATCAGCCAAGCTTTCTGACCATGATTAACAGGGAAATCCCATGGATAGAGGAGCCTGGAGAGCTATAGTCCATGGGGTCATAAGAGTCAGACAAGACTTAGTGACTAACCACCACCACCACCACCACGACCACCACCACCAATAGAGAGAAACTCATTAAATGCATGGTGATGTAGCAAACACATACTTGTATGCATGCTTGTATATATGTATATATATATATGTGTGTGTGTGTGTAAGATTTTGTATGTAAATACACATATATATGAAACCTCAGAATATATAAATATGACCTTCTTAAAATGGCATTTATCTTTACTACATGCTATGTACTTTAGTATTTTTTATTATATTTCACTTTTTTTGCATTGTTGAGACCATTGGTACTTAAATTTTTTCTTTACTTGTAAAGGTCTGGAATGTTTCTGCTAAACTTTTCACCAGTGTGATACCAATACTAATTCTGGTATGTAGATGTGTATGTCAGAGGAACTGTGGAACTCTTCCTTTATCCCTACATTGGGTTTCCTTTTTTTAGACTGCATTGTTTTAGAACAGGTTTAGATTGAGAAAAAAATTCAGAGGGAGGTATAGGAATTTTTTCTGTATCCCCTGCTCTATACATGCATAGCCTCTGCCATTATAAACATCACTAACAGAATGGTACATTTTTTTTAATGAAGAATGATCCTATACAGTCACATCATAATTATCCAAATCCATAGTTTACCTTAACATCCACTCTTGATGTTGTACATTTGAAGAGTTTGGGCAATTGTATAATGATATATACCCGTCATTATAATATACATAGTATTTTCACTGCCTTAAAAATCCTGTGTTCTGCTTATGTATCACTCCCTCTTATCTCCACCCATGGAAACCATTGATCTTTCTAGTGTCTCCAGAGTTTTGCCTCTTCCAGAAAGTCATATGGTTGGAATCATACATTATGGAGCCTTATCAGATTGCCTTTTTTCACTTAGTAAAATACATTTAAGTTTCCTCTCTATCTTTTCATGCCTTTATAGCTCATTTATTTTCAGTGTTGAATAAAATATTCCATTGTCTGGACATACTGAAAGACATCTTGGTTGCTTCCAAGTTTTGTCAATTATGCACAAAGTTGATGTAAACATCCACGTGCAGGTTTTTGTGTGGGCATAAGTTTTCATCTCCTTTGGGTAAATACCAAGAAGCATGACTGCTGGATCATTAAACAAGAATAAGTTTAGTTTTGTAATAAACTACCAAGATGTCTTCTAAAGTGGCTGCATCATTTTACATTCCCAGCAGCAATGTATGAGAGTTTTCATTGTTTCACATCCTTGCTGGAATTTGGTGTCATGGTGTTCCAGATTTTGGCCATTCTAATAGGTGTGTAGTGGTATCAGTTGCTTCTTGACCTGTATACAGATTTCTCAGGAGGAAGGTCAGGTGGTCTGATATTCTCATCTCTGAGAATTTTCCACATTTTGTTGTGATCCACACAGTCAAAGGCTTTGGCATAGTCAATAAAGCAGAAGTAGATGTTTTTCAGGAACTCTCTTGCTTTTTCGATGATGATACACAAAACCTTAAGTTGAGTGAAGCTCCTGAATATCCACACCTTGTTGTCATTGGCCTACTCTGGTGAAAAATGGAAGAAAGAGCTTTATCACATATGCTGATACAGATTTACAGCTACTAAAACATCTTGGGAAAGAAATATATAACTTTAAAAAAATCTCCTCTATTTTCCTTTGTATGATACCTAATAATACCAACTCTCCTGAAGATTTGGTCAGATCAGTTTAAAAGTTCAAAAGATCTTAACTGTTGTTAGTAGATTAAAGAACACTTGATTACCTTTCACATCCCCCCAAGTGTTTTGATCAAGCTTTAAAAAAAAAAAAAAAGAATTTACCTGAATACTTTTCCATTCTCCATTACCTACTCTTCTTTGTGGAGAAATAACTGTCAAAATGGACTTGCTAGTACATCATGGAAGAAGGAATTTGCTGCTGGGATTCTCTGGCCTTATAAACCAGCAGTTTTTGTTTTTTTTTTTTTTTTAACAATACAGGTTACCAACATTTCTCTTAGTTGCCATTATGTTGCGCAGAAATGCGAATCATGTAGGATTGAAAAGGACTGTAGAGATCCATTACTACTCTGCCCCCTTACTTCTTTTTGATGCACCATGTGACTTGTGGATCTTAGTTCCCTGACCAGAGATCGAACCCAGGCCACAGAAGTGAAAGCATGGAGTCCTAACTACTGGACCACCAGGGCCCTCCTTACTCTGCCTTTTTAATCACTGAGTAACATATACAAGATCATCCTTCCCCTCTGGTCTTAACCCTTTAAACATCATCCAGTGACTCAGGACCTAGGTCTTGCCCTTGAGAAGCTTACTCACTCCTGGAGAGGAATGAAAGGACTATACTAGACATCACTAGATAATAATACAAATAAAAATAGAGTCCAGTGCATGTTTATGGGGACCTGATGCTAATTCTGTTGAGCAGGAGTGATTGACTTGGAGTCAATCATTTAACAAGTGTTTTCCAAGACCTTCCTATACATCAGGTGTGGTCCTAAAAGACTCAGGAGAGAGCAAATCAGATAAAGTCCCTGACCTTATGGAGCTGATATTCTCGTCAGGGGAGAAGGACAGTATGAAAATAAACAACAATTAAGTATAAATATAACTATAGAGAGCCAGGTGATGACAAATGCTGCAATGCAGAAGCAGAGTAAAATGTGAAAAGGATATAGATAATATTATTTTGTCATTAGAAAGAAGAATCTTGTAAGATAAAGTGAGCTTTGAACACACATCAAAAGGCAATGGAGAATGAAACAATTGGATATTTGAGGGAAGAGTTTTCCTGGCAGAGGAAACTGCAAGAGCCCCCAGATAGGAGAGTGTATGATGAGTTCAAGAAATAGCAAAAATATCAATCCATCTAGAATGAAGAGTTGGGGTGGTAGGAGATATAGTCAGAGTTATCAGGGGACTACATTGTGTAATGGGAACTTGGAGTTTACTTTGAGTGAGATGGAAAACCACTGGTGGGTTTTGAGCAGAATGGCATTATCAGATCAGGTGGCTCCTGTGTGGAGAATAAACTGTGACTATGAGGGGAAGATAAGTCAGGATTTCAAGTAAGAAATGGTAGTACCTTAGATCTGGGCAGTGGTAATGAAGGAGCTGAGAAGTTACCAGATCTCAGATTGAATATTAGGGTAATCCAGGTTTAAGATGAAATTGAGAAGACCCTTTCCCTTGTGCCAATGCTGTTTAGCCAATTTCTCACAGACATTTTCAGATTTGTCTGGAGGTAAGGAACAAGAGACTATTTCTGCCTAGTGATGTTACACACACTTCAATGCACTGAACTAACTGAGGAGCTACTGCTGTGATGCCTTTCAAAGCAGCCAAAGTAATTGGTATCTTGGATTCAACAGAAAAGCACTGCATTTTATAACATGAGGTTGAAAAACCAGAGTCTCAGAAAATTACCACAGAGTGATAATGCTGAAGAATCTATTGCTGGCTTAATTTGGAAACAACTTTTGTTAGGCAGTTGTAAGAAAAAAGTGAGGGGAAAGGCCAGTATCCCACTTTATAAAAGGATCTTGACATTTGGTATTTTTTTTTCATTTTCTGTACTTATAAGCCATGCCATAATAAAGTAAAAAAACTCACTTCTCTCCAATACCACATTAGCACACACATCCTAAAAGGGACACTTTCATGAAGCAACCACATTCAACAAATATTTACAGTGCTCACACCGTGTGAAAGGCATTGACCAACACAGTGCTAAAAGCGGTGATAAGGAAGAAGATGGAGTAGAAAGTGCTGAGTATTAGAGATGAAAAAAAAAAAAAAGTAAAGCCACCACAGACTCCCTGTAGATTTCGCTGCTGAGGCTTTTGCCCCACCAGTTATCATGGTTGCAGATGCCAGTTGCCTAGGTTCCTTCCCACTCCCTCTACCCCTACCTCCCCACCAGAGTCAGGGATCCACAGTGGCAGCCAGCTCCAGGCTCTGCAGCTGCATGTACATGTGATCCCTATAGACGCTTGTGGGCCTGGATCCAGCCCTGGCTCCTCTAATTGGCTTGCATTGCTGTGTGCCCTGCAGTTGTGTACCTGCACCCCACCATCCCCATCTTGCATCACCAGCCCCCACAACTGGGCATACACCTATGGGGAGCCTCTGTAGTCACGTATCAACAGTGCATGTCAACAGCCCAGGCTGCACAGCTGTTTGTGAGTTTGGATCCAGTTCTGACTCCTGTCACTGACTTGAACCTCTGTCTGTGCCAGCAGCTAGTCCCTGCATCTGTACAACTATTGTTGCCAGCCTCATATTTGTGTGGATCCATATGCATGGTGTGCTCAGTTGCTCAGTCGTGTCCAACTCTTTGTGACCCCAAGGACTGTAACTCACCAGGTTCTTCTGTCCATGGGATTCTCCAGACAAGAATACTGGAGTGGGTTGCCATGCCCTCCTCCAAGGGATCTTCCTCACACAGGGGTAGAACCTGCATCTCTTAGGTCTCTTGTATTGGAAGGTGGGTTCTGTGCTACTAATAATGCAGACTGGATCCACAAAGGATCCCAAATAGTCACAGCAATCCTGAGAAAGAACAAAGCTAGGGGCATCACAGTTCCTGACTTCAAATTATGTTTCAAAGCTATAGTTATCAAAACAGTGTGGAACTGCCATAAAGAAAGACATATAGACCAATAGAACAGAACTGAAAGCCCAGAAATAAGCCCATGCATATATTGTCAATTAATTCTTGACAAAAGCACTGATAACACACACTGAGGAAGGCATGGCACAGAAGCTTGGAAAGAAGAGAAGAGAAAAAGAAAAGTAAAGACAAATGTGCATCTGTGCTTTCAATAAACTGTGGTTTTGACACTGCAGGGATTTACTGAATACTGAATCTTTCAAGTAATTTTTGCTTGATTCAACTCAGTACAGTTTATTTTTTTTTTAAATAATAAATTCAGCTCCAAACCATCTTGCATATTCTCTGAGACAAATAGGAAAGAATTTGTATGTTTTGTTTCTCTAGTGTCAATTTAAAATATTTTAACACTAAAATACAGAGATAGATTATAGAGTAAAATGCAAAATCCATGTGGATTTTTTTAGATTAGCTATGAAATTTTACTTACTGCCATGAGTTTATCTCATAGTAAATACTGTCCTTCTATTCACTTCTCTCCCCACATCCCATCATCCCTTCCAGTCATGATTTCTTATATGGAAATCTTTGAGAACTCTTAAGGCCCCTAAGACTCTTCAATCCACATTTCATTAGGCAGCTTTTATGCTTGCTACTGGGGCTTTCCCAGTGGCTCAGTGGTAAAGAATCTGCCTGCAGTGTAGGAGATGAGGCTTGGATTCCTGGGTAGGGAAGACTCCCTGGAATAGGGAACAGCTACCCACTCCAGTATTCTTGCCTGGGAAATCCCATGGGCAGAGAAGCTTCATGGGCTATGTCCATGGGGTCACAAAGAATCGGACATGACAGAGTGACTGAGCACTCACTCACTCATGCTTGCTACTGGAGAAACAGAGTGCTCTTAGAAGCACATAGTAAGTAGAATGTAGGAGATAGACAAAAACTGGTTATTATAATATGGCTTATAATGCTTTAACATATGAATGAGGGAATTGTGCGATTACCAAGAGATTTGATACTCTAGGGGATAGCTAACATAATTATTGACATTTGAGCTGAAATATGGATAAGACTTTGCCAGAGAGAGAGAGAGAAAAGAAAGTGAAATCAAATTTCAGGCTTGAGGGAAAAAATACATATGAGTAAGGAAATATGACAAACATGCAGTGTAATGAATCTGAGTTTCAAGAAGAGGTATATCTTGGACAGATGGTGAGGGATCTCATATGCCATGGTAAAGGATGAACTTTATCTTAGATGCATTAAAGGGTCAACAGAAGTTTTCTATGGGAGGAGGGTGGGGGCAATAACTCTAACAGCACCAAGAACCTTCCAGGTTCAGGTCATAAAAGAGTAGCTCACTTAATGTCCCTAGTTTGCCCTTCAACCCTTACCAGTGCTTCCACTCAAAGCAGACCCTGAAACAAAGGTTTGGACACCCATAGTTTATTTGGGAGGTGAGCCCAGGAAACATGAGGAGAAAATGAGGAAGTAAGAAAGGGAAAAGAGAAACCCAGAAAGGATTAGCTAATGAGCTAATTATACCTATGGACAACTGAGCTTCAGTCCTCTGGGGATTTTCAGAGAAACTATTTAGAAAAGTGCTGTAAATAGAAATAAAATGCCAGTCATATATATAATTTAAAATGTTCTAATAGACACATTAAAAAAAAACTAAAAAGGAGCTTGTAAAATGAATGATAATAATACAATTCATTTATCACAATATATCTATTATCATTTCAATATGTGATCAATACAAAAATAATGTGTTTTATACTTACAACACATCTCAAATCAGACTAGCTGCAGTTTAAAATGCTCAAGAGCCGGGGCTTCCCTGGTGGTCCAGTGGTTAAGAATCCACCTTTCAATGCAGGGGACATGGTTTCGATCCCTGGTCTGGGAAGATCCCACATGACATAGGGCAGCTAAACCCGTGCACCACAACAACTGAGCCTGCATACTAGAGCCTGGGAACCACGAGAGAAGCCACCACAATGAGAAGCCCAAGCACCACAACTAGAGAGTAGCCCCCACTCTCCACAGCTAGAGAAAGCCCGTGCTCAGCAACAAAGAACAAGTACAACCAAAACCAAAGATAAACAAATATGTAAAATACTGAAGAGCCACATGTGGCTGGTGGCTACCATACTGAACAGGGCAGTTTAGCACAGGTTTCCAAAATAGACCTTTGAGGATCAAGGAAGCTGGGGTACGTACCCACTAACTTCCACCCGCATCAGTTGTGGGGCACCCCTGTGACGTTAGCACTGTGTTACTTTTGGACTGTCTCAAGTTCTGGTCAAAGTGGTCGGAGAAACACCCTTGCTAGAGACACAGGAAACTATGTGTAGGGAACTCTTCAGGATAGACATGGGGAACAGGGGAAAGGCACTGACAGCATCTGCTACCATTGAACTGCTGTAAAATTCCAGACTGTTTTCTCCACAAACACACATGGTAATATCGGTGATGTCTTCTACTCATTTCTGATTGCACTTCATTTGGGATTTGTTTTTTACATTCTTTACATTATTACATTTCTCTGTCTTTGCTTCCCCAGACTTTCATCGTCTCTTTGAATTGAAACAATCTCTCCTCAAGTATTTTATTCTGTAGGGACATCTAATGGTACATGAAGTTTTCTGAAGAACACAGTCACCTATACCATGTTTTGTGGTCTTCATCTCATAAAATGAGTCAATTAAGTTGTCCCTGACCCTGACAGCCACTCAGTAGAACCTGGAGAAAATTAAAAAGGGAGATGTAGTGGATAATCTGGTGCCACATCTAGATCTTCTCTTTATGCTTGAGGCACTCATTTTTCTAGCTGCTAGGAGAGCTGGCTGCTGCTGACTCACAACTGAATCTCTCCCCAGGCCCTTCCCTCAGCTAATGCTTACTACCTCCTTAAAAGTCACACACCCTTCCTGGGTGTAATACATACCTAATAACTCGTTGAGAGTGGAAGAGGTGACAACTGTTTATATGAAGACCCAGTCCATTTGCCTCAGTTCATTCCGAATTCAAAAGGCAATCCCAGCTCCAAAGCTTCCGCAGGAAGCAGCTGAGACCTCATGCTGTGACATTTCCTTCTGTCCAACTCTGCTTCCCTTGCTCTGTCACAGTGGTTTTCCTAGAACATTCCCCAATAAATCATCTGCACACAGATCTCAGAGTCTCAAGATCTGTTTCTTGGGGACTCCAGCTTGTAACAGGAGGGAACTTCATGAACTTCTCCACGTTTTAATATCCTAATTTAACTAAAGTTGTGCCAAGATGTCAGGAACCTCCGTCCATAGTTCATCAGGCACTCTGTCTATCAGATCTAGTCCCTTAAATCTATTTCTCACTTCCACTCTATAATCATAAGGGATTTAATTTAGGGCATACCTGTGTGGTCTAGTGGTCTTCCCTACTTTCTTCAATTTAAGACTGAATTTGGCACTTAGGAGTTCATGATCTGAGCCGCAGTCAGCTCCCGGTCTTGTTTTTGCTGACTGTATAGAGCTTCTCCATCTTTGGCTGCAAAGAATATAATCAATCTGATTTCAGTGTTGGCCATCTGGTGATGTCCATGTGTAGAGTCTTCTCTTGTGTTGTTAGAAGAGGGTGTTTGCTATGACCAGGGCATTCTCTTGGCAAAACTCTATTAGCCTTTGCCCTGGTTCATTCTATATTCCAAGGCCAAATTTGCCTGTTACTCCAGGTGTTTCTTGACTTCCTACTTTTGCATTCCAGTCCCCTATAAATGAAAAGGACATAAGGACATCTTTTTTGGGTGTTAGTTCTAAAAGATCTTGTAGGACTTCATGGAACCATTTAACTTCAGCTTCTTCAGCGTTACTGGTCAGGGCATAGACTTGGATTGCCATGATATTGAATGATTTGCCTTGGAAATGAACACAGATCATGCTTTCATTTTTGAGACTGCATCTAAGTACTGCATTTCCGACTCTTTTGATGACTATGATGGCTACTCTATTTCTTCTATGGGATTCCTGCCCACAGTAGTAGATATACTGATCACCTGAGTTAAATTCACCCATTCCAGTCCATTTTAGTTTGCTGATTCCTAGAATGTCGACGTTCACTCTTGCCATCTCCTGTTTGACCACTTCCAATTTGCCTTCATTCATTGACCTAACATTCCAGGTTCCTATGCAATATTGCTCTTTACAGCATCAGACCTTGCTTCTATCACCAGTCACATCCACAACTGGATGTTGTTTCTGCTTTGGCTCCATCTCTTCATTCTTTCTGGAGTTATTTCTCCACTGATCTCCAGTAGCATATTGGGCATGTACCAACCTGAGGAGTTCATCTTTCAGTGTCTATCTTTTTGCTTATTTAAACTGTTCATGGGGTTCTCAAGGCAAGAATACTGAAGTGGTTTGCCATTCCCTTCTCCAGTGGACCACATTCTGTCAGAATGATTATACAGTGGAAGTGAGAAATAGATTTAAGGGACTAGATCTGATGGACAGAGTGCCTGATAAACTATGGACGGAGGTTCATGACAATGTACAGGAGACAGGGAGCAAGACCATACCCAAGAAAAAGAAATGCAAAAAAGCAAAATGGCTGTCTGAGGAGGCCTTAAAAACAGCTGTGAAAACAAGAGAAGAGAAAAGAAAAGGAGAAAAGGAAAGTTATACACATCTAATGCAGAGTTCCAAAGAATAGCAAGGAGAGATAAGAAAGCTTTACTCAGTGATCAATGCAAAGAAATAGAGGAAAACAATAGAATGGGAAAGACTAGAGATCTCTTCAAGAAAATTAGAGATACCAAGGGAACATTTCATGCAAACATGCGCTCAATAAAGGATAGAAATGGTAGGGACTGAACAGAAGCAGAAGATATTAAAGACAGATGGCAAGAATACACAGGAGAATTGTACAAAAAAGATCTTCATGACCCATATAACCAAGATGGTGTGATCACTCACCTAGAGCCAGACATCCTGGAATGTTAAGTTAAGTGGGCCTGAGGAAGCATCACTACGAACAAAGCTAGTGGAGGTGATGAAATTCCAGTGGAGCTATTTCAAATCCTAAAAGATGATGCTGTGAAAGTGCTTCACTCAATATATCAGCAAATTTGGAAAACTCAGCAGTGGCCACAGGACTGGAAAAGTTCAGTTTTCATTCCAGTCTCAAAAAAAGGCAATGCCAAAGAATGCTCAAACTACCGCACAATTGCACTCATCTCCCACACTAGTAAAGTAATGCTCAAAATTCTCCAAGCCAGGCTTCAGCAATATGTGAACTGTGAACTTCCAGATGTTCAAACTGGTTTTAGAAAAGGCAGAGGAACCAAAAATCAAATTGCCAACATCCACTGGATCATCAAAAAAGCAAGATACTTCCAGAAAAACATCTCTTTCTGATTTACTGACTATGCCAAATGCTTTGACTGTGTGGATCTCAATACACCATGGAAAATTCTGAAAGAAATGGGAATACCAGACCACCTGACCTGCCTCTTGAGAAACCTGTATGCAGGTCAGGAAGCAACATTTAGAGGTGGATGTGGAACAACAGACTGGTTCCAAATAGGAAAAGGAGTACGTCAAGGCTGTATATTGTCACCCTGCTTATTTCACTTATTTGCAGAGTACATCATGAGAAACGCTGGGCTGGAAGAAGCACAAGCTGGAATCAAGATTGACAGGAGAAATGTTAATAACCTCAGACATCCAGATGACACCACCTTTATGGCAGAAACTGAAGAGGAACTAAAGAGCCTCTTGATGAAGGTGAATGAGGAAAGTGAAAAAGTTGACTTAAAGCTCAACATTTCAAAAACTAAGATCATGGCATCTGGTCCCATCACTTCATGGGAAACAGATGGGGAAACAGTGGAAACAGGGGCAGACTTTATTTTGGGGGGCTCCAAAATCACTGCAGATGGTGACTGCAGCCATGAAATTAAAAGATGCTTACTCCTTGGAAGAAAAGTTATTACCAACCCAGATAGCATATTCAAAAGCAGAGACATTACTTTGCCAACAAAGGTCTATCTAGTCAAGGCTATGGTTTTTCCAGTGGTCATGTATGGATGTGAGAGTTGGACTGTGAAGAAAGCTGAGCACCAAATAATTGATGCTTTTGAACTGTGGTGTTGGAAAAGACTCTTGAGAGTCCCTTGGACTGCAAGGAGATCCAACCAGTCCATTCTGAAGGAGATCAGCCCTGGGATTTCTTTGGAAGGAATGATGCTAAAGCTGAAACTCCAGTACTTTGGGCACCTCATGTGAAGAGTTGACTCATTGGAAAAGACTCTGATGCTGGGAGGGATTGGAGGCAGGAGGAGAAGGAGACGACAGAGGATGAGATGGCTGGATGGCATCACTTACTCGATGGACATGAGTCTCAGTGAACTCCGGGAGTTGGTGATGGACAGGGAGGCCTGGCGTGCTGAGATTCATGGGGTCGTAAAGAGTCAGACATGACTGAGCGACTGAACTGAACTGAGACAGGATATTAAAAAGCAGAGACATTACTTTGTCAACAAAGGCCTGTCTAGTCAAGTGACTGACTTTATTTTTGGGGGCTCCAAATACACTGCAGATGGTGACTGCAGCCATGAAATTAAAAGATGCTCATTCCGTGGAAGGAAAGTTATGACCAATCTATATAGCATATTAAAAAGCAGAGACATTACTTTGCCAACAAAGGTCCATCTAGTCAGAGCTACGGTTTTTCCAGTAGTCATGTATGGATGTGAGATTTGATCTATAAAGAAAGCTGAGTGCCAAAGAATTGACGCTTTTGAAATGTGGTGTTGGAGAAGACTTGAGAGTCCCTTGAACTGCAAGGAGATCCAACCAGTCCATCATAAAGGAGATCAGTCCTGGGTGTTCATTGGAAGGACTGATGTTGAAGCTGAAGCTCAATACTTTGGCCACCTGATGTGAAGAGCTGATTCATCTGAAAAGACCCTGATACTGGGAAAGATTGAGGGCAGGAGGAGAAGGGGATGACAGAGGATTAGATGGCTGGATGGCATCTCTGACTCGATGGACATGAGTCTGAGTGAACTCCGGGAGTTGGTGATGGACAGGGAGGCCTTGCATGCTGCGGTTCGTGGGGTCGCAAAGCATCGGACACGACTAAGTGACTGGACTGAACTGAACTGAACTGTGCCAAGATAGGGAACAGTCCCCAAGTCCACCCTCATTCCTGATACCATTTGTAAGTTCAAGGGACCACCACCCTGCAAGCCTTTGATAATTAGCTAATAGGACTCACAGAATTCACTGAAAGCTCCTTATTATAATAAACTCACAGTTTATTATAGTGAAAGGATATAGATTAAAATCAACCAAGGGAAGAGACATAAAAGGGGCAGAGTTCAGGAAAGTTCTACATGCAGAGATTCTGACTGTCCTCTCCCAGTGCACTCAAAGAAAGTGCTCACTTTCCTGATAACAATGTGTGGCAATACAAATAGGATATTGCCAACAGGGAAACTCATCTGAGCCTTCATGTTCAAGGTTTTTATTGGCGCTCGGTCACAGATATCTGATTTTCTACTTACCTGGCTGACCTCAGTCTCCAGCCCCTTGATAGGTCTAGCTGATTCCACATGACTCAAAGGCCCTATCCTAAATCACATTATTAGACTATCAGAAGTGGCAAGCCCCCAGACTAACAAAGACAATTTTATCAAGGCAAGACATTCTTGGGATTAGACATTGCTTCCTAGGAGCAATAGGACAAAGGGCAGACTTCTTTTGGGGCAAGATTGAATTTTTTACTACATAAATTGTTAAGGTGACTTTTGCAGCAAAAAAAAAAAAAATAGAGTTCTAAACTCCATAAGGGTATATTGCCTGTCTTAATGTAAATGAAGTTATTACAGATGTATAATGTACAGACTCTCATCCTATTACTATTAATATTTTATAAATATGTCCATTATGATGGTAAAGAAAAATGAATTTAAATTTGACTTTGAAAGAAGTGGCTTCTCTTTCTCCTCTTACTTTAAACATTAGGAGAGTTTTGCTTAGAGAAAGAATGAGTTTGTCAAGGAAAAGGTACTGTATGTTCTGCTTTATTAAAATACTTTCATCAACTTTCATTCACTTGTTGTGGAAGCCCTTCCTCCAACTCCTCTGTGTACGCTATCTGCGTATCGCTCTGTTGTACTCATCTGGATTTCTAAGTATCTACCCCAGATCAGATTCAGCATCAGAGGAAACAGTTAGACACATAGACTTGAGAGACACAAAGATTCTAAATCTATAACACAGGAGGCCCAGACTATTGGACTGGACACACTCTCCTCACCTTGTACCATTTCTTACCATGAGTCAGATGTGCACAGTAACAAGCAAAAGCAACTCCCATATTCTGATGTCTAAAAACAACAATACAAACTCTGAAGTCACCATGGAAACTGCCTCCCACTAGCATTTGCCTTTCAGAGATTTTTAGAAGCATTTATCCACAACAAATCAGCAAGAAAAAAAATTTGAGAGAGATGACCCCAATTATGAATGTCTAGGCTTACTAGAAGGAGATTTACCAAGAAATAAAAAAGAAGGGGGTCTTCAATCCAAACTTCATTACATATTTATTTTAAGAAGATTTAACTTACTTCCCAGAAAATATCCTCCAAAAGAGCATTTAAAATAGAGCTTTTATAAGTGCTTCATTTTACATAACTTATAAATATTTATATTTCAAAGTCACATATATTTGTGTTTTCTTTTTGAAATTTGTTTTATCAATAAATTTGATATTTTATGAGGCAAAATAGGTTGTGAGGAATAGACAGCCAATTTGTAACTCCATACCCTTAGAAAATACAAACTCCACATAATAGATTTTGACTTGAATCAGGAGCCAAGAGGCTGGGACATTTAGGATTGGTCTCCCGAAAGGTTCCAGCTTATGGAAGGGAGGGAAAGGGGAAGCTTAAGAAAGAAAGTAGGTGTTTGTTGAAGTTATATGTCAAAGCTGGGGATCAGGCTTGTTTGCAAAGTCACAGAAGTACAAGTAATTCCACCCAAGGTGGATGTAAGATTTACATAAAATGTAGTAGTTTCTGTAGCCAACAGAGCTTAGGAAGGTCTCAGATTGTTTCAGGAATTGAAGTCAGGTCCCATTTCCTCCTGGAGTTTCCATAGTTCCTAAATCAATCACCCTGTCTTTCATGTTCTTAAAGTACACTGTGCCTCTCTTAAGCCACCTAATAATATTTTGTCTCATGTGACAGTTGTTTTTATACCTCTCTCTGGTACAAAGCCCTTTGAAAGTAGAGAATGCCTCTTATGTATGTTTTTTCCCTGTAGCCCCCACCACAATTCTTTGCACACTGTGAGAATTTACACGTATTTGTGAAATGACTTCAGAAAATCCAGCTGTAATTAGTGCAAGATTAAGCCTAGGATACTTTTTAGGTCATAGGGAGGCTTTTATTTGTTTATTTATTTTGATTAAGCAAATGTTCCATTAACAAGGTAACCAGAAAATAACTTCTTTAATGGGAAAACTGACTGAGTCACTTTGTAATTCGCTGTTTTTCTCAAGAACAAATTGGAAATCTAACATGGAGAGCTATACATTTGCCTGTACGATATAGCACACAGTAAGGTAAGTATCAGGGAGGAAATTTATACCATTTCCTAATAGAATTGACTGCTAGAATATTCATCAGTGAGATGGTAAAGACAATGACTTTTCACTTAATTTGAATTCATGAATCTTTTCCAGATCATAGACAGGTTCTGAAAATATAACAGCCCACAAATTGTCCACCAATTTACATCACCTGGGTGATCATCATGAGGCTACATATTACAGCAGTGAATAAAACAGCCTGAGGAAATACCGAACAAATATCAATTTTTCTGTTCAGGAAACATTTGCTGTTACATATTTCTGTATAGCTTGCTGAATTAGGTACTATGCTGTGGAGGAAACAAAGATGCATCAAATAATCACCAACTACCTATCAAGTGCCCGATAGAGACTATGGACTTATACTTACTTCCCATAGCAACCCTTTAGCATAGATATTGCTGCCTCCATTCTATCCACAAGAAAATGGAGGCTCAGGAAAGTCAGATAACTTTCCCAAGGTTACATAGCTAGTAAGTCATAGAATCAGGATTTGAACCCTTATCTGACCCTAGAATCTATGTTATTCCTATGAATCAAAGTCCCTTCCTTTAAGGAGTGCTGAGTCACTTTTATTCTGATTTCTGTAATTAGATACTAAAATTTTATAGTACCAATTATTAAAAAAACACATTTTCTGATCTGAGTTTGTCTTTTGTCCTCAGCTACTGCCTTTAAGAAACATTTTAAAATAACTCTTCTCCCCAGTCTTGGAAGCTTCCCCAACTCTCCATTCCTATATCACTCATCTATCCTGATAGACCTTAACTACCTCTGACCTGGTCTACAACCCCAAGCTAGTCCAGACAAACCTTGCTTCTGATTTCAGTAGCATCCTGGTGGGATCCACAAGACTGTGGGAACTGAGAGGGGATTACCTGTAGTCTTGTTACTGCCAGGACGTTATCCCACCACCCCTTAAAAAGGGGAATTCTTGGCCTGTGGTGGTCCTTGGAATTTTAAATTTTGTCAGACCTAAAGTTCCCCTTAGTTGTGAATTGCAGGTAAATATAGATCTCTGTGAGTGGGGTTACAAGATGCCCTGCACAAAAATATCAGTTGTCTAAAGATGATGTGAGCAGGAAAATCTAGGCAGGGAATTTTTCTTGTTCCCTACTATATCTAAATGTGTTTGATTCCACAGAATATGCTGTAAAACTATTGTATTGATACCATACAATATTGCCTCTCTCAAATTAAGATAATTGTTCACTGGTAAAACGCAGCACCATACAACAACTTACAATTGGTTTCAAAGCCCTCTCCTTTTCTACAGTAACCACCTTCAAAATAACTTTTCTGGTCTCATTTCTTTTCTAACTTGCTTAAGGGTAATAGTAAATATTATCTGCCTGGACTGCTTGGGATTCATGGCACACCCTTGGCAGACACAGTGGAGACCTTCTTGCCTTGTGAATTGAGATTTGTAATAAACAACTTTATAGACCTGTGCTGATTAGCACTCATTGTTTAAAGCTTCGTGTAAATTACTCAACCCCAAATTTGATGTTCTCTTTATAATCCAAGTAAACAATCTGTCTCCTATTTATATCTAGGATTGCCAGATTTCCAGTCTTAATGCAATTGTTCCAAATTTTAGATTGTTTTAAATTTTAGATTGCTTCAAATAAAATAATTTTTTTAACTAATTGGATATATAAATGATCCTATTATCATACAGAAGATTCGTGTGAAAACTCACTCTATGCAGGGAAAATTTCATTCTGTTAGAACTGAGCTTCCAGGCTCCATGATGAGGATGAGGAGAGTCAGAGGGAAGGTCTGTTCAAGACAATGAATTGCTGGGCTAAGAGCATCGAAAGTCCAGTTAAACAAAGGGGTAAGATCCAGATTTTTCTGATATTTCTGGCACCAGAAAGCATAGGAAAGACTATAAGCAACCTTAAGAATGTCACTAAGAAGAAAATAAGGTAGACACTTCAGATTATGGTGTGAAGGTATCAAGACATTTGGTGAATCCTTTCAACAAAGAACAAGCATAAAACTGAGCAGATGTGTCGGAAACAAGCATTTTGGAGCTTTGGAATCATCCAAAGGCAGAAAACAACTTGAGAAGCATTTATTCTTGAGAAATTGCTTGAGCTTTAAGTAAGAATAGCAGAAGTCAGGATGGGGAGGGTGGTGGAAGCGGGGTTCAGGATGGGGGGAACACATGTATACCTATGGCCAATTCATGTTGATGTATGGCAAAAACAATCATAATATTGTAATTATCTTCCAATTAAAATAAATAAATAAAATTTTAAAAATGAACAGCAGATGCCTGTGGTTTTCATTCCTGAGTCTGCTTACATACACTGCTCCCAGCTTCATTGGTAAGAGCTTAATTTTGCCAGCATGCAGCTGGCCATGAAAATCAATGGTTCTGCTGCTGGAGGGTGAAGACTCAATTTGGGATGGGTTTAATCATGGTTCAATAAGCTACCACAGATGTAAAGAGCAGTCTTTTGGACTCTGTGGAAGAAGGCGAGGGTGGGATGATTTTTGAGAATAGCATTGAAACATGTATATTATCATATGAGAAACAGATCACCAGTCCAGGTTCGATGCATGAGACAGGGTGCTCAGGGCTGGTGCACTGGGATAACCCTGAGGGATGGGATGGGGAGGGAGGTGGAGGGGGTTTCAGGATGGGGAACACATGTACACCCATGGCTAATTCATGTCAATGTATGGCAAAACCACTACAATATTGTAAAGTAATTAACCTCCAATTAAAATAAATACATTAATTTAAAAAATAAGCTACCACCAACAAATGTGATAGAAAACAAATGAGAATTTGCAGCATTTTGGGCATGAGGTTGAAATCCTGGTTGGAGTGAGTAACAAATAAGCCAAAAATTTAACAGGGAGATCTAGGTAAAAGAGCCATAAAGGGCTGAGATAAGATTGCTGCATATATGGCTATTTGAAGAACTACACACATGAACAGAGAAAACCCAAGAGAACTGAGCAAAGGGTAAAAGCCAAGGAAGAATTGAAAATTGGTACCAAATTTGAGTGCATAACCCAACCCACACACAAATCAATCAGCAGAAGGTAGGAATCTCACAGGCTTCAGATGTTTCGGCATAACATTTGGCCAAATCAGTGACTAGCCACTAAGCTACACAGAAACAGAAATGACCCCCAGAACTCAAGTCCAAAGTAAGTAGATGATAATAAAGGCAAGAGCAGAAATCAGTAAAAGAGAAAACAGAAAAACAATACAGAAAATCATTGAAACCAAGAATTGGGTCTTTGAAGACAAAAAATATAGCTACACTCAGTTCAGTTCAGTTCAGTTCAGTCGCTCAGTCATGTCCGACTCTTTGTGACCCCATGAATCGCAGCACGCCAGGCCTCCCTGTCCATCACTAACTCCCGGAGTTCACTCAAACTCATGTCCATCAAGTTGGTGATGCCATCCAGCCATCTCATCCTCTGTTGTCCCCTTCTCCTCCTGCCTCCAATCCCTCCCAGCATCAGGGTCTTTTCCAATGAGTCAACACTTTGCATGAGGTGGCCAAAGTACTGGAGTTTCAGCTTTAGCATCAGTCCTTCCAATGAACACCCAGAACTGATCTCCTTTAGGATGGACTGGTTGGATCTCCTTGCAGTCCAAGGGACTGTCAAGAGTCTTCTCCAACACCACAGTTCAAAAGCATCAATTCTTCGGCACTCAGCTTTCTTCACGGTCCAACTCTCACATCCATACATGACCACTGGAAAAACCATAGCCTTGACTAGACGGACCTTTGTTGGCAAAAGTAATGTCTCTGCTTTCCAATATGCTAGCTAGGTTGGTCATAACTTTCATTCCAAGGAATGTCTTTTAATTTCATGGCTGCAATCACCATCTGCAGTGATTTTGGAGCCCAAAAAAATAAAGTCTGACACTGTTTCCACTGTTACCCCATTTATTTCCTATGAAGTGATGGGACCAGATGCCATGATCTTCATTTTCTGAATGTTGAGTTTTAAGCCAACTTTCTCACTCTCCTCTTTCACTTTCATCAAGAGGCTTTTTAGTTCCTCTTCACTTTCTGCCATAAGGGTGGTGTCATCTGCATATCTGAGGTTATTTATATTTCTCCCTCCAATCTTGATTCCAGCTTGTGCTTCTTCCAGCCCATCGTTTCTCATGATGTACTCTGCATATAAGTTAAATAGCTACACTAACCAAGAAAAATAGAAAAGATAAAAATTCTCAAAATCAGAAATGAGAAGAATTCACTATAGAAGTATATAAAAGAATGAAAATGTAATACTATGATCAACTTTATGCCAACAAAATAGACAACAACTTTTTGAAATGGAAAAATTTCTAGAACATGAATAAATTTAGTTAATAATTTAAATTTTACCCCAAAAGAAAATCCCAAGCACAGAGGGCTTCAATGGTAAATTTTATCAAATATTTAAGGAAAAAAGTAATTCTACACAAACTTTTTCAGAAAATAGAGGAGAAGGAAATACTTTCTAGCTCATTGTATAAGTCCAGTAATATATACCACAAGAAAAAAAAACTACAAATATTTATGCCAAATATTTCTCACAAATCTATATTTAGGAATATATAGGATATATAGGAATATATTAGGAAATTGAATGTAGCAACATATTAAAAGCATTATATGCCTTGACTGAGTGGGGTTTATGGAATGCAAGGTTGACACAAAGCCTGAAAATCAGGTAATATAAGACACCATCTTAATAGACTGAAGGAACAAAAATATTATCATCTCAAGGAATGAGAAAAATATTTGATAGAATTTAAAACCTATCATGATTAAAAAGAACCCAACAAACTAGAAATGAAAGGAAATTTCCTCATCCTGATAAAAGACATCAATGAAACACTTAACACTAAAATCATACTAAAGAAAGGTGTGGTACATATACACAATGGAGTATTACTTAGCCATTAAAAAGAATACATTTGAATCAGTTCTAATGAGGTGGATGAAACTAGAGCCTATTATACAGAGTGAATTAAGCCAGAAAGAAAAACACCAGTACAGTATACTAACACATATATATGGAATTTAGAAAGATGGAAACAATAACCCTGTATAAGAGGCAGCAAAAGAGACACTGATGTATAGAACAGTCTTTTGGACTCTGTGGGAGAGGGAGAGGGTGGGATGATTTGGGAGAATGGCATTGAAACACATATAATATCATATATGAAACGAGTCGCCAGTCCAGGTTCGATGCACGATACTGGATGCTTGGGGCTGGTGCACTGGGACGACTCAGAGGGATGGTACGGGGAAGGGGGGGGTTCAGGATGGGGAACACGTGTATACCTGTGGCAGATTCATGTTGATACATGGCAAAACCAATACAATATTGTAAAGTTAAAAAATAAAATAAAAAAATAAAATAAAATAAATAAAATCATACTAATGGTGAAAGATTTAATGCTTTCACCTCAAATCAAAGATAAGGCAAATATAAATATGTCCCTACTTCTATTCTACATTACACTGGAGATTCTAGCCAAAGCAATTAAGCATAAGTATAGATAATAAAAGCATATAGGGAAGAAAAGAGAAAGGAAAATTATTCTTATTCACAGATGAAATAATCATGTATGTAGAAAATCCTAAGGAACCAAAAAAACTACTAGAACTAGTAAGAAATGTTAGCAGAGTCACAGGATACAGCATTATATCATTGTATGTGTGCGTACTCAGTCATTCAGTTGTGTCCAACTCCGTGACCTCATGGACTGTAGGCTGCCAGGCTCCTCTTTCCATGGAATTCTCTACGCAAGAATATTAGAGTAGGTAGCCATTCTCTTCTCCAGAGAATCTTCCTGACCCAAGGATCAAACACGTGTAACTGGCATCTCCTGCATTGCAGGCAGATTCTTTACCATGGAACCACCCAGGAAGCCCATTAAATCATTGCATTTTTGTATTATAGCAAAGAATTATTCAAAGATAAATTTTAAAACCAGTTCCACTTGCAATAGTATTAAAAATAACTAAATATAACAAAAAAAGTATATCTTTGTTTTGGCTGCTCTAACAAAGCACCATATATTGGGTGGCTTATAAACACCAGAAATTTTTTTTGGAGGTTGGGAAGTCCAAGATCAAGACACTGGCAGATTTAGTGTCTGGTGAGGTCCCACTTCCTGATTCACAGAGAGCCATCTTTTTGGCTGTGTCCTCACGTGGAAGAAGGGGCAAGTGATCTCTTTGCCTCTTTTATAAAGACATGAATCTCATTCATGAGAGCTCGCCCTCAAGACTTAATCATCTCCCAAAGGCAACTTGGGGGTTAAGATTACAGCACATGAATCTTGGGGTGGAGGACATAAGCATTCAATCTATAGCAAAGCACAAAACCTTTACACTAAAAATTATAAAACTGCTGATATTAATTTTAAAAGGCCTAAACAGGTACATGAAAAGATGTTTGACATCTCTAATTATTACAGAAATGTAAATCAAAATCACAATGATGTATCACCTGACATCTGCTAGAATGGCTATTATCAAAAGATAAGAGAAAACAAATATTGGCAAGGATGTGAAGAAAAAGGAGCCCTTGTACACTATTGGTTGGAATGTAAATTGTTAAAGCCACTATAGAAAAGAATATGGTGGTTCCTCAAAAAATCAAAATAGAGCTACCTTATATCCAGCAATCTTACTTCTGGGTATATATATGGAGAAAATGAAATCACTATCATAAAGAGATATCTGAATGTCCATCTTCATTGGAACATTATTCACAATAGGCAAAACATGGAAACAATTTAGGTGTCTGACAACAAACAAATAGATAAATATGGTATATACACAATGTAATATTATTCAGACATTAAAAGAAGGAAATCCTGCCTTTAGCAATAACATAGATGAAGCTTGAGGGCATTATGCTAAAATAAGTCAGACAGAGAAAAACAAATACCGTATGTTCTCACTAATACACAGAATCTAAAAATGCTGAACTCATAGAAATAGAGAGTAAAATGTTGGCTGCCAGGGACTAGGGGTTAGGGAAACTAGGGAGATGCTGATCAAAGGATACAAACTCCCAGCTATAAGATGAATAAGTTCTGGGGATTTAATGCATAGCATTGGGACTCTAACTTAAATTCGTATATTTTATACTTGAAGGTTGTTGAGAGTAGATCTTAAATATTATCACCACACACACACACACAAACACACACACAGAGGCAATTGTGTGAGGAGATAGAGCAGTTAACTATTGTGGTAATCATTGTGTAATACATGAAGTGAAAGTGTTAGTCCCTCGGTTGTGTCTGACTCTTTGCGACCCCTTGGACTGTAGCCCACCAGGCTCCTCTGTCCATGGAATTCTCCAGGCAAGAATACTGGAGTGGGTAGCCATTTATTTCCCTTCTCCAGGGGAGCTTCCCGACCCAGGGATCGAAATTGGGTCTCCTGTATTAAAGGCAGATTCTTTATGGTCTGAGCCACCAAGACAGCTCTGTGTAATATATACTTATAGGAAATCATCACATTGTATACCTTAAATTTAAATGTTATATGTCAATAATATCTCAATAAAAGAAAAAATTTAAAGAAGGCCTAAATGACCTAGATAGCATATTCAAAAGCAGAGACATACTTTGCCAACAAAGGTCCGTCTAGTCAAGGCTATGGTTTTTCCTGTGGTCATGTATGGATGTGAGAGTTGGACTGTGAAGAAAGCTGAGCACCGAAGAATTGATGCTTTTGAACTGTGGTGTTGGAGAAGCCTCTTGACAGTCCCTTGGACTGCAAGGAGATCCAACCAGTCTATTCTAAAGGAGATCAGTCCTGGGTGTTCTCTGGAAGGAAAGATGCTAAAGCTGAAACTCCAGTACTTTGGCCACCTCATGCGAAGAGTTGACTCATTGGAAAAAAAACTCTGATTATGGGAGGGCAGGAGGAGAAGGGGATGACAGAGGATGAGATGGCTGGATGACATCACCTATTCGATGGATGTGAGTTTGAGTGAACTCCGGGAGTTGGTGATGGACAGGGAGGCCTGGCGTGCTGCAATTCATGGGGTCACAAAGAGTCAGACACGACTGAGCAACTGAACTGAACTGAAATGGAGAGAGGAACCATATCCTTTGATTGGAAAATTCAATGTTGTTAAGACAGAAATTACCCCCAAATGGATCTACGAACTCAACAAAATTCCAACAGGTTTTTTAGTTTGTTAGAAATTGACAAGCTGGTGATAAAGTGTACATGCAAATGCAAATAATCTGGAACAGCCAAAACAATTTTGAAATGGAAGAATCAAGTTGAAAGACTACCTACCAGTTCTCAAACCTTATTATATGTTACTGTGTGGTATTGGCTTAAAGATAGACATATAAATTGATTAAAAAAAACAGAGGGTCTAGAAATAGACCCAAACATTTATAATAAATTGATTTTCATCTAAGATGCCAAAGCAACCCAATAGGAAAAGATAGTTTCTCAACAAATATTACTATTAGATATCCATATGTCAATTTTAAAAAGAACTTAAATCCTTGCCCCTACAATAAACAAGAATTAACTCAAAATAGATCAAAAATTTTAATGTTAGAGCTAAAACTGAAAACTCTAAAAATCTTGATGACCCTGACTAAGCCAAATTCCAGGTTGTTTGCATTTGTATATGCATAGGCTGGAACCTTGGGAGATAATGGAATTGTTCTAAGATTGGATTATAAAAATGTGTCTTCCACTGAATAAATTTACTATAAATCATAAAGTCATACCCTCATGGCAGGTGGATTTTATGTGTGGAGGTCATACCTCAATAAAGTTGTTAAACAGAGAGACTTGAGAACAATATGGAAATCAGCAAAAATAATTGTCTATGTCAAATCTCCAAAAGTTTGGAATGAAGACAGTGTGGATTGGGCAATGAGTTGGTCCTTAATTGAGAAGAATGGGCCAGGATACTGTACTACCTGCAACACAGTTTGTCCTAAGAGGTGGATAACCTTCAGACAACTAGATAAAGAAGGAAATTCCCTTACTCTAACTAAAGATATGGAGATTTACACAAAAACTTTAACACCATCATTCTTCATGACTAAACTTTGTACTCTTACCTATTAAAGTGAGAATCGGGAGAAGGATGTGACCTATTATCTCTAATATTCATATTATACTTGATATTTCTAGATGATGCAATAAAACTATATTGGAAATAAAGGAGCAAATTTAGATGTTATTTGCAAACAGCATGATTATGTATACAACACAGTCAAAAATTGCTGGTCATAAGGTCAACATAAAAATAATAATGAAATTCCTATATATCAGTAATAACAAATTAGATAATAGAAAAAAATCTCATTTTTTTAAGTTTTAACATATTTTTTATGTTTATATTGCAGCATAGTTGATTAACAATGTTGTGTTAGTTTCAGGTGTACAGCAAAATGATTCAGTTATAAACATACATGTATCTATGCTTTTGCTGGGAAATGGCAACCCACTCCAGTATTCTTGCCTGGGAAATCCCATGGACAGAGGAGCCTGGCAAGCTACAGTCCATGGGGCCCCAAAGAGCTGGACACAACTGAGCATGAATACACACTATTTTTCAAACTCTTTTTCCCACTTAAGTTACTACACAGTATTGGGCAGTGTTCCGTGGCTATACAGTAGGCCCTTGTTTGGTATTCCATTTTAAATATAGCAGTGTGTATATGTCAATCCCAAACTCCCAAAAAATCTCATTTACAGTGACAAAAAAAACTATCCACTAATTAGAAATAACCATAACAAATTATGTGCAGACTTTTATGGGGAAATATATCAAATGCTATTGCAAAATGTTGAAAAACAAAGACTTAGATTAATGGAGATTAATGGGAAGATTCAATATTTTAAGATTGTTAGTCATCACCAACTTAGTCTCTAAGCAGATGCAATTTCAATTAAAATTTACCAGAATATTTTATGGAATTTAACAAACTGATTCTGAATTTCATATAAAAGAGTAAAACTCTAATCGAAACTCAAGAAATTTCTGGAAAAAAAACACAGGGAAAAGACATTTGCTCTGCTAGATATAAAGAATTATATAAAATTATAGTGACTAAGGGGGCTTCCCTGGTAGCTCAGCTGGTAAAGAATCCGCCTGCAATGTGGGAGACCCCGATTCAATTCCTGGATTTAGAAGATCTCCTGGAGAAGGGATAGACTACCCAGACCAGTATTCTTAGGCTTTCCTTGGTGGCCCAGACAGTAATGAATCTGCTTGCAGTGGAGGAAACCTGGGTTTGATCCCTGGACTAGGAAGATCCTCTGGAGGAGAGCATGGCAACCCACTCCAGTATTCTTGCCTGGAGAATCCCCATGGACAGAGGAGGCTGACAGGCTACAGTCCATGGGGTCACAAAGAATCAGATACAACTGAGCGACTAAACACAGCAGAGCGCATAGTGAGTAAGAGTAATGTTAGTATGAGAACAAATAAATAGATCATTGGAATAGAATGGAGAACTCCCAAACAGACCAGACATGCAAGAATTAACATTTTATTTTTTATTCCTTTTTAAAATTTTTTATTTTTTTATTGAAGGATAATTGCTTTACAGAATTTTGTTGTTTTCATTCAAACCTCAACATGAATCAGCCGTAAGTATACATATATCCCCTCCGTTTTGAACTTTTCTCCCATCTCCCTCCCCATCCCACCCCCATAGATTGATACAGAGACCCTGTTTGAGTTTCCTTAGCCATACAGCAAATTCTCATTGGCTATCTATTTTACTTATGGTAATACAAGTTTCCATGTTGCTCTTTCCATACATCTCACCCTCTCCTCCCCTCTCCCCATGTCCATAAGTCTATTCTCTATGTCTGTTTCTCCATTTCTGCCCTGTAAATAAATTCTTCAGAACCGTTTTTCTAGATTCTGTATATATGTGTTAGAATATGATATTTAACATTCTCTTTCTGACTCACTTCTCTCTGTATAATAGGTTCTAGGCTCATCCACCTCATCAGAACTGACTCAAATGTGTTCCTTTTTATAGCTGAGTAATATTCCATTGTGTATATGTACCACAAAATTCTTTATCCATTCATCTCTTGATGGACATCTAGGTTGCTTCCATGTTCTAACTATCATAAATAGAGCTGAAATGAACAATGGGATACGTGTGTTTTTTCAATTTTGGTTTCCTCAGGGTATATGTCTAGGATTGGGATTGCTGGAACATATGGTGGTTTTATTCCTAGTATTTTAAGGAATCTCCATACTGTCTTCAATTTAGATTCCCACCAACAGTACAACAGCATTCCCTTTCCTCCACACCCTCTCCAGCATTTATTATTTGTAGACTTTTTGATGATGGCCATTCTGACTGGCGTGGGATGGTACCTCATTGTGGTTTTGATTTGCATTTCTCTGGTAATGAATGATGTTGAGCATCTTTTCATGTGTTCGTTAGCCTTCTGTATGTCTTCTTTGGAGAAATGTCTGTTTAGGTCTTTTTCCCACTTTCTGATTGGGTTGTTTGTTTTTCTGGCATTGAGTTGTATGAGCTGCTTGCATATTTTGGAAATTAATCTTTTGTCAGTTGTCTCATTTGCTATTATTTTCTCCCATTCTTGGGGTTGTCTTTTCACCTTGCTTATAGTTTCCTTTGCTGTGCAAAAGCTTTTAAGTTTAATCAGGTCTCACTTGTTTAGTTTTGTTTTTATTTCTGTTATTCTCGGAGGTGGGTCATAGAGGATCTTGCTTTGATTTATGTCATTGAATGTTCTGCCTATGTTGTCCTCTAAGAGTTTTATAGTTTCTTGTCTTACATTTTGGTCTTTAATCCATTTTGAGTTTATCTTTGTGTATGGTGTTAGGAAGTGTTCTAATTTCATTGTTTTACATGTAGCTGATGAGTTTCCGCAGCACCATTTATTGAAGAGGCTGTCTTTGCCCCATTGTATATTCTTGCTTCCTTTGTCAAAAATAAGGTACCTCTAGGTGCATGGGTTTATTTCTGGGCTTTCTATCTTGTTCCATTGGTCTATATTTCTGTTTTTGTGCCATTACCATACTGTCTTGATGAATGTAGCTTTGTAGTATAGTCTGAAGCCAGGAAAGTTGATTCCTCCAGCTCCATTCTTCTTTCTCAAGACTTCTTTGGCTATTCAGGGTCTTTTGTGTTTCCATATGAATTATGAAATTTTTTGTTCTAGTTCTGAGAAAAATGTCATTGGTAATTTGATAGGGATTGCACTGAATCTGTAGATTGCTTTTGGTAGTATAGTCATTTTCACAATACTGATTCTTCCTACCCAGGAACATGGAATATCTCTCCATCTGTTTATGTGACCTTTGATTTCTTTCATTAGACTCTTATAATTTTCTGTGTAGAGTTCTATTGTCTCCTTAGATAAGTTTATTCCTAGATATTTAATTCTTTTTGTTGCAGTGGTGAATGGGATTGACTCCTTAATTTCTCTTTCTGACTTTTCATTCTTAGGGTATAGACATACAAGCAATTTCTGTGTATTGATTTTGTATCCTGCAACTTTGCTAAATTCACTGATTAGCTCTAGTAATTTTCTGATATTATCATTAGGGTTTTCTATGTACAGTATCATGTCATCTGCAAACAGTGAGAGCTTCCAATCTAGATTCCTTTTATTTCTTCTCTGATTGCTGTAGCTAGGACTTCCAAAGCTGTGTTGAATAATAGTGGGGAAAGTGGACACCCTTGTCTTTTTCTTGATCTTAGGGGGGATACTTCCAGTTTTTTACCATTGAGAATAATGTTTGCTGTAGGCTTATTATATATGGCTCCTTCATAGGTTCCTTCTATGCCCATTTTTGGGGTGTTGAATCTTGTCAAAGGCTTTTTCTGCATTTATTGAGATTATCATATGTTTTTATCTTTCAATTTGTTCATATGGTGTATCACATTGGTCAATTTGCATATACTGAAGAATCCTTGCATTCCTGGAATAAACTCAACTTGATAATGGTGTATGAGCTTTTTGATGTGTTGCTGAATTCTGTTTGCTAAAATTTTGTTGAGGATTTTTGCATCCATGTTCATCAATGATATTGGCCTGTAGTTTTCTTTTTTTGTGTTGTCTTTGTCTGGTTTTGGTATCAGGGTGGCCTCGCAAAATAAGTTTAGAAGTGTTCCTTCCTCTGCAATTTTTTGAAAGAGTTTTAGAAGGATAGGCATTAGCTCTTTTCTAAACGTTGGATAGAATTCTCCTGTGAAGCCATACGGTCCTGGGGTTTTGTTTGGGGGCAGATTTTTTATCACAGATTCAATTTCAGTGTTTATAATTGGATTGTTCATAATTTATATTTCTTCCAGGTTCAGTCTTGGAAGATTGACCTTTTCTAACAATCTGCCCATTTCTTCCAGGTTACCCACTTTATTGCCATATAGTTGTTCACAATAGTCTCTTATACTCCTTTGTATTTCCGCATTGTCTTTTGTAACCTCTCCTTTCTCATTTTTAATTTTTTTGATTTGATTCCTCTTTCTTTTTTTCTTGATGAGTCTGGCCAAAGGTTTGTCAATTTTGTTTATCTTCTCAAAGAACCAGCTTTTAGTCTTATTAATCTTCGCTATTGTTTCTTTCATTTCTTTTGCATTAATTTCTGCTTGGATCTTTATGATTTATTTCCTTCTACTAATTTTGGAGTTTTTTTGTTTGTCTTTTTCCAGTTGTTTTAGGTGTAAACTTAGGTTCCCTATTTGATGATTTTCTTATTTCTTAAGGTAGGATTGTATTGCTGTAAAATTCCCTCTTAGAACTGCTTTTGCTGCATCCCATAGGTTTTGAATTGTCGTGTTTTCATTGTCATTTGTTTCTAGAAATTTTTTGATTTCCCTTTTGATGTCTTCAGTAACCTGTTGGTTATTTAGAAATGTATTGTTTAATCTCCATGTGTTTGTGTTTCTTACAGTTTTTTCCTTGTAATTGATATCTTAGTTTCATAGTGTTGTGGTCGGAGAAGATGCTTGATACAATTTTAATTTTCTTAAATTTACTGAGATTTGATTTGTGACCCAAGATGTGGTCTATCCTGGAGAATGTTCCATATGCACTTGAGAAGAAGGTGTATTCTTCTGCATTTGGATGGAATGTCTGAAGATATCAGTAAGATCCATCTCATATAATGTATCATTTAAGACATGTGTTTCAAAATTAATTTTCTATTTTGATGATCTGTCCATTGGTGTCAATAGGGTGTTAAGGCCCCCTACTATTATTGTGTTACTGTCAATTTCTCCTTTTATGTCTGTTCAGTTTAGGTCAGTTCAGTTCAGTCACTCAGTCATGTCCAACTCTGCAGCACCATGGACTGAAGCACGCCAGGCCTCCTTGCCCATCACTAACTCCCAGAGTTTACCCAAACTCATGTCCATTGAGTCAGTGATGCCATCTAACCATCTCATCCTCTGTCGTCCCCTTCTCCTCCTGCCCTCAATCTTTCCCAGCATCAGGATCTTTTCAAATGAGTCAGCTCTCTACATCAGGTGGCCAAAGTATTGGAGTTTCACCTTCAACATCAGTCCTTCCAATGAGCACCCAGGACTGATCTCCTTTAGGATGGACTGGTTGGGTCTCCTTGCTGTCCAAGGGACTCTCAAGAGTCTTCTCCAACACCACAGTTCAAAAGCATCAATTCTTTGGCACTCAGCCTTCTTTATAGTCCAAATCTCACATCCACACATGACTACTAGAAAAGCCATAGCTTTAATGAGACAGACCTTTGTTGACAAAGTAATGCCTCAGCTTTTGAATATGCTATCTAGTTTGGTCATAACTTTCCTTCCAAGGAGTAAGCATCTTTTAATTTCACGGCTGCAGTCACCATCTGCAGTGATTTTAGAGCCCACCAAAATAAAGTCTGCACTGTTTCCCCATTTATTTGCCATGTGCCTGAATGCAGAAATCAAAACTTTAAAACTATGAGAAAAAAATGTAAAAGAATACTTTCATGTCCTCAGCGTAGATTACAAAAAGCACAAATCACAAAGGGAAATACTGATGAACCAGATTATATTAAAATGTAAAGCTTCTGTATAAAAATCATGCTATAAATGACACTAAAACTTGAACAACTGCTTGGGAAAATATATTTGCGATGTGTATAGCTATCAAATGATGGGTATCCAGAATACATGAAGATCAATACATCAATTAGAAATAGACAAATGGGGGGAAGTGATATTAAAATGGCAGTTCATGGAAGAGAGCACAAAGTTTATTATATGTTTAATAAACATATAAAAAGAGATTCAATCTTTTAACTAATGAGAAACATGCAACTGAAAACAAATATTAGCTTCTATTCCACACCATCAGAGCAATAAAAATAAAAAGTCAGAAAATATCAAGTGTTGATGGATCTTCAGTGAGCTGAGAATACTCAAACATTGTTAATGAGAGTACAAATTGGAGTAAGTGCATTTGGCACTAATATCAAAGTTGAAAATATACATACCTAACATTCCACTTTAAGTATATATCCCAGAGCATCTTTTATGTATGTTCCAATAGATATGTGTTGTGTGTAGTAGGATTATTATAATATAAAAAGCTAGTAACAAGTTAATGTTTATCAAATTTGGATATATTCATGTAATGAAGTACTACACAGCCGTTATAAATGAACTATGCATGCATGCATGCTAAGTTGCTTAAGTCGTGTCCAACTCTGCAACCCTATGGACCATAGCCTGCCAGGCTCCTCTGTCCATGGGATTCTCCAGTTAAAAATACTGAAGTGAGTTGCCATGCCCTCATCCATGGGATATTCTCAACCCAGGGATGGAATCCACGTGTCTCATGTCTCCTGCATTGGCAGACAGGTTCTTTACCACTAGCACCACCTTGGAAGCCCCAGAAAAGAACTGACTCTTCACCAAAAATATACTGAGATATGTTGAAATAAAAGAATAAATTGCAAATGAAGCAACTGACAAACAACTAATCTCAAAAATATACAAGCAACTCCTACAGCTCAACTCCAGAAAAATAAACGACCCAATCAAAAAATGGGCCAAAGAACTAAATAGACATTTCTCCAAAGAAGACATACAGATGGCTAACAAACACATGAAAAGATGCTCAACATCACTCATTATCAGAGAAATGCAAATCAAAACCACTATGAGGTACCATTTCACACCAGTCAGAATGGCTGCGATCCAAAAGTCTACAAATAATAAATGCTGGAGAGGGTGTGGAGAAAAGGGAACCCTCTTACACTGTTGGTGGGAATGCAAACTAGTACAGCCACTATGGAGAACAGTGTGGAGATTCCTTAAAAAACTGGAAATAGAACTGACATATGATCCAGCAATCCCACTGCTGGGCATACACACTGAGGAAACCAGAAGGGAAAGAGACACGTGTACCCCAATGTTCATCGCAGCACTGTTTATAATAGCCAAGACATGGAAGCAACCTAGATGTCCATCAGCAGATGAATGGATAAGAAAGCTGTGGTACATATACAGAATGGAGTATTACTCAGCCATTAAAAAGAATACATTTGAATCAGTTCTAATGAGGTGGATGAAATTGGATCCTATTATACAGAGTGAAGTAAGCCAGAAGGAAAAACATAAATACAGTATACCAACGCATATATATGGAATTTAGAAAGATGGTAACAATAACCCGGTGTACGAGACAGCAAAAGAGACACTGATGTATAGAACAGTCTTATGGACTCTGTGGGAGAGGGAGAGGGTGGGAAGATTTGGGAGAATGGCAATGAAACATGTAAAATATCATGTAGGAAACGAGTTGCCAGTCCAGGTTCGATGCACGATGCTGGATGCTTGGGGCTGGTGCACTGGGATGGCCCAGAGGGATGGTATGGGGAGGGAGGAGGGAGGAGGGTTCGGGATGGGGAACACATGTATACCTGTGGCGGATTCATTTTGATATTTGGCAAAACTAATACAATTATGTAAAGTTTAAAAATAAAATAAAATTAGAAAAATAAATAAATAAATAAATAAAATTAAAAAAAGAATAAATTGCACAATTATTTGAATAGTACGATATCATTTATCTAAACATACATATGAATATGGGCTTCCCTGGTGGCTCAGATGGTAAAGAATCTGCCTGCAATGCAGGAAACCTGGGTTCAATCACTGGGTCAGGAAGATCCCCTGGAGAAGGAGTGGCTACTCACGCCAGTATTCTTGCCTGGGAAATCCAATGGACAGAGGAGCCTGGCAGGCTACAGTCCATGGGGTAGCAAAGAGTTGGACACAACTGAGTGACTAACACTTTCACTTTTCACATATGAATATACATGAAATATACCATGAATATATATGTGATGGAGTTATAATAACACAGACTGGAAAGATAGTAGGATACAAAATTGAATCCAACTAGATGGCATTTAATTGAATGTCATTGAAAAAGTAACCTGACCTGCCTCTTGAGAAATCTGTATGCAGGTCAGGAAGCAACATTTAGAACTGGACATGGAACAACAGACTGATTCCAAATAGGAAAAGGAGTACGTCAAGGCTGTATATTGTCATCCTGCTTATTTAACTTCTATGCCGAGTACATCATGAGAAACCCTGGGCTGGATGAAGCACAAGCTGGAATGAAGATTGCCGGGAGAAATATCAATAACCTCAGATATGCAGATGACACCACCCTTATGGCAGAAAGTGAAGAAGAACTAAAGAGCCTCTTGATGAAAGTGAAAGAGGACAGTGAAAAAGTTGGCTTAAAGCTCAACATTCAGAAAAATAAGATCATGGCATCCAGTCCCATCATTTCATGGCAAATAGATGTGGAAACAGTGGCTGACTTTATTTTTTTTTGGCTCCAAAATCACTGTAGATGGTGACTGCAGCCATGAAATTAAAAGACGCTTACTCCTTGGAAGGAAAGTTATGACCAACCTAGACAGCATATTAAAAAGCAGAGACATTACTTTGTCAACAAAGGTCCGTCTCGTCAAAGCTATGGCTTTTCTAATAGTCGTGTATGGATGTGAGAGTTGGACTGTAAAGAAAGCCGAGTGCCGAAGAACTGACGCTTTTGAACTGTGGTGTTGGAGAAGACTCTTGAGAGTCCCTTGGACTGCAAGGAGATCCAACCAGTCCATCCTAAAGGAGATCAGTCCTGGGTGTTCATTGGAAGGACTGATGTTGAAGCTGGAACTCCAATACTTTGGCCACCTGATGTAGAGAGCTGACTCATCTGAAAAGTCCCTGATGCTGGGAAAGATTGAGGGTGAGAGGAGAAAGGGACGACAGAGGATGAGATGGTTAGATGGCATCACTGACTCAATGGACATGAGTTTGGGTAAGCTCTGCGAACTGGTCATGGACAGGGAAGCCTGGCGTGCTGCAGTCCATGCGGTTGCAGAGTCGGACATGACTGAGCAATTGAACTGAACTGAACTGACTGAAAAAAGTAAATGGCACTGGAGAAAGAATACACAGATGCTTTCAACTCTGTCTGTAATTTTGTTCTTTTATTTAAAAAAAAAATCTGAAGCAAATGGCAAAATTCAATTATGTGTTCTACATGTTTGTTGGTTATATTGTTCTCTGTACTTTGCCTGTGCTTAGATGTTTATTTCAATAATGCAATAAAGATGTTACATGAGGTGCACAAGGTTTCAGAGAACCACAATTATTCAACTTATTGGAGGCCCTTCTCCCTCATAGAACTTTGAAATGACCATACAGCTGGTATAGAATTGCTGTGGGGATATTGTTTGAGTAAAGATTGCTGTGTATAAAGACTATACAATAGAATGTTCTTTGAATAAATACACACAGATACACATATATGATATGTATAAATACACACAGATACACATATATGATATGTATATGATAATTATGCCTCATTTTATTGCCCAAGATACTGGCAGAACTAAAACTGCTAATTACAGGCTAAGAACTAAGGAAGTAACTAAAGGAAAACTCTCTATACTACTATGTAGGGTCCATATGTCAAGACAAGAGCTCAGACAATACAGAATAATTAGGAGGACTCGTGGAAGATGAACAGAATAAGATACCACCCCCTGGACAGAGGGTTCAACAGTTAAGATCTCTAGTTCAGGCTTCTGGTTACACTTGATAGAGCAAAGGACAGCTTGGAGCAAGCCATCAAGAAGGAGGAGCTTCACAAATCTCTTTCCACCTGAGAGATCAGTGGATGATCCCTATGAGCCTAGCTGTCTGGAAGAGGTCCTGTCACACATGGTTGACATTATTCTCCAACACAAAGCAACCAATAGAAAGATTCTGTGCCCATCTCCCTCTTTCTTCCTCTGGATAAAACTGTTGTTTGCTTAGAATAAAGCTACACATTCTGTAAAAACACTTTGCCTTTCCTGTGCAAAGCAATGATCTCACCCATGAGCAGCAAGAGTAGACATTGAGTTGTTCTCCAGTAAATGGTGAACTGAACTGATACTGGGCCATTGATATCATCTTAGTCCTTCCATGACTTCTACTTCCAAACGCTCACTATCAAGCATTATCTTAACATCATCATGCATGGTTCTGAGCATCTTCCAAAAGCAAAGCACATCACTACATGACAGCATAACAGAGAGCTATGAGGTGATGTGGTGAAGGGTTTACAATCAATCATATATCTATAAGAAAACAATTTCTGGTAAAATGCCAATCTAAGTTTCAAACAGTATACACTGTGGGAGGTCAGGAGTAGTTGAGGTTGTAAAGGAAGGTTTCATGGTTCTAAAAAACAATGTGTGTCCTGTATGTGCTCAGTCGTGTCCAACTCTTTGCAACCCCATGGACTATAGCCCGCCAGGCTCCTCTGTCCATGGGATTCTGCAGGCAAGAATACTGGAGTGGGTTGCCATTTCCTCCCCCAGGGGATGTTCCTGACCCAAGGATCCAACCCATGTAACCAGCATCTGCTGCGTTGGCAAGAGGACTCTTTACCTCTGAGCCACCTGGGAAGCCCATTCTAAAAGACAGTAGGAGCATACATTTGAATCATGTCCACATGATTTTTTTTTTCCAGAAAAGTTATTTTTAGATCACAGATGGCAAATGGATTTCAGTTTCATTCATTCACCTGAAGACCACTCCAATCAACTGGTGCTCAGCCTGAGGAAAGGCTAAGACTTCTGAGCTTGGAGGAAAGTGTTGGTCTCCTTCTGGGGTATCTGCCATAGGCCCAGCTTGACTGGGTGGTAGCATGTGTATGCCATTTTTTGTAAATCACTACATCTGATTCCAAAGATAGCTTTGCCTACTGAGTGAAATCACGCCCATGTTATCCATGCATGGTCCTAAAATACAAAATTCAAGATTCTCCCCATATGCACAAGAAGACTTGTACAGCTTTACATCTAATTACAGAGCCCATAAAGAAGCTTCTCTATCTTGAAGGTGGTTTCTATAGCCACATGGAAGTTTACTGAGATTGATGTCTTTGTTCAAAGTATTGCACTAGGATATGGTATGTGGGTGGAATCCTGTGGGATGCTGACAGTTTGTGGGAATTTTATGTGGAAGGAACTGGGTTAATAAAGTCACCATTTTTCCTTTTTTGGCTTAAGCATTATTCTACAGTGCATGTGTAGGAAAATCTTTATTTGTAGAACTTGCATTCAATATTTTCATAAAAGGAATCTTTGTGACAGTGTATGTCAAGAAATGAGTCATGTGTGATTTGAAGCTTTATAGGTATTTTCCTCTAGAATCATAACAATAAGAGCAATAAAACATTCATGCGCACACAAAACTTCCCTGAAGGATGATATGCAAGTTGATGTAAGTGTACAGTGTCTGACCTGCAGCACATCCCGATCAGTCTCAAACTAGGTCATCAGCAAGACATGATGGAAAGCACTCAGACTCTGTGCTCAGAAATACCTTGATGCAAATCCTGAATCCACCATTTTCTAACGATATGACCTTGAGCGATTTCTTCAAATCAGAATAGCACTAGTAATAGCTAGCCCACAGGATTGTTAAAAGAAGTAAATGAGATCATGTATGTAAAGTGAAAGTGTTACTCGCTCAGTCTTATCCAACTCTTTGTGACCTCATGGATCGTAGTTCCCCCAGGCTCCTTTGTCCATGGGATTCTCCAGGCAAGAATACTAGAGTGGGTAGCCATTCCCTTCTCCAAGGGATCTTCCCCCACTCAAGGGCTGAACCCAGGTCTCCCGCATTGTAGGCAGATTCTTTAACATCTGAGCCACCAGGGAAGTCCTTTATGTTTGTAAAGCACCTAATAAATGCCTGATTCATTGTATGATTTCAATAAATTTAAGTTCCTTTCCTCTACTTTACCCTGATCCTACTTAGAGAGTAGTTGACTCTAATCTGAAAATTCTCTCTGGTTTTCTATTCCACCTTCATTTGAGCAAGGGAAAATATTTCCTTCATTTCCGAATGACTTTCTGTTTCTGCTCCTGATCACACAACTGCCTCCTGGGAATGCAGCCCCCTGGCCTCTGTGACCTTCTGTATCCTTCTCAACTTTCTGTCACCAGAGGCAACCCTTGCAGCTTTTCTACCTTGCAGGGTTGCCCCAGGCAAGCTACTGGCTGATGCTTTTGCTAATAACTCCAGTCTTCAGAAAGGCAGGCTTCATGGGTATTGAAAAAGGAGAGTCTATTCCTAGTAGTAGATTTTAATTTATAGATTCCTTTAGGCCAGGAACTGTATGTCCTGTTTCTTTATTTCTTACTCACGTAAACTAGCAAATATTAGGAAATACTTAGTCAATAGAGTTAAATATTTGTCTAATTACTGATTGATAATAGGAGAAGAAAGAAATGGCAGTCATGTGGGCAAAGGGTCAGAGAAAAAAAGGGTTTGAGGAGAAAGATATGTGAGAAAACCTTGAGAAAGAATGCTAAAGGTGGGGTAGCAGTGCCTCAGCAGGTCGTTCAGTTTTAGCAAAAGAAAAATAAATAAAATAAGGAAAAATAAACTCAGTGCCCCAGTTATCCAAATTAGTACTGGACAGTTTGTGGGCCATGAAATGTTTCATTGTGTACTGCTCTGTTTTGCTGGGGTGCGCATGGCTTCCCTTACAGCCGACTAAGCACACCCTAAAGGCATTTTATATCCCTCGTGAAAACTCTAGCCCAGCCAGAAGTCATTTCCAGACTTTATGATAGTTCTGTTGGGGGAATTCTCTATACTTTTCATCCAAGAAAAGATTTCAAGTATCACTGAAACCTCAGCTTCAATGACCCGAAAAAAGTTGGGAAGGAACTGTAATTTTTTTTTTTTTCCAGAAAACTCTTCCAGTGCTGTGCAGCTAGGGCAGAATGGCACTTTATAAATAGCTGCCTGCTCATTGAGCAGTAACAGTGTGTATCAGACTGACAAAAATGACGCTGCTTTTAACCTCATAGTACACTGGATTCTGCCCTGAGAAAAGTGAATTTCTCTCCTATTTGCCTTGTGCAGAGACACAATGAGAGATACCTCTACCCTGGTCACACAGAAGAAATTACTTGATTCTTGAATCATTTGAGTCACCTACGTAAGCATTCCTGAAAGTAATATTTCAGAGTATCTTAGTCAAATCATTTGTACAAGTATGACTGTGTGCACACACTCATGCATGCACACACACACGCACACACACACTTGTGTGTATATAAAAAGTTTTGTGAGTAGATAAAAAGAGAAAGGAATGACTTGGTAAGGAGAATGAGTTGATGACTGTTTTATGTTGTTGATTCCTTATCTGTTGTCTTTAAGAGATTAGCTTTTACAAAACTATTTAAATGTTTGAAATGACACATGCTGCTTGCTACTTTTGGTGGGTTAAGTTCTTATGATTTGGATAGTATCAATAAGTGTAATTTCAAGTGCCTTGATGATACATTCAGCCTATTATAACTTTTCTTAAGAAAGCACACCAAATTGGGTTGAAATATTTAATTTTATACTTAGAGCTTGGTTTTCTTCATTCCATGCCAGTTTCTATTTTAATCCATTTTAAAGTATGGCATGGTTTTATAAAAAGATACATATTTTTCTATTTTTCCAGAAAAATGAAATAGAAAGCAGTTTTTAAAAGTAACAATTGCTGTTCATCAGCTTAAGAGGGTATTGGAGTAGAGGAAAGTAAGATGCCATTTCAACATGTTGTTCACAGTTAAGTAAGGAGCCCTTCAAATGGTTAAGAAAAAGTTATCTTTGACCCTTAAGAATATATTTTTGGATTTCCAAGGGTCCTTTGTCCCCTGTTTCAGAGACAATGATTTCATAAGCTCAAGTCTCATTTTATGAAACTATCTTTGCAAAGGGAATTATCACATGAAAAGGATTTGGTTTCACAACAAGTTCCCACTACCCCCTCAAAGAAGAGCATTATTACAATAAAGACAAAATAAAAAATTCTTCCTTGTATAAATTATATTTTTTATTGTCTGTATTTTATGATGCTTGGACATCTTGTGTGCTCAGTCATATGTAACTTTTTGTGACTTCACGGACTGTAGCACACCAGACTCCTTTGTCCATGAAATTTTCCAAGCAAGAATACTGGAGTGGGTTGCCATTTCCTTCTACAAGTGATCTTCCTGACCTTGGGATCAAAACTGCATCTCCTGTGTCTCCTGCATTGGCATGCAGATTCTCTACCACTGTGCCACCTGGGAAGTCCTTTGACATCTTGGGGCCTTGCTAATCCTTGACAGACTGCCACTTTTGGGGCTGACTAATTCCTGAAGATAATAAACAATTTACCTTCAAGTACACTCTTCATATGCAAATGCATACCCCCAACCAACTGCTTTTTCAAACTCTCACACACCATGTCAATATTCTCCCTGCCCTAAATCACCCCAAGGCCAGGTACCAGATAAGTGAGGACCACCCCTATAGCCCAGAGCCCACTAAAATTATTTAAACTAGCCAATCCCAAAGTTCATCCGTCCTTTCCTGTGAAAACCATAAAAAGGCTTTGCCACATGGTCTCCCTTCACTCCTTCTGTGTCCTGATAGACCCTAGTATTTCCTGTTTGGCCAGACATGATGTGCCATGTTCTTTCCACTTGGAAACCATGAGTAATAAACTCTTCTTTCACAGGCAGTTGTCTCTGAGTCTGTCACCTTACCATATTGATTAAAACAACTCCAGGGTCCCTTTTCAAGACATTCTTAGATTCTCAGACAGTCAGGACTCTCAGTTTGAGAGACATGGCTAAAGAACAGTGGTTCTCAAAGTGTGCACTCTGGATCAGCAGCATCACCTTATTAGAGATGCATCAGCTTGTTAGAGATGCAAATTCTCAGAGTCCATTCAGACTTCCTGCCTCAGAAACTCTGGGAAGGGGATCCAGACTGTTCTGATATACCCTCCAGCTAGAGAAACCCTACTCTCTAGAGGCTCATGGCAATCCTGTGTGAGAGTATAGTTGTTAATAGATAACACCCTTTTCTCCTCTTTTTTTCCAGTTTTAATATTTTTAATTGCAGTATAGTTGATTTACAATGTTGTGTTAATTTCTGTTGTATAGTAAAGTGATATATGCATTATTTTTTTAATATTCTTTTCCATTATGGTTTATCATAAGATATTAAATATAGTTCCTTGTGCTATACAGTAGGACTTTGTTTTTTATCCATTCTATAGGTAATAGGTTACATCTACTAACCCCCACCTCCCACTCCATCCATCCCCCAGCCCCTTCCCCCTGGGCAACCACCAGTCTGTTCTCTATGTATGCATGCATGCTAAGTCACTTCAGTTCTGTCCTACTGTTTGCAACACAATGGACTGTAACCTGCCAAGCTCCTCTGTCCCGTGGGGTTTTCCTGGCAAGAATACTGGAGTGGATTGCCATTTCCTTCTCCACTATTCTCTATAGATGACACCTTTTTCTTTTTAATTAATTAATTTATTTTAATTAATTACTAATTAATTAGTAATTACTAATTACTTTACAATATTGTAGTGGTTTTTGCTAATTACTTTACAATTTGTAGTGGTTTTTGCCATACATTGACATGAATCAGCCATGGGTGTACATGTGTTCCCCATCCTGAACCCCCCTCCCACCTCCCTCCCCATCCCATCCCTCAGGGTCATCCCAGTGCCACCAGCCCTGAGCACCCTGTCTCATGCATCAAACCTAGACTGGATATCTGTTTCACATATGATAATATACATGTTTCAATGCTATTCTCACAAATCATCCCACCCTCGCCTTCTCCCACAGAGTCCAAAAGACTGTTCTTTACATCTGTGTCTCTTTTGCTGTCTCGCATATAGGGTCATTGTTACCATCTTTCTAAATTCCATTTATATGCGTTAGTATACTGTACTGGTGTTTTTCTTTCTGACTTACTTCACTCTGTATAATGGGTTCCAGTTTCATCCACCTCATTAGAACTGATTCAAATGGATTCTTTTTAATGGCTGCGTAATATTCCACTATGTATAAATACCACTGCTTTCTTATCCTTTCATCTGCTGATGGACATCTAGGTTGCTTCTGGGTCCTGGCTATTGTAAACAGTGCTGCAATGAACATTGGGTACATGTGTCTCTTTCAATTCTGGTTTCCTCGGTGTGTATGCCCAGCAGTGGGATTGCTGGGTCATATGTCAGTTCTATTTCCAGTTTTTTAAGGAATCTTCACGCTGTTCTCCATAGTGGGTATACTAGTTTGCATTCCTACCAACAGTGTAAGGGTTCCCTTTTCTCCACACCCTCTCCAGCATTTATTGCTTGTAGACTTTTTGATAGCAGCCATTCTGACTGGCGTGAGATGGTACCTCATTGTGGTTTTGATTTTCATTTCTCTGGTAATGAGTGATGTTGAGCATCTTTTCATGTGTTTGTTAGCCGTCTGTATGTCTTCTCTGGAGAAATGTCTGCTTAGTTCTTCAGCCTGTTTTTTGATTGGGTCGTTTATTTTTCTGAAATTGAGCTGCATGAGTTGCTTGTATATTTTTGAGATTAATTATTTGTCAGGTGCTTCATTTGCTACTATTTTCTCCCATTCTGAAGGCTATCTTTTCACCTTGCTTATAGTTTCCTTCATTGTGCAAAAGCTTTTAAGTTTAATTAGGTCCCATTTGGTTATTTTTGCTTTTATTTCCATTACTCTGGGAGATGGGTCATAAAGGATCCTGCTGTGATTTACGTCAGAGAGTGATTTGCCTATGTTTTCCTCTAGGAATTTTATTGTTTCTGGTCTTACATTTAGATCTTTAATCCATTTTGAGTTTATTTTTGTGTATGGTGTTAGAAAGTGTTCATTTTATTCTTTTACAAGTGGTTGACCAGTTTTCCCAGCACCACTTGTTAAAGAGATTGTCTTTTCTCCATTGTATATTCTTGCCTCCTTTGTCAAAGATAAGGTGTCCATAAGTGCGTGAATTTATCTCTGGACTTTCTATTTTGTTCCATTGATCTATATTTCTGTCTTTGTGCAGGTACCATACTGTCTTGATGACTATAGGTTTGTAGTATAGCCTAAAGTCAGGCAGGTTGATTCTTCCAGTTCCATTCTTCCTTCTCAAGATTACTTTGGCTATTCGAGGTTTTTTGTATTTCCATACAAGTTGTCAAATTATTTGTTCTAATTCTCTGAAAAATACCTTTGGTAGCTTGATATGAATTACACAGAATCTACATATTGCTTTGGGTAGTATAATATTGATTCTTCCAATCCATGAACATGGTATATTTCTCCATCTATTTGTGTCATCTTTGATTACTTTCATCAGTGTTTTATAGTTTTCTATATCTAGGTTTTTTGTTTCTTTAGGTAGATTTATTCCTAAGTATTCTATTCTTTTCATTGCAATGGTGAATGGAATTGTTTCCTTAATTTCTCTTTCTGTTTCTCATTGTTAGTGTATAGAAATGCAAGGGATTTCTGTGTGTTAATTTTGTATCCTGCAACTTTACTATATTCAATGATTAGCTCTAGTAATTTTCTGGTGGAGTCTTTAGGGTTTTCTATGTAGAGGATCATGTCATCTGAGAGTTTTACTTCTTCTTTTCCAATCTGGATTCCTTTTATTTCTTTTTATTCTCTGATTGCTGTGGCTAAAACTTCCAAAACTATATTGAATGGTAGTGGTGAGAGTGGGCACCCTTGTCTTGTTCCTTATTTTACAGGAAATGCTTTCAATTTTTCACCATTGAGGATAATGTCTGCTGTGGGTTTGTCAAGTGCTGCACACAATATGCCAGCAAATTTGGAAAACTCAGCAGTGGCCACAGGACTGGAAAAGGTCAGTTTTCATTCCAGTCCCAAAGAAAGGCAATGCCAAAGAATGCTCAAACTACCTCGCAATTGCACTCATCTCACACGCTAGTAAAGTAATGCTCAAAATTCTCCAAGCCAGGCGTTAGCAATATGTGAACCGTGAACTTCCTGATGTTCAAGCTGGTTTTAGGAAAGGAAGAGGAACCAGAGATCAAATTGTCAACATCCGCTGGATCATGGAAAAAGCAAGAGAGTTCCAGAAAAACATCTATTTCTGCTTTATTGACTATGCCAAAGCCTTAGACTGTGTGGATCACAATAAACTGTGGAAAATTCTGAAAGAGATGGGAATACCAGACCACCTGACCTGCCTCTTGAGAAATTTGTATGCAGGTCAGGAAGCGACAGTTAGAACTGGACATGGAACAACAGACTGGTTCCAAATAGGAAAAGGAGTACATCGAGGCTGTATATTGTCACCCTGCTTATTTAACTTATATGCAGAGTACATCATGAGAAACGCTGGACTGGAAGAAACACAAGCTGGAATCAAGACTGCCAGGAGAAATATCAATAACCTCAGATATGAAGATGACACCACCCTTATGGCAGAAAGTGAAGAGGAACTCAAAAGCCTCTTGATGAAAGTGAAAGTGGAGAGTGAAAAAATTGGCTTAAAGCTCAACATTCAGAAAACTAAGATCATGGCACCTGGTCCCATCACTTCATGGGAAATAGATGGGCAAACAGTGGAAACAGTGTCAGACTTTATGTTTTTTGGTTCCAAAATCACTGCAGATGGTGACTGCAGCCATGAAATTAAAAGACGCTTACTGCTTGAAAGGAAAGTTATGACCAACCTAGATAGCATATTCAAAAGCAGAGACATTACTTTGCCAACAAAGTTTCGTCTAGTCAAGGCTATGGTTTTACCTGTGGTCATGTATGGATGTGAGAGTTGGACTGTGAAGAAGGCTGAGTGCCGAAGAATTGATGCTTTTGAACTGTGGTGTTGGAGAAGACTCTTGAGAGTCCCTTGGACTGCAAGGAGATCCAACCAGTCCATTTGAAGGAGATCAGCCCTGAGATTTCTTTGGAAGGAATGATGCTAAAGCTGAAACTCCAGTACTTTGGCCACCTCATGCGAAGAGTTGACTCATTGGAAAGGACTCTGATGCTGGGAGGGATTGCAGGCAAGAGGAGAAGGGGACGACAGAGGATGAGATGGCTGGATGGCATCACTGACTCGATGGACGTGAGTCTGGGTGAACTCCGGAAGTTGGTGACGGACAGGGAGGCCTGGCGTGCTGTGATTCATGGGGTCGCAAAGAGTCGGACATGACTAAGCGACTGATCTGATCTGATCTGTCATATATAGCTTTTATTATGTTGAGGTATGTTCCTTCTATTCCTGCTTTCTGGAGGGTTGTTATCATAAATGGATGCTGAATTTTGTCAAAGGCTTTCTCTGCATCTATTGAGATAATCATATGGTTTTTATCTTTCGATTTTTTAATGTGGTATATCACATTGATTGATTTGCAGATATTAAAGAATCGTTGCATCCCTGGGATAAAGCCCACTTGGTCATGATATATGATCTTTTTAATATGTTGTTGGATTCTGTTTGCTAAAATTTTGTTAAGGATTTTTGCATCTATATTCATCAGTGATATCGGCCTCTAGTTTTCTTTTTTTGTGGAATATAGATGACACCTTTTTCTTACTTGAATTCCTAGGTTCTCTTTTCATTCTCCTGTCCCTTTTTACTCCTGCACCTTTTGGAGGCACCAACACTTTCCTTCAAGAAACTATCTGTGTAACACTGGCATTATTTCCTGGTTATTAAAGTCACCCTCCTAAGGTATCAATTTCACTCTTTGAAAGCAAAACTCATCATCATCATCTCAGGATTGCACAAGAGCAGGCACAGCCTTGAGAGTGACATCTCCTAACATTTGTGTCCTAGCTCCCCCTTACTGCACCCAAATCCTAGCCCCAGGTCCACAGGAGCCACTAGTCCCTGGGGCTAAAGGGCACAGTGCTGTGGAGAAATCAAGTTTGAAAATTCTAGATCAGTGTCCTAATTGCCAATATCTCTATGCCTTTATCTGCTCATTTCTCTCTCACAAATAAAATGAGTCTTTTCCTCAAACTGAAACTTTTTTTGGCAATGCTGGCTGGCTTGCAGGATCTTAGTTCCCTGACAAGAGATTGAACCCAGGCCCTGGGCAGTGAGAGCACGGAGTCCTAACCACTGGACTGCCAGGGAATTCCCTGAAACCTTCTTAAAATGTGGAAGTTTTAAGACATCTTTATGATATCATCTCTTGTTACTTGTCAGAAACAGACTAAAACACTATAAATATAAATATATATATATAATCTTTTTCTCATTTTATTTGTTTTAATTCAATTTTTATTGGAGTATAGTTGTTTTGCAATGCTATGTTAGTTTCTGTGTGCTGTGCTTAGTCTCTTAGTTGTGTCCAACTCTGCAACTCCATAGACTGTAGTCTGTAGGCTCCTCCATCCATGAAATTCTCCAGGCAAGAATACTGGAGTGGGTTGCCATTCCTTCCTCCAGGGAGTCTTCCCAACCCAGGGATTGAACCCAGGTCTTCTGCATTGCAGGTGGATTCTTTACTGTCTGAGCCACCAGGGAAGCCCATGTTAGTTTCTACTGTACAGCAAAGTGAATCAGCTACATGTATACATATATTGCTTCTTTATTTGATTTTCTTCCAGTTTAGGTCATCACAGAGGACTGGGTAGAGCTCCCTGTGCTATATGTATGTTGTCATTAGTTGTCTATTTTATACATAGTATCAATTGTTTATATGTATCAAATCCCAATCTTCCAATTCATCCCACCCCTCCTTTTCACCTCCTTACCCATCCATTTGTTCTCTATGTCTGTCTCTCTACTTCTGTTTTGCAAATAAGATCATCTATTCCATTTTTCTAGATTCCACATATATACATTAATATACAATATTTGTTTTTTCTCTTTTAGACTTACTTTACTCTTAAATATATAATCTTGATGAAAACATTTCCATAATCATTTTCAACCAAGTGAGTGAAAGTTCTTTTTCTTCCCTAAGTGGTAAAAAAGAATCCAAAGGAACATGCTACAGTTTAATAGGGAGCCTTATTAAAATGAATGTACTCCTACTTGTTTCTCACAAATACAAGTTTTCTTTCCCTTGTTTGCATAGACGAATGTTTAAACTTTTCCTCATCTGTGTGTAGTGACATCACTAGTTTATTTGCCAAGTAAACAAATCAGCATGTGAGGCCCCATGGGCAAAAGACATAAATATTTCCTAATCATTATAACTGTCTCCCCATATTTGTCTGGCTCCTAGTACAAAAAAACATCATTTTTAAAAGCCTTCCAAAATTTCACCAAAGAAGCTCAGAATTCCAGGAGAAGTGTGAGGATGGGAGAAGAATGGAATGGAGCTCTGGCTGAAATCCATTGTGGCACCTTGTAAAAGTCACTTAGCCTCTTAGGCCCATATATTGTCGTCTTCTCATTTTAGATAATGTCTAAACTCCAATGAACCCCCATGACTCAAAGCTTCTACACAGAGAGAGTTGGATCCCTTCTCCTTGCCCCATTCCAAGACTTGGTCAACTGTAAGGTGAACACAGCTTTGGTATTGGAATGGATGGTGTCATTGCTCCAGAAGCACAGTGGTCTGGGATTGCCTCCTGCCCTGGAAGAACCTCACCATTCATTGCCATATAAGCCCCCTCTCAGACAGTCCACCTGTGATTTGGGAAGACTCTTGCCCTAGGGTATGGCTTTTCTATTGACGTTCCTCCAGGCAGGAGGAGCATGGTTTTAATTTCCCAACTTGATGAGGTTAAATTCTTCTTCTAACACAGTGGTTCTCAACCTTGACTGCACTTTCACATCACCTGAGGAACTCTTAAAAGTAACAATATCTAGGTCCTACCCTCAGGGATTCTGATATTGGCCTGGGTATGGCCAAGTCACTGGGATTTTCAAAAGATTCCCAGATGGTTCCAAATGCAGCCAGATCCCAGGACCACTGTGGAGGCAATGCTGTATCGTGATTCAAAAGGCTGGCCTCAGGTCCCTCTTGAAGTTGGATAGTAAAAGAAATGAGGAAGAAAGAAATGGCCATGGAAGAGGACCAGAAGAGAAATGAATGGCTGAAGGAGGAAGGATTAGGCAAATACTGAAGACAGTCTCCACCATCCTCAGAAATTAGGGGCTGAACAAACACATCGTGCTGGTGGGGCAGTGATTCTTTGCAGGCAGCTGACTCCCCGGCTTGGTTTCAGCTTCATGAGAGCCCAGGGGACATGAAAGTTAATCCCATGCAGAGATGTGTCTGTTTTCCATCTGGTTCTCTGTTCTCCCTCCCTAAACACTGCCTTGTGTGGGGACTGCTAAGTGGGCACACTTTCTCCGTGTGCCACGCTGGGCTTGGCACATGTGCTCAAGGACTCAGCCAGGCTGCTAAAGACAGGAGCCGGGTCCCCCTGCAGACCCCTTGATTGGGTAACCAATAGACCTATATCACAGACAAATGACTGCACTTCCAAGTGTGGGCTTTAACTGCCTTTCCTTGCAAAACAGGCTCCTAGGTAGCTGAAGAGAATCAATCTGGCAAAGGTATTTCTTTGGTTGAGTGAGGTATTACACTAAAAACAGTCGCCTGAGAACAAAGGCGACAGCATTAAAAACTGACAGGCCTATAAACCCCAGAGCACTCAGACAGATCCCTTAGTTTATATAGCACCTTACAGCTTCCCAAACACTCCAACAGACAGTTTTAGGTTCAGTTCAGAGCATCCCCAGGAGGCAGGTAAAGCATTAACCATCTCCTTGGTGGCTCAGATGGTAAAGAATCTGCTTGCAATGTGGGAGACCCAATCCCTGGGTCGGGAAGCTCACCTGGAGAAGGAAATGGTTACTCCAGTATTCTTGCCTGGAGAATTCCATGGACAGAGGAGCCTGGCAGGCTACAGTCCATGGGGACGCAAATAGTCAGACATGACTGAGCGACTAACACTTTCAACACTTTATATATAAGGATGCAAAAGCTCAGAGTGGCTTAGTAACTGATCCAAGATGTCACAGCCATTGTGCACATTCTGGACCTATCTGTTCTTGGTCTATTTTCTTTGCCTTTCTTGTTTTGCCTTGCAGGGCAGGGAGCTTGACCCTCTCAGGCCAAACTGTAGAGGAGGCTCCTTGCATCAGCTGCAGCTGATGGAAGGAAGGGTGGGAGACATGGTGGAGGGAGGAAGAACCTAGTCCCCTACACTGCCTCTGGTGGTTTCTCCTGCACGGACAGTGTCTTTTTCCTTGTTGGTCAGATTTGTCCTGATGCCAGCTTTGGCTGGCTGCCTCCCATCCTTCAGTGCCTGCCTGTGTAATAGCTTGGTCCCTTCCTCCCTCTGCTTTTGTGTGTTCCTGCTGTTGTTCATCTTGGAGTTGCCAAGTGGCTTGTTTGTCTTCTCAGTGATTCCTTTACCTGAGTAACCAGCTCCCTGCATTAAAGTGCTCTGTGTTAAACACTCGAGAGTTCTGTTTACCAGTGAGACTCTATCAGGCAGGTCCTGGCAGGAACCAGATGGTGCACTCAACAGGGGAACTGAACAAAGTTGAATGAAGAGGCTGTTTACACTGATGTAGGCAGGTTGATGGGAACTGACAGGGCATGGTGGGGAATTGCTAGGAACTCACTTACCCTGGACCAGCTAGGGCAAGGGGAGGCGGTTGTATTACCAGAATCAGATAAGGGCTACTGACTCAGAAGATGTCTGCTTCTCCTGATATGAGCTGTGGCCACAGGTATAGGGGGCTTCCCTTGTGGCTCAGCTGGTAAAGAATCTGCTTGCAATGTGGGAGGCCTGGGTTTGATCCCTGGGTTGGGAAGATCCCCTGGAAAAGGGAAAAGCTACCCACTCCAGTATTCTGACCTGGAGAATTCCATGGACTGTATAGTCCATGGGGTGGCAAATAGTGGACACAACTGAGTGACTTTCACTTCACTTTATAGGTATAGGAACTGCTTAAATCACACCTTGATGGTGAGGGAGGGAAAAGAATAGATATACCTTTATCTCCTTTCATCTCCTTTCTCCTGCTCGTGCCTCTCAGCAATCAAACCTAACTGAAAGCCAGGGGTGGTGGACAATGCGTGATGTGATCCATAAGGGTCAGTCGCCAGGGGCACAGCCAGTGCAAAGGAAAGAAAGGAGGGGTGTGTGTGTGTGTGTGTGTGTGTGTGTGTGTTGGAGAAGGAGAAAGTAAACGGAGAGCAACCAGTTCGACTCATATGGCCAATAAAATCAGGACTAGCACACTGATGTTCTAATTTCAGATCTCAAGTTTTTTTCTGCTTCACCAGGTGGATTAGACATGAGATAATATGACACTTCTATCTTTGCTTCTGATTATTGCATAGAGTGGGGGTCAATATTTAGGCCAGTCAAGCTTTTACCTGTGACTATGGGATCCTGAAACCCTCTCTGGTAATGGTTTTTGGAAGGATGGTTTATCTGATAGATCTCTTAAGAATAATCTCATTCTGATCGAGGAGATTTTAACTAATTCTGAGCTTTTCCTGTGTGTATGTGTGTGTCCTGATTTCATTTTTTTTTCAATGAGCAAATAGTTTTATAATTTTTTAAATTGCACTGTTTTATTTCAAGGTTCACAAAAAGATTTTCTGGACAATAGCAAACAGTTATATAATTTTTTTAATTGCACTATTTAATTTTCAGAGATGATTTATGCCTCCAACCCCCAGCATCATTTCTTGATTCTAAACAATATTCCTGAGTTTTCACAAATTGAAAACTTCTTTGTTTTACAGACAAGGCAATCTGAGCCCCTAAGGGAAGTGGCTTGTCCCAAGTCTCCCTGCCAGTTGGGGACAGAGCTGGGACTAGACCCAGACTCCCTGCATCCCTTTAGCACCACCATCCTGCTTCTAGTGTAGACTGGTTTTGCCTCTGTAAGAAAAGTATTCACTGCCTTTTCCTGGGAAAGCTTCTGTGAGCCTAAGCTCTTCAGGTAGAAGAAGCAGAGAGAGAGCAAGAGAGGGGTAGGAGGGTGAGCTGAAGCTGGCCAGGAGAGGAGGCGCAGGCAGGGGGTGACAACATGGAGAAAGAGGGGGGCACAACTGTGAGAAGACCTGGCAGGCCCAGAGGGGTACAAGGACTAAGCAACCAACGTACATCAAAATAAACACGGAATACCATGACTTCCCATTGCAGTTTCCTGGGCAAATGCATCTGAATTTGTTTTTACTAAAACTAACATCTGTGGAGCCATGATGGGCTGGGGCTTTTGCCAGACTCAAAGTGCTTTATTGGTTTCTGCACACTGTGAGGTCGCCCTCCCCCCACTCAGCAGCAGGGCCTTTTATAGACACATGCTTTGTCTCAGGAGGAAGGCACGGCTGAAATGGATTGCTTAATGTTCTAGACTGGAGTGAATCTGGTAATGTCTGAGGAAATGCCAGAGAGTGTTCCTTATTATTTCACTCGGGCCCCTTTGAGTACTTAGCATCTGTGTGGGGCTGAGATTTCAATCTGCCTTTAAGTGGCATAGCGGTGTAGCATAGTTTAGCTTTTCTTAAGTGACAGAAAACTTGGGTACAGAGCCCAGAGTAACTTTGGAGCAACTGCAGAAAAATGAAACATGGGAGAAAGGTAAGGACATCTTGAGAAAAAATGAACATGCCCCATTGCCTGGTAAAACTCTGCTCACAACCCACAACTCGGGTCACTCAATATTTAAAACCATGAGGCACCACAAAATGTTCCACCTGCTATGAAGCAGAGAAATGCTGCCAAGCAGGCAAACATGTTTGATATGCTCTTTTTTCCTTTCCTTCTTGTCTTCTCCCTCTCTCTTTGTGGGTGTCTCTGCAACATTCTGCTGCCCTGACTCCCCGAAGCCTCTAGTCACAAGCAGCATTGAACTTGGACCCTTCCCTTGAGTTTCAGACTCGTTCTTCAACTCATCAGCAACACATCCATTCCTTGAGGGCCTGCATTGACAGAAATGGCCTTTAAAATCCCACACTGAGATTTTTTTGTTTCTAAACTTTGAGTCACTGAGAAATCAAGGTGATTCTCCAATTTATACTATGGTGTGAATGGCTTATGAAAGTTAGATGTGTTAGCCCTCCTAAGGATATTTGCACTTTTCAGAGTGGACACTGGATTCACGTATACACACTACTACATATAAAATAGGTAACCAACAAGGACCTACTGTTGGTTAACACTCAGCACAGGAACTATACTCAATATTTTGTAATAATCTATAAGGGAAAAGAATCTGAAAAATAATATATATATAGAGAGAGATAGATATGATATAATCTGAATCACTTTTCTGTATACCTGAAACTAACACAACATTTCAAATCAATTATTCTTCAGTGTTTAAAATTTAGCTGATTAATTAAAATAAAAATGGAGCCAGGAGATGCCCTCAGGTGACAGAGTGTCAATTGCAGTGATAAAGTACTGGTCTCAGATCTACTGCAGTCACCTGCTTTTCCTGGAGGGTTTCTTTAGCTCTCAACTTTCTTTTTATTTTTCTTTTTCAGGCCACACCATGTGACTTGTGGGATCTTATTTCCCTGACCAGGGATTAAACCTATACTCTCAGCAATGGAAGTGCCGAGTCCTTACCACTGGACACCCAGGTAATTCCCAGGTCTGAACTTTCTGAAGTCAACAAAAGAGTTAGTTCAGAAAGACATAGCTGAGTCTATAAGAAAATCCACTAAAGAGGCTAGTAAATATGGTGTCTGCTGACAGAACAAAACCAATTCAGGTGACAGACTTTCCAGTTGATATTTGATTCCTATTTATAGTTCGCTATTATATCTACTTCCATTGTAATAATCAAGAGCTACACAAATATCAAAGGAAAGTTGAGTCATACCCCTACATTCTGCATTCACTGGCCCAGAGGGGTCAGGCCAAATTTACTTTCCCAGGGACGCCTCTAACCATCCCCAAAACATTCACTCTTCCAAAGGCACAATCACTGCATGTCCCCTGCAGGTTCAGAATGAGTGGCTGACATTGTGTGCCTCCTCTGTTGGCAGGACTCAGTCTTCTCCTCAGCTTTGAGTTTCGTGGGTCTGCCAGTTATGGAACCCCAAGCCAAGGCATGAAGCCTTATACAAGAATTTTTTTTTCAATTTGTAAGCCTCTTTATATAGGAAGTCTTACAGATCACACATTTAGAAGTTGCCTTGGTTGAAATAAAAATTGAAATACATGAAATGAGTCTATCATAAAAAATCTAAATCAGTACTGTCCTGTAGAACTTTCTGTTATGATTGAAATTTCTAGATCTGTGCAGTTCAATATGGTTATCAAGCACTTGAAATGTGACCAAATTTTAGTTTATTTTTCTTAAATTGCTCTAGCCACATGGGGCTAGTGGCTACCATGAGGATCAATGTGGATTCTGGAACATATGGTAGCCTCACTTGTTTACCTCTATTTTGACTTTTTTTCTGATTACACCTTTGTGCTACTGTCTCTATAGGCTCCCTCACATTCCCCTAACATCCTAAGATGATTATACCTGCCTATACAAGAACTGAAACTAGCATAAAAATGCATCCATTCTGTGTCCAACTACGTCACATGTCAAGAATTTCATCCTGAGAACTCAACACGGTTGCATTTAAAGAGTTTTCTTATTTAACAGTAAGATAGCACTTGGGTTTCCCTGGTGGCTCAGATGGTAAAGTATCTGCCCTCAGTGTGAGATACCTGGGTTTGATCCCTGGATTGGGAAGATCTCCTGGAGAAGGGGATGGCAACCCACTCCAGTATTCTTTCCACAGAATCCAATGGGCATAGGAGTCTGGCGGGCTACAGTCCATCAAGGGATCGCAAAGAGTCAGCCACCACTGAGCAGCTAATATACACACACACGATAGCACTTACTATGTGTCTGGCACAAATTCTTGATCATTATGAACCCATTTAAATTTTCAAGACAATTCTATTAGATAGGTATTCTTATCCCCATTTCACAGATGAGGAAACTGAGTTGTAAAGAGGTCAACAATTTGCTCTTTGAGTCCTAGTCAGGAAGTGGCAAAGTCCAGATTCAAGCCCAGAGAGTCTGTCTTCAGACTCCCTGCATATTGGCTTCCAAGCTCCTAGCTCTTCTAGATCAACCTTGCTCTACCCTGCAATCATCACCTTCTGAATTTCCACATCATTGACCTTCTGTATGGGTCACCCAACATGGAGCAAAAGCTCTCTGCTAATCCTGTTGGTGCCAGGAAACAAACAAAAGCGAGGGAGCAGCACCACTCACGGAGATGGAGGTACCACAGAGGCATGGAATCCCCAGCAGTGGCTAGGTAAAGAAAGGAGAAAAACCTGAAATTGCCAATCCCCTCCCCCACCCCCACACACATATATCACGCCACCTGAAGAAGAAAATATTTTACACTACACTGACTTACTGTCTCTTGGAAATACACTTTAGCATTCTGCATTGAACCTCAAGATCTGGCATGATGATGTTACCTTTAAATTCTGCTCTGCTGTTCCCAATTTTCTTCTGTTTTTGTGCTATGTTGTTGGAATCTGTTCTAATAACCCATACCTATTAAACCCAAGACATGAAGATCCTGGGGCACCCCAGACTTAAGCAGCTCTCAAATGAAACAGAACAATAATCGCAACTAAGCCTCTGGAATCTGGGGGCCTAACAGGAGTCAATTTCTCCAAACATAAAAGGGACAACAACGGTTTTGATGTGGAAGCTTTACTCTGACCCTGCCAGGCTCTGTATGGAATGAACCCCAGAATTATTGCTGGCTCTGATTGAAACAACAGATCAGGCATCCAAATGTTCACCTTCATAGAATCATTCAACTTCAGTGAGGAGATGTAGAAAAATCAAAGAATGCAATGGTCGGTTGGTTCTGAAATGAAAATCAATTTCAACCAATGATCCTGTATCATCCAGTAACATGTGCAAGAAAATTGTCCATTTCCCACCCCTTTCCTTCAATCACAGTGCATTTCAAGGAGCATGTTCTAATTTACTTGTTCAACTTGTTTTTGATGTTTTCCGGGAAAACGAAGAGAAAAGAACTTAAAGAAATATAGCTAACAGATATTCAGGAGGAGAAAATCTGCCATCTATGATTTCAACAAATTTTTAACATCCCCAAATTTTCCTATAGTGGTGGCTTTTGGCTTTAAAGAAACCATAGTGGAAATAATGCAGACATGTCCTACTACAGCTGGCTACCAACTCCAGTATTATGGCCTGGAGAATTCCATGGACTGTATAGTCCATGGGATTGCAAAGAGTCAGACACAACTGAATGACTTTCACTTCCCACTACAGCTGAAATATGAGTGAAAGAAAAGCCCTATAAATAAGAAGTAAAAGCCTGAGACAGTGGCTGTCTGACTTAACTATAACTTGCATTTGCCAAATTTGAATTATTTGTCTTGCTATTTCGGCAAGATAACACAGTGTTCCTTTCCCCGGTAACTAAAGAAGGACAAAGATGTGGCAAGTAGTTCACTATTGGTTAATGCTTCCACAATGAGTCTGTGGGAAATATGAACCAGTATGGCCTGGAAAAAGGCAAATATGACTTTAACAGACTGGAAACTTTAGTAATAGATGAAAGGACAATTGGTATTCGATTATGCTTGGTCCTATTCACTTCTGTTTTCACTGATTGTGACAAATACATACTGTAGGATTTGCTGGAAAACATGTCATTTGTTTAAATCATTAAATAAATATGCAATATTTAAAGAGGAATGTTTCATTTTTACCACTTCCCTGTAGAAATTAAAGTGCAGTCAGTTCATTAACAATTTGGAATTTATTCTGGTGATAATGTAATGACAACATTACAGGAAAAATGAGCTATTTCATCATGGCTTTTTGATGGTACCTGTAAGCTTTTAAAAAGTGTGTGTATACAAAGAAAGCTCTAGTAATCATGAACTGTGATATAGTGAACTGTTGGGTTTTTTTTTTAATCAAAAATTGTCAAATGGTGCATTAGCAATATTTCAATTGGAATTATGGTGAAAATGACACCTTGACTCAAAATGAGATGCTATCTCCTTTCCTTAAAAGATTTATTTCAATACGTAGAGACCTCACTATTAAGTACCTTGGATTTATACTCAGGCCTGTGAGTTGCCTGCCTAATATATATATCCCCATATTATTTTTAGCTGTGCTTTTCTCTATTATTTATGAGCTATTATATGCTTCCTATTATATAATATTTGTATGATATTATTGATTTGCAAATGAATTAATAGGTTGAAATAATTAACTTTAAATTATGAACAGCACTAATATAATACTTGCAATAAAAATAATGTTTTGCATTTATATGGCATATCTTTCTATCTACCAACTGAATATCTCCACTCAGATCATGGGTACCTTGAACTCAGTATGTCCAAATAAGAATTCTTTACACTCACCCAGAGCTTGCTTCTCCTCTCTTCCCTCAGTTAATGCCACCACCAATCACCAAGTTGCCCAAGCCAAAAACTGGGCACAATCTTAGATTCCTCTCTGTCCCTTCACTGCCTCATCAAAGTTCATCAACAAGTCTGCTGATTTCTATTTCCTTAGAATCGACCAGCTGTGTCTTTTTCCCTCCATCTCAACACTCTATTTCAAGCCAGCACCATCTTGTGCCTTGGAAGATCTCCTGAAGGAGGGTATGGCAACCCACTTCAGTATTCTTGCCCGGAGAATCCCATGGACAGAGGAGCCTGGCAGGCTACAGTCCATAAGGCCGAAAGAGTCAGACAGGACTAAAGCGACTGAGCATGCATGCCTGCACCATCATGTGCACAGATTCTTGAAAAAGCCTCTTAAATGGTCTCTGTAGCTCTGAGGTTATTCCCACATGGCCCCTCAATTCAATTCAGTTCAGTCACTCAGTCATGACCGACTCTTTGCAACTCCATGAATCGCAGCATGCCAGGCCTCCCTGTCCATCACCAGTTCCCGGACTTCACTCAAACTCATGTCCATCGAGTCGGTGATGCCATCCAGCCATCTCATCCTCTGTCGTCCCCTTCTCCTCCTGCTCCCAATCTCTCCCAGCATCAGAGTCCTTTCCAATGAGTCATTTCTTCACATGAGGTGGCCAAAGTACTAGAGTTTCAACTTTAGCATCATTCCTTCCAAAGACCACCCAGAACCAATGTCCTTTAGAATGGACTGGTTGGATCTCCTTGTAGTCCAAGGGACTCTCAAGAGTCTTCTCCAACTCCACAGTTCAAAAGCATCAATTCTTCGGCGCTCAGCTTTCTTCACAGTCCAACTCTCTCATCCATACATGACCACTGGAAAAACCATAGCCTTGACTAGACAGACCTTTGTTGGCATAGTAATGTCTCTGCTTTTGAATAGGCTATCTAGGTTGGTCATAACTTTCCTTCCAAGGAGTAAGCATCTTTTAATTTCCTGGCTGCAATCACCATCTGCAGTGATTTTAGAGCCCCCCAAAATAAAGTCTGCCACTGTTTCCACTGTTTCCCCATCTATTTCCCATGAAGTATGTCCAAATTTCTCATCATGGTCCATCAATTCATGATCTCCCCCCTTATGCTTTTCATTCATTTTTCTCACCCTCCTCCTTTTCTGCCTGATATTCTGGGCTGGTCCTCTTCATTTCTCATTCCCCCTTACTCCTCTTTCAGGGTCCTGCTGAAGTAAGCCCTCCTGGAAGCCCTCCCTCCACAATCTCAGACTGACTACCCTTCCTTTGCCCATGTTGACACTTGATATACTGTACTGTAACTGGTGACTGACTTGCCTGACTCACAGTGCCTTGAAGAGAAAGAGTGGGTCTTTCTCAAGTCTGTATTTCCAGGGCCCAGCACATCTCATCCTAAGGGTGCAATAAATATTTGCTTAATGAACGAATGAAATCCAATATACCTCACACAAACAGCAAAACAAAAGCCCGCTGCTATGTGCCACCTCTGCATTAGAACAAATAGAAAATAGCCCAGGTCTTATGAGCTGTTAGCCAGCAGATGCCAAAAGGAAACTGAGGCTCATACATAGCTGCCAATTAAGCCAAGGTAGATCAGAGCTGCCACCCCAACCCCTATCTCCAAGATAAGGGTATCCATCGCTTTCCTCTTCCACATAAGGTCTCTTGCTGCCTGCATCCTTTTCATTCATCCTTCTCTATTTATAGGCTGTATTTGTGTTTATGTAAACCCAATTTCACCCAAGTTGATTCATGATGTTTTCAAAACAAATCATAAGACAGAATCATAAAGAATAATAATATCCAATATTTGTTGAACATTTAACTGTATATCAAGCACCAGAGTAAGTAATTTGCATACATTATCTCATTAAATTCTCATAACAATCCTTTTGGAATATTGTCCCTATTTTACAGCTGAGAAAAAAAATACTTGGGAGGGTGGTTGCCAGGGGATGTGAGCAGTGGGGAATAGGAAGTTGTTTACTAGATACAGACTTTCAGTTTTGAAAGATGAAAAGAGTTCTGGAGATTGGCTGCCCAACAATGTGAATGTACTAAGCACTACTGATCTGTGTGCTAAAAGTTGTTAAGAAGGTAAATTTTATGTTTCATGTATTTTAGCATATTTTCTACAAATAAATAAATCAACATGAAAATTAAAGAAGACTCAAAGAATACAGTGGAAGGATACAAAATGAAAACAGTAGTTGTGTTGCAGGAGTACCACTGAAATAGTAGTTCTATTCAAATGATACATTTTATCTGGTACACTTTTCTCGGTTTACAAATTTCCAGCAATACACATAAAACATAATTGGAGCACCATTGAAAGGTGAGTACTGTATTAAATACCCTATGTTGTTGTTGCTCAGTAGCTCAGTCATGTCCGACCCTTTGTGACCCCATGGGCTGCAGCATGCCATGCTTCCTTGTCTTTCACTATCTCCCAGAGTTTGATCAAACTCATGTCTATTGAGTCAGTGATACCATCCAATCATCTCATCCTCTGTCTTCCCCTTCTCCTCCTGCCCTCAATCTTTCCCAGCATCAGGGTCTTTTCCAATGAGTCAGTTCTTTGCATCAAGTGGCCAAAGTTTTGGAGCTTCAGTTACAGCATCAGTCCTTTCAGTGAGTATTCAGGATTGATTTCCTTTAGGATTGACTGGTCTGATCTCCTTACCGCTCAAGGGATACCCCAATGTGTTCATTTCTGGAACCATCTCTCTGTTTCCCATCTTCTGCAGTGCCCTTCACATCACTTTGTTCACAACGAGCCATCTGGGTAGGTTCATTGCCTCCCCTGTGACCACTAAGTCCACAGTATCTCAGAAGAAATATACTGTGATTATTTTAAACAATATATAAACATATTTCAACAACCCAGCTTATGTAGTCTCATCATGACCAAGGGCTAAGGGCCATTGTTACGGGCCCCTCTGTCTTCTCTCTCCTCAGAGCCCTACAACTCTGTCCCCAAAAGTATCAAATCATACTCTTTGGTCAAACCATGAGTATATATTGAACAGTGAGTGACTACACATAAAACAGGAAACTAAAGTGTTCCCTAAGGTAAACTCAAATCTTGGCAGGGAATGGGGGTGGGGTAGAGTGGGAATTGTCTCTGCTTCCTTGGGCTTTCAATTGAGCCAAAGGGGAAGACCCCATGCCATTCCTGTGAGAAGACTGCAGGTTGCCCTGTGGGATGCTGGAAATATTGCATTAGGTGATAAATATGCACAAAACTGGAGAAGGAAATGGCAACCCACTCCAGTATTCTTGCCTGGAGAACCCCATGGACGGAGAAGCCTGGCAGACTACAGTCCACAGGTTCACAAAAGAGTTGGACATGACTGAGTGACTGAAGATGGTGATATTGCATAGAAAACATATTTTTTTTTTACAGATTTGGCAAAAAGAGATTTTATTACAGAAGATTGTTGCAAGGTAGAGGCAACTATTGCAATAGGGAGAATGCTCCTGACCATAAGATCTGCAAGCATTACCCATAAAATATATTTTAGTATTCAGTTTATTAGCATCATATGCCATTCAAAGTTATCTAAAAATATTGTCAGTCCTTGCAGCATGTGTGTGAATACTGTATGAAATACCCTATGTTGTTGTTGTTCAGTCCCTCAGTAGTGTCTGACTCATTGCAACCCCATGGACTGTAGCCCACCAGGCTCCTCTGTCCATGGAGTTTGCCGGGCAAGAATCCTGGAGTGTGTGGCCACGTCCTTCTTAGGGGATCTCCCCAACCCAGGGATCAAACCCAGGTAACCAGCATCTCCTGCATTGGCAGGCAGATTCTTTACCACTGAGCCACCAGGGAAGCCCTGCAGCATACCTACAAGTATGTTTAGTCACACAATAGGAGGGTTTGACATGTACAAAGGTAATGAAATGTGTTCAAGAGACCCTTTTATACAGTAGTGGATCAAGAGATGGAATTTAAGCTTCCCTACACTGAATCGAAAAACAGAGGTTCTGGGGATAGCCTGATTTAGTGACATTAAAAATTGAGACAATGCAATTCCACTTCTGGGTATATATCCAAAGAAAACAAAGCCATTAGTTCTAAAAGATACATGCAGCCCAATGTTCGTAGCAGCATTATTTGCAATTGCCAAGATATAGAAGCAACCTAAGTGTCCATCAACAGATGAATGGATAAACAAGGAAGGTATACACACACACATACACACACACACACACACACACACACACACACACAATGAAATACTACTCAACCATGAAAAGAATGAAATTTTACCATTTGTAGCAACTTGAATGGACCTGGAGAGTAAAAATTCAGAGAAAGATAAATACTATATGATACCATTTACATGTGGAATCTAAAAAATACAGAAAACTAGTAAAGATAATGAAAAAGAATCAGACTCACATATAGAGAACAAGCTAGTGATCACCAGTGGGAAGAGGGAAGTGGGGAGGGGCAAAATATGGGTAGGGGAGAAAGAGGTACAAATTATTAGGTATAAAATAAGCTACAAGGATATATTGTACAGTATGGGGAATATGGTCAATATTTTATAATAACTATAATCGAAGTATAAACTTTATACATTGTGAATCACTATATTATACAGCTGTAACATATATTATTGCACAACTATATATCAATTAAAAATAAATAAATATGAGTAAAATAAAAATTTTAAAAGTTCAGATGATGCAGCTACAATCTCCAGATAGTTCATATGCCATTATCATTTTTTAAGAACTTTATTTTTCCAGAGAGCCTCAAATTTAATTATTCCATCCCACTATCAGAATGGGCTTCCCTCATAGCTCAGTCAGTAAAGAATCTGCCTGCAGGGCAGGAGACCCAGGTTCAACTCCTGGGTCAGGAAGATCCCCTGGAGAAGGAAATGGCAATCCACTCCAGTATTCTTGCCTGGAAACTCCTGTGCACAGAGGAGCCTGGCGGCCTATAGTCCATGGGGTCGCAAGAGTCAGGCACGACTTAGCAACTAAACCACCACCACCACCACTATCAGAATATGAATACTTGCCTTCATATAAGTTTTATTTTGTTAATACTGTCATATTATGAATGAGCTTGTCAAAATATCTGGACTATTCTACTGCAACAAATTATAGTTAGTTTTTGTTTTGCAAACTGGGCAAAGAGATCTTAACCAACAGGAAAAATTACAGGTGTTCTGTGACTTTTAAAAATCGTTGTCAAAGACACAATTTATTTAAAATTTCTGTAACTGTTGGTTATAAATGTATAGGAAAATAAAAATGGCAAAAGTAATATTTAGTACACTGCAATTTAAAACATTAGACACATTGAGAATTAAAGTGGTTTTCTTTGCATAATTTCATCAAGGTAGTTTGAGCAGTGTTTGCTGCCTTCTTCTTGTTGTATAACCTTGGATACAAAGCTAGCACATTTTCTATGCCATGGCAAATGGTCGTACTCTTTTCTAGGTGTTCAGTTCAGTTCAGTTCCGTCGCTCAGTCATCTCCAACTCTTGCCACCCATGAACCACAGCACACCAGGCCTCCCTGTCTATCACCAGCTCCCAGAGTTTACCCAAACTCATGTCCATTGAGTCGGTGATGCCAGCCAACCATCTCATCCTCTGTCGTCCCCTTCTCCTCCCGCCCTCAATCTTTCCCAGCATCAGTGTCTTTTCAAATGAGTCAGCTCTGCACATCAGGTGGCCAAAGTATTGGAGTTTCAGCTTCAACATCAATCCTTCCGATGAATACCCAGGACTGATCTCCTTTAGGATGAACTGATTGGGTCTCCTTGCAGTCCAAGGGACTCTCAAGAGTCTTCTTCAACACCACAGTTCAAAAGCATCAATTCTTCAGTGCTCAGCTTTTTTTATAGCCCAACTCTCACATCCATACATGACTACTGAAAAACCATAGTCTTGACTAGACAGACCTTTGTTGACAAAGTAATATCTCTGCTTTTTAATATGCTGTCTAGGTTGGTCATAACTTTCCTTCCAATGAGTAAGCATCTTTTAATTTCATGGCTGCAGTCACCATCTGCAGTGTATTTGGAGCCCCCCAAAATAAAGTCAGCCACTGTTTCCACTGTTTCCCCATCTATTTGTCATGAAGTGGTGGGACCGGATGCCATAATCTTAGTTTTCTGAATGTTGAGTTTTAAGCCAACTTTTTCACTCTCTTCTTTCATTTTCATCAAGAGGCTCTTTAGTTCTTGTTCACTTTCTGCCATAAGGGTGGTGTCATCTGCATATCTGAGGTTATTGATATTTCTCCCAGCAATATTGATTCCAGCTTGTGCTTCTTCCAGCCCAGCATTTCTCATGATGTACTCTACATAGAAGTTAAATAAGCAGGGTGACAATATACAGCCTTGACATACTCTTTTTCCTATTTGTTCCTATTTGTTCCAGTCTGTTGTTCCATGTCGAGTTCTAACTGTTGATTCTTGATGTGCATACAGATGTCTCAGGAGGCAGGTCAGGTGGCCTGGGATTCCCATCTCTTTCAGAAATTTCCACAGTTTATTGTGATCCACACAGTCAAAGGCTTTGGCATAGTCAATAAAGAAGAAAGAGATGTTTCTCTGGAATTCTCTTGCTTTTTTGATGATCCAGCAAATGTTGGCATGTTGATCTCTGGTTCCTCTGTCTTTTCTAAAACCAGCTTGAACATCTGAAAGTTCACAATTCACGTATTGTTGAAGCCTGGCTTGGAGAATTTTGAGCATTACTTTACTAGTGTGCGAGATGAGTGCAATTGTGCGGAAGCTAGAAGCTACTTCAAATCCTAAAAGATGATGCTGTGAAAGTGCTGCACTCAATATGTTAGCAAATTTGGAAAACTCAGCAGTGGCCACAGGACTGGAAAAGGTCAGTTTTCATTCTAATCCCAAAGAAAGGCAATGCCAAAGAAAGCTCAAACTACCTCACAATTGCACTCATCTCACACGCTAGTAAAGTAGTGCTCAAAATTCTCCAAGCCAGGCTTCAACAATACGTGAATTGTGAACTTTCAGATGTTCAAGCTGGTTTTAGAAAAGACAGAGGAACCAGAGATCAACATGCCAACATCTGCTGGATCATCAAAAAAGCAAGAGAATTCCAGAAAAACATCTCTTTCTGCTTTATTGACTATGCCAAAGCCTTTGACTGTGTGGATCACAATAAACTGTGGAAAATTCTGAAAGAGATAGGAATCCCAGACCACCTGACCTGCCTCCTGAGAAATCTGTATTCAACTGGAATTCCAGAGAAGGCAATGGCACCCCACTCCAGTACTCTTGCCTGGGAAATCACATGGACAGAGGAGCCTGGTAGGCTGCAGTCCATGGGGTCACGAAGAGTCCGACACGACTGAGCGACGTCACTTTCACTTTTCACTTTCATGCATTGGAGAAGGAAATGGCAACCCACTCCAGTGTTCTTGCCTGGAGAATCCCAGGGACGGGGGAGGCTGGTGGGCTGCCGTCTGTGGGGTCGCACAAAATCGGACACAACTGAAGCGACTTAGCAGCAGCAGCAACAACTGGAATTCCATCACCTCCACTAACTTTGTTCGTAGTGAGGCTTCCTAAGGCCCACTTGACTTCACATTCCAGGATGTCTGGCTCTAGGTGAGTGATCACACTATCGTGATTATCTGGGTCATGAAGATCTTTTTTGTACAGTTCTTCTGTGTATTCTTGCCATCTCTTCTTAATATCTTCTGCTTCTGTTAGGTCCATACCATTTCTGTCCTTTATCGAACCTATGTTTGCATGAAATGTTCCCTTGGTATCTCTAATTTTCTTGAAGAGATCTCTAGTCTTTCCCATTCTATTGTTATCCTCTATTTCTTTGCACTGATCACTGAGGAAGACTTTCTTATCTCTCCTTGCTATTCTTTGGAACTCTGCATTCAAATGGGTATATCTTTCCTTTCCTCTTTTGCTTTTTGCTTCTTGTCTTTTCACAGCTATATGTAAGGCCTCCTCAGGTGGCCATTTTGCTTCTTTGCATTTTTTTTCCCCTTGGGGATGGTCTTGATCTCTGTCTCCTGTGCAATGTCATGAACCTCATTCCATAGTTCATCAGGCACTCTATCAGATCTAGGCCCTTAAATCTATTTCTCACTTCCACTGTATAATCATAAGGGATTTGATTTAGGTCATACCTGAATGGCCTAGTGGTTTTCCCCACTTTATTCAATTTAAGTCTGAATTTGGCAATAAGGAGTTCATGATCTGAGCCACAGTCAGCTCCCGGTCTCCTTTCTAAACTTCCAACATTTTGTCCTTTGCACTTTCAATTTTCTAAAATATCTTGGAGAATTCCTTTAATGTGAAGTTTTTGCCAGTGTCACTTCCTCTGGAACATCTACATTCTTTTCATCACAACCATTTTCTTCATTTATAAATCTGTTGAGTTCTTCTTCATGAATTTCTTCTGACTGCATATCTAGAATCTCTTGAGAGCAAGGCCAACATTCTCACAGTAAGCTATTTTTTCCGACAACTTCATTTATGTTTAATTCAAATTTAACTTCCAGGATTGCCATTTTTCATTTCTTGGTTCGCCAATTTCCTCTTCAAATTATTCATTCTTATAAAATGTCATATGGTTTTATCACTGGATAACAAGCAGACAACACAAGTACAGGCTTTGCTGTCACAGTGTGAACTGAATAACAGATTTACATACACCAATTACAAGCAGACTTTGAAAGGCATGATGCAGTTGGTCACTGATTGTGATGTGCATCTGTTATTTACATAGCAATTCGTGGACTGAAAAACTATCCAAAGTTTATACTTCATGCAATTACTGAGCTTTAATGTACCATAGTAACTGAAATTTGAGTCATGTTGTTGGGGAACTGGTGTTTTTACCTGAACTGTGGTATCTGAAAGTTTTGCATATCAGAACCACACAAAGCAAGGACTGTCTATAAAGCAAAACCACGAGTTTCCATAGACGCTGTCTCACAACTCTTGAGTAAATGAGTGCTTCTCCAGCATTAGTTGAATTTGTACAAGTAACTTGGTAATCATGGGGTGACCAACAGTGTCTCTAGAACTCTTATACAAGTGCCCCTCTACCCCACAGGGGCCGTAAGATGGCTTGGGGTTATGACCAAGGCCTTTACCTATGTGGGATTGAAGACTTGTAAAGAAGAAAATCGCAGGCTCAAATTCTGCTCTTGAAAGTGCAATACTTTCAGTGGGAGGATGAAGTTTCACATGAGGCAAGTATCTGATGGTACCTGTGACTGTAAAACGTCCCTGAGAAGACAGGTAGCACTCATCTACTGTCTCAAATTTGAATCTTTTCTTGAAACAGCTTCATAGCATCACATTCACTAACCAAGGGGTCTTTCTGAACAGCTGCCTACTAAAGATGTTGCTGAGAAAGGAACTAAACACTGATAGGCAACAAACTGATCTGGGACTATTCCAAGTTACAGAGAGACTGCTGAGAAAAATCACCCAAGAGGAGCTGTTTTGGGGTTTCTTTGGCTACTATTTACTAACCTATGTGACATTTTATAAAATGCATAAATGTATAAAAACTTACTCTTTCATTCAGCAAATATTAATAATTACTGAGTACGCACTCTAGCCTATTCTATGCAAGGTCCTGGGATGGGGTGGTAAAGGTGACTGACTTCCCAAACTACATTCCCAGGGTGGTATGACAATGTGTAAAGGGGGAGGGTTATTTGGGGAAAGTCTTTTTTTTTTTTTTATTCAAATTATTTTTATTTTATTTTTAAACTTTACATAATTGTATTAGTTTTGCCAAATATCAAAATGAATCCGCCACAGGTATACATGTCTTTTTGAGGGAGTGATATACAAGCTGAACTTTGAATGACATGCAGATTGGACTTCCCAAAGGTCTGACATGTTGTTCCCCCATCGTTGGAAGACTTATGGAACTAACATAGAAAATGATTATTTTCCCTGTTCCTTTTTTTTAGGCTAAAAGAAAACTCCTCTAAATTTGATAGATTTACTTTATTTTTCCAAAGCACAAGCTTCTAAGCCAACTTGGCTTGCTCTGGACCTCACTTACGGGTTATGGCCCTTCTCTTTGCACAAGGACCTGCCCTGATCTGCCTGCCATGGCACATTCTCTGACTGTCACCCTGTCCTCCCCATTTTCCTTACTCTGGCCTTGTCTTGCCCACGAATCTGACATATACGGTTGACAACCTGGCTACAAACTGGGCTCTTCTGAACAGCTCTGATTGTCTACACCAGTGTCCAAACCTCTGACACTGACTCTGTGTCCACCAGCATAGCTGCCCCTTGACTGACCACAGCCTTCCTCACAGCACCTGAACATTTTGTTAAATGCATACAATAAGAACTCCAAGATGTTCTACCCTAGTCCCACTAAAATGTAAGTTCCTCAAAGACAGAACCAATGTCTCCCTCATCCCAAGCAGTATGCTTGGCACAGTCCTCACAAATTCATCTATAAACACCCCAGTTCCCTGCCCTCTTGGCAGAGGGCCAGGCATAGCTCTGAGATGTGCACTGGACAGTTTCCCAGAGGTCCCCCATGGCAATGAGCCCCGGTTGTCCACAGTGATAACCTACTTGGTGTTGTACCCTTTATTGGATGCTTTCTCTTCCCTGTCTTCCTTCCACATTCTTCTGCTCATGTTACCTGGGATCATCTTCCAGATAAAATGCTTGCACTCACATCCTTATCCCAGGATCTGCTATAGGGAGTCTGCTATACAGACTCAGTCAGCTGTCTATGAGAGAGTACCATCTCCCTTACAAGACTCATCTCAATGAATCTTCAAGGCAACTTTAGGAGGTACTTGTTTTATTTTTCCTGTCTTGTGGAGAAGAAATTGAGGCCCCGAGAAGTTAAGTGGCCCTAGATTATACAATAAGTTAATGGGGAAGCCAGGATTCCAAGAGAGACAGTCTGATGCTACAACTGCATTCTTAACCATCACCTAAAGACTATGGTTTTTCCTGTGGTCATGTATGGATGCGAGAGTTGGACTGTGAAGAAGGCTGAGCATTGAAGAATTGATGCTTTTGAACTGTGGTGTTGGAGAAGACTCTTGAGAGTCCCTTGGACTGCAAGGAGATCCAACCAGTCCATTCTGAAGGAGATCAGCCCTGAGATTTCTTTGGAAGGAATGATGCTAAAGCTGAAACTCCAGTACTTTGGCCACCTCATGCGAAGAGTTAACTCATTGGAAAAGACTCTGATGCCGGGAGGGATTGGGGGCAAGAGGAGAAGGGGACAACAGAGGATGAGATGGCTGGATGGCATCACTGACTCGATGGATGTGAGTCTCAGTGAACTCCGGGAGTTGGTGATGGACAGGGAGGCCTGACGTGCTGTGATTCATGGGGTTGCAAAGAGTCGGACACGACTGAGCGACTGATCTGAATCTGAATCTGAAAGTTTTAGAAATGTTTTTTTCCCCTACAGTCAGATGGCTACATTAACTTAAACTGTACCAACAGTGAAGAGAATTATTTGCCCTCACTCTGCTTACATCTAAGGTCAGTCTTACTTTAGGGCAATCTGGATTCCACAGTACTCCAACACACAGCTTGCATCCTCAGTGGTTTGTCTATAAAGTATTATATAAGGTACGGTTTATTATGCTAATGGAAAAGGGTGTACCTAAGCAAATTGCATAGCCCAGATTTTATTCAAATTTTCACAAAGTCCAAATAGAGTCCAAATGAGTGAAATTGAACTATATTTTGAAATTTATAAAAGTTGGTACGTAAAAAAGCTAAAATATGAGTGTAAATCTTACTCCCTATTTAAAGGTGGGGTCAACAAAAGGTGGTTGAAAGAAAAAGGGAATTTTTCTATCTCCAAGGCAGAAAATAAAGAACAAACAGTGGGAGCTAAAAATCCAAAAGACAGCTGAAGAAGTTCTGAATTGTAACTCCCAGGGTTTTAAGTGTTGAGATGAGTTTTCTTCATGGGAAACAAAAGGCAAATCAGTTAATGAGAATGAAGGTGAAGTGTTACGAATCTGCAGAGAAAGCAAGTTGACAGCTTGATTGGCATATTGAAGGAGAGGAGGAGAATGAATGGAAAATTTATCAGACAAATTTACAGATGCCTTTTTAACCTCAGGAATGAACAGGGGTAGAGATGGAAAAATGCTTTCATCCTTAAATGGCCAGTAATTATGGGCCCTGATTGTCTGGATACAGGGAGGATTTATCTAACTGATATAAAATCTTATTGATGCACCTAAGGATGAGAATGAGACAAATTCATGGGGACAGAATATCCATAAAATAGAATTGAGAATTTATGTCTAATGCCTCTGAAGTATCCAGCAAGGACCAGGTATCTTGAGAAGCAACCTACCTGGTCCCAGCAGAAACATAAATAACTGGACCCAAGGATCATAGAAGCTGGGCTGGGGGGTTAGTTCTTGAGGGTTTTGTCTTCCTATCATTTTTCTTTTCCATTTGGAGCCCTGATTTTTTGACCAAGCTAGCTGTAAACCATATTCCTTTTTTGTTTCATGGCTTGTTGCTTTTCCTCTGAAGTATTTAGCTAAACAGTGTATCTGGTCAAGTTTTCCACTTGGCCCCTTGACCATTCTAGTTGCCTCTGCCAAGGAGGCAGCCCTCAGTGTCTATTCACGGTTCTGGATTTGTTCCTGAGGGTTAGACTTCAAACATGAAGAGTATCAAATAGCTAACAAGATGTTTGGGGATACACAAGTACCAGGGGCTTTCCAACTTCCATAGTGACTTGATAGCCATGAGGCCCATTGGTTTGGGCCCAGCTTGTTTATGGTTACAGCTGGGATAGGGGTCAGACCAGTTCAGTGCTCTTTTCCTTATGATTGTCCTCCATGGGCTGCACACTGTGAGATACCTTCTTAACTTCCAGTTGGTCACACACCTATTCTTTGCTGTATCTTAAGGCACTGCTGAACTTAGGTTGCTTGAAAGTGGGTGTATTAGGGTTCTCCAGAGAAATAGAATCAATCAAAGAATTGGCTCATATAATTACAGAGGCTGAAAAGTCCCAAGTTATGCAGTTGGCAAGCCAGAGACCCAGGAGGTCTGATGGTATAGTTCCAGTCCAAGTCTGAAGGCCCAACAACCAGGAGAGTTGATGGTGTAAGTTTTACTCTGCAAGCAGAAAACCAATATCCTAACTCAAGTAGCCAGGCAGGCAAAGTTCCCTCACACCCTGCCTTTTGGTCTATTCAAGTCTTCAACTTATTGGATGAGGCCCACACTCACTGGGGAGGGCAATCTGCTTTAGTCTACAAATTCAAATATTAACCTCATCCAGAAACACCCTTACAGATATACCCAGAACAATATTTGACCAAATGTCTGGCCACCTTGTGGTGGAGTCAAGTTGCCATAAGTTAACCTGAATATCAGTAAGATTATTACTTTCCAGCAAATATTCTAAAAGGGTTTTCTAGCCCTACTCACCAACCAAATGTCTATCCCACCCTCTTCTTAGTTCAGGAACCAATCAGAATAATGAAAGGTTATTTTTTTATGTATGTATGTATGGATTCCCAGGTGGCACAGTGGTAAAGAATCTGCCTACCAATGCAAGAGATGCAAGAGACATGAGTTCAATTTCTGGGTTGGGAAGATCCCCTGGAGTAGGTAATGGCAACCCAAGCCAGTATTCTTGCCTGGAAAATTCCATGGACAGAGGAGCCTTGTGGGCTACAGTCCATGGGGTCACAAAGGGTTGGACATGACTGAGCATGCATGAACAGTCCACAGTCCATGCATACATGTCTTTTTAACAATAATGTTGCAATTGGTGCAGAAGAGAAATGAAAAGCCTTTATTTCTTCTCCTGTCTCTTCTACTTCCTGGAAAGCCTTGTGACTTCAGGACAGGATCCATGACATTTTGGACTCATCAAAGGAGTGAAAAACAGACTTAGAACAAGATGAGAGTCATCTAATATAATTTGGCTAACTCCAAGTTTCCCCTCAAATTGGGACTTATTTCTTTGATATACTACCTTTAGTCCTAGCTTCCAACTTTTCTTCCTCAACCTAGAAAGTAACTCATATTAGTCACCAGGTGGTGCCTTCCTCTTAATACTTTTGGTCAGGATCTTCCATTTATACAGGGAGAGACAGTATCCAGATGCCTTCTGTCTTGTTTTATGCAGACACAAGGCTAGTCAATAGCCACAAACGGGATCAATTTTGGTAATTAAAAATCCTGAATTCCTTTGTGTTCTATTTGGGATCTGATTTCACTACAGTTTTGGTAATCATTCCTGGTTATTACTTTGGGTTTGTATGTTTGTTTTGTTTTATATCATTGCCAATCAGTGAGAAGTTCTGTAGAGATAAGGTAATCTTACATCCCAATTTGCCAGGGACAGTCTCAGTTTATGAGTATTACCTTGACTTCATGTGTTAATAATCCTTTTTTTTTTCATTTCCCAAAGCATCCCAGTATGGATGATAAATCATATGTTCACCCTATAAACAGTGGTCATTTGGAACAGATTAAGGTTAAATTTACTCTTGTGGGCCAATGTTAAACCATATTTTGGGCTTTTCTGAGACCAGATTCAAATTCCAGCCTAGGTGTTTCTGGGTGTCAAGGTAAACATTTGAAAAGGAGTACCTTTGGGAGCTGCCCTCCACTATGCCACTTCAAGGGTTACTGAGAATTTCTATGTATCTGATCTTGAATTATCTAATCTCTAGATATTTCAAAAAGTCTAGGTTTACTCTGAAAGTTTATTCCTAGAACTCGAAACAATTTTAGCATTATTTTAATGTGAACTCAAGACATCTTTCCTTCGAATTTTATTTTTAAAATAAAAGCTTATTTTTCCTTGAAAATTAGAAGGCTTTGATCTGTATGAAGAACCTGTATTTATCACCCTGGACTGCAGATTTCTTTTTTCATGGGTCTGTGTCAGTAGGATTGTCAAGTGTCCATTAGAGCCCAAGTTGCTGCTCAAGACTTGTCATTTAGCTTAGCCTATTTGATTGCAACCAAATATAAGTCCAGCACAATCTTCATCCTTCTGATGCACTTTGGGAACCATTGTTCAATTCATAGTTATGGAACATTTTCCCAAGTTAAAAACTTGTGCTTGAATCAACAGTCATAGGGTAAAATAAAAAACAAAAATTAAGGGCTGTGTGTCAAAGCTGGATAGAAGCTGGACCTGCTGGGGATAACTGGCTGAGGGAAGGGGGAATTTGTTGGTACCTGAGTCCCAGAGAAGACTGTGGAATGAGTTTTCTTTGCCATCTTTTCTTTCTCTCCCTCTTCCCTTCCCTTCTGTGACTTGCTTTTTTTTTTTTTTTTCTAGCTTATCTTTTCATCTTCTTTCTTTCTTTAAATATAGTTGATTTACAATATTATGTTAGTTTTAGGCGTAGAGCATAGTGATTCAGTATTTTTTGCAGAACTATACTCCATTACACATTAGTACAAGATAATGGTATTAATCCCCTGTGCAGTATAGCACATCTCTGTCACTTATCTATTTTATACATAGTAGATTGTGTCTGTTAATCCCATAACCCTAACTTGCCCCTTCCTGTGACTTGCTTTCATTTTCCTTTGCTCCCAACTCTTCCTAACCTCTTAGACTCCAACAAAAGCTAGGAATCCTCTCCCCAGAATACAGCCCAAATGTGCAAATTGAACATATAACTTCTGGGAGTTGATACCTGAAGCTTTCCAGGTTAATAACTCCTGGGATAAGTGTACTTGTGGTCCACCTCTTGTCATAAATCAGATGATAAAATAGTTTCAAGGAATCACCTTAAGGAGACAAAAACAACTTCAAATGAATTTGGCAAGTAGGTGATTAGTATGAATGTTAAAAGATTACACTAGATTATATAGCAGTCAGGGAGCTTGGAAAGCATGAGACCCAGGATGATTTCAGATGTCCACACACTCATAAAGCTGTTTGTTAGCCAATGCTGAAAATAGAGATGTGGCATAATCCACGTGGTGACATCTAGAGCTACATCTATGACTATCATTGGTTGTATCTATTGGTGACATTTTCTGTATACTATAAAACCCCTAAACATTATATACTTGTAAGAAGTGTCATTAATGTGAATATAGCTGGTCAATAAATGTAATAGCCCTGAGTGATTCTTTTTATAAATGAATATTCTGAACATTGAAGAATAACTTTAGGCTCTTAGGAGCTATTTTGATTTTGAACACATTTTCATGTACATGCACACATGTATATACACACACACACACAAACTTCCTTTAGTCCCTCATTTTTCCTAAACATGTTTTAAAACTTCTTACTCAAGGTGCTGTCCTGTTTATAGAGAAAAAACTCTGCTTTGTGTATTTGTCATCTTGTCCCAAATCTCCTATTTGGACTTTTTTTCTCATTTCCTACCTACTACTCAGCAGAACCAGATGATACTCTTATAAGGAATTTGCATGATATAAATGCACTATTAAATAAGCATAACAGAAATGTATTGCTCTATTGTAAATTATTAATATAATCTCATTTCCATCTGGGAACTCTTTAAAGCATGCTTAAATTTTTAGTAATGGTAAGTTAATGACATATTAAAAATGAAACAATAACTACTTATCTGAAGTATCAACAATATTATTATTGTATATATTAAAAGGTCATCATTTACTTAAAACATAATTATAGAATGACTCTAAATCACACAGAGACTTACATTTAAAAGTATACATTACATTCTCCCACTGATACTTAGCTGTATTTAAACAGTGGTGGTTGGATTTTTAAAAGGAGGAAGCACTATATCATTATCATGTATTTGTCCTTTGGACAAATTTGGCCCATAGGGCATTGATCTTCTAAAATCAAAACCAACGGTGCCACATCAATGAATCGATAGCACTGGGTGTGCTCTCTCCTCTTTTGCCCTAGTTTCAGGTTCTAGGGATTATGGGAACTTAAAAAGAAATATGATGAAAATAACTTGGCCAGCTGGGAGGAAAAAGCTCCACTTAGGAAGTAGGGAAGAGTCAAATGTATCAGCTAAATGGCACTTCTAAAAAAATAAATAAATGGCTCTTTTCTCTTGTTAAAGATCTCTCCAAGTTATCACAATAAACTCAACACAGTGTGAGTTAGCAGTTAACCCTTGATTATCTTTAGAAAATATAGTGTGCACCTCAGATTTGCAGATGACACCACCCTTACAGCAGAAAGTGAAGAAGAACTAAAGAGTCTCTTGATGAAAGTGCAAAAGGAGAGTGAAAAAGTTGGCTTAAATCTCAACATTCAGAAAACTAAGATCATGGCATCTGGTCCCATCACTTCATGGGAAATAGATGGGGAAACAGTGGAAACAGTGTTAGATTTTATCTTGGGGGGCTCCAAAATCACTGCAGATGATGACTGCAGCCATGAAATTAAAAGACGCTTACTCCTTGGAAGGAAAGTTATGACCAACCTAGATAGCATATTCAAAAGCAGAAATTACTTTGCCAACAAAGGTCCGTCTAGGTCATGTATGGATGTGAGAGTTGGACTGTGAAGAAAGCTGAGTGCCAAAGAATTGATGCTTTTCAACTGTGGTGTTGGAGAAGACTCTTGAGAGTCCCTTGGACTGCAAGGAGATCCAACCAGTCCATTCTAAAGGAGATCAGCCTTGAGTGTTCTTTGGAAGGAATGATGCTAAAGTTGAAACTCCAGTACTTTGGCCACCTCATGTGAAGAGTTGACTCATCGGAAAAGACTCTGATGCTGGGAGGGACTGGGGGCAGGAGGAAAAGGGGATGACAGAGGATGAGATGGCTGGATGGCATCACCAACTCGATGGATATGAGTTTGGGTGAACTCCGGGAGTTGGTGATGGACAGGGAGGCCTGGTGTGCTGCGATTCAGGGGGTCACCAAGAGTCGGAGATGACTGAGCGACTGAACTGAACTGAAAATCACTGTAGATGGTGACTGCAGCCATGAAATAAAAAGACACTTACTCCTTGGAAGGAAAGTTATGACCAACCTAGATAGCATATTAAAAAGCAGAGACATTAGTTTGTCAACAAAGGTCCATCTAGTCAAGGCTATGGTTTTTCCAGTAGTCATGTATGGATGTGAAAGTTGGACTATAAAGAAAGCTGAGCGCTGAAGAATCAATGCTTTTGAACTATGGTGTTGGAGGAGACTCTTGAGAGTCCCTTGGACTGCAAGGAGATCCAACCAGTCTATCCTAAAGGAAATTAGTCCTGAATATTCATTGGAAGGACTGATGCTGAAGCTGAAACTCCAATACTTTGGCCACCTGACACAAAGAGCTGACTCATTTGAAAAGACACTGATGCTGGGAAAGATTGAAAGTGGGAGGAGAAGGGGATGACAGAGGATGAGATGGTTGGATGGCATCGCCAACTGGATGGACATGAGTTTGGGTAAACTCTGGGAGTTGGTGGTGGACAGGGAGGCCTGGCATGATGCAGTCCATGGGGTCGCAAAGAGTCGGACATGACTGAGCGACTGAACTGAACTGAACTGAAAGGATCCCAAACAGGATAATATTTTAAAAGTTCTGTTTCACTTAGCATTTAGCATCTGTTTCGCACAGCATCCCATTGTGTGTTTCTTAAACAACTATTAAAATCATTTTACTTTGCCCAAGGGGCACACCTCAGTGTGAGGGATTCAGGTTCCTTGGAGTGTTGCGTGACTGGGGAAGACACACATCAAGTGAAATAATTACCACAGAAATATTTGCCCAAAGAAAGGAGAAGTGATAATAAAAATTGGGGTTTGTATAACACAGCACAATTTATAAATTTCATGTATATATTCCTCAACCTCAGAAGATAGAAAGGTATATAATTATTACCCATGGGTTATACATGGATGGATGGAAAGAAAGAGAAACAATAATAGGAATTTATTTTTAGTAGTCCATGTAGACACTTAAATTTCAGTTTAATGCAAACCCCAGTTGTAGCCCTCCTGATCAGCACAGACAAACGTTTTCAATTTTGCATCCTATGTCTGAAGCTACCAGGTTCTACCTTCTCCAGGCGTGGCATCCAAAACAGAGACTTTGCACATGCACACACCTCCCAGTAATCGCCAGTCGTATAGAATTCAGATCATTTCCTGGTTAATGTTTATTTTGGATGAATGTTTTGTTCATGGGAACATTTTGAAAGAAGGCTGCTCATCATCCAAATATGAATTCATCCATTTCTCCACTTACCAAATATGTACTGAGCGGATCATTGGTGTGCCCTAAAGGTTAAGAGTGAATCAGAAGTGGTCCTGGCCTGCAAGAAGCTAAACATAGATCTTAAAATAGCAAACTAACTGGAAAGTACTTGGGGGGAGTTTGGATGCTATGAATTTAGCTCTTGCCAAGACAAGATGTGTTCTTGGTAGTGGTGGTGGTTAGGGAAAAACGTTTTTTGTAGATTTGAGAGACCCTAATTCAATGATTTGAAGCTTCTGCATCCTAAAAGATCACCAGGGAGCCTTATTTAAATGAGATGTCTGGGCTCCACCCCCAGATACAGTATCCTAATTTAATTTTCTCAAGTAGGGCCAGTGAATTTGAATTTTAAACAACCCCCATCACCTGGCCCCCCAACCAAGGCCTTCAAATAAGTGAGTTCAAGAGACCCAGATAGCCCTCAAAATGTTCTGTAACCAAGTAGTCTTTGCTTGGGGATCTTGCACGTCTAGTCATACTCTTTCTCTGGAACTTGATTCCAAAAAGAACTTGAGAATTAGTCCAAATACTTTGAGTTCTCACAGTGGGGGTGATCTTCATGAATATGTCTCATTTGCAATGAACTCTGTTTTCTTAAAGCACGCACTGTTTGCCTTAATTATAGAGATGAAAGCTTTCTGCCTTATATTCTGGTCTTAGTCTGTCCCTCTCTCTCTATTGATGGTGAGCTACCAAAGGCAAGGGGTTCACAGTCAACAATCTCTCCACCACCCTGCCTTGCACATGAGGAAGTTTGCAAGAAATACTCATTTGGTTGAATTAAATGGACAGGATTTTAAGAACTTGAAATGTGTATGCTTTTCTATTCCAAGAACCACTTGGAATTGCCTTGGGATGATTCTCCTCTACTGAGCAGAAAGCCCTAGTAAGAGTTCTGTTCACCCTTAATGAACAGGCAAATGTTGTTATAAAGGGCTGCTCCCTATGTTCCAAACTCTTCTGGCTTTTGTGAATGTCTTTGCATTAAATTCATGCAGAACTGATAATTTACTTAATGTTTTTTCTTCAACTATTTCCTCATAGAAAGCTTGAACCTAAAAAGAAAATTTTCACTGAAATGATGAACCCATTGCAAAGTTTTTAGTGAAGCTTCTGGGCAGGCTGTGTGTTATTAGTTCTGAGCCTTTAAACATGAACATACACACAAGCAACCACATCTGCAAAAAGTGTCCATGTGCATCATTCCATGGTGTTACTCAAAAATATAGAAGAAAATGAGTTAAATAAAAACATGCAACAATGAATGTGTCTGCTGGGAGAACTTCCTTGTGTTTTCCATTATCACAGCTAAATATTGTCAGACCCTTAACTTGATTTTAATATATTTAAGCAATAACCATCAAGGTACAGGGCACTTTCTGGGAATTAATGAGCAGCAAGAAAAGTTGGTGGCCCAAAATCAGACTGAGAACTGTTAACCCCAGTTAGCAATCAATTTGCCAGGAAATGCCTGGCACTGAGGTTGGTATTACTATTTATAAGCCCTTTATATATGTAGAAAAGAAATATATACATCCCCCTGCCATGCCTTCATTTCACAGAATCCTGTGGGAAAGCTGAGAGGTGAATCACACTGTTGCCGCTGCCTTAGGCCTTTTCTGCTAAATTAAAAGTAATTATCAAAATGGAGGCTTTGGTCAACAACCAAAGCCGTATGTAAGCGCTCCCATACTACCCTCCTCTTCCTCATCCCCACCACCTGTAAATTAAAGGGAAGTAATGACAGCACCTTCCTGGGACATTTTCTTAATTAAGTCCAGCACACATGTAGGAAAGTGCATGAATCTTAAGCATACAGCTTGATACAATTTTTTGAGATGAACTCAGTCGCGTTATGACCCAGATCAAGGCTGAGACCATTTCCAGAATCACTAAAGCCTTCCTCATTCTCTCTCTCAGGCAGGATCCCAACAAAGGTAATCACAATTCTGCCCTCAAATGCCATAGAATTGTCTTTCCTTTTCCTAAAGTGTCATTTGCTCAGCCGTGTCCAACTCTTTGCAACCCCATGGACTATAGCCTGCCAGGCTCCTCTGTCCATGGGATTTTCCAGGCAAGAATACTGGCATAGGTTGCCAGGCCCTCCTCCAGGGAATCTTCTCAACCCAGGGATCAAACCCAGGTCTCCCGCACTGCAGGCGGATGGATTCTTTACCATCTGAGCCACCAGGGAAGCCCTTTCATTTTCCTAAGTGTAATGTAAATAGACTCATACAGTGGGTACTCTTTTTGTGTCTTTTTTTCCTCAACATTGTCTGTGAGACGCATATATGTTGTTGCGTGCCACTCTTTTTCATTGTTGCTTCAGAGAAACTTTTTTTTCAATGTAAGTGTTTAATATTAATGGAGACAGAGGAAATTGACTTCTGGCTTTTATTATTATTAAAATTTTTCAGTGTAATAATGATTGTTTTTTAATCTTGAATCTTTTTATTGAAGTACAGTTGATTTCCAATGTTGTATTATAGATGTATAGCAAAGTGATTCAATTATATATATATATATATATATATATATATATATATATATATATATCTACTCTTTTTCAAATTCTTTTCCCATTTAGATTATTACAGAATATTGAGTAAGAGTTCCCTGTACTACACAGCAGGTCCTTGTTGATTATCTATCTTATATATAGTGGTATGACTGTGAAGAAGGCTGAGCACCGAAGAATTGATGCTTTTGAACTGTGGTATTGGAGAAGACTCTTGAGAGTCCCTTGGACTGCAAGGAGATACAACCAGTCCATTCTGAAGGAGATCAGCCCTGGGATATCTTTGGAAGGAATGATGCTAAAGCTGAAACTCCAGTACTTTGGCCACCTCATGCGAAGAGTTGACTCATTGGAAAAGACTGATGCTGGGAGGGATTGGGGGCAGGAGGAGAAGGGAACGACAGAGGATGAGATGGCTGGATGGCATCACTGACTCGATGGACGTGAGTCTGAGTGAAGTCCAGGAGTTGGTGATGGACAGGGAGGCCTGGCATGCTGCAATTCATGGGGTCGCAAAGAGTCGGACACGACTAAGCGACTGATCTGATCTGATCTGATATATATGTTACTCCCAAATTTCTAAATTATCCTTCCCCCCCAGCTTTCTCCTCTCATAACCATAGGTTTGTTTTCTCTATGAGTCTCTTTCCATTCTGTAAATAAGTTCATTTCTCTTTTTTTTTTATTCCAAATAGAAGTGATGTCGTGTGGTATTTGACTTTGTCTGAAGAGTAACTTTTAAATATGCTAAAGCTTGAAAAAAAAAAGAAGCATAAAAAATGTTCTTCTTTTTCTGACCTGTAAGAAGCTCTGATGCCTCAAAGCATGAATGCCTAGATTCTGTTAGGACTGGGATGGTAACACATATACAACGGCACTGTGTGTTTAGGACATAATAAACTTCACCCGTGCTAAGGCAACTGCTTCATAAGGCTGTTCCAAGGACAGGCACAAGAATTATGTATAAAATTATACACAAGAACTGTGTATAAACAAGCATAAAATGTAAAACGTAGTTGAGGCATCTTTCTTAACCTCTCTCCTCCTTCCCCATTGTGAAAGGAATTATTATCAAGTGCCTATTACGTGCTAGGTTCTTTAGCACTTTTGTTGCAGAAACCAGTACTCGAGAAACCAAGCACCACATTCAGACAGTTGGAGAACTCAGGTTTATTACACCAGCGCGCCCAAAGGAGTTAACACTCCAAGCTCTGAGCCCCAAACAAAGGGATTACAGAGTTTTTATAGACAGACTGTAGTGAGTAACACTAGCTGTTAATAGGCTGGTTTAAACTAAGGGGTTTCACGCATGCAGGAACAGTGGTCAAGATGGGGAAGAGGATGCCTGACCTGGACAGGCATGATTAAGCAGGTTTGCAGGGGCAAAGAGCAGGACTAGGGTGAGTGGGATAAACTCCAGTTTCTAGTATTGCAAGTCCCCACTTTCTGAAATGACGTGACCTACGTGATCTAGACTCTGCAAGGGGCAAGCTGAGTTACAGAGGCAGAAGAAGGAGGTTATGTAAAATTTTAACTTTTCCTCCTCACTTTGTCCTCACCACACTCCATGAATGTAGGTATTGCTTTCTCCAGTTCACAGTTGGAGAAATTGAAGAATGCAAGCTAATTTGCTCAAGGTCACAAAGGTAAGTGGTAGAGTTAGAACTTAGGATCTAACTCTGAAATTTAAGCCCTTTCATCATACCCATAGCCAGGTGAGAAAGGTGGGCCAGAGGGAGTCATAGACTAGGGAAGGGAGAAGATGACACAGGATTCACTGAGATTCTAGTCAGCATCCCTAGGCTTCTTGGGGCAAATCTGAGCCTTCAGTATCTGGACTTTTAAGTGCCATTTTATTTTATAAAAAGAAAAATTTTGGCCATGCCACATGGCTTTCAGGATCTTAGTTCCCCAAGCAGGGATTGAACCTGGGCTCTGGCAGTGAAAGCTCTAAATCCTAACCCCTGGACTGCCAGGAAATTCCCTAAGTGACATTTTGATGAAACTTGGCTTTAGTCTTCATTTACCAGTATGAGAGATGTCTTAAGCATCTTCTCAATACTCTTATAAATTGATGCATAACATTTTTGATAACTTAGTATGTTCCAGACACCCTGTTCATGCTTTCTATGCATTAGCTCATTCAGTTCAGTTCAGTTCAGTTTAGTCGCTCAGTCGTGTCTGACTATTTGCAACCCCATGAATCGCAGCACACCAGGCCTCCCTGTCCATCACCAACTCCTGGAGTTCACTAAGACTCATGTCCATTGACTCAGTGATGCCATCCAGCCATCTCATCCTCTGTCATCCCCTTCTCCTCCTTCCCCCAATCCCTCCCAGCATCAGGGTCTTTTCCAATGAGTCAACTCTTCGCATGAGGTGGCCAAAGTACTGGAGTCCTTTTAAACACCTTATGAGAAAATACTCCAGATAACCCCATGTTACAGAAGAAAAAACTGAAGCATGAAGGAGTTAAGTAGCTTGCTTGAGGTCACACAGCTGGAAGTAAGGGGTCTGAATCTGAATTTGAACCTAAGGATTCAAATCCCAGGTGGTTGAGATCCATTAGCTTGTAAACTATATCATACTGCCTCAAGTTAAGCTAGTGTACATTTTATAAGCAAATTTGCCCTTGTCCTGTATTTTGACCCAGCCATTCAATTCAGATGCAAATTCCTAAAGGGCAGACTGTATCATATTCCATATTATTGTTTTAAAATTTATCCTGAGTTCTGTATTTAGTGGGTGATGGGTAAATATCATCTGACTCACATATCAAAACATTTATTGAATCTCCAATAGGTTTTCATTTTGGAGGATGGATCGCCTGATGGATAATTCATAACAGTGATCCTATTTCCCAAATGAAAAATTAGAAGATATTCTCCGAGCAGTTTTGTTTTTAAATTTTTGAATATAAAAAGTATTGGGTAGGATGATCAAATCACATTTGTTGGTTATTATTCTCATTATGTATTGCTGTGTAACGAATCACCCAAACTTAGTAGCAGGAAGTCACAATCATCTTTTTATGCTCCCAGATTCTGTGTGACAAGAATTCAGGCAGGGAACCAGCAAGTGTGGCTTATCACGCTTTCAAAAATTCTGACGCCTCAGCTACGAAGAATCAGATGACTGGAAGTAGCTTGAATGGCTAAGGTCTGGAATCACCTAGAGCAGGGGTTCCCAACCTTCAGGCCATGGATGGGTACCTAGAAACAGGGCCACACAGCAGGAGGTGAGTGGCGGGCAAGCAAGTGAAGCTTCATCTCTATTTACAGTGGCTCCTCATTACTCTCCCATCACCCCCAGATGTGACCTCCTAGTTGCAGGAAAACAAGCCCAGCGCTCCCACTGATTCTGCATTAGGGTGAGTTATATAATTATTTCATTATATATCACAGTGTAATAATAATAGAAATAAAGTGCACAACAAACATGCTTGAGTCATCCTGAAACCATCCCCCCAATCCTTGTCCATGGAAAGACTGTCTTCCACGAAGCTGGTCCTTGGTGCCAAAAAGGTCGAGAACCACTTATCTAGAGGCTTCTTCACTCACATGTCTGGTGTCTGGTCTGTGATGTCTTATAGACTGGGAATGATGAGCACCTACTCATGGTCCCTCCATGTGACTTGGGCTCCCCCACAGCCTGGTATCTCAAAGTAGTCTGACATCTTACATGGCAGCTCAGGGCTCCAAGTCAGAATGTTCTACCAAACAAGGTAAAAGCGACATCACTTTTTTTAATCTAGCCTCAGAAATCATCTAGCACCACTTTTACTAGACTCTATTGGTTAAAGCAGTCACAAGCCTGCCAATGTTCAAAGGAAGGGTTTGATCCCCACCTGTCGATAGAAGTATCAAAGAATTTGTAGCCATGTTTTAAAATCGCTACAGTTATACAGTCACTAATGAAATTTATTACATAAAGTCTTCACTGTCCTAGTGATAAGAGAACAGACTCTATGGTTTCAATACCTTTAAATCATGAAGTTTTTGCACCTTACTTTATGTCCCTTGGTATGTTCCAGTGTCTCCTAGTTTATTGTCTGTGGAAACTTGAATAGTATTTGTATCCTGCTGTTGTGTGAAAATTGTATAAATCTTAATTATATTGAATTGGTTCATAGTATTTTTCAGGTCTACTATATCCTTCTACTTTTCTGTCTATTCATTCTATTAATTTTTGAGAGTTTGATATTGAAACCCTCATTAAAAATCTTAATTTATCTACTTAAAAAAATTAAGGTAATCTATAGTGGAATTATATGTAACTTTATTCTGTATTTTCCAAGTCTCCTGTGAATGTGTTATCATACTTTCATAATTTAAAAAAATAAGAAAGGAAAAATAAGTCTGCATTGTCCCAAGAAAGCCAAGACCAAGTCAGCTTCGATAGAGCAATGATGGAACTTGAAAGTGTTGAATTGGGGTTGAAATTATATTACTCAGGTGTCCAACTAATTTTATTCTATAATCTTGGGACATCTTGAATCTCCAGGGATGTCCGTTAATGAAGCACTCCCATTAATGCATGTAAGTTGCCTTTGCTCTTCCCCCCATTAGGGTAAGGGGACATTTCAGCTCCCAGCTTTTGCTTCCCTGCTTCCTCACTCCTTCCTGGGTGGTACTGTAACTTGAGATTTTCCTCTCACTTCTTCCCTGTCAAAGCCCTGTCCCATGTGGGACATTATTGGTTAGGAAGCTGTGATCCATTTGAGGAGATAAATGTGAAGCAGAGTAATCAATATCTAAGGTCACAACCCAGGTTGATAACCTCATGGTGAATGGGGCTCCCAGTTATCTAGTAAACAGTTGCCCAGGGTATTTGCACTTGCTATCTAGTAGATTTGTCATTTTGTAACCATCAGTCTTTCTGTATGTTTAGTTGTCCTAATCTAGAATCAAGTCATCTAGAATATCAGAGGGCACTCAGGGTTCATGTTTTGTTTCAATCAGTGTGTTTTACAGGTGAGGGCACTGAAGCCAGGGAGGTCGCTAGGGAGCCTTCTCCGAAGTCAAAGGCTATGAAGGAAAGGAGTACAGAACAGAACCCAGGTCTCTTTACTGCCAATCCAGGCTCTTTTCACCTCACTGCCTAAATCCTCACCACTGCTTCCTAGACCCATGCAGTGCCCCTCACAGTTGCTTAAAAGAGCCCTATCCACAGAGGCACCTGGGAGCCGAAAAGCTGAGAGACTGCTCTCTTTCTGCTTTTCCCGTTTTCCTTTCCTTAGCTATATTGAGGATAGGACTCTGGTGTGTGTGTGTGGGTGTGGGTGTGTGTGTGGGTGTGTGCACGCGCGCGTGCTCAGTCATGTCTGAGGCTTTGCAACCGTATGGAGTGTAACCCTCCATGCTCCTCTGTCTATGGGATTTCCCAGGCAAGGATACTGGAGCGGGTTGCCATTTCCTTCTCCAGAGGATCTTCCTGACTCAGAGATAGAATCCACATCTCTTGCATCGCCTGCATTGGCAGGTGGATTCTTTACCATTTACGCCACCTTTGATAGGGAGATTGAACGGATTGTAAGAAACTGGAAGGGCTTTTGATCTTTAGGTGGTATTTTTCTGGGATTTTAACAGACTGTGTTGGATCATTTTGCATGGAGGCAAGTTTTAAGACGGAGGATTACCTTCTGCTTAGGAGATGTCTTTAGTTCCAAAGAGCTGAGGCTACTACGACAAGGTTCAGAGGATAGGAAGAGTTTGTGTGAGACTTGAAGGTAAAAGGAAAATATATAGAAACCTCGCATACTCCAAATTTTTCCAAGGCAGTCTTGATTTTTATTTTTGGTCAATTGTTTAGCCTTATGTTAAGATGGAGGGTTTGCTATACAAACTAGGAATAGAAGGAATCTTCTGCAACCTGATAAAGAATATCTATGAAATAGCTATACTGAAGATTATGCTTAATGGTGGAATACTAAGCACTTTCCTCCTAAGACCAGGAAAAAGGGAAAGATACCTGCTCTCATTAATTTGATTCTGTTTAAAATTACTGTTTAAAGAGTCCTTGCCAGGGTTTTCCTGGTGGTCGAGTGATTAAGGCTCTGAGCTTCAACTGCAGGGGACATTGGTTTGATCCTTGATCCATCCCTGATCTGGGAACTAAGATCCCGCTTACCCCATGGTCAAAAAAAAAAATACTCATTAAAATATTTGAGACTTCTCTGGCCAGTGGTCAAGACTGCATTTCCAATGCAGGGGGTGCAGGCTCAATCCCTGGTCAGAGAACTAAGTTCGTGCCTGCCACCAGGCATGACCAAACTAATAATAATAATAATAATAAATGAAGAGTCCCAGCCAGTGAAATTAAGCAAGAAAAAAGACACAAAAATTGGAAGAAAAAGTAAAGCTGTCATTATTTATAGATGTTCAGTTCAGTTCAGTCGCTCAGTTGTGTCCGACTTTTTGCCACCCCATGTACTGCAACACGCCAGACCTCCCTGTCCATCACCAACTCCCGGAGCTTACTCAGACTCATGTCCATCCAGTCGGTGATGCCATCCAACCATCTCATCAGCATCTCATCCTCTGTCATCCCCTTTTCCTCCTACCTTCAATCATTCCCAGCATCAGGGTCTTTTCAAATGAGTCAGTTATTTACATCAGGTGGCCAAAGTATTGGAGTTTCAGCTTCAGCATCAGTCCTTCCAATGAATATTCAGGACTGATTTCCTTTAGGATGGACTGGTTGGATCTCCTTGCAGTCCAAGGAACTGTCAAGAGTCTTCTTCAACACCACAGTTCAAAAGCATCAGTTCTTCAGAGCTCAGTTTTCTTTATAGTCCAACTCTCACATCCATACATGACCACAGGAAAAACCATAGCCTTGACTAGACGGACCTTTGTTGACAAAGTAATGTCTCTGCTTTTTAATATGCTGTCTAGGTTGGTCATAACTTTTCTTCCAAGGAGCAAGCATCTTTTAATTTCATAGCTTCAGTCAACATCTGCAGTGACTTTGGAGCCCAAACAAATAACGTTTCTCACTGTTTCCCATCTATTTGCCATGAAGTGATGAGACCAGATGCCATGATCTTAGTTTTCTGAATGTTGAGTTTTAAGCCAACTTTTTCACTCTCCTCTTTCACTTTCATCAAGAGGCTTTTTAGTTCTTCTTCACTTTCTGCCATAAGGGTGGTGTCATCTTCATATCTGAGGTTATTGATATTTCTCCCAGCAATCTTGATTCCAGCTTGTGGTTCATCCAGCCCAGCGTTTCTCATGATCTACTCTGCATAGAAGTTAAAGAAGCAGGGTGACAATAAACAGCCTTGACGTACTCCTTTTCCTATTTGGAACCAGTCCGTTGTTTCATGTCCAGTTCTAACTGTTGCTTCTTGACCTGCATACAGATTTCTCAGGAAGCAGGTCAAGTGGTCTGGGATTCCCATCTCTTTCAGAAATTTCCACAGTTTATTGTGATTCACACAGTCAAAGGCTTTGGCATAGTCAATAAAGCAGAAATAGATGTTTTCCTGGGACTCTCTTGCTTTTTCAATGATCCAACAGATGTTGGCAATTTGATCTCTGGTTCCTGTGCCTTTGCTAAATCCAGCTTGAACATCTGGAAGTTCTTGGTTCATGTACTGCTGAAGCCTGGCTTGGAGGATTTGGGGCATTACTTTGCTAGAGTGTGAGATGAGTGCAATTGTGTGGTAGATTGAACATTTTTTGGCATTGCCTTTCTTTGGGATTGGAATGAAAACTGACCTTTCCAGTCCTGTGGCCACTGCTGAGTTTTCCAGATTTGCTGGCATATTGAGTGCAGCACTTTCACAGCATCATCTTTTAAGATGATTTATAGATGATGATTGTTTATACAGAAAACTAAAGAATCTACAAAAAAAATTAGTAGAATATGTGAGTTTCGTAGAATATGTGACTCTAGCATAATATAGGAGAAGGCGATGGCACCCCACTCCAGTACTCTTGCCTGGAAAATCCCATGGATGGAGGAGCCTGGTAGGCTGCAGTCCATGGGGTTGCTAAGAGTTGGACACGACTGAGCAACTTCACTTTCACTTTTCACTTTCATGCATTGGAGAAGGAAATGGCAACCCACCCCAGTGTTCTTGCCTGGAGAATCCCAGGGATGGCGGAGCCTAGTGGGCTGCCGTCTATGGGGTCGCACAGAGTCAGACACGACTAAAGCGACTTAGCAGCTTAGCAGCATGATATAAGGTCAATATACAAAAATAAACTCTACTTGCCTGGAGAATCCCATGGGCAGAAGAACCTGTCAGGCTACAGTCCATAAGTTTGGACACAACTGAAGCAACTTAGCATGCATGCATGCACACAGTACTGACAATAGACAATTGAAAAATGAAATCAAATCACTATAATAACCTCAGATACCATTATATACTTAGGAATAATTCTAAGTCTATGGATAATTGTAGTACGTCACAATTTAGTATGCTATGAATTTCAACAATTTCACTAAAAAACAGTTGCTCCAACCCAGTGATTTCCTATCTACTCCATGCTTCCAGTCACACTTTTGCTATCAGATGCCTTCAATTAAGAGTCGGACATGACTGAGCAACTTCACTTTCACTTTTCACTTTCATGCATTGGAGAAGGAAATGGCAACCCACTCCAGTGTTCTTGCCTGGAGAATCCCAGTGACGGAGGAGCCTGGTAGGCTGCCATCTATGAGGTCACACAGAGTCAGACACGACTGAAGCGACTTAGTAGCAGCAGCAGCAGCAGCAGCCTTCAATTAATCACACAATTTGCATCTTTCATTGTATAAAGTTGAATGAAATACATTAAGCAATAATGTATTTTATTTTATTGTACATTTAAAACTATATTTTGACATTTAGAATAATCATTTAAAAACTGTAGCATTTGGGAAAACGAAGTTTATGAAATTGTAAAATAGCCAAAACATGGGCACTGGAAGCAGTTACTTCTACCAGTTTTGATGGCTAAGTTACTAAAATGAAGCTAAAGAATAAATAAATAATGTTAAAATGAGTTTTATACATCCAATAAATATAGAAGTAAAAGAAATTATGCTATTAGGGAGTTGAGCTGAAAGTAAGAACACTGTAGGAAATTAGAAATGAGACCATGTTTTCCTGGAAGGTGACAGTAACTTGTGCTTCACAAAAGCTTGAACAAGTATGATATAGGGTGAAATGGACTTTTCCAGAATCCGTAAAAAAGTCTTTTCTATAAAAATTTTTATAAGAGTATAGTTGATTTACAATTTGTGTGAGTTTCAGATGTACAGCAAAATGACTCAGTTATACATATATGTATCTGTTCTTTTTCATATTCTTTTCCTATATAGGTTATTATAGAATATTGAGTCAAGGTCCCTGTGCTATGCATTAGGTCCTGGTTTGGTTATCTATTTTATCTACAGTAGTGTGTATATGTTAATTCCAGTCTCCTAATTTATGACTTCACCTCCACATTTCCCCTTTGGTAACCATAAATTTGACTTCAAGATCTGTGAGTCTGTTTTGTATTAATAAATAAGTTCATTTGTATCGTTTATTCAGAAAAAAAAATAAGTCTGAAAGAAATTTGCCTAAAGTGAAAAATTGTATCACTAAATAAAAAATGACAGTCTCCTAATTTTTGTGTGGCTATAACAAAGACCCGGGTCCAGTTTAAGATCATTTGAAATCATACATTCACAAAAATCTAGAAAGACTTTATGAACTTAATCAGACCAGAATGTGGGGAAGCAAGCACCCTGAGTGAATTCATGAATTAAACTTTTGGCTTCCTTATAGTTTTGAATTCAGAAGCTCTGTCCTCTCCCCTCAGCACTTACCGGGACAAAAGGAACTTAGAACAAAATTTGCATATCTGAGAGTGGGGAGAGAGAATTTTCTATCCTCAGGAACTATCAGTTTAAGAAGCACACAACACCTGTAAGTTTGACCTAATTATAGCAATGTGTTCTAATTGAGATTTCCTTTGAAAGACACTCAGACTTTTAAGAGGAAATGGATAATAAAAATCTATGTAAGAAATATCCCTTTTTGAAAGACACTCTGAAGAATTTAGGAATAAAGAGAAGTGATATCCTCAACTTACTCTAAAATGGTTCAAAAAAAATTACCTACGCACATGCACAGGAATGATAAGAAAGCAAATGGGGCAAAGAAGAAACTGTTTATGAATCTGAGTGAAGGCTATAGAAGAGACCTTTAAATTTGAAATTATATCAAAATAAAAAATTTTCCCCATGTCTGTCTAAATCACATACCTTTCACAGCCACTGATGTAAGCTACCTATAAAAATCACGTTTTAGTGGTTTTTATAACCTGAACTGGAATTCTACATATGCTATTTCAAGTGGCTTTTCTAATATAGAACCACCACTTATTATATCTTCACAAAGAACTCATTATACTAACTGAAGCTCAAGCAAAGTTCATCTCTTTAATTAAGCAAAGTTGAAAAAATACTTTATCAGAAACAATTTTGGAATTTTCCTGTCCATATGGCCAAATATCCCCAGGAAAATAATTGCTTTCTTTAAACTAGAAAAGAATGAGAAGAATGGATGGAGACAAGTGATCTTGTTTAAATATGTGTTGTTAGAGGATGAATCTTCGATTTTATAAGTATTTGAAAGCTGATAAGATAGAAGAGGGTGGTCTAAGAAGGATCACAGTGAAGGGTGAAAGATAAGAACATATGGAAATAACCCAAACCTGAAGCTACTTATCTCTGGATTTCTTGTTATGTGAGGTAAATGTCCTTACTGCTTAAAGAAATATGGAAATAATAACAATTAATGATGATGATGATGATGATGATGACAATGTCATCTTTGCTGGAGTCAGCCCTGAGTCTTATATTCCAGATTGGAGAGTAGAAACCATTTTTCCCATTTGGTCTAATGAAGGAAGTGGCATTCAAAATAATTCTTGTTGCATAAAAATTGCCAAACACGGGGTGAAAGGAGAACTATGTCCAAAACTGGTGAGAAAATGAGCCCAAAGATTGGCACAATGTCTTTCAAAAAAAAAAAAAAAAAAGTGGAGGAAAATTGCCCATAATTTGTTTGAATTGGAATCTTAGATTCAGTGCAGCTTCATTTCTTTCTTTGATGAAGTGCGTTTATTCTTGCTGGTATTCTCCCTAAAAGATGCAAGCATTTTTCAAACTACAATTTCACAGAGTGAAAAAGAACATAAGGATAGTTCTGTTTCTCAGCGAAAACTGTGTGGTTTCCTGTGATCTGGCCTCAAGTGTCATATGTCAGCATTTCCACACTATTGTTCCAAAAAGAACCCAGATTCAAGGGCAGGGCACATAAGCCCTACCTTTTCAAGGGAAATTAAAGAATTGTTGTTGTTGTTCAGTTGCTAAGTCGTGTCTGATTCTTTGCAACCACATGAACTACATACAGCATGCCAGGCTTCCCTGTCCTCCACTATATCCTGGAGTTTGCTCAAACTCATGTCCATTGAGTCAGTGATGCAATCCAACCATCTCATCCTCTGTTGCCCCCTTCTCCTCCTGCCCTCAGTCTTTTGCAGCATCAGGATCTTTTTCAATGAGTAAGCACTTCGCATCAGATGGTCAAAGTATTGGAGTTTCAGAATTAGTAACCATTTTTAATAGTGGCCACATTTCAAGATTGACACTTGTGCCTCAGTGCTTCCTTCAGGCATCCTGTTCCTGTTGTCTCCATTCACCCAGGTTTCTACAAAGGTGAGTTCACTGTCACTTCCGATGGACATCCCTCAGTCAGCCATTGTATTAGTTTCAAGCTTAGTGGCTTAAAACAATACAAATTTTCTTTTTATAATTCTGGAGTTCAGAAGTCTGCTTCCCTCTTATAAGAACCCTCCTGATCATGCTGAACCCACCTGGGATAATCCAGGATAATCTCCCTGTCTCAAGATCCTTAATTTATTTGCATCTACAAAATCCATTTTGCCATGTAAAGTACTGCATTCACACGTTCTGGAATGTGGGCATCTTTAGAGGATCGTTATTCTGACTACCACCACCGTGTTTCCGGAAGCAATGGACCACTTGCCTTAATAACTGTGTGATTATCATGTACTGTTTCAGAATGTGGACCTTATGATGTGTTGGCCAAAGAGAGACTTAAAAGAAACCAGATGTAGTATTTATTTCTTTTAGCTTCTGAAATTTGTTATTAAAAGTTGGATGTTATTATCTATCCTATGACTATCAGCTTAATCTTGCCTTTAAAGTAGCTTGATACAACTTCTAATTGTTAGGCTTTTGTGAAAGATTTCTGATCTGATTTTCTAATTCTTCACAGCAAAGTTCTCTGACAATTATCCTTTCAAGACTTTATCCTAGTACTTGACATAGAGTAAATTTTCAAATAATGCATGTTGAATAAATTGAGTCTCTATATTGCTGATGAAAATATTGCGTGTGAATTCTCTGTTTATCAGGTGGTGCCTTTAAGTTGTGGGCTTCCCTGGTGGTTCAGATGGTAAAGCATCTGCCTGCAATGCAGGAGACCCGGGTTCGATCCCTGGGTTAGGAAGATCCCCTGGAGAAAGAAATGGCAACCCACTCTAGTACTCTTGCCTGGAAAATTCCATGGACAGAGGAGCCTGGTAGGCTACAGTCCACGGGGTCGCAGAGTCAGACATGACTGAGCGACTTCGCTTTTAAGTTGCTAATAATAATCAATAAGGGGCTTCCCTGGTGGCTCAGTAGTAAAGGATCTGCCTGCCAATGCAGGAGACTCGGGTTCGATCCCTGGGTCTAGAAGATCCCCTAGAGAAGGAAATGGCAACCCACTCCAGTATTCTTGCCTTGGAAATCCCATGGAAAGAGAATACTGGTGGGCTACAGTCCATGGGGTTGCAAAAGAGTCAGGCACGACTTAGTGACTAAACAACAGCAATAAATACTCCATAAAGTGTTTTCTTGGTGGAGGGTTTGCTCTCTAACCACAATCCTTTGGTTAGTGAAGTTGTTTGATGGTGTTACGCTGGCATGTGTAAAAAGAGATTTCTAGACAACTGGCAGTGACCTGACACTGACCTCCTTCTGAATTAAGACTTTTTATACTTCTATATTGACTTCCCTTGTGACTCAGCTGGTAAAGAATCTGCCTGCAATGCGGGAGTCCTGGGTTCAGTCCCTGGGTTGGGAAGATCTCCTGGATAAGGGAAAGGCTACCCACTCCAGTATTCTGGCCTAGAGAATTCCATGGACTGTATAGTCCATGGGATCACAAAGAGTCGGACACGACTGAGCAACTTACACTTTCACTTTCACTTCTGTATCACAAATGATAAAACCTACCACATATCAAAGGACTTTTCCCAATAGTGTGTTTATTAAAGGAAAGGAGGTATAAATATCTCAGCTAATTACACCTAAGAGATATTTACCTTCAATTTCTCTTCACTAAAATTGTTGGCTAGGTCTGGCTAAGGTAAATGCCCTTTTTCTGATTTTACATCTTCATCTTCTTTCCATTGATTGAACATGGTGGTCAATTCCTGTCTCAATCCGTGCTGAGTCATATTGCACTACTCACTTTTTCATATGAGAAGTGATAGGTGAATTACAGGAAATTTTCATTTTTTATCTGCTGTTACTCAGTTACGAATTCACATCATAATGTCTATGTCACTAATGGTTTTATAGCTCTTTCCACTTGCTAGTAAGGAGATAACATGAAAAAATGGAGACAGAAATAGATGGCTCCACATTAATTTTCCTTTTGGAAAAAGTATGCCCATTCTCTGCCTGGGCAGAAAGGTTTCATACATCAATTTAATATTTAGCAGAAATAAACAAATATCTTTCAGGCTGAGTTCTTTCTGATAAATGACCCTCTCAAAGCTAGAAATCCCCATAATTGTTATGTACATGCCCTATCTCAAAGTCATCATCTTATGTTGGTTTCTGAGTGGTTATAAATGCTACTTTTCCTTGAACGTTGGATTTCCAACAGGTCAGGCAACTGGTCATGCCCAGTGGGTTTCCACAGGGTTGAAGCAACAGTGGGAAATTTCTCATTGGAAATTTCTGAAGATGCAAAAATGGAAGTCATTAACAGAAAGCCAAGAACCTTCTAGAAAGCTAAAGTCTAAGAAATTGGAATGGACTTCCCCAGTGGCTCAGAGGTAAAGAACCCACCTGCCCATGCAGGAGATGTAGGAGACGCAGGTTTGACCCCTGGGTCAGGAAAAACCCCTAGAGGAGGGCATGGCAACCCACTCCAGTATTCTTGCTTGGAGAATCCCATGGACAGAGGAGCTTGGTGATTTACAGTCCATAGTGTTGCAGTGTCAGTCATGACTGAAGTAACTGAGCATGCTCGTATGCAAGAAACTGGAAGAATCCAAAGGAGTCTTGAATGTCAAAGCTAGAAGTAGGTATAAGTACAGAGCCAAGAATCTAAGAAAGAGGGAGATGGGAAGAAATGGAAATGAGTGGGAAAGAGTAAATGGAGAATATTCTGGAGCAAAGACTTAGAACAGGAGTCACTATCCATAGTTCACTTCTACATGCTGTCAAGAGTCATGCATGGGGTGGAGTTTGGAGAGTTGTTCAGTATTCAGATTATTCCCCATTTGTCCTTCCATGTCCATTCTCCAGCTTCCTTTGCCCTGGTTAGTACGCCTTTAAATTCCATCATCTAAGTTACTTTACTGTACAGTTTTGACCAATGGAAGGCCCCAAGAAGAGATCTGAGAGCAGGAGAGAAAGATCAGAGTGTTTATTGGTTCCAAGTCCCATCCTACTGTGCTGCAGACTGGCAGCAGCTGAGTCCTACTGGAGCCTTGGCTCCTGCCTAGTTGACTCTTTCCAACTACCACAGGTATCACTGAAAGTGAAGGTGTTAGCTGCTCAGTCGAATCTGACTCTTTGTGACCCCATGGACTGTAGCCTGCCAGGCTCCTCTGTCCATGGAATTTTCCAGGCAAGAATACTAGAATGGGGAGCCATTCCTTCTTCAGGGGATCTTCCTGACCCAGGGATTGAACCCTGGTCTCCTGCATTGCAAGCAAATTCTTTACCCTCTGAGCCATAAGGCAAGTCATACAATTTCTCTTTGTCACTTGTCCCCTCAGGCCTAAGGATAATATTGTGGCTTTCCACATTTACTAGCTCCAAGGTACTTCACCATCCATTGTCAGTTCTCAATTCCCTGTTGTCACCTCTGTAAACATTCCCTTCTTCAAAATTCCATTTGGGTGTGCCTTCTGTTTCCTGTTGCTGAAACCCCAACTGATAGACAGTAAATGGATATTTACTAGAGTTGTCCAAAATTCTAAACATTTCTGAGTGTTGTTACTATCAATTATGTAAGTGTGTATTCTGTGCTGTAAGTCACCCTTTCGTGTGACTTGTGATTCAGGAATAAAATGCTTTGTTCCTGCCTTTTATTGGTTTATGGTCTGCCAAGATTACAAGACTGAGCATGCTAAATAGTATAATACTGTGAAGGAATTGCTACAGTGCTGGGAAACGTAATGGGAGAATGGAAAAATTACCCAGGTTCACTTGGGGTTTTCAGGAAAATTCTCTGTTGGCAACCTGAAGAAGGAATTACTGCAGGATTGATGACCTATTGTCTTCCCTTGACTTTGAACTTTGAAAGATGTCCTTTCTTCCCCAGAAGACATCTAAGCAAAGATATCTTTATCATATAAACACTTCCTGAATCAAGCTTATCTTTGGTCAGTTTCTCCAGAGCAGAGACTCAAATAAGAATTCATGAAGAAGCTATTTATGAATGAAGTGTTCCTAAGAGAAACCAATAAGAGAGTGGGACAAGCAAGACAAGGATTGAAGAAGAAGTCAAGGGTGTGAGTTTTGGTAATATCCCAGCCTCAACCTAATCCCAAAGAGAGCTCAGAAGTGTAAATTGCATCTCAGAGCTGTTTCCCTTGTGACATGGGAAGGGGGAGTTTTTGTGTTTCTGTACCAGTTATTGCTTATGAGCTGTCCAGGGTAGAGGGTGGGTTAGTTGGGGAGCCACATAAGTGTCCCAACAGGTCCAGGAAAGATTAGAAGTGAACAAATTGGATCCAATAGTCCAAGGGATGGTCTCTGAAGATGGTGGCAGGTAAGAGTAGTTGGGAGGCCAGCATGCAGACACTAAGGAATGATACGTAGAACCCATAAAGGTGAATCTAGAGAAACTGACTAGAGCACCAGCAAGATCTGCTACAGAATGCTTCCAGGAGCACATCTGCAGCTGTTTAACACACCATTAGGCAAAATCCTGGGCAAAGCAAACAAGCATGGCTTTCTTCACATGTGCATTTTTAGGTTTTAGAGGCATTGCAAGAGGTCTTGAGTGATGCCTGTCTCTAAGGTGACCAACGGTATCCCAGGATACCAGATTTTCTGTGCTAAAACTCAGATGGTCCTGTGTAACCTGGGATGGTTTGTCACTCTACCTGTATCCAAAATGTCCCTCAGTGAAGAAATCGCAGGTTGTCTCAGAGAAGATCTAACCCAGGCAGAGCCAGTAGAGTATAGGAAGGTTGCAAACAGTTGTTTCTGGAGCTGCGTGGAGTGTGGCAATCTGGGGAGAAATTGAGTCTTGACAAGTGGGGATGTGGGAACTGTAGAAGAAGAAGGAAAGGGCTTCAGATCTGGCTTATCTTCCAGGTATAGCAAAAGCCTTTATAACCTCAGGCAGCTGCGAGTGCCCTTCTCAAGGTGCACTTCTGAGGAAGACCTTGGTTCCCCGGGACAGGAGAAGGTGCTGAGATTCGTCAGAGGCTCATACTAGTGGGACTAGCTCAGGATCAAGACTCTTTATTAGCCATTCCTGAGGGCTTTCTCCCAGATAAACTTTCCAGACTAATGCTTTCATACTTCTTCGTCTTCAGGGAGGAGGTGAGGAAAAAGATGTTTGACATGAGTTTGAATTTTTTACAGTGTTACTGTGAATTCTATTGATGTGATAATAAATTTCCATTTAGCAATATTCTTGTTTAGCTTTGTTTCAAGTCTAATGTGAATGATGATGAGTAATAACACTTCAAATTACATCAATTTTCTATATGAGAAAATATGCCATGTTCATGACATTTTTTGTTTTTGAAAAAGGGAATCAAAAGGTGATTCATGACTACAGCTTTTAACTTATGTATGGGTTGAACTTTTTTCTAAAGAATGTTGTCATGATGATTTCACGCTGGGTAAGCTGAAAATGTTTCAGCATGAGGGTTTTGAGTTACTGAATTAGAGATAAGTTTGTATGCAGGTGTCAATTGTAACTGTAAGAATCTTCTGAATTTAATGATTCCCAGAGCTAGAATGACAGTTCTCAATTCTGACTTCATGGGAGAACTATCTGGGGAGCTTTAAAATAATTCCAGTATCTGGACCCCACTCAAGACCAGTGATATCTGAATTTCTGGGAGTGAAGTCCAAACAGGTAGGCTTCATGGACCCATGACATATGCAGTTCCGTGGGGCCTTGGATTTATAAGCACCCGGCCTCACCCACTTGCTCTGTCTCACTGGAGAGTGGTCAGGGGTCAAGCCTGTCACGTGAGCCTTGAAGGGAGCATCTACCATCACATCTCCTACATACAGGGTTAGGAAAATAGGGATGCGTGCTGCCATTTTCCTGGTCCACTGCTCTTCAAATCAACAGGCTTACTTTGTGCCTCTGCATCAGTGAGGCAGGAGACCCACCGTTAGGTTTTCCTCTGAGCCAGGTAGCCAGTGAGGTCTTGGAACCGTGTGAGACACTTGGCAAGTCATCTACTAGTAGAAGTCCCTGAACCCTAGACACCAAAAGGACTGACCCAGTATTTGGCAGGATGGAGGCTAGAGAGAAAAGTAGGCAGAAAACCCAAAGTCCTAAGTGTTTTTCCTTATTGTCTTCATTCTCCAGAGTGGCCCTTGGCTGAATCTTATATTCTTTGAGTCAAGACTCCCTTTCCTGTCTTTATCATTGGAACATGGGCTACTGCACAGAAATCAGGGGAAGAGCATATTATGTAAAAGAAAGGTCTTGGGTAGATATGTCCTGTGAGTCAAAGCTGATCAGGTTTATCTTTGTTATTATATTCAGAAATAAAAATTGAGCTGACAAAGGGAAAGAGAACACAGAGTGCTCATCATGAATGTTCTTCACATTGTACCCTATCTTTCATTATTAAGTCTTTGCATCAATACAATAAAAACAGTCCAAAAATGAACTGGCTTTCCTATCAAGAAGCAGGAGAATACTTGGAGCATACTTCAGTTATGTTCAGTGAAATAGATGAAGTTATAATGTTTGCAACAATTTCTCTTTCAACAAATATTCATCTAGCACTTACCATGTGCAGACGCTGTTGTAGGTACAGAGGCTACAGCAGTAAACAAGATGAACAAAAATTCCTGCCCTTAGGGAATGCATATTCTAGTGGGGAGACAGGGACAGTAATAATGAGTAAGATATAAAGGATATTTGATGGAAATAGATGCTACAGAGAAATATAAAGCAGGAAATGGAGCTGCTGGAGGTTGAAGGTCAAGTAGGTTTTGGGGCTCAGGTAATGTCTAAATGATCACCTTGGTCTTGGGCACTGGGGAATTTTTATTCTTACTCCTGACTGAGATTGGCTACCACTATCCTAGGGAGGCTTCCCTGGGTGCCTCAGCAGTAAACAATCCACCTGCAATGCAGGAGATGTGGGAGACTCAGGTTCGATCCCTGGGTTGGGAAGATCCCCTGGAGGAGAATATGGCAACCCTCTCCAGTATTCTTGCCTGGAGAATCCCATGGACGTGGACAGAGGAGCCTGGCAGGCGTTAGCCTATAAGAGTTGGACACAACTAAGCGCACACACACACACACACATACCCTAGGGAGCCGGAGGAAGTTTGGTGCCCCAGGACCCAACTGCTGGATGGCACTTCCAGAGATGGAGTCAGCCACCCTATTTATACCATCAAATAAGTTTAGCAGTTGATGGAATTCACAAGCATTGTAAAGATGAGCGACCTTTACTGAGGATGTCATACCAAAAATACCATGAGTAGACAACCAATATTTTAGACTTTTCTTTGCGAGCCTAGTTTTTTTTTAAAATCTAATATAAAATTTGTTTCCATTCTATTGTAACACTGTGATTCAGTTGGTGGGCTAAGAGTAGGGGTGAACTACTCTTGCACATTTCATGAAGAAATAAATCCCTGGGACCTCAAGCAACTCCTGGATATTTCAAACATTTTCAAAAGTTTTTAGAGCCTAGGTATCAAGATCCAACAACAGAGAATTATTCCAGCTTTCCTTTCTTCAGAAAATTGAGACTTTCTTTATTTCTCCTGGGCACGTCTGACTAAAGAAACACTCTATTCATCTTCAAGTGGCTCAGACTTCTATCAAAAGTATTGGATTCTCTTTTATGGAATATATACGAAGGAGGAGACTTTCTGATACTGACTGAGGCTTTGTCTTAGGATCTGTCCCAAGCAAATGTTTCAAAATGAGTTCCTCACTAGCAGTGGCAGCTTCAGCATTTCAATTCAGGAAGGATACAGAAGCTTCATCTAAGTGGAATTCGGAGGTGGGGACAGGTGATAGAATTCGTGCTATGTCTTGCTTGAAGTTGCATTCACATAACAAATACATTATTTTTATTCAGTTTAGATATTTTAAGGGGCTGTCTGGAGAGGAGGTTAGGGCTGGTGGAGGTTACTACAGAAGGTAACTAAAGGTAAAAGCCTTACCCTGCCTTGCTTCCTCACCGCAAATGCTTACCAGACTGGGAGAAGTAAAGAGAAAAAGCTATTAGCTGACGTTTCACTTCTATGTCCCATGTCACCATCAGAATCAGGTCTGGGACTTCTATATAGAGCTCTGAAATTAAGTTTGTCTTGGACTCTCCTCTTCCTCTTCTCCATCTCTCCTCTATTCACCCTACCCAACCCCTCATCTAGTTCCAGCTAATCTCTGCTTTTCGGTTCAAGTTGGCAAATATTTATGAAGGATACTCTATGAGCTCCTCATTTGACTAGGCAATGGAGGGAATACAACGATGAACTGATAAGCATACAAGTTGGGAACTGACAAGAGTTCAAGCTAAGTCTAAGTTTAGAAAGTCTTCCAGACTTATTTACATCTTAATTTGAGACCACTGAAGATCCAAAGTTTTAAGATAAAGGGCAGAAGCTATTTTAACCCAACAACTGGAGGTGGAATTGAATCAGTAGGGCACGTTGGGTGTTGAGGGGCACGCGGGAGTGGGGGAATGGGGGATGTTCTGTGTGCAGTGAACCCTGTCCAGCACCTTTTAAAGTCATACCACCTAGGTATCACATAATCTCAAAAGAAGAGAAAAATCTCCAAGATCCTTTCAACAGGTTAAGATTCTGTGACTCTATGATTCCCAGCTGTAGCCGAGTCACATCTTGGAGTAGCAAATAGATTAGGTAAATTCTCAGATGCTTTCCAATTCCTGGATGATGCTACCCTGCTGTTGTCCTTCATACATTCAGATGACTCTGCCTTTCATTCTTGAACACTCTACACTTAAACATTTTCTCTCTCCTGGATGAAAGATGGTGGGCTGACACCACCAGGAGTTAATGATTCCCTGGTGCATTGTTTTATTAGGCAGCAGTCACAAAGTACCACAAATAACATAAGTTTATTGTGTGACATTACTGGAGGCCAAAAGTCCAAAATTAAGGTGCTGGCAGGGCCTCTATGGGAGGATCCTTTCTTGACTCTTCCAGCTTCTGGTGGTGGTTTAGTTGCTCAGCTGTGCCCAACTCTTGCTACCCCATGGACTGTATGGGGTAGAACCCGCCCACAGAACCCGCCAGGCTCCTCTGTCTGTGGGATTTCCCAGGCAAGAATACTAGAGTGGGTTGCCATTTCATTCTCCAGGGGATCTTCCCGACCCAGGGATTGAATCTGTGTCCCCTGCCTTAGCAGGCAGATTCTTTACCACTAAACCACATGGGAAGCCCCTCCAGCTTTTGGTAGTCCCAGGCATCCTTTGTTTGTGGCAGCATAGCTCTATCTCTACCTCCATCTTCACATGGTTGATTTCCCACTGTGATCATGTCTTTTCTTCTCCTCCTGCAAAAACACCAGCCATATTGGACTAAGGACCCACCCTACTCCAGTATGACTTAATCTTAACTTACATCTTAATTACATCTGTAAAACCCCATTTCCAAATAAGGTCATATTCACAGGCCCTGTGGGTTAGGACTTCAACATATTTTGGGTGATACAACTCCACGCACAACATCTGGTGACCAACAATGTTTTTCCGTGTCTAGGAATAAGGTTTTGGTTGGCAGCCATGAAACAAGCCAAAACAAAATGGTCCATGGGGGAGGAAACCATGATCTGACTAGCCTGACATGCTTGTCAGTTTGTGCTAACCAATCTTACATGTATTTACCTTATCACACCGGCTGTACACTTTCTTTCTTTCCCCTTCCTTTCTTCCCTCCTGCCTCCCTCTGCCTTCCTTCTGTCCCTCATTCCTCCTTCCTTTCTTTCTTTTATCATGGAATGAAACGGTTAAATATTTGGTGCTGGGAGATTTATGGAAAGATCTGGATCAGAAAAAAGGTACTTTCCTGTGAGTAAGGTAAATATTGAGGTACTCATCAGTTTATCACATACCCTAAAACCATAAGAGAGAGCTTGCCAAGTGTTTTGTAATGGAAGGATCCACTGCAAGTATTCAGGTTTATATTTATCTTTGCATTACACACACACACATAAACACACACACACATCTGCATTCACACACACACATTTTTAAGTAACTTAGCTGACAGCATCAACATTTCATTCAGAGCATTCTGTGGGTGGTATTGTCTCCAGCACCACCGTCTTGTGAGATAACTGGTCACATATTTCCCTAGCACAAGGAGACCAATTAAAGTAATTGGCATTCTGCAAATTTGAACCAATGATTTGCTCACTAATCCCAATCAGCCAAGGTGAAGAAATTTGGTTCATGCTTCTCGTAGAGCCAGAAAAGGAAACTCTAGCAAAAAGAGCTGCCCCATCGTCTTCTCTTCCCCTCTTAATCACCTCCAGGTCTGCAATTCTCAGTTATCAGAAAACAACACTCTAGGTTCAGGCTCATGATAAATTATAACACAGCTCAAAGAGTAAGAGAACAAAAATTATTAAAATAATTATCAGGAGACACTTTCTCAAGAGCTTAACGTGTTATAAAACTCTTTATACTGGGGTAAGTCAGAAAAGGGGCTTTCCAGGTGGCTCTAGTGGTAAAGAGCCCTCCTGCCAATGCAGGAGACAGAAGAGACGCAGGTTGGATCCCCGGGTTGGGAAGATCCCCTGGAGAAGGAAATGGCAACCCACTCCAGTATTCTCACCTGGAAAATCCCATGGACAGAGGAGCCTAGGGTCTAAAAAAGTTGGATACAACTGAGCAACTTAGCACACACGCATGAGGATCAGAATGGGAGATGCCAATAGGATTAAGCTGTTACATTTTTTGTTTTAACCTCACTGTTTTGAATTTGGACTGGTCATTGGAACTCCCTCTCCTTGACTCTGCATGGATATACAGATCTGTTCTTATCAATGTCACAAAAATACTTTTGAAAACAAGTGGAGGGTGGCACAGGAATCTCTGGAGACATCATGAGTGTCTAGATGCACTTTCTGATTTAAAGATCTTATTTGAAGAAAAATTCTCAATAGCTCTGGAACTAAAAGGGAAGCATAATGGTGTTTGGTCAGTGGAGCAAGAGATTTGTAGCTGTGAGAGAAAATTCAGATAAAGTTATTTAGAGTGTGCTTTTTATACATCTCTTAGCATAACTCGGGCTTAGAAAAGATCTCAATTGTGATTTTGCTGGTTTAGTTTTGACCTGAACAAAACGGATTTGCCGGTTTTGTTTCTTCTTTTTATTTAGATAGGACACACCCTCCTGGTTTTGAGAAATCTGATCATTATCTCTGAGTTAGAATCAGGCCTGATGAAGTTCTTTTTCCAATTTTGGATGTTTGATCATGCTGGATTCCTACCAAAAGCCTCAAGGAAGACTTAACTTGAAGGACAAAGATGATTGTCAAGTGAGCTATGAATTAGGGTCTGATTCTTTGGTAGACATTCAATGAAAATGGTTTAGGCAAAGGTAGATTCAATAAGGCAGACAAAAATGCTTTGGGGAATAAGCAAGGCAAAGTAAACACACAGCAACTCATTAAAGAAACAGCCAATGACCAATTCAAAACCAATATCTGATACATAATTTAAGACCCAAAGGTCACTTAATATCAACTTTATTGCAACACAAAAGCACAGAAAAATCTGGCTGGCATTTGTTCTTCAGCTTGCCTTAGCTGCTTTTATTTAATGCAAGTGTTTCTCCAGAGGCACAAAAAAATGTAAGAGTAAAATCGGATTTATCGGAGGCATTTGTTTGGATTAATTACATAATAAAAGCATTTTCATATTGCTAATTTACTAAGCAATGTCACTGGAATGCTGAATTGCTTTACTTTTATTATGATGATCAAAAGAGATAAATGCAGGCCTGGCCACAAAACCAAAGCAGAGAGAAGAGAGGCAGCAGTCATTCTTCGCATAATTACTGGTATTTGTCATCCTTGTCTTGAAAAGGGGATCATCAGTTTTTCTAAAGACTGTTTTCTTTGCTTCAGAGCCTCTTCTTCAGCATGCTGTTTATCATCCATGTTGTCCTTATTTACCCAGCAACAAATAAACGACGAATATGTTCTTCATTAGGCAATTTAATGAATTTAATTTTGCTTCAAAATGTTAATTTAAAAGTGTGCATTTCGTTCTTACAAGGATAAAACTGAAAAAATTCTTGGTTCTCAAGTGTTAGATTACATTACTAGAAGTAGAATTGAAAACCAGGATTAATCAGTATGAAATTTAGTGTTGTGAGCCTGAGGTTGATTTTTATCAATTATAATTAATTTTCCTATCCCTTTAAGAAAACAAAGGCTCAAGAATCAGGGCTTCTATAGCTTTATTTACATTTAGGGAGAAATTTTTGAAGAAAACAAGTGTAAGAGGAAACAGAAAGGAAGTTTGCCTCAAGGAGAAAAACCCTAAAGAAAAAGCTGCTATCCATCACTAGAAAATGAATGAGAATTGTATTATTTCTTGGCTTTTAAAGAATCTGTCTTTTGCCAAATCTAACAATGTTGCCAACTTGGAAGAAAAAGGATCCATTTTTTCCCTACATAACCACATTTAATAATTTCCATGAAATTGACATTTTAAAACTATGGCAAAAAGCCAAATTAAAACTTTTGGGTTCCTAATCCCTAAATTCTGAACTCGTTTTCTTAAGGAATACCTATGATACACTTTAAAACGAATCCAATTAATATAATTACAGAGAGGTTAAATAACACATACACTCTGGATCTGTTTCTGTAAAACAAACCTGTTCTGTTATTTATATTTGGTTATTTTTAAAAATTAGAAATGGGGCCATATATATAAAGTAACTTAAAAAAAAAAAGTGAATCTGTTGTCTTCTGCACCATTAAATTTGAAAAAAGCCCCTACAACCAAGTAGCTTGGAAATCTCATATTCATGCTTCTGAATATTGCTGCGGTGGTAACGAGAAAAGCAGTGCATCCAGGTATTTAATGTGTAACCGAAACAAGGTACAGGCATCAACCTGTATCCCGCGGCAGTTGACATGCTAGTTTCTTCGCCTCCTCTCTCTCGCGCGCACTCCACCTCGCTTCCCCAACCCTCTTCCTCCACAAGATAAGAGGCACCCTCTGGGCCGTGGAAGGTGCCTCGCGGCGAGTGAAGAGCCACCGGAAGAGTGAGGGCAGAGCGCGCGGAGCCCACGCCCTTGGCCGCAGGGTGAATGCGGGCGGCCGCCGCGGGCCGGGGGAGAGGGGAGCCGGGTAGGAGCGCGGGATTGGGGATCTGCCGCACGTGGCGCTGGCCCCGCAGCCCTCCCGGGGAGGATGGGGGGGGTTGGGGGGGGATGGGCGGGCCGGGGGCGGAGCGCTGCGCTTCGCGGGGCGGCGGGAAAGGGGCGGAGAGGACAGCTCTGACTCGGGCGGGCAGAGGGACGGTGGCAGAACCTGCGGGCTAGTTGGGAGGCTCACCCTCTGGGAGGAAGGGAAGCGGAGACAGCCGCTGCCGAGGAGCGAGGAGACGCCTGGAGGCCGAGGGTCAGGCTGCCGCTACCTCCTCCAGCAGCGGACACCGCAGAGATAGCGCAGCCGGCGGGCGCACCGGCCACCAACGGCGACCCTTCGCGCAGGTGGGCACCCTAGAGCGCTGCGTTCTGTCCCCTCCTGGGCCACCGTGGGCCCGATGCCCTCCCTTCCGGGCCCCTGAGCTCGGGGACGAGGGCTGGGCAGGTCCGGGGACCGGAGGAAGGTGCTCGGCCCCTTGGTGTGCACAATTGTGCGCGCGCGCTGTGCTAGATGGGGAAGAGGTGCGGAAAAGCTGCCTCTCTCGGGGCTCACTGTCCCCATCCCTACCCTTTCCGGACGAGCTGACTCCCCGAGCGGCTTCGGAGGACTGCGACCCCCTTCCCTCGCCCTCAGTCTTAACGGTGCGTGCAATTCGCTCCCCTCTTCCCAATGCACACCCAGCATCCATCAGGACGCCCCTTGGAGAGAAGAGTGGTGGCAGGACCAGGTGGGGCGTGAGCGGGGAAGGCGAGAGTTGCTCGAGTATTGTCTGCCGGGGCGAGTGCCTGAGCCCGCGCGCTCCCTCCCGCTTTAGAGGCCAAGGGTAGGGGTGGAGGTGGTGGTGGTGCAGGAGGGAGCGGGGAGGAGGGAGTGGGTTTGCCGAACTTCTCTCGGAAGGCTGACTGTGTGCATGCACTTGGCGCCTTGTGCATGTTTGGGAGAGGGTTTAATGGAGACACGTGGGAGCAACATTGGTTGCTGGCGGGCCCTCCAAAGAGCCTCTTGGGGTAGCCCAGAGCGCCTTCGAGGTTGGAAAGGAGGGGTTGGTGTTAGTGTAAATGTCAGTCCTAGGGAGGAGAAGGAGAGCGGCTTTAGGAGACTTGATTTTCGTAGATTTGCTGCCATTCCTTAAACCAAATCAGGCTTTCCGGGCGTTAAAGTAAATTACCAGTAAGTGGAGACGGATCCCTGATGAGGCTGAAAAGGCCCCCGGGTTTGCTGGGGAGCGAGCTCGGCGGGCCTGCTGCCTGAGTGGCTTCTGGTGCTGTCTCGCGTGGGGTGGGGGTAGGGGGTAGGGAATGGTACTTGTCCCTTTAGCTTGAGGTGCTGGAGCTGGAACACTTCTTCTGGATAGACTTTAGGACCAAGAGGAGGCAAAAATTCTCAACTCTGGAATCCCAACCTCTGTCTCTGTCCTCTCTGCCTTTCTTTCTCCCTCTTCTTCTCCGTCTCCCTCTCTCAGACACACACACCACACACCACCACACCACACCACACCCTGGGGTAGTCTGCTTGTCTGTCTGTCTCTGTCACACACATCCACACCACACATACACCCTGGTTGGGTCTTTTATTCTAAATTAACTCCAGCATCTCCGTGTGTGTGTGTGTGTGTGTGTGCGCGCGTGTGCGTGCGTGCGTGCGTGTGTGTGAGGCTTACCACACACACACATATCCCTCTCAGCTCATGGCTGCTTTGACTCACTGATACACAGTTGCTCATGGATTTTTATTCATTGCTTGTTCTGCTCATAGATTTTTATTCTTTTTTTTTTTTTTAAGAAAAAAGACCTGCCTATATTAAAATCTGTGGAGTGTCAGAAAGACCTTTCAGCACTCATTCACATTCAAATCAAGAATAGGGCCGTATGATGAAAACACCCCACATAGATGTTTTAGATTGGGCAAAGCTCTAGTTTGTGGTAGAATTAATATTATTATTTTAAATAGACACTTTTACAACTATGTGACAGAGTAATCTTTTCCTGGATCTCTCCCTTTTTTCTTTGTGATAATTTACAGAATTCTTAATTACCTGGTTAACAAAAGTTGTCCTCTAATATTAAAAGACCCGTCTTGAAACAATTGCAAGGTTGGCATGAGAATAGATTCTGGGACTCATATCTCTTTAATGAACTGATCAGAGTGGTGTTGATCTGAGACTTATGTATGGGCAAATTTCTAAATAATTTATCAAACCATTGAGGGTGAGGGACTCCTTACAAATTTTCCACACAGAAGAGAGAGAGCACTTTTATCTTTTAGAGCAAATATTTTGCCACTCTCCCTCCAATTGTCTCTGTTAGATGCCTAGAAAATATGCATGGTAAATGAATAATGCATGGCTTATTTCTCTTTTTCATCTACAGGTGGCAGTGTAGAAGCCAAGACGGGAGCTTCCAGAAGTACTTTCAGAAAAATAAGAGTGAACCTCAGTACGCAAACACAGGGATCTGAAAAACCACAGGTATGTAGAAAAATTAATCCATCTATCTGGCTTTATAATTATTGCATTCCACTATCCTGACATTTATATCGACTTTTATGAAGTGAAATGTATTTTGAGGTCTTCTCAAAGGGGAAAGCAAGTGTATTCTATTGCAGACAATGTATTTAAATAAAACTACTGTGCATCATTATACTGTGTTACTTTTTACTGCTCTAAAAAAGAGGCATTGTTTCCATTGTGACCACATGGCTTTGCATTCAACCAATTGTCCCTTGATGTTTGCTTTTAAAAACACTTTTCCTGAAGCTGTATGAAACTGCCAATTGTTTTGAAAAATTTATTTTGGGACACGGTTACCAAAGCCACCCTGTTGAACCAACATAATAATACCCAGTTTTTATTAAAAAACTGTCTCACTTGACATCTCACTTATCAGAATACATACAGGCTGCTGCTTTTTTTTTCTTGGCCACTTGGGGCAGCATGTGGGCTCTTCCTTCCCTACCAGGGATCAAACGAATGCCCCAAGGGAAGTCTCTGTGCTGCTACTTTAAAAAAAATTATGTATGGAACAGTCTTATGGAATCTGTGGGAGAGGGAGAGGGTGGGAAGATTTGGGAGAATGGCATTGAAACATGTAAAATATCATGTATGAAATGAGATGCCAGTCCAGGTTCAATGCACGATACTGGATGCTTGGGGCTAGTGCACTGGGACGACCCAGAGGGATGGTATGGGGAGGGAGGAGGGTTCAGGATGGGGAGCACATGTATACCTGTGATGGATTCATTTTGATATTTGGCAAAACTAATACAATTATGTAAAGTTTAAAAATAAAATAAAATTTAAAAAAAAATGAGCCACATGCTCAGCAGTGACAGTGCAGAATCCTAACCACTGGACTGCCAGGGAATTCCCTAGGCTGCTTCTTTTAAACCAGCCCTTGTCATTTTTCTCCTACTTTGCTGGCTTTTCCAAGCCCCAACATATAAGAAGTACCTTCATAATTCACCCACTTGACTCAACTAATGACAAATTTAATATGGGAACAAAGACAGTCAAGTTCTCAAGTTCAGAAAGTTGTTCATTGTGACACAATTCAAAATAATTTGCCTCTGGTCATCATTAAAATATAAGATTTTGCATATTAAGGCCCTTTTTCAACTGAGTTATGAATGGTAGAGGAAGTGGGGGTAAGGGGAGTTCACCTTGGTAGCTTTTTATTTTCTTTCCTTAGATTTGTGGGCCACAGCTAATGATGCTTTCACAGGGAAACTATAGTTAACGATCATGTTGCTTGTATAAAGACCTGGCATCAAAATGGCTGTTAAAGGGGATGAAGCTTTGTCTTTCCCCAGGGGATGTATGCATTCATCCAATGCCAGAATGTGGAGATATCTTGTGATTTTTTTACTTTCTGCCTTTACAGTTGAAGAGGGATTTGTTTAGCCCCTGCCAATGAGGGTGTAAGACAAAGTCAGATGCTGTTCTTGAAGAGAATAATATCAAATTGGACATTTACCAGTAGAAGGCAAATTGGGACCTCTGACTTGAAAAGTATAAATTGAAAACTGAAAGATTGTTTGCTGGAAAGATCCCATGGGTGTTGAGTGGCTTGACGACAGCTCTCAGACACTTAGGAACACATAAATTTGCACGTGTGTGGGCCTTTGATTCATTATCTGACTCTGTAAACTGGGAAGTAACTAATCATTGCACAATTTGGCTAAGAAGAACGGGGTCTAATCTTCTAAGTCAGAAAGGAAAGGAGCAAAGATGAGATTTCACTCATTTCTGGAATTATAGCATTCTCAATATAGAGACATCAGGTGCTTTAAAGATGTGCCCAGGAAGAGCACTGCTTTGAAAATACTGTATTTTATTTTTAAGGTATAACATGGGACTTCCCAGGTGGCATTCGTGGTAAAGAATCCACCTGCCAATGCAGGAGACACAAGGGATGCGGGTTTGATCCCGGGGTCAGGAAGATTCCCTGGAGTAGGGAAGGTTCCCTGGAGTAGGAGATGGCAGCCTACTCCAGTATTCTTGCCTGGAAGATTCTATGGGCAGAGGAGGCAATAGTCCATGGGGCCCCAAAGAGTCACACAACTGACTGAGTACATACATACAATAAAGTGTGTACAATGCATTAATCTGAAGTGTATTGCTCTATGAACTTTTATATGTGTATATGCTCATGGGACTACCACCCAGGTCAAGAATACAACTTTTCCAGTATCCCAAAAGATTTCCTCCTCTTTCCCCTTCTGGTCAGTTTTTATCCTATTTCTAATCTGAAGATAACTACATTATGATTTGGATTCACACTGTAGTATTTTTTAAACTCCATCCATTCCTTTTATTGGTTGTTAAGCTCCATGTAAATAGAGTCATATAGAAGGAACTTGTGTGTGTATGTCTTCTTTCACATAACATAATGTCTTTGTGGGGACTTCCCCATAAGCTCAGTGGTAAAGAATCCGCCTGCAATACAGGAGATTCAGGAGATGCAGATTTGACCCCTGGGTTGGGAAGATGCCCTGGAGGAGGGCATGATAACCCACTCCAGTATTCCTGCCTGGAGAATCCCTATGGGCAGAGGAGCCTGGTGGGCTACAGTCCAGAAGGTCACAAAAAGTTGGACACGACTGAGCCACTGAGCACACACGCACAATGTCTTTGTGATTTATCCATGTTGCTGTGTTAGTAGTTCATTCTAATAAGTTGACTAGTAATTTCTGTTGTATGGATATAACACCATTTGTTTATCCATTCTCCTGTTGGATCTTTGGATTGTTTCTACTGTATGACTAACATGAATAAAGCAGCTGTGAATATTCTGGCTTATGAGTTTTGGTGCACATGCTCACTCATTACTTTTGAGCATATACAGAGGTGTGGAACTGTTGAGGTCACAGGGTATGCTTGTATTTAGCTTCAGTGAAAGTGAAAGTCACTCAGTCGTGCCCGACACTTTGCAACCCCATGGATTATACAGTCCATATAATTCTCCAGGCCAGAATACAGGGAGTGGGTTGCCATTCCCTTCTCCAGTGGATCTTCCCGACCCAGAAATCGAACTGGGGTCTTCTATATTGCAGGCAGATTCTTTACCAACTGAGCTATCAGGGAACCCCATCCATTAGCTTCAGTAGATATTGCCAAATGGTTTTCCAAGATGATTTTACCAATTTACACTCAACCAGGAGTTCCAGTTGCTCCACATTTTCACCAACACTTGGTTTTGTTGGTCTTTTTAGTTTAGCTGTTTTTGTAGGAGAGTAGTGATACGTACTTGTGGGTTTAAAATTTTTTTTTAATTTAAAAAATTTTAGCAAAATGTACATAACATTTACCATTGTAACCACTTAAAAATGTTGGTGGTATTAAGTACATTTACTTTGTTGTACCACTATCCATCTCCAGAACTCTTTTCATCTTGTGAAACTGAAGCTATATCCATTAAACTATAACTCCCCTTTTTCTCTTCCCCTAGTACCTGGCAAACACCTTTCTACTTTCTATCTCTATAAATTTGACTAAAGTACCTCATATGGGTTGAAATCCAGAATATTTGTTCTTTTGTAACCCACTTATTTCACTTAGCATAATTTCCTTAAGATTCATTCATGTTGTAGAATGTGTTGGAATTTCCTTTCTTTTTACAGCTAAGTAATGTTCCATTGTATGAATATCCACCACATTTTATTTATCCATTCGTCTGTTGGTGGATACTTGGGTTGCTGCCGCCTTTTGGCTATTGTGAATAATGCTGCTAAGAACATGGATGTATAAATATTTCTTTGAGACCCTGCTTTTATTTTTGGGGATGCATACCTACAAGTGGAGTTGCTGCACTGTATGGTGATTCTGTTTCAATTTTTTGAGGAACCACCACACTGTTGTCCATAGACACTGCACCATTTTACATTCCCAGCAGGTACAAAGGTTTCCGTTTCTCCACACCCTTGCCAGCGCTTGTTATTTATTTATTTATTTTTTGACAGTAGCCATCCTAATGGGTGTGAGGTGGTCCTACGGTTTAAATTTATGTTTCCTGATGAGTAATGTTGTTAAATGCCATTTCACATACTTACTGGCATTTGGATATCTTTTTGTGAAATTCCTGTTAAAACCTTTTTCCCAGTTTTGAATTGGATTCTTTGTATTTTTCTTTTTCTTTTTGTAATTTCTTTTTATTCTGCACATGGACCCTTTGTCAGATATATGTATTACATTTTCTCCCAGTCTGGGTTGCCTTTTCACTGTCTTCACAGTATTTTTGATGATTTTTAATGAATCTAATTACCATTTTTTTTCTTTCTTGGGTATTGCTTTTTGCATTCTATTTATGAAGTCTTTACCTACTTTGGGGATATTTTTAAAAGCTTCCCATCTAGTTACTGAAAATATATGAAGGCAATCTGTTTGGAAGATGCAATAAATTAACCAGAAGCAGATTTCAAAAAAGTATCCTAAGAATGAAAGTTGGTGATGTTCTTTGCTGCAGCAGGTGCCACCAAGGGCTTGAAAAAAAAGTCTTTGCTGCAGCAGGTGCCACCAAGGGCTTGAAAACAAAAGTTTTTTTCCATCAAATACATGGACACTGATGATCTTCCTCAAACTGCTCCTGTTGCTTTCTCCCCCTACCTCCACTGACTGTGACTTCAGGGCCCCTCTAAAGTGGGAAGAACCCTAGGAAAAAGTCCCAGGGATGGCTTGGCCAGAGGAAAGAATGTGGCAAAAGGGATGGTTTTCTATTTTTCCTTAATTTATAACCCATGCTTCCAAAATTAAAGTACCTTCCCCTCCCCTCTTCCATCCCCAAGGAAGGTTGCTGCTCTTTGGTGATACTTCTTTCCTTTGCCGCTGAAATATTTATGTCCTCAGGATCGTGCCATCCCTCGGCTCCTCTCTGTCTCCATCTTTTCCCGGAAGGCCCTGTGTTCACATTTACTCTCCAGTCTTGAGCTGGCCATCTGTCCCTGCTCTGTGTTCTAAAGATACCCCAGGTCTTTATCTCCTGTTTTCCATACCCATCCCTCAGCATAAGGTCCAGATCTGTATTGTTCTCTGCCTCCTGGACATCTCTCACTGGGTATCCCATAGGTGCCTTTCTAAAAACCCTGTTTTGTTCCTTTCCAGTCCGCTCTTCTGCTCTTAATGCCTTAACTGATACATTTGCTATTAATCTAGTGGTTCTCCCACACAACTTATATATCACTCTCAAAGCCCACCTATAGTTGATTGTCAAGGCTGTTAGGTCCTTCTCCCATCTCTGAATCACCTTTCAAAGGCATCTTCTCTTCCTTAATATTTACTACCTTGTGATTCAGGTCCCCCCTTGTGATTCAGTCTCCAAATTCATCTTCCTGATTCTTACTCTTGCCTCTAATCCCCTACTTCTCATCAGCTTTTGTTTCCTAAAACAGATTTAATCACGTCATTTCCCACTTTAAAATGATGTGTAGCTCTCCACGCCTACAAGAGGGATTCCAATCCTGTAGCTTGATTTACAGTATGACACTCTTCATTATTTGCCTTCAACCTGCTTTTAATGCTCTGTCATCTGCCACTTCCTCCCCACACTCCATCTGTCTTACACTGTTTTCCATTCCTAGAACATTCCTTGAGCTCTTTCTGTGCTTTTGCTCATGCTGTTTCTTCTGCTTCTGATGTCTGTTCCTGTCCACTGGTGACTTACTGGTCTTTCCTTAAAAACCAGCTCAAATGTGACCTCTTTAACTGAGCCTTCCTATCCTCTAAGTAGACTTTGTTGTTCATACTTTTTTTTTACTGTTGTTAGAGGAATGACTCCCTAATTGCAGGCACTATCACATACTAATCTTCGTACCCTTAGATCACCACTTCAAATATAGAAGGCATTTAACAAATGTTCATTGAATGAATAATTCATGACAAAGCATTCCTTACTATATCAGTTAGCTTTGGCTCCTCAACAAACCACCACAGTATTGGTTTGGTTTGTGGTTTAAAACAACCAGCATTTAGCGAGCCCTTGATTCTGTGGGTTGGCAGTTTGGGCCAGATTCAGCTGGGTGGTTCTTTGGATCTGGGCAGGTTTTTCACCGAGCGGGTTGGGGTCTGGCTCTTCCAGGATGTCCTCAGCTCCTCTCCACATGGTTTCTAATCTTTAACCAGGCCAGCATGGGCTTGTTAACACTGTGGGTGGCAGGGTTCTAAGAGAAGGGGCAGAGGCATGCAAGACCTCTTGAGGATTAGGCTTGCAACTGGCACAAAGTGACTTCCTCTGAATTCTATTATCCAAAACAAGTCACAACGCCAGCCCTGACTCAGTAGTTGGGGAAATAGATTCCCTCTCTTGAAGGGAGGAGCTGCAGTCATGTTGCAAGGAGCACAGAGAGAAGAGAATAATTGCAGACATTTTTACACTTACCTAGCAGCAGGAATGGGCTTCCCCAGTGGCTCAGGGGTAAAGAATCTGCCTGCAATGCAGGAGACACAAGAAACTTGGGTTTGGTACCTCGGTCGGGAAGATCCCCTGAAGGAGGAAATGGCAGCCCACTCCAGTATTATTGCCTGGAGAATCCCCATGGACAGAGGAGCTTGGTGGGTTACATTCTGTAGGGTCACAAAGAATCAGATACTACTGAAGTGACTTAGCACATATGCACCCAGGAGCAGTAATGTGAGAGTAGAGCAGGCTTGGGCTAGAGAGCTGATTCCATTTAGGTCCGCAGCAGGGAAAACAGTTTTGACCCTGAAAGATTGAATCTGTTTGAATCTAAGATGAGCCTACCAATATGGTACCAGGGTTCCTAGCATCCTCCTTTGGCCCTCCCCTCAAGTTCTCTGTCTTTATCCTTTTATCCAAAGTATATTTAAGACATCCTTGGTTTCCTCTTGGCATTTATGAGGTATTGATACCACTGATGCTGTGGAATGGGGAAGCTGCTCTTCAGTCCTGGAAAAGGAGTTACGTCTCTCCTCCTCCTTCCTTCTGAAAGCTGTTACAGTTAAGCTTGAGCATTGGGGAAGCTTCTCATCATGGAGGACCACTGAGTATCTCACAATGATTTGTCTCTAGCATCTGATTTAAGAGGCGTTTTTGGAAGAGGAGGATGTCAGGCGGTGAAAAGAGATATAATTGATTGGGGCTGTTCATCTGTGTTCTACCTCACTTACGTGGGAACATTGAAGCTATCCTTCTACTGGGAAACAGTAGTAGTAGTTTATCAAATGTTAATGTTTGTGTGCTTTTCCAGCTGTTACAAACTACTCAGAGTGGAAACATGAATTCAAATGTTTCAGATTTGCTACCTATTAAAGAATCTTTTCTTAAAGACTAGACTACATTAAGAGAAAGTATCATTCTAATATACAGGTAGGATCTTAGTTCAAATATACATGAAGAGTATGTTAGTAAGTATGCTTAGTTAAATGTACACAAAGTGATCCCAATGTTCCAGAGATAAGATGGTAACCATGGTTAGGTTTGAGTTTTTCCATAGCTTGGTTTTAGTACACATCTATATGTTTTAGGAGAGCTGTTTGAAGTATTTAAAGAAAACATATACATTTTGCCTCATTCAAACTTATAACCAAAACAAAAAACTTATAACCAAAACAAAAAACAACAACAAAAAAACTTATAACCAAAGCCTTATAACCAAAAAGCCTGAAAGAATAAGGAGGCCATTAAATGGCCTTAAGACCCTTCTGGCCTCTTTCTGGTCTCTCATGTATTTTCCTCCTGCCTTATGCCGCTCTTAGATTGGCCATTGGCACAATTAGAGGCATGAAAAAGCCACAACTCTTGAGTAATCCCCTGTCAAAATAACAGATGTGCTAATATTTATGGGTGAAAATAGAACTTGCACTTATGTTAAAAAATGTCTGCTAGAAGTTTTTTCTTACGGCATGCTTTTCCTTTTATTTATCAGAGAACAAAAGATTTATATTTTTGAGTTCACATCTCAATTATTTATAGATCAGTTTCTTCCTGAATCTCTGTATTGCCTTTGCTACTTATTTAAAAATGACAACATCAATTCAGGTGGCCACAATTAAGTATTTTTAGAAGACAATGACAATTTCAAGTTAGAAAAATCACCGTTTTTATTTGTTAATTTATCAAGTCAAGGAATTTTAACAGCTTGCAATAGGGTACTAGTTGAGATAGATATCATTTACACTTACTCATGTTTTTGTTTTCTAAAAGAGCTAGTTTGATATTACAGACAATAGTCTAAAATATTTTATATATTATATCCCCAATATGTTGCATAATGTGTGTTTTCCTTCCTAAGGTATATCTGTTGTTATTTAGTTGCAAAGTTGTGTCTAATTCTTTTGCAACCCCATTAAATGTAGCCCACCAGACTCTTCTATCCATGGGATTCCCCAGGCAAGAGTATTGGAGTGGGTTGCCATCCCTTCTCCAGGAGATCTTCCCAACTCAGGGATCGAATCCACATCTCCTGCATTAGCAGGTGGATTCTTTACCACTGAGCCACCAGGGAATCCCATAGTCTCTATGTACTATATTACATAGAAAGAGAAACACTGTTCTGGTTCCCAGTAGGTTTCTAAATAGCTCTGGGCTTCGGTTTTGTCTCTTAACGTAAGGGTTGGACTGTTTATTTTAAAAGTCCCATCTTATTCTGACATCCCATTTAATACTGTGGTTGTGTTTTCCCCTCTGATTTTAGTAAGCTTTACCAAAAACTCTTATTGGATTAAATTTTTTATTATATAAAACGTAGAGTTACATTATTATAAGGTTAAAGAAATGAGATCAAGCTAGGTAGAAACCAGGAGTCAAGGATTCATCATTGTACTATACTCAAATTTGTGTCATTGTGGAGTTTTTCTGTGCTTGGTCAAGAGCAGAATGACTACAATCCTACTAAAGAACAGAAACTTTATTGCTGAGTAGGGTGCCTATCCTCAAACTATCCTCTTTATCATAACCTCTTCAAGAATTGTACTAAATTTGAAGCCAGCTACATGACTTGCCAGGTTTTTGTACCAAGCATTTGACATTGACAAATCCAGGTGTGGTTTTCCTTATATTCATCCTGCTTCTGTTTGCCGACTTTCTTGAATTTGAGGGTTGATGTCTTTCATCAGTATTGGAAAATCCTCGGCCATTGTCTCTTCAAATATTGCTTCTGTCCTCACTTCTCTCTGGCTGTCCAATTACGTACATGGTCAGGATACCATGTTTCTTACCTTCTTCTTCTTTTCTATTTGAGTTTTAATGTGAGTTTTCCATTAAGCTTTACCTTTAGGTTTACTAATCCTATCTTCTGCTTTGTCTGTAAAGTGAAAATTGCTCAGTTGTGTCCAACTCTTTGTGACTCCATGGACTATACAAACCATGGAATTCTCTAGGCCAGAATACTGGAGTGGGTAGCTGTTCCCTTCTCCAGGGGATCTTCCCAACCCAGGGATCAAACCCAGGTCTCCCACATTGCAGGTGGAGTTTTTACCAGCTGAGCCACCAGGGAAGCCCAAGAATACTGAAGTGGGTAGCCTATCCCTTCTCCAGTGGATCTTCCTGACCCAGAAATCGAACCAGGGTCTCCTACATTGTAGGTGGGTTCTTTACCAGCTGAGCTACCAGAGAAGCCATTTACATAAGCATTTAAAAATATAAAGTGACACTATGAAGCAGTGTGACAGGTTTCCTGCTTTGTCTAGTGTGGTGTTAAACCCATCCAATGAGTTAATATCAGACACTGCATTTTCTTAATTTCAGATACTTAATTTTTCTAGGATGTTCGTTTGATTTTTTATATGGATTCTAGTTCTCTTTTGAAATTCTCCATCTTTTCATCCATTTCCTTTTTTCCCTTATTTTTTAACCAGTTAATCGGTTTAATGGTATTACTTACTGAATCCAATAATGCAAGTCATCTGTGAGCCTGCATCTATTTGTCTTTTTTCTATTGCATATTGGTTGCATTTACGTGCAGCTTTTCTCATGTCTAATAATTTGTTTTTTCATTCTGCCTCTGTTTATTGCTATCAACCCATCTTCCTCCCAGAGAAGGCAATGGCAACCCACTCCAGTACTCTTGCCTGGAAAATCCCATGGACGGAGGAGCCTGGTAGGCTGCAGTCCATGGGGTTGCTAAGAGTCAGACACGATTGAGTGTCTTCACATTCACTTTTCACTTTCATGCATTGGAGAAGGACATGGCAACTCACTCCAGTGTTCTTGCCTGGAGAATCCCAGGGACGGGGGAGCCTGGTGGGCTGCCGTCTATGGGGTCGCACAGAGTCACACATGACTGAAGTGACTTAGCAGCAGCAGCAGCATCTTCCTCCACCCCCCTCATGTATACGTGCTGTCGTGTGACCCCAGGGACTGCAGCCCACCAGGCTCTTCTCTCCATGGAATTTTCCAGGCAAGAATACTGGAGTGGGTTGGCATTTCCTTCTCCATCATGTCTAATAATTTTTTATTTTGTACCCAGACACAGTGTGTGAAAGTCTTACTAGTTCTAGATTACATCTTCTAGAAAGGATTTCCTTCTTGTCCTCTGTTAGGTAAATATAGTGAGGAGCTGATCACCTTCAAATATTGAGCTAAATTAAGGCCAGGTTGCAGTTTTAGGAAGGCTCAATCTAGTTATGGTTGTCTACTCTCCTCAGGCCTGGATTTCCTGGGCTTTTGATTGAAACCTTAGAGTATTTCTGTCTTCTTAACCCAGAAAAAATGAGGGAGATTAAATTTTCCCCCTTTGGCGGTCTTGGACTTACTTGTCTCCTATCTTCTTAGTTTAAAATTCTTGCAACTGTCTTGAGGAGAAACCTGGTTATGCATTTGAGGCTGAACACCCACTGTAATAAAAACTTCATCTCCAAAACACTATGAAACACTGGAGAGTTCACTCTGAAAAGAACCTTCAGCCTGCTGTCTTAGCCTCCCTCTTACAGCTCCAGAACTGAACACACAGGTGTATTTTCCATCTTTCATATTAGCCTTTGCATGTTCATTAAAAGCTTTGCTGATTTCTTTTCCACAGTAGAAATCCTTTCTCTTGGTCTCAGGAATATGAACCCAAAGGTCCGAGGTGCCCTGAGGGAAGATGATCAGCAATTATCTGCTCACCTCAGAACAGCTCCCTTCATTTGATCTTCTTGTACTTGAGTCCTTTATAGTCTAATGGAAGACTCAGACTTTTTTTTACTGCATAAAACATACAAAATAGGATCTGAAACTTCATAATACATTATATTTACATTCTCATCTATTCTTCGAGTGGAGTCTTCTGTTTAAACATTGCTAGGCTGCTTCAGTCATGTCCGATTCTTTGTGATCCCATGGACTATCACCTGCCAGGCTCTTCTGTCCATGGGATTCTCCAGACAAGAATACTGGAGTGGGTTACCATGCCCTCCTCCAGAGGATCTTTCTGACCCAGGAATCGAGTCTGTGTCTCTTTCATCTCCTGCATTGGCAAGCGGGTTCACTAGCACCACGTGGTGTTTAAACAGTAAACATTTTTCTGCTTTGTGATATAAGTAATTTTGGTTAGAAGCACCTCAGTTCAGTTCAGTCACTCAGTCATATCCAACTCTTTGTGACCCCATAGACTGCAGCACGTGAGTCCTCCCTGTCCATTACCAACTCCCGGAGCTTACTCAAACTCATGTCCATTGAGTCGGAAATGCCATTCAACCATCTCATTCTCTGTCGTCCCCTTTTCCTCCTGCCTTCAGTCTTTCCCAGCATCAGGGTCTTTATCAATGAGTCAGTTCTTCAAATCAGGTGGCCAAAGTATTGGAGCTTCAGCTTCAGCATCAGTCCTTCCAATGAATATTCAGGACTCATTTCCTTTAGGATGGACTGGTTGGATCTCTTGGCTGTCCAAGGGACTCTCAAGAGTCTTCTCCAACACCACAGTTCAAAAGCATCAGTACTTTGGTGCTCAGCTTTCTATATAGTCCAACTTTTGAATGCATACATGACTACTGGAAAAACCATAGCTTTGACTAGATGGACCTTTGTAGGCAAAGTAATGTCTCTACTTTTTAATAAGCTGTCTAGGTTGGTCATAACTTTTCTTCCAAGGAGCAAGCATCTTGTAATTTCATGGCTGCAGTCACCATCTACAGTGATTTTGGAGCCCAGAAGAATACAGTCTGTCACTGTTTCCACTGTTTCTCCACCTATTTTCCATGAAGTGACTGGATGCATGATCTGAGTTTTTTGAATGTTGAGTTTTAAGCCAACTTTTTCACTCTCCTTTTTCACTTTCATCAAGAGGCTCTTTAGTTCTTCACTTTCTGTCATAAAGGTAGTGTCATCTGCATATCTGAGGTTATTGGTATTTCTCCCAGCAATCTTGATTCCAGCTTGTGCTTCATCCAGTCCAGCATTTCCTCATGATGTACTCTGCGTAGAAGTTAAATAAGCAGGGTGATAACATACAGCCTTGATGTACTCCTTTCCCAATTTGGAACCAGTCTGTTGTTCCATGTCCAGTTCTAACTGTTACTTCTTGGCCTGCATACAGATTTCTCACGAGGCAGGTCAGGTGGTCTGGGATTCCCATCTCTTTCAGAATTTTCCACAGTTTGTTGTGATTCACACAGTCCAAGGCTTTGACAAGTCAGTAATGCAGAGGTAAATGTTTTTCTGGAACTCACTTGCTTTTTCTGTAATCCAAGGGATGTTGGCAATTTGATCTCTGGTTCGTCTACCTTTTCTAAATCCAGCTTGAACATCTAGAAGTTCAAGGTTCATGTACTGTTGAATTCTGGCTTAGAGGATTTGGGGCATTCCTTTGCTAGAATGCGAAATGAGTGCAATTGTGTGGTAGTTTGAGCATTCTTTGGCATTGCCTTTCTTTGGGATTGAAATGAAAACTGACCTTTTCCAGTCCTGTGGTCACTGCCAAATTTTCCGAATTTGCTGGCAGATTGAGTGCAGCACTTTCACAGCATCATCTTTTAGGATTTGAAATAGCTCAACTGGAATTCCATCACCTCCACTAGCTTTGTTCGTAGTGAGGCTTCCTAAGGCCCACTTGACTTCACATTCCAGGATGTCTGGCTCTAGGTGAGTGATCACACCATCGTGATTATCTGGGTCATGAAGATCTTTTTTGTATAGTTCTTCTGTGTATTCTTGCCACCTCTTCTTAATATCTTCTGTTTCTGTTAGTTCCATACCATTTCTGTCCTTCATTGTGCTCATCTTTGCATGAAATGTTCCCTTGGTATCTCTAATTTTCTTGAAGCACCTGCTGACTCATTATTTCCCAAGGAGGAGAATGGGAATTGTTTGATAAGATGGTCTTGTTCAAAATATTTTCATTGCATTTTTTTGGTTTTTCCATTGTAATTTGTTTAGAAAACATTTTGTAGGTAGAGCATGGGAATGAAGGCAGTTTCAGTCGGTTTAAAACTCTCAGATGAATTCCTTAGTAGATCCATTTTACTTCTATTTTGTACTAAAATAAGACATAATTGTCATTACCACTCCTCCCATTTGTGAAAAGAATTTGCTCCAAAGAATTCTAATACCATTAATAGGCAGCATCCATATGGTTCGCAGATGGAAAAATGAGGGAAGGAGCCCCTCAGATTATTTAAATTGGAATCATTTCATTGTTAAGGAGCAGTTCAGTTGTTAACTTTTCTCTGAAGCTGTGTAGACCTGGCCAGTGATGAGAGCCCTGGGGCTGGTGGGAGCCCTGAGTTCCGGTGTCAGCTCTGCTTCCCAAAAGTCATGTGTCCCAGCGGGGTCCTGTTTTCTCATCTTGAGAATGAGGACTTTGAAGTAGTTGAATCCTAGTCCTCTCCTTCTTTGTTCTTTGGATTCCAATCATTCATCACTTGAAAATTAAGATTGTACTTGCATTTCAATAAAGTGTACTGCCAGAATCAATTAAAAGAATCAATCTGTGCAAATTCCTTTTGCCTCATGAATTTTCTGTTTGTGACACCAAATGCTGTGCAATATTCTATGTGCAGTACATCACTATGAAAAAAAATCTGAGTCCTGAGTACCTGGATTCAAGTCCCACGTTTGTCATTCGTCTGCTTTGAGGCCTTGGACACATCATCGACGTCTATAAGCCAAACTGAGGCTGGAAAATGGATAGAAGAGCAGCCTTACCTGTTTCAGAGCTATTGTGAAGGTGGACTAAAACGTTTCATGAGTGAAGGCTCCTCATGAACAGTAAAGTGCTATAAAAACATTAATTACCATTAGGACTGTAATGACACAGGCCTTGTCAGCAGTAACCATCTGTTTGTTGTGGCTGTCACTATCAAAAATGAGATGTGAAAACAGCCCAAGGGTATTTAAATTACCTACACCTTGACTTTGGTTCCCATTTCCCTTCTGGGAGGGGAAACGTGGTGTAGGTAAGCTGACACTGTTCAAGGTATAAACTGTTTCTTTGAAGCCATTGAAGTGTAGAGCTGGATAGTTGGTGTGATTATTTTAGCAAATCTCCCTCTTTTAAAGATGCAGTTTAGGAAGTTTAACTGACTTGCTTAAGGTAACAGAGCTCCTTCAAGGTAAAACCACAGCTAAGACCGGTAAGTGTTCCCTGTTTAAACCCTGATCTGTGCAATTACTTCTACAATTTTGGTCAAGGACCAAAATAAACAGATTGCTTTTGCTTTCAAACCTTGGGATTTTCCTTTTCCCTTCTCCCTTGCCTCCTGACATCTTTCACTTCTCTCCTACTTCACAGCCCCCACTCCCATTCTGAAAGTGGTACCTCTCCCACAGAGAAGAGGGTTCTTCCTCCAGCTCTCACCCAAAACTGCCCCCACTGTGTGATTTTGATTCTGACCCCATTTGCCTTCTCTGGGATTTATTCTGTTACTCTTATCTGTGTCTTATATTGCCTTTCTTTCCCTTTCTGTTGATTCAATGATGGTATCCAAGCTCACTGTACATTTTTTTTTCTTTACTTCATCATACACACTACTTCTTTTCAATACTTGGCTACTGGAAAGAGAAATTGGTAAGTAGTCACTGCTCTCTCACTATTCATTCATTCCTTTTCTTTTTCTTCATTTTCTTAATTGTGGTAAAGCACACAGAACATACAACTGGCTATCCTAACCATTTTTACATACACAGCTCAGTTGTATTAAATACATTCATAATGTTATGCAGCCATCATCATCTCCAGATGCTTTTTTATTTTTCAAAACTGGAACACTGTCCCCACTAAACAATAACTCCCCATGGCCCCCAAGCCCTTGGCAAGCACCCACCCTGTTACTGTCTATGTGATTTTTCCGTGCATTTCTTATGCAGTAATGTACAAGCTCAGTGACTAGTGCTTGCTGGTTGCCTAGAAAAGCTACCTTGCTGCCTCTCTCCTTCTTCTGTCTCCCTACTGTGCCTCTTGCCCGTCTGTTTATTTTTTTCTCACTCTCTGCCTTCTCTTGCCCCCTGCTCTGCCCTCTCCCCTCCCATTTGTTGCTGTTTTCTGGCCTCTTATGGGGACAACTTGCCACCCAGCTTCTGGGCACTTTTTCTCCTTGTTTGGCCTCTTCAATTACTTCTCAGGATCTAGGCTGGCTTCCTTCCCCACTTCTATTTTTTAATTAAAAAAAAAAATTTATATTGGAGTATAGTTGCTTGGGGCTTCCCAGGTAGCTCAGTGGTAAAGAATCTGCCTGCAATGTGGGAGACCTGGGTTTGATCCCTGGGTTGGGAAGATCCCCTGGAGAAGGGAATGGCTACCCACTTCAGTACTCTTGCCTGGAGAGTTCCATGGACAGAGGAGCCTGGTGGGCTATAGTCCATGGGATCCCAAAGAGTTGGATATAACTGAGCACAGCACAGTGGCAGCAGCAGCAACATAGTTTATTTATAATGTTGTATTAGTTTCTGATATACAGCAAAATGATTCAGTTAAACACATACACATTATCTATTCTATTTCAAATTCTTTTCCCATTTGGGTTTGTTACATAATATTGAGTAGAGTTCCCCATGCTATATAGTAGATCCTTGTTGATTTTCTATTTTATATATAGTAGTGTGTACATGTCGATCACAGACTCCCTATCTATCTCCCTCACCTTTCCCCTTTGGTAACTATAAGTTTGTTTTCCATGTCTGTGAGTCTGTTTCTGTTTTCTAAATAAGTTCATTTGTATCATTTTCTTTTTAGATTCCACATATAAGTGATATCATATGATATTTGTCTTTGTTTGACTGTCTTCACTTAGTATAATTTCTGATGTTCTTCTGCAGTGGAATTTAGCAACAACACCAGCCAGCAGGGACTGTTTCCTCACACCTTTGACTGCACCATGCTGAGCCTTCATGCCTTCAGCCCCTTGCTTCTCTTTACTTCCATAAACATTCAGCCAAAATGCCTTCCTCAGTGAAGTCTTAACCAGCAGCCTCAGCTGCAGCTCCACAGAACTTTGGGAGTCCTTCTAGCAGCTCCAATTTCAGTGTTGGTGGGATCCATCTTGTCCCCCTGCCCACTCAGTGAGTGCTTCCTGAACTGGAGTTCTGGGTGATTCTTTATCAGACTTGGCCCTTAGCCCTGAATCAGTGAAGGAGAGCATTCATTCACTTCTATAGATGAGTGCTTTTCTGATTGAAGAGGCTGAATGTTGATCAACCATGGGGAACATTAAGGTATGAAATCAGGAGAGAGATTCACATAGTACTTTATTGTGGTCATCTATGACATTAGCCAGTTTTTTGAACGTTGAGTTATTTTACATGAAGTACCACAGTGTGCCGGGTAGACTGATGGCCCTCCAAAGATGTCCATACCCTAAACCCTGGAACCTGTGACCATGTTAAATGGCAAAGGGGAATTAAGATTACAGATGGAATATAAGGTTGCTCACCTAACTTCAAAATAGGTTATCCTAGATTATTTGGGTGGACCTAGGGTAATCAAAAGCATCCTTAAAAGTGGTATGTAATGTAGAATGTCCTTATAGCTAAGTTCATGGACTACTGAAAGTCTCAAATTGCCTTGAATGTTATCTTTGGTTAATGCTTCACTGATAAATTCCTTTCTATAACAGATATAATTCTATCAGCTTTCTGTGATATTAGCTGTAGTGAATGCTTTTATTGAATGCTTATATGAGTCAGGTGCTTTATATCTATTACCATATTGAATGTGCTAAATAACCCAAGAAGTAGATATTATTAAGTCCTTTTATGGATGAGGAAACAGGCAGAGTGATTAACTTACTGAAGGTCACACTGCTAGTAACCAGTGACCCTGAGGTGTAATTGCACATATAAAGAAGAATTCTGAAGTGTCACATTTTCCCTTTTGCAAGGCATGCTCATGGTTTATACTAGTGTTATATTTTTAAAAAGTCTTGCTTTAAAATTTGAAAGTTGAAAATTAATTTGGACTTTGTCAAAGCAATATGACGCCACTGTAGCCAACATAGAAAATAGAGGACAAAAATTAACCTGTAGTCCAAAAAATCTTTTAAGAACTCTTTAATTTTATATTGGAGCATAGTCGATTAACAATGTTGTGTTAGTTTTAGGTGTACAGCAAAGTGATTCAGTTACACATACACATGTATCTCTTCTTTTTCAAATTCCTTTCTGAAAAACATCTTGATTATATTTTGGTATATTTCCTTTCAGTCCTTTTGTTCCTGTGCATACGTGTGTTGCAGTTTCCCACAGCTGTCATCATGGTCATCTTATACCTTTCTTATTTTACATCATGTATTTTTTATATCACTTGTCATTATCTTTAATACACAATAGGTGATTGCCAATTTTGATTAAAAACGATCCTTTAAGAACAGTTACCATCTAAGACATGCTGTTCTCTTGGCGAGAGCAGGAACATAATCCAAATCACACAACACAGTTAAAACCTGCTTGGAGGTGGCTGGTGTCATATATGCTCACATTTCTGTTGGGCAAAGTATGTCCTGGAGCCAAACCCAAAGTCAGTGAAGTGGCACATATACTTCTCCCCATGACGACCCACAGGATGAACAATCCTGTCATAGAAAGGGAGAAGTCATAGGGAATAATGGTCCTACTTCCCACCAGGAAGGGATGAGATGACTAGAAGTAGAACATAAAAATAGAAATAAATAAAAGTAGGAGAGACAGGTTGGTGGGTTTTGAACCCAGACTGACCTTGAGCAGAGGCTTTGTTTTCAGGTGCCTTTAATGTGAAATGGAAGGGTTAAAAAAAATGATGTATTGAAAGCATGCAGCACTTTGCCTGACACGTAATAGGCTGTCAGCCAGGGTTAGCTTGCTTCAAAGATGTCGTTTTGCCAAGGTACTGAACGTGCTGTTTTAGGGCCCCTGTTTGGATCGCACTCAACTTTTTGAGGTTTTAACTCAAATATATAATGTTGTGGATTTTTTAGTCATTAAAGAAAAGTGAAAGTCGCTCAGTCGTGTCCAACTCTTTGTGACCCCATGGACTATATATAGTCCATGGAATTCTCCAGGCCAGAATACTAGAGTGGGTAGCCTATCCCTTCTCCAGAAGATCTTCCCAACCCAGGAATCTAACCAGGGTCTCCTGCATTGCAGGCGGATTCTTTCCCAACTGAGCTATCAGGGAAGATTGGCCTAATTTGTGGATTATTTTCCTTAAATTCCTGGCCTCCAGGAATTCCCAAGGGGCTTCCCAGGTGGGCCTAGTGGTAAAGAACCTGCCTGCCAATGCAAGAAACATAAGAGATGCGGAAGGAAATGCCAACCCACTCCAGTATTCTTGCCTGGAGAATCCCATGGACAGAGGAACCTGGTGGGCTACAGTTCACAGGGTTGCAAAGAGTCGGACACGACTTAGCATGCAAGCACACAGGAATTCCCAAGGCCATGAATCACCGTTTCCCGGGTGATTATGTATTCTTAGTTGCTTAAAGGGTGGTCCATGGGCCCTGAGCATCCCCATCATCTGCAGGCTTGTTAGAAATGCAGCATCTTGGGTTCCCATCTCAGACTTATGGAGTCAGATTCTGCATTTCAACAACATCCTCAGGGGATTCGTATGTATATTAAAATTTGAATAGCACTCTTATACCTGATCCTTAGAAATGCTGTTTTTTGAATTATTCTTTTCCTTTCAATTTGACCCTAAAGAACAAATCAATAACGATTAGGTTGAAAAAATTGGTATATACTGTATTTAAAATAGACATAGTTAGAACAGTAGTTCTTTAGAATTGTTTTTTCTTTTTCAACTTCTATGGGAAAAAAACACATTATTTTATCTATAATGTTTAATCTTGATTACAAACGGTTTGGGCAAGAACAGTTTGTTTGGCTTATTTGAATTTCAGAAGTCTTAGTTTTACGAGTTCAAACTCAAACAATATTAAAAGTAATCTAACATGTAACATTTTGAGTCTTTGGGACAAAGTGATAATCGTTTGTGCTGCTTGTTCCTGTTCTTTGATAGTAATCTTGTTCTTGAATTTCCTTATGTGTAGATTTTATTTATGTCTGAGGACGTAAGTCATGGGGGGTAGAGTGTGGACACTGAAGGAAGTAAGGTTTAAAAGCATTGAGTCTTTACAAACTCAGATGCACAACCAGTTTAATGTGTTTGCCTGGTTTTAGGGCAAATCTGCACCTGTGTTTATCAAAGTTTTATTGGAACGCAGTCCATTTATTAACTTAATCATCTATGTCTGATTGCAAGATACAGTGGCAGCAGAATGACAGAGACCACTGTGTGGTGGCCTGTGAGCTTCAACTGTTTACTGTCAGGCCATTTATGGAAGAAATTTGTCAACCTCTGGTAGCAATAGTGAAAGATAGCCTTTGGGATGTGTGTGAAATTCTTGAGAAAGGTATCTGAAGAATCTTGATTAAAAGAAAATAAGAAAGGAGTCAGTCTAACATTTAATAAGGTTTCATTTTCCTTCTTCCAGATTATATGTTTGTGTTAGGGTCCTGAACTTTGCCACTTTAAGTCTTTCGACCGATCCTTTTCAAAGTACTCAAGATGACCCTATGATCGGATACTGACTGTACTACACCAATTCAGTAGTTAATAAGTGAATGGTGTGTATTTTTATATATATTTCTTGGGTGCATGCTACTTCCTTCCTGTAGTGCAATGACCATTTTCCCCTCCAAAACCTACCAGTCTTAGGCTCTTCTTTACCTGGGGTGCCGCCTTGTGGTGGGCTGTGGGCCCTTCACTGATGAACTCCTGCCTGGCTTAGTCATTGAGGGAAGTGAATCAACCATGGGGTGACTCATTGCAAAACCTGCTCAGAGTCAGAAGCCCCATCATATACCTTAGAGATCATGAATCATTAGACTGGGACTACATTCTGGTGGCTACAGTTTAGAAAAAAATCCCCTATTATGATTCTTAACCCTTTTCCTCCCACTGTAAATGGACTTAGAGTAAATGTTTTAAAAAAATAAATTAGTCGTGAGGTCTTTTTCCAGGATTTAATCTTGATTTACATTTTAGTTAATTTAGTGTCTCTCAAATTTTGATCTTCACGGTTGTATGTATAGATATATTTAAAAAATAATGTACATATATACACTTATGTGTATTATCCATGTATTTGTGTGTGCATGCAAGTATATAACTAATTCTCATTTCTAGTAAGCCTTGTTACTGAGTTTGAGAGAAGAGACTACAATTATACACTTAACAAGCTCTTTCCATTTCTGGACCCCTGCCTGTCTGATGAATTGTCCTCAGGTAGGTGATAATCCATCACTTATTCAATAATCAACAAACAGAACCTTTATGCAAAGAATCACATCCATTGTCTTACTTTCCACTTATTTACCACTTATTTACCACTGGGTAAAATATTTACCACTGGGTAAAATATGGTGACAAAGCACAGCAGTCCACCAGTAATCCCTTGATTCAATAGTAACTGCTAAAGTCTTACCTAAAGACCAAAATACCTTCAAAATCCCAGATAAAGATTATACCACTTATTTACGACTATGTCAGAAGAGAAAAATGCATATGCACTAAATAATCAGTTGCTTAGCTGTACATGTTGGACATCATGTCATTATTTTCAAGATACAGTAATAACGAGCAAAATTATCAACCAGATTATTCTGCTGTAATTTTCACTATTCCACCTGGATGAAGATAAAGAGAAAAGTGGTACTCATAAGAATGGACAGATCTGGGATAGATTCAGCATAAATAGCTCTTTAGAGATGTTTGAAACTATAGTTTTCAGCTACATGTCCACATAGTTTAAAGATGTATTCATTCCTGAATGTTGCTAAGCATCCGAATGCCATGAGTAGCTTGCAACAGCAGTTTGTGTGGTTGCTATGTTCAAAACCCTAGAATAAGCAACTGGAAAATTCTATCAAGAGTGGGTAAATATTACTGTAGTAACAACTTATTTTCTGTAGGAGAAATTTGGAAAATAAAGCCAGGATCCCTGGAACTTCGGTAGAAATATATTTTGCATAGTATGGAGAAAACATAAGGAGAAAAGTCATGCTTCTGATCCCACTTTTCATTAAGAATACTTTTCCTTATGAAATGGAATAACTTTAAATGTCACATTGTGAGTGACTTTCTAATGCCCTCTTTGCTGCTACTGCTAAGTTGCTTCAGTTCTGTCCAACTCTGTGCCACCCCATAGACAGCAGCCCATTAGGCTTCCTCTGTCCCTGGGATTCTCCAGGCAAGAATACTGGAGTGGGTTGCCATTTCCTTCTCCAATGCATGAAAGTAAGAAGTGAAAGTGAAGTCGCGCAGTCGTGTCCGACTCTTCGCGAACCCATGGATTGCAGCCTACCAGGCTCCTCCATCCATGGATTTTCCAGGCAAGAGTACTGGAGTGGGGTGCCATTACCTTCTCCGAATGCCCTCTTTGGTTTAGATAAAATTAAGAGAAGATGCAAAGCCCTGAGAGAAATGTCGTTCCATTTTCCTTTTTTTTTTTAGCATCAGTTCAGTTCGGTCACTCAGTCATGTCCAACTCTTTGTGACCCCATGGACTGCAGCACGCCAGGCTTCCCTGTCCATCACCAACTCCCAGAGCTTACTCAAACTCATGTCCATCGAGTCAGTGATGCCATCCAATCATCTTATCCTCTGTCATACCCTTCTCCTCCCACCTTCAATCTTTCCCAGCATCAGGGTCTTTTCCAATAAGTCAGTTCTTCGAATCAGGTGCCCAAAGTATTGGAGCTTCAGCTACAGCATCAGTTCTTCCAATGAATATTCAGGACTGATTTCCTTTAGAATTGACTGGTTTGATCTCCTTGCAATCCAAGGGACTCTCAAGAGTCTTCTCCAACACCACAGTTCAAAAGCATCAATTCTTCGGCACTCAGCTCTCTTTAAGTCCAACTCTCACATCCATATGTGACTACTGGAAAAACCATAGGTTTGACTAGATGTACCTTTGTTGGCAAAGTAATGTTTCTGCTTTTCAATAAGCTGTTTAGGTTGATCATAACTTTTCTTCCAAGGAGCAAGCATCTTCTAAATTCATGGCTATAGTCACCATCTGCAGTGATTTGGTAGCCCCCCAAAATAGTCTCTTACTGTTTCCATTGTTTCCCCATCTATTTGCCATGAAGTGATGGGACTGGATGCCATGATCTTAGTTTTCTGAATGTTGAGTTTTAAGCCAGCTTTTTCACTCTCCTTTTTCACTTTCATCAAGAGGCTTTTTAGTTTTTCTTCACTTTCTGCCATAAGGGTGGTGTCATCTGCATACTGAGGTTATTGATATTTCTCCCAGCAATCTTGATTCCAGCTTGTGCTTCATCCAGTCCAGCATTTCTCATGATGTACTCTGCATATAAATTAAATAAGCAGGATGACAATATACAGCCTTGATGTACTCCTTTCCCAATTTGGAACCAGTCTGTTTTTCCATGTCCAGTTCTAACTGTTGCTGCTTGACCTGCATACAGGTTTCTTAGGAGGCAGGTCAGGTGGTCTGGTATTCCCATCTCTAAGAATTTTCCACAGTTTTTTGTGATCCACACAGTCAAAGGCTTTGCCATAGGCAATAAAGCAGAAGTAGATGTTTTTCTGGAACTCGCTTGCTTTTGGGATGATCCAAGGGATGTTGGCAATTTGGTCTCTGGTTCTTCTGCCTTTTCTAAATCCAGCTTGAACATCTGGAAGTTCACGGTTCATGTACTGTTGAAGCCTGGCTTGGAGGATTTTGAGCATTACTTTGCTAGTGTGAGATGAGTGCAATTGTGTGGTAGTTTGAGCATTCTTTGGCATTGTCTTTCTTTGGGACTGGAATGAAAGCCGACCTTTTCCAGTCCTGTGGCTATTGCTGAGTTTTCTGAATTTGCTGGCATATTGAGTGCAGCACTTTCACAGCATCATCTTTTAGGATTTGAAGTAGCTCAACTGGAATTCCATCACCTCCACTAGCTTTGTTCATAGTGATGCTTCCTAAGGCCCACTTGACTTCACATTCCAGGATGTCTGGCTCTAGGTGAGTGATCACATCATCGTGATTACCTGGGTCATGAAGATCTTTTTTGTACAGATCTTCTGTGTATTCTTGCCACCTCTTCTTAATATCTTCTGTTTGTTAGGTCCATACCATTTCTGTCCTTTATCGAGCCCATCTTTGCATGAAATGTTCCCTTGGCATCTCTAATTTTCTTGAAGAGATCTCTAGTCTTTCCCATTCTATTGTTTCCCTCTATTTCTTTGGGTTGATCACTGAAGAAGTCTTTCTTATCTCTCCTTGCTATTCTTCAGAACTCTGCATTCAAATGGATATATCTTTCCTTTTCTCATTTGTCTTCAGCTTCTCTTCTTTTCTCAGCTATTTGTAAGGCCTCCTCAGATAACCATTTTGCCTTTTTGTATTTCTTTTTCTTGGGGATGGTCTTGATCATTGCCTCCTTTACAATGTCATGAACCTCTTTCCATAGTTCTACAGGCACTCTGTGTATCAGACCTAATCCCTTGAATCTATTTGTCACTTCCACTGTATAATCCTAAGGGATTTAATTTAGGTCATACCTGTGTGGTCCAATGAGTTGACTCATTGGAAAAGACTGATGCTGGGACGGATTGGGGGCAGGAGGAGAAGTGGACGACAGAGGATGAGATGGCTGGATGGCATCACCAACTTGATGGACGTGAGTTTGAGTGAACTCCGGGAGTTGGTGATGGACAGGCAGGCCTGACGTGCTTCAGTTCATGGGGTTGCAAAGAGTCGGACACGACTGAGCAACTGAACTAAACTGAACTGAACTGTGTGGTCTAGTGGTTTTCCCTGCTTTCTTCAATTTCAGTCTGAATTTGGCAATAAGGAGTTCATGATCTGAACCACAGTCAGCTCCTGGTCTTGTTTTTGCTGACTGTATAGAGCTTCTCCATCTTTGACTGCAAAGAATGTAATCAGTCTGATTTAGGTGTTGACCATCTGGTGATGTCCATGTGTAGAGTCTTCTCTTGTGTTGTTGGAAGAAGGTGTTTGCTATGACCAGTGCATTCTCTTGGCAAAACTCTATTAGCCTTTGCCCCGCTTCATTCTGTACTCCAAGGCCAAATTTGCCTGTTACTCCAGATGTTTCCTGACTTCCTACTTTTGCATTCCAGTCCCCTATAATGAAAAGGACATCATTTTTGGGTGTTAGTTCTAGAAGGTCTTGTAGGTCTTCATAGAACAGTTCAACTTCAACTTCTTCAGCATTAGTGATCAGGGCATAGATTTGGATTACCGTGATATTGAAAGGTTTGCCTTGGAAACAAACAGATCATTCTGTCGTTTTGGAGATTGCACCCAAGTACTGCATTTTGGACTCTTGTTGACTATGATGGGTATTCCATTTCTTCTAAGGGATTCTTGCCCACAGTAGTAGATGTAATAGTCATCTGAGTTAAATTCACCCATTCTAGTCCATTTTAGTTCACTGATTCCTAAAATGTTGATGTTCACTCTTGCCATACCTGTTTGACCACTTTCAATTTGCCTTGATTCATAGACTTAACATTCCAGGTTCCTATGCAATATTGCTCTTTGCATTATCGGACTTTACTTCCATCACCAATTAAATCCACAACTGGGTGTTGTTTTTGCTTTGGCTCCATCTCTTCATTATTTCTGGAGTTATTTCTCTATTGTTCTCCAGTAGCATATTGGACACCTACCGACCTATCTTTTTGCCTTTTCATACTGTTCATGGGGTTCTCAAGGCAAGAAATTTTTAGCATGGCAATACCAAAATATGCTCTTCATATGAAGTATATTGTTCTAGAAAACATAATTTTTTATCTTTTTAAATTCTGTTAAATCGGATAACTCTCTTGACTATGAAATTCTTTAAATACAATCTGGATCTCCTGAGTTTCCTTTTGCTTGGATAAGATAGAAAAATGCCCACATAATTATTAAAGCCACTTTTTTGATAGCAAAGTACTGACAGCTTCTTTGCCATCTAGTCAACTACTGTCCTTGTCTCATCCTTAGCTTCACATTGGAATCATCCAGAGAAGATTGTACAAAATATAGGAGCCTGTGCTTCACCTCAAATTTCTGATTCAGTTGATTTGAGATGGGCCATGGGTGTGTTTATGTGTGTTACACTACCCATGAGATTGTAATATGCAGCCAGGCTTGAGAATTACTGTTCTAGGGCCTCGACAAATCCTTGACAATTAACCAGATCTGTTAACTGACAATGATCTGTAAAATGATGTAAACAACTGTAAGTTTAGGTAGATGCAGCAAATTATTGTGGTTTCAAAGTACCCTCCAGCTCTGAGTTTCTGGAATTCAAATCCAGGTACTGCAGGGGATGTCTGATTAATGACTGTATTGGCCAACTTGTTTGAGACACTTAGCCAGGAAATACCTTTGTGACAAAGTAGGCTTGGTCTGGTGGGGTGGGATATCTGACTTAGAGGCAGCTTCACTCAGCGGAATGATGGTCCCACTCTTTTGCATTAAAGGGTTTCCATAAAATAATCCCATGAGATTGGTTTTATTCTATTTGGACAACTCGGGGCACTGAGGTTTAAAGAGAGGATACCTAATTAGAATGTGGCAGAGCCAGCTTTTGCAAGCGGGTCTGTTTGTCTCTTAGCTACATTCTTTTTCCACCTTCTCATACTGTTTCTCAAACATTGAAGGGATTTTCCATGGCCTTAGTTGCACTGCTATGAGTGTTCAGGAACAAGGTTACCTGTGAGGACAAAAGAGCTCAGGAGCTGCTCATGCTGTCACAGTAATGCCATGTTGTGTTTGAACATGTTTGGACTAATGTGGGTGAATGATCATCATTTATGGGTGACATACATATCCTTAATGTTTTCAGGCTGTGAAGGCTCTATTATTTTTATATAAATGTTATATTGTAATCATTTAACATGTACGTGAAAAAGGGGTTCTTGGAATTCTTTTCAGAAAAAGAACTATTAGAGTAACCTGCTAAAGTCTTCATTTATTGAATGTGTTAAATGTAATTTATTTAGAGTCCTGTTAAACTTGTCATCTAATAATTTCAAGTGAAGCAGTTCCTTGTGGTCAATTTTTATTAACTGAATCACTGGTAATGCCTTTGCTCAGAAGTTTACATGTCAGTTCAAGAATTAAACTTATTAATACAAATGGGAAGGTACACACCTTTTAGTTATAGCAACAACAATTACAAAAGCAATTTCCATTTAGTGACTTACTATTACGTGATAAGACACTGTAGATATAGTCTCTCTAATCCTGCTGCTGCTGCTACTGCTGCTAAGTCGCTTCAGTCGTGTCTGACTCTGTGCAACTCCAGAGACGACAGCCCACCAGGCTCCCCCATCCCTGGGATTCTCCAGGCAAGAACACTGGAGTGGGATGCCATTGCCTTCTCCAAATCCTGATGAGTTCAGTGGAATTCTCATTTTGCAGTAGGGAATATTTTGTTTGTTAGTCACTCAGTCATATCCGACTCTTTGTGAGACCATGGACTGTAGCTTGCCAGGCACTTTTGTCCATGGAATTCTCCAGGCCAGAATACTGGAATGGGTTGCCATTCCCTTCTCCAGGGAATCTTCCCAACCCAGGGATCAAATCCAGGTCTCCTGCATTGTAGGCAGACCTGGTTGAAAAACTTTCTGACTCTAAAACTAGCTATCTTACAAGGGAGACTGTTTTTCTGCTAGTACTCTGTTTTTTTAAGAAAATAAAAAATAATGACATTTCACTAAATTTCTTCAGTGATTGTTCCAAATTGGTTACCCTTATGTCATAAAGTTTCTCTTACCATATGGATTTCACTTCTACCCTCCCCAACCCCCCACCTCCTTTTTGTAGCTGCTTCTTTGAGGGTTTTTAAAAACCTTTTATGCATGTATGCACACATATGAAATTAAATATACACACAGAAATGTGGTTTTAACAGTATGTAGCTGAAAGAAGATGGAGAAGGAAATGGCAACCCACTCCAGTATTCTTGCCTGGAGAATCCTGTAGACTGAGGAGCCTGGTGGACTGCTGTCTATGGGATCACACAGAGTCGGACACGACTGAAACGACTTAGCAGCAGCAGTAGCTGAAAGAAATATTGTAAATGAGCACCCATTTAACCACTGCCAAGGCCAAGAAATGAAATGGTTCCAGGACCTCAGAAGCTCTCTCCCCTTCCTTTTCTCCCAGAAGTATCCTGACTTGATGCAAACCACTTCCTTATTTTGCTCCTCAGTTTTCCTACCTAAATTTGTGTCCCTAAATTATGTAGTTTTGCTGATTTTGGAGCTTCATGTAAATGTATTAATATAGTACATACTCTGGTGCCTGGCTTTATTTCTTCAACATATTAGTAATGTCATTTTATGCATAGTGATCTTACACATATAATTCCCATGTGCTTGCTACATTTTGATGATATTAAAATGGCATGTTTTCCAAAATTTAATTTCTAACAATTGCTGATATATAAAAATTTTATTTTTGAGCATTGATGTTATATTCAGCAATTTTGCTAAAAACCCATCAAAATTTTAATAATAGTGATTCCTTTTCTATGAATACAATCTTTTTATCTGTAAATAATACCATTTTTTCTTTCTTTTTAATCTTTCAGCCTTTTTCTTGCCTTATTTCCATAGCCAAGACCTCTAGTCTTCCCAGGTAGCTTCCACTGGGGCTTCCTTGGTAGCTCATCTGGTAAAGAATCTGCCAGCAATGCGGGAGACCTAGGTTTTATCCCTGGGTTGGGAGGATCCCCTGGAGAAGGGCCATGGACTGTATAGTCCATGGGGTTGCAGAATCACATGACTGAGTGACTTTCACTTTCACTTTCTAAGATCTCTAGTGCAGTATTGAGTGGAAGAGATGATCATGGACATCTTGTCTCATTCCATTTTCTAAAAGGAAGTGCTTTTGATGTTTATCATTAAATATGTTTATAATAGGCTTTTGTTATGTATCTTTCTTAGAATAGGAATTTTCCTTCTATTTAAGTTCATTTTAAAAATCATCAATAGATGTCAGTTTTTCTCCATCTATTGAGGTGAAAATATGATTTTTCTCCTTTAATATATTAATGTGGTTAATTATATTGACTTACTTATATTTTAAAAAAAACTTAGTGGGGATTCCAGATTTACTTTGATCAAGATATATTATTCTTTTAAAATGATATGGTTTTGGTGTGCTAATGTTTTCTTTTAAGATTTTTGCGTCTTGAGATCATGAATGAGATTGGTGTATAGTTTTCACTTATAATTCTAGTTGTCTTTTTGTGTTTGGCTCAGTCGAAACTCCAAGCTTTGGAAAATGTCCTTTGCTCTTGTTCTATGGCAAGATTTGTATAATTTTTCCTTAAAACTTTGTATTGAGTGTTATTGGTTTCTTAATTTTGGTAGAACTTGCTGGTTAAGCCATCCAGGCATGCAGTTTATTTTTGACTGTGGGAAGGTTTTTAATTATTGATTCAGTTGCACTGGTAGGATTTATATTTCTTGTGATCATTTGCATACTAAGTCACTTCAGTCGTGTCCTACTCTTTGTGATCCCTGTTTTCCACCAGGCTCCTCTGTCCATGGGATTATCCAGGGAAGAATACCGGAGTGGGTTGCCATGATCTTCCTGACCCGTGGATTGAACCTTCATCTCTTTGATCTGCTGCATTGGCAGGCAGGTTCTTTATCACTAGTGCCACCTGGGAAGCCAATGTGACCATTTAGATAGTTGTATTTTTTGAGAATTTTTCCTACTTGTCCAAAATTTTAAACCTTTTGGAATAAAGTTATTGAAATTAAAAAATTATCTTTAATGTCTGCAGTTACATCTTTCTGTTTCATTCATCAGTCTTGGTCAAAGGTTACACATTTATTAATCTACTCAAATGACCAACTTGTCTTTGTCATCACTATTTTATGCTTTTTTTCTACTTCATTTCTGCCTGAAATAATATTTCCTTCCCTGTGCTTTCTTTAGGCTTATTTTGCCCTTAATGTCTTGAGATACATACTTGGCTTTGTAATTTTCAGCTATTCTTATTTTCTAATGTATATATTTCTTATTCTAAGTAGTTTTGGTTCCATCCCACAAGTTTAATATTTAGTAAATTCGTCATTCAGCTTAAAATATTTTCTAATTTTTATTGTTCTTTTTTTCTCTGACCTGTGGATTACTTAGATATGTTATTTAATTTTTCTTTTAACAAATTGGGGTGTTAGTTCTGTTGGACAAAACATCGTTTCTATTTCATTTAGTGAAGTTCTGCTAGTGATAGCTTTTTTTCAGTTTTTGTTAGTTTGAAAGTGTCTTTCTCACTTTCCTTCTTTATAGACATGTTCACTGGTTATAGAATTCTAGGTTGGAACTGTATATTCATAGTGTTTCTTTCAGCATTTTGAAGTGTAGGTATTCCACTGACTTCAGATTTTAGTAATTTGGGAGTAGGAGTGGGGAAGGGTGTCAGTTCAGTTCAGTCGCTCAGTCATGTCCGGCTCTTTGCAAAACCCATGAACCGCAGAACGCCAGGCCTCCCTGTCCATCACCAACTCCCGGAGTCCACCCAAACCAATGTCCATTGAGTCGGTGATGCCATCCAACCATCTCATCCTCTGTCGTCCCCTTCTCCTCCTGCCCTCAATCTTTCCCAGCATCAGGATCTTTTCCAGTGAGTCAGCTCTTCGCATCAGGTGGCCAAAGTATTGGAGTTTAAGCCTCAGCATCAGTCCTTCCAATGAACACCCAGGACTGATCTCCTTTAGGATGGACTGGTTGGATCTCCATGCAGTCCAAGGGACTCTCAAGAGTCTTCTCCAACACCACAGTTCAAAAGCATCAATTCTTCGGTGCTCAGCTTTCTTCACAGTCCAACTCTCACATCCATACATGACCACTGGAAAAACCATAGCCTTGACTAGATGGACCTTTGTTGACAAAGCAATGTCTCTGCTTTTTAATATGCTGTCTAGGTTGGTCATAACTTTCCTTCCAAGGAGTAAGCGTCTTTTAATTTCACGGCTGCAGTCACCATCTGCAGTGATTTTGGAGCCTAGAAAAATAAAGTCAGCCACTGTTTCCACTGTTTCCCCATCTATTTCCCATGAAGTGATGGGACCAGATGCCATGATCTTAAGTTTTCTGAATGTTGAGCTTTAAGCCAACTTTTTCACTCTCCTTCTTTCACTTTCATCAAGAGGCTCTTTAGTTCTTCTTCACTCTCTGCCATAAGGATGGTGTCATCTGCATATCTGAGGTTATTGATATTTCTGCCAGCAATCTTGATTCCAGCTTGTGCTTCCTCCAGCCCAGTGTTTCTCATGGTGTACTCTGCATATAAGTTAAATAAACAGGGTGACAATATACATCCTTGACGTACTCCTTTTCCTATTTGGAACCAGTCTGTTGTTCCATGTCCAGTTCTAACTGTTGCTTCCTGACCTGCATACAGGTTTCTCAAAAGACAGGTCAGGTGGTCTGGTATTCCCATCTCTTTCAGAATTTTCCACAGTTTATTGTGATCCACACAGTCTAAGGCTTTGGCATAGTCAATAAAGCAGAAATAGATATTTTTCTGGAACTCTTTTGCTTTTTCCATGATCCAGTGGATGTTGGCAATTTGATCTCTGGTTCCTCTGCCTTTTCTAAAACCAGCTTGAACATCTGGAAGTTCATGGTTCATGTATTGCTGAAGCCTGGCTTGGAGAATTTTGAGTGTTGCTTTACTAGCATGTGAGATGAATGTAATTGTGCGGTAGTTTGAGCATTCTTTGGCATTGCCTTTCTTTGGGATTGGAATGAAAACTGACCTTTTCCAGCCCTGTGGTCACTGCTGGGCTTTCCAAATTTGCTGGCATATTGAGTGCAGCACTTTCACAGCATCATCTTTCAGGATTTGAAACAGCTCAACTGGAATTCCATCACCTCCACTAGCTTTGTTCATAGTGATACTTCCTAAGGCCCACTTGACTTCACATTCCAGGATGTCTGGCTCTAGGTCAGTGATCACACCATCGTGATTATCTGGGTCATGAAGATCTTTTTTGTACAGTTCTTCTGTGTATTCTTGCCACCTCTTCTTAATATCTTCTGCTTCTGTTAGGTCCATACCATTTCTGTCCTTTATCGAGCCCATGTTTGCGTGAAATGTTCACTTGGTATCTCTAATTTTCTTGAAGAGATCTCTAGTCTTTCCCATTCTATTGTTTTCCTCTATTTCTTTGAATTGATCACTGAGGAAGCCTTTCTTATCTCTTCTTGGTATTCTTTGGAACTCTGCATTCAGATGGGTATATCTTTCCTTTTCTCCTTTGCTTTTTACTTCCCTTCTTTTCACAGCTATTTGTAAGGCCTCCTCAGACAGCCGTTTTGCTTTTTTGCATTTCTTTTTCTTGGGGATGGTCTTGATTCCTGTCTCTTGTACAATATCACAAACCTCTGTCCATAGTTCATCAGGCACTCTGTCTATCAGATCTAGTCCCTTAAATCTATTTCTAACTTCCACTGTATAGTCATGAGGGATTTGATTTAGGTCATACCTGAATGGTCTAGTGGTTTTCTCCACTTTCTTCAGCCCGAATTTGGCAATAAGGAGTTCATGATCTGAGCCACAGTTAGCTCCTGGTCTTGTTTTTGCTGACTGTATAGAGCTTCGCCATCTTTGGCTGCAAAGAATATAATCAATCTGATTTCGGTGTCGACCATCTGGTGATATCCATGTGTAGCGTCTTCTCTTGTGTTATTGGAAGAGGGTGTTTGCATATTCCATTAGGACTTTTACTTAGCCTCAGACATAGGGTAGTTGACATGAGGACTGGGAGACATAGTAAAAGTCAAATTCATGTGTGATGTAGAAGTTGGTTTAAAGTTTACAAAGCACTGTTGCACATGGAAGAATATGAGAAGGGGCAGAGAGTACCATGGAGTTCTCCATAAAATAATCCAGCTCTTCTGTTCGCGGGCATAAGAGAAGGCCTCTTGTATGGCCATTTTTTAAATTCCCTGTGCTTCATGTAGTCCCTGCCATGGGGGACTTTCTCCTTTTCTTTTTTTCTTGTCTTATTTATCTCTGTACGTCCTTCTTTTTAAAATACTTGTACCATCATCATGTACATGTATAGAAAAGTTATCAGTTTTCATGTACAGAAAGGATCCTTTATTAGTAGCTCCAGTGACTAGATTTGGGGAAGATGGATGATGAGGGATGATGGAAGAACAGGGCCAGGCCTTGCATACTTCATAGTTGAAGCCCCTGTCCAATAGTGTGAATTGGGAGACTTTGGGTAGTTTTGCTGATTTCAGATTGGGGTCATAGGTTATTGCTTAAACCATGACCTTTTACACTACTTAGTCTCCCCTCTCCTTTATTCCTCAGACCCTCATCAGAATGTGTTTGGGTATGTACCTCCTTTAGCCTTTCTTAGACCAGGGTATCCCACTGAGTGCTCACTCAGAACTAAGCCTCACAAATTTGCTTCTCTCTGGTTTTTTATCTCCATTACCTCTGGTGCAATGTTCCATGTTGGTGACAGTGGCACCAGGTACAAATTAATTGAGATGGGGCAGAAGTAACAAAAAAACATGGCACGCCTAAATGGGTTTCAGAAACTAGCTTTTACTTCTTAATAGATTGCAGTTTGTGGTGGAGCATGCAAATCACATCAAAACTATGCAGATTATTTCCTAGCTTGTTACTCGTTTCACATACCTGAATAAGCCTCTGGTGAAATTCAAAGGAGACTGTTCTTCTGAACCACAGATCCCAAAAGCCAAGGAATCACGAGCTATTGGGAAATTCATTTATATAGTACCTGTTTTTCCACTGCATTCCTCTTTCAGGGGAAGTAATCTTGGATAGTCTAATCCATTCCCTTATGTAATCTTTCTTACCGTGGAAAGTTGAAATCTCGAACTTTGGAAAATGTGTAGTTTCCTTTGAGTTTAGCCTTTTCTGAAAGGAAGGCTGGGTGAATAAGGGTTTGCCCTACCTTTTTGCTCTGTCAACTTGAGAATTCTTGTTCTTCCTAGAAATGTCTCAGTAACTTATATTTCAGAGGAATGGATGATGGGTCTATGTTTGGAGTAATAGAATAATAAGACAGATTTGTTAGAGGGAGGGCCACTGTGGGAACTGTTCATGTGGTCACGGTTGCTCATGACACTTGTACACCCTGTCTACGTATGAATTATTCATTGTGCTGCCTTTGTTATAATAGCCACAGTGTTTGGTCTCTAAGACTGTCTTGTGATATATACTTCTTTTGCTAAAAGGCTACATATCAGCAGCCTCATTTGATTTAGAAGCCAATTCAGCATACCACGCATACCACTCGAGAAGAATGTCAGGATCCTTCCTGCTCTGAAAATGTCATGCATGCTTAAAATGACAAAGTTTGTCACAAACAGTGGTTGCAAGTGCTTTTTATTCATTCTTGAATCTTCAAAGCCCTTTAATTTGAAGGTTTTATCTTCAGTCAGAAAAAATCACTCAAACACTTGTTTTGACTTTTAATATCAGAAAGTTGAATTGGAGATTTAGAGTATATCCAAAACATAGAGTGAAGGCAAAATGTATTTTTAAAATATTGTGGTTAAGAAAAAAAAAAAAAGCTTAACAGGAAATTTACTGCTTTAACAGCGTTCTTGATTAAAGTTAAGACCTACAGGTTTTATTGACAAAGATAAATTTGAGGAAAGATAATTTTGAGAAAATCCAGAATAAAAAGAAATAAAAATACCTGCAAGAATTTTTGAAGTTAAATTAAGAAAGGATTAATTGCCCTAAGAAAAATTTGACTTTCTCTTTTGCCTCCTTATTTCTGTTTGAACATCGTTCATTCTAATCCACTTTAACCATTTTTAAGTGTACAGTGTACAGCAGTATTAACTATATGCACATTGTTATGCAACAGATCTTTAGAACTTTTTCATCTTGCAAAACTGAAAGTCTGTACTCATTAAAGAGCATCTCCCCATCCCCAGCCCCTGGCAGCCACCGTTTCACTTTCTGTTTCTACGAGTTTGACTACTTAGATGCTTTGTATAAATGGAATTATGCAATAGTTGTCTTTCTGTGAGTGGCTCATCTCACTTAGCATTATATCCTCAAGGTTCAACCATGTTGCAGCATATGACGGGGATTTCTTCTTTCTGAAGGCTATAGCCCATTGCATGTATATACCACATTTTCTTCGTCCATGTCTCTGTGGAACTAGTGTGTCTTTTTGTAAAATGTTCTTATGAAAGCTTTGCTTGGGACTTAAAGCAACCCAACCACAGAGGACATAGAAAAATCAAATATGAGTCACATATGGTAAGAAATAGAATTTTCGTTTGTAATATTTAATGTGTGACTTTCATTTTCTTCCATGCAAAACTTGAAATTTCTTCAACTGGGATTCTAGTGTAAATGGTTTAGGTTCCCACTCCCTGGAACATGTCTCCCCTGATGCAGCCTCCCACCACGGCCCTCTTAAAATTATAGCTCCTCAGACTGTCCCTTAAGGGACAGTGTGCCTGGGAGCCAGGACTCTTGACCTGTGGGAGCTGGGAGTCCTGTGGTCCTACCCGCACTGACTAAGGCATGTGTTCAAGTGCTTGCTGGAGAGTGTGATAAACAGTGGCATTTTCTCCTCAAGTTGTCCGTGTTTCACTCGAATGTCTAGAGGGAAGAGATAAGGGAAAAGAGGCAGGGCAGGGCAGGAAGGGAGCTGATGGAGCCAGGAAAGGATGGATGACCTATGAGATCATTAGGGTTGGTAATGGGCTTTCTCATTGGACTATGTGGGCCTTTCTCACAGATGAGCTTCTGTGGGGATTCCAGCCCCCCACTCAGAGTTGAAGCAGCTCTAGCTCAAGCAAAACCACACAAGCAGTACACTCCGTGGCCTGGATATAGTCTAAGTGTTGGCAGAGAACCAGGGGACAGAGTATGACATGAAAGAACACGGGATTTGGGAGACAATCCTATGGTGCTGCTTTCACTCTTTCTTGCCTTTGGTTCTTCCTGGGAGCAACGTGATGAAGCAGATGGGGAGGCCAGGTTTGGATGGTGGCTGGGGAGTCCCTATCCTCACGGCTGCTATAGTGTCATTAGTTTTCCTGTCTTTGGCAAGTACAAGCTGTTAGAAGAAGCCTTTTCCCCTCCCTGACCCTTTTATTATGCTTGGATAAGGGTGAGGAGCCACGGAGGGTGCGTCTTCTTTGATTTCCTCATAGGAAAGCCAGGCAGGGTGCTGCCAGGCGGGTGAGGGAAGAAGAAAAGCTGAGGGAAATGCCCAGCATCTTACGGAGAAACCTGAGTGTCTGGGGGGAATGCTTGTGTGCTTGGACTGTGGCTTCTCAGAGACCCCCACACCCTCTGGCTTCTCAGTGATGGAGTCAGGATGTGGGGAAAGGAGGGGGCTCAAGCCCAGGTGCGTGGTTGGTTCCGCAGCAGTGCCAGCCGGTTCTGTCTTGCCTCCCACGACAGCCTGCTAGGGAGGAGGTGCACACCCCAGCCCTGCCAAGTGGCAGGGCAGTCAGCTGATTCTTAGGCCTGAGTCAGGTGAGGGCCCTGACAGACCTGGCCCCTGCAGTGAGGGCTCTGCTTTAGGAGGCAGATGGAAGCCGAGGACTTTCTGCTTTGTGACTGCCAATTTGGAAGCAAGAATAAATATTTTTAAAAGATCTTTACCGAGTCATTTGTGTATTATGTGTGGTAGTGATGGTGGTGGTGGTGGTGTGTGTGTGTGGCTTTAAAACATAAGTTTACATTGTTAATTTTGTCCCCTAACCCTTTTAATAAAGATCCCCAAGTCTGCAGCAAAGTTGAAAGGATTTTACAGTGAACATATAACACTGCTGTTAAGTCACTTCAGTCGTGTCCGACTCTGTGCGACCCCAGAGACGGCAGCCCACCAGGCTCCCCCGTCCCTGGGATTCTGCAGGCAAGAACACCGGAGTGGGTTGCCATTTCCTTCTCCAGTGCATGAAAGTGAAAAGTGAAAGTGAAGTCGCTCAGTCGTGTCCGACTCTTCGCGACCCCATGGACTGCAGCCCACCAGGCTCCTCCATCCATGGGATTTTCCAGGCAAGAGTACTGGAGTGGGGTGCCATTGCCTTCTCTGACATATAACACTAGATGACCAGTATGTTATGATACTTGCTTTATCTAATAGCTAACAATCTATCATCCATTAACCCGTCTTGTTTTATGATGCATTAAAAGAAACACTTGCCCATAAATGCTCCTGCATTATAAATTCAGTGTTTTTTTTTCTTTGAATTTGCATATGGTGAAATGTACACATCTAAGTGTAAAGTGCTATATTTCCCATCATTCTGTCAGCATACTTTTTTCCCCTTTTTTACAAAATCAAACTTCTGGCTAGTTACAGAATTGTCATAAATTAAGAAGTAAGGTTTTGAAAGTAGTTGGGAACAATAGCATATGACGAGCATATTAGAAAGATTATGTTCATTGTAACATGAAATTTGTTCTTTTGGTAAATACCCTGGCCCTTCTCTTGGTTCTCTTCCTCTCCATTCCCTTCTCCATATACACAGGAGAGAGAAAAAAGTAAAGCAATTGATTAGTGAAGTTTTTTTTTTTTAGGATCTCCCAGAGTGAAGGACTAGCTAAAAAGTGACTTCTACTTCCAGCTTTTGCCATTTGCGTTTTGGCAACCACTTTCTTCTTCTACTTTTCCTTTTGTTGTGAAATTCAATGAGAAATAGTCTGTCTAGTCCCTATATTTCATAACAAAAACCCTTCCTCAATTTAGCATAGCTATTCTAGAAAGTCCAAATAGACAATTCCATGACAATTCATAATGTTGTGTTTCCACGTGAAATTAAAGGAATCCGCCTGCCAGTGCAGGAAACATAATGAGATATAGGTTCAGTCCCTGGGTCAGGAAGATCCCCTAGAGGAGAGCATGGCAACCCACTCCAGTATTCTTGCCTGGAGGATCCCATGGACAGAGGAGCCTGGCAGGCTGCAGTCCATAGGGTTGCAAAGAGTCAGACACTATTGAAGCGACTTAGCATGCATGCATGCATAAAGTGACAGATTACTTGAATACTATGAAGGGCACATTTGTCACACTTATTAGGAAAATGGGGAGATATAAATGTTGATTTCTGTTTATTACTGGTTCTCTGGGGAATCCTTGCACTGTTTGTTTTAATTGTCTGTACACAATGGCCATGTCAAGCTGCTTGAATGATGGAAGAGAAAACCCAAACTCAGGTAGGACAAGAATTTGATCTGGGTCTGTGTGATGTCTTGTCTTTAAAAAGGGGAAAATGGACAAGATTGGCTTTGTAAATATTTGGTGTGTATGTTCAAATGCCTGGTGCTGTAGGTTAAAGAGAGACCCCAAAGAATAGATTCTCTAGAACAAGCATACTGTTTGCTTAGGAAGAGCGGATGTAGGTATGTGATAAGCAGGATCAGGATAGTAAGTTTATAGCACAGGTTCAAAGAGCAGGCAATGGCTGGCAGCTCTGGTGGTTGGGGAAGGTTTCTGTGGGGAGTATCTGCTTTGAGGTGATTGGATGTGGATGGAGAGAGGAAGGGAAGACGGCTTTCAAGGTCTCTCAGTTGCTCACAGCAGAGATGCTTATTCCCTTCAATGCAGTATGAATCAATGAAAGATTTGGGGAGGTCTTAACAGATAAAGTTGAAAAGATAAGTTGGAGTAATTATGTCAGGTCTTAATTGACATGTTATTTTATTTATTTATTTTTAATCTTATTGAAGTATAGTTGATTTACTATGTTTTAATTTCTTCTGTACAGCAGTGACTCAGTTATATATATGTGTGTGTGTGTGTATATATATATTCTTTTTCATTATGATTTGTCATAGAATATTGAATATAATTCCCTGTGCTATAATACATTATGACCTTGTTGTTTATCCATCCTATATATAATAGTTTGCCCAAACTCCATTCCTTCCCTCCTCTACCCAGAACCCTTGGCAATCACAAGTCTATTCTCTGTGTCTGTGAGTCTGTTTGTTTCTTTGTTTGTTTTTGTAGCTATGTTGATTTGTATTGTAATTTAGATTCCACATATGAGTGATATCACATGGTATTTGTCTTCTCTTTCTGATTTTGCTTAGTATGATAATCTCAGCAAATGGCATTATTTCATTCTTTTTGGTGGCTGAGTAATATTCCATTACTGTTTTAAAATCACATCTTATTTATCAACTCATCTTTGACAAATAATTTTATTTTTTTTTAGTGTACAAAACTAATTTATTTTTATTTTTTTTCTAATTTTATTTTATTTTTAAACTTTACATAATTGTATTAGTTTTGCCAAATATAGGCCAATACAACCCTTAGTTTGCTGGATTATTTTCCATTCTCCACCTGTGGTTAACAGAAATCACACTAGACCAGGGTCTTTTCATCAAAAGAAAGAATAGTATCCATTCACTGATTTATTGTTTGAATAAATAATTTGTGTGAGCTAATTTAAAAAAAGTTTATGAGAAATGATGATTAACCAATATATGCGAAATAAAATTTTAACCCTAAGGTTTAAACAGAAGTGTCACCTTTTCATGAGAAAAAATGTGACCATCTACTCCTTTTATTAATGGGGACACGGTCACTGTTTAAATCAAAAACAATGTAAGAAAATGCCCAACAGCATGTCTTGTGTATAGTTACTCATCTTTTAAATGTTGCAAAATGCTGAAGGGATCAGAAAACCAGAAAGGGTGGGGGAAGTTGGTGGTTTAAAAAATATAGTGACTAACTGACTTGTGCTGACTAACATCGGTGAACTCATAGTGAGTAACAATAGTGAATTTAGAAGGGATATAAATACAAGGAGAACTATTTTAAGACTGCTATAATACAAAAGGCAGCTGAATTGGTCACAAGTAAGGGTTCCCTCTGGGAAATTTAGAAGTAGTTCAGTTCACCCCTACAAAGTCTTATTTCTCTTTCCCTTCTTACGGGAGTTAGATGGAGTTCTTTCAAATATGGCTCCTTTTCCACTGGCTTCCTGGGGGTAGTTCTTGGCAGATGAGCTTGCATGTGGTTTTGCCTCGAAAAAAACACTGTAGGTGTCCAATGGTAAGCAAAAACAAAAGGTCAATGGTGGTGTCTGAAAACTGGAAACATAAAAGGTTTATTTGAGTTTATTTTCTTAGTTTTTGTTTCCAATCATGGGATAAAAGTATAAGGACTGACAAACCATCTTTTTCATAAACATAGATGCTATCTTTTTAAAAATGAAAGATTATAGGTTATAGATAGAGCAAAATTATAACTGACCAGAATGTGCAAAGACAGAAAATCTATTGTGGAATTTCCAATTATTTGAGTGTTAATCAGAAAATGTTTTGTTTTTGTTCTTGTTGGAAATACTTTTAAATGTTAATTTATTTTCCTTGAAACTCATTTTCCCAAAAGTATTTGACCTGAGGCCAGATAACGAATTTGCTTTTTCTCTCATAACGTCTGCCTTATTTTTGTTGACACTGATTATTGAGTGGGTTTCCCCGGTGGCTCAGTGGCAAAGAATCTGCCTGCAATGCAGGAGCTGCAGGAGACACAGGTTTGATCCCTGGTTGGAAAGATCCCCTGAAGGAGGACAGGGCAACCCACTGCAGTATTCTTGACTGCAGAATCCCATGGACAGAGGAGCCTGGCGCGTTGTACTCCATAGGGTCACAAAGAGTCAGACACCATTGAAGCGACTTGTCCCATGAGTGGTCTCTTGCCTCATTAGACTTAAATTCTCTAAAGACAAGGATACCACATGGGTTATCATTGTAATACCAGCACTCATCTAACCCAGTGTCTAACATATAGCAGGTACTTATTTGATCAAAGAAATAAGAAGATTATGAATCATACATTAAAGATGGATTTCTCTAGCTGTGTCTTGGGAATTAATTTTTTCTGGAAGAAAATAACAGACTCATCTACACCTAGGGCATGATGGGATTTCAGTTTTTAGCTAAAATCTTTAAATGAACTTATTTTCCCATTGTCTTTTCTGTTAAGCTTTGTTTTCTCTCATAATTTGGGATTTCCAGGGACGTGGGTCACTTTTAATATATTCCACATATATACGGAAGGCAATCATTAGTTCTATTCATTTGGGTGAGGCCTTGGATAAATAAATAATGTCCCTCATTTAGTATGATAAATAAGAAAGAAAATTGTCTCAAGTGCATGAATTTGAATGGCATGGATAGGAAAGAGAAAGCCTCAGGTTTCCTTGGTGAGAATATTATCTGAAGGTCTTTGAACAGTTAATTAAATGGAGTATTTATTTAAATAAATGGGAGTCTGTAGGCAAATTGACGAGCAGTTTTGGTTTTTCTAAAGAAATCTAGTGGTTTTGAAATAATTGAAACTTTTAGTAGAAAATATATTATGAAGTCCCCTCAGTGTAATTTCAACATGAAAGGGTGTACTGCTGCATTTAACATTGAAGATGATTTCAGTATTTTGTCTTAAATTTAGCAGACCTATTTTTCAGACTTGGAGGTGCTGAGAGCAGATGCACATAATACCATTCCTTCAAAATTGGTGGTAAATTTCAGTTAAGTTTAGCGCACCAGAAAAGCTATACTGTAGAGTTTTGTGTTATATTTAGGGAAGACTTCATCTAAAATTTTTGCATTCACAATTGGAGCAAATTATATTTAAAAGGGAATAGCTTTTAAGATACAATTTGGTTACTGCAGTGTATCCTTTATAGGTTTTGCTGGTTTACAAGAATGAGAAATGAAGGGAGAGAAAGGATTTATGTGGACATTGGATTCAAGAATCGCCTTAGGCATTTGCATGGCCCCTTAATCTCAATTGAGACTGTCTTCTGTCTTTTATGTCTTCTAGTTTTGGCTAGGGACAGGTGTTTTAAGTATTGTCTCTCAGGTAGAATCACTGTTGCCAATTTATTCTGAAGTATATAAATGCTTATTCTATAAAATTCAGAGATTGACTATTTTCCAATCTCATCTAGGTTTAGAGCTTTGAAAATAGGTTAGTAAATAGCATGGTTCAGTTTTCATTTTGACATATAAGCACCCCTCCATGAGTTTAATCCTTTTAAAAAAATTCGCATTAGTAATGTTTGAAATAGCTTTCCTGAAATGAAACTTCAGAAGGGAATGGAACTTGATGTCTTGGGATTTTTAGAGCTTCTCAACAGAGAGCAATGGAAAGCCCAGGAACATAGATGGCAGGAGTGCTTCACAAGGAGGCTATTGAATGGGCCAGGAAATGCTGCAGATAAATGCAATTGGAGAGCAGAAGACAAATCATGCTGGAGCCTTTAGACTCTTAGCTATTCGGTTTTTTTTTTTTTGGTTTTAACTTAAAAGGAAACCTAGGTTTTTACACTTTGACATTAAAAAAAAAGGAATCTAGACCATCCTTTCCATTGAGCAGCCTCAGAGTCAGGAAAACAAAGTAGAAAGCGTTTGTTCACTCCTTCAAAGTTTTTCTCTGGATCTGACGCACTTTTCAAGTCTGCAGGAGGATGCGAAGTCTTCAGTGTTCATCACCACTAAAGAGAATCTGTGGCCTCGGACTGTTTAGATGATGTTGCCCAAAGTAAGAGCTTAAGTAATATGTTGAATGACTGAATTCATAAACCTTATCTTAAAATTCTGGTATGACAACAAAGCTTGTATCCTGGAAGAAGACATTTCAAGAAAGGAAAGCAAACATTGCTTTATGCAGGAAGTCAAATCATAGTATCTGCTATACAAAGAGATGGTGCCCATTAGAGCTATAAAAGAAGCTCAAGAAACATTTATATTGGGTGATGGATGATAGATATATGAAGAGAGATGTCTCTGATCATGGAAGAAAACAGAGTAGAATCAATTCACTAGTGGAAGCAAATCATATATATTGTACTAAACACTATTTTAGAAGATTTAGGTTCTTCTTTTGTTTCCAATTATATAACTTAAAAAAAAAGCATTGAAGTATAGTTGATTTACACTGTTGTGTTAGTTTCAGGCGTGCAGCAGAGTGATTCAGATAGACATACATGCACACACACATATTCAGGTTATTTTCCATTATAGGTTATTACAAGATCTTGAATATTGTTCCCTACATTATATGGTAAATCCTTGTTGCTAAGGTTCTTAATAAAACATTTATCAATGGTTTTTCTGTCTCAAAGAGTGTTTTTTAAAACTTTTTATTTAGAACTAATTTTACATTTGCAGAATAGTGGCAAAAACAGTACAGAGAGGTCCCATAGTCCCATCACCCAGCTTCCTCAATCTTCCACGAACTGTTATTAAGACCGGGAAATGAGCATTGGTATAAAACTTCTAACTAAACTCCAGGCTTCTCGTCACATTTCAACCAGGTTTTCCATGTATATCCTTCTTCTGTTCCAGGATCCCATCCAGGATCCCACAGTGCTTTTTAGTCATCTTGTTTCCTTTATAATCTCCAATCTGAGACAGTTCCTCAGTTCAAAGAATATAAAAAATATTTCTCTAGGGCGGCAGAAAGTGAAGAAGAACTAAAGAAAGTGAAAGAGGAGAGTGAAAAAGTTGGCTTAAAGCTCAACATTCAGAAAACTAAGATCATGGCATCCGGTCCTATCACTTCATGGCAAATAGATGGGAAAACAGTGGAAACAGCGGCTGACTTTATTTTGGGGGGCTCCAAAATCACTGCAGATGGTGATTGCAGCCAGGAAATTAAAAGATGCTTATTCCTTGGAAGGAAAGTTATGACCAACCTAGACAGCATATTGAAAAGCAGAGACATTACTTTGTCAACAAAGGTCCGTCTAGTCAAGGCTATGGTTTTACCAGTGGTCATGTATGGATGTGAGAGTTGGACTATAAAGAAAGCTGAGTGGCAAAGAATTGATGCTTTTGAACTGTGGTGTTGGAGAAGACTCTTGAGAGTCCCTGGGACAGCAACAAGATCTGACCAGTTCATCCTAAAGGAAATCAGTTTTGAATATCATTGGAAAGACTGAAGCTGAAGCTGAAACTCCAATACTTTGGCCACCTGATGCGAAGAGCTGACTCATTTGAAAAGACCCTGATGCTGGGAATGATTGAAGGCGGGAGGAGAAGGGGACGACAGAGGATGAGATGGTTGGATGGCATCACCAACTCAATGGACATGAGTTTGAGTAAGCTCTGGGAGTTGGTGATGGACAGGGAGGCCTGGTGTGCTGCAGTCCATGAGGTTGCAAAGAGTCTGACACGACTGAGCGACTGAGCTGAATTGAACTGAAATAATTAAAAGGGGCTTCCCCAGTAGCTCAGCTCGTAAAGAATCTGCCTGCAATGCAGGAGACCCCGGTTCGATTCCTGGGTCGGGAAGATCCACTGGAGAAGGAATAAGCTACCCACTCCAGTATTCTTGGGCTTCCCTGGTGGCTCAGCTGGTAAAGAATCTGCCTGCAATGAGGGAGACCAGGTTTCAATCCCTGAATTGGGAAAATCCCCTGGAGAAGGGAATGGCATCCCATTCCCGTTTTCTGGCCTGGGGAATTCTATGGACTGTATATAGTCCATGGGGTCACAAAGAGTGGACACAACTGAGTGACTTTCACCTTCACTTTCAAAAAATTACAAGGTAGTTACAAAAGAATTTTCATCTAGAAGTATTTATCCTGCTTATACATTTCATCCTCCCTCCAGTCTTTTAAAATATCTTTTTATATATATATATTTGCAAAATGCTTTACAAGTTTTACTTGTTCCAAAAATTAGTGAGAAGCAAGGAGTAATTTTTGACAATTTTCTCATTTTATTTAAAAGGAAATTGAGCCATAGGGGAGTTTGTATTGTATTTGAAAGCTGAGAATAACAAATTGAGGAGACACGGTTCGAACCTTATTTCATTTGTTTATGGCTTCGTTAGCCAGAATACTGCCTTTTGCACTGTCTGAGCATCCCCTTGAATGTGATGACTGACGTGAATTCAGGTTGACCTCAAAGCAACTAAAAAACGCAGAATTTCCATAGAAGCTATACCGGTTTCCTTTACTGCTGTTTCATATTCACCTTTCCCAAATCAACTCCCAGTTTGGTGTTGCTGTATAAAATGAAACTGCCTTCTAAACAAAGGGGAAATGATGCATTGGGGCGGGGGGGGCCTCCTTTGGCCAACAGAATCACCTTACTCAGAAAACTCATCACTGGGTTGACATGGGAATAAGGGAAGGATGGATGTGCTATGGTTCCAAGATGCAAAAAGGTCTTTCGAGCTGAGGTCCACCCCTAAAGTAGCCAAGCTGCAGAGGCTTGTGAGGCTTTGGGAAGCCAAGATATCTGCCTTCCCAGAATGCTTCACTTGACAGAGAGATGCAAATGTATTGCTTTTCCATGAATTGTGTAAGTGAATGTTCCATATATTTTTTGCTTTGTACATGTTAATTTCTGCCTTTATTTGTGTGCTTTGGTAAAGTTATTTGAGAGTTCAACGAAACACAAAATAGAATTGCCGGCCTTTAAAGCAACCCAGGGAAGTAGATAAATCAGTCTTTCAGGTTTCTCACCCAGCATTATGAACTCTCTGCCTTTTTCTCCTTTGATTTCCTAGACCCCAGGCAATCCAGCTGGGCCACTGAGGAGGGGAGGAGGGAGTGCAGAGGCCCTTTAAATTTCCTTTCATCTGGTGTCCTCTTTGCTGACAGAAATAAATTAGCATGTCATATATTAATATACTAGTGGCTGTTAGCTACATTATTCCTTTCTGGTAAAATCAGTGCAGTTCAGTTCAGTCACTTGGTCATGTCTGACTCTTTGCGATCCCATGAACTGCAGCACGCCAGGCCTCCCTATCCATCACCAACTCCTGGAGTTTACTCAAACTCATGTCCATTGACAGTGTCGGTGATGCCATCCAACCAAATCATCCTCTGTCATCCCCTTCTCCTGTCTTCAATCTTTTCCAAAATCAGGGTCTTTTCCAATGAGTCAGTTCTTCACATCAGGTGGCCAAAGTATTGGAGTTTCAGCTTTAGCATCAGTTCTTCCAATGAATATTTAAAACTGATGATAGACTGGTTGAATCTCCTTGCAGTCCAAGGGACTCTCGAGTCTTCTCCAATACCACAGTTCAAAAGCATCAATTCTTTGCCACTCAGCTTTCTTTATAGTCCAACTCTCACATCCATACATGACTACTGGAAAAACTGCATCTTTGACTAGGTGGACCTTTGTTAGTAAGGGAATGTCTCTGTTTTTTAATATGCTGTCTAAAACCTAACCAAAGCCTCAGGGACATAAACACTGAAGGCCAAGGACTTACCAGTACAGGCTTGTGAACATTCTAGTAAGTGAGGATTTTGCCCCTGTTCAGTTACTACCCCATGCTGGTTAGCCCTGTCAGTGTCTTAATCACATGAGAAGCATGCAAAGTAAATCTTAGAAAAACTACTAATTATAAATATGTTCTCCTGGAAAACAGGAAGCAAGCATTTTTAAGCCTGTGAAAGAAAGGAGGCTTTCCAAATGAATCCATTTATACAGTGGACTATACCATATTATGTCTTGTGAATTAAGAACTATGTGAACATATTCTGAAAAATATGAGAGAAATAAAGAATTTATTTGTCCAGCTATCTCTGTCAAGAAGGTTTTATTTCTATATGTTCATTCGAGACTGGACCCTTAACAAATAGTTTTTACATGAAAAGTAATTTTTATGCTAGTGTTTAGCAAAGTTGCGATTATTTTCCATGAGCCTCCATATTCTATTTTGACATGAGTTTAGCATCAGGCATTTTAAGTAACATTTTGGCTTCCTTTGGGTATTTCTTCTCTTAAAATAAGTGGGAAAAAATCTTACCACTTCTTTCTTTTGTAATTAAAATTTTCTTTGTGCTTTTAGGAGAATGCTTTCAAAATGGTAGGAGTTAGACATGTTATGCGTGGTGTTAAGGTCCAAAGAAACGAATTAGAGTGAAAAAAGAGGACTTCATGTTCCCCTTAGAAATATTGAGAGTTGATGTTTCGCTTCACAGACATTGTACAAATCTACTTCTTCCTAAATGGATTTCTTTTAGTGACTCTCAGCATAGGTACTTGTTGACCTTTGGCTACAATAATAGTTCTCCAGTTTTAAGAAATGGACTTGTATGATTACAAACCAAGAACACTTTAAGTGGTTATAATACAGGGCTGTTGTAATGTAAAACTTTTCAACTGTTTTCTAGCTTGGTCATTATTATGTGCCTTAGAAATCCTTATTCTGTGAGTGAGTGCGCTCTGCTTTTTCAGTCTGTACAGTTATTAGTGGTTGATAAATATCAAATTTTCTATACCTACATTGGGCTCTTAGAGCATACAGTATTATCAAATGTAAGGTCTATGAAAGATATTTTACAGTGTTTAATGAATATTAAGGTATTCTTTGTATTGGAACTTATGAAAAATCCATTTTTCTTCAGATACTCTATATAGCCCATGCTTTTAAACCAGGCTGGTTTTAGCTCTACCTTGTTTTTATGATTTGTCCTCCATTACTGAGAATGGTACAAAATGAGACCTTTGCTGGTATGTTAACTTGATTATAATTTGTATGTATAACAAAAAAATCTCACATGACAGAGGATGAGGTGGTTGGATGGCATCACCGACTCAATGAACATGAGTTTGAGTAGGGACAGGGAAGCCTGGCGTACTGCAGTCCATGGGGTCACAAAGAGTTGGACATGACTGAGTGACTGAACTGAACTGATCACAAAAAATGGATGTGTTTCTTCTATCATCAGTACTAAATGAGAGCCCTCTTTCAAGATTTTTTTTTTTTTTTTTTTGGTCAGCATCTTGCACTCCTTGTTCAGCCACTCAGTCCTGTCCGAATCTTTGCCACACCATGGACTGCAGCACTCCAAGCCACCCTGTCCTTCACCACCTCCCGGAGCTTGCTCAAACTCATGTCCATTGAGTCCGTGATGCATCCAACCATCTCGTCCTCTGTCATTCCCTTCTCCTCCTGCCTTCAGTCATTCCCTGCATCAGGGTCTTTTCTAATGAGTCAGCTCTTCACATCAGGTGGCCAAAGTTTTGGAGCTTCAGCATCACTCCTTCTAATGAATATACAGAATTGATTTCCTTTAGGATTGACTGGTTTGATCTCCTTGCTATCCAAGAGACTCTCAAGAGGCTTCTCCAACACCACAGTTCAAAAGCATCAATTCTTTGGCATTCAGCCTTCTTTATGGACCAACTCTTACATCCATACATGACTACTGGAAAAAACCATAGCTTTGACTGACTTGCACTCCTAGCTATGGTCTGAGCAAGGATACTGAGATTAGTATGCTGCACTGGGTCTTCAATAAGCAATTGATTCAGTACTGTGCTCATCTTTTGCGTTCCGACAACCGCATACTTATCAAGAGTGTTCCCAACCTATAAGTGGATTTATTTTATCTTAAGATGGGCCTTAGCTGTGGCTCAGCCTATAAAGAATGTGTCTGAAATGCAGGAGACCTGGGTTTGATCCCTGGGTCAGGAAGATTCTCTGGAGAAAGGAATGGCAACCCACTCCAGTATTCTTGCCTAGAGAACTCCATGGAAAGAGGAGCCTGGCAGGCTACAGTCCATGGAGTTGCAAAGTCAGACATGACTGCACAGTTAACATTTTCACTTTCACACATACTACCTAATGTGAGAAATGTTTCTGACATTTGGGACATGGGTTTATGGAAATTAGATTAAAAGAAAAAGGAGATGATGTAGTCTGTCTTGTTTTAGGATAAACAGTGTCTCTAAAGTTTTCCTTTAAGCCTGCGTTAACTCATTGTGTTCTTTTTTAAACTCTAGTCTCTCTTTGGGAACCACATCTTAAAAGGTAAGCATATTTAGTAATTCCTGGCCTAGAGGGAAGTACCAATGATTGCTGTTTTCAGAAGAGAAGCATAGTGTCTTAGAATGAGCTAGATCCATCCTTCCCTGCTTTTTTTTTGAACAGATGGAGAAACTGAGTCCTAAAAGGTTGCAACGTCCTTGAAGTTATGCAGAGAACTAAAATAGCATATGGCTTATCTACGAGGTAAAGATGGGAATTGCTTCTGCTTGATTGGCACCCTCTTGAAGAGAAATACTTTTGCTCAGCTTGGTGAGTGTTGACCTTCTGATTACATCACTGAAGATTTTTTTTTAAATGTTAAACCTGTATTGGAAAAAATACATATCTTGCTTTTAAAATGGAAGCTCTCAGCAGCATTTAGATCAATCCGTATGTTATGGTTTAGGCCAAATTAGCCAGCCAATTTCAGAGCTGTTGTTTGGAAAGCTTTGGTATACATTCATTAGAAATTTCTGTCAAATCACAGCTTGTAGAAGTTATTTCCAAATGTCCTTTTCCTTGCTGGTTAAATGAAGGCTGCTTCTGAGGAAGAGGTCATATGCTCCTTAATGGGGCCAGCCATCCTTCCCTGGTGCTCCCTATGCTTGCCTACCTGTCACCTGCTCTCAAGCATGGTGCTCCCTGGGTACTTACTGATGGCATCCTTTCCAGTGCCCCTCTGTTCCCAAGCACCTGCACACCCTCCTTGAGGGCACAGAACCTGGGGGTTCAGGGCCAGGTGGAGAACCCCACTGGGCACCTCTGTCCTCCCATCTACCACTAAAGAGCTACAGTGAGCAGATCGCCTGACTGGAAAGCTTTCCTGGGGTTCCACTCTGCACTCAGGGTAGAGAATTCTTGCTGTAATGAGTGATGGAGTCATTTCTTTGGGGAAGAAACTCAGAAAGTGACATGGATGATACATACCTCTACTTGGGTTCTGTGTTTGAGGTCAAAGAAGACTGTGAGAAACTTTCTTATACTTTCTCATACGTCTTCATTTGTTAAAATAGCTATTATGTGCTAGGCTCTGAAATAATATGGACAGATTTAATCTTTACTGTGATACTGTGAGGGAGAGATTATTGGCCTTATTTTAAATATGAGGCCATAGATATTGGGGCTTCCCAGGGGTGCTAGTGGTAACGAACCCGCCTGTCAATGCAGGGGACATAAGAGACGTGGGTTCGATCCCTGGGTCGGGAAAATCCCCTGGAGAAGGGCATGGCAATCTACTCCAATATTCTTGCCTCCTGGACAGAGGAGCTGGCTGGCTACAGTCCACAGGGTCACAAAGAGTCAGACACAACTTAAGTGACTTAGCACGCATGTACACATAGATACTTAAGAGTGGCATTCAAATCATTTGCCTCAAATCACATACATAGTAAACAATAAAAGGTATCCTCACTTGTTTGATTTCACCAAATCATACCAAGAAAAAAATAAAAATGAATGTCTGGTTTGCTATTTCCTCCCTTCCTTGTATATCACTGAATAACAAAAGAGTGACTTTTCAGGGCATATATTTTTAGTTTGAAAGAATTTGTGTTTAATATTAAGACTATCTCTTTATTCCAAAAAGCACGTTTTTTGCTGTCCCACTATATGTCAGACTCCGTACTAGGTGCTCTGGATACAGCAGTGAACATATATCAAAATAAGGGGTATTTTTTGTCAAGTCCTGAGATTAAAAACAGGAAGCTTTGTGTGTGTTTCATCTTGTCCTTTCTTCTATCAAGGCATTGAAACATAGAGCCCAAGATCAGTCGTCATCATTTTTCCATTGATTCACAGAATTACTGAACTAACAAGGTACTCCTGAGGTTACTACACCAGCTCCTGAGGTGTGAGGGAAATGTGAACTAAACCATTCTATTATTAATAACTTTCAAGGAGGGAGATTCCATTAAGCCTTTGTGGTAGTTCCTACTTTAGACTTTTACAGCCTGTTGTGATGATGATAAATTATTTCTGCCCCATAAGAGTTGGCAAGTATGAATCTGAATTTTTAAGGTGAATACATTAAGAAATTTTAAAAAATCTTAAATTCTATACCTTTAACCAAAATAAACACCTTTAGACATTTTGGGATGATGAGCAGAGAGCCTAGATGCATGGTCACATACCTGTTTTTCTATAGCTGTGGCCTGAATCCTACACATTCTGAGATAAAGCGAGAAGCTTTGTGACTGTTTGACAGTTCCTCCTGCTTTTCTGTCAGAAACTCTGTGTTCTGTTTACCCCACTTCTCAATCTGGTATAGATGCTTCTGGAAACATCTCTTTTAGTAGTTATCTTTGCCACTTCATAGGTAAGTTGACCTTTTTTTTTTTCTTACAGAAGGCTCTTTGCTTCATGTAGAATTGTACACCTATTTCAATCCTTATCATTATGGTTAAAAGACCTCCTGATACAGTAGAATTCTCAGTTCATGGACTATAGCCTTGAGCCTGTTTTATTAAACTCTCATGTGGTAACTTACCACGTGCAAAGCTTCAGTGATGACCACTTTTCACCTCAAGTCTCATATTCCATGATTTAGTTTATCCCTTGAAAGTACAAGGGAAAACCAGAGCCCCTTTAAATACTTCCATCATGAGAGCACCAGTTGTAGGGGAAACATCTCCCCAAAGTGTAACTTATTAAACTTTCATGAAAGTTTCCCATTTAAAATGTCACATTGATAAGTCTCTGAGATAAAACTAGAAGCTTTATCTGTGCACATTTCATCTTGTTCTTTCTTCATCAGCAAGCTGTTGAAATAGATCCTACAGGCATTCATTCTCTACCCTGCAGAACTATCCAGTTTACTGAGTAGAGGGCTCCTGCTCTCTGGAGTATGTCATGCTGGTGCATGTTTCAGGGCCTTGGTGGCTGTGGTGCTACCTCTTTGCAGTATCTGGGCCATGCTTGGCTTGAATTACCTTACAGCGGCTCTTTCATCCTGGTCCAAGAAAGGACTCATGGCAAAAACTGTTATTCCTTTCAATGTCCAGCTTTTTGTCTAGCTCCTTAGTATACTAAATGTGACATTCTTCTCCATGTACCTAAGATTGTGCTTCACATTAGGGACAAAAGCAGTCTGGGTTGCAGACTTAAACAACATGCAGTTTCACTCAATCAGTGAAAGATCGCATTTGCTCAGTCACTTCAGCCATGTCCAACTCTGCGACCCTATGGACTGTAGCCCCTAGGCTCCTCTGTCCATGGGATTCTCCAGGTGAGTGTACTGGAGTGGGTTGCCATGCCCTCCTCCAGGGATCTTCCCAACCCAGGAATCAAACCCACATCTTTTATGTCTCCTACATTGGCAGGTGGGTTCTTTACCACTAGCGCCACCTGGGAAGCCCTCACATTTGATAATTCCCCAGTTTTTCAAGGTGAAACTTTTCCACTGAGATCACTATGACAGTTGTGTTAATGCTGGTGGGTTTGTATTTTGGGAAAACTTTAAGTTAATATATTTATACTCATTATGTTATTTCTTATTAATTTAATGCTCATTTTCATTTTAGTTACCTATGTAATTATTGAATATCCAGACTCCCCACTGAAGTTCAAATTCCATGATGATGGAAACTGTTGTCACATTGACTCATATATGTATAGTAGCTGTATATATATAAATAGTCAATACTTGTTTTTATGTGTAAGGTAAAGAACACTGGTGGGGACCTGGAATTTGGGCCCCAATCCCATTTTTGCCTCAACAGCGTAGGCGACCTTGGGCCAGCTACTTCCCATAACTGGACTTCAGTCTCTTCATCTGTGAAATAAGGCCATAGGAAGGGGGATTCATGCAGTCACTTTCAGCTTTATGAGTCTCAGTGTGTGAGTCTGACTAAATGGAGGAAGAATTGCAGCCAGTCCGTTGAATGCCACGACTTTCTTTCCAAACCCCGGCTGATTGCATTGAAGTGCCCTGCCCTGGGCTGGGAAGGGCTGGCCCAGGGCCTTCCTCAGGAGCCCAGGCCAGAACCCGTCACCTCCTTTGGGACATCGGGAGCAGTGTTTTCCACACTTTTCCTGTTGCAGCCCCATTCTCCTCAAAATAATAAAAGAATTAAAAAGACTTCTGCTTCTTTGTGGGCAGAAGCCATGTCAACCTTAACCTATGCCTGGCTGTTTGCTGCAGCTAAGATGGAGGAATCCCAGGAGGTGGTTCAGTGGGCAGTTGCTCTGGTGGGAGAGGAGGGTGGAGACACTGGCCTTCCCCTGCTGACTGGACTTAGAATTGACTTCAGCCTCCACTCCTATGTCCCATCCCCTGCCCTACCTCCAGCACCACAGTTTCTAGCCACCTTGTAATACTTCAGATCCTCTGCCTGGCCAGGTAATAGGGATTCAGATGACTGTAGTAAGTACAGTGGTGTGTGACAGACCAGTCTCAGAAGCTAGGAGCCTGAAATTTACCATATCAAAACCCCTCCCCTAAGCCTCCTATATATTCCCCCTTCCCCTCCCCTTATCTGATTTACTGCCAAGAAGATTGGAGCCCTCTCTGTGACAGTTTGGAAAGTCCTGGATCAAATGGTCTCTTCTCTAATGCAAGGGGAATCAAATTTGAGAATTCAACAAAAAATTATACCAATTCCTGGAAAAAAAAAAAACTATAGCCTACCAAATCTCATCTGAGATGAAATCAATAATCTGAATAGTTCTATAATCATTAATAAAACTGGATTCATAGTTTAAAACATTCTGAAAAAGAAATCTCCAGGCTCAGGTGGTTCTGCTGGTAAATTCTAACAAACATTTGAGGAAGAAATAGCACCAATTTTAGACAATCTCTTTCAGAAGAGGGAAACGTTCCCAGTTTGTTTTATGAGGCCAGCATCACTCTGATACCAAAAATGGTAAAAAGAACAAAACAAAGAAAACCACAGACCCATATACCTCAAGAACATAGATTTTTTAAAAAACATAAAAAATATTAGCAATATTATCAAATTTATATGTTTAGAATTGTTCGTAATATTTCCTTATTATCCTTTTAATGTCAGTGAGAATGATGTGGTATTCCCTCTTTCATTCCTGATGTTAGTAAGTTGTGTTTTTTTTTTTTCCCTTTGTCAGTCTTGCTAGAGGCTTAATGATTTTATTGATATTTTCAAGTAATCAGTGTATGTTTTCATTGATTTTTCTTTCTTTCCTTTCTTTGCCTTTTTTTCCCTTTCATTTTCATTTATTTCAGCTCTGTCGTTTCCTTGCTTTGGGTGAATTTTGCTCTTTGCTTTCTTGTTTTTGCATGTGGAAGCTTAGATTATTGATTAGAGACCTCTCATTTTTCTAATATAACTGTTTGTTATAAATTTCCCTGTAAGTAGCATTTTAACTGCATCACACACATTTTGATATCTTGTATTTTTTATTTTTTTAGTCACACCATGCAGCATACAGAATCTTAGTTCCCTGACTAGGGATCGAACCCATGTCCCCTGCAGTGGAGGCATGGATTCTTAACCACTGGACTGCCAGGAGGTCCCACCCATGATAAGCTTATATTTTTATTTTGTTCAGTTAAATTTTTTTCACTTGAAACTTTCCCTTTGACCCATACATTAATTTAGAAGTAACATTGTTGATTTCTAGTTTAATTTCATTATGATCAGAAGACATATTTTGCATTATTTCAATTCTTTGAAGTTTGTTGAGGTTTAATACTTTAGAGTTTGGTCTATCTTGGTGGATATTTCATGTGTACTTGAAAAGAATGCATATTCTGCTTTTGTGGGTTAGAATGTTTTATAAATACGAGATTCAGTTGTTTGGTGGTATTTTCTGTCTACAATTTCTACTATATATTACTAAGAGAGGAGTAGGAGTTTTAAAGCTTCCAACTATAACTTTAGATCTATCTGTTTCTTGTTTGAGTTATGTCAGTTTTTGCTTAATGTATTTTGAAGGTCTGTTGTTAGATACAAATGCATTTCAGATTTTCACATCTTTTTTGGCAAATTGACCCTTTTATGTAGTCTGCTTCTTTGTTTCTGGCAGTTGTCTTTGTTTTGAAGTCTGTTTTGTCTAATGTAAAGCCACTCCAGCTTTCTTCTGAAGTGTTTTCATAGTATACCTTTTTCTATCCTTTTACTTTTAACCTATCTACAGATAGTATTATATTTCAAGTGAGGTTTTTGTTAGCATATGGCTCATATTTTTTATTCATTCTCATAGTCTTTGTCTTTTCATCTGTTTAGACCATTTGAGTTTAACATAATTATTGATATTGGATTTATGCCTATCATTTCATTATTGTTTTCTGTTTGTTCCTTCTATTTTCAGGCATCTGTTTTCTGTATCCTGCCTTCTTTATTTATTTCTTAGTGTTTTATTTTACTTGATCTCTTGTGTTTCTGTTTGTATCTTTTTATTCAGTACCTGCTCTAGAAATTGTGACCGTCATAAAGGTCCCTTTATCCTCCCTTCTGTTGTTACTTTCATCTGATCTGTTATATTGGCATACTTTGAAATCCCGTAGGCAATGTTATAATTTTTGCTTTCAACAAAGAGCTCTAGAGGAAAAGTATTATGTTTTATTTTTAGCCAGATATCTACCAGTTCTCTTGCTCTTTCTTCAGTCCTCATGTTCCTTGTGGTATCACTCCCCTCTGACTTTTCTTTAGCTGTTATCTTAGAGGAAGTCAGCCGCCAATAAATGATCTTAGTTTTCCTTCAAGTGAGGATGTTAGTATTTCACTTTCATTCCTGAAGGATAGCTTTTTGAATGTATACATTTATGTCTCTTGGGACTTCCCTGGTGGTCCAGTGGTTAAGACTTTGTGCTCCCAATTCCGGGGGCCTGGGTTCGATCTCTGGTCAGGGAACTAGGTCCCATACACCACAACTAAAGATCCAGCATGCCACAACCAAGACCTGGCATAGCCAAATCAATCAATATTTAGATTTATGTTTCTTGAGAAATTTAGGAAGCTTTCAGCTATTATGTTGTTAGATTTTCTTCCTGCACTGCATTCTTTCTCTTTTTTCTGGGACTACCATGACACAAATGTCAGATCTTCTGTTATTGTCCCACAAATCCCTGGGGCACTGTGGTTTTGCTCTTAAATCTTTTTTTTGTTTGTTTCCCTCTCTGTTGTTCAGATTGGCTAATTTCTATGGTTTTATCTTCAAGTTCACTGACTCATCTCCACACAGCACTGAGCCCATCTAGTAAGTTTTTATTTCATTTTATTTTTCCATTCTAAAATTTCCAGCAGTTCTTCTTTGTATATTTTCTGTCTTTGTTCAGATTTTGGTTCAGACGGTAAAGCATCTGCCTACAATGCGGGAGACCTGGGTTCAATCCCTGGGTAGGGAAAATCTCCTGGAGAAGGAAATGACAACCCACTCCAGTATTTCCACTCTGGAAAATCCCATGGACGGAGAAGCCTGGTAGGCTGCAGTCCATGGGGTCAAAAGGGTCGGACATGACTGAGCGACTTCACTTTCACTTATAGGTTCCAAGATTGCACATGATTGGTTGCTGGAGCATTTTTATAATAACTCTTTTAAATTCTTTATCAGGTAGTTCAAACCTCTCTGTTTTCTTGACATTGGCATCTGTTGATAGTCTTTTCCCATGCTGGGTAATTTTGAATTTTATCCAGCATATTTTGAGTATTATGAGACTGTATCTTGTTGAAAGCCCATGGAGAATGTTGCTATTTTTGTTTTAGCAGACAGTCTACTTGGTTAGGTTCATAGAGCAAGTTCTAACCCACCTTCTGTTCTAACCCACCTTCTGGTCCCAGTGTCAGTTCAATTTTCCAAGCCTTGACAGTGGTACTTGAATGTGTCTGATATATATGCTCCCCAGTGACCTGCCTGGGACTTAGGTAGTTCAGTTCTCAGGGTCTTCAGTAGGCTGTTTAGGATGAGATCCACGCAGGTAAAGCTTACAGGTGAGTCCAGGAGTTCAGAAACCATTTATGGGGCCTCTTCCCAAGTTCCTTCCTCTGTGATCTCAACAGTACTTTTAAAAAATTTTTATTTGATTCAAGTATAGTTGATTTACAATGTGTTTATTTCTGCTGTAGACCAAAGTAATTCAGTTATGTGTTTCATTATATTCAGTTATATAATTCAGTTATATATATGTGTTTGTGTATATATATATGCCTGCATGCTAAGTCACTTCAGTCATGTCCAACTCTTTGCGACCCCATGGTTTGTAGTCCGCTAGGCTCCTTTGGCCATGGGAGTCTCCAGGCAAGAATACTGGAGTGGGTTGCCATGCCTTCCTTCAGGGGATCTTCCCAACCGAGGGATTGAATCCTCATCTTTCATGTCTCCTGCATTTTCTGCATTAGCAGGCTGATTCTTTACCACTAGCGCCACCTGGGAAGCTATATATATATATATATACACACACACACACTCTCTTTTTTTGACTCTTCCATTATGGTTGATCAAAGGATATTGAATATAGTTCCTTGTGCTATACAGTAAGACCTTGTTGTTTTCCAATAGTTTCTAAGTCCACCAGACTTGCCTTTTTTTAACCAAAAAATTGGATTTCATTATTCTGTTCTGCCATGTACTTCCACATCTGTGCCATATCCCCAGTGCAAGCAATAGAGAGAAACACCAGAGAGAGAAAAAATATCGCGAGCTTTGGCCCCATCCTCTTGGAACCCCTGTTCTGCTGAACCCAGAGGAATGTTCTCCTCCTCCAGAGTTCTGGTCCTGCAGGCTCCTGTTGCTCCAGGCTGCTCCTGGGGGCTGTGGCCTGAGAGAACAGAGAGGAGGAAAAAATGAGGGATTTCCCCCACTCTCTGAGTGTCAGGAGTTTTCTTTCCTGCTCTCTGAGCCAGAGTTACAGGGCATCTCCTGGCTCTCTGTCAGTGCCTGGTGCCTGCTGGCAATGTGTTGAGTTCAGTCTTGGGGCATACTAGAGGAAAAGTCATGGTAAACTTGCTGGCACTTTGGTGGTATTTGAATTCTAGTCTTTCCTAATCTGCCTGCTACTATTTACTCCTCAGTCCTCAAAGAGCTGCTCCAGGCAGTCCTTCCAGGTTTTACAGTTTGTGTTCCCTGGGAAAGACAGGGTGGAGTGTGCTGTCAACATCTTAAGCAGACCCAGAAGTTCTATGTCTGTTTTCAAATATTTAGAATAGCATGAATTTAAACAATGGATATGTGAACTGTCTCCTTAGTGTTACTCTACCCAGCTTTACCCTTTGCTTGAAAAACCATCCTTGGATCTAGATGTGCATTTTAGAAGGAAGGTGGGATTAATACTGCCAATTAGCAGTGTTATATCCATCATTCGATGAAATTAAAGTTGCTTCTTTCTTGACACTACAACTAAAATTAAATGGAGAGAGTTTTTTTTTTTTTTCCTCATTGACCTATTTATTACAATGGAAGTTCTTTTTCAAGCACAAAAGTTATACATACAACTCAGAGCTTTCTGAAATCCTTTTATCCAACTAGAAAAAGACCAGGGAGACAGTGCTTCTATAAATTTGAATCCAGCAAGCACCCTCTTGAGGCAATGAAATACTTCTTAAACGAAGAGAGCTTCGTTGTGCAGATTTTTCAGTGCTCTGTTTTAGATTCTGAATGTTAGCTGGGCTTATAATTCCTGGAGAAGTGATTATTATGCTAATAGTTAAAATAGTTGAGTTAAAAATCTGAGAACAAGCGTCTATGAGGATTGGAAGTGAAATTGTAAATGTCTCCCTCCATAGCTAAACAGTTAAAGGTATTACCAGGGTGGTGAATGATTTTCAAAGACCTGTTGTTCAGGAGGGGTGGGGAGCAGGAAACTCTGTTGGTATTAGAGGAGAATGGAATGTTTTAGGCAGTGGGGGGTTGTCATTTCCAGGAGCAGGGCTGGCAGTGCGGTGGGAAGGTCTGGCTCCAGCTTGAGCCCACTCACAGGATGTTAGGGGGAAGTGTGACTAAGGTCACGGCCACGCCACATGGTGGGCCAGCTGGAGCCAGGGCAGGGGCCGCTGTGGCCACACATCCTGAGTTTCCATAGTCTAATGCACTGGGTTTGAAAGAAAGGGTGGATGCAGGATGCTGGCTAGGCGTGCAGAGCGCGTGGGCTGCTATGTCTTTAAGTGACAGTGGGTGGAGATTACAGCATTTCTTCTGCTTTTCCTTTGACACCTTTTAAAGATACAACCCACGGTTTGCAAGGGTTTCTGCCTATGTCTGCTAGAGGGATCTGAAACCCTGCAGCATTCCTAGGAGCACAAGGAAAAATTTTGAGTACCATTGACAATGAATATGGAAATTTTAAATTAAGCTGAAAATTTGAAATGCTCTTCATATTCAGCAGTTTAATAGGGGACTATTTTGAAATCCTTCTTAGGGAATTTTGAGACGTTTTCACATCTGAAAAGGATACGTACATTGCTTGTAACTTTTCTTTGGAAAAGGGCTATTCAGGTTGTTTAGCAGGTTGGGTTTCAGAATTTCAGCAGCTTTATGGTGTTGTCATCCAGTTTGACAGATTGAATGTGCACTTAGAGGAAATGGAATGTATTTTTAATCACTGGAATGTATTATACCTAAGGAACATGGGAAAGTATATATCAGGTTTCAGCTGAGATTAATATTTTGCTGATGATTTTTCAGCTACATGGCAAGTTTAAACTCAGCCTCTACTTGAACAGTGTCTAGTATTTCCTGATTGTCAAAAAGAAAATGGGTCTTAGAAAACTTGTCTAGAATTCTTATCCTTAGCCCATTAGGAGCCAAGGAGGTCTCACTTGAAAATTAATGTCTTAATTTAGGGAAAAAACCAATTGTATTAAAAAGTATAAAGTATAAATCTTTTCCCTCCCTCAACAAATTATTTTAAAACTGCTTTGAGGAATGAGGCAAGGGGTTTTCTTTAGATTACTTGGCAGTTTGAATTCAAACCCTTTGCCTTCAAGCATCACCATAGAAACTTGGGTAGGAGGCTGTAAGTACTGTGGGCTGTTATCCTTAGGCATCATGGTGAAGATTTTGTGTTTTTAAGATCGTGTCTCCTGGCAAGGATTCATTGAAGTGAAAATGAGTTTCCTTTAAAGTGCTAAGTATTTACTTAGTTGTGATGTTCTTCCTAAAAATTAAGACTTGCATTCCTCCTACAGAGAGAAAGGTAGAGGAAGTAGAAAAAATCATAATCTTGAGTTATGTTATTTTGATTGTAATGCCATATTCAAAATATGTGATCTTACCTTTGAAATTAGGGGCCTGAAAGGGACAGATGTCTGTTTTAAAAGCTACAAATTCTTTTAATAGAAAGGGAGAGTGGAAATCAAGCATTTTTTGAGTGGTCACCCATTCCTTTTATGGATTTTTTTTTTTAATTTTCACAGCTGTTCATTGAAGTAAATTTATAGACTTGAAAAAAAGTCAATGCATAGGATGGTGAGTTTGGCCTTTGTTGGACAGGGGATGCTAAGAAGGAGGAGAAGCTAAACAGACGGGTGTGTTTGGGGACTTAAAACAGCTGAGAATGACTTTGCCCCTTCAGGACATTTGGCAATGTCTGGAGTAGGTTTTTGGTTGTTCCAACTGGGGAGTGGAGATGCTATTGGCCTCTAGTGGATTGACACTAGGGATATTGTTAAACATCCTACAATGCACAGGACAGCGCTCCTAGCCTCAACACCGATGAATGGTCTGGCCCCGAATGTCAACAGTACTGGTCTTGAGCAACCATAACTTGAAATGAAATAAAAAAGAAATTAAATATTCTCCCTGCCTCACTGAAGTGTGTCGAAGAAATGTTAGCCTGAGTCACCCACCTTAGCAAAGAGTTATATCTAAATACTTTTTCTAGATATCTCAATGAGTAGAAACCATAGCTTACTAACAAAAAGGATTTATATGTGATCTCTGGGATCCATTATTTTAATCATTTTTTAAATGTATAGTTCATTTATAATGTTGTGATAGTTTCAGGTATACAGCAAAGTGATTCAGTTATATATATATATAACTGAATATATATATATGTATATATATGTATGCTGCTGCTAAGTCGCGTCAGTCATGTCCGACTCTGCGACCCCATAGACGGCAGCCCACCAGGCTCCCCCGTCCCTGGGATTCTCCAGGCAAGAACACTGCAGTGGGTTGCCATTTCCTTCTCCAATGCATGAAAGTGAAAAGTGAAAGTGAAGTCGCTCAGTCGTGTCCAACCCTTAGCGACCCCATGGATTGCAGCCTTCCAGGCTCCTCCGTCCATGGGATTTTCCAGGCAAGAGTACTGGAGTGGGGTGCCATTGCCTTCTCCAATATATATGTTTGTTTAGTCACTAAGTCATGTCCAACTCTTTTGTGACTCCATGAACTGTAGCCCGCCAGGTTCTTCTGTCCATGGAATTCTCCAGGCAAGAATACTGGAGTGGGTAGCCATTTTCTTCTCCAGCCATTCTCTTCTCCAGGGGATCTTCCCAACCTAGGGATCAAACCCAGGTCTCCTGAGTTTATATATTATTATATATATAAATATAATTTTCACTTTCTTTCCCCATATAGGTTATTACAAAGTACTGAGTATAGTTCCCTGTGCTATATAGTAGGTCCTTTTTGTTTATCTATCTGGGGCCCATTATTTTTTAGGATTTCACTTTCAAGGTACACTGCTTTTTCTCCATTCTGCTTTTCTCATAGTAGAATTTTGTCTTCTTTCACTTCCACCTGATCTTTCCATCATGGAGGTAATAATCAGTTGGCAGCCATTCTGTATGAAGTATTCTTTTGTCCAGGGTATTTAGAAGCTGCTATTATATTCAACTGAGCTTCAGGTACCATCATCCAGTACAGAGTGCTACAGTGTATATTGGCTATGTTCAAACTGTTACTAAGCATCAAAAATAGTAAGGGTTGCAAAGTCAGAATATAATGTACTGTAAGGATATGGCTTTGTTAGCATCAAGTGGCAGTAATATGTAGTTCTTGTTAATAAAACACTTAAGTTCTATTTTTAGATGTTCGGCTTGTGCCTGGAGACTCAGAAATTGAGTTTCAAAGCCTCAGCAATTCAGAGGTCCTCTGCTCCCTTTTGCCACTCAAGCAGGTTCCTTCCCCTTTTCACCGTTTCAAGTGACCATAGATTTGTAAAAGGTGATATACCCATAGTATCTGACGCAAGACGTCATTCTTAGACATTTTGGAACACTTACCACTGTTTTGGGCTTCCCTGATAGCTCAGTTAGTAAAGAATTGCCTGCAATGCAGGAGACCCTGGTTCGATTCCTGGGTTGTGAAGGTCCCCTGGAGAAGGGCTAGGCTACCCACTCCAGTATTCTTGGACTTCCCTTGTAGTTCAGCTGGTAAAGAATCCGCCTGCAATGGGGGAGACATGGGTGTGATCCCTGGGTTGGGAAGATCCCCTGGAGAAGGGAATGGCTACCCACTCCAGTATTCTGGCCTGGAGAATTCCATAGACTACAGTCCATGGGGTCGCAAAGAATTGGACACGAGTGAGCGACGTTACCTTTCTTTTTACTTTGCACCACTGTTTTAAATGGCAGAACACTGCAATCAATGAAAAGATGGAATAGAGCTGGGACAAGAGAGCTGGAAAGCTGAGAAAGGTGAGGTTTGCAGACAATGGGAAGAGTGTCAAATAAACCAATAATGGTTCATTCTGCAATATCTGAAATATTTTTGAGCACCTAGAAAATGTGAGTTCTTTAGGCACTGGTGGCAGTCTGGAGAGAGAGAAGGGATGGGATTTAGCTAGAACTGAAAGGGCTGATGGAAGGAACAGCAAATAAGACAATCTAGACTGCTGATTTTATAAAATAAAACATTTTCTCATAGTCCTAGGAGAAGACCAGATGTCTGCCTCTCAGTTTTAATTAGGAAATGTGCTATAGTTATCTGAAAAGGATTACCTTTGCCCTCTTAAAATCATATTTTACAAAGATGCTGCCACTAACTCTACCCAAAAAAAAAAAATAGAGATGTATATGGGTATAAATAATACACAGATAGAGCTATGTTCTCAATGATAGACATTGAATTGAAATTTAAAAATATAAATATTTCCCCATATTACCTTTTTAAAAAATGTTGAACAATGGACATGCAGATTTTTGTTGTGGTGGTTCACTGAACATTATCCTTTCATCTGCTAAAAGTTTAAACTCCACAGAAAATTAGAAAGCAATCTAACCATTTTAAGTCATATTTTAAAAATACATCTCTTGGCCTGAAAAAGTGTACATATTATATTACTTACCTATCTTACAACTGATCTTTTTAATTTGCCAAGGTCAGAGGATATACTGACAAGGGTGGAAAGTGACTTTCACTCAGGCTGGGTTTATCTTTTGTTTTGTTCTTCCTCAGTTTTAATCTCTCAGAAGAACTTTTTATAATTTTTTAAAAAATTTGGCCTGAGCTATAATTTTATATCTTCTTTTTATAGGGTACTTTGAGTGAGGCACTCCCTCTCTAATATCAATTTTATTAACTTTTAAAACGAGGGGGTAAAAACAATGGTGGATGGGGATAGATGAAACAAGCTTGGCAAAAATAACCTTTGCAGTCAATTAAAGGAGTCATTATACTATTCTCTCTACTTTGGGAGATGCTTTTAAGAGCTCCCCAATAAAAATATTTTTAAAGGAGGCAGCAGAAATAGATTATACTAAATCTTGTTCCAGAACAACCATTGGTGCTCTTAAAAGGTCTGGGGGAGATCTGAACATACCCAGAGGCCAGGTTCAAAGGCAGGCATATGTGGTATAGGATTGGCTCAGGACTGTCTGGAACCAGTAGAAGATGAAGGGAGAAGATGAAATGAGTGATGAGCGATGTAGATTGAAATTTCTTAGCTGTGATGAGTGAATCCTGACCTGGCTCTTATAAACTTAACCGTAATGCAGTCTGTCCTCTGCTCATTCTATTCAGCCCCATTTCTCCCCTCCTTTCCTCTATAAATTGGTCCAAACCTCCCATTGCCCTGAACAATGTTATATGTTCATAAATGCAGAAATATGGTGCCATCTCGAGTCTTGCATGCCCTCAGCAAGATGATCAAGAGTTTCTTCTGTCTCAACACTTCTGGGAGCTGTGCATTTGTTTCTGGGACACTTTAGTCTTTGTCATGAAGCTCTGATTAAGTGCCTCACTTCAGTGGTTGGGTTTCTGGAGCCATCTCCTTATTACCTTGCAAGAGTTGTTTTATTTATTCTGATGTACAGGACACACATTAGGTAGAACTTTCACCCTGTCCATCTTGGAACTCACTGATCCTCAAATCTTACACTTACTTGACTTTCTGTTGAATCCCAACAAGAGCTACTGAGAGCAGAGACTTTGTTGTTGTAGTTCAGTCACTCAGTCATGTCCAACTCTTTGTGACCCCATGGACTGCAGCACACCAGGCTTCCCTGTCCTTCGCTGTCTCACAGAGTTTGCTCAAACTCATGTCCATTGAGTCAGTGATACCCTACAACCACCTCATCCTCTGTCATCCCCTTCTCCTCCTTCCCCTAATCTTTCCCAGCATCAGGGTCTTTTGTTTACTCTATCCATCAGGTGGCCAAAGTATTGGAGCTTCAGCATGGGTCCTTGCAATGAATATTCAGAATTGATTTCCTTTTAGAATTGACTGGTTTGATCTTGCTGTCCAAGGGACTCTCAAGAGTTTTCTCCAACACCACAATTCAAAAGCATCAATTCTTCAGTTCTCAGCCTTTTTTATTGTCCAACTCTTACATACATACATACATAGATTCATGAGTACTGGAAAAACCATAGCTTTGACTATACGGACCTGAGACATCTCAAAAACCCTAGAAATACATTTTAATATAAGAGCTCCAGAGATGTTCCTGACAACCCCATGACTACATACACATCATTCTAGTTTTCTGGCAAGGACCAGGGCACTGAAGAGCAGAGATTCAGAGGTCTCCCACCTCAGAGGTCTTAACTATCTTCTGAGGCTGGAGATAGATGTAGCGCCACCTGCCACCCTCATATGGAACTGCACATGTATTCCCCATTTTCTTAGTGATTTTGATTTTTTTTTTTTTTTTCTTCCTAAAACCCTGAGTGAAATCTTGGAAGAAAGAAGGGAAAAGAGGAAGGAAAGAACTAGATTGAGATTGAGGTAATCATAACATCATAACAGAAAACTTTGAAGAACTGAGGTGTGGAGGGCAAATCCAGTAATACTGGCTCTGTCAATAGTGACCTGTGAGTAATTTATCCATAGATTGCCCTTTATGTAGAACCTGTTACCCCATATACTTCCCCTAAGCTGTGGTGTTTCTCTAATGGAGGAAAGACAAAAGAAGTTGGGTTACAAACCGCTGCCTAATATAATACTTGTTTCTCATTTACTCAACAGATATATATTGAACACATATGTACATAAACACAGCTGGGCAAGATGCTGGGGCTAGTGCAGTAAGTAGGCAAGATAGATTCAGACTCCTTCTGATGTAAGAATGCACCATGGCCTGTAGGTATGTTCTCTGGCTCACACAGTGTTATAAACACTGCAGTGTTTCTTTCTTTTGAAAAAACTGGGAGATTGGGCCTCCTGGACCTATATCTTCAAGTGGTAAAAGTCAGGGAAGTTGGGGAGGGTTAGTATGAAAAAAATACCTACCATGGTAAGCAGAGGCACAGGTTCCACAACTTGCCCTGGCCTCCACCTCTCATTTGTTTTTGGTACTTCAGCCCCGGGGACATCTTGGTTGGGATCTCCTGTGGTCATGTTCCTCGTTTTCACAGGGATCACACTGTGGGATGGGGAGGCTTGGGTGAGAGCTGGAATGAGAAACCAGGTTGGGATGGGAGGTGTGGCTCCTGCTGCTCTCCCTGCCATTTGGGTGATGGATGGAGTTACGCCCTCCATCCAAGCCTTCCCAAGCCACTGCTGCACAGCTTACTTTAAATAGCTGCACAGTTGCTGTGCACTCTTCAGGATTAGAATTTTAAGTCAGAAAGGGGAAATCATGGCTCCAGCTTTTTCTAACCCTCCTATCCATGAAGCCTCCATTTCTGATCGTTGGGTTCTTTATTTTTTTCTTCCCTAAATACACTTACAGCATTGTTTTCGCCTCCACACCTGTGTCTCTGCCATTCTTCTTACCTAGCCAGCCCTTTCCTACCTGCTCATTGGTGCTGCTCACCTTTGAAAGCATACCCTGCCTCGCTTTCTCTAGGCTCTGAAGGCTGGGCACTGGTGAGGTTCAGGCGGCAGGGAATAGAGCTGCCTGTAGGGGCTCTTGTGGCTTCTGCCAGATCACTTACTTTGATCTGTTTTACATACTGGGCTTTCTTGTTAATTTCCTTTGAAGAATGCATTCCAGACCTTCAGATATTTTTCATTTGTTTAGAGTCTATCTGTTACTTCATAGTATTCATTATCGTTCCTAACCTGCATGCCTGGATTCTACAATTGTACCTTAAATCCTAGACCACAGGATTCCTGTCCAACTCAGTTCTACTGTTCCAGAGCCCAGTCTGGGACTGCACATAGTCAAAAATAGATATTTGTTGCACAAGCAGATAATTTCATTTACTGATCGTCAGAGTACAGTTTATAGATTATCCAAATTTAAATATTAATACCCTGAGACCTTCTTCTGAGGGCATACCCATTCGTTGCTCCTCTCAAAATGTATTAATATATAGTTTAAAAAATGGAATCCATCTATACCACCGTCACTTTATTTCCCTTATCTGTTGGGTTCTGTCTCTTTAAGTCTGAGTCTAAAAGTAAGGGACAGGTGGTGACAGGCCTCATGGGAACAGACGTTGGAGCCTCAAACCACCTGATGTGGGGAAGGTAGGGAGGGATGGGCACTTTGACAGCATTCAAGGTGGAGACCACAGTTCAGAAATGCCCCGGGGATTCCCGGACTCTCCTTCAAGAAACACTGTGCCTGCAGCATGGCATCTCTCATTGGGCAAATAGGTACCCTTTAGGGGAGACTCCACATTCCAGCCCATGGTGGAAGGATGGCTGAACTGGCTGTTGGGGACCCTGATTTATTTGTTAACTGTACCACTTGCTGTTTTTTTAACCTTTAGCAGTCACTGAACTTTTCCAGGTCTGTTTTGTCTAGCGTTAGGAATTAAATGGGCTTCCCAGGTGGTGCTAGTACTAAAGAACTTGCCTGACAGTGCAGGAGATGTAAGAGATGTGAGTTTGATTCCTGGGTTGGGAAGATCCCCTGGGGGAGGCCATGGCAACCCACTCCAGTGTTCCCCTTAAGTTTCAAAAGAGAATACTAAACTCAGACCATGGAGGATGAAAGGTACTGAGGCGAACAGACATATAATTTATTGATCAAGTCTCTGCCTTATCCTAAAATGTCAAGGTTGTATTCCATTCTTCACTAGATGTCTATGTTCCCAAATTAAGACAATTTAAAAATTATTTTTGCTGAGTTACATTATTTATTGTCCTCAAATTTTGGAGTACAGTTGATGTCTGGTTTTGCAAATTCCTGAGAGGGTCTTCATATTACTTCTAATTTTTTTTTGTTCAGTTTTAAATTCCAAGATAGAGATGATGACTTTATAGTAAACATTGCATGTAGCAATTCACTTTACCTTCCCAGTAACCCTATGAAATAGGTAGTTGTTTCCCTTCGTTTTACAGACAAGAAAGCAGACATAGAGATGTTCAATGAATTGCCCAAAGTTACCCAGTCTGTAAATGGTGGAGCTGAGACTTGGCCCCGGGCAGTCTGGCTCCAAAGTCTGTGGTCTTAACCTTATTCTGCTGTCTGTCTCTAGAGTCAGTTAATTCAGGTAAACCAATTGATTTTTTGTTGTTGATAATGGAATTGATAATGGAATTTTGGTGCTGCTTTTCACAGCCACTACCTGACTCACAGCTTTTTTGCAATTAACTTTAATGTCATTTCCAGATAACTAATTTTTCTAGAGCTCTAGAAGTTCAATGGTTGGGCTTAATGTCTTCTGTTACCAAGAACTTGGTCAGCCTCAGTTTATGGCCACAGAGACTTTACCTGATAACTACCAACTCATCAGCTTCTGAGAAATGTTACACAGCTAGTACCTCTAATTGGGGTGATCAGTGTTGCTGAGCACACAACTGAGCACACGCGCACACATCCCCTTCCAGCCACTGTGCCATTTCTCTTTGAAAGTGTTGTCTTTATTTACTGCTGCAAATACCTCTCTTTCCATGCTCCATTGTCTCCACTCCAATTACACTTCATGTCCCTACCCACTGTACCCCCAAAATGGCTCCCATCAAGCACTCCCAGACCTCTGCATTTCAAATTCACTGGTGAGTCCCCAGTCCTTATCTTATTCAGCTTCCCAGCAGGATTTGACCCAGCTGCTCCTGCCATCTTCCTTGAAATTGTTTCCTTCCCTTGGCTTCCTTGAGGCCACACTTGATGCTCTGCCTTCCCAGAGGGTGCTCCTTGCCAGTCTTCCTTGCTGAATCCTGGCATCACTCCAACCTCTTCTTATTCAAGTGCCTCAGTTCTCCTACCACTTCTCTATCTGTCCTCACTCCCAAAGTCAAATTAATCTCTTGGCTTTCAATACCACTTAAACGCTAATGATTTCATCTTGGAACTCTTCACTCAATTTCAGATTCATTTCTGCTTGGATGTCTACTTGGCATCTCAAACCTAGCATATCTAAAACCCAACTCTTCATCCTCCTCTACACACCTCCCTAACCCCAGCCATACCCAGCCTGCCTCTTTTGGGGAAATAGCAGTTTTGTTCTTTCAGCTGTCCAGGCCAGAAACCCTGGAGTAGTCAGTGACTTCTTTCTTTAGCTTATATCCCCCGTCAGTGGGCTTCCCTGGTGGCTCAGACAGTAAAGAATCCTCCTGCAATGTGAGAGACCTGGATTCAATCCCTAGATCAGGAAGACCCTCTGGAGGAGAGCATGGCAACCCACTCCAGCGTTCTTGGAGAATGCCATAGACAGAGGAATCTGGTGGGCTACAGTCCATAGGGTCGCAAAGAGTCAGACACGACTGAAGTGACTTAGCATGCACGCCCCCATCAGCAAATCCTGTCTGCTCTTCCTTTAAAATATATCCAGAATCTGACCAGTCACCTTTATCTCCCACCGATATCACTTAGGCCAGGCCACTGGCATCTCATCTGGGTTAATCAACTAAGCATTCTGTTCCATCCTTGCCTCAGGTGGTACCTCTTCGATCTTTCCACTCTTCCCGATCAAAAGCCTCCTAGGTATTTATTTTTCTTAGAGTAAAGACCATAGTCCTTGAAAGATAATGGCCTAGAAAGCTCTATGTCATCTGCTCCCCTCATTCCTGCTCAACCGAATCAGTGTCATCTCCTTCTTTCTCCCTTGCCCATTCTGCTGTAGCGCCATGGCCTCTTTGCTATCCCTTAACTGACCAGGTATAATCCTATATCTCCTCTGCCTTGCCCTCTCGTTTGTTGTCTAGGTCTCCATGGAACCCACTTCCTCCCTTTCCTCAGAACTTTGTTCAAATGCCTGCTTGATCCGAAGGGACTTTATTCACTGATCACGCTAAACAAAATAAGAGTCACCCACACACTCCCACCCCCACCTGCATCCCAGGATTGTTGGTCCTCTGTATCCTACCAGAGATCACATCACCTACTGGCATATTTTGCATTTATTTGATTGTCTGTCCTTCTCCTCTGGACTGGAAACTCCACGAGGTCAGAGACTTTGTCTCATGTTAATTGCTATCCCTTGAACCTAGCCCAGTACATGGAAGTTGAGTACTCAATAAGTTTTTTTTTTTTTAATGAGCAAGTGAATTAATCATTTGAACAAGGTGGTCAGAAACAGGCTATGGGAAATGAGGATTTTCCCAGGCTGGAAGGAGACCTACAGCATCTACGAAATTTTATGTGTTCTAAGAGACCACCTCTACCTATCCTTCATATTTGACTGTTTCTAAAACTGGGATACTTATTAGAATGGACAGTCTGTCCCACGTGCCATCTGCCATGCAGTGGTTATGATGCAGTTGCTGTTGCCCACGCATTTACAAAGTTGGCCATAGCTGTTCACATGGCCAACAGCTTAGTTGAGTTGTCTTGTATATTACTGGCTCTATATATGGCTGAGAGTACCTATCATTTGATGCACTTTCAATAAGAGTACACTTATTGTCCTTCAGATGAATGCATAAAGATGTACAATGGAATACTGCTCAGTCATAAAAAAGAATGAGATAGTGCCATCTGTAGCAACATGGATGGACCTAGAGATTATCATACTAAGAGAAGTAAGTCAGAGGAAGACAAATGCTGTTTGTTATCACATACAGTGATATATGTGGAATCTAAAAAATACAACAAACTAGTGAGTATAACAAAAGGAAATAGACTCACCAATATAGAGGACTAGTGTTTACTAGTGGGGAGAAGGACAGGGGAGAGGGGCAACATAGAGGTAGAGAATTAGGAGGTAAAAACTACTTCGTATAAAATAAATAAGCTACAGGGACACATTGTACAGCACAGGGAATATGGCCAGTATTTTAAAATAACTATAAATGGAGTATAACCTTTAATATTGTGAATCACTGTGCTGTACACCAGAAACTTACACATCAACCATGCCTCAAAAGGGAGGTTACACTTAATAAAATAAAATGTTATTGGCACTGAAACAAAATGTTATTGTGTACCCAGAACAGCGGGGAGTAAATTTGATATTAGTGAAGCAAATGTTCATTGTTGGATAAATGACTGAAATCCCACATTTTCTTTCAAAGCAACAACTAGGAAAATACAAGTAGTTGAAGCTGTGTTATTTGTTGCTGAGATACATGCAGGAGGACTGCCAGTTACACGCCAAGCAGTGTAACTGAAGGCAAGAGAAATCTCCAAACCTCACAGAACAAAGCAATGAAAAGCTAGTTTGACTGTCACTCAGGACTATGTTTAAGGGATTGTGTCATAGTTAATTGACAAAGTTTGTTTCTTACCTAATAATGCATAGAAGAATTGAGTGTCTTACAATCAATGGCATGTCAGGTTGGATGAAATAGAGTGGGTCTGTTTTCTAGATCTTAAATTTACAAAACGAATTTTTCTTTCTTTTGTTATTTATAGTTATTAGTTTACATTTTAGATTTTATGATGCCAAATTTACTCTTCCATATACATTAAACAAAAAGGGAGAAGCTTGGCTAGAAACTTGTGTTTTGGTTTCTTGATTTTCCCCCTGAATGTTTTTTCTCCAGCATTAAGTAGAGAGCTAGCATCATTGGGAACAATTATCCAGAAATGAAATTTGACTTTGGTTGGTTATGATTGGTTTGAAGATAAATTTTTTCAGACACTTGCATGTTTCTGGTTTTCAGCTTTTTCATTTGAATTAATTACAAGCTCCCAAGAAGATAGAAAAATAATAGAGAGAGGGTTCTGAGTGACTATCACCTAACTTCCCACCATGGTGACATCTCAGTTATCATAACCATAGCATACCTACAGTTTAAAAAATTTGTTTTTATTTTATATTGGAGTATAGTTAATTAACGGTGTTGTGTTATTTTTCAAGTGTACAGCAAAGTGATTCAGTTATATGTATACATATACCCATTCTTTTTCAAATTCTTTTCCCATTTAGATATTTACAGAATATTGAGTAGAGTTCCCTGTGCTATACAGTAGGTCCTCGTTGGTTATTTAAGTATATCTGTGTGTACACGTCAGTCCCAAACTCCCAATCTATTCCTTTCTCTTAACCTTCCCCCCAGCCCCAGAACCATAAGTTCATTCTTTTAAGTCTGTGAGTCTGTTTCTGTTTTGTAAATAAATTCATTTGTGTCATTGTTTTAGATTCTGAATATAAGTGAGATCATGTGATATTTGTCTTTCTCTGTCTAACTTAATTTACTATGAGAATCTCCAGGTCCATCAATGTTGCTGTAAATGGCATTATTTCAATTCTTTTTAATGCACAGCCACAGTTTTTAACGGATCATCTTGCACTCTTCCAATGACCTGCTGGGGAAGGAAAAGAGAGGAAAAGTAGCTTTGTCATACTGTACAACCACTTAAGGAGTGTTCCTGGTCACAGGAGGTGAGATTGGAGGAGCCATGTTCTAGAGAGAGTCATACATTGATGGTTACCTCGTAGAGGAAGTCATCAGGTTAAATTAATTTGTGAGCTAAAACTCTCCAACAGAGAAGGTCATCATTAATTTGCTTTATTTTCAGTGCAAGGTTTCTTTTACAGAAATTGTTTTAAAGCAATTTAAAATGCTCTATAAAACTCTTAAAGAACAACTTGGAGTTCTAGAATCAGTCGGAAGGGACTTCTGGTCAACCACTGGTTAAGTAAGGTGACTTCCCCTTTACCATCCCTGATAGGTTCCTAGTCGGCTCTTCTGAAGGCCTCTTTCTGCTTAGGTCTTCCTTCCAGTTTCCATATGGTAAGGCTTTTTTTTTTTTTTTTTTTTTACGGACACATCACACCACAGACAGTTACTTTAGCGCTTTCTCTCCTTCCTTCTGCTTAATCAGCCTCAATCCTTTAATACTGGAGTAGTTTAAGCAGTTTCCCTCATTACCCTGCTTACAGCTCCTTCACAGGGTGCAGTTTTTTGAGAGCTTGGCCACATCCTGGAGAGAGGATGATGATGGATCAGATAAATTGAGAGAGCTGAGAGATACATTTTTGGAAAAATAATGACAAAGGGGATTTAGTACTAGATTGGAAACAAAAGCTCACTATTAAAATCATGCTTTTCACATGAAACGGTGTCCTCCTTTTCTTGTTTCTCTGTCCCATGTCTATTATTTGTTCCTCTTTCACAAGCTAGGGGGTGGTCTGCATTTTAAGGGGTCCCAACACCTCCTTCTCCCCAGCCTGAGCCTCCTACTCACTTCCTGTTTTCTGCCTCACTGACTCTGTGACCTTATCACCTCCCAGCCAAGACCACCACCAGCACCTTCACCTCCACCTCCACCCCCACCCCTGACCTTGCCTGGATGCCTGACTTCCAAGTTTATTTCAGTGCTGTTTTTCGTTTTTCTTCCCTATTGTTAGATGAGAACCAGGTCACGTCAGTATAGTTGGTGATTGATTTACAAAGTCTTAAGTTCACTTACACTTAGCATCAATTATGCCTTTGAAAATTCTGTTTCTTTCCATGGAAAACATCAGAATAGTAACCACCCCATCCCCAGTCTCACCCCAAACATTTTGGTATATTAGGAAGCAGAAAAAACCCATGCAGAGTACTTCAAGGACTCTTCTTTTCAGAGGACTGAAACTCTGAGAATTAATAAGCCTATTTTCAGTGTCTTCTCCTGCAATTACTGTGTGTGTTTAGTCACTCAGTCATGTCTGACTTTTTGTGACCCCATGGATTATAGCCTGCCAGGCTCCTCTGTCCATGGGATTCTCCAGGCAAGAATACTGGAGTGGGTTACTGTTTACTCCTCCAGGGGATCTTCCTGTCTCAGGGATCAAACCTGTGTCTCAAGTGTCTCCTGCATTGCAGGCAGATTCTTTACCACTTGAGCCATCAGAGAAGCCTTGATCAATTACTATTTAGATCATTTAAAGAGAGAGGACTAAAATATGACTTGGCAGTTTATGGACACTTTTTCCCTTGCAATAGACACAGGTCAGGGTGTGAGAAAACTAGATTTGGGAATATTATTTCTGCTTCATAAGAAACTAAAGCTTTTAATTAGGAACAGTACTGACTTGAAAGTCAAATACTGCGACATAGTGAGCTTGACTGGAGTCAGGTGGCAAGGAACTTGAAGGCGGGGGAGTAGAGAGCCAAGTCACCAAGTCTGAAAACCAATCTAGCTCAGTTTATATTGACCCAGTGTTGATATATTTTTGTAGATATGTAAATAAACCTTGAATAAAATCTCTAAAATGTTCCTTTATATAAGCAGATTTGGAGATATGTAAAACTGGGCATACCAACTGTGATCCCTAAAGAGCTTATCATTATAGATGAAAATTTCCAAATTGAGAAACACGTAGACATGGAAAAGTTATTAATAAAAGCTTTTGCCTATTCAGAGTGGTCCTGAAAGATTTTATTTGGTGACCTTATGAAAGGTTGTGCTAGAACAAAAACACTGTCCCATAAATAGAAATGAACTTTGGAAAACTTGACAGTGTGATAAAGACACTGCTCTCCTTGAGCTCCTGTGTGTGGAATATTCTGTAAAGGTCCTAAATCCATTGGGAACTTTTGCCTATCTACAGAATGTCCATACCTATGTTTAAAAGGGAAAAAAATAAACGCACCATGGATAGATAACCCAAAGGGACAATGCATTTTAGCTCATTGGTGTAGGAAAATATGTAAATTTGTCAGGAAAGTTCAAAATATGCCCTCTTGATTTCCTAAAGCATAGACCTGCCCTGGAATAGGACATATTCGATCACTGGAGCCTTTTTTTTTAAGTAGGCAATTTTCCCCATGGTAATATTTATATTCCACAAATTACTAAACAGATTGGGTTAAAAATATGGCAGAAAAGGAAGTGCCTTTCCTGTAAGTCTGGTTAGATATGCACCCTGACTGTAAATAGCTGAGCTATGTCCTTACTCTCCATGTAAATTTACAAAAAAAAGCAACCTGATTTCATATGTTTCCATCCGCCTTCTTCTCCATATCACTCCTAATAAATTCTTACAAGGATGAGGATCCACTTATTCCAGCATAGTACAGTTTGGAAGTTTCATATGACAACCCTTTTCTCACCAAAAACTAGTATTATGAAAGGAATGCCCACTTTGCTCCACAGGTTTGTTGTTGCTTACAGCCTTCCCATCAGTGTGCTCTTGAAAGGTTAAACTCACGTCTGAGCGATTGTTTTCATAAACTCAGAATTTTGCTTCCAGCCCTCATGGCTCGATAGTGTGTAACCTGGTCTCTCCCCAGTATTAGCCACGTTTTTTTCACACTTATCTCTAAGGGCCAAAGATTATCTCACAGAAGCTCCGAAATAATTCCTGTGTCTGCAATGCATGTGTAAAAGGAAATTTTTCAAGGGAAGAGGGTGAGAATCAAGTTCAAACTCTTGAGAAATTTTGTAAAGGATTATATTGATTAGCAAAAGCTCTCCGGCATCTTCTGGTAGACATGTGAGAGAAAGCAGTGATTGTAATTAATTTTTAGTGAGTGCCACATATTTGATAATTGCTCTGATTCATGCTATTATATTCCTCTTCCTTCACCCACAGCAAAACAAGCTTAATTTGATTCATACCCTTAGGAAGAGGAAAAAAAAAGCCTAAGATTACTCACATGGCTGTGATTCAGCTCTTGGCTCTTACCCCCACCTCCCCCTCCTCCTCCCCCCTTTCTCCCACCCTGCCCACTCCCATATTCACTCCCACCCAGTGGCGTTGCCATCAAAAACTGAGTCAGTTCATTCTTTAAAATGGGTGGGGAAAAGAAGACAACTAATGAAAACTTTTCTGAGCAAAGTGTACTGCTTAGATCTGAAATCATTGCAGGAAGACGGGCAGAGTGGCTGCTTATATAATAGGAAAAGCATGGAACAAAGGGCAACTCTCATAAAGAAATGTTAAGAGTGTCTTATATAATTCTAGACATAGTTCACGTGCATGTTAGTAGAGGTAGACACATAGCCACATAGACAGGCATCTATGAACATCTTCTTATTTTGGCAATTTTATATACACTGGATATAAAACTGATCCTCTCATCTTGAAGTATATTACTTTGCTATAATCAAAAAGTGAATCTAGCCATTATCCAAAGATTTTTCTAAATTGAAGTAGTTCATTTACAAGGTTGTATTAATTTCTGCTGTAAAGTAATTCAGTTATGCATGTATATATGCATTCTTTTTTTATATTCTTTTCCATTATGGCTTATCACAGGACATAGAATATATAGTTCCCTGTGCTATCCAGTAGGTCCTTGTTATTTATCCCAAATATTTATTTTTAATTTCTTACTTATTTTTAATTGAAGGATAATTGCTTTACAGTATTGTGTTGGTTTCTGCCAGATATCAACATGAATCTAAAGATGTTTAATCATTGTAAAACATAAGTGAGAAAGTCATTTTGTCAGCCTTCAAATGAACAGTGTGACTTAGAAGCCTTAAGACTGTTGAGTTCCCTCCCATCCCGGAGGAGCTGGAAGATTGGTACTGGGGGTGATAAGCTCCCCTTTAGTGAGCTGATGATTATGGCACATATTATGGATGCAGTGATTTCTGTTCCTTCCTCATATTTTCTCAGTTATTCCCATTCTCCAGATGAAACCAAAGCTGTGAGAAAAAGGAAGTCACTTTCCTAAGTCCCCACAGGTTATAGTCCCAGATCCAGTATTAGAACTCAGGCTGTCTGACTGCATCCTGACCTGTAGTTCCGGTTTGTGGGAATCTGACACAGTTGGATCATTTGGTATTTCAGAGATTGCCTGGAGACAGGAGCGGTGACCAAGAGGAAGCTCTGTGCCCAAGCTCCAAACCTGGCTTTAACTAAACTGTTGAATCAGGTCTCTGTGTGTCTTCCTGCATGGAGGGGAATAGAATCAAGCCTTCCCCAAACACTCATTTGTAATCCTAATCACCTTCTCTCCATTTTTGCTGGCTTTCCCCCCATTCTGTTACCATCTGTCTCAGAAACACTGCCTGGATAAAGACAAGTCTAAGCAGTTGCTCGCCCTCCAACAAAACATAGAATTATTTCTCTTTTCCCCCAGAGCAGTGCCGAGCACCATATTTGAGGAGTTCCATATTTATAAAACTTGCCTGCATCTCAGCGATGTCTGGTTGCTGTCCATTTTATCATTCTTCAAATATGTTCTATGCTGGCTGGAAACGATTAGCTTTGTTACTGGAGGGTTTGTGGGATGCTTAAATTTCTTCACAGAGTTTTCAGATGGAAATCCATGTAGTTTTCTCCTTTAAGAAATGAAATTCCTTAATAAAAGACAGCATGGGAGAGAGTGCATGCTGAGGTTTCTTTTTGAACCCCCCACACACCCTCACTCCTTGGTTTTCCCTGAGGGTAACTATGGTGGAGTCTTATGTCATGACCCTGTGGAGAGAATAAACAGTGAATCTCTTTTTCCTGGGTCTGAAACCACTTCCTTATGCCTCTGTTTGGGGGCCCCTTTTTGATGCCAAGGGTGGTGCTCCACGCCCACAGGACTGTAGTATTTCCCCCAGTCTTTGACCCATTCACCTTCTTTCCTGGCCAGCCGATGAGTTTCCATGTCTTGACCCATCTGGGCTGACTGGAATGGAAATTCTTCTTGAATGTCCTCCCCAGCAGATCCTAGCCCGATTCTGCACTGGCTTTTGGAAACTCCAAGAAGTTTGGACAGAAAGGCCCCAGCAGATGTCAAATGTAAAACCAGACAAGTATTAAAATAACTGAAACTTTGGGAGGAAAATATGGATTGGCTAGGTGTTTGTCAAGTGATTCTTTTAAGAAAAGTTATGGAATTGTATTTTTCTCATGCAGAAATGTTAAAATGACTATGTATTACTCTAAAATGATGGTGCGTAGAGGGCTGTTAAAGCACAGAGATTGGATGACAATGATAACAAAACAGCCAATCCTTACATAGTACATACTATCTGTCAGGCATTGTCCTCCACTTGTACATGTATTTTTAACCCAGGTATCACAGCTAGGTATCAGAAGAGCCAGCATTCAAACCTTAGCAAGTCTGGCTCTAGGCTTTAAAAATATGTTATGAATTCTTTTAGATGTCCAAATTTTAGGCATTCGATTCTATTAATATGCTGTTTTCATAGTCTGTGTTTATTTCCATTGAAAACTGTGTAATTATAGATTTTATGGTCTTTATATATTGTAGGAAGATAACTTTCTTTAAACCAATAAAATTTTACTCAAAAAAAGTCAGTGGCTAGATAAATACATCCCTATGGAAATGTAAGTTTTAAGAACCAAATGAGAAATATGTGCACATAGTTAAAATAGAAAGGTTTCAAAAGTACAATTTGGCAATGTACTTCTAAATTGTTTTGTGTGGATTTAACTTCAGAAAGTCAGTTCTATCTATACATTTAGTGTGGGATTTATTCCAGTAAAAGAGTACAGGGACTCTTTCTGTAATGCGAATAGTCAGCTCCTAAATCAACTGGATTTACAGGGTATATACCTTTTCTCTGCCTTCCTCTACCAATTTGAAAATGAGATATTTGAACATTTTGATATATTATAGAAATAGACTGTATTTTTTTATATTATAACAAAATTAGTTCTCCATCAAGGCATAATCAGCAATGCATGTCAAGCCTTGGTCAGAGCAGTTGCTAACTCTGTCAGGGTTAAAGGAAGTATGCTGAAAGGAGATAACTGAAGTTAAACTGCTCAGACCAAGGCTTCCAGATTTTTTGTGTGGGGACTTGGACTCCTTATTACTGCATTCTTCCTGTCTGTGTAATACCTGGGAACAATTTATTCCATGTAATCCCACCCCCATCTTGGTAGTAAACTTTTTTTTTTTTTTTTTTTTGCTGAAGAGGAAGACTTTCAGGCATGCCAATGTATTTAATCAGAATTTTCTCAGATGACATTGGAAGATTTTCGGGTTTTTATTTTGCAGCTTGTAGGCAGGTTGGGATTTAAGAACAGTACAGATGCTTGTGTGTGTGTGTGTGTGTGAGAGAGAGATGTGGTTATATTGCATATGTGCTTGTGTGTGAGTGGCTCAGATTAGAATGTGAACTGTAGTAAAGGCAAAAGTGAAAGTTGCAACATGGCTCCCATGCCCCTGACCACTTCCGAAAGAACATGCCACGTGGGCTGCAGACTTACAGACTTAAACTTGGATCCACAGGACAAAAGAGTCCTAGTCCTCCATGATAAAAGCCTCCAGTAGACTAAAATTATAAAACCTGTTTACTGCTGTTCATGTGAACTCAAACGTTCAGTTGCCTCAGTTGCAAAATTTTCAACAAATAATTAGGATGGTTTAAATATTTGGGACTAGAACCAGAGCCTCACCATACCTTCAAAATAATCTTGCAGCTTTCTCCTTTACATGATCCAGTTCTTTGAAACCATTTATAATCTGCCTTGTGGTCCTGAAATGTACAAGTTATAAAAGAAAAAAAATGTGAGCTTGTCAGATTAACTACAATCACCAGTCTAATAAAACTGAGTCACATCCAAATGGGCTGCACTTACGCTACCCTCCCATTCTAGGGAAAACGTGGCTGGGGGAGGCAGTCTGAGTCATCACCTGGTTTGTTTGACATACGCTTCCTTCCATAAATTGGGAATGGCAAGCAGCACAGTGTTCCCGGCTTGCCTCGGAGACAGAGCTTTTGCAGCCTTGCATGATCAAAATAGGGTCTTTTAGGTTTGAAGTTTGAAGCTATGTCCATATTTTGGCTTCAGATGTCTAGGGGAGAGGGAGAAATCGGACAGACCCAAACAAAGAACAAATGTAAGTACCATTTTGGGTGGGGGATAATGAAATGGTAGGGTGTCCACAGTTGAATGTTTCCTAGGATATAAAAAATAATTGAGAACTACATTGGGGGTGTTAGATAAATTAGTAGCTGGCTCACTAAGCGGGGGGCTCATTTACTTAACGAGAATGTTCTCAATGTGAACAGTCCAAAATGATTACATGAGAGAGAGTGGAGAAAGAAAGGGGTGGGGGGAGACTGATGATTTGGTCTTTACGGTACAAATTGGTCCTGACTGTGTTTAATTTTGTCTGAACTATGCAACCATTTTGAGATAAATGTATTTCGTTTAAGAAACTTTTTCACAGCAGACTTTGAATCTCCTTTAGTGGTATTTGGAAGGGCTGAAAAGAGCGGGGGCTCTTGTGTCTCACCCATTTTTCCTCCAGCCGCTGTGTGGAGGCTCACCGGAGCTTTTTAGAATAAAGAAGTTAAGAATGCAAAATTGTTGGGGAGACTGAAGAGGAAGGGGAAAGGAGGAGTAGATTTATAGCTGAAGTGGGTTTGTAAACTCAGCCTCGGCTTGGGGATTATTTTTTAATATGTGCCAGGCACTCCTCTGATTTCCATCCTGGCTTGGTGGTAGCTTTTTGTCTGTCTGTGTGAGGCTCGGGTGTTCCCTATTTTAAAGCCGGAGTTGTCACAGCCTGGGCGTTTTCTGTTTCGGCTTATGGCTTTTTTTTCCCCCTCTTTTCCTGAATGAGTGTCCTTTGTGTAACCCCAGTAATTCAGAAATCCTGCAGTCATAGGGACTGCCCTGTCATGTGACTTAGGTACTAGGTGCTGCCTGCGATTGGTCAGCAGCTAATTGGCGGGTCCCTATAAGAAGTCCCGCTTTGGGCGACCAGTCACTCTCCTGCCTGGGCTGCTGCTCAACAGGGGCCGGGGTGGGAAGGGAGGCGAGGGGGTGGCAATGGGTGTCCAGTGATTCAGCCACATATGATAGATGACCAAGGGACCACTTCCTTGGGGTCTGCACATCATTGGAAGACACCCAAATTGGTTGTGGCTGCCTTGATCAAACTCTGGCTCCCTGAACTGGTAACTGTCACTTTAATGTAGCTTACTGATTAAACTCAGAAAAATGCAGCTAAAAAAATCTTTGCCAGGAACTTGTGTGGACTTACTCCCTGTTCCCCCCCAACCCCCACCCCCTTGTTCTTATTCGTTTTGTCACAGGAATGAAATGCAGATAACTCTTTAGAAAACTTTCATAGGAAAAAAGCGCCTCGTGTGATCTGGAACAAAGACATTTTCTAATCAGATTTATCAAGCTGTGAAGAGGGAGTTTTAGCGAACGGAAGCAGCAGCATTCTGTCACCAGGAAATACTGCTTTATCCAGAATTGGTAAGTGAAAAGTGGCATTGCTCCCTAATAGATATCATATGCTGTGTGTGGGAATTGTAAAATTGTTCACAGACCCCTAACAACTGTGTTGAACTAAAGAACATATAAACAGAGTGAGGAATTCTAAAAAGGAACAGCTCGAGAATATAGCATAAAGACTGAGAAGAAGCCAGGTAATTAACAAAGATGAGCTGAGTATTACCAGTTTAGCCAAATATGAGGGAAAAGAAAATAAAAACGAGTTCTTTGGTAGAATTGTGGCATTAGCATTCCATGGATATAGATTTCCATTTAGTCTGAACAGTATATGTGATAGATACTTGAAGAGATGCTTTCAGAATTAGTCAACTTGCCCTCCTTTTCATCCTTCTACCCCAGAATGTCCAGAATTTAGTTAGAATTCTATAAAATTAAAGTTTAAGTAATGCATTCAAAAAATTTCCTATTGATTATGAAGGGCAAATAGTAATAGATTTTTTTTTTTACATTTGTGTCATGAATTTTAAGACTGTTCCATTTGATTACGTTAATACAGTGAAAGGGTGGTTATTTCTTTTTTTTTTTTTTTTTTTGGTTATTTCTATATGGTTTATTTTTGAGAGACGTTTTGAGAAATCATGATTAGCAGTTCTTACTGGTGTGCCTGTGTCTCCCTCTGAAACCTCAAATTCACTTTTCTAATCTTAAACCTGAGTGGCCCTTATGTTTAAGTTTCCAGAGAAATACAATAATACTTTGAATAACTGTATTATATACAATAGTTTCTTGTTCATGAACCATAAGGAAACACAATTTTACATTAAGCATGAATGTCTGATTTCTTGATTTGGCTTCTTAAGGATGACTGTTGGAAAAGTTGAATAAAATAAGAAAATACATCCAGAATGGTTGGTGGCTCTCTGATTTTACCAGTTTCTTATTGGTCAATGGAAGTAATCATGTGATGTCCACTTATAGAATCAGGTGGGAAAATATTTTGTCCTTTAACTGCCAGTAAAAGTGTAGGTTATTTTGGTGGTCTCCCTTTATGAATCCGAATATGTACAATAAAACTATTAGTGACAGAATTGTAAGTTTGGGGTTATAGAGAATACAATATTATTAATTTACTTCTCAAAAATACCTTATTTCAAAATGAAAATTGAATCTGCATTCCTGACTTTGGGTTTTCACTTTCAAAATTTTGAAATCTTTAACTCAAAGGGGGGAAATGTATAATAAAAAGCAGGATAGCAGTTCTACAGTTTCTTTTGTTGGCACTAGAGTGAGGTGAGAGTGGAAGGGAGAAAGATGAATCTAGTGGGATCTGTTAATTGGTCTTTTTTTTTTCCTGCTTATACTTTAAGAGTTTTTAAGATCATTTTTCTCAGACTAGTAGCTCTCAAGACTTCTGTAGAAGTATTTATTTTCAAAGAAATAGATAAAAAGCAAGGTAAGCGTGGTCATTAAGGGCAGGTCTTCCAATAAATCAGACTGGTGATCCGAACTTGGTAATATTACAGCTTACTTGACTTAATTAAAGTATGGTTGAGGATATGGAAAAATGCTACTTTTTTTCTTGAAGTACATGGATTTGTAGGTTTCAAAGTCTTGGAGCCAGAGGAGTGGTGACAAGACATTAAGATATTTACAGGTAATTTATATCTGACTGCTAGCTTGTGTTTAGTGATTCACAATTATTTTCAGCTCTGTATTTCATGTAAATACTTGGGAGAAACATGATGATTTAATAATCTGTCTAAATACTGCTGGGCTTAATGGAAAGGAAGCTTCTATATAATTTTTAGGTTTTACTCATTCATTTAGAAGCCATTGTTTTGAATGACAAAAATATGACAGAAGCAGGTTGAAACAGTAAATGCTAGAAAGTATATTCAGAAGCATTTCTTTAAATCTTCATGTTTTTTAGTTCTGTGTGCTCTTCTCTGTTAGCATTTATTAATTTTAAAAAATACATGTAAAATAAATAACAGCATTGCCCTGAATTCTCTGCTGGGATTATGGAGAGTATTAAAATTTTTGTATATCTTGTTAAAAGATATTAATGGTACACACATGTCTCTATGTGGGTATGTAAAGTTGTAAACTGAAGGGACTCAGGTCAAGGGACAGACTTAGAAATAGTTTCTCTCAAATAGTATTGATATTTGCAAATCCAGGATATAAGCTCTTTCCCTTTGGGCTTGTATTTTACATTTTTGGTGTGGTATACAGTTTTACCCAACTAAATGTTATGAGGTATGGATATGTATGTGTGTATATATTGGATTGGAAGGGGGAACTTTAATCACTAGCAGAACAAGTGACTGTTTGTCAGAACCTAGATAAGCCTCATAGTGTTCCTATGACAACTGAGGGGCTGGGTGTTGAAATGTAACTTTAGGTTCTCGGTTTGCAAATGTCATTCAGACCTCCCACTACAGTCTCACTGAGTAGGAGGATAATGAGAAGGGGAAAAAACCATGAAGCAACGTAAGTATCTCTGTTCGTTCCATGTCTTCCTGACTTGCCTTTGTGTACCGATCGCCATGGGAGTGGTAAACAGAAGTCTTGAACAAAGCAATACTTGAGTATAAAATAAGTGGAAAGGGGTCAGAGAAGTTGGGGAGGATAAATAACAACATATGGGGGTAACAAAGAGGCAAGAGAAGCCGGTTTCCATGCATTTGTGCAAATCCTTTATCCAGTGCTGACCAGCAGTGTGAACATCTTGAACCAGTTATTGTATAGCTCTTCAAGAGCTGCAAATATTTCTTCAAGTGCAATGTGGAGAAAATTCTTTTGGTAGCAAGATAGTTCACCTCTTTGGTGTAACATTTATTCGTTTCCCCTAGACTAACTACAGAGCATCCTGTATTCTTTGAAGGTCTATGTTTTTAAGTCAGTTTTTAAAATCATTTAATAGCTTGTCCTTTTTCCATAGGAAAGATAGGGTTGTACTATTAAAATAGTGTACAATTTAAGTATATTAACCTAAACCCAAGACATGTCGTTTGTGGAAATAAATTGGTTGACAGAGAAGTTTATGGCACACTCTATTGGAGGGGTGAAGGATTGTTTAGATTATATTTCAGTTCAGTTCAGTTCAGTCGCTCAGTCATGTCCAACTCTCTGCAGCCCCATGAATCGCAGCACGCCAGGCCTCCCTGTCCATCACCAACTCCCGGAGTCCACTCAAACTCAGGACTGTTGAGTCGGTGATGCCATCCAACCATCTCATCCTCTGTCATCCCCTTCTCCTCCTGCCCTCAATCTTTCCCAGCATCAGGGTCTTTTCAAATGACTCAGTTCTTCGCATCAGGTGGCCAAAGTATTGGAGTTTCAGCTTCAGCATCAGTCCTTCCAATGAATATTCTGGACTGATTTCCTGAATTATATTTAGCATAGATTAATTGTGCAGTTGTGGATTTCCCATGCCTGAAGGGCTTCCTATTTTCTGCTCCTAAATGGTTTTGACTATTTATTCGGTCATTAGCATGTCCAGACCTGGGTTCGATCCTTGGGTTGGGAAGATCCCCTGGAAAATGGAATGGCAACCCACTCCAGTATTCTTGCCTGGAGAATCCCAGGGACAAAGGAGCCTGGTGGGCTACAATCCATGGGATCACAAAGAGTCGGTCACGACTGAGTGACTAAGCACAGCACAGTGCATGCAAACACATATGGCCCAGCTTTATCTACTGACAGAACACAGAAGCAGTGACACCTTGGTAGCAATGAGCATACCTAGTTCCCAGGTCTTTGTTTCTAAATGGAGCCTGGTGAGCTACAGTCCATAGGGTTGCACAGTGTCAGACATAACTGAACAACTAACACTTTCACACACAGCATATCCAGAAGTTAGAAAGGAAAAGCAGACTTCAATGGGTTTTGCCCCTTACTTACTATATAGGTCCACCGTTGCTTCTGAAATCCAAAAACATCTGACAAGCAAAAAATTTGAATGTAAAAATTTTGGTAGCAAATCCTGACCTAAACTGGCATGAAGCTATTTATAGTCTTTGTTTATCCTACTTAGTATAATGTTCGTATGTTTTACTGTAGAAATTATTAATGTGTTTGGTCGTGAAGTACTGGGGTTTAAATTCACCATCATCATAATCAGTCTGAGAGTCAGATAAGAGTTTGTAGACTTCTCATTACTGATATACATTGAGCTTACATTATATGCCAGGCACTGGCATCTAGAACAGTGTCTGGCACATGGCAGATGCTCAGTAGATGTGTCTTGGTGTAAAACGCTTTCACCTATTAACTAATGTAATCCTCACAAAAACTGAAGAGAGCCGATAGGGCTGTTATTCCCACTTTACGTGGAGAAACAAGGGGAAGCAACTTACCCAAAGTGTCCCAGCCAGGAAGTGATTAGAGCCAGGATCGGAACGCAAGCAGTCTAGCTGCAGTCTGCTCTTAATGAATCTACTTCAGGTATGTGGGAGGCCTAAAGATATGGCACTGGACCTCTCCAGTGAGTTACAGGGGCGTTTCAGGTGTTTATTCCTGGTCACCCCGCGCCTGGTATCATTGGCAGCTAATGACATCACCATCATGGTCATTACCAAGGGCCTGCTGTGGAATGGTTTTCCTGGGTGGAAGGGTGGGCATTCCAGGGCTCTGAGAGGCTCTTCATCTCATTACAGGCTTCCCAATAGGTGCTCCATCAGCAGTCAGCCTGACTTCTTTATCTTGAAAAATGGAGATGCACAGAATAACTCTTTCCTCCACCCCCAAGGAAATGATCTTGAATAGTGGGAAGTCTTTTTGGAGACATTTCTTGGGCCCTTAATCCAGCAGGAGGTCTGGGCTCTGAGAAGGGCATGGATCACCTCAGAGGGAATGAGCTCCTTGGCATGGGAGCCACACTGGACACAGCACGGGTCCCTATGGACCTTGAGCTGCAGGACCCTGTATCCACAAAAGGATGCTTTGAACAATACTTCTCAAAGAAAGGTGTCTTCCAATACCTCTGTGTTTCTAGTGTTAAAAATTAATTCCAAGGTGATAACAACCTCCCCCTCTACTTCCCAACTTCCCTATCCCACTGGCTTGCTTAATTTCCCTCTGAGCACTTACCTCTGACATGCTATATTTGTGCTTATTTATTGGTTTGGCCTTTCAGTCAAGCACTAGCAATTATGTTATCTTGGAACAAATCTAAGGGTCCTAGATTTATTTCTCTTTGATGTCCTTACTCAAACTCATTCCTCCTATCAGTCTCAGACTGTTAGAAATAGTGGAATTTTTTTCTGCTCAGTGGATTTTTCTGACTGTTACCATTTTTATATTCGCAACCATGAGAATTTCTTTTTCTTAAACTGTTTTGATTGTGCAATCAAAATTTGGAGAACCCGTGTCTTCATTCAAGAGAGGAAACTTAGCCAAATTTGAATATAATCATTGAGTATTTAAAAAATCAAGACAATTTTAAATTACTAAGGAGAAGTAATTACTTTACTTTTATATTTTATGAACTACTTTCAATTTAGATAAGGAACTGGAGAACTGTATGTATTCCAGTGAAAACATCTTAAACTTGCCTACTTGCTATTCTTTGAAAAAATTTTCTTAATTAATATAGAATAATCATTCTACATATTAAAAGATGTAAATGATTTAATTTTGGACACTTCCCGCCTCAAGTTCTTAAATTCTCAACTGTGTAACCTATTGTCTTTCAATCTTATACTTATTCTAGTTTATACATGCCAAAGTATTTAGGATAGTCTAAAATATAAAATTAAAAAATACATAGATATTATTAACTGTAAGTACTGTTGTCATATATATATATATATATATACCATTAGAGCTCTCATGGAGTTGATTTTCTTAAATTTTTTTCTTTAAATTCTTAAAGGGACAGATTAGATGAGTATAAAAGTTGAATATAAAATACTCTTGTAAGTCAGTATAATTAAGACCTTTTGTTTTTCTTAGCTATATTTTAATAGCAAAACAGTTGCTAGTTGCTTTCTTTTAAATGGTCAATCTACCAAAATAATTACTTGCGTAAAAGCAAAATATAACTGATTAAGGTAGAAGATGGAGTCATTGATTATGGAAAGCAAACTAAGATTTTATTTTAAATCATCTTCCCTTTCTGTCTTGGAAGAGTTTAATTCTCCTTTAGCACCTGTTCTACTGAAAGCCCATGGCTGGTGGTAGTGGAAGAAAGCTTAGTTTTCCCACCTTTATTCCGAGATCAGACGAGATCGGGCACCTTCAGGCTGATGTGGGCGAAGACTTCCCACCTTTCTTAAAGCAAATGGACACAGACTTTTCAAGTGAGAACCCACTGACGTCTCTCAATTAGGATTTGTGTGAGATATATAAAGCGAGATTAGAGTTCGGAACAATGAGAGAAACTGAGTGATTTTGTGCAGGCCCAGTGAAATGTTACAAGATTCTTTCAAAGTTCTGGTTACCTGAAAAAAATCTCCATGCATCCATACACTTTCCAGTGGATATCAAGTATGTGACGGTGGTTCCCATAACCCCAAGAAGGTACCTGTTCACAGCAGCCATTGATGTGTTTGCTCCCTAAGCGACCCAGGTTTTGAAAGCAAATAGACTTGTGCTTTAAGCTTACTTGGCCCCTTGCTGGCTGAGTGAGGGGCCAGATTCCCATTTCTGTCCCTAAGCCCCAGAGAGTGGATTTAGCTCCCAGGACTGTGACGTAAGAGAACACACATAAAGCACATGTGGTGGTTCCTGGAATGATGGTGCTTCACACACTTGAGTTCCTTTCCAGATCCTTTTAGGACCAGACTTCAGTTTAGTCTCAAAGCCTATGGATCCATTCTAAATGATATGTTTTTCTTCACATCAGATGAAGTGAAACAGTGATGATAATGGTGGCTGCCATTTCTGGCACACTTCCAATGTTTGGGGTAGGCACAGTTATGAGGACTCTGCCCACATTGACCTGTTTAGTTCTCTTGACCACCCACTGGTGCAATTCTCATGACCATTTCATAGATGAGGACACTAAGGCACAGAGAGGTAAAGGAATGTGCTTAGGACCACTCAGCTGATAAGCTGAGGGACCAAAATCTATATCCAAATGGTGTCACTAGTATAGATGGTAAGTACTTCAGACAGAAAGCAGAATAAAAGTTGACTGAACCTGAAAGTCTCAGAAATGGTCTTCTCATCTCTGTTCTGCAAAGTGTCATATCTTCCAGGCCTGGCCCTCTCAATATTGAAATACAAAATTGACTTTTTCTGCTGCTTATTTTGCAAATCGATGGAGCAGTTTTAGTCATTTGTGTTTTATGAGTTTTAATTAGGCCACTGAAGTCCAAGAGGGGAATTCCTTGTTTTCAGTTGATCTCATGCACTAACACACTTACTCATGTAACTTCCCCTATTTTTTTCTCTAATGTTTTCACTTGAAAGTGGGGGTGGAAGGGAGAAGTGTGTGAGCATTTGGGTCCTCAGGATGCACTTTCGTCAGCCTTTCTGGAGACTCTTTTATCCGGTATAGCATTCATCCATAGAAAATAAAATGAGTAAGAATCGGTAATTACTAGTATTTTCTTTTATCTTCATCTCATTCTGGGAATGATCTAGAGGGGCAAAATTTCTAAGTAAAGATTTATAAGAAGCCATCTATGTGCATAAAACCCCATGTTTGGATGAGGAGTTAATTTTCAGAATATGGGAAAGGAGTTTCACCTTGAGAATTTCCTCCTTCAAATGTAGGTTGAGAATGTGGTTTAGAAGGCAAGGGCAGGCTGCCCTACCCTGTTGGGTTCAGCATGCTTAGAAATGTCTTTAAAAATTATCCTGGCCTTGGTCTGAGCCTGCCTGTAAGAGGATATATTAAAGCATACCTGTCTTTATTCTTTCATTTGTTCATTCATTCATTCATTTACCTGTATTCTCATCTAACTCATTCAGTCCCTACCTGCAGACAGATGAAAGAAAGGACAGGGGGAAGTCCATTAGGAGAAGGAAGAGGAGTAACTACAAACTCAATCTTTATTCCTTTTACCTCAATGACTACATCTTTTATTTGATCCTTTGCCATCTTGGAGACAAGGCGCATTTCACAGACTGACATTCATCAAAATCTCTAAGCCTCTTCCTTTGGCAGCTGGACTTCTGTTTTAAAGTAAGGGGAAGAAGGGGCTCCTGACAGGAAAATACTGCAGAGAAATGATTTTTCTTTCCTTCTTTAATGGTGGTGGGAAAAGGACTCAAAGTAGGAAATCCATCAGTAAATCCAGTCTTAGAGTTCCCCTGAGTTTTTGACTAATTTCTCTGAAGAAAATTATGAGACAACAAAGGATTCCACAATGGTGTCTTGGAAAATAATTTAAAAATAGAATTTAAATCAATTTTGAGGTCAGAAGTCCTGTCCTGCCCTCAGTTAAATATATTAGGAATTTTTGAAAATATCTGTAAGTGAAAGTGGGAAAAATGAGGGATACTCTCTCTCTCTCTCTGGGGGAGATGAGGATAGGGAAGAGGGCTTAAACTACCAACGCTTAAAAAAGTGTACTTGTCACTGTGCTACAGTTAGGAATACTCTTTCTCAAGGCAGTCATTATGTTTACTTGTGCTTTAAACCTGAGTGTTATTTTCCATAGTTTTCGAAACACACATAACCATTCAAATTATTTGTAATGGTGCAAACTTTGTTTTCTGATACAGGTGTGACTATAGCAAGAAAGGTAATGCATGACATGCGAAGTCTACATCAACAGCAGGTATATATGGCCCAATGGAAGGAAATGTTTAATGTAAATTTAAAAACAAAAATCATTCAGCCTCTAAAAGGATGGCTCATGATCTCAGGGCTCTTCTCTCTGAACTAGATCAACTAAGGACTGTTTGGGACAAGTTAAGTTGGTAAAGATAGTAAATTTCTACCTTTTCCTCCATCCTGTTTGGCAGTGATACTCGAAAAGATTTTCACGAATCTTCTACCCTTGGATGGCAGGCGGACTATAAAGAAACATCTTTCTCCCACAACCTCTGCCCAATTTCTCTTCAGGCTGGGAAAAAAACTTTCCTATAGCTCCTATCCACCTGGTCCTTGAAGTATGGGGTATTTGGTAAGATGTTAACAAAAATGGTCCCAGGTGCCAACCAGACCCTGTAAGGCTTGTAGCAGAACAGTTGACAAAGCTGTCAGGTGGGAAACGTTCATTTTACCAAAATGTATTGCACACCTACTATATATCAGATGGTGTTCCTGGTCTGGGAATATAGCAGTGAACAAGCTCCCTGATTGCATGGATGGGGCAGGCTGACAGTGATTGAACAAATAAGTAGATGCCAGGCATTAAAAGGTGCTAGAGAGAAAAAATAAAGCTTGCTCCAACAGATAGAGAGTACCCAGGAGTCTGAGGAAGAGCTTCTTTATCCAGAGCTGACAGGAAAGTTCTTTCTGATGTTGCAATATTTGTGCAGACTTACCTGTGGGAAGCGAGGAGACAGCCATGTGTGAATCTGGGAGAAGAGGATTCTAGGCAGAGAAAACAAAACTGTTACATTGGAGGAGGGAGCAAGCTTGGTGTGTTCAAAGGACAATAAAGAGGTCAGTGTGGAGCAGCAAGCAAGGGGGAAAGTAGTAGATGAGGAGCGGGAGGTAGTAAGTTACAGATCATGTAGGGCCCCGTTGGCTGTAGTAAGAAGCTGCGAGAAAGTTGTTCTTGTTGTTTAGTTCCTGAGTCGTGTCTGACTCTGCGACCCCATGGATGGTAGCCCACCAGGCTCCTCTGTCCATGAGTTTCCCAGGCAAGAATACTGGAGTCGGTTGCCATTCCCTTCCCCAGGGGATCTTTCTGACCCAGGAATTGAACCCACGTCTCCTGCTTGGCAGGTGGATTCTTTACCACTGAGCCACTTGGGAAACTAGAAGATAGGAAATGGTAACTGAAGAGAGGGAAGATGGTGTTCCAAAGGGACAGGTGACTTCTGTAAAGATCCTGGAGAGTCTAGCCCATTGTGCCTCATAACCAGAGTGTGTAGAAGTTGTGTAGGACACTCTTTTGGGAAATGCTACTTTTGTCATTTAAGTTATGACGATATGAAAACCTTGGTAAAGAAAGATAAAGTTGAGCTATCAACCTCTTACCAGCTAAAGATCCAAAAGTGGGTAATTTTTTCCTGTCGCATCTATTCCTCAGAGGCATGGAGTACTCAGTTTTCTAGCAGTGAGATGTTTCAATTCCATTTACACTTAGCCCAAACTCACTTTTCCAAGGGACCTATCTTTGCTGATTTTTCACTCAGTGATAAATAGTTTAGACTTTTGAACTGTGTGGTTTTTAATGAATTCTACCTTCAAAGTGATTTATATAGCTTCTAGTTTTCAGTTCAACCAGTTGATAGTTTACCTCTTAGAAATCTATATGAAAATTTACCGTTTGATGTAGGTTAAAAAGTCATGTCACACGTGTTCATTTTACAACTGGAGACAGAAAGGGATTGTGGGAAAATCATACCAGTTGACCAGTTGAGAAGAAGGGGATTCTGTCTACATTTTTTTCTTTAAATTTGTGTTAAAAACACTTGTAGTTTCTTTAAAACAGTGTTGACTGCTGTAAATGAGTTGCATCCCCTTGTCATTCTTTTATTTTCATCATCTGATACTAAAGTTCTACCTTTCGCATAAGGTAGACACAATTTCTGTTTTCTGGGACTGTATATGTTAAGAGGCGTGAAGTGACATGAGACATAAAGTATGTATAGAGGTCGCCTTATCAACACTGGACCATGTCACCAGGCCTGATAACTCCCAGGGCTTAGCAGATGCACTTGGTAGCTATTTGGAGGTACTGTCCAGGTTTATCTTACTTTACAGCACCTGAGATTTCACATCTAAATTTTATCCCCTAGCCTTACTAGTTAGTTATGCATCTAGGTTATCATTCGTATTCTTGTAGCCAAGGACCCACCTGCAGGAAAGAGTTACTGTCATTTATAGTTTAGTTCAACTGGACTGGACTTCCTTACTGCCTCTGGCTTAAACTGACTGAGAGAATAACAGTTTCCCTTGTGGGGAGGAGAAGTCAGTAATTTGGGAACATAGAGTGTTTTGTGGAAGAGGGTCTAGTGTGCTCCTTTCCATCCTGCCCCTTAAGTAGGAACTGCAGTGAGAGAGGGAGTGAGAATTCGCAGATCACGAGGAAGCTGACCCAGCTGGATGGACCACATTGGGAGCTGAGAGAGAAAGAAGTAGAAATAAATAACGAAGGATGGAGGGGAACCTTAGAGTACCAGCAAATCTCTGGTCCTAAGCGCTGGTGTCCTTGGGCCCTGGCCTGATTTCTTTCTGGCGTCCCTGCTAGGATTCCATTCCTGCTCATCTACTTAGAGACGAGGGGCAGGCTCCTAACTTCCTGAGCAAGGAATTCCAGAATGGGCATTCAAGACACTATCTTCCTGCAGATTCTCCCGCACATATCTCTCTTAACTGAATCTACTTTCTAGGTGCACTATAGAGAGCTAGACATTCAGGTCCTTTTTTCACCAGCCTCTGACTTTAAGCTTTGAGGGTAACACCTATATTGCCCACGAAGTCATAAGTTTTGTTTAGTCTTTCTCCTCAGGCCATCTTGATGGTCTCCTAGGGCTTGAGCCATTTCATCCCATGTGCCCTGGGATTTCCCCCTCTCTCCCCCCATTAAAGAGACAATTTGTTGCCTGTGTTCTGAGACCTCCCTATTTCTGCTTTTGACTGGAGTCTATTCTGGTACGATTGTGTGGTAGCTGGGCACTGCAAAATGAGTCAGTTCCTGCAGTTTGGTTACAAGTTCTCAAAAAGTATTTCAGAATGTGGATGTGGTCAGCAGAGTCATTTTCCAGGCATCTAAAAGGAAACCCACATCAACTGTAACAATTGAGCTGCGAACCGATGCCCTGCACAGCAGAACTGGGCTTGCTTTTCCTCAAAGGAAAGCCCGTAGCAGCCCTCAAATCTAGCCTGTTCTACAGACCTTAAAGGAGAATTCATCTTCATGCTTGCAAATTACATTTTAGCTGTGGCTGCTGGCATAGTGTGACAGAGGTTTTGGTCTTTGTCACTTTTTGAATGTAGGCACACATTTGACGTAAAAACATTATTTCTGAAAAGTAGAATCTTATGATATTAGAACATAATTAGTACAAAGTATGAAATATGGCTTCAAGACAAAATTTGGTGATTTTCAGCTCATGTATGAAGGAAGAACTAAGATGGTTTGGGTACTAGTAGAGTACATGGAAATGCAATTTTTTTTTTTTACTAAGTTAAACCTGTGTAGACTTAGCAGCAATACTGATTAAAAGAATAATTAAGTTCTTTTCAAGCTTTAGAAGAATTTCAAGTTTGCCCTAACATTTACAGAATGTTTTACTTCAGCATAGGCTTTAGGAAGTAATCATTGTGAAGTTTTTACTCTCTTGGGTACCCATGAACTATGTAAAATTTTGATTGAATTCTTAGTTACCAATCTTGTACCAACTGTAAAAAAAAAAAAAAAAAACTGGAGTTTTTAATAATAAGGAAACAAACAACATAGAAAAAATGGGCAAATGGCTCGAACAAACACTTCACTAAAGAAGATACAAAAATGACAAATAACACATGAAAAGACGTTCAGCATCATTAGTCACTGTGCTGTGCTTAGTCACTCAGTCATGTCTGACTGTTAGCAACCCCATGGACTGTAGTCCACCAAGGCTCCTCTGTCCATGGGGGGTCTCCAGACAAGAATACTGGAGTGGGTTGCCATGCCCTCCTCCAGGGGATCTTCCCAACCCAGAGATTGAACCCTGGTCTCCCATATTGAAGGCAGATTCTTTACCAACTGAGCCACGAGGGAAGCCCCAAAAAATAACCTCCGAAGAGACTGGAGCCTAAATCCAGCACTTTAGACTGTTCGGCCATGCCAACTGCATGCATTAGTCATTCAGTTGTTCGGTTCAGTTGCTCAGTCCTGTCCGACTCTTTGCAGCCCCATGAACCACAGCACGCCAGGCCTCCCTGTCCATCACCAACTCAGGGAGTTTACCCAAACTCATGTCCATTGAGTCGGTGATGCCATCCAACCATCTCATCCTCTGATGTCCCCTTCTCCTCCTGCCCTCAATCTTTCCTAGCATCAAGGTCTTTTCCAATGAGTCAGCTCTTTGCATCAGGTGGCCAAATTATTGGAGTTTCAGCTTCAACATCAGTCCTTCCACTGAACACCCAGGACTGATCTCCTTTAGGATGGACTGGTTGGATCTCCTTGCAGTCCATGGGACTCTCAAGAGTCTTCTCCAACACCATAGTTCAAAAGCATCAGTTCTTCGGCGTTCAGCTTTCTTTATAGTCCAACACTTAATATCCAACATGACTACTGGAAAAACCACAGCCTTGACTAGACGGACCTTTGTTGACAAAGTAATGTCTTCTTTTTAATATGCTGTCGAGGTTGGTCATAACTTTCCTTCCAAGGAGTAAGCGTCTTTATTTTAATTTCATGGCTGCAGTCACCATCTGCAGTGATTTTGGAGCCCAAAGAAATAAAGTCAGCCACTGTTTCCACTGTTTCCCCATCTATTTGCCATGAAGTGATGGGGCTGGATGCCATGATCTTAGTTTTCTGAATGTTGAGCTTTAAGCCAACTTTTTCACTCTCCTCTTTCACTTTCATCAAGAGGCTCTTTAGTTCTTCACTTTCTGCCATAAGGGTGGTGTCATCTGCATATCTGAAGTTACTGATATTTCTCCCTGCAATCTTGATTCCAGCTTGTGCTTCCTCCAGCCCAGCGTTTCTCATGATGTACTCTGCATAGAAGTTAAAGAAGCAGGGTGACAATATACAGCCTTGACATATTCCTTTTCCTGTTTGGAACCAGTCTGTTGTTCCATGTCCAGTTCTGTTGCTTCTTGACCTGCATACAGGTTTCTCAAGAGGCAGGTCAGGTGGTCTGATAGTTGCATCTCTTTCAAAATTTTCCACAGTTTATTGTGATCCACACAGTCAGAGGCTTTGGCATAGTCAATAAAGCTGAAAGAGATGTTTTTCTGGAACTCTCTTGCTTTTTTGATGATCTAGCAGATGTTGGCAATTTGATCTCTGGTTCCTCTGCCTTTTCTAAAACCAGCTTGAACATCTGGAAGTTCATGGTTCACGTATTGCTGAAACCTGGCTTGGAGAATTTTGAGCATTACTTTACTAGCGTGTGAGATGAGTGCAATTGTGCAGTAGTTTGAACATTCTTTGGCATTGCCTTTCTTTGGGATTGGAATGAAAACGGACCTTTTCCAGTCCTGTGGCCACTGCTGAGTTTTCCAAATTTGCTGGCATATTGAGTGCAGCACTTTCACAGCATCATCTTTTAGGATTTGAAATAGCGCAACTGGAATTCCATCACCTCCACTAGCTTTGTTCGTAGTGATGCTTCCTAAGGCCCACTTGACTTCATATTCCAGGATGTCTGGCTCTAGGTGAGTGATCACACCATCGTGATTATCTGGGTCATGAAGATCTTTTTTGTACAGTTCTTCTGTGTATTCTTGCCACCTCTCTTAATATCTTCTGTTTCTGTTAGGTCCGTATCATTTCTGTCCTTTATTGAGCCCATCTTTGCATGAAATATTTATTAGTCATTAGTTCATTAGTCATTGCATGAAATGTTGCATTAGTCATTCAGTTCAGTTCAGTTCAATCACTCAGTCATGTCCAACTCTTTGCAACTGCATGAACCGCAGCACGCCAGGCCTCCCTGTCCATCACCAACTCCCGGAGTTTACCCAAACTCATGTCCATTGAGCCGGTGATGCCATCCATCCATCTCATCCTCTGTCATCCTCTTCTCCTCCCGCCTTTCACAACATCAGGGTCTTTTCAAATGAGTCAGCTCTTCGAATTAGGTGGCCAAAGTATTGGAATTTCAGCATTAGTCATTAGGAACTTGCAAATGAAGAAAATGAGATGCTACACACCTGTTTGAATGGCTGCAGTTAAAAAGGCTGATCATACCGAGTGTTGGCAAGGTTTTGGAGGATCTAGAATCCTTATAATACATGTAGGTCAAAATGTAAAAATGTGTAAAAGTCTTAGAAGACAGTTTGATAATTTCTTAAAAGGTTAAACATACACCTACCATTCCATCCAGATATTCCACTCATAGAAAAAATAAAGAATATGTCTCCATGAAGACTTGCACATGAATGTTTACAGCAGTTTTATAAATAATGGCTAAAACTGGAAACAACCCTAACATACACCAGCAGATGAATGGATCAACCAATTGTGGTATATCTGTATGGTAGATTATACTCAATAATGAAAGAAGTGAGCTATTGATATAGTGAACAACATAAATGACCTCACTTTAGAAAAGTAGAATGAGAAATGAGACAAGCAGAGCCCCCAAGGAAGTACATACTGCATAATTCCATGTATATAAAATTCTAGAACGTGCAAAGCAATCTCTAATGACAACACAGATCAGTAGTTGCTTGGAGTGGGGGAGTTGGTGGGGGCAAGTGGGAGTGATTACAAAAGGACACAAAGAAACTTTGAGGCTGGTGGATAATTTCAGTCTCTTGATGGTGTAGATCATTTCATGAGTGTAGATATATGCCAAAACTTATCAAATTGTATGCTTTAAATATGAGCAGTTTATTGTGTGCTAATTCTTCCTCAATTAAAAAGAGCAATCTTTATGGAGGGATTTAAAGATGCCCCCTACTTGGTAAAATAAAAACTTGGCATCTCTTAGGAGGAAAAAAAAACTGATGAAGGTTTAATGATTTGGGTATAGAAATATAACCTTTTAGTACAGATGAGAAACCAAAGTTAAACTGTGAACATAATAGTTGCCATCGCTTTAGTTCCTCCTGTTTACAAGGTATTGAAATAAGTGGTTCAGAAGGTATCTGGTCCAGCCCTGTGGGGACAGCTGCATGTTTGGTTTATCAGCATTTGGACTTAAACACAAGTACTGTAGCACTCACTTTATGATGAGGGCTAAAGCATCGGAAGCAGGGTACAGATTGTGAAGACAGGAAAGTGCTACCTTCGTATTCTACCTTTGTGAGAGACATAAAATCTCTTCTATCTGCATCATGCATGAAAATCTGTAAAGTACTTTCATAAATTTCATTTTTTGGGGTCATCTCAATGATCCCATTATAGGTAGGATAAGTATTATCCCCATTTGCTTGGGAGGCATACTGAGACCCAATGAAGCCAAGCTGTTTACCTGGATCACAGAGCCCCCATCTTCTTAGGCCGAGGTCACCATTCTCCCCATGGCACTTTGCTGCTTCCCCAAACTCATGTCTTTGAGTATTTGGCCAGGACTTTTTGCTCATCAATTTGTCAGGCAGTTAGGAGAGTCCCATCTATTTGTATATGAGGTGTTCATGGCTGTGATCCCATCTAATCCTGTTTCCCTATCTATAAATAGGTAATAACACAGTCACTGGCCTCACAAGGTTGTTCTAAGAGTCAAAGACTCAGATGTGAAAGAGCTGTGATAGTCAGACAGTACTGTACACACAGCGGGTGTTGACGTTTACTACGTGATTGCCTTCATCTGGCCTGATTACTGAGGGCACAGTACTGAGCAAGTGGCTTTGTAAAACTATCAGGGAAACACAAGAGCTTAATTCCTTTATTTGCACCATGCCTTCCATCCAGATTGCCATGTTTCATAATAAATGAAATCTGGTACACTGGATTACTTTAATTTTAAATTCTTCTTTCCAAGGTCTCAAAAAGCATTCTTTTTGTCCCAGCCACAGAAACTGGTAGCTTTGAAAGGAGACAATACAGAGCTAAAGGCAGGCAGGCTACAGTCCATGGGGTCACAAAGAGTTGGACACGACTGAGTGACTAAGTACAGCACATGAGGGTTTACTTAGCCAGGAAGGTTGGCACATGCCTGGTACCCCCTTTCCCCTTGTTTGTGTTGACTGACATCTCTCCTTGCTCTCTGTCACTTTCAGTGGCCCTCTCTCTTCAGTATCCCTCTTCGTTTTCATATTCCTGGTTTAGGAGCAGCTGCCTTGGCACAATTCTTGACAGACTTCTCCCCAGAGTAAGTGATAAATTGTGTGCATGCGTGCTCAGTCGCTTCAGTCATGTCTGACTCTTTGCAACCTCATGTTCCGTAGCCCACTAGGTTCTCTGCCCATGGGATTTCCCAGGCAAGAATACTGGGGTGGGTGTTATACCCTCCTCCAGGTATCTTCCCAACCCAAGGATTGAACCCACGTCTCCTGCATTGTAGGCAGATTCTTTACTGCTGAGCCTCTGGGGAAGCCAGTAATAAACTGTGAGGCAACCAATATAGGCTTTAGTACTGTCTTGGATGGCATTTCACAAAACAGATTTTCAGGAGATCGGGAAAAAAATTCTGTGGTCCAATAAGTTCAGGAAAACTGGGTTGAACAACATTAAATAGGTTCCTTTCTGGTAGGACTTTTTAGAACCTTTCATGTTAGTATCGAAACTTCAAGAAGGGGCGTATGGTACATCAACATTTCCCAAATCTGATTCCAAGAACTCTGGGGGTTTTTGTGAATCATCTCTTGGTTTAATACTCCAAAGAACACACTTTGAGTAATGCTGTTTTGTAACCTGTTATTTGATATATTGGTAAAATGACAATTTTCTTAAGAGTTTTCTGACTGTCCCTACTGGCATATCTAAAACAAAACATAGACATGTTTTCTTGACTGAGTCTCGAGAATTCTAGTTTCTCAATTTTCTATTCATGATTTTAAAATTCATTGAGGTTCATTTAACCTTAGAAAAACTGGAGATAAAAGAGCACACAAAGACTGTAAGGTTTCGTCTAATAATGAAACTCAATCCAGGAAATACCTTTTTTGTTCTAATTTTTTTCACCAAATCCTCTAGATTCTGCCCTTTTAAGTCTCTCCATTTATTCCATCCCTAATTCCGTGGCCCATCCTGGCTTCCATAGGAACAGACATGAAAGAAAAGTGGTGATGTATGTACCTAACAATTCTCTTCTATCAGCATAGGGTTTGCATTAACTTTTAGTGTTCCCAGTAGTAGGATGAGTTTAATTATCAGCATGAAAAAGATTATCGTGATATGGATGTGTTCTTTTACAGTTTGTTCCCCAGACTATAGAAAGTTCAATAATCAGACTAGGACTTAAAGAGAGTGTCAGAATGAATAGCAATTTTCAGCGAGAAATTTGAATGAGTTCGATGCTATGGCCTACCAGCAAGGAATGGGAGGCAGGAGAACGAACATGGGGCTAGAGACATGGAGTCAGGAAAGGGAACAAGTAAATGGGGTCATTTCTGGCTTGTAGTATATATGTGGTGCTTCTCAGGTGGCTCAGTGGTAAAGAATCTGCCTGCAATGCAGGAGATGAGGGTTCGATCCCTGGGTCAGGAAAATCCCCTGGAGAAGGGAATGGCAACCCACTCCAGTATTCTTGTCTGGAGAATCCCAGGGACAGAGGAGCTTGGTGGGCTACAGTCCATGGGGTCACAAAATAGGTGGACACAACTTAGTGACTAAACAACAACAACAACAACGTGTCCACAGGATATGTAGCTACAGGCTAGATACTCCAGGAAAGCTTGGGCTTGTGGTTTGGATTGCTCATCGGACTCTGAGGTTGACCACTCTTTTAGAATTGCCATGTTGCATCTAGTGTGTTCTCATTAGACCTCAAGGGTTTCCCTTCATTTCTGAGCTCCTTTTACCCGACCTCTTCTCTAAATGAGAGGCCTTTGCTATTCCTTTTTGACTGAAAATGACTTCTATAGCACATCGCCACCTATACTTACCCAGATTACCATGTCCCCGGTACCCCACAACATACACACGTTCTCTTGTCCTCTTTGAGCAGTCCTTTCAAAGCTGTACTACCCTTCAGTGCTAAGTACCTCTCTTGGTCTCTTTCTCCACTCATAGAAAAAGGAACCAGATTCCCCCTGCGTTACTTACCATCAATATAAACAGTAGTTTTGTTTCTGTTATTTCCCCTTTCAACCTAGCGGTAAAGTTTGCCACTGTTGCTCTCTCCACCCGACACAGGAAGAAAGACTTCCTTCCGTCATTGCTTGACTTTGCCCAGGCCTATAAATAATCTTCCCTTTCTCTTGGACTCCAGATGCTCACCTTTTCTTTTCTTTTTTTTAAAAAAAAAAAAAAAGAAAAACGCCTGAGAGTCACTCCTCCTGAATCCTTCCGGTTTTCTCCATCTGATAAACTTCCTCTTCTACCTAGTTCATCAAGGACGCCTATGAAGCTGTTGTCCCATTGACTGGTGTCTCAGTGTTGTAGGTCAGTGTTGGGCTTCTCCTTTACCCATCTTTTAGCTGTATTGACCTACATCTTTCCTCTATGTCTGTTTCCTCTCAGTGGCCCTCCTTCTTTGGTATCCCTTTGCCTTCTTCCGCTCCAGACTATTTCTGTGACCATCTCAAAAATCCAACTCCAATTGTAATCTGAGAGCTTGATCTGTTGATATTTTCCTCTGTTATTTTTTTGATCTGACTTTTAATTAGATCGACAGTGTTTCTCTGAACACCTTCATTTGCTCTACAATACTGTCAAAGGCCCTGACAAAAACCCTTCATGGAGCATCAACTGATAAGAAGAGAAGAATGGGGGAGAAAAAATGTTGTCAGCAAGACTTTTATAGGCCCTTTGTTTGTACTGAGTTATTACCACTGAAGCACTTTTGGTTTCCTAACCACCAGTTGGAGAAACTGGTCATACTGGGTGGTGACCACTCTGAGCAAATACTTGAAGTGTAGGTTTGGACTTTATACAGCTGTCTTTCTTCCCTTCTCTAGAAGCTTGAAAATAACCAATTACTCCCTTTTCCTTTATTTAACACATATCAAAGCAGTCTTTATAAATCTGCACATTCCCATTTTCTCTTTGTTGCACAAGTAGCATTCACATTTTCATCCTGTTCTTTTTTGCTGAATGTCTCCTGGGTGTTGTAAGCTGCTTGGTCATTAGATAGTATCAGTGTGATATATGCTACATTTAGTCTTTCACTATTTTCTTTCTTTCTTTTTTTGGTCAACACATTGGATTTTTAAAAATATTTTTTAATTTATTTTTTCTAATTGAAGTATAACTGATTTATAGTGTTGTGTTAATTTCTGCTGTACAGCAAGGTGACTCAGTTATACATATATACATTCTTTTTAATACTCCTTTCCATTATGGTTTATCTCAGGATACTGAGTATAGTTCCCTGTGCTACACAGTAGGACCTTGTTGTTTATGCATTCTATGTATAGTAGTTTGCACCTGCTAACCCCAAACTCCCAGTCTCTCCGTTCCCCTCTCCCCCTGTTCTCTATGTCTGTGAGTCTATTTCTGTTTCATAGATAGGTTCATTTGTGTCATATTTTAGATTCCACATATAAATGATACCATATGGTTTTTGTCTTTTTCTGACTGACTTCACTTAGCATGATAATCTCTAGTTGCACTCCACCATTTTCTAATCATTTGTATTAGCCCTTCCACATCTTCACACTTATCTGTCTCCCCTTCTCTTCCTTTGTGGTATGAACCATTTATACAAACCACATAATTTTAAAAATCAATGTGCCACCATACACCTCATAATAATCGAAGCTCAGTGTTAGCTGCTGATAGACATGTATGATTTTTGAAAGAGGCTTCATTTGCTAACAGTATACTTCATTTCATAGCCATCACAAGCAAAAGAAATTGCAACCTCTGGATGTTCCCTTTGTTCTTCCTTCTATAATCTTCTCCCATCCTCTGCCATTACCTATTCAATTGTCTCAATTTTTCCATTTCATCAGAGTTTGCTTGTCCTATGGAATGAAGACAGAATAGCATTCCTGAGCCCCAAAGACTCTTCTGTGCTACAAGGTTATTCTTGTGCTACAAGAGGTTGTGGCTTCTCTGGTGGCTCAGATGGTAAACAATTTGCCTGCAATACAGGAGACCTGGGTTTGGTCCCTGGGTGGGGAAGATCCTCTGGAGAAGGGAATGGCAACCCACGCCAGTATTCTTGCCTGAAGAATTCCATGGACAGAGGGCCCTGTCCAGGGTTACAGGAGTCAGACCCAACTGAGCAACTAACACAAACACAAGGGATTGTATAGAAACATGCACCTTGAGGCACACCCTTCACTAGTTCACACTTCTCTCCAGAAAATATCCTCCTTTACAAAGAGCTAGATCCTATAGGCACCCACAAATATTATAGAAAAGTACCATAAAACTAAGCTAGGAAGTGAATGGTGTTTAAAGGATAAAGAAATAGAAGAGTTTTCCTGAAATGAAGATGGTCTCCCTTTGTTTTTTGATTATTTTGTTTTTTGAATCGCATCAGTACAGGTGCCAGACATTTCACTCGGATTTCTTTATTTGACAAATATTTATTGAAAGATGATTATAATCCAGTGCATCTGCTAATACTTCAGAATCTCAGAAGTATTACCCTCATAGAACTCATATTCTAATGAGGAAACATATTTCTAAATAAATAAGGAACCATTTGGCTTGTGTTTCTGTCTGAGACACAGACTGAGTGATGAGGGAGCTGGCCCTGAGTAACATGTAGCTAACTTTGCAGAAGACTCCAGGAAAGCCTTTTAAAATTCTTCTAGACTCTTCAAGAATCTCTTTGAGCTGGGCCCAGCAGAGGGAGAAGAGGAGCTAGGCAAGCAGTATGTAGACGTCAAGGATTTGCTTCTCCTTACTCCATCTGAACTGAGTGAAACTTGATGGGAATAGTCAAGGAAGACCAAATGAAGAATTTTGTGCCATGAGAACTTCCGTGGCAAAAGGAGTTCTGTATAATGGTGAAAGCAGAGGCTTGGTGGAGATTTGATTATAAATGAATTATTAGGTATATGTGATGTTGATGCCTTTATAAAATAGCACAAGGCTTAGAAATGAGGGCAAATTTAGGAAGACTCCAGTAATGGTATAGAATAGTGATGGGTTAATTATGATTAAAAGTCTATGTCAGGGATTCTGAAAAACAAGAGAACTTTTCTCTATTATTTACAGGTTCAGAAAACAGTCACCTTACTTCGATACTGTTTTTTTTAACTTAATATTGATAGGGTGCAAATTATTTAACTTCCTTTTTTTTCAGCGATAAGAATTCCTCACCATTATTGCACCCCACCAACAATTGTATGAAGAGAATTTAGAAGTTTCTTTCAAAGAGAGGGAGAGTGACAAAGAGAGAGATATTTGCACATGGCTTTAGAGCAATTAATTTCTGGAACTTATCCTTAAAAAGGCAGTTACTTTGGTGAAAACTATTCTTTTCATCTGAGTGCTTCTAATGAGTAAAATGATTCATGTTTTCATCGAATGGTTGTTTAAAAGAATTTGGTTTTCGTTGAGAAGGATTAAAGGCATGTGCCTAATTGCTAAATATTATTTTTAAAAAACTCGTCTGAGTCTGTATGGGCTGTGAGTGGTTTCGTCTTTAGAAGCTTGTTTTAGGATCTCGTGCCAAAACAGGCCTGTTCAGACTAGAATTATCTGGCAGGGAATTTTTTTATGTCTTGAGCAGGAACATCAGAAAATGTTCACTGCAATTGCCAAGTTGACTTGCTGAGCAATTTACTAAATAAGAGATATGAAAATCAAGTGACCATCAGCTGGTCTAAATGTTTTTGGTCAGTGTAGTCACAAGACCTCAGGTATGTAAGACTTGGACGGGCTGCAACCATGTGCTGGTTATGGTGAGACCCTGGCTTCAGTCCTCAAATGTAACACAAAAGGAATTCGAGTTCACAAAAACATACTTTAATTAGACACCTGTATTTAAAAGGTTGGGATTTTCCTCAGGCATAGTTTCACCCTGTGCCTTTCTTTCCTGGGTTACAGTTAGAGTTAATTTGACTTTTTGTTCTTAACCACGTGGGAGACAGTTTGTTTGTTTTTTGTAAACAGCTTCATTGATATACAGAGAACCACACATACGTAATGCATGCAGCTTGATGAGTTTACATATGCAAACACCCATTACCATCACCACAATCCAGGTAAGAGAAGTATCTACACCTAACATAGCTTTCTTCTATCTTTTTAAAATGTATGTGTGGTAAGAACACTTACCATGGGATCTACTCCATGGGAGGCAATTTTTGTTTACTTTTGAAGTAAACTCTGTTCGAGTAACTCTGTTCGAGTGACAAAGCACACTCCAGTATGTTACTCGAACAGAGTTTACTTCAAAAGTAAACAAAAATTGCCTCCCATGGAGTAGATCTCATAGTAATGAAAGTGAAAGAGGAGAGTGAAAAAGTTGGCTTAAAGCTCAACATTCAGAAAACGAAGATCATGGCATCTGGTCCCATCACTTCATGGGAAATAGATGGGGAAATGTGGAAACCATGGCAGATTTTATCTTTCTGGACTCCAAAATCACTGCAGATGATGACTGCAGCCATGAAATTAAAAGACGCTTACTCCTTGGAAGGAAAGTTATGACCAACCTAGATAGCATATTCAAAAGCAGAGACATTACTTTGCCAACAAAGGTCTGTTTAGTCAAGGCTATGGTTTTTCCAGTGGTCATGTATGGATGTGAGAGTTGGACTGTGAAGAAAGCTGAGCGCCAAAGAATTGATGCTTTTGAACTGTGGTGTTGGAGAAGACTCTTGAGAGTCCCTTGGACTGCAAGGAGATCCAACCAGTCCATTCTAAAGGAGATCAGCCCTGGGTGTTCTTTGGAAGGAATGATGCTAAAGCTGAAGCTCCAGTACTTTGGCCACCTCATGCAAAGAGTTGACTCATTGGAAAAGACTCTGATGCTCGGAGGGATTGAGGCAGGAGGAAAAGGGGACAACAGAAGATGAGATGGCTGGATGGCATCACTGACTCAATGGACATGAGTTTGAGTGAACTCTGGGAGATGATGATGGACAGGGAGGCCTGGTGTGCTGCGATTCATGGGGTCACAAAGAGTCGGACACGACAGAGCGACTGAACTGAACTGAACTGAACTGAATTGACTATCTTCCTATTTAGTTCCAGAAAGCTGTTAGTGCATGTGCTAAAATATGTGAAAAATCATGGATGAGGATTGGTCCCCGCCAAACTTAGAGCCAAACTTTACAGTCTTTGAGTTGGTAAAGCTAATATTCTAGCAGTGCTATGAAATTCTTCATCCCTCTTCATTTACTACCTGTACATATAGTGCTTGGGGTCAAAATTTCTTTCCCCAAATTGTAATTTGTAAACTTAAGGATACTTTGGGGAGGCAAAGTAGAATCATCCAGATAATCCCTCAAAAAACAGGGAAGTCTATTCTTCTTTTCATTGAATAACCCATGAAGCAACATTTCATTCATTTCCAGGGAAACTTTGATGAGAATGTCAGCTTGGCATTAAACATCAGTGGGTGTCTACCTCTTGGTTGGATTTACAGGCTGCCCCTGGTCTCAAATCCTAGGTTAACATTTCAAGAAATGGTCTTTATCCCTGTTCCAGGCAGGCTTTCCAACAGCAGGTGGCAGGCTTAACTTTTAATAAGTCTTTTCCTTCCTTTTAACTCTCTTTCCCATTATGTGTACCTCAATAAATGGTCTTCAGCCAGGATGGATAGGTTGTTGTTTATGACTGTCTTTGTTTTATTTTTTTTGCACTGTGAATAGGACTTGAACAGTGACTAACTTGGTTATAGTTCTGTTACTCGTCCCTGGGGTTTAGTTGTCTTCTTAATTTTAGATAATAGAATTGTATAATTTGCCATTATTAGTTTGACTTATTCATAAACTTATAAAATGTATTACTGGTTGATAGTCTATGCTATAGTATATTCCTTATATATTCTAGTCCCTGTATTTTAATAATCTTTAAAATGTGTATTATTGGCTAGCAGTTGACACTAATCTATAGAGCTTCCCTAGTGGCTCAGACAGTAAAGCATCTGCCTTCAGTGTGGGAGATCCTGGTTTGATCCCTGGGTTGGGAGAAGATCCCCTGGATAAGGAAATGGCAACCCACTCGAGTATTCTTGCCTGGAAAATTCCATGGACAGAGGAGCCTGGCAGGCTGCAGACCATGGGTTCGCAAACTGAGTGACTTCACTTCACTTCATTTCTAATCTATAGAGTAGCCTACCATAAAATTTTATCTACAGTTTTTCCTTTTTGTATTACCCAGATAAATTTAAAAGTTGAGGGAAAAGACTATCTTAACTTTGTAGTTCTTTAGACCTAGGAAGATTTGGAGAATAGTGTGAGCTTTAGGAATTAAAAATACCATTTTTCTAATCTAAATATATACCAAAATTTATAAAAGATAATCCTTTGAATTTTGGTGCTAAAACTAACCAAACTTGCCTCATTTTAATTGTTAGTCTTCTTATTCATAAAGATAGTTATGAACATTTAGTTTTAGTGGTTTATGAAATGTAAGTTTGTGTGTTCTATAAATGCTTTATTTTATACTGAAGGTAAGATTCAGCCAAACTCGTACAAGCAATTTGTTTTTCTTACTTTGGTATGTATGCCCTGGCTTTTTAGGTAATGACAAAATATACTTCATTAGATGGAGTTGTTTTTAATTTATTTAAAAAGAAAAACAATCAAAACAAAAACCTACTTCACTTTATAAATTCCATCCTTCTTTCCTAAGAGCTAACCACCTGGTGAAACACTATCATTATAACTTGGCAAGTGGGTTCGCTCTTAAAATTAGACATCTGTGATTATATGGTTAAATCATTCCCTTGAAACTGACATATTTAGAGCTCTCAGAAAACCAGTCATCTTATACCTAACACATTTTTTATTTTTTGATTTTTATTTTATATTGGAGTAGAGTTGATTTACAATGTTGCCTAACATTTTTGCTGCTAAGCTGCTGAGTTACTTCAGTCGTGTCCGACTCTGTGTGACCCCAGAGACGGCAGCCCACCAGGCTCCCCTGTCCCTGGGATTCTCCAGACAAGAACACTGGAGTGGGTTGCCATTTCCTTCTCCAATGCATGAAAGTGAAAAGTTAAAGTGAAGTCGCTCAGTCATGTCCAACTCTTAGCGACCCCATGGAGTGCAGCCTACCAGGCTCCTCCATCCATGGGATTTTCCAGGCAAGAGTACTGGAGTGGAGTGCCATTGTCTTCTCCGTTTTTTAAAGCTACCTTTTTTAGGCAATAAATATTTGCATCCAGCTGCATGTCCACTCAAACTGTACTAATGTAAAGTTCTAAGTATAGCCTTTTTTCCAGTTGATGATAACTTTCCTAAATCTTTTCCAAGTGATAGCCAAAGCATTTTAAATTCATAAGAAGGTTAGATTCTAAAACGTGTACTTGGACCAAAGTTGCGTAGTTATTTACTTTCTATAAAAATCCAAAAGTCGGAAATAATAATTGGCTACCAGTGGTCATGTGCTGATATAAGAACACCTTATCCAAGACACCAGGCTTCTTCCCACTTTAGGGCTTTTGTTCTGAATCTTGCCTCTCTCTGTGATGTTATCTCACTGCAGGTGTGTACACAGTTTTCTTTCAAGAATGTGCTCAAATGTCATACCCGCAATGAGGTTTTCTGTGACTACCTTCTGAACATTCCTCTTCGCTCTGTTGCTTTACTTTATGGAAATGATCATCCATACCTGTTGAGTTTCTTTTTTGTCTTCCTGACCCTAAATATTCAGCTCTCAGTACCATGAATGCAGGATCTTGGTTCAGTGTCACATCCTCAGTGCCTGGAAGAAATTAATGAGTAGGCATTTCTGGGGTGAATGAATGAATGAATGAGTAAATCAATGAGGAGGACACCTGTCCTCTAACTGTTTAAACCTACATAGTATTATTGGAGGAGGGGCTTCTCTGGTGGCTCAGATGGTTAAGAATCTGCCTGCAATGCAGGAGACTTGGGTTCAATCCCTGGGTCGGGAAGATCCACTGGAGAAGGGGATGGCTACCCACTCCAGTATTCTTACCTGGGAAATCCCATGGACAGAGGAGCCTGGCTACAGCCTATGGGGTCACAAAGAATTGGACACTACTGAGTAACTTTCATTATGGGAGGAAAGCTGGGAACTGACATACTAGTGAGCTGCTCCTTTGAATACTTTGTAACGTATCTTCTTTGCAGTTTTCATTGGTGTTTTAGGTGTTTGGTGGAAATAACTATCATCCTATAATAGAGGAAGTGATATGATTTTTCCTGTAATTTATTGTATGTATGTGCATCATTGGTATATTAAAGTGCTGTAAGGCAAATGAAAATTCTCCAAGGCCACAATGAAATGGTGGATTGAGTTTTTGTTTATTAATTCATTTGTTTTTCATATATGCATATATATATTTTTCCATTTTATATGTGTAAATATTTCACATTTACATACACACACATATACATTTTACTTCAAAAATGTGCCACATAATCAAGTGTAGAGTTTTCTCCCAAGCAATCATGCCTGCTCTAAAAGGGCAGGGAGTTTCATCTTGTATTTTGTTTGTTGCTGACTCTCTAACACCTAAGAGACTATCTGGCACTTTCCTCAATATCACTCAATATATGTTGAGTAAGTAAATAAATCTAGAGACTGTTAAATTGCATGCGTGGAATTAGTGTCAGTCAGACTGCCAATAAAGAAAATATGCAATTGAAACCTCCTGATACCATTTCCACATAAGTTTCCAGAACTGATCTCTTCTCTTTCCTTCCACAGAGCCCCACCCTGAAGGCTGCATATCATCTAGCTGCTGGAATGTGTAGGTACCCTCAATGGCTCAGTAGCCAGTGTAGATCCTGTCTTTTGTAATCAGTAGCTACATCTGGCTACTGGGTCTCTGATGGCATCTTCTACCTTCAGTTACTGTGTCCTGAGTGAGATTATTGAGAAGTCCTCAATAATAAAGCTTTACCTTGATTTATACATACGTATACACACAGAGTTAAGTTCTGGGGTGACTGGTAAGTCTTCCCTTATTAGCTGGAGTGTGGGAACCATCAAGCTTTCATGAATGATAATGTCTTTTGAAATTCAACACCACAAAGGGGAGGAATCTGGATAGTTTATCCATAGATTGTTTACAGATCTTTTTTTCTCTCTCTCCCATGTGCTTCCATCATTTGGTCACAAGACTATCAAGCATTTGGTTATAAATCAATCTATCTATCTATCATCCATCTACCTACTACCTATCTTACCTATCCATCTAGCTTATCCATCCATCCATCCATCCATCCATTTCCTCTCTCGACTTTTAAACGATATTCTCAAAATAACATGGTAATTTTATTTTAAGAAAGTTTCACCTGTAGTAGATATATCCCAGCAGAGCATTTGTGACTTGTGGTTGTCTTTTCCCTTTGTTAGAGAAGATAAATGCCAGAAATCTTGAATGCAGCAGGCAATTCTATTGAAATCATATGTGGGAAGTCTTACAGGCCCAACATCCAGGTCTAGGGCATGAACCTGGCATACAATGTAGATTTCTGTGTTTGTTGAGCAACAGCTACATTGTCTGCTGGGTTTCAGGCTACCTGGAAACACGTTCTTCGTAGCTGTTTTCATCAATGCTTCACCTATACTGTTTTGGATTAACTTTTGCAGGCAGCATAAACCATTGGGCTTAATCATTGGACAGAGTGCAGTGAAAGGACCCCATGAAAGCTGATCGTTTTAGCAAAACACGATTTTGTTATGATTTCACCAAGATGGGCACACATCAGCCTGGGAAGCTCAGTGAACCAGAGACCAGGTGTAATGCTACCCTTCCTTCTCTCTGCCTCAGCTCTCAAGGATTGGTCACCTACATGTTATTAGTAGTATTATTTGATTTCTATTCCTATTTACTATCAGAAGGCATAGCCTTTATGGGCTTCATCACTCTGCCCTGCTACCTCACCATTCCTCCTCGTTTTGGCTTCTTGACCACCTACAGGAGCCCAGTTTCTTTCTGTTCTTTTTCCACAGCCCCATAATTTTTTTTGAATGACTTTCAGTCTCACCAGAATCTGTATCCCTCTGCCCCAACATCCCACCCCATCATTTGCTCCCTGACGTGAACTCTAAAGTGGATTTTTTGTTTTTGTTTTTTTGCCACTATTCACCATCTCTTATGAAACCAGAAGAAGAACAGCTTTCTTATGGAATGAAAAAGAACTTGTAAAGATAAACCACCAGTTTTCAGGAGAAAAAGAAGAAAAGAATGTTGGAAATAGCTTCTGGAAAACTTTTTCCCATTATGTTTTGTTTGTCTGTTCCTGGTAAATAAATTTAAATCTCTCAGTGTTAAAAAATAGATAAACCATTAAATTTTCAGTAATAAAGGAATATAAATTTTAACCCTTGGTTAGATGAACTGGAGACTTTTAGTAAGAAAATATGAATTTTAAATGAATACAAGTTAACAGATTTAAAGCAGAAAATGAATATAAGGAACACAAAGATAAATGTCTGTATGTAATAGTCAATTGTAATGATATAATGTATTTTTTTCACCCTGTGCTGAATCAGTAAAAATAAAGTCAGTGACTTGGAGCTTTTAAAATATAGTGTATGTGTGTGTATCTTTTGACTTCCAATCCATTGTCTATTTTGTACCCAAGTCACTGGTCTTTGTGCCCTGCTAAGAGAAAGTCATTCTGCTTGAGCTACCTGACAGCCTTTGAAGAGTGAGAAAAGTCTCTGGGACACATGATTATGTTTATTAAATTATAATTGTCAAGGAGACAGTTTTCTTTCTCCTCTCTTCACCCTTATACTTGTGATGTTCTGAGTTCCTTTGACTATCCTTAAACAAGACAATGTTGACAGTGGAGCCTATTGTGAAGAAGAACTCCCTAGTTACATGGTTAAGTTTTCATTTCCTTCTCAAGTTTGATGGACCAGTATCAAATTGATCCCCAAAGCAAGAATAAAAGTGCAAATAACCAAGAACTTGTTTTCTCATTTTTTCTCAGCTTTTACTCTGGGACCCAAGAAAGGATGGACATTGCTATATTGGCTCTTCCTAGAGAAGGCATAGCACCCACTATATGATTATTTTTAACTTTCCATTTTGAAACAATTTCACACTTTAAGAAAGCCTAAAAAATGTGAAGACAGTGCTTGTGGGAATTTAAAATGGTGCAACTGTTTTGGAAAAGTTTCACAGTTCCTCAAAGTTAAAACAGTCACCATACATATGAGCAAGCATGTCCACTCCTAGGTACATACGCAGAATTGAAGACAGATACTTACATAAATACACGTTGACGGCAGCACTATTCCTATTCATAATAGCCAAAAGATGGGAATAACCCACATGCCCATCAACTGATGAATGGATCAACAAAAGGTGGTCTATCCATACAATGGAATATTATTCACCAAGAAGAGAAATGAAGTACTGATAGCTGCTACAATATTGAATGAAATTTGAAAACATTACACTAAGTGAAAGAAGCACACCCCCCCTCAAAAAAAAACAACAAGCTGAATATTGTATGAATCCACTGTATGAAATTTCTAGAATAGGCAAGTTTAGAGAGATGGACAGTAGGTGAATGGATGCCAGGGGCTAGGGGAAGAAGAGCGTGGGGAGTGACTTCTAATGGTAGAGGGTTTATCTTTGGAGTGATGAAACTGTTCTCGAATTCATGTCCAAGTAGTGGTTGCACAACTTTGTAAATATACTGAAGACTACTGAATTGTATACTTTAAAAGCATGAGTTTTATGGTATGTAAATTAAATCTCAAAAATATAGACGCTCACATACTCCTTTTCAATTTCCCAAGTGTTAATATCTCATGTAACTACAGTTATAGAAATCAGTAAAATAACATCAATATGATAAAATAATCAAAGACACCTTATTCAGCTTTCATAATTTGTCTCACCGTTGTCCTATTTCTGGTTCAAGATCCAATCTAAGATGCCGTGATTAGTTGTCCTGTCTCTAGTTTCCTTTAAGCCAGGACACTTGCTCAGCCTCCCCTTTGTCTTTCATGGCTTTGCCACTTTTGAAGAGTACAAGCCTGTTATTTTGTAGATGGGCCTTCAATTTGGATTTTTCTGATAGTTCCTTCTGCTTCAATTTGAGTTACGTGTGTTTGGCAGAAATACTACACCAGTGACATCGTGTCCTTGGTGCACCATATCAGAAGGCACGTTATGCCAATTTGTCCCACTAGTGGTGATGGTAACTTTGATAATTTGGTTAAGTTGGTATCTGATCCTGGCTATTTGCATTTTTTCTTTCTTGCTTTAAAAAAAATTCTTTTTATCACCATCCTGTACTCCCATTTTCCTTCACTCCCCAACCAAAGTTAACTATGTTTAACACACATCATTTAATTTGTATATATTCTTGAAAATATATCTTTTTTGGCATTCTGGTATTTTTAATTTACATGAGTGGTACTAATTATAGCTCATTCTGTTTCTTTTTTAAATTGAGCACTATGTTTTTAAGGTCAGTCCATTTTGCTGTCTAATTTGTTGCTTCTAATTCTGTATAACACTCTTATGATGTTGCATCTAACACATATCTATACCATTTCCAGTAATGGACCCCAAATGGGAACCAATTTCTTGTCGCCACAAATAACATTATAATAAACATTCTTTTTTTTTTCTTTTAATTTTATTTTATTTTTAAACTTTACATAATTGTATTAGTTTTGCCAAATATCAAAATGAATCCACCACAGGTATACATGTGTTCCCCATCCTGAACCCTCTTCCCTCCTCCCTCCCCATACCATCCCTCTGGGTCGTCCCAGTGCACTAGCCCCAAGCATCCAGTATCGTGCATTGAACCTGGACTGGCATCTCGTTTCTTACATGATATTTTACATGTTTCAATGCTATTCTCCCAAATCTTCCCACCCTCTCCCTCTCCCTCAGAGTCCATAAGACTGTTCTATACATCACTGTCTCTTTTGCTGTCTTGTACACAGGGTTATTGTTACCATCTTTCTAAATTCCATATATATGCGTTAGTATACTGTATTGGTGTTTTTCCTTCTGGCTTACTTCACTCTGTATAATAGGCTCCAGTTTCATCCACCTCATTAGAACTGATTCAAATGTATTCTTTTTAATGGCTGGGTAATACTCCATTGTGTATATGTACCATAGCTTTCTTATCCATTCATCTGCTGGTGGACATCTAGGTTGCTTCCATGTCCTGGCTATTATAAACAGTGCTGTGTCCAGCAATCCCACTGCTGGGCACACACACTGAGGAAACCAGAAGGGAAAGAGACACGTATAATAAACATTCTAATACATGTCTCCTTCTGGATCTGTGTAGGAAATTATTTGAAATATATAGTGAGTGGAGTTGTTTGATCATAACAGATACGGAGACAGACACACACACACATGTACATACAACACACCCCTCAGATGGCCTGATCAGTCTGCTCCCTGCATCAGTGAATGAAACGTTCTATGCATATCCTTGCCAAAAATTGACTCACTGGAGATATTTTGCCAGGCTGAAAGGTGTAAAGTGATCATGTTTCAGTTTGCATTTCTCTAGTTACTAATGATTATGAACATCTTTTCATATGAATTTTGAGTTTGGGGAGTTTAAAATAAATTTCCTGTTCATATCTTTTCCCATTTAAAAAAATTTTTAATTCTGAAATACAGCATGCTAATGGGAAATGCACATAAAATAAATGAACAACTCATTGAACAGATGTGTGTAACCATCACCCAGGTCAAGAAATGGAATATTGCCAGTATCTCAGAAACACTTCCAATATGTCCATCCCATTCACCATCCCTTCCCCTGCCCAAAGGAAACATACCCTAAAATCTAAAAGTATAGCTTAGTTTTGCTTGCTAATAAAGTTTCTGTAAGTGGAATTTTAAGCACATAATCTTTTGTGTTTGACTTATTTTTCTCAAAAAGTGTGAGATTAACCATGCTTTATGTAGATGTAGTTTGTTCATTTTCATTGCTGCATTTTAGTCCATGTTAGTAAACATTGGGATATTTCCAGTTGTGCATCCGGTAACCTTGCTATGAATGTTCTTTTACGTACAGCCTGATGGCACCTGTGCACTCATTCTATTGGAGAATACTTAGGAATAGAAGTGTTAGGGCGTGGAGTTTGGATAAGTCAGCTTTAGTAGATAATGCCAGTGTTATGTGGTGATTGTTAGACTTTACATTTCAACCAACCATGTGTGGGAATTTCTATGGCTCCACATACTCATCAACACAGTACTGTAAGTCTTAATTTTAACCACTAGGTATTTAGTGGTATTTATGGTGCATTTAACATGATGAGTAATGAGAGCAGATTTTTATATGTTCATTGGCCATTTATACCTCCATTTTGGTAAGGTACAAGTTCAAACCTTGTGCTCATTTTTATGTTGGGTTGAGTTTCTTGTTCACTTGTAGATCTTCATATATCCTGGATGTGAGTTTTTTGTTATTTTATTACAAATATATTTTACTCTGGTTTCTCTTTCATTTTTTCAGTGGTTCAAACAAAAATCTTTTATGTTATTCAATCTATAAACCTTTTCTTTTATAATAATTACTGGGTTTTGTGTACCTGGTTAAAATCTTTCCCTTACCACATTGTCTTTTTTTTACTAAGCTATGTAAGTTTTGATATCCACTAGAGTTGTTCTTTGATATTGCTTAGGATATTTGTTTTAGGCATTTCACATTTGCATTACACAATTTCAGAATCCATTATAAAGTTTGACAAACAGTTGAGGATTTTAATTGAAATTGTAGTTTGTCAGTTTGGGGAGAATTGACATTTATACTTTACTGAATCTTCTGATACATGAATATTGGAATTTCTCCATTGGTTCAGGTCTTCTTTACTTTCTTAGAGTGTTTCATAGTTTTCCACATAGACCTCCTGTATATCATATATTAGATTCAGAGGTAACTGGTCTTTTGTGAGGCTATTATAAGTGGCATCTTAAAATTTCACTTTGTAGTGGATCATTGCTGGTATATAAAAATGCAGGTTTTTTTGTTTTGTTTCTGCTTTGTATCCAGCAACATTGCTAAATTTAGTTGTTAATCCCCAAATTAACTAGATTCTTTTGAAGTTTTCTATACATACAAATATACCTGTGAATAAATTTTCTTTATAATCTTTACACTTCTTATTTTTTTTATTAATTGTACTGGCCAGGACATGTAGTACAATGTTGAATAGAAGAGTAGATAGAGGTCATCCTTAGTATCAAAGGGAAAGCTTTCAACATTTAGTTTCTTTGTAGAGTGGGCATCTTTTAAGACAGTTTACTTCTCTTCCAAGGTGGTTAAGAATTTTTTTATGATGAATAGGTAGTGAATTTTATCAAATGCTTTTTCTACATTTATTGAGATGGTTATCTAATTTTTGTCTTCTTTGTTTAGTTAATGTGGTGAATTACACTGATTTTTTTTAAGTCACCTTTAATGAGGTCTAATTTACCTATGTTAAAATGGAGCCATCTTAATGATATAGTTTGAAGAATTTTGATAAATGTATATACCCATTAACAACCATTACAATCAAGATACAAAGTATTCTGTGTTGAATACACATACTGTGTGTGTGTGTGTGTGTGTGTGTGTAAGTCGCTCAGTTGTTTCTGACTCTGAGACCCCATGGACTGTAGCCCACCAGACTGCTCTGTCTGTGGAATTCTCCAAGCAAGAACACTGGAGTGGGTTGCCATTCCTTTCTCCAGGGGATCTTCCCAACCCAGGGATTGAACCCGGATCTTCTTCATTGCAGGCAGATTCTTTATTGTCTGAGCCACCAGGGAAGCCCATAAAACCTATTACCTCCAAAATCTCCCTTGTACTTCTCTTAAGTTAATTCCTATCTTTGTCACATACACAAGGCACACACTGATCTGCTTTCTATCACTGTACATTGTGTTGCCCTTCCTAAAGATTTATGTAAATAGAATTATGCAATATGTAGCCCTGTGAGTTAAGCTTTTTGCATGTATATGTAATTTGTTCCTCCTTATTGCTGACTAGTATTCTATTGTATGAATATCACACATTTATTTATCCATTTACTTGTAGATGGACATTTGAGTTCTTGTCAGTTTTTTTACCATTATAAACAAAGTTTTATGAATATTGAATCTTTGTATGGATATATATTTTCTCTGGAAAATAGCTATAAGTCATAGGTAGTTGTATTTTTAATTTTACAATTTATGAGTTACATTAGCTTTATATCCTTGCTAACCCTTAGTGTTGGCAGTCCTTTTTTAATTTCAGCTACACTTATGGGTTTTATTTCATTATGGTTACACTGACAGTAGCATTTCTTTATGGTTTTAAATTGTACTTTTCTAATGACTAAAGATGTTGACTTTATTTTCATGTGTTTATCTGCCATTCATATATATTCTTTGGTTAAATATTTATCTTTTGTTCATTTTTATTTAATTTGTCTTCTCATTATTGAGTTTTAAGAGTTCTTTATATATTCTAGGTATATATCTTTTATTAGATACCTGTTTTGCTAATATTTTATCCCAGTCTGACTCTGTTGCATGCCTTTTCATTTTCTTAAGAGTATTATTGTTGAAAGAACATTTTTAATTGTAACATCTGATTTATACATTTTCCTTTTAAAATTACTGTGCTTTTAATGGCTTATTGAAGAAATCTTTGCCTACGCCACAGTTGTTAGGAAAATATTTTTGTTGTATTTCCTTGCAGAATATTTATAATTTTAGCTTTTGTATTTAGGTTTATGATCCTTTTCAAGTTAATTTTTATATATGGCTTGTAGTAAAGATAACAATTCTTTTTCCATGTAGATTTCCAAATATTTGAGCACCATTTGCTGAGAAGCCTATTTTATCCCTATTTAATTACATTGTCCACATTTTAGACAATCAATTAGCCATACATGGTGTGGGTCTATTTCTATGCTTTCTATTCTTTTCTGTTAAGTATGTCTATCTTCATGTCAATACCACTGTGTCTTGAGAGCAAAAGCTTTATTGTAAGACTTAAAATCAGTAGTTTTTGTCCATCAACTTTATTCTTCTTCAAATCTTATTTGGTTACTTTAGATCCTTTGTATTTCCATACAACTTTTAGAATCACCTTTTTTGTTTTCTACAAAACAACCAAGTGGAATTTTGACTGAGTTTTCATAAAATCTGTAGATATATTTGGGGAGAATTGTTATCTTAACAATGTTGAGCTTTTTTGATGCATGAACATGGTACAGATATTTCCTTTAGAGCTTTAAAATTTTTTCTCAGCAATGATTCACACTTTGCAAGAGTAGTGATCTTGTCCATATTTTGTTACATTTATTCCAAATATTATATTTTATCAGTGCTATTGCAACTGGTCTTTTTATAAAAATACCTATGTTTTTATAATTTTTATTTATTGTTTTTGGCTGCTCTGGGTCCTTGTTGTCTGCACGAGCTTTTCCTAGTTGTGAGGAGCAGGTACTATTTGTTTTGGTCTGCAGGCTTCTCATTATGGAGCACAGGCTCTACAGGCTCTTGGCACGCAGACTTCAGTAGTTGCAGCATGTGGGCTCTAGGGCATATGGGCTTCAGTAGTTGTGGCTTATGGGCTCAAGAGTGCAGGCTCAGCAGCTGTAGTACATGATACATGAGCCTAGTTGCTTCACAGCATGTGGAATCTTCCTGGACATGGGATCGAACCCATGTCCCGTCCATTGGCAGGCAAATTCTTAACCACTGTGCCACCAGGGAAGTCCTGAAATTGGTCTTATTAATATTGGTCTCCAATTCTACTCTCTAAATATATAAAATACAATTTATTTTAGTATATTTAACCTCATTTCCTGTGACATTACTAAACTTACACATCTGTCTGTCGTAGTCTGTCTGGGCTGCTATAACAGAATACCATAGACTGTGTGGTTTATAAACAGAATAAATTTATTCCATATATATATAGTGTATGTATATTTAAATGTTATTGATATATAGTTGGTTTAATGTTATGTTAATTTCTGTTGTACAGCAAAGTGACTCAGCTATACATATGTAAGAAATCAATTTCTTACTTCTTACAGTTCTAGAGGCTGAGAAATCCAAGATCAAGGCATTGGCAGATTTGGTGTCTGATGAAGGTCTGCTTCCTTGTTTGCTCTGTCTTCACATGGTAGAAGGGGATTAGGGAGCTTTCTAGGGTCTCTTTTATAAGGGCACTAATCTCCTTCCTCAAGGCTCTACACACATGACCTGACCACCTCCTAAAGGTCCCACCTTCTAATACTATCACATTGGGGATTAAGATTTCAGTATGAATTTTGGTGGTGTGGGTGACACAGACATTCGGTTCAATTCAGTATGCTTGTAGCTTTTTGTAGATAATCTCAGGGTTTTTTAAAATAACAAACATGACCATGTTGTTAGCACATGATGATAGTTTTGCTTTTATATGTATGTATGTATATATATATATATATATATATATATATCTTTATTTCTTGACCTATTACCCTGGGTAAGACTTCAAGTACAATGTTGAATACATGTTGTGAGAACAAGGATACTTTTTCTCTTTTTTTTCCATGTATTAAGATGATTATATGGCCTATCATTTTTAGTCTGTAAGATGAATTACATTGAATGATTTTTCAAATATTACATCAACTTTGCATTTCTGCTATATACACTCTACATGGTCAAAATGCATAATCCTTGTTAGTATTTTGTTGGAAATGTCTGCAGATATGTTCATGAGGGATACTGGTCTCTAGTTGCTGTTTTTGTTTTCTGACTTTCACATCAGGATTATGCTGACCTCATAAAATGAGTTGGGAAGTATTTCTTCTTTTAATTTCTTAAATAGTTTGTATAAGATTAGTACTATTTCTTTTTTTAAATATTTAATAAAATTCACTACTAAAGTAATCTGAGACTGGAGTTTTCTTTATGGGAAGATTTTAAGTTAAGAAGTTAATTTCTTTAATAGATACCAGTCAAGATTTTCTGTGTTCTTGAGTCAGTGTTTATATTTGTATATTCCAAAGAATTTTTGTCTTTTCACTTTTTTTTCTTGATTTGGTTCCAACATTTTTCTTTCAGTAATTGATAGAAGGAGAATACAAAAAATTAATGAGGGTATAAAAAACTTGGATAACACTATCAACCAACTTAATTGACATTTGTAGAATATTCCATTCAACAATATAATACACATTCTTTCCAAATACGCATGGAACATTCACCAAGATAGACCATATTCTGGGCCATAAAACATGTTTCCATATATTTTAAAGGGTTGAAAGCATATGGAGTGTGTTTTCTGGTATGACAAAATTACATTCGAAATAAACAAGAGATATTTGGAAAAACACCAAGTATTTGGAAATTAATACTCATCTAAATAATCCAGAGATAAAAAGGAAATTAGAAAATATTTTGAGATGAATAAAAATAAAAATATAGTGTATCAAATTTGTGGGAGGACTTCCCTGGTTAAGAATCTCCCTTCCAATGCAGAGGACCTGGGTTCAATCTCTGGTCGAGGAACTAAGATTCCACATGCCACGGGGCAACTAAGCCTGCGTGCCACAAATACTGAACCTGCATGCTCTAGAGCCCACACGGTACAACTGGAGAGAAACCTGCACAACACAATGAAAAATCCCATGTGCTGCAGTGAAAGATATGCCATGCTGCAACAAAAGTTCATACATGCTGCAAAAAAGATCCCATGTGCCACTACTAAGACTGGATGCAGCCAAGTAAATAAATATTTTAAAAGTGTGGGATACAGTTAAAAGCAGTGTTGAGTTAGAAATGTATAGTTTTAAATATTTATATTAGAAAAGATGATGGTCCAATGTCAGTTTATCTTAAAATTCTACCTAAGAAGCTAGAAAAAGAAGAGCAAAGTAAATCCATAATAAGTAGATGGCTAGAAATGAAAATAAGAGCAGAAGGCAATACAATAGAAAATGGACAAACAATACAAAGAATCAAATTTTGGTGTAATACAATTACACCAAAATCTAGCTTTTGAAAAGACCACTAAAATTGGAAAACCTCCAGCTAGATAGATTAAACAAAGACACCACCAGAAAATTACTAAAGCTAATCAATGAATATAGTAAAGTTGCAGGATATAAAATTAACAAACAGAAATCCCTTGCATTTCTATACACTAACAATAAGAAAACAGAGGAATTAAGGAAATAATTCCATTCACCATTGCAATGAAAAGAATAAAATACTTATGAATAAATCTACCTAAAGAAACAAAAGACCTTTATATAGAAAACTATAAAACACTGATGAAAAAAATCAAAGATGACACAAATAGATGGAGAAATATACCATGTTCATAAATTGGAAGAATCAATATTGTGAAAATTAGTATACTACCCAAAGCAATCATAGATTCAGTGCAATCCCTATCAAGCTACCAACGGTATTTTTCACAGAACTAGAACAAATAATTTCACAATTTGTATGGAAATACAAAAAACCTCGAATAGCCAAGGTAATCTTGAAAAAGAAAAATGGAACTGGAGGAATCAACCTGCCTGACTTCAGGCTCTACTACAAAGCCACAGTCATCAAGACAGTATGGTACTGGCACAAAGACAGAAATATAGATCAATGGAACAAAATAGAAAGCCCAGAGATAAATCCACGCACCTATGGACACCTTATCTTTGACAAAGGAGGCAAGAATATACAATGGAGAAAAGACAATCTCTTTAACAAGTGGTGCTGGGAAAACTGGTTAATCACTTGTAAAAGAATGAAACTAGAACACTTTCTAACACCATACACAAAAATAAACTCAAAATGGATTAAAGATCTAAATGTAAGATCAGAAACTATAAAACTCCTACAGGAAAACATAGGCAGAACTCTCTCTGACGTAAATCACAGCAGGATCCTCTATGACCCATCTCCCAGAGTAATGGAAATAAAAGCAAAAATAAATAAATGGGACCTAATTAAACTTAAAAGCTTTTCCACAAAGAAGAAAACTATAAGCAAGGTGAAAAGACAGCCTTCAGAATGGGAGAAAATAGTAGCAAATGAAGCACCTGACAAAGAATTAATCTCAAAAATATACAAGCAGCTCATGCAGGTCAATTCCAGAAAAATAAACGACCCAATCAAAAAATGGGCCAAAGAACTAAACAGACATTTCTCCAAAGAAGACATACAGATGGCTAACAAACACATGAAAAGATGCTCAACATCACTCATTATCAGAGAAATGCAAATCAAAACCACAATGAGGTACCATTTCACGCCAGTCAGAATCAGTCAGTTCAGTTCAGTTCAGTTCAGTCGCTCAGTTGTGTCCGACTCTTTGGGACCCCATGAATCGCAGCACACCAGGCCTCCCTGTCCATCACCAACTCCCAGTCAGAATGGCTGCTATCAAAAAGTCTACAAACAATAAATGCTGGAGCGGATGTGAAGAAAAGGGAACCCTCTTACACTGTTTGTGGGAATGCAAACTAGTACAGCCACTATGGAGAACAGTGTGGAGATGCCTTAAAAAACTGGAAATAGAAATGCCACACGACTGAGCAATCCCACTGCTGGGCATACACATCGAGGAAACCAGAACTGAAAGAGACACGTGTCCCCCAGTGTTCATCGCAGCACTATTTACAATAGCTAGGACATGGAAGCAACATAGATGTCCATCAGCAGATGAGTGGATAAGAAAGCAGTGGTACATATACACAATGGTACATATACACTCAGCTATTAAAAAGAATGCATTTGAGTCAGTTCTAATAAAGTGGATGAAACTGGAGCCTATTATATAAAGTGAAGTAAGTCAGAAAGAAAAACACCAATATATTAACACACATATATGGAATTTAGAAAGATGGTAATGATGACCCTATATACGAGACAACAAAAGAGACACAGATATAAAGAACAGACTTTTGGACTCTGTGGGAGAAGGCGAGGGTGGGATGATTTGAGAGAATAGCATTGAAACATGTATATTACCATACATGAAACAGGGCACTCAGGGCTGGTGCACTGGGACGACCCAGAGGGATGGGATGGGGAGAGAGGTGGGAGGGGGGTTCAGGATGGGGGACACATGTACACCCATGGCTGATTCATGTGAATGTATGGCAAAAAGCTCAACAATATTGTAAAGTAATTAGCTTCCAATTAAAATAAATAAAGCCACAAATTATATGAAAAATGAAAAGAGACATCACTGCAGATCATGTAGATATTCAGTTCATAGTTTAGTTCAGTCACTCAATCTTGTACAACTTTTGTGACCCCGTGGACTCCAGCACACCAGGCTTCCCTGTCCATCACCAACTACCAGAGCTTGCTCAAACTCATGTCCATCGAATCAGCAATGCCATCCAACCATCTCATCCTCTGTCGTCCCCTTCTCCTCCTGCTTTCAATCTTTCCCAGCATCACAGTCTTTTCCAGCGAGTCAGTTCTTCACATCAGGGGCCCAAAGTATTGGAGCTTCAGCTTCAGCATCAGTCCTTCCAATGAATATTCAGGACTGATATCCTTTCGGATGGACTGGTTCTCCTTGCAGTCCACGGGACTCTCAAGCGTCTTCTCCAACACCAGTTCAAAAGCATCAATTCTTCGGTGCTCAGCTTTCTTTATAGTCCAACTCTCACATCCATACATGACTACTGGAAAAACCATAGCCTTGACTAGATGGACCTTTGTTGGCAAAGTAATGTCTCTGCTTTTTAATATGCTGCCTAGGTTGGTCATAACTTTTCTTCCAAGGAGCAAGCTTCTTTTAAGTTCATGGCTGCAGTCACCATCTGCATTGATTTTGGAGTCCAAAAACATAAAGTCTCTCACAGTTTCCATTGTTTTGCTGTTTATTTGCGATGAAGTGATGGAACAGAATGCCATGATCTTAGTTTTCTGAATTTTGAGTTTTAAGCCAACTTTCTCACTCTCCTCTTTCACTTTCATCAAGAGGCTTTTGAGTTCCTCTTCACTTTCTGCCATAAGGGTGCTGTCATCTGCATATCTGAGGTTATTGATATTTCTCCCTGCAATCTTGATTCCAGCTTGTGCTTCTTCCAGCCCAGCATTTCTCATGATTTACTCTGCATATAAGTTAAATGAGCACAGTGACAATATACAACCTTGACATACTTCTTTTCCTATTTAGAACCAGTCTGTTGTTCCATGTCCAGTTCTAACTGTTGCTTCCTGACCTGCATACAGATTTCTCAAGAGGCGAGTCAGGTGGTCTGGGATTCCCATCTCTTTCAGAATCTTCCACAGTTTGTTGTGATTCACGCAGTCAAAGGCTTTGGCATAGTCAATAAAGCAGAAGTAGATGTTTTTCTGGAACTCTTGTTTTTTCATGAGCCAATGGATGTTAGCAATTTGATCTCTTGTTCCTCTGCCTTTCTAAAACCAGCTTGAACATCTGGAAGTTTACAGTTCATTTATTGTTGAAGCCTGGCTTGGAGAATTTTGAGCATTACTTTACTAGCGTGTGAGATGAGTGCAATTGTGCAGTAGTTTCAGCATTCTTTGGCATTGCCTTTCTTTGGGATTGGAATGAAAACACCTTTTCCAGTCCTATGCCCACTGCTGAGTTTTCCAAATTTGCTGGCATATTGAGTGCAGCACTTTCACAGCATTATCTTTTAGGATTTGAAATAGCGCAACTGGAATTCCATCACCTCCACTAGCTTTGTTCGTAGCGATGCTTCCTAAGGCCCACTTGACTTCACATTCCAGGATGTCTGACTCTAGGTGAGTGATCACACCATCATGGTTATCTGGGTCATGAAGATCTTTTTTGTATTGTTCTTCTGTGTATTGTTGCCACCTCTTCTTAATATCTTCTGCTTCTGTTAGTTCCATACCATTTCTGTCCTTTAATGTGCGCATCTTTGCATGAAATGTCCTTGGTATCTCTGATTTTCTTAAAGAAATCTCTAGAGATGGCAGATTCTTTACCATTCCTATATTAATAGAAATCTCACCTGAAACAAAATACAGTGTTCAATAATTATGGCTTTGTAATAAAAGCTAGTCACAGACAAGCCATGAGGTATATAAATAACTACTTTTTTTCTTACTGCATAACTTTTTTCCCCCCTGGAATAAATAATTTTCCTCTCTCTTTTGTTTGTTTTGTTTTCTATGTACCTAAGAACACCACCCTCAGACTCTTCTCTATCCTTCCTCTCAATAAGTTTGAGTACACTAGCTCTTCTTTCAGTTTATTTTTTTTTTCCCAGAGGAATCTCTCCCACGATCTGCTTAAATATAGACAGCTTGCTCCTTATATCTGCTGAAAACCATCATCCTAGAATCTCCCTTCATACCATCTTAGGTATGCTTTTTTGTCTTCTTGACTTGGTTCTCCTATTGCCTTTTCTTGTATCTTCCTCTTTTGTATTTTATTGTTTTGTTTCGGTTTTTTTGATGAGCACATCCTCCAGTAGTCTACCAAGAAAGAGGGCATGACAGATAAAACTTAAGACTATAAGACTATAGGTGTTTTACTTTGCCCTCATACTTATTTCCTAGTTTCACTGAATGTAGAATTCTAGTTGGAAAATTATTCTTTCTTTCAAGTTTTGATGGCATTGTTCCATTGTTTTGTAGCTTCCAGCATTGCTGTGGAAAAATAAAATGCCATAATGATTCATGATCCTTTATATGAAGGAACTTTTTTTTCTTCTCTTTTTCTCTGGAGAGATGTTGTCTTTGTCTCAAGTGATTAAAACTGTGCCTTGATGTGGATCTAGTTTTCTCTTTTGTGATGAGCTTATTTAAACTGGAAATTCAAGTCTTTCAATTTTGAGAAATGTTCTGGAATTATATTGTTGATGATGTCTTCTCATCTGTTTTTCCTTGCCCTGTATCTGTGGAAGACAGGAATGCAAAAGAGAGACTGCTATTACTCTTCTCTGTAAGCCTTATAGAACTATTTGCCTCTTAAACTATGTACAATTCCTCTGCAACTTTTACAAAATTAAGCTATAAGTATGAAAAACAACTAAAACTTTTAAAAGGAACAGTTTGTAAAACTTAAGAACTCATTAGAATACCTCAGCAAATGATTTAAATTACTTCAATTTCCTTCTACAAAAGTAACTCAGCTTATTCAAATTTGGATCTTCTAACCTAGATAGCATATTAAAAAGCAGAGACATTACTTTGCCAACAAAAGTCTGTCTAGTCAAGTCTATGGTTTTTCCAGTGGTCATGTATGGATGTGAGAGTTGGACTGTGAAGAAAGCTGAGCGCTGAAGAATTAATGCTTTTCAACTGTGGTGTTGGAGAAGACTCTTGAGAGTCCCTTGGACTGCAAGGAGATCCAACCAGTCCATCCTAAAGGAGATCAGTCCTGGGTGTTCATTGGAAGGACTGATGCTGAAGCTGAAACTCCAATACTTTGGCCACCTCATGCGAAGAGTTGTCTTATTGGAAAAGATCCTGATGCTGGGAGGGATTGGGGGCAAGAAAGAAGGGGACGACAGAGGATGAGATGGCTGGATGGCATCACTGACTCAATGGGCATGAGTTTGGGTAAACTCTGGGAGTCGGTGATGGACAGGGAGGCCTGGCATGCTGCGATTCATGGGGTCGCAAAGAGTCAGACATGACTGAGCGATTGAACTGAACTGAACTGAAACTGGTCCTTTACTTATTTTCTCTGATTTTTAATCTCACACGTTTTGCTTTCTTTTCTGAGATTTTCTCAACTTTATATTCCTCATCTTTTATTGAATTTTAATTTTATTTCCAATAGCTCTTCAACTCTTTGTGTATTCTGAATGCTCTTTTCTCATATCATTGCATTCTTGTTTTATGAATATAGTATCTTACCTCTCTGTGACTATATATCCTTTATAAAAGCTTTCCTCTCTCTGCAAAGTTTGTATCCTACTTTTTTGTTTGTTTGTTTGTTTTTTGTTTACTTTGTTTCATATTCTCATATCTGATGACCCTTGACTGTCTGAATACATTATAAATCTGTGTTCATGTGATTAGGTTTTTCAACTGTGGAAGCATTATATAAGATGATCTGTTTCATTAGGAAATCCCCAGTGATAATATATTTTCCCCCTTGAACTGGTCAGATTCCCAAGAGAGGACCCTATCCCCTCTTTCCAGCATTTGGAAATCTGATTGCGAAAAGAAAGCTGGCATCAATATTTAGTGTGTAAAGTATCCTTTATTCTCCTTATGTACATTATAGTATCTCTTTCATCTGCTGTATTTGATGTCCCCAAGTTCAGAAACTTGCTGTCCTTCTCATCTACTAAAATGAATAAAACTTCAGTCTTCTGCTAGGATGAGGTAAGATCTGTCTCTTTTCTGTTTGCAGTGGAGGGACAGTTTAGGATCTAACTTCTTACACAGATTTCTAATGAAACCTCCTGTTTTTAGCCTTACCTTATCTGCCTCATCTACATATGCCACAAATCCCTGAGCTCTTAGGAAATTCTGGGGTGCAAAATGGGTTTTTTCTTGGCCTTCCCACTGCTGGCTTAGAATTCAGCTAAAGTGAGCCTCTTAAGTCAGTTACCATTTATCCATTTGTTATCCACCTTCCTTCATTTTATTGCTGTTGTCTTCTCTCTCTTTTCTTTGTTCTCATGGCTCTATGGCAGATGTAATAATGTTGGTCAATAATGTTGGTTTGGTTGGTCATCATTATTCAAAACAGAACCCTCCTTTTAGTCGAATTCAGTATAATATTCTTGTGCTTTTCTGATACACTTATTTCCTCACATTGATCCCATCATCCTTCTCTCCCCTCAATCTCGCCATATGTTCGAATGTTAGACCTCATTCATGCTGCACACATAAGGTTCTGAAGGACAGTTGCATATTTCAGTGCAACTGTTGGAAGAAACCAAATGTGTTTGAGTGTACATGGGTATATGCAGACACACACACAATATGATTAGGTTAAACACCTATTGTATTTAGGGAAGAACATAGAATCATCTTGGAAGCAAGTTGGCCAAACAGGACAAAGGCGGTTCAGATATGTTGTAACTCTGTCCTTCCAGTCTCCACCCCAGCACCTCTTGGAAGCTTCAGGTGACACTGAACATGCAAAATTGAAGTATTTAGTTTGATTTCTTTTTTGACTTGAGAAACTCATTTTTTAATAAACCACACCACAGTACCATTGAAGAAGAGTTTATGCTTTTAGAGGAAAATATTTAGAGCTATCCTAGGAAAAGCAGAGACAACACTTAGCCAACAAAGGTCTGTATGGTCAAAACTACAGTTTTTCCAGTAATCATGTACAGATATAAGAGTTGGACCATAAAGAAGGCTGTGTCCCCAAAGAATTGATGCTTTTGAATTGTGCTGGAGAAGACTCTTGAGAGTCCCTTGGACAGCAAGGAGCTCAAACCAGTCAAACCTAAAGGAAATCAACCCTGAATATTCTTTGGAAGGACTGATGCTGAAGCTCCAATACCTTGACCACTTGATGTGAAGAGTCGACTCACTGGAAAAGACACTGATGCTGGGAAAGATGAAAGGCAGGAGGAGAAGGGGGAGATAGAGGACGAGGTGGTTAGATAGCATCACCAACTCAATGGACATGAATTTGAGCAAACTTTGGGAGATAGTGAAGGGGAGGGAAGCCTGGAGTGCTGCAGTCCATAGGGTAGCAAAAAGTCAGATACAACTTAGTGAAGGAACAACAACAATCCTAGACCATTAAAAGACAACCTGTAGGGTAGATGGGCAAGTGATTCTTGAGGAAACTCAGCATCAGCAAGATCCTATGCTCATTTAAAGGGAAATACAGAGTGTGAAGGTTTCCATGGACATTCTCTGTATCCATCTTCCCAGGCTCCTGGAAAGCCTGTTTCCCTACAGTCTGTCCCCGGGCTTCAGTAAAATACTCCTTTTGCTGGAGTGGCTCTGATCCTATGTTTTGTCAAAAGATCATCCAGCATTAAATTGTAAAACAATCTCCCAAATGTCTGATTTTAGTGTTTGTGGAATACAGCAATGTTAATGTCCAAATGAGTCTTTTTAAGCAAAAGCCATTTATTACTCTTGCAACCAGTAATATTATTGTTAACATCACACCTTTTTAGTTCTAAGCAATTCCTGATCTGCATAAATGATACAGAAACTTGCAATTTTAGAGAGTTTGTCCTCTCAATTTGCATATGGCCTTTCTCCCAGTAATACGTTTTGTTTCTTTGTTCAGTTCAGTTCAGTTCAGTCGCTCAGTCGTGTCCAACTCTTTGCGACCCCATGAATCGCAGCACGCCAGGCCTCCCTGTCCATCACCAACTCCCGGAGTTCACTCAAACTCACGTCCATTGAATGGAACACAATAGGAGTCCATATAGTGTAGATTGGTTTAGTTATAGGAGCTTTAAAGACTTATAAGGTGCTCAAGACCTTCATGTAGCCTTGTGCTGGATGCTACAAGGACCATAGTGCTTGGTGCAAGTCTGTTTGTAGAGAATACTTTTTTAGCCTCTAAATGGCAAACATAACTGAGTTCAAAAGATGAATAACTGGAAACAGAGTGATAGTGTGTCATCAAGGTATAAATAACTAAATAATTCATTTCATTTGTAAAATATAATATGTGACCAAAAGGAGTAACCTGAATATTCTCCATTTTTTAAGCTGCCACTCCAAATTGCTGTTTAAACAAAGACTTTTGTGGGTACAGAGGAAATAAACTCAGAAATTTTTACCCAGCAGAACTGGTGAGCTCTAGCTATTATGATCGCTGCCACCAAAGAGGATTTTCACCCATAAGCCAAGGAAGGCTTAGCTCATATGCCCCAAATTTTACTCCTTGCCCTGAAAATGCCTTTAGCAAGTTTAAATGTCCTGCATTTTTGGCAGTTGAGTCGAAGTTAAAAAAAAATCATCAGTTTTATGAGTTCTTCTTTGGTATTTAGTCCTTTTGGCAAAATGGATTTTTCTCATTTGAACTCAGCTCACATGCAAGGAGTTTGGTCTGAGTCTGAGTCCTCATATTAAGGAGTAAGCAAAGTTCATTCCCATTTTGTCCTTTCCTACAGCATGGCTGTTATTAAGTTAATAGAATTCTTTCTTTAGTAATAATATTGTATATTTTAGGATTCTGGATCAGAAATGTAAGAAAATACCCTCAAATTCATTTTTTCAGACTTTTAAAAGATAACAAACACACAAGCTACACTTTCTGCTGTTTGGGAATGTAAGAAGATTTTTTTTTTTTTTGGAGGGGGAGATGTTTATTATGTGGCTTACATGGCCTCTGGTCAAAGTTACCATTTGGGCTTATGCTTGATCTCTTGTACAAATGTCCTTCTCTCCCCTTTCATTGACTGAATCTACATACAGCCCATGGTTCATTAGTATTCACATTTTAATCAGTCCCGAGACTAAACATAGAATTGAAGAAAAATTTTAACCTGTAATATATATGTCTTAGTTGATGTTATGCATTTCTTAAGTTGTACATCACATTAAGAAAACACTTGAATGAAAGGGCAAATATGGAGTGTTTTAAAATCCAAATCCTAATGCCACTTGTGGAAAGAGTTATAGCTAAAAAAAAAATCCCTCTACAGGAATTTGACAATCAACATGCCCTCTGTTCTGCATTATGCATGCTTAAGATATGTTTAAAGTCTTTGGGCTACTTTCCAATGTTACAAGGACCCAGTTTTGTTGGTTTCTCTGTTTATTTTAAGGTCCAATTTTCAAAACAACCTCTTAGCTGGGAAGAAACTAAAAAACTAGAAAATTAGCTTTAAAGCATATTTTGTAATTTCTTTTTTAAAAATACTACCTTTTCAAGTGACAGAGATGCCAGCAACTCACAGATAGAGAACATTGCCCTCATTTTACAGAGTACTGAGATCTGGCTGGTAAGCCAAGATATGTATCTGCTTTTAGCAAAAAAAATTTAAAGAATAGTGATAATAAACATGAATGTTTCAAAATGATGTCAATATATGTCTCTAATTTTGAGTATATTGTTAACACATAATAAAAGTGGAGAAAATATATATACTATATAATTATAATATATAACAGTCGGGAGGATCCGCTGGAGACGGGATAGGCTACCTACTCCAGTATTCTTGGGCTTCCCTTGTGGCTCAGCTGGTAAAGAATCTGCCTGCAATATGGGAGACCTGGGGTCAATCCCTGGGTTGGGAAGATCCCCTGGAGAAGGGGAAAGCTACCCACTCCAGTATTCTGGCCTGGAGAATTCCATGGACTGTACAGACCATGGGGTCACAAAGAGTCAGACACAACTGAGCGACTTTTACTTTCACATAATTATAATTAGTATAATATATGTTATATATGATATAACAATTGTATATAATTATATCTGTTATATATAATTCTAGTATATATATCGACTATATATTATATATAGTTATATCTGCTATAATGTATGGAGAAGGCAATGGCAACCCACTCCAGTACTCTTGCCTGGAAAATCCCATGGACGGAGGAGCCTGGTAGGCTGCAGTCCATGGGGTCGCGAAGAGTCGGACACAACTGAGTGACTTCACTTTCACTTTTATGCATTGGAGAAGGAAATGACAACCCACTCCAGTGTTCTTGCCTGGAGAATCCCAGGGACGGCGGAGCCTGGTGGGCTGCCGTCTATGGGGTCGCACAGAGTCGGACACGACTGAAATGACTTAGCAGCTATAATGTATATATGTGTGCATATATATGTATATATATATGTATGTATGTATGTACATAATCAAGAGAGAGGCTAATTTGACTATTTGGACTCTGAACATCCCTAGTCTTCATTCTTAAAAATAATACCAAAAAATCAGGACTTCTGTCACAGTCCAGTGGTTAAAATTCCACAATTCCACTGCAGAGGCCACAGGGTCCATCCTTGGTCAGGGAACTAAGATCCCACATGCCTTGCAGCGCAGCCAAAAATAAGAGAGAAGAATACTAAAAAATGAATATGAGGCTTGAGTGCTACATGAATTTTGTAAAGAACTAGCTTTGAGAATTTGATTCAGTAGACATTTATTGATACCTGCCATGTGCAAGGCAGTGTGCCAGATGCTAAGGAAGTATTGAATTTCCTTTATCAAACAATCTTCAAATTGCAGTAACTAAACACTTAAGTCACAGGCCCGTGCAGTCACCAAGTGTTGGCAGTATGATGGGGTGACCCAAGCTTTATCTAGTCTATAGCTCCATGTGACAGACTGGCTGGATTCTCAGGAACCCAGCCTGAGTTGGAAATGGTAGAGTACATTAGTCAGGGTAAGTTACGCACAGTGGTGTGCTGGAGTCAGTTCATTCAGGGTCGTAAGAACCAGTGGTTACCATCACTTCCCAACTCTACTTTCAGTGACATCATTTTGATAGCTTGAAACTGGCTCATGGTGGGAGTATTTATACTATGGAAATCAGCAAGCTTTACAAATCAGGTTATTTTTGTTTTATTTGTTTCACTTAGAGTTTCAGTTGCTAAACATTTACCAGCACAACTGGTTATATGATCTGCTTTTACAAATAATTCCGATATCTCAGTGAAGTGACACAATCCATTTTTATTTCTTGCTCACATTGCCATATAATATCAGCTGACAAGGGACTCCACTCCAGGCAAAAACCAGAGATCTGACTCCTTTCATTGTGGGGCCCCACTATCTTCACATGGCTTCACCATTACTCTGGGACATCTGCTTTACAGACAGGTGGAGAGAACACAGAGAAGGCCTACTACCTCTTGGATTTTGATGCCTCACCCAAAAGTGACCCTCCTGTGCACTTCCAGTAATGTGAACTAATCACAAGGCCCCATTTAGAAGCAAGAGGGCTTGGCAGTGCAGGATAGCAGAGGAAGTAACATCTTAGAGTGATTGAACGGATGAACAATTTTTTTTTTTTAATGGATTCAGGAAGACCTGGATTTAGAAAGTACTCATCACATTGGACAAGCCTCTGTCATGGATGTAAATTTTACCATTCTATCAATCAAAACATGTCATAGGATTAGCCTATATTCAAGGGGAGAGGAAAGAAATGTCACCTCTTGATGGGAAAAGCAGCAAAGTCACATTGCAAAGGAGCATGTACACAAGAAGATGTGATTTTTAGTAATCTGCCACAACATACTTCCAGCTGGATTTAAGCAACCTAGCCTGGCGTCTGTTCTTGAAGCTATTTTGTGACTTTGGCTATCTGTGATGTTGGCCCTAGAGACTAATTTAAAGTAATTTGCCTGATGCCTGGAAAACATGGGGAGAACCCCAAATTCTTGTCCAGCTTAAATCTTCCAACCCACTCTTAGGTTTCAATTTTTAGGGTGTTTTGTTTTCCAGCCGTTTGTCTACTGGTCATTTCCTCTTTACCAGGCTTCTGACTTTTAAAAATTGAGGTATTGTTGATGTACAATATTAAGTTTCAAGTATACAACATAGTCCCCTTCATGGATCACTGCTGTGTCATGGCAAAGGGTCTTGTGCAACTCAGTGAAATTATGAGCCACGCCACACAGGGCCACCCGAGATGGACAGGTCATAGTGGAGAGTTCTTACAAAACGTGGTCCGCTGGAGGACAGAATGGCAAACCATTCCAGTATACTTACTGCAAGAACCCCATGAACTATATAAAAAGGTAAAAAGATGTGACACCAAAAGATGAGCCCCCTCTCAGGTTAGAAGGTATCAACTATGCTACTGGGGCAGAGTGGAGGGTAATTACCAATAGCTCCAGAAAGAAAGAAGCAGCCAAAGTGGAAATGATGCTCAGTTCTGGATGTGTCTGGTGATCAAAGTAAAATCCGATGCTGTAAAGAACAATATTGCATAGGAACCTGGAATGTTAGGTTCATGAATCAAGGTAAGTTGGATACGGTCAAGCAGGAGATGGCAAGAGTAAACATTGACATTTTAGGAATCAGTGAACTAAAATGAAGGAAATGGACAAATTTAATTCAGATGACCATTATATCTACTACAGTTCAGTTCGTTCAGTCAGTTGTGTCCGACTCTGAGAACCCATGGACTGCAGCATGCCAGGCCTCCCTGTGCACCAACTCCTGGAGTTTACTCAAACTCATGTTCATTGAGTCAGTGATGCCATCCAACCATCTCATCCTCTGTCATCCCCTTCTCCTCCTGCCCTCAATCTTTCCCAGCATCAGGGTGTTTTCAAATGAGTCAGCTCCTCGCATCAGGTGGCCAAAGTATTGGAGCTTCAGCTTCAGCATCAGTCCTTCCAATGAACATTCAAGAATGATTTCCTGTAGGATGGACTGGTTGGATCTCCTTGCAGTCCAAGGGACCCTCAAGAGTCTTCTTCAACACCACAGTTCAAAAACATTAATACTTTGGTGCATAGCTTTCTTTATAGTCCAACTCTCACATCCATACATGACTACTGGAAAAACCATAGCCTTGACTAGATGGACCTTTGTTAGCAAAGTAATGTCTCTGCTTTTTAATATGCTGTCTAGGTTGGTCATAACTTTTCTTCCAAGGAGTAAGCATCTTTTAATTTCATGGCTGCCGTCACCATCTGCAGTGATTTTGGAGCCCCCCAAAATAAAGTCAGCCACTGTTTCCACTACTTCCCCATCTACTTGCCATGAAGTGATGGGACCTGATGCCATGATCTTCGTTTTCTGAATGTTGAGCTTTAAGCCAACCTCTTCACTCTCCTCTTTCACTTTCATCAAGAGGCTCTTTAGTTCTTCTTCACTTTCTGCCGTAAGGGTGGTGTCATCTGCATATCTGAGGTTATTGATATTTCTCCCGGCAATCTTGATTCCAGCTTGTGCTTCATCCAGCCCAGTGTTTCTCATGATGTACTCTGCATATAAATTAAATAAGCAGTATGACAATATACAGCCTTGACGTACTCCTTTTCCTATTTGGAACCAGTCTGTTGTTCCATGTCCAGTTCTAACTGTTGTTTCCTGACCTGCATATAGGTTTCTCAAGAGGCCATCAGGTGGTCTGGTATTCCCTATCTCTTTCAGAATTTTCCACAGTTTATTGTGATCCACACAGTCAAAGGCTTTGGCATAGTCAGTAAAGCAGAAATAGATGTTTTTCTGGAACTCTCTTGCTTTTTCGATGATCCAGCGGATGTTGGCAATTTGATCACTGGTTCCTCTGCCTTTTCTAAAACCAGCTTGACCATCTGGAAGTTCACAGTTCACGTATTATTGAAGCCTAGCTTGGAGAATTTTGAGCGTGTGAGATGAGTGTAATTGCGCAGTAGTTTAAGCATTCTTTGATACTCCGTTTCTTAGGGATTGGAATGAAATCTGACCTTTTTCAGTCCTGTGGCCACTGCTGAGTTTACAAATTTACTGGCATATTGAGTGCAGCACTTTCACAGCATCATCTTTCAGGATTTGAAATAGCTCAACTGGAATTCTATCACCTCCACTAGCTTTGTTCATAGCGATGCTTCCTAAGGCCCACTTGACTTCACATTCCAGGATGTCTGGCCCTACATGAGTGATCACACCATCATGATTATCTGGGTCATGAAGATATTTTTGGTACAGTTCTTCTGTGTATTGTTGCCACCTCTTCTTAATATCTTCTGCTTCTGTTAGGTCCATACCATTTCTGTGCTTTATTGAGCCCATCTTTGCATGAAATGTTCCCTTGGTATCTCTAATTTTCTTGAAGAGATCTCTAGTCTTTCCTGTTCTATCATTTTCCTCTATTTCTTTGCACTGATCACTGAGGAAGGCTTTCTTATCTCTCTTTGCTATTCTTTGGAACTCTGCATTCAAATGGGTATATATTTCTTTTTCTCCTTTGCTTTTCATGTTCTCTTCTTTTCACAGCTGTTTGTAATGCCTCCTCAGACAGCCATTTTGCTTTTTTGCATTTCTTTTTCTTGAGGATGGTCTTGCTCCCTGTCTCCTGCACAATATCACGAACCTCTGTCCATAGTTCATCAGGCACTCTGTGTATCAGATCTACTCCCTTAAATCTATTTCTCACTTTCACTGTATAATCGTTAGGGATTTGATTTAGGCCATACCTGAATGGTCAGTGGTTTTCCCTACTTTCTTCATTTTAAGTCTGAATTTGGCAATAAGGAGTTCATGATCTGAGCCACAGTCAGCTCCCGGTCTTCTTTTTGCTGACTGTATAGAGCTTCTCCATCTTTGGCTGCAAAGAGTATCTACTACAGTGGGCACGAATACCATAGAAGAAATGGACTAGCCCTCATAGCCAACAAAAGAGTCCAAAATGCAGTACTTGGGTGTAACCTCAAAAATGACCGAATGATCTCGGTTGGTTTTCAAGGCAAACAATTCAACATTGCAGTAATTCAAGTCTATGCCCCAACCACTGATGCCAAAGGAACTGAAATTGACCAGGTCTATGAAGATCTACAATTCAAAAATTTTAAAGGTTATATTCCATTTATAGTTATTATAAACTATTGTCTATATTCCCTGTGTTGTATCCTTGTAGCTTATTTATTTTAAGCATAGTAGTTTGTTCCTGTTAACCTTGTATCCCTATCTTGCCCTTCCCGTATTCCCTCTCCCCGCTGGTAACCATTAATTTGTTCTCTATATCTGTGAGTCTGTTTTTTCTTTTTTGTTATGTTCATTAGTTTGTTTTATTTTTTAGATTCCACATATAAGTGATATCATACAGTATTTGTCTTTCTCTATCTGACTTATTTCACTTAGCATAATAACCTCCAGAGTGCATCCATGTGGTTGCAAATAGTAACATTTTATTCTTTTTATGGCTGAGTAGTATTCTACTATACATACACCACATCTTCTCTATCCATTAATCTGCTCTGCCCCATTTTTTAATTGGGCTGTTTGTTTTTTTAATGTTGAGTTGTATGAATGGCTTATATATTTTAGATGTTAACTCCTTATTGGTCATATAATTTGCAAATATTTTCCCCCATTCAGTAAGTATTCATTTTGTGGATGATTTCCTTTGCTGTGCAAAAGCTTTTCAGATTAACTAGGTCCCGTTTGTTTATTTTTCTTTTCATTTCCTTTGCTTAAGGGGATAGATACAAAAAACATTGCTACAATTTATGTAAAAGAGTGTTCTGCCTATGTTTTCTTCTAGAAATTTTATGGTTTTTGGTCTTACCTTTTAATCTACTTTGAGTTTATTTTTGTATATAGTGTTAGAGAATGTCCTAATTTCATTCTTTTACATGTAGCTGGTCAGTTTTCACAGCACCACTTATTTGAGAGAGTGTCTTTTCTCCACTATGTATTCTTGCACCTTTCATTGTAGTTTAATTGACCATGAGACCGTGGATTTATTTCTGGGCTCTATAGTCTATTCCATTGAGCTATGTGTTTGTTTTTGTGCCAGTACTATACTGTTCTGATTACTGTAGCTTTGAGGTATAGTCTGAAACCGAGGAGTGTGTTACTGTCAGCTCTGTTCTTTCTCAAGATAGTTTTGGCTATCTGGGGTCTTTTGTTTTTCCATACTAATTTTACAATTATTTGTTCTAGTTCTGTGAAAAATGCCCTGGGTATTTGAAAGAGATTGCCTTGAATTTTTAGATTGCCTTGGGTAATACGGTCATTTTAACAGTATTAATTCTTCCAACTATGAAAATGATGTGTCTTTCCATCTGTTTGTGTTGTCTTCAAGTTCTTTCATCAATGTCTTTTTTTTTCTGGCCTCACTGAACAGCATGTGGGATCTTAGTTCCCCCACCAGGCACTGAACCCACACGTAGCGCACAGAGTCTTAACCACTCAACCACCAGGGAAGTCCCCATCAGTGTCTTATAGTTTTCCTAATACAGGCATTTTACTTCATTGAGTTCAGTTCAGTCGCTCAGTCGTGTCTGACTCTTTGCAACCCCATGAATTGCAGCATGCCAGCCCTCCCTGTCCATCACCAACTCCCGGAGTTCACTCAAACTCGAGTCGGTGATGCCATCCAGCCATCTCATCCCCTGTCATCCCCTTTTCCTCCTGCCCCCAATCCTTCCCAGCATCAGAGACTTTTTCAATGGGTCAACTCTTCGCATGAGGTGGCCAAAGTACTGGAGTTTCAGCTTCAGCATCAGTCCTTCCAATTGAATATTCAGGATGGATTTCCTTTAGGATGGACTCGTTGGATCTCCTTGCAATACAAGGGACTCCCAAGAGTCTTCTCCAACACCACATTCAAAAGCATCAATTCTTCCACCTTCAGCTTTCTTCACAGTCCAACTCTCACATCCATATATGACTACTGGAAAAACCATAGCCTTGACTAGATGGACCTTTGTTGGCAAAGTAATGTCTCTGCTTTTCAATATGCTGTCTAGGTTGGCCATAACTTTCCTTCCAAGGAGTAAGCATCTTTTAATTTCATGGCTGCAGTCACCATCTGCAGTGATTTTGGAGCCCCAAAAAATAAAGTCTGCCACTGTTTCCCCATCTAATTGCCATGAAGTGATGGGACCGGATGCCATGATCTTCGTTTTCTGAATGTTGAGCTTTAAGCCAACTTTTTCACTCTCCTCTTTCACTTTCATCAAGAGGCTCTTTAGTTCTTCTTCACTTTCTGCCATAAGGGTGGTGTCATCTACATATCTGAGGTTATTGATATTTCTCCCTGCAATCTTGATTCCAGCTTGTGCTTCATCCAGGCCAGCGTTTCTCATAATGTATTCTGCATATAAGTTAAATAAGCACAGTTACAATATACAGCCTTGACGTACTCCTTTCCCAATTTGGAACCAGTCTGTTGTTCCATGTCCAGTTCTAACTATTGCTTCTTGACCTGCATACAGATATCTCAAGAGGCAGGTCAGGTGGTCTTCTTACATTTACTGAGACTCTTTTGTGGACTACCATATGATCTATCCTGCAGAATGTTCCATGAGCACTTGAAGATGTATTGTGCTGCTTTCAGATGGAATGTTCTTTATATATATATATATATATATATAAAGTTTATTTTATCTAATATGTCATTTAAAGCCAGTGTTTCCTTATTGGTTTTTTTGTCTGAATGATCTGCCCACAAAGTGGGGTTGTTAAAGTCCCCTACTATTATTGTGTTGTTGTCAATTTTTCCTTTTATATGCATTAATATTTGCTTTATGTATTTAGGTGCTCCTATGTTGGGTACATATATATTTTAAATTGTTATATATTCTTCTTGAATTGATCCCTTGATCATTATGCAATGCCCTTCCTCATTTCTTGTAACAGTCTTTATTTAAAGTCTATTTTGTCCAAGTATTGCTTCCTAGGCTTTCTTTTGATTTTCATTTGCATAGAATGCCTTTTTCCATCCCCTCACTTTCAGTCTTTGTTTGTCTTTATATTTGAAATAAGTCTATTGTAAGCAGCAGAGATGGGTCTTATTTTTGTATCCATTCAGCCACTCTGTGTCTTTTGATAGGAGCACTTATTCAATTTACATTTAAGGTAATTGCTGACATGTATGTTCTTATTATGGGCTTCACAGGTGGCACAGTGGTAAAGAATTTGTCTGCCAATGAAGGAGATGCAAGAGATGTGGGTTTAATCCTTGGGTCAAGAAGACCCCCTGGAGTAGGACATGGCAACCCACTCCAGTATTCTTGACTTGAAAATTTCATGGACAGAGGAGCCTGGCGGGCTACAGTTCATGGGGTTGCAAAAAGTCAGACATGACTGAGTGACTGAGCACACACATATTATTATTGCAATTCTGTTAATTTTTAGGGCATTGTTTTGTAGTCTTTTTTGTTTCTTTCTTTTGTTCTTTCTCTCATGATTTGATCATCGTCTTTACTGCTCTGTTTGTATTCTTTTATTGTTTTTGTATGTGCATCTATTATAGGTTTTTGGTTTGTGATTACCATGAAGTTTTTATATAGCAATTTCTCTCTATATGTGATTATTTCAAGTTGTGATCTCTTCATTTCAAATGCATTTTGACAACCCTGCATTTGCATTCTCTTCCCCTCATATTTACTCTTTTTGATATCATGCTGCTGCTGCTGCTACTGCTAAGTCACTTCAATCGTGTCTGACTCTGTGCGACCCTATAGACAGCAGCCCACCAGGCTCCACCATCCCTGGGATTCTCCAGGCAAGAACACTGGAGTGGGTTTCCATTTCCTTCTCCAATGCATGAAAGTGAAAAGTGAAAGTGAAGTTGCTCAGTCGTGTCCGAATCTTCACTATCGCATGGACTGCAGCCTACCGGGCTCCTCCGTCCATGGGATTTTCCAGGCAAGAGTACTGGAGTAGGGTGCCATTGCCTTCTCCATTTGATATCATATTTTACGTCTAATTGTTTGTGTTTCCCTTAATTGGGTATTGTGGATGTAGATGATTTTACTACTTTTGTCTTTTAACCTTTCTACTAGCTTTTTGTATGAATGATTTCCTACTTTTACTGTACATTAGGCTACTAACTTCTTGAAATCAAGGCCTGAGTCTTTCCCACCTGTATGTCTCCAATAATGCCAAGCACATCTTTGCATATATCAGGCTTCAATAAATGTTGATTCAAATGAACTGTCCCAATGTTGATCAACCTTTTCTACTTGATTTTCCCCAATATAAAATTATTTCTGATAATCATTTTGAGTTTTGATCTCATTATCATACAGGGAATAAAAGCAAGTAGAATAATACTGAGGTCTCCTAGAGAAGTCCCGAAAACTGTACTTTGTTTCCAGCCACACTGTTTCTCACAGACAAGTACCATCCTTTATCTAGTGTCTATGCCTGTGGTCAGACTTCTAAGAGTAGCCTAAGGAAGACCAAAAACTTAGTGCTCACTGGGTAGAGCCACTGGAAGAATCAAAATCAAAACTTTCCACCACTGACTGGATTTTTGAAAAACACAAAAGAATGGACCTCAATATTACAAAGGGCTATGAGCCCTATGTGGGAAAACACCATAAAAAATGAAAGAAAAATAGCTAACACGGCATTGCCAAAACACACACGTACCTCTGTCCCCTTACTCCAATCTGAAGTGACTATAGATTACAGTGAAGCCATTGGGGAAATTATTATAATTCCAACTATATTCTACTTGATTCCGATGCTGCCTCATACTCCATCTACTCCCACCTAAAAAGTGTGTCAATATATTCACTGATAATTCTGAGGCAGTCTTTGTCCTTTAGATGTGTTTGTAGACCTCCCTCCACTCTTGTGAGTCCTACTCATTCCAAGATGAGGCAGTTTCAGATGAGTTCAAATACTTTGCCCACCAAAGTAAACTGGATATCCATGCAGTTTTAATTTTTCCTTTTCCCCTTCCCTGCTTGTGATTTAGGGAATTAGCAAGGCTTCTCAATCTGCTTTTCTATAAAGTTGGGCTATCCATTCACATAAAAGGGAAAGTCTGTGAAAAACATTGAGATGTTTTTTTCAGTGCTGACTCAGCTTGAGTCAGATTTTTATGCCTCATGCATTCCCAAAGATGCTTGTGGAGGAGTAGCTCCTTCCACCCTAAGGTTTTCTCTGGGACAGAAAGAGCCCACCTTTTATTTTCCTTCCAGCTTATTCTTGTCTCACTGCCCATATTTTATTTTGCCATGTAATTTTTCTTCTTTTTGCTACCAATTAGATGTTAAATTTTTTTAAATGTAGTGAGTTGCTTGCATTTGAATTAAAAATCTTTAAAATTAATGAATGAAATGCCATCTATGTGAACTGTTTATCATAAATAATTGATTCAAAGAAAAACAATTATCTATAGAGGATCCATACTTCTACCATATAATTGCTATATTCTTAATAGCTTCACTGAAATATAATGAGCATAAAATATTCTGAACACATTTTTTCTTTTTTAATTGGTGGCTTTATAATTTTGTGTTGGTTTCTGCTATACAACATGTGACTCAGTCATAACTGTATATATTCCTTTCCTCCTGAGCCTCCCTCCACTCCCCTTGCACATATTTCAAATATACAATTTGATAAATTTTTTGTATATATGTATAGCTGTGAAGCCATCTTCACAATCAAGGTAATAAACATATCTGTCACCTCCAAAACTTTCCTATGACCTTTTATAATGTCTCCTTCTAACTCCTTATAGCCCTGCCCATCCCCACTCCCATCTCCAAACTGGTAGGAATAGGCACTATTAATTATTCCTGACCCTGTGTGAATACTGGACACTCTTTGCTCTAAACCTTTGGGGAAATAGAAGCTTGAGTCTAGTGCCTTAGACCACTTGGCCATACTGACATGCTCCCTCTAAACCTTTGGGATGATTCTCTCCCTAGCCTTGTGTAGTTTCCTCACACATATGCTGATCAGTACTCTGTGCTGTTCTGTGCTTAGTCGCTCAGTTGTGTCCAACTCTTTGTGACCCCATGGACTGCAGCCCACAAGGCTTCTCCAGGCAAGAATACTGAAGTGGGTTTCCATGCCCTCCTCCAGGGGACCTTCCCAAGCCAGGTCTCCCACATTTCAGGAGGATTCTTTACTGTCTGAGCCACCAGGGAAGTCTGATCAGTACTCTACTAAATACTTAAGGGAGGCCCTCCACAGCTCTTCTGAGGTTTTTCTCTGTATACATCTCGTCTCTACATTGTGAACTCCAGTTGCTTTGATATCCCTGGACTCTGAGCTCCATTTATTCAACTCAAGGATTCTTCTGCCCAACTTTTGTGTTCTTCCTTCCTGCACTATGACCTGGATGCATTCTACAAGCAGTAAATAGGAGTGATTATAGAGATTACTTTCTTTGTTTACTTTCAGGGATCACTGTCCTTATTAGCCTGCTGTCCAGTTTCTTAAAAACCATTGTTTCATATATTTTGTCCAATTTATTATTTTTTTTAGCAACTTGAAAAGCACACATTTATTGTATCATTTCTGTAGGTCAAGAGTTTTCAGAGAGCTTAACTGTATCCAATTTCTTAGTTGTTTAAGATGGGAAGATAAATGTTCTCCCTGTTACTCCATCTTGGCTACAAGAGGAAGTTCCTCATAGTACTTTTGTTGCTGTAAAATATTTAAAGGGCAATAAAATTTCCACTAATAAACTGTAGGAAAATGTTTTTCATGAATTCAGTAAGCAGATTTAGAAGGCAAATTTAATTTCCCAACTTCTTAAATACAAGGGTATTGGACTATTAAGAAGATAAATATTCATTATAACTGCATTTGAAAGAAAATAGATGAAATGAATAAAATTTAGAAGTGAGTAATAAGGAGACATGATTGCCAATTTTTTTCCATTTCTCCATGCTTTTACACTACCTGCTCTCCAATGTCTGCCCATTCTCCTCAGTTTAAACTTTACCACCCAAGCCATCCATATATCCATTAATCCACTTATGAAATACTACTGAGTGTCAGGGATAAAAATGAACTACAAGACAGGGAACCTCTTGCAAGTTGCTCATACATGGTGGCTGAGAGTTCTATTGTCATATGAGTGTGAATAAAATGCTGAGGCAATGTGGAGGGTGGGGTCATTAGTTTGGGGTGGGATTGAGGAACAGATTGAGGAAGGCCTCTCCTGGAAGGATACATTTGAAATGGATCTTAAAGAATGAGTAGCATTTGGCTAGGTGCAGATGGGATAGAGGAGGCATTAGAGAGAGAGGGAATGAGCCAAGGTAAGCATGGTAAAAAGATCAGTCCTATTTCTAGAGTGGTGAAAAACTGAGCATGGTTGAAGTCTAAGGGGTGGAGAGAGGTGTGACTTGGCAGGAAAATAAGCTGCAGAAGTAGTTGGGGCCAGACTAAGAACTATGAGTACCAAGCCAAGGAGTCTGGATTTTAATCTTCCAACAACCTGAAGTTTCAGAACAAGGAAGTGGCATGATCATATGTGGGTCCTGAACTCTCTAGGAGAGGAAAGTAGCAAGAGGGTTCTGCAGGAGGCTGCTGAAGCCATCCAGAAAATATGTGTGGACTAATCTGAGAGACATTTCTGCAAGAGAACCCACAGTATATGGTGACTAATTGCACACTAAGAATGAAGAGGGGAAGATGAGGATAAGTGCCTCTGGGTTTTTCAGTTTGAGAAAATTGGCAAGTGTCATGTCATTAAGATGGAGATGGAAGGCAGAATAGACTTAAATTATCTTTTAGTCTCACTGAGTTTGGAGTTTTTATGAGCCACTCAGGTGGAGAATTAGAGCAGCCATGTAGACCCCAAGAGAGAGGTTTGAGAATTAATAGTTGTGGTTAAAATGATCAAAAATTGGTTTGATCATAGTGTATAAAATAAGAAGGAAATGAAGGTATTATTCCTATTTTCTTAAAAATTTTAATGAAGGACATTATACTTTAAATTTCTAGCAAACAAACATATTCATGCAAGCAAATTCCTAAGTATCCCAGTGTGGGAATTAGATTCTGCCATAATATTCTCTCAGTGATCAAAGGAATTTAAGGTATTCTAATCAGCCTTCATGCATTCTAGAATTTTATGAGGCATAATAATGTTTACTGAAAAGGAAAATATCAGACATGAAGCATATATTGTGATAGACTTTCTAAGCAGTGACCACTGGAAAAGTTAGAGGGGTAGCTGTAAAAGGTTCTTTAGGAGTCAGTACTGAGCCCTTTTTTCCAAGGAGTTGCTATTTTAAGGTCAGTTCTGATTTAAATATTCCTGTTACTAAATAAACAGAGGAACTTGGGTCAGCCTGAGTCAGCCTCACACCCTCAACTGACTTCATCAACCAAGACACATTCTAACTTGGCCATTTTATGAGCCTGTGAAAGTGAGATCTATTTGAGGAAGAAGTGATTTGGTTTGACCTTCAGGCAGTGGAAAAGAAAACACTTGCCACTTCAGGAGGACTTCCTCAGAGGAAGTTCTGCCTCAGACAGTAGAAACCCTTGGCATTTCTCAGGCTCTTGAAATGTCAGAAATATTGGCTACAACATTTGTATTCAGGAGGACAACTTGTTTGAGCATTATTGGTGGACACCTTTGTTAGTGCCAGTTAGTCCGAAGCTCTTACTGAGTCCTTTCCTTCCTTAACTCCCCTGGTCCAAGGTGAGCAGTGTCATACATCATGAGGAGGTTCCTGGTAATTCTCTTGTCCAAGGCTACAAGATATGGGCAGAGAGAATGAAGAACTTGTGTTTCTTGGATCCAAATCCAGTCCCCCAAAGGAGGCATGGTCCTATTCCTCTATTCCAAAGTCAAACATCCCATGGCATGATCACTCAGTTTACAGACTGAGACAAGATTTGTTGTTTTTTATGTCTTTCAGGGATGTATCTACCATCAAGAAACTTCTTGTTTAAGTGCCATCTACTATGAATGATTTTTGAATACACCATAGATTACAAAATAGCCAGGATTTGCAACCGCACACTTTAAAAGTTGTCTTCTTCGTATTATTGAAAGTTATGTCAGCAGAAAACTTTAAAATGCAAACATAAACCCTCTTCAGGAACCTCTAGACCTGCTAACATGATGCTGAGAAGTGATAGTCTTGTCACTTATACCAGAGTAATTGGAAAGTACTTGAAAAGGTAGAAGTTGATCTTCAGAAAGCTTAGAAATTCTTGATAAGTGAAGCCTGTTCCTGGAATCTAGTGCTTTCTGGAAGCTGGGAAGAAAGTGCTTAAAAATAATGGTGAATGGTCAGCTATAGGCCACGCCTATAGATGGCCAGTGTGAGTCCTCCACAATGAACTTTGACGGAAATGCACAGAATGCTCAACGGAGTAAAAGCCTTGAGCCATTTGATGCCAAAATAAACTCTGGGTAATGGTGAGTCATCTTTAAGGATGTGGTGCAAAAGGTTAGGGACAAAGAGTTCACACTCAAAAGACCACCACCCTGTCCCAAACTGTTACTGATCTCTGAACTTCTACCACCAGTCACTCCCCAGCCTCCCTCTTCTTGAACTTTATGGAAGAAAAATGTATGCTACTACCAAGATGTGAATCAATTAACCAAACTCGTTCCCTAGTTATTATCTGGGCCATTTTGGTAAAGCAGAAGGTAAAGAGCCCCACATAAAACTCCATCTCCTTTGCAGGTTTGTTTACTTACTATATCATTATCTTAGGGGATTCCTGATTACACTGAGGCGAGAATACCTTATAATATGTTACTTTTTTTGGTCACTTTATTGGATATTTATTATGTTCCAGGATTTGTGCTAAGCATTTTATGAATATGTTTCTTATAAAAGGTCCTGAGAAGTGAGTAGAGTACTTATTTTACAGATGAGGAAACTAAGCTTCCCTGAAGTTAAGTGACTTAATCTAGGTCACTGAGACTCAAACCTGGGTTTGTGTAACTCCACTGTTGTATTCTGCCTAGACTTTTGCTACATTTCTAATGAGTAATAATGATATTTTCCTCCATACTTAATCATAAAACTATGGCTTCTCCTCAGATAACTTTTAAATGGCTTTCCACTAAATAGTGTTTAGTGTTCACACTCATTCATTCTCACTATTTAATTCAGTCTCCCTCGGGGCCAACTTTTGTTCCTGTTTGCCTGGACAAACTTTGCTCCAATCAAACTAAAATATTCCGTGTTCTCATATACCCCCAACATTTTCCAATGTGCATTCTTTTTTTTGAGAGCAGAAAGATGAGGACAGTGTATACAAAGAGCTGCATGGTGTCCATTTCTGCTCATTGTTGTGACAGACAGAAGCTGAAGAGATTGTTTTAAGGAGGGCTTTGTCAGATATTAGACATTCAACGTAGCTTCATGTCTGTGTGGACGACCCTGGAAAACAAAAGGCCATTCTCTCCAATTCTCCATAGAATTAGTAAGGCTTCAGTCCCAGGAGTCAAAGGGACCACTAGAGCAGCACAGACAAATGCCCAGGAGGGATACCATACAAGGGGTGATGGCTCTGCAAAGTGGGCATGGCTGGGATGCTGTCCCTTTCAAAACATTGGGTAAAGACCAGACCAGAAGAATAAGAGAAAACAGTACACCCCTTAAGGTCCTGGGAATAACTGAAATGACTTGAGAGGGAGATAGTTCAGGGGCCAAGTCCCAACATTATCCAGAGATATCAAAGAAATATGAGTTATCCCCATTCTGTGAACTCACCTTCATTTGGACCAACCAGCTGGTGGGGCTTGGATAAAATTGAGGTATGTAGTCTGTTCATTTGGGAGACATATATTAAATACCTAAGATGTGCCAGACACTGTGCAAAGCTCTGAGGTTCCAAAGACAAATAAGGCCTGAGCCTTGCCCTCTGAGGACTTACATCATGATAGCAAGTCTACTCCTTATCCCTGCAAGAGATTTTGTCCTAGAAATCTCTTAGACTTTTGCCCCAAGATTTCCACCAATGGCCACGAAGATTGTATTCTGAGCAGAGAATGTGATACGAATGGCAACCCCTTGTGTTATGTATTGAACAACTTCACTTGGTGGCCCTATTTGCCCACATATTCTCCACCTACAATATCTTCCCCTGCAACTGTGCCTTTTGACTCCTTCCACATGCATCTCTGATCTGAACTCCTTTCTCTATCCTCACATCCCTCCTTACCACAACCCCCAAGGTGTTCCTTTTCCTCAGACCTTCTTCGGTACATTCTGTCTACAGTGGTGACCTGAAAATTAAACAAGGTCTGCATGCCCCTTGTCTTGCTCAATGTTTTCTTTTACTATTATTTTAGCCCTGTGCTTTTATTCAGCTCTTGGCCAGCCTGACTCTTATTTCCTTGGATGGTTTTCAGTTGTAAGGGTAGGAACTGTGTCCTATCCATCTCTGTATCTCCCTACAGGGCTTGTACATAACTGAAATTCACTAGGACAAATGAAGAAAGTACTGTTTAAAATGAGAGACCTTTTAAAGAGTGGAAGATGCCAGTTGAAATGGAGTGTCTATGACAAAAATCTTCAGTCAATAAGTTTTTCAAATTCTTTCAGTTGTTGACTCTCAAATATTTATGCTAATGACAACCAGGAAAAGCACAGATGTTGGACATGTACCAAACTGAAGACTAATTCTAGCCAACTAATTCTTTTCACCAAACTTTCTATAAGAGCATCTAACAAGAAGAGGCTCAGGCACCACTGACCTCTCTTTCTTTCTCAGATTCAAACCATTAGTGGGAGACCCAAAGTACCGTGATCTGAAGGTACCAGAGGAAGATGGCAAAGGAAAGGGGAAAAAGCAAAAGATCTGAAAATTAAAGATGATGTATAATTGTTGATGTAGAGCTTGGATTTAGAAACTTAAACAAGATCAGCTAAGGCCATTTCCATTTAATTACTTAAGTAATTTTATTCTTATAAAGAATAGGTGCTTTTTTTAAGGAAAGAAGGAAGGAAAGAAAGAGAGAGAAAAACAAAGAGAAAGAGGGAAAGAGAGAAGGAAGGAGGAGGGAGTGAGGAGAGAGCGCATTGAGCAGAACATTAGGAGAAGGTGGGGGGGGTCTCAAAACAGACCAGTACTTGCCTTTTTGTTATTTTATTGAAGTTCAATGTGCTTTAATTGACACAAGAGTCTGGAATGCTCTGAAACTCTGATTAAGGGGACAGCCTCCTTGGGTAATTTAAACTTCCTTTCTCATTCATAACCTCAACCACAAGGTTAAACTGGCACCCTGTTCTTTTTGAATTTCATGAGTAAAGAACGCACTGAAAACCCATTACTCTAGCCAGAATGAGTGATACTTCCTCCAGATCTACTTTCTGACAAATAGTACATCCTAAACCAGGTAGCTGACTAAGTCCTTAGTCACAGAAACAGAAGTTTTTCATCTGAAGTCAGTCTTTTCTCCTCTGAGTTAGCCAGGCTGCCCATCTGCTCTGGGACACTGGAGCCCCATGAGTAAATTAGAAACCTAACTTAAAGGGAGTGAGATACTCAGAGAAAAACCCCAGCATCCTGTACTCTCTGATTGTAGCACCACACAAGGACATTTAGGAAAGAAAATGCAAATAGTTTGACATAGACTAAGAATTAGTAGGCTCTGTGGTCTGATACTACGGAGTCTGGGAAGACCCTAATGTCACCTCCCCCCACAGGACTGTGGTCTGCTGACGTAAGGCTCTCATCCCTCCTCAAAGGTCAAGTGATTAAGGCCCCAATATGTTGTTAGTCACATCTTCATGTGAATACATAACTTGAAATAGGTTTGGAGAGAAGAAGAGAGTAAAAAGAACAATGTAGCTTACAGGATATATGTCACAGCTCAAGTCAGAACCTTGGAGAGCTAGGTGCCTTCGGGAAAGTTGTTTCACTTCTCTGTAGATCATGATAGTTGATCTAACTTAATGATCTTACCTCCCTCTCCCCTTCCTTCCTCCTTTCTTCCATTCCCTGTCTCTCCTCCTTTTCTACAAGTATTTGTTCAACCCCTATTATGACTTGGTCCTATGGCATTGGGAATATAACTAGAAGTGAAACAGACAGGGAAGCCTGGCGTGCTATAGTCCATGGGGTTGCAAAGAGTTGGACATGACTGAGCAACTGAACAACAGAAATAGGCTAAGTCTCCATCCCACGTAACTTACATTATGGTGGGGGAAACACAACAAACAAATAAATAGATCTATAATACAGATAGGCCTCAGTTTACATTGTTCTGATTTATATGAATTTCAATCACCATAGTTGAGTTAAGAATAGTCAACCAATAACACACTTCAAATTTCAGTCATTACCATATACTAATTAAGAGCAATTGCATAAAATACAAATTTCACTGCTATCTCTCCAGTCCACAAATGTTTGTTATGGTATGGTCAGTGACCAATCACATACTTTTTTTTTTTTTTTTTAGAAAAATAGTTATTTGTTTGCCTGGGCCGAGTCTTAGTTGACAAGGGACTTGCAATCTTCCTTGCAGCATGTGGGATCTTTCTTAGTTGTGGCATGTAAACTCTTAGCTGCAGCACGTGGGAGCCAGTTCTCTGACCAGGGAACAAACCAGGGTCCCCTGCATTGGGAGTGCAGAGTCTTAACCACTGGACCACCAGAGAAGTCCCACCAGTTGTTCCTTTCAAAGTCAGTCAGTGGCCGGTCACTACTCATCTGTTGTTCAGTTCACACAAGAAGAGCAAAACATGCAGTTCAGTTGTCTCCTTGTCTTCCAGTGACAGAGAAATATTGAAGGCACAATAATTCAACTATTAAAACACTACTGCTATTGGATAATGCTCCAGGTCACCTTGATTCTCTTGAATAGAAATGTGAAAGTTTGTTTTTTACCACCAAACACAATCGCATCTAATGGACCCTGGGTTTTTTTCAACCTTTAAAGCTTGGTAGACGGGCTTCCCTCGTGGCTCATCTGGTAAAGAATCCACCTCTAATGTGGGAGACCTGGGTTCAATCCCTGGGTTGGATAGATCCCCTGGAGAAGGGAAAGGCTACCCACTCCAGTATTCTGGCCTAGAGAATTCCATGGACTGTGTAGTCCATGGGGTCACAAAGAGTCGGACATGACTGAGCGACTTTCACTCACTCAGATGGACTTTATTAACAGGTTGTTGGTGATAAAACTGGAGAGATATATATATATAATTTCATGCAATTTTTTAGCTGAACTTTGAAAGAAATACATGTCATGCAGTTGAAAATATTCAAGCATATAGCAAGTAGTATGCACACAGCATGTCAGCAACTTTTACCGCTCTGTGTAAGTAATTTTACAAGTTTTTAATAGAAAGTAACATGGACATGGACATGAACTTGGGCAAGCTCTGGGAGATAGTGAGGGACAGGGAAGCCTGGCATGCTGCAGTCCATGTGGTCAGGAAGAGTCAGACATGACTTGGCAACTGAACAATAGAAAGTAAATGGAGTTACAGAATAAAAAGCTGACTGTGAGATAAAGGGAACAGTGCCTCTGAGAGGCTCTAGATTTGCAGCCAGAGGAACTTGAAAAGGCAACTTTATGGGCTTAAATGAAGAAAGTGAGTGTGACTTGTGATGAAAAGGATGAGGATGTCCCAGAGGAAAGCACACCAGCGAAAACTTCACATTAAAGGAACTCTTACAGATTTTTCATGACATTGGAAACACAACGGACAGAATATTAGAAGCTGCTCCAAACTTAAAAAGGGGTATGACTGTTCACCAAAGAATATAAATAATGTTTTCTCCATGTCATAAATTTTACAATGAGAAGAAAGAGGCAAACACTGTTCACACTACTCTTTATAAATTATTTCAATTGGCAAATATATATATATATATATATCTGTAATATAAAATTTACTATTTTAACCATTTTTAAATGTAAAGTATCATTAAGTATGTTGACACTGTTGTACAACCATCACCAATATCCATGTCCAGAACTTTTTAATCATCCTATACTGAAAATCTGTATCGATTAAACACGAATTCCTCATTGCCTTTCCCCCAGTTCCTGGTAGCCTCTATTCTACTTTCTTTCTCAATGAATATCACTACTCAAGATACCTCATATAAGTGGAGACATACATATAGTATATATCTTTTTGTGATCGACTTATTTAGCTCAGCATAATGTCTTTTTAATTTAATTTTTTAATGCATTTTACTTTATTTATTTGGCTGCATTGAGTCTTAGATGTGGCACACAAGCTTATTGCCCAGCAGCATGTGGGATCTTGTGGGATCTTAGTTCCCTGACCAGAGACTGAACCTGTGTCCCCTGCATTGGAAGGCAGATTCTTAACCACTGGACCACCAGGGAAGTCCCCCAGAATAATGTCTTTAAGGTTCATTAATGTTGTAATGTGTCAGAATTCACTTTCTTTTTTAGGCTGAAAAGTATTTCAGTATATGTATATACTACATTTTATTTATCCCATTTTTAGATGTTTCATACATTTTGGCTATTATGAATAATGCTGCCATGAATCTTGGTGTGCAAATATCTATTCAAGTCCTTAGTTTTTAATTCTTTCATACATACACCTAAATGTGAAACTAGAATTGTTGAATCATAGTATAATTCTATGTTTAATTTTTTGAGGCGCTGCCATGCTATCTTCCATAGTGGCTGCATCTTTTTACATCTCTAAAGCAACACACCAGGTTCTAATTTCTCCACATCCTCAACAACACCTGTTATTTTGTTTTTCTTTTTAAGTAGACAGCCATCTTAATGGATTTGCAACAGTACCTCATTGTGTTCTGATTTGCATTTCAGTAATGATTTAGAGATGCTGAAAATCTTTTCACATACCTTTCCGCCACCTGTATATCTTCTTTTGAGAAATGTCCATTCAACTTTTATGTTTTCTATAAAGAAACGGAACATTTAAATTCTTGATATTCCTAATGTTTTAATTACAATGTAGTAAATAAATTTTTATTATACAAGTTTTTTCACATTTCTATATATGTTTATAATCAATGATAGAGTTTTAATGTTTTGACCAAAAGTTTTAATGGTCTTTCATGGAGCAATCATAATTTCTCCCATTTGTTAAGAATGCTTTGCATGATTGTATGACCATTTTGGGGATCCCTCAATACCATGTAAAGTGAGGATTTCCTCTTGAGTGTTATACTAATGACCAGGGAGATGAAAATAAAGCAGGATGAGAGGATAAATAATGATGCACCGTAATGGGAGAATGGGCTATTTATTTTATCTTTTTAAATATCAGCTTTATTTTATTTTGGCTGTGCCGTTTGTGGGATCTTAGTTTCCTGACCTGGGATTGAACCTGGGCTCTTGGCAGTGAAAGTACAGAGTCCTCACCACTGGACCACCTGGGTCAGGGAGCTAGGTTCCTGCAAGCCACGTGATGTCGCCAAAAACAAAACAAAATGAAGTGAAGCAAAAAAAAGAGAGAGAGAGAGTAGGCTATTTATGTTGGTTGTTAGGCAGTGCCAACTCTGGGAAAGTGAAATTTGAGTAGAGGCCTAAAGAGTGAAGAAGGTAGCCATATCCTTGCCCATGGGAAGTGCTTTCCAGGCTCGGGGAATAGCAAGTGCAAAGGCCTTGGATGGGGTCCTACTTGGGCTGTTAGGGAAACAGCAAATATCTCAGTGTCACAGTCGCAGTGAGGGAAGGGGAGAGTGGTAGCAGATAAAGATGGAAAGGCAGGCAGGGGTCAGATCATGTAGGGTCTTGTTGGCCATGGTATGTACTTTGGATTTTATTCTAAAATTTTATTTAATTAAATTAATAAATTAAATGTATTTATTTATTTGGAAGGAATGATGCTAAAGCTGAAACTCCAGTACTTTGGCCACCTCATGCGAAAAGTTGACTCATTGGAAAAGACTCTGATGCTGGGAGGGATAGGGGGCAAGAGGAGAAGGGGACGACAGAGGATGAGATGGCTGGATGGCATCACTGACTCGATGGATGTGAGTCTGAGTGAACTCTGGGAGTTGGTGATGGACAGGGAGGCCTGGCGTGCTGCGATTCATGGGGTCACAAAGAGTCAGACACGACTGAGCAACTGATCTGATCTGATCTGATTATAAAATTTATTTATTTATTATAAAATTTATTTATTTATTATAAAATTTATTTATTTATTAAAAATAAATTAAATTTATTTCTATTTTATTCTAAAGATGGGAAGCCATTGGTGGTCTGAGAGTGATGTCATGTTAGTTTACAGGGCATCTGATTGGTTAGGGGTGAGTTCCCCTCAGAAGAGAAAAGGAGAGAATGAGGATACAAGAGATTAACTTCAAAAAAAAAAAAAAGAGAGAGAGAGATTAACTTCACCTACTTCATAATTTGTCTAATGGCTAGTCTTTGCTTGGAAATGAAGAGAGGATAAAAGATTTCTGTGGAGACTAGGACCTGCTTGTAGTTTTATTGAGCATGTCATATGTAGCAAGGAAGCTTCTCAACTCCTTCAGTCTCCTGGAATTTTCCCGAGAGGCTTTCACCCAGGGCATGGAAGACTGAAGGTTCCTAGTCAACAGAGCTATCAGAGGACATGCATGTGTGCTAAGTCACTTGAGTCATGTCCAACTCTTTGCAACCGTATGAACTGTAGCCTACCAGGATCCTCTGTCCATGGGATTTTCCAGGCAAGAATACTTGAGTGGGTTGCCATGCCCTCCTCCAGGGGATCTTCCTCACCCAGGGATAGAACCCGGGTCTCTGGCATTGCAGGCAGATTCTTTACTGTCTGAGCCACCAGGGAAGCCCTCAGAGGACACGAGCTCACTAATTTCTTTCCAGAGAAGCAGTAGCCAGATTTCTCTACCCACCAAGCCAGGTTCACAAACCTAAAAGCCCATTATTTAACACATCATACAGGCTATACATAAATGTACCAATGACCCTGATGTTCTTTCTGATCTTAAAGAACCTTGCCCCTCATACACTTTTTTTTATCATTCCCAAAGAATATTCATGCAGAGAATCAGTAGTGATATCTTTCTCCAAAAGGGAATTACACTTAATTAAAAATCTCAGTGTCTTTTTCTTTCACTATTTTTTGGTTTTCTTTTTTAAATTGGAGGATACTTGCTTTGCAATGTTGTGTTGCTTTATGCCATACAACAATGTGAATCAGCCATATGTCAGTGTCTTTTAGTGACCTTTCAATTCAAAGTTTAACATGCCTTGACTTAAGAGACCTTTTATAAAAAAGACTCCCGGTTTTGGCAAAAAAAAAAAAAAGAAATCTCTAAATTGGTCAGACATTATTAACTAGCATCTAAATATTCATTGTTTTCTTAACACACTACAAACCCTTAAAAGTTATGGTACCATCACTAAGCAACTTGACACAAAAAGTAAGAAACATCACCGATATCATTGATTTACAAGGCAGAAGTTCACTTGAAAAAGCTTATGCTTGCTGCATTCTAACTGTAGAGAGCCAAGAAGAGAAAAGCAAATACGGAGAGCATTTTTATTAAGGGTTAAGTGGATTTTCTTTGTGTTGAACTTTTCAAAAAGGTCTATTGAAATATTTGTACTACTAAGAAATTGTATGCATGCTGATTTTTTTTTTTGCACTTCTAGAAAAGCTCCATATTTATACCAGTGTTTTAGTTTCACTTTCCTGCTTCTCATTTATTTCAAAGAAAAGAGAAGTTTAAACGGGATTTTGTAATCTGAGGTTATAATATGAGAGAAGGGAAATTATACCAATCTTTCAGGGTCAGACTTTTAAGAGATTTTTTTTTTAATTTTATTTTATTTTTAAACTTTACATAATTGTATTAGTTTTGCCAAATATCGAAATGAATCCGCCACAGGTATACATGTGTTCCCCATCCTGAACCCTCCTCCCTCCTCCCTCCCCATACCATCCCTCTGGGTCGTCCCAGTGCACTAGCCCCAAGCATCCAGTATCGTGCATCGAACCTGGACTGGCAATTCGTTTCTTACATGATATTTTACATGTTTCAATGTCATTCTCCCAAATCTTCCCACCCTCTCCCTCTCCCACAGAGTCCATAAGACTGTTCTATACATCAGTGTCTCTTTTGCTGTCTCGTACACCGGGTTATTGTTACCATTAAGAGATTTTTTGACTCATGAAGGTAGTTTAGTCAATTATTTAACTTGAGAACAAATAGTTTCATATCTTAAAAAAAAAAAAAATCCCCGTGATTGTTACTTTGCTAAACTCAAAAAAAGCTGAAGAAGAACTTTTTTTATAGTACCTTAAACCACAATGTTTGTTACTCAGTGTTAGATTAGAAAGAAATCTGCAGTGTGTAGTTCTCCTAGACTCTTTGTTTGATGTAGATAATTATTTTCTCTAATTATTTAATCATCTCTTCTAAGAACATCAATATTTCATCTGCTTGGTTAGCTTCTGTAGCAACAGTAGCTTCAAAACTTCAATAAATTGTTGGCATAGCTCAGGCTAATGGGAAATGGAATAGTGTTCATCTTCAGAAGTTGGGCATCCCAGATCCTCTTACATGAATAGACCAAGAGGCCTATTTCTCACTGCTCCAGAGTAGTGCTCCAGTGTGCCCTTTGTGCTAAGTCGCTGCAGTCCTGTACCACTCTTTGCGACCCCATGGACTGCAGCCCACCAAGCCCCTCTGTCCATGTATTTCTCCAGGGAAGAATACTGTAATGGGTTGCCATTGCCCTCCTCGAGGGGATCTTCCCGTCCCCGGGATCGAACTCGCGTCTGTCATGTCTAACCTGTACTGGCAGGTGGGTTCTTTACCACTAGCGCCACCTGGGAAGCAGAGTAGCCCTAGGGATGGTCCATCTTTCTGTATTTATTTTAGGGACATGTGAGAACTTACAAAGACACAATTTAATCTGGCAAAGGACTGATCCCCACCATATCCCACTCCTGAGATGTTTGTTCTCACAGGGGAAGTTAAATGATCTTTAAGATCCCTCTCAAACCTAGGAGGCTGTGACTCCAACTTTAAAGTTCTCACGGCTCCCTTTGTATTTACTCAATGAATGAGGGTTGTGAGATTTGCTGGTGTGTATGGCCCATGGCTCTAGATCCAAAGCATATTTTGTACTTTCAGAGAATACCATTCATGGAGTAAAGAAAAAAGTGGCAGTTTTGTGCCACATTTTTCAGAGAACAAATGTGGTGCTGGTAGATGGCACATTTCTTTAAAACAAAACTAGAATCAGGAATTCCCTGGTGGTCCGGTGGTTAGGACTCCATGCTTTCACAGAGTTATCAAAAAAAAAAAAAAGAAAAGAGAGAGAGAAATTACCACAGATTTAGTGGCTCAAAACAACACTAATGTATTTTTCTTATGGTTCTGGAAGTCAAAGTCCAGAATCAGTCTAATTGAACTAAGGTCAAGGTATCAGCAGGGTGGCTCCTTTAGGAGCCTCTGGGGGCAGAATTCATTCCCTTGCTGTTTCCTCTGACTGTAGAGCCTGTCTGCATTCCTTGGTTCATGACCTCTTTCTCTATCTTTGAGGCCAGAAATGGTGGATTGAGTCCTCCTTACATCAAATCACTGATACTAACTCTCCTGCCTCCCTCTTAGAAGGAAGCTTGTGATTACATTGGACCCACCTGGATAATGCAAGATCATCTCCCCATCTCATGCAGCCGCATAGAGGACATTCATTACTCTCAGGCATTGCTCTCCACTCTTACACAGACTTTAAAAAAAAAAACTTGTTACTTTATATTGGAGTGTATTTTATTAATAATGTGATGTTAGTTTCAGTTGTACAGCAAAGTGATTCAGTTATACATATACACATATCTATTCTCTTTCAAACTCTTTTCCCATTTAAGTTGTTACATAATATTAAACAGAGTTCCCTGTGCTTTACGGTAGGTCCTTGTTGGTTCTCCATTTTAAATACAGCAGTGTGTACATGTGTACATGTTGATCCCAAACTCCAAATCTCTCTCTCCCCACTACCCTTCCCCTCTGGCAATCATAATTTCATTCTCTAAGTCTGTGAGTCTGTAAATAAGTTCATTTGTATCATTTTTTTAGACTCCACGTCTAAGTGATACCATATGACATTTGTCTTTGTCTGACTTACTTCACTTAATATGATAATCTCTAGGTCCATTCATGTTGCTGCAAATGGCATTCTTTCCTTACACAGCCTTTTAAAGAGAGTCCCTTCCATAGTGCCCTCGAGACTTTAAGTTGAATGATGATACTGGGCATGCTTTATTTTGTATGTGTACAACAAGGTATCTGAGTCCACCAATTTCTTTAGTATATCAATAGAGTAAAATATTTAATAACTAGAACTAGTTTTGCAGTCATATTCTGGAGAGCTCAGTGGAAGTAGCACCCATCTTGTGGACTAGGTGTGACAAAGAAGCTAATCCACAGAAAGTGTTTGGCATGGTGCAAGGTTGCAATAAATGCCAGATTCTGCTGTTAATGTTATTATTATTAGGATATCAGCTTAGCCTGCATGAGATGGCCCCTGCCCAACTCTCAGCCTCATCTCCTATAATTCTCTCCTCCCACCCATTGTGCTCCAGTCACACCAAACTTCTTTCTGACACTCAACCGGGCTGTCTTCACATTTGCTATTCATTTAACTTATTAATAATATAACTCTTCCCCCAAATATTTACAAGTCTACCTATATCTCATTATTCAGGCCTTAGCTCAAATACTACCTCCTTGAAAATTCTCCTCTGACCACCTCAGCTACAGTAGCCACTCCCACTCTTCCCAGTCACACATGCTTTCATCGTTCTCTTTTATCCCTTTAGTGGTTGGTGATTATTAAGCTCTGAAATTACCTTCTTCTCTCTCTCCCTTCCTGCCTTTCTTCTTATCTATAAATTTTAAGCTCCTTTCATTCAGCAGTTATGTTCACTGATGTCATGTTCATTGATATATCACCAGCACCTAGAATAGCGCCTGGAACATGGCAGTAGTTCAATGTTTGCAGCAGGCTGACCAACTGATAATACGCTACCATCAGAACAGACCTTAATTTAATGTATTAATTAGAACTTTTTGTCTTCTATTAGCATTGACTTTTTGGGACCCATTCTCTCTGTGTTTGTTAATTGCCTTGGTCTCTCTTTGATATCTCTTCACCACTCCCCAGCTCTTCCTCCTCTTCACCTCATTCCTTTAGGGTCATAACATAGGCTCTTCCCTCATTCCAAGTACTTTTAAAAATTTATAGTAAAGTACTTTCAAAGTCCAAGGAACTTAAAAGACTCAAAGAATGTATTATTACTGGTGAAACTTCAGAGGCCATTGTTATTTGATAGAGAACTATTTTGGGTTTCTCTGCATCCCTGATCTAAAGCACAATTGTGTAATTACTTGTAGGCTCATGGAGGTTAAGGTCTTACCCAAGTATGTCTTATATCCAGGGTTTGGCACAGTGATTTAAGAATATAACAAGCACTCATAAATGTGTGTGACATGAATGGGGGCTTCTATCTACTCATAAAATTGTTTGAAAGGAATGCAAATCAACAGTGATCAAGGAAGAATAGGAATCCTGCCTCAAACCTCTCAAACCCTCTCAGAATCAGGCCAAAGGCCAGCTGATCTGCCAGTGAAGAGGAGGATCCAGAAAGAGTGGATGGGTAAGTGCCCTGTTCTTGAGCCCTATCTCCTAGGACTGGGAGCTTGACAGAGCCACTGGGGTCCCTGGGTGACAGTCAAGAGCTGTCAGCAAGAACAGGCAATACATCTTGGTGTTTCCTTTGAAAAGAGGAAGAGAAATCCTATGGCTGTAAACAAAATCTTAAAATTGCAACGGTCTTTGGAAGTCATCTGATCCATCCTCCTACTTTCAATTAAATTACTAGCCCACAGTAACTCAGTAGTGGATCTGGGAATAGAACTCAGAACTGATGCCTGTTGTCTTGTAAGGAAAGAAAAAGAGATGAAGTGTGTAAGGCAATTTTCTCCTCAATCATTATGCATGAAGACTTAGAGAGCAAATGCAAGGCTTATAAATAGATAGGCATGCTGGTAGTGGACTAGTTGCTAAATCATGACCAACTCTTACAACCCCATGGACTGTAGCCTGCCAGGCTCCTTTGTCCATGGGCTTCTCCAGACAAGAATACTGGAGTGGGTTGCCATTTCCTTCTCCAGGGTGTCTTCCCTACTGAGGAATCAAACCCACATCTCCTGCATTGCAGGTGGATTCTTTACCTCTGAGCCACCAGGGATTCCCTGTATAAATATGCATACCATTCTTTATTTCATACACATTATATATATATAATATATAATATATATATAACATTTTCCTCTCTCTATATATATAGTATTTGTCAAAATTTCAACCTAATTTAGCTGGAAAATAGAAAAATATTAAAATTTCTGATCTCAAATTCCTTACCTTCAAAATAAATTCTTATTCACCATATGGCAAATGTTTATACTGAGTTAATATCCTAGGAGCTTTTTCACTCTAGTAAATAGCATTTTTAAAAATTTATTTTAAAAAATTTACCCAATAGGAAGGACACTTTTCTGTGATATTCCATAACTATTATAAAGAAGACAATTTTTTATCATAAAAGAAATATGTTAGTAGAAATAAAATTCAATGAGAGAGGTTGAAAAAGGAATAGCTGCCTAGGATGTTCATCTGAATTTAATAATAAAAAGTGCCCAGTTATTATTATTATTTTTAAAAACTTTTTATTTTATATTGCAGTATAGCTGATTAACAATGTTGCGATAGTCTCAGGTGTAGTAAACAGTATTTTTTTAATGAGTATTATGCAGATGGGCACACATTTATACTTGGGGCTGCTACTGGACAATCTAGAGCAGATTTCAGAACAGAATATTGTTGGCAATTATACTCCTTCCTCTCCTCATTTTCCCTCTCTTTTCTGTGCCCCAAGTTTGCTCTTCCTCCCAGCATCTTAATACATGGGGAATGCAGTATCCCTGGAAAATATATCAGCACTGCTTAGAACTGAATTTTAGCTACCTACAACATCCAAATTCTTTAAGACTACCTTGAATAATAAAAACATTAGCTTTGCAAAGTTACTATGCATTTCTTCCCTTAGAAAACTGAGCTTAAAAAAAAAAAAAAGCTTTGTAACATAAATGGTTAAAAAGTCAGCTCCCTCTTGTTTTTACAATTCTTAGATCATTTATTTATTTTCCAGAGGTACGAAGGGTGGGGGTGATGGTATTGATTCTCTGCCTGGTATTAATGTTCAGGATTTTCAGTGTGTCATCCTGTGTGTGTGTATGTGTGTGTGTTTCTCCTTTTGGAAAAACAAAAGATGTGTTTCCTTGCCCACCATGGAAAAAATGTAACATACAACTCAATCCCTTCCTGAGAGCACGGAGGACCAAAAGCAGGCAGCTTAGATCAGGGTGGTGAGGAAGTTTTCTCATTTCCAGAAGGAAGCATGAGTCATAGTGTGCGACATTTTGGGAGGCCTGAATCAGAGCTGTCGAGGAAGTCAGTTCTCAGACAGTTTAATTTAACACCTTCATTGTCGTGTCTTTCTCCAAGACGTAGATGTTCCAATTATTTCCTTTCAGGAACAGAAAATAATGTAACAGTTGAAGAGGTCTCCTAATCCACTTCTGAGCAACTAAGCCTGAGGATTATGTAATTAATATACATCTTTTAGGAAGGAGAGAAGAGAGTGGGTAAAAGAGAGAAGGAAGACACTGCTCTGAAATCTATTAATAAATGAAGAAGGATCAAGTTAAAATAGATTGTTAGAAAATTTAAATCCTTATAGACTGATAAGCGTTTTAACATTTTCCTCTTTACTTAAGAAAAAAAAACCTTTCCACACACTCAAATTTCTCAATGCTATAAGATTCTGAAAGGCCCAACACCCAGAAGCTTCCAAAATGCTAGGGACACTCCACGTAACCATTCAGAAGAGGGTTAGGGGTGGGGTTCAGGGATGAGAAGAAATTCTGCTCTATGGGGCCAAGAGGGGGGTGGCACAGAGTTAACGTGGGACCAAGCTCGGGAATAAGTGAAGAGATAGCACGATAGGATGCCTTTCTTTTTTAAACATTTATTTATTTATTTTAATTGGAGGATAGTATCTTTACAATATTGTGATGGTTTATGCCATACAGCAACATAAATTGGCCATAGGTATACATGAGGCCTTTCTAAGATGGGCTTGAATCCACCACTAAGAAGTTTGGGATAAAATAAGTTGGAAATGTTTTGAAATTAGAGGCAGAGAGCATAGAAGAATCTTGATACGTTGTGGTTTCTGGAGCCTGATGATTCAGAAGCCCAATAATATTAATTTTAACATGGTCTCATAATCAAATAGATTTGAAGGGAACTCAGATAGATAACTTTGAGTTCTCTCCTGTTCCCCACCTCCACCATTATCTCCTTGAGGTCTGAGCACCTAAAAGGGTGGTACTTTAGCATGATCATTTCCTGTGGTTGGTTTTACTCTCAGCTAAGCACTTAGCAGGGAGTCAGCTGTTGTTAGGCCTGAGAAAATTTGCTTGAGGCAGTTACAGCCCTCAGCAACCTTAAGAACATGTGTACAAATGAGAAAAGAAGAAAGAGGAACTTACATTCTGTAATCTAGCAATGTAGGAGATATATATATGCATGCGCGCACACACACAAACACAATATGAGGCATGAGGCACAAAGATCCATTTGAAAGGATGGTAAGAGAGTAGCAGAAACCTGTCCTCCGGACCTTCTGTATGCATATTATAAAGTGACATTATTAATATCAAGAATTATAAGACGTTCTTAAAAGTTTTTCTGAGTCAGGTGTAAACTAGACTAGGACCTGTTCCCAGTGTTTGGTGGGGTGGCAACTTGTCCCATTAGACTTCCTAGGATTCAGGGGACCACACGATATTTGCTCCTTCCAGATGCCGAGTCCAACTCTTTGCAACCCCGTGGACTGTAGACTACCAGCCTTCTCCGTCCATGGGATTCTCCAGGCAAGAATACTGGAGTGGGTTACCATTTCCTTCTCCACGGGATCTTCCCGACCCAGGGATCAAACCCGGGTCTCCCACATCGGAGGCAGACACTTTAACCTCTGAGCCACCAGGGAAGCCCAGATGCTTTGGTACTCTCACACAAAGTATTGTGGGACAGAAGCAAAATGGAAAATTATGGGATATACAGTCAGAAGGCCTAGTTTCAACCTTTTCATTTTGTCCTGGTGAACTGTGACCTGGGAAACTCTTAGTTGGGGCCTCAGGATACTGATTCTTAGAAGTGAGGATCAGGAGACCAGGGCTGCAGTGGGGACCAGATGTACTGTGCAGTGGCAAAGCCATAGCACCTTGAGCACTGACACACGATAGCATAGTGAGGGGGACCTTTCTCCTTCTAGATCATTCTTCTCTTATGCTTTTGTAAAAGCTGAAGTATAGTTGATTTAAAATGCTTTGTTAGTTTCAGTTATACAGCAAAGTTATGTACAATATATATTGGTCAGTTCAGTTCAGCCACTCACTCATATCTGACTCTTTGTGGCCTCATGGACTGCAGCACACCAGGCCTCCCTGTCCACCACCAACTGCCAGAGTTCACCCAAACTCATGTCCGTTGAATCGGTGATGCCATCCAAACATCTCATCCTCCGTTGTCCCCTTCTCCTCCACCTTCAGTCTTTCCCAGCATCAGGGTCTTTTCAAATGAGTCAGTTCTTCGCATCAGGTGGCCAAAGTATTGGAGTTTCAGCTTCAACATCAGTCCTTCCAATGAATATTCAGGACTGATCTCCTTTAGGACGGACTGGTTAGATCTCCTTGCAGTCCAAGGGACTCTCAAGAGTCTTCTCCAACACCACAGTTCAAAAGGATCAATTCTTTGGCACTCAGCTTTCTTTATAGCCCAACTCTCACATCCATACATGACCACTGGAAAAACCATAGCCTTGACTAGATGGACTGTTATTGGCAAAGTAATATTTCTGCTTTTTAATATGCTATCTAGGTTGGTCATAGCTTTTCTTCCAAGGAGTAAGCGTATTTTAATTACATGGCTACAGTCACCATCTGCAGTGATTTTGGAGCCGCAAAAAATAAAGTCAGCCACTGTTTCCACTGTTTCTCCATCTATTTACCATGAAGTGATGGAAAAGAATGCCATGATCTTAGTTTTCTGATGTTGAGCTTTAAGCCAAACTTTTCACTCTCTTCTTTCACTTTCATCAAGAGGCTCTTTAGTTCTTCTTCACTTTATGCCATAAGGGTGGTGGTTTCTGCATATCTGAGGCTACTGATATCTCTCCCAGAAATCTTGATTCTAGCTGTGATTCAACCAGCTTAGCATTTCACATGATGTACTCTGCATATAAGTTAAATAAGCAGGGTGACAATATACAGCCTTGACATACTCCTTTTCCTATTTGGAACCAGTCTGTTGTTCCATGTCTAGTTCTAACTGTTGCTTCCTGACCTGCATACAGATTTCTCAAGAGGCAGGTCAGGTGGTCTGGTATTCCCATCTCTTGAAGAATTTTCCACAGTTTATTGTGATCCACACAGTCAAAGGATTTGGCATAGTCAATAAAGCAGAAATAGATATTTTTCTGGAACTCTCTTGCTTTTTCGATGATCCAGCGGATGTTGGCAATTTGATCTCTGGTTCCTCTGCCTTTTCTAAAACCAGCTTGAACATCTGGAAGTTCATGGTTCATGTATTGCTGAAGCCTGGCTTGGAGAATTTTAAGCATCACTTTACTAGCATGTGAGATGAGTGCAGTTGTGTGGTAGTTTGAGCATTCTTTGGCATTGTCTTTCTTTGGGATTGGAATGAAAACTGGCCTTTTCCAGTCCTGTGGCCACTGCTGAGTTTTCCAAATTTGTTGGTATATTGAATGCAGCACTTTCACAGCATCATCTTGTAGGATTTGAAATAGCTCAACTGGAATTCCATCACCTCCACTAGCTTTGTTCGTAGTGAGGCTTCCTAAGGCCCACTTGACTTCACATTCCAGGATGTCTGGCTCTAGGTGAGTGATCACACCATCATGATTCTGGGTCGTAAAGATTTTTTGTATAGTTCTTCTGTGTATTGTTGCCACCTCTTCTTAATATCTTCTGCTTCTGTTAGGTCCATACCATTTCTGTCCTTTACTGAGTCCATGTTTGCATGAAGTGTTCCCTTGGCATCTCTGATTTTCTTGAAGAGATCTCTAGTCTTTCCCATTCTATTGTTTTCCTCTATTTCTTTGCATTGATCACTGAGGAAGGCTTTCTTATCTGTCCTTGCTATTCTTTGGAACTCTGCATTCAAATGGGTATATTTTTCCTTTTCTCCTTTTCTTTTCACTTCTCTTCTTTTCACAGCTATTTGTAAGGCTTCCTCAGACAGCCATTTTGCTTTTTTGCATTTCTTTTTCTTGGGAATGGTCTTGCTCCCTGTCTCCTGTGCAATGTCACAAACCTCTGTCCATAGTTCATCAGGCACTCTGTCAGATCTACTCCCTTAAATCTATTTCTCACTTCCACTGTATAATCATTTGATTTAGGTCATACCTGAATGGTCCAGTGGTTTTCCATATATATATATATATATATATATATATATATATATATCTTTTTCATATTATTTCTCATTATAGGTTATTACATGATACTGAATATAGCTCCCTGTGCTATATGATATGTTTTTGCTATCTACCTATTTTATATATAGTAGTATGTATGTATTCATCCCCAACTCCTAATTTATCCCCCCCTTGACTGCGTGACTGAGCACACACACACACTTGTCCCCTTTGGTAATCACAAGTTTGTTTTCTATTGGACCATTCTTCTTTTCTTCTTCCTGATCCATAAAGTAAGATTTCTCAAGTCTGTTCCCTCCTTCCATCCCACGACTAGCAGGGTTCAGACTTTTTTGTCTTATCTGGACCATTTTTAAGAGGCTCCTCCCTGAGAGCTCCCGCCTGATGCTTTGCTCTTGTTGATTCCACTTCCTAGCATAGTCTTCCCCCAGATGCCCACATGGCTTGCTGCCCTCCTTTGCCTGTTCAAATGTCAGCTCTTCAGACAGACCTTCCTTAAGCACCCTGTGTAGAAGAGCACCCAGCTCCCCTTACACCCAATCTCCCTTACTCTGTTTTGTTTTTTCCATAGTACTTATAATAAAACTCTATAATTATCAGGTTATTTTATGTAAATAGCCATTTTATTTTAGGATACTTTTAGATTTATATAAAATTTGCAAAAATAATACAGAGTTCCTAAATGCCCCTCTCCCTATTTCCCCTATTGTTAGCTTCTTACATTATTAGGGTACCTTTGTTAAAACTAAGGAAGCACACTGATACACCATTAGCAAAATACCATACTTTATCCAGATTTCCTTAGTTTTTCCCTTTTGTTCCTTTTGTGTTCAGGCATCTCATTCAAGATACCATATGACATTCATTCTTAGCTTCCTCTACTCTGTGAGAGTTTCTCAGACTGTCTTTGTTTTTGATGGCCTTGAAAGTTTTGAGGAATACCCTCAGATGTTTTGTAGAATGTCCCTCAGTTTGGGTTTGCCTGGTGTTTTCTTCATGGTTAGACTGGGGGCGATAGGACTTTGGGAGGACAGATTTAGAGTGAAGTGCCCTTCTTTTCACATTATATCAAAGTTCATACTATCAACAAGATTTATCACTGTTGATGCTGTCTTTAATCACCCAAGACAGTATCTATCAGGTTTTTCTACTGCAAAGTTACTTTTGTTGTTGTTGTTTATAAATTTATTTATTTTAATTGGAGGTTAATTACTTTACAATATTGTAGTGGTTTTGCCATACATTGATATGAATCAGCCACGGGTGTACATGTGTTCCCCATCCTGAACCCCACTCCCACCTCCCTCCCTATCCCATCCCTCTGGGTCATCCCAGTACACCAGCCCCAAGCACCCTGTCCCATGCATCAAACCTGGGCTGGCGATTCTTTTCACATATGATAATATACAAGTTTCAATGCCATTCTCCTAAATCATCCCACTCTCGCCCTCTCCCACAGAGTCCAAAAGACTGTTCTATACATCTGTGTCTCTTTTGCTGTCTCTCATATAGGGTTATCGTTACCATCTTTATAAATTCCATATATATGGGTTAGTATACTGTATTGGTGTTTTTCTTTCTGGCTTACTTCACTCTGTATAATAGGCTCCAGTTTCATCCACCTCATTAGAACTGATTCAAATGTATTCTTTTTAACAGCTGAGTAATATTCCATTGTGTATATGTACCACAGTTTTCTTATCCATTCATCTGCTGATGGACATCTAGGTTGCTTCCATGCCCTGGCTGTTATAAACAGTGCTGTGATGAACATTGGGGTACACATGTATTTTTCAATTGTAAAGTTACTTTTAACTCCTTCCTTTACATACTCTAATTTTTGGAAATAAGTCACACAGCCCACACTCAAAAGGTGGGGACTTAAATTCTACTTACTTGATGAGGGAGTATCTACCTAAATTACTGGAAGTTCCTTTTTTAAAAATATTTTTAATTGGAGTATAGTTGCTTTACAGTTGGGAGGTCTTGTGTACAGATGTGTGTCTTCTCCATTTATTATTCAATCATTTGCTTATATCAGTATGTGCTGTGCTGTGCCTAGTTCCTCCTTTGTATCCAGCTCTTTGTGACTCCAGGAACTGTAGCCTTCCAGTCTCTTCTGTCCATGGGGATTCTCCAGGCAAGAATACTGAACTGGGTTACCATGCCCTCCTCCAGGGGATCTTCCCAACTCAGGAATTGAACCCAGGTCTCACACATTGCAGGCAGATTCTTTACTGATAGTCCACCAGTATGGACTCATGGATATTTGTTTTATACTCTGTGTTATATTCCAGTACTATATTATGTATTTGTTGCTCAAATTGTTCCAGCTTTAGCCATAGGTAACTGTTTCAGGTGGCTTCTGTGTCACTTTGACATTGTTTTATTATTTGAACTCTCCCTTACCTTTTGGTGCTAAAAGACCCTTCAGGCTCGTCTTGTATATCTCCTGCTCCAACCCTAGTATCAGCATTTCTCCAGTAAGTCCCAGTTCCTTTTATTAGAGAATGTTGTTAGAAAACAAGGTCTGGGTTTTGGATGTGCTTGTTGCTACTGGGGTGTTTTTGCTTCTAGGCCTTCTCAGAGGACAGACCTAAGGAATAAATGTGTTCCAATACCATATGAACCATTCTAGCCTTTTCTCCTTGCTTATTTGTAAGTTTCCTCACCAATAGTGAGCAACCTGGCTCCCACCACCGATTTATTTATTTGCTCATCCCAGTATACATGTGCAGCCATGTTGAAATTGTTTAGCCATATCCCCATGAACAAGATTGCCAGGAGACATATCAATAACCTCAGATATGCAGATGACACCACCCTTACGGCAGAAAGTGAAGAGGAACTAAAGAGCCTCTTGATGAAAGTGAAAGAGGAGAGTGAAAAAGTTGGCTTAAAGCTCAACATTCAGAAAACGAAGATCATGGCATCTGGTCCCATCACTTCATGACAAATAGATGGGGAAACAGTGGAAACAGTGGCTGACTTTATTTTTCTGGTCTCCAAAATCACTGCAGATGGTGATTCCAGCCATGAAATTAAAAGATGTTTACTCCTTGGAAGGAAAGTTATGACCAACCTAGACAGCATATTAAAAAGCAGAGACATTACTTTGCCCACAAAGGTCCATCTAGTCAAGGCTGTGGTTTTTTCAGTGGTCATGTATGGAGATGAGAGTTGGACTATAAAGAAAGCTGAGTGCCAAAGAATTGATGCTTTTGAACTGTGGTGTTGGAGAAGACTTTTGGAAGTCCCTTAGACTGCAAGGAGATCCAACCAGTCCATCCTAAAGGAGATCAGTCCTGGGTGTTCATTGAAAGGACTGATGTTGAAGCTGAAACTCCAATACTTAGGCCACCTGATGCGAAGAGCTGACTCATTTGAAAAGACCCTGATGCTGGGAAAGATTGAGGGCAGGAGGAGAAGGGGACAACAGAGGATGAGATGGTTGGATGACATCACCAACTCAATGGACATGGGTTTGGGTGGACTCTGGGAGTTGGTGATGGACAGGGGGGCCTGGCGTGCTGCAGTTCACAGGGTCGTAAAGAGTTGGACACAACTGAATGACTGAATGAACTGACTGATCCCCATGAGAAACGACTAGCATTCAATGTTCCTGTACAGTCCCTTTTGTCCAGTCTTAGTGTATATGGTGAAAACATCATCTATCAGAGTTACTTAGGTCAGCACCTTTTCCTCAGTCTATTCAGTGAGGTTGTATTTTACACTTATAATACAGTTAGATTTTTTTGGTCATAGTCTGCATTCCGTCCTGGGATTCCCCAACCTCTTGGTTGATTTTTAAAATTTTTTTTGTGTATATTAAGGTTCACTCTTTGTGATTTAAAGTTCTTTTATGTCTTTTACTTGCCTAGTTGCTCCAGGTAGGATTTCCAATACTATGTTGCATAGCAATGGCTAGAGAAGGCATCCTTGTCTTGCTCCTGATCTTAGAGGAAGATTTTCAGCCTAGAGTATGATGTTAATTGTGGGCTTGTGATGCATACCCTTTGTTGTGTTGAAGTACATCATTCCTTCTACGCCTAAAATGTTGAGAGTTTTTATTATGATATGATGCTGAGTTTCATTGAATGCCTTTTCTGTACCTATTGAGATGGTAATATGATTTTTTATCCCTTATTCTTTTAATGTTATGTATCATACTGAATGATTTTCATATGTTGAATTTCCCCTGCAACCCAGGAATACATTTCTCTTGATCAGAGTGTGTGATCCTTTTAACATACTGTTGAATCAGTTTGCTGATACCTTTGTTGAGTACTTTTGCATCTGTACACATCAAGGATATTGGCCTACAATTTGTTTTTTTTTTTTTTTTTTCTTGTAGTATCCTTGTCTGGCTTGATATCAAGATAGTGCTGGCCTAGTAAAATGAGTTTGGGAGTATTCCTTCCTCTTCAGTTTTTTTGGAAGAGTTTGAGAAGGATTCGTATTAAGTCTTTAAATGTCTGGTAGAATTCATGAGTAAAGCCATCTGGTGTGGGCTTTACTGTTTTGGGAGGGTTTTGATTACTGATTCAGTCTCCTTTTGTTCTTGGTCTATTTCTTTATGATTCAGTCTTGGTAAGTTGTATTTTTCCTGGAATTTATTTATTTCTTCTAGGTTGTCCAATTAGTTGACTTATAATTGTTCATTGTAGTCTTTGGTGATTCTTTGTATTTCTGTATCAGTTGTAGTGCTGCTTCTTTCATTTCTTATTTTATATATTTGAGTCTTTTGTCTTTTTTTCTGAAATCCAACTGTGAACCAGAGCTAGTGTCTTTGCTGATATCTTCAATGATAATATTTACCAGGCAAAACGGCCAGGATTAGAACCAGCAACTGACCCAAAAAGCTCTGAGACTGCAAGCTCTCTCACTGAACCAAGGACTTGGGAGCACTTCACATCCACTACCTTTCTCCAGCACCACCCTTAGACATGGATAACCTGTACTTGCTCCTTAGAAGGACCTGCTTTGGCCTTTCTTTAGCATGGGTTAACCCTGTGTGATAAGGATTCCATGAATCGAAGGAGATGTGCCTATACAGAGGCTCTGATCCCTCTGGAGCATGCTCTGGGAGATTCCCTGCCAGATAACTCCAAACTGGATTCTAAGACCCTTATAGTCCTCTTCCCTGGGCCTGTCTTCCTGAGGGCAGTTCTTCCTTTTGAGAATAGTACTATGGATGGAGGTAGGACATGGAATCTGGAATGTCTTGTGTCCACATAGCTGTGTGCATGGTCCCTCATAGTGCATAACTGTGGATATAAACAGAGGAATTGGCCACAGGCTTAGGGCCTCATTGATCCTATTGTCAGAAGGCTCATCAATGTTAGGGAAAGATATAACTTTCTTCCACCCCAGGCTGAAACTTGGGTTCAGTGGAATTCAAGTCCATTCATAAGAATCTGATCTTAACCTTTTGTCCTGCTTCTCTCTGATTTCAAGTTACAGGTTGGGTCATAAGGTTGTTCACTGTTCATGGCTGGGCTAGGACAGCATCAGGGATGCATGAGCTCTAGGCCAAGATGGATATAGAGCCATCAAGAGACTCCAGGAAGGCCAAGTTCAATCTTGAGCTATGTTGACTGAAGTGAACTATGCCAAGCTCCTACCTCAGTGGAAATTGCTTTCTTGAGCATCCTTATACTAGTTTCCCAAACACCTTTCTTCTAATTCATCAAGGGAAGGGTCTGTGTCTTAGTTTATGTTGAATCTTTTTCTTTTAGCATCAAGTCTGGCTCTCAGCAGATACACAATAAGTATTCATTGACTCTTACTGACTCTACCTAGAAACTATAAAGCAGGATATTATCATATTCACCTTAGCAGAAAAAAGCAGGTCTCCCAGCCCTTTCGTTAAATAAAACAGAAGTTATCGCCTCATTAAAAGAACCAGAGATGCCATTTCTAAAGCTACTGGCAGCTGCAACAAACATTTGACAAAACATATGGAAGGAAAACCAATCTTTATTTCATTAACAGATCTTTGCAATGGCTAGAGCTGTAGCAGTACATTTAAGGACTCTAAAGGTTTGTTTGTTAAGCTATGGTTCTCAAATTTTAGGATTCATCAGAATAACCAGGAGGGATTTTTTAAAATACATATACTCCTGAGCCTCTCCCCCAGAGTATCTATCTGATTCAGTAGCCTGGAGTGGGATCTGAAAATTTGCATTTATAACAAGTTCCAAGGTGATGTTGATGATGCTGGTTTGGACACAATGCTTTGAGAACCACTGCTCTAATCAGAAGAAGAAAGGTGCTTAAATTAACTATAAAGACCATCATACAAACCAATGTGAGATATAGAAGAGTTTGGCAGGTAACCCAAAACCAGATCATGAAAGAGAAAGAGAATCCAGGTTGAACAAATCAGAGATACTAAAAAAGCCTCAGAAGCCAACTTGGAAGAGGCTCCTGCTGGCAAAAGATCAGACAATTTGAGCTTCAAAAGGATAAAAATTGCAATCAAAATCCATTACATCCATAGTTCTTAATATTTAAAAAAACAAATTGGTCATCATCAGGGGATAAAAAGAGAAAACAACCAAGCATTTATCCTGCTCTTCCTACATGAACCCTCTCACTAACAATTATAAATGAGAGGTAATATCTTTTTATAAAAGTATTTTATTTAATAAAAATAAAAAATAGAATTAGAAAATCACCATTTTACAGCTTCCCAGTGAATAAATGAATCCAGGCATATGAACATTGATAGTTGATAATATAACAAGAGAGATGATCAGATATTATGTAACCCTACTGATGACAGAACTTAACACCATATATATATATATATAGTCTTGCCAAAGAGATTGAACATGATTCTAATCAAGCCTCTGGCTCCAGCTGTCAATTTTCAGGGTATCCTGACGTCAGATGAATATGCTTAACTGCACCACAATTATACATACAATAAAAAATCTAAACTGTGGGAAATTCTACAGATCAAACTCTCCTAGTTCCTCAACAGAAACTTAATATGAATGAGATGGGGAAGGAAACCATCTATTAAGAGACTTCAGTTTTTTAATGGGCAAGATTAAAGCAAAGAACATAGAAATCCACCCTTGGGTGATGAAATTATAAAAACAAGAAAGTGAGAATAATGGTTATTTTCAGGGGAAGGAGAGGTTGGGATTAGGGCAGAGAATTGAGAAGCTCGGGATGGTTGACAAAGTTTTCTTTCTTGACCTGGGTGATGATTACAAAGGCACAACTCTATTGGGTGATGAGATTTTTTGTATCTATGCTTTATTTTAAAATAAAAAATTTAAAAAATATCAACTACTGTTATAGACAAAAGAATGAACTGGGGATATGGTCCATGTGAAAATACTTACATTATAGAAGCCAAATATATTTTTACAGACCTAGGCATGCCTTGTCTTATGGGGTGTTTAGACGAAGATAATGTTGGAGGTAGTGGAGAGGATAAGTCAGAAATCATTCATACTCAGCAGAGGCTTTCTTCCAGTTTAGTGCACTATGAAAACTATTGACAAAGTTAGAGGAAAGAATCCCCACTTAGTATTTGATATTTGCAATGAAATAATAAATAAAACTTCAGAGGATTAGATATACAGCTGTGAAGACAAAAAACAAAAACAAAAACCTCTTGGGGTTGTTTCTCCAAATTGAAAAGAAAAAATGTTGAAGCTTGCTTCTGGTTGCCATATTTGTTAGGCTTTGTTAAGACCTACTCAGCATCCACTTTGGGACTATAGATTTGTCTGTGTGGCATTGAAGCTCTGGGAGTTGATCTGACATTTTGGGCCTAACCATTTAGTTCAGGACAGGTGGATCAATTTCTTGGTCAGATGGGCTCTAAATTTGTGATGTTAAAAGGAAGAGAGAGACCCTACCACCTTGCTATGCCCACAATGCTTAGCACAGTCCAGACACAACACAGAAACTAAGTCTGTCAGTCTGAAAAGATTGCCCCTCACACTGACCTCATTTCTACTTTTCATGGAAGTTGAAAGTATGTGGAATATTTGGAAATATTGTTGCAAGAACATAATTCATATCCTAAAATCATCTTGGTTTACAGCAAAAGGGTAATAACTAAGTCTTTAACAATACAAATAAAAGAAAAACCGAAATCCCTGACATAAAATATGATGTATGCTCATATGTATATATACCTGTTCTTTTCTGAAGGTACATGAATAAATGTTTTAATAATTATAGCTAATGCTTAATGAAAGGCCAATATGTGGCCAGGTAATGCCTGGAACATTTTACATATATTAACTCATTTAACTCTCATCACAGGCCTATGAGAAAGAGACTATTATTTTCCACATTTCACAAGTGAAGACACCTAGACACAGAGAGGATACGGAAGCTATCCAAGATCACACATACTCCCTTGCTATTCCTTGTTCCTCTTCAGTCTCTTTACCATGTGGCAGCCAGAGTAATTTTTATAAAAATAGAACACAAACTATCAATACCTTCCCACTGTTTTTAGGGCAAAGTCCAAATGCTATAATGTGGCTGCAAACACATCATCTGAAGGTAGACTTTCTTTGTATGTCTCAGCTTCATCTTTCAGCCATCCCTGCAGTCTAATCTCTTTCCCTAAGTAACTTCATCCACTTTCTTCAATGTATCATTTCTTGCCACACCTCCATGTTTTCTCACATGCAGGTCCCTCTTTATGGAATACTTTTTTCTGCATTTCTTTGCCTATCTAACACCTAATATCTGTGGATATCCTCCTCGTGACCTCATTGCAAACACACAGTAGGATAGGACCCTGTAGTATGAATTCTGTGACTGTTTGTTTTCTTATGTGTGTTTCCTGCCAGATTGTAAACTTCATGAGGTCAGGGAATTTGGCTATCTTAGTTATCACTGTCCCTCCAATATAGAGCCCCACGTTCTGGCAAGTAGTGGGCACTTAATAAATATGTATTGGATTCTGGTTATTGCTATCAATGGGTTTTTGAGACATAGGAGAGAAATGTAAGTTTATGATTTCTTATTGTTCAGTTGCTAAGTTATGTCCAAATTTTTGTGACCCCATGGACTGCAGCACGTCAGGCTTTATGGTACAAGCATACAACAAGAGTTTAATTATATCAAACCTACACCACAAATTTACTTCTGTCCAGATTCTACATTCAAGACCAAGACAGACCAGCTTGGGAGTCTTGGGATGTAGTGTTGAGAACTGGGATATGAATACAAATAAGAAAATACAGTATAAGGCAGAATAAAACAATCACCATAATTTTCTTCTGTGTGTATGGAGGGGGCAGATAGGAATGGGAAATCATGTAGAGGAGAATATTGACTGAAGAACTGACCATAAAAGAATAAAGAGAATTTTGATAAGAAGAAGATGATGGAAATAGCAATCTAGAGAAGGAATAGCATAAACGAGGACTTGAGGGCAAGAAAAGGCATAACTTGTTTAGGGATACTGGAAGTCCTCATAAGTTGAAATGCACCTGAATTTTAAATGCTATAGCATTTTACTTAGTATCTCAGTACAAAGCAATAATTAGAGATGCAGATGGAGTGTGGATGAATGTGCCCAGGTACTCACTGTAGATGCCAACTCGGAGTGAACTGCTTTGAGCCGTATTCTCAAAATCAGTCCTGGTATTTTCAGGAGAAGACTTGTGTCAGCATTTCTAGTATCCTTCTCCATAGGAGAGATGACCTGATGAAGGAATTTAAGCAATTCCTTCGGTGAAGCAGATTTCTTTAGTCTGAGGGATTCATGAATATCAAGCAATCTTGGTCCAACACCGTGAAACCTTGGACTCGTCAACTTGTTTTGTTTGGAGTCTATTTTCCTTTAGCTGTGGTTTGGCCTCACATGGAAGACTACCCCCAGGAAGAGAAGACGCTGGTCAGAGGGGCTTAATAATTTCCATCCCCATGATTCTGATTTCCAAAAGCATATTGATAAATATCCCTTTTGGATACACTGGGTTGATGAGAAGCTGCCCTGGAGAGACAGAGAGTCAGGTTTCTGAGCTGCTAATGAATGATGAGGTTCAGTCATCAGACTGCATCTGTGATCCTAGACACTGAATGGAAACACATTGGTGTTGACTAAGTGCAGGCTCTAGAGCTAGTAGCAACCATTATGGTATTAAAGTAACTTCTCTGTGTCCTCAGTTTTCTCATCTATAAAATGAGTAGATGGTTGGATGGCATCACCTACTCACTGTACATGAGTTTGAGCAAACTCTGGGAGATAGTGAAGGACAGGGAAATCTGGCATGCTGCAGTCCATGGGATCACAAAGAGTAGGACACGACTGAGCAACTGAACTGAACTGACTGAATGATAGAACTTACCACATAGATTTTTCATAAGGACTAAAAGAGTTAGTAAAAAGGGAACCCTTAAAAGAGTGCTTGACACACAAAAGATGCTCAGTGAATATAAGCTATTAGTATTGTCCAGTCAATAAAAACGATATAGTTAATAACTCTTGTAATTATCAGAGCCCTTCTTTAAGGTGACTATGAATATCACTGTTACTCATGAATTTTTCTCAACCCAAGACACAAAACCAAGGTTCATAGCAACCAAAGAACAATCGTCAGCCATCGTCCTGGAGGACAATTTCACTGAAGATTCAGGCAACAATAAACATTCTGGTATTAATATAAACACAGATTGCATGTGGAGTGAAATGTGAAATTTATGTAACTGTTTGCTGTAAAGCATAAAACTTTCAAGAAATTTCTTGCTTGCAGCATACCAGCTCCAGAAGTTAACCTCCAGATTCCTAAAGCTGAGTTTGGTGTCTTCTCTCATTGAAGGAATTTAATTCTGAAAAGATAATTTTATTTCTAAGTCCTTTGGGACTACCTCACTGGAATCCTCATTTCAGATAAGACAGGATAATCAGATATGAAACTGCTGTTTGCTTAGGAAATGTTTCTGTACATTAACAAAATCAAAGTAGAATAAATGATAATTGGAAGATGAATAGATCATAGAAAACTTTGTATTAGCCTCATCTTTGTTGTTGTTCAGTCACCAAGTCCTGTGTGAGTCTTTGAGATCCATGGACTGCAGCACACCAGGTTTCCCTGTCCCCCACTGTCTCGTAGAGTCTCCCTAAGTCCATGTCCATTGCATTGGTGATGCCATCCCATCCTCTGTTGCCCTCTTCTCCTTCTGCCTTCAATCTTTCCCAGCAATAACTCACTACTATGATAAATATTTTAAGCAGTTATGCTCTTGCCTTCCTGCAGTTAATAAGGTTAAATAGGAGGATACCTACACACAGGCATAGTTACTGGAGTCAACAAGAAGCATGAGGGGAAAAGGCACATAACCACTGGGCAGAAATAAGAGTCATCTATCTCAAAACATGTGTGGAATTGATCCATGTTCTTTCTCTGAGAGATACCATCTGCTTCGGGTGTCAAGGATGGAGGAGGTGAGTAAGCCTGAAATAGCTGAGTGATGGCAAAGGGAAGCTTGGCCACCCCCAACCTCTTATTTGTGTTCTATCCATTTTTTTTCTCTGTGGCCTTCCTTCTTTTTCCTAGACAACCAGTGCCCTCAAGCCTTCTTTCCTCTGCGCACCTCATTAGAACTCTTCCTCAGGTGCTGTGGAACTGATAAGTTCACCCACATTTAAGAATATATGACTAATAAAACCTACCATGATATCTTTACTATGAAGCTTGCCTTTAAAAAATAAAAATTTGCTCTTTTATATTTGATTATTTTAATAGTTATTTTGATAATTTCAAATTTTCAGAAAAGTTGCATAAGTATACACTTTACTTGGATTCACCAATTATTTATATTTCGCTTCATTTACTTGATCATTCTCTCTTTCATATATACATACGTGTGTATATATTTGTTGTTCATTTGTTTTCTGAAACAGTACTTCAGTGTGCATTTCCTAAGAATATGAATATTCTCTTATATAACCATAGTACAGCAATGGAAATCAGGAAATTTAACACCGATGCAATGCTATTATCTAGTCCATCAAATCTTACAATTGTCCCAATGTCTTTTGTAGCCATTTTGTTTTTGTTAATCCATAATTTGACTTGGGATCATGTGTTGTATTTGATTGCCATGTAACCCAAATTTCCCTTAAGCTGGAGAAGTCCATCAGCACTTCCTTGTCTTTTTTTTACCTTAGCAGGTTTGCAGAGTACAGACTAGTTATTCTGTAGAATGTCCCTCAAATTGAATCTATCGTTTCTTTTTAAAAATTTTTTTGGTGTAGAATTGATTTACAATGTTGTTAGTTTCAGATGTGAAACTAAGTAAATCAGTTATATATATATATATATATATATATATATATCCATTATTTTAGATTTTTTCCCCATATTGGTCATTATAGAGTATTGAGTAGAATTCCTGTGCTATTAATATATAGTAGGTCCTTATTAGTTATCTATTATATATGTAATAGTGTGTATATGTCAACCCCAATCTCCCAATTTCCACTCCCTTACCTCCTAGTAACTGTAAGTTTGTTTTCTACATCTATCACTCTATTTCTGTTTGTAGCTAAGTTTATTTGTACCCTTTCTTTAGATTCCACATGTAAGCGATATCGTATGATATTTGTCCTTCTCTGTCTGACTTACTTCACTCAGTATGACACTCTCTAGGTCCATCTGTGTTGCTGCAAATGGCATTATTTTGTTCTTCTTTTGTGGCTGAGTAACGACCCATCTTCTCATCTATTCCTCTGTCAATGGACATTTAGGCTGCTTCCATGTCCTGGATATTGTAAATAGTGCTGCACTGAACATTGGGGTGCATGTATCTTTTCGAATTATGGTTTTCTCCAGATAGATGCCCAAGAGTGGCATTGCTGGATCATATGGTAGCTCTAGTTTTAGCTTTTAAAGGAACCTCCATACAGTTCTCCATAGTTGCCATACCAGTTTACATTCCCACCAACAATATAGCAGGGTTGCTCACGATTAGATCCTCTGATAGGAATGCCACAGAAGTGAGGTTGTGCTTCCCCAGTGCATCCTATCAAGAGGAACATAACACTGGTTTGTCATAATACTGGCGATGTTAAGTTTGATCCCTTTGTTAAAGGGACGTCTGTGAGATTTCTCCATTGTAAGATTACTTTTTCCCATAGTAGTTAACAAGTATTTGGGGAGATTCTTTGAGACTATGTCAGTATGTTCTTCACCCAACTTTTATTCATGAGATTCGGCATCTGCTGATGATTTTCTAACTCCATAATATCTTCTACATTTATTAGTTGGCATTTTACTTGAAGAAAAAGTTTCCCCTTTCCTCCATTTTTTCATGTCAGTATAGACTCACAGGTTTTTATTACATTAATTGGGCTGTAATCCATTACTGCATTACTATTTATTTTAAATCTCAAATTATCCAAGATTTCACCAGTGGGAGCCTCTCCAAGCTGAGTCCTGTGTCCTTTTGATAGGTCCCCACTATTCTTTGAACACTTCCTTTTTTCTGGCACAACAAGATATTTCAGTATCATCTTATGCTTTCTATGCCCCAGTGCTGGAATCATCCATTTCTCTAAGAATCCATGGTCCCTTTTAATAGAGAATAATATTTATTAATAGAAAATGAGATATGGCACTAAATATATTCATTGTTACTGATGTGTCAGTGTTTCTAGGTACTCTCAGACAATAAAACTAAGAAATATAGCCATGTATGTGTATTCACACACACACACACACATACTTGTAAGCATTCATACATACACACAAAAGGTTGCAATTTTGGTTTAAGGCAAAAGAATGAAGTACTAGCTCAATTTTTTTTCTCTAACAAAATCAATGGACGATGGCACTTTTAAGGAGTTAGAGGTATGTCTGTTTGTGATTCTGAAATTGCACCATGGTGATGAAATTCTATGCCTATGAGTTGACCTGAGAGTGATGAACTTTAAAACTTTGTTCCCATTTATTTGCACTGAGCTATCAAGACACTCTGCCAAAAGAGATAGGGTGATCAGAGGGTTTGAAGGAGAGGGCAGTTGACAGTGAATCAGGATGGACCTTTTGCATCTAGGAAGGAGTTGTGAGTGAGCCTGACAAATAGAGACTCTCTCCTCTAGAAACAAAAGCAATTTAGAAATCAGAAGGTTGTATTTATATCAGAGTAAAACTGCTGATGAGTTTAGGAAGCCACTTGTTATTTCAGGTGAACCATCCATCTAACCTCACTGTGTAAAAGTGAGATCACATATCATATGAGATATGAGATTACATATCTGTCACTTGGTTTTCTTATTTTAATTTATTTTAATTGGAGGCTAATTTCTTTACAATATTGTAGTGGTTTTTGCCATACCTTGAGTTACATATCCTACTTGTGTTTATTACTAGCTTCTTCGACTACCTGAAGACTGGTGGTCACCATGTCAGTACCACTGTAACACTTACTAACTTGTAAGTGTTCAAGAAATGTCTGCTAGGAGTTTCTTGTTTCAGTTTTCTTGGAATATTTAAAATGTCCTTAGTGGGCACTCATAACTTTTAAGGTAATAATTGTCATTTAATTTTATTATGAACCTTTAGTTTGGCTCATGGCAATAGACCCAGTAAAATGAATGATTGTTTACAACATCTTAGACAAAAGTGCTGCCTTTGGAAAAAGAAATGCATTGAATCTGCCACAGGTATACATGTGTTCCCCATCCTGAACCCTCCTCCCTCCTCCCTCCTCCCTACCCATACCATCCCTCTGGGTCGTCCCAGTGCACTAGGATTCATTTTGATATTTGGCAAAACTAATACAATTTGTAAAGTTTAAAAATAAAATAAAATTTAAAAAAAAGAAATGCATTGAATAAGATAAATATTAAGTTCTACACTCAAAATACTTTCCCTCTTCAAAAGAGTCCAGGTGCAGAAGGAGGCTGCTATGCTGTGGCAGGGAGAACTTCACAATGGAAGCCAATGTCATCTTTCCAGCAGCTCATAACTGCATGATTTTGAATAGGTTCCATGACCACTGGGGCTTAATTTCCTTTTATGCAAAATGGGAGTATTTATACCTGATTGTTCTGACCTGAATATGCCTCTTTAAAATTCATATGTTGAAATCCTAGTATCTGATTTCAGAAGTGAGGCATTTTGGAGGTGATTAGATTGTAAGGGTAGAGCCCTCGTGAATGAGAGTAGTGCCTTATAAAAGAGACCCCAGGGAGATTTCTAGTGTCTTCCATCATGTAAGGACACTGCAAAAAGGAGTCAGGTATGAACTAGAAAGATGAGGTAGGAAATGGCAACCCACTCCATATTCTTGCCTGGAAAAATCCCATGGACAGAGGAGTCTGGCAACCTATGGTCCATGGGGTTGCAAAGAGTTAGATACAACTGAGAGACTGAGTACATGAACTAGGAAGAGAGCTCTCTCATTGGAATGTAACAATGCTGGCACCTTGATCTTGGACTTCCCAGCTTCCAGTACTGTGAGAAGTAAATCTCTATTATTTATACACTATTCAGTCAGTGGTATTTTGTTATAGCAGCCTGACAGATTAAGACACTAGTTTATAGATTAGTTGTGAGATTAGTTGTGAGGATAATGAATGCTGAAGGTACTGCAGGTCTGTTTTACGCCTTCTGGGTTCTATTGGAAGGAATGCTGGTGGCTAAGGCAGGAAGGGGTAGGGGGAAGATTCTTGAGATGGGCTTGGCCACTGTAAAGGAATTGTCTCTTGACTATACAGATACCCCTAGAAGTGTTGTAGTCTGAAGTTTTCATGTTAAAGGATGTATCCATTTTCTAGGGCTACCATTATAAAGTACCTTACTTGGTGGTTTAGAATAACAGAAATTTATTGTCTCCCAATAAACTCTGGAGGCTAGAAGTCCAAAATCAAGGTATTGGCAGGGCCGTGCTTGCTCTGAAGTCTCGAGAAAATTGTCTGTTCCAGGTTTTTCTCCTAGCTTCTGGTTCGCTCTGGCATTCTTCGGCTTGTAAATGACTGTCTTCTCCCCATGTCTCTTCACATTGTCTTTCTTCTGTGAGTGTCTGTCTCTGTGTCCAAATTTCCCCTTTTAGTAAGGACACCAGTCATATTGGATTAGGGCTCAACCTAATGATGTCTTTTTAATATGACTACATCTACCAGGATCTGGAGAAGGCAATGGCACCCCACTCCAGTACTCTTGCCTGGCAAATCCCATGGATGGAGGAGCCTGGTGGGCTGCAGTCCATGGGGTCACTAGGAGTCGGACACGACTGAGCGACTTCACTTTGACTTTTCACTTTCATGCATTGGAGAAGGAAATGGCAACCCACTCCAGTGTTCTTGCCTGGAGAATCCCAGAGACGGGGGAGCCTAGTGGGCTGCCATCTATGGGGTCTCACAGAGTCGGACATGACTGAAGTGACTTAGCAGCAGCAGCAGCAACCAGGATCTAATTTCCAATAAGGTCACATTCTGAGGCACTAGCAGTAAGGACTTCAACATATCGTTTTGTGGTGGTGTGGTGGTAGTCACTTAGTCATGTCTGGCTCTTTGTGACACTATGGACTGCAGCCCGCCAGGCTCCTCTGTTCATGGGATTCTCCAGGCAAGAATACTAGAGTGGGCTGCTGTTTCCATCTCCAGGGGATGTTCCCAATCCAGGGATCGAACCCAGGTCTCTTACATCACATGCATTGACAGCCTGCCACTAGCATCACCTGGGAAGCCCCTATGTCAATTATAAGCTACATGAACTAAATATGACTTTCTTTTATTTGTCAACTATGTGCTAGGTGGGTAGGATGTCTCTGCTGTCAAATGTATTGTACTCTAATGTGCTTCTAGAGTTCTGTGCTGAATTGCAGTTCTAATTTCTGCTGTGATAAGGGAAAAAACTCATCTGATTCAACCTATTTTACTCTAGCTGTTAAGAACTTGTCAGTCGCTGAAAATAGGCTGTGTCAGTTTTTCATCTTTTGGTGTCCACTATACTACCAGGTTTGAGATGCCCGGGCTATCTGAGTCTCTCTATAACATTGTTATTACTGAGGGATATTTGTTGTTTAGTCACTAAGTCACATCTGACTCTTTTGCAACCACATGGACTGTAGTTTGCCAGGCCCCTCTGTCCATGGGATTTTCCAGGCAAGAACAGTGGAGTGGGTTGCCATTTCCTCCTCTACAGGATCTTTCTGACCCAGGGATCAAATCCACGTCTCCTGCATTGGCAGGAGGGTTCTTTACCACTGAGCCACCAGGAAAGCCCCACTGAGAGGTATATGGGAAGCAAAAGACAGAGCAGGTAGAGGCTTTAATCTTTCCACAAAACCCATCTTGGGAAAATAGGGGAAGGGAAGACTCAGACAGCAACAAAGGCAGGTGTGAAGGCTGAAGAAATAGCAGCAAAAGAAGTAAAAAGGATTAAAAAAAGGAATTAAACGGAGGAGAAAATTCCCCAGTGGCGCACCAGTAAAGAATCCTCCTGCAGTGCAGGAGTCGCAGGAGACACAGGTTCGATCCCTGGGTCTGGAAGATCCCCTGGAGGAGGGCATGGCAACCCACTCCAGTATTCTTGCCTGGAGAATCCCATGGACAAAGGAGCCTGGCGGGCTACAGTCCATTGGGTGGCAAAGAGTCGGACACGACTGAAGTGACTTAGTACACACGCAGAGAAAAAATGAAACAAATGGAAGTGGGGGAGAAAGAAAGTGCTTTGGAAACTGAATGAGAAGACTAAAAATAAACCGACAGGCAACAACACTTAGAATCAATTGTGATTTTATTTGTAATTGTGTCACCCAAATGTAATTGTCAATTTTATTCACTATCTTGACCTCGTTAGATAATGTACTTATGTCTTCCCCAAATATTTGGATTTGAATGAGTCTCTTCACTGCTAAATATTCCTCTGAATTTCAGTCTTCAACATACCTCATATAAACGGAATCATACAGTATTTGCCTTTTTGTGTCTGTTTTATTCACTTAGCATGAAGTCTTCAAGGTTCATCCATATTGTAGTATATGTCAGAATTTCATTCCTTTTAAAGTCTGCCCAACGGAGGAGCCTGGTAGGCTGCAGTCCATGGGGTCGCTAAGAGTTGGACACGACTGAGCGACTTCACTTTCACGCATTGGAGAAGGAAATGGCAACCCACTCCAGTATTCTTGCCTGGAGAATCCCAGGGACAGGGGAGCCTGGTGGGCTGCCGTCTATGGGGTCGCATAGAATCGGACACGACTGAAGTGACTTAGCAGCATATATAAAATAGATAACTATTAAGAACCTGCTGTATAGCACAGGGAACTTTACTCAATACTCTGTAATGACCTATATGAAAAAAAAATCTAAGAAAAAAGAGTGGATTTATGTATATGTATAACTGATTCACTTTGCTGTACACCCTAAAGTAACACAACATTGTAATATTACACTCCAATAAAAATTTTTTTAAAAAGGAAAAAAAAAAAGTCTGCCCAATATCCCATTGTGTGTATATACTGCATTTTGTTTACCTATGAATGTGGTGATGCACATTTGAGTTGTTTCCACCTTTTCACCATTGTCATTAATGCTATAAAATTTGATGTATGGGGTGGCTTTTTGTCTTGGTGAAATAGTAACTTTTGAACTTAGGGAAGAGATACAAAGTGGGCCTTTAGGATAGTTAGTTATGTTCTAGGACATTGAAGCCAACTTTATTTGGGTAAATGAGCCATCCATGGAACCTAGCTCAAATAATAGCTTCCTTCAGTTTGAGTTTAGAAGCAAAATCCTAGCTAGGAATCAAGTTTTACTTGGTCTCACTTTGCAAATATTTTTGTTTCTATTTTCTGAGGTCCTTCAGGAATGAGAGACAGGTGAGTTGAGGCAATATTCTTGAACCTCTAGCCCAACACCATTATAATATCATTCCTTTGTTATAAACCCACTACATCCATAATGGCAGGGTCTTTCTAGAGCAAATATCTGTCCTTCTAGACAGAAAAAGAGGATTTTGACTCCTACTGTAATGTTTATACACATTCTGTACATCTACCTCATCTTTTAAGAGCCCAAATCAGTTAGCTTATCCCCCAAGTCCACAATGAAAGACAAAGTTTGTAGAAAATAATGAATCAAACCTAGGCCCATCAAATGTAAATTTACTGGATTCAGTCATTGTTGTGGGGAGATGTTATTTACTGGTGTGTGGTTTTTGTTGCTGTTGGCAGCATTTCTTGGGATTTTGGTAGTTTCTTCAAAAATAGGATGGGCCACTTTTAATCTAAAGAGTATATATTGAGGTGAATTTTTAAATCTTATCTATATACAACAAATCATGGAATGATTCTATTATGGGTTGAATTGTGTCTCCCTCCCCCCAACCACTGCAAACTCATATGTTGAAGTCCTAATCCCCAGTGAACATCTGACTTGTATCTAGCTAGAGCCATCAGGAGTGCCCAGTGCTTCAGGATTCTCAAACACTAGCATGTATTAATACATGTCTAGGGAAATTCTAAGCCTGTACTTTCTTTTAAATTGTATTTTAATTTTCTGTGTGACAAAGTGAGAAGTATGCAAAAAGCATTTCTGTTGCACACTGACGTGTGATATTTGTCTCAAGAAAAAAATGTATTTGTGCAATTGAGTTGTGACTGAGCTCATTGCTTTTTTCATGGAAGACCATTTTTATTTGAATGAATAACTGACAGACAAATCATGGTTATTCTGACTTGGGTATTTGGCAGATATTTTCTTGACAATGAATAAGTGAGCCTGTTATTTCAAGAAAAACAAGTGACAGTATTTGTTGCCAAAAAGAAAATTCCAGCTTTCAAGAGAAAATTAAAATTTTGGAAAGCCTATATCCATCACCAGGAGCTTGTCAAAGTCTTTATACTTAAAGACCTTTTCTGATGAGATTGGTGTTGATATTAATAAATATGATTTTTAAATTTTTGTATAATGAAATGTGTCAACACGGAAGATCTGAAAAATTTGGTGAGCCAATGTTTTCTAAATGACCAGTTTATAGTTTTATGATGTCATGCATGAGCTAAAAATGCATTCCAAGTGCATTGGTTTGTCTTGCAAAAATGCAAGACAAACCAATGAATTTTAATGTAGCAAAGAATGATAAACTCACTGATAGGATCTCACATTTAATATTGCAACCAATCTTTAAGGAACCACAGCCTGTATTTTGGTATAGTATCAAAGAAGAATATTCACAATTACCTAGGATGGCTATTAAATTAATCCCTCCCTTTCTCAACTACATGTTTGAGTAAGCTGGATTTTCTTCACATATAACATTCCCTTCCTTACAGGATCTTCCCGACCCAGGGATCAAACCTGGGTCTCCTGCATTGCAAACTGATTCTTTACCATCTGAACCACCAGGGAAGCCCCATATTTCTATCAAAACAACATATTTCAACAGCTAGAATGCAGAAGCAGATGTGAGAATTCAGCTATCTTCTACTAAGCCCAACAGTAAAGAGATTTGAAAATGTAAAATAATGCTACTCTTCTCACTAATTTTCTTGCTTTAGAAAAAAAAAATTATTTTTCATAGAATATTTAACTTCTGTTAAATTGTAACAAGTTTGTTATTGTTATTTCAAAATTATTTAGAAATAAATATTTAAATTTTTCTTAGTTTTGATTTCTAATATGGTAATTATCAATAAATATAACCCACCAAGTTTATTGATATGGTAAATAATTTATGAAAGTGTAAAGAAATTCTGGGAGAACTGCTGGCCTAGGTGACATAGAACAGTGGTTCCCAAAGTTAGTTAGGTCAGGTAACTTTTTATATCAGAACCACCTGAGTACCTTGTTATAAAATGCATATTCTTGTGTCTTGTCGTGGACTGAATCAGGTTTCTTAAAGGATCAGCCTATCTTTGTTTTCATATATTGAAATTTCCAAACAGAATAAAGCTTTAGTTTAATACAGTTAAGGTAGTCCCTTGCTAGTGTGGTCAGTATTTTCAAGACTCTAGATGATCAAAATGAACATAATATCTGTTCTACCAGAGACCCAAATCACAAGAATTATGGCCACTCTTGTACAAATGGTGAGAGTTTTTGAGACAATATACCTTGCAGAAATTACCTGGATATGGAAAGGAGTTGACTTACGGTAGTGGATTGCATTTGACATAACTTCTCCAGCTTGTTGTGGAGCCAACATATATTCTCAAGGCTTTTCCTTCTTTCTGTTTCAGTACCAAAGCCAACCACAGTGGTGGCCTTTGAGATGAGGCAGGGGTGAGGGTGGTGCAGAGAGGCTAAGTTGAATACAGAAGAGTGGATCTTGGCAACTAAGACATACAGAAGCCAACCTCAGGAATGTGTTTTTCTGAAAAGTCACATCTGGACCCCTGGTTAACATCCTGTCTGATCTTTTTCCTTAGACAAGAGGCCAACCACAGAAAACACACAGAGTATGGAGATTTGCTGACATTTTTAATTTATAAAGTATAGTAACACAAATTCAAAGCACTTTGGCCATGTTCATGAATGAATATGTGTGTGCATATGCGCTCACATTCATGTGTATATGGGTGTTAGACATTTCAATACTCAACTGGGAAACATCTTCCTGTCGTCTGCTTCCTGGATAAAACCTGATCTCTTCCTCTATGAATTCTCAAAACAGGCAAATTTGCAACCCCTTGTAGTTGGAATAGCTCAGCAAAGGGCATGGGATAGAAGCTAGGAACTGAAAGTGTGGTTTTGGTACATGGTACATAATTTCTCTTGCCCTTCTATTGCATTTGTATTGTGGCAATAGGACATTTTTACCAAGTCAAGCTGCTGGCATGTGATTCTGTAACATTTACTTATTTCCTTTTGTCTTACTGATGGGATTTTATGCTTATCTCCCATTCTTTGCTCAACTCTACACCCTTGCCATACACCTTTCATGTTGGTTTCCTTCTGATCAAATTTTCTCCTCTAAAATTTCTCCTGAGTTCTGCACAGCACAAAACATAAGACATTTTGTTGTTTTAATTTTTTTCATAAAGCAAAAAATTTGGCTCACAACTCATTTATGTGTTATAGAAGTATGAAAGGAAGGCATGGAACATTGATTTGAGCAAAGAAGTCAAGGAAACAGTATCCAGAAAAATGAATCCATAGGTGGCCAAAAATATGGGAAGGATGAATTAGACCTGTGTAAGCTTAGAATACAGGTCAGTGTGACAGGTTGCATTTGTGGATTATTATCATATGCCTATTTCTCCCTTAGTCCTTTATCCTTTCTGTATTTGCTGGGCTGCTGGCCAGAGAATGATGTGCTCTGATTGCTCGCAGCTCCCTCCTGTTTTTCCACCCCTTTTACCCCTCTTCCAAGAGATCCCATGTGACCACTCCCCACTTAAGAACTGCCCGTGAGCAAGAAGACATCTTTCCTTCTTCCCTCCAGATTCAACTTTTATTTAAGGACAGTCTGCTCTGGGCCAGATATTTGGTATGCTTTATTTCACTTGATTCTCACCACAGTCCCATGAAGTAGCAATTATTAGCCCCTTTTCACAAATAAGGAAAAGTGAGTGCCAGAGAACTGATTTCCTTGCGGTTACAACCACTAGTGAGTATCAGAGCAAGGGATTCGGGGACTGCCTTATCCCCACCCATCTCTACAACCTCCCCTGCCTTCAGTCCCTAAGTGGATGCAATTAACTAGCATAACCTAAGCAGCTAGTGAATGATGAGTGCTCAATTTGCTCTTCACATGGGTGACTTTGCATCTTGAGGAAAATGTTTTAGAGTTGGGAAGGACCCTGCTGGACTTCCAGTGTTGTGGCATTAAGAGCGTGACATATTTGGGGTCAAAAGGAACCTCCCTAGGGACCTAAAATTGTAGAGGAGGATACCAATCTGGCAATCTTTGAGTCATGTCTGGCAAATAGACATATTTTGTTTGGTCCACATGGTGTTTTTAAAAACCGGAATCATTGCAAACATTTAAAAACTAAGAGATTCTACATAAAAAAAAAAACTAGAGTTGTAGCTTCTCTTGAATAATTGGAGACTCTAATCGGAGAGGGCAATGGCAACCCCCTTGAGATTGCTAAGAGTCAGGCACGACTGAGCGACTTCACTTTCACTTTTCACTTTCATGCATTGGAGAAGGAAATGGCAACCCACTCCAGTGTTCTTGCCTGGAGAATCCCAGGGACAGGGGAGCCTGGTGGGCTGCTGTCTATGGGGTTGCACAGAGTCGGACACGACTGAAGTGACTTAGCAGCAGCAGCAGCAACATCACTGCACCTATACCCTCAGGTAACAACAACATCACTGCACCTATACTCAGAGCACTGAAGCTTCCCTCTGGAGAGACCTGAGCTCTCATGTCATCACAAGCCCTACAAATCTCCTGGTCTATTTCACTTATGTTCTAGGCTGTTGTAGGCATCTGTGTTTGAAGCCTCTGAAGTAGATGAGGGTTTCTTCTGACAATAGGAGGGACACCATCCCTGAGGGTTGAGGCTGTAAAGAGACCTGGAGTCAGAGATTCTGTCTCTTCTTTCTTACATTTTCCTTCAAGAAAGGAGGTGATGAGTACACCGGCCCTTATATCCCAAGACTGGGAAACTTTTGACAAAAATAAGGTTCTCAAGAAATAAAAATTGTCCCAGCCTTTGAGGCAGTGTTCTCATTAAGAGTCAGACTCAAAGACTTAGAGTATGAATTGACGGTTACTAGAGGAGAAGGGTGGCTGGGAGAGATGCATGCGTGCTATGTCACTTCAGTCATGTCTGTTTGCATTTCCATGGACTGTAGTCCTCCAGGCTCCTCTGTCCATGGGATTCTCCAGGCAAGAATACTGGAGTGGGTTGCCATGCCCTCCCCCAGGCAGGGAGAGATAGTTAAGGGGAATTTGGGATTGACATGTATCCACGGCTATATTTAAAATAATCAACAAGGACCTACTGTAAAAAATAAAAGTCAGATCTTTGTCTCAATCATACTTAGGGTGGTAAGGGCAAGGAGAGCTGGCAGCCAGGTACATTTACCACCACAATTTAGCTAAAAGGGATTAAAATGTGTCCAGGTCCACAGAAATGTCAATAAACTCATAAAACACATAGGACCTTACCCACCTTTAGAAGCTTCCTTTCTTCCTCCAACATGTCCTTCCAATGCCCATTCATGGGAAAACTGACTCTTTCTGTTGATCCTTAACTAACTGTAATTAATTTCCAATCATGGAGACTACCTATGAAAAGTCATCGATATTAATATCATATTATAATAATCATAATTGTACTTATAGCTAAAATTCACTGGGCTTTTATTTTATAACCAGGCACTGTGCTAAACTCGTCCAATGCCATATCTCATTTAATCCTTATAGCAATCTTAGACTTAGTTATCACTGTAATTCCTTTTCTACAGTGGAAGGAACCCAGACCAGAGAGATTAAGAAATTCGCCAAAGGTCACACAGCTAAAACGTTCTGGAGTCAGAATTCCAAGGATGTACCCCTTGGATGTATGGGGCTTCCCAGGTATAGAATCTGCCTGCCAATGCAGGAGACACAAGAGACATGAGTTTGCTCCCTGGGTCAAGAAGATTCCTTGGAGAAGGAAATGGCAACCCTCTCCAGTATCCTTGCCTGGGAAATCCCATGGACAGAGGAACCTGGTGGGCTACAGTCCACGGGGTCACAAAGAGTAGGACACAACCGAGCATCTGAACACACACAGACACACCTTGGATGTACCCCTCCTGTGAGCAAAGAAAATCTTCATCCACATCTTATTAATTTTGGAAATCTGTAATTAAAAATCCACAGTAGCTAGATAAGACAAGGAGTCATGCTAATTCTGTCTGCTTTCTCTTGGCAGTCAGTTCGTAATGCTTCTACTCTGCTTTGCATTTTCCTTTGCACGTGGCTGGCAATAGAGCTGCTAGATCCCTAATCATATCTTGGAAATTTCTTGGAGTATTTTTTGCCTGAAGATCTCAGATGCTGTTCCCATTCTTTGGCTTATTACCATGTGTGCCCAACTTGGTTCAGTGCTTGATCTCTGTGATCCAAGACCTCAACCCACTGCAAGTCGATTTTATTTTACATGCACCACATTAGGAAGCCTTTTCAGTCAGAGTTTGATATGTGCTGGAAATGTAGCAGTGCACTGGAAAAGCTGAACCGATCTGTTGAAGTTCAGACAATACTAATGATTTTCCCTTTAACTGGAAATGACTTAACTTTTACATACATAGAAATGTGCTTGCATGTGTCTGGATAATTTTATGTCTCATAACAGCATAAATATGACTATTATTCTAACAGCCACCAGTTTTCTGTTTCACTTGGGACATCATGGGAGGGAGGAGCTCCATTCCCTAGTTCTCAGAAGGTTATTACTAATTTTTTTCCTAAAAGAAAAATGTGATGAGTGCTATTTTATTTAGGAGGTAGCAAAAACAAAGGTGCAAAATGTAAGTTTGAAAAAATTTGACGTTCAGTGGGCGGCTCTTAAATGTCATAGAAATCAACTCAATTAGATGTTTGGCTGGAAAACAGCAAGATGCATTAATGCTGCTTAGGCTGGCTTCCTATAGTCTGAAACAACATGGCACAAAAAGTCTATTCAAAAGCATTGGTTGTAGGAAAATTGGTACCCAAAGCAGAGCTGGACAGGGTGGGTTTGGGGGATGGAGAAAAAGAATCTTTTTGTAAATGGGCCAGAAGTTAAAAGGAAGGCAGTGATAAAACCAAGATTGCACTTTTCTGTATCAAGGCACAGACTTCACCTCTGAATTACAAAGTGGATGTTCTTAGTGAGTGTTCTGTAGGTCCACCATCAGTCCTTTTTGAGACCTGCAAGGCATCAGGGGATAATGAGCAGTGCCAGGAGGGTCAGGTTCAGAGTGAGTTAAGGCACATGGAAAGCACAAAAAGCACAAAATGGACTCAGCCACTTATGCACAGAACAAGAAGTACAAGGAAGGGAGATGCTCGCCAAATGTGAATAGGTCACAGGGTAAAAGCAAAATGCTTCAGGGTTTTTTTTCCGTCACAATCACGAAGTATCTTCAGCCTCCAAAACAAGTAACCAATAATTTATTGAAAGCACAAGAGTTAGATATTGAGAGCTCTTGCTTGATAAAAATGAATTTAAATTACACCCTGGGCTCTGAAAGATTTTGGGAGGGTGTCAGAGACTCTTGAAAAGAATGGAGATGGCCTTGCAGGTCAAGTTCCCCAGGTAACAGACTCTGAATCAGAGACTTACCTTAGGCTATGCCTTTAGAGCTTTCCTGGTGGCTCAGATGGTTAAAGATCTGCCTGAAATGCGGAGAGCCAGGTTCAATCCCTTGGTAGGGAAGATCCTCTAGAGAAGGGAATGGCAACCCACTCCAGTATTCTTGCCTGAGAAATCCCATGGACAGAAGAGCCTGGTGGGCTACGGTCCATGGCGTCACAAAGAGTCAGACACGACTGAGCAACTAACACGTTCACGTTCACCAAACAACACTTACAGAGGACTAAGGGAAGCAGAACTGGACAGAGGGAGCAATTGAACTGCAATTAAATGACAAGAAAAACTTAAGGTGGTCCCCTGGTGGGCTCTGGAATTGGGAGGGCCTTACAGAGTTGTCTCACTTGAGACAAGAGAGTCAGGGCTTCATAAACTTATTTCCACCAGATGATTAATGTGGCCCCATTCCCGCCTCAGGATTGGTGACCTTAGGAGAGGTGGCTCTCTCTGAAAGTGTTAGTCACTCAGTCGTTTCCAACTCTTTGCGACCCCAAGGGCAGTAGCCTGCCAGGCTCCTCTGTCCTTGGGATTCTCCAGGCAAGAATACTGGAGTGGGTTACCATGCTTTTCTCCAGGGATCTTCCTGGCCCAGGGGTCCAACCTGGGTATCCTGCATTGCAGGCAGATCCTTTACTGTCTGAGCCATGATTGGTGACCTTAGGAGAGGTGCTCTCTCTAGAAGAGGGCAATACCTAGAAAGGAACTCAACTGTAAGCTGTCACAGACCAAACTCCCAACAGCCAAGAAAATGAGTTCTTTCCTAGTCTCTAAAGAGGTATCTGGCTGTGCATATCATAGTATCCCAGTTTACAAAAGAAAGAGAAACTTGGATTCCAGAAACCATTTATATATACCAGTGAACTTGCTATTATATTTCAACCAGTTGGTTATTAAACAGATGGTCTTGGAGCCTTTAGAAAAATAAGTGGTGACCGCTAAGCACCTAGGTTGGGTCATTGGGAACAAGTAAAACCAGCATTAAAAGCAAGAATTTATTAGTGTCAAGCACAGTGACAGCACTATAAACTCAACTTTGCCCTTTTTTAGCATTTTAAGTCAAATACCTGGCTTGATACATATAATACACATTTATCAAACAGGTGTATGACCCAGAATTTGCAGGATAGCCAAAACCAATAAATAGAGAAAATAGTTTTTAAACCTGGTTCAAAAAAACTAGCAAAATTAATAGGGATAAATGTAAAGTAATTCACTGAGATCTGAAAAGTGCAAGAATGAACACATATGATAACAGCAGCTCATAATTAAAGAAGACCTTGATGGATTAGTGGGTCTTAATATTATTTAAATCAGTGATGTAACATGATTGCCAACAAGGTTAATTAATTCATTATTGGGATTCACTAAGAGAAATATGGTGTCCAAAACAATTGAAGTAAATTCCAAATTATCAGAGGCTCCACCAGAGAGAGAACTCTATGAGAGACTAAATCTGTGAGGTTTTTCTCTTCTTTAGAGAGAGAACTTATTAAATCATCACAGTGTAGGCAGAAGCAAGAAACCTGCCTCAGTAGGCATGGTGGCTTTGGAATTCCTGAGAGGGACCTTTCTTATCATGGTAGAATTGAGTACTTCAGAAGTGGTGTCAGACTTTAAGGTGGCCCTTATGATCCTCACCTCCCAGAATTCATAACTTTATATAGTCCCTTTTCCCTTGAATGTAGGTAGAACCTGTGACTTGCCTCTAACTGACTGTTGTGGTTGTTTACTTGCTCAGTCATTTCTGACTCTTTTGTGACCCCATGGACTGTAGACAGCTAGGCTCCTCTATCCATGGGATTCTCCAGCCAAGAATACTGGAGTAGGTTGCCATTTCCTTCTCCAGGGGATCTTCCCAATCCAGGGATCAAAACCGCATCTTCTGCATTGGCAGGAGGACTCTTTACTGCCAAGCCCACCTGGGAAGCCCTCTAACTGACAGAACACGGCAAAGATGATGGGAGGTAACTTCTGCGATTTTATTTGGTTATACAAAATTCCACCTTGCTAGCAGAATCGCTCTCTTTCTTCATTGCTGACTTTAGAGAAGCAAGCTAACATGTTGTTAGGGGCACCAGTGGAGAGGGCCACATGACAAGGAACTGTGGGAAGACTTTAAGAGCTAAGGGCAGCCCACAGCTGACTGCCAGCAAGAACTTAAACTTTCAGTTTACAACCAAAAGGGAACACATTCTGCCAACAAATTGAGTGAGCTTGGAAGTAGATCCATTGCCAGTTGAGCCTCCGAATAAGAACTGAGCTCTAACCAGCACCTTGACCACAGACTGGTAGAGGACCCAGCTAAGCAATGCTCAGATCCTAATCCACATTAACTGCATGTTATTTAAGCTGCTATGTTTGTAGTAATTTGTTACTCAGGAATAGATACCTAATACAGAAGGGAAGATACATAGGGAGGAGCCCTCACTGACCTCTGAGGGAAAAAAGTCACTTCTGGGGAAATGGGTGGCATTTTAGGAAGGAAAGAGATTGGATCTGTGTTTGTGAAGTAACAAATGCTTGATCACTGACCTGTCTGTACCTGACCCAATCACTGTGGTCACAGAAGGTGGCCCTGTGATTGATCAGGCATGTGACCACCTGAACATGGAGCCTCAGGGGCAAGTAGTAGACCCTGTGGGTGCCCATTGCCTCATCTACCTCTAGTTCATTGGTAGCTGAAGAAGAGTTTCCAGTATGGTAACAGTTTTTTCACCTCAAGTTCCTGAGCCTGTCTGCTTTTTTTTTTCTTCCCCTGAGGACTTACCTAGCCTTCTTGTAGAGCAACCCAGAAGTGCTAGAGATATCACATCATCTAGGACAATCCCCAAGTGGTGAATGATAAAATAGTCTTGAAAATGGAGGCCACGTGCTAGGATGGAGGAGCAGAGAGAGTAAAGGGACTTCAATCTCTGACATCAGTGCACCTGCCATATCAGGTCTAGACGGTTTATGTTTACCATTCTTTTATGTGGAAAAAACATATTTATTGTGTTTAAGACACTATTATATTGCTTTTATGTTGTATTCAACCAAACCTAATCCTAGCTGATACACATAAAATCAGAAAACGAGTTGAAAGGCTTACTCAAAGTTATCAAGGAGGAAGACAGTTAATTATTATGAGTAATATGTAATACTTGCACAATGCAAGTATAGTTCCATAGTACAAATAATTATTATTTGCAGGAATGCATGCACAGATATAACCATCATTTAATAACACAAGTGTTTAAGACTACAGTAGACCTCAACAACAGAAAACTCAGAATGGGAAACTCTTAAGGACTGAAGGTTTTTGTGCCACCCTCAGTTCATACATTGGATCCCTGCCACCCACTCAACGTGATGGTATTAGGAGTGGAGCCCTTAAAAGATAATTACGTTGAGATGAGTTTCTAAGGGTGAAGTCCTCATGATGGGATTAGTGCCTTTGTCAGAAGAGACCAGAGAGCTGGTTCTCTCCCTCACTACCATGGAAAAATACAGCAAGAAGGCAGCCATCAGCAAGCCAGGATGGGGCTCTTACAGGAACTGAATCTGCCAGCACATTTATCTTAGACTTCCCACCCTCTAGAACTGTGAGAAAATAAATGTCTGCTGTTTAAGCCACTCAGTCTATGGTATTTCATTATACATAGCAGCCTGAGTCCTAAGACAAAAATACATTTCTAGTCTGAGTATCCAAGACTCATAGATATTACATAGTTTGAAGGAAATGTAATTAAGCACCTATTTTAATTCCCTCATTTTAAAAATAGAGAAACAAAAGTTGTCCCCTATGGTCAATCTGTCACCAAGTTATGAAAATCTTTCTTTGAAATATGACAGATTAATCTCCTCTTCTGTATATCTACTCATAACGTATCGAAACAGTTTTCACTGCTTCACTCGTGAGCTTCAATTGCCTTCTCACCAGATCTCCCTGTCTATAGTCTCCCCTTCCTTCAGTTAATTCTATACAGCTCTACTGTGAGAATAATACTCACAAAACCCTGCATTTGCCCAGTGGCTACACTTTCAGAGCACCTCTACTGGTCTCCAATGGTCTAATCAATCAACTACAGCCAGTCATATGTTTTTCTAGTTCTAAATTTCACCCTTTCGTGTTTATGCCCAGAGAAAGCATTTACATCACTCTTTACTACCTCCATGGGCTCATTCATCAGTCTTAATAAGGGACCTATTAGATTTAGTTGGGCTTCCCCCATGGCTCAGTGGTAAAGAATCTGCCAGTAATGCAGGACACGCAGGAGATTCAAGTTCGATCTCTGGGTGGGAAGGATCCTCTGGAGTAGGAAATGACAACCCATTCTAGTATTCTTTCCTGGAGAATCCCATGGACAGAAGAGCCTGCAGGGCTACAGTCCACGGGGTCCCAAAGAGTTGGACACAACTGAGCACACACACATGCACACAAACAGCAATTTCAATCTGATGATTAATCAGAACATGAAAATAGCCTTGTTATGTAATTTTGACAGTTAAATGGTACTTGTTAAAATGAGATTTTTCCTGTAATATTACATTTTATAACATCAACAATAGCACATCTTTTAATGTTATTTAATACAACATCTGTGAAAAGGTATTCCATGGACTGATGTTAATGGGTCTTATATTTAAAAAGTTTCCTTAGTCAAACAAGTTTTAAAAAGTTAAACAGATATCTCAGTGTCTTTTACATATTAATATGTATTTTGACTCTCCAAAAAAAAAATATGTTATGCAATGTTTCCCAAGCTACTTCAAACCATGGCTTTTTGCAGAGCAGAGCTTCTGAGGAACAAATGTGGGGATGCACCAATTGATAGATTGCATAGAACCCTTACAATAAAGTGAGAGGAGTTCTCAACTTGAAGTCATTCTACCTGGGTTAGTGTTCCACATTCCTTGCTTACTTTCTTACTTACTGTATAATCCCAAACAGTTTGATTAACTTTTCTTAGTCTCATTCTCCTCACCTATGAGAAAGGAAGCATAGCAGCTTATTTCCACAGTAGCCACTATCGAGTCCTTCCTTCCCTATATGTGTGCCAAGTTGCCTCAGTTGTGCCCGATTCTTTGTGACCCCATGGACTGTAGCCCACCAGGCTCCTCCGTCCATGGGATTCTCCAGGCAAGAATACTGAAGTGGGTTGCCCTCCTCCAGGGGATCTTCCCAACCCAGAGATCAAACCTGCATCTCTTACGTCTCCTGCATTGGCAAGTGGGTTCTTCACCACTGGCGCCACCTGGGAAGCCCACCTTTCCATATGCACCAGCTATTCTCCCATGAAGAAGAATAACCTATTCCTTCATATCTTGGAATCTGGGCTGATTCCGTGACTCACTTTTGGCTAATAGAATATGGTGAAAAGTACACCAGGTGACTTCCAAGAAGCCTTGCTACTTCCACCTGGTCTCTTGGAACACTCACTCTGACTGGCACCAACTATTGTGTAAGAAGTCTGATTAACCTGAGATCACTAAGCTAGCCATGGGGAGAGGCTGCATGGAGAGAAAGAGACACACACACACACACACAGAGATATCTAGACAAAGCCAGCTGTTCCAGCTATCCAAGAACAAGCACCAGGCTTGTAAATGATGAAGTAATCTTAGGCATTCCGGCTCCAACAAATGCCATGTGGAAAAGAATCAAGGAACCCAACCAGTGACTAGAGCCATGTTCACAGATTTATGGCCCCAGAAGAGCCATGACAGTCTTCCCCAGCCTTCCAGTCCACTCTAGCTAAGACTTTATTGTGGAACATAAATGAATCAGCCCCACTGTGCCCTGTCTGAATTCCTGACTCCCAAATTTGCCAAACAAATACAATTGTTGTTTTGCAACACTAAGAGTTTATAGAGTAATTTGTTATACAGCAATAGGTAAGATAAAGTAAGATACAGTAAGATAAAAGTATCAAATTTAGCTTGATACTTGGTATAAAATTGGTGCTCATTAATCTTAGTTTCTTTACTTTTTTTCCTCCCAAAGGGCTTCTATCATGAGACATACATGCCCAAGATTGCCTCACTTCTAATGTAGATCCTAATGCTGAAGGAAAACAAAGGTGATGACAAGAAAAAAGTCAGGACTCCAAATATCTGCTGCTGTTGCTGCTGCTAAGTCGCTTCAGTCATGTCCGACTCTGTGCGACCCCAGAGACGGCAGCCCACCAGGCTCCCCCGTCCCTGGGATTCTCCAGGCAAGAACACTGGAGTGGGTTGCCATTTCCTTCTCCAACGCGTGAAAGTGAAAAGTGAAAGTGAAGTTGCACAGTCGTGTCCGACTCTTAGCGACCCCATGGACTGCAGCCTACCAGGCTCCTCTGTCCATGGGATTTTCCAGGCAAGAGTACTGGAGTGGGTTGCCATTCCTTCTCCAAATATCTGAAACACTGCAAATGTGTGTATTTAAGGGTTCAACATCCAGGTGAAGGAAGGTCTATTTTAAGATTAACCAACACGCAGTCATTCTAAACAAGGACTATAAATTGCCCTCCTCTACTTTCTGTATATTTGTGATGATTTTTAAAATATGTTTGCAAATTTTTGGACTCCCACCCATTCAGAGATTGTGTCTATGTCCCTTCCACTTGAAAATGGGTGGGATATTGTGACTGATTTGACCCAGAGCATGACAGAAGTGTCTTCCTATGACAGAATTTAATGTTATGGGACTTTCAAGGCTAGGTCATAGCAGTCAATTAGGCTTCTACCTTATGAGCTGGAATATTTGCTCTTGAAGCTTTCAGCAACCATTAGGCAGTGTGAGTTACTAAGAAGCTCAAACTAGCAAATGTAGTGGGACTACATGGAAACTCCCAGAGACTCTGAAGGATGCGAGATCTCTAAGCAGTCAGCACCCAGCTATTCCTTGGTTTACTTATTATCTGACTGGAGTTACATGAGAGGTCCAGCGCCAGAACCACCCAAAGTAGTTCTTCCCTAAATTCCTGGTGCACAGAAACCATAAGAAATAATAAAGTACCTGTTTTTTAAGCCACTAACTTTTGTGGTGATGTGGGGTAATAGCTAATCAAAACTATATTTGCTCAAGTATATTAGTAACATGTTAGACTGTGTTAAGAGTATGATCACCAGGTCCTTCCCAATTTTTTCTGTGTGTGATTCTATTAAATTGAGTACTTTTTGAATTTTATTATTTTTTTTTATTTTATTTTATTTTTAAACTTTACATAATTGTATTAGTTTTGCCAAATATCAAAATGAATCTGCCACAGGTATACATGTGTTGAATTTTATTTTTAATTGGAGGATAATTGCTTTACAATGTTGTATTTGTCTCTGCTGTATAAGAACATGAATAAGATATAAGTATACATATATCCCCTCCCTCTTGAACTTACCTCCCACCCCAATCTCCATCCCATCCTTCTAGGGCACCACCAAGCATCAGGTTGAGCTCCCTGTGTTATACAACAACTTCTAAATTGGATACTTAAAAAAATTATTCAAATATCTGTGAACTTGAATGATAAATTTACCCACGAGCAAAATACCTCTATTGTTATGCTATGCTATGCTAAGTCACTTCAGTCGTGTCCAACTCTGTGCAACCCCATAGACGGCAGCCCACCATGCTCCCCCGTCCCTGGGATTCTCCAGGCAAGAACACTGGAGTGGGTTGCCATTTCCTTCTCCAATGCATGAAAGTGAAAAGTGAAAGTGAAGTCGCTCAGTCGTGTCCGACTCTTAGCGACCCCATGGATTGCAGCCTAACAGGCTCCTCCGTCCATGGGATTTTCCAAGCAAGAGAACTGGAGTGGGGTGCCATTGCCTTCTCCGATTGTTAAGCTAACTACAATTGTAAAAACAGTTCCTACTTATGAAATAAAAAGTTAAAGTGAATATTTTCTATTTCAGTTTTCAAACACTCAGTCATTAATATATTTTCTTATGGGTGCATCCTTTCCCTGGGTATTAAGACTTTTAGCAGAGCAGAGTATGTGAAAACAAGAAAAAACATTTTTTGAAAGTGGTGCTACTCATACTACTGTTCTTTGATTCTTATCCAGGAAAACATGAATTAAAATGCTATTTTTTTAACCCCTTTTTGTGCCATCTATTATCAGTACTCTGTTTGGCTAGTGAGAAGTGAATATCTTGAAGTGGAAGCAATTTCAAAGGAAGTTGGTCAAACACTTAAAGGCCAGCATAACATAGGTCCACCTCTCATAGTATTACACGGAAGCTTGCATAGTTTATTGCACTAATCACTGGTTATTTTTCCATGAGCCCCAAATCCACAGCCTTTCAAAAGTCCATTTTTAGAGAGCACACACACAACACAGTTTTATAGGTTATTCCTATAAACATGCAAAGAAAAACTGTACTAATAACCAACTCTAGGGGGAAATTCCCCAACACTTTTTATTAGACCAGCATAAGCTTTATATCAAAACCTGACTCTGACAGTATGAAAAAGGAGATTTATAGAGCTATCTTACTGATTAATATAGGTTGTTGCTCAGTCACTAAGTCACGTCTGACTCTTTGTGACCCCATGAACTGCGGCACACCAGGCTCCTTTGTCTCCACTATCTCCAAGAGTTAGCTCAAATGTCCATTGAATTGGTGATGGTATCTAACCATCTCATCCTCTGCCACCCCTTTCTCCTTTTCCTTTCAATCTTTCCCAGCATCAGGATCTTTTCCAGTGAGTTGGCTCTTCACATCTGGTGGCCAAAGTATTGGAGCTTCAGCTTCAGCTTCAGCATTAGTCCTTCCAATATATATTCAAGGTTGATTTCCTTTAGGATTGACTGGTTTGAATTCCTTGTGGTCCAAGGGACTCTCAAGAGTCTTCTCCAGCACCACAATTTGAAAACATCAATTCAAAGGAATCTCCATACTGTTCTCCACACCCTCTCCAGCATTTATTGTTTGTAGACTTTTTGATTCTGGCCATTCTGACCAGTGTGAGTCTGACCATTGTGGTTTTGATTTACATTTCTCTGATAACAAGTGATGTTGAGCATCTTTTCATGTGTTTGTTAGCTATCTCTACGTCTTCTTTGGAGAAATGTCTGTTTGGGTCTTATGCTCACTTTTTGATTGGCTTGTGTTTTTTTTTTTTTTTTCCTGGTATTGAGCTGCATGAGCTGCCTGTATACCATACGACCCAACAATCCCACTACTGAGCATATACCCTGAGGAAACCAGAAATGAAAATGACACATGTATCCCAATGTTCATTTCAGCACTATTTACAATAGTTAGGACAGGGAAGCAACCTAGATGTCCATCGACAGATAAATGGATAAGAAGTTGTGGTACATATACACAATGGAATATTACTCAGCTATAAAAAGGAATGTATTTGAGTCAGTTCTAGTGAGGCAAATGAACCTAGAGTCTATTATACAGAGTGAAGTAAGTCAGAAAGAGAAAGGAAAGCATCAAGTATTAATGCATATATATGGAATCTAGAAAGATGATACCAACAATCCTACATGCAAGACAGCAAAGGAGACACAGACATAATGAACAGACTTTTGGACACAGTGGGAGAAAGAGAGGGTGGGATGATTTGAGAGAATATCCCTGAAACATATATATTATCATATACAAAATATATAGCCAGTGGGAGTTTGAAGTATGAAGAAGGGAAATCAAAGCCAGTGCTCTGTAACAAACTAGAGGAATGGCCTAGGGACGGAGTTGGGAAGGGGTATTCAGGGTGGGGGACACATGTATGCCTATGATCAATTCATGTTGATGTATAGCAAAAACTATCACAATACTGTAAAGTAATTATCCTACAATTAAAATAAATATTTTTTTTTAAAAAGGAAGCATTAGTTCTTCATCACTCAGCCTTTTTTATGGTCCAACTCTCACATCTGTACTCAACTACTGGAAAAACCATAGCTTTGACTAGATGGACCTTTGTTGGCAAAGTGATGTCTCTGTTTTTTAATACACTGTCTAGGTTTGTCATAGCTTTCCTTCCAAGGAGCAAGCGTCTTTTAATTTCATGGCTGCAGTCATTGTTGGCAGTGATTTTGGAGCCCAAGAAAATAAACTCTGTCACTGCTTCCACTTTTTCCCCTTCTATTTGCCATGAAGTGATGGGACTGGATGCCATGATCTTAGTTTTTTGAATGTTGAGTTTCAAGCCAGCTTTTTCACTCTCCTCTTTCACCCTCATCAAGAGGCTCTTTAGTTCTGCCATTAGAGTAGTATCATCTGCATATCAGTAGAGGAAAACAATAAAATGGGAAAGACTAGAGATCTCTTCAAGAAAATTGGAGATATCAAGAGAACATTTCATGCAAAGATAGGCATGATAAAGGACAGAAATGATTAATATAGAGGCAAAATCCCAAATAAAACATTATCAAATAGAACATTGTAGTGTGTAATAAAGATAATGTATCATGACCAAACTGGGTTATCCCAGCAATGCAAGATTGGATTAAATAAAAATCTAATAAATTTTTCACATTAACATATTAAATAAAACATTTTATAATCATCTGAATATATGCAAAAAGTTCAGCAAAATTAAAAACACTCCTGATTTTAAAATTATTAAACTAAGAAAATAAAGGAACCCCAATAATCCAAAGGACATCTAAAAAATTTTGAGCAAAATTCATACTTAATGTAAGAATGTCGAATGCATATCCTTAAAGAGCAAGTACAACACAAGGACCTCTGCCATCAGCACTTCTATGTTTAAAATTGTCATAATGAGCACAGTAAGGAAAGATATTAAAGATATAAGAACTCCAAAAGAAGAAACAGAAAACTGTTATTTCTCAAAGCTGAGATTATTATCTGTATGGAAAACCTAATTTATTAGAATTTATAGACAAATTAGGGAGATGCAGAAAGAAAAATCAGTATTCAACAACAAACTGTTCTATACAGTAATTTTTAATGGATACATAATGTAAAAGATATAAATTGTCATATCAAAACATAAAATGAGGGCAGTAAGGCAGTAAAATGGTAGAGTTTTTGTATGTTGAGTTGTTAAATTGTTATCACCTTGAAATATATTGTTATATTTACTGGACGTTTTGTATAAGCCATGTGGGAACCAAAAAGAAAAAGACTCTTTGTGACCCCACGGACTGTAGTTTACCAGGCTCCTCCTTCCATGGGATTTTCCAGGCAAGAGTACTGGAGTGGGTTGCCATTTCCTGCTCCAGAGGATCTTCCCAACACAGGGATCAAGCCCAGGTGTCCCACATTGTAGGCAGACACTTTTACCATCTGAGCCACCAAGGAAGTCAAACATACAGTAGATACACAAAAGATAGAGAGAAATCAAAGCATATCATCACAGAAAAATCATCAGTTCACAAAGGCAGACATGAAGAGAGAAAGAAGATGATAAGAGAATTACAAAGCCACCAGAAAATAATGAATAAAATGGCATCACTAAGTCCTTATTTATCAATAAATTACTTTAAATAAAAATAGATTACATTTTCCAAACAAAAGGCAGAATGACTGAATGGGGAAAAAAAATAAGACCGAACTTTATACTGCCTATAAGAGAATCACTTCAACTTTAAGGACACACATATGCTGAAATTAAAGACATAGAAAAGGATATTCCATACAAACAGAAACCATAGTGAAGCAGGAGTAGCTATAATTATATCAGACAGAAAAGATTTTCTCAAAAACTCTAATGAGAGACAAAGAAGATCATTATATAATGATAAAGTTATCAATTCACCAAGAAGATACAACAATTATATATATATACATATATATGCACCCAATATAGAGGCACCTAAATATACTAAGCAAATATCAACACATCTGAAGAGAGAATTTGACAGTAATGCAATAGCTGTTGTTCAGTCACTAAGTCGTGTTTGACTCATTGTGACCCCATAGACTGCAGCATGCCACGCTCCTCTGTCCTTCACTATCTCACAGAGTTTGCTTAAACTCATGCCCATTGAGTCGGTGATGCTATCCAACTATCTCATCCTCTTTCATAGCAATACCCTACTTTCAACAATGAATGGTTCATCCAGAGAGAAAATCAATACAGAAACACTGAACTTGAACTATACTTGGGCTAAAGATCTAACAGACATATACAAAACCTTTCAACCAATAACATCAGAATACACATTCTTCTCAAGAGCATATGAAACATTCTCCATCATAGGTCATATGTTATATCATAAAACAAAGTCTTAGCAAATTTAAGAAGATTGAAATAATACCAAGTATTTTTTCTGACCATAATGGTATGAAACTAGAAATCAGTAACAGGAGGAAAATGAGAATTCCCAAAGATGTGAACATTAAACAACATACTCTTGAACAACCAATGAATCAAAGAAGGAATCAAAATGGAAATTTTAAAAATATTTTGAAACAAATAAACATGGAAACAGAACATACCAAAACTTGTGAGATGTAGTAAAAAGCAGTTCTAAGAGGGAATTTTATAGTGATAAACACGTATTAACATAGGTGAAAAAATAACTACACACATCAAAAAACTAGGAAAAGAGCAAACTAAGCCCAAAGTGAACCAAAAGAAGGAAATAATAAAGATAATAGCAGAAATAAACACTAGAAAATGAACTTTAAAAGATTAACAAGACTAAGCTGTTTTTAAAAAGATAAACAAAATTGACAAACCTTTTAGTTGGACTAAGTAAAAAAGAGAGAGGACTCATGCATAAAATCATAAATGAAAGAGGAGACATTGTTGAATAAACGTAGATATCTATAATTAACCTAATCACATGCTTTTAGGTCATTAATTTGTTGTTACAAATTTGTATTGCTGCTAAGCTGCTAAGTCACTTCAGTCGTGTCCGACTCTGTGCGGCCCCATAGATGGCAGCCCACCAGACTCCCCTGTCCCTGGGATTTTCCAGGCAAGAACACTGGAGTGGGTTACAAATTTGTATTAGATTAAAAATTATTTTAGAAATGGAAGTAGAAGCAATATAGCAAGAAGTCACCTCCTGTCAAGTCAGCTGGAATCACTGGTTGGGTTCAAGACTGAGGAAAGGGCAATTATCTCTGTGAAAAGAAATCTTAATCTCTCATTCCTTATCGATCCCCTAGACTATCCCCTGAAACAGTTACTCAAGCCCAGTCCTAATACCCACATCTCTTGCTACCAAACTTAGACAAACCCATACCAGAATCCCAAACTAAAAATTCCATTTGAGAACAACTTATTCTGATAAATCTGCAACTTTTACAACCCTGTAATTCTCACTGCTGACCATTCTCCTTATCAATAATAACACTTTTATTTTCACCATCAGGCCAAGTTTGCTTAAAGTTTCTGCCTTGTAGATTTCCTCATTCAAGCACTTCTATTAATTCTGACACTGTTAAATTTTTAGCTAATTCTTGAAGCTTTCTCTTCCTGAAATCATGTACCTATAGTTTTTCTCCTATTTCTATGTAGAAGGTGTATCATCTTCTACAGGTCCATTAACAGAGTTTCTTAAGACTCAGTTTGTCTAAGGCCCCCTTCCCCTCTCTTTCTCTAACACTTCCTGTGAGGCAAAGTCATTCACAAACACAGCTGATTATTAAAATGATGTAACACCATCTGAAACCTCTCCTCTGAGATTCAGACCAGAATATCCAAAGTCCTCCTTAACATCTTCCCTTTCAAGTTTCAAAGATACCTTAAATTCAACAGGTCCAAGTCTGACCTTATGCTTTCTCTCAAATATCGGACTCTTTTAGTGTTCCTTACTTTAGCCAGTGTATGCATGTGTGCTAACTCGCTTCAGCCATGTCCAACTCTTTGTGACCCTGTGGACTATAGCCTGCCATGGCTCCTCTGTCCATGTGATTCTCCAAGCAAGAATACTGGAGTTGCCATTACCTCCTACAGGGGATCTTCCTGACCCAGGGATCAAACGTGCATGTCAGTAACTCCACCAAACTGAACATGATAGAAATTCAGGAATCTTCTTTGGTACCTACATCTCTCTTACTCTTTATAGCCAATCCATCAACAAGCCCTTTCAAGATTCTCTTCTATACCCATATACTTCCATCCATCCCCTCTGCTACCACCTTAGTCTTAAGCTACACTCATTTCCTGCCTAGACTATTAAATATTCTCTTGAAAGATCTCCTTGAACCCAGTCTGTCAACCTCCAATCCATTCAGCACAATCCATACACAGTAATCACAAAATGACAGTTAGGGTATGCAGTGTCTCTCCAAATAATCTTCATTGGCTACTCATTTTTCTGAGTGTAAGGATATACAACTGAAAATGACAAGATTTCTAAGGATGATCTGACACTTCATGCTTCCAGCCACTCTCCCCCTCACTCCTTGTAGTTTAGCCACACTAACCTTACTTCTGTGCCTTGAATGTGCCTTAATATCTTTGACACAGGGCCTGTTCACAGCTCTATCTGAACATTGTTTAGAATATTGTTTTCTTCTTTTGCATACTTCAGAGAAAGGAGATCAAACCAGTCAATCCTAAAGAAAATCAACCCTAAATATCCATTGGAAGGACTGATGCTGAAGCTGAAGCTGAAGATCCGATACTGCAGCCACCTGATGTGAAAAGCTGACTCATTGGAAAAGATACTAATGCTAGGAAATATTGAGGACAGGAGGAGAAGGGGGTGACAGAGGATGAGATGGTTGGATGGGATCACCGACTCAATGGACATGAGTTTGAGCAAACTCAGGGAGATGGTGAAGGACAGGGAAGCCTGGTGTGCTGCAGTCCATGGGGTTGCAAAGAGTTGGACACAACTGAGTGGCTGAACAACATACTTCAGAAGTCAGGTCAAATTTTACTTCCTGAGGGAGGGCAGGTAGAAATGTGTTTCTAGCCCATGTCAGAGTACAGGGCAAAAGAGGGTTCCAGGGCAGAAAAACAAGGTATTTGTAGGACCTTGCTTATCAGCTCTTCTCTACATCTGTTTTGTATGTTGGCAGCTCTATAGGTCTACTTCTCAAATGCACCTGCGTGTCCTCATATCCCCACAGGTCATAGTTGCATATTTGAGAAACAGAGGTCTGTGGTCTACATCATGGCCAAACTCTGGTTGACAACTGACTCGATTTTGAGCTATAAAGGGGGAAAAATATCTATCCCTTTATTTTCCCCATTGATCCTGCAATCAAGGAGTTGTGTTTCTTATAGGCACTAAGGAGTGGAAACAAAGGAGTTTCCATTTTCAGCCCTCGTGGACACAGACCTTCAAATGTTCAAGGTTGGTTCTAAATTTAGAATTACTAAAGTTGGAGTGTTCGCTTAGTCTTACAAATACATTATTCTTCTGAGTCTAATATTTGGAGTCTACATATTTTTTCCCATTCAAAAAATGCTACAGACTATTACTGGCCTACAGCTTGGGAATTCTAATAGTAACTTAAAAAAATTCCTAAATCATTCTGACTTTGACTCTCTTCACTCAAAGCTATGACAGATGTATTTTACTTTAGTAAAGCTTAATTACCATTTCCCGCATGCTATTTTGTCTTCCATGTCTCCTGGTTTCTCCCCAGAATTTAGTATTGAAACTGCAATTTATGTGAACACATTTTGCTAATTATGCTCCAATTTAGATGAATTACATGAGCCACATTGCTAAGTTGTGAGTACACAACCAGGTGTTCCTAAACTGCTCAAAACAGGAAAATAAAATTGTAACAATCTTCTCCAGAAATGGGAGAATGGGGCAAACTCCTTAGATGTGATTAAATATTACATTTCAGTTGTTTTCTTTTCCTCCAGCTTTATTGAGATATAATTGAGCATATTACACAAGTTTAATGTGTATAATGTAGTGATTTTATACAATGTATATATTGCAAATGATAACCACAATAAGATTACTTAACACAACCATCACCTCACAAAGTCACAACTTTTGTGTATAAGAGAACTTTTAAAATTTATTTGATTAGCCACTTCCAGATATACTATTTAATAATATGGTGGTTTAGTTGCTAAAACATGTCCAACTCTTGCGACTCTATTGACTGTAGCCCACCAGGCTCCCCTAGCCATGGGATTCTCCAGGCAAGAATACTGGAGTAGGCTGCCATTTCCTCTCCAGGGTATCTTCCTGATCCAGGGATCGAACCTGCTTCTTTTGCATCTCCTGCATTGGCAGGCAGATTCTTTGCCACCAGAGAAGCCACTTCCAAATGTACCATTTAATAATATAATATTATTATAGTCATTCTGTCCATTGTATTTCTAGAAATTAATCACCTTATAAGTAGAAGTTGGAGGAGGAAATGGCAACCCACTCCAATATTCTTGCCTGGAGAATCCCAGGAACAGAGGAGCCTAGTGGGCTGCCGTCTATGGGGTCACACAGAGTCGGACACAACTGAAGTGACTTAGCAGCAGCAGCAGCATCAACTAGAAGTTTGGACCATTGACCATCTCGACCAATTATTCCCACCCTCAACTGCTTGCTTCTAGCAATCATCAATCTCTTCTCTGTTTCTATGAGTTCAACCCTTTTAGATTCCACGTATATATGCGATCAGGAAGTATTTGCCTTTCTTTGTCTGATTTACTTCACTTGTCATAATGCCCTTAAGTTTCATCCATGTTGCTACAAATGACAGAATTTTTTTATAGCTGAATATTCCATTGTGTACACATAATATTATGTATATAATTTATCCATTTATCCACTGATGGACATTTAAGTTGTTTCCATGTCTTAGCTATTGCAAATAATGCTGCAGTGAACATTGAATGCAGATATCTCTTCAATATAGTGATTTCACTTCCTTTGGATATATACTCAGGAGTGAAATTATTGGATTATATGATAGTTCTATTTTTAATTGCTACTTTTCATAGTGACGGTAACCAACTTATATTGTCAACAGTAGTGCAAAAAGTTTTCTTTTACATCTCACAAGCACTTATTATCACTTGTCTTTTATAACAGCCATTCTAACTAGTGTGAGATGATATCTCATTGTGTTTCTCATTTGCATTTCCTTAATGATTGGTGACATTGAGCACTTTTTCATGTACCTGTTGGCTATTTGAATATCTTTTTTTGAAAAATGTCATTTCGGGTCCTTTTGCCCATTTTTTAAATTGTTTTTTTGCTTTTGTTGTTGTTTTGCTATTGAGTTGGAAGGAAAGTTATGACCAACCTAGACAGCATATTAAAAAGCAGAGACATTACTTTGCCAACAAAGGTCCATCTAGTCAAGGCTATGGTTTTTCCAGTGGTCATGTATGGATATGAGAGTTGGACTATAAAGAAAGCTGAGCGCCAAAGAATTGATGTTTTTGAACTGTGGTGTTGGAGAAGACTCTTGAGAGTCCCTTGGACTGCAAGGAGATCCAACCAGTCCATCCTAAAAGAGATCAGTCCTGGGTGTTCATTGGAAGGACTGATGTTGAAGCTGAAACTCCAATACTTTGGCCACCTGATGCAGAGAGCTGACTCATTTGAAAAGACCCTGATGCTGGGAAAGATTGCGGGCAGGAGGAGAAGGGGACGACAGAGGATAAGATGGTTGGATGGCATCACCAACTCGATGGACATGGGTTTGCGTAGACTCCAGGAGCTGGTGATGGACAGGGAGGCCTGGAGTGCTGCAATTCATAGGGTCGCAAAGAGTCAGACACGACTGAGTGAACTGAACTGAACTGAGCTGTATGAGTTCCTTATATATTTTGGGATTAATATTCTTTTCTCAGATATGTGGTTTGCAAAAGTTTCTCCCATTCCATAGATTATCTTTTTATTTTGTTGAGTATTCTATTGTTGGGCTTCCCAGGTGGCACTAGTGGTAAAGAACTAGCCTGCCAATGCAAGAGATGTAAGAGTTGCAGGTTCAATCACTGGGTCAAGAAAACCTCCTGAAGGAGGGCATGGCAACCCACTACAGTATTCTTGCTTGGAGAATTCCATGGACAGAGGAGCTTTGGCAGGCTACAGTCCACAGGGTTGCACAGAGTTGGACACAAATGAAACGACTTAGCATGCACATTTTTTTGTTGTGCAGAATCTTTTAGTTTGATGTAGTTCCACATGTTTATTTTTGCTTATGTTGCTTGTGCATTAGGTGTTTTGTCCATAAAATCATTGCCAAGATCAATGTCAAGAAGCTTTTTTTCTGTTTTCTTCTAGGAGTTTTGTGGTTTCAGGTTGTACATGTAAGTCTTCATTTAACCTACTTCAGTTTAATTTCTCTGAGTAGAGAAAGATAGGGGTCCAATTTCATTCTTTTATGTGTGGCTGTCCAGTTTTCCCAACACCATTTATTGAAGGGACCACTTTTTCTCCATTGAGTATTGTTGGCTCCCTTCTCAAATATTAGCTGACTGTATACACATAGGTGTATTTCTGGGCTTGCTATTTGGTTCCATCTATGTCTGTTTATGTAACAGTACTATGAAGTGAAGTGAAAGTTGCTTAGTTGTGTCCGACTCTTTGCGACCCCATGGACTATACAGTCCTTGGATTTCTTCAGGCCAGAATACTGGAGTGGATAGCCTTTCCCTTCTCCAGGGGATCTGTCCAACCCAGGGATCAAACCCAGGTCTTTCACATTGCAGGCGGATTCTTTACCAGCTGAGCCACAAGGGAAGGCCAAGAATACTGGAGTGGGTAGCCTATCCCTTCTCCAGTGGATCTTCCCAACCCAGGAACTGAACTGGGTCTCCTGCATTGTAGGCAGATTCTTTACCAACTGAGTTATCAGGGAAGCCAGAACAGTACTATACTGTTTTGATTACTGTAACTTTGCAATATAGTTTGAATTCAGGAAGCATGATGCCTCCAGCTTTATTCTTTCTCAGGATTGCCTTTTTGTACTTCTGTAAAAAATGGCATTGGAATCTTGACAGGGAATCTATTGAATCTACAGATTCACTTTGCAGAGTATGGACATTTTAACAATATTAATTTCTCTGATCAGTGAACGTGCGATATATTTCCATTTATTTGTGTCTTCTTCAATTTCTTTCATCAATTTCTTATACCTTTCAGTAGAAAGATTTCTAACCTCCTTGGTTAAATTTATTCCTATACTATTGTAAGAGGAAATTTTTAAATTTCTTTTTTTTTTTTGGATAATTCATTGTTAGTGAGTAGAAATGCACCTAATATTTCTATATTGAGTTTATCTTCTGCAATTTTACCAAATTCATTGATTAGTTTCAAGTTTTTTGTGGAGTCTTTATGATTTTCCATATATAAGATCAGGTTATTTACCAACAGAGGCAGAGGACCTCCCTGGTGGTCCAGTGTTTAAGACTTCACCTTCCTATGCAGGAGGTGCAGGTCTGATCCCTGGTCGGGGAGCTAGGATCCCACATGCCTCACAGCCAAAATATCAAAACATAAAACAGAAGTAATATTGTAAGAAATTCAATGAAGACTTTTAAAAATATAATTTTATTTATTTTTGGCTGTGCTAGGTCTTCATTGCTGTGTGGGCTTTTCTCTAGTTGCAGTGAGTGGGGGCTACTGTTCATTGCAGTGCACAGGCTTCTCATTGCAGTGGCTTCTCTTATTGCAGACCATGGGCTGTATAGCACACAGGCTTCAGTAGCTCAGTCGTTGTGGCTCCTGGGCTCTAGGGCACAAGCTCAATAGTTGTGGCACACAGGCTTAGTTGCTCTGTGGCATCTTTCCAGATCAGGAATTGAAACTGTTTCTCCTGCTTTGGCAAATGGATTCTTTACCACTGAGCCACCAGGGAAGCCCCAATAATTTTTTTTTTTTTTAACAGAGACAATTTTACTTCTTCCTTGCTGATTGGGATACCTTAAAAAAAATTTTTTTTTCTTGACTGATATCTCTATCTAGGACTTCCATTACTATGTTGAATGAGAGAGGTCAGAGTGGGAACCCTTGTCATGATCACTTAACTAGAGGAAATCTTTTCAGTCTTTCAGTGCTGAATGTTCAGTTCAGTTTAGTTCAGTCACTCAGTCATGTCTGACTGTTTGCGACCCCATGGAGTGCAGCGTTCCAGGCCTCCCTGTCCATCACCAACTCCCAGAGTCCACTCAAACTCATGTCCATTGAGTCAGTGATGCCATCCAACCATCTCATCCTCTGTCATCCCCTTCTCCTCCTGCCTTCAATCTTTCCCAGCATCAGGGTGTCTTTTCAAATGAGTCAGTTCTTTGCATCAGGTGGCCAAAGTATTGGAGTTTCAGCTTCAACATCAGTCCTTCCAATGAATATTCAGGACTGATTTCCTTTAGGATGGACTGGTTGGATCTCCTTGCAGTCCAAGGGACTCTCAAGAGTCTTCTCCAACACCACAGTTCAAAAGCATCAATTCTTTGGTGCTCAACTTTCTTTATAGTCCAACTCTCACATTCATACATGACTACTGGAAAAACCATAGCCTTGACTAGATGGACCTTTGTTGGCAAAGTAATGTCTTTGCTTTTTAATATGCTGTCTAGGTTGGTCATAACTTTCCTTCCTAGGAGTAAGAGTCTTTTAATTTCATGGCTGCAATCACCATCTGCAGTGATTTTGGAGCCCCCAAAAATAAAGTCTGTCACTGTTTCCACTATTTTCCCATCTATTTGAATGTGATGCTACCTGTGGGCTTTATGGATATTACCTTTATTGTGTAGAGGTATGGCCTTCTATGACTAATTTTTGAGACTTTTTATCATGAATGGATATTGACTTTTGTCAAATACTTTTTCTGCATTTATTGAGATGAGCATGTGATTTTTAGCTTTCATTCTGGTAAAGTGATTTATCACATTTATTGATTTACATAGTTTGAACCCTGCTTGCATTCCAGTGATAAATCCCACTTGATAATGGTATATGATTTTATTAATGTGCTGTTGAATTTGGATTGCTAGTATTTTGTTGAACATTTTTGTGTCTATGTTCAACAGAAGTATTGCCTATCAATTTCTTTTCTTGAAATGTCCTTATCTGCCTTTGCTGTTAGGGTAATTCTGGCCTTATAAGTGTGTTTGGGAGTTTTCCATCCTCTTCATTTTTTGGGAAGAATTTGAAAAGAATTGGTATCAATTCATCCTTATGTTTTACAGAATTAACCAGTGAAATTATTTGACATAGGCTTTCCTTTGTTAATAAGTTTTTTAACTGGTGCAAACCCCTTACTCATTACTGATCTGTTCATATTTTCTATTTCTTCATGATTCAATCTCAGTGGGTTGCATGTTTCTGGGTATGTATCCATTTCTTCTAAATTACCCAATTTGTTGATGTTTAAGTTTTCATAATAGTCTCTTATGATCCTTTTTATTTCAATAAGTTCTATTGTCTCCTCTTTCATTTATAATTTTATTTATTTGAGTCTCTCTCTGTCTTGGTTAGTCTAGCTAAAGATTTGTCAATTGGGGTTATCTTTTCAAAGAACCAAATCTTGGTTTTGTTCATCTTTTCTGTTTTCTTATTCTCCATTTCATTTATTTCTGCTATACTCTTTATTATATCCTTTCTTCTGCAAATTTAGGCTTAGTTTGTTCTTCTTTCTATGGTTCCTTGGATGTAAAGTCAGGTTGTTTATTTAGGGTTTTTCTCTTTTTATTGGTATTTTTATTTCTACAAAATTCCTTCTTATAACTGCTGTTTTGCCTCCCATGTTTTGGTATGTTGTGTTTTCATTTTTGTTTGTCGTTTGTCTAAAGATACCTTTTATTTCTATTTTAATTATTCTTTGATCCATTGGTTATTTAGGTGTGTGATTTTTAGTTTCCATATATTTGTGATTTTTTTCAGCTTTCCTTCTGTTATTGATTTCTAGTTTCATAGCACATGGTTGGACATGATACATAGTATGATTTCAATCTTCTTGAATTTGTTGAGACTTAATTTGTGGCCTAACATATGATATATCCTAGAACATATTTCATGGGTGCTTGTGAAGAATGTATTATACTGCTGTTCATTAGAATGTGTTGTATATGTCTTTTAGGTTGTTTAGTCTGTAGTGTTCAAATCCACTGTTTACTCATTAATATTTTCTCTAGATAATTGACCCATTGATGATAAGAGTGGGATATTAAAGTCCTAAACCATTACTGTATTTCTGTTTATCTTTTAGTTCTGTTATTATTAGCTTTGTATGTTTGGTGGTGGTTTAGTTGCTAAGTCATGTCTGACTCTTAACACCCCATGGATTGTAGCCTGCCAGGCTCCTCTGTCCATGGGATTCTCCAGGCAAGAATACCGGAGTGGGTTGCCATTTCCTTCTCCAGGGGATCTTTCCAACCCAGGGATTGAAGCTGGATCTGTGTTGCAGGTAGATTCTTTACCAACTGAGCTATTAGGGAAGCCCCTTATGTATGTTTAGGTGCTCCAAATACTCTCTATGGATTAACTCCTTTATCATTATGTGATGACCTTCTTTTTCTCTTTTGAACACTTTCAACTTTTCGGTGCAAATATAGCTACTCCTGGTTTCTTTTGGTTCCTATTTGCTTGAAATATCTTTTCCCTCCCTTCATTCTCAGTCTGTATGTATTCTTAAAGCTGAAGTGAGTTTCTTATAAGCAGCTTATCATCGGATCTTGTTTTTTAATTCATTCAGCCATTCTATGTCTTTTGAATGTAGAATTTAATCTATTTATATTTAATTATTGATAGGTAAGGACTTATTTGCCATTAAAAATTTTTTTTTCTGACTGTTTTGTAAATCCATTATTCCTTGCTTACCTTCTTACTGTTTTCCTTTGCAGTTTGATGACTTTTTGTAGTGGTACACTTTGAGTCCTTTATCATAATCTTTTCTGTACCAATTATAGGTACCTATTCTGTACCTATTATTCTTTGGGTTACCATTAAGCTTACATATAATATATCCATGTCTGAATCATCTATCCATTGATGAGAATAAGGTAGTAAATTCCACAACAATTATTGTATTTTAAATTAAAAAACAACTTTAATAGCATCCAGAAACTTTATACTTTTACTTATCACTTCTTACAGTTTAAGTTATTGATATTATAATTTATCTCTCTTCAATTTTATGTATCAATAGCAAATTATTGTAGTTGTGGGTATTTTTAATACATTTATTTTTTTACTTTTAGAGTCATAAGTGAATTATATACCACTATTATACTTTTAGAGAATCTGACTATATATTTGCCATTACCAGTGAATTTTACACATTCCTATTTTTTGTGATGTTAATTAGTATCATTTTATTTCTCCTGATACTTGAAGAATTCATTTCTTCAAGAAATTTGGCATTTCTTATAAGGCAGTTCTAGTGGTGGTGAACTCCCTTGGCTTTTGTTTGTTCAGGAAAATCTTTATCCTTCATTAGTACAGGACAGTTTTGCCAGTTATAGTAATATTCTTAATAGTTTTCCTTCTGTCAACATTTGGAGTATATTGTAACTCTGTCTCTTGGCCTGCAAAATTTCAGTGGAGAATTATGCTGTAATTCATGGGGGTTTCTTTGTTTGAGATAAGTTACTTTTCTTTTGCTGCTTTCAAAATTCTCTTCTTGTTTTTGACTTTTGAATTTAATCATAATCTGCTTTTTTTCAGGTGTGATCTATTTGGAATTTTTTTGGGCTCATGAATCTGAATACACATTTCTGTCACCATATTTGGGAAGTTTTCAGCCATTATTTCTTTTTCTGTTTGTGTATTTGAGAGAGTGTAGGGAATTGGTTCTATTGTAAAAAGTTAAAAATACAAATAAAGCAATAAAAAATGAATAAATAAAAAATTATTATTCAAAAAATGAATAAATAAAGCTTTATATCCACAGCCCATATCTGCCATAATTACTTTAGAGTTTTTCCCTCAGTATTGTTGAGATACAGTTGACATACAGCACTATATAAGTTTAAGGTATACAACACAATGATTCAACTTACATACATCATGAAATGATTATCACAGGAGGTTTAGTGAGCATCCTTCATCTCATATAGATACAATGTTTAAAAATAGAAAAAATATATTTTTCTTTTGAAATGAAAACTCTTAGGATTTATTCTCTTAAACAACTTTCGTTTATAACATACAGCACTGTTAATATTTCTAGTACTTATTTATCTTATAACTGTAAGTTTGTACTTTTTGACTACCTTCATCTAATTTCCCCTGCCCCAACCTCTGCTTCTGATAGCCACAATCTGATATTTTTCTAGGAGTTTGTTTGTTTCTCTTTGTTTTTGAAATATAATTTACCTATAACATTATGTTAGTTTCTTTTACACAACACTGAGATTTGTTATTTCTATAGATTTCAAAATGATCACCATAAGTCCAGTTGTAATCTGTTACCACACAAAGATACTACATAATTATTGACTATATTACACAATGTTCATTTTATACCTATAGCTCATTTATTTTGTAATAGAAACTTTGTACATCTTTAACTCTATCATTTATTTCTCTTTTCCCTGTCCTCTCTAGCAACCACCAATTTGTTCTCTGTATCTATCACTGTTTCTGTTAAGTTATGATTATTCCTTTGTTTTGTTTTTAAGATTCCACATATGACTGAAATCATACAGTACTTGTCTTTCTCTGACTTATTTCACTTAGCATAATACCCTTTGGCTCCAACTATGTTGTTGCAAATGGCAAGATTTCATTCTTTTTTACGGCTGAGTAGTATTCCATTTTATTTATATGTATATATAATGTATACATGTATATATGTATACATGTATACATATACACGCATCTTCTTGATCCATATACCTGTCAATGATCACTTAGGATGCTTCCATATCTTAGCTATTATAAATAATGCTCAGTGAACATAGGAGTGCATATATCTATTTTGAATTAGTGTTTTCATTTTCCTCAGAGAAATACCTAGAAGTAGAATTGCTGGACCATATGGTAGCTCCAATTTTACTTTTTTGAGGAAAGTCCATATCGTTTTTTCATAGTAGCTGCACCAATTTATATTGCCACCAACATTACATGATGGTTCCTTTCACTCCATAACCTTGCCAGGATTTGTTGTTTGTTGTTTTTTTTGAAAATAGCCATTTTGACAGGCATGAGATTATATTTCACTGTGATTTTGATTTGCATTTCCCCGATGATTAACGATGTTGAGCTTTTAATGTGCTTGTTGGTCATGTATGTCTTTTTTGAAAAAAATGTCTATTCAGGTCCTCTGTCCATTTTTTAATCAGGCTATTTATTTTTTGATGTTGAGTTGTATGAGTTCTTGTATATTTTGAATATTAACTCTTTGTCAATATCATTTGCAATATCTTTCCCCATAAAGTAGGCAAACTTTCCTTTTGTTGATCATTCTTTTCATTGTGCAAAAGCTTTTTAGTCTGATGTAAAAGAAACATTTGTCTGTTTTCACTTTTGTTTCCTTTGTCTGAGGCTAAGTCACTTCAGTTGTGTCCGACTCTGTGTGACCCCATAGACGGCAGCCCACCAGGCTCCACTGTCCCTGGGATTCTCCAGGCAAGAACACTGGAGTGGGTTGCCATTTCCTTCTCCAGTGCATGAAAGTGAAAAGTGAAAGTGAAGTCACTCAGTTGTGGAGACATATCCAAAAAATATTGCTGAGACCTATGTCAAAGGGCATACTTCCTATGTTTCATTACAGGAGTACTATGATTTAAAGTCTTATGTTTACATCTATAATCCATTTTAAGTTTATTTTTGTATATGGTGTGATAAAGTAGTCTAGTTTGATTGTCCTGTATGTAGCTGTCCAGTTTTCCCACTTACTGAAGAGGTTGTACTTTTCCTGTTTTATATTCTTGCCTCTTTTGTCATATTTAATTAACCCCATATAAGTGTGGGTTTATATCTGGGCTCTCTATTCAGTTCCATTAATCTATGTATTTGTTTTTGTGCCTGTACCATACTGTTTTGATTACAGTAGCTTTGTAGTATAGTTTTAAATCAGAGAGTGTGATACCTTGTTTTCTTCTTTGTTCTCAAAATTATTTTAGCTATTCAGAATATTTTGTGTATCCACACAAATTTTAGAATTATTTGTTCTAGTTCTGTGAAAAATGCAGTTGGTATTTGATAAAGATTGCGTTGAATCTCTTGATTGCCTTGGGTAGTATGGTCATTTTAACAATATTAATTCTTTTGGTCCATGAGCATGGTATTTCTTTCCATATGTTTGTGTCATCTTCATTTTCTTTCATCAATGTCTTACAGTTTCCTGAATATAGATTTTTAACCTCCTTGGATTTATTCTTAGGTGTTCTATTCTTTTTGATGCAGTTATAAATAGGATTATTTTCTTAATTTTCTTTCTGATAGTTCATTGTTAGTGTATAGAAATCCAACAGATTTTCTGTATATTAATTTTGTATTCTGCAAGTTTACTGAATTTGTTGATAAATTTTTTTCTAGTTTAGTTCATTTTTTATTTATTTTTAATTGGAGGATAGAGTGAGTGAGTGAAGTCACTCAGTCATGTCCGACTCTTTGTGACCCCATGGACTGTAGCCCACCAGGCTCCTCCATCCATGGAATTTCCTAGGCAAGAGTACTGGAGTGGGTTGCCATTTCCTTCTCCAGGAGATCTTCCAGACCCAGGGTTCGAACCTGGGTCTCCTGCATTGCAGGCAGATGCTTTTCAGTCTGAGCCACCAGGGAATCCCTAATTGAAGGATAATTGCTTTACAATTTTGTTTTGGTTTCTGCTGTACAACATCGTGAGTTGATCATAACTATATATGCACCCTTTCCCTCTAGAGCCTGCTTCCCACGCCCCAATCCCATTCCACCCCTCTAGGTTGTCACAGTGTGCCAGCCTGGGCTCCCTGTGTTATACAGCAGCTTCACACTAGCTAGCTATCTTACACATGGTAGTGTATATATATCAATGCTACTTTCTTAATTTGTCCCACTCTCTCCTTCCCTTGCTGTGTCCACAAGTCTCTTCTCTATGTCTGTGTCTCCATTCCTTCCCTGCAAATACATTAATCAGTACCATTTTTCTAGATTCCATATATATGTGTTAACATATTATATTGGGTTTTCTCTTTCTGACTTACTTTATTCTGTATAGCAAGCTCTAAGTTCATCCACCTCACTACAACTGACTCAAATTCATTCTTTTTATGGCTGAATAGTATTCCATTTTACATATGTGCCACAACTTTTTTATCCATTCATCTGTTGATGGACATCTAGGTTACTTCCATGTCTTGGCTATTGTAAATAGTGTTGCAATGAACATTGGGGTACATGTGTCTTATAGAATTGTGGTTTTTCAGGGTATGTGCCCAGTAGTGGGATTGCTGAGTCATATGGTAGTTTTATTTCGAGTTTTTAAAGAAATCTCTGTACTGTTCTCCTTAGTAGCTGTATCAATTTACATTTCCACCAACAGTGCAAGAGGGTTCCCTTTTCTCCACATCCTCTCCAGCATTTATTGTTTGTAGATATTTTTGATGATGGCCATTCTGACAAGATGAAAAGACACCCCTCAGAATGGGAGAAAATAATTGCAAATGAAGCAACCAAGAAAGGGTTAATCTCCAAAATATATAAGCAGTTCATGGAGCTCAATATCAGAAATACAAACAACCCAATCAAAAAATGGGCAGAAGACCTAAACAGACATTTCTCCAAAGAAGACATACAGGTGGGCAATAAACACATGAATAGATGGCTCAACATCACTCATTGCTAGAGAAATGCAAATCAAAACTGCAATGAGGTATCACCTTATGCCAGTCAGAATGACCATCATCTAGTAGCTTTTTGGTTGCATCTTTAGGATTGTCTGTGTACAGGACCATGTCATATGCAAACAGACATTTTTACCTCTCCCTCCCCTTTTTGGACTTCTTTTATTTCTTTTTCTTCTCTGAATGCTGTAGCTAGAACTTTCAATACTATGTTGAATAAAAGTGATGAGATTGGGCATCATGTCCTTTTCCTTATCTTAGAGGAAATGCCATCAGTTTTTCAACGTTGAGTATGATATTCACTGGGGGCTTATCATATATGGCCTGTATTATGTTGAGGTGTACAAGAGGTGAACTACTTATTGTGGATATGGATGATTTTACTACTTTGATCTTTTAACTTTCCAACTACTTTATGAGTGGTTGGGCTACTACCTTTACTGCATATTTTACTTTACCAATGTGATTTTTCCTACCATACTTTTCCTATTTCTAGTCATGGCCTTTACTTTTCTGCTTATAGAACTATCTTTAACATTTCGTGTAAAGTGGATTTCATGGTTTCTTCTTTTGATTGTCTCTAAAATTTTGTTCTCTCCTTCAAATCTGAATGAGAGCCTCACCAGGTAGAGTATTCTTGGTTTTAGATTTTTCCTTTTCATCGCTTTAAATATATCTTGCACTTCCTTCTGGTCTGCAGAATTTCTGCTGAAAATAAGCTCATAGCTTTATGGGTTTCCTTTGTACATAACTTGTTGCTTTTCCCTTGCTGCTTTTAATGTTTTCTCCATCTTTAATTTTTGTCCTTTTGATTACACTGTGTCATGGTGTGGTCCTCTATGTATTGATCCTGTTTGGGACTCTCTGTACAAACTAGACCTGGATATCTGTTTTCTTTACTAGGTTAGGAAAAATTTTCAGCTATTATGCCTTATAAAATGTTCTCTCTCCCTTCTTATTTTGAACCCCTATATCGCAAATGTTAGGATGCTTGATGTTGTCCCAGAGTTTTCTTAAACAGTCCTCATGTTTAAAATTCTTTTTATCTATTCAGCTTCAGTGGTTTCTGCTGCTATGTCTCCCAGTCTGTTGGTCCATTTCTGTCTCATCTAATCTACCACTGATTCCTCTGGTGTATTTTTTTTTTAATCTCAGTTATTGTATTCTTCAGTTCTGTTTGTTTCTAACTTTTTGTTAAAAACATCTAACTTCTTATTCTAATCTTCTGAACTTCTCCTGAGTTCTTTGAGCATCTTTGTGATTATTACTTTTAACTCTTTATTGGGTAGATTGCTTGTCTCCATTTCATTTAGTTCTTTTTTTGTTTTTTTTTATCTTGTTTCTTCATTTGAAACATATTTCTCTGTCACCTCATTTTGACTAGTTTTCTGTTTTTATTCCTATATATTTTGTAAATTGGTTATGTTTCCCAGTCTTGGAGAAGTGGCCTTATGCAGGAAATGTCCTGTGGGGCTCAGCAGTGCACTCCCCTCTGGTCAGTAGAGCTATATGCCCTAGGAGTGCCCTCTGTGTGAGCTGTAGGGGTACTTTTGTTATGGTGGATTGACTACTATGGGTTCAGTGGTGGGTGGGACTGGCCCCCAGTCTGGTTGGTTTTCAGGCCCTGCCTTGTATGGAGACTGCTGGCCACTTGTGGGTGGGGCTGGGATGTGGCTGACTGCACAGCCAGGGAAGTCCTCATTCTGGTTTTGGCTCACTGATGGGTGAGGCTGGGGCCCAGGGCATCCTGAGGCTGGTGCCCACCCAGCTGTGGATGAGGCTTGGTCCTGTGGCTAGTGCCAGCCCACTGATGGGAGGCAACATGTCCTGAGGACTCTAGCTATGGAGCTAGGGGCCTTAGAGCTGGTGTTAGCCTGTTGGTGGATGGTGTCAAGACCCACGAGTACCTGGGGCTAGTGCTGATGAGTTGGTGGGAAGAACCAGGTCCTAGAGTCTCTGGCTGCAGGGCCCTAGGGTCCTGGAGTTGTTGCCAGCTGGAAGGTAAAGGGGTCTGTGCTGAGGAGATCCTGGAAGGAATGCCAGCCCACTGCTGGGTAGGGCCAATTCTTGGACCCTCTAGTAGGCAAAGCCAGTCCCAGGGCAGCCAGAGTTTCAGGGGGTCCTAGTGCGAGGGGCCATGTTCCTGTCCAACTAGCTGTCTGGCCTGGGGCATCCCAGGACTGGTGTTGACTGCTTGGTGGGCCAGGGTAGGTTCTGGCATTAATACGCTAGAGGGAGGATTACAAACTGGTGCTTACATGGTGGTATGAGCTCCCCAAAATGTCTGTTGTCAGCATCTATGTCACCAGGGTAAATTTCAATTGCTTCCTGCCTTTCCTGGAGGCTCTCTGAGATCAACAAGTGGGTCTGCACCAGGCCTCTTTCAAATTACTGTTTCTACCCAAAGCATGTGAGATTTTGTGTGGGCCCTATATTTCCCATACCCTCTGGGTCTTCTGAAAGTAAGCCCTGCTGACCTTCAAAGTCAAACATTCTGGGAGCTTATCTTCCTGGTGCATGACCCTTAGGCTAGGTAACTTGATGTGGGGCTCAGAGCCCTGGTTCCTTGCAGAGAGCATCTGCAGTTGTAATTATCCTTCTATTTGTGAGTTACCTACTTGGGGATATGGGTCTTGATTATACTGCATTTTTGCCCCTCCTATCCACTAGTTATGATTCCTACTTTTTTTGTAACTGTAGAAGATCTTTTATGCTAGGCTTCAGGTTACCTTTATGGACAGTTTCTCTGCAAGTACTTGTAAGCTTGATGTGCCTGTAGGAGGTGAGCTCACCATCTTGGCCACTCCCCTCATCCCCAGCCATGATTTATTTACATAGACTTTCTGTTCCTTTCTCTTTCTCTTCTTCTGGGATTCCTATAATGTGTGTGTGTGTGTGTATTCATAAGTCTTGCAGGCTTTCTTCACTTTTTTTCATTCTTTTTTCTTTTTGTTCCTCTGACTGGATAATTTCATATGACTATATTCTAGTTCATGGGTTCTTCTGCTTGGTCAGTTCTGCTGCAGTTCTGCTGTTTTTTGTAGTTGTCTGTGTATTCTTGTAGTTCACTGAGCTCTTTTGAGAAGATTATTCTGAATCCTTTGTTAGATAGCTCATAGATCTCCATTTCTTTACAATGAGTTATTGGAGCTTTGTTAGATTCCTTTGGTGTTGTCATAGTTACCTGATATTTTATAATCCGTGATTCCTTGTATCTCTGTGCACGCATTTGCATAAGTGGTCTCCTCTTTCAGACTTTACAGATTCTCTTCACAGGGATAGTCATTCACCAAACATCTCAGCTTGGAGTTCTGGATGAGTCAGCTGGTAGGATCCCTGGGCAGGCAATTCTTGCTTTCGGGGTCTCTCATTGAGTCAGGCCACTGCTTGTTCTTTGAGGTCAGGGATAATGTTGTTTGTTGGGCTCTGCAGTTTGGTGAGCCTGCTCCACATTCCAACAGGGCCACTAGGCTCCTTGACTGGGCAGAGCTTTTGACTGTGTTCAATCCTTAGATAGGGCCACTAACTGGGCTCTGCAATCACCTCCTGATAGACAAGGTAACTGGCTGTGTTCCCTGGCAGAGTGGTTCCCATGGTTGGGTTCCTTGATTGGCTAGGGCTACAGGCTTGGTTCTGCAATCATATCTTGTGGCAATGAATCTCAGGTTGTATGACACCTGACTGTATGGTCCTGCTAGCTGAACTCCATTTAGGCAGGGCTACAGGCAGGACTTTTTAGTTGGATAAGGTATGCTCTGTGATTGGACAGGGAAGCAGGTTGTGCCCTGAAGTTAGGTGGGCCATAGGCTGGTTTTCATGATCAGTTAGGCCACTGGATCTGCTCTGTTGGTGATCAAGGTCACTGGCTGGGTTCTTTGGTCAGGAGGGACCTGCAGTTGTATCCTACAGTTCGGCAGGGCTAGAGACTTTGCTCCATCGTTGGGTGGAGTCACTGTCCAAGTTGGGAGGAACTGCAAGCTATGCTCTGTGGTTGGACAGGATCACTGGCTGAGCTCCTTGCCTGACTGAGGCTGTGGACTGCATTCAGCAATCCATCAAGGCCATAAAATGGGCTCTGCTGTGAGAAAGACTGTAGGCTGGGCTCTATGGCTGGGTGGTACTGTAGGCTGGGTTCTGAGGCTGTCCAGCATCTCTATTAAGGCTCCCTGATTATTTAAGGTCAGAGGCTATACTTCACTGTTGGGCAGGACTGCTGGCTTTATTCATGCCCAAGTGTGGCTGTCAGATGGGCTCTGCAGCTGCCCAGTTCTCTGGTCTGGCTTTCTGGTTGGGTGAGACCAGAGGCTATACTGAGCAGTTGGGCAGGGCTTCAGATTTGCTTCTCTGCCTGTGTCACTATATAGTGTATGCTCTACAGCCCATTCAGCCCATTGGCTGGTGATCCAAATCAGAAAGAACTTCCCATCAGGTCCCTGCCCAGAAGGGGCCATTGACTTGGCTCTGCAGATGAGTAGAGCCAGTGATTGAACTTACTGATTGAGTGCTGCTGCAAATGTGACTATAGCATTGGTTATGAGACCACCTGGGTTCTCTGGTTGGGCAGGATTTGGAGCTATATTCAGCAGCAGACAGATTCAAATTTGGTTTTCTACTTGCATACAGCCATAGAATAAGCTCCATAGCTGGTATAGCTTGCTGACTGATGACCTAAAACAGGCAGAACTGACCATTGTATTTCATGGCCATACAGGGGCACCAACTTGGGGTTACTGGCTGGAATCTCTACTTGAGCACAGCTGGGAGGGTGAATGTGGTTTGCCAAGATCTGAATATTGGTTGCTATAAGCCTGGCTTCCCTGGTGACTCAGATGGTAAAGCGTCTGCCTGCAATGCTGGAGAGCTGGGTTTGAACTGTGGGTTGGAAAGATTCCCTGGAGAATAAAATGGCAACCCACTCCAGTACTTTTGCCTGGAAAATCCAATGGACAGAGGATCTTGGTAGGCTACAGTCCATGGGGTTGTGAAGAGTCGGATACGACTGAGCGACTTTACTTTACTTCAACTTTACTATAAGCCCCACTTCTCTTCTCCATTTCTATCTGATCCTCAGTGTTCAAACCCTGCAAATTTCCCCTAGTGGTACTCTTGAGAATGACTCCACAATGCTAATGGAGCTGGATGTCCATCTTGGGCTCTCTTTTACTCACTAGAGAAACCAAAGCCCAGGAGGGCCCTCTTGGTACGGCACTGTGCTTGTCTGGGGAAGTGGCTATATGGTCAGAGTATAGCCGCTCGCCCTACCCTTCTAATGAGTCTTTCTCAGTCTCTTTGGTCTAAGGGGATGCTTTAGCCTCACCTCTGGACTCTAGGATTTTCACAATGATGTATTGTCTATGAAGAGTTACTACTTGATCTTCTTATGAGAGGGACTGAAGTCAGGAAAAACTACATTGCTGTCTTGATAAATCACTGCCTTTTCCCTTCTTAATGAGAACATTCTGTTAATAAAAATTTCATCATCCCAAGAGTCTTGGCAGGGTATAAATGGAATAAAAGTTTTAGTGTCCACCCAGTGTAGCCTCCCAAAATCCATGGATCATTCTACTTGTGATGGTAAATGAGTTACTTGGTTCACTGCTTCAATGGCCCCTCAAGCATAAATCTGGCTACCCTGGTGGCTCAGTGGTAAAGAATCCTCATGCCAATGCAGGAGATGCAAGTTCAATCCCTGGATGGGAAGATCCCCTGAGAAGGAAATGGCAACCACTTCAGTATTCTTGCCTGGACAATCTCATGGACAGAGGAGCCTGGCAGGCTACAGTCTATAGGGTCGCAAAGAATTGGGGACTAAAGCAACTTAGGGCTAAAACAACTAAAGCAACTTAGGGAGAAGGCAATGGCAACCCACTCCAGTACTCTTGCCTGGCAAATCCCACGGACGGAGGAGCTTGGTGGGCTGCAGTCCATGAGGTCTCTAGGAGTCGGACACGACTGAGCGACTTCACTTTCACTTTTCACTTTCATGCATTGGAGAAGGAAATGGCAACCCACTCCAGTGTTCTTGCCTGGAGAATCTCAGGGACGGGGGAGCCTGGTGGGTTGCTGTCTATGGGGTCGCACAGAGTCGGACATGACTGAAGTGACTTAGCAGCAGCAGCAGCAGCAGAAGCAACTTAGCGTGCAGGCAGACATACATGTATGTTACATATATAAATTATATCTCTTTGTTACATACCCCTTAATTCTCTTCCTTTTAAAGGAATTGGTAGGTCTACTACATATATATGTGTGTATACATATATATGAGCATCTATAACATTTAAAGCATTGTATGAAAGATGAAATATAATGGTTGCAAGAAGTAGAACTTTCTTTGCCACAGTTGATGATTAAGACCCATTCATGACCCATGGACTTTATTTATATCATGGTGTCTGTGTCATTCTCTGATGGAAGGACCAGACTGGAGTGAACTGCAAGCTCACTTGTGTACAGATGCTGAAGTACTTAGGTCAAATTTTCTCACAAGCTCACATAGGTATTTCTGCAACACAGCATTGCAAAACATGCTGCCTTTTGTGTAGAAGGGGATTATCTGCTTCTTTGGATTGATGGAAGCTATTTTAGAGAGGGATCATGAACAAGTTTTCTGCTTTCTGAAATCTAGAACTCAAATCCATAGGCCATACTCAAACTCAGTCTGGAAAGACATTACTGAATTGGAGAGAAGAAACTTGCCCAATTAACATGTCAAAATTCCAAGAGCTTGGCATAAGGGAAGAGGAAATCATGGATGGCAAATTCGTAAGACTAGCTTTTCTGCTTGCCAGGTAATCATACACAGGTAAGAGTAATATAAAAACATTTTCCTTGAAAGGTAAGCTACTGTTACCAATGCCAAGGTGGAAAACAAGACTAGAGTTGTTGTGGCAAATAAAGAAATATAGCTAATAACAGCACCACTAAAACTAGAGATCATGCCAAGCTATAGGTTATAAGGATGACTTTATATAAGGCCAGAAAGGGTGTATCATTACTTTACATTCAAGTTCTGAGTCCAGTGTTTCAAAACTAGAAATAACGTCCTTTGCAGATTTAAATTTCAACTTGACAGTGAAGTCACTGTTTTCCTGCTGATTCATCCAGAACCAGCCAAAGAAAGAATCAGTAAAAATGTTCATAGAGTTTTTGATAGATAAAGCAGAAGAGAGATTGGCTTTTGAGGCTTTTCTGAGTGATTTTTGTAAATTCTTCTTGAATTTGGAAGATGAATCTGCACTCCTTCAGGCTCTGAAGGTCAGGATAGACCAGCTATGACTTTTCCAGGAAATGAGTAATTGGAAGACCAGGGGAGGACTCATTTCTGGAGGTCTGGAGGAACGTTTCATCCAGAACCCGTAGGTGGGGTTTTTCCCCACAAAAGGCTTCAGGGAGTTCCAGAGACGTGTGTAGACTTGAAGTGGGAAGAGCCAAGCTAACACAAGATTTCCCTAGAGATTCTGCCAGTTCTCTCGGTTCTCACCCTGGTTTTCACCACCCAGGTTGGTCTTTTCCATTCCTTTTTATTCTTTTCTTCTATTATTTTCAGTTCATTGCCTAACCATCCTTCCCCATAAACTCCAAATCTTAATACTCATGCAAAAATCCAAGAGTTCTTTAATAAGTATCACTTAGAATTCTTTTTTCCTGGACAACAGCGAAGTAGAGTGCTGTCAATGCTGTCTGATAGACTCACACCTAAGCCACAGCCATGGAGAGCTCATAAGAATCATTGTTGGGAGAGAGATGCATCCATAATTCTTTAGAAATTTGTGTTCCATTTAGAGAGATGTTTTTTATTCTTGTGTTAAAATGCAGTTATGCTGCTTCATTTCCTTCCTTCATTTATTCAACAAAAATGTATCACACACCTGCTATATTCCAAGCATGGTGTAGGAGGAGATTCTGATGGAGGACATCGCCACTGCCCAGAGATTCTTATAGTTTAGTGAAGAAGAGAAGAAAAACAGTAATTACAGTACAGTGCTGAAAAGACAGAGAGATGCGTATTCAGTCAGTATGCCATGGTATTTAAAGAAGCTGGTGGCTTCCTTAAGGAGCCACCAGGAGCTGGTGGCTTAGTCTGTAAAGAATTTGCCTGCAGTGCAGGAGATGTGTGTTTGATCCCTGGGTCCGGAAAATCCCCTGGAGAAGGTTATGGCTACCCACTCCAGTATTCTTACCTGGAGAATTCCATGAACAGAGGAGCCTGGCAGGTTACAGTTCATTGGGTGGCAAGAGTCAGACAGGACTTAGCGACTAAACCACCACCACCACCAGGAGTTAGGGGCTCGATCCCTGAAGTCCTAAATGATAAATAGTGGTTAACAAGGAGACTTTGTGTGTTCATGTGTCTGTACACACATACATGCACACGCACACACATACACACACGTGCTTTCCCATAGCATCCTGAACTTCTTCGTAGCTTTCCTTCCAGTTGTTCAGTATTTCTCTTTACCACTCGACTATGATACTCAGTAGTCACTATATGGTTTTCAAGCTAAGTTTGCTAGTGTTGCTAAGTTTTAGGAAGTCTCGAGTTATCATTAAAAGCCATTTTCTAAAGCTTATTACACAGCAATATGACTGGTAGGCAGAAGAGTGAAGCAGGCCAAACTTTTTTTTGGTATTCTCTTTTGTCTCTATGGTACCCCAGTTTTTCTTCTCCCTTCCCCACCTGCTTTTTTCCCAACTTTCAGGAAAGAATCAGTAGAATCAGTTCTTCTTTGTGGTTATATTTCATTGCTTACTTCTCACAAGGACATGTGCATTTCAGTAAATGTCAGTGTTTTCATTCAGAAATCTGAATCTGTACTGGAATGTATTTGGAAATTAGGAAGAAGATGGGAAAGAACTTTTCTAGTGCCCTCAGGGTCACCCTAGTAAGCAAACACCTATCCTACCCATCCTATCCATACCTTCAAGGAATGATCTCAACACTTAACGACACTAAAGGCTAAAGCTGAAACCTACACCACGCATATTCAACTGTAGGTCAAATTCCATTAAGGTGAATTCTAAGGGCTACACACATTCTTTAGCTCTATTGGAATGTAGTTGTATTTAGTGTTAGGCAAACTGAATAAACTCAGTACTGGTTTAGAAACAGATGATGTAATGGGACAGATGATTTCAAAATTCTCCAACTCAAATTCTAAGAATTCTATAAATTAGATCCCTATTAAATTCTGCTTTTGACCTGGGGTCAAGGTTAATAAAATTTTTTAAAATTTAGGTTTGTCTTTATCGACTCATTTTCTATGATACAGTAATGCATGACAATGTTATAAAATCCACTATGATGAGTACATAAACTGTGAAGTAAATTTCCCTGCCACCCCTTGTTTCTTTTTCCAGAGTCAAACACAGTTAATATTTTCTTATAGATTCTCCCAGATATTTTCTGTGCATACACAAAATCTTAGTCTTTTTAAACTGAAAGTTGTTCCATTAAGCAGTACTGTTAGAAACAGATACAACAGGAATATATTTTATATTCTGATGTATTTAACTTATTCTTTCTAGTGTCCCTCTCATTAAAATGTTTTTTCAAAATGACTTTATTAAAATATATTAATACAGGTAAGCAACAATCCTATAAATGATTCTTGTATCATTTACATAGAGGTGAGACTTTTTGGAACATTTAATTTTTACTGGTCATTGAATTCTTTGCAAAACACATGCTAACCTCAGATATATTTACATTAAATTAAAAGTGAGCAAATTAATGACGAGAATATATTTTTAATCTGTCTTCAGAAAGGAGCACACAAGTCAGATGGTTTGTATTCAGGGCTGCTATATCATTAATGGATCCATATTGTTTTACAAAATGCATAGCTTCAAAAAACTTCATCAGTGCACTCTATGTGCTCTCTTGAAGCTGTGACAAGTTGAGATATTAGTTAACTTCTTGGCATGATGCTTTTTTGAAAGAACCGCCCTAGTTCTATTCTGTGTTTTATGAATGACAGACAAGTTGGATAATATTAGGAAAATATTACGACATAGTTAGTAGTAATTATCAGATAAGATCTGTGGGATTTTTGTTCTGTTGATTTGTAAGGAGAAGAATCCCAGGGAAGTGACTGTTGAGCTTCCTGAAATGCCTTTTCACAAGCCTTTTTTGACCTTATGGAATGCCTAACTCCAAACTCTTCATTGTTGCTAAATGCTAAATTCTGTAACTCAGCCAGACCTCCTGCTGCCTAAATTGATCCCATTAACCAGATAGTTGCTAGGTTTCCACTTTAACTTGAAATGACTCTCCCAGAGACTAAAATGGGGCATTTTGATATGAAAAACCCATCCCTTGCATAAAGTCCTTATGTGAGCAATGGGATAGTGTAAAACAGCTTGTTCTTATGAACAGTGGTTTGATGTACACCTTTTGAAATGTGGGTAGGTTACAAAGAGCATAGTGGGTGCAATGACATTAATGCACATGGGACTGTCAGCTGGAGAGACGAGGGTTTTCCTGAACCCACACATCCTCTAGAAGGCATCCAGATGGATAGAAGCTTAGGAATTCTCCTAGCATCAAGAGGCATAGGATCACTGTTTGCTGAAACATGTGATGCAAGAGCCGCCCTTGAACATTATATGTGAAGAGAGCCGCCTCTGTTTTGTTCCCAGTAGGATGTAAGGGGAAAGCTCCTCAAAAGAGCAATATTAGACCTGCATAAACATTGAACAGCTAGAGCTGCAAAACGTTATGTAAGAACCTCTCAGGACTCTAGAGAAGGAGAATAGAGGTGGGGAAGAGAATGGACTAAAGGAGGCTTAAAAAAAGGTGCTTACATTTCTATGGATGGGTAATCATATGTAGCAGTTAAGTGATTGAAAAGTAACATTTTAAAGTATATTGGACCTAGGGAAATTAGGGGTCACATCAACAGATAGGGAAAACTACAGCAATAAAAATAAAACTGGGACACTTGTTTACAGCTTTTTTTAAATACAGGAGAACTCAACCTATGATGGCTCCATAATACAGAAACAATAGGTTATTGAGAAGCAAAATTACAAAATGGAAAGAATCGTAGAAAGAAATTTGGTTACTAAATGCTGGATAATTAAATTGGAGTATGCTGACTCTGAAGAAAATCTGGAGTCATTGTGGGGTAGACAGTTACATGGGTGGACTCCAATGAAGCACACCTCCTAGTATTCATGCCATTGTGTAGGTCTCTTAAAAACTAGCTTGGATTTGGCCATCTGACTGGCTTTGGCCAATGGAACATCGGTAAGCAGGATGACACAGGGGCTTGATAAAGCCTTCACATTGGGATTTGTCCTTTTGGAACACTCCAGCTTGAAAACATTGTTGTAAAGACACTTGAACTAGGCTATGGAATGAGGAAAGGACTCAAGGAGAGAGACTCTGGAGGTTGAAAGCCCACTTTCCATGTTACTGACTTAGCCAAACCCCCAGATGAATGCAACTACTTGAGTAACTTCAGCTATGCTACATAGAGCAAAAGAACCTCCCAGTTGCTGCCAGTCAACCCAAAGAGTTAATTACAAGAATAATGAATTATTGTTGTTAAGACACTATTGTTTTAGTTGGATACTTGAAACAAATAATCATGTAAACACCCTCATGTTATCAAAGAGGAAAGTGACCAAACCAAAGAATTTGCCCAAAGTCCTGTAACTAATTAGTGGCAGTGGCAGTGAAAGTGTAAGTGAAGTCGTGTCCGACTCTTTTGAGACCCCATGGACTGTAGCCTACCAGGCTTCTCTGTCCATGGGATTTTCCAGGCAAGAGTACCAGAGTTGGTTGCCATTTCCTTCTCCAGGGATCTTCCCGACCCAGGAATTGAACCCAGGTCTCCTGCATGCAGGCAGACGCTTTACACAGAACTGATACTAAAATTCAAATCTCTTGATAGCTGATTGTTTCCTTCACTACATGACTCAAAATACTACTGCTAACATGCAATACTTACTAAAGAATTTCTGTGTCCCGAGCACTATGTGAAGCATTTTAAATTCACTGAGGCAGGTATTATCATTAGCACCATTTTTACAAGCCAGGAAACCAAAGCTGAGACAATAATTTATCTGAAGTCACACAGCAGGTAAATGATAGAGCTGGGCTTCTAATCCTGAACTCTGACTTCAGAGATATTTATCTCTAAGCACTGTATTATAAGAATAATGAGATATAGGTTAATTAACCATGAGTGAAATGAACAGCCTACACAATAACCTATTTAATTCATCTCTGTCTTCCTGATCACTCATTCGAATTGAAAAAGAATTGATTTCCCGCAGCTACAATTGTTGAAAATTAAGTCAGCTGGCTCTTGATCAAGTTCAGAAGGTGTGTGTAGATTTAGTCTGCCACTTTGGGGCTTTGGAAACCAGCATTAACACCTTGTCACTATTTAAATATTTGGCAAAATTATCCTTTTCTGTAGGTTCACATATAACTTAAGCCCATGGCTTTTTGCAATAAAAGTACCCATATGGTATTTTCTCAGTTACATTTGAATGATTGATATGTTGTTTAGCAAGAACTGTTTGCTTCATAAGGAGCCCTAAAAATGTGGGTCTTTTATGTCTGAAAAAGTGTTTTTGGCAAATTAAGAATAAGTCATTTAAGTATACCTCTTCTATGAAGCCTTACTTAACAAATCCATCCTTAATGACTCACTCCTTTTTCATTCTCTTTTTCAATATATATTAAAGCATATTGAATACAAGATATGAAGTGCACAAAAATGAACAAAATAGAGTCTGGATTTAAGGGGTTCAAAACAAAGGCAATATAAGTCATTAAGACTTATAACAAAGGTATGGATTAAGTCCTCTTCATCTTCATTAAGCCAATTTTGATTAAGTGCTGACATTGTGACAGATAGAGAGCTAGGTGCCAGATGAACCAGCCAAATAGTTCCTGTCTTTAAGATACCACAGTCCAGCAAGGGAGGCAGTTCACAATCTGGTAAACACTCTGAGAAAAGTGATCTGAACAAAATTAGGAGGTTGCAAAGGATGGTTTGAAGACAGAGAGCTGAAGAGGGGGTATTTCTCAAGAGACAATGGTAAGGGAAGATTCCTGATATGATAACATTTAAACAACGAGACATGTGAGGGAAGGAGAGGAGAGGAAATGCATTACAGAGAAAACTGAAAGTACAAAGGTGCAAGGTGGGAAAAGCTTAGCACATACAAGGAATTAATTAACTAGTAGGCCAGTGTGATGGCAGCATGATGATCCCAGGTACTGGGTGGTATTAAGAGATGGGAAAAGCAGGGGCCTCATCATGCAGGCCTTGAAAACCATGGTAAAGATTCTACTTTCAGTGGAATGAATAGCCATTGAGAGGGAGATGGTGTCATGCTGAAGTCAGGGGCTCCGGAGACACGTTGTCTAGGCTCATTTCTCACCCCAACCTCTTCAAGGATGTATTATCTTGGATAAGCAGCTTAACCTTTCTGTGCCTTACCCTGCTCATCTATAAAATAAGAATAATATTTATTGTTGGGAAGATTTAATGAGTCAGTAAACATAAACGGCTTAGAAATGTACTTGACATTAAGCATTTAATTTGTGTTAGCAACGGAGAAAGGAAGAGGCAGGATCCAATTTACATTTTTTTAAAAAAAAAATGACTCTTTCTGCAGTGTGATGTTGGAAAGAGGGTCGATGAGAAAGAGGAAGCCATGTTTTACTATTTATCTAAGCTGGAAACAGTGAGGGCTTTGGACTCTCATGGTCTTATATAAGACAATATTGCCTCTCCATACATCTGAGTTCACTGGACAGGTAGTTAAAAAGATATTTGCTGGGCATGGTTATAAATGGAGCTTGATTGGAGGTAGAACAAATCAGATTCATATCCACTAGGACAGTCAAGGGTGTATATTGTCACCCTGCTTATTTAACTTATATGCAGAGTACATCATGAGAAATGCTGGGCTGGATAAAGCACAAGCTGGAATCAAGATTGCCAGGAGAAATATCAATAACCTCAGATATGCAGATGACACCACACTTATGGCAGAAAGTGAAGAAGAACTAAAGAGCCTCTTGATGAAAGTGAAAGAGGAGAGTGAAAAGTTGGCTTAAAGCTCAACATTCAGAAAACTAAAATCATAGCATCTGGTCCCATCACTTCATGGCAAATAGATGGGGAAGCAGTGGAAACAGTGATAGACTTTATTTTGGGGGGCTCCAAAATCACTGCAGATGGTGACAGCAGCCATGAAATTAAAAGACACTTGCTCCTTGGAAGAAAAGCTATGACCAACCTAGACAGAGACAGCAAAAGAGACACTGATGTATAGAACAGGCTTATGGACTCTGTGGGAGAGGGAGAGGGTGGGAAGATTTGGGAGAATGGCATTGAAACATGTGAAATGTCATGTATGAAACGAGATGCCAGTCCAGGTTCAATGCACGATGCTGGATGCTTGGGGCTAGTGCACTGGGACAACCCAGAGGGATGGTATGGGGAGGGAGGAGGGAGGAGGGTTCAGGATGGGAACACATGTATAATTTTTTTTAAATTAAAATTGAATTAAAAAAAAAAAAAAGCAGAGACATTACTTTGTCAACTAAGGTCCATCTAGTCAAGGCTATGGTTTTTCCAGTAGTCATGTATGGGTGTAAGAGTTGGACTATAAAGAAAGCTGAGCACAGAAGAATTGATGCTTTTGAACTGTGGTGTTGGAGAAGACTCTTGAGAGTCCCTTGGACAGCAAGGAGATCCTACCAGTCCATCCTAAATGAAATCAGTCCTGGGTGTTCATTGGAAGGACTGATGTTGAAGCTGAAACTCCAATACTTTGGCCACCTGATGTGAAGAGCTGACTCATTTGAAAAGACTCTGATGTTGGGAAAGATTGAAGGCAGAAGAAGAAGGGGACGACAGAGCAGAGGAGGAGATGGTTAGACAGCATCACCAACTCAATGGACATGAGTGTCTGTAAACTCCGGGAGTTGGTGATGGACAGGGAGGCCTGGCGTGCTGTGGTTCATTGGGTTGCAAAGAGTCGGACACAACTGAGAGAGTGAATTGAGGACAGTTAGTGAAAAAATATTTTTTTCTGAGGTAGTTATCATCCAGGTAGACAGGATAGGTATCAGAGTGATCCAGCAGGGGACTAATTGACTTTCCCATAGACACGCTGAGAGAATTTGGTAGAAACCAATTTAGTTTAACAAGAAATTCTGAGTGTCTACTGTGTATATGCCAGGAGTCCTGATGGACATGCAGTTGGCTCAGTGGGTTCTGGCATTCCCCTGATATTCAGAAAATCATCTCTTCCCAGGTGGGTGACAGAAGTTTGTCCTTGGGGCACTTTCTTAAAAGTTGTGAAGTTACCTTATTCATGTTTTAAAAAATAATAGTTTTATTGGGATCTAATTCACATACCATAAAGTTCAACATTTTAAAGCATGCAATTCAGTGCTTTTAATGATGGTATGGAATTATGTGGTATATGTGGCATTTTACATCTGGCTTCTTTGACTTAGTATGTTTCAAGGTTCATTCATGTTGCAGCATATTTCAGTAGTTTATTCCTTTCCGTGGCTAAATAATATTACATTGTGTGGGTACGCCAGCTTCCCAGGTGGCTCAGTGGTTAAGAATCTGCCTACCAATGCAGGACATGTGGATTCGAGCCCTGGGTTGGGAAGATCCCCTGGAGAAGGAAATGATGACCCATTCCAGTATTCTTGCTTGGAAAATCTCACGGACAGAGGACCTGGTGGGCTACAGTGCATGGGATCGCAAAAGAGTCAGACATGACTTAGCAACTAAACAATAACAATAAAATGGGTATGCTACATTTTGTTTATCTATTCTTCAGGTGATGGATATTCAGGTTTTTCTATTTTTGGCTCTATGAATAGTGCTGCTATGAACATTCATATTCAAGCTTTTATGAGGACATAGGCTTTCAATTCTCTTCAGGATATACCTCAGAGTAAAACTTCTGGGTCATATGGTAACTATATATTTAATTATTTGAGAAACAACAAAACTATATCCCAAAGGGGCTGCACCACTTTATGTATTTATTTTATTTTTTTAATATAAATTTATTTATTTTAATTGTAGGCTAATTATTTTACAATATTGTATTGGTTTTGCTATACATCAACATGAATCTGCCATGGGTATACATGTGTTCCCCATCCTGAACCCCCCTCCCACCTCCCTCCCCGTACCATCCCTCTGGGTTACCCCAGTGCACCAGCCCCAAGCATCTTGTATCATGCATCGAACCTGGACTGGCGATTCATTTCACATATGATATTATACATGTTTCAATGCCATTCTCCCAAATCATCCCACCCTCTCCTTCTCCCACAGAGTCCAAAAGACTGTTCTATACATCTGTGTCTCTATGTATTTATTTTTAATTGACATAACATTCTACATAGTTTCAAGCATATAACATGGTGATTCAACATTTACATGTATTATGAGATGATCTGTCACCATTTAAGATATTACAATATTATTAACTATATGGCCTACTCTGTATATTACACATACACATGACTTATTTATTTTATAACTGAAACTTTGTTCTTCTTAATCTCCTTTCTAATTTTACCTATCCCCCTAACCTCCTCTCTGACAACCAGCAGTTTCTTCTCTGTATCTGTGAATGTGTTTTCGTTTTCTTTTGTTTGTTCCTTTGTTTTGTTGTTCAGATTTAACATGTAAGTAAAATCACATGGCATTTCTCTTTCTATGTCTGTCTTATTTCACTTGGCATAACACCCTTTAGGTCCATTCACGTAGTCACAAAAGATAAAACTTCATTTTTCATGATTAATATTCCATTGTGTGTATATATGTATATATAATATTATATATATATATATATATAAAACACATATTATTTATCCATTCATCTATCAGTAGACACTGAGATTGCTTCTATATCTTGACTAATGCTGCTGCAATGAAAATTGGGATATGTATATCTTTTTGAATTAGCGGTTTTCTTTTCTTTGGGTAAATATTCAGAAATGAAATTGCTAGATCATATAACAGTTCTACTTTTAACTTTTTAGGAATTTCCATATCATTTTCCACAGTGTCTGTACCAATTTACATTCCCACCAACAGTGTACAAGAGTACTTTTTTCTACACACCCTTACCAACACATTATTTTTTATCTTTTGGATAATAGCCATTCTGACACAGGTATGAGGTTATATCTCATTGTAGTTTGATTTGTATTTCCCTAATGATTAATGATGTTGAGTCTTTCTGTATGTGCTCATTGACCATCTATATGTCTTCTTTGGGAAGATATCTATTTAGGTCCTCTGTACATTTTTTTAATCAGATTTTTCATTTTCATAATATAAAGTTGTATGAGTCCTTTATAAATAGTGGATATTAACTCTTTGTTGGATACACGATTTGTAGATATCTTCTCCCACTCAGTAGATTGCCTTTTGTTTTTGGTTTTCTTTGTTGTACAAAAGCTTTTTATCAATACTTTTATGTAATCTCACTTGTTTATTTTTGCTTTTGTTGTCTTTGCATGAGGAGACATACGAAACAGAACTGACAGCGTGCACTTTCTTCTAGGAATTTTATGGTTTCAGGTCTTACATTCAAGTCTTTAATCCATTTTAAGTTTACTTTTGTATATGGTGTAAGAGAATGGTCCAGTTGTATTATTTTGTATGTAGCTGTCCAACTTTTCCAACACCATTTATTGAGTAGACTGTTTTTCCCTATTGTGTATTCTTGCACCTTCACTATATATTAATTGACTATATGTGCACAGGTTTATTTCTGGGCTCTCTTCTGTTGCATTAATCTATGTGTTTATTTTTTGTCCCAATACCATACTGTTTTGATTACTATAGCTTTGTAGTATAATTTGAAGTTAGGGTGCATGATGCCTCAGTTTTGTTCTTTTTTCTCACAGCTTATTTGGTCATTCAGGATTTTTTGTCCACTTTTGTGAAAAATGCTATTGGTATTTGATAGGGTTTGCATTGAATCTGCATATTGTTTTGGATAGTATGGACATTTTAGCAATATTAATTATCCCAATCCATGAGCACAGTATATATTTCCATTTATTTGTGTTCCCTTCAATTTTTTTCATATGCATGTTATAGTTTTCTAAGTACTGGTGTTTTATCTCCTTGGTTAAATTTATTCTTAGAAATTTTATTCTCTTTGTTGCAATTGTAAATGAAATTGAGATATAGCTAAAGCCATGGATAGAAAGAAATGTATAGCTCCAACATCTATATTTTAAAAAAAGAAGGATCTCAGATCAATAACTTAACCTTCTACCTTAGGGACCTAGAAAAAGAAGAGGAAACTAAACCCAAAGAAAGCAGAAGGAAGGTAATAATAAAGATCAGAGCTGACTTGCATGAAAAAGAGAGTACAAAGTAGAGAAAATCAGCAAGACTAAACACAGACTCTTTAAAACAATCAACAAAATGGGCAAACTTGACTAACCAAGGTAAAAAGAGAGATTCAAATTACTAAAGGTGGTATGAAAGAGAGAACGTTGCTACCAACCTTACAGAAATAAAAAAGAATTATAAAGAAATACTATACCAAGAAATTAGACAACATAGATGAAATGGAAAATTCCTAGAAAGACACTACCTACCAACAATGATTCAAGAAGAAATAGAAAATTTGAATAGAGGCAAACATTTAAAGAGATTAAATTAATAATTTACAAACTTCCCACAAAGGAAAGCCCAATCACAGATAGATTTACTGATGACTTCTACTAGTATTTGAGCTTGTAGGACTCAACAGATGAGATAAAACTATCAGCTTTGTTATTGTTAAAGCTGTTTGAAGAATGAAGCTTAAATAGGTGACTCCCAGTGGCTCTGGTTAAGCATCCACCTGCCAATGCAGGAGCTGCAGGAGACACCAGTTCAATCCTTGAGTGGGGAAGATCCCCTGGAGGAGGAAATGGCAACTCACTCCTGTATTCTTGCCTGTACAATCCCATGGACAGAGGAGCCTGGTGGGCTACAGTCAATGGGGTCACAAACAGTCAGACATGACTGAGCAACTGAGCATATGCAGACTAGGCTTCTTGATACTTTATCAAGGCATTTAGGAGAAATGTCTGCCTGTCACAAGCCTCTCCCATGGAAACTCAGTTTTCTGCAGGCAGATACCAGAAGGAGGAAGGAACAGAGTTGCACTTGCCCAGTTATTTTTCCCAATCTCATCCACAAGATGGGCTGGTCAGAGGACAGAACTGTGATTGCACGTAACCAGGAGCCACACTGTAGACAATTTGATTATATGTAAACCAAGCTGCCCTTTAAAAATAGTGATGCATTGCACTGGAAAGCTTTCTTAGAATTGGTGTGATATAGTAGAAAGAACCCCAATTTAAGCATTAGGAGATCTAAAGGTCCAACACAGTTCTGTCCCAATGTGTGACCATGAACATTACATTTCATACCTCTGAGCCAGTATTTAATTACTTCATCCAAAATTCTATCAATAGAAAAACTTTGTGAGAACAGCTTAGAAACATAATAAAACAAAACTTCTTACTTATAGAAAAGTGGAAAAAAAATCTTTCTTAAATTATTTCCTTCCTCTGGATTTACTTTCCTAAGCTTACCAACCTAAGACATTCATTTCCATTAGTGTATATTTTAAGTGAAATTCATAGGATCTTTGGTATTTTTCCTTCCTTGCTCCACTCCCTTTCTTACACCTGCTATTTTTTCTTCTTCCCAAGCTTTTTTTTTAACTTGAGGAAACTTTTCACGATGTCTGTTAGATTTACCTCATATTTACATATTGCAATCTCCTTCAACCTACACATTCTCTAGTCAAGCAACAAGAAAAAAGAGAGAGAAGGGGAAGTAGGAAGGAATAAGGAAAGGAAGAACAGAAAGGAGGAAGGAAAAAGGAAAAATTTTAAGTTATTTTGCATTGCTTTTTCCATTTTTTAAAGTATAAAGCACAAATGTCATTGTACATATTTCTTTATTTGCCTAATTATTTATTCAAATCTCTCATGTCATCTAAGCTGTAAATTTCATGAGGTCGGAAACTGCAATGGTTTGTCCAGTTTTTATACTACCTATACTTTGCCTGATGCTGAGCATGAAAGTGGGTAGTTTAAAAAAGTAATCGTTTTAAAGAAACCCAAACAGTATAGATTTCTCATAATAAAAAAGTGATGATTTTTCTCAATTGTGAGGAAATAATTTTTTTCCACAGTTTCTTCTAGGTGAGCATGTAACATTTCCCCTCTGGTCCTAATGTGGCCAGTTAGTTTAGTCAATCCAGTAACATAATCAACGAATTCAGCTAAAAAAAAAAATAAAACCATTGTTTGGCTGCACGTTAAATTGATTGCCCAAAGTAATTGGGCACCTTAATTCAATAGCACCATGGAACACAGCTCAGGGCTTGATGAAAATACTTTACCCAGGCACATTGACACAATCAGCTCTAGTTACACATTGCTTGTGAGTCTGTCTATTCAGAGCACTGTGAAATGAAAATGTCTCCTGCCATATCAATAAACAAGAACTGTCACAGCCATCATTGATTTCTGGTCTCCAAACATGAATGAGAGCTCCTAAAACTGTGATCCAGCGGATGCTGCCACCCCTGATGGGTGATTGCTGAAGAGCTGGGGGAATGCAAGAGGCAAGGTGAAAAAAGAAACAAGATTTGACCCCAGATAGCTGAGATGCATATGAAAGGAATGAATTCAGTGAGCCCAGAGGCTTGCGTCTTTCCATACAAAGAAGGCTAAATTCTTTAACTTGATATCTGATCTTTGATGTTCAGACTGCCTGCTCCCTTTGTTGCAAATTTGTATATAGCCTGAGTCCCCCTCCTGCCTCCTTGGAGCAGTTTTCTCAGAGCTACTGAGATCCTGTCTCCCAGGCTTGGAGTCCTAAACATTCCCACCAAATAAAGTAACCCTCTACTTTTGGGTTGTGACTATATTTTTAGTTGACAGCATCCATGGTCATTTGAAACAGAAGGAGCTATTTGTATTGCCTTAACCTGGCAAAGACGAAAAAGGTATGTCTTGTTGGTATCCATCTTTCCCTAGCCTTAGAGTTTATTCCTCTGGGATGTTCAGCATTTGTTAAACTTGAGAAAATATTCCTCTGGGATGTTCAACATTTGTTAAACTTGAGAAAATTCCAAAGATAATAGAAAACAAAACTCTGTTGTTACCTCTTTTTTGTCTCCATTTGTGTGTTAACTTCCCATGAAGCTCTTGCTCACAGAGGGCTTAACACATGTATTTTCCCAAATAATGACGGGTAAGGGAAGTTTTTTTTCCTCCTAATTTTTGCTGGGGTCAAACAGCAGTACTTCGTCCTCTGGAAGTTCACTAAGATTGGCAGTTACTATAGGCTGGGATTTTTCAGTCCTGGCAATATTTCCACATTTGTTCTATTCATAGGGCTATTATGAACAAAGAAAAATTTCCCCTACAACTCAAAGAAAATAATTTTGCACCATTCCTTCCCTTGCTGATCCTTCTTTTTGAAGTACAAACAGTGCCTTACATAATGCTGCAAACATTTGGTCCAAGCTGAAGAACTCTTAGTTAAAGCCACATTTCCATACCTGTGAATGCATTTCACACCAAACCAGTGCATCCCAAAGACTTCTGCAGGCTTCACTAAGCCCCTCTGAAAGATTTTCACCAGGAGGGAGGTGAATGGTTATGTGAGGGGGTGATGACAACTATGGTAGACAGAAGAGGTGGAGTAAGGTGTATGGGTGTGCATGCATGTGCACACACATTTGTGTAGTTGGGTATCAGGTGCCCAATAGGCATTAGTTCTTCTTATCCTTATTTTTATTATTTTACTAGTCACATGTGAGACAATGTCTTCTTTCTGAAAGAATACAATAAAGCTAAAAGCTTTGGATCATGTCAAGGATGGTTTTGGCCTCAGACTACAGTGATTGCTAGGTTAACTCCTTAACCCACCTCTTTCTTCTTTGTTAATAACTAAGTATCTGCCAATATAATGGGGGAAATATGCAAGCAAATATGTTAAGTATTCTCCATGACAGCTGAGGACATCTGGGTGCTCCATCAAAATCTGACCTCAAACTCTTGGGAGTTTGACCTGAAAACAGAAAAATGTAAAGTTTAGATTAGATGAATGATTGTATACTTGTTTCTAAAAAGTCCCAGGCTTGACAAACAATTCTTGCAAACACAGTATAATCATCAGATTCAATTTTATTTGTTTCTCACACAAGAGAAAGATGTTTTAAGCAATAGTTTCTTTTCTTTTTTTTTTTTAAAGGTTCTCTCATCACAAAAGAAAACCTGGAAACTACTTATTTATTAGCTTTCAACCTACAGTGAAATCATAGCTAGGGGGCAGGGGATAGAAGGTTAACTTACTCTTCCATTAAAATGAGATTTAAAAATAGTTAAGTGATTAACACAAAGTGATTGGTTTAATTTTTAATCTCTCCCTTCCATTTCTATAAATGATTCATCATGCTATTTCAGCACTAAATATTAACCTTTAATTAAATGAATGCAACTTTTCAGTCAATAAAATGGATAAAGCAAGAAAATAAGTAATTCAACTTTCCATGGTCAGTTCCATTACCAGATTAGAGTGGATTTTAAAATATGTGTATTAACACTTGAGTGATAATAATAATAGGAAATATAATCTTTTCTATGGTGTTAATCATAATGGAAGTCAAACTGGATTTCACTTGTTCCAGTTTTCCACATTGCACATAGCAAATGTGGTGGTTCTTTTAAAATTTATGGTAATTAAATTCCATCCTCAAGTTAACTAATCTTGCCCTGCATTCCATTAATGCTCTTGGGTATGGAAAGAAGTGAGTCCTATTAAACATAGAAGTCCAGCAGGGAGATAAAAATAATATTCTTAAACTCCCATTTATTTTGAGAGCCTCAGTGGTGCTGGGCTGGGCTACATCAGATTAAGAAAAAGCCTTTAACTGTCTTCCTTCATTTATTTATTTTTTAAAAAGCTGTTATCCCCAGATATGTGAAGATTAAAAATATACTTCTAAATCACACGGGTCAAAAGAAGTCTCAAGAGAAGTAAAAAATATTTTTAACTAAATGAAAATGAAGGCACAATTTGTCAAAATTTGTGGGATGTGGCAAAAGCAGTGCATCTTTTCTAATAAATGCATTGAATGCATATATTAGAAAAGAAAAAAACAAGTTTCTACCTTAGGAAACTAGAAAAACAGAGCAAATTAAATCCAAAGTAAGCAGAAGAAAAGAAATAATATGATTTAGCACAGAAATCAGTGAAAATGAAAGCAAGAACTCAATTAGAAAAATCAAGGAAACCAAAACTTGGTTCTTTGAAAAGATAAAATCAGTAAGTGTCTAGCCAGGTTAAGGAAAAAAAGCAGACACAAATTATTAATATCAGAAATGAAAGAAGGGACATTATTACAGATTCTATCAACATTGAAAGCTTGATAAAAGAATAGTATGAACAATTCTATGCCCATAAACTTGATAACCTAGATGACATGGACTAATTCCCTGAAAGACATAATTAACCAAACCTCGCACAAGAAGATATATACAATCTGATAGGCCATCAAGGAAATTTAATCAGTAATTAATAACCTTCCAAATCAGAAAGTACCAGATCTATAGATGGATTCAATGATGAATTTTGCCAAACATTTAGGAAAGAAATTATGGCAATCCTCTACAATCTCTTTCAGAAAATGAAACTGAAATGTTACTTCCTAACTCATTCTATGAGGCTACCATTGCCCAACCAGAAATGCCCTACCAATGCCAAAACCAGAAAAAAAATTACAAGAAAAGAAAACTGTAGACCAATATCTTTTATGATCATAGATGCAAAAATCCTCAATAAATATTAGCAAATAAAATCCAACAATGTATAAAAAATGTATTCCCCATGATCAAGTGGGACTCATGCCAAGTATACAAGACTGCTTCAACATTCAAAAATCAATTAGTGTAATCTATCAGATTAACAGATTAAAAATGAAAATCATAGTCACATTAATTGATTCAGGAAAAGCATTTGACACAATTCGACAACAATGCATGATGAAAACCCAGTAAACTATGAATAGAAGGTAAGTTTTTCAAACTAATAATGAGTAGAGCTAACATCATACTTAATGGTGAAAAACTAGAAGCTTTCCAGTAAGATCAGGTACAAGGCAAAGATATCTCTCCCCTCCACTCCTTTCCAACATCATATTGAAAATTCTACTTAATGCAATAAGACAAGAAAGGGAAACAAAATATATATAAATTGGGAAGGAAAAATAAAACTTTCTTTGTTCACAAATGACATGATTGTCTAAGTAGAAAGTTCTAAAGAATCAACAAAAAAAACTTTGGAAGAGCAATTATAGCCAGCTTGCAGGATGCAAAGTTAATATACAAAAGCCTGCAACTTTCTTGCATGCCAGAAATCAGCAAGTGAAATTAAAAACACAATACCATTTATATGCTGCTGCAACTGTTGCTGCTGCTAAGTCACTTCAGTCGTGTCCGACTCTGTGTGACCCCATAGATGGCAGCCCACCAGGTTCCCCCGTCCCTGGGATTCTCCAGGCAAGAACACTGGAGTGGGTTGCCATTTCCTTGTCCAATGCATGAAAGTGAAAAGTGAAAGGGAAGTCGCTCAGTCATGTCTGACTCTTCGCAACCACATGGACTGAAGCCTACCAGGCTCCTCCGTCCATGGGATCTTCCAGGCAAGAGTACTTATATGGACATGCTCAAAAATGAAATACTTAGGTGTAAATTTAACGAAATATGTACAGGATCTATATAAGGAAGACTACAAAACTCTGATGAACAAAATCAAAGAACTAAATAAAAGGAAGTGCTTAAGCAATAGAGAGAAAGTTCATGTATATTCAGAGGAAACTATTCATGAATAGGAAAACTCAATGTTGCCAAGGTGTCAGTTATTCCCAATGTGGTCATAGGTTCAGTGCAACCAAGATGTCCTTTTGTAGGCAACTGGATAAATAAATTATGACACATTCAGACAATGGAACATTATTTGGCACTAAAAAGTAATGAGCTATCAATCCATTAAAAAAACATATAGGAACCTTAAATGCATGTTACTAATTGAAAGAAGTCAATCTGAAAGTCTACATACTGTATGATTCCAACTATATGACATTCTGGAAATGATAAAATTATGGAGACAGTAAAAATATCAGTGGTTACCAGGCTTTGGGGTGGGAAAGGAATGATTAGGAGAAGCAGAGAACATTTCTAGAGCAGTGAAAATAGTTTGCATGATACTATAATGATGGAGAGATGTCATTGTAGATTTGTCCAAATGTGTAACACCGTAATGGAAACCATGCACTTTGGGTGATTCTGATGTTCAATGTAGGTTCATCAGTGGTAACAAATGTACCCCTCGGGTGGGGGATGTTGATAATTGGTGGGGAGGCTATTCATGTGGGAAGTGGGCAAAGTATATATGGGAAATCTCTATACCTTCACTTCAGTTTTTTTCTTTAATAAAAATTTATTTATTTTAATTAGAGGCTAATTACTTTACAATATTGTATTTGTTTTGCCATACATCAAAATGAATCAGCCACGGGTGTACACACGTCCCCCATCCTGAACCCCCTTCCCACTTCCCTCCCCATACCATCCCTCTGGGTCATCCCAGTGCACCAGCCCCAAGCATCCTGTATCATGCATCGAACCTGGACTGGCGATTTGTTTCATATATGATATTATACATGTTTCAATGCCATTCTCCCAAATCATCCCACCCTCTCCCTCTCCAACAGAGTTCAAAAGACTGTTCTCTACATCTGTGTCTCTTTTACTGTCTCGCATACAGGGTTATAGTTACCATCTTTCTAAATTCCATGTATATGCATTCAGTTCAGTTTAGTTCAGTTCAGTCGTTCAGTTGTGTCTGACTCTTTGCAACCCCATGAATCGCAGCACGCCAGGCCTCCCTGTCCATCACCAACTCCCGGAGTTCACTCAGACTCATGTCCATCGAGTCAGTGATGCCATCCAGCCATCTCATCCTCTGTCGTCCCCTTCTCCTCCTATACTGTATTGGTGTTTTTCTTTCTGGCTTACTTCACTCTGTATCATAGGCCTTCACTTCAGTTTTGCTGTGAACTTAAAGTTACTCCAAAAGTATTAATTAACAAAGATTAAAAATTTTTTAAGTCATTATGTTTATTCACTCAGTGACAGTGCTGTGTTAGGCAACACCCATCTTCTAGCTTTCCCAGAGCTGCCTACCAACTCTCCCCCAACCCCAATCAGATTCTGGTGCCTAATTCTCTCTTTCTTTGTCTTTTTCTGTTTCTGTCTTTCTCTGTGTGTGTGTGCACATGATTTTGTAGTGGAAGCAGTGCTCTGTTGGCCATCAGGAATAACTTTCCTTTTTCTCTGTTGTTTAAGAAACTTAGACAGTCACAATGCTACCATTGCAGTCATGCCAAGGAAGGAGGCAGCAGAAACTTGAATTCATTTTGAGGGACCAAGTTATTTCTGACTTAACCAGCCAGTTATTCTTCAAGATGTAATCCTTACTCGTCTATAGCAAAATCACCTGGGGGTTCTGGTTAAAATGGCAGAAGTACCAGCTATAGCAGAAGTGGCAGAAGTACCTGCTATGGAACACAGGAATCTACATTTTAACCAGATCCTCAAGAGACTCTAATGTACCTGAACATTTAAAAATTGGCACTCTCAAAGGTTAGTATATTACTCATAGTCAATTACCAACAGCACATGTTGTCCTAAGAAGTATATCTTTAATATTTCAAACTTAATATGTAGTGATGTTATACCTTAAGCACTAACTATATGCTTTAGAGTTGGATAATAAGTTAGTAAGTTGAGTCTCTTAGATACACTTAATGCAAAAATATGTAAGTTAATAGTCTTTTAAACCAACAATGCAAAATGAATTGCATCTTGCTATGGGCTGAATTGTGTCCTCCAAAAATTCATATGTTGAAGCCCTCCCTCTCAATGTAATAGTATTTGGAGATAGGATCATTGGAAGATCATTAGGTAGGGTCATGAGGCTGGGACCCTCATGATAGGATTAGTGCCCTTAAAGAAGAGACACCAGAGAGCTTGTCCTCTTTCTCTGCCATGAGAGGACAAACTAGCAAGTCAAGCAAGAAGACAGCCCATCTACATATCAATTAGAGGCCCCTTACCAGAACTTGAACATGCTGGCACTTTGATGTTGGATTTCCAACCTCCAGAACTGTAAGAAAATAAATTTATGTTGTTCAAGCTTCTCAATCCATGGTGTTTTTTTCATGACAGCTTGAGCAGACTAAAACATATCTTCAACAACATATTGACTTTCCTTGACTTCTGAGTCTCTCACTATGTTTTCCACTCCCTGAGCTCTTTATTTAAGGAGATTGTACCACACCACATGCCCTATATCATTTCCTGGTTCTCTGTGACTATTTACCATACTCTGAAGCTCTGTCTGAGAAAACCCAGATTTAGTATATTTTATTTCATCCATTCATCTTGTTATCCATTCATTTTAAAACAATTTATTGAAGCTTTGTTATGGGCTAGGCTCTATGTTAAGTGGTGGTAAACAGTTGAATCAAATTTATGTGCCTCCTGCCTTAACGGAGCTCTCAGCCTCATTGGAAGATAGTAAGTTAATAAACAAGCATGTTTCTATAAATCACAAAGCAAGAAGAAGGAGGCCAGGAAGGTCTCACTGTGGCACTGATGTTTTAGCTGATTTCTGAAGGAAGAGGATGAATCATCTATGCAGACAACCAATGGGATGCATAACAGCTAGAAGGACAAGTACATAAAAATTTCTAAAGGGAAAAAGACCTTAAACTTAAAGACAATGTGATGTAACACTATCTTGTTCCACCAAGTTCCCCCTTCATTGAAGTACTTACTGTCCCAGCTGCTGGAAGGGCTAAGGGCAAACAACTTTCAATGTTGGCACCTTCAGGTGCCCTGCCAATAAGGTCATGTCTTTTCCAAGATGGATCATATCCAGAGTGATCAATGCATGTGGAGAGTATAAGGCTTGGCTATCTCATTTCAAAGGAGGACAACCCCAAAGACCATTTCTAGCCCCAGGGCTCCATGTAGGATCAGTCCAGTCTGTCACATAGCAGCTCAGTTTCTCCACATGCCCGCTCCTCCTTCTTCCCTTCCTTTCACAGGAGTTGGTCTTAAGGGTGCTCCATAATAAACATCTTGTTCATTAGATTCTATCAGAGTTTACTTACTGCAGAATTCAAAACACAATAGCCACTGTGGCCAGATCAGAGTGACTTAAGGTGAATCAAGAACAAACATTAAGGGTCAGATGACACCAGACTTGGTACAAGTTTGTTTGTTTTTTTTCTTAGTGTACTGGAGACTTTGGAAGTTTTAAAATAAAGGCATACCAAAATGCCCTATTCGAATCAGTAGAAAAGCATCAGAAAAAACTAAATCAGGAGACATTTAGCAAAATAACTGATTTTCAAAAGTATCAAGATCATGAAAGATAAGGAAAGGGTGAAGAAGTTTTTATAGATGGAAGAGATAAAGCAGAAACAACAACTAAATGCAATGTGATGCTGGAAATAAGATCCTGGAAGAGAAAAAGGACAGTGGGGAAACTACTAAAATTAGAATAACAGGTGGAGTTTAGTTAATAGTATTGTATTGGAGTGAATTTCTTGGTTTTAATAAGGGTACTACAGTTATATAAAACAGTATATTAGGGAAACTTGGATGATGGGTAAAAAAAAGGAACACTCATACTATTTCTGTAACTTTTCTATAAGCCAAAAATTAGTTTAAATTAAAATATTAAAACAAATATTATTGAGGCTGCTGTGTGGAGAATGAGTTGTAGAGAAAGCTTAAGTGAAAAAAGGTAGATGAATCACTATAGTACTGATGATGGTGGTGGGTTTGAGTGTAGCAGTTAGTGGAGGGGAACTTAAGCAGAAAAAAAGAAGTCAACCATATCAATCACACCTCACTTTTTCTATTGCAGATATCTTGTCAGAAGCAGGCTTAAACTGGGAGAGAAATACAGTTTAATGCTAAATCAAGTTTGGAGTTTTGACTCAAACTAGACTGGACAATCTGACTTGTGGAGACTGTCACATAAAGTATATTGAGTTCTGTCCAGTCATGGTCAAGAGGTTTGGGCTACCGGAGGTTTTCATGCCTAAGAAGTATAGACAAGGCCATTAAAGGAACTACATAAAAAGTTTAATGAAGTACATTTTACATGTAAAAGAAAATACCTAATGTATATATATACTTAAATGATAATTACAAAATAAATTTCTGTTTACACAGTACCTATCTGAAGAGTTAACCTTGGTTCTCAAACCTTGGTATCTATCAGAATTCTCTGGAAATCTAATAGAGAGAACACAGAGGCCAAGCTCCTAGAAGTAGCATAGAACTCAGGTTTTCCGGTTTTGTTTTGTTTTTGTTTTTACCAAATTCCCCACATGGTTCTGCTGAACTGGAACATTACTTATAGTTTTGAAGGCTTCTGTATACCTCTCACCAGTCATATTCCATTCTTTCTTTCAGAATCAACTATTGTCTTCAATTTTGTTAATCATTCCCTTATTGTTCTTTATAGTTTTTCATTTATACCCACTTAGGTATCCCTAAAACATACTTTGTCTAGTTTTGCCTGTTTTCAAGCTTTATATAATTAGAGACACAGTATATATCTTCTTCTGTGACTTGCTTTTTATTTGGCACATTATGTTCTTGGGATTCATCTGTATTGATACATATAGCTATCATTTATTTGTGGCCATTGATGGATAGCATTCCATTTTATGAATATGTCACCATCTACCTTCCTTATGTTGAATATTTAAGTTGTCTCAAGATTGCTTGGGAAGTGTTAGGGCCTGATGAAATGTAGCATCTCTACCTTCCTTTGCTCCTCTGCTATCCTCTCCTCATCTGCAGTTTTGTCTCCTTGCTCTCACTGAGGGCTTCCTCGATGGCTCGAGTGTTAAACAATCTGCCTGCAGTAAAGGAGACACAGGAGATAGGAGTTCAATCCCTGGGTCAGGAAGATTCCCTGGAGGAGGAAATGGCAACCCACTCCAGTGTTCTTGCCTAGAGAATCCCATGAAGGGAGAAGCATGGAGGGCTATAGTCCATAGGGTCACAAAGAATCAGATGGGACTGAGCAACTGAGCACCCGTGCACACTTGCCCTCACCAAGGAACAAGGAGTCACTTCCACCTGGGGATCAATGGAAGTTCAGTGGAAACCCTGGACTATCACCCTCACCCGGAGTAATGAGGTGATACTCTTACTCAGTGAAGTGTTATCAGAAAGCAAATGCTTGTTTTCATCTGAGCACTTCTCATTGATACTTTATTATGTATTTGCCTAGTTTATTAATATCTTTCCCCAATACTAGAATGTAAGTTCTATGAAGGTAAGAACTTTATATTGTTCATTGACTGGAACTAGATGGTCTAAGATGATTTTACTCACATGTCTGGCAGTTGGTGTTGGGTATTGGCTGGGCCACATATATCCAAGTGATCCCTCATCCTCCAGTAGGCAACCCCAGGCTTCTTTATGAGATGAAGCATTCCAAGAAGAGAAGAGACAAAGCACAGGGACTTTCTAAGTCTCTGCTTGTGTCTCATTTGATTTCCCATAACTGAAAGTAAGTCACATGATCAAGCCCAGAGCTGATGTTGAAGGAATCTACAAAAAGGCATAGATTGGAGGCCATTATTGTAGAAACATGGAATTTACCTAAATTCAGTGGTATTCAGAGCTGCAAGCTGATTGTACACATCTCTTTACAACTTCAGTTGTGGCTTGTAGCCTGAAATTGGCCATGATGGAAATATTTACAGTACAGAATTCAGCAAATGATACAAATCAGGGCTTCCCCCACCCTCATCCCCTTTCCGGAGGCAGGTTGTTAAACATTTACTAGCACTCTGAGTGAGTGAAGTTGCTCAGCCGTGTCTGACTCTTTGCAACCCCATGGACTGTAGCCTACCAGGCCCCTCCATCTATGGGATTTTCCAGGCAAGAACACTGGAGTGGGTTGCCACACTCTACTATGTAGAAAACTCTAAAAACAGCATTAGGCAAGTCTGTGAGAGTCTATGGCTCCCTTTTTAGGAAGCAGTCCCTCATCAAATGCTTCTCTTGAGACTCCAAAATTGACTGGGCAGGAGGAAACTCCTATCCTTCCCCACAAGGGTAGCGGTGGGGAGAAAATGCCACCTTTCTCTTCTTCTCTGTAAATTCCCTTCAACAATCACACTAGCGACTATCCAGCTTTCTCATATGTATTCTGGAGATGTGTGATAGGGTGTATAATTGAAGGACCAGTTGATCTACATCTTAGCAAATCTTGAGGGCTGTGCTTAGTGGAGGACTTGTCCTCAGCTTTGAACAAAATAGTTCCATATTATGCATCTTGTTACAGAAATTTCTCCTGAGCTTCATACATATTTATGATTTTTATCTATATAAATAATCCATACTGAAGGATATGCTGTCCTTTCATCCTAGAGATCCTAAATCTTATCCCTGATACAAGCCAGAGCATCAGAGAGTCATAAATCTACACATGGGCACTATGCCATTGGCCTACACAGATGCATACATCATTAAAAAAATTAAAACTACAAGTTTAGCATCCTATTTCCTCTTAGAACATGTAAAAGGATATTGCTTACTACTTCACTTTGAGCCTCTTGCATGGTTACCCACAGGAAATGATGCCCCTGGTGCTCAGTGCTAGTTGCTTCTGCTGAGCACTAGGAAGGTTTAATCTCACAAACACTGTAAGACTTGTAACAGGTCATTTTTCATTTCATTTGGTTATTTAAAAGCACAGAAATATTTTCTCTCTAGCAATTGTTCAAGGCACAAAGATTTGCATTTCTTATGTCAACTGATCCTCCCAGACTTATGCTTTTTTCTTTTCCTACTTTTTCCCCTTCACTTCAATTTCTTCCTTTATTTTATTTTTTCAATCTTGTTTTATTGCTTGTAGCTTTATAAATGGCAATGATTTTTTTTTCTTGAAACAAAGAGGATATAAATTAAAAAGTCATAAAATAGCCTCATTAGGTACTGTATTTACAGAGAGCCTTCTCCTAGAATGTGATCCATGGATCATCAGCAAAAGCATCACCTGAAAGCAGATTAGACATGCAGAATCTGAAGTGCGGCCTCACTTCAGATCTACTGGATTAGAATCTGTATTTAACACAAACCCCAGGTAATTTATGTGCACGTTAAAGTTAGAGAAGTGTTGTGTTTGTGCATGGCCTCTCTTTGGTACCTTGAAATCCTCAAGATTAGACTGCAGCATCGTCATATCTTTGTATGCATGAAATTCCACGAATGTCTGTTTGTTCTTTTTAGGAGTCTCTATCCTCTCAGAGTAAGGACCACACCAAATCTTTTGTTGTTGTTCAGTCGCTCAGTCATGTCCAACTCTTTGCAACCCCATGGACAGCAGCACACCAAGCTTCCCTGTCCGTTACAGCCTCCCAGAATTTGCTCAAGCTGATGTCAAGTGAAGCCAAGTCCTTAGGACAACATTCTTAAGAATTCTTAAGAGTCCCAAACAGAATGCTGAAAATGTTCTACAGTCTGTCGGTTAGGTGGCACAGGCTGCTTTGCTCCAGGAGTGTACTGCTCTGGCCATAAAACTTTTTCTTAATATACCTTTCAAGTAGACTGTCCCTAAAACCACACAGACTTAAAATAATAACAGAAGACAAGAGAAATTACTAATACAAAGTACAGACACAAAACAAAAGATTAATTTTAAAATGGGAAGCAATGAGGTAGAATGATACAGGAAAGCTGTTCCAGATAAGAGAGACTTGTAAAACAGAAATTTCACACAGTACAAATTTGATAAGAATTGACATTAAATTCCCTCCTGAATCCCCACTCCATAAATTACAATTTCTAAGTGATGTATCAGAATGACTAGATGGTGGGTTTTTTTTTTTTTTTTTAAGTTGGTGGAAATACTAATCCTATGACTTTTAAGATCCAATTTTGGGAGTTAGGAGATAAGAGCAAATTTCTTATCACAAATCATCACGGTTTTCATGATATTTAAGATCATTCTACCTTTAAAAATACAAGCACAATTTCAGTGTTGCTGCTGCTTCCGACTCTGTGTGACCCCATAGACGGCAGCCCACCAGGCTCCCCCATCCCTGGGATTCTCCAGGCAAGAACACTGGAGTGGGTTGCCATTTCCTTCTCCAATGTAGGAAAGTGAAAAGTGAAAGTGAAGTCGCTCAGCTGTGTCTGACTCTTAGCGACCCCATGGACTGCAGCCTACCAGGCTCCTCCATCCATGGGGTTTTCTAGGCAAGAGTACTGGAGTGGGGTGCCATTGTCTTCTCCACAATTTCAGTGTTACTTTTCTTTAAACGACCATAGCTTGTGTTCCTGTCTTATGCGGGCATATTGCTTCTTCTTATCTTTGGAACTACATTAGATACATGTAGAATGGAAGAATGAATAAAATCCCCCTACCCTATTTGGGGCTTCCCTGGTGGCTCAGCTGATAAAGAATCTTCCTGCAGTGTGGGAGACCTGGGTTCGATCCCTGGGTTGGGAAGATCCCTTGGAGAAGGGAAAGGCTATCCACTCCAGTATTCTGTCCTGGAGAATTCCATGGACTGTATAGTCCATGGGGTCGAAAAGAGTCAGACACAACTGAGCGACTTTCACTCACCCTCTTTTAGGTTTTAGGCAGAGATATCTAATAGACTCATCTGCTGTGAAGCACACTTCTGGCCAAATCACTGGAAGAACGATCCTGGGGCTCAGAATTTTATTCCTGTGAGCAGCATCTTATTGTATCTAAATTGAAGGAGTCATACATTCATGAAGCCAACAAATTACTTCAACAATAAAATCAAAAGTTGATCTCAGCTCCCAGTTTTAAATTTACCTCTTTTTCCTTGCCTTCCATAAATATTTGTTATGCATCTATTATGTATCAGGTACTGCATTAAGTGCTGAGGCTAGAGGAACAAATTAAGACAGTCCCTGGCCAAATATTCAGTCTCAACTACTATTTTAAGAGATTCCTTATAATGAGAAATGAAAGACCAAGTTACATTTTCTGGAAGTGAATGAATTTTTTATTGAAGCCCTTCATTCCAAAAAAAAGCGATCCAGATTTTCCATAGGCCTTTAAGGAACAGTCTGACGGTTAAGGAAACAGTCTTTGTCACCATGGTGACATGATCAGTTAGTAGGCCATCCCATGTGTGTCCACCCAGATATGGAAGTGTAACACTGAGAAGAATACCAGCCTCCCCAAAAAGGATGTGGAAGAGCAACTAGAGTAAAAGAACAGTATTGGGAACATGTGGCAGAAGAATATTACATGCAGATAGTACTAATTTTAATGACCTATTACTTATGGGAAGCCCCATCCTAAGGTTCTAATTTAAGAAGCCTGAAATACACACTCATTATATTGACCTAAACCACTCTTAGTAGAGATAAAGTTATCACAGAGGCCTGTATTATGAGTCAATGCGTAACTGGAAATTGAATTGTGAAACCATTATGTGTCTCATCATTTTGAGAAGAAACTCTAGATATGTAGGGAGCTCGGGGCTGACCTGATGACAACTCAGTGAAGATTTCCATTTGAGGCCACAGGAAGCTCTAAGGAAGAATGAATTGGAAAGCTAGAACCATGCAGGGTTGCTGAGATTCAAAATCAAATCATGGGAGTTGTGGTATAGTGCCAGAAGTTAGAGCAGTAATGTAAGACCTAAGGATGAGAATCTAGGATGATGATCAGAAAAGTAGATGTTGGGGTCATCGCTGGCTATAATGACTTGCAGTGGTCAGGAATTATAGGGTCAAGAACATACTTAGGCTGGATGCTTACTGGGATATTTCACCCTGGTATGGATGAATTGTGTCCTGCACAAATTTATATGTTGCTGTTTGTGTCCCCCTCAAGATGACTATATTTAGAGTAAGGAGGTAATTAAGGTTAAATGAGTTCACAAGGGTGAGGCTCTGATCTGATAGGATTAGTGTCCTTATAAGAAAAGACACGAGAGAGCTCACACTGTCTTTACCATGTGAGGACACAGCAAGATGGCAAACATCTCTAAGTCAAGAAGAGAACCCTCACTGGGTACTGAGTTTAATAGTACACTTCCCAGCCTCTAGAACCATGAGAAGTGTCTATTTAATCCACTCCATTTGTCACATTTTGTCATAGCAGCCCAAGCTAATGCAGCCCCTATTACAGACAATAAAAATGCTTATTTATAAGCAACAATACTATAAAGAAATGTGGTAGTAGAGGAAGAGCAGACACTGATCAGCAGAATAGAATGGAAAATCTAGAAGTAGATATGATTATAGATAACATAAAAGATAAGCTTAGAAGAATTTCACAGAATTCAGCAGAAAATTATGAATATATTAACAAGTTAAGTAAAAGCATAAAGTTGAATATTTTTAAGTATCTGGTGGAGAGATGACTTTAAAAACTTTAAAGCATTAGGAGAAAGCACAAAAGAAAAAATAGATTCAACCAGATAAACATCAAGATCATCATTTTGACAAATAACAAGCCACATATTGAGGAGAATGTTTTAGGTAATAATTTTCAGGGATATTTAGCTTTAAAACAAAAAGTAGAAATTGGTCAAAATACAAAGCATGAAGATATCAATAAAAAAGACAGAAAAAGGAAAAAGAAAATTTGCACAAAAACAAACTACTTTAGTAAATACACATAAGGTAAATTGTTTCATCTTGATTACACTTGAAGATATGCAGATAAAAATCAAATAGAATGTCTACACAAAACCCTGCATGAGGATGTTTATAGTAGCCTCGTTCATAATTGCCCAGACTTGGAAGCAACCAAGATGTCCTTCAGTAGGTGAATGGATAAATAAACTGGTTCATCCAGGCAATGGGATATTAGTGCTAAAAAGAAATGAGTGATCAAGCCATGAAAAGACATAGTGGAGTAGTAAATGCCTATTAATAAGTGAAAGAAGCCAAACTGAACAGGCTACATACAGTATGATTGCAACTATATGACATTCTGGGGCTTCCCTGGTGGCTCAGGCAATAAAGAATCCAGCTGCAATGTGGGAGACCTGGGTTTGATCCCTAGGTTCGGAAGATCTCCTGGAGAAGGGAATGGTACCCACTTCAGTATTGTTGCCTGGAGAATTCCATGGACAGAGGAGCCTGGCAGACTACAGTCCATGGGTTTGCAAAGAGTTGGATACGACTGAGCGACCAACACTTTCACAGCATCAGTATATGACTGCGACTATATGACGTTCTGGAAAAGGCAAAGCTATGGAAATAGTAAGATCAGTGGTTGCCCAGGATTAAGAAGGGTGAGGGATGAATAGGCAGAGCACAAAGGACTTTTAGGGCAGTGAAAGTTCTCTGTATGATACTCTAATGGTGGATAGATGTCATTATACATTTGTCCAAACAAATGGGCAACACCAAGAGAAGATCTTAATGTAAACTACGGATTCGGGGTGATGGTATCTCACTGTAGGTTTATCAGTTGTAGCAAGTCTACAATCTGTGGGAAGATGTTGATAATGGCAGAGGCTATGCGTGTGTGGGGGCAGAGGGTACATGGAAAATTTTTCTCTTCATTTTGCTGAGAACCTACAGCTGCACTAAAAAGAAATAAACCTTTTAAGTTTAAAAAAAATGTTGAATAGAAGATAACATAGGAAACTAAATGACATGATGATTTATCTACTAAATGAGCCCCAGAGCACTAGGATTGAAATAATCAAGTACTGAACAAGTGCTGAGGAGAATGTGGGAGCTCCGGAACACACTTGATGAGGGAAGGTCACTTGATTACAGTACTTTCAGAAAGCAATTTGACTAGAGAAGTCATTTGCCATAAAAGTGCTCATATGTCATAGGATTTTATCTTAAGGAAACAATCTGAAAAGACAGTAAATGCTTTACAGGTAAGGATATTTTTGATACAAGTTACATAAGGTTGAAAAATAGGGAAGAATATAGCTTTAATGGTAGAGGCACACAAAGAAATTATGGTGTGGCCACTTGATTGGATATCTCAGGCACTAAGAATTGTAATTATTGAAAATTTGACTTTATCATAAGATATTCAGGTGAGTAAAAAGCCCTCAGTGGCACATACCACTTTTATTTCAACAATGTAAAAAAAAGTGTAACTATGAACAAAGGCTTGAAGGCAATACACAGAATTGTAAAGCATTATTGTTACAGGATGGTAAGATTTTTGGATGCCCCTCCCATCATTTTGCCAAACTTTCTGTAATGCTTTTACATTGTCTTTAAGTGAAAACAGGAGAAAATATGACATAATCTGCCTCACTGATATAATATGGTAAGTATTCTAGTCTATAAAAAGAAGAAACCATTAGAAAATGAAGAATGGAAAAATCGTTGCAGTAAGAAATTCTTACTGACAAAAATAACTCAGGGGAATATGAATACTTAGATGCCACAGAATATGTGTGAAAATATGTTGGCATGTATAGATCCAGAATTTGTATTCACAAAATGGTACTGACATTATTCCTCTCTAATAAAAACAATTGCTTTACTGTTTTATTTTCCCTCTGAGTATGGAATGAGCTAAACTCTGGATGAAATGAAATACTGCAATGCCTAGCACATAGTAGGCAGCCAATAAATATTAATTTCCTTCCTTCCTATGAAATATAAGATAACTCTGAAATAAAAGTAGCTTTATGGCCTTAAAGAAACAATAGTTCGGGAATCAAAGCCAACCTCATCAAACATTCCCTATTATAGTAAACTCTTTTAGTTTTAACATTTAAAAGGAAAAAAAAACAAGCTCTAATAATTGAAATGGTTTTCCTGAATTTCAGTTTTAAGAGAAAGAAACATATTACAGTTTTTAAGAGACTATCAGGTATTTTAGTAATGATGCTGAGAGACTGCAGATTCAATCCAATATTACACCTTCTCTCCACTGGGTACATCATCTAAGAAAGAACCAGCGTAATTTAGTGTTACTATTTTATTTCTCTTAGTGGAAATAGTAGGGATTGGACCTATCTGGAATTTTTAATAGACATTACAGGAAACCTGGGCCTTTCTGGGCAGCATTTATGAATTTTAAAGGGACAGAAATAATCCATTTTTCTGGGAAACACTCACGTAGAATGGACTCTTCTTAATGATGTGTTAATGAGGTGGCTGCAAAGGCCTGATGGTTCTGGCCCAAGAGAGAGGGGCTGCGGCCTCCTGGCACCTTTGGTCCCCTTTATTCAGGAGAATGCTCCTGCTGCTGCCTTACTTGTTCTTCGTCCCCTCCCTCTGCATTGGGGACTAACCTTTCTGTGTGTAGATACTAGACCTCTCTCTGAGGACCAATCAACCCAAGCTGGGCTGTGACTTCTTGCCTGGTCTTAGCATTTATTATTATGCATCTAGAACACCATCCATTAGCTTTGCACAGTTAAAATACCTGTGATTTTTAATGACCAAAACTAGATGACACTTGGATTTTGCAAACCATGTGTCATTGAAAGATTGATGTATAGATCAGTCTTATGGACTCTGTGGGAGAGGGAGAGGGTGGGGAGATATGGGAGAATGGCATTGAAATGCATATAATATCATGTATGAAACGAGTTGCCAGTCCAGGTTCGACGCACGATACTGGATGCTTGGGGCTGGTGCACTGGGACGACCCAGAGGGAGGGTATGGGGAGGGAGGAGGGGGAGGGTTCAAGATGGGGAACACAGGTATACCTGTGGCGGATTCATTTCGATATTTGGCAAAACTATTACAATATTGTAAAGTTTAAAAATAAAATAAAATTAAAAAAAAAAGAAAGATTGATTTGTTATTCGGGACTGGACCTTTTTGTCTTCTAATCACCCTGAATCCTATCCTCGGGTTAGTATTTGAGCACAGAGAGCGGCACTTTCATCTGGTCTGCTCTGAAATGTTGCACATACTGAAAAGGTGGATTTGGTTGGGGGGGGGGGTAACTTTTTTTTGTTAAATTTTCACTTGACTTAATTTCAAATTGCAAGAATAATGTGACTATCTCTCCTACATCCTTTACACAGATTCACCAATTGTTCACATTTTGCCCTACCTGTCATTTTCCCCCTCTTTCTGTGAGTATGTGCATAATTTCTTGAACTAAAAACTCTCAATGAAAGTAAATTGGCAACATCAAGTATCTTTACCAGATACTTGATGTACATTTCCTAAGATCAAGGACGTTCTCTCAATTAACCACAGTCAAAATTGGGAAAGTACAACAATCAAAATCGGGAAATTTAACATTGCTGCAATGCTGTTATGTACTCCATACTTCAAATTCACGGTTGTTTCAATAATGATCTTTATAGCTATTTAATTTTTTCCTAATCCAGTATGCGATTCAGAATCATGCATTGCATTTGGTTGCCATGTATTCCCTATCTCCTTCAATTAGAACAGCTCCTTAACGTTTTTTAAATTACCATGCGGAGCGCAAGCCAGTTATTTTGTAGAAGTTCCTCAATTTGGGTTTGTCTGATTTTTACTTATGATTGGATTCATGTCAATTTTTGGCAGCAATACTATTTAAATAACATCGTACCATTTCTAATACCTCATGTACATCAGGAGGCATGTGACAATGTTTATCTTAATTTTGGTCATGTTAAACTTTGATCATTTGGCAAAGCTGGTGTCCTCCAGGTTTGTCAACTATAAAGTCGCTATTTTTCCCATTGGAATGAATATGACATTTATGGAGAGATGCTTTGAAGCTATGTAAATAGTTTGCTCCTCATCAAAGTTTCAACAAATTGAGATATTTTTAAGTGGCCATCACATGGACCCAACCTAAATTTTTATCAACAGAGAAATGGATAAAGAAGATGTGGGCCACATAAACAATGGAATATTACTAAGCCATATAAAGAGAACAAAATCATGCCATTTGCAGCTACATGGATAGACCTAGAGATTATCATATTAAGTAAAGTCAGACAAAGACAAATATCATATGATAACATTCATATGTGAAATCTAATTTTTAAAAATCATAGAAATGAACTTATTTATAAAACAAAAACAGAATCACAGACTTCTAAAACAAACTTGTGATTACCAAAAGGGAAACATGGGGAGGGGAAGGAAAATTAGGACCTTGAGATTAACATACACACAGTACTATATATGAAATAGATAGCCAACAAGGACTTACTGTATAGCACAGGAAACTCTACTCAACATTCTGTAATAACTGATATGGGTAAAGAATTTGAAAAAGAATGAATATATATATATGTATAACTGAATCACTTTGCTGTTCACTTGAAACTAACACAACATTTTAAATCAACTATACTCCAGTAACATTTTTTTTTAAGTGGCCATTACAATGGGGGCCCAATTTTTAAAATTAGGGATGACTATTTCTATACTCCCTCTGTAATTTCATACCTCCTCACACTTTGCTTCACTCTTCCCCTTTCTCCTCCTGCATCCAACCTCTCAACCTATATCCTCACTCTTTCCCTTCTACTCACTACCTCTAACTGTTTTGGCACTTGTGAGTCTGTGCCTGCTGCCTAACTTGTATGGGTCATCAGTCTTGCCTGCCACTCCCAAATCTAGTACATGTTAGGCACAATGCTTTGTAATACTTAGTGCCCATTTTTTATTGTAAAAATTTTAAACATAGAAAGATCTTGAGAGAATGATTCAATGAACATCCATATACTCTCCTTCCAGACTCAATAAATGCAAATAGTTTTCCATATTTGCTTCATCTTTTTCTTTTACTTGACATTATGACACTTCAACCCTAAATTCTGCACATATCTCCTTAAAATGACAAATTTCTAAATTATCAAACCTAAGAAAATTAACAATAATTTTAACATATCTTTTAGTATTCCATCCATATTTTTAGTTGTTTTAAAGTTTATCTACAAATTCTTTGATACTGCTGGTTTTAAGAGGCAGAGCCTAATTACCCTCCCCATAAGTGTGAGCTGCACTTAGTGACTCATTTCTAATGTATAGAATAAAACAAAAATACCTCTGTGTAACTTCAGACACTAAGTCTTTCTGTGCTCACTTTCTTTCTTAGATCATTCATTCTAGGGCAAGTTAGTTTCCATGCTGCGGGGACACTCAAGTAGCTTGTGCTCAACATCACTTATTATTAGAGAAATGCAAGTGGCACTTGTGGTAAAGAACCCACCCGCCAATGCAGGAGACTTAAGAGACACGGGTTTGATCCCTGAGTCTGGAAGACTCCCTGGAAGAGGGAATGGCAACCCACTCTAGTATTCTTGCCTGGAGAATTCCATAGATAGAGGAGGCTGGCTGGTTACAGTCCATAGGGTCGCAAAGAGTTGGATATGACTGAACAACTAACATTTTCACTTCCAGGACAACTGTCCTATTCTGCATTTTGGATTTGAGTGATCATTTCCTCTTAAGTTCATTTAATTTGTTCCTCCGTCCACTATTTTCCGTGTAGACTGTAAGTTAGGATAAGGATTGGTTAGAATCAAGTTCAACAGATTTGACAAGAAGTCATAAGAATTCATAATGCTGTGTACTTCATATTACATCACACAAAGGGGCAGATACTGTCAGGTCGCCCCTCTATGGGTTATGCTAAGTTTGATCACTTAGTTAAGGTGGTTTACTGCTGGGTCTTCCCATTGTTAAATCACATTTTTCTTTTCGTAATTAATAAGAAATCTATGATGAATACTTTGGCATTGTGAAGGTATCTTGTTCCCTAGGAAATTTTCACTTATTGACATTTTAGCATATATTGATGATCTTTGCTTGAATCAATTATTATTAAAGAACATTCAAAATGTTGACTTGTTAATTATATCCTTTCTTCTGCACTTTATTAGCTGATATTCTTCTGCATAGAAGAGCTTTCTTCCCTTCCTCTCTCCCTCCCTTCCTCTCTCTGTCCCTCCCCTTCTCTCTTTGAATATCACTATGATCTTTTACATTTTTTTAAAGTTCCTGTTAAAATAAAATACAGCAATTTTATAATTCGTGATCAAATTGTCAAATTACATTATTCTAAACTGTATTCAAATGACACTGACAGTATTAACAGTATACCAACTAAGTAAAGTTAAAAAAATTTCTTTGCAGTTGTTTTCATCTTTATAATGTATGCTGCTAAATATATAGCTTATTGGAGTCAGAGAAATGTGTTCAAAGGCACTTGAAATAATTTGTAATTCTTGATTTCTCTGGTAATACTATCAATGTGGTTTATAGCAAAGCTCATCTGTTTCTTATGGTCAATATCAGGATTTTCTTTTTCTCCTTTTTTGATGTAATTTTATTTTTGAATATGCAGAATATTAATACATATTTCAAAAGTGAGAACTACATAGAAAGGTATCCTCAGAGAAGTCTCCATCCCATCTTGATACCTTTCTCCCATTTATTTATACCTCCATAATAGTAATTTTTATTACTTTCTGATGGTCCATCCTATGTTTTTTTGCAAAAAACAAGTATATATATTAATAGTTACATATTGTTTATTTATATCTTTTATATTGTATATATATACTACAATATATACAATGTAAATAATGTGTGTGTATACAAACACACTGTTTTATACATGTGCATGTATGTGTGGGATGTACATATGCATACCTGTTAATGTACACCTCTTAACAGACTTTAAAGTGTATATTATAATATTGTTGACTGTAGGTATGGTGCTGTACAGCAGATCTCTCTTCCTTCATACACAAAATGTAGCAGACCATATAGACTGTTTTATATCCTTATTTTTTTAACTTGATACCTCTTAGAAATTACTCCATAAAAATTCATAGGGTTTGTCCTAAATTCTTTCTTTATCACTGTATAGTATTCATCATGTGGCTAGGTTATTCAACTAGTCCACATTAATAAGACATGCATTGTTTTCAGCCTTTGTTGTTACAAATAATATGTGACCAATCAACATATATGTATATATATATAATTTAGAGTTGCAGAAGTATATCTTCAGTACTGCTTAGTAAAATAGTATGCACATATTTAATTTCATGAGATATTGCCAAGTTCCCCACAAAAGGGCTTGTGCGATTTGTATTGTCCACCATCAATGAAGAGAGCATATGCTTCTGCAAAGCCTTGAACAGGGTGTTTTGTCAAGTATTTCACTTTTGCCAGTTTAATAAACCTAAAATATGTTTGAATATAGTAGTAATTTGTATTCCTATTCTGATTGATTTTAAGCATATTTCCATGTGTTTAAGGGTCATCTCTGGAGAAGGCAATGGCACCCCACTCCAGTACTCTTGCCTGGAAAACCCCATGGATGGGGGAGCCTGGTAGGCTGCAGTCCATGGGGCCGCTAAGAGTCAGACACGACTGAGCGACTTCACTTTCACTTTTCACTTTCATGCATTGGAGTCACTTTCACTTTTCACTTTCATGCATTGGAGAAAGAAATGGCAACCCACTCCAGTGTTTTTGCCTGGAGAATCCCAGGGACAAGGGAGCCTGGTGGGCTGCCGTCTATGGGGTCACACAGAGTCGGACATGACTGAAGTGACTTAGCAGCAGCAAGGGTCATCTCACTTTCTTTTCCTGCAGTTTCTCTGTCATTTTTCTCATTTTTCTATTGGGATTTTGGTACTTTTTTCTCAATTTAAAAATACATATTTATATTTTAATGTCTATTTTATTGTGATAAGAGCATTTACAGAAGATCTAACCTTTTAACAGATTTTGAAGTGTACATTATTCTTGACTTAGGTATGATGTTGTACAGCAGATCTTTAGAGCTTATTTATCTTAACTGAAATACTATGCTGATTGACTAGTAAGTCATTTCTCCCTTTCCACAACCCCTTTGATCTTATGGATTTGGCTATTTTAGCTAACTCAGATAAGTGGAATCATGCAGTATTTGTCTTTCTGTGCCTGGTCTATTTTGTTTAGCACAATGTCCTCAAGGTTCATTTGTGTTGTTGCATACTGCAAAATTTCCTTCTTTTTAAAGGCTGAATAGTATTCTATTGTATGTACAGACCATATTTTTAAAAATCCATTCATCTGTTGATTGACATTTAAGTTTGTCCACATCTCGGCTACTGTAAACAATGCTTCAATAAACATAGGAGTGCTAATATCTCTTTGAGATCCTAATTTCATTTCCTTTGGATAAATACCCAGAAATGAGATTGCTGAATCTTACGATAGTTCTATTTTTAATTTTTTGGGGAACCTCCATACTGTTTTCCAAAGAGGCTACACTATTTTGCATTCCCACCAACAGTGTGCAAGGGTTCCAATTTCTCCACACACTTGCCAACATTTGTTGTCTTTTGTTTTTTGATAATAGCCATCCTGACAGTTGTGAGATGATATCTTATTGTGGTTTTGATTTACATTCCCCTGATTATTAGTGATGCCGAGCATTTTTTCATATACCTATTGGCCATTTGTATGTCTTCAATGGGAAATTGTCCTTAGACCATTTTTTTCGCTTGTGTTACTCACTTTTTTATAATTGAGTTGAAGTACCTTATATATTTTGGATGTTAACTCCTTATTGGGCTTCCCTGATAGCTCAGTTGGTAAAGAATCTGCCTGCAATGCAGGAGACTCCAGTTGCATCCTTGGATTGGGAATATCTGCTGGAGAAGGGATAGACTACCCACTTCAGTCATGGGCTTCCCTTGTGGCTCAGCTGGATAAAGAACCCACCTGCAATATGGGAGACCTGTATTTGATCCCTGGGTTGGGAAGATGCCTTGAAGAAGGGAAAGGCTACCCACTCCAGTATTCTGTCCTGGAGAATTCCATGGACTGTATAGTCCATGGGGCCACAAAGAGTCGGACATGATTGAGTGACTTTCACTCCTTATTAGATATATGGTTTGTAAATATTTTCTCCCTTTATGTAGGTTGGCTTTTCACTCTATTAATTAAACGTTTCCCTTGCTGTGAAGGTTTTTCACTTAATGTAATCTCATTTGTTCATTATTTTTATTTATTTTGCCTGTGCTTTTGGTGTCATACTCATGAAATCACTGTCAAGACCAATGTCATGAAGCTTTCTACCTATGTTTTATTCCAGGAGTTTTACAGTTTTGAATTTTATATTTAAACCTTTAATTCATTTTGAGTTGATTTTTGTGTATGGTGTAAGATAAAGGATCAATCTTATTCTTTTGCATGTGGTTATTCAATTTTCTCAGCACCATTTGTGGAAGAGAATATCATTTCTCCATTGTGTATTCTTGGTGCCCTTGTCAAAAATCAGTTGAATGTATATGTGTGGATTTATTTCTGGCTCTTTATTCTTTTCCATTAATTGATATGACTGTCTTTATGCCATAATCATACATTCTGTTTTGGTTGCTATAGCTTTGTAATATATTTTGAAATCAGGGAGCCTGATGCCTCCATCTTTGTTCTTCTTGCTCAAGATTGATTTGGCTATTCATGGTCTTTTGTGGTTCCATATGAATTCTAGAATTGTTTTTTTTTTTTTTTTTGTAAAAAATGCCATTGGACTTTTGATAGGGATTGCATTAGATCTGTAGGTAACTTTGGGTCATACAGACAATTTAACAATGCCAATTCTTTCATTCTATGAACATGAGCCGTCTTTCCATTTGTTTGTTTCTTAATTGCTTTTATCAATGTTTTGTAGTTTTTAATATATAGGTCTTTTACTTCCTCAGTTAAGTTTATTTCTAAGTACTTTATTCTTTTTGATTCTATTGTAAATGGATGGTTTTCTAATTTCTTTCTCAGATAGTTCATTGTTGGTATATGAAAACCCAACTGATTTTTGTGTGTTGATTTTGTATCCTGCAACTTTACTGAATTCATTTACTAGATGTAACAGTTTTTATGGAGTCTCTAGAGTATTCTGTGTATAAGATCACACCATCTACCAGCAGAGGCATTTTTTTTCTTCATTTCTGATTTGGATGCTTTTATTTCTTTTTCTTGACTAATTGATATGGCTAGGACTTCCAATACTATGTTGAATAGAAGTGGCAAGAGTGTGCATCCTTGCTGTCCTTTCGATTTTTAATGGATCTTTATGCATCAGGAAGATTAGCCGTTCTTCTGTGATATAAGATTCAAATATTTTCCATTTACTTTGTCATCTTTTAACTTATGAAGCTTTTTTCAAGACAATTTTATTTTTATGTAGTAGAATTTATCAGTCTTTTCATTGCTTCTTGATTTTAAGTCATAGTTAGAAAAGTTTTTCCCAAGTCTATATTATGAAGTAATTCACCTATACTTTATTTTAGTATTTAAGTTGTTTTTTATGTATTTTTGTTTATATGTTAAATTACATTTTAAACGTCCCGTTAATAATTGTCTGATTCTCTGTCTTGAGTTTCCCAGAAGCAGACTCTAAGTTAAGGCTTCATATACATGTGATTTATTTTAAAAGTGCTCACAGAAGAAACTAGAAAAGAAGTGAGGGAAGCAGGACAGAGAAGGGAAAGACCCAAACTAGATGCAACTTCAGGCAAGATCTCATGGAGGACAGATTCAGCCTGATCCCTCAGGGAGCTTCCATGTAAATTACCCCTCCAAGTTGTCCTGACATGAGGCAAGGAGGCTGAGTTTTCATATTCCTATATCCATTAGACACTAGCTAAATAAATTATGTTCCAGGCAAAGACAGCTACCATCAGAAGAGTTTGAGATGAAACCTTTGGAGGCAAAGCACACCAAAACCAGCAGAGGAGTGCATAGAAACAGAAAGAAAGACCTGAAATGATTTGAGTGAGTACTGATGAAGCTTTCACAACAGCTTTGCAAAACCTAAAAAGCAGAAGGCTGTGGGAGGAGCACCGCTAGTGGTGGGAGGGAATGAGAGAAAAAGCCCAAAGAAAAATCACTTCTTGTCTCTGCGTCCTGTTATTGCTATACTCCTGCAGCTCAGATAGCCGATACATGATTAATTATCTCTGTTTACACTGAAGTCTTGGCTTTGTAGAAACACTTGGATCAGAAGGAAATTTCCAACATCTTATTGATTATTAGATAAGCAATTCTGAAGTCTCCTTCCCAATAAAAAGTTTTTCCCAACAAAAGCCTGTCTTCATATTTCTCCCCAGGAGTCCATGAAACATTATAAGAATTAGGACCATACATAAAAAGCCATGAATCTGCTCCTCCAACCAAAGGAATGGATGTCCCCCTAAGCCTGATCACTCTACTACCACACTCTCTCATTCTTTCTTTGAAGGCATAGAATACCCGCTGCCCAAACTCCATCTTAAACTCTGAAAACAGGCTGTCCAGTTGTTAGGACTCTGAGTTTCCAATGATGGGGGCCTGGGTTCCATCCCTGGCTGGGGAACTAAGATCCCCAAAATGGTGCAGTGAGGCCAAAAAATATTTTAAAAAATCAAATAAAATGAAACTCTGCAGACAGCTGACTGTGACTGGAGACCTCCACCATCTGAAAGACCCTATAAACATATGCCTACATTTTCAGTTAGTTGGACCCATGAGATCTCCTATTCTACCATTGGAAGCCCCTTCCCAAGATGAGAACTCTTCTAGAACCTTCTTCTCTTATATCCTCTCATTCAAATTCTGTTTAGTGGTTGAGAGACCAAGATTTGAAGTCAAATCTTGGAAAACCAGCTCAGTCACTTTTTATTTTTTTTTAATTTTATTTTATTTTTAAACTTTACATAATTGTATTAGTTTTGCCAAATATCAAAATGAATCCGCCACAGGTATACATGTGTTCCCCAGAATAGTTTCTAAGTGCCTTCATCACTTCTCAGCCTTTTGGCTAAGATCAAATGTAGTTTCTAAGTGCCCTCAATCTCAAATTTATTCATATGAAAAAGAGAGATATTTACTTACATTGCAGAATTAGTACAATTATTAAATAAAATAAAAACATAAAGCCCTTGGCATTGTACCTGACGATACATTATTATTATCATTCATTATTCTCATTGCATTTGGATGTTTCTTACACTGTTTATTTCCCTCTAACCATTTCCTCAGAGACTCTTATTCTATTATAAATAACCTACTTTATTTTCTCAACCACTTCACAGAGCAGTATCTCCTGGTTATCCTCAGAGCACAAAACCTCTTTTTAAACTTATTCCATGAAGAAGGCTGATTCTTCTATATTCATATATCACAGGCTGTGACTTGATTCTATCTCCTAGCATCCAAATACAAGTGGCAGATAATTACTCTTCCATCCTGAGGCAAGAAACCTTCCTTTGTTAAGGTTTGTATCAGCTGTATATACTTCCTTTCTAACGCTTTTTGAAACTTTCACCTATTTCCCTTTATTCATTAAGGGCCTGGACACCAGCTTGCTGTTTTCTCCTGGTTATGTCCCATCTTCATGCTGGATAGTTTCTATATCCATGTGACACCCTCCAGCCTCCCAGCCTCATCGTTGTTTTTTTAAAACATCCTAAACACCAGCAGTCTTTACCCGTCACTACTTCAGTGATGCAATTCTGATGTCCATACCCAATCCAGCTTTATCTCTGAACTCTTATATTCTAATGTACCATTCTGGATCTTATCTTTCTGTCCTCCTTGTCTTTTCTTTCCCTTACTTCATTTCTTTAACCCTACTCACAGAGACCTCAAAGTCATTTTATTTCTAGTCCTTTAACCCTGCTAGGCTTCACTTTCTTACGCATCCAGTCTTGACTCCACTGCACTCAAGCACTGTACTCTTGCACTCAAAACCAAGCCCATTGTCTTTCTACCACATTCGTCTTATAGTCTTCAACTTTAGATCAATCTTGCGATCTTTCTTTGCTGCTCCCACATCTAGGCTGCTGAATGTTGGTGCTAAACATCACAACCTTGAATGAATTAAGACCACCACATATTTAGGGTATCCAACATCTCCTAGACCCTCAGCACCCCTTATTGTTACTTTGTCTCTTACTAGCTTCTGTTCCAATTTCTCTGAATGGATGCCCCACTAACCTCGAGTACCTCATCTCTTTAGCACAGATGAACTTACCTCCTATTTCACCTATAATATCAAGGCTATCAGATATTGAATTTTCATAATCCCCCCCATACCTATGAGTCATTTTTATTTGCACTTATCTTCTGGTTTGATCATTCCTTTTAAAGAAGAGTAGGCTGTGGAAGCTGTTCTTCCTCCTGTTCAAGGCAACTTCTTCCATATCCCCCTCGTCTCCTACAGATGCAAGATCTCATCCCAATCACTACTTCCTTTTTTTTTCTCTATTTTCAACATCTCCCTCTTCAAGGTACTTTACTGTGGCCTCAAAATCTTCCATTAATATTATATCATCCTCTTATCATCACTAGCCCTATCTTTCTCCTTCTTTTCACAGTAAAAATACTAAAAAAACAATATTCCAAACTAACACAGCCCCCTCTTTCTCTCTTCCTGTATATGCATTAACCCACACTAGCCAGATTTCAGCCTCCACGGTCCACACAGACTGACCTGGCTGAGGTCACCTGGCCTCATGACTGTCAAGTCAATTTACCGCTTTTCAGACTTATGTCATAAGTTCTCTGCAACTTGAGACACTGCTTGTATTAAATCTGTCTCCTCCCTTGGTTTCTATGATAACACTTTTTTCTTGTTCACTTACTTTCTCTACTATCCTCTTCAATAAAATTATTTTCACAGACTCTTCTTCCTTTACACTTTCTTAATATTAGTGAATCCAAAGATTTTCCTCTCTTCTCCTACTATATATTCTTCCCAAAAGATCTCATCAATAGCCATGGCTTCAGCTATCATCTTCATACATACTCATATCGCAAATATACATCTCTATTCATGCCTCTCTCTGAAGCTCTAAAACATATATCTGATTCCCTATAGATAAGTATCTTGAATTTCCCACAAGTACCCCAAACTCACTGTGCTCAAAATCAAACTCATGCTTTATCTTATTTTTTTTTTATGCTTTATCTTAAAATCTGTTTTTTTTATACAATCTCTACCAAAATTCTAATGATTTATTTTTTTATAAATCAAAAGGCCAGTTTCCAAGTTCACATGACATTGTAAGGAGCCCCAGAGAGCCAAAATAATCTAAAAAAAGAAAAACTGGGAAGACTCACAATTCCCAATTTCAAACCTTAACACAAAGCTATAGTAATCAAAACAGAGTGATATGTATAGACTAATGGAGTAGAATTGAGAGTTCAGGAAAAAAGCCATACATTTATGGCCAATTGATTTTCAGCAAGGGTTTCAAGATCATTCAAAGGAAACATAATTATCTCTTTAACAGATGATACTGGGATAACTGGATATCCACATGAAGAAGAATTAAGCTGGACCCTTGGTCTTACACACCATACAAAAGTTAGCTGGAAATGAATGAAAGACCTCAATATGAGAGTTAAAACCATAAAAATCTTGGAAGAAAATATAAGAATTACTATTTATGACTATGGATTTGCACAGTGGATTCTTAGATACAATAGCAAAAGCATAAGTGATAAAATTAAAAATAGATAATTATGTATTTATTTGGCTGCTTTAGGACTGTTAATTCTAACATGTATAGAAGGTCCCTCTTCCCTGGAAGAAAAATCTCTAGTGGGATGCCAAACAATTAATTGTTTTTGGAGAAGAATGATTCTTTTCCTTGAGTAAAGGAGATTCAGCTTTTTAAAATTAATGAAAATTTGGGCTTCATATTTGCTGAGAAATCAAAGTTCCTCTCAATAGCCATCAAGGGCAATCACACTGAAAAGAAAAGAGTAGGGAATATGGGAAGGAATAAAGGAGGTGTGGATGAGATGTAAAGAAGTCTGAGAGGAGAGTGGAAGGGAGATTCTGAGAAAGGAGAAAGGTTAGAGAGTAGGCCCACTGCCTGGGAGATGCAGAGAGAGCTGGCTGAAAGTATGACATCCCAGCATCCATTTTGGATGTGAGACTTTGCCACCTAACTGCATAGGTTTTGAGAAAGAAAAATATTATACAGAAAGCTCCTGGGCTTTCCAGATTAGTAGCTGAAACAATGGTACCATCTAAATACTATGCCTGGCACAGATCAGATGCTGCTGCTGCTGTTGCTAAGTCGCTTCAGTCGTGTCCGACTCTGTGTGACCCCGGAGACGACAGCCCACCAGGCTCCCCCATCGCTGGGATTCTCAAGGCAAGAACACTGGATTGGGTTTCCATTTCCTTCTCCAACAGATCAGATGAAGAAATCCCAAATTCATATTCACCTACTAGTTTGTAAATATCCACCCAGAATCTAGATCAATTACCTCAATCTGGCTAATAATATCTGGATTCAGTTTCTGCTGTATACGTCCAGCAGCAGAGCCCTTTCTGTAGAAATCATGCATGGAGATTTTGTTGTCTGCTTCTCAAAGCTCTAAGATGAAAAAAATCACTTCTTTTGCATAACTACATTGGGCCATTATTTCCTCATTTGCAAAATGAATGGGTCAGTAAGGGTGTGTGCTGAGGGTTGTATTGTTCATACTTTGAGTGGGCTGGACAGAATGGCCATCAAACCCAATGCCCTATATTCTAACAGGGTCACTCCAAATTGGATGGAAGCAAAATACGTAGCTGAGTTGTGTAATTTCTGTTTCTATCAGGGGTAATTTCCTTCCCTTTAAGCACAAGGTTATCATTTTTAAACCCAAGTCAATGGTGAAGTGTCCCCTGTTCTTTTCCCATCTATATCCAGCTCCATTGGTCCAGGCTGCCCCAGTTTCTCAGCTCAGCTGAATGGTTCCCTCTTATTTTCTATTCTCCATCCCCTTTGTCTGTAATCAAAGCAGGCATCCTTCCCTCCTCCAACCTGATCCTTGCTGCTGTTCTTCATATGACATGCTCATTATTTCAGCTGTATTTTCAATGCTCCCTCATTACCCCTCTTATGTGTCCACCCACATCTCCACCTACAGTGTCTATAATGTGCTTTCTATCTACTGTAGCTTAATAAAAGGGAAATTATGCTAATTTTATTCAAAATTTTTAAAGGTAAAACCTGTACCATTATTATTCTGCCCCTCTTTCCCTTTTATTTATTCATTTCAAAATAAAAAGTATCTAATCATCTGAGAAAATTATACTTGCACAGTGTTAACCACTTAATATATTTTTCCTTCTGATTAAGCAGATTTTTTCCCAGTCCAGTTTGGATGGAGTAGATAAGCTGGCCTTCTGAATAGATCAGGTTCTGATGGAATTAGAGGCTGGATCCAAGGAGACTTTGGTGTCAGCTAACAACTTTTGTGCCTGGGAAATAAACTGGAAGGTCTGCTGAATGTGCTGTATTGGGGCATAATTCCTGCAGACATGTGTCAAAGGTTTTGTACATAATTAGAATCATAGAGTCAAAAAGTCTGCTTCTACATTAAATACAGTCTTCAACAGGCAAGGAAACTTTGCTTGCAAATGCCTAGAGGTAGAAAAGTTGATGTTAATGTCTAGAAGAATTTCTTTGAAGGTACAGACCAGCTTTGTTGAGAAGATAGTTGGATGAGAATATGGAGAAGGAGGAGAGAGTCTCCAAGGACCAGAGTCCTCCAAGGAAAAGGAGTTAACCAAGCACTGCTTAGAGCAAAGTTTGGGAAAGGAGAAAGAGCCAATGGCTGGAACCTCAAAGAGACTTAGAGGGGGGGTGGTTCAGTTTGAAAGTATTCACATGAGATATTGTATATTGTCCAAACTGATTTCTCCCTGAGGCCCCACAAAATCTTTCATGAAAGTGAAAGAGAAAGTGAAAGTTGCTCAGTGTCTGACTCTTTGCCACCCCATGGACTATACAGTCCGTGGAATTCTCCAGGCCAGAATACTGGAGTGGGTACCTGTTCCTTTCTCCAGGGGATCTTCCCAAGCCAGGGATTAAACCCAGGTCTCCTGCATTGCAGGCGGATTCTTTACCAGCATAAAACCTAGGAAATATTTAGTATGATTGGCTTTCTTGTAGAGTTTGGTTAAGAGGCCAACATTGCATCAAGTTCAACTCAGAGAAAAAACACAGTCAAGGCTTGTGGATGAGAGGTACAGGATTATAAAAAAAATTATTTTTCCTTCCTAGGAGGTGAGTTTTATCACTGTCAAGAGTGACTTTTAAGAGTCTCAATATGTGGATCATGTCATGTTGGGAGCTACATAATTGAATCAGATTACCATAGATTGTGTGGACACATTGCCAGAACAGACAGGTGATTGTATTCCTCTGAGAAAAAGTTAACCACATCAACTACCTAATTGATTACATAATTGAAAACACACCCATATTTTGAAATTTTTACATTTTCACAAGTTACATGAAATGTGTGTGTCCTGCTCCATCAATCACCTTTGTTCTCCTAAATGCATTTAGATCTGAGACTGTCTAATCCAAATCTTTGATTTTCTGAATGAAAAAAATAAACATTGAGATATTTACCTAGAAACAAGCAGTTTGCTTTTGGTGAAGCAGGGTTAGACTTTGAGGTCCTTTGATTCACATCTCTTCTTAATTTCTGCAAATATATGCAGTTAGTATTGGGTAGAAAACAAATTCACAAATGGGATTTAAATGAACTGAAACCCACAAGCCAGGAGTAAAACAGAGAGGGACAGATAAAGGACAGGAGGGAGGAAGAAATATTTGGAAAATTTTGCAATTTTTTACCCCCATTCCAGTCAAAAAGAATAAGCCATGAAGTAGGCATGGTAGGCAGGGTTAGAAATTTTCTTCTCTCTGCCTGTCTCAGATACTGCTTACCTTTCATGATGGAAGCATTAGCCCACTGAATATGATCATACCTTTAAAGATATATATAACAGGTAGTATATATAACTACCTCTTTTGATCATAAAAAAAAAAAGAACAGTGACATACTCTAATTGTTGGAGGAAAGGCTGTCTGTGTTGTTAGACTTAATGAGTCAGTTCCATTGTAGCATCTTTGTAGGGAATGAATAAAGGAATAATAACTTACATAGACACAAGCTATCAGATACTCAGAAGAGTTCAGAAAACCATACAACATACATCTATATACCCAACACTCAGAACTTAGATTTAAAAGTTATTTTGCCATACTGACTATAGAATTTTTTTAATTTTTATTATTTTTTATGGAACTTTTTGTTAAGATGAAGTTAAGGATACTGTTCAAGTTTCATCACTAAACCTTTCCTCCTATCTCCCTTACTCTCTAGAGATAGTTACTATCCTAGAATTGGCATATAACATTTTTGTGATGTTCCAGACATTCACTACCTACCTACATATCCATAAACAATGCTTATATGTACATTTGATACATATGATTAAGAATTGGATTGTGTTCCCCAAAACCCATGTGTTGAAATCCTAACCCCTAATACCTCAGAGTATGATCTTTTTTGGAAATAGTGTTGCTGAAGATATAATTAGGTAAAATGAGGTCACATTAAACTAGGATGAGTCCCTAACCCAACATGATTGGTATCCTTATAAAAAGTGAAAATTTGAACACAGATATACATTTTCCAGCTTTATGGAGATACAATTGACATATAACACTGTGCAAGTTTCAGGTGCACCGTATGAAGATTTCATACACTTATATATTGCAAAATGTTTACCACAATAAGGATAGTTAACACATTCTTCACCTCACATGATTACTATTCTGTTGCTGCTGTTGTTACAGAAAGAATGTTTAAGATTTATTCTCCACAGATTTTAAGTATACGATACAGTATTGTTAACTATAGTTACCATAATATACATTAGATCCCCAGAATTTATGACTTTTATAACTTGGAGTTTTTACCCTTTGACCAATATCTCCATTTCCCCACCCCACCTCCCCTCAGTTGTTGGCAAACACCATGCTATACTCTGGTTCTATGAGTTAGGTTTTTTTAGATTTCACATGTGAGATCTTACAGTACTTGTCTGTCTCTGACATTTCATGTAACATAATGCCCACAAAGTTCATTTACGCTGTCACAAAAGTTTTGAGGTCTCTTTCTTTTTTATAGTTAGATAATATGCAGGTCAGGAAGCAACAGTTAGAACTGGACATGGAACAACAGACTGGTTCCAAATAGGAAAAGGAGTACGTCAAGGCTGTATATTGTCACCCTGCTTATTTAACTTCTATGCAGAGTACATCATGAGAAAAGCTGGGCTGGAAGAAGCACAAGCTGGAATCAAGATTGCTGGGAGAAATATCAATAACCTCAGATATGCAGATGATACCACCCTTATGGCAGAAAGTGAAGAGGAACTAAAAAGCCTCTTGATGAAAGTGAAAGAGGAGAGTGAAAAAGTTGGCTTAAAGCTCAACATTCAGAAAACAAAGATCATGGCATCTGGTCCCATCACTTCATGGGAAATAGATGGGGAAACAGTGGAAAGTGTCAGACTTTATTTTTTGGGGGCTCCAAAATCACTGCAGAAGGTGACTGCAGCCACGAAATTAAAAGACGCTTACTCCTTGGAAGGAAAGTTATGACCAACCTAGATAGCATATTGAAGAGCAGAGACATTACTCTGCCAACAAAGGTCTGTCTAGTCAAAGGTATGGTTTTTCCAGTGGTCATGTATGGATGTGAGAGTTGGACTGTGAAGAAGGCTGAGTATTGAAGAATTGATGCTTTTGAACTGTGGTGTTGGAGAAGACTCTTGAGAGTCCCTTGGACTGCAAGGAGATCCAACCAGTCCATTCTGAAGGAGATCAGCCCTGGGATTTCTTTGGAAGGAATGATGCTAAAGCTGAAACTCCAGTACTTTGGCCACCTCATGTGAAGAGTTGACTCATTGGAAAATACTCTGATGCTGGGAGGGATTGGGGGCAGGAGGAGAAGGGGACGACAGAGGATGAGATGGCTGGATGGCATCACTGACTCGATGGACGTGAGTCTGAGTAAACTCCGGGAGTTGGTGATGGACAGGGAGGCCTGGCGTGCTGCGATTCATGGGTCGCAAAGAGTTGGACACGAGTGAGTGACTGAACTGAACTGAATATTTCATTTTGGGTGTGTTTGTGTGTATGTATATACATGCCATATAGTTTTCATCCATTCATCCATTGATGGATACAGGTTGTTTCATATCTTGGCTATTGTGAATTATGTTACAGTGAACACAGGAGTGCAGATGTCTCATGAGATCCTAATTTCCATTCTTTTGGCTATACACCAAGAAGTGAAACTGCTGGATGATACGATAGTTCTATTATTGATTTTTTGAGAAACTTCTGTACTGTTTCATGCAATGGCTGTGCCAGTTTACATTCTTACAGTATATAAATGTTCCCTTTTCTCCACATCCATGTCAACACTTATCTCTTGCCTGTTTGATAATGGTCATTGTGATAGGTGTAAGGTAATATTTCATTGTGATTTTGATTTGTACTTCCCTGATGATTGGTCATGCTGAGCACCCTTTCGTATATTCGTTGGTCATTTGTATATCTACTTTGGAAAAATGTCTTCTGGTTCCTTTGCCTATTTTAAAATCAGTTTGTTTTTTTCTTTTTTTGTTCTTGAGTTGTATGAGTTCCTCATATATTTTGGATGCTAATCCCTTAGTAGATATATTGTTTGCAAATATTTTCTCCCTTTTACATAAGTTGCCTTTTCACTCTGTTGATTGTCTATTTTGCTGTGCAAAAGCTTTTTAGTTTGATATAGTCTTGTTTATTTTTGCTTTTGTTGCTTGTGCTTTTGGTGTTATGTCCCAAAAATAATTGCCAAGACCAGTGTCAAAAGGCTCTTTGTCTATGTTTTCTGTAGGAGTCTTATAGTTTCAAGTCTTATGTTTAAGTCTTCAATACATTTCAAATAGATTTTGCATATAGTATAATATAAGGATTCAATTTCATTCTTTCATAGTGAATATCCAGTTTTTCCAGTGAGGCCTGGCGTGCTGTGATTTATGGGGTCACAAAGAGTCGGACACGACTGAGCAACTGAACCGAACTGAATATTCCATTTTGGGTGTGTTTCAATACCATTTATTGAAGAGGCTGTCTTTTCCACATTGTATGTTTTGGCACCTTTGTCAAAGATTAGTTGACCATATATGTGTTGGTTTATTTCTGGGTTTGCTAGTCTATGCCATTGGTCTCTGTGTCTATTTTTGTACAAGTACCACACATACTGTTTTGGCTACTATTGCTTTGTAATATAATCCAAAATCAAAAGTGTGATGCCTCCAATTTTGTTCTTTCTCATGATTGCTTTGGCTATTGAAGGTCTTTTGTGGTTCCATATGAATTTTAGGACTTTTATTTTTTTTCTATTTCTGTGGAAAATAGCATTGGAACTTTCACAGAGATTGCATTGAATCTGTAGATTACTTTGGGTAGTGTAGCTATTTTAACAATATCAACTTTCTAATTCATAAACATGGGATATATTTCCATTTCTTTGTGCCTTCCTCAATTTCTTTCATCAAAGTTTTAGTTTTCAGTATAGAGATCTTTCACCTCATTCAATTTATTCCCAAGTATTTTACTATTTTCAGTGAAACTGTAAATGAAGTTGTTTTCTTAATTTCTTTTTCAAATAGATCATTGTTAGTGTATAGAACGGAGAAGGCAATGGCACCCCACTCCAGTACTCTTGCTTGGAAAATCCCATGGATGGAGGAGCCTGGTGGGCTGCAGTCCATGGGATCACGAAGAGTCGGACATAACTGATCGACTTCACTTTCACTTTCACTCTCATGCATTGGAGAAGGAAATGGCAACCCACTCCAGTGTTCTTGCCTGGAGAATCCCAGGGACAGAAGAGCCTGGTAGGCTGCCATCTCTGGGGTCGCACAGAGTTGGACATGACTGAAGTGACTTAGCAGCAGCAGCAGCAGTGTATAGAAACATGAATGATCTTTATATGTTGACTTTGTATCCAGAAACTGAATTACTGAATTCATTTATTAGTTCTAATGGGTTTTTAGTGTTTTCTCTCTATAAGATTATGTCATCTACAAATTTAACTTCTTTCTTTCTGATTTGGAAGCCTTTTTTTCTTGTGTAATTGCTCTGGCCAAGGCTTTCAGTACTACATTGACTATAAGTGGTAAGAGTGGGCATTCTTGTTTCCGTCCATAGAAGAAAAGCTTTCAAGTTTTCACCGTTTAGTATGATGCTAGTTGTGGGTTTGTCATATACACCCTTTATTTTTTTGAAGACCTTATCTTTAGGAGCTGCCTGTAACTTGAGTCTAATTATAGGTCAAGAAATAAAGAAGGGTTTGGGAAGAGACTACTGAAAAGACTCAGCAGTGTCTTGTGAGGCAAGTACTTCAGTAAAGGCCATTACAGTTCCTTAGACAATGCAAAGTTAATCTCCTTAGCTGGAGATGGAAAGGCTACTTCCTTTGGTAAAGAAAGCTCATTTAAATTTAGGGGTCCAGTGTCTCCAGCCTTGTCAAGACATCCTATATACCCTCATTCCAATTTTCAGGAATTCCTTCCCAATCAATGTCCTCACTTTAACAGTAGACACCCTGGGAGGCTGTGTATTCAATACACTCTAAAGATGCTCAGAGAGCTACAAGAGAACACAGATAAACCCAAACTAACTCAAGTCTGTTGGAAACTAATAATTCAGCGACTAACAAGGTAGGCTGGCAGGCTGGAGACTCAGGGAAGAGTCATAGTTGGAGGCCAAACGAAGTCTGCTTGCAGAATTCCTCCTTGCTAGGGAGAAGTCAGTCTTTGTTCTATTAAGGTCTCAACTGACTGGATGATGCCCAATTATGGAGAGTAATCTGCTTTACTCAAAGTCCACTGGTTTAAACATTAAGTTCATCCAAAAAATACTTTCACAGGAACATCGAGAATAATGTTTGACCAAATATCTGAGCACCATAGTCCAGCCAAGCTGACACATATAATTAACTATCACATTTGGTCTCTTTAGTTTCCAACAGATTGAGGTAATTTGGGTTTATCTGTGTTCTCTTGCAGGTCTCTGAGCATCTTTAGCAAAGTTATTTTGAATATTTTGTCAGGAAATTCCTGGATCTCCATTGTTTGAGATCAGTTACTGGAAGTTTACTATGTTCCCTTGGTAGTCATGTTTCCCTGATTCTCTGTGATCCCCATAGCTTGGTGGAGGTGTCTGAACATTTAAAGAAGCAGTCATTTTCTCCAGACTTTCTAGACTGATTTCACAGCAGGAAGACTGTCACCTGAAGGTAGGGCATGCTGGAGCATGCTGTGATCCCAGGTCTAGCGATACTGGGCCCAAGTACAGGGGCATGAGGTAGCATTGGGTCTGGGGGAATGTGAGGGCTCATCAGCTCAGACTTTTGGAGTCCACTGCATCAACAACTTCCCTGATAGCTCAGCTGGTAAAGAATCTGCCTGCAATGTAGGAGACCCTGGTTTGATTCCTGGGTCAGGAAGTTCCCCTGGAGAAGGGATAGGCTACCCACTTCCAGTATTCTTGGGCTTCCCTAGTGGCTCAGATGGTAAAGAATCTGCCAGCAATGCGGGAGACCGGGGTTCAGTCCCTGGGTTAGGAAGATTCCATGAAGAAGGGAATGGCAACCCACTCCAGTATTCTTGCCTGTAGAGTTCCATGGACAGAGGAGCCTGGCAGGCTACAGTCCATGAGCTCACAGAGTTGGACACGACTGAGTGACTTTCACTTTCACTTGGAAAGCCCTGCAAGGGATCCATAGAGCCTTTAAGGGCTGCTGGAGTCCTTATCAGTGCCTCCAGGTTCAGCAACTGGGGACCAGGACAGGCAGTGGAAATAGCTAGAGCTGGTGGTATGCACATGCTTGGCTGAAGGTGCCAGCTGTAGGTGCCTGTGAGTGCGAAGGGTCAGTTTCAAACACAAAGGTAGTAATGAGTACCAGGGCAGGCAGCACTGGAAGCTGCAGGGGTCCTGGTTGTTGGTGTGCACTACTATGGCTTCTGGGTCTTGCTAAAGGTGTACAGCAGTGGAGGCTGCTGATGGGGTTTGTGCCAAAGGCATGCAGGTGCATGGGTGGAGGGACTAGCTACAGGTAACACAGTGTTGCACGTCCGTGGTAAAAGATAGGGCCTGATCCCAGTCCTCAAGCTGCAGCAGGGACCCTGGCTGTTGGCATGCTCTCCCACGGCTGTGAGTCTCCCTCTAGGTGTGTAGCACAGAAGTGGAGGCCAGGGAAGGGTATCAGACGTGGAGGCAGGTGGTGTACAGCGGAGGGTCTAGCCTCGAGTAAGTGCATAGTAGTGTGGGTCAGCCCCAAGGGTCAAGACTGGTGTCTTTCTCTAGTACAGTTGCAGAGTTCCTGGACTCTGGAAGATGCAGGGAGCAGGAGGAAGGAGGAGGGAGGGGCGGGACTCAGGCAGGGGGCATCAGGGAATGCAAAAAGCCATGGGGCAAAGTGAGTGTAATCAGCAGGGGATCTGTTGCAGCTGTGCTGACCCTTAGTTTTTTTTCGGTGGCAAAAGCTCCTGGGTTTGTCTACAGAGCAGGTCACTGGGAGCCACAATTGCTCCCACTGTGACTACGACCGGTAGTCCTTGCTTTTAGTTCTTGTTCCTTGCCGTCTTTGTGCATCTCTGCTTTGTCAGTCTCTGGGATGGTTGAAACTGAAGTGGAAACTTTGTGCAGTGCACTGAAGGGCTCGGAAAGCTGCTCGTTCACGCCACTCTTCTTTCCCTGGGAGAACTCTTTTTAGCTGGGAATTTCCTCTGGGTGCTGAACAGTGCCAGTGGGCTGTGAGATGGGATGATGCAGGCAAAATGCAGCTGTCTTCCTTCCCTTTTTGTGTGGTTATTTTCACATTTTTTGGTTCCACTCCATTGCTGAAGTAGATTTTAGTAGACTTCAGAGCACTCGCAGAGCTGCTTTTTGTTGTTTGGTTTTTGTTCATGGATAGCTAATTACTGATCTTGATGGGCGGATGAAGTTTGGGGTCTCCTACGCTACCATCTTGAAGATGTCACCTGATTTTTGCTTTTATCTTTACTAGTTTTTGTTCTGCTTTGGGTTACTCCAATATTTTTAAAAGCTTTTGACTTGGATGTATGTAGGTATTCTTTGAATATATTTTATTATTGTGAAATTGTAAATTTTAATTTATTGTATTATTTTTAAGTACTGTGAAATAAAACATACATATAGAAAATTCCATTAAAATGTATACAGTTTGACAAATAATTGTAAAGCACTATCCAGGTCCTGTTTGAATCTCATAAAATTGAATTACTGTATGGTGAATTATTTTGTAAAATTTCTTTCTCTCAGCATATAAGAAGAAATATGTAATTTTGCATACTTTGTTGATTTTGAAATTACTTAATAAGATTCCATTGTATGAACATCCTACAAAAATCCTTTACATTGATAAATCAATTTTTTTTCAAATTGTGCTATTACAAAAACTGCATGACTACTCTTGAACATATAACCTGGTATACAAGTGTCTGAGATTAAAGTATATATTTTCAACCTTATTAGAGAATGCCAAACACTTTGGCAAAGTGATTACACAAATTTACACTCCCATAACCAGTGTATGAAATTTTCTATTTTAGCACAACCTCACCAATGCTTGATGTTGTCAGACTTCATAAATTTTGCAGCTATAGAGCTTCTGCATTGGTATTCCATTATGGTTTTCCCTGATCACTAATGATAAGCTCCTTTTCTTATGTTATTTGGCCATTTGTATTTGCTCTCTTGTAAAGAAAATAATAAACATTTTCTCGGTGGTTTGATTTTTATTCGTTTGCAGGAGTTACATGTTCTGAATATGAATCTTTTTATTATATCCCTTTCTTGCTGTATTGTACTGCCTAAGACATCCAATACTGTATCAAATATAAGCGATGAGAATGGGCACCCTTATCTGGTTCCTGATCTTAAGGATATATTATTCAACCTTTCACTCTTTAGTATGAGATTACCTGTGTTCTATAGATGCTCCTTAGCACCCCAAGGGCATTCCCACTTAGTTCTAGTCTGCTAAGTGTTGTGATCTAAATGATTTGTGTCTTTCCAAAATTCTTAGTTAAAATCCTAATCCCCAAAGATGATGCTATTAGGATGTGGGCCTTTGGGAGGTGGTTCAATCATGAGGTAGAGCTCTCTTGAATGGAAATAGTGCTTTCTAAACGAGACACCTCAGAGAACCCTCATCCCTTCCACTATGTGAAAACACCAGCTATGAACCAGCATGAGAGCCCCCCTCCTCTGATTATACTGGTGCCTTGATCTTGGACTTCCTAGCCTCCAGAAATGTTGCTTATAAGCCACCCAGTCTCTAGTATTTTGTTATAGCAGCCAGAATGGACTGCAACACTAAGATTTCTTTTTTAAAAATCATGAATGGGTATTGAATTTTGTCCAACACCCTTCCTGATATGATCATGTGATTTTTCTTCTTTGGCCTGTTGATATAGTGGATTACAATGATTGCCATACATGAAATAAGTCCTACTTGGGAGCTAAGGTAGGCAGAATACTGGCCCCAAAGATGCCCTCAATCTAATCTTCATGAAACCATAAATATGCTACTTATATGGCAGACGGGACTGACTGTGCAGATGAGATTAAGGTTAAGGACTGTGAGATAAGATCATCATTGATAGTTAGTGTGTGCCCAATCTAGTCACCTGAATTCTTAAACGCAGAGAACTTTTCCCAGCTGTGATCAGAAGATTTGACTACCAAGAATGCTTAGAGAGATGCAATATTGCTGGCCTTGAAGATGAAGGGAGGGGTCGTGTCCCAGGGAATGTTGGTAGCACTTGAAAACTGAAAAAGACAGGGAAACAGCATGTCTCTTAAAGTTTCCAAAAAGTAACACAACCAATGCCTTGGTTTTAGCTCAGTGAGATCCATGTTGGATTTCTAACCTACAGAACTATAAAGTAATATATGTTGCTTAAACAATTACATTTGCAGTAATTTGTTGCAGCAGCAATAGAACATTAACATAGCTATGATGTAGCAATTCTTTTTAGATATTTCTGGATTCAATTTAAAAATACTTTCTTGAGAATTTTTGTGCTTAAGTTCATGAGAGATAAGGGTCCATAGTTTCTTTTTGAACTGATTTGTATGGTTTTAATATCAGGGTAATACTCACCACATTAAATGTATTACAAGGCATTTCTTCCTCTTCTATTTTCTGGAAGAGATTATGTAAAAATTGGTGTTAATTCTTTAATTGTTGGGTAAAGTTCTTTAGTGGAAACATTTGAACCAAGAGATTTCTTTGAGAGGAAATTTTCAAATTATAAATTCAACTTCTTTAATTGTTGTAGAGCCACTCAGATGATCCATTTCACATTGGCTGAATTTGGATCATTTATGGTTTTTGAGAAATTGGTCTATTTCATCTAAGTTGTTGAATTTATGTGTATGAAGTTGTTTGTAATAGTCTCTTATCCTTATTAATGACTGCAGGTGATATCCAATTTTATTTCTATTTTTGGTGATTGAGTCTTCTCTCTCTTTATTTTTGTATCTCTTAGTGTTTGTCAGTTTTATTGATCTTTCAAAGAAACATCTTTTTGTTTCATTGATTTTCTCATTTGTTTTCTTGTTTTTCATTTCATTGAGTTCTGCTATCTGTATTATTTTCTTTCTTCCACTTGTTTTGCTTTATTTTGCTCTTCTTTTTCTAGTTTCTTGAGGTACAGACTTACTGATTTGAGACTTTTCTTCCTTTCTAATGCAAGCATTAATGCTATAAATTTCCCTCTCAGCACTACTTTAGTTGCATCATACATATTTTGATGTCATATTTTCTTTTTTTTTTATTTTATTTTATTTTTAAACTTTACAATATTGTATTAGTTTTGCCAAATATCTAAATGAATCCGCCACAGGTATACAGATTTCCTCTTTAACCCATGAGTTATTAGAAAGTGTTTTGTTTAATTTCAAAGTGTTTGGAGATTTTCCTGATATCTTTCTATTATTGATTTTTAGTGTGATTCCATTATGATCAGAGAAAATACACTGTATAATTTCAACTTAAAATTTTGTTGAGACTTGTTTTATGAGTTGGAATATGGTTTTTGTTGAGGAATATTTCATAGGCAGTTGAAAATAATGTGTGTTTTACTGCTTTGGGATGAAATATTCTATAAATGTGAATTAGATTCTGTTGGTCAGTGGTATTATTGAGTTCTATATCCTTGCTGATTTCCATCTAGTTGTTTTATAGTTGTTAAGAGAGGACGTTTGAAGTTTCTAGCTATAACTGTGGTTTTGTCTGTTTAGCCCTTCAGTTCTACCAATGTTTGCTTCATACATTGAAGTAAATATCTCATATGTTCATAGGATTGATTATTTGTTCCTTATCTCCTTGATTTCTTACACAGTCTTATCAGAGGTCTATATATTTTATTTGTCTTTTCAAAGGAGCCTTTTTTCATTTTGTTGATTTCTGTATTTTTTCTACTTCATTCATTTTTTTCTTGTTTTTAATTTTTCCCATTTTACAATTTATTTTTATTTTACTGAGATCAGTTTCAGGCTTCTTTTTTAACATATGCATTTAAAAGTCTAAATGTTACTTTGCATGAGTACGTGCTCAGTCACTTTAGTCATGTCTGACTCTTTGTGATCCTTTAAACTATAGCCCACCATGTTCCTCTGTCCATGGGATTCTCTAGGCAAGAATGCTGGAGTGGGTTGCCGTGCCTTCTGCCAGAGGTCTTCCCAATCCAGGGATTGAACCTGTGTCTCCTGCATCTCCTGCATTGAAAGCAGATTCTTTACTGCTGAGCCACTGGGGAAGCCCCAAATGTTACTTTACATATAGCTTTATGTGCATCTAAGTTTTTTCTGGTTTTTAAATAAAGTTCTATTGGCATCTAAGTTTTGATGTGCAAAATTTCAGTTATTATTCAGTTTTAAATATTTTCTAATTTTCATTATGATTTCTTTATTGACCAATAGTTACTGTGAACTATATTTGTTAGTTTCCAAACAATTTTTTAAAAGATTATGTGTAGTTATCTTCCTGAAAATGATTCCTAAATTAATTGCATTATGGTCAGAAAGCTGACAGTACTATGAATTGCTGCTCCTCCACCATCTTTTCTCTGTTAATGGAGTTACAGTTAACCACTCCTATAATAAATTTTGGACCCATTCAGAACATCACACTCACATATATAGCTGATCAATCATCAGACACAAATCTTAAATCTGGACCCTGCACATCAACCCACCTACACTGACTTAGTTAATTTCCTTAGTATCTTACAACACACCTTCTTCTTTCAATATCTTGCTTTCTTTCACCTTCCCACCTGAGTGGGACCAGTCCCTACCCCACTCTGGTTCATGCTTGTTTAACTCAGACCACTCCTGGGATATATCCAGAACACTGTTAATCTCAGATCAAAGTTTTTTCAGGCCCAAATGAAGCAGCAAATGATGGACTAAGGGTTCAGTGGCATCTTGCTCTGTCACTTATAAGCTGAATAATCCTGACCAAGTTCCTTAAACTCTAAGCCTGTCTCCTCATCAGCAAAAATGTAGTAATGTTTACATTATAGGGCTGTTACAAGAATTAAATCATAAGTAAATGTAAATTAGGTGTTTATCACATAGTAGGTGCTCAATAAATTGTAGCCAGTAACACTAGTCATTGAAATAGTAGTAGTATCCAGACTTACCCCAGTTTTCACCAATTTCCATCTAGGAGAAGGTAGCAGGATTCTGCTTAAGGTAATCTCTCTTCAAAAGTTGTCTGTTTGACAATAAAGACAATAATTCTACCTCTAGGGATACTGAGTCATGGTATTTACCTGACTCTGCAGCACTAAGTATTCAAAGTACAGTAGACTTATCTTAGGTGAACATTAATTGCCATGTCACTCAACTTCCAAAAGTAAACCTCCAAAAGGAAAGGGTAACTTATAAAGAAAGTAGGAGGTAAATAACTGCTTGAACATCAAATACTTTTTACAACACCATAGTTTTATTAATTAATTGCAAATTGATCAAAAATACCACATGGATTAAATTCCTTTTAATACATAGTTGTGTAATAATTAAAGGACAGAGTCTTTGCAAAATTCGTTTGCTGTTCTGCCAAAATCTAAAGTGGGATGCAGTATCTGGATTCTCTAAAATACATCCATCTCACCCAATATGCTCTTTAGAAAGTGCTATATCTTTGTGCCTTTCCCCCTTAAATGTTTAAAGAAAAAGTTACTAAAACACAAAAGTAAGCAAGGAAATAAGTATATTTGATAAAAATGCTTTGAAATTCCAATATAAAAAATTAATTTTTACTAATATCTCACACTATGACTATTAAGCACTTCCTATATGGTGGATCTCATGCTAAGCAATTTAAATGCATATTTCAATTAATTCTCACAATATCCTTGAGAAACAAATGTTAATGATTATATCTACTTTTAAGATGTAGAAATTGAGGTTCTAAGTGATTAGGTAAAATTGTAAAAGCCACATCTTGAACCTAGGTCACTAAAACATCAGCTCTTAATCACTAGAGCTTTTATTAGATGTGATTGTTTCAGTCTGATGGAGCAATTATCTCGTACCAACTTCTGTGGAGAAAGGCCAAATAATATTAGTTCTTATCTACCTATGAAGATTCCCTTGGCCACAGGCTAGTGTTCTTGTTTAAACCATGCGGTTGGGGACACCTGCCTTGGTGCCTCCCACACCTCCCCAAGTCTTCTGACCCCTCCCTTTCCCCTAGGCCAACTCAATGAATGAAAAATTTGCTAAATTTATCAAATTATTTTAAAAACTGATTCATTTAACCATTTACATTTATAGCAGTCCAAATTGGCTGGGATGTTTGTAGCAGCTTTTGGAGATTTTTGTGCAGTTTAGGTTACCAGCATAAAGATTTCACTGAATCTAGTTTTTCTGCAGATGTTTTGTGCCTGCCTTTCATCATGGATAGGTAAAGTTCAATGAATTCTAGATTTTTCAATACTTTGGATATATGACCTTTTAAACTGAGAATTACTTGTGTATTTCAAATTACAAGTGTTGCTCATATTTCAAATACCAAGGATTTCAGAACCAAGGTAGAAGGATTTGCTCATCCAATGTATTTTTAATTCAGCTCATAGTATTTTGCAATTATTTTAATTCAGACTTGTTAAACAGACTTGATAAAAATTAATATTTTGCACGAGTTTTGGGCAGTGTCAAGAACTGTAAAGTGTCTCAGATTTCACTCCACTTATCTAAAAACTCAGTCTGACACAGTTCCATGGGTGCCAACATAAGACAGGAGACTCCTAGGTCAGAAGTGAAGTGAAATTTATTACTCAAAGAAACAGCAGAAGCTAGATTATCAGCACATTGGTGCAGGTTCCCTGAGCCCCAATTCCCAAAAGTGATGGGTAGACGGCCAGATGATATCCCCCCACACACCCACACAGAGCTGTATTACAAGAGAAGAATTCTGAGCTTAGGGAACCCGAATCTTTTGAAATGGAAAGTAAACATCCTTGTCCTTTGCTTAGGAGGGAGACACTGTTCACTATACAAATATCCTTGAAAAGACAAATCAGAACAAAGACAGTCTTGTCTTGCTTACAAGATGCTTATCTTGCTTACAAGATGTACAGAAACATGAGAGAGCCTTGGATAACTGTCTCCCAAAAAGCAGATGAAAAGTGCTCAATTTCTGAAATGTGAATCACCCAAGAAAATGAGCTTCAACTGAGATTGATAATTCTATGGTAAAATCCCTGTGGCTGCAGCAAATTAAAAGTGAAACCCAAGCTAAACTACATTAACTGAAATTAAGCTTTAGAAAATCTTCAGTGGTTGGTGAACTGTCTCATTCGACATAGATTGCTACAAATTTTATACTAATAAACAGAAATCATTTTTTGGTGAATCAATACTACTGCAACTGGCAATTTGTCATGTTGGCCACTCTACAAGCTGAACTGATTTTTGGCAAATAGATCTTTATTTGACTTGGTGTGCTTCCTAGTTCCACATTCAAGGTTCTATTCCCTATTGGTCTCAATTATAACTAGTTATAAGCTGAGGTGCTAACTAAGAGTGTAATTTTTTTCCCTTTCTCAATAATGTCTGCATTTTAACAGAGAACTTGAGAAATTGGCAAGTTTGACAAATTGACAAAATGACTCTAGCAACTCCTAGAGTAACAAAATCTATGTTGTCAAATTTTCTAGCTTTTGTCATATACCAGAGTAGATATTTGGACACATGCTATCTTCCCCAAATCTCACAAATCAGAACACATGTGTTAGTTTTTTCATTCTGAGTGGAGTCTCTAATTCATTGACTTTTTAATCTCAATCCAAAGTGTCCATTCTGTTATTACTTCACTCTTTGTCCAGTTTCACTCCCTCACTTCATTATTCTATAAATTCTCTTGCAAAGTCTCTGATCTCCTTTACTCCAAATGGCCAGCGCTAGAACATCCCAAACATTTGCCTGCTTTCTGCTGTGTCCATGCAGCTGAGCTTGGCTAGAGAATTCCAGCACTAGACAAATCAGTATGCCTATAAATTGATGAATACCAACTGCAAGTGGGCACTTAATAACACCCAGTAGTCTTACCAAAACTCATACATTTTTTCCCCCTAAAGCTGCTTTCCCACTGCCCACAATAATGTTTCACACTCTACCCACTCTCCACATTTCCTATGCCTCCTTCTCCTCCCTGAAAGGACTGTATTATGATTTTCATGGCCTAGACACTTTTGCCTTCATGAATCTCTTCCTCCAAAAAACCCTAAAAATTATGCTTTACCACTGAGTTGGTATAGGTTAATCCATTACTATATATTCATTGTTGTCATATTCATTTGCTTCCTCCTGATTTCAAAAGAAGTTAAAACGTTTTCGAGGGCACCTAAAATACTGTGCACCCTAGGTGGGCACTGTGACTGTTCCTGTGGGTCAGCTCTGCTCCCCTGCATCTCTTTATCTGGTGGTCTTGCTTTTAACTTTATTTAGAAAATAAGTCAAAAATTCTTCATCTCGCCATGTAGAGCTTGCAAGTGAAACCTGGGTAGGAGATCTGGAGTTGGAATCATCTCTATACAGCAGGGGTTCTCAACCTTGGCACTGTTGGAAATCTGTGCGGTATGATTCTTTGTTGTGAGGGACTGTAGGATATTTAATAGCATCCATTGTCTATGTCCTCTAAATACCAGTAGCACTTCCCCAATCATAGCAACCAAAACGTCTTCAGACAGTGCCAGAAGTCCCCTGTGAGGCAAAATAGCCCCTAGTTGAGAACGACAACTCTACAGATAAAAATTGAAACCATGGCAGTGGATGAGTTCTCTTTGGGAAACTGTTTACAATAAGAAGAGGATAATAGTAGAGGATACCTAAGTCCCAACCTATGAGGGACTAGCAAAAGAAAAGGAACCACAAGAAAATACTGCCTTGCTCCTAACCTGGAGTAGACCTGGAGGATTCACTTAGAAATTTTCAAATGTCTGCAACCTCTTAATGAACTAGCCAAACAAGAGATTTCTAAAACCACCTACCTGGACCTTCTCAGAGATGGGAAAGTCCCCCCGCCACCCCTTACCATCAGAATGATTCACTGCATTCCTGTCTAAAGATGAAGAGTTGAAATGGACAACCTCTGAGAATTTGCTTAAACCCCTGAGGTTCTGTGAAATAGTCCTCCTTGTTGTAAACAGGGCCCGAATCCCACAAAACCAGAAACTTTCTTGATTTTTTTTTAACTAAAGGTCAAATCTGTGACCTCCATAGGCCATATGGAATTGTGGCAGATGCAGCATTCCTTTCCAAATCCTGTTTCCTCGAGGGTGTTTCTTCCCAATAAACCTTTTGCCCTCCTAACTTTATTTCAGCATCTGCTTCTCAGAGAATCCAAACTAACACAAGAGTATAGTTTATTTCTTCTTTCCACAATGTGGAAAATATCTAAAGTGTATATTATCCTCAGTTCCCACATTAGTTTTGCTCCATAATCCTGGTTTTGTAAATGAACACGTGCTAAAGAGAATGCATACAGGCTACAGCCTTTGAACTGAAGACTTGGAGCCGAAGTAAGCTTTCAAAAGGGGGAAGTGCAGCCCTTCATTTCCTTATTTTACTACTCACCATATTATTTTTCTCTCACCTGAAGAGTGCTTAACCTCACTTCTGCTTGATTCTCCTCATGAGATGACTAAACTCACTGCTGACATTCAAGGAAGACTCTGCTTGCAGTGGCTGAACAGACTCTGTAGGTCCCTCAAGGGTCTTAATACCTATTGATCTGAGTAGGAGTAATTCATCAGTAGTGTCACAAACACGATTGTCTGTGCTCAGTATACTTATATGTGATCCTACACACTGTGGACAGGGTGGACTCCTGAAGCTCATCTGTGGCCTGAGCTGAAAATTGGCCAAGGCCACAGCAGGGCAGGGTACTCTGCTAGGTTTTGCATAGTCAAGAGTCTTTCAACAGGTTACCTTTAAATCCTTGAAATACCCGGGAATCTTGTGGTTATTAATCTTATAGTTATAAATACCAACAAGTATGTTAATCAAAGGGCATTCTCTCTGGTAAACCGTCTGCCCTGGGGTTCATTGGTGTTTGTTTCAATTGTGCTTCTAATGTGGTAGAAATGGAATTCTACCCCGTATTATGTTGTTCTTATGGCCCCCATGTTCTCACTCTGTATAATCTCCTCCCCTTGAGTAGCAGGCAGAACTGGTGACTTGCTTCTAACCCACAGCATATTGCAAAGATAATGAGCTAGCTCTCCTGTGATTACCTTCCAATTTATAAGGAAGCCTCTGAGCAAACTAGCTCTCCACTCTCCTAATGACCTTGAAAAAGAAAGCTGCCGTGAGTTCTACGTTCAAGGAAATTACTGCTTCCAACAACCTAAGGGAACCTGGAAGGATATCCTTCCCCAGTCAAGCCTATGATGACAATACTGCCTAGCTGACACCTTGATTGTAGGCCTTGTGAGACCCTGAGCAGAGAGGCCAGATAAGTGGTGACCAGGATCCTGACTTATGGAAGCTTTAAGATAATAAATGCCTATTGTGTTAAGTTTCTGAATCTCTGGTCATTTGTTTTACAGAAATAGAAAATTAATACAAACTGCTTATTTTAAATTTTAAATTGCTTTTTCTCTTTCATACCTCTGTCAGTGTTTATTGGAGGTTGTAAATCTTATTTTTTTTGTTTGTTCCAGAGTAAGCATTTACCATTTTTTATGGAAGGAAATAAATAATATTTTAATACTTTTTTCCTTTAAACTAGTAACAAAGACTGCAAAATAATCAAACCCTTTCTATCATGAAACTCTGTGTTTTAGTCAAGTCCAGGAGTTGATTAATCAGAATAAAGTTGACCTTATTTCATATTTCACATTGACATTTAGTTTGGCCTCTATCTCTTAAATGTTTCATTTGCATTCTATGATGCAAAACAACAAAAAAAGAGAATCCAACCTGACCCCTCAAAAAATCTAAATATAAAACAGGCTTTGCCTGATGGCTGATTTCAGTTCAAGCCATCAAACATTTGGGTAGTATATTTTCACTGAATTGCCTATTAAATTATATTTCTTAAAGGAAGAGGGGACAACTTGAATGTTTCAAACATTTAAAGTGACTCTACTTGTGGTTATTATGTAAGTAGCTGAGTTTGGTATTTTAGTGACACACAGAAGAAAATTAACTGGAGAGAAATGTTTTTGTGCTAGCTTTATAGTTTATATCCCTCAGGGAAGGCTAGCATAAGTTATTTTACACATAAAATCATTTTCAAAAGTGACCTTTGGTATATTTATTTTGGATAATGTATAATAAACACATTTCAGTATTTCTTTACCTAATGTAAAGCTCTTTTGTCTTTTGAAAGGAAAATTATTATCCAAATTCCATTTGAAAGAGTGAGTATGATCTTCCAGCAAGTAACAGAAAGGGAGGTAATGGAAGATGTAGGTCAAACAAAAGATGTTTGATACGAATTATAGATGTTTTACAGTATCTTCTAAGTCTATAAGAGCAAATATCTTACCTCCTTAATTTGTCTTTTTTACTTTCTTTTTTTTTCAGTAGAAAATAGATGGCTTACTACATTCACTTAGAAAAAGTATCCCAACATGCCTGTAATTGTGAAATTCCTGGGGAGTGAGTTAGTGTATATCAGTTAACATTGTCTTTTTATAGCTCTTGAGACACATTCTTCCTTATAAAGGGAAGCATATATGCTGTAGAAAACTTTTTTTAAATGAGAGAAAATTGCAGAGCAAAGAAAATATAGTGTCAGAGAATGGCTTAGAATAAGAAGTATTTTAGAAAAATTCTAAGGTGGTAGAGTAGGGGAAGCTTAGAACAGAAGGAAATACTGCTGCTGCTGCTAAGTTGCTTCAGTCGTGTCTGACTCTGTGCGACCCCAGAGATGACAGACCACCATGCTCCCCTGTCCCTGGGATTCTCCAAGTCAGAACACTGGGGACCTCTAAAATGAAAGAGGTTTGAAGATTTTGGAGAGAATCCAGAAGATAGAAGATATTAAAGCTAGAGAAAACAGCGCATATGGCTTTTCTTTTTTAAGTTAAAAGAATAATGATTTCCCCCTTCCCAAGAAGAAATGAACAAATTGTTTCTAACATGTAGGTCCATCAACTGTATTATCCCTTTCATAGTCTAGGAATTCCTTCAAAGACCATTCAATTTAAAGTTCCTTTAATAAACACATGTCATAATTTGTGGCCAGTCAGATCTTTTGAATACCTAAATTTGGGGATCAGCCCACCTCATGCATCTGGTTTTCCCGACCTAGAATTCCAAAAGTCACTCTTTCAGCCTTTCTGGAAACTAGGGTATAAACACCTCAGCCAATGAATACACTCAAACCAATGAAGTGTACTTAATGAGATTTCAGTTTAAAAGAGACACATATGAGGAAGTGGGCAGGGTCGAGACCACTCTCTGAAGATGATGGCAGAGGCAATGGCTTTCAGGAACAATAATAACAGCAGTTCAACATTCATTGTCCATGATCAGTGGGGAAATCTGTGAGGTCTGTGCCCAGTGGCAGCAATGGTGGATCCCTTTCTGGATTCCCATTCTGAAGTGACATTTGAGTGTTGCCCATATATCTTCAAGCCTGGGTCTCTAATCTCTCAGAGGGTCTAAAGAGACTTCTCAAAGTTGTTAGATACGTTTTCTGCTTAACCAGCTATAGTGAGTTTTAATGGTGTAACCAAGACATCTGAGTGATATGGATCCCTTTTTAAATAGGACAGCTCTGAAAATCCTCTTTACAATACAAGGGGACTTATCCACAGAAAGCTTTTCTAAAATGGGTGCAATTTTACTTAATCCAGAGTCAGAAGAAATGGCACCCTAGGGAAGTTCTTTGCAACTCACCAATATACTAAAAATATGGGAAATTAAAACACCCATAAATGAGCACACTAGGCTAAGATAAATGGAATGCTAAATTTTGTTTTATTAGATGGAGGGAAATCTATTTTAAAAATGGATGGGACTGTGTGCTCAGTAATGTCTGACTCTTTGTGACCCCATGGACTGTAGCCTACCAGGCTCCTATCCATGGAATTTTCCAGGCAAGAACACTGGAGTGGGTTGCCATTTCCTCCTCCAGGGGATCTTCCGGACCCAGGGATCGAAGCCAGGTCTCTTGGGTCTCCTGCATTGGCAGGAGGGTTCTTTTACCACTAGTGCCATGTGGGAAGCCCCAAATAACCACATATAATCCAGTGGGAGTAAGAAATGATGGAGGTATAAATAAAACTAGAATTGTAGAATGTTGATAATTGCTGAATCTGGGTGATGGCTAGTCTATTTACTCTATGTGCTTGTGATTTTCCTTAATAAAAATGTAAAAATAAAAATAATTATAAATTACTGAGTTAACATTAGTTGGGAAAAATACCTGCTTCCCTATTTATCTTGAGAATAGAGAAGCAATACTAAATATTCCTTAGAAATTTTGATATCAGTGTTGCCAAGCAATAGAACCAAGTGAGAAAAATTCATAAAATAAGAGATAAAGACAGACTTATATTTGGTGTGTCTGCTTTTTCAGCCATTTTTGTCCTTGGTGTCCAAGGAATAGCTCATTCAGTCAACCCACAAATATTTTTATTAGCATCTGCCACATACTGGCTTTCCTTTAAATACTACACGAAATCTCAACCAAAGCTTTTTATCCATATCTCCAGTCTATAAGCCTAATTATCTAGTTTTTAAATTCTACAACTGTTTTCTGTTTCTACAGTATAGAACCATACGTTTTTTATAGTTGAAAAGGAACTTAGATTGCATGATAAAGTACTACTTCTCATTTTATTATAATTGATATAATACTTTGCCTTTGTACAGTCTTTTATAAGTTACAACATGCCTTCCTGAGACCCAGAGAGGACAAGAGACTCGCCAAGTTTATACTGTAAGTAGCTGAACAAATACCTCCGGACAGGCATGCTGGTACTTTTTTTTCTGCTATACTAAAATTTTTCTGCTTAAATTTCATTGGTTGTGGTTGACTGGAAAGACTTTAACCTAAAAGACTTTCACCTAAAAGTCCTACTTTAAATCCTGAGCCTGTTTCTCTCTCTCGACTCCATTGCTCCCTGTCCCTCTTTCTTCTCCTCCCTCACTGGCTCTAACCCAGAGCTACAAATGACTAAGATAGGCTTTTCTCTTTGGCACTGACATTCTTGTATGTTGCCATTCCTTAACCATTGTTCAGTTAAGCTCTCCTAATTTAGAGCCTTTAATCTCCTTTGATAACATCATCTCTTCATTATTCTAAATAACTTGTCATGACATTTTCATCCATCTCCAGTTATTTACACATTTTAGGTGTCTCAGTTCAGTTCAGTCGCTCAGTCGTGTCCGACTCTTTGTGACCCCATGAATCGCAGCATGCCAGGCCTCCCTGTCCATCACCAACTCCTGGAGTTCACTCAGACTCACATCCATCGAGTTGGTGATGCCATCCAGCCATCTCATCCTCTGCCGTCCCCTTCTCCCTCCCAGCATCAGAGTCAACTCTTCACATGAGGTGGCCAAAGTACTGGAGTTTCAGCTTTAGCATCATTCCTTCCAATGAAATCCCAGGGCTGATCTCCTTTAGAATGGACTGGTTGGATCTCCTTGCAGTCCAAGGGACTCTAAAGAGTCTTCTCCAACACCACAGTTCAAAAGCATGAATTCTTCGGTGCTCAGCTTTCTTCACAGTCCAACTCTCACATCCATACATGACTACTGGAAAAACCATAGCCTGGACTAGATGGACCTTTGTTGGCAAAGTAATGTCTCTGCTTTTTAAAATGATATCTAGGTTGGTCATCGGAGAAGGCGATGGCACCCCACTCCAGTACTCTTGCCTGGAAAATTCTATGGATGAAGGAGTCTGGTGGGCTGCAATCCATGGGTTCGCAAAGAGTAGGACATGACTGAGCGACTTTGCTTTCACTTTTCATTTTCATGCATTGGAGAAGGAAATGGCAACCCACTCCAGTGTTCTTGCCTGGAGAATCCCAGGGATGGGGGAGCCTGGTGGGCTGCTGTCTCTGGGGTCGCACAGAGTCGGACACGACTGAAGCGACTTAGCAGCAGCAGCAGCAGCAGGTTGGTCATAACTTTCCTTGGTACTCAATAATGAACAAAGAATGAGAGCCCCATGAATGACAATTCTACTGTTGTACTGAATGTTCAATAGAATATGTCCCCAAGTAATATAGCTCTTAAGGGCATTCTGTTTCTGTCTTCACTTGTATGTTCATCACATTACTAGTGTCTAAGTTCCCTTAGAAAATATTGGAGGATCAGATCTTATCAAAAGTGCTTGCAACAACCTATGTAACTGAATCACATTGCTGTACACCTGAAACTAACAAAACATAGTAAAAGAAAATTTTAAAAAAATAGAGATTATGAGGCTTCCTCATAAACACTATCTTGGGTGAGAAAAAAAAGAGAGCCAGGTCAGTGCAATTGCAAGAATTTCATATTTAACTCTTTCAATATAAAGTGTTTGGGTAATATCTATTGCTGCTTAACAAACAACAGCAAAACAGTAGCTTTAAAAAATGTATTATTATCTCTCATGGCCCTGTAGGTTGACTGAGCTTATTTAGGTGATGTTGGGCTCTCCCAGGTGGTTGCAGTCAGTTGCAGTCAGTCATCTGAAGGCTCCCCTCAACTGGATGTCCAGCATGGCTTCTTTAGTCACATGTCTGGCTTATCAGCTGAGAAGCCTGAAATAGCTAGGGGCTTACCAGGCATTTTCCTCTCTCTACACAGGTTCTTCAAGTGACAGCTTGAGCTTCCTCAAAGTAAAGCAATCTCAGGGTAGTCAGACTTCTTATGTGACAGTTGTCTTCTCCTAGAGCCGATATTCTAGGAGACACAGTGGGAGCTACAAGGCTCTCTCTGACTTCGAAAGGAAGGGGCTACACAAAGATGTGAATACCAGAGTATTGACATCTGCAGTTCATTGCAGCGGGGCTGGGTAGGGGGCTCTTTGGTAACTAGCTACTGCATGAAGGGAAGTGGGATCTGTAACTAAAAGTCAGTTTTGCTGTTAGTTCATCTAGTTGGCAGGACTCCATTTTTTTTAAAACAAATATAATTACCTAAAATACAGCCCTCATTTTTTGGTTAAGCATAGCAGACCCAGAGTTCCTCTTAATTAAACAAAAGAGGAAAAAAAAAATCTTTGAACTTAGATGACTTGTATCTTTCTAAACTGTATTTAACCTTCCATTTATTGGAGCATGTGATAATCGCTCAGACTTTGTTCTGTTGATGGCTGGAGGCAGACTTGCCACCATCCTAGAGCTGACAAGCCAAAACAGGTGAGTCCATCTTGTATGATTCACCTTGGTAGGAGCAATTACTACCTCACTCTGGGATGGTAGACTACGCACTCCCTTGCACAACAGACAGGCTCACCCACAGCCTGAAGCATACCTTATATCCTTTCAGAAATGGTGCATTGAACATGTGCGGAGAGACAGGCAAACACTTTTCTTTCCAATGAGAGAGACATTTTGTTAAGTCTTTGGCAGCATGCTGGCTGGCAAAGTCATCTGGCTGGCACACTTCTCCTGCGTCGAGTTATGGCACTGCCACCTCTACTCTGTGGAGAGTTTCGAAATTTCAATTTGCACACCCTGTAAGATGTGAGTCACTCGGCTTGCAAAGGAGGAGGAGGAGGAGGCAGCCATCTGCTAGTCATGAGCAGATGACAAATACTCTGAACTGCGAATTTCCATCCTCATTTCACAATATTTAAGTAAACACATTTTGTAACCATTTTTTTTTCAGAGTTCCTTAGTGCTTAAAATGGAATTCTTTTTGGTAAACAATATATAAAAGCCACCTTCTCTCCTCTAAACAATTATATTACCAAAGTGACACTGAAGGCAACCATGGCAAAATTCTGTCTGTTGAAGGACCAGAGCACAAAGAATACATATCTGAATCGAACGATTAAGTCTCCTATCATTTCAGACCCACTGGGCTGTTTCCAAGTCTGTAAGCTCCATCATACACAGCTCCATGGTGACCTCTACTGTCTGACTGCAAGAATCCCATCAAAGACAAAGAGTTTCCAGGTAGCATCTATCTACCATTTCTGCATACTGTGTTATGGGGAGGAAGGAAATTGAAAAAGGAAAAGATAGGTGCTCTCCTCTTAAATTGTAAGAGACAGCTTACACCCATAAGATAACCGGGAACTGATGCAAGATCTAATTTTGTGTTAGCCTCAAGCTGTGCAACATGGCTCAAAGTGGGACTTCATTTCTTCTCCACCTTTATCTGAAGAAACTAACGATATCAGGGGAAAAACTAGTAAAAATGAAAATAGAAAGTGCAGATTCGGGAGAAAAGTGAATGCAAATGTGCTAGACCTAAAGGTCAATGTCTACAGGAGTTTCAAATTTGGCTCTGAGCGACCAAAAAGCTAGAGGGATGGTATGGGGAGGGAGGAGGGAGGAGGGTTCAGGATGGGGAACACATGTATACCTGTGGCGGATTCATTTTGATATTTGGCAAAACTAATACAATATTTTAAAGTTTAAAAATAAAATAAAATTAAAAAAAAATAGGACTAAAATCCAAATACAAAAAAAAAAAGTATGATGAATGATCGCCTAGAGCTTACTATCATGATGAAGAAAGACTATCACATCTCAAGCAGAATCATTTTTCTTGGCATTCAATTCTGAATGAAATTCCCGTGGGGATTTTGTGGCATATCCCAGGTGGTACAAGGGCTGGTATGCTCCTTACAATTTGTACTGCTGCTGCAGGAGCAGACATAGTAGGCTTGTTTCTTTTAAATTTTGTGAGGAAAAAAAAAAGGGTGTGCCATTGAGAAAATGAAATACATCCTGCTGACAAGCAGAGAAAGTGAGAAACGGACCTGCTGGCAGCCAGGTCTCAACTCCTATAAACAGAGCTGGGACGAGGTCACCCCATGATTGTATTTGGAACAAGATAAGATAAAAACACTGGGTAATCACAAAAAGTGACTAAACATCCTTCTTCTCTGACTAACACGAGTGATTGCTGTTCTTTGCCAAGTGACAATTCCAGCCTCGTTTATCCTATATGAGAACTATATTTTCAGGGATCATTTCTAGAGTTCTTTTTGTCTTGTATGAAATCCATTGAGATGCCAAAACGGTGAATCGTCCCTGCTGTTGAAAATGCTCAATCTAGAATGACCCTTTCTTCCCTGATTTCTCTTGGAAATCACTTGGAGTAAACCCAAATTTGTTCAGAGGTCCCTGCCCCCCACCTTTCCAAGACATCCCGCAGTTCTTCTGGTACATGTTCTTTTTTGCTCCAACGAGCTCAGCAACGACTAGTTTGTTCCTGGAGGTCTTTGGTTGGTGGGATTTACAAGCATTAACACAGTGAAAGTGATTCTAATAGGGCCTAACCGAATATAATCTATTTCTGTTCTCTGTCCTGTGTAAGGACTGAGTACAGAGTGTCTAATGGAGGAGAGGAATGGTGTTTCCCTGACACAACATCCGCTAAATGTTCCTTTGCTGGTCCTGGCTTTCAGTATTAGATCACTTGCACATAACTGAACATCAGATGAGCTGGTATTCCATTCTTGGTTGAGAGCAGATCCTTATTCTTTGGGTAATCCCTGATGAATCCCTGGCCAATGAGCTATTTTCCCATTTTAGCAGATACTGTCATTTTTTTTGCCCAGGAGTCCTCTTATTCCTTCTACTTTTCCTACGAATGCCTCTCCCAGCCTCACTGTCCTTTGGTTTCTAACTGCCCTTACTAAACTTGAAGCCACCCTTCAGACACAGAGAACAGGAAATGCCTAGGAGTTTACTTTGCTGCCGTCCTCTAACCCAAGGCCCTTGACAAAAGACTGGCTGGAACAGGAAAGCCCAACTCCCTTCAAGTTGCATCAACTCTTGGGTATAATTTACTTTCCAGAGCTCCCCGCAGCCGAGCCAAGACTGGGCTCTGCCTTGCTTAGTTTTCTTCCATCCTTCTCTTGCTTCCCCACTGCCTTACTGGTCTCGCTGGGTTTACTTGTTAATAAATCACAAGCACGGTATCCTCATCTCAGGCTCTGCTTCCGTAGGACTCATCTGACACTCATCTAGCTCTCACAGGATCTTTACAAAATAGAAATCACATTATAATTCTTCAGATGAAGAAAGAAAAGATTGAGACTAGCCCAAGGTTAAACAGCAGGTTAGAAGTAGGCTAGACCTAAAATTCTCATCTCTGTAGTCTGCCAAGTTAGTTCTTTCTGTTACTATTTCTCATTGTTTCTCCTTTGGAGCCCTGTATCTGGCTTTATATCCTGTTTGTGGACACAGGTTCTATTGCCCTGTGTCCCATGCATGGGCTTCCCATGCAACAGAACCTGCCTGCTAATGCAGGAGATGTAAGAGATGCAGGTTTGATTCCTGGGTTAGGAAGATCCCCTGGAGGAGGGCATGGCAACCCACTCCAGTATTCTTGCCTGGAGAATCCCATGGACAGAGGAGCCTGGTAGGCTACAGTCCATAGGGTCGCAGAGTCAGACACGACCGAAGTAATTTAGCATGCACATACATGGGTACAGGAAAGGTTTTGTTGCATGGTGCAGAAAGCAAAGACCCAAAAGTCTTCTGACAAGGGTCTGATGTATAATTGAATGTTTCTGATGTCTTCTGGGGCAGTCTTCCTGTCCACTGTATGTATGTAGATATTTCTCTTCCCTGACTTTTGGACAGATCACTCCCTGCTGTTTATGGTTGATATTCCTCCCTCCCCCACCATGTGCCACCTCTCCCAGTCTTAATGAAACAAATATTAAGTTACTGTTCCAGGAGAATGCATGATGTTCATCGATTCCATCAAACAGAAAGGTCACTACTGAGTCCTGGGTGTACCTTTCCACCTGTCACCCAGAAAAATGACAACCATCATATCATGGAGATATCTTTTCAAATCAAGGTTTGCATATACAAAGAATACTCCTTGCTACTCCAAGGGGCTTCCCAGGTGGCACTAGTGGTAAAGCACCTGCCTGCCAGTGCAGGAGACGTAACAGACTCAGGACACAGTTTCAATCCCTGGATCGAGAAGATCCCTTGGAGGAGGACATGGCAACCCACTTCAGTATTCTTGTTTGGAGAATCCCATGGACAGAAGAGCCTGGTGGGCTACAGTCCACAGGGTCACAAAGAGTCAGACATGACTGAAGCAACTTAGCAGGCATGGACACACACACTGCTGAGGTGGCTCTTCGTCCTGGACTTCCTCACAGAAAGTACTGAAGGGAAGGAGTGATAGCTGGTAGCATCTACATCCCACATTCCATTGCCACATCACCCAGGAGGGCCAGTTGCTGAAGGAAGGTGGGAGGCAGTAAAATTCACAGAATCTTAGGGTTAGAAGAAACTTTAAAGCACAATTATGTCTTATCAGATGTCCCTTCAGTGGCAAATGAGTCATGGGGTTGTGTGGCTATAATCAAATGTTTTTCATTGCCAGGGAGCTTCACCAGGAGATTTTCCTCCCACTGTGTTAAGAAGTCCCCTTTGCTAACTGCTGGGTCAAGTCTGATGAAGCAGAAAGGTAAGACAACACTGTGTGTGTGTGTGTGTGTGTGTGTGTGTGTGTGTGTGTTCACACATACCAGGACAGGATGGGTTGGAAAACATAAATGAAAGTGTGATGCATTTCTGTCCTCCTGAGCCTTAATCTGAACCACCACACTTCACTGCTTCTCCAGGATTTTCATCAAAAGAGCTTATGTCTTTACATAAGAATTCTGGGTTGGTCTTATGTGGGGAGGGCCAAAAGAATGAGCATTCTGGATAGTGGAATTTTAGAGCTATCATGATCTGCACTGGAGAAGGAAATGGCAACCCAGTCCAGTATTCTTGCCTGGGAAATCCCATGGACAGAGGAGCATGGCAAGCTATAGTCTGTGGGGTCACAAAGAATCGACACGACTTTGTGACTAAACAAACAAGTTCAGTTCAGTCGTTCAGTCGTGTCCAACTCTTTGCAGCCCCTTGGACTGCAGAACGCAAGGCCCCTCCCCTTTCATCATCAACTCCCGGAGTCCACTCAAACTCACGTCCATTGAGTCAGTGATGCCATCCAACCATCTCATCCTCTGTTGTCCCCTTTTCCTCCTGCCTTCAATCTTTCCCAGCATCAGGGTCTTTTCAAATAAGTCAGCTCTTCGCATCAGGTGGCCAAAGTATTGGAGTTTCAGCTTCAACATCAGTCCTTCCAATGAACATTCAGGACTGATCTCCTTTAGGATGGACTGGTTAGACCTTGTTGCTGTCCAAGGGACTCTCAAGAGTCTTCTCCAACACCACAGTTTAAAAATATCAATTCTTCCGTGCTCAGCTTTCTTTATAGTCCAACTCTCACATCCATACATGACCACTGGAAAAACCATACCCTTGACTAGATGGACCTTTGTTGGCAAAGTAATGTCTCTGCTTTTGAATATGCTCTCTAGGTTGGTCATGACTTTTCTTCCAAGAAGTAAGCATCTTTTTATTTCATGGCTGCAGTCAACCATCTGCAGTGATTCTGGAGCCCCCAAAAAATAGTCTGCCACTGTTTCCACTGTTTCCCCATCTATTTGCCATGAAGTGATGGGACTAGATGCCATGATCTTATTTGTTGTCTGAATGTTGAGCTTTAAGGCAACTTTTTCACTCTCCTCTTTCATTTTCATCAAGAAGCTCTTTAGTTCTTCTTCACTTTCTGCCATAAGGGTGGTGTCATCTGTATATCTGAGGTTATTGATATTTCTCCCAGCAATCTTGATTCCAGCTTGTGCTTCCTCCAGCCCAGAGTTTCTCATGATGTACTCTGCATATAAGTTAAATAAACAGGGTGACAATATACAGCCTTGACATACTCCTTTTCCTATTTGGAACCAGTCTGTTGTTCCATGTCCAGTTCTAAGTGTTGCTTCCTGACCTGCATACAGGTTTATCAAGAGGCAGGTCAGGTGGTCTGATATTCCCATCTCATTCAGAATTTTCCACAGTTTCTTGTGATCCACACAGTCAAAGGCTTTGGCATAGTCAATAAAGCAGAAATAGATGTTTTTCTGGAACTCTCTTGCTTTTTCCATGATCCAGAGGATGTTGGCAATTTGATCTCTGGTTCCTCTGCCTTTTCTAAAACCAGCTTGACCATCTGGAAGTTCACAGTTCACGTATTGTTGAAGCCTGGCTTGGAGAATTTTGAGCATTACTTTACTGGCGTGTGAGATGAGTGCAATTGTATGGTAGTTTGAGCATTCTTTGGCATTTCCTTTCTTAGGGATTGGAATGAAAACTGACCTTTTCCAGTCCTGTGTCCACTGCTGAGTTTTCCAAATTTGCTGGCATATTGAGTGCAGCACTTTCGCAGCATCATCTTTCAGGATTTGAAATAGCTCAACTGGAATTCCATCACCTCCACTAGCTTTGTTCGTAGTGATGCTTTCTAAGGCCCACTTGACTTCACATTCCAGGATGTCTGGGTCATGAAGATCTTTTTTGTACAGTTCTTCTGTGTATTCTTGCCATCTCTTCTTAATATCTTCTGCTTCTGTTAGGTCCATACCATTTCTGTCCTTTATTGAGCCCGTCTTTGCATGAAATGTTCCCTTGGATCTCTAATTTTCTTGAAGAGATCTCTAGTCTTTCCCATTCTATTGTTTTCCTCTATTTCTTTGCACTGATCACTGAGGAAGGCTTTCTTATCTCTCCTTGCTATTCTAACAAACATACAAAATGGTCTGCCTACCAATGCCTGAAATCTCATCATAAGCTTCAATCTTTCAGGTTAGGGTTTTGCTTCTAAGAAGTTCTGATTAATATGAAGGAGGCAACAAACAAACCCCAAATCATTGTCACCTCAGAGCCCTACAAGAATTTGTTTAGCAGGTCAGCAAACACGAAGCCAGATCTAAAGAAACAATAGTTACTTGAGGCTAGGGGTAGAAGGAGATTTGTATTTGGGGTAAGGTCCTGGTCAGAAAGTGGAGAAAGGGACAGCATGAGAGATCAAGAGCTAGACAGAGGGCAGAGGGCAGAGGGCAATTACATTAGACTTGTTATATGGTGGAATCCTTATAGTGCCTCCTCTCCAGATAATAACTATATAGCTGTCGTGTGCATGTGTGTTCAGTGGCTCAGTCATGTCTGATTCTTTGAGACCCCCTGGACTGTAGCCCACCAGGCTCCTCTGTCCATGGAATTTTAGGAATACTGAAGTGGGTTGCCATTTCCTCCTCCAGACGATCTTCCAGACCCAGGGACTGAACCTGCCTGTCTGAGTCTCCTGCATTGGGAGACGGATTCTTTACCACTATGCCACCTGGGAAGCCCATATGCAAGTGAAAAGTTTAAGGAAATATAGGAGTAAACAGGAAAGGAAGAAGCAGTCTGCAGAAGCTTACTTGTTCATAGACTTAAGAATCAAGTGGAGGAATTCCTTGGTGGTCCAGTGGTTATGAATCCGCCTGCTAATGCAGGAGACACAGGTTTGATCCCTGTTCCAGGAAGACCCCACATGCCATGGAGCAACTAAGCCACAACTATTGAACCCTTCTGCTGCAACCACTGAAGCCCACACTCTAGCGCCCGTGCTCTGCAACAAGAGAAGCCTCTGCAGTGAGAAGCCCATGTACCCCACTGAAGAGTAGTCCCTACTCGCTGCAACTAGAGAAAGCCCCCGTGCAGCAACAAAGACCCGGCATAGACAAAAATACAAACAAATACATAAAAAAGAATCATGTGGAGAAAATGAGTCTTTGCTAATGTAGATAGCAAGGGATTTAAGAATTTGGGTTAGGTGACACAGGATCAGGGAGCCCAAGGCAAAGGGAGTGGGTGTATGTGTGTGTGTGCTTTTGTGCAAGTGTAGACAGCGTTCAAAGAAGACTACAAAGATGTAAAAAAAACCCATCAGGACTGGTTGAATGTATGTAGATTTGACCTAGTCCTTCTCTCTGGCCTCATTTTCCATACTCTTAACATGGAGATTATACCTGTCTCATCAACCTCAAATTAAATGGAATAACTCACATGGAGGCTTGAAACATACTAACATTTTCATAAATAAATTCAATGCAGCAGTACCAGGAACTCCTTGAAATTAAGTGACTAATTGGGAAAATGAAAAGAAACTCCAAAGGATTAAAAGCAATTTAATTCAATGGCAACAGGTAGCAATGTGAACAACAATATTTACTGAACACTTACATTGTGCCTGGCATTTTGTTAAGTGCTGTACAAACATCACCCTATTTACTAATCACAACAAACCAATGAGCTAAAGACTATTATAATCCCCACGTTAAATATTAAGAATTGGAGGCATAGAGAGATTAAGGAATGTGGCCAATACCTCACAGCTAACAAGTAGCAGAACCAGGATTTGAACTGACACTTTCAGAGCAGGAACTGTTTCTTTACAAATTTGCAAGTATTATAGGTGTAAACCACTAGCTAATAACAACAATAAAAACAGTTCTTACTTGGTATTATATAACAGGCATTTCATTCATTTCCTTAGTAACATGCTAGCAAAGAGCTTAGCATAGCAAGGCCCACAAATCTAGGGTGTATGTGGGAGTGTGTATCTTACTTACTGAACTTACTAAGGGTGTGACCTTGGGCAAGCTAAGTAACCTGTGTTTCTATTTCCTAATCTGTAAAATAATAAGATAATCTTCGTACCTATTCCTTATGGTTATAATGTATTAAGTTAATATTTGCAAAGCCCTCAAGATAGGGACTGGAATGTAGTCAATGCTATGTGTGTTTGTTAAATAAAGAAATGCTCAAATTGAGAGTGACATGTGTGGTCAGCTCATATCTATACATCACTTTCTATGTTCTCTGAGAAGAAGGAGTGGACATGGAAGCTGATTACAGGCAGCCCTGTAGGTCATGGGTTGGCTAGAAAATCAGCTTCACCATGCTCACCTTTCTTCTCCTCACAGACTGGGCAGTGGCCTCTTCTCATTTGTTCCTTTCAGGCCATGTACCATAGACAGCTGCCCTGCTCTCTCCTGTTCTCCAAACTGTACAAAATCAGCCACTGTCAGCTCAACTTTTGTCTCAGGGGCTGGCTGTCCCCTCTTCTGAATTGGGAGCTGTAACAAGCCCCATTTATCAGTCCCCTTGGGACTAAGCCCAGGGCAGACAGGAAAGGTAGCAGAGTGGGTGTGTTGAAAATGACTGTGGTAGTGTCTTCAATCAGTTAGGGCTTAGGAAAGGGTGAAAGAAAACTAAACCACAAAGGATGCTACCACCAGACAGGGACAACTGAGCAATTAGCAGGGACACAAGAAAACAGGGAAGACAAGGAGGGGCCAGAGGAAAACCACTCCTAAATGTTTCCCAGCCCCCTTCCCACACATGCATATGCATTGCTCCTTCATACAGTGGTCTCTGTTAAGTCACCTGGAACAGATGAAACACCCAGATTCCTTGGAGAATCATCAGTTGAGGCCATGTCTATGTCAGAACTTGCCAAGAATATTCCTACAAAGTGCAGTCTCAAAAGCCTCTTCCAGTATAAGTTCCCCAACATACCCACTTGGACCATAAAGAAAGCTGAATGTTGAAGAATTGATGCTTTTGAATTGTGGTGCTGGAGAAGACTTTTGAGAGTCACTTGGACAGCATGGAGATCAAGCCAGTCAATCTTGAAGGAAATCCACCCTGAATATTCACTGGAAGGACTGATGCTGAAGCTGAAATCCCAATACTTTGGCCACCTGATCTGAAGAGCCAACTCACTGTAAAAGACCCTGATGCTGGGAAAGATTGAAAGCAAGAGGAGAAGGGGATGACAGAGGACGAGATGATTGGATGGCATCATCGACTCAATGGACGTGAGTTTGAGCAAACTCCAGGAGATGGTGAAGGACAGGGAAACCTGGTGTGCTGCAGTCCATGGGGTCACAAAGAGTCGGACACAACTTAGCAACTGAACAACAACAACAACATACCCACTTTGGAGGTAATGGAAGGGAAAGTAAAGACTCAGACAAAATAGTCTTTACAAGAAAACTTTAGCCCCCACCCATACACACACCCTGTCATCCCTAAAACTCAACTGAAAGCATAGATGGGAGCCCTTCAAAAGATGCTTCTCCAGGTAGTTCCTTGGTGGTCCAGTGGTTAGGACTTGGCAGTGATGCCAGGGCTGGGTTTGATCAATCCCTGGTCAGGGAACTAAGATCCTGCAAGCTGTGCAGCCAAAAAAAAAAAAAAAATGCTTTTTACTCTTGTGTAGGTTTTGTTATTTAAAGCATTCACCATTTTTTTTTTTATCCCAAAGAAAAGTTGTTGTTCAGTTGCTAAGTTGTGTCCGATTCTTTGAGACCCCATGGACTGCAGCATGCCAGGCTTCCCTGTCTTCACCATCCCTCAGAGTTTGCTCAAACTCATGTCCATTGAGTTGGTGATGCTATGCAACCATCTCATCCTCTGTTGTCCCCTTCTCTTGCCTTCAATATTTCCCAGCATCAGGGTCTTTTCCAATGAGTCAGTTCTTTGCATCAGATGAGCAAAGTACTGGAGCTTCAGCTTCAGCAACAGTCCTTCCAATGAATATTCAAGGTTGATTTCCTTTAGGATTAACTGATTTGATCTCCTTGCTGTCCAAGGGACTCTCAAGAGTCTTCTCTAGCACCAGTTTGAAAGAATCAGTTCTTTGGCGCTCAGCTTTCTTTATGGTCCAACTCTCACATTCATACACAACTACTGGAAAAACCAAAGCTTCAACAATATGGACTTTGGTTAGCAAAGTGATGCCTCTGCTTTTTAATACACTGTCTAGGTGTGTCACAGCTTTCTTTCAAGGAACAGGCATCTTTTAATTTTGTAGAAATTGACAACTAACCTAGCCCAGTGTTAATTAAACATTTATGGAATGATGGGAATTCCCTGTTGGTCCAGTGGTTAAGACTTGGCAGTGATGCCGGGGCCGAGTTCAGTCCCTGATCGTGGAACTGAAATCCCACTTGGTCAAAGAAACAGAAATAAAACATGCTTCTCCAGCTGCTCATCATCACTGCTGCCCCTTCAGATGAGCTCTAGTGAATGGAACTTCCATCTCCCCTCTCAGGACTCCCTCCTTGAGCTTTATAACCCACAGTTCAAGGGGAAACTTCTTGCTGCCCAGGAACTGCCTTCCATGTTGGAACTGCTTTCACTGAACTGTTGTGGTTCTGTGTCAGAACTTTCTATTAGACCCAGTCTCAGGGAGGTGCTCTGATCCATTCTACTTTTTCCCATCCTATCTCAACCAGTCCCTTCTTGCTTCATAAGATGATGGCTAATTACTAAATGAAACAATTCAGGGAAAATCTGATATGACCTGTTGGGTTTCCCTTCCAGATGCCCTGCATGGAAAACTGAGGCCTCTGGAGATGTCATCCCTTTATCTCAAGGGATAGCTCAAAGGATAACTGGAACAGATTTCTGCAATCCCTGTCCTATTGCTGGTGTCCAAGTTTCTGTCTCTATTCACATGCAGACCCCTGTTTGTTTCCTCAGAACAGGGATTAGGTTCAGCTTTGGTAACTTTTCTGATTTGTTCTCCTCTGGTTTCTCCTAAGGTTGGGCTTACAGAGGGTATCTTCCTTATTGATACTAGAGTGAGTAGCATGAATTGGTTTGTTTGTTGTTTGCCTTTCATATAAAGATAGCCATTACGTTCCATACTGTCAGAGAATGAACTGGGTATGCTTTTTATTCCAGCTACTATATCTGATGGTAATAGAATCCAATGGTTCTTTCCATCCTACTCAACTTTGAATCTTGTCTTGAACACTACCTGAGTGACTTCACTTCTATAAACTTCATTTTCCTCATCCATTAAATGGGAATTTGAAATCCGTATGATTGGATGAGTGAGGATTAAATAGTTTACCTGCTGCACAGTTCAGTTCAGTTCAGTCACTCAGTCGTGTCCAACTCTTTGTGACCCCATGGACTGCAGCATGCCAGGCCTCCCTGTCCAGCACCAACTCCTGGAGTTTACTCAAACTCACGTCCATTGAGTCGGTGATGCCATCCAACCATCTCATCCTCTGTCGTCCCCTTCTCCTCCTGCCCTCAATCCTTCCCAGCATCAGGGTGTTTTCAAATGAGTCAGCTCTCTGCATCAGGTGGAGTTTCAGCTTCAACATGAGTCCTTCCAATGAACACCCAGAACTGATTTCCTTTAGGATGGACTGCTACACAGTAGTCGTTCAATAAATAAGTTTCATATCCTCAACCTTTCATGTCATGCTTGTTGACATTTTATAATGCTTGATACATAACGAATCTAGAGATGATTATGAAGATTTGTTAGAAACTCACCAAAGTCATGCCATGTGAGCAGTACAACACCCTGTTCCTAACAGAGAATGTGTCTACATTGACTTCAAGAACATGACTACTGTTCTGTTCCCCAATGAGGCCATTGTCCAGAGCCAGAGACTGGAACCAGAGTATTTCTCTGCTCTGATTTCCAGGAAAAGTGAACAACATCAGGACTAATTAGTTGGAGCCAAGGAAAAGGTCTTTGGGATCTACCTGCACAAGAGTAATCTTAAAAAAGAAATACCTGTTTCTGTAATATCTTCGCTTTATAAACGCCCTTTCAAATACTTATCATTTGACTGAGGAAAACCTTTCAGCTTTCGATATTTTTTCTTCAGGCTTCTGACCTCTCACCTACTTTGAATGATTCACTCAGGCTATTCATTCCCTAGGAATGTTGGCTTTGGCAAAGAACCGCAAGTCTCTTAAAATAAACACAACTGGGCTTTCATCTCACAGCAATCACTGCTGGCTGCATATTTCACACACTGTACAGCAGGATATGTTAAATTAAAATCATAATCTCCCAAGTGAAATCCAGGCCCTGGTTAAGCCACGCGAAAATTACTCATGCATTTACTTCCAGTGAAGTGTGTGAGTAAGAGCTTCAGCCATTAAGTCTCCCAGGTAATGGTCTCATCCCCTCAGAATTACCCTAACCCACAGTAGATTAAACTCATCCAGAAGACTGTCATTTGGAAAGAAAGAAGTCAATGCCAACCCTTTTATAAATATGTAGGTCCTGAAGAGGTGAGTTTGAATTACCTTGTCAGCACATCTTACCTTTTAAGCACATTTCAAATTTTAACTTAAATCTTGCTAAGTCAATATACCCAATCCATATGGATTAGCAATATCTTCAGCATTATGTTCCATGTTTTGAGTAGTTCAAAAAAGTGTATGACACTTAGCCTTCGGGAGCTTAAAATCTTCTGGAATATCAGACAGGCAAAAAAAAAAAAAAAATCGTAGTAGAGGCCAGGGGCAGAGGGTAGTAAAGTGGAGGAAGCAAAGGCCTTTCTCAGAGTGAGGTCTGGGGCCTTACTTCCTCCAGAGGTATGATTGCAGGGTAAACCCTTAACTTATATAGTGTTTCAGTTTCCCTACCTATAAAATGACTTCCCCTGGTGGCTCAGACGGTAAAGCGTCTGTCTACAATGTGGGAGACCCCGGTTCGATCCCCGGGTTGCAAAGATCCCCTGGAGAAGGAAATGGCAATCCACTCCAGGACTATTGCCTGGAAAATCTTGCAAAGATCCCCTGGAGAAGGAAATGGCAATCCACTCCAGGACTATTGCCTGGAAAATCCCATGGACAGAGGAGCCTGGTAGGCTACAGCCCATGGATTCGCAAAGAGTCGGACACGACTGAGCGACTTCACTTTCTTTCTTTCACTTTACCTATAAAATGAGGGATATTATACGAACCTCATTGATCTCACGGAGTTTCTTTCTTTCACTTTACCTATAAAATGAGGGATATTATACGAACCTCATTGATCTCACGGAGTAGTTGCAATGATTAAAGAAGATAAAACCGAAGCATACAATTCCACTTATGACTTGTGGTAAAACAAGTAGAACAACTTAAGAAATAAGTCTGAAAAGTTAATTTGTCTTCCAGGGCTGCCTTTAAATGGTAGTAAACAGATAAGCCATCAGGCTATAAACTTCTTGAGAACCAAAATCATTCCTTTTTTATTTTAAATGTAGTTTATACTTTACTTAGTGAGCACATAGTAAGTACTTAATATATTTCTGTTAAATGAATGAATTCTCAAGTACAGTTAGATTAAATGTATTTAAATTAAATTTAACAAGAGTAACAAGAGGTCCTACCTTTCAGGTCTCCCAAAGTTTCTTCTCATTTATCTTACTTAGAGAATTAAAAAGAGGTAAAATTCTGATGCCTCTACCTTTGTCCTGCCAGCTTTCTTGAAATATTACTAACAAGATGTCCCTGGGTACCATTAAAACGGGCTTTTCTGAGTCTATCCAGAACATAGTTACAGAAAAGAGTTTTCTTTAACCCAAAAAATCTCCAGTGGGCGTAGATTTATGAAAGGCCCTTTGTGCTTCAGTTTAGCACATTGGGTAAAACAAGACTGAAAATGCATCAGACTTCAAGTTGCTGAAGGTATGCATCCCACAGTATACAGCCTAGATGAGAAAGTAGTCTCAGTCTACAAAGATGTTCACCCCATAGCTCATGGGCCCATGAGTAGGCACTCTGTAGAGAGACAGGCATTTGCACATCATGCACGAAATTCACTACCTTGCTTAAGAAAACAACATCAAAATATTTACAGGGTTAAAACTGCTATTTTTCCTTCTCCTAAGTGGAATGTGCTTTTACTTCCTCTGGGCTATTAAAAAGGGAAACAGATATACACTGTTTAGGAAATGACAGACTTTAAAGAAACAGGAAACATAAAATACCTTAGAACTGAATGATTTTCCCAAAAGGAAGCATTAGCTTCATCAAATAAAACACAAAGCAACAAGACCTTTCCCCACTGACTGGCAAGCTCAAATGTAGGTTCCCCTGGGGTAACATCACATTATGATCATCTTGCCAGACGAGAGAGTTCACAGCACGAATTGGCATTGGTGAGGCACACTCTAGTAGGAACAGAGGTTCAGAGATACAGGTTTATCTCCCCCACTTCCCTACTTATGTGTATCTTGCACCTGTCTCTATACATACTGAGTTGATATTGCTCTTGCTTATTGGATTTTGGGACTTATGTCCCTGTGTGTGTTTGTGTGTTTCTCATTTTTGCAATAAAGCTATGAGATCAGAGGCTTTGTTATCCTTCCTCTAAATTTCCACAATACTATTCTACACCTAATACTATTTACAAAAGGACTACAAGACAGACCTAGAGGAATCATCATATCAATCAGAATCCCAACAAGAAATCAAATCTAACTCACAAGGTTCAAATGAAGATACTTTAATGAAGTAACCACATACTGGGCTATGAGAACAAATAAAAGGTGTTGAGGTACCCAGAGATTAGCACAGCAGTAATCCCTTACCATCTGTATGGTTGAGGAGAATACGGGAAAGAAAGAGCACCCTGAGGGAGTTGGCACATGGAGGAGGGAGGGGCCACTGAGTGGGAGCTGTGGTCATGAAAGAACTCAGCCACCGTCGGAGAAGGGAGGGTGTGGGAGGAATACCTCTGTGTGTTCTCCTTCTGTCCTCCTATCTCATGCCTGTGCCTTCCATTGACTCAACCCAACTGGAGCTTAGGGATAAAAGAGTCCAGTGATTTAGTCCATGGGGAGTCTCTTCTCAGATCACAAAGCAGGGCAGAGAAGTGTAGAGAATAGAATGGGGGCAGGGAAAAGGAGGCTGTTAACAGAGAATAACCCTAACACCAGTAAAGACTTCAGTGTTTTCTGGGCTCAGCCACACCCATCACAGTGTTCTGAATGTAGTAGAGTGCAAGATCTATTCTAGGGCAGTCACCAAACATAAGCAAGAGAAAACCGAGTTCATGGAATACTGGTATCTGTGTGTTTTTGGTTGTTGCTTTTAATCTCCTGTGCCAGTCTTTGCTTTCCTGAATCTTCCTCATCTAGAACTGTTCTTTAACATTTGTCCTGACTCCTGCCTACCTCCCCCACTGAGAATGAACTCATAATACGGACAGGTTGGCCAACATTCTGGACCACAGTTTTGTCTCTAAATGTGAAGCATGGACCAGATGCCCCCAGGTTTCTTCCAAATGTAAAATAAAGCAAAAAATAAAGATCTACTAGTCCTTACTTGCTAAGCTTATTAAAGGAAGGAAAAGGAGATAATGGAGAGGGAGACATGAAAATAAATGATGTTGAAAGGGAAGGAAGAATAAACAAGCATAGCTGAAGTAATTGCTTGGAAATTGTGGATTTTTACGGAGCTTTTAAATCTCTTCAGGGTGTGGGGAAGAAGCAGTGCTCATTAAGCAAATGCAAGCCATTAAATTTCAACTCTACTTTCCCCAGGAATCCAGAATTTCTCTTAAAGCAGTTAAAACCTTCAAAATTGCATGAAATCAGTTATGGTTTACTGAAGATTATTTATATCAGCTTTTGGCTGAAGAAGTAAGGCACCCATTGCATTTCTGAGATCCCGGATATCTGTTTATTTTACAACTAATAAAACAAAACGGAATGAGTCCAGCAATTCCTCTCTAGCAGTCTAAACTAGAATAAGTGGGGAAAGAGAGATTTAAGCATAATTATCTTAAATTCCTTTAAATCACTCCACTATTTGCAGAACAGCTTGAAGACATATCCAAGCTTGTTTGTATACTGCTACTAGAATATTACTGTTCTCTCCTATGAATCCCTGAATTCCTTCAACATCCCATTGCCAGGGAAACTCTGTGGGCATTTATAAGGAGTCATCTTATATAATTACCATATTTATCCTCCCTCAGTAGCATTAGATTAGGTTAGAAGACACTTACTAAGAGCCTCCAAACTATCTGATACTTCCTCAGTAGCATATGACAATTAAATAATTGTCAACCTGCTGACATCTCCCATCACACTGTGGGCTCCCTGTGGGCAGAACTTTATCTGCATTGATCACCATTGTGCATAATGTCTGCCACATAGTTTGATAAGTGTTCAAAATATTTTGTGACTAAGTGGGATAAATTACTCTTTTGTCCTCTCTTCCAGAGTGTAAGTCCTCTTGAGGTCAAGAATCTAGCTACTCTAAACAGGTTCCCTTTACTCACCTCAGGTCACCAACTCAAACTTTTCAATAAGGAAATGAGAATTTCTGTAAAACTATCACAGAAGTGCTCAAATACCCATCTATTTGTTTCACAAATATCGATGGAACACCTACAATATGTGAGGTTTATTCTAGGTGCTGGAAATAGAATAGTGAACAAAAATAGATAAGGTCTCTGCCCTCATGGAGCATGCATAGTGTTTTATGAGAGATAGACATTAATGAGATAATCATGCAAATAAAAATGAGAAATGCAAAATTAACTATTAAACTGGTAAAATTTCGACACTTAATGCCAAGTGTAGGTGTGGATGTACAGATGTAGGAATCCTATGCCCAAATGGGAGTGTAGATTGATACAGTTATTTTGGAAAAACCTAGAAGTATATGAACAAAGTAACTGTACTTATGCCAGATGGTCTAGCAATTCCCATGTATGTTGTTATATGGGGACATAAGGAAATGCATAGATAGATATATACATATTCTTTGCAATATTACTTGCAGTAATGGACAGGTATATGCAAACTAGTCTCTAGCTAGAAGAAAAGATAGGAAACACATAGTAAATATTCTATGGAGATGCCCAGTAGTTAAAAGCAAAAGACTATATCAGGGGTTAGCAAAATATGGCCCATGTGCCAAATGTGGTCCATCTCCTGGTGTTTTGTTTTTTTTTTTTTTGTAGCTAAAATTTTATTGGAATATGGCCATGTCCATTTATTTACTATCATCAATGGCTGTTTTCACATTACAACAGCAGAGCTGGGTTACAGCAGTGACCATATGACCTGCAAAGCTGAAAGTATTGAATATCTGACACTTTGTTGAAAATGTTTGCTGATTTCTGAACTAGATGCATATGTAGAGACTTGAACATATCTTTAAAATATACTGCTGGATTTAAAAAGAAAGGAACAGAATGATACATGTCACTGGTTCTCAAGACTGGCTGCACATTGGGATCACCTGGTATAGTTTAAAAGTTGGCAGGTTCTTTACCATCTGAGCCAAGAATAGTGGAGTGGGTAGCCTATCCCTTCTCACCAGGGCTTCCCCAGTTGCTCAGTTGATAAAGAATCTGACTGTAATGCAGGAGACCCAGGTTTGATTGATGAGTTGGGAAGATCCTCTGGGGAAGGAAAGGGCAACCCACTCCAGTATTCTTGCCTGGGAAATCCCAAGGACAGAGGAACCTGGTGGGCTACAGTCCATGGGGTCAAAAGGGTTGGACATGAGTTAGTGACAAAACCACTGTGCTCTGCTGTGCTTAGTCACTCAGCCATGTCCGACTCTTTGCAGCCCCATCATCTGTAGCCACTACCACCACATATATACATGTATGCATGTATACATGCAAATATACATACAAGAGAGGGGCTTTACATGAACTAATGATGTTAATATGCAATGAACTGAGAAATATGATAACTTACCCTCTTCAACTGAAGTTCAAAAAGAAATATTAACAATTGCATCTGTTAAATGATGCATATATTTAACTGTCTATTGAACATCTCCTCATGGGTATCCCCTCATGGCAAATTTGATTCATTTAGCCCAAAACTGACCTCATGGTCTTTCTCCTAAAATCTGCACCTAAATAAGCACCTCTAGAATGCTTCTAAAGTGTAAAGACCTTTGAAAATCTGCTCCTCCATAAAAGTAAATGGAATACTGGCAAAAAAAAATATCAAAATAAATTATTTCAGAATTTTGGAAATTAACCCACAGCTTGCAACAATTTTAGGACTATCTATTTCCAAAAACGTCTGAATCTCAGTAAGAACAGTGAGCTTTATGGTATTTTAACTTGACTTATACCCATCTCCATCTCGCTAGCTTTGCAGCTGTCTTTGAAAACCAAAGCTTCAAAATCACAGTAGCTATGAAAAACACTGGGCTTCCCTGGTAGCTCAGCTGATAAAGAACACGCCTGCAATGCAGGAGATCCCAGTTCAATTCTTGGGTTGGGAAGATCCCCTGGAGAAGGGATAGTCTACCCATTCCAGTATTTTGAGGCTTCCTTGGTGACTCAGTCAGTAAAGAAACTGCCTGCAATGTGGGAGAGCTGGGTTCGGTCCCTGGGTTGGGAAGATCCCTGGAGGAGGGCATGGCAACTCACTCCAGTATTCTTGCCTGGAGAATCTTTATGTACAGAGGAGCCTGGTGAGCTACAGTCCACGGGATTGGAAAGAGTTGGACACGACTAAGCACATAGACTCACACTCTGATGCTGGGAAGGATTGGGGGCAGGAGGAGAAGGGGACGACAGAGGATGAGATGGCTGGATGGCATCACTGACTCGATGGACGTGAGTCTCAGTGAACTCCGGGAGTTGGTGATGGACAGGGAGGCTTGGCATGCTGCGATTCATGGGGTCGCAAAGAGTTGGACACGACTGAGCGACTGATCTGATCTGATCTGATCAGCAACTAGAAGGGACAGAACAGGTTTGGAGTCCTATCAAAAGATACATTCCCAGAGAACTATCACTATTTGACCTGGCTGGCAGCTCCCTGGAAAAGCCTCATTCTTTTTCCTTTTGACTACTTTAAATATGCTATCCTACAGCTTTCTGGGGGCTTTCCTGGTGGCTCAGTGATAAAGAGTCATCCTGCCAAGCAGGAGATGCAGGTTCAATCCCTGGGTTGGGCAGATCCCTTGGAAGAGGAAATAGCAACCTACTCCAGTATTCTTGCCTGGAAAATCCCTTGGACAGAGGAGCCTGGTGGGCTACAGTCCATAGGGTCACAAAAGAGTCAGACATGACTTAGTGACTAAACAACAACAGCTTTCTGGCTTCCAGGTTTCCTTTTTTATTTGGTCTGTTGAGATTGTTTGTTACAGCAGCTGACCTATACTGATTTATACACTCTGTCATAAATCAGGTATAGTAGCTCATTCGTATTTTTTCTCAAAAAGGAGTCTCTTCTACAAAGACCATCTAGTAAATGAAGAAAACTAAGAGAAAATGGAAGATTGCACAAGGAATAATCTCTGGTTCTTGTAAGGACCTTTATTTTCTAATTTTCCAACACTTTTTGCACTAAAGGAAAATACGTTCAAGTGAGAGATACATGGGCTCTTCTATTTGGTTTAGTTTTTTCAAAAAATTTTTATTGGGGAGATAATTGCTTTACAATATTGTGCTGGCTTCTGCCATATATTAACATGAATCAGCCACAGGTATACATATATCCCCTCTCTCTTGAAACTCCTTCCAATCTCCTATCTCCTTCCACCCCTCATTCCAAGTTGTCACAGAGCACTGGACTGAGCTCTCTGTATCACACAACAAATTTCCACTAGCTATCTATTTTATAGATGGCAATGTATTTGTTTCCATGCTACTCTTCCTATTGGTTTAAAGACAGCTTTTATTAGGGAAAAAAGGTAGTAGTTAAAATGATCTATAACCAAAATGGACTGTTTTGTAAGCAATAAGTTTCCCATCATGTGGAGGCAATTGAGTAGAGACTGGTGTTACTGGGCTTTGGATGAGGAATCCAGTTATCAACACTTCCACCTCTGAGACTAGTTTTACTCAAACCCAGTGAGAACCCAGTTTGGTGGACTCTGTACCATCCCAAGGGATCACCTTCCAGAGTTTCTTACTGAGAATCCCTCATATATATAGGTTACTTATTTTTTTGCTGTTCTCAAGATGCTTTTTTTGTATTTGTCTTTCAACTGTCTGATAGCAATGTGTCCAGGTGTGGATCTCTTTGAGTTTATCTCAGTTTAAGTGTGTTGAGCTTTATGGATGTGTATATTAATGTTTATAAATCAGATTGGTAAGTTTTTGGCCATTATTTCTTCAAATATTTCTTCTGCCTTTTTCTCTCTATATTTTTAGAAAGTTTGTCAAAAACAATCAGGAGCAATTAGTTAGCAGCACAGTTTCCTGAGGCAGTGATATAAATTGGGGAAAACAAGGGTGTAGTCAATAACTTAAAAGGAAAATGTGAGAAACTAGATATCAATAGGTATCTTTGCAAACCTCTGATGTATTTCTGGGAATCTAGAAAGCTACATGCATATACAGGGCTGAATACATGCCCAAGAAAGAACTGAGAAGGTCCTAATTTCTCATCTTTGTTGATCTTGAGGCTCTATGAAAACAAAAAGTAGAGACTGAGGCATAGTTTTAAAATGCTAGTTGTGCTCTGACACCTACACAGAGCACTTTGGCAAATAGTTGAAGACTTATGTGTTCAGGTATTTAAGGAAATCTTTGTCCTTAAATATTTATTTAAGTAAATAAATAAATATTTATTTACTTATAAATATTTACTTATAAATATTACTTAAATATTTATTTAAGTAAATAAATATTTATTTACTTATTAAATAAGTATTTAAAAACCTTAAATACCTGAACACATAATCTTAGCTGACTATGGAGAAGGCAATGGCACCCCACTCCAGTACTCTTGCCTGGAAAATCCCATGAATGGAGGAACCTGGTAGGCTGCAGTCCATGGGGTCGCTAAGAGTCGGGCACGACTGAGCGACTTTACTTTCATTTTTCACTTTCATGCACTGGAGAAGGAGATGGCAACCCACTCCAGTGTTCTTGCCTGGAGAATCCCAGGGACGGGAGCCTGGTGGGCTGCCGTCTATGGGGTCACGCAGAGTCGGACACGACTGAGGCGACTTAGCATTTAGCAAGATAACTGAGCAGAGATTTCAGTCACAGTACACAGGAAAAAATATAGACTTTATAGAATTGATCTAAGCAGAAAGCAATGAATTTTGGGGAGGGAAGTTTTCAGAGTTTCCACATTATAGTATTTAAAATGTCTAGTTTTTGACAAAAAAAAATTATGAAACACATAAAGAAACAGAAAAGCATGGCTCAGACATAGGAGGAAAAAGCAGCCAATAGAAACCACCCCTGAGGAAGCCCAAATGTTGGACTTAAACTTCACAAAGGCTTTAAATCAGCTATTATAAACATGTTCAAAAAACTAAAAGAAGCCATGTCTATAGAGCAAAAGGAAAGTATGAGAGTAATGTCTCTTCAAATAAAGAATACAAATAAAAGAGACAGAAATTACAATAAAAGAACCAAAGAGAAATACCAGAGTTCAAAACTATAATTACCAAAATGAAAAATTTGCTAAAGGTAATTTGGCAGATTTGAACTATCAGAAGAAAATGAGTGAACTTGAGGGAAGATCAATTGGTATTATCCAGTCTGAGGAACAGAAAGGAAAGAGAATGAAGAAAAATGGACAGAGTCTGAGGGACATGTGAAGGATCATCAAATGTACAGAGATACATTACTGGGAGTCTCAAAAAGAGAAAGGGCAGAAAGACTATTTGGAGAAAAATTAATGGCCCCAAACTTACCAATTTGACAGAAAAACAACCCACACATCCATAAAGCTCAGCAAACTTCAAGTAAGATAAATCCAAAGAGATCCACACCTAGAATACTTTATCATCAAACAGTCAAAAGACAAATACAAAGAGAGTTTTGAAAGCAACACAAAAGAATCAACTTGTCATGTACAGAAGATCCTCAATAAGATTAACTGCTAATTTCTTATCAGAAACCCTGGAAGCCAGAAGGCAGTAGGATAATATGCCCAACGTACTCAAAGAAAAATACTTCCAACCAAGAACTCTAGATCCAGCAAAATCATCTTTCAAAAATGAAGGAGAAATGACACTAGCAACAAACAAAAATTGACAGAAATGCCAGCAACCTTGCCCTACAGTAGCTACAAAAGCTTCTTAAAGGAGCTCTTCCAGCTGAAATGAAAGGATACTAGACTATCTGACCTTACATTTAAGTCTTTGATCCATTTTGAATTTATTTTTGTGTATGGTGTTAGGAAGTGTTCTAATTTAATTCTTTTACATGTAGCTGTCCAGTTTTCCCAACACCACTTATTGAAGAAACTATCTTTTCTCCATGGTATATTCTTGCCTCCTTTGTCATAGATTAGGTGACCATAGGTGCATGGGTTTATCTCTGGACTTTCTATCCTGATCCACTGATCTATATTTCTGTTTTTGTGGCAGTGCCATACTGTTTTTATGACTGCAGCTTTATAATAGAATCTGAAGTCAGGAAGCCTGATTCCTCCAGCTCCATTTGGGTATTCATGGTCTTTTGTGTTTCCTTACAAACTGTAAAGTTTTTGTTCTAATTCTTTGGAAAATGCCATTGGTAAATTGATAGGGATTGGATTCAGTCTGTAGATTGCTTTGGGTAGTATAGTCATTTTCACAATTTGATTCTTCCAATCCAAGAACATGGTGTCTCTTAGAAGAAAACAGGGGTAAACAAAAATCACAGTAAGATCTTTTTTATCCACCTCCTAGAGTAGTGAAAAGAAAAAGAAAAAGAAACAAATGGGACCTAGTTAAACTTAAAAGCTTTTGCACAGCAAAAGAAATCATAAACAAAACAAAGAGGTAGCCCTCAGAATGGGAGAAAATATTTACAAATGAAGCAGCCAAAAAGGGATTTATCCCACAAACCTATGGACACCTTATCTTTGACAAAGGAAGCAAGAATATACAATGGAGAAAAGACAATCTCTTTAACAAGTGGTGCTGGGAAAACTGGTCAATCACTTGTAAAAGAATGAAACTAGAACACTTTCTAACACCATACACAAAAATAAACTCAAAATGGATTAAAGGTCTAAATGTGAGACCAGAAACTATAAAACTCCTAGCGGAAAACATAGGCAAAACACTCTCTGACATAAATCATAGCAGGATCCTCTATGACCCACCTCCTGGAGTAATGGAAATAAAAGAAAAAATAAACAAATGGGACCTAATTAAACTTAAAAGCTTTTGCACAATGAAGGAAACTATATGCAAGGTGAAAAGATAGCCTTCAGAATGGGAGAAATAATAGCAAATGAAGCAACTGACAAAGAATTAATCTCAAAAATATACAAGCAACTCCTGCAGCTCAATTCCAGAAAAATGAGCGACTCAATAAAAAATGGGCCAAAGAACTAAACAGACATTTCTCCAAAGAAGACATACAGATGGCTAACAAACACATGAAAAGATGCTCAACATCACTCATTATTCAGATCAGATGAGATCAGATCAGTCGCTCAGTCGTGTCCGACTCTTTGCGACCCCATGAATCGCAGCATGCCAAGCCTCCCTGTCCACCACCAACTCCCGGAGTTCACTCAGACTCACGTCCATCGAGTCAGTGATGCCATCCAGCCATCTCATCCTCTGTCGTCGCCTTCTCCTCTTGCCCCCAATCCTTCCCAGCATCATAGTCTTCTCCAGTGAGTCAACTGTTCATATGAGGTGGCCAAAGTACTGGAGTTTCAGCTTTAGCATCATTCCTTCCAATGAAATCCCAGAGCTGATCTCCTTCAGAATGGACGGGTTGGATCTCCTTGCAGTCCAAGGGACTCTCAAGAGTCTTCTCCAACACCACAGTTCAAAAGCATCAATTCTTCGGCGCTCAGCCTTCTTCACAGTCCAACTCTCACATCCATACATGACCACAGGAAATGCAAATCAAAATCACAATGAGGTACCATCTCACACCAGTCAGAATGGCTGCTATCTAAAAGTCTACAAACGATAAATGCTGGAGAGGGTATGGAGAAAAAGGAACCCTCTTACACTGTTAGTGGGAATGCAAACTAGTACAGCTACTATTGAGAACAGTGTGAAGATTCCTTAAAAAACTGGAAATAGAACTGCCATGCTGCTGCTGCTAAGTCGCTTCAGTCGTGTCTGACTCTGTGTGACCCCAGAGACGGCAGCCCACCAGGCTCCGCCGTCCCTGGGATTCTCCAGGAAAGAACCCTGGAGTGAGTTGCAATTTCCTTCTCCAATGCATGAAAGTGAAAAGTGAAAGTAAAGTCGCTCAGTCATGTCAGACTGTTAACAACTCCATGGACTGCAGCCTACCAGGCTCCTCCACCCATGGGATTTTCCAGGCAAGAGTACTGGAGTGGGTTGCCATTTCCTTCTCCAAGAGCTGCCATATGACCCAACAATCACACTGCTGGGCATACACACAAAGGAAACCAGAATTGAAAGAGACACATGTACCCCAGTGTTCATCACAGCACTGTTTACAATAGCCAGGACATGGAGGCAACCTAGATGTCCATCGGCAGATGAATGGATAGGAAAGCTGTGGTACATATACACAATGGAATATTACTCAGCCATTAAAAAGAATACATTTGAGTCAGTTCTAATGAGGTGGATGAAACTGGAGCCTATTATACAGAGTGAAGTAAGCCAGAAAGAAAAACACCAATACAGTATATTAATGCATATATATATGGAGTTTAGAAAGATGGTAACGATGACCCTATATGCAAGACAATGAAAGAAACACAGATGTAAAGAACAGACTTTTGGACTCTGTGGCAGAAGGCGAGGGTGGGATGATTTGAGAAAATAGCACTGAAACATGTATATTATCGTATGTGAAATAGATCGCCAGTCCAGGTTTGATGCATGAGACAGGGTGCTCAGGGCTGGTGCACTGGGATGACCCTGAGGGATGGGATGGGGAGGGAGGTGGGAGGGGGTTTCACGATGGGGAACACATGTACACCCATGGCTGATTCATGTGAATGTATGGCAAAAACCACCACAATGTTGTAAAGTAATTAGCCTCCAATTAAAATAAATTAAAAAAGAAAAAAAAAAACTGAAACAAAAAGTGATTTATTTCCAAACCATACAAATAATCCATGCAGCTAGCTCAATTAAAAAAAAAACAAACCCAATCAAAGAATAGGCAGAAGATATAAATGGACATTTCCCCAAAGAAGACATACAGATGGCTAAAAAGCACATGAAAAGATGCTCAACATCACTAATTATTAGAGAAATGCAAATCAAAATTACAATGAGATATCACCTCTCACTTGTCAGAATGGCCCATTGTCACAAAATCTACAAACAATAAATGCTGGAGAGGGTGTGGAGAAAAGGGAATCTTCTTACACTGTTGGTGGGAATGTAGACTGGTACAGTCACTATGGAGAACAGTAAGGAGGTTCCTTCAAAAACTAAAAGTAAAACTACCATATGATCCTGCAATCCTATTCCTGGGCATATATCTGAAGACACCCATAATTAAAAAAAAAAATACATGCATCCCAATGTTTACTGCAGCACTGTTTATAATAGCCAGGATTTGTAAGCAACCTAAATGTCCATCGACAGAAGAATGGATGAAGAAGATGTGGTACCTACATACAATGGAATATTACCGAGTCATAAAAAAGAACAAAATCATGCAGCAACATGGATATACCTAGAGACTGTCATACAGAGTGAAGTAAGTCAGACAGGGAAAGATAAATAATGATATCATATGATATCACTTATGTGTAGAATCTAAAAAAGAGGCTACAAATGAATTTATCAACAAAACAGAATAGAGTTACAGATGTAGAAAACAAACTTATGGGGAGTGGAGGGATAAATTGAAAAGATTGGAATATACACACTACTATATATAAAATAGATAACTAATAAGGATCTACTGTTTAGCATAGGGAACTCTATTTAAGACTCCATAATAACCTATATGGGGAAAGAATCTGAAAAAGAGTGGGGTATATATATATATAAAACTGAAACACTTTCCTTTATACCTGTATTGTAAATCAACTATACTCCAGTAAAAAATTTAAAAAAAAAATAGAATACTAGGTATCAGTTTAAATTGACAAGAAGAAATAAAGAGCACTGGTAAGAGTGATTGCATAGGTAAATACAAAAGACAATATCAATGTATTTTTGTTTTTCCTATTTCTTCTTAATTTGACTTGAAAGACAACTGCATAAAGCAATAATTTAAAAATTGTGTTGATGGGATCATAACATAAAGATATAATTTGTGTGTTAATAATTACACAAATAAGGAAGAGCAAATGGAGGTATATTAGAGCAATTTTTGTACATTATTGAAATTAAGTTGGCATTATTCCAAATTAGATTTTTTAAAGTGATAGTTGTCTTGATCAGGGAAATTACTAAGAAAATAAAAAATATAGAGACTGAAACAAGAGAATGAAATGTTATACTAGAAAATATTGATTTAACACCCAAAAGGGAGTAATGGGGGAATAAAGGAACATAAAATACATAAGATATATAAATAACAAATAAGAACAAGGCAAAGATGTCCCTTATAAGCCATTCTTTTCAATATCATACTAGAAGTTGTAGCTAATGCAATAAGAAAAGGACATAAAAGGTATACACACTGGGAAGGAAGAAATAAAACCATCCTTGTCCACAGATGACATTATTGTCTATGTAGAAAATTTTAAATACACACACAAAAATTCCTGGAACTAATAAGAGATTATAGCAAGGTAGCAGCAAGGTAAATATACAAAAGTCAATCACTTTCCTATGTGTAGGCAATGAACAATTAGAATTTAAAATTAAAGACAATATCATGTATATTAGCACCAAAAAAAGATATAAATACTTAGGTACAAATCTAACAAAATACATACAAGATCTATGTGAGTGAGGCTGCAAAACTCTGATGAATTAAATCAAAGAAAAACTTAATAATCGGGAAAAATGAAAGTGTTAGTCGTTCAGTCAGGTCTGACTCTTTGCAACCTCATGGACTGTAGCTTGCCAGGCTTCTCTGTCCATGGAATTCTCCAGGTAAGAATACTGGAGCAAGAAACCATTCCCTTCTCTAGGGGATATTTCCTACCCAGGGATTGAACCCAGGTCTCCTGCATTGCACGGGGATTCTTTATCATCTGACACCCAATATTGTCCAGATGTCAGTTCTTCCCAACTTGACCTATTGATTCAGTACAACCTCAATCAAATTCTAGCAAGATCATTTTGTGGATATCTACCAACTTATTCTGAAGGTAATGAGGAGAAGCAAAAGACTCAGAACAGCCAATTCATTACTGAAGAAAAAGGAGAACTGACACTACCCAACTTTAATCAAGACAGCGAGGACTGGTGAGAAAATATTCAAATAGATCAATGGAACTGAATAGACAGCCCATAAATAGACTCATAAATAAAATCAACCAATCTTTGACAGTGTGCTTAATGACCATTTGATTATCCACCTTTGTGAATTCTTATTCAAATTTTTTTTCCATTTTTATTGTTATACTTTCCTTGTAATTAACTAGATCTGAGTCTCTGTGGCTTGCCCATTCACCCTTATTGATGTCTTTTGATGAGAAGAAATTCTTAAAATAGCCTAATTTATCAATTGTTGTGGTTCAATTTATCAATTTTATCCTTCGTGGTCCGTGCTTTTGTGTCCTATTTAGGACATCGACTGTCTTACTGACTTCCCTCAGCCTAATCCCCTATCGCTCCCTTCTTTGCTATTCATGGTTAGTATAGTTTCCAGCATTCACCATCCTGATTCATGCCTCTGCACCTTTAGTTATGACATTTTTCCTGCCATGACCGCTCTTTCCATCTTCATTCCCCCACTGGATGTGAAATACAGAAACCTTACATAATCTATTAGTCACCAGGAAGGTTTCTTATGACTCAGGTGAGCTAAATACCCTTGTGTGCTCAGTCATTTCAGTTGTATCCAACTCTTTTCAACCCATGGACTGTAGCCTGCCAGGCTCCTCTGTCCATGCAATTTTCCAGGCAAAAATACTGGAATGGGTTGCCATGCCCTCCTCCAGGGGATCTTCCTGACTCAGGGATCAAAACTGTGTCTCCTGCAGCTCCTTCACTGTGGGCAGATTATTTACCCTCTGAGCCATCAGGGAAGCCTTAAATACTGCATACCTATATGGGGTGTATAGATACATATATCACACACACCACATGCTATTGAAAGAATCTGCTTATGGTTTCACATCTTGTTTATCTTTGATCCCCTAGTATCAAGCACAGTACCTGATACATTGTGGTGGTTCAAGCCATCCGTGTTGAGTGAACCTGAACTGCAGTAGTACAAGTATTAACTTGCTCAGAAATTCCTACAACTGGGCCTGGGGATCAAGTATGTTGAAGTAGTATACACACTGCCGGCTGTGGCTGGTGAATCTATGTCAGTCCAGACAACCACTCACTCCAGAGTCAGAGAAGACGTAAAGCTTAAAAGTTTAGGACTTGTGCACAGGGTCTCAGCTTATAGACTCAAAGCTCCCTTTGTCATGCATTTACTTCTAAAATCGAATAAATAAATTTAAAAAGGCAACTGAATGTCCTCCGTCTCTTTTTTTCTTAAGCCAGACTGTATGACACATCCTTCAAATAACTGTGGTGTTCTGAGGAAGTACTTTAAAAAACAAAGCCCTGCCAACAAGAGCACTCAGGGATCTTGTTGTTTATTTTTGAGCATTAAAAAAGAAGTCAAAATTGGAGTGGTCAGTGAGTGTAGACTCATACCACCCCAGCTTATTGGCCCTTTTAAAATAGAGACATGCATGTCTCACAGTCTGCATTGGAAAAATCTTTTATACTACAAGCCATTAAAACTTTGAAATAGCCAACATGATTTTAAAAACATCATCCCAAACAATTTAGTTGGTGCTTAAAAATCTTTTTTAATTTCTGTGGCTAATAAAAAAAATAGCATAATGATAGCTTAGCTCGATTATTAGTCTTAGTTATTGTAGTTGGTAACCTACAACAATTAAGTAATCATCTAACGCAGCAACTAGAATCCAGAAAAGGGCAAAGGTTTTTGGTCAGGTTTCCTCTGTTTGCATTCCTATCATGTACATTCTATGCCCTTTCATGCCCTGTTATGTATCCCAAGGGGGCCCTGTGAACTGTATTATCCAAGCCTCCTTGCCAGTAGACTTCTGGGTGGGCGATTACAAAGGAAGCACTCATGGAAGATTTAAAAGTGCTAAGAGGAGTAAAGTTATTTATTCCCCTGCTTTCTCTGTTCATTAGTGCCACATTTCTTACATGGTTGTATCCCTATGAGACTATTGCTAGTGCTGGGAAGCTTCCCCCTCTGCCTCATTCCATGATTTTTTTCCATTAACCCTCAGTCCTAGGAGTGATAATGGTTTTCCACTGACACTAGTCTCTAAATGCCTCAACATTCTTTGTTGAATTTCTTGACCAAGCCCAACCTTTGTAAGTAGTCCCTTCATCAAAGTATTTTGTTTGATCTATCTTGTTGAATACAGTTACCTGCTAGGATCCCAGATGACACAAGCTAAATTTAGTCTAATTAGTCTACACTTCATTTCGCAATTGAAGTAAAGCTTTCTTATCCCCCATGGCAAGCTCTGGACTAAAGGAGAAAATAGCAAAACCATTCTTTGTGACTCATTAACAGAGATTAGAACTGGACATGGAACAACAGACTGGTTCCAAATAGGAAAAGGAGTACATCAAGGCTGTATATTGTCACCCTGTTTATTTAACTTATATGCAGAGTACATCATGAGAAACTCTGGGCTGGAGGAAGCACAAGCTGGAATCAAGATTGCCGGGAGAAATATCAATAACCTCACATACGCAGATGACACCACCTTTATGGCAGGAACTGAAGAACTAAAGAGCCTCTTGATGAAAGTGAAAGAGGAGAGTGAAAAAGTTGGCTTAAAGCTCAACATTCAGAAAACTAAGATCATGGCATCCAGTCCCATCACTTCATGGCAAATAGATGGAGAAACAGTGGAAACAGTGGCTGACTTTACTTTTCTGGGGTCCAAAATCACTGCAGATGATGACAGCAGCCATGAAATTAAAAGACGCTTACTCCTTGGAAGGAAAGTTATGACCAACCTAGACAGCATATTAAAAAGCAGAGACATTACTTCGCCAGTAAAGATCTGTCTAGTCAAGGCTATGGTTTTTCAGTAGTCCTGTATGGATGTGAGAGTTGGACCATAAAGAAAGCTGAGCACCAATGAATCGATGCTTTTGAACTGTGGTGTTGGAGAAGACTCTTGAGAGTCCCTTGGACTGCAAGGAGATCCAACCAGTCCATCCTAAAAGGAGATCAGTCCTGGGTGTTCATTGGAGGGACTGATATTGAAGCTGAAACTCCAATACTTTGGCCACCTGATGCAAAGAGTTGACTCATTGGAAAAGACTCTGATGCTGGGAAAGATGAGGGCAGGAGGAGAAGGGGATGACAGAAGATAAGATGGTTGGATGGCATCCCTGACTCAATGGACATGGGTTTGGGTGGACTCCGGGAGTTGGTGATGGACAGGAAAGCCTGGCATGCTGCGGGTTCATGGAATCACAAAAAGATGGACATGAGTGAGCAACTGAACTGAACTGAACTGAACAGAGATTGATAATTCATCAAGGCTTTACCAGTGAAGCTCAAAAACAGAAAATACCATTTTGCAGACATTTTAAGATCCATGAACATAAAAGGGGAAATTTTTAAATCAAGGGACACATTCAGGAGAAGAAAAAAAACCTTATATTACAAGACAAAAGACAAATAAATGGCATCCAGTGTCTATATAGAGTATGGAGACCTGATTCTATCACTTAGTTAGCCTCAATAATGTCCCCTCCCACACTCGTTATTGATCAAATGAATTCAATTCATGGTTCTTTTAAAGAACCACAAGCATGCTAGAGATTGAGCATTGCAATTAGCCCTATTCCATTAGTGCTTGAGTTGAGTGGATGTAAACACCAATCAGGAAGTGGACTCGGGACAGCTGGAACAAGGCTGGAAGCTAAAGATGAAGAACATTCAGATTCCTGGTAGATTTGAAATAAATACAAAGCTAGGTAGAAAGAATGGTCACAGTTTAGAATAGCTCTAGATGGGACACAGGGTCTGAGTAATGGATACCACTATCCAGGCAAGAAATTCAGCAGGTAACATTGAAGGCTGCTGCTGCTGCTAAGTCATTTCAGTCGTGTCCGACTCTGTGCGACCCCATAGACGGCAGCCCACCAGGCTCCCCCGTCCCTGGGATTCTACAGGCAAGAACACTGGAGTGAGTTGCCATTTCCTTCTCCAATGCATGAAAGAGAAAAGTGAAAGTGAAGTCTCTCAGTCATGTCCAACTTTTAGCGACCTCATGGACTGCAGCCTACCAGGCTCCTCTGTCCATGGGATTTTCCAGGCAAGAGTACTGGAGTGGGGTGCCATTGCCTTCTCCGAACTTTGAAGGCACTGGATACCAAACCTGCGCCTCATCTCCTCTGGTTTTCTACATTTCCATTGTCAAGAAAAAAGCAAACCATTGAGGATGGTTCAAAGGCACCAGCTGCAGTAGAAGGTGAATGTTAAGAGAAGGGTAGTTTCTGATAAATAGATTAAAAGAATCATTTGTAACCCAAAAAGAGCATTGCAGATTGGCTCATTTAAAAAGCAATTGAGTTATGCTTTTAGATTTTTTTTTTAGTTTATTTTTCAACCCAGTGCTACACTGGGTCAAGGTTAAATATTCTGGAGTAGATACAAGCTTCATGTATCCTAAAATCACACTATCTTTTAAGTGATATATGACAAATTCCAAAATTACAGAAAAATGTTGTTTGAAAACCACTTCACATTTCTGCTTCTGGGCCAAAATGGAGTAAAATGGCCAGATTAATTTCCTACCTGAAAGAAACAAATATATGACTCAATGATTTTGAAGAAAATGGATATTGTCTTCAAATTCATGCAGGAAACTGCTGGCAAAAGAACTGTCTAAAAGGATTACAGGAAACAATACCTGGTGCTCACACAGAACTGGGAATTTTGCCTGTTACAATGAGTCAAAGTGGAAAGCCTAATGATTCACAAGGTATTGGGTAGGGTACACAGAAATATATTGCATCAGTAGTAGGGAATAATTAGCCTTAAACTGAATACAACTCTGTTTCTGCCTAAAAAGTCTTAAAAGTAAGACCTGAAAGGCTCTATTTTTCATTAACTTAACTGAATCATAGGAAAAAAGTATCAATAATGTATATAGGAATAAAAATTATCTACCTCCAAAATGTGAAAATTCATCACATTTGACATTCAATCAAAATTATCAGTCTAAAAACATTGCTGATGTAAACACTTTAAATGGGTGAATTGAATGGTGAGTTAATTGTATCTCAATAAACTATGAAAAATATTACAAAGCAGGCAAATAAGCATAAAATAAGACCTATAATGAAGAGAAAAATCAATCAATTAAAACCAATCTAGAATTGACATAGATGTTAGAGTTAGCAGATAAGGGCATTTAAAAGAGTTATAACAATAGTGCTGTTGTTGTTGTTTAGTTGCTAAGTCATGCCCAACTCTTTTGCAACCCCATGGACTATAGCCTACTGGGCTCCTCTGTCCATGGGATTTCCCAGGCAAGAATATTGGAGTGGGTTTTTTCCAAAAAGCTAGAGAGAAGCATATGGAAGATACAAGCTTCTGGATATGGCAGCTATAATGAGATGAAAAGTACATTCAAGGGGAATAATAACAAAATAGATATAATAGAAAAAAAGATTGGTGAAACTGAACTTACATGGCAATAGAAACTGTCCAAAGTGAAAAAATCAAATTAAGGGGGGAAATAAACTCAGAATCATATGTGGAACAATTCAAAGCAGTTTATTATACATGTAGTTGGATTCGTATAAGGAGAGAGGCATATAGGGGGTTAAAATCTGAGGCAATAATAACCAATAATTCTGCAAATTTGATGAAAATTATAAACTTATAGGTCTAAGAACCGCAAAAACCTTAACACCATCAGTGTGAAGAAAACTATACTAATGCACATAATAATAAACTTTCACAAAACTAGCAATAAAGTCTTAAAAACTGCCAGAGAAAAAAGGCACATTACATACAAAGGAACAAAGAGAAAGATGACACATTTCCTGTTGCAAACAATGCAAGTAAGGAAAATTGAGTAATATTTTTAAAGTACTGGAACTTCCCTGGTGGCTCAGATGGTAAAACGTCTGCCTACAATGAGGGAGACCCGGGTTCGATCCCTGGGTCAGGAAGATCCCCTGGAGAAAGAAATGGCAACCCACTCTAGTACTCTTGCCTGAAAAATCCCATGGATGGAGGAGACTCGTAGGCTACAGTCCATGAGGTCGCAGAGAGTTGGACACGACTGAGTGACTTCACTTTCACTTTAAAGTACTAAAGAAAACAAAATTATCAGCCTGGAATTCTATAACTGCTAAAAATATCTTTGAAAAAATTTTGCAATAAAGAAATTTTTAGATTCAGAATTCATCATCAGGAGACTTTCACTACAAGAAATGTTAAAGGAAGTCCTTAAGGCAAAAAGAAAATGCCACTAGATGGAAATATGGTTCTACACAATAAATAACACAAGAAATAGTAATAACTGATCAATATTTAATATTATTTACATTTTTCTAAAAGACTATTTAAACAAAATAATGACAGAGGAGTGTGAAACTTATATATATAAGTAAAATACATGAAAACAATATCACAAAGACCAAGAGGGCAGAAATGAAAACACATTATTGTAAGCCTTTATAATATGTATGCAGTGAATAAAATCATTTGAAGGCAGAATGTAATAACTTAAATCCTAAAGCAACTACTAATAAGTAATAAGCCAAAAATGAAAATAAAATGAAATCATTTAAAAAAATCAATCCAAAACAAGATAAAGAAAAAGGAAGCAAGGGAACAAAACTAAGATGGGACAAATAGAAAACAAGTTGGCAGATTAAAATCTAACCATATTGGGTGGTAGCGCGCGGGGGCTGCGGGCGCGCGGGTGAGCGGGGACGTGCGGTGGAGAGGCCTGAGCACCAAATTAAAAAAAATAAATAAATAAAATAAAATCTAACCATATTAATGATGTGATAACATGTAAAACCTCAAGAATACCTCAATAAAAAACCAGGTTGTCAGACTGAATAAAAAAAGTGATACTCAACTGTATTATTGCTATAAAGACCCAAATATGTTAAACATAAAAAACTAATAGAATTGCAAAAAGGAAGAGGCAAACCCACAATCATAGTTGGAGATTTAAATACTCCCAAATAACTGATAGAATGAATAGAAAGTCAGCAAGGAAATATATTTGATCAGTACTTTCAGTCATCTTGACCTAATTTACATTTATAGATTACTTTATCTAATTTAGCAAAATACACATTCTTTTTGGTTGTACATGGAATATTTACTAAGATAGACCATAGTCTGGGCCATAAAACAAGCAATAAATTTTAAATGACTCAAGTCATAAAAAGTATGTCCACTGACCGCAGTGGAATTTCCTTTAAAATCAATAATGAAATAATCTCTGGAAAATCCCTAAAATTTTGGAAACTGAATAACACACATCTGGATAACCCATAGGTCAAAGGAGAAATTAAAAGAGAAAGTAGAAAGTTATTTTGAACTGAATAAAAATTAAAGCACAACACATCAAAATCTGTGAGATGTCAATTCAGCAGTAATTAGAGGAAGCTTATAGCACTAAACACCAATATTAGAGAAGAAAGAAAGGTCTTAAATCAGTCATGCTAGTGCCTACTGTAAACAACTGGAAAAAAAGAACAAATTAAGTCAAAATTAAGCAGAAAAAACTAAATAATAAATATCAGAGAGGGAGAATTCCCTGGGAATCCAGTGGACTCCACACTCTCAGTACTGGGGACTTGGGTTCCATCCCTGGTCCAGGAACTAAAATCCACAACCCACATATATATATTTGACTGTGCCACATGGCTTGTGAGTTTTAGGTATATATATATTTTAGAGGAGATATATTATATATATATATATTTGTGTATATATATATATATATATATATATATATATATATCTCAGAAAGGAAATTAAGCAAACAGAAAAATGATAGAAAAAAAATCAATGAAACCAAAACATAATTCCTTGAATATATCAATAAAATTGATTAAACTCCAGCCAAACTGTTTAAGAAAAAAGAGAGAGAAGGCACAATTACCAGTATTCACACTGAAAGAGGAGATATCACTAGATATTCTACAGATATTAAAAAGATAATAATAATTTTATTTCATTATATTCAACAACTTGGATGAAATTGAAAAACTACTTAAAAGATACAAAGTATGAAGGCTCACTCAAGAAGAAATAATGTAAATTTCCCTATATCTTTTTTTAAATTTATTTTAATTGAAGGCTAATTACAATATTGTAGTGGTTTTGCCATACATTGACATGAATTTGCCATGGGTGTACATGTGTTCCCCATCCTGAACCCCCCTCCCACATCCCTCCCCATCCCATCCCTCAGGGTCATCCCAGTGCATCAGCCCTGAGCACCCTGTCTCATGCATCAAACCTGGAATGGTGATCTATTTCACATATGATAATTTACATGTTTCAGTGCTATTTTCTCAAATTATCCCACCCTCGCCTTCTCCCACAGAGTTCAAAAGTCTGTTCCTTATATCTGTGTCTCTTTCACCGTCTCGCATATAGGGTCATCGTTACCATCTTTCTAAATTCCATATGTATGCGTTAATATACTGTATTGGTGTTTTTCTTTCTGGCTTACTTCACTCTGTATAATAGGCTCCAGTTTCATCCACCTCATTAGAACTGACTCAAATGTATTCTTTTTAATGGCTGAGTAATATTCCATTGTGTATATGTACCACTGCTTTCTTATCCATTCATCTGCTGATGGACATCTAGGTTGCTTCCATGTCCTGGCTATTTTAAACAGTGCTGCAATGAACATTGGGGTACATGTGTCTCTTTCAGTTCTGGTTTCCTCAGTGTGTATTGGCCAGCAGTGGGATTTCTGGGTCATATGGCAGTTCTATTTTCAGTTTTTAAAGTAATCTCCACACTGTTCTCCATAGTGGCTGTACTAGTTTGCATTCCCAGCAACAGTGTAAGAGGGTTCCCTTTTCTCCACACCCTCTCCAGCATTTATTGTTTGTAGACTTTTTGACAGCAGCCATTCTGACTGGTGTGAAATGGTACCTCATTGTGGTTTTGATTTGCATTTCTCTGATAATGAGTGATGTTGAGCATCTTTTCATGTGTTTGTTAGCCATTTGTATGTCTTCTTTGGAGAAATGTCAGCTTAGTTCTTTAGCCCATTTTTTGATTGGGTCGCTCATTTTTCTGGAATTAAGCTTCAGGAGCTGCTTGTATATTTTTGAGATTAATTCTTTGTCAGTTGCTTCATTTGCTATTATTTTCTCCCATCCTTATATCTGTTAAATAAATTACAATTAAAAAGCTTCCCATATAGGAAACTCCAGGCCCAGACAGTTTCACTGGTAAATTCCACCAAACATTAAATGAAATAATCCTAATTTCGGACAAACATTTTCTTAAAATTGATAACAATGTAATGCTTCCCAGCTTATTCTATAAGGCCACAGTTATACTGTTAAACAGTTTGGTTATACAGTTACCAAAACCAGACAGTCATTACAAGAAAACTACAAAACAATATTTCTCATGAACCTAGATGCAAAAATTTACAACAAAATTTTAGTAAATCAAATCCAAAAAATAGATGGTATATAATAACAAAATGGGGTTTGTCAAAGAAATGCAAAGTTGGCTTAACATTTTAAAAAGCAATAATGCAGTTAATCATATTAACAAAGTAAAAGAATATGATCACCTGAATAGTCCTAGAAAAAATATTTGGCACAAGATAACACCCATTCTTAATGTTTAAAAATCAAAGAAAACAGCAAATTAGGAATAGAAGGAAAACTCCTCAACCTGATGAAGAGCATCTACAAAAAAATAACAGCTAACACCGTACTTAATAGTCAAAAAGTTAATGCTTTCTCTTTAAGATTAGAAGCAAGACAGGGATGTCCATTTACATCACTTTTATTCAACTGTATAATGCATATTCTAGCCACGACAATAAAGGCAAGATAAAGAAATAAAAACATCCAGATTGGAAAGGAAAAGAAGAAATAAAGCTATCTTTATTTGCAACATGATGATATATGTAGAAAACCTTATGGAACTTACAAAAAGTCTATTAAACCTAGTAGATGAACTTAGCAAGATTGTAGAATAAAAGATCAACATACAGAATTCAAAGTATCTTTGATATACAATACTAGGAACAAGCAATCAAAAATTAAAATAAAAAACAGTACCATTCACAACAGCCTTAAAAATATTAAATATTTTGGGAAAAATATACCAAATGATGTGAAAAACCTACTCATAAAAAAATATAAGATATTGATAAGAGAAATTAAAGAAGACCTAAATAAAGGGACCAAATGCTGGTCAATTTATGGGTTGGAAATCCAAATATTGTTAAGATGTCAATTCTTCCCTATTTAAAGCATAGATTCAACATAATCTCACTGTAAATTTCTGCAGCCTTTTTGTAAAAATTGACAATCTGACTTTAAATTTCATGTGGATATGAAAAGAACCTAAAATCTACAAGTTTATAAAGAGAACAAAAAACTTGGAAAATGTGTACTATTTTACTTCAAGACTTATTATAAAGCTGCAGTAATCAGTACAGTGTAGTATATGTGTCAGTTCAGTTCAGTTCAGTCGCTCAGTCATGTCCTACTCTTCGAGACCCCATGAATCGCAGCATGCCAGGCTTCCCTGTCCATCACCAACTCCCAGAGTTCACTCAGACTCACGTCCATCGAGTCAGTGATGCCATCCAGCCATCTCATCCTCTGTCGTCCCCTTCTCCTCCTGCCCCCAATCCCTCCCAGCATCAGAGTCTTTTCCAATGAGTCAACTCTTCACATGAGGTGGCCAGAGTACTGGAGTTTCAGCTTTAGCATCATTCCTTCCAATGAAATCCCAGGGCTGATCTCCTTCAGAATGGACTGGTTGGATCTCTTTGCAGTCCAAGGGACTCTCAAGAGTCTTCTCCAACACCACAGTTCAAAAGCATCAATTCTTCGGTGCTCAGCCTTCTTCACAGTCCAACTCTCACATCCATACATGACCACTGGAAAAACCATAGCCTTGACTAGACGGACCTTTGTTGGCAAAGTAATGTCTCTGCTTTTGAATATGCTATCTAGGTTGGTCATAACTTTCCTTCCAAGGAGTAAGTGTCTTTTAATTTCATGGCTGCAGTCACCATCTGCAGTGATTTTGGAGCCCCCAAAAATAAAGTCTGATACTGTTTCCACTGTTTCCCCATCTATTTCCCATGAAGTGATGGGACCAGATGCCATGATCTTCGTTTTCTGAATGTTGAGTTTTAAGCCAACTTTTTCACTCTCCTCTTTCGCTTTCATCAAGAGGCTTTTGAGTTCCTCTTCACTTTCTGCCATAGAGGTGGTGTCATCTGCATATCTGAGGTTATTGATATTTCTCCCGGCAATCTTGATTCCAGCTTGTGCTTCTTCGTAATGCAAATAGGAACAGAATGAAGAGGAAATAGAACTGAGACAGGAAAGACAGGCTCGAGCCCAGGGATAGCCTCCTCATGCATAGGTATTAAGCAGAAGGCAAATCCACCTCCTTGTTTTGCACATAAGGAGGCCATGACACAAGAAGGAATGGCATCTAAAACAGAAACTTTGTAGCACCTGAGCAACAAACTCTGACCCTGAAAACTGTGGAACACTTGCAAATAAAAATTCATAAGTTGCTGATGATGGGGTAAAAGATGAAGCATCCCACCCCAGCCTCCCCATTTTTGTGGTCAAGAGGATTTCACAGCCCAACACAGAAGGGGTGTCAAGTGGTCCTCTAATGGCCTTGATCACATTGTAATTTCATTATAATAATATTAACATTGCAGATTTGACACACACTCCTCACCATGGGTTTCACTTAGGTGCTCATGGCAAAGATTCAAAATGGGGCCTGGTATAAATCCAAATAAAGAATTATAGATGACATAATCCTAGGGGAAGGAAAAGAGGAGTCATCCTAATCTAAATTCTGGAAGATTACCCCTATATTAACAACCTAAACTGCCCCCATAATATGCTCCTTGCTCCCAAGGAAACTCACACTCTTCTTCTCTAAGTGTGTAACTTTCGCCTCTGCCCTAAATAAACTGTTTCTTTGTGTGCTCTCCCACATCTACTGTGTTTCTAATAAACCTTGTGTCTGCTTTTCAATCTTTGTCTCCTTGCTGAATTCTTTCTTCAAATAAGACAAGGACCAAGGTCCTTTCACTTGCCAAAATCAGACCCACACACACATGGGTACAAAAACAATTCAGTGGAGAAAGAATTATCTTTTCAACAAATGAAGCTGGAATAATTGGATATCATATGCAAAAACAAAAAAGAACTTCAACCTGTATTTCATATCATATAAAAATTAATTCAAAGTGGATCATAGACCTAAATGTAAAACCTAAAACTATAAAATTTCTAGAAAAAAACTTATAAGGGCTCCATCATGACCTTGGATTAGGGAAAGTTGTCTTACATATGACACCAAATGAACAATCCATAAAAGAAAAAAAATTTGACGTTTGGAACATTATCAAAGTTAAAAATCCCACTCTGATAAAGACAGTATTGAAGAGAATGAAAAGACAAAATGCATACAGAGAAAAAATCATACACATGATACCATATATATCCTGTGCATGCTACACACACACACACACACACACACACACATCATGTCATGGGTGTGTACATATGTCGGAATTTAACAAATGATGCATTTTAAATGTGCTGTGCTGTACTTAGTCTCTCAGTCATGTCCAACTCTTTGTGACCCCATGGACTGTAACCCACCCGGCTCCTCTGTCTATGGGGATTCACCAAGCAAGGATACTGGAGTGAGTTGCTATGCCCTCCTCCAGGGGATCTTCCCAACCCAGGGATCAAACTCAGGTCTCCCGCATTGCAGGCGGATTCTTTACCATCTGAGCCACCAGGGAAGCCCAAGAATACTGGAGTGGGTAGCCTATCCCTTCTCCAGGGGATCTTCCTGACCCAGGAATCAAACTGGGGTCTCCTGCATTGCAGGCAGATTCTTTACCAGCTGGGTTACCAGGGAAGCCCTCATTTTAAATAAGTGCACTTAATTGCATAGCCATAAGGCCTCAGTAAAGCTATTAAAGTAAACAAACAAAAAAAAGGATAAACAAAACTCATTGCTCTATAACATCTCTCTGCTGATATAGTGGATGTTGTGGGTGCTAAAATATATTCCTCTTATAATAACTTTATAGCACAAGATTGTAAGCTCCCTGAAGGTAGGGCCGATGTTTCATACACTGGTATTATTTTATTTTAAAGCTATTTTTCAGAGTATATTGATCAGAGTTCTGGCAGAAATTGGTGACATACTCAAATTGGGTAACTTAAGGAGACTTTAATTAAAGGGACCTTTTACCAAGATGAAGTTAGAGTTTATGGATCTCACATGGATAGTACATTATGAGGGGCAGGTTACAGTGAAGTTTTGTTATCAATCCCAGGCCTGAGAGGATGAGGGGAAGATGTGTTTAGCAGAACCTGGACTCAGAAAAAGCTATGTGGAGAGGGCTGTGAATTTTGGTAGGGGATACAGCCAGCCTCAACAAACTTTTAGTAGTAGTTGTAGTAGTAGTGTTACTCAGTTGTGTCCGACTCTTTGTTACCTCACAGACTGTAGCCCACCTGGCTCCTCTGTCCATGGGATTCTCCAAGCAAGAATACTGAAGTGGCTTGATATTCCCTTCTCCAGAGGATCTTCCCTACCCAGGGATCGAACCCAGGTCTCCTACATTGCGGGCAGTTTCTTTACTGTCTGGGCTACAGGGAAGTCCGAAACAAGCTTATAGTGAGAGTAAATAACTGAAGTCACCATTCCAATCTCCTACTGATGCTTCCCATTGAACAAATCTAACAGAAATCAGAGTACAAGCAAGACTATGTGGTCTAAACATGTGAGTCTCCTGAGACAGAGACAAGGGAAGAGTGAAAGACATGTCTGGAGGAGCAAATAGAGATATGCAGTACACAGGACATCTAGAACCATGCTGGACGTCTGCTTGCTGCAGGGAAAAGCCAATTCTGATTCCATGTTGAAACTGTTTATTGGATTCGCTCTTCGTTGCTTTTGTTATTGTAATCATTCATAATGGTCTGCTTCAGAGAATCCAGCCCCTCTGCCTGACTGTTACTCTAAAGTGCCTTTGTTCAGAACTTTGTCCACCAGTAGATGGCAGGAAGGAAGAAATTAACACATTCCCTGCCAGAGGCTTGCCATTCTAGGAGATATTTGCAAGATTTATGTATGGCCTTTCTGCTTTGTTTCTTCACCTCCCCCATCTCTGATCTATAAAAGAACCTGTTATCCAGACCCTGATAAGATGGTTATTTTGAGACATTAGTCTGCCATCTTCTCAGTCAGCCAGATCTCCCGAATAAAATCATATTCCTTGCCTCAACACCTCATCTCAAATTCTTTGGCCTGTTGTGTGGTGAGCCGAGAGAGCTTGGACTCAGCAATATGCTCACTTTGCAAGTTCTTTTTATCTGTTGATAAATTGCTGATTTTTAAAACTTGACAAAACCATCATATTCTGCTTTAGAAGTATGACTATGCATTGGCATTTGAAAGCACTTCTTTTTCAGGACCATCTGCAAATTCAATTGACAGTTATTTTCTCACTATTGCCTCCTCTGCCCTTCTAGTTCCATTACAATTATGCCAAATAAAAAATTTCCAAAATTATTGCTTGATTTTTCTTTTAAACTATTTCTTACAACAGAGATTAAGTAAAATCTAACCTTTGCAGTTCCAATTTTTTTAAAGTGCCCTCTAAAAGTTTCCATATTAAACAAACTTAGGAAGCTCTAAATTAAACTAAGGTAAGCCAATTTATGCTAAAAATTTTCTAGTGCTCTTAATATGTATCTGTGATTGATGACTCTCCTGGAATAGGTAAAAGACACAGTACTTTCCAAGCTTATTTGATCAGATTTTTTTATCTTGAGAAATTACTGTCCTATGGATCTGTCTGGAAAACAGAGGAATGACATGAACAATGAAGTCAATGGTGCTCCAACACTTCCTCCATTCAGAGACAAACAAAAGGGGAGCAATCGCAAAGATCCTTATAAAGGTCCTGTGAAATGTGGATAAGGATGTAGGGGATGGTCTTGGAAATATTGGAGGTGAGTTCTTGGAGAGGTACTTGGTCAACTCTCAGTAAAAGCAATTCACAATTTCAACTATGGAACTTTATATTCTAGGCCTAATCCAGAGTGAAGCTAGTTTTGTTTCTTTGATTAATCCTTGAAAAAGGACACAGGAGATGCACCTTTGACAATAGTGGTCAGAAGAGAGCAAAAGTAAGAAGAGAATTATTTTATTTCCTATGAGAGGTAGGTCCCAAACTGCTAAAATCCAGAGTATTTTTGATAGTCTCTCCATCCACCCTATCAGACATTTGTACCTACATGAAGTCATTGTTAGACAACACTTAGTATTCCATCAGTTGACAAGAATTAACTCAGGAGGTTTTCTTTAAATTATTACTGGAGTATAACTGCTTTACAACGTTGTGTTAGTTTCTGCTGTGCAATGAAGTGTATCAACTATATGTATACATATATCCCCTCCCTCTGGAACCTCCTTCCTACCTCCCCATCCCACCCATCTAGGTCATCAGAGAACACCAGGGTGGGTTCCCTGTGTTATATAATAGCTTCCTGCTAGCTAGGAAACGGCAACCCACTCCAGTGTTCTTGCCTGGAGAATCCCAGGGACCGGGGAGCCTGGTGGGCTGCCATCTATGGGGTCACACAGAGTCGGACACGACTGAAGTGACTTAGCATAGCATAGCATAGCTATCTATTTTACATACAGTAGTGTATTTATGCCAGTCCTACTCTCCCAGTTCATTCTACCTTCCCCTTGCCCCACTGTGTCCACATGTCCTTTCTCTACATCTGAATTTCTATTCTGGCCCTGCAAACAGGTTCATTTGTGCCATCTTTCTAGATTCCATGCATGCATGCATGCTCAGTTGCTTCAGTTGTCTGACTCTTTGTGACCCTATGGACAGTAACCCGCCAAGCACCTCTGTACATAGGATGCTCTAGGCAAGAATACTGGAGTGGATTGCCATGCTCTCTTCCAAAGGATCTTTCTGACCAAGAGACTGAACTCAGTTCCTTCCTAGTTCTTGCTTCTTTAGGCTAACCTAAAAAAGCGCAGGTGGCTGCGACGGGGACGCTAAGCGCTGCTGAGAGGAGCTACCCCACGTCTGAAGTCAGGGGCAGAAGCCAGGAGGACCCCATGCCCGAAGGGCGGTGGCCAACAGGAGTTACCCCACGTCCGAGGTCAGGGGCAGTGGCCGAGAGTGACAGACTGCGACAGCGCAGGAACGGCCGAGAGGAGCTACCCCACATCCGAGGTAAGGGGGGCGGCCGAGAGAAGATACCCAGAATCCGAGGTCAGGGGTGGTGGCCAGGAGGAGCTACCCCACCCCCCTAAGCCCGAGGCCAGGGGCAGCTGCGGGGAGGACCAACCCCATGCAGTGGCAGCGCGGGCACAGGAGGGCCTAGAGGAGCTATCCCACGTTCAAGGTCAGGAAGGACGGCGGTGAGGAGATACCCCTCGTCCAAGGTGAGGAGCAATGGCTGCGCTTTGCTGGAGCAGCCGTGAAGAGATACCCCACGCCCAAGGTAAGATAAAAACAAGTAAGACGGTAGGTGTTGCAAGAGGGCATCAGAGGGCAGACACACTGAAACCATACTCATAGAAAACTAGTCAATCTAATCACACTAGGGCCACAGCCTTGTCTAACTCAATGAAACTAAGCCATGCCCGTGGGGCAACACAAGATGGGTGGGTCATGGTGGAGAGATCTGACAGAATGTGCTCCACTGGAGAAGGGAATGGCAAACCACTTCAGTATTCTTGCCTTGAGAACCCCATGAACAGTATGAAAAGGCAAAATGATAGGATACTGAAAGAGAAACTCCCCAGGTCAGTAGGAGCCCAATATGCTACTGGAGATAAGTGGAGAAATAACTCCAGAAAGAATGAAGGGATGGAGCCAAAGCAAAAAGAATACCCAGCTGTGGATGTGACTGGTGATAGAAGCAAGGTCTGATGCTGTAAACAGCAGTATTGCATAGGAACCTGGAATGTCAGGTCCATGAATCAAGGCAAATTGGAAGTGGTCAAACAAGAGATGGCAAGAGTGAATGTTGACATTCTAGGAATCAGTGAACTGAAATGGACTGGAATGGGTGAATTTAACTCAGATGACCATTATATCTACTACTGCGGGCAGGAATCCCTCAGAAGAAATGGAGTGGCCATCATGGTCAACAAAAGAGTCCGAAATGCAGTACTTGGATGCAATCTCAAAAATGACAGAATGATCTCTGTTCGTTTCCAAGGCAAACCATTCAATATCACAGTAATCCAAGTCTATGCCCCAACCAGTAATGCTGAAGAAGCTGAAGTTGAACGGTTCTATGAAGACCTACAAGACCTTTTAGAACTAACATCCAAAAAAGATGTCCTTTTCATTATAGGGACTGGAATGCAAAAGTAGGAAGTCAAGAAACACCTGGAGTAACAGGCAAATTTGGCCTTGGAATACGGAATGAAGCAGGGCAAAGACTGATAGAGTTTTGTCAAGAAAATGCACTGGTCATAACAAACACCCTCTTCCAACAACACAAGAGAAGACTCTATACATGGACATCACCAGATGGTCAACACTGAAATCAGATTGATTCTATTCTTTGCAGCCAAAGATGGAGAAGCTCTATACAGTCAACAAAAACAAGACCAGGAGCTGACTGTGACTCAGACCATGAACTCCTTATTGCCAGATTCAGACTTAAATTGAAGAAAGTAGGGAAAACCACTAGACCATTCAGGTATGACCTAAATCAAATCCCTTATGATTATACAGTGGAAGTGAGAAATAGATTTAAGAGCCTAGATCTGATAGATAGAGTGCCTGATGAGCTATGGAATGAGGTTCATGACACTGTACAGGAGACAGGGATCAAGACCATCCCCATGGAAAAGAAATGCATAAAAGCAAAATGGCTGTCTGGGGAGGCCTACAAATAGCTGTGAAAAGAAGAGAAGCGAAAAGCAAAGGAGAAAAGGAAAGATATAAACATCTGAATGCAGAGTTCCAAAGAATAGCAAGAATAGATAAGAAAGCCTTCTTCAGCGATCAATGCAAAGAAATAGAGGAAAACAACAGAATGGGAAAGACTAGAGATCTCTTCAAGAAAATTAGAGATACCAAGGGAACATTTCATGCAAAGATGGGCTCAATAAAGGACAGAAATGGCATGGACCTAACAGAAGCAGAAGATACTAAGAAGAGATGGCAAGAATACACAGAAGAACTATACAAAAAAGATCTTCACGACCCAGATAATCACTATGGTGTGATCACTGACCTAGAGCCAGGCATCCTGGAATGTGAAGTCAAGTGGGCCTTAGAAAGCATCACTACAAACAAAGCTAGTGGAAGTGATGGAATTGCAGTTGAGCTGTTCCAGGTCCTGAAAGATGAAGCTGTGAAAGTGCTGCACTCAATATGCCAGCAAATCTGGAAAACTCAGCAGTGGCTACAGGACTGGAAAAGGTCAGTTTTCATTCCAATCCCAAAGAAAGGCAATGCCAAAGAATGCTCAAACTACCGCACAATTGCACTCATCTCACATGCTAGTAAGGTAATGCTTAACATTCTCCAAGCCAGGCTTCAGCAATATGTGATCCATGAACTTCCTGATGTTTAAGATGGTTTTAGAAAAGGCAGAGGGACCAGAGATCAAATTGCCAACATCCGCTGGATCATGGAAAAAGCAAGAGAGTTCCAGAAAAGCATCTCTTTCTGCTTTATTGACTATGCCAAAGCCTTTGACTGTGTGGATCACAATAAACTGTGGAAAATTCTGGAAGAGATGGGAATACCAGACCACCTGATCTGCCTCTTGAGAAATTTGTATGCAGGTCAGGAAGCTACAGTTAGAACTGAACATGGAACAACAGACTGGTTCCAAATAGGAAAGGGAGTACATCAAGGCTGTATATTGTCACCCTGTTTATTTATCTTATATGCAGAGTACATCATGAGAAACGCTGGACTGGAAGAAACACAAGCTGGAATCAAGATTGTCAGGAGAAATATCAATGACCTCAGATATGCAGATGACACCACCCTTATGGCAGAAAGTGAAGAGGAACTAAAAAGCCCTTGATGAAGGTGAAAGTGGAGAATGAAAAAGTTGGCTTAAAGCTCAACATTCAGAAAATGAAGATCATGGCATCTGGTCCCATCACTTCATGGGAAATAGATGGGGAAACAGTGGAAACAGTGTCAGACTTTATTTTTCTGGGCTCCAAAATCACTGCAGATGGTGACTGCAGCCACGAAATTAAAAGACGCTTACTCCTTGGAAGGAAAGTTATGACCAACCTAGATAGCATATTGAAAAGCAGAGACATTACTTTGCCAACAAAGGTCCATCTAGTCAAGGCTAAGGTTTTTCCAGTGGTCATGTATGGATGTGAGAGTTGGACTGTGAAGAAGGCTGAGCGCCGAAGAATTGATGCTTTTGAACTTTGGTGCTGGAGAAGACTCTTGAGAGTCCCTTGGACTGCCAGGAGATCCAACCAGTCCATTCTGAAGGAGATCAGCCCTGAGATTTCTTTGGAAGGAATAATGCTAAAGCTGAAACTCCAGTACTTTGGCCACCTCATGCGAAGAGCTGACTCATTGGAAAAGGCTCTGATGCTGGGAGGGATTGGAGGCAAGAGGAGAAGGGGACGACAGAGGATGAGATTTCTGGATGGCATCACTGACTCGATGGACATGAGTCTGATAGAATTCTGGGAGTTGGTGATGGACAGGGAGGCCTGGCATGCTGCGATTCATGGGGTCGCAAAGAGTCGGACACGACTGAGCGACTGGTCTGATCTCATCTGATTCTTCTCTAAGTCATAAAATCATAAAACATTAAAGTTGGATGGGACACTGGAAGACATCCAGCCTAAGACTCTCATTTGGAAGATAGGAAACTCAGGTTTAGGGAAATTAAATGACTTAAATAGGGAAGAATGAGTGCTCCTGACTCCCAGTCCAGTGCTCTTTCCACACAATGACTTGAAATCAAAGAAAATCAAGTGTAAGCAGAGAACCAAAAGCATGATCATGAAATACTAACTTGAAAATCACCTAGCTGTATGCAGATGTACATGGTCTTGCGAACTCTTTCATATTCTTGAGGGTTGCCTTTGGCTGCATGCATGCTTAGTCATGTCCGATTCTTTAAGACCCCATGGACTATACAGTCCATGGAATTGTACAGGCCATAATACCAGAATGGGTAGCTTTTCCCTTCTCCTGGGGATCCTCCCAACCCAGGGATGGAACCCAGGTCTCCTGCATTGCAGGCAGATTTTTTACCAGTTGAGCCGCAAGGGAAGCCCAGGGTTGCCCTTGAATATATCTTAATGAAGTCATCTTAGGAACAGGAATGGTATCCACAAGAAAGGTAAAAATCTATTTACTGCTTTTTCTTGTTGATTTAAAGAATACTTAGGTTTTTAGGATAGCAATTCTTGTCTCCCAGCAATGCATTGTGTGCTAATCTTAGAAATGGTTCCTTTAGCACTTACCTTTAAGGTAAAAATGATGGACTGGCCAATGAAAAAAGTACTGCCTTCTCTATTACATCAGTACACATTTATCCAGTTTGTGTGCAATGGAGGAGACAGCAGTAGCTTTGATCACTGTTGCTCTATAATACTAAGCAGGGGGAACAAAAATTCAGTGTTCGAAATCCTGGATCACAGATAGAAGGGAGGGAAGCACAAGATGAACTGAAAATGGGTCACTCAAGTGCTAAAAGTGACTTCTGCCTCCAGGCCTTTTTCCCTGATCTTCTATCCTGTGTCCTACTCCTCTGGAGGCAGGAGTTCTGTGTGTATATTCACATGTGTGTGTACTGTACCCCTCTGTTCCCAACATAGCCTTGGCCTGTCTGTAACCAATCATGCCAATCTGAAGAGAACATAGTGTCAAGGCCCTCAGTTATAAATAGAAAGTGTTTGACAGCAATATTCTTTTCTGGCTTAGTAACTCCTAGGCTATCTCAGTTTTCTTTTTTTTAATTAATTAATTTATTTTAATTGTAGGCTAATTACTTTACAATATTGTGGTGGGTTTTGCCATACATTGACATGAATCAGTCAAGAGTGTACATGTGTCCCCACCCTCTACATCCCAAACCTCTCCCTCCTCCCTCCCCATCCCATCCCTCTGGGTTTTCCCACTGCACTGGCTTTGAGTGCCCTGTTTCATGCATCGAACTTGGACTGGTCATCTATTTCACATATGGTAATATACATGTTTCAATGCTATTCTCTCAAGTCATCCCACCCTCTTCTCCCACAGAGTCCAAAAGTCTGTTCTTTATATCTGTGTCTCTTTTGCTGTCTCGTATATAGAGTAGTCATTACTATCTTTCTAAATTCTATATATATGCATTAATATACTGTATTATGCCTTTGGCTAATGACCAACCTAGACAGCATATTAAAAAGCAGAGACATTTCTTTGCCAACAAAGGTCCGTCTAGTCAAGGCTATGGTTTTTCCAGTAATCATGCATGAATGTGAGAGTTGGACTATAAAGAAAAAGCTGAGAAATGAAGAATTGATGCTTTTGAACTCTGCTGTTGGAGAAGACTCTTGAGTCCCTTGGACTTCAAGGAGATCCAACCAGTCCATCCTACATGAGATCTGTCCTGAATATTCATTGGAAGGACTGATGTTGAAGCTGAAACTCCAATACTTTGGCCACCTGATGCAAAGAGCTGACTCATTTGAAAAGACCCTGATACTGGGAAAGATTGAGGGTGAGAGGAGAAGGGGATGACAGAGGATGAAAAGGTTGGATGGTATCACCACCTCAATGGACATGAGTTTGAGTGGACTCCGGGAGTTGGAGATGGACAGGGAGGCCTGGCATGCTGTGGTCCATGGGGTTGCAAAGAGTCAGACACGACTGAGTGACTGAAATGAATTGAACTGAACCGATATTGTATTGATGTTTTTCTTTCTGACTTACTTCACTCTGTATAATAGGCTCCAGTTTCAACCACCTCATTAGAACTGACTCAAATGAGTTCTTTTTAATAGCTGAGTAATATTCCATTGTGTATGTGTACCACAACTCTCTTATTCACTCATCTGCCAATGGACATCTAGATTGGTTCCATGTCCTGCTGCTGCTGCTGCTAAGTCGCTTCAGTTGTGTCCGACTCTGTGCGATCCCATAGACGGCAACCCACTAGGCTTCCCCGTCTCTGGGATTCTCCAGGAAAGAACACTGGAATGGGTTGCCATTTCCTCCTCCAATGCATGAAAGTGAAAAGTGAAAGTGAAGTCGCTCAGTCGTGTCTGACTCTTAGCGACCCCATGGACTGCAGCCTACCAGGCTCCTCCATCCATGGGATTTTCCAGGCTAAACAGTGCTGTGATGATCATTGGTGTACACGTATCTCTTTCAATTATGGTTTCCTCGGTGTGTATTGCCCAGCAGTGGGATTGCTGGGTCGTATGGCAGTTCTATTTCCAGGTTTTTAAGGAATCTCCACACTGTTCTCCATAGTGGCTGTACTAGTTTGCATTCCCACAAACAGTGTAAGAGGGTTCCCTTTTCTCCACACCCTCTCCAGCATTTATTGTTTGTAGACTTTTTGATAGCAGCCATTCCGACTGGCGTGAGATGGTACCTCATTGTGGTTTTGATTTGCATTTCTCTGATAATGAGTGACGTTGAGCATCTTTTCATGTGTTTGTTAGCCATCTGTATGTCTTCTTTGGAGAAATGTCTGTTTAGTTCTTTGGCCCATTTTTTGATTGGGTTGTTTATTTTTCTGGAATTGAGCTGCATGAGCTGCTTGTATATTTTTGAGATTAATTCTTTGTCAGTTGCTTCCTTAGCTATTATTTTCTCCCATTCTGAAGGCTGCCTTTTCACCTTGCTTATAGTTTCCTTCATTTCACAAAAGCTTTTAAGTTTAATTAGGTCCCATTTGTTTCTTTTTGCTGTGATTCTTCATGTCAGAGTGTGTTCTGCCTATGTTTTCCTCTAGGAGTTTTATAGTTTCTGGTCTTACATTTAGATCTCTCTCAGTTTTAACAGTGATCAGAGCAATGTAACAACCCCAAGTGGTTGTAGAAGTCTGAAAAGGCATGTGAAAGGAGTTACTTTCTACCCCAATCACGTCTCCTGACTTCTATGCCTTTGGATATAAGGGCTTAAAAAGAAAGTATAGAACTTAACAATGTTGTAGCACATTCATCCTCTGATGTGACTCTCCCAAGCACCATTTGAGATGAGATTGGACAGGTAATAGCCCCACTGACAATTGAGACTATTAAGGCTTAGAGAAGATAAGGTGACTTACCTAAGGTCACCCAGATGGTTAATAGCTGAGCTGACTACAGGACCCCATAGTTTCTCCAAATGCCTAACTTCAGGGTCCTAGAAACAAGGTATTGACAAAAAAGTCAAGGCCTCAAAATTCACTGATTTGCTCTAAGGCCATTACATACACATGACATTGTGTGGCTATTGGGATGAAAGTAAAGGAGAACCACATGATCATCTTTCCTTTGCTATGCCTGCCATTTCTGCAGCTAAGAAGAACATCTTGGGAGAACCGTTTTAAAACTACTCTACAAACTGGCTCTTGGCATTTCTAGAAAGAATTATTCACCAAAGAAAACTTTAGCTATTATCATTTATAATTGAGGAAGAAATAGAGACTCTGATTACCACCATGTGGCATGTTCACAGATTGTGTGGGGGCCTTTGGGAAAAGCATACCTGCTAAGCCTTGATAGAGCAGTAAACAGAAAGCTCAAACTGTGCTCTACAATCTCTCTGTGGGATATGACCTGTAATCTTCATTATAAAAAGAGAGAACATTGTTTTTTTCTGCCTTTCAATAGGCAATTCACTCTGAGTCAAAGAGTTTGTGGATAAAAATGTCCTGTGCTTTTGAAATTCACAATCTGCTGGACAATAGTCTCACAGTGTTATGAACATCAGAGTGAGAACAAGAAGTCCCTGCGCCTCCCTGCATTGCCCTCTCCTCTTCCATCCTCTCCCCAACACCCCCCTGCTTCCTCCACCTGTCCTTCCCTCTGCCTTTAGCTCCCAGGGCTGCTTTTGTGTTACCTCCCATTGCCTTCACAAAGAGTGCCCCACTGTCACTCACAAATAATGACTAGTGTCACAGATGAACCCTTAGGCCCTTTGCTGAACTCCGACTTGAAAAATGTGGTGATTTAAAAAATCCTCCTGTCTGCTAAATTTCCACCAAGGGAATAAGATGCAAAATCATGTTCTTTTTCACAGAAATGTTACTAGCCTGTGGGTGTCAACAGAGGAAGTCTGCTGCATCCCACAGTGACTGGAGTGCACACCTCCCTTCTCATGAGCAAAGAACAAGCTGCCCGGCAAATCCTCACCCACCAGAACTGTATAGTCTCCTCCCCCTATTTGTTTGGTGGGTTTGTATTTGGGGGCATTTGTTCTGGAGCTGTGGGTAAAAGAAAACAAGTTGAGTTAGCTACCATCTTTCACCACAGAGTGAACCTGACTCAGAGAAATGACCAAGTCTGAGGTAGTCTCAACCCCCACAAACACAAATGCCAGCCTTCCTCAGCATCCAGTTACTTTGTACCAATAAACAACCCCACCTCCCTCCTTCCTCTTGAAGAATAATCAGTATATGGTGTCGTACACTGGCTGTTCCCACCTCAATACCAAATGTCCCAATGCTTCAGTTCCTTCAGGTTGCCTCAACACACAGAAGATACCCCACAAAGAAGGTGTCTCAAAGAAAGAACTTCATTTTACTCTTGAAATCAAGTATTTTCAAAACAAAGCTCGAACTCAGTGATTGAGTTATGTGATGATTCTCTTCCTGAATTAGGTAAGATGTGAAAGATAAAAATCCATGAGACACATTATATCTGCCCCCTAGCCACACAGATAATGCTACCAGGTAAGGGCTGTGTTTGTCTAATACAAACACATCATTTCTCAAAATGTCTTCCACCTGCTCAGAAACACCTGGAATAACTATTCAATCATATAGACCATGGACCTTCCAAATTGTAACTTCTACATTTAAGCAACTGTTCCAGGTTATTCTCAACCCCACTCAAGTTTGAGAACCACTGATCTAAACTAGGGAGAGATAAGCATATATCCAGGGACTCCATCTATGGCTGATTAAACTAGTTTTAGGCATGAATCACATAAGACAGAAGAATTTTGAAAGCCTTGCCAGTTTTCTGTTTTCTCCCTACTTCTTTTAATATTTAAAACATCACATGCTAAATCAACATTGTGAAAAAAAATTCAACTGAATAAATTTTAAAGATCTTACTGGCTTTATTCAACAATTCATGAATCAGGTAACATCTAATCTCAGCAAACAGAAAGGAAGGAGCTCCTTGATGGAGTGCATAGCCTCCTGTTGTTCTATGGGTAGCATCAGAATCATATATAAATAATTTAAACTTAAATGTGGGTTGAGCCTAGGTTATGAATATGAAATATGAATAACTTCATATTTCCAAAAGTTCCCCAGGTGATTCTATTGTGTACCTTTAGTTGAGAATAACATCCAAAATGATTGTCTCCAAATATTAAGGTATATACTCCTCTTTGCCATTCAACTATAGTACATGTATTAGAGTTTACAGTACCTATAAATACCCAGGAGGAGGCCATGCATCATGGGATTCAGTTAGTAAATGGAGGACAATGCAGGCAAGAGGCATCGGATATAAGGATCCAACAATAAGATAAGATCAGGATTCAAAGATACCATGGAAAGCTAAGAAGGGAGTGATTTTTTCAGGACAAGGGGAGTCAAGCAAGATTTCAGTGAAAGAACCAAAACAGGAACCTCCGCTCTAGAACTTGAGCAAAAATAAATGGCAATTAAGCAAGAAGCCGGGTATCAAAGCCAGACACACAGGGAAGGCACTGCTCATACACTGGGCTTCTTAAATTTTCTCTAGATGCAAGATTGGTTCTAGAAGGTGGGAAATGGACTCAGGAATGTGGTAGCAGGTAAGAAGGTTTTCAGGGACCCTAGAGATGGGTGTGGAAGGCATCAAAAGAGGAAGCAGGCAAATCATCAAGCTTTCAAAAGTGTCGATCCTTCAAAATATTTGAAAAAAAGAGAAGAAGCATGTGGTGAGAAACTATGGTGGTATGTTTTTAGTTCAGGGTGAATGAGTAAGAACTCTGATTACTTGGGAATCACATCTTAGTATACCTTCATTGTCTTGATTCTAAATATCTCAAAGCACTTTCTGGTCTTGTCTGGGCTTCCTATAGGAAACTGGTTACGCATAAATCCTATTTGTTTTCTTTAAGTAAGTCCCTTAGTTCTAGATTTTTTTCTTCTCATTTGCCTTTTTAACCTAAGTTTAATTTGTTGTTATAATCAGGATCCATTTAATTAATATCTTATTACATGTACATTTATTTTTGAAATAAATCATGTACCAGTATCTTTAGAAATTTTATTCAAAATGCTGCATAATGTTTACTTTTTAAAATAGAATAAATTTAAATAATTATTTCATAGAAAAGCTTTCTGAATTTTTATTATTTTGTAAAGAGTGTGGAACAGCACACTTTCAGGGATATTTCATGTTTATTTCACAGAGCACATGCCCACACAAGAGCTATTTCTGATTAACTGGCCAATTGATCCAATCAAACCAACACTATCTCTAGTATTTAAACTCTGAGTATGTCTTTAGCAGGAATTTTTCCTCAGGAAATAATCAATTCAGTTTTTCTAATTCTGTACCCAAAAGGATCATGAATAAAATTGCCTGCATAAATAGCCTCCAACTGTGTGGATTGAAGCCATTTAAGACCTTTTTTGGTACAATAGGAGATATCTAACATGAAATTCTCATTGAATGAAACTCTTTACTAACTCAAAACCTCATACATAACTATTTATTAAACTCAATTAACTAAATAAAGTTAGATGGATCTTCCAATACATTAGATAATTCCAATTTCACTCTGGGAAATACATGTTAAAACCCAGTTTCTCCATTAACCACTAAATGCACCCATTTCTCCTTCATTTTCTCATTTTTTGCCATCTCTGACACTTCATTTCACATCCTTCTTCCCCTAATTCATCTCCTAACACTTATAATCTAGAATTCTTTTATTCTTCATTTCCCAAGGTATGTTTATGTGTTGAATCCACAGCCAGAACACCTCATTCATCAGTTCATTCAGTTAATCAGCAAACATTTATGGCATACCTTCTATGTACCAGGCCTTTTCAAAATATTGAGATATATTCGATGTATATTATATAATTTATGAGTACACAGAATACTGATTTACATTTTTAAAGGTTATACTCTATTTATGGTTATTACAAAATATTGGCTATATTCCCCATGGTGTACAATATATCCTTGTAGCTTACTTCTTTTATAAATAATAATTTGTACCTCTTAATCTCCTATCCCTATCTTGCCCCTCCTTCCTTCCCTCTCCCCACTGGTAACTGCCAGTTTGTTCTCTGTATCTGTGGGTCTGTTTTTGCTTTGTTATATTCACTAGTTTGTTATATTTTTTAGATTCCACAGGTAAATGACAGCATACAGTAGTTGTCTTTCTATGTCCGACATTTCACTTAATAACCTTCAAGTCCACCCATGTTGCTGCAAATAGCAAAGCTTCATTCTTTTTCACATTGAGTAATATTCCATTTTGCATGCTCAGTTGCTCAATCATATCTGACTCTTTACAACTCTGTGGACTGTAGCCAGCCAGGCTCCTCTGTCCATGGGATTTTCCAGGCAGGAATACTGGATTGGGTGCCATTTCCTCCTCCAGAGGATCTTCCCAACCCAGGGATCAAACCCATGTCTCCTGCAACTTCTGCATTGCAGGCAGATTCTTTCCCACTAAGCCATCTGGAAAACCAGTGTACCATGTGTGTATACACACTACCTCCTTATCCATTCATCTGTTGATGGACATTTAGGTTGCTTCATACCTTTGTCATTGTAAATAATGCTGGTATGAATACTGGTGTGCATGTATCTTTTCATATTAGTGTTTTCATTTTTTTATGGATAGATACTATGGAATGGCCAGATCATGTAGTAGTTCTATTTTTAGTTTTTTGAAACCTCCATACTGTTTTCCATGATGGCTGCACCAGTTTACAGTCCCACAAACAGTGAACAAGAGTTCCTTTTCTCCACATCCTTGCCAATATTGTCATTCATGTTCTTTCTGATGACAGCCATTCTGTCAGGTGTGAGGTGACATCTAATTGTGATTTTAATTTGCATTTCTGTGATGATTAATGATGTTGAACATCTTTTCATGTGCCTGTTGGCCATCTGTATGTCTTCTTTGGAAAAATGTCTATTCTCATCTCCTGCTCATTCTTTACTCAGATTGTTTTTTAATATGGAATTGTATGAGTTGTTTATATATTTTGGATATTAACTCCTTATAGGTAGTTCAGTTCAGTTCAGTTCAGTCGCTCAGTCATGTCCAACTCTTTGTGACCCCATGAATTGTCGCATGCCAGGCCTCACTGTCCATCACCAGCTCCCAGAGTTCACTCAAACTCATGTCCATGGAGTCGGTGATGCCATCCAGCCATCTCATCCTCTGTCGTCCCCTTCTTCTCCTGACCCTAGTCCCTCCCAGCATCAGGGTCTTTTCCAATGAGTCAACTCTTTGCATCAGGTGGCCAAAGTATTTGAGTTTCAGCTTCAGCATCAGTCCTTCCAATGAACACCCAGGACTTATCTCTTTTAGAATGAACTGGTTGGATCTCCTTGCAGTCCAAGGGACTCTCAAGAGTCTTCTCCAACACCACAGTTCAAAAGCATCAATTCTTCAGCGCTCAGCCTTCTTCACAGTCCAACTCTAACATCCATACATGACCACTGGAAAAACCATAGCCTTGACTAGATCGACCTTTCTTGGCAAAGTAATGTCTCTGGTTTTGCATATGCTATCTAGGTTGGTCATAACTTTCCTTCCAAGAAGTAAGCGTCTTTTAATTTCATGGCTGCAATCACCATCTGCAGTGGTTTTGGAGCCCCAGAAAATAAAGTCAGCCACTGTTTCCACTGTTTCCCCATCTATTTGCCATGAAGTGATGGGACCAGATGCCATGATCTTAGTTTTCTGAATGTTGATCTTTAAGCCAACTTTTTCACTCTCCTCTTTCACTTTCATCAAGAGGCTTTTTAGTTCCTCTTCACTTTCTGCCATATGGGTGGTGTCATCTGCATATCTGAGGTTATTGATATTTCTCCTGGCAATCTTGATTCCAATTTGTTCTTCTTCCAGCCCAGCGTTTCTCATGATGTACTCTGCATATAAGGTAAATAAGCAGGGTGACAATATACAGCCTTGACATACTCCTTTTCCTATTTGGAACCAGTCTGTTGTTCCATGTCCAGTTGTAACTGTTGCTTCCTGACCTGCATACAAATTTCTCAAGAGGCAAGTCAGGTGGTCTGGTATTCCCATCTCTTTCAGAATTTTCCACAGTTTATTGTGAGCCGCAATCATTAGCAAATATTTTCTCTCATTCAGTAGCTTGTCTTTTTGTTTTTGTTAATGCTTTCTTTTGCTGTACAAAAGCTTTTCAGATTAATTCAGTCCTATTTATTTATTTTCACTTTTATTTCCTTTGCTTTAAAGGACAGATCCAAAAAACTATTGCTATGATTTATGTCAGAGTGTTTTGTCTATATTTTCTTCTATGAGTTTTATGAGGTTTGGTCTTACATTTAGGTCTTTAATCCATTTTGAATTTGTTTGTATGTGATGTGAGAAAATGTTCTAATTGCTTTCTTGTACATGAGGCTGCTCAGTTTCCCCAGCACCACTATTGAAGAGACTGTGTTTTCTCCATTGTATATTCTTGCTTCTTTCATTGTAGATTAATTGACCATAGCTTTTGTGTTTATTTCTGGGCTCTCTATTCTGTTCCATTGATCTATGTGTCTGTTTTTGTGCCAGTGATACACTGTTTTGATGATTGTAGCTTTGTAATATAGTCTGAAGTCAGGGAGCATGGTTCCTTCAGTTCTTTTCTTTCTCAAGATTGTTTTGGCTATTCAGGATTTTTTGTGTCTCCATACAAATATTAAAATTATTGTTTCTAGTTATGTGAAAGATGCCCTTGGTATTTTGATAAAGATTGCATTGAATCTCTAGACTATCTTGTGTAGTATGATAATTTTAACAATAATAAGTTTTTCCAGTTCCATGAACACAGTATATCTTTCTATCTATTTGCATTGTCTTCAACTTATTTTATTAATGTCTTAAAGTTTTCTGAGAATAGGTCTTTTACCTCCTTAGGTAGGTTTATTCCAAGGTATTTTATTCTTTTCAATGTGATAGTAAATGGAGTTGTTTTCTTAATTCTCTTTCTGATAGCATGCTGTTCCTGTATAGATATGAAGCAGAATTCTGTATATTAATTTTTCATCCTGCAACTTTACTAAATTCATTGATGCACTCTAGGAGTTTTCTAGTGGCATCTTTAGAATTTTCTATTTTATAGTATCATGTCATCTGCAAACAGTGACAGTTTCACTTGCTCCTTTCCAATTTGGATTACTTTTATTTCCTCATCTGTCCTGATTGCTCTGGCTAGGACTTCCAATACCATTGTATAAAAAGTGGCAAGAGTGGGCATCCTTGTCTTGTTCCTGATCTTAGAGAAAATGCTTTCAGTTTTTCATCTTTGAGTATGATGTTAGCTATGGGCTTGCCATATATGGCCTTTATTATGTTGAGGTATGCTCCCTTTATGTCCACTTTCTGGAGAGTTTTTGTTTATCATAAATGGATGTTGAATTCTGTTTAAAGTTTTTCTGCATCTACTGAGATGATCATATGATTTTAATAATTCTTTTTTGTTAATTTGTTGTATTATATCAGTTGATTTGCAAAAGTTGAGACATTCTTGCACCCCTGCAATAAATCCAACTTGATCATAGTATATGGTTCTTTTAATGTATTGTTGTATTCAGTTTGCTAATATATTGTTGAGAATTATTGTGTTTATATTCATCACTTTCCCCTATAATTTTTTTTTGTGTTGTCCTTTTCTGATTTTGGTATCAGGGTAATGTTAGCCTCATAAAATGCTAGAAAACATTCCCTTCTCTTTATTTCTTTGTAAAAGTTTGAGAAGGATAGGTATTATATCTTCTCTTAATGTTTGGTAGAATTCACCTGTGAGGCTGTCTGGTCCTGAACTCTTGTTTCTTGGGAAGTTTTTAGTTATTGTTTCAATCTCCTTAGAATTCCATCTATTCAGACTTTCTATTTCTTCATGATTCAGTCCTGGAAGATTTATGAATCTAAGAATTTATCCATTTCTTCTAATTTGTCCATTTTTAGCATATTCATAATATTCTCTTATAATCTTTTGTGTCTCTGTGGCAGTCATTGTACTTTTGCTTTTTTGTTTCTGATTTTATTTATCTGAGCTTTCTCTTTTTCTTTTGTGAGTCTAGCTAAAGATTTGTCAGTTTTGTTTATCTTTTCAATAGCCAGCTCTTAGTTTTATTGATCTTTTCTGTTATTTTTTTAGTCCCTATTTCATTTATTTCCACTCTGATCTTTATTATTTCCTTCTTCTTTACTAACTTTGGGCTTCATTTGTTCTTCTTCTAGTTCTTTTAAGTGTAAAGTTATATTGTTTGGGGGAGGATTTTTCTTGTTTCTTGAGATAGACCTATAGTGCTATCCTTCTTAGTACTACTTTTGTTGCATCACAAAGGTTTTGGTATGTTGTATATTTGTTTTCATTTGTCTTAAGATATTTTTTGACTTCTCCCTTAATTTCTTTGTTGACACAACAGTTGCTCACTAACATGTTGTTTAATTTCCATATATTAGTGATTTTTCTAGCTTTCTTCTTAGAGTTGATTTGTAATTTCAAACACTGTGGTCAGAAAAAATGCTTCATATGATTTCAATCTTGTTAAATTTGTTGAAATTTAACAAGTTGTTAAATTTATTTTGCAGCCTAGGATGTGATCTATCCTGGAGAATGTGCACTTGGGAAAAATGTGTATTCTGCTGCATTCAGATGAAATGTTCTGTGTAAATATACTAAGTCAATCTAGTCTAATGTTTCATTTAAGGTCACTGTGTCCTTGTTGAATTTCTATCTGCATAATCTATCCATTGATAAAAGTGGAGTATTAAAGTCCCCTGCTATTAATGTGCTGCTGTCAATTTCTCCCTTTAGGTCTGTTAATTGCTTTATATATTTTGGTGTTCCTATCCTGGGTATGTGTATATTAATAACGGTTATGTGTTACCCTTTTTCCCTTGAAGTCTATTTTGTCTAACATGAGTACAGTACACTTGCTTTCTTTTGGTTGTCATTTTGTTGAAGTATGGTCTTCCATCCCTTCTCTTTGAGCCTATGATTGTCTTTAGAGCTGAGATTAGTCTCCTGGAGGCAGCATATAGTTGGGTCTTATTTTTTCATCCATCCATCCACTCTGTCTTTGGACTGGGAAACTCAGTCTACTTACATTTAGGATGATTAGTAATAAATGAGGACTTAGTAATGCCAATTTTTCTTTTGTATTTTTTTGGGGTTGTTCTATAGCTCCCTTGTTTCCTTTTCCTTGTTATTCTGTCTGCTATTTTAGTTTGGTGGTTTTCTATGATGCTTTTCTCAGTTTTATTTTTTATGTTTCATGTCTCTTCTCTAGATTTATGTTTTGTAGTTATCATGAAGTTTGTCTCATAGATACAATTGTCCTTTTTCTGCTGTTAGCATTTTATCTTCATTTACCTATACAGGTTCTCTCCTTTTCCTCTTCCCCTTTTATGTTTTTGTTGCCTCAAAGTATCCTTTTTTATTTATGAGTTTGTTACAAAATTAAGGTAGCTACAGTTATTTCTACTGCTTTTTTCTCTTTGCTTGTTATTCTATAATTAAATGTTTAACAACCTCTTCTGATGTAGAGTTGCAGTCTTCTGATACTGCCACCTTAGTCAAACTGTTGTGTATTTCTGTCTTTTTGTTTCAGGTAGAATATTTCCTTTTAACATTTTCCTAAGGTAACACTAGTGGTGATAAACTCCTTCAGCTTTTGTTTGTTTGGGAAAGCCTTTATTTCTCCTTCAAACCTGAGAGGTAACTTTGTTGGATAGAGTATTCTTGGCAGCCAGTTTTAAACTTTCATGTTGAGTGTGTTATTCCACTTTCTTCTGGCCTATAGAGCTTCTGCTAAGAAATCTGATACCCTAATGGGCATTCCTTTGTAGTTTTCTGTACTTTTTCATAGCTATTTTTAAAATTCTTCCTTTGTAAATAAAAAAATTTACTTCTTTTTTATTATTTAATGCCCTAGAATTGTTTATTCTTTACATGAGAGAGACTACATAATTGAGGGGCAGGAGTCTGGGCTTGTGGTTGTTTCTGAGTTATTTCCAGCTGCACATTCTTCAGACAAATAGCATATTCTTTGAAAAATAAATAGGAATCAAAGTAACACATAAAATAATCCTAGTTCAGGAAATCAGGAAGAGGTCAAAGAGTGGCAAAGAAAGAAGCACAGAGATAGAAGCAGAAACAAGAAAGAAGTGCTTGTACACCCACATGTACCAATGATGTTAAATGATCCATCCCAGTATTAAATCTTCATATGACTGATTCTTGTACAGATTAGCTTATGGTTGACACTTAAGTATTATGTTTGTCATTTACCCAGTTTTAATATATCTTGGAGAAGGTCTTTTTGCACTGAAGTAAAGCTAAGATGGTCTCTTAGCTTTGTGGACTTACATGTCCAGTTCCTTCTCCAGGTTTGGGAAGTTCTCAACTGTTATTTCTTTAAGTAAACTCTCTGATTCCTTCTCCCTCTCTTCTCCTACTGAGATACCAATCATCCTTATGTTGCCCTAACTAATGGAGTCAGATAGTTCTTATAGAATTTCTTTTCTTTTTTAGATCTTAGTTCTCTCTGCTCTCTTATGTGTATCATTTCCACATTTCTATCTTCAAACTCACATTATTTTCTTTCATATGGTCTATTCTCTTTCCAGTGATTTCTAATGCAATCTTCATCTCATTTATTGAGTCCTTCTGCTTCACAATTTCTGTTTGGTTATTTTTATAATTTCAATTTCTTTGGTAAACTATTCTTATTCATTAGTTTTATTTCTGAATTCATTGAACTGCTTTTCTGAGTTTCTTCTAGTTCATTGAGTTTCTTCATACAGCTATTTTGAATTCTCTTTCGGACCACAATATTCCATGACTTGAAGTTTGTTTTTATTGTCATTTTCTTTTTGTAACACCATGTTACCATAGTTTCTCATGATGCTTGATGAGTCCTTCTTCCCATGCATTTGAAATAGCAAACACTTTTCTTCTTTAGGTAAAGCTTTTTTTTTTTTTTACTTCTAAGAATTCAACAGGTTCGTGATTAGAGGCTTTTCTCTAGTTTTTCAGTAGGTGGTGATATAATACAAGTTTTGGGTTCCTTTTACCTGAGCCTTTGGCTATATTTGAGAATCAGTACTTTCCACCCTCTACAATGTCCGATAAAAACGTCTCCTGGTGACTTCTTTGTTGCTGTTTGTGATTCTGGAGTCATTGGTGCCTTGCTGCTTCCAGTGTTGCTGCTGTTGCCCCTGGAGCACCAGGATGGTAGATACCTCCACCACATCCAGGGTTACCTGAGTCACAGGCATGGTCACTGCTATGTGAGGAGGGAGAGAAGGGGAGCTATCCAGCTGGCATCACAAGTGCATCTGCCACCTCCAGATTTGTTGGGTTCATGGGTGCCAACCCGGCGGTCAAGAAGGCTGGAGTCATGTGTGCCTCCATGGCTGGGGGGATGGGATCCCAGGACCTACTGCTCTTGCTGTCTGGTTCCCTGCAGCTGTGGTGCCACTGCAGCTGGGAGACCAGACTCAAGTGCCCTGCCTCCTCTTCTGCTATCAAGTGCTCCGGGGCTGCAGGCTCATAGCCAGGGAGCCAGGATCACAAGCACCGCCTCTGCTGCTCCCCCAGTTCTGCCTCCTCCATGTGTTTTGGCCCAGTACCTTTAGATGTACAGATGTCCGGAACTGTCCAGCATCCTGGTGTGTTGGGCAGAGTTATTGGTGTGTTTGCTGAGTTATGGATGTTTTACTGGTTGTAGACAGAAGGAGAGAGACAATGGGAGCATCATGTGCCACCATGATCCCCACAAAATATTTTAATGTTTCTCCTTCTCTGAGCAAATCTACAAATATCACAGTTTTTCCTGACTCTGAAAGAGCAATTATTCAGGGAACCCAATCTGTTTACCACATGTCTGGGAGGAGGTTGACAATAAGCCATCACTCTGGCTTCCATATTTTTCATAGTGGTGACCTCTCAAGAAGTGTGTCTCATTTGTTTGATTGATTTTTCACCTTTCCAGAATTGTGTTTTTATCACAGGGAGGGAATATAAAACCTGGGTGCTACAGAGTTCCCTAAGAAGTTCTCACTGATGTAGAAAGAACCTCAGGATTTTCAAAGACATCCCACGAATAAGCAAATACAGAAGTAACTGTGCATTTTCATCAGGGACTTTGAATTTGTAAGTTTCAAGGAAGCTGGTGGAAATGCTGCAAATGTTTTATTTTCTGCCAAAGATTGCTAATTTTCTGGGACCAAAACCTTAATCCATTGGAAACATTTAAGTGTGTATCAGACAAAGATTTGGGGTTACTTGTATGTTAGTGATTTGACTTAAAATTATTTCATAACCAATACTCACAATTGGTCCCAAGTAACTCTAGATACAGTACTGGGACTTTTCTCCATAACATTTCATACAGTGGGGCTCAAGTTCCTTGTATATGGAGGCTTGCATTAATTTCATGGCAGAATGACATGACTGCAAATAATAAACCCGTTTCAAGCCAGCTTAAAGAAGATCATCTCTAAGTCTTTGGTCAGAAAGCACACAGCCATGCTTTAGATAAGGCCAGGGCTAGGAGTTAAACGCCCTATAGATGCTGAGAGAACTGCTGTTTTTTTGCATCTGGCTAATTCTCTATCTATGTCTGGACATACTTTCTGTGTTGCACCTACATAGAAGCCAAATTTGTTTGCCCCATTCATGGCTTTTCACTACTTCCCCCATTTGAGTACACAATAAAGACTGAATTCAATCCCCATGTACTAAATATAAATACAAATCCTTATGAAAAGAAACCAAATTTTGCCAACTTGAATCATGTACCGACCCAATCACTGGTAACCAGGGAAGGGACAGACCCCTATGGTCCATTACCTACTCAGAGGGAGATGGGAGAGATTTCAAAGAGACATGGGCCACCTAGAAAATTGATTGGTAGGCCATGATTGTCCCTTCCCCTTGATTACTAATCTCAACTCTACCCCGTGCCCCCACCACAACTACAGGCTCTCGCCAAAATGGACTACGAGCAGCTGCTTTAGAGCACAGGGCTCTTTCTCAAGTGCTCTTTGCTTCTGATTTCACCTGGAATGTTACCCACTTTTCACCACCACCTCTTGCACTACCCACTTCCTTTCCCTCACTAACTCCATCTTTCGGGTGAATACTCTAGATGTGTCAGGTGTCCTATGTGGTCCCATCTCAAACTGCATTCATCTTACTTATAGGAATTAGAGGTGCCTATTTACCTGTCTGTCCCCACAATATGTATAAACTCCAAGAAGACAGAGATGGCACCTTGTTCATTATGATATGTTCAGTGCTTGACAGAGTATTGGCAAGAGTAGGAGGCAGTGATACTAACTAAATGGGTGACTGGTCCAAGCTGTAAGATTCAGAGTATGCTGTCATTGAGAAAATCGCCTGTCCAAGAATCTTATGACCAAATGCTATAATCTTTTAGTTTCTGAGTCATACACAATACCACTTCCTTTTTTAAGATTGTTTTTATATTTGAAAGACAATTTTAAGTGTTTGAGGTTTATAAGATTGTCTTCAGATGAGTTGAGTATTTCACTATCACCGTTTTGCTTGAAGTTCAGTTGAATTTATATATTTCCATGTTTTATTTATTTCAAAGACATCTATGATAACTTCAAGTGGTGGTAACCCCAGAATTATGATCCTGAGATGCCTTTGGATTATTGATGCAGGATTTTGCAAGCAGGGTTGTACATAGGTTGATTGTCTGGACAGGTCAGCATGCTTAAAGGCTTTTGACTTCAAAACTCTTTAAATAAAAAAAAAAAAATTAACATCAGTTTTACCTGTTCCCACTGAGTACTTGGACATAAAATCTTTTATTTTCTGAGAACCCTAAAGAGACAACTTGGGATTCACCTCAATCATGTGTCACTGACTCCTAAGAGAAAGAAAAACTAGGCAACACACCATGTGGAGGGAGGGGGATTCAGCTGTCTTTGTTGCCCTTTCCCTTGAGGTCTGGGAGTAGGGAGGGCCCTGCTTTGTGTTCTGAGGTCAGAATCCAGAGCCCGAGCGAGAGCTGAAATAGACAGCAACCCTCTGAGCTATCTGTCATCCAGCATTCACATTGCCTTGGCTTTGAAACTAACAATGGAAAGCTAGAGTTAGATTTTTCAAACTGTGGCTTGTATAAATTTACTGGGTGTCTGGAGGCTATTTTGAAAGTATATTTAGGCTTCTGGTACTCTTGTGAAAGTACAGTTTAAAAAAATATCTAGCTTGCTTGGTGAGTATAACTTCTGAAATAATTTAGCTCCTTTCCCATTTTAAGTAACAACATAATTTTAACCAGTATCAATGTGTTTGTTCTAAAGTATATACTCTCTATAAGGGAAAGTAAGCTTTGATCATGTCGTTCCCTAGAGGAAGAAACATATTTGTTTGACTTGACCTGGATGAACAAGGAGAGAGAAATATTTTGTAACTTCTATAGTTTATGACTTCCTTTCTCTAACATTCGTTTAATCATTCATATTTTCCATATCTTTCTACTTAAAACATTAAGTACAAGATACAAACTGTATGCATGTTTTTTCTGCAACATTAGAGCAAAATTATGAAAGTCTTTTCTGCCAATCTTCAGGTTCTTATAAATAGTTGCTCTGTAAATAGCTGTCAGAGGTGAGCTCAAAGTCTTCCTACTCTGACATCTTCTATTTATTTTAAATTATAGAATCTTGATTAAATGTTAACATTCCAATAATACATTAAGAGATAATGGCTTTGATATCTAAGACTTCTATAGTGCTTAATATATGTGAGATACTGCTCTAAGTACTTTACAAACATATTAACTCATTTAACAGTATCATGCAGAAACCCTGTTAGGTAAGTAATATTATCATCCCCTTTTTATAGATGAGGAAACCAAGGCTTAGAGAGGCCCAAGGACTCATAACTAGTGAGCCAGGTGGAGTCCAGATTCGAATCTAGGCAGTCTGACTCCAGAGGTTCTGTGTGCTTTTAACCACTTTGTTTTGTATAGAAAGATATAGATTAGCAGTTCTCAAATAGGGGGTGATTCTGCTCCCCACCAGAGGACATTTGCAAGGGCTGGAGACATTTTTGGCTGCCACAACTGAGAAGGGAGCCACAATGCTACTGGTATATAGTAGGTAGAAACCAAAGGTGCTGCTGCTAAACATCCTACAAAACACGGGACATTCTGCCACAAGGAATCATCTGGAACAAAATTCAGTAGTGCCAAGGTTGAGAAGTCCTGATTGATAGATAAGTGATGATAAATCAATGATACACCAATGATAAATGATAGATATAGATTGATAGATGACAGGATTGAGGGCTATTGAAATGGATATATAAACTGGCCTTCTAAGATTCAATTTTTTTAATTAAAAAAGAATTTAAATTAACACTAAAAATCCCTATCTTCTCACAAGGGGAGGTTAGGGTCCCAGTCAAGATGGTTAAGTGTGATTAAGAATGACTGCCCTCAGTGGAGAAACAGACATAGAGAATAGACTTATGGACATGGGGAGAGAGGAGGCGAGGGTGAGATGTATGGAAAGAGTAACATGGAAACTTACATTACCATAAGTAAAATAGATAGCCAACAGGAATTTGCTGTCTAGCTCAGGAAACTCAAACAGGGGTTTTGTATCAACCTAGAGGGGTGGGATGGGGAGGGAGATGGGAGGGAGGTTCAAAAGGGAGGGGATATGTGTATACCTATGGCTGATACATGTTGAGGTTTGACATAAAACAACAAAATTCTGTAAAGCAATTATCCTTCAGTTAAAAATAAATAATTTTTTAAAATGACTTCTCTTTGTGGAATCACATGAATCATCTGGCTGTCACCATCCTGCTTGTTCCCTTTCTGACTCCAAACTGCAGGACTCAGCAGTGGTGGAATTCTGCTTTCATACCCTCACACTCTTAACTCCTTTCAGTCCTGATAACAACCCATAGTTTCTTCAAAAAGTAGCACAGAAGGACATAGACCCATTTCTATTCCCCAGGGCAAGCCTTCTAGCAGTTTCAGAGTCAACACAGGAACATTATTGGAGAAGTCATCTGGCCTGTTCCTGAAAGGAACTGTCACTGAGGGCGGGGTCTCTTGTTGGGGGTACGGGGAAGGGGGGAACAACTTCAGTGAGGAAGGATGGGATGGTAATGTGGGCAAGGCATGGGATTGGAATGCTCTGAAAGACACAGGATAAGAGTCTGAAAAGGGTGATGGCAGTTAGAAAGCCATAGAAACCCAAGTTTTTGATAGACATCTGATGCTGGGGCAACCTGCCTTTGGCATGTCAAGGACTGAAGAGCATGCAGGTCATCCTTGAATCCTTCCAGACCTGGCCAGTGAGCAAGTGTCTAAGGCTGGAAACACTGACCAAGAATTGCAGAGAAAAAGATGGAGATCCTCTTAGTTGTTCATGCAAAACTTCTGCCTGGACTTGGCTTTGCCAAGTTAAATGAGAGCTCATGATATCATTCTCTTGGGCTTGCCTTCCACCAACTTAATTCAAAGGAAACTTTCAAATACCTCCTCCATAGGGACCTACCTCTGCATGTGTGGCAAACATCTATTTGCTTCTTCTACTGGAGAAGAAAAAAATATATAATCTCTGTCAGGGCACACTCTAGTCAAAATAATAGTTCTTCTCAAATTTAAGTAAATTTCACATTTCTGAAAGAAAGAGACTCTTTTTTTCTGAGCTTTACATCCTCACTGAAATATCACTGCCACCCCACCCTCAGGAAAAAAATTCCTGTTTGATGGGGCCTTCAACTTACTAAAAGAGTTCTCTAGACTCATGTCAGAATTTTACATAAACTTCTACTAGTCAGTTGAGCAAATAAAAATGATTGGAATCTTCAACATATATTTCTGTCTTTTATTTATACTCTTCCTTCAGACCTGGGAGGGCCTTGTTGCCTGCATGTGTCAGATGCTATGTGACTCCATAAGATTGAAGTTTGCTTCACCACTGTCATTATATCACACAATTGATCCTCTCAGAATAACTCTCTATCATCAAGAATATTCTTACCTTTGACACTGGGTATGTTGCTCACACACTATTTTATAGAGCCAATCCCCAGTTGAATTCTAATCATATCACATTTTACAACCAGCACGTGGCTCAGTTCAAAGACTGCCTCTCTACTGGGTCTATTCTTGAGTCAGGGATCTTCTCCATCACTGACTAGACCACATGACAAGCTGTAGAGATTGTTCAATCTCAGCATTTGTTTCTTCTCCCCTTAGGCTTTATCTAGGGAGACTCTTGCCACATGAAGGATTTCACTGTTCAGGGAATATTTTTTTCCTTGAAAAGTTCTCAAAGAGAAGGATACTGGGGCATATGCTCACATTTTCTAAGATATGATTACACTGATAAGGTTTCATGTGCCCCCGTTTATCCAAGCAATTTAACTGATATGTACTAGAACAGTTTTTCCAGTAATATTTAAGTAATTAGCTAGTATTCGAGAAACAGTTCTTTGCTAGTCTTTCAGAAAAGAACTGATTGCTAATTCTCTCTCTGACTTCTAATCACTGAGCCATTTGTCCAAGGTTGTCAGTTGAACGAATGTGGAAAATGTTCCAATTGGAGAGGTCAAGATTAAAACAGAATTCAGTCTCAAATTTACTTGGCTCTAGTGTAGAAATATATGCTCCAATTTTTCTTAACTCCTGCCAGACGAAGCAAAAGAAAAAAAAATTCTGCTTCATCTTAGCTATACTCAGAGGACTGGTAAATTAAGAATTTGTGCAATGTAGCTGACACTAGGCAGAGAATCAGCCAGAACAAGATCTAACACACAGTAGGTGCTTAATAAGTATATGATATTGAAATAACTTAACAACCCCGAGTGTGGTGACAGACATCACATCGAAACATCTGGCACCCAGCCCCAGAGTGTGCTGTCTGTTGCTTAGGCACTCTGTTCTCACACATTGGTTTATTTTTACATGCACACATTTTATTAAAAAAATGTTTTCATCTATAATTTTAATATCCAGCCAACTGTGCATAATGTTTAATGACATCCTATTAACAAAGAAACACTTTTAGAAGAACCACAGGGAAGTAACAATTGCTGCTTTTCTCCTTAACACCTGATACAAGGTTTGGCAATAGAAGCATTGACTAACAGCTCTTGCTCACTTCCAGGGCCCACAGACTGTTTCAGGAGGCAAGTCTCTTTACCTGTAGCCTTATCCTCAAAACAATGGCTGGAATGGCTTTAAGTGAAACTGATACAGGTAGTATTATCATATTATCATATATCTCCATTTTATAGATAAGGAAACAAGGTTGGAAATATTAAATGACTTGCATACATTCACACAGCTAGTAAGAGGTGGAGCTGAGAATTCAGCCCAAGACTATCCACTGCAAAACTTGGCATCAGCGTGGGTGACATGAACCGACAGACCCTGCTCAGCCTAAAGCCATTTCTACTGATTGACTGCTCATGGCCTTAAGACTGCCTATCAGAAGCTTTGCCTTTGTGCTAAGTATGGCCCTCTCCTCTAGAACTTGTATAAATGTGCCTTGAGATGGAAAAACTGAGGGTCAGGAATACCCAACCATGAGGTGCCAACTGTAGTCAATAATCTCTACTAGTGATAGGAAGCAGGAATGGCTTAAGAGCAATGGAAGTCTCTTGGAATAAGGAAAGACCCCTGAAGAAAGGATTGGGAGAGTGAGAAGTGAAGAGGTCTTGGGGCTGTTTATAAACTGTTATCAATGATATTTTATTAACAGAAGGTTAAGATTGAAAATACAAGCTTTGCACTGGATAGTCTTGGGCTGAATTATCAGCTCCACTACTTACTAGCCATGTGAACATATGATATGTATTTAATGTTTCAAACCTTGTTTCTTCATCTATAAAATGGAGATATGTGGTAATACTACCTGTATCTGTTTCCTGAGCCTGTCATAAAAAATGACCACAAAGTTGGAGGCTTAAAACAACAGAAATTTATTATCTCACCGTTCTGGAAACCAGAAGCCCTAAATCAAAATGTTGGTAGAGTTGGTTCCTTGTAGAGGTTCTGAGGGAGAATCCATTCCAAGCTTCTTACCACTTTCAGGTAGCTACAGGCAAACCTTAATGTTCCCTGGCTTGGGCTACATAACTCCAATTCCTGCCTCTGTCTGCACATTACCACTTTCTCTGTGTTTCAAAGAAACACTTAGGGCTTTCCCAGTGGCTGAAAACGTAAAGAATCTGCCTGCAATGCAGGAGACCCAGGTTTGATCCCTGGGTTGGGAAGATTCCCTGGAGGAAATGGCAACCCACTCCAATATTCTTGCTTGGAGAATTCCACGGACAGAGGAGCCTGGTGAGCTACTGTCCATGGAGTCACAAAGAGCCGGACACCACTGAGTGATTAACACACTGTTTTTCAAAATTTCCTTCTCCTCCTTACGTGGAGACCAGTTCAGTTCAGTTCAGTTCAGTTGCTCAGTCGTGTCCGACTCTTTGCGACCCCATGAATCACAGCACGCCTGGCCTCCCTGTCCATCACCAACTCCCAGAGTTCACCCAGACTCACATCCATTGAGTCAGTGATGCCATCCAGCCATCTCATCCTTTGTCGTCCCCTTCTCCTCTTGCCCCCAATCCCTCCCAGCATCAGAGTCTTTTCCAATGAGTCAGCTCTTCGCATGAGGTGGCCAAAGTACTGGAGTTTCAGCTTTAGCATCATTCCTTCCAAAGAAATCCCAGGGCTGATCTCCTTCAGAATGGACTGCTTGGATCTCCTTGCAGTCCAAGGGACTCTCAAGAGTCTTCTCCAACACCATAGGTCAAAAGCATCAATTCTTCGGTGCTCAGCCTTCTTCACAGTCCAACTCTCACATCCATACATGACCACAGGAAAAACCATAGCCTTGACTAGACGAACCTTTGTTGGCAAAGTAATGTCTCTGCTTTTGAATATGCTATCTAGGTTGGTCATAACTTTCCTTCCAAGGAGTAAGCGTCTTTTAATGTCATGGCTGCAGGCACCATCTGTAGTGATTTTGGAGCCCAGAAAAATAAAATCTGACACTGTTTCCACTGTTTGCCTATCTATTTCCCATGAAGTGATGGGACTGGATGCCATGATCTTTGTTTTCTGAATGTTGAGCTTTAAGCCAACTTTTTCACTCTCCTCTTTCGCTTTCATCAAGAGGCTTTTGAGTTCCTCTTCACTTTCTGCCATAAGGGTGGTGTCATCTGCATATCTGAGGTTATTGATATTTCTCCCAGCAATCTTGATTCCAGCTTGTGCTTCCTCCAGCCCAGCATTTCTCATGATGTACCCTGCATATAAGTTAAATAAACAGGGTGACAATATACAGCCTTGATGTACCCCTTTTTCTATTTGGAACCAGTCTGTTGTTCCATGTCCAGTTCTAACTGTTGCTTCCTGACCTGCATACAAATTTCTCAAGAGGCAGGTCAGGTGGTCTGGTATTCCCATCTCTTTCAGAATTTTCCACAGTTTATTGTGATCCACACAGTCAAAGGCTTTGGCATAGTCAATAAAGCAGAAAGAGATGTTCTTCTGGAACTCTCTTGCTTTTTCCAGGATCCAGCAGATGTTAGCAATTTGATCTCTGGTCCCTCTGCCTTTTCTAAAACCAGCTTGAACATCAGGAAGTTCACGGTTCACATATTGCTGAAGCCTGGCTTGGAGAATTTTGAGCATTACTTTACTAGCATGTGAAATGAGTGCAATTGTGTGGTAGTTTGAGCATTCTTTGGCATTGCCTTTCTTTGGGACTAGAATTAAAACTGACCTTTTCCAGTCCTGTGGCTGCTGCTGAGGTTTCCAAATTTGCTGGCATATTGAGTGCAGCACTTTCACAGCATCATCTTTCAGGATTTGAAACAGCTCAACTGGAATTCCATCATCTCTACTAGCTTTGTTCATAGTGATGCTTCCTAAGGCCCACTTGAGTTCACATTCCTGGATGTCTGGCTCTAGGTGAGTGATCACACCATTGTGATTATCTGGGTCATGAAGATCTTTTTTGTACGGTTCTTCTGTGTATTCTTGCCACCTCTTCTTAATATCTTCTGCTTCTGTTAGGTCCTTACCGTTTCTGTCCTTTATTGAGCCCATCTTTGCATGAAATGTTCTCTTGGTATCTCTAATTTTCTTGAAGAGATCTCTAGTCTTTCCCATTCTGTTGTTTTCCTCTATTTCTTTGCATTGATTGCTGAGGAAAGCTTTCTTATCTCTTCTTGCTATTCTGGATTTAGGGCCTACTCTAATCCAGGATGGTCTTCCCTGGTGGCTCAGATGGTAAAGAATCTGCCTGTGATGTCAGAGACCTGAGTTTGATCCCTGGTTTGGGAATATCCCCTGGAGTAGGAAACGGCAACCCACTACAGTATTCTTGCCTGGGAAATACCATGGACAGAGAAGTCTGGTGGACTCCAGTCCATGGGATCTCAAAGAGTCTGACATGACTGAGCAACTAACACTTTCATTTTTTTGTAATCCAGGATGATTAAATTAAGGATCCCCAAATCAAAGTAACATATTGCCCATGGACAGTAAGAATTCAATAAATGATCACTATGATTACAAACATGTTAAGTCTTCTTTACTTACGAGCTTACCTAGGAACAATGAAAGTCCTGCTCTACAGAAAATGCATGATTATTATATTATCAGTGTTTGTATGCCAACGTTTTCGCATCTAGTCTCACAATATTTGTTAGATGGATTCATATTTTCTGACCTGGTACTTGGTTATAAGATGCCTTACAAATATTATTAATTCTCTAATAAGTGCCAAAGCAGTGATAAAGTCAAAAGTGATAGTACAGAGACTTGAAAGATTACTAGGAATCCTAAAATAGAGATTATATTTTAAAAGAAAGCTGAGCGTTCCAGACAAGATGGTGTAGACTACTTTTTCTCTGCTCCCTGCTAAAAACAGCTATGAACCCTAAAAATAACTCAAGATGCAACAAAGAAAAACTCTGAAAGATGGACCACAATACTGAAGGAACACAAAAGGAGTAAGGCATCTTTTGAACCACCATCCCACTGAAGAAGGCCAAGAAGGCCACCAAGACCTGGCATTTCCTGACCCCCAACCTATTCAGAGAAAGGACAGCCCAGACAGGTTCACTCCTCCCCGAGATGGTACAGGAGTCCCATGACAATATTATGTGTCCCTGGCAGAGCCAGGAAGGGGAATCAATTGAAAGTCCTACTGACAATAAATTATTTACTAGGATAAGCAGTCGTCTATCCTTACCCTGCTTGAGACTCAACTCCCCCACCTAGAGATGCCACACAGCTAGAAGGCACTGACAAAGAGGGTCACAGCACAAGCGTCAACTGGAGAAGCTTTCTCCTTCCCCATTGGACCTGAGGTTCCCCTCTTCCTCCACTCAGAGACACTGTGTGTATGCGTGTGTGTGAATGTGTGTGTGTATGTGCGTGTGTGTGCGTGTGCAGATTGGGGGGAAGGAGGGGGGATTAGCAAGTGGATCATGCCACAATAAATGTGTAGCCTGAGGTGTACTTCATCTTCCACAGACAGTGGGGAGATTGCAACAAGATGCACCCAGTTCAGGAAGCCTATTCTTCCCTGCAGGCCTAAGACTCTCCCTGCCCCCACTCACAGACAAACCTCATAACAAGCACCAAGCTAGGGAGGCACTCTTCATCCTCCACAGATAGGAGGAGCCTGCCGAAACAAGCACCAGGAAACATCATTCAACCCTGAAGCAGGAGACTCCCTTCCCCCACGTGCAAGATGCAGAGAACCAATCCGGAGCAAACTTCTTCGGCTCCCTCATACAATGCTTGCAAGGATCAGTGGAAGCCCCAGTGGCATGAGACAAATGACAGGGACAAAAATAGGACCACAAAGGCTCTGAAAAGGAACATTTTCACTGGAACCACAGTCCCAAAATTAGGTCAGGACTTGCATGCTAAATCTAAACAAAGTGACTACCTGCTGAAATTAAAGGGGTCCACATTCTCCAATGACTATACAGTGTATGGTCTCCCTTACGACTATACAGTAGAAGTGAGAAATAGATTTAAGTGACTAGATCTGATAGACAGACTGCCTGATGAACTACGGACAGAGGTTTGTGACATTGTACAGGAGACAGGGATCAAGACCATCCCCAAGAAAAAGAAATGCAAAAAAGCAAAATGGCTGTCTGAAGAGGCTTTACAAATAGCTGTGAAAAGAAGAAAAGCGAAAAGCAAAGGAGAAAAAGGAAAATATACCCATTTGAAGGCAGAGCTCCAAAGAATAGCAAGGAGAGATAAGAAAGCCTTCCTCAGTGATCAATGCAAAGAAATACAGGAAAACAATAGAATGGGAAAGACTAGAGATCTCTTCAAGAAAATTAGAGATACCAAGGGAACACTTCATGCAAAGATGGGCTCAATAAAGGACAAAAACGGTAAGGACCTAACAGAAGCAGAAGATATTAAGAAGAGGTGGCAAGAATACACAGAAGAGCTGTACAAAAAAAATCTTCATGATCCAGATAATCACAATGGTGTGATCACTCACCTAGAGACAGACATCCTGGAATGTGAACTCAAGTGGGCCTTAGGAAGCATCACTATGAACAAAGCTAGTGGAGGTGATGGAATTCCAGTTGAGCTATTTCAAATCCTAAAAGATGATGCTGTGAAAGTGCTGCACTCAATATGCCAGCAAATTTGGAAACCTCAGCAGCAGCCACAGGACTGGAAAAGGTCAGTTTTAATTCTAGTCCCAAAGAAAGGCAATGCCAAAGAATGCTCAAACTACCGCACAATTGCACCCATCTCACACGCTAGTAAAGTAACGCTCAAAATTCTCCAAGCCAGACTTCAGCAATATGTGATCTGTGAACTTCCAGATGTTCAAGCTGGTTTTAGAAAAGGCAGAGGGACCAGAGATCAAATTGCCAACATCTGCTGGATCCTGGAAAAAGCAAGAGAGTTCCAGAAGAACATCTCTTTCTGCTTTATTGACTATGCCAAAGCCTTTGACTGTGTGGATCACAATAAACTGTGGGAAATTCTGAAAGAGATGGGAATACCAGACCACCTGACCTGCCTCTTGAGAAATTTGTATGCAGGTCAGGAAGCAACAGTTAGAACTGGACATGGAACAACAGACTGGTTCCAAATAGAAAAAGGGGTACATCAAGGCTGTATATTGTCACCCTGTTTATTTAACTTATATGCAGAGTACATCATGAGAAATGCTGGGCTGGAGGAAGCACAAGCTGGAATCAAGATTGCCGGGAGAAATATCAATAACCTCAGATATGCAGATGACACCACCCATATGGCAGAAAGTGAAGAAGAACTAAAGGGCCTCTTGATAAAAGTGAAAGAGAAGAGTGAAAAAGTTGGCTTAAAGCTCAATATTCAGAAAACGAAGATCATGGCATCCAGTCCCATCACTTCATGGGAAATAGATGGGCAAACAGTGGAAACAGTGTCAGACTTTATTTTTCTGGGCTCCAAAATCACTGCAGATGGTGATTGCAGCCATGACATTAAAAGACGCTTACTCCTTGGAAGGAAAGTTATGGTCAACCTAGACAGCATATTAAAAAGCAGAGACATTACTTTGCCAACAAAGGTCTGTCTAGTCGAGGCTATGGTTTTTCCAGGGGTCATGTATGGATGTTAGAGTTGGACTGTGAAGAAAGCTGAGCACCAAAGAACTGATGCTTTTGAACTGTGGTGTTGGAGAAGACTCTTGAGAGTCCCTTGGACAGCAAGGAGATCCAACCAGTCCATTCTAAAGGAGATCAGTCCTGGGTATTCATTGCAAGGACTGATGTTGAAGCTGAAGTTCCAATACTTTGGCCACCTGATGCGAAGAGTTGGCTCATTGGAAAAGATCCTGATGCTGGGAAAGATTGAGGGCAGGAGGAGAAGGGAACGACAGAGAATGAGATGGTTGGATGGCATCACTGACCCAATGGACATGGGTTTAGGTGCACTCCGGGAGTTGGTGATGACAGGGAGGCTTAGCGTGCTGAGGGGTCACATGGGGTGACCCTTCATGGGGTAATGGGGTCACAAAGAGTCGGACATGACTGAGAGACTGAACTGAACTGAATTCTCCAGTGTAATAGCCAAAATGTCCAACATACAATTGAAAATCATTTCAAATCAGGAACTAGGAAAATCAAAACCTGAAGGAAAAGAGATATTTAATTGATGTCAACACTGAAATGAATCAGATGTTGGAATTATCTTAGAAAGATTCAAGAATTACACATTATATTGAAGATGTGAAAAATAAGTTTTAAAAATCTCAGCAAAGAAACAGAAGGTTGTAAAAAACTAGATGGAAATTAAGAAGTGAAAATTACAATATGAGAAATAAAAACTCACTGAATGGACTCAATAGTACAGTGGAGATGACAGAAGATAGAATCAGTAAACTTGAGGACAGAGCAATAGAATTTATTCAGATTTTTTCAAACACACATCTGACAAAGGACTTGTATCTAGAATAAAAAAAACTCTCAAAATGTAACAGTAAACAAACAATCCAATTAGAATATAGGCAAAAGACATAAACAGGCATTTTGCCAAAGAGGATACTTAATTGGAAAATTAAACACATGAAAAGATATCCAATATCATTACCCATTAGAGAAACGCAAATTAAAACCAAAATGAGATATTACTACACAGCTATTAGAAGAACTAAAATAAAAACATATTGATAACATCAAAATGCTGACAAAGATGTGGAGAAACTGGATCACATATACATTGTTGGTAAGAATGTAGAATGGTATAGCCATCCTGTAAATTGGTTTGACAGTGTCTTAAATAAACTACGGCTTTGTTGAGTGGCTAAGACGGTAAAGAATCCACCTGCCGATGCAGGAGATGCAAGAGACGCAAGTAGGATCCCTGAGTCGGGAAGATCCCCTGGAGAAGGAAATGGCAACCCACTCCAGTATTCTTGCCTGGAGAATTCCATGGACAGAGGAGCCTGGCAGGCCACAGTTCATGGGGTCGCAAAGAGTTGGACACGACTAAGAGACTAACACTTTCACTTAAACTAAATATGAAATTACCATATGAAGGAGTAATTGCACTCAAAACATGAAAACTTAAATTCATATAAAAACCTTAACTGGAAAATAAACTGAATGTCCTTCAACTTGTAAATGGTTAACCAAGTGACAATATATTCATAACATTGAATACCACTCAGTAATAAAAAGAAACAGACTATTGATAAACATAACAACTTTGATGAATCTCTAGAGAATTATGTTTAGTGAAAAAAAAGTCAGTCTGAAATGGTTACATGCTATATTATTCTAGCTATGTAACATTTTGAAGAGATAAAGTTTTAGAGTTGGAGAACACATTAGTGGTTGCCAGGGGATCAGGTGAAGGGAGGTAAGGTGGTGGATATAATTATAAAAAGACAACAGGATGGGCTCCTGTAGTAATGAAAATTGGTCTGTTCTTGGACTGTTTCAATGTCAGTATCCTGGCTTTGCTATTTTATGACAGTTTTGCAAGATACTGCAACTGGGAGAAACTGAGTAAAGGGTACACAAATTCATTCTGTATTATTTCTTACAACTGCATGTAAATGTACAACTATCTCAAAGTTAAAAGTTTAAATAAAAGGAGAGGCAAGATGGTGACCATGGTACATACCAACAGAATGAATTATAGGAACATTTCTCCAAGGCAAGAGCAAATCTTGTGATAGTAGGAAAAGTGCTTTTCCTGTCCAGTACATTGTAAAAGGAGGAGACAAACTTGACCAAATATAGAAAGCTTTAGACAAACCAAAACAGTGTATTAAAAAGCAGAAATATCATTTTGTCAACAAAGGTCCATCTAGTCAAAGCTATGGTTTTTCCAGTAGTCATGTACGGGTGTGAGAGCTGGACCATAAAAAAGACTGAGAGCCAAAGAATTGATGCCTTTGAACTGTGGCGCTGAAGACTCTTGAGAGTCCCTTGGACAGCAAGGGGATCAAACCAGTCAATCCTAAAGGAAATCAGTCCTAAATAATCATTGGAAGGACCGATGCTGAAGCTGGAGCTCCAATACTGATGGCCAAACCTGATATGAAGAACTGACTCATTGGAAAAGACCCTGATGCTGGAAAAGATTGAGGGCAGAAGGAGGAGACAACAGAGTATGAGATGTTTGGATGGCATCACTGACTCGATGAACATGAGTTTGAGCAAATTCTGGGAGATGATAAAGGACAGGGAAGCCTGGCATGCTGCAGTCCTTGAGGTCATAAAGAGTCAGACCCAACTTACTGACTGAACAACAAGAAAGCTTTTGCTCATAGAGAGTTGACTTGTATCACTGTGGCCACATGATGGCCTTGATGGTAGTTAAAGCCAGGGTTCAGTTTTAGAAATTGGAGATTCACCTCAGGAAACTTTTCCAGCCTTAAGTTGTTCCGTAGACTCAGGGCCTGTTCCAATCTGCACAGTATTGAAGGGACTATTGAGGGTAGTGTGAGTGTGGACATATGAATGCTAAGGATCTCCATACATCTCTTGTGGAGCCCACCAAGAATGAGGTTACCAACCTCAGTGGGTGTTTCATGTCAATGAAACATGGGAAAGAGCTGCTTGAGAGAATAAGTTCCAGCAGGTTTTTAAAAAGTGACCAAATTTATAGGTTAGAAGGACTACATCACAATCCAATTGTTGGAAATGCTTCCAGGAACTTCAAACATAAACCTATGTGGTTTACTCAGTTTAGACCAACACACAGTTGTTCATAGGAGCAGTCTTCTAATTCCTTGCTCACTCATAAGGAGAGCACTTTTTCTACTTCATAGACATAGATACATGATCCTCTACAAGACTTGCTTCTAAACTGAAGCAGACCACAAACTGTCAATCTTTACAATCCTCAAATTCTCCAACTTTAGTTTAGCACTCAAGGGAGTCAATTGGCTGTGGAGAGAGAAAGCAAGAGCTTTTCTGGAAGGGGTGGGTGGGGGCAGAAGCTCAGACAACAGAGCTTTCCAGAATGAGAAACCATAGTTGGAACATGGTTTGGGCTCAATCCAGGCCTCTACTGATGTGGGGCTGCAGAAACAGAAAACCCTGAATTCCTGACATAGTAGCTACCTTTGCTCTCAAACCACTAGTGAATGTTCTCCAACTCTGTGGCATAGTTATCCTAGACATCATTGAAAAAAGAGAAATCTACAAACATTTTGTTGGGCTGAAAAGAAAGGTTTTTTGGAAATGGGAGACTTGGCCCTTGGAAGCAAAAAATGCATTGAACATTTCTCTGTCATCTCACAGGAACTCGGAGGGGAATTTTGGAGTCCTGCTTGATATGAGGAGATAAAAAGAGGACAAAACCTTTCTCCACCCCGAATCTGGTGGTGGAGGCCTCCTCAGTGCCAAATGACACAAAAGCTCTCTTCCTTGACTTTAAAAATATGCTCTCCCACTGAGATGAGATTCAATCTGTGCAGTTAGGTAACATATTTCTTTTAGAACTTGTGGAAATGGCTGTGATGTCACTGATAATAACTGTGTAGGGCAGTGTTTTCTAAAGACACTTTGAGGAAAAAATGTCCAATACCAAATAAGTTTGTGAAATGCTGCATCATCTACTTTTTAAACAGAAATTAAAGTCTGGGAGAGGTGCTTTGTTAAGGGATGGTATGGAGAGGGAGGAGGGAGGGGGGTTCAGGATGGGGAACACGTGTATACCTGTGGCAGATTCATGTTGATGTATGGCAAAACCAATACAATATTGTAAAGTAATTAACCTCCAATTAAAATAAATAAATTTATATTTAAAAAAAAGAATCCTGGGTAACTTTGTTTAACTTGGCTTGTCTAAAACTTGTTTGATCACACAACTCTATATACATTTCAAAAAATTAAAAATCATGACTATCATACAAACGTAGTATGCATGTAAAAGTTTATTTTAACACAAAGATTTATTTAACTTGTTAATGAAAGTATGTATTAATGCTAGCGCAAAGAAGGATCTGAGAGACTAGTATATACTGTCACTGAAAGGAAGAATGCTGAAATAAGATCGCTAAATTGCTGAAATATAAAACAGGTGAATGTCTTACAAGAGAATAAAACTATTGAAATTATCTTTTTCATGGGACAGCAATTATTTGTATTTCTACTGACAGAAATCACTGGCAACTTCTACAAGTTAACTTGCAACTGTGCAGAATCCTCACCTTAATAAATAGTAAATCAGGCAATGGTATGTTACTCTATTTTTTTATTTTTAAACATTTTTATTAAAGAAAAATAATCCTTCTTTTTAAAATACTCTTCTTCTCTTTATTTTTCAAACCATTGTGTCCAGGGCTGACTTTCACTAGTATGAAACGCCACCCAGAAGCAGGTCATCTATCAATGGTTTAGCACCACGTTCCCCACGAATGTGTGGTGCGTGACCCACAAGGGGGCGGCCGCCTTTCAGGCCGTGCCCATGTCCTACGAAGAAGGGCACTCTGCACCCAGTCCCAACGCGTGGCAGGGTGCAGGTATGTTACTCTAGAGCAATGATTCTAGTGTGCTTCCCAGACCAACAGCACCAGCATCACTGGGATCCTGTTAGACATACAATTACTTAAGCCGCACTCAAGACCTACTGAATCAGAAACTCTGGGATAAGATGCAGCATTATGGGTTTAAAAGCCCTCCAGGGCATTCTGATGCTTAATGAAAGTTTGAGAACCACTGACCTAAAGAATTAGTAATAAATAAGTAAATAAATTAATTTTAAAAAGAATTGACCTTCAGGCAATAAGTATATTGCCAATATCCCAGTATGACTCTGCAAAGATATGTAGTCATCCTTTTGTCTATTTCTAAATTTTGAATAAATTTTTTAGCCTGTTTTTCAGTGTCACAGTTTGCAAGGGAGTCTTCAGAACATAGATTTTAATATCCCAGCCTCTGTAGCACAGGACAGGACATGAGATCAGTGTTCTTCATACTGCAGGTCATAGCACATTAGTGGATTGTAAAATTAATTTAAGGAGTTATGACTCATATTTTTCAACGAAATGGAATGAGATGGTACAGATTAGAAAACATAACAGTTTTCTAATCTAAGAAAACATCACAGTAACCTATATTCAGGGTTACTATTGTTTCATGGAAATTTGGTTGCAGTCATATAAATAGAGAGAATGTAATATGGATGGTAGTGGGATATTGTTTTAAATGCATTTATCACTACAGGTTCCAATCCAAAAAAAATTTAAATTATAGTAGCACAGTGGTTCTCAAACTTTAGCCTGCATGAGAATCCACACACATATATGTGTGTGTGGGTGCGTGTGTGTGTGGAGACAGAGAGATCTCGCTATTTAGTTAGACCAAAATAAAGTAGTGAATATTTGGGTACTATTTTAGATTAATTTAAGAAAATTATTTCGTACTTCAAGGCTGGTCAGAATTTGATTAATTGCCCAATACAATTTCACTTCTTTTGGGAAAATAAAGTGATGCTGCTCTTTACTTAGGATGAAAAAAAAACATACTGGTAACTTGATGCTAGCAAGACGTTACAAACACAAAAAGCCAAATGTGACATTTTTACCGTAAGTCTGACTACTGTGAGGCGCACAGACTGATAACAAAGTAAAGCTAACAAATCTCTTCCAAGACCCAGAGCTTGGGGAATACTGCATACCATACCCCTCTTGGTGAGTAATCATACATATTGGCACCCTAAAGGCTCCAAGAAGTCATGGAGCAAAGAAATATGTTCAGTTCTGCTTAATACAGCATTTCCTATCCTTTTAAGTCTATGAGAACCTTTATTATCATTTACATTCATCATAATAACTGTTCTCTGTGAAAACAGTGCAAATTACAGTACACTTTGGATTATGCAAGTTTAGGAAAATGATCTCCAAACTTTTAAATAATATATCTGCAAGCAGTATTATGTATTATTTATATTTTACATACATTGTACAACCACTGTGTACTTAAGTATTATATACATTGTATAACATACATGAAAGAGAAATTTAAGATGATGGAATAAAATAATATTTTTAAAATTTTTATATTTTCAGAAAATATATTTTCTATAGAAAATATAATATTTTATATTTTATTTATTCATGGTATAGAAGTTCTATATTAATATCAGACAAAGTAGATTTAAAGGCAAGCAAAATTACCAGGGATTAAAAGGATTCATGTTGATGTATGGCAAAACCAATACAATATTGTAAAGTAATTAGCCTCTAATTAAAATAAATAAATTTAAATTTAAAAAAAAGTGACTTTACAAAATGTAAAAGGCTCGATTCTCTAAAAGACATAAGAGTTCTAAATGTTTATGCACCAAACAGAGCTTCAAACTACATGAAGCAAAAATCTGATCGAACTGAAAGAGGAAATGGATAAATTCACAAAACAGATGGAAAAATTCACTTCTCTCTCAGTACTTAATGGAACAAGTATAAGAAATTCAGCAAGGATATAAAAGAACCAAACAAAACTATCAATCACCTGGATCTAATTGATATTTATTTATAGAAAAATTCACTTAACAGCAAAGTGCTCATTTTTTTAAGTGCACATAGAATGTTCACTAATATAGACTATATCCTGGGTATTAAAATAAACCTTAGAAGAATTAAAATGATCCAAAGTATGTTCTTCAACAATAATGGAATTAAGCTAGAGATTAATTATAGAACAACATCTCAAAAATCCCCCAACTCTTAGAAATTAACACACTTGTACATAATCCATGGGTCAAAGAGGAAGTCCCAAGAGAGACTATAAAATATTTTGAACTGAACAAAAAAATGAAAATAAAGCATAACAAAATTTGTGAGATGCAGCTAAAATGGTCCATACATCAGTTAAAAGGCAATCGGCCAACTGGATTAAAAAAACAAGACCGACCTATGTGTTGTCCACAGATATCTATAATGAGGGAGAAATGTAAACATTAAATTCTTCTATTATTAAAGAAGAGTGTCAAATAAATAATCTAAGTTTCCACGTCAAGAAACTGAAAAGAAAAAGAACAAAAATAAGTTCAATACCTCTTTTTCACATTTTGCTTTGGGATAGCCAATGAACTTGTGTGTGGTAGAAAAGATTTTCAGGATCACTCACTGTAGCTTCTACTTGGCAAGAAAACATAACAGTCAAATCCGCTTAATTAGTCTCATGGTAACTTCAATACCCTGGAATAGAACGAACAAAGGTGAAGGGACCTCAGTCAATCTGTCTGCATTAGGGGATCCCACTTTTCTGTCAGGAAATCATGGACACTGAGCCTGACATAAAATAGCTTTCTATGCAGAGTGAAGGCATCAGTGTCAGTCTGAATATCAACTGTTAATAAAGCTTAATTTCTTTCTTATTTTTTAAAGGAAAAGTTCTAATACTTTTTTTCCCTATACCCCAGTGGATTATCTTACGTACCTCCACTCAGATACTCAGAAATATCTAGGCTAGAGAATAAAGGGGCAAAAAGACCCAGTCATGAAGCAATTTCATCTCTGAGATGATTCTGTGGAATTCACCCAAAACAGACAGAATATGCTAGGCATAAAGTGAAGCTATGTGAAAGGTAGCTATTTCTGAGGATGAAATAATCCTTTGGAGAACACACCGCATTTTGCTAAGCTGTCAACCAATAGATTTCTGTGTCTTCTTGTATGTTGTGCTGTGACTGTCTTCTAAATATCACATTCCACTGTCAGCTTGATATTTAAAACCAGCTGGCCTCACTCCATCATCATCCATTATGTTACATTGTTTTACAAGAAATGTGACTTCTCTGGCAGCAGACATGTTGATCCCAAAGAAAATATTTTTCATATTTTCCCGTGTGGATTTTTAAAATATATTTATACTAGACACAGAAGGTGTAACCTTGAAACAACTGAACTTATTCAAACAGTTAATGGATTTATACATGCTGCTCCATTTTCTCAAGATGAATTCATTTAAAAGATTTTTTAAAATAAAGTTTAAAATCCCATCTTTGTCGCCTCAGAAGCTTGCAGGGGAGTTGGCTCAGTATGCTTTCTCATTTGGGATCATATTCTGTTGCTAAGAGACTTGCATAAGCTTAGGGATGACTTAAGATCATTGGTAGAAAATATACTTAAAAGCTAATCTATGAGTGGCTATTTTTATATAAAGAATCTTGGTCATTTTTATATAAAGAATCTTACTTTCAAAGAGAAGATATGTTCCTTTTCTTTTGAGAACAGTGGGAGCCCAAGCCTGAAATTTAAGCATAATCCATCAGTATCATGGTCAATTTGATTCAATACTCAGGGTGACATTGACCCTGTTAGAACCTGAATTTTCCTTCTACATCCCAAGTATTTTTCCTAATACAGAATGAATTTTTAGAAGTTCAAATGCTTAACTATTGCTCATTTTTACACCAGGTGGCGCTAGTGGTAAAGAACCAATCCACCAATGCAGGAGGTGCTGGAGACGTGGGTTCGATCCCTGGGTCGGGAAGATCCCCTGGAGAAGGGCATGGCAACCCACTCCAGTATCCTTGTCTGGAGAAACCCATGGGCAGAGGAGCCTGGCAGGCTACAGTCCATAGGGTCTCAGAGAGTCGGACATGACTGAAGTGACTTAGCATGTGAAAGTGAAAATGAAGTCATGTCCGACTCTTTGCGACCCCATGGACTGTGTAGCCTATGAGGCTCCTCCATCCATGGGATTTTTCAGGCAAGAGTGCTGGAGTGGATTGCCGTTTCCTTCTCCAGGGGATCTTCCCGACCCGGGAATCGAATCAGGGTCTCCAGCCTTGCAGGCAGACGCTTTACCGTCTGAGCCATGTACACACAAGTATATTAGTTATCTATTGCTGCATAATAAATTACCACATATATTTGGGGCTTAAAACAACACGCATTTATTACTTCATAGCTTCTGTAGATTAGGAATCTGAGCTTAGCTTAGCTGGGTCCTCTGCCTTAGAGTACCCTGTGCATGCTAAGTTGCTTCGATCGTGTCCAACTCTGTGCGACCCTATGAACTGTATCCCTCCAGGCTCCACTGTCCATAGGATTCTCTAGGCAAGAATACTGGAGTGGGTTGCCATGCCCTTCTCCAAGGGATCTTTCTGACTCAGGGATCAAACCCAGGTCTCTTACGTCTCTTGCATTGGCAGGAGGGTTTGCCACTAGCGCCACAGAGTGTCCTATGAGGCGGCAATCAAGATGTCAGCTAGGGATAGAGTCTCATCTCAATACTCAGGAAGGGAAGGATCCACTTCCAAGTTCACTATACCATTATGGACAGAATTCAGGTCCTTTTGGGTTGTTGTACTGTAGATCCTCAGAGTTATCTCAACTAAGGATGAGAAAGCTGGGGTATTTATTCACTAACTTTCCACTATCACTGGTTGAAGATTGCTTCCAGAAGCATTAACTGTCAGGCACTTTATGCTTAGTATATGTGAGAGCTGAGCATGTTCCCCCAATGAAAGTGAAAAAAACAAAAGCCCTCTTGCAGAATCATGGGTTTTCACAGTAAGCAGCCTTCAGCATGTAGAGGTGAGTACGGAAGAAATACAGATGGGGCACCAATGGTATTGCTACAATCACAAAAACTAAAGAGCTGCTGAGAGACCGCCCAGACCTTTCCCTGTTTTCATCAAAGGTAGTACCTAAAAACACCCCTAAGGAGACAAGCAGTTCTTATTTCATATCAAGTTACATCACGCATTCCTGATCATGGCAGGCAAGCGGTGAGATAAAACGAAGATTTGAAATGTACGGGAAGCTCTGAAAGGTCCCCAAAGAGCCTATGCCCACTCAACAAAAGCAATGGTTCTAAGTAGCAACAACTCTAATATTTTACTGACTCTTAGATTGAACAGGCTCCTGGAAGATCATTTGACAGCCTACAAAGTACCCTTGGAAGTAGGGATAGGCCACAGAAGCCCCAAGGTATCATGAGAGGTTGGTAAAAGTAACCTAGGAAGTAATACTGGCCTACTTTAGCCTCTCAACAAATCCTAGGAGGTTGGTGCTGGGCCACATCAGTCCCAAAGTACCCTGGGGTTTGGGGAATGGTACCCATAAGGTCCAAGATAAAGGATATCTGATTTTCAAATTTCAAAACCCCTTTCACAGAACACATGAAAAATGTAATCAGCAACAGTCACACCCTGACAGTCCTGCATTTTTTCCAACCATTTAAGTGGAAACTGACCTCGCGTTATAACTGAACCAAGATTCCTAAACAAAACTGAGGTTTCTCCAAATTTAAAATGAAAAATGAATCAACATTTGAAGTCATTCGTAAAATGATTAATAGCTCCCCAAAGGCAGAGTCTTATTTTGTTTCCCTTTGTATGTCTAGTCTTGTCTTTGGGATAATAAATAGGTATCAAATAAATAGATAAGTGCCTTAGTTTAACTTTCCTTTAGGGCAGAAACAATCAGTAAGCTTGTCTTTGAAATCAAAAGAATGGGATATCTATTTTCAAATTCATATGGGAACCAAAGAGTTAAATGAAGTGAAACATATTTGCTTACTTCAGGAATTCTCAGAGCCTTTAATATGCCAGGCTATTCTATTAAGTCACCAAGTCAGGGAGATAACATATGCAGAATTCCATGAACCTGATTAAACACTAAACTCTTTTTTTTTATTTCATAAAGCACTTAAAATTCCAAAGAATTTTGAGACACTCTAGCGCTTGAAAGTGAAAGTTAGTCGCTCAGTTGGGTCTGACTCTTTGTGACCCCATGGACTGTAGCCCGCCAGGCTCCTCTGCCCATGGGATTTCCCAGGCAAGAATACTGGAGTGGGTAGCCATGTCCTTCTCCAGGGGATCTCCCTAACCTAGGGATCAAACGTGGGTCTCCTGCATTGCAGGTGTATTCTTTACCATCTGAGCCACCAGTGGCTCCTCTAGCTCTTAAGGGCTGCTTAATGATTGAAAATCATAAGTATAGCAAAACTGAATTGTTATAGAGGGATTTCAGGGAATAGATGTGGCTTGACTGAAATTTTATGTCCATTGATTAGTAACTCCCATTTCTTCTTCTCCCCAACCCCTGGCAACCACCATTCCACTCTTTGACTCTATGAATTCGACTGTTTTAGATATTCATATAAGTGGCATCATGTCGTAGTTGACTTTCTATGACTGGTTTATTTCACTTAACCTAATGTCCTCAAGGTTGTCTCATATTGCAGAATTTCCTTCCCTTTTAAAGCTAAATAGTGTTCCTTTGTATGTGTAGACTACATTTTCTTTTTCCACATATCTGTTGATGAGCTTTTAGGTTGTTTCAACCTCTTGACTGTTGTGAATAGTGTTGCAAAGAACATAGGAGTGCTAATATCTCTTTGAAATCCTGATTTCAATTCTTTGGGATAAGCACCCAGAAGTGGGATTGCTAGATCATATGGTAGTTCTATTTTTAATTTTTGGAGGAATCTGCACAGGCTCCTCCATAGCAGCTGCAGCATTTTGCATTCCCACTAACAGTGTGCAAGTGTTTCGATTTGTCCACACCCTCACCAACACTTGTTATCTGCTGTTTTTTGATGATAACCATCTTGACAGGTATGTGGGGATATCTCTTTGTGCTTTAGATTTATACCTCCCCAACGACTGCTCTTGCTGTTCAGTCGCTAAGTCCTGTCTGACTCTTTGTGACTTCATAGATTGCAGCACTCCAGGCTCCTCTGTCCTCCACTATCTCATTATTTGGGAGATTAACCCTTTATCAGATAGATGGTTTGCAAATATTTTCTCCTATTCCAAATAGTGCCTTTTCACACTGCTGATTTTTTCCTTTGCTGTACAGAAGCTTTTCAGTTTGAGATAGTCCCATCCTGTCTATTTTTGCTTTTGTGGCCTGCAAAGAAATATCTTAATATAAGTAAAGCTGATGATGCTGGTTCATGAACCACCCTTTGAAAAGCACTGTGTTAAAAATTCCAGATCCCTCAAATCTGACCTCAAGTCACAGGTAAGAGGCCCAGGATCTGATTTTTTTTTAACAAACATCCCTGATCATTGTTCTGTTCTAAATATATTACATCTTTTATGTGCACTAAAATTCATGCTCTTTCCCTATTGAGGAGCTCCTCAGATACTGACTGGAGCAGTATTCTCAAAATCCTGATTATCTGGTTTCCCAACACAGAGTAGATTACAAGCTATCGGGCTCAGAGGTTAAAGCATCTGCCTGCAATGCGGGAGACCTGGGTTCGATCCCTGGGTTGGGAAGATCCCCTGGAGAAGGAAATGGCAACCCACTCCAGTAGTCTTGCCTGGAGAATCCCATGGACGGAGGAGCCTGGTGGGCTACAGTCCACCAGGGGCAAAGAGTTGGACACGACTGAGCGACTTCATTTTCTTTCACTTTCACTGTGAAATGCAGACTTCCCAGGTGGCACTAGTGGTAAAGAACCCTCCTGCCAATGTAAGAGACGTAAGAGGCTTGGGTTCAGTCTCTGGGTGGGGAAGATGCCCTGGAGAAGCAAACGGCAACCCACTCCAGTATTCTTGCCTGGAGAATCCCATGGACAGAGGAGCCTGGTGGGCTACAATCCATGGGGTCGCAGAGTCAGACACGACTGAAGTAACTTAGCACGCATGCACGGTGCAGTGCTGAAGCAGGATGTTTGTTTATTTTTGTTTTTAAAGCTATAATGAGATTTTGGTTTTTTTGCAGAAAATTATTTACTATTAAATGAAGGAGTTTAACCTAAATGCTCTATTTATTAAAGCTGCAAACTCCAAACCTAGTTTTTTCCTCAAGCTTTTGAATTCAATCTACAAATCTTACTATTCTATTTATAAATCTAGTAAAGTTTAATGATCACTTACACAAATGCTTTTGACTGAATGTTGGTCCCATGTAACTCAGTACCTTTATAAATTGGATAATTCAGTTTACTTTTTAAGCCCTTTAAATATTTAACAAATAAAACCTTCTCAGTACTTAATTAATTCTGATAAACAATATATTAAACTTAAAAGTACAATGAATCTTAAAGTTCTCTTAAACGTCCAAACGTGTGGATACAATGTCCTTAAAACTAGGGGCAAAGCCTTAAGAAATTATTCCAGATGTCTTTTCTGTCTGTAAGAGTTATGTTGAGAAAGATGGAAAATGTAAGATTCTGTCAAGTTTAAAGTATTTAAAACTAACCATGAAGACTTTTAAGTATCTTGAGATATTAAAATTAAAAATCCCTTTCTGTGAAGGAGCAGCCTGTGGTTACAAGATTCTGTGAGTAGATGGAAGAATTTGGCAATAATTAGACACAAAACAGGGACATGAGCTATGTGATTGTGATTATTAATTTTATGTGTCAGCTTGACTGGATCATGGGGTGCCCAAATATTTAGCTAAACATTATTCCTAGGTATTTTTGTGAAGGTGTTTCTGGATGAGATTAGCATTTGAATCAATGGTCTCAGTGAAACATAATTTCCTTCCAGTGTGGGTGGGCATTAATTATCCAATCTTTCAAGGACCTGAATAAATACAAAAGCAGGTGAAAACTCACCCTTGCTCTGCCTGATTGCTGAGCTGGGACATTAGAATATGTCCCAGTCTATATTCAGACTGAGACTTACACCATTGGTTCTCGGTCCTTCAGATTCAAACTGAACCACACCACCAGCTTTCTCAGGTCTTCAGCTTGCAGATGGAAGATTGTGGGACTTATGGACACAGGCAGAGGGGAGGAAGGAGATGGTGGGACGAATGGAGAAAGTAGCATGGGAACATATACACTACCACATATAAAATACATAGTCAATGGGAATTTGCTGTATTACTCAGGGAACTCAAAATGGGTCTCTTTAACAACCTAGAGGGGTGGGAGGAGAAGGTAATGGCACCCTACTCCAGTACTCTTGCCTGGAAAATCCCATGGATCGCTGAGAGTCGGACACGACTGAACGACTTCCCTTTCATTTTCACTTTCATGCATTGGAGAAGGAAATGGCAACCCACTCCAGTGTTCTTGCCTGGAGAATCCCAGGAACGGGGGAGCCTGGTGGGCTTCCATCTATGGGGTCGCACAGAGTCAGACAGGACTGAAGCAACTTAGCAGCAGCAGCAGCAGCAGAGGGGTGGGAAGTGGTAGGTGGTGAGAGGGAGGTTCAAAAGGGAGGGGACATATGTATACCTATGGCTGATTCATGTTGATGTATGGCAGAAACCAACACAATATTGTAAAACAATTATCCTTCAATCAAGAATAAATTTTTTAAATGTACAATTGTGCAATGGGGATATAGGCAAATACATTAAGTTGAAACATTCTAGTATCTTCAAATTTAAGAGAATTTTTGATTGAACATTTTCACACTAACATTACCAAGATTCCACATCTGTGCTCTTTATACAGTTGATTTTTTGTGACCTCAAGGGGTACCATTTCTGACTTCTATCTGTTGAAAGAAATCTGTAATCATCACTGAGGTTATAGCTAATTTCCTTTACCTAGATTAGATTCTTAATTTTAAAAGTTGTCTTTATCTTAATGTCTGGTATTTCCTGGCCCTGTAAGATAAATAAGTTATTCTAGGAGTAATTTAATAAGACCATAGCAAATAGCCAACATGTATTACTGTAAAGTAGTTTATTGTTTCCTCCCCAACACCACAAACTCCAAAAAATACCCATGCCAATTACAAAAATAAATGATAATCAATTTTATACTATTAGTAACACACCATAGATTGATCAGAAGTAGAGAAAGAAGGACTCATTTCTCAAAGATTCATCTACCTGTTGAGCTTGGTGATACATTTCGTTCACTCCAGCTGCAACTTGGTTAATATTTCTGTTCGAGGAATCAGTTAGGAGTTATTTGTTGACACCAGGACAGAGACAAGAGTGAGGCAAGTGAGGGACCCAGGGTACAGAATATAAGGCAACATTACTCAGGCATCTGCTAAAGAAGATGCTAGAACTTCTTCACTGTGCAAGAACAGGGTCAGCACCTGACAGCGTGTGCCACCTAACATCTTGTGTATCCTTGGTGCCTTGCTTACCTCACCCCTAGTCTTGGTACTATTGGACACCTCAAAAGCCCTCTGGGGTGACCCTGCTTACAAAAGTTTTCCAAGAGATCAAGAAAAGACTGCCATCTTTCTTCCAGAGAAGGATCGTGCTAGAGCTGGCTTTCTTTCCAGGTTGACCTTTTATTGCAGGCCTCCTCTTTCAGAGTAACACCACCTGGCCAAATTCTCTCTGACCAGTCTCATATCTACCATAGGAAACCTGGTACAAAACTGTTTAAAAATAACCTTTGTGACATATTCATCTTTTAAAAAAACCAGAAAATTCAGATCTACAAAATAACATAAAATATCACCCTTAACTTCATCACTTAGAAATAATTATCCTTTACATTTTGAAAAATGACCTTTATGCATATATTTTTAATATTATCACAGGTTCAGATTGTACATATCTATTTTGGTCCTTTTTAAACTTCTCATTATATCATTTTCCATTAAAAAAAAAAAGTCTTGCACAACACTGTTGTAAAGTGTTGCTTAATACTCCACTGCGTGACCTATATCCTGATTTATGATTAATCAAATCTCATATTGTTAGACATTTAGATTGTTTCCAATTTTTTGTATTATAAATATCACTTCTATGAGCAGACCCAAAACTAGACTTTATTCTCATCCTGAATTATGTCCTTTGGATACAGTTCTAATTATAGAAGCATACTTTGAAGAACAAATCTTTGAAGGTTTTTAGTACATATTGTCAAGTTTCCCTCCAGGAAGTTTATACCAATTTTGATCTTGTTTTTTTGGCTACTAGCAGCTCAGTCAGGAAAACAGTAATAACAGCAATTGCAGCCACCACTGGTGGAAAGGTCAACTTCTTTTGACTTTACATACATTATCTCATTAAGTCTTCAAATGGTCCTAAATTTAAGTGGAATTACCCCCATGTGATGGCCAATTTTATGTCAATTTGAATGGATCACAGCACCCAGATATTCAAACATTATGCTGTATGTCTCTGTGATGATTTCTTTTGAATAACATTAACATTTAAATTGGTCGACTTTGAGCAGGGCAAATTGCCTTCCATAATGAGGGTGGGCCTCATCCAAACAGTAGAAGGCCTGAATAGAACAAAGGCTGACTTTCTCTGAGCAAGAAGGAATTCTGCCCGTAGACACTTTTTGGACTTGAACTGCGACTGTTTCCCAGGTCTCCAGCCTGTTGGCCTACTCCACAGATTTTGAACTTATCAAGGTTCCATAATCATGTAAAAGTGAAAGTGTTAGTTGTTCAGTTGTGTCCAAATCTTTGCGACCCCATGGATTGTAGCCCGCCAGGCTCCTCTGTCCATGGGATTTCCCAGGCAAGAATACTGAAGTGGCTAGCCATTCCCTTCTCCAGAGTATCGTCCCGACCCAGGGATTGAACCTGAGTTTCCTACATTGCACGTAGATTCCTTACCATGTGAGCCACCAGGAAAGCCCATAATCATGTAAGCTAATTCCTTAAAATACACCTCTCTCTCTTTCTCTCTCTCCACACATTGTTGGTTCTGTTTCTTTAGAGAATCCTGACTAATACACCCTGTTTGGCAGATGAAAAATTCAAGATTCAGAGAAGTTAATGCTCCCAGGTTCACACAGATAGAAAACAGCAAATGAATATTGAAATACAGTTTACATCAGACCATGAGCCCATCATGTCATACTCGGACATTCTCCATCACTGTGGAGAAGTTTGGGTAACTTCCCCAAAACCTACCAATAGCATTAAATCGAAGGGCCCCTTCACAGTAGAACATCTTAATGAGGCAAACTCAGTCACACCAGAGCAGCTACCTAACTCAGAGCCTCTCCACCACCATTAAAAGAAGAAGACCTTTCCAGTCAACTTCTGTTGCAGTTCTTTGATTAAGAGACCAGAGACTTCTGTCAATAAGACCTACTAGATATCGGTGGCCATATCATTGCTATATGTTTTTCAGCCCTCAAATGCAATGGGTTAGGTTTGGACATTCTCCCAATTTCTGCAGTTTCAGAATCACCTACATGATGGAGTTGAAGAGCACAACCTCTTGTGATAGCCTTCTTTTGAATCAAAATGTGCAACTAGATTTGAGCAGAGATGAGGAAATGAAGAATAACTAGTAGATATTTTCTTGTCCCTTCCTATTGTAGTACCTAGGGAGCCACACTGTCTGAAATGAAAATATATGAAAACAAACAAACAAACAAACAAAAAACCTGAAAGGAACATTCTGTTGCCTCAATACTCTAACTTCTTGTAGTTCAATTATATGCTAACATTAAATAAAGATGCTGGACCTGAGCAAGCTGCTCTCAGGCTGCCAGAGAGTCTCAGAGGCCCTTAGGCACAGTTGCTGAGCAATTCAAATTTTAACTTTAACTACAAATTGTGTGTTACAATTGGCAGATGGGTAAGCTAGAATGCTATTCTATTTCAGGAAATGAGGCTCTAGTTTTGAGTTTCATGCAAAGGCTGCTGGCTGCTGTTTTTAGCATTTAGACTAAAGCTCAGCTCTATGTCCAGAACCGTGATATGGGTACTCAGTCACCAGGACGGTCTGGAAGCCATACACCAAGATGAATGTGTGTTGTTGTTTAGTCACTTAGTCTTGTCCGACTCTTTGCAACCCCATACACCGCAGTACCCCAGGCTTCCCTGTCCTTCACCATCTCCCTGAGCTTGCTCAAACCCATGTCCATTGAGTCAATGATGCCATTCAACCATCTCGTCCTCTGTCATCCCCTTCTCCTCTTCTGTATGAATGAATGTGTATGACTCCATATTAGAAAAGAAAATCATGGAAACGACCCCCATTTAAGCCTTCTCTATGTGATGGGCTTCCCTGGTGGCTCAGAGGTTAAAGTGTCTGCCTGGAATGAGACCCAGGTTCGATCCCTGGGTCGGGAAGATCCCCTGGAGAAGGAAATGGCAACCCACTCCAGTACTCTTGTCTGGAGAATCCCATGGAGGGAGGAGCCTGGTAGGCTAAAGTCCATGGGGTCGTAAAAAGTTGGACTCTACTGAGCGACTTCACTTTCACGTTCTTTCACTCTATGTGAAGGTCTCCTGGAGAAGAGAAAGGCTACCCACTCCAGTATTCTGGCCTGGAGAATTCCATGGACTGTATAGTCCATGGGATCACAAAGAGTCGGACAGGACTGAGAGACTTTCACTTCACTTATGTGAAGGTGATGCAACTGTATGCAACCTAAAAATTAAAATGTCCCACCCAGCCGAAGACCTAAAAGAATAGCCCCTTTGAGGTAGGAGATAGATGGGCTCCAGGTTGGACTTTTACATTCAGAGCTCCAGGTTGAACTTTACAATCAGAGCTTCAGGTTGGACTTTTACAATCAACCAGCCTCCTCTTTGCATTTCCTGAGGCAAGAGGTAGGTGGGCTCCAGTTAAGGAATTTACAACCAGCCTCCTGTTTGCTCTCTGAAATGGAAGTAACAACAGAAACAGGGTAAATAGCCAGTCTCTGTCTCTTGTAAACACTTCAAGGAAATAATCATGGCAAGGACAAAGAGAGGCAAAACCCTGTCTGAGTAAAGGATTAAGGGATATCCCTCCCCTCTCTTTTCGGACAAGGGAGACACTATACATGCGCAGAAAGGGTTAATTAAATGAGGTAAGTAAGAAAGAGAAAGATAAATATCCTATTCTAACGCATGTATATGGAATCAAGAAAAATGGTACTGAAGAATTTATTACAGGGCAGCAATGGAGAAACAGACATAGAAAATAGACTTATGGACATGGGGACAGGGGAGGAGAGGGTGAGATGTATGGAAAGAGTAACATGGAAACTTACATTACCATATGTAAAATAGTTAGCCAATGGGAATTTGCTGTATGACTCAGGAAACTCAAACAGGGGCTCTGTATCAACCTAGAGGGGTAGGATGGGGAGATGGGTGGGAGGTTCAAAAGGGAGGGGATATGTGTATACCTATGGCTGATTCATGTTGAAGTTTAACAGAAAACAATAAAATTCTATAAAGCAATTATCCTTTAATTAAAAAAAATTTTTTTTTTAAAGTCAGAGGTTAATTCAAGTCCTGCTCCTCCCCAGAAGTCTTCACTTTGAGATCATCTTGGCTAAGGTGTGCATGCGCACCCCAAGGGAGGATCCTGAGACAAATTAACCAGGAGGGACAAAGCAAGATGATTGGCCTGAGGGAGGACAAAGATCTGGATCTTATAAAGGAACTTCCCTAAAGCATAATTCTCTCTCTGAGCTTCTGCTTACTTCTGCAGGGGTCCAAAATCATCTTCAAACCAGGGAGAGTCCTTAATAGCTTTGGTGAATGGAGTTCCAGCAACTTTTAGCTGTTTCCAATTCTGCCTCAGTCAAATAGATAGAATTTTAGTTTGCTTAAAGGAAAAACAAACACAGAATGGAAAGTTCAAGAGGAATAATAACTTCAAAAAATTAGGTATAGAAGGAACATACCTCAGTATAATAAAGGCTATATGACACTTCCACAGCTAACATCATACTCAATGTGAAAGATTGAAAGCTTCTCGTCTAAGGTCAGGACACCTTGAGTAGGTGCCCATTCTCACAACTCGTATTCAACATAGTACTGGAAGTCCCAGGTAGAGTAATTAGGCAAGAGAAAAAGACATCCAAATTAGAATGGAAGAAGTAAAATTATTATTTGCAGATGATATAATCTAACATATAGAAAATCCTAAAAACTCAACTGAAAAGCTGTTGGAACTAATCAACAGATTAAGTAAATTTGCAGGATATAAAATCAACAGAATTGAGTTGTTTTTCTATACACTAACAATAAAAAACATTTGAAAAAGAAATAAAACCATCCCATTCACAACAGCCTCAGAAACAGCAAAATACTTAGGGATAAATTTGATCAAGCAAGTGAAAGACCTGTACAAGGAAGACTACAGGAATTTGATGAATGTTATTCTGTTACCGAGTTCAAGCTCACTCTGCTTGCCACAGGACAGGCCAATGAATCTGAGGGGTTGAGGCAAGGAATAGAGCTGACGAAGAAAATAGCAAGCTAGAACCTCAAAATATGGTACCGGAAGAGAGGAGGGTTCAGGATGGGGAACACGTGTATACCTGTGGTGGATTCATGTTGATATATGGCAAAGCCAATACAATATTGTAAAGTTAAAAAAAAATAATCATTTTGTCAAGGCCTAGTTGCCAGATTCTTTTATGGATCAGAGATGGGGGTTGGGGGGAGATGAGGAAACCAAGTAAAAAGACTATTCGATCCTTGCAAAGGTTCCCTAGAATGGCAAGCCTCAGACAGGGGAAGGTGTTAGTTTCAGTTCCTTACAGTCCTTCAGAGGTGGGCTGCTCAGCTTATCTCCCTCAGGGAGGCCATTATGTATGTTTATTATAACAAAAAAGGGTTAAAGTCACAGAAGCAGAACCAGTGTAAATTTAAAATTAACCCTTCCTGGTTACAATTATATGTTCATGGATCAGAAGAATTCATATTGTTAAAATGTCCATACTGCTCATAGCCATCTATAGAATCAATACAATCTCTATAAAAATTCCAATGGTATTTTTCACAGAAATAGAAAAACAACTCCCAAATTTGTATGGAACCACAAAAAGACTAAATAACCAAAAGAGAGAAGAGGCAAGCTGGAGGTATTACACTTCTGATTTCAAAGTATACTGTGTGTGCATACTCAGTCATGTCCAACTCTGTGCGACCCTGTGACTATAGTCTGCCAGGCTCCTCTGTCCATGAGATTCTCCAAGGCAAAGCTACTGGAGTGGGTGGTCACGCCCTCCTCCAGGGGATCTTCCTGACCCAAGGATCAAACCCTAGTCTCTTATGTCTCCTGGACTCGCAGAGAGGTTCTTTACCACTAGCACCACCACCAAAACAGTATGTTACCGGCATAAAAACAAGCACAGATGTCAATGAAACAAAATAGAAAGCCCAGAAATAACCCCCCACATATCAGGTCAACTAATATTTGACAAGGGAGCCAAGAATGGGGAAAAACTAATGTCTATAGTAAATGGTGTCAGAAAACTATAACCACATGCAGAAAAATAAAATTTGGCCCCTTTTTCATTTTTTCACAAAAATTATTTTGAAACAGATTAAAGACTTGAACAGGTCTGATACCATAAAAATCCTAGAAGAAAACATAGGGAAAAATCTCCCTGACATTGGTCTTAGCAATGATTTTTGGATATGACACCAAAAGCACAAGTAACAAAAGCAAATAATCAACCAACGGGACTATGTCAACATAAAAAGCTTCTGCACAGCAAAAGCTTCGCTCAACAAAATGAAAAGGAAACCTACAGAATGAGAGAAAATATTTGTAAAATTACATACAGGATAATGGGTTAGTATCTCAAGTTTATAAAGAATTCATACAATTCAATAACAACAACAAAAAAATGAACAATCCATTTTTTAAATGGTCAGAGGAACTAAGTAAACATTTTTCCAAAGAAGACATCCAAATGGCCGACAGGGACATGTGCAACATCACTAATTATCAGGGAAATGGCAAATCAAAACACAGTGAGATACTACTCCACACCTGTTAGAACGGCTATCATCAAGATTGATATGAGATAATAAATGTTGGTGAGGATGTGGAGAAAAGGGAATCCTTGTGCACTGTTGGTGAGAATGTAAATTGGTACAGTCACAGTGGAAAATGGTACAGAGCTTCCTTAAAAATTTTTTAAAAGAGTTGCTATATGATTCAACAATTCCATTTGGAGATATAAATACAAAAGAAATGAAAAACAGGATACTGAAAAGATATCTGTACCCTCATATTTATCACAGCATTACTCACAATAGCTAAGCTATAGAAACAACCTAAGTGTCTAGTAATGGATGAATGGATAAAAGAAATTGTGAATGGATGAATGGACAAAGACGTGCAATGCATACAAATATTTACATAAATTAATATATATGTTTACAAAATGGAATCTTATTCTGCCATGAGAAAGAAGGAAATCTTGCCATTTGTGACAACATATTTGGAACTTGAGGGCATTATGTTAAATGAAATAAGTCAAACAGAGAAAATCAAATACTGTATGGTATCACTTATATGTGGAATTAAAAAAGTGAAACTCATAAAAACAGAGAGTAGAATGGTGGTTACTGGGGGCTTGGGGGTAGAGGAATTGGGGAAATGTTTAAGGGTACAAGCTTACAACTAGTAGATGAATAAGTTCTGGAGAGCTAATGCACAGCATAGTGATTATAGTCAGCAATATTGTATTATAAACTATAAAATTGCTTACAGACTTGATCCTAATTGTTTTCACCACAAAAAAAGAAATAGATTATAACTATGTGATGGGATAGAGGTGTTACCTAATGCGACGGTGGTAACCATATTGCAATATATAAATTATTAAATCATCACATTGTACATCTTAAACTTACACAATATCATAAGTCAGTTATATCTCAATTAAAAAAATAAGAGTAATGGCAGCCAACATATCCTTAAGAGCTTAATGTCGACAGGGTACTCTAAATGCTTTCATATATAATTAACTTTTACAACAATAATTCAATGAAGTAGACAAGATTCTTCTCACTATTTTACATATGAAGATATAGACTTAGAAAGATCAGTGACTTGCTGTGGGCCTCCTAACTAGTAAGTGAAGGATAAAAGTTTTTTATCTTAAACCCTGTACTGACTGCTAAACATGGAAAGACAAATACTGTATCATCTCGTTTACATGTGGAATCTACAAAAACCAAGTTCATAGATTCAGAGAACAGCTTGGTGGTCACCCACAGTGGTGGGGAAGTGGGTGAATATGGTCAAAGGGTACAGATTTCCAATTATAAGATGAATAAATTCTGGGAATGTAAAGTACAGCATGGTGACTATACTTAACAATACTGTATTGTGTAGTTGAAAGTTAAGAGAGTATATTTTTAAAAGTCCTGACTGCAAAAAAAAAAAAAAAAAAAATTTGTGAAAATGTAAGGGGATGGATGGCTTCCCTGGCAGCTCAGACAGTAAAGAACCTGCCTGCAATGCAGGAGACCTGGGTTCAATCCCTGGGTCAGGAAGATCCCCTGGAGAAGGGAATGGCAAACCACTCCAGTATTCTTACCTGAAGAATTCCATGGACAGAGGAGCCTGGTGGGCTATAGCCCACCAGTAGTCCATGGAGTTGAGAAGAGTCAGACACGACGTAGCAACTAACACTTTCACTCGACTTCAAGGTGATGGATGTGATGATCATGTAATAGTATATATGTATACCAAGGCATTACATTGTATACTTTAAACTTACACAGTGTTATATGTTAATTATATTTCAGCAAAGCTGTGAATAAATAATGTCGTCTGGAATAAAAAAGTAACATGTAGCAGTACATATAACAAGAATATATGAAATACAATTATTCTTAATAACCATAAAAATACAATGCTGAATCTCATAAAGTCAAATCGCTCTGAGACTGAAAAAGTATGTGAAAGACAAATAGGAAGTTTCTAAGAACTTAGGGAAAATTCAAATTTTCAATTCAAATCTGCTAAAGTGAAATTTATGCTCCTTCGTTTGCCCATTGAAAAAACTGCATTCTTCTTGTTTCCGCAAGGCTTATGAGTTAAGGAAAGAGAAGGTAGCAAGTACTTGCTGAGAGCTTCCTGCCTCCCTAGAAGGTTGCACACACTCCCTCCCTTGTGAGGTAGACCTCACAAATATGAGTATTATTATTATTAAACAATAATATTGTTATTAAACAATAATCAACATATTATTGTTTCTGATTTACGGAGAAAGTCACTCAGGCTGAGAGAAGCTCGGTGGTGGGTCCCAATACCAACATTAGATAGGAAGACACGCTTCAGACCTCATCCATCTAGGTCCAAAGGCCACTGTGTTCTACTTGCTTGGTCAAGTCTGTAGTTTCTTTCCTCCAAGAGAAAAACTTCACTTACAGATATATTTACTACCAACTTTCTACCCTTCCTCCGGTCTTTCAATGGTTCCCACAGTCTCCTTCTCATCCCCTCTCATTTTCTATGCCCCTTGTGTGCATATACTTTTCCTGAGGTAGTAACAAGACATCAATATTCTCTGAAAGAAAGACCTCTGTATTAGTTTTAAATGTGGGAGCATGATATGAGGCAAAGCAGAAAATCTCAGCAATCAAGATTTGGTGGGTGAGGGGAGGAATGGAAATCCAGTGTTTTCTGGCAAGTATTCCTCACAACCACATGTGCAGATGAAAAAACTGTTGCAGCAAGTGAGAAATTAAGCAGCTCAGTGAAATTAAGAAAGGGGTTTAGAAAACTCTATCCTCAACCATATATAATGGGAAAGACTAGAAATCACTTCAAGAAAATTAGAGATACCAAGGGAACATTTTATGCAAAAATCAGCTCAATAAAGGACAGAAATGGTAGGGACCTAACAGAAGCAGAAGATATTAAGAAAAGGTGGCAAGAATACACAGAAGAACTGTACAAAAAAGATTTTCACCACCCAGATAATCACGAAGGTGTGATCACTCACACTCACCTAGAACCGGACATCCTGGACTGTGAAGTCAGGTGGGCCTCAGAAAGCATCACTACGAACAAAGCTAGTGGAGGTGATGGAATTCCAGTTGAGCTCTTTCAAATCCTAAAAGATGATGCTGGGAAAGTGCTGCACTCAATATGTCAGCAAATTTGGAAAACTCACCAGTGGCCACAGGACTGGAAAAGGTCAGTTTTCATTCCAATCCCAAAGAAAGGCAATGCCAAAGAATGCTCAAACTACCGCACAATTGCACTCATCTCACATGCTAGTAAAGTAACACTCAAAATTCTCCAAGCCAGACTTCAGCAATACGTGAACCGTGAACTTCCTGATGTTCAAGCTGGTTTTAGAAAAGGCAGAGGAACCAGAGATCAAATTTCCAACATCCTCTGGATCATTGAAAAAGCAAGAGAGTTCCAGGAAAACATCTATTTCTGCTTTATTGACTATGCCAAAGCCTTTGACTGTGTGGATCACAATAAACTGTGGAAAATTCTGAAAGAGATGAGAATACCAGACCACCGAACCTGCCTTTTGAGAAATTTGTATGCAGGTCAGGAAGCAACAGTTAGAACTGGACATGGAACAACAGACTGGTTCCAAATAGGAAAAGGGGTACATCAAGGCTGTATATTGTCACCCTGCTTATTTACCTTATATCCAGAGTACATCATGAGAAACACTGGGCTGGAGGAAGCACAAGCTGGAATCAAGATTGCCGGGAGAAATATCAATAACCTCAGATATGTAGATGACACCACCCCCCTTATGGCAGAAAGTGAAGAACTAAAGAGCCTCTTGATAAAAGTGAAAGAGGAGAGTGAAAAAGTTGGCTTAAAGCTCAACATTCAGAAAACTAAGATCATGGCATCTGGCCCCATCACTTCATGGCAAATAGATGGGGAAACAGTGACTGACTTTATTTTTCTAGGCTCCAAAATCACTGCAGATGGTGATTGCAGCCATGACATTAAAAGACCCTAACTCCTTGGAAGGAAAGTTATGGCCAACCTAGACAGCATATTAAAAAGCAGAGACATTACTTTGTCAACAAATGTCCATCTAGTCAAGGCTATGGTTTTTCCAGTAGTCATGTAGGGATGTAAGAGTTGGACTATAAAGAAAGCTGAGCACCGAAGAATTGATGCTTTTGAACTGTGGTGTTGGAGAAGACTCTTGAGAGTCCCATGGACTGCAAGGAGATCCAGCCTGTCCATCCTAAAGGAGATCAGTCCTGGGTGTTCATTTGAGGGACTGATGAAGCTAAAACTCCAGTACTTTGGCCACCTGATGTGAAGAGCTGACTCATTTGAAAAGACCCTGATGCTGGGAAAGATTGAGGGCAGGAGGAGAAGGGGATGACAGAGGATGAGATGGTTGGATGGCATCACCGACACAATGGACATGGGGTGGATTCCAGGAGTTGGTGATGGACAGGGAGGCCTGGCATGCTGCAGTTCATGGGGTTGCAAAGAGTCGGACACGACTGAGCGATTGAACTGAACTAATCCTCAACCAGCCCTTTCCCCCAGAAGTTTTCTTAAATGAATCCCTTGATGTGACAGTGAGGGGAAAATGCATATTTTGGTTTATCTGAATGCCACTGAAACACTAGAACATTCATAGCCAGGCCTTTCTTACAGCGTTCCAAAATCACACACTACCTACCCAGGAGGGCAGCCCTGTTTTCTCACCAGCTGACGCTAACTATCCTGAGCATACTGACCAGGGAATTCTTTTCAGAAATACACCTGAGGTCTTTAACACCTAAATTAAAGAGTGGTGAAAGAAGCTTGTCTTTCACTGAGTTCTGTGCAAGACCATGCTGAGATTTGAATGACTGTCTATAGAGACATTGTTATTCAGTCACTCAGTAGTATTGGACTCTTTTCGACCCATGGACTGCAGCACGCCAGGCTTCCCTATCCTTTACCATCTCCCAGAGTTTGCTCAAACTCATGTGCATTGAATCGATGATGCCATCCAACCATCTCATCCTCTGTCACTGGGGTAGGGACAAATCAAGAATCCTTGAGCTGGAGGTGGAGGTGGGGTTAAACCAGAAAAATCTTGCCTGCTATTTCCTTCCAGCTATGTATCGAAGACATGTAGAGCCTTAAGTCAATATCATGGAGCAGTGACTAATTCATCAAACACACCTCTGTAGACCAAGGACTGACCATTTTAAAGATTTCTTGTGCAAAATCTTTAATAGCAAGGGAGGCTAGCACCTAAGAACAAGCCAGCAGAGCTATCCATCAAGTAATGGAGGGCTTCTGTCTCTTGATGGGCTGGTAAGGTAATCTGTTGGAATATGCTTTGGAGAAGTGTTGCCACAGGCCAGTACCAAGGCATCACACTGCATGAGCAGATGTCAGTCCTGCTCCACCTATACTTGGCAGTCCAATAACCAAAGCATGAGACACACCATGGAACCAGAGTGACATCTCCCCAGCACAGGGGTTTACCCTGCGTTTATGGCCCACTAATGGCCCTTTGCAATTTGCATTACCTTGATGTAGTCCAGGTCAGCTAAAGTCAGAGCAAAGAATGATAAGGATTGGAAACTCTTAAGAACAAAAAATAGCTCAGTTGGTAAAGAATCCGTCTGCAATGCAGGAGACCCCGGTCCGATTCCTGGGTCGGGAAGATCTGCTGGAGAAGGGATAGACTACCCACTCCAGTATTTTTCGGCTTCTCTTAGGGCTTAGCTGGTAAAGAATCCACCTGCAACGTGGGAGACCTGAGTTCGATCCCTGGGTTGGGAAGATACCCTGGAGAAGGGGAAAGGCTACCCACTCCAGTATTCTGGCCTGGAGAATTCCATGACTGTATAGTCCATGGGGTCACAAAGAGTCAGACACAACTGAGTGACTTTCACTTCACTTCACTTCAAGAACAAAAAAATAGGTTTCAGCTATATCAGGGTAGCCATAGGCACCTCTACATCTGCTCACTCACTAAGAGATATCCAGAGTGTTTTGCAAGGTTCTGGCATAGGTGAGGCACTGCTTCTTTGAAACCACTCTGACAAATGGCTAATAGGTCACATTGCTGCTGCTGCTGCTGCTAAGTCACTTCAGTCGTGTCTGACTCTGTGTGACCCCATAGACAGCAGCCCACTAGGCTCCCCCATCCCTGGGATTCTCCAGGCAAGAACACTGGAGTGGGTTGCCATTTCCTTCTCCAATGCATGAAAGTGAAAAGTGAAAGTGAAGTCGCTCAGTTGTGTCTGACTCTTCCTGACCCCATGGACTGCAGTTTACCAGGCTCTTCCGTCCATGGGATTTTCCAGGCAAGAGTACTGGAGTGGGTTGCCATCACCTTCTCCAAATAAGTCACATTACATCTGAGTAAAAATCTGGGTGTGCTGGAACTAGGGTATTTCCCCACAGTAATTCTGACCATGTCCCTCCACTTACCATCAATGATTATTAGCTTTGGAGGCTGAGTCACAGGAAAAGGACAAAATGATGTTATGGCAAAATGGGAGAAACTCCAAGAAAGAATGTTACAATGACAATAGCCACAAAGAGGAGAAATGGCAGGGATAGACAGAGGCAGACAACCTAAAGAGGAAAAGAAGAAGATCCACAATTTCTTGGTCTGGGTAAAATCAGCTACCTCTGACCATTAGCCTTTAAAATCAGAGACATCGCAACTGATGCAGCAAACTTCATTGTTGTCTTACTTTAAGAAGTTGCCACAGTCATCCCAACCTTCAGCAACCACCCACAATGATCAGTCAGCAGTCATCCACACTGAGGCAAGATCCTTCACCAGCAAAAAGACTGACTTGCTGAAGGCTCAGATAATGGCTCGGAGAAGGCAATGACAACCCACTCCAGTACTCTTGCCTGGAAAATCCCATGGACGGAGGAGCCTGGTAGGCTGCAGTCCATGGGGTCACAAAGAGTCGGACATGACTGAGTGATTTAGCAGCAGCAGTAGATGATAGCTAGCATTTTCTTAGCAGGAAAGTACTTTAAAGTATGTACATTGTTTTAAAGTATATAGCTCTTATACACTGAATAAGCTACAATATAGTATAAACATGAGTTTTATATGCACTAGGAAACCAAAAAAAAAAAAAAAATCAGAGGCATTGAACCCTCCACTCTGTGTATGATGGTGAACAACCAGTAGTAACTCAAACAGTATTCAACCAGTAGTAATTCAAAGAATTTCTAAAGGAATAAGCATGCAATTTGAAGTTATGTTAACTAGTCCCAATCTATATGTAAATTAATTTACTTAAATATCTTAAAGTTCCCATTTTGAGAAGCAGGGCCTGAAATAGGAGTTCTTGTGTTAAGCGATTTTTTTGGCAGAATGTTGTTAAGAGAAGGGGGTTGAAAGAAACAGAATAGAATGGGAGGTGGGGGAGTTGAGCCCGAATGTGGTCTCAGCTGGAGATTAGCTTCAGTCTGGTTGCACAGGGAAGCTCTGGAACAGTATTTTCCAGAAGTAGATCATTTCAGAATAATAGGCTTAAGTGAGGTAGCAAAGCTGCTTTGTTTTTGGATGACAAACTGACTCATTGAGCTGACAAAACATGGGACAGTCTGAGCAACTCTACAGGAAGGTGCTATCAGAACTCTGAGATTTCAAGTTATGAAATTAACACATCATACTTTAAAAAATAGATCATAAAATAAGAAGAGAATCTTGGTTGTAACAGGATTGCCAATAGCTAAAGGAAATGCGATATCCACAGAAACAGATAGTCATCATGTAAACACAGAACCAAAAAAGATAAGTCAGGGTCGAAGCTGGCAATGTCCATTCAACAGTGTTGAGAGAGAAAAGGTGCCCTGTCCTACGAACATAGCCAACTAGACCCCATAGCTGTTATATACCTGTGATGAAGATGGTTGCATCTAGCTACCAAATCTGATGATAGCAGTTATTAAAATCATCTTGCCACCTCCCCTCTCTCTGTTTCCTTGCCTAGGAGCAGCCTTCTTTTCACATAAGGGTTTCTTCAGGAGGTTCCAGCCAGACAGAATTCATTTACCAGCAGAAAAAACCAATCCTCAGAATTCTTATTATAAATTACATACCGGCATTCTAATCTGTGTGTCAGTCTCCTGTAACTTGGGTTAACAGTAGTCTCACAAGATTTGTTCAACTCTAAATCCAGCCATATACTTCACTACTCTAAAAGCATTATTGAGAAAAAGGAAAAGGGAGACAGGAAAATATTTAATTGGTTCATACAATTGTGGGAGTTGGCAAGTCTGAAATCTATACAGAAGGCCAACAGACTGGAAATTCTGGCAGTGTTTCTATGTTCCAGTCTTGAGGCAGAATTGTTTCTTCTTTAGGAAACCTCAGTGTTGCCCTTAAGACCTTCAACTGGTTGGATGAGGCCCACCTACATTATCAAGGGTAACTTCCTTTACTTAAAGTCAACTGATTAGAACTGTTAATCACAGCTACGAAATACCTTCACAGCTACATTTAGACGAATGTTTGATCAAACAACTGAGCACCATTGTCTAGCCAAATTGACACAAAGTGAACCTTCACAATGACATATTCACTAAATTTTAATGACTGTTTTACAGACCATTAGGGACTGTGGCAAGAAGTGTGACAATCGCCATCAGTACCACCTTGCACTGAAGGTCCCTGTAAAGCGACAGTGCAGTAGAGTAAAAGCCCAGTCACTAGTACTGTACCGTGAAGACCCTGACCAGTTGGCTGGTTCCCTAAGGGATATCGCCAGACAGGAAACGCAAGGATGAGGATGCTGGGCATAGGAGGAAGAGGGGCAACAGAGGGCCAGCGTTTGGGGAAGATCAGCCTAAAGAGAGAGGGCAGAGCACATTTCACTTTAAAGGCAGGAGAAGTGAGGTAAGTTTGTAGAAAAGGGCAGAGGTGCACATTGACTCCAGACAAAAGAAAAGAAGCTCAAGACTTACCCCTCCAAGACACTTCCCTACTTCATCATACTGAAAGGGCCAGTCTTGGGAAATAACCTTAAATGTGTTATTCAATCAGTATACATTTCAAATTCCAGAACTCTGTTTTTTCATATGGAAAATAGAATAATAGAAAAGAAGAAAATCATGTTCATCAGAGAAGATAAAGAGAAACTAGCCAAAGGATTATGTCCCTGGAAATTTATTTTTTGATAGGACTGTATTTTTATTTGAGGTTGGATTTTTGATGGAGTGTTTCTGATGTATGGGTGCAGGTAGGTTTAATCCCTTCAGCATTATTTCCCATTTTAAATCAAGAGCCCAGCCTTCCAGAGGCTTGGCATGGTCAGGTCTACAGTTCCACTTGCTTCCCATTTCACTTTGAGCCAAGAATGGACTGTGGGGCCTGTCCCCTTTCACTATGAATTCCATATTTGACTACTTAACCATAACTTGACTACAAGGGTAATGGAACCCACCAGGCCTATTTTGAAATCTTCCAGGCAGGAACTTCTGGGTTCACTTGCTCCCCACATCTCAAAAGTTCATGAAGTCACAGTTCCCTGGGTCAACTGCCCCTGGGAGAAGGAAAGAGATAGTACTTAAATTGAGTTTGAAGTTGATGTTTTAAATTGAGAATAAATGGGGGTTTGGGGGAGAGGTGGGGGAGAGGTGGAGGAAAGGGCCTTTTTTCCTAACACTTTATTTTGAATATTTTTAAACAAACAGAAAAACTGAGAGAATGACACATTAAACACCCATATACTCACCACCTTGATGCTATGTTTGCTTCATCTCATGTCTAACCTTCTATTTATCCCTGTATCATTTATCAATTTATCTTATTTTTTGGATGTAATTCAGAGTAAGCAGCAAACATCAGTATGCATTACTCCTCAACACTCCACCATGCATAACATTAACTAGATTGAACTGAGTTTTAGCAATCAGAAGAAACAAGAAAGCTTTGGAATTCACCCAAGGTATCATTAACGGATGCAAAAGATACTCAGTAGAGCATGGTTGAAGGCAATGATTGTAGAAAAGTAAAATCCCTGGGAGGAAAAGCTTAAATATAAGTGTAGTTTATGATGTTACTTGTTTCTTCCTTTGAAGAATATTCCTTTAATGTTTATCTGTAGTCATTACATGCAGGTATCTCAGTACTGCACTGGTGTTTCACTGGTATAATGTGGATATTCATCAAGATTTTTATTTGTTTGTATGTTAAGTTTTCATTATTAAAGTTTATTTCTACCATGAATTTATTCAGTAGCAATATATGTAGACTAATTGTCCAGGCAAACAGATGTATAATACCTGTATGCATGTATGTATATATACATGCATATTATATATATGTATGCTGCTGCTAAGTTGCTTCAGTCGTGTCCGACTCTGTGCGGCCCCAGAGATGGCAGCCCACCAGGCTCCCCCATCCCTGGGATTCTCCAGGCAAGAACACTGGAGTGGGTTGCCATTTCCTTCTCCAATATATATATGTATATGTATATGTGTATGTATATACTTGAGTTCAGTTCAGTCTCTCAGTCGTGTCCAACTCTTTGTGACCCCATGAATTGCAGCACGCCAGGCCTCCCTGTCCATCATGAACTCCGGGAGTTGACTCAAACTCACGTCCATTGAGTCAGTGATATACTTAGACATTAATTTAAGGAAGGAATGTAGTAGGTAATCTAGCCCCCAGAATAATGGCTGGGCACTAAACATCTTAAATTAAAGCAATTTCCTCCCTATGACTCCCAAATAATATATGCCTTTTATGCTTTGCATTCTTTTACTTTAAACCTATCTATTTCCTTTTTTCCTTCTGTTCATTTCACATTACATACTTTATGGAAGATAGCCACTAATCACTTTAAACTATAAAATTTACTTTATGCTAAAATATCTCACAAGTTTGACAAATGGCAAGTAAAAATCAACTTTAACTTCTTGATCAAAGACAAATAACATACCTCTTTTTAATTTTCAGTAGTCTTGAATTCAGGTTCTTTTAAAAGTTGTCAGGAAGCCATTTGTTTCAAGAGGTAGCTTTAATCAAGGTAAAAGTAGTCCTTGTGCTAAGTTACTTCAGTCGTGTCCGACTCTTTGTGACCCCATGGACTGTAGCCTACCAGGCTCCTCTGTCTATGGAATTCTCCATGCAGGAATACTGGAATGGGTTGCCATTTCCTTCTCCCTTTGCTCCAGTAATAATAATTAGTACTATCTATTTGCGTGTGTGCTCAGTCACTTAGTTGTGTCCAACTCTTTGCTACCCCATGGACTGTAGCCTGCCAGGCTGCTCTGTACATAGGATTTTCCAGGCAAGAATACTGGAATGGGTTGCTATTTCCTTTTCCAGGGATCAAACCCCAGTCTCTTGCACTGCAGGCAGATTCTTTACCAACTGAGCTACCAGGGAACTGCCCTCACTATCAATTTTGTGTCTACTAAAAACATGTACTACACTGAGTTGCTTACTATGTGCCAGATACTGTGCCAGGTGCTGGAGTGAATAAGATGGACTCATAAAGCTGAAAATATAGTATGGGATTATTTGAATTACTGTTAACTGTAATTGAGACAAATATTAACAAAAATGGGGAGAAGTATTTTGAGCAGATAAAACAAGGAAAGCCTTTACCTAGTTTGGAAGAATGGTGCAGGGTGGGGAGTGATCAAGGCTTTCTTAAGGAAATGATGTTTTATCTGAAACTTGACAGATGAATACTGAAGTGGTTTGCCATTCCCTTCTCCAGTAGACCACATTCTGTGAGATCTCTCCACCATGACACGTCCATCTTGGGTTGCCCCACGGGCAGAAAAGGAAAGATATAAGCATCTGAATACAGAGTTCCAAAGAATAGCAAGAAGAGATAAGAAAGCCTTCTTCAGCGATCAATGCAAAGAAATAGACGAAAACAACAGAATGGGAAAGACTAGAGATCTCTTCAAGAAAATTAGTGATACCAAGGGGACATTTCATGCAAAGATGGGCTCGATAAAAGACAGAAATGGTATGGACCTAACAGAAGCAGAAGATATTAAGAAGAGGTGGCAAGAATACACAGAAGAACTGTACAAAAAAGATCTTCACGACCCAGATAATCACAATGGTGTGATCACTGACCTAGAGCCAGACATCCTGGAATGTGAAATCAAGTGGGCCTTAGAAAGCATCACTATGAACAAAGCTAGTGGAGGTGATGGAGTCCAGTTGAGCTATTTCAAATCCTGAAAGATGATGCTGTAGAAGTGCTGCACTCAATATGCCAGCAAATTTGGAAACCTCAGCAGCAGCCACAGGACTGGAAAAGTTCAGTTTTTATTCCAATCCCAAAGAAAGGCAATGCCAAAGAATGCTCAAACTACCGCACAATTGCACTCATTTCACATGCTAGTAAAGTAATGCTCAAAATTCTCCAAGCCAGGCTTCAGCAATATGTAAACTGTGAACTTCCTGATGTTCAAGCTGGTTTTAGAAAAGGCAGAGGGACCAGAGATCAAATTACCAACATCCGCTGGATCGTTGAAAAAGCAAGAGAGTTCCAGAAAAACATCTATTTCTGCTTTATTGACTATGCCAAAGCCCTTGACTGTGTGTATCACAATAAACTGTGGGAAATTCTTCAAGAGATGGGAATACCAGACCACCTGATCTGCCTCTTGAGAAATTTGTATGCAGGTCAGGAAGCAACAGTTAGAACTGGACATGGAACAAAGACTGGTTCCAAATAGGAAAAGGAGTACATCAAGGCTATATATTGTCACCCTGTTTATTTAACTTATATGCAGAGTACATCATGAGAAACGCTGGACTGGAAGAAGCACAAGCTGGAATCAAGATTGCCGAGAGAAATATCAATAACCTCAGATAGGCAGATGACACCACCCTTATGGCAGAAAGTGAAGAGGAACTCAAAAGCCTCTTGATAAAAGTGAAAGTGGAGAGTGAAAAAGTTGGCTTAAAGCTCAACATTCAGAAAACGAAGATCATGGCATCTGGTCCCACCACTTCATGGGAAATAGATGGGGAAACAGTGGAAACAGTGTCAGACTTTATTTTTCTGGGCTCCAAAATCACTGCAGATGGTGACTGCAGCCATGAAATTAAAAGACGCTTACTCCTTGGAAGGAAAGTTATGACCAACCTAGATCAGATCAGATCAGATCAGTTGCTCAGTCATGTCCGACTCTTTTCGACCCCATGAATCGCAGCACGCCAGGCCTCCCTGTCCATCACCAACTCCCGGAGTTCACTCAGACTCACGTCCATCGAGTCAGTGATGCCATCCAGCCATCTCATCCTCTGTCGTCCCCTTCTCCTCCTGCCCCCAATCCCTCCCAGCATCAGAGTCTTTTCCAATGAGTCAACTCTTCACATGAGGTGGCCAGAGTACTGGAGTTTCAGCTTTAGCATCATTCCTTCCAAAGAAATCCCAGGGCTGATCTCCTTCAGAATGGACTGGTTAGATCTCCTTGCAGTCCAAGGGACTCTCAAGAGTCTTCTCCAACACCACAGTTCAAAAGCAACAATTCTTCAACACTCAGCTTTCTTCACAGTCCAGCTCTCACATTCATACATGACCACAGGAAAAACCATAGCCTTGACTAGACAAACCTTTGTTGGCAAAGTAATGTCTCTGCTTTGGAATATGCTATCTAGGTTGGTCATAACTTTCCTTCCAAGGAGTAAGCGTCTTTTAATTTCATGGCTGCAGTCACTATCTGCAGTGATTTTGGAGCCCAGAAAAATAAAGTCTGACACTGTTTCCACTGTTTCCCCATCTATTTCCCATGAAGTGGTGGGACCGGATGCCATGATCTTTATTTTCTGAATGTTGAGCTTTAAGCCAACTTTTTCACTCTCCACTTTCACGTTCATCAAGAGGCTTTTGAGTTCCTCTTCACTTTCTGCCATAAGGGTGGTGCCATCTGCATATCTGAGGTTATTGATATTTCTCCCAGCAATCTTGATTCCAGCTTGTGTTTCTTCCAGTCCAGCGTTTCTCATGATGTACTCTGCATATAAGTTAAATAAGCAGGGTGACAATATGCAGCCTTGATGAACTCCTTTTCCTATTTGGAACCAGTCTGTTGTTCCATGTCCAGTTCTAACTGTTGCTTCCTGACCTGCATACAGGTTTCTCAAGAGGCAGATCAGGTGTTCTGGTATTCCCATCCAACCTAGATAGCATATTCAAAAGCAGAGACATTACTTTGCCAACAAAGGTTCGTCTAGTCAAGGCTGTGGTTTTTCCAGGGGTCATGTATGGATGTGAGAGTTGGACTGTGAAGAAGGCTGAGCACTGAAGACTTGATGCTTTTGAACTGTGGTGTTGGAGAAGACTCTTGAGAGTCCCTTGGACTGCAAGGAGATTCAACCAGTCCATTCTGAAGGAGATCAGCCCTGGGATTTCTTTGGAAGGAGTGATGCTAAAGCTGAAACTCCAGTACTTTGGCCACCTCATGTGAAGAGTTGACTCATTGGAAAAGACTCTGATGCTGGGAGGGATTGGGGGCAGGAGAAGAAGGGGACAACAGAGGATGAGATGGCTGGATGGCATCACTGACTCGATGGACGTGAGTCTGAGTGAACTCCGGGAGTTGGTGATGGACAGGGAGGCCTGGTGTGCTGCGATTCATGGGATCGCAAGGAGTCGGACACAACTGAGTAACTGAACTGAACTGATAGATGAATAGGAGTGATTCAGGCAGAAAAAGAGAGAAAGAGCATTATTTTTTTTAATGTTTATTTATTTATTTGTTTGTGCCAGATCTCAGTTGCAGCACATACCATCTTCGTTGCAGTATGTGGGTAATTTTTTTTTTTAAGTTGCAGTATAAGGGATCTTTACTGGCAGCATGTGAACTGGTAATTACAGCATGTGGGATCTAGTTCCCTGACCAGGGATTGAACCCAGGATCCCTGCATTGGGAGCTCAGAGTCTTAGCCACTGGATCAGCAGGGAAATCCTGAGAAAGAGCATTCTGTGCAAAGAAAACAATACAGTGTCACCTACAAAAGAATGAGTTCTGCTCCGAGAGCGTGTTCATAAGTCCAATTTGTTCAACAAAGTTAGCCTAGGTACCCAGCTAACACAATCGGCTATATGGTACTGTACTATAATAAGTTTATAAAACTTTTCACACAAATAATACATAAAAAGCAAGCAAACCTAAACACAAAAAATAAAACATTTTTAATCTTACAATACAGTACTGAGAGAGTCAACCCCTAGGCAGGTTGATCAGATGTCCCGGGATCCCCAAGGAGAGAGGGGTCTGGAATACTCCAGGAAGAGGAAAGGACAAACTTTTTTTCCTTTACATTCCTTAGTCTTAGTCACATAAAACGTTTTTATCTTTAAGCCTGGAACTGATGATTATACAACAAACAACTAAGTTTAAACTCTGTACTAAGGATTATATAACAACAATGTATCCTGCTTGAGGACAGTTTCTCCTTCCTGAAAACCTTCTGGCTAATTCTGCTATCTTAAAATGTAAATTATGGGAGTGGGTCTAGTAAGATCTTTACAACCTCCAGACATTCTTTTGATTCATTGTAATGCAAAGAGTCAAACAGGACTCAGCGACTGAACTGAAACTGAATAACTAATTAAACGGTATATAACTCCATTGCTAACACTAGCAAGGGGGTACTCTTTCTGCCCCCTTCTGATGTCTGTGTCAGAAACTTTCTCTATCCCTTTTATACTTTCATAAAACTTTATTACACAAAAGCTCTGAGCAGCCAAGCCTCATCTTTGGCCCCAGATTGAATTCTTCTCCTCTGGAGGCCAAGAATCCCGGTGTCTTTCGTGGTCCAGCAACAACCTCTCAGTACCTTGAAAAGTACAGTAGTATGGTACAGTGGCTAGCACACAGGGGCTGGCATCTAATGAATAGGCAAGAAGAGTTACTGACTGGAGAAGGGAGAGGAGGTGGGAAATGGTGAGCTGAAGGATGGTCAACAACATGAGACGGAGTGTAAGCTACAATTTCACTCATGCCTGACCCTGATGACACAGATTCTGTTTCCTTGCTGAATTCAGTTCTATCTACCCTCTTGAAAAAAATGATCCACTGATGTCTGGGTAGTAGCTTTATTTTTTTTTTTTTTCTCATCATAGTAGCGCTGGATTTTATCTGAACAGCTGCTATAACCTTCATGTACCATTCTGCATTCAAGACCTGTGCCTCAAAAACTAACTGTGCTGGGCTTCCCTGGTGGTCCAGTGGTTAAGAATTCACCTTCCAATGCAGAGAACATGGGTTCAATCCCTGGTCCGGGAAGATTCCACATGCCACATGGGTCAACTAAGCCCTAGCACCACAACTACTGAGCCTGTGTGCTGCAACTACTGAAGCCCATGCCCTGGAGCCCACAAGAGCCCACAAGGCAACAAGAGAAGCTGCCGCAATGAAAAGCCTACATGCTAAGTTGCTTCAGTCGTGTTTGACTCTGTGTGACCCATGGACTGTAACCCCCCTGGCTCCTCTGTCTATGGCATTCTCCAGGCAAGAATACTGGAATGGGTTGCCATACCCTTCTCCAGGGGATCTTTCTGACTCAGGCAGGTGGATTCTTTACCACTAGTGCCACCAATGAGAAGCCTACACATTGCAATTAGAGAATAGCCTCTGCCTGTGGGCAGCAACAAAGACCCAGCACAGCCAAAAATAAATATACAAATATTTTTTTAAAAACCTATTATTCTCTGTCTCTGGACCGCTTATTAAAAATAAAAACAACAACAAAAAAACTAACAGTGCCTCCTCAAATATAAAATCCCCTTGTCATTTCTTGTGTCATGAATCCCTTCAGTTCTTTGGTTACTTCTTCTTTCTCTTATCTCCCTTCGTCCTTTCTCTGGGCCTCCAATTCCATCAGGTCTTCATTACTAAGCTCCATGTTCACATCTTTGAAAGTTCAAAATTTGAAGGTTACATATAGGGGGTTTATGTATTTAAAAAATGCTTTGATCAGGAAAGACTTAACTAAAATTTAGACAATATTCTTGGAGATTTGGAGCCTTAGGGTGCAAAAGGTAGCTAGAAAAACAAGCAGGAGCTGGTTTGCACAGTCTTGTGGGCAACGTTAAGAATTTTGGTATTCACTCATTCATTGATGGGCAGCCACAGAAGGGTTTTAAATAAAATTAGGGATGGTTTTGACCAGACTTGTGTTCTTAGATGATCACTCTAGCTATCATGTGGAAAATGGTGCTTTCATTAGATTATACTTTTGGCTAAGTGTAACACAGACTCACAATAACAATGGCATAAGTAAGGTGAAGTGGGAGCTGGAATTGGATGATGCTCCTAAAAATCTTTAGGAACCCAGGCTCCATCTATCTTCTTCTTCTATCATCCCTACATTATTGCCCTTACCAGCATTGTCCAAGTTTGTTCTGCACCAAAGCCAGATCTCAACCAGCAAGAAAGGCAGCTGGAAATTCTATATGTCACTGCCATTTTGTTTCTTTAGCAAGAAAGAATGGATGTCCAATGGCCACATCCAGGTCAATGGAGTTTGGGAAAGTGAGTTTTTTTCCCCTAGATGGCTCCATGCCCAGATAAGAAGTCTATTACTTTAGAAGAAAAGGAATGGATGTTGGAAGACAACTGGCAGTTTTTGCCACTGATGAATAAGAGATGGTCAAGAGAGGAAACAGGGTGACTAGCACAGGGGCAACTGTAAAAGTCCAGATGGGATATGATGGTGAGTTGGTCTAGCATAGTAAAGTAGAGACAGAAAGAAATGAAGGGATCTAGAAAATGTGTAGGAGTATAGAGTCAATAGCTTCCCTAGTGGCTCAGATAGTAAAGAATCTGCCAACAATACAGAAAACCTGGGTTCAGTCCCTGGATTGGGATGATCCCTTGGAGTGGCTGGAATGGCTACCCACTCCAGTATTCTTGCCTGGAGAGTTCTATGGACAGAGAAGCCAGGCAGGCGACAGTCCATGAGGTCACAAAGAGTTGAACACGATTGAAGTGACAGCAGCAGCAGCATAGAATCAATAGGACTTAGGTATAAGAGTTAAAGGAGAAGGAAATGTAAAGGATAACGTTCAAGTTTCTAAAATGAACAACCAGTTAATGGCATCATTAACTGAGATGGGAAAGGCTGGAAATCTATAGATTTCTGTAGGACAATCATAAATTCAGTTTTGAGATTCTTGTCAGATATTCAAGTATAAATATTGTCTTGGCCAGGTGTTGGAAAATGGTGACCTATAGGACAAATTTGGCTCACTGTGTGTTTTTTTTAAAAAATTATAATTTTATTGTGATAAAATATAGGAAACAACATTTACCATTTTATCCATCTTTAAATATACAATTTATTGGCATTAATTACATTCACTATGTCATGCAAACATTTCCACTCTCTATTTCCAAAGCCTTTTCCTTACCCCAGCAGAAACTCTGTGCGTGCTAAGTTGCTTCAGTCGTATCCAACTCTTGCGACCCTATGGACTGTAGACTGCCAGGCTCCTCTGTCCATAGGATTCTCCAGTATTCTCATGAATACTGAATTGGGTTGTCATGCTCTTCTCCAGAGAATCTTCACAGCCCAGGGATCGAACTTGAGTCTCTTGGGTCTCCTACATTGGCAGGTGGATTCTTTACTACTAACGCCATCTGGGAAGCAACAGAAACTCTGTAACCATTAAACAATAGCTCCCCATTCCACTTTCCCCTCAGCCCCTGGTAACTTCTAATCTACTTTCTATCTCCATAAACTTGCCTATTCTACATATTTCAAATAATTGGAACCATGCAATATTTGTCCTTTTGTGTCTGGTTTATTTCACTTAGCATAATATTTTCAAGGTTCACCCATGTTGTAGTGGGTATCAGAACTTCATTCCGTTGTAGCATGGAGCCCTCGAAGAGCAATGTAAAATGGATTTAAAAAGTGATAACTCTGCAAACCAGCAAATAAGTGGAACTGGAAAAGAATGTAGAGAATAGGGGAGAAGAAATAAATTCTGAATTTGAGCAATTTAAACTATTTGTATAGAATAAGCAAGGGGCTATTCAGTTCAGTTCAGTTGAGTTGCTCAGTCGTGTCCAACTTTTTGCGACCCCATGAATCACAGCACACCAGGCCTCCCTGTCCATCACCAACTCCCAGAGTTCACTCAGACTCACGTCCATTGAGTCCGTGATGCCATCCAGCCATCTCATCCTCTCTCATCCCCTTCTCCTCTTGCCTCCAATCCCTCCCAGCATCAGTCTTTTCCAATGAGTCAACTCTTCACATGAGGTGGCCAAAGTACTGGAGTTTCAGCTTTAGCATCAGTCCTTCCAAAGAAATCCCAGGGCTGATCTCCTTCAGAATGGACTGCTTGGATCTCCTTGCAGTCCAAGGGACTCTCAAGAGTCTTCTCCAACACCACAGTTCAAAAGCAACAATTCTTCAGTGTTCAGCCTTCTTCACAGTCCAACTCTCACATCCATACATGACTACTGGAAAAACCATAGCCTTGACTAGACAAACCTTTGTTGGCAAAGTAATGTCTCTGCTTTGGAATATGCTATCTAGGTTGGTCATAACTTTCCTTCCAAGGAGTAAGCGTCTTTTAATTTCATGGCTGCAGTCACCATCTGCTGTGATTTTGGAGCCCAAAAAAATAAAGTCTGACACTGTTTCCACTGTTTCTCCATCTATTTCCCATGAAGTGATGGGCCAGATGCCATGATCTTCATTTTCTGAATGTTGAGCTTTAAGCCAACTTTTTCACTCTCCACTTTCACCTTCATCAAGAGGATTTTGAGTTCCTCTTCACTTTCTGCCATAAGGGTGGTGTCATCTGCATATATGAGGTTATTGATATTTCTCCCAGCAATCTTGATTCCAGCTTGTGTTTCTTCCAGTCCAGCGTTTCTCATGATGTACTCTGCATATAAGCAGGTACAAAATGAAGGGGTGCATATTTTAACAACACTAAATGAAAACTCCATAACACTTTCAGATCATGTTTCCACATTAAAACATCTACTGAGGGAGGGAGAGGGCAAGTTTGTGCAGTCAGAACTGGGATTCCTGATACATGCTATGACTATCCCACTACAGGTATCAAAACCTAAAATACCCTGACACCTTCTCATTTCAATTAAAGAAATATGGATTCAGTATTCCTCACAATATTCTGGCCTGGGCAAAATTATCAAACCATTATGAGTAGATGTGATTCTAGACCTTGAAATTGCTTACCCTAGGCTTATTGTCTCTGAGGATAGAAAATGTGCAACAGGGAAAGAAAAAAGACAAAATCTTTGTTATAACTTAAGGAGATTTCATCTCTGCCCTGCTATCCTGGGTTCTAAGAGATTTAATTATGGCAGGCATTACTGGGAAGTAGAAGTGGAAAACAAAACTAAATAGACATTGAGTGTGTGTTAAGATAGTCTTCCTAGGAACTGGTGGAATCAGCTAGTTCAAGATAGAGTCCAGGCAGCTGGGAGATATGTTGACAGCACTTAAGGTGCAATGCATCCTAAGACAGCCAGCTTCTGCCAGTAATAAGACCCAGCAAAATAGGCATTTTCCTGTGTCGGGACTTTCAACTTTAAGGGATCCAATACGTTATTCTCTTTGTTTCTCAAGGATTCTCTATTCCTTATCAGTTCCTGGAAAACAGGAACAAGCAGAGCTGCACGCAGTTCTCAGAACTGAGATCGTGAGAAAGGGCACCTGCTTGGATTCCTTTCAGGGACTCCCTTCAGTGACCAAAATTTTACTTAAAGGTAATCTATTCTGTTTTGCCCGTCTTACTCAGGATATGGAATGCTTTCTGGCCCTTTAAAGATTGTTATTTGCTTGGCTTTGTTTTTGCTCATTTTTTTTTACTGCCTAAAGCTGTCTTGTATGAAGATGAAAATTAGGATGGATTTTTCTTCCTCGTTTTCAGAAACTATATAAATAGGGTAGCAATGCCAATTGTAAAGTTGTCACCAGCATCAGGTGTCAAGTGTTTTGAATTTCTTTTTTTAATAAAGACCTTATTTTTATTTGTTTAATTTACTTTTTTATTTTAACTGGAGGATAATTACTTTACAATATTGTGATGGTTTTTTCCATATATCAACATGAATTGGCCATAGGTATACATGTGCCTCCCCCATCCTGAAACCCCACTCCCACCCTATCCCTCCAGGTTGTCACAGAGCACTGGCTTTGGGTGCCCTGCATCATACATAAAACTCCCACTGGCTATCTATTTTATATATGGTAATGTATATGTTTCAATGCTATTCTCTCAAATCATCCCACCTTCTCCTCCCACTGAGTACAAAAGTCTGTTCTTTGTGTCTCTGTCTCCTTTGCTTCCCTACACATAGGATCGTCGGTACTATCTTTATAGTTTTGAATTTCTTAGATAAAATATTTGAAAATAAATAATATCTTATTTAACACAACCAATAAACTATTTTAAATGGAAAAAATAACAATTCCTTTGTAAGGCTGAATAATATTTCATCCTATGTACATACCACATTTTGTTTATCCATTCACCTGTTGATAAACACTTAGGTTGTTTCCACTTTTTTTCTATTCTGAGTAATGCTGTAATAACTTTGGCAAACAAGTATCTGTTTGAGTCCCTGTTTCCAATTCCTTTGGGTATTATACCTAAGCGTGGAATTGCTGGGTCAAATAGTAATTCTATGATTAACTTTCTGAGGAACCACCAAACTGTTTTCATAGTGGCTGCACTATTTTACACTCCAATCTTGAGAGTACAAGGGTTCCAATTTCTCCGCATTCTCTCCAGCATTTTTTATTTTTGTTTTTTAAATTATTATATCCATTCTCCACAAAAAAGAATGAAATGTTGCCATTTGCAACAGCATGGATAGACTCAGAGGGTATTGTGTTACTTGATATAAGTCAGATAGAGAAGGACAAATACTGTATGATATCACTTATATGTAGAATCTAAAAAATAAACTAGTGAATATAACAAAAAAGAAGCAGGCTCACAGACATAAAGAACAAACTATGATGGTTCCCAGTGAGGAAGGGGAAGTGGAGGACAAGACAGGAGCAGGGGTTAAGAAATACAAACTATTATATAATAAACAAGCTACAAGGATATATTGTGCAACATAGGGAATATAGCTAGTATTTTGTAGTAACTATTAGTGGAATTTAACTTTTAAACATTTTGAATCACTATGATGTACACTTTTAACTTATGTTATATTGTACACCAACTATATTTCAATTTTAAAAACAAAAAATAAATCATTATAGCCATTCTAGTGAGTATGAAATTATATCTCACTTCTGGCTTTTATTTACATTTCCTTTATTGACTAAGGATGTTGAGGAGTATCTTTTCATGTACTTATTGGTGATTTGTAGATCTTCTTTGCAGAGCTTTTTATTCAAATTTTTGATGCATTTTTAACTGGGTTGTTTGTCTTTTTGAGGACGAGTTTTAACTTTTTAATATGTTCAAAATATTATACTCTTATTGGCTATGATTTTCAAATATTTTCTACCATTTTTAGGTACTCTTCACCCTCTCTTAAGAGTATCATTTAATAAACAAAGGTTTTCAATTTTGATGAAGCTCAATTGATCAGTTTCTTCTTTTCTTGGTTGTGCTTTTGGTGTCTTATCTAAGAATCTATTGCCAAATCCAAGGTCATAAATCTTTCCCCCTATGCATTCTTCTAAGAGTTTTAGGATTTTTAGCTCTTTTATTTAGATCATTGATCATTTTCAGTTAATTTTTGTATATAATGTGAGGCAGGAGTCCAGATTCATTCTTTTTTATGGGGAAATCTGATTTTCCTGGCACCATTTATTGGAGATAATTTCTTCCCCCATTCAAAGGACTTGACATCTTTGTCAAAAATCAATTGGCCATATTTGTAAGGGTTTATTTCTGGGATCTCAGCTCTGTTCCATTGCTCTATATGTCTATACATAAGCCGGTACCATTTTGTTTTGAGTGCTGTAGCTTTGTAGTAAGTTTTGAAGTCAGGAAGTTGAGTCCTATAACTTGATACTTTTTCAAGATTGTTTTGGATATTTTGGGACCCTTAGAATGCCATATGAATTTGAAAATCAACTTTTCCATTTCTTCCATTTCTACACAAAGAAAAGCTGGAATTTTTATAGGAATTGTGTTGAATCTGTAGACCACTTTGGATAGTATTGACATCTTAAAATATTAAATTTTCTAATCCATGAACACGAGATATCTTTCCATTTATTTAGATTTTCCTTAATTTCTTTCAGCAATGCTTTTTAAGTGTCAATGTACAAGTCTTACCTCTCCTTGGTTAAATTTATTCCTAGGTATTTTATACTTTTGGATGCTATTACAAATGAAACTGTTTTCTTAATTTCCTTATGAGAATTTTCATTGCCCGTGTTTAGAAACACAACTTGTCAGTGTGTATATGTGTGTTGATTTTGTAACTTGTAACTTTGCTGAATTAATTTATTATCTCTAGTAGCTTTTTTATAGATTCTTTGGGATTTTCTACATGTAGAATCATGTCATCTACAAATAAAGACAGTTTTACTTCTTTCTTACTAATTTGGATGATTTTTCTTTTTCTTGTCTAAATAACTCTGGCTAGAACTTCCAGTACCATGTTGAATAGCTCACTCCTTTTTCTAAAAAATAAAGTTTTACTGGAACACAACCAGGCTCATTTATTTATATATTGTCTATGGCTGCATTTGCACTGCAATGATAGAGTTGATTAGTTTGACAGAAACCAATTTGATCAATTTTAAAATATTTAATACATAGCCCTTTACAGAGATAATTTGACAAGCTTTTCTTCTAGTGCTATGCTGTGCTTTGTTGTGTCTGACTTTCTGTGATCCTCTGGACTGTAGCCCACCAGGCTCCTCTGACCATGAAATTTTCCAGGCAAGAATGCCATAGCAGGGTTGCCATTTCCTACTCTAGGGGATCGTTCCAACCCAAGGGTCCAACCTATATCTCTTGTGTAACCTGCATTGGCGAGCTGATTTTTTTACTACTGTGCCACCTGGGAAGCCATTTTCTTCTAGGCAATAGTATAATTAAGTCTGAAATTCAAAAGAGTGATCTTGATATGAGATACATATTTTTATGTTACTTGAAGTCACGGTAGTTTGAGGACCACCTAGAATGAAAGATGTGGCTTAAGGATGAAGACTTGATGTATTTCAGCTTTTAATGATGAAAAGGATGAAAAAAAGCCCATCATAAGAGACTGAGAAGTGTGTGTACCAGAGAGTGTAGTGTACCTCAGAGAAACCAAGAAAAATGAGCATTGTGAGAAGAGGGAAATAGTCAACAATGTGAAAAACTGACAAGAAAATATCAAGTAAGATGAGGACTTTAAAATGTCTATTGTTTTTAACAACATGATGGTTACTGGTGACTGTAACAAGAGAAGCCTCCTAGGAATAGTTTTAAGTGTTTTAATTTCTAAAATGAAATATTTTGAAGAATCAAACATTTGAAGAGCTGTAATTTCATGTTTTTCTAAAATATGTATTTATTGACCAACAAACTGGACTAATTTCATTGGTATAAATTGGTATAATATATTTTATATTTAAAATATTTCCCAAATTGGAATTATTTTAAAAAATAAATGTATTTCCATGAAAAAAAGACTTTTCAAAATGATTTTCCAAAACTAAAAAATCCATAAGAAAATAGTTATTCCTGGTACATATTCATGCACTTTAATCAGTTTATTAGCTATATCTATTTCTAATACTATGTTAACTGACATTTTTTCTGAAAACATATTTTTTCAATAGGACTTAGTAAAATTGCATGCAATATTCCTCAAAGTTGTACTCTATAGCCAATAAACTTGAAATTTTGGATAACTTCAATTTATTCTTTTCTGAAGATTATAATATTGTTGACTAAGAAGACAACAAAGATCTGTAAAGTCTCTTTACAGATGTTACAACATCTATAAGATAGAGCAAATCCTGTTAATTAGAGAGTATTCTTGATTTTAATTATTTTATTGAAAAATGGAGGAATATTTTGAAGGGTAATGTGTTTTGCTTCCATTTAGAGTGCTTCAACAAATATTTTTACAAGATAAAATTCATTAAATAAATTTTCTGTATTTATGATTCTTTTGAATGATTCACAAAATTTAAACACTGAAAAATCAAAGCTTTCTCAAGTATATTCTAGTATTACAGTACAGATTATATGGTTTAGGTAAAAATAAGTCAAGATATTACAAAGTACAGTTGTCAAATGTCAAAATTAAATCTTGTATGCAGTTTGGTCTCTCATCATATAATCTGCTAAATAATGAATTTCAATTTCTTCCTATATGCAAGCTTTATTTTCATAATTTCAATTTGCTCAAGAGCTTCAAAAGCTGAAATTTTGGGTACTCCATTCCTTGAGTACTTTGGTTAAAGATTTCTAAATGATTGAACAAAATACAATCTAAATTTAAAGGACTTGTTCACAATGATGGTCAATACTCTGTAGGACACTTGAGTTAATTAACAGCATATTTCCATAAAAGCTCAAAATTTTAAACAATCTGAGTCATGACCAGAAGCAAAAAGAGAATCATATACAGCCATGCTAAATTTTTTTCATGTTCCCCATTAGATTTGTCTCAAAAGTTTACAATTCAACTATTCTAAATATGTATATGTATATGTGTACTCTCGGAGAAGGCAATGGCACCCCACTCCAGTACTCTTGTCTGGAAAATCACATGGACAGAGGAGCCTGGTGGGCTGCAGTCCATGGGGTTGCTAAGAGTCAGACACGACTGAGTGACTTCACTTTCACTTTTCACTTTCATGCATTGGAGAAGGAAATGGCAACCCACTCCAGTGTTCTTGCCTGGAAAATCCCATGGACAGAGGAGCCTGGTGGGCTGCCGTCTATGGGGTTGCACAGAGTCTGACACGGCTGAAGCGACTTAGCAGCAGCAGCAGCAGCAGCAGGATGTGTACTCTGTCTCTCAGTTGTGTGTGATTCTTGAGACCTTGTGGACCACAGCCCTCCAGGCTCCTCTGCTCATGGAATTTTCCAGGCGAGAATACTACAGTGGGTTGCCATTTCCTCAGGTTCCAGGGGATCTTCCCTACCAAGGGAGTGAATCCACATCTCCTGTGTCTCCTGCATTGGCAGGCAGAGTCTTTACAGCTGCACCACCTTGGAAGCCCCATGTATAGGTATATGTAAATACATTTGTAAATGATGACAACTATAGCTTCTGTTTCAATTGGTAGAATATCACAGTGTAGATGCAGTGATATATACTCCACAATCAGTTTCAAGTGTGTTTCTGCTCCATCGTTTTCTTAATTTAGTAAGAACATAGTTTTTGTCATGATTATTACTTTCCACCTAAGTCAGTATTTGTATTATCATCGTAACAAACTAATTTTATTTTCAATATTGGATTTTTACACTGATTTAGTAAGTGAGCATTATTAAAGTCAGATGTTTTACCTTTATCAAAATAATCTTTCAAAAACTATACTTTGCTTGCATAAATTTGATGAAAACATTAAGCCATTTCTGAAATTAACCAATTTTCTGTGTGAAGCATCTAATGTCCCTGATATAAAACTGGCATCATGTAACAATTTGCAAAAATCTTTCTCAGCTAATGGAGCTGACCCAGTAACAGTTATCACTTTGCTCTGTGTATTTGCACAGAAAACATGGAATTGAAAATGAATGAAATTAATTCAGAGAAATCGTCATTTGATCTAATTGAAAAGTCATGCTTTGGCATAGGAAATAGCAGCCCACTCAAGTATTCTTGCCTGGGAAATACAATGGACAGAGGAGCCTGTGGGCTACAGTCCACAGGGTTGCAAAGAGTCGGGAATGACTTAGCGACTAAACAACATCTCCTCTACCTCACCCTCAAGGGCTATAGTTACAAAAGAGTTGACTAAGTATTATGGGAAAAAAAATAAAGAAAAGCCATGCTTCACAGAATGGCATGTAAATTCACCTTCCACAGTTAACTTTTGAAATAGATGGTGATTTTTAAAAACAGATTTGGGTCTGCTGGTTTTCATATGGTCAGTAATAGCACTATGACTTCTGGTTGGAAGGTAAATACTGACAAATATTTTTGAGCAGGTTACATTCACCAGCTTTTTTAAAATTTAGAAATAAAAATTCACTAATTATGTACAAAGCATTTACTTTCGTTTTCTCACTGCCATTGAAAATGTATTGCTGTAGACAGGGTCTATTTGCAAAATAAAAAGGCATTAAGAAACAGAAAAATAAGCAATGGTTATAGATTTACACCTTCACAGAAACAGCAAAACTACAGTAGCAGGAGCTTTTTGACTGTTTTCCCTATGCTCTATAGGAGGACTGCTCAGACTCCATTTCCCACATGCATTTCACTTATAGTTAACACACATACTTTCTCACATTTTCTACTGACCCTTTGAGCTAGCGGCCTGTCAAATTTAATAGCACAAGTGGCTGATACCGTAACTAACTTGCAGATACAACAGCATCAAATACACCACCTGAGACCAGGGATCAGATCAGATCAGATCAGTCGCTCAGTTGTGTCCGACTCTTTGTGACCCCATGAATCGCAGCACGCCAGGCCTCCCTGTCCATCACCAACTCCCAGAGTTCACTCAGACTCACGTCCATCGAGTCAGTGATGCCATCCAGCCATCTCATCCTCTGTCGTCCCCTTCTCCTCCTGCCCCCAATCCCTCCCAGCATCAGGGTCTTTTCCAATGAATCAACTCTTCGCATGAGGTGGCCAAAGTACTGGAGTTTCAGCTTTAGCATCATTCCCTCCAAAGAAATCCCAGGGCTGATGTCCTTTAGAATGGACTGGTTGGATCTCTTGGCAGTCCAAGGGACTCTCAAGAGTCTTCTCCAACACCACAGTTCAAAAGCATCAATTCTTCAGCGCTCAGCCTTCTTCACAGTCCAACTCTCACATCCATACATGACCACAGGAAAAACCATAGCCTTGACTAGACGAACCTTTGTTGGCAAAGTAATGTCTCTGCTTTTGAATATGCTATCTAGGTTGGTCATAACTTTCCTTCCAAGGAGTAAGCGTCTTTTAATTTCATGGCTGCAGTCACTATCTGCAGTGATTTTGGAGCCCAGAAAAATAAAGTCTGACACTGTTTCCACTGTTTCCCCATCTATTTCCCATGAAGTGGTGGGACCGGATGCCATGATCTTTGTTTTCTGAATGTTGAGCTTTAAGCCAACTTTTTCACTCTCCACTTTCACGTTCATCAAGAGGCTTTTGAGTTCCTCTTCACTTTCTGCCATAAGGGTGGTGTCATCTGCATATCTGAGGTTATTGATATTTCTCCCAGCAATCTTGATTCCAACTTGTGTTTCTTCCAGTCCAGCGTTTCTCATGATGTACTCTGCATATAAGTTAAATAAACAGGGTGACAATATACAGCCTTGACATACTCCTTTTCCTATTTGGAACCAGTCTGTTGTTCCATGCCCAATTCTAACTGTTGCTTCCTGACCTGCATACAAATTTCTCAAGAGGCAGATCAGGTGGTCTGGTATTCCCATCTCTTGAAGAATTTTCCACAGTTTATTGTGATCCACACAGTCAGGGATAGTAATTTCTAACTGATGGAGTCAAAGAGAACTTTGTTTTACAAGAAACTGCAGCCTGTCCTTGAAAAGGAGGTATCTGTTACATTGCATCTAGAGAGTTGTCATCTTTCACATTTAACTACATGGTGAAGTGAGAACTCTGTGCACTGTCCATGCATTTTGCACACTACTACATGAGATAATTCTTTGCTTTGAAACCTATTTTACCTGATATTTAATATATCTACTCCTGCTTTTTTGCTGCTGTTGTTAATATTTGCTTGCCACACCTTATCCTATCTTTTTACTTTCAACTTACTTATGTCACTGTATTTGAAATGAGTTGCTTGTAGACAACATATAGCTGAATCACAGGTTTATTAATCCACTCTGATAGTTTGCTTTTCAATTGACGTATTTAGACTATTTACATTTAAGGTAATTATTGGTATGTATAGGGCTTATACATCCACTTTATTCTTTATTTTTATTTCCTGTGTTTCTCAGTCCTCTATTTCTCATCTCCAGCCTTCTAATAAGTTACCTGAATGTTTTTAAGGTTTTTAGTTTGACTTATTTAGTCTTTCTGAACATTTCACTTGTATAATTTAGGAACAAGTCAAGGATGTCCATTCTTACTACTCTTATTCAACACGGTGCTGGAAGTTTTAGCCAATACAATAGCACAATAAAAAAAGAATAAAAAGCATACATATTGAAAAGGAAAAAAAAACTTCCCTTTTGATGATTTGTTGTCTATGTAGAAAACGCCAAAGAATTGACAAAAATAAAAACTCTTAGAAGTGAGTTTATCAAAGTCTCAGGATACAATATCAACACACTGAAATCAATCTCAATTTTACATACTAGCAACAAATATGTGGAAAGTGAAATTTAAAATATAATTCCATTTATAATTACTCCAATGAAAATGAAATACTTAGGTATAAATCTAACAAAATATATACAATATCTGTATCCTGAAAATTGCAAAATGCTGATGAAAGGCATCAAAGAACTAAATAAAAGGTATGATTTATTGTGTTCATGGGTTGGAAGACTCAACATAGTAAAAATGTGAATTCTCCCTAAACTGATGTATACATTAATGCCATATTTATCAAAGTTCCAGCAGGGATTTTTGTAGGCATAGAGAAGCATATTCTTAGTTTATATGGAATGCACAGAACATATAATAGCTAAAACCATCTTGAAGAGGAAGAACAGTGTGAGTAGAACCACTCTACACCTTGCTAAGGCTTACTATATAGTTAAAACCATCAAGACACTGTATTAATGGCAGATGACTAGATACGTGGGTCAATGGAACAGAAGAGAGAAACCAGAAATAAACTCACACAAATATGCCCAGCTAATCTTTGACAACATTTCAAGAGCAAGTTTAATAAAGTGTCTGAATCCATTTTTGACATTTGACTGCTGACAGCTTTCAAATTCCACCTAACCTCTTTCTACTTTTGCCCTGCCTCTGGGCAAGCTGATAAGAAATCCCAGGCCTTCCCTCCCTTGACACTTCCAGGAAAGGTCAAACTGAAAATCCCTGCCCACACATGGGAATCATCACCCTAGCCTCACTCCCTAATCAAAATAAAATCAAAAGACACTTACTCCTCCTTTCATTCAATCCAGTCCAGACTGGCTTGGGGTATCTGACCTGCTCTCCTCCAAAAACAAAAAAAATTCCCATTATATGAATAATTCCCTCTTTTCATACCTTCCTACTGTGTGTGGTATCATCAGTCCCCACATCTGAAGCAATTTTGGTTGAGGAATTGAGCCCACTGTCTACAGGGTAGCCACAAAACAATTGTTCTGTGAGGAGTATTGTGTAGCATACCACTCTGCATTTATAAAAAATGGTAAAACTTAAAAAATAGTGATAATATAAAAGTTGGCAACCATGCAAAGAAACTGGATCACTTATACACTACTAATGGGAATGTAAAATAGTACATCCACTCTGTGAAAGAGTATACTAGTTTATTTAAAAACTAGACATGTGCTTACTATACAACTTAAATATTGCATTCTTGGGTATTTATCTCAAAGAAATAAAAATATATTTCCACACAAAGACTTGTTCACAAACAGCCATAGCATCTTTAGTCGTAAGAGTCCCAAAACTAGGAACAATCCAATGTCCATCAACTAATTAATGGATAAACAGAATGTGGTACATCCAAACTATGGAATGGAATAAAAAAGAAAAGAATGACATTTACTATAAGTTGAATGAGTTTCAAGGAAATTATGCAGAGAAAAAAGGCAACCCTAAAAGTTATATCCTGTATGATTCCATTTATTAATATATAATAGTTTTGAAAAGACAAAATTATAGATATAGAGACCAGATTAGTAGATGCCAGTGTTTGGGGTGATGTGGGTGTAGTTGGAAGGTGAATGTGATTATAAAAGTGCAATATGAGGGATCCTTTTACGGAACTCTTCTGTATCTTGACTGTGATCACAGTATTCTACACAGGCAATAAAATTGCATTGACCAAAACACACACACATACACACACATATAGAAATGCATGTAAACTGGTGAAATCTGAATAAGGTAGGTAGATTATATCAACAGCAATTTCCTGGTTGAGATACTGTACTGTAGTTATGCTAAATGTTGCCCTTTGGAGGAAACTAGGTGAAGGGTATAAAGAATCTCTTTGTATTATTTTTAATTAGTTTTTATTAGAGTATAGTTGCTTTGTAATGTTATGTTAGTTTTTACTATATAGCAAAGTGAATCAGTGCCCTCTTTTTTTGGATTTCCTTCTAGTTTAGGTCACCACAGAGCACTGAGTAGAGTGCTACACAGTAGGTTCTTAGTAGTATCTGCTTTATGCATAGTAGTGTATATATGCCAAGCCCAATCTACCAATGCTTCCCACGCTTCCCCCTTTGGTATCCGTACATTTGTCCTCTATGTCTGTGTCTTTATTTCTGCTTTGCAAATGAGTTCATCTGTATCATTATTCTAGATTACACATATAAGTGATATTATATGATATTTGTTTTGTCTTTCTGCCTTACTTCAGTCTGTATGACAGTCTCTGGGTCCATCTGCATCTCTACAAATTGCAGCATTTAATTCCTTTTTATGGCTGAGTAATATTCCATTGTTCTTATGTACCACATCTTCTATTGATGGGTGTTTAGGTTGTTTCCATGGACTGGCTATTGTAAATAGTGCTGCAATGAACATTGAGGTGCATGTATCATTTTTTAAAACTTATTTGGCTATGCCAGGTCTTCACTGCAGCATGAGGGATCTTGAGTTGCAGCATGCAAACTCTTAGTTGCAGCATGTGGAATCTAGTTCCCTGACCAGGGATCGAACCCAGGCCCATTGCATTAAGTCACAGTCTTAGCTACTGGACCACCAGGGAAGTCCCCGCATATCTCTTTCGAATTATGATTTTCTCCAGGTATATGCCCTGGAGTGGGATTGTTAGGTCATATGGTAATTCTTAGTATTTTTATGGAATCTCCATACTGTTCTCCATAGTAACTGTGTCAATTTACATTCCCACCAGCAGTGTAAGAGGGTCACCTTTTCTCCACACTATCTCTGTCATTTATTGTTTGTAAATTTTTTAAAATAATGACCATTCTGACCAGTGTGAGGTGATACTTAATTGTATTTTTGAGTTACATTTCTATAATAAAGAAGCTCTTTGTATTATTCGAACATCTTTTCATGGGTTTGTTGGTCATTAGTATGTGTTCTTTGGGGAAATGTCTATTTAGATCTTCTGCCCACTTTTTGATTGTTTTTTTTTTTTTGATATTGAGTTGCATGAGGTGGTGGTATATTTTGGAGATTAATCCCTTGTCAGTTGCTTTGTTTGCAAATATAGTCTCTCATTTCAGTGGTTGCATTTTCATTTTGCTTACGGTTTCCTTTGCTGTATAAAACTTTTAAGTTTAATTAAAAGGTCCCATTTATTTTTGTTTTTACTTTCATTACTCTGGGAGTTAGATCAAAAAAGATCTTGCTTGATTTATGTCAAAAAGTGTTATGCCTATGTTTTCTTCTAAGAATTTTCTACTGTCCAGCCTTACATTCAGGTCTTTAATCCATTTTCAGTTTATTTTCATATATGGTGTTAGGGAGTGTTCTAATTTCATTCTTTTATGTGTAGCTCTCCAGTTTTCCCAGCACAACTTATTAAAGAGATTGCATTTTCTCCATTGTATATTCTTGCCTCCTTTATCACAGATTAGGTGATTGTAGTGGATGGGTTTATATCTAGGCTTTCTAACTTGTTCCTTTGATATATATTTCTGTTTTTGTGCCAGTACCATACTGTCTTGATGACTGTAGCTTTGTAGTGTAGTCTGAAGTCAGGGAGCCTGATTTCTCCAGCTCTGTTTTTCTTTCTTGCAATTGCTTTAGCTATTCAGGATCTTTTGTCTTTCCATACAAATTGCAAAATTTTTTGTCCTAATTCTGGGGGAAATGTCATTGGTAATTTGATAGAGATTGCACTCAATCAGTACATTACTTTCAATAGTACAATCATTTTCACAATATTGATTCTTCCAATTCAAGAAAATAGTATATCTCTCCATCTGCTTGTGTTGTCTTTGATTTCTTTCATCAGTATGTTATGTTTTCTGAGTAGAGGCTTTTTGCTTCTTTAGGGAGGTTTATTCCTAGGTATTATATTCATTTCATTGCAATGGTAAATGGGATTGTTTCCTTAATTTCATTTTCTTATTTTTCATTGTTAGTGTATAAGAATGCAAGAGATTTCTGTGAATTAATTTTGTATCCTGCAACTTTGCCAAATTCAGTGATTAGCTCTAGTACTTTTCTAGTGGCATCTTTCAGATTTTCTATGTATAGTATCATGTCATCTGCAAACAGTGACAGTTTCACCTTTTATTTTCCAATTTGGACCCCTTTTATTTCATTTTCTTCTCTGATTATCATTGCTAAGACTTCCAAAACTGTTGAATAATGGTGGTGAGAGTAGATACCCTTGTTTTGTTCCTGATCTTAGAGAAAATGCTTTCAGTTTTTTACCATTGAGAATGATATTTGCTGTGAGTTTGTTGTATACCACCTGTATTAGGCTGAGGTATGTTTATTTTATGTCTACTTTCTGGAGATTTTTTATAATAAATGGGTATATAATTTTGTCAAAAGCTTTTTCTGCATCTATTGAGATGATCATATGGTTTTTATTCTTCAGTTTGTATAACACTGATTTACAGATATTGAAGAATCCTTGTAATCCCTGGGATAAGTCCCACTTGATTATGGTACATGATCCTTTTAATGAGTTGTTGGATCCTGTTTGCTAGCATTGTGTTGAGAATTTTTGTGTCCATGTACATCAGTAATATTGGCCTGTAATTTTCTTTTTTTGTGGTATCTTTATCTGGTTTTGGTATCAAGGTGATTGTGGCCTTGTAGAATGAGCTTGCGAGTGTTCTTCCCTCTGCCATTGTTTGGAAGACTTTAAGAAAGATAATTGTTAGCTTTTCTCCAAAAGTTTGATAGACTTCATCTGCGAAGCCATCTGGTCCTGGGCTTTTGTTTGCTGAAAGATTTTTAATCACGGTTATGATTTCATTACTTTTAATTGGACTGTTGATATTTTCTATTTCTTCCTGGTTCAATCTTGGAAGGTTGTACATTTCTACAAATTTGACCAGTTCTTCCAGGCTGGCCATTTTATTGGCGTGTAGTTGCTTGTAGTAGTCTTTTATGGTTCATTGTATGTTTGCACTGTCAGTTGTAGCTTCTCTTTTTCATTTATAATTTTATTGATTTGAGTTTTCTCCCTTTTTTTATGAGTCTGGATAAAAGTTAATGAATTTTGTTTGTATTTTCAAAGAACCAGGTTTTAGTTTTTTTGATCTTCACCATTGTCTTCATTTCTATTTCATTTATTTCCTCTCTGATCTTTAAGATTTCTTTCCTTCTAGTAACTTTGGCTTTTGTTTGTTCTTCTTCCTCTAGCTGCTTTAGGTATAATGGTAGGTTGTTTATTTGAGGTTTTTCTTATTTCTTGAGGTGGGGTTGTATTGTCATAAACTTTCCTCTTGAAACTGTTTTGCTGCATCCCATAGGTTTTGGGTCATTTTGTTTTCACTGTCATTTGTTTCTTTTTTTTTTTAATTTCCTCTTTGATTTCTTCAGTGATCTATTGTCTATTTAGTAGCATTTTAGCCTCCATGTGCTTGTATTTTTTACAGCTTTTTCCTGTAATCTCATAGCATTGTGGTCAGAAAAGATGTTTGATATGATTTCAGGTTTCCTAAATTTACAGAGGTTTGATTTGTGACCCAAGATGTGATCTATTCTGGAGAATGTTCTGTGTGCACTTGAAAAGAAAGTGTAGTTTGCTGCTTTTGGATGGAATGTCATATGAATACCAATTAAGTCTGTCTGGTCTAATGTGTCATTTAAGGATTCATTAATTTTCCTTATTAATTTTCTGTCTGATGATCTGTCCATTGTGGGAGTGCTCACTGTCCATTCTATTCCACAGATGCAGGGTTTACCAAGCTGATCACAGTGATTTAGTCCATGGCTTGTGCAGCGGCAGGAAGAGATTTTCGTTTCTCTTCCTTAATTGTACAGCCCTTGGGGTTCAGCTGTGGTTTTGGCCCCACCTCTGTGTTTGGGCCACCCTCAGGTGTCTGTTCCCTGCCCAAGTGAGAAGGGGCAAAAGCAGCAGCTGATTGGGAGACTCTGGCTAATCCGGGCACTTATTAGTTCAGGCCAGGGAGGGATAAGGCAGCCACATCTAGGGTGTGTGTGAATTGCCTATGGCAATGGAGAGGAACAGGAAATTCAACAGACTGGGACGAGCTTATTCTGGTGAAAGTGCCTCCCTGTGCAAGCCGTGGGGAAGTGAGTTACAATGACAGCCCTGCCCCTTGTGTGCCACTCAACAATGGCACCTGATTTCCAAGGCAGACTATGCTTCCTCTAGGAGCATTCCTGGCTGTGGAGCCCCTCACTCCCATCCCTTGAGGATGTCTCTGTGCAGCCAACAGCAGTCCTCTCCTTGGATCCGCTCTCCTAACCCCACTCTTTAGCACTCAGCCCCTGCCACCACTGGTGGCTTCCCATCTCAGACTGGGGCATCCAAGGCTGATTCCCGAGGAGACTTTGGCATGGGCAGCATGGTACACACACAGGCCTGCCAAGTTCTGTGCAGTCACTGGAGGCTTTGGTGGTAGTGGAGCTCAGAAAATCATTAGCTCTTATCTTACACATAAAAAAAGTGATGCCATTTGATTTTAGTTGTTTTATGTTCTTTAAGAACTCTAGAGTATTTTGTTCTTTGTTTTCTTTCTTTCGGATAATTATTTTTTCTTAATGTAGACAATTGCAGTGCAGTTTCCAAGAATGAAGCAGTAGCCTGGTGAATAGTCTTTCAATTCGAATCCAAGTGATTGGTAAACTCTGACTAGTTCTTGTTTTCCTGATTTCCCTGGAAGGATGACCATGAGGTGATGCCAGCTCCATCCCTACTGCTTCCCTGTGCAGACAGGTGCACACACATCTTCTCACTGCCTCAGCTCTTGGAGGGGCAGCCCCTTGGAGCACTGAGCCCCTGTCTCAATTGAACAACACCCTGGAGGGCTTTCTGAGGATGCAGTCTCAAAGTGCTGCTGCCAAGTGCTGCTGCTGCCACTGCAGAAGGAGGAGATAGAAAGACACTAGGGCAATACTCAGTCTAGAGCATCCCCATGCTGCAGCTTCTCCAGGAATCTCTTTGTATTATGTCTTACAATTGCATGTGAATATACAGTTATGTCAAATAAAACTTAAAAGTTTTCCTAGTGTCTAGGTTAAAAAATGGAGATGGCAATGGCACCCCACTCCAGTACTCTTGCCTGGAAAATCCCATGGACGGGGGAGCCTGGTAGGCTTCAGTTCATGAGGTCGCAAAGAGTCGGACACGACTGAGCCACTTCACTCTTACTTTTCACTTTCATGCATTGGAGAAGGAAATGGCAACCCACTCCAGTGTTCTTGCCTGGAGAATCCCAGGGATGGCGGAGCCTGGTGAGCTGCTGTCTATGGGGTCGCACAGAGTCGGACACGACTGAAGCGACTTAGTAGTAGTAGTAGGTTAAAAAAAAATGCGCCTGTTCCGATTTGGACACTCAGTTATATGCTCACTCTAGCTATCATCTCTAATACAAAAAAAAAGTTGTGGCAAATGCTTTTGATAGGTCTACACACTGTTGCTGACAGGAAAAAGTAGGGGGAGAGGGCTGCTGCTCATGGTAGGAAATTCTGAAGTTAAGAGTGAATGGTGTGGTGTTCTGCTGAGAGCTGTCCTCTGGGGTCTCCATTGGGGTTTCTTGTTTCCAGGGGGAAAGCAATAGAGAAACTGATTGGATGAAGAGGGAAAGAGAAGGAGGGTCTTTGCTATTCCATTGCTGTTTCTAGTGAACTTGAGTTTTCTAGACATTCAATAAAAGTGGCAAAACTTGGTCTTTTGGTATTTCTTACTCTGTAGATAGAAAAACACATTTATATGAGAAAACATGGTACAAGTTGAAGAAGAGAAGAGTCAGGAATGCTCAGAGTCCTTGGTGAGAATTTAAATCAGAATTCTTCTCTGTAATCTGACCCACAATCCTAGGGGAAGATGGTCTTGGAAAAGAGATTTACACTGGGATATCTAATCAATTTAGCCAGATCCAAATGATTTTGAATCATGCTTTCCCATTTCTCCTTCCTTGTCCATAGTTTTTCATTTCTGTTTCTTCTGTTCAAATAAGACCATCTCTTCATCAAATGCTTCATAGACTTGGGACCAACTATGTTGTACCTTTTTAACATTATTATCATAATGAGACGGTCTACCTTTATTCCTTTCTTCTGCCCAAAGATAGGTACTCACTGGAACAATTTCTAAAGAGAAATATTTCATCAGAACCAACAACCTCCCAAAGACATGATAGCATGTTTGTTAGTCTGAAATCTTCTGAAAATCACTTTCTCCAAAAGTCTCTAACCCCAGAGTTCTGTTGTTAATGGAGATCTTTCTCCACACTATTTTCTATATTCAGAATGATTCATGTGACACTGGCATTTGCAATCAGGATTTAAGCATACCTGATCCACTTGCCGTGTTGACATGACAGTTACAAGGACAAAACTATAACTGGTTTGATGACAATAACTGAAGGCATTTGTGAAAAGTTCTAGAATATTACACTCCTCTTGGTGAAGCATGAAAAATCCATCATATGCAAATTTTAAGAAAATGTGCTCTGTGCAACTTACAATTTTCCGTGACACCTGCTCCTCCTCCTCCACTATTCCTGAAGTCTCTAACGGCATTAGCCATGTCATCTACTGCCTACCTCAGCATTGTTGAGTGTGAGCCTGGGAGACCTTTACACAGTCCTGCTACATTTCCAATTGGAGAGCAATAAGAATCTTTGCCACTAACAAATGAGTCAGGATTTACCTGTGTAACCATCAATCTAACATTCTGGGTGTCTCCAGCTATAAAACTGAGCTTTCCCAGAACTTTTTGGTTTTACCTAATCCTTTAGGACTGGACACATCAGACCTCCATCTGCCAGGATGGGGATCAGTCTCTAGATTTGGTTACTTTCTCCTCTTCTCGGTAATACACACACACACACACACACACACTCTAGGTGTGTTGTCACTGTTCAGTCGAACAGTCATGTCCAACTCTTTGTGACCTTAGGGACTGCAGCATACCAGGCTTTCTTGTCCTTCATTATCATCTGGAGTTTATTCTGACTCATGTCCATTGAATCAGTGATGCCATCCAACCATCTCATCTTCTGTAGTACCCTTCTCCTCCTGCCTTCAATCTTTCCCAGCATCAGGGTCTTTTATGATGAATTAAGTCTTCACATCAGGTGGCCAAATTCTAGGGCTTCAGCTTCACCATCAGTCCTTCCAATGAATATTCAGGGTTGATTTCCTTTAGGATTGACTGGTTTGATTTCCTTGCAGTCCAAGGGACTCTCAAGAGTCTTCTCCAACACCACAGTTCAAAAGCATCAATACTTCCACCCTCAGCCTTCTTTATGGTCCAACTTTCACATCCGTACATGACTACTGAAAAAACCATAGCTTTGACTATACGGATCTTTGTTGGCAAAATAATGTCTCTGCTTTTTAATATGCTATCTAGGTTGGTCATAGCTTTTCTTCTAAGGAGCAAGCGTCTAATTTCATGGCTGCAGTCACCATCTGCAGTGACTTTGGAGCCCAAGAAAATAAAGTCTGTCACTGTTTCCATTGTTTCCCCATCTATTTGCCCTGAAGTGATGGGACCAGATGCCATGATCTTAGTTTTTTGAATGTTGAGTTTTAAGCCAGCATTTCCACTCTTCTTTTTCACCTTCACCAAGAGGTTCTTTAGTTCCTCTTCACTTTCTGCCATAAGGGTGGTGTCATCTGTGTATCTGAGGTTACTGATATTTCTCCTGGCAATCTTGATTCCAACTTGTGCTTCATCCAGCCCAGCATTTCACATGATGTACTCTGCATATAAGTTAAATAAGCAGGGTGATAGTATACAGCCTTGATATACCCTTTTCCCAATTTGGAACCAGTCCACTGTTCCATGTCTGGTTCTAACTGTTGCTTCTTGATCTGCATATAGATATCCCAGGAGGCAAGTAAGGTGGTTTGGTATTTCCATCTCTTTAAGAATTTTCCACGGTTTGTTGTGATCCACACAGTCAAAGGCTTTAGCATAGTCATTGAAGCAAAGTAGATATTCTTCTGGAGTTCTCTTGCTTTTTCTATGATCCAATGGATGTTGGCAATTTGATCTCTGGTTCCTCTGCCTTTTCTAAATCCAGCTTGAACATCTGAAAGTTCTTGGTTCACATTCAGTTGAAGCCTCACTTGGAGAAATTTGAGCATTACTTTGCTAATGTGTGAAATGAATGCAACTGTGCAGTCGTTTGAGCATTCTTTGACATTGTCTTTCTTTGGGATTGGAATGAAAACAGACTTTTTCCAGTCTTGTGGCCACTGCTAAGTTTTCCAAATTTGCTGGCATATTGAGTGCAGCACTTTCACAGCATCATCTTTTAGGACTTAAAATAGCTCAGCTGGAATCCCACCACCTCTGCTAGCTTTGTTCATAGTGATGTTTCCTAAGGCTCCCTTGACTTCACACTCCAGGACGTCTGGCTCTAGGTGAGTGATCACACTATCGTGGTTATCTGGGTCATTAAGATCTCTTTTGTATAGCTCTTCTGTGTATTCTTGCCACCTCTTAATATCTTCTGCTTCTGTTAGGGCCATACCATCCATCCTAGGTGTAGCAAGTCTCTTTTTTAAAAGAAAACATTCTTTTTATAATCATTAATTTATTTATTGCCTATTAATTTATTTTGGGCTGCACTGGGTCTTTGTTGCTGTGAAAAGGCTTTCTCTAGTTCCACCAAGTGGTGGCTACTCTTCGTTATGGTGAGCAGGGTTGTTGTTGCAGTGCTTTCTCTTGTTGTGTAGAACAGGCTCTGGAGCACGGGCTCAGTAGTTGTAGCACATGGACTTAGTTATTTTGAGGCATGTGGAATCTTACCAGAGCAGGGATTGAACTCATGTCCTCTGCATTGGCAGGCAGATTCTTAACCACTGGACCATCAGGAAAGTCCAGCAAGGCTCTTGTTTTCTTTAACTCCCTCTCTCGAACCAGTATTTCACAAAAATTGCTGGCAATACCTGTTAAGTAAATTCACTGAGGAAAAATCATTCCAAACAACACCTAGTGAAACAGAGAAAGAAGTAAATTGCTCTTGCAAATCTGATTTTGGTTATGAACTTGGAAGACCTAGTGAGCTGAGAGAAGAAGGAAGCTAATTCATTGGAAAACACTTTTAGGATAAAGATACAAGCAAAATATATGTACCGCCACTAAAATAAAACCACAAGATAATAATTCATGGGACCATACAGATTAAATAAAAAGTACCCCAGAGTTTAGCCTTCTGGAATAAATTATTTTCCAAAGTGGATAAATGGGATTCTTCCCTCCAATGTTTATTTTTCATATGGAAAAAACCACCTTGAGTCAGAATGTTTGGACAAAGAAAGTGACTTCCTTAACTCTACTCCTCCCCCCAAAATAGATATTAATCTGAAACTGACTAAAGCAGGAAGCTGTAGAAAAGAGCAGATGTCATGATGAGTATTCCATTCTGCTCACCACTCAGGTCCCAGATGGAAGTTTATGCAGTTAAACCATACAGGCTTCCAAATGGCCAGGAATGGAGAGACTCTGAAAGGTGAAAGCCCCTTGTCTTCACTGAGAGCAGGAAATACATAAGGCAGACAGAACCTGACCAACATCCCCTTAATCTAGAAAATTCCCACCATAGTCTTTAGCTTTGTTATTGAAGTGAGAAATTTTGCCTCAGTTTACAACCAATAACTCATCATGCCAATTGTTTGGCAAAACAGAAAGACCTCCTTTGGAGTTTGAATTTGTATAGTGCCTCTCCAACCAAAAGGTCCCTGAAGAGCCCACGAATGGATCTTAAGGGCTTCTCAACATGGCAAGTAAAACTTCATGTTCCTGAAAAGGAGGTCCAGATGTTCCAGCAAATTTTCAAAGGAGACCCTGCCTCTCAAAAGAGTCAAGACCATTCAACCAGCCCTACAGACACTCCATGAGTCCTTTTTGTCATAATCTCAAGGAGAAATAAGCCAAAAACTTGACCAGGGCAAGATCTAAGTTTACCTTTAACTCCAGGGGCTATTTATCCTCTGTCTATACATCTAGATCCATGATGGTGACTTCTCTGGACTCCAATATTCTTATTCTAAGGATTCAAAGTGAAATGAACAGTCACAGGACCTGGCTTATAGCAAATGGGCTCACAGTAGCTCACTGTGACCTATTTCCAGGAACTCTCTTTCTCCAGTGTCACTGGAAGAAATGAAATGAATAAGGAGAAAATGGAGGGGGTTCTTGTGAGGATTTGGAGGAGGGAATAAAGCTGAAACAGAAAAATCTGGGTGAGAAAGAATGCATGGAGAAGGGAAAAGAAAATGAACAAGAAAGGAGAAGAAATATGGAGAAGAAAAGAAATATGGGCTGGCAGTTAGAAATTGACATGAGATATGAAAAGAAGATAGAAGGAGGGAAGACAAAGGTTATGAGGAAGAGCAGGAGTGTTCTCTGCAAGAAAGGGAAAAAGGTAAGAGAGTTATTCTGGGGAAAGGAGGAAAAAGTGAAACGAGAAGTAGGATGAAAGGAGGGATAACAATATCTTAAAATTTTACAAGGTACTACTAAGTGTAATTAACAAGTATGGATATCATCTAAAAGAGCTTCTCAGGTGGCGTTAGTGATAAAGAACCCACCTGTTAATGCAGGAGACCTAAGCGACGTGGGTTTGGTCCCTGGGTCAGGAAACTTGGAGAAGGGAATGGCAATCCACTCCAGTATTCTTGCCTGGAGAATCCCATGGACAGAAGAGCCTGGCAGGCTGCAGTCCATGAGGTCACAAAGAGTCGGACACGACTGAGTGACTGAGCACATGATATCATCTAAGAAGAGTATGTCGTAGATAACGTGATGGATCCCAAGTTGAACAGGCTTACACAACTAGGCCAAAGAAAGTGTGGCACATGACCCTTTATGTAGCCCATGACTCATGTAGGGATGAGCAGAGGGGCAGGAAGTGAGGGGGCGAAGCTAGGAGGAGCACTTTCAGCATTCAGCTGAAAGTTGTCCCAGTGGCAGTTCCATGGATCCTTTTGAAGCCATTGGCTCGAGCACAAGAGGCCCGTGAGGAATGAAGTAAAGATGCTCCACAACCTGCTGTCCAGGAACCCCTACTCTTACCTGCTCACCTGGGCCATGTGGGCCCTGGTAATACCAGCCTGTGCACTGTACCTCCTCCACCAAAGCAGCTGTATCAGGCTCCTATGGGCTGGGAGAAATAGGTACATTCAGGGCAAGGAAGAGCCTTGCAAACATGTGCAGTAGATGGTGTCTACCCAAGTGTTACCCATGCGGCTGGGTGGGACAGTGTGGGTTCATTAGGAGGGGGCATATTCTACTGCTCTAGGACTTACCTGCTTTCATATGCATCATGTTTACAGTGTGACTAGCACCACTATAAAAACATGATGCCGTGGACAACACAGCCTGTAGATGGATGTTCTGACAGCAAAGGTTAGTAGATACTTTACTGGTAGGCACAAGCAAAGGCCTTTTAATATGTGATCTCTAATCCTTAAGAGTCTGGAATGGCTTTAATAAGGTTAAGAAGCTGGCTTAAGGGCACATAGCTAGGAAGAGGCGGAGACAGGATTCAATCCTAAACATGGTGGATACTGAGGCCCTAGCTTTTCTCTCCCTACACTGTTACCTTCCTCTTTAAGGGAGACCCCTCACTGATAGGAGTATCTGGTTCATTTAAGTTACTGAAGTAGAGGTCCCCTTTGTGTTTTCGAATAAAAGCTTATTAGGGCTCAAAGAAGATTATAAAGTTTCCAAATTGTGATTTCATTTCGAATGGGCTTCAGAAGAGGAGAATGTATAGTTTGTGAAATATACAAATTATTATGTTTCTACAAATAAAAGATTTATCCTGTTGATGTAGCCCTTTAATACAGCTGATGGAGCCCAAGTCTGAGAATCACCACACAAGCCTGCCTGCCTGGGCTTCTCTCGTGGCTCAGATGGTAAAGAATATACCTGCAATGCAGGAGATGTGGCTTAATTTCTTGGCTCGGGAAGATCCTCTGGAGAAGGAAATGGCAATCCACTCCGGTCATTATTCTTGCCTGGAGAATTCCATGGACAGAGGAGCCTGGCAGGCTATAGTCCATGGGGTTGCAAAGACTCGGACATGCGTGAGCAACCAGCACTAACTAACTAAGGCCTGCCTGGCCCCGTGAAAGCTTTGGGGACTGGGAGACACAGCTCCTCCACTGCTTCTGCTTTCTGCAGTAGAATTTCAGCCAGTATTGACCTGCTGCTCCACGTTTGCTTGCGTCTGGCAACTTTACAAATTCACTGATTTTATTTCCAAACTTTGTGGTTCAAGGGCTCCATCTTGAGGCATGTTCTATTTCTCTCGGTGCCTCTGAGTCTGGGGAGAGATGCAAAGCATGATGAGAAACTTTGCTGCATAGAACAGTGACTTCTACTTGCTAAAGATTTTCTTCAGTCTTCACAGCAAAAATTTCAGGCTATAGAAAGGCACCTGCTTAAAAAAAAGATAATTCAGGCTGTAGGACAATGACACGATTTTGAGCAGGGATGTTTGGTGGCTCAAATGGTAAAGAATCTGCCTGCAATGCAGGAGACTCAGATTCGATCTCTGGGTTGGGAAGATCCCCCAGAGAAGGGAATGGCAACCCACCCCAGTATTCTTGCCTGGAGAATCTCATGGACAGAGGAGCATGTAAGGCTACAGTCCATGGACTAGCACAGAGTTGGACACGACTGAGCGACTAACACTTTCACTTCAGGGTTACAAATAATGGCTCCTCTTACAAATATATTTACCTTTAACAATAATTCCAAAGTGAAAGTCATTTTTTATTTGTTTCCTCCACTTGTTGGGACAAATTCACAGAAGCCACATTATTAGAATTGCTGGGTCCCAGAGAAAAGCACAGATGAAATCAACAAAGTCCTCTGAGATCCTTCATTGGATCCTACTTCCAAGGGATCAGCCAGAAACACAGGCCATAATTCAGTCTTCCAAATATAGGTGGGAAAGCTTCATGACAGCAAGGCCACGGACTAACTAAGTGCCCTGCTGTACCCCCAGACTCCCAAATCCACAAACAAATCCATTATCCTATCAGGCAAGTGCCTTTCCCGTCTCCAAGTCAAGGCTGAGCAAACGCCATTCCAATACCAGAAACCTTCCCACCTGACAAATATTTTGAGCCTTTCCTGTTGTGCCTGGGTTTCAGCAGACTTTGGTTTTACTCGTGCCTAAATGGGTTGCCCAGGTGGCTCAAACGGTAAACAAACTGTCTGCAATGTGGGAGACCCAGGTTTGATCCCTGGGTCAGGAAGATCACTTGGAGAAGGGAATGGCAACCCACTCCAATATTCTTGCCTGGGAAATGCCATGGACAGAGGAGTCTGGCAGGCTACATTCCATGGGATCACAAGAGTCATGACTTAGTGACTAAATAACAACAACAACAAATATACCATGCATCTTCACACTTCCATGCCTTCCTTCCTCCATATTGTTTCTTCTGAATGAATTGTCACCACCTCCCTCCCACTGCCATCTACATCACAGTTGTCTTGGTGAACTGCTACGTCATCTTTCAAGGTATATCATTCAAGAAACCTCCCGCTCAGTGTCTGTTGGAATAATGACATGCTGCTTCTTGTGTCTTATCATAGGATTATGCTCAACCTTCCATTGATATTTTCTTCACATTGCATAATTTTAATATAGTTTTCCCTTGCTAAAGTGTGGTTGCCTTTGCATACCATCTTACTCATTTTGGTATCCCCAGATTCTTAGTGTTCAACAGACAATGGAAATGTAATATACTTTGGAAGACAGTGTTGTCTTATCAATAGGGGAAATACTATTAACACACTCACCAAATGATGTATGGGCTTCCCAGGTAACGCTAGTGGTAAAGAGCCTGCCTGAAAATCCAGGAGACTTAAGAGACGTAGGTTTGCTCCCAGGGTCGGGAGGATCCCCTGGAGAAGGAAATGGCAACCCACTCCAGTATCCTTGCCTGGAGAATCCCATGGACAGAGGAGCCTGGTGGGCTACAGTTCATGGAGTTGCAAAGAGTCAGACATGACTTAAGCAACTTAGCATGCATGCAAATGAGGTACATGATTAAAACATCCAATATGGGACTGAAAGGAAAAACAGAAAGATGGCCAAAAAAGGTCAAAATTTAAAATAAGAGACTGGGTTTCCTTAAGAGTCTATCTTTTCTTTCTTTTGCCCTTTCCCAATCTCTAAAGAGCTATCACACAGAAAGATAACCACTCCACAATGAAGACTGGTTCTGAACATTTATAGTTACATTTTTTTGAACAGAGTAGGAGACAAAATAAACAGAGGAAGGAGAGATTCCCTCATACCCCTAAAGCCTACTCGACACCTCCACCTGGATATCTTCTAGCCCCTTAAATGCAAGATGTCCAATAGGAAGCTCAGCTTACCCAGAAGTGGACAAACCATGGCTCTTAGGCCAAATACGGACCACTGTGTTTTTGTAAATAAAATTTTACTTGAATACAGTCATGTCCATTTGTCTGTAGATTGTCTATGATTGCCTTCATGCTACAACACCAGAGCTGAGCAGTTAGGGTCAGTTTAGCCCACAAAGCCCAAAATATTTGCTATCCGCCTTTTTATTTTTTAAAAAATTGCTGAGTCCTGGATTCTTAACAATCCAGATCACTCTATTGACTGTGTTCTTCATTTTAACAATTGGCATTGCTACCCATCCTGAGGTCCAAATATAATCCTTCTCTCCTCTCACTCTCACTCATGTAGCCAATCACTTGCCGATCAAACCACTGTTGTTTCAACTTTTGAAATGTGCCTAGAACTTCCCCCATCTGCATTCACTACATCAGTCCAAAGCAGCCTTCTCTTTCACCTGAGCTACAGCACAACGTCCTACCTGCTCTCCCCACAACCAGTCTGAAATGATTTTTCTTTAAAAAAAAAAGCAAGCAAACAAACAAAATGCATGTATTTATCTATTTTTGGCTGTGCTGAGTCTTCATTGCTGGGCACAGGCTTTCTCTAGTTGTGAAGAGCAGGGGCCGCTCTCTAGTTGTAGAGCACAGGGTTCTCATTGTGCTGGCTTTCCTTGTTGTGAAGCACAGGCTCTAGGGCACGTGAGTTTCAGTAGTTGTGGCCCAGGCCCTTCTTTGCTCTGCAACATGTGGAATCTTCCTAGACCAGGAATCGAATTCATGTCCTCTGCATTGGAGGGCAGATTCTTAACCGCTGGACTACCCGGCAAGTCCTGGAGTGACTTTTCTAAATCATAAATTTGATTGTTATCTAACTAAACAACAACCCTAATTAAATCCCTTCACTAACCTCCGATTGCCTTTAGGATAAGGACTAAAATCTTCAACATGGCCTTCAAAGGCCTTTGAGACCCAGTCAAGCCTTCCTCCCCAGCTCCATTTCCAGTAACATCCCTTGCTCTTCCCCTCAGCCATTGTTCTGTCACAGCCTTTCTTCTCTTACCTCTTCAAGCCACAGTGTGCACACTGTACCTTGATCTGATTCATTTCCTCTTTCTTCTGCACCTTTCACTTTCTGTTTCCAATGCCTATTCATCCTTATCTGCTGCTTCCTCCAGAAAGCCTTCCCTAACTGCCACAGATTATGCCTCCCAACTATACCTTCCCAAATTACTATAAGAAATATGCAATAACATATTTTATGTTTTATATCATTATATTATGGGCTTTCCTGGTAGCTCAGATGGTAAAGAAATCCACTTGTAATGTAGGTGACCTGGGTTCGATTCCTGGGTGGGGAAGGTCCCCTGGAGAAGGGAATGACACCCCGTTCCAGTATTCTTGCCTGGAGAATTCCATATAACACCATGTGTATGCGTAAAGTCTCTCAGTTGTGTCTAACTCTTTTCAACCCATGGACTGTAGCCCTCCTCCGTCCATGGAATTCTCCAGAAAGAATACTGGAGTGGGTTGCCATTTCCTTCTCCAAGGGATCTTCCCAATAAAGGGATCAAACCCCGGTCTCCTGCACAGCAGGCAGACTCTTTACAATCTGAGCCACCAGGGAAGTCCACATATAACATCATAATGTATACTAAATATGTAATATATAATACAAATTATGTTTATTTATATAAAATGCAATTTATTACAGATCTTAGTTGCCTGACTCTCCTGGAAGACTACAAGCTTCATAAGTGCATGGGTTGTTCGCTTTATTTCCTATCCCATCCACAGTGAACAACATGCGGTAAATATTCGATTCTACAGAGCATGGAGCTTTACCCAGGATCTCCCTCAACTGCCTGACACCTACTTCCTCCCCAGCATCTATGGCTGAAGTAGTGTTAATCGCTCAGTTGTGTACGACTCATTGTGACCCCATGGACTGTAGCCTGCCAGGCTCCTCTGTCCATGGGATTTTCCATGCAAGAATACTGGAGTGGGTTGCCATTTCCTTCTCCAGGGGATCTTCCCAACCCAGGAATCAAACCCAGGTCTCCTGCTTTGCAGGTGGATTCTTTACACGCCTTGCCACCAGGAAAGCCCATGTACCCTCAGCAAAATCGTTACCATTACTGTGTATTTTGTTTTCAATTCACTCCCCACTTTTCCCTTGCTGTACTCTGTATCATAGTGGTTTGAACCATGCAAATCACACTTCCCAGGGCTTCTGGTTAGATTCAGCCAGTGGGAAGCCCTGCCAAAAGCCTGGAGAAAGGTAAGAAATGCAATGCATTTCTCCCGTGCCCGTTCATTCTCTCTCTTTCTCTCCCCACCTTCTCCTGTGAGTAGAATAGCCAGCAGCAGCGATGTGTCTTCGTTGCCCCAGCTATTGCTGGGCAGCCCCTGCCCTGATTCCAGCCCCTCAGGTTGACCCTGGCTCTTGAGTTCTGCTAACGCTATCTTTTCCGTTCCACCTTCAGCACTGGGAATGCTTCCCAGTGTTCTCTTTGGACTCTTTTAACACCTTTGCAATTTCATCCCTACTATTCAATTCCTTTAATTAAACTATCTGCTATAATTTCTTTTTTTTCTGACTAGTCTCTACCTGACATCATTACTGAAGCTATTTTCTTACATTTAGAATTCCACCTGACATTCATATATATTGAAGAACATCTATATAAAGCACACAAATTTGGGATAAACCTCACTGAACAAAGACTGAAATCTATGTAAAAAGGCATGCTGGAGGGGGAGTGTAAAATCTTAGATTTATGAAAGGAGGCAGGACCTAAAACATGTAATCAGAAGAACACTGACTTGTGACATCAGGTTTGAACACCAGAGTTTGTTGCAACTGACAGGCTCTTATCTATAAAGTGGATATGCAGAAAGGGGACCAACGGTGAAAAGAGGAGAGAGAGAGTGGTATAGGGACAATTTTTCAGGAAATACCAAATTTTTTAACAGATGACTTCAAGCTGAGGGGTAACTTTCAGCTTGGCACTATGAAGCAAGACTCAGATAGAAGTGAAAATACCATCAACTAAACAGTAATTCTCAGTAGACTGCAGGAAACTCTGTTCTCACAGAGAATAATACAGGAGTAATAACTTGCCCCCTAAAACAGTGGGGAAACCATTCATAAGAGCCTGGAATAAAATAGAGCCTGAGAATCAGCTGAACGTGGGAAAGCCAAAAATTACAGATGGATAATAAACTGAATAACCAGAAAAAGTTCATGCACTTGGATTTAGAAAATCAGCTTATTAGCATTTTGGCATTGCAAAATACCATTTTTCAAAAAATAATTTCATTCATTTGGGCCCCTGTGTGGATCACAATAAACTGTAGAAATTCTGAAAGAGATGGGAATACCAGATCACCTGAACTGCCTCTTGAGAAACCTATATGCAGGTCAGGAAGCAACACTTAGAACTGGATATGGAACAACAGACTGGTTCCAAATAGGAAAAGGAGTACGTCAAGGCTGTATATTGTCACCCTGCTTATTTACCTTATATGCAGAGTACATCATGAGAAACACTGGGCTGGAGAAACACAAGCTGGAATCAAGATTGCAGGGAGAAATATCAGTAACCTCAGATATTCAGATAACACTACCCTTATGGCAGAAAGTGAAGAAGAACTAAAGAGCCTCTTGATGAAAGTGAAAAAGGAGAGTGAAAAAGTTGGCTTAAAGCTCAACATTTGGAAAACAAAGATCATGGCATCTGGTCCCATCACTTCATGGCAAATAGATGGGGAAACAGCAGAAACAGTGGCTGACTTTATTTTTTGGGGCTCCAAAATCACTGCAGATGGTGACTGCAGCCATGACATTAAAAGATGCTTACTCCTTGGAAGGAAAGTTATGACCAACCTAGACAGCATATTCAAAAGCAGAGACATTACTTTGCCAACAAAGGTCCGTCTAGTCAAGGCTATGGTTTTTCCAGTGGTCATGTGTGGATGTGAGTGTTGGACTATAAAGAAAGCTGAGTGCTGAAGAATTGATGCTTTTGAACTGTGGTGTTGGAGAAAACTCTTGAGAGTCCCTTAGACCGCAAGGAGATCCAACCAGTCCATCCTGGTTGAATGGACTATCTAAAAGAGATCAGTCCTGGGTGTTCATTGGAAGGACTGATGTTGAAGCTGAAACTCCAATACTTTGTCCACCTGATGCAAGGAGCTGACTCATTGGAAAAGACCCTGATGCTGGGAGGGATTGAGGGAAGGAGGAGAAGGGGACGACAGAGGATAAGATAGTTGGATGGCATCACCGACTCAATGGACATGGGTTTGGGTGGACTCCAGGAGTTGATGATGGACAGGGAGGCCTGGCGTGCTGCGGTTCATGGGGTCACAAAGAGTCGGACACGCCTGAGTGACTGAACTGAACTGAACTGAACTGAATGCATGATTGTTAATAATGCCACTTAAAGTTGTTTGAGTTTTATATTTTCACTATCATGAAGAGATTCTCTGAAAAGAAAGTTAAGCACTTTTTTATGATCATAAGCCATACTTTAAAATTTTTTCAGACTATTTAAAGACATAAGAAAATACTTATGATTCATTAATAAATTTAAACAAGTAAAGCCTAAAACAAAGACTAGAAGACAGTTTATTTAGGAGAGATTCCTAGAAACAGGAATGTGGTCATAGGAGGAGTGAGATGACAAAAGAGGAAAAGTCAGTAAAGAGCATGTTTTCTAGGCTGGGTCATCTCTTTGGGCAACTGAGGTTCAGTTCTATTGGGGATCCTCTCCAAAAGCATCTGGAATAGTATATTAGAATTATCCTTCTTAAGACAGAGGCTGAAGTATTTCTCTACCAACTCCCATCCACATTGGCTAACCCTATCAAGGAAGTTAATGCCATTGAACCTCTGGATAGAGTAAGCAAACTCCTGCAGCTTCAGAGAAAATAGAACAACTGGAAGTCTCTGGGATGGCTGAGACAGGAAGTGGGCAGCATGTATGGGGACTGTTCACCAGAGCCAAAGTCAAGTGAGCCAAGGAGATGTGACACAAGGCACACGACAGTGTGTGTTACAGTACGCCCCTTGCACCACCCAGATATGCTCCTGCCCAAACAAGGTACACCCTGCCACTAAATATTCAAGGTGGTGGCCAGCTGCAGCCTCAAACAAACAAACAAACAAACTTAAGACAGAGTTATTTTCCCTGATGGTGCCAGTAAACTAAACCCAAGGCTGTAATTGATATTCATCAGCTTATTCTGCTGCCACGCATTCCAGATTTCCTTTACTCTCAGAGTCAGAAGTTCAATTGACCTAGACTGCTCACCAAGGGAAGTAACTACATGTTTTTAAATTGTGTAATTTAGATGTTTCATTAATTCAGACTGACCTCACCAATTCAGTCCCAGTTAGTGATTATTTGCTGTAGGGTCTCTTACACTTATGGAGTGTAGGTGAAATGGAAAAATGAGCACATAGTAGTTACAATCTAGACAAGGCATATTGGAAAAAACGAAGTCCAACTCTGGGATATCATACTACTTGTCTCAAATAAAATGGGACACGAAAATGATAATATATGATATAATTATTACAACGTTTGGCATTAAGTATCAAATTTGTCTAATTCACATAACAAAATGAGTTTCAAGAGACCCAGTAACCATGAGCAAAATTAAAGTTAAAGGTACCAGGATAAGAATTATTTAAGCAAATCCCTTATTCCAGATTCCCTGGTGGCTCAGATGGTAAAGAATCTGTCTGCAATGCAGGAGACCTGGGTTCAGTCCCTGGGTTGGGAGGAGCCCCTGGAGAAAGGAATGGCTACTCACTCCAGTATTCTTGTCTGGAGAATCCCATGGACAGAAGAATCTGGTGGGCTACAGTCCATGGTGTCACAAAAGAGTCAGACCCATGACTGAGCAATTAACACTTTCACTTTTTCACTTACTGTAGATTACCAATTTTGCTATTTGTTTCCTCTCAAATCAAAAACATCTCTTTCTGAGTGAAAAGTATCTAGATTAACAATTTTAAAATGGCAATAAATAGGATCCAGGGAGTTACTTATGTACTCTCCAAATTAAATGCCAAAACTGTTGAGCCAAAACTGTTGAACCAAAACTGAAAATGTGAGAAAGTCCAAATATGCCATCAACACTAAATAAATCAACTTTGGGCTGAAATAGTTCAAACCCAAGCACTGTATAATTGCATCCACCACACCTGACTAAGCTGCAATTTCACTTCAATGAACTGCTTTCGGCCCAAGAACCCAGCTAGTTCTTAAGTCAGACATTTATGATATTGATGGGCACTGCTGATTTCTGTTGCCACTGCTCCATGGGATCATCCAAGCAGGTTCTGCTTCCTGAATGGACCTTATCACTAGCAAGAAGGCCCAGTGCTGGTGATTAGTCACTAATAAATTTCCCATCATTAATGTCTCCAATCACTTGCCAGTTTATGATTCAGAGCCACGGGAATAAATCCCTTAGAGCTTGGTCACTCCAGGTAATAAATCTGACTTTTCAGAGCCCCAGGCATACACGTGTGTAGCCTATTTTCTCATTTCCTTTCTCACCTCTTATCCACTGAATGTTCTGTTTATACACCAAATTCACAGGGATAGATGTGGTATATGGTCTAGAAACATGATAAAATATTTGAAATAAAGTTACATGGTTCCACTAATAGTTTAAGTCTTTAAAGACCTTTAGAAACATCCATCAAAATGACGCTGTATTTTCCTACAGAACTGTAAGACTGGATTAACAAATATGAGCTTCTCAAATTCTGTTCCATTTAAGAAGTTTTTTTCATATGGAGTTACCCACCTCTATTAAAAAGTCTTCAATAGAAATGACATTTTCCCCACAGTCTGCTGGTATTAGACAGAATTATCTCCAAATACTGACTAAATAATATCTATCACTCAGCACTGCAGTTCAGTGAAGAAAGGACGGTTCCTTTAACTCATTTACTGGATAAATTAGATAGCCATATGGAAAAAAGATGCATTTGACTCTTACATCATTCTTTATTTTTAAAAAAATCCAGATGGATTGTATATCTAAATGTGAAAGGTAAAAGAATAAGCCGTTCCAGAGGGAAGCATAAGGAGAACATTTTGGAACTTGAAAAGATTTCTTAAATAGGACATAAAAACCATTAGCCATGAAAAAAAAAAGCAAATAGTATTATATCAAAGTTTCGGGCGTGCTAAGTCACTTCAGTCATGTCTGACTCTTTGCAACCCCATGGACTATAGCCCACCAGGCTCCTCTGTCCATGGGATTCTCCAGGCAAGGGGTGGGTTGCCATGACCCCTCCAGGGGATCTTCCCGACGCAGGGATTGAACCCACATCTCTTGTGTTTCCTACATTGGCAGGTGGGTTCTTTACCACTAGCGTCACCTGGGTGCCCCTATATCAAAGTTAAGACCGTCTATCTATCAAAAGAGATCATGAACAGAGTGGAAGTCAGTTCTCACAATGGGAGAAGATATTCATGATACCCGAACCCCAAAAGGACTCACATTTTCAGTACATAAAGAACTCTCACTTATTAATAAGAAAGACAACATAATAGAAAATTAGACAAAATACTAAAATATGCTTTGTTACTGAGAATATTCAAAAAACAAGAAAAAAGGGAGGAAAAGAAAAGACACTCAACTGCCCTATTATCTGGGAAATGCAAACAAAAAAGCAAACCAAAGAAAAGAAAACAAAAGCAGAAAGAAGTTTTAAAAAGGAGTCAACACTCAGAGAAGGATTCATACAGAGGTGAATTTTTTCATTTTTTTTTCTTTCTTTGCTTTTACAGTATTGCTCTGAAGGCAGTCCCCAGTTGTGGGGCTGTGAAGAGGCACAAATATGAAAACTAAAACTCAGATATAAAATCCATCTTTCTAGCCAGAGAAATCAGGAGAAAGGGTTCCCATAGTCCAAAAAGTGTGGGAAAAATCTTTTTTTTCTGGTATCTTTGCCCTGAAAGTGTGTCTCAATTACAGACCTGCATGGCAGTGGCAGCATGGATGACTAAAACTCTAAGATAAAACTCAATTTTCTGGCCAGAGAAACCAATAAAGAGACTCCTGAGAGGCAGAAAGTGTGAAAGAAATCCCAAAGAGAAGAGAAGTGTAGAAAAGGATCCCCTAATTCTCTGTATGAATTCACAGAGGTCCTGGGCTCCTCACCCTTGAGTCGTTTGTGCACAGAGAGACACAACGAAGCGGATGAAAAGCTTGAGAAATGAAGTACACGTCGATCTACTGCCAAGTCTCAACCTAACCCTGAGTGGCACAGATGAGGGACAGACCGAAAGGAGCGTAGGAAAGGCTCGATAAACCAGACTGAGAGTAGAGTCATCCCCCACTTGTGTGGTGAGATAAAACTTGCAGTCTGAATCTAACTGGGTTAATTACTTGCCAGACAAAATAAATCAACTTTCTCCAGAGGATTAGAACAAGATTCCAAGGCTGCACAACAAAGGGTCCCAAACGTCCAGATAAAATAGAAAATTACCCAACATACAGAGAATGTTTTCAATGTCATCTTTTCTCAACAGATGTCAATTCTGCAGTGATCCAGATAATGGAAATATTAAAGGCTTAAAGCAACAATTATAGCTGTGCTCAGTGAAATAAAGATAAACAAATTTGAAATGACTGGAAAGATAAGAGTTCTCAGCAGAAAAATAGAGACTGTAAAAAGATCACATTTAAATGTTAAATCTGAAAATTAAATATCTGAACCTTAAAAATTCCTGGACAGACGAAACATCAAAATGAAGATGATGGAGAAATAGTGAACTTAGGCAGAAAAAAACACAATATTATAAAGCAATTATCCTCCAATTAAAAAATTAATAAATAAAATCATAAAAGAAATCATGAACCTAAAGATAGGCCAATAAATATTATCCAATATAAAGAACAGAGCAAAAGAAGTTATCTTTTTTAATCAAGAGAGTCTCAGGGACTATAGAACAATACCTAAAAATTCAACAGTTGTATCATTGGAGTACCAGAAGGAGAGGTGAAAGAGGTTGGTACAAAAAAGAAAAATCAATATTTGAAGAAATACAAATTCTAGGAAATAATGATGGAAAACTTCCCATCTTGGTTTTTACAATTTCATAATTGTTTAAATAATTTGCAAATTCAAGAAGCTCTATGAATGCCAAACAGAATAAACCAAAGGGTACAGCACCCAGACACATCATAATGTAGTTGCTGCAGTCAAAGATGGAGAAAAAACCTTGAAAGCAGCTAAAGAAAAACAACGTATTATTAATACATACAGGAACATTATTTAAATGACTGCAGATTCCTTATCAGCTTAGAGGTAAGATGGGGGAACCACATCTTTAAAGTACTAAAAGAAAGAAGCAATGACCCAAAATTCTATATCCAGAAATATCATCCAAGAACGAATGCTAAAAAATACATTTTTATATGAAAGAAAACTAAAAGAATACATTACCCTCGGACTTGCTCTAAAATAAGTACCAAAGGCAGTCCCTCAGGCCAAATGAAAATGATGCTAGAAAAAAATGGAACTTCATGAATGAAGAAAGAGCAATAAAAATGATAAAAAGCTGCGAAAATACAAAAGACTATGTTTTTCTTCTTCAGTTCTTTTTTAAAGGTACAACTCTTGAAAACAAAAATTATGATGTCTGGTGAAGTTTCAAAGTATGTAGATGTAATACTTATGACAGCCATAGCATAAAGGTCAGGGGAAAGGTAAAGGGACATATATGGTTGTAAGGTTCTACATTTTACTTGAAGTGGTAAAATATGGGGAAATTAAACCGAAAAACAACTTTTAAATATCTTATAGGTTAAATAGGAAAACACAAAGAAATTTTAAAATATTTTGAACTAGATGAAAATGAAAACATAACATATCAATACTTTTGGAATACAGTTTAAAAATGCTTAGATGGAAATTTGGAGTATTAAATGCCTATATTAAAAAATAAAAAAGGTCTGAAATCAATAATTTACTCAAATCAAATGTCTGGAAAATATGGCATCATGTTAAGAAAAGGAAAGAAAGAAGTGGATGTCAGAATGGTAACCAATATCTTAAGGTTTAAAGGGTTCACTATATCCATAGAGGGGCTTCCCAGGAGGTGCTAGTGGTAAAGAACTCACCTGCTGATGCAGGAGACATAAGATATCACGTTCAACCCCTGGGTTGGGAAGATCCCCTGGAGAAGGGCATGGCAATCCACCCCAGTATTCTTGCCTGGAGAATCCCATGGACAGAGGAGCCTCGCAGGCTACATACAGTCCATGGAGTTGCAAAGAGTCAGACATGACTGACTAATTAAGCACACATGCATATACCTAGAAATATCAATCCTGGTCATTCTTTTTTAAATGTTAAGTGTGAAGAAAATTCTATAAATACTAAGACCTGAAAAACAAATCACCAACAAAGGAACAAAAAGCAAGCTGAGTTTAGAATTCTTTTCTGCAATACAAAATGTTAGAAGACAACTGCTCAATAGCTAATAAATTTGAGAGAAAAGGAATGTGACTCAGTTATTTCATATCACTCACAGTTGTCATATATGTATGTGTAAACAACAGAAAGTCAACTCACATATGCAAAGCCTCAAAAAATATATTCTTTATATATGCACTTTTGAAAAACTTGCTTAAAATGAACTCCATAAGTTGAGAGAGAAGGAAAATAAGAAACTTAAGAATAGATAAATTGTATTACAAAAGGATCAGCAGGGAACATCAAACCCGCTAAATCAAGAATTAATGTAAATGGTTTTTATGGATTTGGTTGTGAAACTGCGTGCAATCATCAACACATAGTTGACAATTATGTAGTTATATATTAGAAGAGATATAAAAGCAATCATTGAAGAGCAGTAATACAGGTATAAGTCTCCAGATAAGGAGGTAATTGCATCAAAGAAGAAAGTAAATGCCTTTTTTAAGTTTCTTATTTTTAAGTGGAGAGGGATTGTTTAAAGTGGCATTTTACTCTTGACTCAGAGAAATATATATTTTCCAAATCTTCTGAAGAAATTAAGGTTAATAAAATTAAAATATAACATTGTTGCTACTGTTGTTTAGTCATTAAGTCACGACCGACTCTTTACAACCCCATGCGCTATAGTCCACCAGGTTCCACTGTCCATAGGATTTCCCAGGCAAGAAAACTGGAGTAGGTAGCCATTCCCTTCTTCAGGGAATCTTCAAGACCCAGGGATCAAACCCAAGTCTCCTGCATTGCAGGTAGATTCCAGAGATGGAACCTGGGTCTCCTACATTGCAGGCAGATTCTTTACCACTGAGCCACCAGGGAAGTCCATAAAATATGATATACTGCTTTTCATTTAATCTAAGGCAAGAAACATCTTTTTTAATATACCACAAGGAAAGAAAAAATGCTGCCAATTAAGCTATAGCATATCATCAATTATAATGCATTCTAATTCCAGAAGTACTAAAATGTTAAAAATGTTTCTTAGAGTTTATAAAATATATTGTTTTCCAAATCCCTGGAGAAGACAAAAGCAAGATTCAAGTTTATGTAACAAAAGAAAAATAAAACAAAGGAATCATAAGGAAAAAACATAAAATAAAATGGAAAAAACATAAAATAAAATAGCAAAAATAAGAGCAAATCCAGCAGGTATAACAACAAATATTTATGCATTAAGTATAACTGCATTTCAATTTTAAAATAAACAAAAACAAAGCAAACACTCATTCTGGGATAAAATAGTAGGGTAAATCATATGCTATTTATAGGACACAAATCTAAAACAAAATGACACAATGTTTAAAACTTTTTTAAAAAGATAAATAAACAAGGTGAAGCCAAAAAAGTTAAGTAGTATAAAAAGGATCATTTCATAATAAACATGTGATTTAAAATGAAGATACGTTAGTCATAAAATGTTTGTGTTAAATAACACTACATTACAAAGTACAAAACAAAAACCATTTAAAATATAGGAATAAATGGAAAGAATATAATACTGGAAAATTTTGACCTTTCTTATATTCAGACAAAAATAACTAAACAATCTTGAAGATGTAGAGAATCTGTACATATAAAAAGCATGGTTTATTTAATAAATGTATACCACATAATCTGCAAAAGAAAAAAAACCTATTATCAATGTCCATGGTAATATTTTTAAATGATTGTATATTAGACCATGAAGTAAACCTCAATAAATTCCAAAAAGCAGATACTTTGCAGGTTATGGGCTTCCCTGGTGGCTCAGATGGTAAAGCATCTGCCTGCAATGAAGGAGACCTGGGTTCTATCCCTGGGTCGCAAAGATCCCCTGGAAAAAGAAATGGCAACCCACTCCAGTACTCTTGCCTGGAAAATTACATGGACAGAGGAGCCTGGTAGGCTACAGTCTATGGGGTCACAAAGAGTCGGACATGACTGAGTGACTTCACTTTTGCAGGTTATATTCCTAACCTCAGTGTAAAAAAAAAAAAAGATTTAAAAGAATAATATTTCAAGCAAAATCATTATTTAGCTGCTAGAAAAATATAAAGTTTTCAACAATTCTTGGGTCAAATGAGAAATGAAACATTATTTATCAATCACTTAGAAAATAACAGCAAGTCAAATAAATCAGATAAACAGGAACAACCTAATAGAAAATCAAGCAAAGAATATTGGCAAGCAATTTATAGAAGTATTAGTAGCTAATAAATGAAATTACCGTAACCTAACAAAAATCAAAGAAGTGTACATTAATATAAAATAATAATGTACTTCTTTACATATCAATTTAGCAAAACTTAGAAAAGACAGTTCTCCTTTGGTGTTGGATAGAATATTAAAAAGCACATGACTCAGAGGTAATATAAATTGGTAAAACATCATGAAAAGGCAATTGGCCATATTATAGGGGACTGGAATTGCAAAAGTAGGAAGTCAAGAAACACCTGGAGTAACAGGCAAATTTGGCCTTGGAATACGGAATGAAGCAGGGCAAAGACTAATAGAGTTTTGCCAAGAAAATGCACTGGTCATAGCAAACACCCTCTTCCAACAACACAAGAGAAGACTCTACACATGGACATCACCAGATGGTCAACACGAAATCAGACTGATTATATTCTTTGCAGCCAAAGATGGAGAAGCTCTATACAGTCAACAAAAACAAGACCAGGAGCTGACTGTGGCTCAGATCATGAACTCCTTATTGCCAGATTCAGACTTAAATTGAAGAAAGTAGTGAAAACCACTAGACCATTCAGGTATGACCTAAATCAAATCCCTTATGATTATACAGTGGAAGTGAGAAATAGATTTAAGGGCCTAGATCTGATAGACAGACTGCCTGATGAACTATGGACGGAGGTTCGTGACACTGTACAGGAGACAGGGATCAAGACCATCCCCATGGAAAAGAAATGCAAAAAAGCAAAATGGCTATCTGAGGAGGCCTTACAAATAGCTGTGAAAAGAAGAGAAGTGAAAAGCAAAGGAGAAAAGGAAAGATATAAGCATCTGAATGCAGAGTTCCAAAGAATAGCAAGGACAGATAAGAAAGCCTTCCTCAGTGATCAATGCAAAGAAATAGAGGAAAACAATAGAATGGGAAAGACTAGAGATCTCTTCAAGAAAATTAGAGATACCAAGGGAACATTTCATGCAAAGATGGGCTCGATAAAGGACAGAAATGGCATGGACCTAACAGAAGCAGAAGATATTAAGAAGAGGTGGCAAGAATACACAGAAGAACTGTACAAAAAAGATCTTCACCACCCAGATAATCACGATGGTGTGATCACTCACCTAGAGCCAGATATCCAGGAATGTGAACTCAAGTGGGCCCTAGAAAGCATCACTACGAACAAAGCTAGTGGACGTGATGGAATTCCAGTTGAGCTATTTCAAATCCTGAAAGATGATGCTGTGAAAGTGCTGTACTCAATATGCCAGCAAATCTGGCAAACTCAGCAGTGGCCACAGGACTGGAAAAAGTCAGTTTTTATTCCAATCCCAAAGAAAGGCAATGCCAAAGAATGCTCAAACTACCGCACAATTGCACTCATCTCACATGCTAGTAAAGTAATGCTCAAAATTCTCCAAGCCAGGCTTCAGCAATATGTGAACCGTGAACTTCCAGATGTTCAAGCTGGTTTTAGAAAAGGCAGAGGAACCAGAGACCAAATTTCCAACATCCGCTGGATCATTGAAAAAGCAAGAGAGTTCCAGAAAAACATCTATTTCTGCTTTATTGACTATGCCAAAGCCTTTGACTGTGTGGATCACAATAAACTGTGGAAAATTCTGAAAGAGATGGGAATACCAGACCACCTGACCTGCCTCTTGAGAAATTTGTATGCAGGTCAGGAAGCAACAGTTAGAACTGGACATGGAACAACAGACTGGTTCCAAATAAGAAAAGGAGTTCGTCAAGGCTGTATATTGTCACCCTGTTTATTTAACTTATATGCAGAATGCATCATGAGAAACACTGGATTGGAAGAAGCACAAGCTGGAATCAAGATTGCTGGGAGAAATATCAATAACCTCAGATATGCAGATGACACTACCCTTATGGCAGAAAGTGAAGAGGAACTAAAAAGCCTCTTGATGAATGTGATAGAGGAGAGTGAAAAAGTTGGCTTAAAACTCAACATTCAGAAAACGAAGATCATGGCATCCGGTCCCATGACTTCATGGGATATAGATGGGGAAACAGTGTCAGACTTTTACTTTTTTGGGCTCCAAAATCACTGCAGATGGTGACTGCAGCCATGACATTAAAAGACGCTTACTCCTTGGAAGGAAAGTTATGACCAACCTAGACAGCATATTCAAAAGCAGAGACATTACTTTGCCAACAAAGGTTCATCTAGTCAAGGCTATGGTTTTTCCTGTGGTCATGTATGAATGTGAGAGTTGGACTGTGAAGAAGGCTGAGCACTGAAGAATTGATGCTTTTGAACTGTGGTGTTGGAGAAGACTCTTGAGAGTCCCTTGGACTGCAAGGAGATCCAACCAGTCCATTCTGAAGCAGATCAGCCCTGGGATTTCTTTGGAAGGAATGATGCTAAAGCTGAAACTCCAGTACTTTGGCCACCTCATGCGAAGAGTTGACTCATTGGAAAAGACCCTGATGCTGGGAGGGATTGGGGGCAGGAGGAGAAGGGGACGACAGAGGATGAGATGGCTGGATGGCATCACTGACTCGATGGACATGAGTCTGAGTGAACTCCAGGAGTAGGTGATGGACAGGGAGGCCTGGCATGCTGCGATTCATGGGGTCGCAAAGAGTCGGACACGACTGAGTGACTGAACTGAAGCTTAGTTTCAAAGAGATTAAGTATATAATTGCCCGGGAATGCAAGCATCTCTGATAAAGTGTTCCTATCTTCCTGGCACTTGCAAAGTCACATTTGTGAACTAGTAAGCCCACTGGGTGATTACCGGTTGAGCAACTAAAGCAATCACGTAAAAAACACATCCAGGTGTTCTTTGTTTTTTGTTTTTTTTTTTTGATAAAACATTTTATATAAAGAAGTTATAAGAAAGTGATGTAAGAATCATGGTGGTATCAGACGTCATCCCTGTTCAGTTCTGTTCAGCTCAATCACTCAGTCATATCCGACTCTTTGTGACCCCATGGACTCCAGCACACCAGGTTTCCCTGTCCATCACCAACTCCCAGAGCCTACTCAAACTCATGTCCATCGTGTCGGTGATGCCATCCAACCATGCTCTATCGTCCCCTTCTCCTCTCAGCATCAGGATCTTTTCCAATGAGTCAGTTCTTCACATCAAGTGGCCAAAGTATTGGAGTTTCAGCTTCAGCACCAGTCCTTCCATTGAATATTCAGGACTGATTTCCTTTAGGATGGACTGGTTGGATCTCCTTGCAGTCCAAGGGACTCTCAAGAGTCTTCTCCAACACCGCAGTTCAAAAGCATCAATTCTTTAGCACTCAGCTTTCTTTATAGTCCAACTCTCTCATCCATACATGACTACTGGAAAAACCATAGCTTTGACTAGATGGACCTTTGTTGGTAAAGCACAGGGATGATGACCACTTCCAATTTGCCTTGAATGTTAGGTCCATGAATCAGGGTCCATTATCCCTGTATATTAAGGTTATTAAGGTCATTAAGGTTCATGGTCCTCAGTTCTAATTGTGCTGCAACCTTGTTGTGGTCCAGAAATGATAAAAAAAAAAAAAAAAAGCCACTTGTTGCATAAATAGCAATGTGTATTGTGTTGATCATTGTTGTTGCTTTTGTTTAGTCACTAAGTCATGTCTGACTCTTTGTGACCTCATGGACTGTAGCCCATCAGGTTCCTCTGTCCATGGGATTTCCCAGGCAAGAATATTGGAGTGGGTTGCCATTCCCTTCTCCAGGGGATCTTATTGACTGAGGCATCGAACCCATGTTTCTTGCATCTCCTGCATTGGCAGGTGGATTCTTTACCACTATGCCACCTGGGAAGCCTTGATTGTATCTGTATTTACAAACAAATCAGTTCTATAGACGTTTAAGTTACTTAAGCATAAATGAAACCCAAGAAATTATAAAGGTAATGGTTGATAGAATTGATTACATAAAAAGTAAACACATTTCTATGCCAGGAGAACATCAAGTGATAAAATGATTACAGTATAAGTGACAAAAAGTGAATATTATTAGTATAAAAAGATTTTATAAATCAATGAGAAAAATACAAATATCCTCAGATAAAAATTAGTTAAAACATAAAGTGTAAAAAAAACAAACAACAGAATGCCAAGAAGCATATGAAAGAATGCTTCATCTCCATGAAAAATCAAAGAAATCTAATTAGAAGCAATTATGGCACATGACTTGCAGTCTATCAAATATGTTTAAAAATAGCTTTTATTGAGGCATGCTATAAATACAGAAAATCAAATATCAAAAGCATATGGCTAGTTGAATTTTCACAAACTGAACCTATCCCTACAACCAACACTCAGATCAAGAAACAGAACATTCATTACCTATATCCCAGAAGTACCCTTATTCTCCCAGTCACAACCTTCCCCTTCCACTGGAGGGTAGCCACTACCCTGCCTTCTATTAGCATATTTTTTCCCATTTTTATCTTACATATTAATGGAATCAGACATTACATTATCTTTCATCTGGCTTCTTTTGCTCAGATCATGTTTGTGAGGCTCATCTATGTTATAGTATGTAGTCATAGATCATTCATTCTCACTGCTGAGTTAAGTAATTCACTTAGATATACTAAAATTTGTCCATTCTACTGTTGAAATTCACTGTGCATTGAAAATTCATTCAGCAAATTGGTACAGCCACTATGGAGAACAGTATGAAGGTTCCTTTAAAAAATTAAAATAGAGCTACCATATGACCTGTGATCCCACTCCTGTGCATGTATTCAGAGAAAAACATAATCTGAAAAGATACATACACCCCAATGTTCATTGCAGCACTATTTACAGTAACCAAAACATGGAAGGAACCTGAATGTCCACCAACAGAGGAATGGATAAAGATATGGTACATATACACAATGGGCTATTACTCAGCCATTAAAATGAATGAAATGCCATTCACAGCAACATGGGTGGACCTAGACAGTGCCATACTGAGTGAAGTCAGACAGAAAAGGAAAAATATTGTATGACATCCCTGATATGTGGAATCTCAAAAGAAATTATACAAATGAACTTACAAAACAGAAAGAGACTCAGACTTAGAAAACAAACATGGTTGCTGGGGGAAAGGGATAGTTAGGGAGTCGGGGATGGATATCACACACTGCTATATTTAAAATGCATAACCAACAAGGACCTAACATATAGCACATAGAACCCTGCTCAATGTTATATTGCAGCCTGGATGGGAGGGGGGTTTGAGGGATGATGGATCTGTGTATATATATGGCTGCATCCCTTCGCTATTCCTTTGAAACTATCACAACTTTGTTAATTGGCTATACCCCAGTACAAAATAAAAAGTTCAAAAGAAAAAAAAACATGAAACCCTAAAAAATGATATTTATAAAAATTCTTGTAGCCTCACTGACTATAAAGGAAAAAAAAGAAAAGAATGTAATTATTCAATCCTGGAGGGTGCTTAATTATGTCACATTAACAGGAACACATTCTGTGTGCATTCCAAATGTTGGTTATTAAGAATACACAGCCATATAAAATCATTTTATGTTAAGTAAAAAACCAGGATATAAAATGAGATTGCACCCTAATTAAAGATATGCAAAAATGAATACAGGAAGCCACACCAGAAAGAAACAGATTAAAAAGATAATAAAGGTTGAGTTAAGGTGACAGGACTATGGGTGATTTTATTTTGCCAATTTTCTGTAATGTAATTTCATTACTTCTACCACTGTAATTAAATGAATAAGAACTTCTTTTGAGAACTGTAAAATTGCAACACCACTGTTTAATAGCATTAAAATTAATCAATTCTCTATTGTTTTGCTAAGACTAAAAAAAGAAGACAAAAATTCTTTCAATAGTTCCAGTTTGGAACTATTATGAATAGTGCTTTCTTGATCATTTTAATACATCTTTTGATATTCCTGAGAACACATTTCTGTTGGATGTATACCTAGGAATGAAATTGCCAAGTCATAATGTGTGTACTTTTCCAGATTGAGTAGATACTGTCAAATAGTTTGTACCAATTTACATCACCACTAACAACATATGAGTTCCAGTTATCCCACATCCTCACTAACACTTGGTATTTTCCATTACTTCATTTTATAGCCACTCTGGTTGGTATACAGCATTATCTTATTGACTTTTCTTAACTATAATGAACCTGAGCATCTTTCCCCATATTTATCGATCATAGATACACTTATCTTTGAAATATCTATTCAAGCCTTTTGTTCATTTTTCTGTTAGATTTTGCCTTTTATTGATTAACAGGAGTTCTTTGTATATTCTAGGTATGGGTCCATTGTCAGATACATGTATTATGAATATCATCTCCCTTTCTTTGGGTCACCTTTCCCTTTATTTCAATGGACAGAAGTCCTTAATTTTAATGTATTATTTCAAAAATACTTATTTATGGTCAGCACTATATTAGCCCTATTTAAACACTACAGGGTAATAAACATGTCCTCCTATATTTTCCTCTAAAAGCTTTGTGGCTTTATTGTTGGCAATGGCTTTTAAAATAAAAAAAACTCAATTATGGCAACTTCTAGAAAAATGAACATACTCACTGTATTGTAACATTTTTAAACTTCATATTTTCCTGCTGCCTCAAAAGAAAGTGAAGTCACTCAGTCGTGTCTGACTGTTTGCAACCCCATGGACTGTAGCCTACAAGGCTCCTCCATCCATAGAATTTTCCAGGCAAGAGTACTAGAGTGGGTTGCCATTTCCTTCTCCAGGGTATCTTCCCGACCCAGGGATCAAACCCGGGTCTCCCACATTGCGGGCAGACACTTTACTATCTGAACCACCTGGGAAGCCCTGCTGCCTCAACATCCTTACAAAGAAGCTGTGAATACATCTCCCAGGCAACGAGGTACACCAGTGTAATAAAACTGATTCCTCCACAAGTTCCCCCTCTTGCCCTCCCCTAACTCTGACCTAGGCATTCAAACCTACTTATGAAATTCCGTCACACTTTTTGCTTGTGGACTCCAGCCTGATCCCAGTAAAGGCACTTGCTCATGGCTTCTCACTCTCTCTCAGGCCCCACCTGCTGGGCTGAGCTTATGTGGCCCTTGTGTGGCCTGGCATACCTCCCTCTAGGACCTGAGAGTATATAAATCTTTTAATCTTATATGTTTCTCTGAATGTAATTTCCACACTCATATTGAACTGATTCTTAAAGACCCTACAGCAGGAATTTATTCTCTTATTTACAAAACACTCACACAATGCTAATTGCTATGTAAATTGTTCCAAATTTTCCAAAGGTAATTTGGTAAACAAAAAAAATTTTTTTCAAGTATTTTATGTATATATTTTGATATTTGATCTACTAATTCACCAATCAGGAACTCATCTTAAGCAAATAGGATGACAAGAAAAAAGATGTACATACAAAGATGTCCAGTATTATATTTGTGAATAAAAGCAAAAAATAAATAAAATTAGAAATAATCTAAATGACCCTCAACTGAGAAATGATTAATGAACTATAGAATTGTCACAGTATGAAACACTGTTTACTAGTTCAGAATAATCAAGAAGTTTATATGTATTAACAAGATGATACATGTATGATATGATATGTAAAGTAAAAGCACATACCCAAGTCACAAAAACAGTAACAATAAAGAAAAATAATCATAAATTTTATTACATTAATATTAAGAAGTTATGTTCCTCAAAAGACACCACAGAGTGAACATTTCAGGATGCAGAAGAGGAGAATATACTTGCAACTCATATAAATATGAATGATTGGTATTCAGAATATATAAAGAACTCATACAAATCAACAGGGAAAAGACAAGCAACCTAATAGAAAAAAAAAATGAGGAAAAGATTTGAACAGGTACCCCCACAAAACTGAAGAAGGAAATGGCAACCCACTCCAGTATTCTTGCCTGGAAAACCCTACAGACAGAGGGTTGCAAAGAGTCAGACATGACTTAGCGACTAACCCACCACCACCACCCCACAAAATAGTAAATCCAAACGGCCAATAATCATAAGAAAAAATGTTCAGCCTCATTAGTAATCAGACAAATAAATTTAATGCAAAATAACAAGAACTACTACTACATACCCATCAGATTGGTGAAACTCAGAAAACATGACAATGCCAAGTGTTGAAGAGGATATGGAACAACTGAACTTCTCATGCACAGGCAGTGGGAGTGTAAATTGGTGCAAACATTTTGAAAAATAATTCAGTATTATCTAATAAAGCTGGGGACATGGATACACAGTGACCGAGTAATTCCACTAGATTTATACCCTAGAGAAACTTACACACATGTGTTCAAAAATACATGCTTCTTTTTTAAGTTCTTACTAACATAGTTTGTAATTGTCCCGAACTGGAAATAATGCAAATGTCCATCAACAGCAGAATGAATAAAGAATGGTTATGTATTCATGCAATGGATGGGATAACTACAGATAAAAATTACAATTAATCTCATAAACCTAATGTTGAGTGAGAGAATCAAGGTACAAAAACTGTATTATGCACAGAGTAATTCTATCTCTATAAAGATTAAAAAAAAAAAAAGAAAGAAACTAAAAAATAATATGTAGGGATATATTCCTAGGTGATAAAATTATTTTCAAAAAAAATCCAGAAAGTGATCATCATAAAATTCAAAATAGTAGTTAAAAAAGATGTGATTGGTGAGGAACCCATGGCAGACTTGGGGTGTTGGAAATACTCTATTATTTGACTTGGGTTGGGTAATTCATCATATTAAATATTTACATTCATCATATTGAATATTTACATTCCATAACTTTTCTCTGAGTTTGTATTACAATAAAAAGCTTTTTTTAATGCACACACACACACACACACACAAGAAATCCCTATTGTGAGATAAATGTATGAAAACCACTTATAAGATGCAAGTCAGACTAACAATAGTGGTGATCTCTGGGAAGGGAAGGAAGAGGACAAGGGTCAAGGTTTAGAGAGGGAGTCGTCAAAGGGGACTTTGACTTTATCTATAATGTTTTGCATTTTAAAGTATATTATTCATGTACACTTGTGTAATTAAATGCAAATTTTGATGGAAGTATGAAAACAAAAATAAAAACAAAAAGTGCATTTTATTCTAAAGTTTTTAAATGATACAAAATCCTTTGTACACACAATGTACAAAAGCACATATACATTTGGAGGAAAACAAAATTTTTGTTTATCTCTCAATCGTGGGATTATGGATGATCCTTTCTCTTCTTTGTGTTTTCCCTGTATTTCCTAAATACTTATAATGAACACATGCATACTTAAGTTAGAAAAAAAATTGTGAGAATCAGTGAGAAAAATATAAACTCACTCATAGAAAATGCATAAAGAACCAAAATCAAACATTTCAGAAAAGAATAAATTCAAATGTGCATCATAAGTGGAAATTTGAATTAAAATGAAAATGTCACTTTTAACCCAGACAGGCAAAGATTACAAATATCAAGAATTCCAATGTTGCCTAGGGTGTGGGAACAATTTCTTATGCTTCTTAGTAGAAATCCAAATGGAAGCAGACTTTCCAGTGGTTGTATGGCAATATGTGTTCAGTCTTTTAAATATCTGCTTCCTTTGACCCAGTAATTCCACTTCTAGAAAGTCACCCTAAAAAGATAAAGATATACAAAATGGCTTGCATTCTTGAATGGTCGTGCTGCTGCTGCTGCTAAGTCACTTCAGTCGTGTCCAACTCTGTGCGACCCCATAGATGGCAGCCCACCAGGCTCCCCCGTCCCTGGGATTCTCCAGGCAAGAACACTGGAGTGGGTTGCCATTTCCTTCTCCAATGCATGAAAGTGAAAAGTGAAAGTGAAGTTGCTCAGTCGTGCCCGACTCTTAGCCACCCCATGGACTGCAGCCTACCAGGCTCCTCCATCCATGGGATTTTCCAGGCAAGAGTACTGGAGCGGGTTGTCATTGCCTTCTCCATTGAATGGTCATAACAATATTATTTAACACTCAGTATTTGAGAACAGGATAAATGTACAAATAGAGGACTGGTAGGAAGAAACACACACACACACACACACACTATACCATTAAGATATTTAAATTAGAAATCATTTTCACAAACATGTAATAATAGAGGGAAATGCTAAAGATGTAATATTAAGTAAAGAAAGGAAGACATAAAGAAATACCCCAATTCTATTACAGGTTCAAAAATAAAAATTATGTATGCATATGAGTGTAGAATGTTAAGTGAATGTGTACACAGAAAAAAAGTCTAGAAGCAAACACAATGGAATATAAACAGCAGCGTTAATGGATAATTTTTATTTTCATCTTTGTGCTGTTCTAGGTCTCCAGATTCTCTTTAATGAACCCATTAGAAATAAACACATTTTTAAATGTTTAAAACTTTATAATAAAGCTGACAGTGATGCGGTGGTCTGATGATTTCCTTCATAAAAATTACCTCTGACATTCCAAGTACTTTCATGCCTCTCTCCAGCTAACTCTGTAATTCACTCTGATCTCACCCAGAGCCTCTTTCTTGCTCTGTAAATCTTGCAGTGGCTTTTAGCCAAGAGCAATACAACCTGACCTGACTTGATCTGAAAGTTCAGTCAGTGGTAACAAAAGGAATTTATATCTTTGCTCTGCTAAATGCTCCTTCCTTCCTACCACAATCCCTGCTATTATCGAACTGCTGTCCACATTACCAAATTATGCTGACCATCAGGGGCTAATGGGCCAACTGTTAAGACAGCTATTGATCTTAACATGCCATGCCTGTGAACATTAGCATGTTATGAAAAATATATATATAGTGAATAATAACTCCATATAAATGAAATGTCAGTCTTCATAAATATTAGAAGATGCATGTTTCACATGGGTCAGCAGACATCTACATGTCATTACTCATTTCTTTCCCATGGGGTCCCAAAGCTGAATTAATCATGTATAGGTCAGAAACAGGTCACCTGACACCAGAGGCTTGCGAATAGTGGTAGAAAATTCGAAATAATAAACAGCTCACCATATCTCTCTTGTTCGTACTGGTGAATATCAGGAACTCTAAAGACAGAGTCCAACTATTTTCAGCAATGACTCCCGACCATGTTGAACACTACATCAATTATTAGCTAGAATTCACCAAGCACCACTAATTCACAAATATTGATTGTGTCCACTAGTGCCAGACTCAGTTCTAAGCACTCGGTACACATTAGTGAACAAAAGACAGAAATCTCTGCCCTCGTGGTCCCTGCATTCCAGTCAAGGGAGTCAGACTATAAACAAAAGGAAAGTTAATAAGTAATATAGTGTGTTAAGCCATGATTAGTGCTATGGAAAAATAGAGCAAGGTCAAGGAAACCTGTAAGTATAGAAGGTAGGGCTCAATTTGCAAGCAGACGTAGAGGATAAGACTTTTTGAGAAGGTGACCATAGGATGTCCATATCCCCCTTCAAGGAAGGAGTGCAGCTCCAGCTACTGGAAATGCTGCCAATCCCTTCAGGGGTTGCCTCAGCTGTCCTTGCCTCACCCAAGGTCAATCCTGAACAAAGACTGGTTCTTCCAGCCCAGTGGAGGACAACTCTGACAGGCCATTTTAGCTCCAGAGCTCACTGTAGGACTGACTGAGGATCAGCTTCACAGCTTGGCTTCTTCCTCTGCTCCTTCTCCTCCCTTCCATAGATGTTGATACCAAAAGCACTCCTTAATTAACATCCTGCATGCCAAACATCATCTCAGAGTCTGCTTTCCATAGAATCCAACCCACAAGAGTGGCATTTAAGCAAATGTTTGAAGGAGATGAGGGCTGGGTGTGAGCCATACAAATATCTTAAGAAAGAGCATTCCAGAAAGAGGGCACAAACAGTGCAAAGGGCCTGAAGCAGGAGCATGCTTGGAGTGGTCAAAAAAACAATAAGAAGATAATGAAGTTGGAGTGGATTTCAAGGAATTAATAGGAAATAAGGTCTCTCAACAAGAGATGGGAAATCATGGGAGCATCTTGAGCAGGAGAAAGACATAATCGGACTTAAAATATCACCTGAGCTGCTTGATGCTATGTGGAGAATACATTGTAGAAGGCAACAAGGAAACAAGAGGCTAGGTAGGAGTCTATTAAAGTAATCCAGAGGTGAGTGATGATGGTGGTTTGGTCCATGGAAGTGGCAGTAAAGACAGAGAGAAGTTGGGGAGACATTCTAAAGGTAAAGCAAGTTCTCTAGGATTTCCCAATGGATTGGATGGAGAATCTATGAGGAAGAGCAGAGTTCTTGGGATGTCTCTATGCATTGAAGTGTAAGTATTGAGTACATGGTTCATAATAGAATCTAGCATTAGAAAAAAGATTGGAAAACAACGTTGTATTTAAACCTTTCTGACTGTGATGAAGTCACCAAGGGAGTGAAGGCAGACACTGAAGAGAAGACTGGGACCAGGACATTCAATGTTGAGACTTCTGGGAGAAGAGGAGAAATCAGCAAAGGTCACTGAGAAGGAGCAACCATTAAAGATGGAGGAAAGTGAAGAGAGAATGATGTTTTGAAAACCAAGTGGAAAACATGTGATCAACTATACCACTAGCAAGTCAAGGAAGATGAAGGCCGAGAAGCAACCATTGGAACTAGTGACGTGGAGAATTTTGGTGATGTTGACAGCAGTTTGAGAAAAGAATGAAAATTTTTGGAAGAAAAGAGAGGGGACTTACAATTTTCATTTTTTACTTTCTTCTTATGCTGGTCCCAGGCTACATCCTTTTCATTTACAGGTGACTTCAGACAAGACACATTGCTTCTCTGAGCCCTCATCTGAAGATAGGGAAGCTGGTACAAGGTCATCTCCCAGAGCCCTTCTAGCTCTCACAACAGGGCTGACCCAGACACAGCTATATATGAATACAGAGCACATCAGTGTCTATTTCTGCTTTAAGACTTCTGGGCCAAAACCCGAAGGACAAGGCTAGAATAACTACATCACCATTTCAAGAGGCCTGAGATCCTTTGAGACTAAAAAATTGATCCTTTGTTCTAATAAAAATGTTTAGTCTATGGGAGAAAATATTTGCAAACAATGTTACTGACATGGGATTAATTTCCAAACTATACAAACATCTCAAACAATTCAATAACAAAAAATTTCAAAACTCAGTTAAAAAATGAGCAGAAGACCTAAACAGATGTTTAGGTTGCTTCCGTGTCTTGGCTACTATAAATAGTGCTGCTATGTCAGTGGCCAACAGGCATTTGAAAAGATGCTCAATACTATTAATTATTAGAGAAATGTCAATCAAAACTACAAGCAGGTATCACCTCACAACAGTCAGAATGGTCATCATTAAAAAGTCTACAAATGATAAATGCGGGAGAAGGTATGGAGAAAACCCTCCTACACTGTTGGTGGGAATGTAAATTGACACTGACACTTTGGACAACAGTATGGAGGTTCCTTTAAAAACTAAAAGTAGTTATCATATGATCCTATAATCCCATTTCTGGACATATATCCAAAGAAAACTCTAAATCAAAAAGATATATGCACACCAATGTTCATAGCAGCACTATTTATAGTAGCCAAGACACGGAAGCAACCTAAATGCCCATTGACCAATGATTGGATAAAGAAGATGTAGAATACTACTCAGCCATAAAAGAATGGAATAATGCCATTTGTAGCAACATGGGTGAACCTAAAGATTATCATACTAAGTGAACTAAGTCAAACAGAGAAAGATGAGTGACATATAACACCACTTATATGTGGAACCTTAAGAAATGATACAAATGAACTTATTTATGAAACAGAAACAGACTCACAGACATAGAAAAAAAACTTACGGTTACAGAAGGGGAAAGGGGGTGAAGAAATAAATTATGAGTTGGGATTAACATATACACACTACCATACATAAAATAGATAAACAACAAGACTCTATTATATAGCACAGGGAACTATATTCAATATCTTGTAGTAACCTCTAATGGAAAAGAATCTGAAAAAGAATATATGTATATTGATATGTGTGTGTGTGTATATATATATATATATATGTATAACTGAATCACTTTGCTGTACTCTCAAAACTAACACAACATCGTAAATTAACTATAGTCCAATAAAAAATGGTTAATAAATGTTCAGTCTAGCGAAATAGCCACCCCAGAGTAGACCCACTTCTTTGGTTCTTGGCATGATTTTTCATTACAGAGGTTCTCTGATTTGAGTGAACAGGAGATCACCTGCTGAGCTTGTTAAAATACAATTAAAATGCAGTTTCCAATTCCCTAGATCTGGAATGGGGCTGAAGATGTACATTTTTAACAAGTCCCCAGATGCTGCAGCTGCTGGCTGAGGAATGGCACTGGAAGAACCACTACCTGATTACATTGTAGCCCATCAAAAGTAACATTTAGGAAAACACAAAGAAATTCTTTAAAATAAAATTTGGAGAGGGAGAGGGTGGGAAGATATGGGAGAATGGCATTGAAACATGTATAATATCATGTATGAAACGAGTCACCAGTCTGGGTTGGATGCACGATACTGAATGCTTGGGGCTAGTGCACTGGGACGACCCAGAGGGATGGTATGGGGAGGGAGGAGGGAGGAGGGTTTAGGATGGGGAACACATGTATACCTGTGGCGGATTCATTTCGATATTTGGCAAAACTAATACAATTTTGTAAAGTTTAAAAATAAAATAAAAGTTAAAAAAAAAAAAGCAAACACAGATATTCAAAATAAAAGAGCTCTAGAAACAGGCTTCTATTTCAGACTTTGGTACCATCTCTTGGTTCTTTTCTCACTTGTCCTCTTGGTGGGGACCTGCATTCACTGATTACACTGGTTCCAGCTAGGAAAGGATGTCTTTCTTCAGAGGAGTCTTGTTTTCTTCCTCCCTCTGCTCTTGCATGTGAAACCTAGGTCTCATTAGCCCTTGGAACACATCCCAATTTAGCATCAGCTGCAAATTTAATTAATGTCCCAGGTAATCCTTCTTCACAGCGTGGAAGAAGATGTTAATTAAAGCAGAGGCAATCCTAGGCCCCTATTCCTCCTGCTCCTAGCTGCCGCTTTCTGGCCTCGTTCTCAGTATCCTAGCAGTTCTTAGAGAACTCCCAGCTCCAATCCTATGTGAATTCTATTTGTAGGAGACGTCATTTTTCATTCTTTACATCAGCTGGACATCTGTGATTTGATAGACTCTGATTTGAAGTGGGAGTTTTCACCCTGGTTTACTGCTGAGGTATACAAACTGACTATTCCCCACTGTTTACTTAGACTATTCATGAAATCCTGGAGGTGACCATCTGACTATGGAACAAGCCAGTCATAGAAATCTGCTCCCCCATGCTCACACTCACTATCAAAACCTCCAGCGCCCCAGAATTGTCTAAAAACTGATCTAGGAAATTATCAGATTCAGAAAGAAAGGTAAAGCAAAAACCATGAGATGTGGGGATATATTAAAAGCACTGTTCCAGGAGTAAATGACCCCAAAGGCCCCACCAATTGCACCCACAGATCCTCACTGACACAAAGCACTCTACCCACTCCCTCCCAACCCATCCCTATATCAAGACTGGTGCGTTGTAAGTCGCTTCAGTCGCCAACTCTTTGCGACTCCATGGACTGTAGCCCCCCAGGCTCCTCTGTCCACGGGATTCTCCAGGCACCAGTACTGGGGTGGGTTGCCATGCCCTCCTCCAGGGGATCAACCCAGGGGTCGAACCCACATTTCTTATGTCTCCTCTCCCACATTGGCAAGCACGTTCTTTACCACTAGCACCACTGACTACCAGAGTCAAATTCACTCTCACAGTTTAACATTTCACCTTGTTCAAATCCATGGGGATTAGTGATAACCTTCTTTTAAGACCCTCACATTAGAACAGTGGTCTCAACCCCAGCTGCTCCGTAGAATCACTTGGGGAGGTTTACAAATCCTGAAGCCCAGGCCACACTCCACGCCAATTAAATCTAAATCTCTTTGAATAGAACCCAGGCATTAATAATTTTTAAACTCTCTAGGCATGTGCAACCAAGGTTGAGAATTACTGCATTCAAGTGGATTTGCCCAACTTTTAATTCTAACCCCTGTCTGAGGTATAGCTCTTTACTGAGGAATTGGGAGATTTCATGGAGGAGGACACTTTTCATTGAAGGAGCATTCATAGGAGAAGGACAACACCAGTGGGAACATGTGCTGGGCTAGAGAAAAAGGAAAGAAGACTAGGAGGTGCCAATGGTTACAGGGGAAGTGTTAAAGGTGTTCCAGGCCAATATTTTTAATACTTGGGACCATCTCCATACCCAGAAAAATGGTAAAACCCACACTCGCCTTTAGCTCCTGCTCCCCATGGCCATCCGTTCAGATTCAGATCTACTGTATTTACTTGGTGCCACGGTTTGGTTAACCAGTGCACTAATGGTGTTAATAGGGCTAGCAGTGGCCCACAGCCATGTGAGACATTTGTTTCTGTGGGAAATATGAGTGTTCCAACCATAGCATTACCTGCAGATTTCTAGGTTTGAACTACTTTTTTCCCTTCCATCTGCCTAAGCCGGTGGAGCCAGGAGCTCATGAGTGCCAAGCTGAGCATTTGATCCCTGGGTAGGCTAGTCACCGCCTCAGACCACCCCTTTCACTCTGGTCTCTCCTCTCATGAGTGGTGACTGTAGCTCGCAAAGAGAACTGAGGAAGGAAATGTAGCTTACCAGCACATTGAGAGGCCAGCTGAAACAATATCCTAAGTGCAGGTCTCTGGTAAATCCATCATGTCAACTTCAAAGACAAAGCAAACTCGTTAATTCATTCATTCAGCTGTGGCCTTTCTGCTCAAAGATCACTTCCCTTTAGGATCATCCTCCCAACAGCAAGACTCTTAAAATAACTACCTCTGAGGTACCATCAGCACCACTTCCTTTGTGCTGTGTGCTTAGTCGCTCAGTTATATCTGTCACCTCCAAAACTTTCCTCATGACCTTTTATAATGTCTCCTTCCCACTCCTTATAGCCCTGCCCATCCTCACACTCATCTCCAAACTGGTAGGAATAGGCACTATTAATTATTCCTGGCTCTGTGAGACTACTGGACACTCTTCCCTCTAAACCTTCGGGAAGTAGAAGCTTGAGTCTGGTGCCTTAGACCACTTGGCCATACTGACATGCTCCCTTTAAACCTTTGGAATGGTTCTCTCCCCAGCCTTGTGTAGTTTCCTCACACATATGCTGATCAGTACTCTGTGCTGTGCTGTGCTTAGTTGCTCAGATGTGTCCGACTCTTTGTGACCCCATGGACTGTAGCCCGCCAGGCTCCTCTGTCCATGTGGATTCTCTAGGCAAGAATACCAGAGTGGGTTGCCATGCACTCCTCCAGGAAATCTTCCCAACCCAGGGATCAAACCCAGGTCTCCCTCATTGCAGGCAGACTCTCTACCTTTGGAGTCACCGCTTCCTTTAAGTTCCTTTGAATTGTGTGCCGCCCCGCTCCAATTCCTGTGTTGAAGTCCTAAAGCTCCCCTACCCAGTACCTCAGAATGTGACCTTAATTGGAGATGGTGTCATTGCCGATGTAATTAGTTAAGATGACGTCATACTGGCATAGGGTAGATCTTTAATCCAATATGATTGGTATCCTTATTTTAAAAAAGAGAAATTTGGAGACAGATACACACAAAGAGAATGCCATCATTGAAAATAAAGGCAGAGATCAAGGTGATGCTTCTAGAAGCTAAGGAATACCGGAGATTACCAGCCAACCACCAGAAGCTAGGAAAGAAGAGTAGAATAGATCTGCCCTCACAGCCCTCAAAGGGAGCCAATCCTTCTGACACCCAGACTTCTAGCCTCCAGAATTATGAGAACATTCATTTCTGTTTGTGGTGCTTTGTTACAGCAGCCTTCCCAAATGAATCCAGTTTCATTCCTGTGTGTGTGTTAGTTACTCAGTCATGTCCAAATCTTTGCAACCCCACAGACTGTAGCCTGCCAGGCTTCTCTGTCCATGGGATTCTCCAGGCAACAACACTGGAGTGGCTTGCCCTTCCCTTCTCCAGAGGATCTTCCCGAACCAGGGATCAAACCCTGGTCTCCTGCGTTGCAGACAGATTCTTTACCATTTGAGCTATAAGTCCTTAGTTCATTCCTAAACATACCCACAGATGTTTGTCTTCAGTGGTTGTCATTGGCCAGAACATTCTGGTTGTTTTTCAGGAAAATGCTTTCATCTTCTATTCTCTACAGAGCACTTCCATGAATTTTTACTTATTTACTTGTTTCTGTGTTTATGGTCTATTTTCCCCACTTCTCAAGGATAAGCTCCCCAAGAGGTAGTGTGGCCCCACAGTTGGGACCCCAGCCTCAGAAGCCAGACTGGGCTGAGTACCAGCCCAACACTAGCTCTGTGACCCTGAGGGAAGGTTATTTTATGTCTTTGTGCCTCAGTTTCCTCATATGTAAAATGGGGGTGATAGCACTTTCTGTATAGGTTTCTGGCAAAGATTAAGCAAGATAGTGCATCTTTGGCACATTATAAACTATATGCAAATGTTAATTATCACTGTTGAGAGCAAAAGCATTGACAATTTTATTCAGTCAGGGTCATCCAATGTCATTAACAGTGCCTGGCACATAGCAAGTGCTCAAAAAATATTTGCTGGGGAACTGCACATTTTATTCCAATGGATTAGTACATGCACCATGCAGCCTTGAAAGGATTTTTTGTTCACTTATCCTTGAAGACTAACAGTGTAGGTTGAGCAAGTAGCAAAGACCATCAATTAATATTTACATGTTTTCTTAATTTTGAAAGGGCTAGAAAATGGATTTTATGAGCTACTTCATTTTTAAAATATTTGCAAAATATTTCTGACTATCTTTTTGAGATTTCCATTGCTACAAATTTCTATTCAAATAAGGCTAAATGTGCTTGTATATCTTTTCCCCAAATTTCCTAGCTGAAAAATCATTCAATTAATTTTCCATGGAAAGTGGTGATATAAGTAACTTGATTGGTGAGTTTAAACATACATGATATCTAGTAAGAGAAAAAATTTAAAAGACAAAGAAATATGTCGAGTGTCATCAAATCTCTCAATGTCCTTTCTCTCAGAACAGCATGAGCAGAGCCATGCTGGAACACCCCCAGTTGGTGTATTTGTGAGGAGAAAAGTCTTGTTCAGAAATATAACTGGAAAAGCCTACCTACTTCAGGGCAAACTGCTGGCTGCTGCTGATTGAAGCTAAATTTATGATGGATTAAAAATGTTCATCAGGACGTCTGTCCCTCCCTCTCGCACACAGAGCTGTACACAATCAGACATTGATGAAGACAGAAAGCATTTACTAACACACACACACACACACACACAAGAACAAGCATTTTAGCCCCTCTGAATCACCCAGCCAAAAAGAGATGGGGTGGATGAGCACAAAAATAGCTCTTTCTGAAGATATTTCTATTAAAATGGAAGTAATTTTTAATAAAAAATGAAAGTCATTTCTGGTCAAGATCTCTTAAAGTAACAAATATTTCTTGCAAGTATTGTTTAATTCTTTAGTATCTTAATAAAGGCCTTGTAAAATTCAAAAATAAAATGGAAGTCATAACTAATGGCATTGATTTTTGCAAACCCTGGAGGTTCAGGATGCTCTCTCTCACATTGCAAGCCCACACTGGGGACTAATTCCTGCTGAGGCTCCATCTCAAATCTCAGCAGCCTTTTCTCATGCTAATCTGCCACTGGGATCCTGTGCCGCTGAGCTGAGCCCCTTGATGAACTCAGAGCATTCTCCAGCTGAGTGCACAATTTGCTCAGCACCTGGGGCAAAGAGCTATGAGATGCAGAGAGCAGGAACACAGTGGGAAATTGAAGAAAGACACATGTCAGACATGTCAGGGAGATTGCTCAGCCGTCTAATTGCTCCAGAGTGAAGGGGTTGAGTGAGGAGAGATGGGGAAACAGTGAGGGAGGTTGGGATAGGAATACAGAGTTTTAGAAACTAATGAAAATCCTAAAAATGGAACTTGGTTTCCACTGATCTGTAGTGCTGCGAGGCAGATCCATTACTGCTGCTGCTGCTGCTAAGTCCCTTCAGTCCTGTCCAACTCTGTGTGACCCCATAGACAGCAGCCCACCAGGCTCTCCCATCCCTGGGATTCTCCAGGCAAGAACACTGGAGTGGGTTGCATTTCCTTCTCCAACATCCATTATTACCCTATAAATCCTGCATTTCTGAGGGAGTCAGAAATGTGTCCACCTTGGTTTCTTGAGCCATAGGACCTCTACACGACAAGTAGACAAATCCCCCTGAACTGGCTTCCTAGAGGCAAGCTACGAGAAGGATAAAAGGTGAGAGGCCTGTGTGTGGGGGGGGAGTGGTGGGGAGGAGGCGGGATGAAGGGGCATTCTGGGAGACGTGTAGTGACACTGTGTGAATGTAGCCACCAGGACAGTGGCTCAGGATATGAGAGTTGAACCAATACTTATGAGACACCTAACACTCTCCTAAGCATGTTAGCTCATCACCTCAGTCCATCTAATGATAACAGTATAAGATATCCTTCTGTCACTATTTTACAGAGCAGGGTACAGAGTTTGACACCACCCACTGCAGATCCTGCCAGGAGAGTCATCTTGCTGCTCTGTGAAGCTCCAATGATGTGATACCCACACAGAGAAAAGAGTACAGACAAAACCACAGGCATGTGAACAGACACTTTAAAAAGGTATCTGTGTATGGCTGAGTCCCTTCGTTGTTCACTTTAAACTATCACAACATTGGTAATTGGCTATAGTGAAAAGAAAGAAAGTGAAGTTGCTCAGTCATGTCCAACTCTTTGCGACCCCATGGACTATAGCCTACCAGACTCCTCAGTCCATGGAAATTTTCCAGGCAAGAGTACTGGAGTGGGTTGCCATTTCCTTCTCCAGGGGATCTTCCTGACCCACGGATCGAACCCGGGTCTCCTGCATTGAGGCAGACACTTTACTGCCTGAGCCACCAGGGAAGCCCTATAACTGGCTATACCTTAGTACAAAAGAGAAAAGTTTTTTTAAAAGGTATTTGTTTGGCCAGTGACCTGAGCAGCAGATGTGTTTGTGTGGGTTTTTTAAATTTTTCAGTGCTATCTTTTCTCATATTTGATACGTTTATTTAAAACCAAATTTGTCAAGAAAGATGCCAAGACAATTCAAAAGGGAAAAATTGTCCTTTCAACAAATGGCACTGGAAAAATGGATACCAAATGCAAAAGAATGAAGTTGGACCCCTACTTCATATCATATACAAAAATTAGCTCAAAATAGAACTAAATGTAATAGTTAAAACAAAAAAAAATTTAGAAGAAAACAGGGTTAATATTTCATTACCTTGGATTAGGCAATGTTTTTTAGATATGAAATCTAAAGCACAAGTGAAAAAAGAAAAGTAGATAAATGGAACAGCAAAATTAAAAACTTTTGTGCTTCAAACAACATGATCAAAAAAGTAGAAAGATAACACACAGAATTGGAGAAAATATTTATAAATCATTTATCTAATAAAGAATTTGTATCTGGAATATATAAAAAACTCTTACAGCTAAACAATAAAAAACAAATAACTCAATTAATAAAATGGGGGAAAGATTTGATATGAATAGATATTTCTCCAAAGAAAATATACAAGAAGCCAAAGCCCACATGAAAAGATGCTCAGTATTAGGGGAATGCACTTAACAACCACAATGAGATACCCTCTCAGTTCAGTTCAGTCGCTCAGTCGTGTCCGACTCTGCGACCCCATGAATTGCAGCATGCCAGGCCTCCCTGTCCATCACCAACTCCCAGAGTTCACTCAAACTCACGTCCATTCAGTCAGTGATGCCATCCAGCCATCTCATCCTCTGTCATCCCCTTCTCCCCCTGCCCCCAATCCCTCCCAGCATCAGAGTATTTTCCAATGAGTCAACTCTTCGCATGAGGTAGCCAAAGTACTGGAGTTTCAGCTTTAGCATAATTCCTTCCAAAGAACACCCAGGACTGATCTCTTTTTGAATGGACAGGTTGGATCTCCTTGCAGTCCAAGGGACTCTCAAGAGTCTTCTCCAATACCACAGTTCAAAAGCATCAATTCTTTGGCGCTCAGCTTTCTTCACAGTCCAACTCTCACATCCGTACATGACCCCTGGAAAAACCATAGCCTTGACTAGACAGATCTTTGTTGGCAAAGTAATGTCTCTGCTTTTGAATATGCTATCTAGGTTGGTCATAACTTTCCTTCCAAGGAGTAAGCGTCTTTTAATGTCATGGCTGCAGGCACCATCTGCAGTGATTTTGGAACCCAGAAAAATAAAGTCTGACACTGTTTCCCCATCTATTTCCCATGAACCAATAGGGTATAAGAATTGATACTGTGTGGCTTGCTAAGTTATAAAAGGCCATGTAGCTTCTGTTTGATTATCATGGGACTTCCAAGTGCTCCTTATTACTCAGACACCAGGCTGTGAGAAGTTCAAGCCACATGGAGAGGCCACATGGAGGTGCTCTGGTGAGTAATCCCATCCTTCAAGGATCTCAGCCCAGGAGTCAGATATGTGAGTAAAGAAGCTTCTGGATGATTCCAGTCCCTAGTCCTTCAAGTCAACTTTCCGCACCTTCCCAGCTGAGACCCCAGACATCATGGAGCAGAGATTAACTGTCTTCTCTATGCCCTGATTGAATTTCGGACCCATAAAATGTTTGTCACTTTATGCCACTAAATTTGGGGTGGTTTAAGCAAAACAGACACACATTGTTGGTGTTAGCGTGTTAGTAGCTCAGTTGTGTCCGACACTTTGTGACCCCATGGACTATAACTTATCAGGCTCCTCTGTCCATGGGATTCTCCAGGCAAGAATACTGGAGTGGGTTGCCATTCCCTTCTCCAAGGGATCTTCTTGACACAGGGATGGAATCCAAATCTCCTGCATTGCAGGCACATTCTTTACCATCTGAATCACCAGGGAAGCCCCAAGTACTGTTGGTAGATCCATTTTACAGATGAAAAATTAGGTGAACAAAAAGGTTAAGCGACATTCCCAAAGTCAAACAGCAGTTGTGATTCAAACCTATAGAGGGCATCAGAGGCTGCATTTTTAGCCTCTATGCTATAGCATAGAGAATGACCAGCCTTCACCCATGGTTTCTTGCCTGCCTTCCTCTTACTATCCAATTATATTATTTTCCAACAAATAATCCTCCTGAAAAAAGCCTGGTGCTGTTCTTGGCACCATTGCTACAGTCTAAGGAGAAAAGTTGTTCACTGTTCAGTCACTCAGTTGTGTCCAACTCACTGACCCCATGGACTGTAGCACGCCAGGCTTCCCTGTCCATCACCAACTCCCGGAGCTTACTCAAACTCATGTCCATCAAGTTGGTGGTGATATCCAACCATCTCATCCCCTGTCATCCCCTTCTCCTCCTGTCTTCAGTCTTTCCCAGCATCAGGTTCTTTTCCAATGAGTCGGCATCAGGTGGCCAAAGTACTGGAGCTTCAGCTTCAGCAATAGTCTTTCCAGTGAATATTCAGGGTTGATTTCCTTTAGGATTGACTGGTTTGATCTCTTTGCAGTTCAAGGGACTCTCAAGAGTCTTCTCCAGCACCACAGTTTGAAAACGTCAAATTTTCAGCACTCAGCCTTCTTTATGAGTTCCACCCAAATGCAGACTTCCAAGCTGGAAAGAGGAGTATTTCCCAGGTCTTAACTACCACCCCCGACTATAGGACACCAAGCCTCTTCCCTAACGCCTGCTCCTGAAGGCTGACTCCACAGTATGACCTAAATCAAATCCCTTACAATTATACAATGAAAGTAAGAAATAGATTTAAGGAACTAGATCTGATAGACAGAGTGCCTGATGAACTATGGATGGAGGTTCATGACATTGTACAGGAGACAGGGATCAAGACCATCCCCGAGAAAAAGAAATGCAAAAAAGCAAAATGGCTGTCTGAGGAAGCCTTACAAATAGCTGTGAAAAGAAGAGAAGCGAAAAGCAAAGGAGAAAAGGAAAGGTATACCCATTTCAATGCAGAGTTCCAAAGAATAGCAAGGAGAGATAAGAAAGCCTTCCTCAGTGATCAGTGCAAAGAAATAGAGGAAAATAATAGAATGGGAAAGACTAGAGTCTCTTCAAGAAAATTATAGATACCAAGGGAACATTTCATGCAAACATGGGCTCGATAAAGGACAGAAATGGTAAGGACCTAACAGAAGCAGAAGATACTAAGAAGAGGTGGGAAGAATACACAGAGAACTGTACAAAAAAGATCTTCATGACCCAGATAATCACGATGGTGTGATCACTCACCTAGAGCCAGACACTCTGGAATGTGAAGTCAAGTAGGCCTTAGGAAGCATCACTATGAACAAAGCTAGTGCAGGTGATGGAATTCCAGTTGAGCTATTTCAAATCCTAAAAGATGATGCTGTGAAAGTGCTGCACTCAATATGCCAGGAAATTTGGAAAATGCAGCAGTGGCCACAGAACTGGAAAAGGTCAGTTTTCATTCCAATCCCAAAGAAAGGCAATGCCAATGAATGCTAAAACTACTGACAATTGCACTCATCTCACACACTAGTAAAGTAAGGCTCAAAATTCTCCAAGCCAGGCTTCAGCAATACATGAACCGTGAACTTCCAGATGTTCAAGCTGGTTTTAGAAAAGGCAGAGGAATCAGAGATCAAATTGCCAACATCCGCTGGATCATCAAAAAAGCAAGAGAGTTCCAGAAAAACATCTATTTCTGCTTTATTGACTATGCCAAAGCCTTTGACTGTGTGGATCACAACAAACTGTGGAAAATTCTGAAAGAGATGGGAATACCAGACCACCTGACCTGCCTCTTGAGAAATCTGTATGCAGGTCAGGAAGCAACAGTTAGACCTGGACATGGAACAACTGACTGATTCCAAATAGGAAAAGGAGTACTTCAACGCTGTATATTGTCACCCTGCTTATGTATGCAGAGTACATCAGGAGAAACACTGGGCTAGATGAAGCACAAGCTGGAATCAAGTCTGCCAGGAGAAATATCAATAACCTCAGATATGCAGATGACACCACCCTTATGGCAGAAAGTGAAGAAGAACTAAACAGCCTCTTGATGAAAGTGAAAGAAAAGAGTGAAAAAGTTGGCTTAAAGTTCAACATTCAGAAAACGAAGATCATGGCATCTGGTCCCATCACTTCATGGCAAATAGATGGGGAAATGTGGAAACCATGGCAGACTTTATTTTGGGGGCTCCAAAATCACTGCAGATGGTGACTGCAGCCATGAAATTAAAAGACGCTTACTCCTTGGAAGGAAAGTTATGACTAACCTAGACAGCATATTAAAAAGCATTACTTTGCCAACAAAGGTCCATCTAGTCAAGGGTATGGTTTTTCCAGTAGTCATGTATGGATGTGAGAGTTGGACTATAAAAAAAGCTGAGCGCTGAAGAACTGATGCTTTTGAACTGTGGTGTTGGAGAAGACTCATGAGAGTCTCTTAGACAGCAAGGAGATCCAACCAGTCCATCCTAAAGGAAATCAGTCCTGAATATTCATTGGAAAGATTCATATTGAAGCTGAAGTTCCAATACTTTGGCCACCTAATGAGAAGAGCTGGCTCATTTGAAAAGACCCTGATGCTGGGAAAGTTTGAAGGCAGGAGGAGAAGGCGATGACAGAGGATGAGATGGTTGCATGGCATCACCGACTAAATGGACATGAGTTTGAGTAAACTCCAGGAGTTGGTGATGGACAGGGAGGCCTGGTGTGCTGCAGTCCATGGAGTCGCAAAGAGTGGGACACGACTGAGTGACTGAACTGAGCTGAACTCAGCTACCACCCCTGACTATAGGACATCAAGCCTCTTCCCCCACCCTTACTCCTGAAGGCTGGCCTCACAAGGAGGGCTTTAGGTCCAGAGTCAAGGCCTTCAGTCTAGCACACTGAGTAGGAAGGATCTATTGCCCTCCCCTGTCTGTTGTGCACTTCCTGGCACACCAGGTATCCAGCTTCTTCCTGGCATACACTGAGAACAGGCATTTCTGTGATGGACTCTCCTATCCCTCTCCCAAGTCCTAGACATCCCTTTGGTGACTCTGTGGATGGCCAGAAGCCTATGTTCTAAAATCATTTAGGGTTCTCTATCTGCTAGGGGTCACATGTCCACAATAAGTGGTTTGTCCAGGAAGGAAGGAATCTGAAAGGTTCTGGAGTAGGAGGTGAAAGGAAACTTGAAACCCAAGGAGACAGGGTTCTAGGAGGGGAGATATAAGTAGTAAGGGAGAACTTCTGTTTGCCCCCGGCTTTGTGGGGCCTATGGTTTAAAAGATTGGGAAGTAAAATGAAGTGTTAGTCACTCAGTCAAGCCCAATTCTTTGTGACCCCACAGACTCCTGTGGGGCTCGCCACAGGCTCCTCTGTCCATGAAGTTCTCCAGGCAAGAATACTGGAGTGGGTTGTCAGTCCCTTCTCCAGGGGATCTTCCTGACCCAGGAATCAAACTCAGGTCTCCTGCATTGCAGGCAGATTCTGTACCATCTGAGCCACCAGGGAAGCAAAAATGATTGGGGGTCACTTTTGGGAAAAAAGTTAAATGTTACAAATACAAAATTAGGTAGGAAGGTGAACAGTTATCTAGAATGAGACAGAAGTCACAATGAATTACAAAATTTAAAAGGCCATTAAGTCCCACAATATCAGTATCACAAAATCCAGAAAAATAACACATTTCTATTGAATAAATTCGATGTGTGACACTGTCTAAGTTTAAGGCATATAGCATATTACTTTGATACAGTTATATATTGTGATATGATTGCTGATCTAGTGATAATTATCACATACATAATTATAGTACATATGATTATCTATATCCATTATACTGTGAATTAAATATCTATGGCTTATTCACTATTTGCTCTAAGTTTGTACTCTTAAACACCTTCAATCCATTCCCATCATCTCCTGGTAATCACCATTTTACTCTCTGTTTTTTACAGGTTTAACTTTTTTAGGTTCCCCATATAAGTGATGTCATACAGTATCTGTCTTTCTTTGACTTATTAGTATAATGTGCTCAGCTCCATCCATGTTCCTTTCTCATAACTGAATATTATTTTTCATTGTATATGTGTTCCACATCTTTTTTATCCATTCATACATTTATGGACATTTGTGTTGTTTCAGTACCTTGACTATTGTGAATAATACTGAAATAAATATGGAAGGGCATGTATCTTGTTGAATCTTATTTGCATTTGCTTTGGGTATATATCCAGAAATGGAATTGCTGGGTCATGTGGTAGATTTAATTTTTAATTTTGGGGGAAACCTCCATATTGCTTTCCACAGTGGTTGGAGCAATGTACATTTCCATCAACAGTATTTAAGTGTTCCCTTTTCACCACATCCTTGCCAGCATCAGTTATCTCTAGTCTTCTTGATGATAGCCAGTCTAACAAGTGGTTTTGTTATCCAAGTAATGCGGGCTTCAGAGAAGGAGTTTGAAAATGTTTCCTTCTCCTTGATATTTGGAAGAATTTGAAAAAGATCACTGTTATTGCTAAATATTTGGTAGAATTCTCCAGTGAAACCACTTGGTCCTAGAGCTTTCTATGTTGGGAAATTTTTGATTACTGATTCAATCTCTTTACTCATTGTTGGTCTGTTCAGATTTTCTGTTTCTTCATGATTCAGTCTTGGTGGTGTTTCTAGAAATGTATCCATTTCTTTTATGTTATGTAATTTGTTGGTTCTGTTCACAGTAGCCTCTAAGAGGCAGGTCTAGTGATGTTGAACTCCCTCAGCTTTTATTGTCTGGGAAGGCTTTTATTTCTCCTTCATATCTGAAGTATACCTTTGCTGAGTATTCTTAGCTGGCAATTTTTATCTTTAAATATTTTAAATATGTCATTCTACTCTCTCCTGACCTCTAGAGTTTCTGCTGAGAAATTTGCTGATAGCCTATTTGGGGTTCTTTTGTAGGTTACTCTCTTTTTTTCCCCCAGCTGCCTTTAAAATTCTTTATTATTGACTTTTGACAGTTTTAATGTAATATGACTCAGAGCTCCTTTGTATTGAGATAATAAGTATTCTATTAGCTTCTGGAGTTGGTGATGGACAGGGAGGTCTGGCGTGCTGCGATTCATGGGGTCACAAAGAGTCAGACACGACTGAGCGACTGATCTGATCTGATCTGATTAGCTTCTTTAACTTATATATCCAGTTTCTTCTCCAAGTTTGGGGAGTTCTCAACTATTATCTCTGTAAATACACTCTCTGTTCCCTTTTCCCTCTCTTCACCTTCTGGGATACCCATTATTCTTATGGTTTTGAGTGGATTCAGATAGTTTTCACAGAGTTTCTTCTTTTTAAAAGATCTGTTATCTCTTCTCTTCCACCTGAATCATTTATTTCTGTATTTCTATCCTCGAGATCACTAATTCTCTCTTCCATATGATCTGCTCTATTTTCAGTGCATTGTTAATGCATTTTCATCTCATTTATTGAGTTATTCAGCCCCAGAATTTCTGTTTGGTTCTTTTTTAGAATTTCAATAACTTTGGTAAAGTACTCCTTCTGCTCGCTAATTTTATTCCCAAGATCACTGTTTTGCCTTTCTGACTTTTCTTACAGCTCGTTGGTTTTCTTCATAACAGCTATTTTAAATTCTTTATCAGTTGGACCACAATATTCCATAATCTTTGGGTTCAGTTGCTGGAAAATTGTCCGTTTCTTTTTGTGACACTGTATCACCATGATTTTTTACAGTGCTTGCTGAGAAGTGCCTCAGTTGCCACATTTGAAGTAGCAAACACATTTCTTATTTAAGCAAGGTTTTGTTTGCTTTGATTCTAAGAATTAGACAGTTTGGTAGTTAAGAACCTTCCTTTTGTTTTCCAGAAGGTGGCATTATAGCATAACGTTTTGGTTTCTCTTACCAGAGCTAACTTGCTGCTAAGGTTGGGAGCACATATTTTTTTTAAAAAGCAAAGTATGATGGGAGAGTAGGGGGAGGTCTGCACCTACCACTTGGGCGTTGGATGTGCCCATGGTACAGAAGGGAAATCCTCCATTTGAGGGATCTCTGAGGTCCATGGACAGTTCTCTTGCCTGCCAGGGCAGACAGCTGGACACGCTTTCCTTCAATTCTCTTTGTCTGCCTACTTTCCTTTCCTTTCCCTCCCCTTAGTCACGATGGTCTCTCTTCAGAGAAAGCAACTGACTCCTCCAGCTGCAGCACATGTGGCCAGGCAGACTCCCACTCACCACCTTCACCCTCCGTCTTATCTGCCAGAAAGGTTGTGCTGGCTCCCTGCCAGACCAGCTGCCGCCCTCTCTGCCATCACCACCTCTGCCACTCTCGATTCTGCCACCCCTCCCCTCATTCAGCCACCTCCTCCACAGTCCAATCCACCCACTTTCTTGGTGCACAGATGGATGAATGTCTCAGGTATCCTGGTAAGCTGTGCAGAGGCACAAGTTCTGTTTTCTTTTTTTCTGTATTATGGCTGTCTGATAAGTTGTGAACCAAAGGGGAGAGATAAAAGGGATGACTCTCACTGCCTTGATGCTGACATCACTCCCATGACATTTTAATGTGTTAATTAATCACTTGATGTACCTCCATACTATTTGCTTGCTTTTTTTCCCCCTGCATACCTGTATCAGTTACCTACTGCTGCCAAACAACTCTAAAATTCAGTGGCTTAGTGGTTTAAAACAATCCAGATTTATCATTTCTCACAAATCTGTGATTTGGGTGAGTGGGGGTCGTATGGGTCTCATCTGGGCTGAGTCAGGCAGTTGCAGTCAGATGGTGGCTAAAAAGGCTGGATGGGCCAAGATGGCCTCATCCACACATCTGTGGCCTTGATTGCGTCTATCAGCTGAGCTACTTTCTCCACATTGCTGTTTACCATCCAGCCTGGTCTTCCTTACATTATGACAAAAGCATCCCAAGAGGGTGCCAATAGAAGCTGTGAGGCAGAAGGTGCAATGTCACTTCCACTGCAATCTACTGCTGAAAACAAGTCATAAAGCCATTGCAGATTCAGGGAGTAGGGAATGGATTCCACCTCATGACAGAGGAGCCGCAAAGTTACTGGCTAAGAGATGTGAAAACAAGGAGGCATGATGCTTTGGGGGTCAATTAATCTAAAAATCAACCACAATACTTTTGATTGCCTCTTCAAACAATGATTTTGTGGCTATCGATTATAAAAAATAAATTTGATCCTTGGGCTTGAAAGGAAAACAATGATCTTTTCCCTCCTTTTACAGAAAATTATATTATGAAATCATTGTTTGAAGAGGCAATCCAAAGAATGGTGGTTGATTTTTAGAATAATGGCCCCCAAAGCATCATGCCTCTAAGAGTCAGCTGGCCCCCGGGTAGAATATTCTCTGATCTGCTATCTGTTCAAACCACCCTTTCATTCATTTTATTTATTTTTTTAATTTATTTATGGCTATGCTGGGTCTTTATTGCTGCATGCAGGCTTTCTCTAGCTGAAATGAGCAGAGGCTTCTCATTGCAGTGACTTCCCTTGTTGCAGGGCACACAGGCTCTAGGCAGACAGGCTTCAGCAGTTGTGGTGCACAGCCTTAGTTTCCCTGTGGTATGTGGGATCTTCCTGGATTGGGGATTGAACCCATGTCCCCTGCATTGGCAGGTGGATTTAACCACTAGACCACCAGGGAAGCAAGCCTACATTTAAGAAAACAAAACATGTGGCTTGGGTCGGGGTGGGGATCCAAGCATTGCAGAGTCTAAAGCTTATACATTTGGAGACCCTCTTTAAGAAATAGAATACAGTATTAGCAACACAAGATTAGATTTAATAGTACATATTTATTTGGAATTAGGAAATATATGCCATCAAATTATAAATCTAAAAACATACATCATATAATATTTCAAAGCACATAACACAAACATCACAAATCCCTCCAAAATATAGACAAATTTTATTAATAGGCCAGTCCACTTCCAAAGCACATTTATAGTTGTATTCGCTGCATCATTAAATATTACCTAACACAAAAAACTGTTTTGACTAGGCATCACAGAGAACCAAAACCTCCATTCAGAATTTTACACATTTGATGAGCTTCTAGAAGCCTTAGTACATTTCAAACTTTGTTTATTCTCACTACTGTTAAAAGATAATTCTCCAGAAAATGTAAAATCATAACTCTCATACTGATATAAAAATGAACCCATGTTAAAGATTTTACTTAACTCAATTAGTAAGGACCCAAGCAGATGTTCTAAAGGTGAAATCCGAAAACCATGAATTTATATGAAGTAAAAAGAATATTGAAATGAATATGCAAATAGAGGCAGAACAGGTTTTACCCACAGTCAAGGACGGAAATCAGTTGGACCTCTCCAGGACAGAATAGAATTTACACATCTATGGCCAAGAGTTATTTTGTATTGTTATTACTGTATTTACAAATTAAAAAGCTGTAAAATGGGGGCTTCCCTCATAACTCAGTTGGTAAAGAATCTGCCTGCAATGCAGGAGACCCCAGTTTGATTCCTGGGTCGGAAAGATCCACTGAAGAAGGAATATGCTACCCACTCCAGTATTCTTGGCCTTCCCTTGTGGCTCAGCTGGTAAAGAATCCGCCTGCAATATGGAAGACCCGGGTTCGATCTGTGGGTTGGGGAGATCCCGGGAGAAGGGAAAAGCTACCCACTCCAGTATTCTGGCCTAGAGAATTCCAGGGACTATACAGTCCATGGGGTCACAGAGTCGAACACAACTGAATGACTTTCACTTTCACTTTCAAAATGGTTCTCAGAATCTGATAACCTGGAGGAACTGTCTTTAGACAACATATAATTTCCCACTGAAGCACTTTTTCTGTTACCCTCTCCCCACTTGACATCAAAAATAATCTCAAATACACATTATTCATGATAATAAACTAAGGGTGGTCTCATTAGGTGCAGCCTGATCACTTCTGTAGATGCAGCAGAGGGTTAAATCACCACATAATAGACTTCTTTAAATTTGCTGGAAATTTTCATAAGTAATCTCAGATCTGACTCTTAAAAGCCTCTTCTTGCTTGCTGTGCTGAAGTTAGGAAGCCAAGCTAAGAAAGTCTTGCCACCAGGTTATGGGTTCTGGTCATCAGTAAAACCCATAAATTTGAGCGAATACTTTTTTTCTTGATGTTTCACCAACTTATCCTAAGTTTTGAGGGACTACCAGAAAGTGACCTTCCTCATCGCTTCTAAGGTTGAGACCAGCAAGCCAGGTACTGGGCCAATTTTTCCCAGAGGTCTTCATTAGCACTGGCTCCATAAGCCAACCTAGTTCCTTATAATGGGCTGGTCATAGCTGATTAGATGAGCATCATTCTCAAATATGACTTTTCAAGGAAGACCTTGGTTTCATAACCAATTTTTTCCAATTACTTTCTGTTGTGTTTTTTTTTTTAAAGGAGTTACAGTCTATGCAAATAATTATATTGCTGTAAAAAAAGGATGAAGACTCAATAAGAGTTTCTGAATTCTGAAGGAAGCCAAACAGAGAAGACAAACTATCTTGTAGAAATGTTTCATTTCAGCTTACAAAAGCAGAATCTGCCAAATCTTTATGGGTTACAGATATCTTAAGAAAGAGAAAGGGCTCCCTTATAAATAGAAAATAGAACATCGTCTTAGCTGTTCAAGCTATTATAACAAAATACCATAGATTGGGTAGCTTATAAACAGCAGAAATGTATTTCTCACAGTTCTGGAGGCTGGGAAGTCCAAGATCAAGGAAGTCCCAGCAGATTCGGAGTCTGATGAGGGCCGACTTGCTTGTAGATGGGCTTTTTTTCACTGTGTCCTCACATGGTAGAATAAGAAAGCTAGCTCTCTGGGGTCTCTTTTATGAAGGCCCTGATTCCATCCATGAAGTCTCCACCCTCATGACCTAATCACCTCCCAAAAGCCCCACCTCCTAATACCATCACATTGGGGGTTAAGTTTCAACACATGAATTTGGGGGGACATAAACGTTTAGACTGCAGCTTCCCTGGTGGCTCAGATGGTAAAGAATCTGCCTGCAATGCAAGAGACCCAGGTTCAATCCCTGGGTCAGGAAAATCTACTGGAGAAGGGAATGGCAAATCACTCCAATATTCTTGCCTGGAGAATTCCATGGACAGAGGAGCCTGGTGGGGTCCATGGGGTCACAAAGAATCAGACACAACTAAACAACTAAACATATCCACTAAGTAACTAAACAAATCCAAACATTCAGACTACAATAAACATCACTTGAAAGTAATGCAACATTGTGAATCAACTATACTCCAATATACAATAATTTTTTTTTAAATAACATCAGTAATAGTCCAAACAAAATTGCTGTCATCTCTCATTAGTGCATTTGGTTATATGTGATTCATGGTCCTCTGTAACTTGGGTTAGAGTCTACCTTGACTAATTCAGCCCCCTGGTATGGTCTCAAAGTTTTCTGAGTGATGCCACAGGAAGCCTGTGCCCAAGTGTCTACTCTTTGAAGTACTCAGTATAGTCCTTGTCCATAGGACCCTGAGACATTCTTTCTTTATCGAAGACAAGAACTTGGACCAGTGCAAATTGCAGCAACTTCAGAGAAGTATCAGAATAAAACAACAACTGAAAAAAAATGAATTGTAGATGACAGAGGCTCAAAATAGCTGCATTTAATTTACTACTGATAATTTTCAAAAGTGAACGATCTGACAAGAGCTCACAACAAGAATGATGAAACTGACAAAGAAGTGTGTTTATTTCTGTAGCATGAAAAACAGAATGATAAAACCAATACAAAAAATCCTAGATAAAATATCTATAAGCATTATGATTAATGCTATTTTCAAAGAAGACAATAAAATTTGCATGTGATTTATAAAAGTGGATAAACATTTTTACAGAGAAAAAATATTGAGGCATAATGCATATAATACAGTGTCAATATAGTGTAATAACCTCAGATATGCAGATGACACCACCTTTATGGCAGAAAGTGAAGAGGAACTCAAAAGCCTCTTGATGAAAGTGAAAGTGGAGAGTGAAAAAGTTGGCTTAAAGCTCAACATTCAGAAAACGAAGATCATGGCATCTGGTCCCACCACTTCATGGGAAATAGATGGGCAAACAGTGGAAACAGTGTCAGACTTTATTTTTCTGGGCTCCAAAATCACTACAGATGGTGACTGCAGCCATGAAATTAAAAGACGCTTACTCCTTGGAAGGAAAGTTATGACCAACCTAGATAGCATATTCAAAAGCAGAGACATTACTTTGCCAACAAAGGTTTGTCTAGTCAAGGCTATGGTTTTTCCTGTGGTTATGTATGGATGTGAGAGTTGGACTGTGAAGAAGGCTGAGCGCAGAAGAATTGATGCTTTTGAAGTGTGTTAGAGAAGACTCTTGAGAGTCCCTTGGACTTCAAGGAGATCCAACCAGTCCATTCTGAAGGAGATCAGCCCTGGGTGTTCTTTGGAAGGAATGGTGCTAAAGCTGAAACTCCAGTACTTTGGCCACCTCTTGCGAAGAGTTGATTCATTGGAAAAGACCCTGATGCTGGGAGGGATTGGGGGCAGGAGGAGAAGGGGACGACAGAGGATGAGATGGCTGGATGGCATCACTGACTCGATGGACGTGAGTCTGAGTGAACTCCGGGAGTTGGTGATGGACAGGGAGGCCTGGCGTGCTGCGATTCATGGGGTTGCAGAGAGTCGGACATGACTGAGCGACTGATCTGATCTGATCTGATCATATAATAATCTTAAAACATAATATATCATTAATATACCAAGCATATTACAATAATATACAAAGGATATCAAGTAATATCATGAGTCTGGAGTAGGTCCTAGACATCTGCATGTTTATTAAACTCCACAGGTAAGTCTGATAGGCATCTTTAATAGAAAATCATTGGCCTAGATTCAAATGTAAAAAGAACTGTGGCCAAAAAGCATTTTATATAACACCAAAAATGATGGCTGATGACACTGTGCTAATGTCTATCATTAACTAATGTCATTATGCAAAGCAACCTCCAGGCTGTAGGATACAGACAATATTCTAGAGAGCAAGGGCATTGAACAAATCTCTAGAAACTTCCCAAATAATGTCCAAATTCTAAAATATTTTTATTAAAAAATGTGCCTATGCAAATTTAACCTAGAGAAAGCTTAGCATCTCTTCTTATATAACAACTCTTCCATACAACTCATCAATAGTAAATTATCAAATGTGTGCTTGTACATGTTCAGTTGCTTGTGTCTGATTCTGTGACCCTCAGCTGTAGCCCTCCAGGCTCATCTGTCCATGGGATTTCCCAGGCAAGAATACTGGAGTGGGTTGCCACTTCCTCCTCCAGAAAATCTGCCTGACCCAGAGATCAAACCTGCATCTCCTGTGTCTCCTGCATTGGCAGGCAAATTCTTTACCACTGAGCCACCAAGGAATAAACCTAGTTATTTCTAGCATGTGTCTTTTATAAGGTAAAATAACAAATCTTCATAGTTTTCCAGGGACCCCTGGGGAGATATGAAAAATTGTTCTAGGTATAAAAAGATATTCTGAAAGTTTTATTTTATTTCATTAGAATTTGGTTTAGAGAAGGCAAAACATTTTTTAAAGTTATCAGAAGAAATTTAGACACTTGATTAAGATGGGGTCATGGGAGGTTAAGAAACCATTCTCAATTATCTATTTAACCAAAGTGACAAAAAATATTTTAAAATGTATATACTTTAATATAACTAATAAATTTTAGCTCTTTAATAAGTGAGGAACTCTGTTCATTTTCTTAAATGGCCAAAAGCATAATAAAGTCACCATATAGCATAGCAAATGGTCATCTAGGCAGACTACAGAGAAACAGTAATCATTCATACTAAGGTGAAGGCAATAAGTAACCAAACAAACAAACAAACAAAAACCCATGAAAACTGAGGAAACTTTGCTCAGATTTTAACACGTTGTATAGCTTTTCAGACTCAAGCATTATAAACTAAGGCAAGCAGAATTCATTTTCCAAGTTTTACCCTTTGTTAAACTTGTTCATGTTCTGGAATTAATTAACAATTTAGGGCAGATTTCAGAGAGTCTACATACAAGCCAGAACTAATCTAGTAATAATATTGAGATGTTGTTGACAGGCAACATGTTCATCATTGCTGTCTTTAAATAAATAAATACGAGTTTACACATTTAAACAGCATCTTACTTTCAATTTCCAATACAGTAAATATCATTAGTTAGAACCCAGAAAAACAACAACAACCTCTTTGCAGTCAACAAGGTTGGAGAGTGTAAAGAGTTTTACAGGACCCCAAACAAACGAAAAACAAGCAAAAAGAACTCAAAACCTCTGAGAACTATGGTTAATAAGACAAAATTGCTATTTTCCATGAAATACAGAAGCATGTCCACAATTGTATTTCCCTAAAACTACTATTCTCAAATAGAGTTTCAACCGCCTGTATTCATTACAACTATGGGGACCCACTAGGAAACTCAGAGTTGGTATAAAGATTATTTTAAGCTGAAGACTTTTGAGATTCAACAGATGCAGGAGAAGAAAAAAAAAAAAAAAGCTCTCTTAGAACTTCCCTTATTTGACTAAAAACAGGAACTTCTATGAAATGAGGTTGCCATAAATTCCTCATTGCATTGGATCTATTCCCAGCAGAAGGCAGTGTGCTAATAAAACCTACCCCAAATTCTTTCTCCAGGGGAATTTTATGGCCCATGAAGGAGACCACTCATACCTGGATAGACAAATATCATCACAAACTTTATCTCCTTCCAATTTGTTCTCCTGAAAATTCATTCATCATTCCAAAAAGTCATTTGTTTTCCCATAAGTGCCCTTTCTCACTCTCCCCATCACCTACTAAGTTGATATATAGCCTCAAATCTAACCACTCTTTGAGTTATTCATCACGAGTTCTCCCACATACATGTGTGTTTCATGCACAAATAAACTCTGTTTTTTCTTCTGTTAATCTGTCTTTTGTCAATTTAATTTGCAGTCCCCAGTCAGTTGATATAAGAGAATAGAGGAAAAGTTTGCCCTCCCCTACCTAACTATTAACCAAAGTAACTTCTATAATATTTCACAAAGAAAACTGGATGAAAGGGTGGATAATTGAGAACTCTCACATACAAGGATTTTAGAGTTTATGAATACACATTAACACAACTTTCTTTTTTTTTAAATTTTATTTTATTTTTAAACTTTACATAATTGTATTAGTTTTGCCAAATATCAAAATGAATCCATCACGGGTATACATGTGCTCCCCATCCTGAACCCTCCTCCCTCCTCCCTCCCCATACCATCCCTCTGGGTACAACTTTCTATAGCCACACGCTTTCTTTATACAAAAACTCTCAATGTGGCAAAAATAAATATATTCCTTAACAGACCCAAAGATATAGTGTCTCTATAGCACATAAAAATAAGAAACAAAAGCATATAAACTTAAAGTCATATTTAATGATCACTGTTTCAGTATTCTAATTTATTTACAAATGATCTAGGTATCCAATGAACATCCATTAATTATCAATTTAATAGCAATCCAATTTTTGAGTATGCTAAAAATCTTGGGGATTATCTTCAAGTGGACATACTACAAAGCATAATTTTTGTTGAAATAAAATTTGTCAGAGTAACAATTCAATTTGCTGAAGCACAAATTTACATTTTTCATAACTTTAAATGATAACTAGAAGAAATGCTAGTTTATTTTGTCAGTAAATCTTCATAAGTTAAAAAGAACATACCTAAGCAAAGTGTGTGATTATATTGTACTTAACACTAATAGAAAAGATGCAGCTATTTTTATTTAACCAAAAGCAATAAGTTAGTCTTATTTACCAAAGATTTACCTAGATTAAAAATAAAATTCTTAAGCATTTTAAAATTCGTTTCTTTAAGAATTTTTTATTCTAGCATATTTAAAGTATTAGAAGTTCAATTTCCTTATTTTCTGGTAATCTGGGGACTATCCAGTCTACATGGATGCTTATTTATCTTTGTAAGTTGATCCGAACAGAAATTCTTTAGAATTTATAATACAGTTTTTCTACAAGGGTTAGGGTAGTCAGCTGAACCTCTACCAGATAGGACAGAATTTGAATGTTTTTAGACAAGAATTATTTTGCATTGTTGTAGGTTATCTGCAACTCATGCCAAAGTGTCAAAAACTAATATATAATTTAGAGCAATGTCCCCTAGTTAGTTGTCACTCAGTCATTTCCAACTCTTTGGGACCCCATGGACTGCATCATACCAGGTTTCCCTGTCCTTCACTAAGTCTTGGAGCTTGCTCAAACTCATGTCCATTGAGTTGGTGATGCCATCCAACCATCTTGTCTGCTGTCATCCCCTTCTCCTCCTGCCCTCAGTCTTTCCCAGCATCAGGGTCTTTTCCAATGAGTCAGCTCTTTGCATCAGGCGGCCAAAGTATTGGAGCTTCAGCTTTAGCATCAGTCCTTCCAGTGAACGGGCTTCCCTGATAGCTCAGTTGGTAAAGAATCCGCCTGCAATGCAGGAGATCCCAGTTCGATTCCTGGGTCGGAAGATCTGCTGGAGAAGGGATAAGCTACGCACTCCAGTATTCTTGGGCTTCCCTTGTGACTCATCCGGTAAAGAATCCGCCTGCAATGCGGGAGACCTAGGTTCTATCCCTGGGTTGGGAAGATACCCTGGAAAAGGAAAAGGCTACCCACTCCAGTATTCTGGCCTATCAAATTCTATGGACTATATAGTCCATGGGGTTGCAAAGAGTCAGACATGACTGAGCGAGTTTCACTTTCACTTTCTTTCACTTCCAGTGAATATTCAGGTTTGATCCCCTTGCAGTCCAAGGGACTCTCAAGGGTCTTCTCCAACACCACAGTTCAAAAGCATCAATTCTTTGGTGCTCAGCTTTCTTTATAGTCCAAGTCTCACATCCATACATGACTACTGGAAAAACCATAGCCTTTACTAGATGGACCTTTGTTGACAAAGTAATGTCTCTGTTTTTTAATATGCTGTCTAGGTTGGTCATAGCTTTTCTTCCCATAGACACTGCATACTTTTCCACTGAAACACAAATGTTTCAATGTAATTCTGGTGCTGGATACAAGAATATGTTCATACCATGACATAATCTCAGTACCTGATCTTCCATATCACAGTGTCAAGGGAACCTATACAGTTAATGGTGAAGGTACTCTTTGAAGCTATTTCTACACCGGGATGGCTAACAATAACATAACTGTACACAGAAGTGACTTTATATGATTTGTCAATTTTTATCCCACTAAACCCCAACTCAACTTCCTCTTAGTTAGATCTTCAGAATTAGACACCACTCCAAGACTATCTGATACCACCTAACATGAAGGGAAGTATCATGGAGTAAAAGTCAGAGTGAAACAAGACAGAGATTTGTGATGGTTAGTTTTATGTTTTAACACAATCAAGCTATGGAGTGCCCAAACATTTGGCAAATAGATGGGGAAACAGTGGCAGACTTTATTTTTTTTGGGGGGGGGCTCCAAAATCACTTCAGATGGTGACTGCAGCCATGAAATTAAAAGACACTTGCTCCTTGGAAGAAAAGCTATGACCAACCTAGACAGCATATTAAAAAGCAGAGATATTACCTTGCCAACAAATGTCCATCTAGTCAAAGCTATGGTTTTTCCAGTAGTCATGTATAGATGTGAGAGTTGGACTATAAAGAAACTGCAGTATTGGAGAAGACTCTTGAGAGTCCCTTGGACAGCAAGGAGATCAAACCAATCAATCCTAGAGGAAATCAGTCCTGAATAATCATTGGAAGGATTGATGCTGAAGCTGAAGTTCCAATACTTTGGCCACCTGATTCAAGGTGCCAACTCACTGGAAAAGACCCTGATGCTGGGAAAGATTGAAGGCAGGAGGAGAAGGGGACGACAGAGGATGAGATGGTTGGATGGCATCACCAATTCGATGGATATGAGTTTGAGCAAGCTTTGGGAGTTGGTGATGGACAGGGAAGCCTGGTGTGCTGCAGTCCATGGGATTACAAACAGTCAGACACGATTGAGTGACTGAGCTGAACTGAACTGAGGAGTCTGACAAGGACAATATTACTCCCCTGCAATGTAGAGATGAGGAAAATGAGGCTTACAGAGTTGAAATAATCTCGTTTCCCCAGCTCACACTGACTGAGCTGAAGGGACCCACTTCTGCCTGACTGTATTAATTTCCTATTGTTCAGTCATTAGGTTGTGTGCGACTCTTCTTGACCTCATGAACTGCAGCACTCCAGGCTTCCCTGTCCTTCACTGTTAGTTTTCTGGGGCTGCCATAATACATGACCACAAACTTGGTGACCTACAACAGCAGAAATGTATTCTCTCACAGTTCTGGAAGCTAGAAGTCTGAAATCAAGTTGTCAGCCAGGCTATGTTCCTTCTGCAGGCCCTAGTGGGGAATCCTTTCCCGGCTTTTCCAGCTTCCGGTGGCTGAGATGTTCTTTGGCTTGTGGCCACATGCCTGCAATCTCTCCCTCCATTTTTATGTGACCTTCTCCTTTCCTCCTCTGTGTCTATGTCTTCTCTTTTGTCTCTTATAAGCACACTTGTCATTGGATTTCAGGCATACCCATAAGAATCTAAGGTAACCTCCCTATCTTAAAGTCCTTAATTATATCTGCAAAGACCTTTTTTTTCCAGATAAGGTCACACCACAGGTTCTGGGGGTTAGGGTGTGGACATGATTTTTGAGGGGCCATCATCCAGCCCTCTACAGACTCCTTTCCACCCCCAGGCCACTCTGCCAACCCACAGCCAGGAAGGGTGGAAGCGAAGGGAATATGGAACTTTCAGCATGGTTGTTAAGATTGCTGGTGCCAGTGCTGGACAGACTTAGGTGCCAGGCCTCATTCCTCAGTGTACTAGCAGCTGAGTGACTCTGGGCAAGCTTATTAACCTTTCTGATTAAAACAGAGCTTGGGCTCTTTCAGTTGTGGGAGATACAGTACTGGGTACGTGTGTGCGTGCATGCTAAGTCACTTCAGTCATGTCTGACTCTTTGCTACCCATGGAGTGTAGCCCAGTAGACTCCTCTGTCCATGGGACTCTCCAGGCAAGAATACTGGACTGGGTCGCCATGCCCTCCTCCAGGGGATCTTCCCAACCAATTGTGGGGATCGAACCCACGTCTCTTACGTTTCCTGCATTGGCAAGCAGGTTCCTTACCACTAATGCCACCTGGGAAGCCCAGATACCAGGGCTAGTATAAAAGACGGAGTCTAGTATAGAGGAAAATAGGTGGGAGATCGTGCAGACAGAGGTGATAATGATAGCTTTCTCATCCTGGTCAGATGACCTGTGGTTGAAAATAGATATCCAGCTTTTTGTTAGATCTTCATACTTCAGACCATACACAACTGAGAGACTAAACTTTGAGTTAATCATTCAAATATTTAAATATGGAGCAACTTCACTGATTATTTTCCACATTGACATTCTGAGCAGATCACCACTTACTTAATTTCTCTTCTGTTTCTAAGACTCAAATACCCCTTCAAATTTGCCATATGATATATCTTTGAACCAAGAACAATAAAAGGAAAATAAAGCAAAAAATAAATAAATAAAATAAGCCTGGTTCACTTGCTTGCAAAGTGAGAATAATAAGTGCTTACCGTACTCTGTTGCTGAGAGAGTAAATGAGCAGATGCTGTGCTAGGCTCCACCTATTTGTCTAAAATTTGTCTAAATTTCCAAATTTGTCTAAAATTCAGTCATTTTTTTCCCCAGCAACAACTGATGCAAGCTAGTAGCATCTCTAACCCAGGTTTTTGCCACAGCCTCCTCTCTGGACACTCTGCTTCCTTCATTCCTTTCCTTCAGTCTATTCTCCACACAGCCATCAGAGGTATCTTTTAAAATCATAAATCATATCACATCCCTCCCCTTCTCAAAGCCCTCTAGCAGCTCCCATCTTTCTCAAGGTCAAAGCCAAAGTCCTCTCCATGGTGTATATCAGACTCTATACAATCTAGCCCTCTGTTACCTTTCTGACCACTCTACCTGCCCCCCACCCCGAAACACACACTCACTCTACTCTTGAAATGCCAACCTTTTTGATTCTCCTGGACTCTACCAAGCCTGATCCTGCCTCCAGGCCTTTGCACTCACCGTTCTTCATAGCCACATAGCTCACTCTGGCTGACATTATCCAGCTTTCTGCTCAAATGTCATCTTCTCAGAGAGGACAAACCTATACAAAGACAGCACTATCATGTGAGTTCAGTTGTGTCTTCCCAAAAGATTTAGTGAAATCTTAACCCTCAGTATCTGAGTATGAACTTGTTCAGAAATAGGGTGTTGAAGATGTAATCAAATTAAGATGAGGCCATATCCCAGAGTATGGCCCTAATGTAATATGGCTGGTATCCTTATAAGAAGAGGAGAAGAAACACGGAGACAGAGAAGGGAGACCCTCAAGAGACAACAGAAGCAGAGACTGGAGCGATGTGTCTACAAGCAAAGAACTCTAAGGGTTGCCAGTAAATAAGAAGCTAAGAGAAAGTCCTGGAACAAATTTTCCTCTAGAACCTTCGTAAAAATGTGGCTCTGCCAGTACTTTGATTTCAGACTACTACCCTCAGAACTGTGGGAGAATTAATTCTTAATGTTTTAAACCATCCAGTTTCTGGTAATCTGTTACGGCAGCCCTAGGAAACCATTACACACCCTAGCCCCAATCACTTCATTCCTTTACCTGTTTTATTTGTTTTTTTTTTCATATAATTGAACATATTATAAAAGTGCTTGTTCACTATCTATCTCCCCAAACTAAAGTGTATGCTCCAGGAGAGCAGGAACTTTGTTTGGTTTACTACTTTGGTTGCTGCTGCTTAGAACAGTGTCTGATACATAGTAAATGCTCAATAAAGACATCATGTAAACCGATTACTGAATAATGTCAGTAGAGCACTAAATATGTGCTTGGCACACAGTAAGCTCTCAGTAAATGATAATAACTATTATCATTCTCACAAAGTCCCATTTCCACAGATGAATGTTCTTCTTCACATATAGCTCCCTAACCTACCAGCCATCAGTCCTTTGATTGTCTCCCTTCCTCAAGATAGTGGAATTCACTCAGAATTATCCTCTGATTCCTAGTCCACAGAACTCTAAAATTTAATAAATACAAGTCCAGAAAGTAACCATAATATTCTTTCACTGTCATTTTCTGTTGCTGTCCACCTTTTAAGCATAACCTTTTTAAAAAGAAGGATCTCTCTGCCCCCTGGCAACACATGTGATTGGCAGTCTTAGATCAGTTTCTCCTAGAAGCAGACCCTGAGATGAGTGTTTGTGTGCAAATGACTCATTAAAGAAAGGCTCCCAGAAGAAGCCAGCAAAGGAATGGAGGAAGCCAGATAAGAAGGGGAGGAAACCAGGTAAAAGTATATAGTTGCACATGAAGTCCCAAACTCAGCCTGATTTCCAAAGGAGCTCTGAAGTGTCGATTACACCTTAGAGTTTGTTTCTCCAGAAAAAAAAAGGAACTGGGTTTTGTATTCCCACATCCGTCCGTCATTGGCTACCTGGGCAGGAGTAGGAATGGAACCCTTTCAACTACTGGTGTACTGCAGTCAGTTTGCATTGGCTCTTGAGAGGCAACTCTTCCCAATTCTGAATTTAGTAACATCACATCAGTAGCTTGAAATGAGCCATAGTGGTAGTATTTATATATATGTGCTCAGTCATTCAGTCGTGTTCAACTCTCTGAAACCCTATGGACTGTAGCCTGCCAGGCTCCTCTGTCCATGGGATTCTCCAGGCAAGAATACTAGAGTGGGTTGCCATGTCCTCCAGGGGATCTTCCCGACTCAGGGATCAAACCCACATCTCTTACATCTCCTGCATTGGCAGGGGGATTCTTTACCACTAGCGCCACCTGGGAAGCCCCATTGGAAGATGGTAAATGCTACAAATCAGACTTTGTTTGTTTGTTTTGTTTTGTTTGTTTACAGAGCCAGTTGCTAAATATTTACCAACTCCATACAGATGAAGTGACTTGTGCTCAGGGAAAAGCCTCTGAAGGTCATGGGTGCCAGTTATGAGCAGCAAAGTCTGCAGATGCTGGGGCATGGGCACACAGCATTTGTAAAAGGAATGGAGGAGCTCTGGGTGGGATGTCAACAGTGTTCAGTACCCCAGCACTAATCTACTCTTCCTCAATATGGACTCGCCCTGAGTTGTTTCTTCCCCAGGGGAAAAACCAGCCAAACAGTTAGGGCTCGATGTCAAACCAGGAAGCACCTTCATCACTGAGTTTGCAGGCTGAACTTGGAGGTTAGGGGGACTGGATCAACTCTGCCTCTATCCCCATCTCAGCTCCTGATGCATTTATTCCAGGGCTGGATGGCAAAGAGGAAGAAGAGGATCTTCCTCCTGAAAGCCTGGGCAGTCTCCTCTCCTTGGCCCCATTCCTGACTCATTATCTGATCTAGGGCTTTACAATGACAATACCTTGCCATTAACAAAGAGGACAAATAGAAATCAAGGTGTTTTTCTTCCACGAAGAAGGGAACAAAGAACAACATACAACCATTGCAGCCATTGACTTACTGGCTTGTGACTAGCTCCATTTCCATGGAAACAGAGAGCAGAACAGGAAAGAGAAAAGCTTCTTAGAATAATAGGGGGGTTTTGTGTTGTGAGTCGCTTTTTTAAAAATAAAGCCAACAAGATGCCTCCATTCTCTCAGAGCTGACCCTTGCACTGCTCTCCTGAGAAGCCAGTAGGCAGCAGGACAGAATGGCAAGGGGGCACCTGCTAGTCTACCAGGGATCTTCGTCAGCCGAGGGAGCCTGAGTTAACAGCAGAGCACACACACTGTCAGTCCCAAAGAGAGAAAGAGCTGTTCAGTAAAAACAAAAATAGTTTACCATCAGAGAGAACAAGGCCCTATGCAAAGAACTAACTGCTTTTCATGGGTCCTTTTCATTTAAAAAAAAATTACATAGGTACAAACATCTTTGAATGAAGCATTATTTTGAAATTATAGTAAAGTTTCATATATTGAGGTACTACAATTGCACCCACCCTCAGTCACCCCTTTCCCTGGGTACTTCAGAGGAGAGTCTGGCAGAGCAGATTTGTTTTGGCACACTGAGTTCTGTTTTGTCTTGACCTCACTCTGTGGACCAGGCTTCCCTGGTGGCTCAGACTGTAAAAAAAATCCATCTGCAATGCAGGAGACCTGGGTTCGATTCCTGGGTTGGGACGATCCCCTGGAAGAGGGCATGGCAACCCACTCCAGTATTCTTGCCTGGATAATTCCCATGGACAGAGGAGCCTGGCGGGCTACAGTCCACAGCGTCGCAAAAAGTCAGACACTATTGAGCAACTAAGCACACATGCTTTGTGGACTAACCACATCTGCGGGTGCCTTGCCCTCTGGCATCTAGCTGGTCTCATGGCACTCCCTCTGGAGCAAACCAAGGGGCAACCAAGCATCTGTCTCTCCAGTCCCATACCTGATCTATTTCATGCAAGTTTCATTAAAAGGAAACATTTTAAGAGAAGCAAAGAACCCTACAGCCCCCACACACAAGTACTATGGAGAGAAAAAGCAGAATTGAGAGAGGAAAAAAAATACCAAGATAAGCAATGAGTGCCTATCTCTCTTTTCAGGAAGTCAAGTTTCCCTTGGTAACCATGACTCATAGTTGCCATAGTGATGAATCTGGTTGCCAAGGAAACCTTGTTTCCTAGGCAGAACGCGAAGAATGAAGAGTTCTACAGGGCTCTTAAGTTTGGGCTCTCAAGTTTTACTGAATGGTGATATTCTTGCAGAAGCAGCCTCTAGGATGAGAACACAGGCAGAAGTGATTTATGTAGAAGATGCTCTTGAGAGAAACTGGGAATGGAGCAGGGGACAGAGCTAAGCAAAGTTGGGGCTTTAGGTGATGCTCTGGCCTCAGCTGATACTGCACAGAGCTCCAAGGCAAAAACTGCTCTTCAGAATTTAGTAGGTCTGGGGGCAAGTGAGCTGGGCTTTTTGTACTTCTGCATTTGTGAGACACTGGCTAAAGGTCACCCCAAGGACATAAATCTTCAGGCACCTCTGGCCCCTGCAGTCCAAGGAGAGGCCTCTGCAGAAGGTCAGAAGCATCAGCCATTAGCCTCATAGCCCACAGAAGGTGGGAGAGAGGCATACCACACCAGCAAAGGGAGTCTAAGTCCTTTAAGAGGGCGACCAGCAGCTTCTGACTACTGTTAGGAAGTGGGGTTTTCCAAACAAGGTGGAAGAAATGAAGCCAAATCAGACCTCTGTACCCCAACACCAAATTAAATCTCAGAGACAGAGTTTTGGGTGAAACAGAAAAGAATAGCTTTATTGCTTTGCCAAGCAAAGGGGAACAGAGTAGGCTCCTGCCCTGAAAACCTGTGTGCCCCAAACTTTATATTTTTATTGGGGTATAGGGAGATGGAGGTTTGATCACTGGGTGGGGAAGATCCTCTGGAGAAGAGAATGGCTCCTGTGTTCTTGCCTGGGAAATCCCATGTACAGAGGAGCCTGATGGGCTACAGTCTGTGGGGTCACAAGAGTCACGACAAGACACACGACTGAGCGACTCCTTCTCCAGGCAAGAATACTGGAGTGGGCAGTCATTCCCTTCTCCAGAGGATCTTCCCAACCCAGGGATAAGCCTGGATCTTCTGCATTGCAGGCAGATTCTTTACTGCCTGAGCCATCAGGGAAGCCCTATATAGGGAGCTCAAAGATATTGTTATATATATATCTCTTGAGGCAAACCAAGACCCTGCCCCAAGGCTATACTGTTGTTCCTTGACAGTTCCTCCCTTGTCTCTGCATCCCCTCCCTTCCCTGATTAGCATCTGTTTTAACCTGCTCTTTGGAACTCAGGGAAGATTGTGGAGACTGAATGTGGCCTATTTCTTATAATCCAGAAATGGGGGACACAAAAAGGCCTTTATGCCAGGAGCCCCACTCAGTATTAGAATTAGAGTGAGGCAAGTGAGGCACTCACCTAGAGCATAAAATTTAAGGGAGTGCCAACATTTCAGAAATTAAGATAAATAATGTGTGCAATGTATTAGTCGCTCAGTCATGTCCAATTCTTGCAACCCCATGGGCTGTAGCCCAACAGGCTTCTCTGTTCACGGAATTCTCTAGGCAAGAACACTGGAGTGGGTTGCCATTTCCTTCTCCAATGGATCTTCACCACCCAAGGATCGAACCCAGCTTCTGAATTGCAGGCGGATTCTTTACTGTCTGAATCACCAGGGAAAATTAATGAAATATTTTTTACATCCCCAAACATTTTCCAAACTCTATACTACCACAAGGTAACCACTAGCCTTTTATTTATTGTTATTTTGAATTATTCAATTTATTTAAACTTAAAAAAAACCCAGTTTACCCGTTTTTCCCACCCCTTACCGCTGCCTTTAGAAACCTCCACCATTCCATTCTCTGTATGCATGAATTTGGTGGGAGGTTTTAAATTTTTTTTTTAATTGGAACATAGTTCATTAACAATGTTGTATTAATTTCAGGTGTACAGCAAAGTGATTCAATTATACATATACATGTATCCTTTTTTTAAAAAATTCTTTTCCCATTTATGTTATTTCAGAATATTGAGCAGAGTTCTCTATGCTATATAGAAGGTCCTTGTTGGTTATCTCCTTGGAAGGAAAGTTATGACCAACCTAGACAGCATATTAAAAAGCAGAGACATTACTTTGTCAACAAAGGTCAACCAAAAGTCAACAAGTCAAGGCTATGGTTTTTCCAGTAGTCATGTATGGATGTGAGACTTGGACTATAAAGAAAGCTGAGCACCAAAGAATTGATGCTTTTGAACTGTGGTGTTGGAGAAGACTCTTGAGAGTCCCTTGGACTGCAAGGAGATCCAACCAGTCCATCTTAAAGGAGATCAGTCCTGGGTGTTCATTGGAAGGACTGATGTTGAAGTTGAAACTCCAATACTTTGGCCACCTGATGCAAAGAGCTGACTCATTTGAAAAGACCCTGATGCTGGGAAAGATTGAGGGCAGGAGGAGAAGGGGATGACAGAGTATGAGATGGTTGTATGGCATCACCAACTCAATGGACATGAGTTTGGGTAAACTCCGGGAGTTGTTGATGGACAGGAAGGCCTGTCATGCCACAGTTCAAGGGGTCGCAAAGAGTCAGACACGACTGAGCAACTGAACTGAACTGAACTGTTGGTTATCCATATTAAATATAACAATGTATCAATCTATGTCAATCCCAAACTTCTAATATATCCCTCTCTACCCCATAACCATAAATTTATTCTCTTAAGTCTGTGAGTCTGTTTTTGTTTTGTAAATAATTTCATTTCTATCATTTTATATAAATTATATCAAATGATATTTGTCTTTCTCTGACTTAGTATAATAATCTCCAGGTCTATCCATGTTGCTTTAAATGGCATCATTCCATTCTTTTAAATGGCTGAGCAATATATGTACCTCATCTTCTTTATCCATTCATCTGTCAATGGACATTTAGGCTGTTTCCATGTCATGGTTACTGTGAACATGGCTGTAATGAACATCGGGGTGCATATATCCTTTAAAACCATGCTTTTTACTAGATGTATGTCCAGGCATGGGATTGATGGATCATACGGCAGCTCTATGTTAGGTTTTTTTAGTTCAGTTCAGTTCAGTCCCTCAGTCGTGTCCAATTGTTTGTGACCCCATGGATTGCAGCACGCCAGGCTTCCCTGTCCATCACGAACTCCTGGAGCTTACTCAAACTCATGTCCATCACGTCACAGATGCCATCCAACCATCTCATCCTCTGTTATCCCCTTCTCTTCCCACCTTCAATTTTTCCCAGCATCAGGGTCTTTTCCAATGAGTCGGTTCTTCACATCAGATTGCCAAAGTATTGAGTTTCAGCTTCAGTTTTAGTCCTTCCAATGAATATTCAAGACTGATTTCCATTAGGATGGACTGGTTGGATCTCCTTGCAGTAAAAGGGACTCTCAAGAGTCTTACCCAACAACACAGTTCAAAAGCATCATGTCTTTGGTGCTCGGCTTTCTTTATAGTCCAACTCTCACACCCATACATGACTATTGGAAAAAAAACAAACCTTTGGCTAGACAGACCTTTGTTGGTAAAGTAATGTCACTGCTTTTTAATATGCTGTCTAGGTTGGTCATAGCTTTTCTTCCAAGGACTAAGTGTCTTTTAATTTCATGGCTGCAGTCACCATCTGCAGTGATTTTGGAGCCCCCCAAAATGAAGTCTGTCACTGTTTCCATTGTTTCCCCATCTATTTGCCACGAAGTGATGGGATCTTAGGTTTCTGAATGTTGGTTTTAAGCCAACTTTTTAACTCTCCTCTTTCACTTTCATTAAGGGGCTCTTTAGTTCTTCTTCGCCTTCTGTCGTAAGGGTGGTGTCATCTGCATATCTAAGGTTATTGATATTTCTCCCAGCAATCTTCATTCCAGCTTGTGCTTCATCCAGCCCAGCATTTTGCATGATGTAATCTGCATATAAGTTAAATAAGTAGGGTGACATTATACAGCCTTGATGTACTCCTTTGCCAATTTGGAACCAGTCTGTTGTTCCATGTCCAGTTCTAACTGTTGCTTCTTGACCTGCATACAGATTTTTCATGAGGCATACCTGACCAGGTGGCCTGGTATTCCCATCTCTTGAAGAATTTTCCACAGTTTGTTGTGATCCACACAGTCAAAGGCTTTGGTATAGTCAATAAAGCAGAAGTAGATGTTTTTCTGGAACTCTCTTGCTTTTTCCATGATCCATCTTGCTTTTTCCATGATGTAGTCAATTTGATCTCTGATTCCTCTGCCTTTTATAAATCTAGCTTGAACATCTGGAAGTTCACAGTTCATGTACTGTTGAAGCCTGGCTTGGAGAATTTTGAGCATCACTTTGCTAGCATGTGAGATGAGTGCAATTCTGTGGTAGTTTGAACATTCTTTGTCATTGCCTTTCTTTGGGATTGGAATGAAAACTGACTTTTTCCAGTCCTGTGGCTGCTGCTGAGTTTTCCAAATTTGCTGGCATATTGAGTGTAGCACTTTCACAGCATCATCTTTTAGGATTTGAAATAGCTCAACTGGAATTCCATCACCTCCGTTAACTTTGTTCATAGTGATGCTTCCTAAGGCCTGCTTGACTTCTCACTCCAAGATGTCTGGCTCTAGGTGAGTGATCACACCATCGTGGTTATCTGGGTCATGAAGATCTTTTTTGTATAGTTCTTCTGCGTATTCTTGCCATCTCTTCTTAATATCTTCTGTTTTTGTTAGGTCCATACTATTTCCATTCTTTATTGTGCTCATCTTTGCATGAGATATTCCCTTGGTATCTCTAATTTTCTTGAGATCTCTAGACTTTCCCATTCTATTGGTTTCCTCTATTTCTTTGCATTGATCACTGAAGAAGGCGTTCTATCTCTCCTTGCTATTCTTTGGAATTCTGCATTCAAATGAGTATATCTTTCCTTTTCTCCTTTGCCTTTAGTTTCTCTTCTTTTCTCAGCTATTTGTAAGGCCTCGTCAGACAACCACTTTGCCTTTTTGCATTTCTTTTTCTTGGGAATGGTCTTGATCACTGCCTCCTGTACAATGTCACGAACCTTTGTTCATAGTTCTTCAGGCACTCTGTCTATCAGATCTAATCCTTAAATCTATTTGTCACTTCCACTGTATAATCATAACGGATTTGATTTAGGTCATACCTTAATGGATACTTTCCTGTAGCTCAAATGGTAAAGAATCTGCCTGCGATGCAGGAGACCAGGGTTTGATCCCTGGGTTGGGAAATTCCTCTGGAGAACGGAATGGCAATCCACTCCAGTATTATTGCCTGGAGATCCATGGACAGAGAAGCCTGGTGGGCTACAGTCCATGGGGTCACAAAGAGTTGGACATGACTGAGCAACTAACACACACATACACACACACACACACACACATACCTGATTGGTCTAGTGGTTTTCCCTACTTTCTTCGATTTAAGTCTGAATTTGGCAGTAAGGAGTTCATGATCTGAGCCATAGTCAGCTTCCTGTCTTGTTTTGGCTGACTGTATAGAGCTTCTCCATCTTTGGCTGCAAAGAATATAATCAATCTGATTTCAGTATTGACCATCTTGTGATGTCCATGTGTAGAGTCTTCTCTTGTGTTGTTGGAAGAAGGTGTTTGCTATGACCAGTGCATTCTATGGCAAAACTCTGTTAGCCTTTGCCCTGCTTCATTTTGTACTCCAAGGCCAAATTTTCCGGTTACTCCAGGTATCTCTTGACTTCCTACTTTTGCATTCCAGTCCCCTATAATGAAAAGGACATTTTTGGGGGGTGTTAGTTCTAGAAGTCCTTATGGGTCTTCATAGAACTGTTCAACTTCAGCTTCTTCAGCATTACTGGTTAGGGCATAGACTTGGATTACTGTGATATTGAATGGTTTGCCTTGGAAATGAGCAGAGATCATTCTGTCATTTTTGAGACTGCATCCAAGTACCGCATTTTATACTCTTTTGTTGACTATGAGGGCTACTCCATTTCTTCTAAGGGGTTCTTGCCCACAATAGTAGATATAATGGTCAATTGAAGTCTATGCCCTGACCAGTAATGCTGAAGAAGCTGAAGTTGAACAGTTCTATGAAGACCTACAAGACCTTTTAGAACTAACACACAAAAAAGATGTCCTTTTCATTATAGGGGGCTGGAATGCAAAAGTAGGAAGTCAAGAAACACCTTAAGTAACAGGCAAATTTGGCCTTGGAGTACAGAATGAAGCAGGGTAAAGGCTAATAGAGTTTTGCAAGAGAATGCACTGGTCATAGCAAACACCCTCTTCCAACAGCACAAGAGAAGACTCTACAGATGGACATCACCAGATGGCCAACATGAAATCAGACTGATTATATTCTTTGCAGCCAAAGATGGAGAAGCTCTTTACAGTCAGCAAAAATAAGACTGGGAGCTGGCTGGACTCAGATCATGAACTCCTTTATTACCAAATTCAGACTTAAATTGGAAAAAGTAGGGGAAACCACTAGGCCATTCAGGTATGACCTAAATCAAATCCCTTACGATTATACAGTGGAAGTGAGAAATAGACTTAAGGGACTAGATCTGATAGACAGAGTACCTGATGAACTATGGATGGAGATTCATGACATTGTACAGGAGACAGGGATCAAGATCATCCCAAAGAAAAAGAAGCGCAAAAAAAGCAAAATGGCTTTCTGAGGAGGCCTTACAAATAGCTATGAAAAAAGAGAAGCAAAAAACAAAGTTGACAAAAGGAAAGATATACCCATTTGAATGCAGCGTTCCAAAGAATAGCAAGGAGAGACAAGAAAGCCTTCTTCAGTGATCAGTGCAAAGAAATAGAGGAAAACAATAGAATGGGAAAGTCTAGAGATCTCTTCAAGAAAATTAGAGATACCAAGGGAACATTTCATGCAAAAATGGGCTCGATAAAGGACAAAAATGGTATGGACCTAACAGAAGCAGAAGATATTAAGAAGAGTTGGCAAGAATACACAGAAGAACTGTACAAAAAAGACCTTCATGACCCAGATAATCACGATGGTGTGATCACTCACCTAGAACCATACATCCTGGAATTTGAAGTCAAGTGGGCCTTAGGAAGCACCACTATGAACAAAGCTAGTGGAGATGATGGAATTCCAGTTGAGCTCTTTCAAATCCTAAAAGATGATGCTGTGAAAGTGCTACACTCAATATGCCAGCAAATTTGGAAAACTCAGCAGCAGCCACAGGACTGGAAAAGGTCACTTTTCACTCCAATCCCAAAGAAAGGCAATGACAAAGAATGTTCAAACTACTGCAGAATTGCACTCATCTCACACGCTAGCAAAGTGATGCTCAAAATTCTCCAAGCCAGGCTTCAACAGTACATGAACTGTGAACTTCCAAATGTTCAAGCTGGATTTATAAAAGGCAGAGGATGCAAAGATCAAATTGCCAACATCCATTCGATCATCGTAAAAGCATGAGAGTTCCAGAAAAACATCTGTTTTATTGATTATGCCAAAGCCCTTGACTGTGTGGATCACAACAAACTGTGGAAAATTCTTAAAGAGATGGGAATACCAGATCACATTACCTGTCTTGTGAGAAATCTATATGCAAGTCAAGAACCAATGATTCGAACCAGACACAGAACAACTGATTGGTTCCAAATGGGGAAAGGAGTACATCAAAACTGTATATTATCACCCTGCTTATTTAACTTCAGAGTACATGATGCAAAATGTTGGATTGGATGAAGCACAAGCTGGAATCAAGATTGCCAGGAGAAATATCAATAACCTCAGCTATGCAGATGACACCACCCTTTTGGCAGAAAGTGAAGAACTAGAGAGCCCCTTGATGAAAGTGAAAGAGGAGAGTGAAAAAGTTGGCTTAAGTCAACGTTCAGAAAACTAAGATCATGGCATCTGGTCCCATCTATTCATGGCAAATAGATGAGGAAACTGTGGAAACAGTGACAGATTTTATTTTGGGGGCTCCAAAATCACTGCAGATGGTGACTGCAGCCATGAAATTAAAAGACGCTTACTCCTAGGAAGGAAAGCTATGACCAACCCAGACAGCATATTAAAAACCGGAGACAGTACTTTGCCAACAAAGGTCCATCTAGTCTAATCTATGCTTTCTCCAGGAGTCATGTATGGATGTGAGAGTTGGACTATAAAGAAAGCTAAGTGCTGAAGAATTGATTCTTTTGAACTGTGTTGTTGGAGAAGACTCTTGAGAGTCCCTTGGACTGCAGAGAGATCCAACCAGTCCATCCTAAAGGAAAGCAGTCCTGAATATTCATTGGAAGGACTGAAACTGAAGCTGAAATTCAATACTTTGGCCACCTGTTGTGAAGAACTGACTCATTTGCAGAGACCCTGATGCTGGGAAAGATTGAAGGCAGGAGAAGAAGGGGACAACAGAGGGTAAGATGGCTGGATGGCATCACCGACTCAATGGATATGAGTTTGAGTAAAGTCCAGGAGTTGGTGATGGACCGGGAGGCCTGGCGTGGTGCAGTCCATGGGGCTGCAAAGAGTGGGACACCACTGAGCGACTGAACTGAACTGAACTGAACTGAACTGAGACAAGGCTGTGGTCCATGTGATCAGTTTGGTTAGTTTTCTGTGACTGTGGTTTTCATCTTTTGCCCTCTGATGGGTAAGGATAAGAGGCTTATGGAAGCTTCCTGATGGGAGAGACTGACAGGGGGAAACTGAGTCTTTTTCTGATGGATGAGGCTATGTTCAGTAAATCTTTAATCCAGTTTTCTGTTGATGGGCGGCCCTGTGTTCCCTCACTGTTGCTTTACCTGAGGCCGAACTATGGTGGAGGTAATAAAGATAATGGCTACCTCCTTCAAAATGTCCCATGCAGGCACTGCTGCACTCAGTGCTTCCAACCCTGCAGCAGGCTACCACCAACCCACGCCTCTGCTGGAGACTCCTCGACACTCATTGGCATGTCTGGGTCTGTTTCTTGTGGGGTCACTGCTCCTTTCTTCTGGGTCCTGGTACACACAAGGTTTTGTTTTTGCCCTCCAAGAGTCTGTTTCCCCAGTCCTGTGTAAGTTCTGGTGGTTCTATGATGGGGTTAATGGTGACCTCCTCCAAGAAGGCTTATGCCATACCCAGGTCTGCTGCATGGGATTGCTGGATCATATGGTAGCTCTATTTTTAGTTTTTTTTAAGGAACCTCCATACTGTTCTCCATAGTGGCTGTACCAATTTCCTTTCCCACGAACAGTGTAGGAGTATTCCCTTTCCTCCACATCCACTCCAGAATTTATTGTTTGTAGATTTTCTAATGATATGGCCATTCTGACTGATGTGAGGTGATATCTCACTATAACAAAAAGACAACCCACAGAATGGGAGAAAACATTTGCAAACAATGTAACCACCAAGTGATTAGTCTCCAAAATTTACAAACAGCTCATGATGCTCAATATCAAAAAACAAACAACGCACTCAAAAAAATGGGCCTAAATAGACGTTTTTCCAAAGAAGATCTACACATGGCCAAGAGTTACATGAAAAGATGCTCAATACAGCTAATTTTTTTTTTATTCCACATATAAGAGAGATCATACAGTATTTGTCTTTCTCTGTCTGACATCTCACTTAGCGTAATACCCTCAAGGGCCACCTAAGTTGTCTAAAATGGCAAGATTATAATCTTTTTTTATGTAGAAAAATATTCAATTATATAAATATACCAAATCTTCTTTATCTTTTCATCCATCAATGGGCACTTAGGTTGCTTCCATAGCTTGGCTATTGTAAATAATGTTGTAATGAGCAGAGGGGTGCATATTTCTTTTTGAGTTAGTGTTTTTGTTTTCTTTGGCTAAATGCCCAGAAGTGGAATTGCTGGGTCATATGGTAGTTCTATATTTAATTTTTTGAGGAATCTCTATACTGTTTTCCATAGTGGCTGCACCAGTTTACATTCTTACCAACAGTACAAGAAGGTTCCCTTTTCTCCGCATCCTTGTCAACATTGTTATCTCTTTGTCATCTTGATGATAACCATTCTAACAGTAGTAAGGTGATTTTAATCTACATTCCCTGATGATTAATGATGTTGAGCATCTTTTCACGTACCTGTTGGCCATATGTATATCTTCTTTAGAGAAATGTCAAAAATTGAAATCAGTGCAAAAAAATCCATGATAAAGAAAATAGCAATATGTTGCAGGAAGACAGGATTCAATTCTGCCACACCTGTCTCATCCTAATTCTGGCCCTGGTCCTTTGTTTATCATAACAGGAGGCTGCCCTGTGGACTGTAGACTGTCAACTTGAGTTATTTAGATATTGCCTTAAAATACTATATGCCTTGATTGCTGTGCCATCCTCCAGGGGGATCTTCCTGACTCAGGGATTGAACTCCCATCTCTCATGTCTCATGCATTGGCAGACGGGTTCATTACCACTAGCACCACCTGGGAAGAAATAAGGAGCCAACTACTCATTTTGTGCATTCCCTCCAGGCTGGGGGGAAATGAGGAAATGTCTGTCGGTCAAAGGGTACAAGCTTCCAGTTATAAAAGAAGTTTTGGGGATATATAATGTACAGGACAGTGATTATACTTAACAATACTGTATTGTGTACTTGGAAGTTTCCATGAGAGAAGTTCTTAAATTATCTCAGCCTTAACAACAAAAATTGGCAGTTAAGTGAGGTGAAATGTGTTAACTAACCTTTTTGTACTAAAGATTTCACAATATATATGTGTATTACATCATCAGGTTGTACACCTCAATCTTACACAAATATCTCAATGAAGCTGGAAAAAATCCTCCAGCTGTTGGGAAGACCCATATCCTGCAGTGACTCCTAGGAGGACTTAAATCCCTCCCCACCTTAAGATAATCAACTCATTCCAGTTGCCCCAGGACTTGTCAGGATTTAGCACAAGTCCTAGATTCCAGAAAACTGCTCAGTCCCAGGAAACCAGGGTAGTTGGTCCCCTGACTTGTAATGTTGCTTCCCTAGGATGAGATTGTGCCTTTTCTTCTGATTCTGGACCCCAGGAAAGAATCCCTGGTCCCAGTCACTATTTCTGTGTAACCAACCTCCCCAAACACGGTGATGTGAACCAAAAAACAATTTGTTCTGCTTGTGGAGTCTATGGGTCAGGAATTTGGACAGAAGACAGCAGAGACAGAGGCTTCAATTTTGGGAGCCTCCACTGGGAAGATTCAAAGGCTAGAGGTGACTTGGCTATTGGCTGGAACCTCAGCTGGGGTACCATCCAGAACTCTTCTCCATGGCTCTCATGTGATTTCTTTGTATGGGCTAGCTTGAGGTGCCTAAGAGCCCAGTGGCCAATTCCAAGAATGAACACATGAAGAGACTAAGGTGGAAGTGCAGAGCAGTTTCATGGTCACACCTCAAAAGTCACATAGCAACACTTTCTTCACATTCTACTGGTGGAGGTTGTCAAAAAAAAAAAAAATCCATTGGTTTCAAGGAAATGGGACAGAGACTCTACCTCTTAATATGGGAATGGCACAGGTGTAGAAGAGGCTTCCTCAGTGGCTCAGTGATAAAGAATCCACCTGAAATTCAGGAGCCCCAGGAGATGCAGGTTCGAGCCCTGGGTCTTGAAGACTCCCTAGTGAAGGGCACTGCTACCCACTCCACTATTCTTGCCTGGGGAATCCCATGGACAGAAGAGCCTGGCAGACTACCGTCCATGGGGTCACAAAGAGTCGGACATGACTGAAGCGACTTAGCACAGCACAGCACTGGGTTATATGAAGTCATAAGGGTAGAGACTCCATGAGTGGAATCAGTGCCTTTATAAGAAGAGTAAGAGATACAAAAATGTTCTCTCTCCACATGTACGCATCAAGGAAAGGCCGGGTTAGGACTCAGTGAGAATGCCCCTCTGCAAGCCAGGAAAAGACCCCTCACTAGAACATGACCATGCTGTCACCCTGACCTTGGACTTTCAGCCTCTGGTACTGTGAGAAAACAAAGATGTTATTTCAGTCACCCAGTCTATAATATTTTATTATGACAGCCTGGGCAGACTAAAACAATTTTTTTCCACAGGGCTCATGCTCAAGAGAGTAAAGTAAAAGCATGTGTGAGTCCCTGCAGCAGTGTGTATACCAAGAGGTGGTGCCCTCCCTCTGACCTCCAATTCAACATGGCCACCAACCCCTGAAAAGGACCCCAGAGCCACCAGCTACTGGCCACAGGAAATGCAAGCCTGGCTGTCCAGGCCCCTAGGTGAAGAGACCCTTCCTAGAGTACTCTCTGCCTTTGAGAGGGCAGAGCCTATGGGTCTTCACTCCCCAGAATGTTCTTCCTGGTCTTCTGTGCCAAGGTCTAGGCTGTGCCTGACTGCTAAACATTTCTAAGAACTAGATCTCATGCTTTTGAATACACATAATTTGCCAGAAGAACGAAAGGCAATCAGAGGCCTTATTTGAATTAGAAGACATGTTTTTAAAGTCTATTGACAGTAAAAGCATCAAAATCCCATTGTGTAAGTGTTGTCAAAGCCAAATTAAGCTCCCTAAGGGCAATTTTAGAGATGAGAAGTTCTACTTCTTTAAAAACTTAAATGCTCAGGGGACAGCACACATTCTGTGTGACTTCAATTCTTCTGTTAAAGCTGTAAAAGAAAAAAAAAAGGAAAAGAAAGCTACTTTCTTGCTCTACATTTCAAGTCTGAATAGTGAGGAGAGAGAACAACCCACAATATGGCATAAGAATAGCAAACAGATAAAAGAAAGAATACAAAACAGATAAATAGGCTTTATTAATGATTTCTGGCTAGGCAGAGTTTAAAGAGTTCCAGTGTATTCTGCTGGTACATCTATTAACTTTCAGACAGAATTTATATTTTTATGTTTTTTCCTATACTGAAAAGTAAATGCTTGTGTGTGTGCATTTTGTTGTTGTCAAATTGTGTAGGCCCAATAAAAATGAACTGTTTGCTCTTCTATATATTTGATTCAGACTTCTTTAAAAAGACTCAATTTTCATAAAAGAATAAATGAACACCCAATCCTAGAGTGGTTTGGAATCCAATTTAATCAGTTGTAAGAAATCTGTTGTAACTGATTTCTGTTTCCTAAAATGGGGTTCCAATAAATCGATAGCATAGTGTGTAGATTAGAAAGAAGGCTATGAAATTATCTGTTCCCAGAATCCATACCCTTGAAAGGTACATTACAGATCCTTGCATCCAAAGATGGAGTCTATTTTTCCACCTACTGCATCTGGGTTGGCCCTTCGACTTGCTTTGGCCAATGGAATATTGGCATATGTGAGGCAAGGGGAGCCTTCAAAAGCATTTGTGCATTGGCGCTTGCCATCTCCTGCTTTTCTTTAAAACCTACCTGCCTCTATGTAAACATGCCGTGGCCTGATAGACACATGACCCAGTGAGCCCTGTTGCCACAGCCACTGCCATCCAAACCCTAGAAGCAGAGCCACTAGTTGATGGGGAGCCAACTGCAGAGTTGTGAGGAAGCCCACCTGAGACCAACAGAAGAATCTGCCCAGCTGAACCCAGACCAAGTTACAGATCTGTGAGCTCCATGTAAATGGTTGGTGTGTTAAGCCACTTGTTATGTTTCAGAGTGGTTTGTTATGCAGCAGTGGTTAACTAACACACATAGACTTTCAAGCTTTTATTCTCTTTGAATTCTAGAAGGTGAACTTCTTAGTAAGAGAAGTAGTGTCTGCTTAGTCTCCCAATACAAGTAATTGCTATCACTTTTGATTTTTTTAATCGTATTTTCCGCCTGTCTCTTCCCATGATGACACTGAGTTGGTAGGGGTTAGGTTAAACAGAGGGTATGACAGTTACAGAATGAACATGACTTTACTTAGGATCATTGCTAGAGCTGTAGGGCCCACTGCAATGAGATTTCACAGTGGGGAAGAGAGATTGGGCTCAACTCTGAATACAACAAAGAAAGAGTGAATTTATAGCCAAGGAGTAGGGGCAGGTTCATGATGGAAGGGAAGGGCCAGAGGATGGAAAATTACTAAGAATCTTAATAGGTCAGGTTAGAGTGATCAGACGTCACATGGGGGGTGGTGGGGTATGAGGAAACCAATCAGATACAGAGTGTAATCAGGTTTGAAGGATGGAGTATTCTGGCTAAAATGACTAGGGATACTTGCTGAAAATTAGACAATGTAGAAAGGAACAAAGAAGCCCAAAAGTTAAGATCTAGTTGGGGAGAGGATTCAGAAGAGCCTGCCTGACTAACGTTTGGTCAAGGAGAGACTGTTTGTCAGTGAAGAGACAGAATGTGAAAATGGGCACTTTCAGCCTGTTTTCCACCCAACACTAGAGGGCACAGCAGCCAAGTAACCGAAGCTCCCTGTGCTCACAGCCACTGTCCCTGAGGACTTCCATCCTCAGAGGGCAGGCTGTACTCCTCACTCTGCTGTGTCCTCTCCTGGAGCAAGGCTTCTTTACAGCAGCAGTCCTAGAGCATCTAGGGCCAGCTTCTGCGAGGTTGCGCAGGGCCCACGTTCAGAAGGTTCCCTATGCCAAAGAGTTAACACAGCAGGTTGACTGCTTATCCTTGGGGAGGCCTGCTAGCAAAGTTGGCTCTTGGCTGGAGACTGGGAACTTGGACATCAGGAGAGTTCCCACCATTCCCAGAACTGATAAGGGTGGTTCACTGTGCCTAGACTGTTTGCGCAAACATGAAGGTTTATGCTGAACACCTGCTTGCCTTCTGAGAATGTGGCATTTGGTGACGTGCCAAACAAGGGGTGCCTATATGAACAGCCCTCAATAAAAACATTGAATGTTGAGTCTCTAATAAGCTCTCATGGTTAGGGACATTTCGCATGTGTTGTCACAACTCGTTTATGACTCCAGTGGGAGAGAGCTCTTGGAAATTTGCCCCTGGTCTCTCCCCTGGCCTTCACCCCACACACCTTTTCCTTGTGCTGATTACACTTTGTGTCTTTTCACTGTGATAAATTGTAGACACGAGTACAACCATATGCTGAGTCCTGTGAGCCCTCCTCGTGAATCATCCAACCCGGGGATGAGTTTGGTGAGCCCCAATCCAGTCTCACACTTGGAGATTAATGCTCTGTGGTCACCGTCTTGACATTCTTAATAAGCTTACCTTTGCATCGGTGTTTCCTAAGTGACGTCAGATGGGATAATGGAGCATGTGCCAGAGGCCTGGGGATTGTTCCCACTCCTATCCCAGCCACCCAGGATCACCACTGCACTCTGCTCCCACCAAGGACCTAAGCAGAGGCATGCAGCCCTGTATATGTGCCCTGTGGCATCTCTGGGTGGGGCATGGTGGCTGTGGTCCTTGCCAAGGCTAACAGCTCCTTGGCACACTTTGTGTATGATTCAGGGGGGTGTTGGGAGACTAAGCCTCTTAGCCATCACCAATCCAGATACTGAGCAGGCCTAGGTACAGAGGTTTCAATCCTTTGTGTGTGTGTGTGTGTGTGTGTCTGATTCTGTGCGACCCTATGGACTGTTGCTCGCCAGGCTCCTCTGTCCATGGGATTCTCCAGGCAAGAATACTGGAGCGGGTTGCCAGGCCCTCTTTCAGGGGATGTTCCTGACCCAGGGATCGAACCGGCGTCTCTTAAGTCTAACCTACGTTGGCTGGTGGATTATTTACCACAAGCACTGACTGGGAAGCCCTTTGGGAGTCAATTATTTTTCATCTGCTGTGGTTTGCACCAGTGGGCCCTTTGGAAGGGGAGCTGCCTGGATAGACTTCTCCAGGTCACCGCACTGCTTGTCAGTCTCACAGCTGGAGAGTGGAGGAAACCTAGAAGCTGGAGACCCACAAGCACCCAGTCTCAGGGCACAGCCCCAGGGTCACTGTTCACAAACCCTTCAGGACTCCATTTGACCCACAAGGTGCATGCCCAAGGGAAACTGAAAGTGTTAGTCACTCAGTCATGTCCAACTCTTTGCGACCTCATAGCTTGCCAGGCTCTTCTGTCCATGGGTTTCTCCAGGCAAGAATATGAGTGGGTTGCCATGCCCTCCTCCAGGGGATCTTCCCAAACTCAGGTATCCCACACTGCAGGCAGGTTCTTTACCATCTGAGCCACCAGGGAAGCCCATGCCCAAAGAAGCACAATTTTAAATAGAAAATAAAAGGAACATGAAAAGAAAAGTCTTTATATTTTGGTACTTTTAGTGGTTCATTTTTCCTGCTTTTTGAACAAGATGTCACACGTTTTCATTTTGCACTGGGCCCCACAAATTCTGTAGCCCATCCTGACAACAGCTGTGTATGTTGAACTCTTGGCACTTTGCCTGAATCATCTCCCGTCATCCTCACAAGTGTCCCTCACGCTTTTGAGCTGATATCCTAGAACTGTGTTTCTCAACTTTTTCAACCTTGACTCTGATTAAGAAACACACATACACTGTGACTCATACATATGCGCATGCTTAGTCACTCAGTCATGCTCGACTCTTCACGACCCCATGGACTGTAGCCTGCCAGGCTCCTTTGTACATGGGGTTCTCCAGGCAAGAATACTAGAGTGGGTTGCCATGCTCTTTGCCAGGGGATCTTCCCAACCCTGGGATCGAACCCAGGTCTCCCGCATTGCAGGCAGATTTTTTACTGTCTGAGCCACCAGGGAAGCCCAAGAATACTAGAGTGTGTAGCCTAGCTCTTCTCCAGGGGATCTTTCCGACTCAGGAATCAAACTGGGGTCTCCTGCATTGCAGATGGATTCTTTACCAGCTGAGCTACATATAAATTAATCAAATGTTTCACTAAATAATACTTATTTTTGAAGGATTGATTAAGATGTCAGAGTAGGAGCATGTGAAACTCATCTCCTCTCCCCCATGAACACATCAAAAATACATCAATGTGTGGAACAAGTCTTACAGGAAACTAACTAGAAACTGGCAGAAAGAGTCCTGTACGATCAAAGCTATAAGAAAGGTACATATGTAATCAAGTAGGAAGGGAATAAAACAATTGGGTTAGAGCTTCTTCCCCTGGGAGGAGACTCAGAAGAAAAGGGAAATGACACAGGTGGAGACTCTCCCCTGGAGAGTAAGCAGCTTGAGCTGCATACTGGGCATCTCAGTTCTAGGGTCCTACACAAGAGAGACAAGCTCCCTTGGCTAGTTGGAGGGCTGAGGGAAGACTGGACTCCACTCATGAGGAGCACGCAGTGTTGGCTTGCTCATGAGGCAGAGGGAGAGGGCGGATTGAAGACTGCTCCAGTGACTGCCCAGTTTCCTGTGGCTGCTCTGGGGTGTGCCCTAGCATGAGCCAAGCAAACACTCCAGGCAACTTACTTCACCTCCCAGCTCTGCACTGGAGTGAGGGCTGCCACAACCAGGGAGAGAGCTCAGCCGTGGGACACCGAGGAGACTCTCGCCCAGGACAGTGTCTGGGCAGGGCAAGAGTAGTCACTGCTGGCGCTTACACAGATAATACATCAGGATGGTCCTAATCTCTAACAAACCTGGGACTGCCACAGCCCACACCATGATGCACACCAAGAGCCCACGTGGGCCCCACCAGCTCTGTGGTGTGTGTCCACATTGGGGCAGTGGAGGTTGGGGGTAGTGATTGGCTGTAAGGGACAAATTCCTAGAAATGTACAATCTCCCAAGACTGAACCAGGAAGAAATAGAAAATGTGCATGCTCAGTCGCTTCAGTAGTGTCTGACTCTTTGCAACCCGATGGACTGTAACCTGCCAGGCTCCTCTGTCCATGGGATTCTCCATGCAAGAATACTGGAGTGGGTTGCCATGCCCTCCTCCAGGGGATCTTCCCCACCCAGGGATTGAACCTGAGTCTCTTGCATCTCCTGCATTGCAGGCAGATTCCTTACCCACTGAGCCACCTGGGAAGCCCCTGAAATTGAAACTATGAACAGACAAATTACTACCAAATGAAACTGAATCAGCCAAAAAAAACCCCAAACAAACAAGCAAAAATGGACAGAGGGACTGAATAGACGGCTTTCCAAAGAAGACATAGAGATAGCCAACAGACACATGAAAAATGCTTGACATCACTAATTATCAGGAAAATGCAGATCAAAATCACAATTATATATCACCTCACACCTGTCAGAATGGCTATTATCAAAACTACAAGAAATAACAAGTGTTGGCAATGATGTGGAGAAAAGAAAAACCCCATTCACTATTTGTGGCAATATAAATTTGTGTGGCCACTATAGAAAACAGTATGGACATTTGTCAAAAAATTAAAAGTAGAACTACCATATGATTCAACAATTCCACTTCTGTGTATTTCTTTGAAGAAAGGGCAAACATTATTTTGAAAAAATATATGCACCACTATGTTTATTACAGCATTATTTACAAAAACCAAAATATGGAAGCATACTTAATGTCCATCAGTAGATGAATGGATAAAGAAGTTGTGTATATATACAACTGAGTATTACTCAGCCTTTAAAAATCATGAAATCTTGTCATTTGCAACAACATGGATGGCCCTCAAGGGTATTACGCTAAATGAAGTTAAGTCAAACACAAAGACAAATACTGTATGATTTCACCTGTATGTGGAATCTAAAAAACGAAATGAACAAACATAACTAAACAGAAACAATCATAGATACAGAGAACAAACAGGTAGTCACCAGAGGAGTAGTTAAATAAGTGAGGGAGATTAAGAGGAACAAACTTTCAGTTACAAAATAAATGTCACAGTATGAAATGAACAATGTGGGAAATATAGTCAATTATTATGTAATATTTTTCTGTGGTGACAGATGACAATTAGACTTATCATAGTAGTCATTTTGAAATGTATAGAAATACCAAGTCAGCATGTGTGTACCAGGAACTAACATAGTGTTGTAGGTCAATATACTTCAAGAACAAACAACCTCATAGAAAAAGAGATTAGATTTGTGGCTACTGGAGGCAGAAGATAGTGGGGGGAGGGAATTGGATGAAGGTAGTCAAAAAGTACAAACATTCAGTAATACGATAAATAAGTACTAGAAATGTAATATACACATGATAAAGGAAATTAACACTATGGTACATTATATATGAAAGTTATTAAGAGAGTAAATCATAAGCATTCTCACCACAAGGAAAAAAGTTTTTTTCTATTTCTTTGATATTGTATGTATATGAGATGATGGATGTTCACTAAACCTATTGTGGTAACCATTCCATGATGCATGAAGTCAAATCATCATGTTGTACATCATGCACACAAAAAAGAACCAAAGCTGCCTGATATAACGCCACATCTCCCTTCTCTTACATTGTAGAATCTTTTTGCCAAGTTTAATCCCCATGACTAATGGATGTGCCACAGAGTACAAAGTTTATTCCAGCTATACATGCATGCATGTTAGTCGCTCTGTTGTGTTCAACTCTTCTTGACCCCACTGACTGTAGCCGACAGGCTCCTCTGTCCATGCACCTCTCCTGGCAAGAATACTGGAGTGCGTTGCCATTTCCTCTCTCAGGACCATTTCCTCCTCCAGTAATAGTATCAGCCAAATCTATAGATGATAATAAGCCACGTGGGGAGCATGTACTTGTGATCTTAGCCAGGGGACCCCCACACATAGTTCGTGTACCTGTTAGCTCAGGCCTATAAGGGTCTGGCTGCTGCTGCTGCTGCTGCTAAGTCGCTTCAGTCGTGTCTGACTCTGTGAGGCCCTATAGATGGCAGCCCACCAGTCTCCGCCGTCCCTGGGATTCTCCAGGCAAGAACACTGGAGTGGGTTAAGGGTCTGGCTATGGCAGTCCAATTCACTCCAAGTCTTTCTCTTCCAACAAAGAGTCAAGGCACAGAACTCGGATTTGCTCCACCACAGCCAAAAGCAGCCTCTTTTGACTGTGTCACAAAAAAGGAAAGGAAATTGCCATTTGAAAATGGTTTGGGAATGAGAAGACTTCTGAAGCACTAAAAAAAAGCCTGCTGGTCTGCTGTTAGGGTTCGTATTTCAACCATCCTTGGCAAATTTGCAGACTCTGCCTCTTGGCTCTCAACTCTTCACTGAGCAAAAGACCTCGCAAATAGAAGACACTAATTTATTGATCTCATGCAGACCACAGCAGCCTTTTCCAAGAGAAGACAGTTAGGAAACACCATTGAAAAAAGAAGCTGGAAGGATGGTCCCCACTCCCAGGTCCTCAGGGGCCACTGAAGTTTGTTCCACTGGTTGGAACATAACCACTATGGCTCATATGGTTTCACATTTTGCCTGGTACAGATCATCTGGTTTTGATCACAAGACAAGCAGAGTAAGCAAGTATAGCTGGATTGACAAAAACCCTCAGCTGCTCCTGGAAAACTAACTACAAATATACTTTATGACAACGTCAATAATACCATGTCCCACTGGGAAAGAAACCATAGCCCAGGCCTCAATTCCTCATCCTGAGCTTTCCCTATTATAAGAGGACTCAGGCAACCTAAGACTTTCACAGGAAGACTGGTTAGGTAGAGATCATCTTAGCATGTCTGAGGGGATGTGAGGAACATGAGCTTTGAAAGTTTCTGCTAGAAAGTGTTCCTTGTTCAAAAGCTTGTACAAAACTGCATACTATTGCTTTCTCTTGGAATTTCATAGAACATTTTGACATTTCAAGAACTCTAAAAAGCCTTGAAGCAAGAAAACCACAACAAAAAACACAACAGCAACAAAAACCACATTTATGCAATCAGAGAAGCCATTATTCTTGTAAAACCTATGAGCATTCTTACAGATGTGCTTTTTCATAGACCACACTTCAAGAAACACTGAGGGTAATCCACATGTATCTTCCCACTCAGAAGTTCCACTTTCTTTTTTATCATTTATTTTATTGAAGTATAGTTGATTTACAATGTCGTGTTAATGTCTGCTGTATAACTAAGTGATTTTACATATATATATATATATATATATATATATTCTTTGTGACCCCATGCCCCATTGACTGTAGCCCCATCAGGCTCCTTTGTCCATGGAATTCTCCAGATAAGAATACTTGTGTGGATCAAAGAGGACACTAATAGATGGAGAAATATACCATGTTCATGGATCAGAAGAATCAATATAGTGAAAATGAGTATACTACCCAAAGCAATCTATAGATTCAATGCAATCCCTATCAAGCTACCAATGGTATTTTTCACAGAGCTATAACAAATAATTTCACAATTTGTATGGAAATACAAAAAACCTCGAATAGCCAAAGCAATCTTGAGAAAGAAGAATGGAACTGGAGGAATCAACCTGCCTGACTTCAGGCTCTACTACAAAGCCACAGTCATCAAGACAGTATGGTACTGGCACAAAGACAGAAATATAGATCAATGAAACAAAATAGAAAGCCCAGAGATAAACCCACGCACCTATGGATACCTTATCTTTGACAAAGGAGGCAAGAATATACAATGGAGAAAAGACAATCTCTTTAACAAGTGGTGCTGGGGAAACTAGTCAACCACTTGTAAAAGAATGAAACTAGAACACTTTCTAACATCATACACAAAAATAAACTCAAAATGGATTAAAGATCTAAACGTAAGACCAGAAACTATAAAACTCTTAGAGGAAAACATAGGCAAAACACTCCGACATACATCACAGCAGGATCCTCTATGACCCACCTCCCAGAATATTGGAAATAAAAGCAAAAATAAACAAATGGGATCTAATTAAAATTAAAAGCTTCTGCACAACAAAAGAAACTATAAGCAAGGTGAAAAGACAGCCTTCAGAATGGGAGAAAATAATAGCAAATGAAGCAACTGACAAACAACTAATCTCAAAAATATACAAGCAACTCCTCCAGCTCAATTCCAGAAAAATAAACTACCCAGTCAAAAAATGGGCCAAAGAACTAAATAGACATTTCTCCAAAGAAGACATACAGATGGCTAACAAACACATGAAAAGATGCTCAACATCACTCATTATCAGAGAAATGCAAATCAAAAACCACAGTGAGGTACCATTTCACGCCAGTCAGAATGGCTGCCATCCAAAAGTCTACAAGCAATAAATGCTGGAGAGGGTGTGGAGAAAAGGGAACCCTCTTACACTGTTGGTGGGAATGCAAACTAGTGCAGTCACTATGGAGAACAGTGTGGAGATTCCTTAAAAAACTGGAAATAAAACTGCCATACGACCCAGCAATCCCACTGCTGGGCATACACACCGAGGAAACCAGAATTGAAAGAGACACGTGTACCCCAATGTTCATCACAGCACTGTTCATAATAGCCAGGACATGGAAGCAACCTAGATGTCCATCAGCAGATGAATGGATAAGAAAGCTGTGGTATATATACACAATGGAGTATTACTTTGCCATTAAAAAGAATACATTTGAATCAGTTCTAATGCAGTGGATGAAACTGGAGCCTATTATACAGAGTGAAGTAAGCCAGAAAGAAAAACACCAATACAGTATACTAACACATATATATGGAATTTAGAAAGATGGTAACGACAACCCTGTATGCAAGACAGCAAAAGAGACACAGATAGAAATGAATCAGCAGTCCAGGTTTGATGCAGGATACAGGAAGCTTGGGGCTGGTGCACTGGGATGACCCAGAGGTTTGGTATGGGGAGGGAGGTGGGAGGGGGGTTCAGGATGGGGAACACGTGTACACCCGTGGCGGATGCATGCTGATGTATGGCAAAACCAATACAATATTGTAAAGTAAAAAATAATAATAATAATAAAATTTAAAAAAAAAAAGAATACTGGTGTGGGTAGCCATTCCCTTCTCCAAGGGACCATCCTGACCCAGGGATCAAACCCAGGTCTCCTGAATTGCAGGCAGATTCTTTACCATCTGAGCCACCAGGGAGGCCTATATATACATATTCTTTTTCATTATGGTTTATCCCAAGATATTGACTATAGTTCCCTGTGCTATATAGAATAACCTTGTTCATTCATTCTATATATACCAGTTTGCATCTGCTAACCCCAAACTCCCTGTCCATCCCTCCCCACCTTTCTCCCCTTTGGCAACCAAAAGTCTGCTCTCTCTGTCTGTGAGTCTGTTTCTGTTTCATAGATAAGTACGTTTGTGTTATATCTTAGATTCCACATACAGGTGATATCATATTATACTTGTCTTTGACTTATTTCACTTAATATAATCTCTAGGTCCATCTGTGTTGCTGAAAATGACATTATTTCATTCTTCTTTATGGAGCAGCTCAATTCTTGATGCTGAGTCGACCTGGAGGACAATGCTCTCAGAAGATCAAGGTGGCCCCAGGCCCGTTTGAACTTGGCATTGACAGCAGCCCTGGTGCAGAGCAGTGAAAGTCCTTCCCTTGAAGGGAGCAGCCTGGTATATGTAGGGTGGTGTTCAATAGACTGAGCCCAGATCCCTCAGTTTAAGTCTAGGTCAGGAACTTCAGAAGAAGCACAAAGCCCTAAAAATATTATATGCCCCACTCCATACATATATGCTCTAATTAAAAATAAACTCAACTTAAATTGTAAAATAAATACAAGGAAGCATAACAGAATTCTGAATGGTTCCATAATAACAACTTCAATATTTGAACTGCTTGTCCCCAAATTAATACTCCTGCTCTGCCTAGTGTCCCAAACACTAGTCCTGTCAGCATTCCTACCCCAGGATCTGCCACTTGCTTATTCCAAGTTCATCAGTTGATCTCTTTTGGCTCCAGTTAAAATAGCAAAGGAAGTTAAACTAGTCTAGACCCTAGACTTCAGATAATTGCTATGATTACTTCCAGCTCTAAGGTTCTGTGATTCTTCCTGCTCTATTAACCAGCCCTGATATTGGAGGATGAAAGTCTTCCCCGAAGCAATTCCCAAGGTGCCCACGGTAGGACACACTGCTGGCTTCTCACCAGTAGTTGGAAACTGTGGATGTCTAGTCCACCTGCCCTCGGTGCTTCCTTCATTCCCACCCTAACTGATGGCATCCAAATTCAAACACTGCAGCACTTTGCCTGAGATCTTCCTCTGACTATTGACAGCCTGTATGAGGCAGGCTGGAACTACCATGGAGTTAATATCCCTGAGAGCACCCCTCAATCAACGGTGGCTGAGAGTTGGTCTATAAACACTCCCGCTGTATGATCCTCAGTTGGAGTAACTCCAACGTGTGTGCTCTCCACTATCTCCCAGAATTCCCCAGCAGGACTGAACCTCAGTTATCTACAGTGGTAGCTAAGTTGGCAATATACTCTTTTTTGGCTTCTTTCATTTCCCTATCTTTGCTCCCTCTTCCCCAACCAGTATTTCCTGAGATCACCTCTCAATCCTCAAATCCTTGTTTCAGAGTTTGTTTCTGGGGAACCCAAGCCGAGACACTACTGGCCATTCATTTCCCCACTTTCTTCCCCCTCTAACCACACCTTGTTTTGGTTTAGCTGTCTACCCTGCAAGAAAATGGACTCCTACATGATAAATTCAGTCCCCTTCCCAGTGATGAGGTAGGATGTGATCCAGTGCTAGCCAATGAGATCTGAAGGGAGGATTGGAGGATTCTGGGAAACAATTTCTTGCTCTAAGAGATGTCTCCTGTTCTTCCGCTAGGAGTTGATATATCTGAATGTGAATGCCCCAAACTGCAGCCACCAATTTATGACCAGGGAAGCCAACCTGGAGGGAAAACGGACTCACTTAACATGGAAAGTGGAGAGATGGCAAGATCCTGTCTCTTTTTAAATTATTTATTTATTGACCACACTATGTGGCTTGTGGGATCTTAGCTCCCTCACCAGGGATTGAATCTGGGGCCCTCAACAATGAAAGGGCAGCATCCTAACCACTGAAGATCCTGCCTCTTTGATGTGTTTGAGCTTCTGGAGCCCACTATATCTCTGGACTTTTTACATGAGGTAATAGATTTTGTGGTATTTAGACAAATTTCAGGGGATGACAGAGGACAAGATGGTGGATGGCATCAACAACTCAATGGACATGAGTTTGAGCAAGCTCCGGGAGATGATGAAGGACAGGGCAACCTGGTGTGCTGCAGTTCATGGGGTCACAAAGAGTCGGACATGACTGAATGAACAACAACAGTAGGAAAATTCTGTTGCTTGCAGTTAAAAATACCCTATCTGATCAACCTTCCCAAAGATTTCAGGAATAAAACCAAAGTTTGTTTTGGAACTTTGCCACTTGAGAAATTAAATCCTGCATAATTTCTAACAGATGTCTTAATAACAGGGACTGGTTCAATAAATTATGGCACATATCATACATCCATGAAAAATTCTCCTTTAAGAAAAATAATGACACAAAATTATTTCAGTGTATTTTTAAGTTACAAAGCAAGTATGGTATAAATGCATTGAAAAAATGTTAAAGTCCATTCCCAGAACCATTAACATTTCATCCACCAAGTTTCTATTAAGAAGATGTATTGCTTTTAATACTTGAAAAAAAGGACAGGATATTTGATAAAGTAACCTAGGCTCCTTCAAGTGTTCCTTCTCTTTCCTCTCCATCAGGTAAAGAAGCAAGTGTCCAGCATCAAAGTACACATTGAAAGCAGAAAGCGATCAGAACTCTTTAAGAACCTAAATTTCAAAAGGTTAGCTTCATGAGCTGTTCAGGGCAGAGCTTTCACAGAAGTCATAAAAGATAACCATTTCTCTTGCTACAAGGGTTACAGGCAATGTAGAATGGCCAACAGCCTGATGGAGATATCTAGGTTTGCCTTCCTGCCTGAGCCACTGACCATCGGGAATACTACAGATATATAAAAAAGAATACCTGATCACCTGGTTTCAGAAGAGGTGGCAGGGTTTGAGGAACATCTTCTAGGAGCTAATTTACTAAAGAGGAAGTAGGGTTCTGTTGTGTGTTTGTTTGTTTGTTTGTTTTGCAAGATGAAAGGAAAACATCCAAAAAGGAAGCCAGAATAAAAATGCAGAGAGAAATTAAAACCAGCCTCACGAGGGTGATGGTGAATGGAGAAAAACAACACAGAGTGAAGCAGGAAGAGAAACAATAGCCAAGAAGCCCAATGGCTGACAACCTCTCCTAGGGTGAGCCCTGGACATCTGAAGTTGCTGACACTTCATGATAACATACAGATAGTCACAGGCACCAGCAGTTCATGCATTGGTCCCTGATGAGTAGAGCAATGAGGGCACAGGCTGGTCCCACACGATGGATTCAGAAGGATGCCATGTTCCTTGGGTATGTGGGCAAGGTGGAAAGCCTTCTGAGAACCCAGTGCTGCTTCTGCACATTTGGGAATGCAAGTTAGACTCCCTGAAACCATCAGTACAAACTCAAACCACATCTTAAGAGGCTTTGTCATAGAGGAGCTGGCACACTGTGTTACGCTTCAGAGGAGCTGAGTTCAAGCTTCAGGTCTGGTACGTATTAGCTGTGTGACCTTGGTTGTCCGCTGTGTGCATGCGTGTGTGCGTGCTGAGTCACTTCAGTCATGTCTGACTCTGCATGACCCCATGGACTATAGCCCATCAGGCTCCTCTGTCCATCGGATTCTCCAGGCAAGAATATCGGAGTGGGTTGCTGTGCCCTCCTCCAGGGGATCTTCCCTACCCAGGGATCAAACCTGGGTCTCTTATGTCTCCTGCAGTGGCAGGCAGGTTCTTTACCACTAGCGCCACCTGGGAACCCCTAGTTGTCCATTAAACATCTCTAAACCTCAGTTTCCTCATCTATAATAATAATTATTAGCTTTGCATCCTTCATAAGTTTCTTATAAGAATCTAGTGGAATAATACATGTGACAGCGCTTTATAAAACTACAGAAGTCTCCACACTGTAAGGTACTATTAGTGATTTTGAAGTCCTAGTCAGGAAAATCTGAAAGTGGGGAATTAGGGATGGTTAACATGCTAAGGGAAAAAATTTTTTAACGATGGTCATCCAGAGAAGAAACACAAACGTATAGATTTACCACCTTGGAGCAGATGGTGCTGACAGAGAGAAAGCTGAACACCATTAAGTTGTCATCTTTTATATCAAGGGAAACAATTTTAGAAAGAATTTTGAGAAAAGAATCGAAGCCCAAGAGAGCTGAGGGAATTATGAGATCTCTTCCTTGGGACTTCATGTTAAATAACTTATTTCTGTTCTCCCCCCACCCTAAAAAGAGAAAAAACTTAGACATTTGATCCTAAGACCAATGTCAGGAGAGCATAGAAGAATCACATTTGTGTCATTTGGGCCCTCCAGGAAGCAGACTCTGAGAAGCAGCTGAGAGTGCATGAGGTTTATGGATTTGCAGATGCCTGAAGGGAAAGATAAGGGGAGAGGAGGCAATTTGGGTCAGGGAGCACCTCAAACCATAGTGCATCTCTGACAAGGCCTCAGCCACCCAACAGGGAGTCCTGGAGCACAGATTTTCCCTTTAAAGGAATTCTGATGGGCAGGGGCAGCCAGACCATACATCCTTCATTGTGCTCAATCATTGACTAGGGGCTGCCCAGAAACCCTGTAGCCTCAGCTCAAAAGTTGAGCTGGATTCTGAAGTGCTAACAGTTGGTAGGTTTGATCCCTGGGTTGGGAAGATCCTCTGGAGGAGGACATGGCTACCCACTCCAGTATTCTTGCTTGGAGAATCCTCATGGACAGAGGAGCCTGGCCAGCTACAGTCCATGAGGTCACAAAGAGTCAGACACGACTGAGTGACTAAGCACAGCATAACAGTTGGAGAGCATCAGCTAACTGCACTCTTCAGCGTGGATCTGCACCCTCTTTCATGAAAAGAGATGGAGCAGTACATCTCCACAGCTGCCACAGTGTTGACTAAGGGAGATGTCAGGAGATCGAAGATATTCAGATATACTGGGTTTTTTTTTTTTTTAGGGTGGCCTCTAGAAAGTCTAGACTGGACTACTGAGCAAAACTTCAGTTTGTGAGCACTTAACAACAGGCAGTGGAGATCAGTAAAGGCCAATATGGTTCATCAAGAAAATACCTACACCCATGGCTGATTCATGTCAATGTATGGCAAAAACCACTACAATATTGTAAAGTAATTAGCCTCCACTTAAAATAAATAAATAAATTTTTAAAATACCATAATAGCTCATCTCACTGTTTTGTTGTTGTTGTTATTGTTACTTGTTTCTATTGATTTTTATTCTTAAAAAATTTTTTTTATTTTATATTGCAGTATAGCCGATTAACAATGCTGTGATATTTCCGGTGCAGAGCAGAGCAACTCAACCATACATATGCTTGTATCCATTCTCCCTCAAACTCCTCTCTCTTTCAGACTGCCAGGTAACATTGAGCAGAGTCCCCTGTGCTATACAGTAGGTCTTTGTTGGCTAGCCATTTTAAATATTGTTTATTCACTAGGTCATGTCCAACTCTTTTGCTATCCCATGGACTGTAGCCCACCAGGCTCCTCTGTCCATCAGATTTCTCAGGCAAGAATACTGGAGTGGGCTGCCATTTCCTTCTCCAGGAGATCTTCCTGATCAAGGAATCAAACCTGCGTCTCCTGCATTGGCAGGCAGATTCTTTACCACTGAGCCACCAGGGAAGCCCATTTTAAATATAGCAGTGTGTAAATATCAATTTCAAACTCCCTACACTGTTGGTGGAAATGTAAACTGGTACAGCCACTATGGATAACAGTATGGAAGTTACTTTAAAAAATAAAAATAGAGTTGCCATATGATCCTGCAATCCCACTCCTGGGCGTATATCCAGGGGAAAACATGGCCTGAAAAGATACAAGCACCCCAGTGTTCATTGTAGCACTATTTACATTAGCCAAGACATGGAAGCAACCTAAACGTCCATTGACAGAGGAATGGATAAAGAAGATGTGGTACATATACACAATGCTTTGGGTTTTTTTTTCTTTTATTGGGTTTTTTTTTTTTTTTTGGCAGCGCTACACAGCTTGCAGAAACTTAGTTCTCTTACCAGGGATCGAACTCAGGTCCTCGGCAGTGAAAGCACAGGGTCCTAATCACTAGAATGCCGGGAAATCCCCTCATTTACTGTTTTTTACATCACTAGTCTGACACATACATCAGGAGAATGTTAATAATACAGTATAACCAGATTTCAGAAAGATATTTATTGAAATCTAAAGCCATAGCTTTATCATCAAAATGGAAATATGGGAACTGGGTAATAATTTAGTTGGGCACATTCTGATATTCTAAAGCAATCATGCCCATTGAGATCAATTAATAAGACATACATAAGCAGTTAATGTTTTAAATTCAAAGATCCAAAACCAGGATTTTTGGCTTCCAACACCAACTCTTCTTCCTCATTTGTGACATCTGTCAAGAATATTATATTTTCCCAGACATCCAAGTATGAAAACTCTGAAATTCCATGACTTCTTCCTTCTCCCTTGTTCTCTTCATTGACTATGTCTCTTATGACCTCTCACATTCATCCCTTTGCATTCCTTGGCCTTGAGCACCATTTCTTCAAATCAACTCCATGTCATGGCCTGCCCAGTGTTCTTCACACATTAATCCATCCGACACCATTCACACTGACCTTCCACACCACTCCAAATCATTGGCTTGCTAGCCAGGGCCCCTTCAGTGGGGCCCTTCATTTATGCTTCTCATCTTACCATTTGCCCATGTGTCCACCCGCTAATGGCTCAGCTGGTAAAGAATCTGCCTGCAATACGGGAGACCTGGTTTCCATCCCTGGGTTGGGAAGATCCCCTAGAGAAGGGAACAGCTACCCACTCCAGTATTCTGGCCTGGAGAATTTCATGGACTGTATAGTCCATGGGGTCGCAAAGAGACGGACATGACTGAGTGACTTTCACTCACTCACTCCCACCCCTGGGATTAAACAAATCAAAGTACTGCTCTTACTGTGCCTCCTGCTGGCTGTCGGCTGCCTTGCAGATTTCTTCAATTCTGAGTCACACATTTAAAAAAAAGAAAAAATCTTCAACGTTTCTGAAATTAGGAAGCACCTTATATTCAAGATCATACAAAACTGTCAGCCTCAGAATTAAGGCAGAAGTGATGATAGGCTCCTTGCTGCCTGTGACTGAGAATTTCACAATGTGTAAAAGGGATAGGTTCATCTAATTGTCATTGCAGCTGTATATTAACTTTGGATACCTAATTTTTACTTAAAATGAGGCAGCATATGCTATAAACTGCTCTGGATGCTTGAGGCAAAAGAGGGGAATATCTCTGCCCTGGTGGAGCATATGTCATGAAGAACTATTGCCAGGTTCTGAAGACTCTGTCACAGGATCTGGTGGATTTTAAGAGAAGATCTTTAACTTCTAGTGACAAATAACTCAATTAGGGGAAAAAGTGAAACTACGGTTCCACCAAATAAGCCATGAAAGCACAATCTGTTATACTTTGTGTGACAGAAAATCATTTGAAGACAGTAACCTGTGTTTTGTTACCCTTGTCCTTTCCTCTTTCCTCCCCTCCCACCAGTTCAAGCAGAGAGGTAGTCCCTTTCTCATTTACTCGGAGGGAGAATATGGCAGGGAAGAAAGAAAATATGGCCTAAAAGAGAGGGAATCTTGGCTTTACTTCCTGGTGGTACTAGGAACAAAAGGGTAAAATGAAAAAGTGAAACTGTCAGTCGCTCAGTTGTATTTGACTTTTTGTGTCCACATGGACTGTAGCCTGCCAGACTCTTCTGTCCGTGGAATTCTCCAGGCAAGAATACTGGAGTGGGTAGCCATTCCCTTCTCTAAGGGATCTTCCTGACCCAGGGATTGAACCCGAGTAAGGGAGTGGCAAAATTCCAGAAAGAATGTGACACTCAAGGTACATCTAAAGGCATGATGGGCAGTCTTGCAGGCTAAAGCATGTGTCCCAAGTAGAGTTTGAAAGGATTAAGAAGAGAGAGTGGTACCAAATATCTCCATCCAGTGCCTGAATGTTGAGTAAATCCCACAGAGCCACAAAGAAATTCCAGAAGAGAAGGGAAAAACTCAAGAAATAACCATGCTAAGTTTTTCCAGCAATCCAGAATGGAAAGCTCAAAGTAGAAATCAGGTTGAATTATAAAGTGTAAAGCTGTATGTCTTCACATCTGAACATATAGACTGAAAATCTTACCTGCTATACTTGCCATGTCACTGAATTAAATGTACCAAAGAGACTGAGAATCATGTGAACATTATGAACAGCAGTAAGTCCATGGAAACAGCAACTCAGGAAAATGTTCAGACTCCAAATGTGAAAAACACTTTCAAAATCTGGTCAGGATTCGAAAAAGGGAAGTAGCAGATACTTAAAGTTATAAGGATAATCTTGATCATTTTTAAATGGTTACTTGAAATGGTTACTTGTTTCTTATATTTTTCCTCTAAAAAGCTGCTACTTCAATTGATGCTGGATATTACAATTCACGGCATTTTCAAAGTGAGGAAAAAAATCTGTTTTTCATCATTCTGAGGAATTTCTGCTGTCAAAATCCTACCCATCAGCAACCAAAGTGTCAAAAACAAGGGATTTGTTAAATAATTGTGCTATACCTATATAGTAGAATAGAGTATTTATAAATGGTCTCATAGAAGAATATTTAATGAATGAGAAAATGTTAAAGTTAACTAAATTTTTAAAAACCTGTGTGTGTGTGTTTGTGTGATATCTATAGGTCTGCTTCAAAGTGTCTCTCAAGACCTCCAAGCTTTAATGTTATCTTTTAGTCTAATAGCCAAATGGCACACCTGAAATGTCATCTCATATACCTCATATGGGACATCTACCAGTACTAGGGTGATCAATCATTTGAGTTTTCCCAACTTCCCTGGTGGCTCAGAAGTTAAAGTGTCTGCCTCCAGTGAGGGAAACCCGGGTTCGATCCCTGGGTTGGGAAGATCCCCTGGAGAAGGAAATGGCAACCCACTCCAGCATTCTTGCCTGAAGAATCCAATGGACAGAGGAGCTTGGTAGGCTAAAGTCCACGGGGTCGCAAAGAGTCGGACATGACTGAGTGACTTCACCAACCTGAGATTTCAGGACTAATATCAGGACAGCCCTGGGCACACTGGAACAGCTGGTAACTCTAATCAGTACCTGATATCAGGAGCTGAATCAAGCCCCTAGTGTAGCAAGCTGCTGCTGTACTATCCATGACCAACTTTCCTGAGCTCTTGGTCCCCCTGCTGCTGATACCATCTGCAGGACCTAAACTAAAGCCTCGAGGTAACAGTAAGTACAATATGAATGTGCACTCAGTTGCTCATGTCTTTGCGACCCCATGGACTGTAGCCCGTCAGGCTCCTCTGTCCATGGGATCCCAGCAAGAATACTGGAGTGGGTAGCCATTCCCTTCTCCAGAGGGTCTTCCCCACCCAGGGATCAAACCCATGTCTCCTGCATTGCAGGTGGATTCTTTACCACTGAGCCACCAGAGAAACCTGGTGTAATATATATTTTGTTAAATCACACTGAATCTAGAACATCATTTCTAGCACTTTCTCCAGGGATCTGTACTTAGCCCTGTACCATTTTTGGTATTTCTGTACTTTTTACAAATGCAAAAGACCCTGTTAAGAAGATGAAAGACAAGTTACCACCTGGGACAAAATATTTGCAAGCCACCTAACCAACACAGAACTAGTGTCTAGAATATATAAAGAATTCTCACAACTTCACAACAACAACAACAAAAAATGACATTTCATTGAGGAGGATATACACTTAGCTAATAAGCACATGCTTAACCATCAGAGAACTGCTCTTATCCTGCTCTTCCCACCAATCTTTAGCAAAACTCCCCAGTTCTTCAGAGGCCACCCCCAGCCTCCTCTTGACTCCCTTTTCCCCTCTCTCAACCCAAGCCTGCCTTAATTAGCACGGTCATCTACCTCATGCTCTGGACCTTATCTTGGTGTCAGGAGGAAGGCCATCCTGGGGCATCCAGTCCCACCAAGTCAGCCTGGCCACTAAGAAGGGAGTGAAAGTTGCTCAATTATGTCTGATTCTTTGCGACCCCATGGACTATACAGTCCATGGAATTCTCCAGGCCAGGATACTGGAGTGGGTTGACATATACTCTTTGCCAGGGAATCTTCCCAACCCAGGGATCGAACCTAGGTCTCCTGCACTGCAGGTGGATTCTTTACCAGCTGAGCCACCAGGGAAGCCCAAGAATACTGGAGTGGGTAGCTTATCCCTTCTCCAGTGGATCTTCCTTACCCAGGAATTGAACCAGGGTCTCCTGCATTGCAGGCGGATTCTTTACCAACTGAGCTAAAGGAAGAGGGATTTTCAGGTAAGTGGGGATAAGGGTAGACACAGCTGGGTGCAGGCACAAGGATTTTTCTGGTGCTTTCCCCATCACACCAGAGGCCATCGGGTCCTTTCCCCTCCTTTCTTCTCAGATAGGCAAGAAAAGCTGAAGCATAAACTCTATTGAGTTTTTCTGTTTCCTAAGCCAGGGGTCCCCAACCCTTAGCCATTGACCAGAATTGGTCCATGGCCTGTTAGGACCTGGGCTGCACAGCAGGAGGTGAGCAGCAGGTGAGCAAGCAAAGCTTCGCCCATATTTGCAGCTACTCCCCATCACTCTTGTCAGCACCTAAGCTCGGAAAACAAGTTCAGGGCTCCCATTACAGTGAGCTGTATAATTATTTCATTATTTAGCACAATGAAATACTAATAGAAATAAACTGCACAATAAATGTGATGTGCTTGAATCATACCCAAACCATCCCCCCATCCCCGTTGTCCATGGGAAATTTGTCTTCCATGAAACAGTCCCTGGTGCCAAAAAGGTTGGGGACCCCTGCCCTAAGTGGTAAAAAGGCTTCACCTTTCAAATCAAAATGTGCTGCTTAATGGCTGGTGAACTGACTTCTAGTTCTTTCATAGCCAAATCTGGCTGGTGAAGGGGCAGGACGAATTATCCACAGCAGGGGGCTGGGGAGGGGTTGGTGTGTGTGTGTGTGTGATCCATAGGGACAGATATACCCAGAATTAAAACAGTGGAGGGTGGAGGCCTTCAGGATCCTTTAAAACTCCCAGGTGGAAACCAGGTCGGACATACATCCTGCCTGGACCTTTCCTGCACAGCCAGGATATCCTGTGTTTGTCAAAAGGACTGCATAGGGAGGCCCTGGCCATTGTCCATCCCGAAATCTGCCCTTCAGCCCCTCCCCAGCCTGCAGCAGCCGCCCCGGGGCAGAGGAAGAGTAACTCTGGAAACGGTTTTATCAGCATCCTCCACGGACTTCCTCACCTCCTCCCCAGCCTCGTTAGCCCCAAGGTCCTTAGCATCCTCCAGCAAAAACCTGTGACGCTGGGATGGGGTCAGCGCCCTAAAGCCAGCCCCTTCTCTTTTGCCAAGACCTGCCTCTGCGCAGCCCTAAGTGGGTGCAGCTGGAATCCTGAGCCTGCGATGGAGCCTCGGCTGGGGCCCAAAGCTGCCGCCCTCCACCTGGGCTGGCCGTTCTTGCTGCTGTGGGTCTCCAGCCTGAGCTACTCTGTCTCCTCACCGGCTTCTCCCTCTCCTTCTCCGGTATCCCGAGTCCGAACGAGCTACAATTTGGGAAAGACTTTCCTTGGTCTTGATAAATGTAACGCCTGCATCGGGACATCTATTTGCAAGAAGTTCTTTAAAGAAGAAATAAGGTCAGAATCTCAGTTGGATAACTCTGAGGGGCAAAATGTTGTTCCCTTCATGTGATGAGGTCCAGGAATTTCTTGAAAACAAGTCAGGGTGTAGTTTTTGGGTGCAAGCTGAAGCAAAGCCATTTAATTATAGTGGTAATGGGTTAAGGTTGGGATGGAGAGGAGGGAAGGTGTGAAGTCTAATTTCAGCTCTAAATGCTATATCCAACATTTCCTTTGGAAGTGGGAGCATAAAGTTTTCTTTTTCATGAATGAAGTAGCCCGGGACTATTGAGTTTACCAAGTTCATTTCTCATAGTAGCAGGGAAATAAAATTTATATAAAGCTTACTATGTGATGAACGTTTTTAAACTATTGTTATTTTCGCCTCACAACAATCCTGGGAGTTAGAGATTCGCACCCATGATTCAGATAGTGAACGGAAACCTAGCAAGGTTCAGTGACTGGCTCAAGGTCACCACCTAATAAGTGGCATATCTGGGACTCAAACCAAAGCAGTTCGCTCCAAAGTTTCTGAATGAGTTTTCTGTTGTGAACTGTTACCTTGATCAGAGGAAAACCTAAGTTTAATAAATCTCATGCACATGGCTCTCTCCAGAGAATGGTACCATGCTCTGGAATTCAACCCTGTCAACTCATGTTCAATGAATCTTTACTATGGCCAAGGCCCAGTACGTGCTATAATGACATTGCTATAACTCTGGTCCTTGCACTCCAGGGGTTCAGGAGGTAGGGAACAGTGTTACAAATAGCAATAAGGCCTGATCTGATGCAGGCCAGAAGTGAAGTGTAAAGGACCTTGGGGAATTCCAGGGAGAGAATTTTAGTTCCAAATGGGGACTAGAGAAGGGCTTCTGAGCACAGCCATGAAGGATGATGAGCTGAAATTAAGTGGGAGGAGAGCAGCTTAAAGTAGAAGGATCAGCTTAAGCAAAGGCCCAGAGGTGTGCCTTCGTGGCTGGAGCATGGGGCCCATGTGGAGGCATGGCACAAGGAGGAGATTGCAAGGGGCAGGGGGCCTTGAATGCCATACCAAGGAATTGGGACCCTAACCTGTGAGCCAGTGGTCTCCAACCTTCTCAATATCAAAGACACTTTGTAATAGACCTCTTCTCTTATGCCCTTGACTTGTAAGATTTGGTGACCAGGCAGAAGGCATTAACTGACAATAATTTTATTTTCAGTCTACATTAACCAAAACTTGAGTATTCCACTAAGTTACTAAACAGAAATAACAAACAGAAAATACCAATAAAAATGTTGAATTTCTTTTGTGAGATGGTAGATATCACAGGGAGTTGAAATGAACTTTTCCTAGTAGACTGTTTTTTTAAAATTTGTATTGGAGTGTAGCTGATTTACAATGTAATGTTAGTTTCAGGTATATAGAAAAGTGAATCAGTATCTATACACATATATTAATTCTTTTTTAGATTTTTTTCCCATATAGGTTATTACAGAATACTGAGTAGAGTTCCTTGTGCTACACAGCAGATCCTTATTAGTGATCTATTTTATGTATGGTAGTGCATATATATATGTGGAGACATATATAAGGGTTTCCCAGTGGCTCAGGGGTAAAGAAAATGCCTGCCAAGCAGGAGACACAGGAGATGCAGGTTTGAGCCCTGCATTGGAAAGATTCACTGGAGGAGGAAATGGCAACCCACTCCAGCATTCTTGCTTGGAAAAATCCCATGGACAGAGGAGCCTGGCGGGCTATAGTCCATGGGGTTGCCAAGAGTCAGACACGACTGAGTGCAAATACACACACACACACACACACACGTGTGTGTGTGTGTATATATTCTATTATCATTTTTAAAGCATTTTGAATGTTGAAAAATTGAAAGACTTCCACCTACAGGAGTTCTGTAGCAGGCAATGGTGAGAGTGTTACGTAGGGTGGGGACAAGATGAGGCCAGTATTTTGCAAAGATCTTCTGGAAAGCAGTGTGCAGAATGGCCAGGTGATGCAGACCAGTTCTCCTCATCCAAGAGAAAGATCATTGAGAACAAAGCTGAGCAGGAAGGATGCAAATCAATTTAGCTGGAGACTTATTTTGTTGATCAACTCAATGCAAGAGGAAAGAAAGATGGAGATGTGGAAAATGAACTCAAGAATTCCCACCTAAGAAATGGGATGAATAAAATCAGTAACACAGGGGAAGTGGGTGGAACTGATTCCTTAGAGAAAGAAGGCAGTGAAAATATGGACATATTTTAAGATAGGAGGGAGGGAAATTAAGGGATTCACCTGAGGAAGAGCTCCAGACTCACCTCCTCCTCCAGATAAGTAAACAAGAATATATGAATGTTACAGTCGACTCTTCACCAAGTGGAAAGAAATGAGGCTTTTCTCAGCAGGCAAGTAACGGCCAAATTCAGGAAACATTTCCCCAAATAGGTTTGTGTTCCAGTTCGAGTTCAGGATATTACTTCAGCTGCCTCAGAATTCATTTTCCACATGTGCCTGCCTGAAAGGGAAGTGTGCAGATCCAAGCAGGAAATCACTAGGCAGGGCAGTTTGGGGTCTGGAACGCTTCACGTTGAGAAATCACATTCTCAATGCAAGGAAACTGAGGCCAGTGAATGGGTCTGGAAATGTAGCCTTGTTTATAGTCCTTTTCTCTACATCGTAAATAGTTATTTCCTTATTTTAAAAGTGATATATTTTTATTTTAGAATCTTCAGGAAATATCAATTAAAGAAAACACAAAATAAAGATCTCAGACAATCCCTCACCAAGGATCACCGCTTCATTAACATTTTGGTGTATGACCCTTACTACCTTTTTGCTAAGTGTGGATTAAATTCTTTTCAACAAAAATGTGAGCATATTATGCACTCTTTTGGAAACTTTTATTTAACAATATATCGGGAAGATTTTTCCACATTAACTATTCCCCACAATTTGATTTTTAGCGGTTTCATGGTATACAATTGCATCAGTCAATCCTAATGTATTTAACTAAATCACTGTGGTGGGACAACTAGGGCTTTTTGCACTTTATGTTATTAAAAACAGTGCTATGTTGAACCTCCTTGTGGTTAGACTTTTATGCATATCAGTAATTAATTCCTATAACAAATTCTAAAAGGTAAAATTTCTGGGTCAAAAAAATCTAGTGAATTTTTAGAATTTTGAGACATATATGTATATATAGCCAAATGGAGACTTCTTCCTATAGAGTTTACTTCTTGCACACTCAGAAATGTTTACTATTACTATTATTTTTGCTTTGTATATTCTTCTGAGTTGAGCCCTTTTTTCAGACTTCTTGGCCTTTTGTATTTCTTCTTTGATAAATGGTCTGCAAATTCACATCCTTCGCCTCTCTTTCCAAAGGTGTGTTTGTTCATCTTGTTCTTGTTCAGCTCCAAACATTTCTCCACTTTGAAAAATGATCATGATGCTGCCTTATGAGAAAACCCACCCCAGACTTTCAGATGGTAAACTGAAATGCTGTTGCCAGACAAGCATTAGCACTCCAAGACCTGTCCTCATTAAGAATTGGACAATGCTTGTTGTTCAACAACAGAGAGTGAGCTCCTGAGGCTGACTGGGTAGGCTGAAGACACATGATTGGTGGATGATGTCACCTTTCCTTCTTTCCCTATCTGTTCCCTATTGATTCCTGGGTCAGGAAGAGCCCCTGGAGAAGGGATAAACTACCCACTCCAGTATTCATGGGCTTTCGTGGTGGCTCAGACAGTAAAGAATCTGTCTGCAGTGCAGGAGATCTGGGTTCAATCCCTGGGTAAGGAAGATCCCCTGGAGGAGGGCATGGCTATCCACTTCAGTATTCTTGCCTGGAGAATCCCGTGGACAGAGGAGCCTGGTGGGCTACAGTCCGTGGGGTCACTAAGAGTCAGACATGACTGAAGAGACTTAGCATACAGCTATAACCCCTAATAATGTTACCAGTCTGTTCCCAAGAGCTAATTCATAAAATGGATGATAAAGGACTAAGTAGCAGCAAAGTGGTTGAGAGGACAAGCTCTGGAGCCCTGAAGGCTACTTCCTCCAGTTCCTGGCTGTGTGATTTGGAGTAAAGCACTTAACATTTCTGTGCCTCAGTTTCCTTATCTGCATGATAACAGCAGCGCTGACCTCATAGGTTTGTTGAAAGGTATAACTGAATTATGGCACATAAAGTGTTTAGCAAAGTGATTGCTAAAGTGATTCATAAATGTGCGTTGCTGTTATTGTTATCTAAAAGAGCCACCTGGTTGTAGACCCTTAGTTACAGGCCCTTGGGGAGAAGTGGTTTGAACCCACCTGAACAAGAACAGCTACAGGAAACAGACAGGCCTGCCTCAGGGCCCTAGGCCCTTCCTTATCCTCCCAGTGGGGAGGATCAATTCCCATGATTGTCCTAAAAATGCCAGTAAAATTGATTCCTTGCAAGTTTTTGGCATTTGGTCTTTTTAAACAGATTTGTGGCAATGTCCTGGAACAGAATTCTTTGTGCCTATTTCCATTGAAGTTTGAACAGTCCAGTATCACAGAAGGTATTGACTGACAGTTTCTTAGAGCATCTTCTTAGAAAAGCTTGCAGTCTCTTAGGGTAACTGTGTCATGTAAGTGAGAAAAAAATACAATGTAGGGTGTGGAGCTAGTTCCTCGAAAACTCATTATCGTGAGGTTGCCCAGTAATGCCCAATAATAAGAATTTAAAGATTCTTATTGAAATTAAATTAAAAGTGAGGTCCTTCTGTGTAGCACAGGGAACTATATTCAATATCTTGTGATAAATCATACTGGAAAAGAATATGGAAAACAATGTATATACACATGTAACTGAATCACTTTGCTATACAGTAGAAATTAGCACAACATTGTAATTCAACTATACGTCAATAAAATAATTATTTATTTTTTAAAAAAGAAAATATATAACATATACACCTAATTTTCATTTGCTGTGTACCCTCAATAACAATGAAGATACACAATTTTCTTAGTAATTTTTCATACATGAATGAGAAGAAGATTTAGCATTCTTTCCTGATGGAAATGTTGACACACAGCTAGAGTGATGACTGGAGAAAAGGGTCACTGTGGGTGGGTGTAGAAAATCAGCAAATGGTAATAGGCCAGTTCCTCTCCCCTGGGGAGCATGTAGCACCGCCCAGGCCATTGTGTGGAATCACACACCTCCTGGATCCCAGATAGTTTTGAGTCTGCTGACCCTTTAACAGCCACTGTTCCCTGACACTTGGCTGGGACTGCTAACTTAAATCTTTGGACTGAAAGAAAAATTGACGGGGCCATTTGGGGTTGGATATGAAGGGGGTAGTGCTCTCCCCAGCGCAGGGCAATAAGCTTCTTCAAAAACTTTGGTTTCAGGTCTTCTCTGGTGGTCCAGTGGTTAAGACCCCACACTCCCAACGCAAGGGGCCAGAGAACTAGATTCCGCATGCTGCAACTAGAACCAGGGTAGCGAAGGAGAAAGATCATGGGTTTTGCTGACAGAGAGCCCTGGGTTTGCACCCCTGCTTAGCCACATATTATCTGACCTTGGGCAAGGCACTTAAGCTCTGTAAGTCTGCTTCCACATCTGTAAAGTGAGGATGGGACATGAGGAGAATCAAAGGTACCAGCATGTGTAAAACTGCTGCCTTCACAGAAAGCCAGTTAAGGGAAGAAGATAAAGTTTGTGTCTGGTATGCAGATCCCTCACCGTTTCTGACATCACATATAAACTTCCTTAAGCCTGAGAAAACAAAAATAGTCCTTTGACAGAAAGAGCCTGGAGCACCCCAGTCTAAGGAGAAGAAATGGATTCAAGCAGACGTGGGCCCCTATGTCCCTGTCCCCGGGCTCTGCTGGCTCTGGCAGTGTGACTGGTCCCTGCCTAGTTCCTTCTCTCCAGCTCCCAGGCTGATCTGAAAATGGCTGATGCTTTTTCAGGTTTGACAACGGGCTGGCCTTACACCTCGGACCACCTCCTGACGACTTGCCTTCTTACTCTGCAAATTACTCAGATGATTTCAAAACCTGGCGCCCAGTGGAGATCTCAAGGCTGGTCAGCAAACAGCAAAACAAGATCTCAGACGGGAGGATCTGTGCCTCCGCAGCTGCCCCCAAAACCTGCAGTATTGAGCGTGTCCTGCGGAAAACAGGGAGGTTCCAGAAATGGCTGCAGGCCAAGCGACTCACACCAGACCTGGTGCGGGTGAGTGTCCTGGCTGTGGGGGGCAGGAGAACGGAGGGTACCATTGCCAGCCCACATCTCAGTCTGTCTGGGCAAAAGGAATTGTAGTTTGTCTAAAGTGGGACAAAACAGTGTCATGAAACAACATGGCTTTTGACAAGACAGGAACTAAAGAGGTTTCCTGATGGCTCAGACAACAAAGAGTCTGACTACAGTGCAGGAGACCCAGGATTGATCCCTGGGTCGGGAAGATCCCCTGGAGAAGGAAATGGTAACCACTCCAGTATTCTTGCCTGGAAAATCCCATGGACAGAGGAGGCTGGCAGACTACAGTCCATAGGGTCACAAAGAGTCGGACACGACTGAGCAACTTCACAATGTGGTTTAGTTGTAGGGACTGCTCCCATTGTCATGCTCCATTCTCTCCAATGTGACCCTGAGGGACTCTTTGGGAAAGAGTTCCTAGCTGCCATCTCTGGTCTGAACATCTGACGGGATGACCATCACCAACCTTGCCCCCTCCCCCAAAAGGGCTTAGCTCGCCTACAATGTTTGCTAACCCCTGAACTGTCACTGTTCTTTTTTTTGGGAATATTCATAACGATTTTATTTTTAATTGAAGGATAATTGCTTTACAATATTGCATTGGTTTCTGCCATACATCAACATGAATTAGCCACAGATATACCTATGTCCCCTCCCTCTTGAACCTCCCTCCCACCTCCCATCCTTTCCCACTCCTCTAGGTTGTTACAGAGCCCTGATTTGAGTTCCCGGAGTCATACAGCAAATTTCCATTGTCTGTTTATCTTACATATGGTAGTGTATATCCTTCCATGATACTCTTTCCATTCATCTTACCTTCTCCTTCCTTCCCCTGCCCATGTCCATAAGTCTGTTCTCTATACTCCATGTGACTGTCTTAGACGCTTCCATATACATCCTCTTTCATGATCCAGAGACCCTACTTTGAAAATCAGCTTCCTTTTTCAACTCCCACCATAAAGAAGAACCAAACGTAAGTCACTGTGAAAGTAGACTCCAGTAACGCAGCTCCCTCCTCCCATTTGAGAGTTCCCACCCACTCCCATGAGTAGGCTGCCTTCAGAGCTTTGGCACATGCTGGTGACATCTTACCCTGTGTTTGTCCCCTCCTGTGCTGTCATTGCTGGTATCATCTGATTTTTATCCAAACCAACATAGTCATGCACCTCCATGCCCATCCAGCCCAGCCCCTTAGGGCAGACAATGCCACCTCAAAAGATTGAGGAGCCACTCACCTTTAGCAAAGATGAGGAAGAAGAACTCACCTCAGTCTTCCTGCCATGATGAGGCTGGAGGATTTGGCATTCCTCGGGGGCATGCCAAGATTGTTTCTTGAAGTCCCCAGACCACTAGCCCCTTCAAATGGGCACATAAGGCTGCCCAGGTAATTTCTGAACACTAATAGACCTTCCCTTTGGTGTGTTCAAGATGAGTCACCCAGAATAAAGCAGAATCACTGGTCCCTAGATACCTCAACCACGTGGCAAGGCCATGTGACTTTGCCTTATGGTTGTGTGGAAACTGCTTAGAAATCAAGAGGAATCAAGCTGCTGGTAACATGGCTATCATCTGACACTGAACTTTACATGTAATCCTTTTGTACTCTGTACTTTACAAATCTCACTAGCCTGGAATGGGGAGAGAATAAGCCAGAGGAAGTCAAGCTATTCCCAGGCTGGGGAGGTGGTGGCAGGACCCAGCCTAAGGATCTTGGAGTTGGTGTGGGAGATAGGAATTGGAGACTCAGGTGGGAAGAACCTTATGGGAGCTGCTCAACACTGGGCAGAAACAGAAAACAGAGGACAGATATCAAAGCCCACACCATGATACACACCCTAGGTGTAATGGCCTTGTGCCTCTTTCTGCGCCTGCAGACACATCCTCTGCCTGCAGACACACCCTCCCTGCACTGGCCTGGGGTACCCACCATCTGTCATTCTCAGGCTGGCCACATGGGAAGGACTAATATGAGACCTCCTGGGCTTTGCCTCAATTATTTGCTCAGGCACAAATAGGAGTCCCCAGGAAGAGTAAAACAAGATACACAAGGAATTGTTTCAGAACCCCTTGAAAATCCCATCACTTCTTCCTGCTCTCATTGTTGTCTGCTTCCTTGCTGACAGGCACAGTTCTCCCAAGTCACTGGCCCCAGACTATTTCCACCTGGGACCTGGACCATGTACCAAAGGACAGAACTTCCTGGCACATAAGATACATTTGGGATTCCACAGAAAGTGACCAAACTGGTCTTGGGCTTTGAACTAAGGAAGACTCCCTCTTTTCCTCACTTCTAGACACTTCAGAATGCAGTGGAGATTATCCTGGGGGTGCTAGAAAGTCCAAAGCAACCTGCCATGTACATCTAGTGTCACCTACCTTGATGAGTATAGATGCTGTGGTAAAAGCAGAAGATCCCTGGGAACTAGAAACTGTGGCTGAGTCCTGAAAGTAAAAGTGTTAGTTGTTCAGTTGGGTCCAACTCTTTGCAACTCCACAGACTGTAGCCCACTAGGCTCCTCTGTCCATGGAATTCTTCAGGCAAGAATACTGGAATGGGTTGCCATTTTCTTCTCTAGGGAATCTTCCCCACCCAGGGGTCAAACCCGCGTCTCTTACATCTCATGCATTGGCAGGTGGGTTCTTTACCATTATCTCCACCTGGGCAGCCCATCCATATTGTAGTTGTTGCCACGGGCTGAGAGGAGAAGAGAATTAAGAGTGACTCTTTAATAGATACACAGAATCTCTTGGGGTGATGAAAATTTCCGGAGTTAGATAGTGGTGATAGTCGTACAACTAAAAGCCACTGAATTGTTCACCTTCAGTTTAGTTCAGTTCAGTTCAGTCACTCAGTTGTGTCCGACTCTTTGCGACCCCATGAATCGCAGCACGCCAGACCTCCCTGTCCATCACCAACTCCCAGAGTTTACTCAAACTCATGTCCATCGAGTTAGTGATGCCATCCAGCCATCTCATCCTCTGTTGTCCCCTTCTCCTCCTGCCCCCAATCCCTCCCAGCATCAGAGTCTTTTCCAATGAGTCAACTCTTCGCATGAAGTGGCCAAAGTATTGGAGTTTCAACCTCAGCATCAGTCCTTCCAAAGAAATCCCAGGGCTGATCTCCTTTAGAATGGACTGGTTGGATCTCCTTGCAGTCCAAGGGACTCTCAAGAGTCTTCTCCAACACCACAGTTCAAAAGCATCAATTCTTCGGCTCTCAGCTTTCTTCACAGTCCAACTCTCGCATCCATACATGACCTTAAAATGGTCCAAATGATGAATTTTACGTGGTATAAATTTTACCTTAATAAAAAAAAGGAAAAATAAGCCATTTACAAAACTTCACCAATCCTCTGACTCCATTCACTTAGAGCCCTGAGGAGTGACAGGTGACATTAATAATTTAATTCATGCCAGGATGTTAACAGCTAATAGCATTTCACTGTAGCCCTCTGAGAAACCATTTGTGTGTAAAGTCAATATTATGATGCTCCCACTAGCCCATCCCATGTCTATCTCAGACCTTCCTAATACCTCCCTGCATTATTTTCCCCACAAAACCCAGATGTGGCCCTGGAATTCTCCTTGGTAGTGTTCCATGCAAGCAGCCTTTGTCATGATTTCAGCTGGACTATGAGGTGACATCTATGTAACTGCCAATTCATCCTAGATTTGGCCAAATAGCTCTACCCTATTTTTCTGATAGTCGGTCAGACATGAAGTCCTGATTTCTAATTTAGAAATTATAGTATTTCTCTTTTCACATGGAAGTTTCAGGAGTCAAGTGGAGAGGGATTATAGAATGGGTGGTAGGGAGACTTGCCTCATCCTTCAGCTCTATATTAAATGGCCCAATGCCAACTCTGCCTATCGGCAAGGCCATTCGGCACATGGCTTCAGTGTGCTTTCTCTGAATTCCTCAAGAGCCACTTTCCACCAGGGATCTAGGCCAGGACCCTCAAGTGTGAGTATTTGAGTGAGGATGTGCTAATGTGTGTTTGGAGGAGACAAAAGGAGCCACAAGAAACTGATGAGTTGGCTCAGAAAACTGGCAAGGCAGGGAAGGAAGGAGAAATGAAGAAATAAAAGAAAATTGAAGGCAGGAGGGATCTGACTGGTGCAGGGCCCTCAGAACCTGGACTGATGACATTGCTTAGAAAAGTCGACTTGGATGAAAAGATCCAGTGCTCATCATCAGATGCCAAGTGCAATTTTGTATTAATACCAAGGACCCTCTCTTGAGACATAGGCAATACACTGCAGCTAAGGGCTGCCAAGGAGGCTGGACTGGACCAGGAATCAGCAAAAGGGTGAAACAAGGCAACGTATGTGGGTGTGTGTCTGTGGCACTTACGCTAATAAAACCATGACTTTTCTCTTCCAAAACCTGCATTGTTCTGACGGGAATATCCCACAGCCTAAATTATGAGCCCACAAACAGAGCCGTGGCCAAGGACAGCACCCAGAGTTTATCATGATGTGCTTGTTCACAAAACCACAAAGAAGGCTTCCTCTGCTGTTACGCCAAGTGCCAAGAAGCAACCATCCTCAGCAGCACGTGGCTAATCAGAGGAAAAACAGTTCCTCCATTGGGTCCTCCTCCCATCCCCTCAACTGTCATCCACTCGACATTGCTCTATATGCTAACCCTGTTTCTTGTCAGATGGGAAGTGGAGTTTTTTCTCTCACTAGATGGTGGTATAGAGTGTTCAGGAAGCTTTGTTTAAAGCAAGATGCCTGGCAATTTTACTTCCCTTGTCTCAATTCCTTTTTTTACATAAATACAATAAGAGATGGGTTTCCCAGGTGGCGCTAGTGGTAAACAAACTGCCTGCCAATGTAGGAGACACAAGAGGCACAGGGGGTTCAGTCAGTAAAGACTCTGCCTGCAGTGAAGGAGACCCAAGTTCAATCTCTGGGTTGGGAAGATCCCCTAGAGAAAGAAACGGCAGTATTTTTATCTGGAAAATTCCATGGACAGAGGAAGAGCCTGGTGGGCTACAGTCCATGGAGTCGCAAAAGTTGGACACGACTTAGCGACTAAACCACCATCAGTTCAGTTCAGTTTAGTCGCTCAGTCGTGTCCGACTCTTTGAGACCCCATGAATCGCAGCATGCCAGGCCTCCCTGTCCATCACCAACTCCCGGAGTTCACTCAGACTCACGTCCATAGAGTTAGTGATGTCATCCAGCCATCTCATCCTCTGTTGTCCCCTTCTCCTCCTGCCCCCAATCCCTCCCAGCATCAGAGTCTTTTCCAATGAGTCAAATCTTCACATGAGGTGGCCAACGTACTGGAGTTTCAGCTTTAGCATCATTCCTTCCAAAGAAATCCCAGGGCTGATCTGCTTCAGAATGGACAGGTTGGATCTCCTTGCAGTCCAAGGGACTCTCAAGAGTCTTCTCCAACACCACAGTTCAAAAGCATCAATTCTTCGGCTCTCAGCTTTCTTCACAGTCCAACTCTCACATCCATACATGACCACAGGAAAAACCATAGCCTTGACTAGACGGACCTTTGTTGGCAAAGTAATGTCTCTGCTTTTCAATATGCTATCTAGGTTGGTCATAACTTTTCTTCCAATAAGTAAGCGTCTTTTAATTTCATTGCTGCAGTCACCATCTGCAGTGATTTTGGAGCCCAAAAAAATAAAGTCTGACACTGTTTCCACTGTTTCTCCATCTATTATTTCCCATGAAGTGATGGGACCAGATGCCATGATCTTCATTTTCTGAATGTTGAGTTTTAAGCCAACTTTTTCACTCTCCTCTTTCACTTTCATCAAGAGGCTTTTGAGTTCCTCTTCACTTTCTGCTATAAGGGTGGTGTCATCTGCATATCTGAGGTTATTGATATTTCTCCCGGCAATCTTGATTCCAGCTTGTGCTTCCTCCAGCCCAGTGTTTCTCATGATGTACTCTGCATATAAGTTAAATAAGCAGGGTAACAAATAGGAAAAGGTATTCCTTTTCCTATTTGGAACCAGTCTTTTGTTCCATGTCCAGTTCTAACTGTTGCTTCCTGACCTGCATACAAATTTCTCAAGAGGCAGGTCAGGTGGTCTGGTATTCCCATCTCTTTCAGAATTGTCCACAGTTTATTGTGATCCACACAGCCAAAGGCTTTGGCATAGTCAATAAAGCAGAAATAGATGTTTTTCTGGAACTCTCTTGCTTTTTCGATGATCCAGCAGATGTTGGCAATTTGGTCGCTGATTCCTTTGCCTTTTCTAAAACCAGCTTGAACATCTGGAAGTTCACAGTTCATGTATTGCTGAAGCCTGGCTTGGAGAATTTTCAGCATTACTTTACTAGCGTGTGAGATGAGTGCAATGGTGTGATAGTTTGAGCATTCTTTGGCATTGCCTTTCTTTGGGATTGGAATGAAAACTGACCTTTTCCAGCCCTGTGGCCACTGCTGAGTTTTCCAAATTTGCTGGCATATTGAGTGCAGCACTTTCACAGCATCATCTTTCAGGATTTGAAATAGCTCAACTGGAATTCCATCACCTCCACTAGCTTTGTTCATAGTGATGCTTTCTAAGGCCCACTTGATTTCACATTCCAGGATGTCTGGCTCTAGGTGAGTGATCACACCTTCGTGATTATCTGGGTCATGAAGATCCTTTTTGTATAGTTCTTCTGTGTATTCTTGCCATCTCTTCTTAATATCTTCTGCTTCTGTTAGGTCCATACTCACAGGAAACTAGTCAATCTAATCACACTAGGACCACAGCCTTGTCTAACTCAATGAAACTAAACCATGCCCGTGGGGCCACCCAAGACGGGCGGGTCATGGTGGAGAGGTCTGACAGAATGTGGTCCACTGGAGAAGGGAATGGCAAACCACTTCAGTATTCTTGCCTTGAGAACCCCATGAACAGTATGAAACCACCATACACATACATTAAGAGAAATGAAGTAATCAAAGTGTGTATTAACCATTTAATCAGAATATAGTTTTACAGGTAACTGCTAAATGAATGATAAAATTTCTTTTTGTTTAAATTTTATAGAAAAAAAAATATTGAAGGGGTATGTGCAGGACATATCCTAGACCCTAGGAGGGTATAAGGCTGTCCAGACAAGGCCCCTGCACTCTGAGAGATAACACCCCAGTGGGGGAGACAAAGCATATGTGATGAAGTCTGATAACTTAGCAGTGTGTGTATGCGTTATTGCTCAGTTGTGTCTGACTCTTTTCGACCCCGTGGACTGTAGCCCACCAGCCTCCTCTGTCCATGGCATTCTCCAGGCAACAATACTGGAGTGGATTGCCATTCCCTTCTCCAGGGGATCTTCCCGACCCATGGATCGAACCTGGGTCTCCCATACTGCAGGCAGATTCTTTACCATCTGAGCCACCAGGGAAGACCTGGTGAGCCATAAATAAATAAATATAGCAGTGTGTACACGTCAAAAATAGATAATTTTTTTAAAAAAGAAACAGCACTCATACATTATCCAACCCATCCTCGAAAATGACTCCTAAATTATTATTGATCTCATGAGTGAAAAGGAGACAGTGAAAGGTTTCCCTTGACACAGACAGGTTCGGAGAAGAAAATGGAGGCAAGAGAAGACTCAGGAAAGGTAGACATGAGTTGCCAGTGGCTCCTTCCCTATGAGTCTCAAATGCAGAATAGAGGCAGTCCCCAGACAAAGCATTACTGAAGCCTGGACAGTCACCAAGACAGACCATCAGAGCAGACTTCATCTTCCCTGGGCCCCCAGCTTTTCCTGAACTTAGACGTTAGCCAAGCACGCCCCTTCTTAAATCAATCAAGCCATCCTTTGTTCTTTCTATGATGTCTTTCCTGGCTATCTAGCTATCCCTATCACTATCACAACCTACTCTGGAGCAAACGCTTTTGATAGAGTGTAGCTTGTCTCAGAGTCCTGGGGACTGGCTATCTACATAGTATATAATATATAATCTATAAAGATATTTGCTTGAAAAAATTGGTAGAAGTAATTGATACATGTGTTACATTCTAAAAACCATTTATTAAGCCACAGAAACATTCAATACATTTTAAAAAGTAGAAATGCCAAAGACCAGATCAAAGAAAAAGAGTTATTCTAGAATAATTCTGTTAAATGATTTCCCGGTAATGACTTAAGATCATCTCTTCCTCTTCTCAGTTCAGTTCAGTCGCTCAGTCGTATACAACTCTTTGCGACCCCGTGAATCACAGCACACCAGGCCTCCCTGTCCATCACCAGCTCCCGGAATCTACTCAAACTCACGTCCATCGAGTTAGTGATGCCATCCAGCCATCTCATCCTCTGTCGTTCCCTTCTCTTCCTGCCCCCAATTCCTCCCAGCATCAGGGTCTTTTCCAGTGAGTCAGCTCTTCGCATGAGGTGGCCAAAATATTGGAGTTTCAGCCTCAACATCAGTCCTTCCAAAGAACACCCAGGACTGGTCTCCTTTAGGATGGACTGGTTGGACCTCCTTGTAGTCCAAGGGACTCTCAAGAGTCTTCTCCAACACCACAGTTCAAAAGCATCAATTCTTCGGCACTCAGCTTTCTTCACAGTCCAACTCTCACATCCATACATGACCACTGGAAAAACCATAGCCTTGACTAGACAGACCTTTGTTGGCAAAGTAATGTCTCTGCTTTTTAATATGCTATCTAGGTTGGTCATAACTTTCCTTCCAAGGAGTAAGTGTCTTTTAATTTCATGGCTACAGTCACCATCTGCAGTGATTTTGGAGCCCAAAAAATAAAGTCTGACACTATTTCCACTGTTTCCCCATCTATTTCCCATGAAGTGATGGGACCAGACGCCATGATCTTCGTTTTCTGAATGTTGAGCTTTAAGCCAACTTTTTCACTCTCCTCTTTCACTTTCATCAAGGGGCTTTTGAGTTCCTCTTCACTTTCTGCCATAAGGGTGGTGTCATCTGCATATCTGAGGTTATTGATATTTCTCCTGGCAATCTTGATTCCAGCTTGTGCTTCCTCCAGCCCAGCGTTTCTCATGATGTACTCTGCATATAAGTTAAATAAGCAGGGTGACAGTATACAGCCTTGATGTACTCCTTTTCCTATTTGGAACCAGTCTGTTGTTCCATGTCCAGTTCTAACTGTTGCTTCCTGACCTACATATAGGTTTCTCAAGATGCAGGTCAGGTGGTCTGGTATTCCCATCTCTTTCAGAATTTCCCACAGTTTAGAGGTGCACAAATCATTCTATTAATATCTTGTCTTAAGAATATTTCCTATCATGCAGTACTTTGAAAAATCTATCCTCTTGCTCCTTTGAATATCAGAAATGAATTTTCATGCCTTTTCTATTTTCCCCTTTCACTGCCCGAGATTCAGCAATATTGTTTGCAAGGTCTCTGTGAATCTTCCAGGTGGGAAGACTCGTTCCAAACAATGAAAGCTTCCTTTACACATACTGGCACCCCATTCTTGTTCACCACTGTTTTGCTCCACCAGATCAAAGAAGACAGACAAACATTATGAACATTGGGGCTTCATTTTGTTATCCACCAAAATTCTCCCCATGGCCTTGGTCTGTAGTTTATTTTCACTTAATACTTTGAAAAATAGAGTTCTCTCCTAAGTTTTTCAATCAAAGTATAACCTATGCACTTAAATGTGCATATATAACATGTAGAGCTAGATAAATTTTTACACATGTGTTCATTCCTGTAACCACTGTCCACATCAAGATACTGAATATTTCCAGCCCCTCAGAAGGCTCTTTCATGTCCCTTCCCTAAAAAGACTGCCTCTAGGGTGACCAACCATCTGATTTTCTTGACACTAGACTTGCTTCAGCCCTGAAAGTCTCACATTCTGTGAAACCCCTCAGTTCCAGGAAAAATGGAACAGTCAGTCACCCCACCCATCCCTTCCCAACAGTAACCATTCTGAACTAAATCACCATAAATCAGTTTTACCTGGTTTTGAACTTCATTTAAATGGAATCACACAGTACATCTTCAACATGTTGTCAAGCTATTTAACCATAGTGTTGCATGAATCAGTAGCTTGTTTTTCATTGCAGTAGACTAGTCCATTGTATGATGAAGTCAGTTTATTCATTCTAATGTTGATGAACATCTGTGTTGTATTTAGTTTGGGTTATTGTACATTAAAACTTCTGCAAACATTCTTATCTATGTCAGTTGGTGAACACAAGCATACAGAAAGGATATTTTGGGGTTTTATTGTGTACCTATGGATAGATTTAGTCAATACTGCCCAACAGTTTCCCAAAGTAGTTGTACTGATTTCTTCCTATAAGCAATGGAAGACAGAGTTCCATGGTTCCACATCTTCATCACACTTGATATTGTTAGTTTTTCATTTTAGTCATCTTGGTGAGTGTCTACCAATATCTCATTGTGTGAGCTGAATTTGTATTTTTCTCATAACTTAAAATATAAAGATCCTTTTCATATACTTATCAGCTATTCTGGTTTCATCTTTTGTAAAGTGTTGGCATATGTTGTTTGTCCATTTTTTATTGAGTTGTCTGTCTCATTGCGAAAGTTACATTTATATTCTGGATACAATACTTTTTGTTGGATATATGTATTACAAATATCTTCTCCCAGCCTATGGCTTGCCTTTTCACTGTCCTAATGGTACCTTTTGATAAATTGACATTCTTAATTTAAATGAAGTCCAGTTTATTAATTATTTTAAATGTCCTAATTATCCTATGGCTACAAAGGTATTCCCCCATTTACTTCTGAAGTTTTCATATATTATCTCTCATACATAGCTCACTAATTTTATGTTCTGCTCTGCCCAGTTTGGGGTTAAATCCAGTCAGTAACTTTGTAATTTCAGATACTGTACCCTGTATTTCTAAACACCAATTTAACTTTTTTTCATAGATTCCAATTCTCTATTGAAATTCTCTCCCTTTCATTATTTTTGTTTGTCTTTTCCTCTATTTTCTTGAAATCTTAATCATAGTTACTTTGACTTCTATACTTGCTAACTTTAATATCTGGATTATCTCTAGTTCTACTTCTGCTTTTATTGGTTGTTTTCTTTTTTCTTTATTTTGTTTTATTTTTAACTGCGATGGGTCTTCATGGCTGCATGGGCTTTTTTCTAGTTGTGGCAAGTGGGAGCTCCTCTTTTTGAAGTGCACGGGCTTCTCCTTGCGGTGGATTCTCTTGTTGCAGAGCACAGGCTCTAGGCATTCGGGCTTCAGTAGTTGCAGTGTGTGGGCTCAGTAGTTGTAGCTCAAGGGCTTGAGAGTTGGTCTGTTGCTGGGGTCCAGCCCCAGCTGATCCAGGGTATTCGAAGGAGAGACGGCCTAGGCGACTATTTATATGCTAATTAGAGATATAAAGAGTAATAGAATGAGGATAGCTCAGTAGGAAAATTCAGTGGAGAAAAGAGGCTGAGTAGCTTGGTTTACGCGGGACATCAATAAAACTTCAGGACAAGAAGTTTGCACCACTTACGTAGGCCGCAGGTGCCCTCTCGAATAGCGGAAGGTGCCCCACCCTAGACACCTTCTCCAGTGGGTCTTAGAAGCCCAGGCATAATTAGTAAGCATGGTGGGTTCCACGCTCCAGATGGAGACTCAGCTGGAAGTTAAAGGGAAGAATGACATGGGGAGACCAAGCGTTGGTGAGCAAGGCCCATAGCTTTATTTTCAACAGGGGTTTTTATACCCTAAGTTACACATAGAGGATAATAGGGGATGCAAAGTCAGCAGTTTTTGATCCTTATCAAAAACTAGGGTTTCTTTCCTGCAAATTTATCATATACAAATGGTTTAGGTGGTTTACATCATCTTCTGGCCAGAAGGCCTACTAACATTTTATGACTCTTGACAAGGACTTATCAACAAAGACTTATTTTCTCTAAGAGTAATTATTTTAAGGTTTGGCGCCATCTTCCGAAGATAAAATTGCATTCCTATAGGGAGGATGTGTAATGGGTTTACAACAAAGGAAAGAATTTATTACCTTAAGGGTCTAAAGTTACTAACACCAAGGCCACTACTTATTTTTTCTACATACCAACTATTAATTAATACATATTCAAGGATACAATTCAGGGGATGTGAAAACTTGGCAAACAGCATTGGCTCATCAATGAAATCCTTTACTAGTTTATTCTGACAGTTTCTAACTCTCTGAGAGGCTCTAAGCTATTTGAATATCTTAAGCTTCCTGTGCCTCTTGAGGCTGGGAGACTGTAAACAATCGTATGTATAGCTGTAGGAGTCCGGGTAAACTTGTCAGGCGAGTTAGAGAGCCATCTGAGGGGTTTGGATTTAAACACTCCTAATTGCCCAGGAACTTTATTAATTGGAGCTGTAAGTTAGCTCTTTGACAGAGAGAGCGAGATGGTGGTGGGGGACAGCCCCCAGTAAAGTCAGAGGTGAGAGCACAAAGCAATAAAGTAGGCAGACTCTGGTTTTTTGGGGGGTAGATGCTCGAGAATATCCGGGCGGACTCCTGAGGCTCGATCCCGCCTTTGCGTATGCCGAGCCTCCTTCCTCATGACTTTTGTCACGAGTGGAATGCCTCACCAGTTCCCGGCAGTCTGTGGCATGTGGAGTCGTCTCAGACCAGGGATTGAACTCATGTCGCTTGCATTGCAAGGCAGATTCTTAACCACTAGACCACCAGGGAAGCCCCTTTTTTTTCTTGATTATCGGGGAAAGGCTACCCACTCCAGTATTCTGGCCTAGCGAATTCCATGGACTGTATAATCCATGGGGTCACAAAGAGTTGGACACGACTGAATGACTTATATTTTCACCATTGGAATGGGATGGAGGAGAACAGGGTACTGGTGTGTTTATTACTCTTAAATCTAATAGAAGTGAAGTATATAATAACTGTAATACAGTGAAGTAAGTGTTCTTTTGGGGTAATTTTTCATTATATGCTGGATTTTAAGGATAACACATGAAAGAGACTCTAAATTATGTTATCTTCTCCTAAAGATTACTGAGCTTTGTTCTAGCAGCCAATGAAATTGATCACCTAAATCCAGGGTTTCCCAATCTTGTCCCTATTAACTCTTGAGGCTGGATCATTCTTTGTTGGGAGGATAGGGTGGGGGCGCTTCCGTACATTGTAAGATGTTTAGCAACATCCACAGCCCTCACCTGCATGGTACCAGTAGGATCACAACTCCCAGTGGTGACAATCCAAATTGTTTCCAGATGTAGTCAAACGTCCCCTGGGGAACAAAACTGCCCCTATGGACCTAACAGAATCATAAGATATTAAGAAGAGATGGCAAGAATACACAGAAGAACTGTACAAAAAAGATCTTCACGACCCAGATAATCATGATGGTGTGATCACTCACCTAGAGCCAGACATCCTGGAATGTGAAGTCAAGTGGGCCTTAGAAAGCATCACTATGAATAAAGCTAGTGGAGGTGATGGAATTCCAGTTGCGCTATCCCAAGTCCTGAAAGATGATGATATGAAAGTGCTGCACTCAATATGTCAGCAAATTTGGAAAACTCAGCAGTGGCCACAGGACTGGAAAAGGTCGGTTTTCATTCCAATCCCAAAGAAAGCCAATGCCAAAGAATGCTCAAACTACCGCACAATTGCACTCATCTCACATGCTAGTAAAGTCATGCTCAAAATTCTCCAAGCCAGGCTTCAGCAATACATGAACCGTGAACTTCCTGATGTTCAAGCTGGTTTTAGAAAAGGCAGAGGAACCAGAGATCAAATTGCCAACATCCGCTGGATCATGGAAAAGGCAAGAGAGTTCCAGAAAAGCATCTATTTCTGCTTTATTGACTATGCCAAAGCCTTTGACTATGTGGATCACAATCAACTGTGGACAATTCTGAAAGAGATGGGAATACCAGAACACCTGATCTGCCTCTTGAGAAATTTGTATGCCGGTCAGGAAGCAACAGTTAGAACTGGACATGGAACAACAGACTGGTTCCAAATAGGAAAAGGAGTTCGTCAAGGCTGTATATTGTCACCCTGTTTATTTAACTCATATGCAGAGTGCATCATGAGAAACGCTGGACTGGAAGAAGCACAAGCTGGAATCAAGATTGCTGGGAGAAATATCAATAACCTCAGATATGCAGATGACACCACCCTTATGGCAGAAAGTGAAGAGGAACTCAAAAGCCTCTTGATGAAAGTGAAAGAGGAGAGTGAAAAAGTTGGCTTAAAGCTCAACATTCAGAAAATGAAGAGCGTGGCATCTGGTCCCATCACTTCATGGGAAATAGATGGGGAAACAGTGGAAACAGTGGCTGACTTTATTTTTCTGGGCTCCAAAATCACTACAGATGGTGACTGCAGCCATGAAATTAAAAGACACTTACTCCTTGGAAGGAAAGTTATGACCAACCTAGATAGCATATTAAAAAGCAGAGACATTACTTTGCCAACAAAGGTTCGTCTCGTCAAAGCTATGGTTTTTCCTGTGGTCGTGTATGGATGTGAGAGTTGGACTGTGAAGAAGGCTGAGTGCCGAAGAATTGATGCTTTTGAACTGTGGTGTTGGAGAAGACTCTTGAGAGTCCCTTGGACTGCAAGGAGATCCAACCAGTCCATTCTGAAGGAGATCAGCCCTGGGATTTCTTTGGAAGGAATGATGCTAAAGCTGAAACTCCAGTACTTTGGCCACCTCACGTGAAGAGTTGACTCATTGGAAAAGACTCTGACGCTGGGAGGGACACTGGGGGCAAGAGGAGAAGGGGATGACAGAGGATGAGATGGCTGGATGGCATCACTGATTCAATGGGCGTGAGTCTGAGTGAACTCCAGGAGTTGGTGATGGACAGGGAGGCCTGGCGTGCTGTGATTCATGGGGTCCCAAAAAGTCGGACACGACTGTGCGACTGATCTGATCTGATCTGATCTGAGTCAAGAACTGCTGCCTTAATTCTGTTGAGATTGGGTTTGGGACTTTGTTACTGCAGTTCTCTTTCAGTTTTGTCCTTACTCCTAGGACATAGTCCTTGCTGATAGAACACGAGCCTTACTACTAGAATGTGGACTTTTTGAGGTCCAGTCAAAAGCCCAGGGTGCCCACTGAGAAGTCTAGCCCAAACCCCCACCTCTCCAGCACAATGTGGCCTCTAAACTCTGCTCAGTGATACAGCCATCTAATGTGGCCCTAGAGTCCCACCCTGCTCCTACACAGTTTAGGAGTTGGCCAAAGATCTGAAGGAAAACTTTCACATACTTTTTAGGTGCTCCTTCTCTGTGACTTTTCCTGTATGGGACCTTGCCCCCCAGATTCTAGCTACTCAAGTAGCCTCAAATCCTGCTCGCTGGTTCTTCTACCTAGCAGGACTCTGCAGTGCAGCTTGGAAAGTGTCCTCAGGGGAAAACACAGAGAGATATGGGGCTCAGCTCATATGCATCCTTTCTCTCAAGGATCACTGCCTTATGTTGGTCATGGTCCAATGCCCATAGTTGTCTTACATATTTTGTCCAGGTGTTAGAGCTATTTCCATCACAAGGGTAAGCCTGATACCACTTACTCTGTCATGACCAGAACTAGAAATCTCAAAATGATTTCCAGGAGAGGAAAAAGCTAGTGCTGTTGCATTCATATATCCAAATCCAAATATAACTATGAAAACCATCTTCCTTTCTTTTGAAAATCTCACCTTATTCTAAAAACCTTTGGCATTTTGGATGCTATTTCAAGGCTGAAGAAAGCCTGGGGAATACCTATGGCTTTCAGCCCAGCACATGTGAAAGGAATCAAGCCTGTCATGGGAGCCAGTGGAGAATCTGACTTAATAACACAGTTATAGCAGACCAGATGGAGAAGGCAATGGCACCCCACTCCAGTACTCTTGCCTGGAAAATCCCATGGACAGAGGAGCCTGGTAGGCTGCAGTCCATGGGGTCGCTAAGAGTCAGACACGACTGAGCGACTTCACTTTCACTTTTCACTTTCATGCATTGGAGAAGGAAATGGCAACCCACTCCAGTTTTCTTGCCTGGAGAATCTCAGGGACGGGGGAGCCTGATAGGCTGCCATCTATGGGGTCGCACAGAGTCGGACACGACTGAAGCGACTTAGCAGCAGCAGACCAGAAAAGCACTTTCTATAGAGTACATGGCATTGGGTTTTTTCTCTTTTCTTTCGTTTTCTTTCCTTCCTTATTTCCTCCTTTACTCCCCCACCCCTTCTTTCTCTCTTTCATTCTGTTTTTGCCTCTTCAACCAGACAGAGGGCCACTTGAGGGTAGGGACTGCATCTTATTCATCAATGTCTTCCCTCACACATGTCTGACATGGAGTAGACACTTCATAAATCTTTGGGAAATGAAGGAGTGATCAAATGAGTGAATGAACAAGACCTCATTCACCAATCATTATTCATGGCTTCAGGGTGACTCTCAATCCACACCTGTGCTAACTCCCCAGTCGATCAACTCTGGAGGCAATCAGATTTCAGAGTCTTGGAAAGCCAAGTCTTTCCCCAAGAGAGCATCTTTCCTGGCATGACTCAGGTGTTAACAAGCCTGAAAGTCCCGTGGTTCCTACTCCTTGGAAAATGACTCTTGATACCAAAAATGTCTACCTAATTTGGGTGAGGAGGGATGGTGACACAGTTATCTATTAGCTTCCCTAGGGTTTGATCTCTCCATAGTTATCTTGGAAGAGAGACAGCTGAGGCATTTTGACCCAAAGCATACAAGGGAGAAATAGATAGTTGGCCTCTTGCAGAGGAGGAGGAGTGATCCCTCCAGAGGCTTGTCTGATAGGCTGGCCCAAGCACTTCTGAGGACAGCACCTCAAAGAAAAGGTAATATACCAAATACATTTAGGATGGTTGGGGTCCAGTGAAATACTTCAGTCAGGTTGAAGAAAAGTCACCTTTTCAGCCTTACACAACTGAGTGACTAAGCACACACACACACATACACACACCAGGACTTCCATTTCATTGAGTTTCTATTAACCTCTCCCTACTGGGAAGAGCAGCTGGGGCTAAAAACTAGCCTGGTAATCCCTCCCCCCAGGCAAGCTTGAGGCTGGTTTGAAGGTTTTCCTGATAATCAGAATTCTATCTGGGCTTCCTGAACCACCAGACCTTTGCACAGCAGAAGCCACTGAACTTCAGTGGAAATTTCTGCAAGTTTGCATGCACAAATGAGTTGTCAGAAGCACTTGGCTTCCTATATTTTGATTTAAAAAGAAAGAGAGAAACAAACAAAAAAAAAAAATAGCAACCTATAAAATGAAATGGCCCAGGGGAGAATTATGACCAACCTTGGTGTACCTGAATCAAAATGACAAACCATGAAATAATGTGTTTTACTCTGTGTCAGCTGCCCTGCCTGTCCCAACTATCAGCTGAATTGCCTGCCACAATGATTATTTCATCTGCCACAGTGAAAATCTTGGAGCAGGCCACAAAGACTTCAGTGGCAAAGCCTCTGGGACCCTGGAATGCAGGAAGATGGAGGATGAGGTGGGAAGAAAGAGATAGACTCTTATAAGAGGAAAAAGCTAGTTACCGCTTCCACCAGCAGGGTCACTCAAGGTGTTGACTACCTCATAGACGAAGAGGCCATGATCGCCACCAAGGGAGCCTCTGGCTGCCAAAGGTTTGACAGTAAGAGACACAGTAAGGGACAGTAAGCAAGAGGAGGTAGCCCTGACCAGGGCAGATCTGCCAGAGAATAAATGAAGAGTGTCTGGGCAAAGCCATGAAAGTGAGAATAAGATGTAACTGTGGAAAGTGGCAAATGTCACAACCCATGATTATAGTATGTGTCAAGAGCAGTGGGTGGATGTAATGGTAGGTCTGGGGCAGGGGTGTGGGAGGCTACATTTTATTCTGTAAGACAGTGGTTCTCACACTTGAGCAAGCATCAGAATCCCCTGGAGGATTGGTTAACACTGGCATTGCTGGGTCCTAGCCCCAGAGCTGCTGACTCAGCAGGTCTGGTACAGGGTTTGAAAACTGGCATTTCTAAAGAAAAGTGATTTAAAGACAGTGGCTCTTTCCACGAATGGGACCTAAAAGTGGTATGTGGGGTGGATGGGCAAGGGAGTTAGGTCAGTGAGGCTGTGTGGCAGAAATAGGACAGGGCCCCCAAAACACAGCTGCTTGTGAAGAAAATAGGGAGGAGAGGCTGAGTTTCAATGCAAGAAAGCAGTACCATCTGACCTGGAACTTAGGCCTGAGTTCAAATCCTGACTCCACCACTAAGTAGGGTTCCTCAGTGGAAGACAGCTCCTAGTCAGAAGCCTGCTAGGTGGGTGCTGATCTGAGAGGAAAATCGGCCAAGTGATCTTTAGTGGCCTGGCCACCTACCCATGGGTTGCAGGAGGCCACGGGCTGTGCACCCTCTTCCCCCAACCACAAAGCCAACTCCCAACCCTTGGATTTCCTGTCTGAGTTCCCAGTGTAACCAATCCCTATGTCTGCTTGGCAACTCCAAAAAGGGGACAAGATGATAACACTCATTCCCCAACCCTTCTCTCTAAAGTTCCTTCCATAGCTCCCTCACCAGGGTTTCTTGGGGTTCCCAACTGTTTTTTCCAAATTTAAAGACAGTCCTGGGTCAACCAAAGTCACAGCACAGAGTTCATTTGTTTGACCCTCCAAAGGCTACCTTGTTTCCTACTCAGAGATCCAACTTATTGTGAAATTTAGGGAAGGGGGATATTCCCTTTGACCCTGTTGATCTCTGGAACTGATAACACTACCTTATGTTTACAAAGCACTCCACAGCGTGTAAAACAAAATGAGATGTTTATCATACTTTCGGGAAAGTCATATCAGGTATCTACAATGTCCAGACAGCCAGTTAGAGCCAGGCAATGGAGTCATGTATCTGGACCATAAAGAAAGCTGAGTGCCAAAAAATTGATGCTTTTGAACTGTGGTGTTGGAGAAGAGTCTTGAGAGTCCCTTGGATTGTAAGGAGATCAAACCAGTAAATCCTAAAGGAAATCAACCCTGAATATTCATTGGAAGGACTGATGCTAAAGCTGAAGCTCCAATACTTTGGCCACCTGATAAGCAGAACCGACTCATTAGAAAAGACCCTGATGCTGGAAAAGATTGAGGGCAGGAGGAGAAGTGGGTGACCAAGGACAAGATGGTTGGATGGCATCACCAACTCAAGGGACATGAGTTTGGGCAAACTTCGGGAGATGGTGAAGAACAGGGAATCCTGGTGTGTTGCAGTTCATGGGGTGGCAAAGAATTGGACACGACTTAGTGACTGAACAACAACAACAATCATACCCTCATGAGAGATGAGGAAACAGCCTCAGAGAGGGAAAGAAATTTGCCTAAAGGCAAACCCTTGGGCCAGCTAAGCCCAGGGGGAGCACAAGCTGGGGGAGAGTGTCAGTAATGCCTAACGTGGCTCCCGACAGAAGAGGTGACTGAGGTCACAAATAGACACAACATAATACATGTTGGAGATCACACTGACAATTGTACGACTTGACATGGTGAATCAAATATGGAAGAGATCAGCCATTAAGATAAGAAAGTCAAAAATAGCTCCAGATATTCTAACTTGGAAGACTGGGAGAAGGGTCACTAACAGAAGTGAGAAAACTGGGAAAGGTCCTATCTTTGGGGTAAATAATAGCAAATGGTCATAGAGCCCTTCCCATGTGTCAGACACTTTTTCCAAAGATTTGACCTTCCCAACACCCTGATGAGGTAGGTACCATAATTATTAGAGCAACCATACATTCAGGTTTGCCAGAGATAGTCCCAGCATATGCCATCTGTCCTGATCGAATAACAAGTATCATCCCATTCAATCTCAAAAATATCCAGGTTTAGAAGATAAGAGTCCCCTTAATTATTATCCCTCAGTTACACATGAGGAAACTAAGGCATAGATCATTTGAAGAAATTTTTCCAGGTCATGTGGTTGTTAAATGACAGCTGGTATTAGAGGTAACTTGCCTCTAAAAGACATGCTTGTAACTATTTTGTCAAGTGCACACGCTAAGTCGCTTCAGTCGTGTCCTACTCTTTGCAACCCCATGGACTGTAGCCCTCCAGGCTCCTCTGTCCATGGGATTCTCCAGGCAACAAGAATACTGGAGTGTGTTGCCATTCCCTTCTCCAGGGGATCTTCCCAAACCAGGGATTGAACCCACGTCTCTTATGGCTCCTGAATTGGCAGGCAGGTTCTTTACCACTAGCACCACCTGGGGAGCCCCACTGCCTCTCAAAGTTGCTACTGAATCCAGTTTGTCACCTTTGCAGTTGGGTTGCCACCTACCCAGGCCAATGGATTCCAGGATGAAATAAGAGGGGAGCAGGCAGTGGCCTGGAGAGGTTAGATATGCAGAAGATCCACCAGGAGGCACTGCTAGAAGCAGGAGACAGGATAAAGCCACATAACCACCCAAGGGGGATCCCAGCGGGGAATCTCCATTACTCCTCTCCTGGGAATCCTCTCCATCGACTTAAACAGAACTTATCAAACATTCCATCAGGGCTCAACCCAGAAACTCTGCGGAGTATCAAGAATCTAAACAAACAGAAACCCCACCCAAAGAAAGGATGTTGCAGAGCTAGAGGCTCTGTTTTATGTGGAAATGAGAGCTCTGTCAGAGACAGGCGTTCCTGTGCAAGGGAAATGTTTAATAGCCCTCGCCCCGCCCAACCAAGTCTGTTTAGTTTTTAATTTAATGTTGTTTTAACATCTAGTCACCCCTCCGAGGTATGTTATCCACTCTGAGGTGATCCAAGGTAAACTCCAGATTCTGGATTCATTCTTGGCTGACTCCCTGTCCTTGCTTCTACCCTTTGTGACTAGCTTTCCTTCAGGGACTAAACTGCAGGGAACCTAAATTGATCCGTAACAGAGAGAAGCTTCCTGGGCGGGGGCCGGGGGGAAGGGGCCTATTGTAAAGCTACCATAGCTTATGGATTTCAAAGCAAAACTGAAACGATTTGGGGACCATCTATTGTACAAAATTCCCTCCCTCCTCTAGTACCAATAACAGCGGCTGAGACAAGCTGTGTCATAAAGTAACATAAAACGTTGTTTTATGAGGACATTTTTGGATGCTTTAATCATCCGTATGGTTTCTCCAAGATAATCACTGTGGTGGCCAGCATTTGTAGAATGAAAAGTTAGCAAACTAAGAAACCTCACATCAAGTCTGTATTTCAGATTAAAAAAAAAAAAAAACAAACAAACAGGAAGCACTTTAATAAAAGGTGGGAGAAAAAAATCCATCTACTGGAGTAGGAAAAGAACCATGAGCTGTTTCTCTCAGTATCATAAACCAAACAGGGATTTTCATGGTTTTGAATACAATGCAGCTTGAAGAAATGTTCAAGCAACTTTTGGCTTAATTATCCACAACCAATACAGTTATTGAATTGTCATTGTTCTAATCAAGACAACTGATTAACTCTGATACATAATTAACCTAACCCTGCTTCACAAGCATATTTAACAACTAAATCATGTGAAAAGTGTTGAGTCGTGCAGCCAGAAAGACAACTCACACGTTTATTAGCCCTAGAACTTTCTCTTCTCCCTGGGTGCTAGGAGCTTGACAAAAATAAATTCACTAAATGTAAAAACTCATTTGTTCAAGATTTCCCTCAGCTTTCCAAACTGAGCTGGCCAGAGAAACCTTACTGGAAAAGCTAACTTCAGATCTTTTTTTTTTTCCTGGCATCACTACATGTGTGTATTCATACATACCCACACAGAACAGTGGTGGCCTCTGTGATTTTTTTTTTACTTTCACACTGTATACTTCCATAGTGTTTGAGTATCTCACAATGAACATGCTCGAGATGGCAAACTTTAGAAATGTCTATCCTCTTGGTGCATGGAAAAAAGTACACAGGCTGACCATTCTCTACAGACAGCGTGGGCACCGCCTGTGTTCTGATCCACCAATGGGGAAGATGGTGGTAGCCCTTACCCTTGGAAAGAGTAAGGAGGGGAATAAAGTGATTGGAGTCAGCACATCTGATATCATCTTCAGATGTGTGTCATAATTTGCAAACATAATTTTTATTTGTCTTATTTTTACGTTCTTTAAAGCCTTAGGACCGAAGAACAGATCCTATCTGAGAAGTGAAAATCAACTCTCATTTTAACATGAAACTCTCCATTAGTCAGTTGTATGTGTCCTTGGAAAGAAGCTCAGATTCCTGAATTAAACTGTGCCTTTAGTTAGCACTGTGACCATAACTTGCTGACTTCCAATCTTAAAAGGAAGCCAACTTCTTGTCTTAGATTTTTCTTTCTAAAAGCAGCTAGTGTTCTTTCTTCTACACATTTATTTCCATCAGAACAAGTGTATTCAGTGGTGGTAAATTTTTGCCTTTTTCAAAAAAATAATATTGGCTATATTCCCTGTGGTGTATACAATGTACCCTTGTAGCTTATTTTATGCATAATAGTTTGTACCCTCTTAATCCCCAACCCCTGCATTGCCACTCCCTACTTCCCTCTCCCCACTGGTAACCACTAGTTTGCTCTCTCTATCTGTGTCTTTTTTCATATTCACTATTTTGTCTTTTTTTTTTTTTTTTTTTTAGATTCCACATGTAAGTAACAAATCATATAGTATCTGTCTTTCTCTGACCAACTTATTTCACTTAATATAATGCCTTCCCAGGTGGGAAGTATAAGCCCTTAGTATAAGGGCTTCCCAGGAGGCACTAGTGGTAAAGAATCCACCTGCCAATGCAGGAGACATAAGAGACACAGGTTGTATCCCTGGGTCGGGAAGATCCCCTGGAGGAGGGCATGGCAACCCACTCCAGTATTCTTGCCTGAAGATTCCCATGGACAGAGGAGCCTGGGGGGCTGCAGTCCATAGGGTCACACAGAGTCGGACACGACTGAAGGGACTTAGCACACAATGCCCTCCAAGTTCCTCCATGTGGCTGCAAATGGTAAAATGTCATTCTTTTATGGCTGAGTAGTATTACATTGTGTGTGTGTGTATATATATATATATATACATCACTTTATCCATTCATCTGTTGATGGACATTTAGTTTGCTTTGTAAATCTTTGCTTTTTAAGTAGCATTTGCTTTGGAGAAACAGCTAAAAACCATCCAGAACCAAGTGAGATCATTAATATGGGAAATGAACTTGAGGATAATATGCACCCATAAGCAACATGGTCTTTAACAAGCTACTTCCCTTTCTTGTTCCTTACCTTAGTATTCTCATCTGAAAAATGGGAATATTTTACCAGATCTCTTGATAACGCAGTCTACCATTTGCACTGGCCAGCACAAGGTGCAAAAATTAATGTTACTGCATTTCCAACAAATCCTTTAAGCTCTTTTCAAAATCAATCACTTTAAATTTCCAGGAGCATCACAGAGCAAGAGAGAACTAAAGGCTAAGAGTTCTTGTATGCCGGGATAATGTCTGTGTAAAGGCTTGCCATATGGCCTGACATTTGGAACTTCCAGAAAGTGTTACCCTCCTTTCCCGAACTGTGTCCCATCAACCATGGCTTGGAACTTAAGTCCTAGGGCAATTCTGGCAAGGTTACTGAAGGTCCACAGAACTTCTAAGTTGTGGTCTGCTTTGAGGAAACCCCCTTCCTGCTCCCTTGACTCTCTTATCTCTGGCTCCTGGGGAGAACAACAAGCAGAACTCTTTTAAGTTTTTAAGGACCTCCATCAGAGTCACAAAGTCATTTGTCTAACAATTTTGCTTTCATGCTTTTGTTCTGGTAAGAACCCTTTACATGAGGACACTGCTGATTGCTGGTGATTTTGTTGAGCAAACACAGGCAAGGATGTGGATTTAAGCCAACTGAGGGTCAAACAGCTCATTGGGGAAGTTATTTCTGGTGTACTCAGATTTCACTAGAAGCTTCAAAAGTGAAAGCAAATCTAGATTTCCTTCTCAGTTGCTATTGTTTCCGCAGAGAGCAAGTGCTTTTCCCTTGGCACCAGTGTATAATATGTGTGTGTATATAATATATATATGTAATGCATGTATTGTATAATGATAGTATATTATACAAATATACAATATTAATAATTTGTTAACCAATATTAATACAGTATAAATTATTAATATAATAAATTTTATACAAAATAATTATATGTAATGTAATTATATATGACATATATGATATATTTGTACACACACACACACATATATGTAAACAGATTTATTTTAAGAAATTGGCTTATGAGATTGAGGAGACTGGCAAGTCCAAAATCCATAGGACGGGCCAGCAGGCTGGAGACCCTTGTGCAGGACCTGATATTATAGTCCACAAGTGGAATTTCTTCCTTTTCAAGGAAACCTTAGTTTTGCCCTTAAGGCCTTTCAACTTCTTGGATCAGGCCCATTCACATTATCAAATACAATCTCACCTCCTTTAAGTCAACTGACTGTAGATGTTAACCTCCTGTACAAAGTTTCTTCACAGCAACACCTAGATTAGTGTTTGATTGAATAACTGGACACCACAGCCTAGCCAAGTTGACACATAAAACTGACCATCACAATGATATACCCATTCTATTTCATTGACTGTTTTATAGACTGTTAGGGACTGTGGTAGAGAAGCTTGACAATCACTCAGTACCGCCTTGCACTGAAGGTCCCTGTAAAGTGACAATGCAGCAGAGCAAAAGCCCGGTCCCTATCACTGCACCATGAAGACCCTGACCTACCAATGGCACCGCCAGGAAATACAAGGATGAGGAAACTGGGCATGAGGAGGGAGGGGCGACGGAAGCTCAGGGTTTGGTTTTCTTTTTGTCTTTCACTGGAAGGTGATGTGTTAGCCCTGTTGCCCATGTATAGAGAATGGAGTAGTGACTTGGAACCTCCAAAGTAATGGGAAATCCAGAATGAGTCATTATTTTATTGGAAATGTTTAGTGTCCTACTTCTGTTTGCCATTGGCCAATGTCACTGTGGGCTTGCACGTGACCATCACACAACAAACAGAAGTTTACAGAGCCCCAATCTGTGAGTGGGGCCTTGGGAAGCAGTTGCCTCCACCTTTAAGGGAGACTGGGGTACCAGATGGTTTTAAAGCCTCTTTTGGTGATAATTCTAGAAGTGGCCCTGAACCTTTTCAGCAAATATATCAATTATTTATTGCTGAATAATGACTCACTTCATAACTAGGGGCTTAAAACAACAGCAATCATCAATTTTCCTCATGAATATTCAATTTCGGTAGGGCTTGGTAGGAAAACTCCCGAGGCCCCACACAGCATCAACTAGGATGCTCAATACAGCATTGGAGGAGCCATTCCCAACATGGCTCAGTCACTTGTCTGGCAAGTTGGGCTGGCTGTCAACTAGGTACTCAGCTGAATGAGGGCTAAGGATCTTGCTTTTTCTCCAAGTAGCCTGGGTTTCTGTACAGCATGGTGGTTGGGTACAAGAGAGAGCCAAGTAGAAGTTGTATCTCCTTTTATGGCCAAGGCTCAGAAACCATATAGCATCACTCCCATAAACTTTCCAGTCACTGGAAGTGAGTCACCAAAGCCAGTCTGTACTCCAGGGGAGAACTAGACTCCACCTGGATGGGAGGCATGTCTTCTGCTCCAAACCTTTTCTGTTTTTCTCTCTTGGTAATGCTTTTAAAAACTAATGAATTTCTTTCCTCCAACCTCCCACCCTTTCCCACCCCTCTAGGTTGTTACAGAGCCCCAGTTTGGGTTCCCTGAGTCATACAGCAAATTTCCACTGGCTATCTATTTTACATATGTTAGTGTATATACTTCCATGCTATTCTCTCCATATACCTATAGCTAATTCGTGTTGCTGTATGGCAGAAATTAACCCAATATTATACAGCAATTATCTTTCAATTAAAAAAATAAATTAAAAAAAAGAATTTCTTTAAATAAAGTTTTTAAAGTGTGAAAAAAAAAATTTCTTGGAAATTCCAAGAATGGGCTCTTTATTCCATGCTGTCATAGCATCACTAAGGTTTTTGCACATCTTGTTCCTTCTGCACAGATACCCTCCCCACCTCTTTGCAGGCTCACTCTATTCTTGCTTCAGGCCTCCACTCAGACTTCACTGTCTTCCAAGAAGCCTTTGAGGGGCCCACAAAAATGTTTTGATTTCCTTCAAAATCAGAAGAAAAATAATCTTTTAGGTCTAAGAACATGTTTGAATGTATAATATTAATGTATTTATCTTTATACCCATGCAGTTGTAAAATATCATTTTAAGCATTTTTTATGGAGAAAGGGGCCCATGAAAACAAAGGATTTTGTACCAATGCTTCCAAAAGCTTTAATGTGGCCCTGCACCCATGGGCTCCCACAGCTCCCTGACCTCAGGCCGGTCATTAGCACTCCCTACACCCATATAGTAACTGCTGGGCATTTGACGGTCTCTCCTACTTGGTGGCTCAGATGGTAAAGAATCTGCCTGCAATGCAGGAGACCCGGGTTTGATCCCTGAGTCAAGAAGATCCCCTGGAGAAGGGAATGACAACCCACTCCAGTATTGTTGCCTGGAGAATTCCATGGACAGAGGAGCCTGGTGGGCTACAGTCCATGGGGGTCACAGAGAGTAGGACATGACTGAGCCACTAACAACTGTCAACTGCCCAGTTGACAGGCCTGGAAGGGCAGTGTCTGCTGTGGCCCCCCCTTACATCTGCAGTGCCTAGAATACAGCCTGGTCTTTGGTGGATTCTCTGCAAACATTGGTAGGTGAATGAATGAATGAGTGCTCTGAGCTTACTCAAATACAGAGTTACAACCCCAGTAAAGATAAGGATGCAGGTCCTACCTGGCTCCACCTACCTACCTCTCACCTGGTGTACTGTGTCTTAGTACAAATACTAGGTATGTGTGACCTGAGGAAACTCACTTAATCTCTCTAAATCTCAGTATTGCCATCCACAAAATGGGCAATAGTAGTATCTACCTTATTAGGTTCTTGGAAGAAGGAAATGAAAGAACACACTACCTGTGAGGGTCTTAGAACAGCACCTGTTGTATAGTAGGCACTCAATAATTATTACCTACTATTATCATTGTTTTATGGCCAATACCTCTCCCAGAGGTATTTTTTATTTACAAATCAGCTCTTGGAAAAGAGAAGAAGAAATTACTTACCTCCAACCCTAACCATCAGGCTTCTCAGGTGGCTCAGTGGTAAAGAACCTGCCTACCAATGCAGGACACATAAGAGACACGGGTTTGATCCCTGGATTGGAAAGAGTCCCTGGAGGAAGTCATGGCAACCCACTCCAGTATTCTTGCCTGGAGAATTCCATGGACAGAGGAGCCTGGTGGGTTACAGTCCATAGGGTCACGCAGAGTCAGACACGACTGAAAGTGACTTAGCACGCACGCACGCACACAACCCTGCCCCAACAATGACTATCTTTAATGGCAGAATTTCAGGCCGTGCAAGAAAAGATTATCAGAAGCAGAGATTGTCTCATAGCTTCAAATTATCTTCTATGGTCTCCACCTGGGTAGCTTATCAGGTTGAGGGAGGGGCAAGGCCTACCACAGGGGAAAAGGCCTGGATGTTAGCATCTATCAGATTGGGTTCTGTCCTAGCTTGGGGTGTTGTAACAGAAGACCATAGACTAGGTGAGCGAAAAACAAAATTGTATTTCTCACAGTTCTGGAGGCTGGGAAATCCAAACTCAAGGTGCTAGCCAATTGATTGCTGGTGAAGTCTCTCCTCCTGGTTTGCAGACAGCCATCTCCTCATGGTCTCCTCGGGGTGATGGAGAACAGAGAGAGGGAGCAAGTTCTCTCAGGCCTCTTCTTATAAGGTCACTAATCCCATTCATGAGGGCTCCACCCTCATGACCTGGTTGCCTCTCAAAGGCCTCACCTCCTAATACCATCACATTATGGATTAGGGTTTCAACATATGAATGAGGTGCAAGAGAGGAGCAAACATGCAGTTCATAACGGGTTCAAATCCTGAATCCAACCCTTCCAACACTAACCTACAAACTTCCAATTTCTGAGTTGCAAAATGTGTGTGGAGACACAGAGGCTCCGAAACTCTTACTAGGAGCTTGCTAGGGATGCACTGCCTGCCTAGCACCCTCCTACGTGACCCCAGGATCTCTCAGTCCCTTCTCCTCAATGCCAGCTCTCACCCATGTACCCCACTCAGGCCCCTCTCACTCCATCTCCTAGGGGTACTCTGCTCCATACCCGCTGGGGGTCTTTTCCCACCCCAAGGCCCACTTGACCCCCGCAACCCAGGGATCTCCCCCATAGCAAAGCCTGCCCATACCCACTCCTGCCAGCCCCCCACAAGCACTCAGCACCTTTTTCTCCCCCCTGGATCTCTCCTGCCCCACTGCAGGGCCTGTCCAGCCCTCTGTTGCGCTGCCCCTCACAGCGACTCCTGGATCGCGTGGTCCGGCGCTATGCAGAGGTGGCTGACGCTGGCAGCATCTTCATGGACCACTTCACGGACCGGGACAAGCTGCGTCTCCTCTACACACTAGCTGTCAACACGCATCCTGTCCTTCTACAGGTATGCAGTGACCCTGCCCTGGAAAGCCTGTCCAGGGAGGGGATTCACATCAGGCTCTGAGGGGGTAGGTCCTGGGTTGAGCTTTCTCTCCCATCACTGGACACCTTGGGGCCACCAGTCCATGTTATAATAGAACTTCTGTGGCACTCAGTAAAAATGTGTTGTTGTTTCAGAGGAAAGAAGTGTGGGAGCTGGGGGGGAGGGGGCACAGCTAGGAGTGGACATTTCATGGCCAGAGAAAGCCCTGAAGGGCTTTGTGGAGGAGGGCAATTTTGACTAGGTGTCTTAAAGATTAGAAAGGTATGAACAAGCTCGGGAGGTGGGGAAAAACCAAAGGATGACCCACTCAGAGGTGTGCTATGCAGCTGTGCTTGGAAAAGATGAAAGGATGGAAGTAACCTAAACCTCCATCAAAAAGGGAAGGGTCAAATAGGTGAGGATGCTCTAGAACACTGGTCAACAAGGCAGGTGTGCTGGTCCCTGCCTTCATGCAGCTTTCAGTCCAAGGATAGAGACAGTTCTTAACAAGTCAACATCTATAGGACACCCATTTCTCCCCGATCCCAAGAGTCAGGACACTTACTTAATGGGCACAAAGGAAACTAGGAAATGGGAGGGAGTAGCAGATTAAGGAGGGAGGAAGAGAGAGGAGATGAGGAAAAGAAAAAAAAGAAGAAGAAGAGGCAGTGGGAGAGGAGGAGAGGGAGGGGAAAGAGAAGAGAAGGAAGAGGAGAGGGAGAAGGGGCAGGGAGAAGAGGGCATGGAGGAAGAAGAAGAACCATAACAATTAATAATGATTAGTATTGTTATTAAGTATATTATAATTATTTATTATATAATACAGTCATATTGATGATTATAATAATTATATATTACATCAATATTATGATTGATATTATATTACTATTATATTTTAATTATTTATAGTATTGCACTAATATTAATACTTATAATTAATTATTATATTATATTATAATGATTTGTGTTATAATTATATTTTATCCTGGTTATACTAATATAGTATAATATTACTATATAATACTAATATAGTATAATTATATAGTATACATTAGTATATAATATACTAATATATAATTATTTATTCTATATAAATTATTATATAGTATATATTAAATATACTATTATATATAATATATATGTTATTATAACTATGAGATATTATATATGATAATTATATATTCTTTTTATATATGATATAGTAATTATATATTATTGGCCAAAGGATGATGGCTAAGTACATAATAACAACTCATTTCTCAGCATTGTGTTGAATGTTGTACATCATGATCTCATTTAATGCTCAGGACAAACCCCACAGGGATATTGTTATTGTCCCCTCTTTCAGATGAGGTAAGTGGATCTCAGACAAGTGAAGTGACTTGCTCACAGTACCTTAGCCAGTGTCAGCAATGAAACCCAAACCCAGAGCTGTCTGCTGTCAGAGTCCGTGCCTGATCTGCTAAAAGCCACCTGGTAATGTTGGCAGAGACATTACTTTGCCAACAAAGGTCCGTCTAGTCAAGGCTATGGTTTTTCCAGGGGTCATGTATGGATGTGAGAGTTGGACTGTGAAGAAGGCTGAGCGCTGAAGAATTGATGCTTTTGAACTGTGGTGTTGGAGAAGACTCTTGAGAGTCCCTTGGACTGCAAGGAGATCCAACCAGTCCATTCTAAAGGAGATCAGCCCTGGGATTTCTTTGGAAGGAATGATGCTAAAGCTGAAACTCCAGTACTTTGGCCACCTCATGTGAAGTGTTGACTTATTGGAAAAGACTCTGATGCTGGGAGGGATTGGGGGCAGGAGGAGAAGGGGACGACAGAGGATGAGATGGCTGGATGGCATCACTGACTCGATGGACTTGAGTCTGAGTGAACTCCGGGAGTTGGTGATGGATAAAGAGGCCTGGTGTGCTGCGATTCATGGGGTTGCAAAGAGTCGGACACGACTGAGCGACTGAACTGAACTGAACTGAATATTAGCATTTCAAATCCTAGAGGAGAAGAAGGAATTGCTGGTTCCTGCACCCTCAGAGGTCTTCTTCTCTCGTTGTCCTACTGTTGGTGGCTGAGGCAGATGATCTGACTACTTCCAGCCCTAGCTCCTGACAAGCCTGCAACACAGGGGTGACTCCGTGGCCACACATTTAGACATTGCCAGGGGACCGGGGACCTTCCTCTGTGGCACACAGTGGGAGAGGTCCCAGTGGACAGAGAAAACAAGAAAAGGTTTCACAACGTGGCAAGTGGACTAAAATGGCAGGAGGCCACAGAACGTCATCAGGAAGGGGGATGACTGTTTTTTTTAAGAAGGAAAATAAGAGGAAAAGTGCCAAGTATTTATAGTTTCTGTCATTTCTCCCATAAAGAAACACCATCCTAGATATAGCTGCCTCAATAAATAGTCAGAAAGAAAAAAGACAAGCCAGGATTCTCTCCTCCTTTTTTTTCCTTATTGAGATATAGTTAATTTATAATGTTGTGTTAGTTTCAAATATACGGCACAGTGATTCAGTTACATATATATATATATGGGCAGGTAGCGCAGTGGTAAAGAATCCACCTGCCAATACAGGAGATGCAAATCATGCAGGTTCCATCCCTGGATCGGGAAGATGCCCTGGAGTAGGAAATGGCAACCCACTCCAGTATTCTTGCCTGGAGAATTCCATAGACAGAGGAGCCTGAAGTACTATGGCGTTGCAAAGAGTCAGACATGACTGAGTGCACACACACGCGCGCGCATATGCACGACTGAGCACACACACGCACGACTGAACACACACACACATATTTCTTTTTCAGATCCTTTTCCTTTATATGTTGTTACAACATATTGAGTAGTGTTCCCTGTGCTATACAGCAAGTCCTTGCTGGATATCTGTTTTATATGTATGTACTAGTGTGTATGTTAATCTCATACTCCTGGAGCCCTTACAAGGAGATGGAATTGGCTGGAGCTTTGTGCTTCCCTGGACCAGTGTTAGGCTGTCAGAACATTCCAGTCAGTTGTGGAGTCTTTGTGAATATGTAATTATCCTAGTCAGGCAGATTCGCTCAGGGCCAGTGCAGTGGTTCCGAAAACTTTTTACTCAAGGGTCATCTTCATAATTTTTGCCCTATCCCAGAACTTACTAACTGCACTGTTATTTTTTAAAATATTTTTCTTTAAATCAGTCTTAAGTTGACCCTTTTCCCCTCCATAGCCTCTTCCTAAGCAGACATATCTGTGAAATCTGAAATGCTAGTCATATTTTTTCAAATATACAACTCTGAAAATAAACACATTCCCCTGATGCCTGAGTGCATGCATGCGAACTCAGTCGTGTCTGGCTCTTTTGTGACCCCATGGACTGTAGCCCACCAGGCTCCTCTGTCCATGGGATTCTCCAGGCAAGAATACTGGAGTAGGTTGCCATGCACTTCTCCAGGGGATCTTCCTGACCCAGGGATCGAACCCACATATCCTGTGTCTCCTACATTGGAGACGGGTTCTTTACCACTGAGCCATTGGGGAAGCTCCCCTGATGCCTGAATACCCTCTAAAATCATGGCAAGTGCATCGGCACTCTCTTACCTCGCTTGGGGCAACTATGTTGAAATATAATCCACCGTACGGAAAGAAGAACTTCCTTTTACGAATCTTTCCATCAATAATAGAATAATAACTGGTGATGGGTGGTGGGGGAGCAAGGAATTGCCATGTTCCAAGAGGTATAAACAAGGTTAAGAGATGCTTTGCTGATGTCTTGAGACAGTAGGTACCTATGTAAGGCTGATTTTTCTGTGTGCTCTTCGTGAGAGAGAATGAGAGAGAGGAGGGAGGAGAAGGGAGGGAGAGAGAAAGGGAGAGAGCTGCCTCCAGGAGTTTTTTCTGTCTAATCCTCTCATCTTTCCTCCTCTTGGCTTGGCAGATCTTCCCGGGCGCTGAGGGTTGGCCTCTTCCCAAGTACCTGGGCTCCTGTGGTAGATTTCTGGTCAGTACCAGCACCAGTCCGCTGCAGGAATTCTATGGTGCGCCGCCAGACCAGGCGGCCGACCTGGCCTACCAGCTCCTGGGTGTCCTGGAATCTCTGAGGAGCAATGATTTGAACTACTTCTTCTACTTCACCCACGTGGATGCAGACATGTTTGGCATCTTCAACAACGGGCATCTGTTCATCCGGGATGCCAGTGCGCTGGGCGTGATCGACAGGCAGGAAGGTACCCAGCATGGGTCTGGCTGAGCAGCTGTCAGAGGGAAAGTCGGGGTGACAGGAGTTGGGGGGGGGGACGGTGATGGGCGGTGGAGGAGGGGTATCACATTACTGGGCTTGACCAGTGTGTCATATTGAGAGAAGCCCAGGTTTGGGAAGAGGAAGGGTCCCTTTCCCCCTTTTAAGTCTCTGCTCCAGTGCCAAAGCAGAGTTGGACTTGACCTTGTTAATGCAGGAGAGGAAGATTGGCATGGTGGTCATGGAGGTATGGCCCCAGCGGCACCCTCTGTGGGCACTGCCATTGCCCGATGTGTCTGTATGGTGCAGGGACCTGCTCAGCCCCTCCTCACACACGGAGAACCCCCCACACCACATCCAGCTCCCCTTCAGAGCCTTTCCCATCAATGCTTTCAGCCTTTGTCTGAACAATCTGGCAGATTCACTGATACATTTCACAATCCATTTGGGATGCTTTGTTTGTGTAAGGGCTTCCATGTTGGCTCATATGGTAAAGAATCTGCCTGCCATGCAGGAGACCTGGGTTTGATCCCTGGATCCCCTGGAGAAGTGCATGGCAACCCACTCCAGTATTCTTGCCTGGAGAATCCCATGGACAGAGGAGCCTGGTGGGCTGCAGATTGAAAAGCATGGCACCAACTGAGGTGTATGAGTGAACTGTGTTTCTCATGATGTACACAGGTTCAGCCGGGGTTCTAGAACCTTTTGAACACCCCAGTCCTTAATGGTGACCAGATATTCTGAGCCCTGTAGTAGGACAGAGGATTTTAATCTCAAATTTCTGATTTTATTTATATGAGAAGGCCTACAAAGATAGACCAATTAAGCCACACTTACTCCTTTCCTGATTTGCCTTTATTAAGAAGAGAAGAAATGAGGGTGATTCCAGAATATTCAGAGATGTGACTCACTGAATGGCAGTCCCACTCCAATTGGTTGAAGACATATTCTGGATTACCTGTTCTTTCTCCCGACTTTGTGTTTAAAAAGAGCAAATGGAACCGGTCTGAGGAATTTCCTCAGTGTTCCCCAATTCAGTAGTAATCATGGGAGAATCACAGCAGGTATGTCTGCCTTACAATCGTTGTTCAGTCACTCAGTCATATCCAACTCTTTGCAACCCCAGGGACTGCAGCACACCAGGCTTCCCTGTCCTTCACCATCTCCCAGAGCTTGCCCAAACTCATGTCCACTGAGTCCATGATGCCATCCAACCATCTCATCCTCTGTCATCCCCTTCTCCTCCTGCCTTCAATCTTGCCCAGTATCAAGGTCTTTTCAAAAGAGTCAGCTCTTCACATCAGGTGGCCAAAGTATTGGAGTTTCAGCTTCAGCATCAGTCCTTCCAATGAATGCTCAGGACTGATTTCCTTTAGGATGGACTGGTTGGATTTTCTTGCAGTCCAAGGAACTCTCAAGAATCTTCCAAGAGTCTTATAATTAGAAGGCCAAGTTCTGGTACAGAGAAGTGCATTTCCCTGGCCAGCTCATCTTATTTTAGCAGAAGGAGCTCCCCTCCAGGGTTCTCAACAGGGCCTGTCATGTCCCTGAACCCTAAATTTCCTGGGGACTGGAGATGCTAGGAGCCTGAACCACTTTGCCCAGCAATTCTCATTAGGGGCGCCTCTCCCCAGGGAACAGGGCCTATAGGGTGTATAACATCTTCCATCTCTTGTGTAGGCAGCCAAGCAGCCTCCGGCGCAGGAGACAATAAAGACATCTTCAGCTGCCTGGTCTCTGGCTGCCAGACCAAGCTGCCCTCCTGTGACACCATCCCTGAGAAGCAGAACCTGGTGCTGGTGTGCAGCCAGGTGTTGCCCCTGCTTCTCCAGGCCAAGTTCCCGTCCCCAGTGCAGGAGGAGATTGACGCCGAGCTCACTCGCTGCGCAGACGGAACCCGGCCAGACCCGGAGGTCCTCGGGGCCGCCAGCCGGCTGAAGGACATCTTGAGACCCCTGAGAACCTGTGACCCCAGATTCGCCTACCGCTACCCAGACTGCAAGTATGATGATAAGTTCTGAGGGGCTGGAGCCTTGCCTACCCACATCCTCGGAACTTCCACTGCCCACTTGGCTCACTGCATGATTGAAAGAAGCTGCTCCCTTTTAGCCATTGGGAGAAAGGAACTTTGGTGTCCCAGAGACAGAGGAACATGCCAACCACCAGAGGACAGTTGGGCCAGAGGGCGGCGTGACTGCTACCTGTCCCCTCTACCCCTAGCTGGGACATCATGGAAGAGCCCAGGGTTGGGCATTGGAAGACCTGGATGTGGACACTCACTCAGCCTCTTTGAGCCTCAATTTTCTCTCTTCTCCACAAGACTCTTGAGTTAGTGAAAAATGCCGGAGATGTGAAGGGCCCAGGACACACACTTCCTCCTCCCAACCCAGTTGGTTACAAAGAATGTTCCAGAAGCACGCATGCACAGGCAGGGTAAATGAGACAGAGCCATGGAGTCAAAAGAGTGACATGGAGGAAAGACTTGGCCCTGGTGCTAGCCCTCCTGCCACACTCCCCATACTGCCATGGGGTGAGGAGACTGAAGGCCGAGGGGACATGGGGACAGGAGGCACTTAATGGCGTGGGAAGGAGGCAGGGGTAAGAAGAGAAGAGTGCTGGGCTGGGGGCCAACATGTTTGTCCACATCCTCTGAGAACCAGATGTCAAGACAGGATTAAGTGGGCAAGGATTGTATTGAGGAAGATGGCTGTGTGGGAGGAAAGGAGGGGGCAGCCAAAGACCATGGGGAGAACCATAAGGCCAGGCTGGAAGGCTGACGCCCCCTCCCCTGAGTGAAGGCAATAAGATCAGATGAGAGCATCCCAGAATCCCCTCTGCTCAACCAAAATAAGATTCAGCAGGGCTGTCAGGGTGTCCTTGAGGTAAAGCCAGTCATCAGAGGAACTTCCCAAGGATGGACGGCCCTTATATTCCCGCTGCAGGGAACAGCCCATGGGAAGCGTGGCCTTAGCCCAACTGCAAAGATGGATTTCAAAGCACAGCGCAGGGCACTTAGCCAGTTGAGCTCCCTGGAGCAGGAGGTCTGTGAGTAGAACATTCTTCATAGCCATAGCCGGGGACCAGGGCCAGGTCTCTCTATATAACTTCCTCCAGGGCAGGACTCTAAGGAGTCTGAGAATTTTCGTTAAAACTTGGCCTTATGGGTCATTCTAAAAAAAAACTTTTTCAAGGTCAGCCAACAGAATATATTTTATTCAGCAGCTTGCGTGTTTTTATACCTTTCAAATGATTAGCCATGTGGTATGTCAGTTTCCATGTACCCTCTTGCCCAGGCTGCAAACACTAATGGGAGTTCCTTGGACTTTTGCCCAGTCTCCCTGCCTGCCCTCTACCCTCAGAGACCTCTCAGTTGGCCTCCTCTTTTGGGCTTCCCTGGTGGCTCAGATGATAAAGCACCCGCCCGCAATGTGGGAGACCCGGGTTCGATCCCTGGGTTGGGAAGATCCCCTGGAGAAGGAAATGGCAACCCACTCCAGTATTCTTGCCTGGAGAATCCCATGGACAGAGGACCCTGATAGGCTACAGTCCATGGGGTCACAAAGAGTTGGACATGACTGAGTGACTTCACTTTCACTTTTCTACCTCTGAGTCACCACCTTTAAGATAAAATGCCTGGCGTAATAGGCTTCAGGCAGCAGATGTGGAAACTGAGGCCCAGGGAGGCAGAGTGACTTGCCAGGATAGTTTCAGAACTCCAGCAACCAGTCCAGGCTCCTCTTGCCTTCCCTTTCAGCCTTGTGTGTGGATGTTAAGTTGCTTCTGTCGTGTCTGACTCTTTGCAAGCCTATGGGCTGTATCCCGCCAGACTCCTCCGTCCATGGGATTCTCCAGGCAAGAATGCTGGAGTGGGTTGCCATTTCCTTCTCCAGGGGATCTTCCTAACCCAGGGATCGAACCCAAGTCTCTTAGTCTTCTGCATTGGCAGGCAGGTCCTTTACCACTAGCGCCACCTGGGAAGTCCCCTTCAGCCTCTGTCCTGCCCAACTTTGGTCCCTTTGTTGACATTTAAAGATGAGCCAAGGAAAGTCATATTTTGTTGTACACTGCAATGCAGTTGGGGGGTCTCCCTTTTGACTACCTCTGGGGCAACCATGACAATGAGGATGCCAAGACAAGCTTTTGGAAGGGCAGGTTTGGGCTGCCTGAGAATTTCTGAGCCAGTTACTTCCTGGCTTGGTCTGAAGGGTGACTGATCACCTTTCCCAACACCTTGCTTTTTTTAGCCCAGTGAAACTGATCTTAAACTTCTGGTTTTCAGAACTCTCAGAGGATACATTTCTATTGTTTTAAGCCACCCACTTTGGAATAATTGTTATAGCAGCCACAGGAGACAAACACATATCTTGAACTCATCTTAATGTCTGCTTACAGAGAACTGAACTTGCAATACTCCCTAATTCCAGTCTGTTCTGATGGATTCAAAAGCCAGACCCACCAGGAGGGAGTTATTATGTGTCCATATCCAGGTCTGAGGCTTGGACCGTTCTGTTCCTCCACTTACTAAGCCCCAGGCATCTTAACTAGACCTGAGTCCTACCTGGACCCTAAGCTTTTCCTGACAGCCCAGTCCCCATCAAGCCCTTTCTGAATCCCTCCTCTGTACCCCTGAACCCCAAGTCTGTGCCCATATGAGGCTAATCCCAAGGGTATTCCAGAGAGATATATGCCCCTCCTTCCCATCCAGCTGGGCACTCCTTGAAGGTGGCAGTGGCACAGAGCTCTTTGTGTTCCCTGTCACAGCCAGCACCAGGCTGAGCACAGAGCAAGTGCTCAGAAAATGTTCTTGCTAAGAATAATGACTATGTTTTTCAACCCTTTTTGTTTGGTGTTTTTCATATACCATATGCTCTAAACTGATTATTTGTGTCCCCCTCCAAAATTCATAGGTTGAGATCTTAACTCCCAATGTGATGGTATTTGGGAGTAGAGTTTTGGGGAGTTAACTATTAATGGGTCATGAGAGTGGAGCCTTCATGAATGGGGTGAGTGCCCTTATAAATGAGACCCTAGAGAGCTCCATCACTCCTGCCTTGTGGGGACACAGCAGGAAGATCCGGTCCTGGCTGTGAACCAAGAAGCTTGTTCTCAGCAGACATCAAATCTGCTAGTGCCATGATCTTGGACTTCCCAGCCACCGGAACTGTGAGAAACAATTATTGGTTATAAACCACCCAGTCTGTGGTATTGTTATAGCAGCCAGAACAGACAAAGACAGCATGCTGGACATATACAGGATATAGCCACTTCCTCAAGACAGTTCTTTCCCCTCAACAGCCAGGAGACAAGTGAGTAAACACTCTAGAGACTTCAGTCAGAATAAAATCATTGTAGTGGAATGTGATTGGAGACAATAGAGTATTTTTCTGGGTTTCATCAGCCACTGTCTTTTTGCCTGAAGCTACATAATTTGTGGGGCCCAGTGCAAAACGGAAACATGGGGCCTCCTGTCATTGAGAAATGCAAGATGGCACCAGCAGAGCATTAAACTAAGTGCAGGTCTTGTGTAACTCTATGTTGCCTGCCCACGCAGCCAGCTCTGAGTGCCTGAGAATGCTGATTAACCTCTGTGTAGTGGGTTCTTGGGATTTACTGGGGTCTCACTTGACCTCCACAACCAAAAGGAGTATCTGTGGAACCAGAGGTGATATAAAATATTTAGTAACCATCATGGCAAAGTGAGAGTGTTAGTCGCTCAGTCGAGTACCCATGGCCTATAGCCCACCAGGCTCCTCTGTGCATGGGATTCTCCAGGCAAGAATCCTGAAGTGAGTTGCCATTTCCTCCTCCAGGGGATCTTCCGGACCCAGGGATTGAACCTGGGTCTCCTGCACTGCAGGCAGATTCTTTACTGTCTGAGCCACCAGGGAAGCCTTATCATGGCAAAGGAACTGACCTAGGAGAACAGACTCCATTGGCTGCAGTTGTCAGGTCTGCATCCCCACAGCCCTGTGGGCAAGTCCTACTTTTCAAACAAGGAAACTGGTTCAGCGATTTGCTCAAGGCAACAATTTTCAGGTCTCCCGCTTTCCTAGTCCTCCCGTGTAGCATCTGACTTCTGCTGATAAGCAATTGCAAGAGCCTGAATGTTTCCTCTAGAGTTTAAATAAATACTTTGTGGGATTTGTGTTCATTTCGGAAAAAAGTAGAGCCCTGGAATCAGACAGACCTGGTTTCAAATCACGACTCTGCTGGTTACTCGGTAACCTGGGGCAAGTTGCTTAGTCTCTCCAAGTCTCACTTTCCTCATCCATAAAATGGTGAGGAAAAGATTTACCTTCATAGGGTTATTATCCCATTTAAATAACTGATCATTTCTCAAGGGCCTGGCACATGTGGGCATTCTGTATCTGATGGCCTTTCCTTAGGAAAGGGCAGAGGGTTTCCTGGCAGAAAGGGCTCCTCACACAGCCGAAGTGAGTGCTGTAGCCTCTTGGGAGGGATCTTGACCTCTGTCCCAAGGCTCTGCTCCAGACCAGAGGAATCATGAGGGTGCTGCAGGCTGCCAGACAGTGTGACAGGGGCCATTTTTCTTCCCTCTCACTCTCCAGACTCTGGGTTGATCTTGAAAGGCAGCTGGGAAGCCAATACGCTCGCATCCCCAGACTGGCCCTCCACCAGGCTCAGGAGGGAATCCTCCTCAAGCAGGTAATTTGGGGGGCCTTGGGAAGTCCATCCATGCTCAGGAAATTCTAGTGCCCTCTTGGCCCATTGAAAGCTCTTGGCTCACTGTCTATGCATGGTGATATGGCTTTTCTGCCCACTTAGGGCCTGTTGTCCACAAATATTGGCACAGCTGAGCTCACATGCACACAAGTATACTCTGGTCTGTCCACAACAACTTTGTGTCATTGTTTAAAAATGGTTGTGACTGTGGGTTGTGAGGGATGGTTAACACCCAGGCAGGGGGCCCCAAATGTGCAGATATAATGACCCTCCAAGAAGGCAACTTAGAGGAATAGGCCAGCAAAGGGGAACTGAACAACCAGGGGCCTGCCTATTGGAGCTCATCGTAGAAGCAGACAAGGAGAGGGAGAAGCCCCAGCCCACTAGGGCGATCAGGGCATCATCTCAGGCCTGAGCTGCCTGTGGAAGCAGTGTGGCCCTGCAGACAGAGTGGCAGTTCTGGAAGCTGAGTCATCTGCCTTCAGATCTTGTACCAGCCCCTCTCACAAAACTCAGTGCCTCAAAGTTATTGATTGTAGCATTGTTCATAATTGCAAATATCGAAAACAATTTCAATGCCACGGGAGAGTGATTGAAGACGCTGCAGCACACATCCACACAAAGGAGTGCTATGCAGCTCTACAAATGAATAAGGAAGATCTCTAGGAACTGATATGGAGTGATTTGCAAGCTATACTATGAAGCGAGAAAAAAAAGCACAGAGGTGTGTTTACAGAATGCTACTTTTCATGTAAGAAAAAAGATACAAGAAAACATTTATGCATCTGCTCATCTGTGATGCAAAAAATGATATCGTGTGTGTGTGTCTGTGGGTGTGTAGCTATATAAAGAATAAACCAGAAGCTAATGAAATTGGTTCCCTACAGGGAATGGATGTCAATGGAGTGGAAAGAAGAGAGGAATGGGAGTGAGCCGAAGGGATGAAGAGGGAGTGAAACTTCTCTGAGTGTACCTTTTTTTTTAGAATCATGAGACTACCTCACACAATCCACAAATAAAGAATCAAGATCAGCCAGGATGTGGGTTGAACTAAAATGAAATACAAAGAATAACAAATGGACACAACTGTATTGAAAAAAATAAAGAATAAAATAACTACACAGAGAAACTAACCTAGTTTAACCTAGGTTTCTCTAACCTAGGTAACTTGGAAAGTAAGCCTTTTGACTACATAGTATAAGACAACAAACAACAAGAAGTCTACACACACTTTAAAATGGTTAATTTTATAGTATGTGAATTCTACCTCAATTTAAAAAGAGGGGGGAAAATCCATTCACAAAAACTGTGCTCTGGTTAGTGATTATTTTTCCTATGAGAATCTGGGTTAGCAGTTCTGAAACTACTTTAAGTCTTGAGCAAGTATTGCTTGGAGAAAAAAGTTACAAGTCAGGAAATACAGAATTTTGTGCTCCTTCCAATTTTGAATGTTGTGATGTTAGACTGGAATTGGAAGTATCACTATGAACTCACGAATTTTTTTTTTCTGGCCACGACTCAAGGCAGGTAGAATCTTAGTTCCCCAACCAAGGATCAAAGTCAAGCCCCTTGCAGTGCAAGTGTGGAGTTTTAATCCCTGAACCACCAGGGAAGTCCCTGAACTCGGGATTTTTTAGGTATATATATACACAGATGGATAGATATAGGGCTAGAGATGTGAGTGTAGAGAAGTGTGTAGAAATATATTTCCAAGCTTTATTCTCTGAGATGGCCTATAAGCAGTGACACTCCAGTACACAGTGCCTAGGTCTTGGTTTCTAAGACCTAGTAAGAGAAACCAGAGCTCTTTCGGGAAATGGCTGATTCTGAGATTACATAGGGAAAGTACAAGATGAGCCTGTAATACTCTTGTGCTGCCAGAAAGGGAGGACGTGCTAAAAAAATTGGGGGCATGTTAAAAGGACACAGGAACCAACTTGAAGGGGCTCCCATAGCCAAATTTGGGACAATTTGAATATTAAATAAGTAATGATAGAAATAATCCATAGAATAAAATCAATTCTTATGAGACCATACTGATACAAATAAATAACCAGATAAGTAAATAAATGGGAAAGGCAAGAGCTCTTCTTTACAGTAGAATTCCAATAAGTGCAGAAGAAATGATGCAAGTGGAAAATCACCACTTGGCAAACACCAGATTAATAATGATTGCAGGCAAGAATCCTCAGTAGGGGCTGAAACTGGTTGATCAAAGTAGGAAGAAACAGGATGCTTGCATGATCTCAAAGTTACCTTGCCACAACATCCCATTAATTACAAAGAGGAAAAAAAAATTGTAAATTTATGCTTGAAGAAACCTGGCAGACACTACTGTAACCAAGTGATCAAGGTCAATGTCACTTGTCATAAGTCACATAGACATCAGGTACGTTCTGATATGATGCACTGAGAAGGGTATTTTTGCTCCACATGCAAAACCTCAATTGACTCATGAGATAACATCAAACAAATTGAGGGACAACCTACAACTAGCCATGAGAGACAAGAAAAGAGTGAGGAATTATCATGGATTGCCGGTGCCTAAGGAGACAGGAGAACTACATACAACGTGGGGGCCTAGGCTGGATCCTGGAGCAGAAAAAGGACATCAGCAGTGACAACACTCACCAGCCCAAACTCAGCAGCAACAGAGCTGTAGTTGAACCAGTTGAATTTACTGCTCATCAAAACAAGGGAGAACGGGCACCATGGAGCAACATGAAGTGTCTTAGTAAGAGGGGGTTAGAAAGGACTTAGAGATTTGGGCTTATTAAGTGATTTGGGGGAGAGTTCAAGAAAGCAGAGCTTTGCTTTAGATGGAATGCTGTCAGGAACAGGGAGTAAATCCATGATTGCATGCCTCAGTAAATCTTATCTTTAAAGTGGGAGGAATGGCGCAGGGTAACTCTGTAGTTAGGGAAGCAGCAGTCACTCACAGTAGCCAGGATGGGGTGTATTTGGTCATTTTTATTTAAACAATGTTCATGCTACTGTGGGCCACGTTTCTCTTTCTCAGTGGGACAACTGTTGAAATTCTAAGATCTAATTATAAACTGTGGAAAATTCTGAAAGAGATGGGAATACCAGACCACCTGACCTGCCTCTTGAGAAACCTGTATGCAGGTCAGGAAGCAACAGTTAGAACTGGACATGGAACAACAGACTGGTTCCAAATAGGAAAAGGAGTACATCAAGGCTGTATACTGTCACCCTGCTTATTTAACTTATATGCAGAGTACATCATGAGAAACACTGGGCTGGAGGAAGCACAAGCTGGAATCAAGATTGCTGGGAGAAATATCAATAACCTCAGATATGCAGATGACACCACCCTTATGGCAGAAAGTGAAGAAGAACTAAAGAACCTCTTGATGAAAGTGAAAGAGAAGAGTGAAAAATTTGGCTTAAAGCTCAACATTCAGAAAACGAAGATCATGGCATCTGGTCTCATCACTTCATGGCAAATAGATGGGGAAACAGTGGAAACAATGGCTGACTTTATTTTTCTGGGCTCCAAAATCACTGCAGATGGTGACTGCAGCCATGAAATTAAAAGATGCTTACTCCTTGGAAGGAAAGTTATGACCAACCTAGACAGCATATTAAAAAGCAGAGACATTACTTTGCCAACAAAGGTCCGTCTAGTCAAGGCTATGTTTTTTCCAGTGGTCATGTATGGATGTGAGAGTTGGACTATAAAGAAAGCTGAGCACAGAAGAACTGATGCTTTTGAACTGTGGTGTTGGAGAAGACTGTCGAGAGTCCCATGGGCTGCAAGGATATCCAAACAGTCCATCGTAAAAGAGATCAGTCCTGGGTTTTCATTGGAAGGACTGATGTTGAAGCTGAAACTCCAGTACTTTGGCCACCTGATGCAAAGAGCTGATTCATTTGAAAAGACCCTGATACTGGGAAAGATTGAGGGCAGGAGGATAAGGGGACAACGGAGGATGAGATGGCTGGATGGCATCACCGACTCGATGGACATGGGTTTGGGTAGACTGCAGGAGTTGGTGGTGGACAGGGAGGCCTGAAGTGCTGCAGTTCATGGGGTTGCAAAGAGTCGGACACGACTGAGAGACTGAACTGAACTGAACTGAATTATACTAGTACATAGTATTTTATCAGTGTTCTTTTCCTAGTTGCAGCAATAGTACTATGGCTATGTAAGGTGTCAACATTAAGGGATGTCAGATGGGGGAACTCTGTATATGATTTAGGAATATTTTTGTAAGTCTAAAATTATTCCAAAATAAAAAACCAAAAAAGCAACTCAGTGTGTGAAGCAGAAATTGTTCAGCACCAGGTGAAGAAACTGCCTTGCATACTGGGGCTGTGTAATATAACACAAAAGACAAAACACAAAAGCATTATATGTGTGACAAGATGGTCCTAAGAAGGGAAACTGAGTTGGATTAAAAGGAAGATTCAGATTACCTACGTGTATATAATTGAGTCACTTTGTTGCACAGCAGAGATTGGCACAATATTGTAAATCAATTATTCTTCAACAGAAGAAATAAATAAATCAATAAAAAGAAGATTCAAGTCTCCCATTTAGGGCCTACTCCAGGGTGATGCACATTGAGTAGAAGCACCATTTCCACTGTTCAGTTTGCCCAGCTGAATGAATATACATGTACTAGAAGTAGGGCTGCCCCTACCACACTGGAAGGCAGTAGAGACCTGGGGCTCACACGTTCACTTCTGATTCCTTTCCTTCTACAAGCAAACCCTGGTGCCTCATGAAGAGAGCTGAAATCTCCCTCCCCCCACTCCACACACAGTACCCTGAGCCTCCGGCCCTTTACCTGAATCCACCTTTCCATTTCATGCCCCTACCTGGATCTTCTCTCTGAAAAAAATCATTCTTTAGGAGGAACTGTGCCAAAAGTGAGTTAATATTCCCCATGTCAAAATCACACATTTCTTGTGCTTTTAAAATAATGCTACCCAAGGCAGGCAAAATTTCGGGAAAAGAGGCAGGTTGTAGGAACTTGGTGAAAATATAATCCTATCAAAAAGCAATTTGGCAATGTTCATCAAGAGCCTCAAAAGGACCGCACATTCTACCCAATAATTTCACTTCTGGGACAATATCCAAAGGAAGTCATCAAGAATGCAGAGTGATTTTTGCACAGATTGTTAAAAACCATGGATGAAACACTTGTGTAAGTGTGTGTTAGTTGCTCCGTCATGTCCGACTCTTCGTAAAGCTATGGACTTCCCACCAGGCTCCTCTGTCCATGGGATTTCCCAGGCAAGAATACTGGAGTGGGTTGCCATTTTCTTCTCCAGGGGATCTTCCTGACTCGGGGATCAAGCCTGGGTCTCCTGCATCACAGGCAGAAGCAACCCCTACTAAAATGAGAGTAACTGGAGCTTTTAATAGGTATAAACTACCACACAGGGGGAAATGAGAGAGGAGAAAAATAGAAACAAAATTTTGAAAGCTGGAAAGCAAATAACTTGGCAGGACCAAAAGAACAGAATCCTAAGCTGGCAGCAAAGGATGCTGATGACCATCCCAATTTTCATCATGTGTATGTGTGCTCAGTCGCTCAGTCATGTCCGACTCTTTGCCACCCAGGCTCCTTTGCCACCCAGGCTCCTTTGTCCATGAGATTCTCCAGAGAACAGTGCTAGAGTGGGTTGCCATTTCCCTCTCCAGGAGAGCTTCTCAACCCAGGGATTGAACCCATGACTCTTAGGTTTCCTACATTAGCAGGTGGGTTCTTTACCACTAGTGCCACTTGAGAAGCCCTTCAATTTATATCACAAAATCTCTCAAAAGGTTGAGGAATTGATGGCTCTAGATCTCTCAGAAAGTGAAGGAGAAGGCTGAAATATGGATGAGTCTTAAAGGCCATGTTAAGAAGCAATTGGATCCCAGTTTTCTACCCTCACCCCGACATTTCATGGCCAGATAATGGCCAGGTGATGGCCAAGCTCCAAGCTCCAACAGATTAGAAGCTTCTTCCCTGAAGAGAGTCAATCCAAGGGTTTTCAGGGACTGCAGAAAGACTAGCACAGCAGGTCACCCTGAAAACTGGGGGCTCAAGGGCATGTGTGACAGTGGCTGTGCACTTCCCCCAAGGCAGGAGAACTGAAGAGTGAGCCTCATGGGAAAAGGCTAAAAGATCCCAACATCGGAAGCCCCTCAACCACCTCACCCAGCCCATGAGGTCACAGTTGGCGGACTTCATTGGCTGTTCAGGGCATCCAGTCATCTTTTTAGTTCCTCATTTCTTTCTCTTTTTTTCTAATATTATTTTTAAATCATTTAAGACTTTCAGAAAAGTTGAAAGAAGAGTACAAATAACCTCCATACACCCTGTGTTCATATTCCCAACTGTTAAATTTTTCCCTATGTTTGCTTTATCATTCTCTCCCTCTCCATCATCCCTCTCTCCCTCTCTCTGTCTCTGTCTTCCCCTATCTCTCTCCCCCACCACCCCTTTTCTCCAGTTTTTTCCTGAACACTTTTAAGGTAAATTGCAGATATGCCCCTAAATGCTTCAGAGTTTTTATCCTAAAAATAAAGTAAATGCTTATATAACCACAGTACAATTCTGAAAATCAGGGGATTAACATTGATACAATACTATTATCTACCTACAGGCCTTATTTAAATTTGGTCAATTTCTCCAATAATGTCCTTCACAGAAAACAAATTTTCTGGCCCAGGCTTATATATTGCATTTAATTGGCACATCTCTCTACTCTCCTTTAATCTAGAACAGTTTCTCAGCATCTGTGTGCCTATGTGTTTCATCACTTTGACATCTTTGAAGAGAAAAGGCTGTTTATTTTGTAGAATTTCCATCAATTTGGATTTGTCTATTGTTCCCTCATGATTCAGTTTAGTTTGTTTTTTTTTTTTTCTCCATATTGGGCAGAAATGCCTCAAAAGTGATGCTGTGCTCTCTTCATTGAAGCCTATCAAAAGATACAAAAGGTCAATTTGTCCTATTTTGGGTGATGTTCACTTGGTTTCTCCACTGTACATTTACTCTGTAAATGGAGAGGAAATTTCGAGACTATGTAAATGTCCTGTATTCGTCAAACTCACACACACTCATTTTAACATCCATTATGATTCTTGCCTGAATCAATTATTACTGTGATTGTTGCCACGTGGTGATTTTTTTTTTTTTTTTTTTTTGCTGTGCTAGCTCTTCATTGCCACGTGGGCTTCTCTACTTGTGGTGTTCGTGCTCAGTGATCCTGCAGCATGTGGGATCCTAGCTCCCCAACCAGGGATCAAACCAGCGTCATTAACATTGGAAGGCAGACTCAACCACTGGACCACCAGGGAAGTTCTCAAATGGTGATATTTTAAATTCTATTATTCCTTTCACATTTATTAGCTGGCATTCTATTGTTTTTTTAAAAAAACTTTTCTTCCCTCCTACTTACTTATTAATACATTTATATACATATGGACTTGAAGATTCTTATTTTATTCAATGGTTATAGTATATTATTATCATTTATTTTGGTGATATTATTTTGGTAAAGATATTAAGAAGAGGTGGCAAGAATACACAGAAGAACTATACAAAAAAGATCTTCATGACCCAGATAACCACGATGGTGTGATCACTCACCTAGAGCCAGACACCCTGGAATGCGAAGTCAAGTGGGCCTTAGGAAGCATCACTATGAACAAAGCTAGTGGAGGTGATGGAATTCCAGTTGAGCTATTTCAAACCCTGAAAGATGATGCTGTGAAAGTGCTACACTCAATATTCCAGAAAATCAGGAAAACTCAGCAGTGGCCACAGGACTGGAAAAGGTCAGTTTTCATTCCAATCCCGAAGAAAGGCAATGCCAAAGAATGCTCAAACTACCACACAATTGCACTCATCTCACACACTAGCAAAGTCATACTCAAAATTCTCCAAGCCAGGCTTCAACGGTATGTGAACCGTGAACTTCCAGATGTTCAAGCTGGATTTAGAAAAGGCAGAGAAACCAGAGATCAAATTGCTAACATCCACTGGATTATCAAAAAAGCAAGAAAGTTTCAGGAAAACGTCTACTTCTGGTTTATTGACTATACCAAAGCCTTTGACTGTGTGGATCACAACAAACTGTGGAAAATTCTTAAAGAGATGGGAATACCAGACCACCTAATCTGCCTCCTGAGAAATCTGTATGCAGGTCAGGAAGCAACAGTTAAAACTGGACATGGAACAACAGACTGGTTCCAAATTGGGAAAGGAGTACGTCAAGGCTGTATATTGTCAATGTGCTTATTTAACTTATATGCAGAGTATATCACACTAAACTCTGGATGAAGCACAAGCTGGAATCTAGATTTCTGGGAGAAATATCAATAATCTCAGATACACAGATGACACCACCCTTATTATAGAAAGTGAAGAACTAAAGAGCCTCTTGATGCAAGTGAAAGAGGAGAGTGAAAAAGTTGGCATAAAACTCAACATTCAGAAAACTAAGATTATGGCATCCGGTCCCATCACTTCATGGCAAATAGGTGGGGAAACAATGAAAACAGTGACAGACTATTTTTGGAGCTCTAAAATCCCTGCAGATGGTGACTGTAGCCATGAAATTAAAAAATGCTTCCTCCTTGGAAGAAAAGCTATAATGAACCTATACAGCATATTAAAAAGCAGAGACATTACTTTGCCAACAAAGGTCCGTCTAGTCAAAGCTATGGTTTTTTCCAGTAGTCATGTATGGATGTAAGAGTTGGACTATAAAGAAAGCTGAGTGCCAAAAAATTGATGCTTTTGAACTGTGGTGTTAGAGAAGACTCTAACAGTCTAAGAGTCCCTTGGACTGCAAGGAGATCCGACCAGTCCATCCTAAAGGAAATCAGTCCTGAATATTCATTGGAAGGACTGATGCTAAAGCTGAAGCTCAATCTCCAATCTTTGGCCACCTGATGCGAAGAACTGAGTCATTGGCAAAGACCCTGATGCTGGGAAAGATTGAAGGCAGGAGGAGAAATGGGATGACAGAGGATAAGATGGTTGGATGGCATCACCGACTTGATGGACATGAGTTTGAGTAAGCTCCGGGACATGCTAAAGGACAGGGAAGCCTGGCGTGCTGCAGTTCACAAAGAGTTGGACACAACTGAGTGACTGAACTGATTTTGGTGATCCAAACTTTTCCAGGTTTGACCAGTGGAAAAATTCCCAGGAACTAGGGCAAAACATCAGACTAAAAATGAGAGAAAAAATTAAAAATTTTAAATTAAAAACTAATTAAATTAGTCCAAGAGGTCCATCATCCAATAATAGGACTTCCAAAGAGGACACACACACAGACACAGACACCACACGGTGACATAGGGACACACACAAACACATATACAGAGACACAGACCCATATACCCAAACTCAGATACAGACACAAACATGGACACACACTGGAAGAAATCATCAACAAGAAACTTAAAGTTCCCAAAATGAAAGTGTTTACATTGGAAGAACTTTTGGAAAGCCCATTACAATGCATGACTGGTCAGAGCTCTAGGGACAAAGGAAAGACCCTACAAGATTCTAGAGGCTGGGGAGTAGGGCAGATGACCACATACAAAGGGTCAAGAGCCAGAAAAGCCTCATATTTCTCAACAGCACTAGAAGCCAGAAGCCAGCGACTTCGAATTTCTGAAAGCAACTTTTTCCCACCTTCAGTTCTCTACCCAAATTATCAGTCAGTTCTAAATCTGTTCAAACTACCAATCTCAGACATTCAAGTTCTCAAAAGTTTTCATTTTTAAGCACTCTGTCTTAGGAAACTATTGGAGGAGGTGTTCTACCCAAAGCGGGTAGTAGACCAAGAAAAGGGCTTCCCTGGTGGCTCAGATGGTAAAGAATCTGCCTGCGATGCAAGAAACCTGGGTTCAATCCCCGGTTTGAGAAGATCCCCTGAGAAGTAACTGGCAACCCACTACAGCATTCTTGCCAGGATAATCCCATGGACAGAGGAGGTTGGCAGGCTCCAGTCCATGGGGTCACAAAGAGTTGGATATGATTAAAGCAACTTCACATACACAGACCAAGATAAAAGAGACCAGAGATATAGAAAACAAGGGATCCAGCACAGGAGAAAGGAGAAAAGATCCCTGGATGATGGCAAAGGTTGGTCCCGGGACATAGCTGTGCACTAGGCATGGGGCTATGTAGTCCACAGGGGAGCAGGTTGGAAGGCTTCAAGAGCTATACCTTTGGGAAGATGCAAATACAAAACCTGATGCATCTGAATGTTTTGAGAGATAATTTAGACCATTGGCGAAGTATTTGGATTTGAATTAACAGTAAATATATAGAAAACCAAGCAAAGGAATAAACCACACAATTAATTTCTGAGGGGAAAAAAAAATTTATGAAGGAAAGGAAAAAATGAGCATTGTGTACTACATGGCTCAGCTTTGAATGGCATTTACGTAGACACAATAATCGAAACACTGTTAAAACAACCAGATTAGGCCCAAGATGGAGTCACTCATGCTAAGCCACATGCCAGCAAATCAAAATTTAACTAAGTATCTATGCTCTGCTCTCCCCAAAAAGGAGGCCTAGCTCAACCAACCAATCAGAGTTTGCCTGCTCCACACAAGGTACCCAACCTGGTCCAACACTTCTTTTTGTGTCAAATGCCTAGTATGACTTCCTTGTCCCTGCTCCCTTTATTCCACTAAAATCTCTCACCTAGGGACTGCCCTGGTTGTCCAGTGAGTGGTTAAGACTCCACACTCCCAATGCAGGGGGCCTGGGTTCCATCCCTGGCCAGGGAACTAGATCCCATATGCCGCAACTAACACCCGGCGCAGCCAAATAATTATTTTTTTAAAAAAGAAAGAAAAAAGAACTCTCACCTTGTACAGCTCTGCAGAGCTCCTTTCTGTCTGCTAGATTGGATGATGCCTAATTCATGAATCACTGAATAAAAACCTACTGGAACAGCACGTTGTCTGTGGAAATTTTTCTTTTCATAACACTACATATTGACTTAGCCAGAATGGTGATATATTCATTTTTGGAGAATGGGAAGAGTGTGTATAGGAAGGGAGGGCTAGGAAGAAAAAAATAAAGCAAAACATCTTTATCTTCCATAACGGAGATTCAATAGATAATGCAGACAATAGGAAAAAATAAGACGTCTTCATTCAAACCTGGTATTTAGAGAAGTGGTAAGTAGACCATCATGGCATCTGGTCCTATCACTTCATGGGAAATAGATGGGGAAACAGTGGAAACAGTGTCAGACTTTATTTTTCTGGGCTCCAAAATCATTGCAGATGGTGACTGCAGCCATGAAATTAAAAGACGCTTACTCCTTGGAAGGAAAGTTATGACCAACCTAGATGGCATATTCAAAAGCAGAGACATTACTTTGCCAACAAAGATCCGTCTAGTCAAGGCTATGGTTTTTCCAGTAGTCATGTATGGATGTGCGAGTTGGACTGTGAAGAAAGCTGAGCGCTAAAGAATTGATGCTTTTGAACTGTGGTGTTGGAGAAGAGTCTTGAGAGTCCCTTGGACTGCAAGGAGATCCAACCAGTCCGTTCTAAAGGAGATCAGTCCTGGGTGTTCTTTGGAAGGAATGATGCTAAAGCTGAAACTCCAGTACTTTGGCCACCTCATGCGAAGAGCTGACTCATTGGAAAAGACTCTGATGCTGGGAGGGATTGGGGGCGGGAGGAGAAGGGGATGACAGGTGATGAGATGGCTGGATGGCATCACCGACTCAATGGACGTGAGTCTGAGTGAACTCCGGAAGTTGGTGATGGACAGGGAGGCCTGGCGTGCTGTGATTCATGGGGTCGCAAAGAGTCGGACATGACTGAGTGACTGAACTGAACTGAACTGAGTAAGTAGACCAAAGAATTAGCTGAAAGATATTTTTTTGCCACCATGTGACAAGGCAAATGGAAAGGAAGAGGTGAGGGGCAGCTGTTGTTTTTTCAACAGTCCCTGCATCACTATATGACTCTCCAAAGTATATACATCTATAACTTTGCCAAAATTTTTTTCTAAAGCAACACTAAAAGATTTTAAAGATAAGAAAGAGAAGATGTATGCATTGAAATTATATAATCACACCATTATTTTAAATAGCAAAGTTGTATGTAATTTAAATTCCCAAGAGTAGAGAAATGCCTGTGTATTTAGGGTTGTGCTGTCCTGTGCTTAGTTGCTCAGTGGTGAGGAACTCTTTGTGACTCCATGGACTGCAGCCTGCCAGGCACCTCTGTTCATGGGATTCTCAAGGCAAGAATACTGGAGTGGGTTGCCATGCCTTCCTCCTAACCCAGGGATTGAACTCAGGTCTCTGCATTGCAGGCAGATTCTTTACCATGTGAGCCACCAGGGAAGCCCAAGAATACTGGAGTGGGTAGCCTATCCATTCTCCAGGAGATCTTCCCGACCCAGGAATCAAACCAGGGTCTCCTGCATTGCAGGCAGATTCTTTACCAGCTGAGCTACCAGAGAAGCCTGTATTTAGGGTTGCACCCACACAATTATATATGTAAGTAAATTAAAATACCATTTACAGAGAAGTTATAATGGCTGAAGAAAATGCCTAAGAAAATGCCTCTGACTTCAGTGCTAAGTGAAACTAACAGGTCACCAAACTGCTCTATATGTGTTGAGCTTTTTCTTTTTCTGTTTTTGGTTTTTGTTTCTCTTGCTTCTTTTTCAATAAAAAGTTTTGCATAGAAATAAGACTAGAAGTAAAGACAACAAAATATTAACAGTGGTTGGATTTAGATAATGGGGCTTTGGATTCTTTACAAAACCAGTTCTATTTTTTTAATTTAATAAATATTCTTTTGGAGCTTTAAAACTATTTTAATAACAATATTAAATATGTGGTCCCTATTGAAAATAAAAAGCATTAACATGAACCTAGAATAAAAGAAAAAGCATGGAGAGTTATTTTTTTACTATGAAAAAATGCAGACATATTAAAGAGCAGAGATTTCTCCCTCATGTATGCTCAGTGGCCTGGGAGCAGCCATGTCCAAGATGGTCTGGCCAACTGGGACTTGACCAAGGCTTCCAAGACTTGGCCTTGACTTTGAGACAGACTTAATCTTCAGTGCCAAGATTGCTTTAAAAAAAAATTGAGATAAAATCTTATTGGAAAAAAAAAACTGAACCAGTTTTAATGTTGAGTTTCCAGTTAAGTCCTAGAAACTAAAAAGTCACCCACGCAGTTTCCGAAGAATTTCAGAAACTGGGTGACTGACTGTGAAAGTTGGAGCAAATAATTTTCACACTGACCATTTCTTTTATTTTATGTGGTTCAGTGCTAAACCCCCAGCCTGCTGTCTCTCAGTTTCCATTTGAGTTTTGTGCTGCTCCTTAGAGTCATGAGTCATGTGGGAGTCAGTTTATATTGCCTTGGTATACTCATAGAAAAGGGGGATAATATTTATACATTAAAAAAATTTTGGTAAGGTTGCACATACATAATTTTGGGCTACTCATATCAAAGAGTAATCGTCCATTGCAGTGTCCATAATAGAGGTTTTTGTGGAGAGATGCATGAAAACTATATGTTGGAGATGAAAGAAGAGAGAGAGAGAAATCCAATTTGCCCTGCCACTCTCAGGACCTCTGGGAGGAAAGAAAGGGAAGCAGGGGCCACTCTAGGCTGAGTGAAAGGGGACAAGCGACCTCTGCTCGTGAAGAAAGTGGCTCAGTGTTGACGGAACAAGCAAGTGAGGCCACAGTGTTGGTGGGAGTGGCCCCCTGAGAACAGGAGGAAACTCCATCCAACCCAGAATTGGGCGGAAGCTCTGGGAGACACTTGGGCCCTTCAGTAAAGCAGTCTTGGCTTGTAAATACTATTACTTTGGTTTTCGTTTTTTTTTTTTTTAAGTTGCCATTTTTCTTCCCATTTGGCAGCAAATCTGTGGGATTAACGCCCAATGTGTTCCACTCTGGAAACTCTCTCAACTGGCTCTGTGACATGCCTGAAGCAGCTGCCAAGAGGTTAAGAGACTGAATAGGGCTGGCAAAAGCTTATGTAATTTTTAGCAAATTGTCTGTCTTCTCAGAAAGACTATGTGATAACTTGTTCCCGGAGGCTGAGGAGTCTCTGGCTGAGTAGCCCCAATCCTTGCACCCAGATAAAGGCAGGCCTCCCCTCTTGGGGTGACTCTGCACAGCTCCCCTACCCCCCAGAGTGGCTGGGAACACTGGCTCCATTTACGGGACCACACTGCAGCTGGCTACCCTCCTCCACAGAGGACATGCTGATGTGACTCTTCCATCTAGCCTTCTTTTGTGCTCTACTGGTTTAATTGATGATTCCATTTCTCACTTCCCATCCTTTCTTTCTTATTACTTTAATTGAAGTATAACTTAGACACCTAAAAGGCACACATCTTCAGCGTACTCTTTGATGAATTTTCAGATTTCTACACCCACGTGAGCACCATCATTTCCCAAGAAATGTCCTCCATGTAACTTCCTATTCACTACTGTTCCCCTCTCACCTACATTGAAGGTCATCATAATTCCAAACGGTTCCACCGTAGATCTGTTTCATCTGTTCTTGAAGTGCACCTCATTTGCACACTGTGTACTCTTTTGTATCCGATTTCTTTCACTAAACATATTTTTGAGGTGTACCCATGTTGTGTGTATCTGTTCTTTGTGCCTTTTTATTGTTGAGTGGAGATATCATCTATCCTTGATCCATTCATCCATTGAGGGACATTTGAGTTGCTGCCAGTTTGGGGTTATTAGAAATAAAGCTGTTGTCAATGTTCTTGTACATGTCTTCATGTGACTTACGTACACTCTTGTTGTACAGAAGAATCCATTTCTCCTAGTGAAGACCAAGGCAGTTAGGTCTGGGTCCAAAATCTTCATTGAGAGCAACAGGACATTGGCAGGATGGCCAGAGGCCCGGCTCACAAATAGATTTAGAGCATCAAAGAAGTGCCCCAGGTATTCCCACTCAAGGAGGCTGTCCAATGCTCCTAACAGTTCAAAGGCAGCTGTGTCTGATGGCAATGAAGGAGTTGTGATTGAGCTCAAGTTTTTATTTTTGATTAAAATTTTGTGCTTGGCTGATTTCTTCAGACTCTGGCAAGTCTAACATAAATGACTTCATCTATGGGGTTTGAACCCACCTCTTCATAGATGACCCTGCCCTATCCCTTCACTCAAGAGAGGGTATTAGCCATGGGTCCAGAAAAAGGACTACGGATTCCACCCCATGCCATGGAGACCAAGGAAACTGATCTAGTCTCCTTTGCAGAATCCATGTTGCTGAAGAAGGTTTCCCACAGTCACAATGATGCCCTCCTCCCATTTCCACTCCTCAAGGTAACTTCACAGATTTACTGAGTGTTTACTGTGTGCCAGAAGCAAATGATTTCATTTTGTTGTGTGCTTGTTCGCTTCTTGCATGCATTTACTTCTTCTATAGACCCTGAGAGGTAAATATTATGTTACTCTTTTCACAGGTGAGGAAGCCATGGCTTAGAGAAAATAAACATTTTAGGTTAGGGCTGCTTTAACAAAATACTACAGATTGGGTGGCTTAAACAACAGACATTTATGGTCTCACAGTTCTAGGGGCTGGAAGCTCAAGATCAGAGTGCTGGCATGGTCAGGGTCTGGTGAGAACTCTCTTCCTAGCTTGTAGTGTGCTAAGTTGCTTCAGTCATGTAGACAGAGCCTTTTTGCCATGTCCCCACACAGCAGGGAGGGGGAGCAAGTTCTCTGGTGCCTTTGCTTATAAGGATACTAATTCCATCATGGAAGGCCCCAGTCTTATGACTTCATATAAACCTACTTGTTTCCTAAAGGCCCCATCTCCAAATACATCACACTGGGGGTTAGGGCTTCAACATATGAATTGGGGAGGAGGGCACAATTCAGTGCATAGCAGTCAATTGTCCATGGCACACACTAGTAAGCAGTGGACCTGGGGTTTGAGCCTAGGTCTGACTCTAGAGTCCACGTACTTAACCACCATGCTATAATACAATGCTTTGATGGTATCAAGACCTCTGCTCACATTCATGTTCTACCACCAACCATTGGAATGGCATACAGCCAGGTAGATCCTGAGTGTCAGGCCACAAGGTCAGAGCACAGTGGCAAGGACTACCAACCCAAATGTACCACCAGACTCCGAGTCCAAGCCCACCTCTGCATTTGCTCTTTTTTCTGCTTGGGATTTCTTAGGACTAACCATCCTTCAAAACCCAGCTGAAGCTTACCTGCTCCTGGAGGGGTCTTTCCTGTTGATACTGCCCTTCAGTAGTCTCCCTCTTATCAAGCACTTCTTGTCTTCATGATCAATTATACAATCAGCCTCATGTTCACTATCTTGTTCACTGTCTCTATGAGACATTTTTCTGTAGGAGAGAAAGAGAAGGTCTGAACTATGTTGGTCTAATGAAAATTCAGGAGGGGAGAGAAGTGCCAGAGAGTGTTCAGTTGAGGTCCTTGATTAGAACAAGGGGGAGATAATAAAAGATTACTACTTATGTGAGGATATTTGGCAGATTGGAAGAGGCTAACAACCTTCATCCCTACCTTATACCTCACATAAGCATTCTGGTGGATTATAAAACTAAATATGGGCAAAACTTTGAGACTTCTGAATAGAATATGGAAGAATATCTTCATGACATGAGACGAAGGAACATTTTCTTAAACAAGATACAAAAAGCAATAATCACAAAGTAAAAGATTGATACATTTGACTACACTAAAATTTTGAAAATTTTAATTCATTAGACGACTACATAAAGACGGCACAAAATGAGAGAAGATGTTTACAAATCAGTCATTAACAAAGGACTCATGGGGAGTTAGTTCCCTGGCAGTCCAGTGGTTAGGACTTGTCGCTTTCACTGCCAGGCCCAGGTTTGATCCCTGGTCGGGGAAGGCTTTGCTGATAGCTCAGTTAGTAAAGAATCTACCTGCAACGCAGGAGACCTGGGTTCAATCCCTGGGTTGGGAAGATCCCCTGGAGAAGGGAAAGGCTACCCACTCCAGTATTCTGGCCTGGAGAATTCCATGGACTGTATAGAATTCCATGGACTGTTGCAAAGAGTCAGACATGATTGAATGACTTTCACTTTCAGGGAATTAAGATCCCACAAGACCAGTGTCGCTGCCAAAAACAATTTTTTTTTTAAAGAAAAAAAGGACTCATTCAGAATATATAAAGAATACATACATACAAATGAAGGGGGAAAAGGCAACTCAGTATAAGAATGGGGAAAACACTGAAATAGCCATTTCGAACAAGTAAATATAAGTAGCCAATAAGCATATGAAAAACTATTTGACTTCATGTTAAAGAAGGAATACAAATTAATACCATGATGATATAACACTATACACATATCATATTGGCAAACATTTAAAAGTCTGATAACCCCAAATGTTGGGGAGGATGTGCAGCAAAGTAACTCAAAATGGCTGATGAGCTGCAAATTGGTACCATCTCATTAGAAAATGCTTTAGCATATTCTGACAAAGGTGAAGATACACATATCCTATGACCTAGCAGTTCTACTCAGGTATATACTAAAGAAATTCATGCATACATTCACGTCAATTTATGACAAGTCCCTCATTTTCCATCTTTGTGTTTTTGTGCTATGCACTGAAGTATTTCTTCAACTTGAGTTTGCAAGCCACCATGTTGTGTCTTAACAACAACCATCCTTTTCTTCTAATCAGCTCCTGAATTGAGCACTTGGGAAGTAATTCTGACTCAGAAAATATTTTGCACTGAAAATGACTCCTCCCATGTTCATATTTTTTGATTCAAATGGTTATCTTGAACAAGTTGTGCTGGACAATCCTTATCTGAATTATCTTTTCTCTAGTTTCTGGGACTTCTGAGTTAGTTTTACTTGGGGCTGAAGTCCAGTTATTAAAATACAGAGGCAGTAGACCCCAAAGTGGTAGAAGACAAAGTGGTCTCATCTCTCAGGGGCTCCCCATAGAAACAGGTAGGCTTCCAGTTCCCTGCTGAAGCCCTAGAAGAAAATGTTCCTTCTACAAGGTCACTTCACACCTCTTTACACTCATAGAAAGGACACCATGGCCTATCATGGTCTCTTAGAAGTCCATATAATCAAACCCACCTGAGGGAATCCAATGACAGTCCCCCTCCTCCCACCTTGAGATCCATGTCTTGGTGACCTGAGCTTTTTCCAGTAGCCACCTCATTCTTTTCATTGATTTATATTTTATTGAAGTATAGTTGAATTACAATGTTAATTACTGCTCTACAGCAAAGTGACTCAGTTACACACACACACACACATATACATTCTTTTTCATATTCTTTCCCACTATGTTTTATCACAGGATATTGAATATAGTTCCCTGTGCTACCTAGTAGGACCTTGTTCTTTATCCATTTTATATATATCAGTTTGCATCTGCTAATCTCAAACTCCCAATTCAAGCCTCTCCCACTGCCCTCCCCCTTGGTAACCACCCTTCTATTCTCCATGTCTCTGATTCTGCTTCTGTTTCAATAGATAAGTTCATTTGTGTCATAGTTCAGATTCCATATATGTGATACCATACGGTATTTGTCTTTTTCTTTCTGACTGACTCCACTTAATATTATAATCTCTAGTTGCATCTGTGTTATTGTAAATATTATTTCATTCCTTTTTATGGCTGAGTACTATTCCATTGTGTATATATACCACATCTTTATCCATTCATATGTCGATGGGCATTTATTGTTTCCATGTCTTGGCTATTGTGAATAGTGCTGCTATGAACATAGGGGTATATGTATCTTTTTGAATTATGGTTTTGTCTTGATATGTGCCCAGGAGTGGGATTGCTGGATCAATTCTATTTTTACTTTTCTGAGAAACCCATACTGTTTTCCACGGTGGCTGCACCAACTTACATTCCCACCAACAGTGCAGGACAGTTCCCTTTTCTCTACACCTTCTCCAGAATTTGATTTTGTAGACTTTTTAATGATGGCCATTTGACCAGCATGAGGTAGTACCTCATTGTAGCTTTGATTTGCATTTCTGTGGGAGTTGGTGATGGACAGGGAGGCCTGGTGTGCTGCGATTCATGGGGTCGCAAAGAGTCAGACACGACTGAGCGACTGACCTGATCTGATCTGATCTGAATAACTAGTGATATTGAGCATCTTTTCATGTTGGAGAAATGTCTCTTTAGGTCTTCTGCTCATTTTTAAATTGGGTTGTTTGCTTTTTTGTTGTCGAGTTGTATGAGCTATTTGTATATTTTCAAAATTAAGCCCTCATCAGTCACATCATTTGCAAATATTTTCTCCTATTCTGTAGGTTGTCTTCTGTTTATGGTTTCCTTTGCTGTGCAAAAGCTTGTACGTTTGATTAGATCTCACTGTTTACTTTCATTTTTATTTCCATTTCCTTGGGAGACTGAGCAAAGAAAACATTGGTGGAAGTTATATCAGAGAATGTTTTACCTATGTTTTCTTCTAGGAGATAGGAAATAGCAAGGGGATTTTCTTTACGTGAGGAGACACTGTTCGTTTTTGAGGCATAGGATCCAGACAGAACATAGAATGGTACACAGAGGTTGCAGCAGCTGTTCAGAATGCAATCTACAGTGAGAAAAAAAAGAGCTACTACCCAGACACCACTGGATCATTTTTTCAAGAGGGTAGATAGAATTGAATCCAGCAAGGAACCAGTCCAATCAGTGTCAGTTATGAGTGAAATTGCAGCTTGCCCTCCATCTCTGTTGCTGACAATCCTTCAGCTCTACCATCTCCCACCTCCACTTCCTCCTCCAGTCAGTAACTCTTCTTGCCTGTTCACTTGATGCCAGCCCCTGTATGCCAGCTGTTATAACATACTACAGTACTTTTCAAGGTACTGTACTATAAGATCAAAAAATGTTCTATTTTTTGTGTTTGTTTTTATGTTTTATTTGGTGAAAAGTATTATAAACCTATAACAGTACAGTATTATAGAGCCAATTGTGTTAGTTGGGTGCCTAGGCTAACTTTGTTGGTCTTGGTGAACAAATTGGACTTACTAATGTGCTCTTGGAACAGAACTTGTTTATATGTTGGGGACTTACTGTACTAAAAAATGTCTCAAATCAATGATCTCAGTTTCCACCTAAAGAAACTAAAATAAAACCAGCTAAAGAAACCTGAAGTAAACAGAAGGAAGGAAAATAATAAAGAGAGGGAAAATTGAGGACAAAAAACTAGAAATACAATAGGGAAAAAACAGTGAAATAAAAAATTGATTTTTTGAGAAGATCAAGAAAATTTTGTAAACCTCTAGCCTGACTGATGGGGAGGAAAAAAGACAATTTCACTAATATCAGGAATGACAAAAACTGTAGATTCCACAGATATTAAAATGATAAATTACTTGAAAGCCACAAACTACCAAAGCTCACTCCAGAAGAAATACATATGTTAAAGAAAATAATCTGGTAATTACAATATTCTATCAGACATTTTAGGAAGAAATAACACTAGTTTTATACAAACTCAAGAAAACTGAGGAGAGAAAATACTTTCCCACTCATTCTCTGAGGCCAAATTACCCTGATAAAAAAAACCAGACAAAAACATTATCAGAAAATACAAATGTTGACCAATATCCCTCATGCACACAGATATAAAAATCTCAACAAAAAAATTGGCAATATATAATCCACCAATATATAAAATAAAACAGCTGAACAAGTGGGCTTTATCCCAAGAGTTTAATATTAGTTTAACTTTTATTAATAAAAATCAATGAAATTCACCATATTAGCAAACTAAAAAAGAAAAAACATATAATCATCTCAATCAATGCACAAAAATCACTTTATTTAAATTCAACATATATTTCTGATTTTTTAAAATCTCAGCAAACCAGCAATAGAAGAGGATGTCCTCAATCTTCAAGGGGAATCTATGAAAAACCTTCAATTAACCAGAACTGGGAATAAGCAAGGATGTCTGCTCTGACCACTTCAACGTTGTACTGGAGGTTCAAGCCGGTGCAAAAAAGCAAGAAAAAGAAATAAAAGGTACCCAGGTTGGGAAGGAAGCAGTTAAACTAACTTTATTCACAGGTGGTATAATTCCTTATGTAGAAAACCCTCAAGAATCTACAGAAAAGCTACTAGAACTAATAAATGAGCTAAGTAAGGTTGCAGGACATAAGGTTAATATTCAATAATCAATTATAGTTCTATAAAATAGCAACAAACAATTGGAAATTAGATTTTTTAAAGCACACAATTTACAATAGTCTCAAAAATATAAAAAACTTAGCAATATGAAGATCTGTTTACTGAAAACCATAAAATACTGCTGAGAGAAATTACAGATCTAAATCAATGGAGAAATATGCTTTTCATGAGTCTGAACACTCAGTATCGTCAAGATGTCAAATCTCCACAAATTGAGCTTAAGATTCAATACAGTGTCAGTCAAAATTCCAACAGAGTTTTTTTTTTAATTGACAAGCTAAAATTCATCGAGAAATGAAAAGAGCCAGAATAGCTGAAACAATTTTGAAAATGAAAACTTGGAAAATGTACACTAGCTGATTGAAAGACTTCACAAAACACAAAAACTAAATTGAGATGACTCACAGACCTAAATGTAAAAACTGGCTTCCCCAAGTTTTTACAGCTCAGAGGTAAAGAATCTAAATGTAAAAACTGAAACTATAAGGCTCCTAGTAGAAAATATAGCAGAATACCTTTGAGACAAAAAAAAAAAAAAAAAAACCTAAACATTATAAAAATGGATAAAATAGACATTATCAAAATTGAGACTTTAGCTCATCAAGACACCATTAAGAAAATAAAAAGGCAAATGTCAGACTGGGAAAACTATTTGTAATGCAAATGTCTGACAAACATCTTATAATCAGATTATACAAGGAGCCTTCCATAAATCAGTAACAAAAAAGGAACCCTCATTTGAGCAAAAGATTTGCACACTTCATGAAAGATATATGAATGATCAACATACACATGAAAGGATATTCAACTTTTGAAAGAAAGTGAAAGTGTTAGTCGCTTAGTCGTGTCGAACTCTTTGTGACCCCATGGACTGCAGCCCGCCAGGCTCTTCTGCCCATGGAATTTCTCCAGGCAAGAATACCAGAGTGGGTTGCCATGCCCTCCTCCAGGGGATCTTCCCAGCCCAGGGATTGAACCCAGGTCTCCCACATTGCACGCAGATTCTTTACCATTTGAGCCACCCAAGAAGCCCCACTCAACTTTTAGTTACCACAGAAATGCAAATTATATACTCGAGGAGATACTACACATTGACTAGAATGGCTAAACTTCTGAAATCTAACACCACCAAATGTCTGTAAGGATGCAGAGCAGCTAGAGCTCTCATGTATTTCTGGAGGAAGTGTAAACTGGTACAACCACTTCAAAAAGATATCTAACAATTTCTTGTGAAATTAAATATATACCTATCTTAGGATCCAGCTATGTTTATTCTCAGAAAAACAAAAATTGGAAGCAAAAATCAGAAACAACCTAATGCAAATATCAGGACAATGGATAAATACATTGTATTCTACTCATACATTGAGATTATACTCAGCAATAAAAAAAAAGAAGGAATTACTGATACACCCATCGACACACATAAATTTGAAAAACATTAGGCTTGGTGAGAGAAGTCGAATACAAGAAAAGTACATTTTACATGTTTTCGTTTCTTTGCAGTTTGCGTGTGTGTGCTCAGTCAGGTCTGACTCTTTGCGACCCCATGGACTATATCCTGCCAGGTTCCTCTGTCCACAGGATTTCTCAGGCAAGAATACTGAAGCAGGTTGCTATTTCCTACTCCAAGGGATCTTCCTGATCCAGGGATTGAATCCATATCACTTGAATCTCCTGCATTGGCCAGTGGATTCTTTATCACTAGTGCTACCTGGGAAGCCCATGAAGTTTAAGAATAGCAAAATTAACCTATGGGGATGGAAATCAGAAAAGTGGTTCCCAGGGGAATAGCAAGGGAGGAGGTGATAGAATGGAAAGGACACAAGGGAACTTTCTAAGGCAAGGGCAACACATTATGGATTGAGGTATAATGTACACATTTGTCGAAACTCACCAAACTGTGCACTTAAGAGCTGTTCAGCTTACTGTGTGCAACCGTATCTCAAAAGAAAAAAAAAGCAAGTTTAAAACACAGGCAAATAGTCTCTAAATATATGAAAAATTGCTCAACCTTAGTTATAAAAGAAATATAAATTAAAGCTATCCTAAGATTTTACTTTCACCAATCATATTTGCAAAATATCAAAATGTTCCACAGTATAGTCTGTAGGCAAGATTGAAGGAAAAACAGCCATGTTTATATATTGCTGGGTAAGTGCAATACAACTATGAAGGGTATTACCAAGTACAACTATATACGCACTTATCTTTGGCCCAGCAATCAAAGCCTCTAGGACTCTATCCTGAAGATAAATACCTCCATAAATACAAAACAAATGCATAAGATCATTGAGACATTATTTGAAACAGGAAAAGACTGAATATTTCCTCAAATGTCCATCATTAGGAGATGGTACATGCAAAGAACAGTGAAGTACCATGAATTGATAATAATTCTTAGGATATATTCAGTGGGAAAAAAAAGCCAAGGTATAGAGATATATCTTGATATATGATATATATATACCAGATATAGAGAACAAACTAGTGGCTAGCAGTAGGGAGGGGGAGGGACAACATAGGGGTAGGGGATTTTTTGAAAAGGGTTATGGGTGGGACTTTGCTGGTGGTCTAGTGGTTAAGACTCGGCACTTCCATTCCAGGGGTGTGGGTTTGATCTCTGGTAGGGGAACTAAACCAGTCCATCCTAAAGGAAATCAACCCTGAATATTCATTGGAAGGACTGATGCTGAAGCTGAAGCTCCAATATTTTGGCCATCTGATGCACAGAGCCGACTCATTAGAAAAGACCCTGATGCTGAGAAAGACTGAAGGCAGGAGGAGAAGGGGTGAGATGGTTGGATGGGATCATTGATTCAATAGACATGAATTGGAGCAAACCCCAGGAGATGCTAAAGGACAGGGAAGCTTGGCGTGCTGCAGTCCATGGGGTCGCAAAGAGTTGGACACAACTGAATGACTCAACAACAAGGGGGACTAAGATCCCACATAGTGCTAGGTATGGTGCAAAAATGAATGAATAATTTTTCCTTAAAAAAGGGTTATGGGATTATGTGAAATCATGTGTGAAACTTTTGAAAATTCTAAAGCACTATACATTTTTAAAATCTTTCCTTCAACAAATTTTAATTGCTTAGTAGTATTTCTCTATATGGTTATTCTAAAATTAATCAGCTGATGAACATTTGGGTTGTTTCATTTTTGCTCTGTCAAATAAAGCTATACAGCATGCTACATCTTGTGTAAAAAAAGAAGGGAACTAAAACTATATACACGAATTTACTTTTGGAAAAAGAAACAGGAAATACAAGCTAACAAATTGAAAATGGTTACTTATCAGTGGTGAGTGAAGACAACTGAAAGGTGAAAGGGATGGAAACAAGACTTCCCAGAAAGCACCTTTTAGCATATTCTTGCATTTTGGACCCTGTAAACATTATATATTTTGAAAATAAAGTTAAGTCAAAAGAAAAGATGTGGGGAGCTATTAATAGATGGGGACTGAAGGAAGCCTAAAATGCAGGTTTCAGAGTGCTAGCATGACATGGACTTACTTCAGCGTTAACTAGCAAATTATCTAATGGCTCTTCAATGGGCTCTTGAACTGTTCGTGTTGACATTACCTGGAGGAGCAGATGGAGTTGGTCTTACAGAGACATTCTATTTCATGAACTCTGAGCCCCATCTGATTCAGGAAAATTTATGACAGGATAATTTGTAGGCTGATCAATATTGTAAAACTATCCATGTTTTGTATACAATCCACAGTTGTATTTTCAAATCTTTACTTATTAGGTTTTCTTAACTGAAATTTTTGATGTATCAATAGCTCATATCATTTTGAACTTGTACCTACTCCTCTAAAATGTTTTCAGTACTGTAATCCAGAAAATCTTGTTGATCATCGATTTGGGTATTGATTTCCATTTATTAGACATAGAAGCCTTTCCATGTGCAGACGTTTCAAAATTTGCATCTGAGTACATTTAATGAAAGATGACATTTAAATCATGTATATGAAGTTTTCTAAAGATAACATTCTTATCTAGCTTCACCCTGCCAAATATATTGCTCTATCACAAAGTGGAGAGCTAAAGTTAACACTTAGCTGCATGCATGCTAAGTCGCTTCAGTTGTATCTGACTCTGCAACCCCATGGACTGCAGCCCACCAGGCTCCTCCCACCAGGGGATTCTCCAGGCAAGAATACTGGAGTGGGTTGCCATGCCCTCCTCCAGAAAATCTTCCCAACCCAGGGACTGAACCTGTGTCTCTTATGTCTCCTGAACTGGCAGGTGGGTTCTTTACCACTAGCGCCACCTGTGTATTTGCTTTCTCCTCTTTTCTCCCCTTACTCTCTTGTATCTCTGGGCATATGTGAAAGTAGGTGTAATTCAGAGTATTGCTTTGTGTTACCCATACCTTTAATCTATTTGAAACCATCATACACTTACTTACACATGATTGTAAATACTTTAAAAGAGTCCTTATGTTCATGAGGAAACTTTTTGTTGTTCATATTAAGATATGTTCTAATTTTAAAAAATTATTAAAAAATAGTAATAAAAAAAGACATGTTTAATCATTTGGCACTAAGATCATGGCATCCAGTTCTATCACTTCATGGCAAATAGATGAGGGAAAAGTGGAAGCAGTGACATTTTCTTGGGCTCCAAAATCACTGTGGACGGTGACTGCAGCCATGACATTAAAAGACACCCATCCCTTCGAAGAAAAGCTATGATAAACCTAGACAGCATATTAAAACTCAGAGACATCACTTTGCTGACAAAGGTCTGTATAGTCAAAGCTATGGTTTTTCCAGTAGTTGTGTATGGATGTGAGTGTTGAACTGTAAAGAAGGCTGAGTGTCAAAGAGTTGATGCTTGCAAACTGTGGGGCTGGAGAAAACTCTTGACAGTCCCTTGGACAGCAAGATCAAATCAGTCAATTCTCAAGATCAACCCTGAATGTTCATTGGAAGGACTGATGCTGAAGGTGAAGCTCCAATACTTTGGCCACCTGATTCGAAAAGCCTACTCACTGGAAAAGACCCTGATGCTGGGAAAGACTGAGGGCAGGAGTGGGGCAACAGAGGATGAGATGGTTAGATGGCATCATTGACTCAACGGACATTAGTTTGAGCAAACTCTGGGAGATGGTGAAGAACAAGGAACATGGCATGGGGTCCATGGGGTCACAAAGAGTTGGACGCGACTTAGCGACTGAAAAACACATGGCACTGAATAGTTTTTAAACCCTGAGAGAACTGTGACTCCACATCTTTTTCAGGTTGGTATACTTAAAATTCGAAGGCAATGGCACCCCACTCCAGTACTCTTGCCTGGAAAATCCCATGGACGGAGGAGCCTGGAAGGCTGTAGTCCACGGGGTCGCTGAGGGTCAGACACCACTGAGCGACTTCACTTTCACTTTGCACTTTCATGCACTGGAGAAGGAAATGGCAACCCACTCGTGTTCTTGCCTGGAGAATCCCAGGGACAGGGTAGCCTGGTGGGCTGCCGTCTATGGGGTCGCACAGTCGGACACAACTGAAGTGACAGTAGTAGTAATACTTAAAATTTTCGTATTTTGAATATTTTAAATCAGATTCCCACCTTAAACTAGACCGGTAAGTGGTACTCAGACCAAGAGTTTAAAAAATGTATATTCCTCTGTACATTGAGAAGATTATTTCATTTCTTGAGGCCATTATTTGGTTTTAGGAGAAGGCAATGGCACCCCACTCCAGTACTCTTGCCTGGAAAATCCCATGGACGAAGGAGCCTGGTGGGCTGCAGTCCATGGGGTCGCTAGAGGCGGACACGACTGAGCGACTTCACTTTCACTTTCCTGCATTGGAGAAGGAAATGGCAGCCCACTCCAGTGTTCTTGGCTGGAGAATCCCAGGGACGGGGGAGCCTGGTGGGCTGCCGTCTATGGGGTCGCACAGTCGGACACGACTTAAGTGAGTTAGCAGCAGCAGGATGGGTACAACTTAGTAGACATCATTAAGACTTAACAGGAATTTCCCTTTCTTCTCTCATTTCCACTTTAATTCATTGTTTGCATTTCCACCCTGATAATTCACCATCTTTTCCAACCATGATTGTGGACCCTAATGTAATCATGCTTCCTTCCCATTCTACAGAGTGCAACAATCTAGGAGTATGATGTTAGAAGATCAGTACTACTTCCAACATGCTTCTTCTTAAGACCAACTTAACCACTATGGCATATATCCCAGCTTGCTCAGAATAGCCTCATCTGAGGACCGATGCCCTATCCAATATACTAATAGCATTGTCCCCTTTCGATCTCAAAGGGGTTCTGGTTTGGACTATAAAAATAATGTCGGCCTAATTACAGGTTATACATTTTAAGACATTTTTGTTAAAGAAATATTTGAAATGAAGTTTCTTTCAAGCATGGCTATGGAGTAAACACTCAGCAATTCCTATTTCTTTGCAGTGAGAGAATAGCACTTGCTCTGGAGTCAGATCAACATAGTTGCAATCTTAACTTCAATACTTAATAACCACAAACCTCGGGCAAGTTACATGATCTCTCTTTGCCTCAAACTATTAATTACTGTGTAAAGCATTCAAGACCATGATACAGTGTTTAAAATTGATGATTTTGTTATTTCACAACGACCAATGTAATCGAATCCCAGTGCTTTTGGAAAAGACCAGTGGCTCCATCATCCCTCAAATTCATTACCTTTTTGCATCCACTGTGATCCAGTTGTTGCTCCCCTGGCAAATGTCACCATCTTGTGCTAAACCCAATGAAATCCACTTAATCCTCATCTTTCCAACAGGGTATGGTCACTTTTGAAAACTTTTAGCTTGTCTAGTATCACCTTGACTGTTTTAACTTTCTTCTCCGTTGCAAACTCCTCTCCTCTTATAGGCTGGTGTTCTTAAGTGGGTATTTGATCTCTCTCTCCTCACCATACAGTTCTTCTTGTATGATTTCCTCTGGCACCACCTTGATTATGGACAGATAGATACATGGCTCTGGTTCAAGCTTCTCATTCCAACGACTTGGATGGACTACAAACAATTCTGCTCTTACTTCCTATTCTAGTTAGAAGCACCCCTCACCCACAGGTAGACATCTAATCGGTCCTGTGGACTTTGTCTTTCAAATCTGCGCTCGTTTCCAAACTCACAACATCCAAAGTACATATCAGTTCTTCCTTGAATTTCCATGTTTTAGAACTATCCCTTGGGCAGCCATGTGGAAGACGAGAGTGTATTAAAGCAGGCAAGAAGACTACTGCAAATTCAATGCTGTTTTTGCTTAATTCCGTGGATGGGTCCACAGTAACTACAGGGTAAAGTGTAAACATCCATCATGGAATAGCAGGCTTCCTATCCCTCCAGTTGTCTTTAACATTATTCTAACCTCTTAGTTCCCAAATCCTCTTGCTCTAGAAGGTGTGATATAAATCCTGCTGAAATGCAAGCCGTAATACCACTCACACTTCTTGTTATCTCTTCTAGGTTTTGCTTGGCATATTAATGTGAATCTCCTATGAGACGTGTGTATGAAGAGTAGATCACATCTTACGCAGATTCACTTTTTAGGAGATGCTAAATATATTGACTAAATGAAAATACACATGATAATTTAAAGACGTTCTGAGAAGCAGACACTTCATTTAAAGTAATTTCATAATATTATGTGATCTTTTACTTCAGTTGACTGGTAATTTCAAAGTCCTAACTGTCAAATTACTACTTTGGAAAAGTGACTTGGATTTCAGTTCTAAATGCAGAAGCCACAATGTTTTAATTGATTTAACTTAAATAAGTTAAACAAGTTGAACTCCTATACCGACACTATAAGATTACTGTTTAGCTGGTGACAATGGGAAAAAAATATGGTTTAATTCCCACTTTCTGGATTAACATGTTTTTAAAATACACTGTATTAGCTTCTTTCTCTAAACAATGTGTGTGTGTGTTAGGATGTTAAGGCACCCAGATAGAGTGTGGTTAGAGGGATTTATCTATACAAGCAGTAAAAAGAAAAAAAAAAAAAAATCATTCTATATTTTCTGAAACCTGAAAAATAGTAAATTATAAAAGCTGTTAAATTGATGGAAAAAAAGCAGTTTATGTAAGACTTTGTTCATCTGCTTATACTTCAGAGTAATGTTGACATATTTCATTTGTCTTCTATCTTACCCATTCAAAGACTAAGTGAGCAAGTATTACTCTTGTCATTTAACTTTCAAATATGTACTTAAACACCACTAACTTACTTTTAAACATCAGACAACTTATGTTAATCTTGGCAATAAACTATATAATAAAATGATAGAAAATAAGACATGTTAGTAAGATAAAGTAGAAATGGTTAAGGAACATTTAAGCATAGCTTTAGCATTCTTATAATTTTTGCTTCTGGATAGCTGCCTTGCAAATTTTTTTTTTTTTTTAAGTATGCTGATTTACAATGTTGTGTTAATTTCTTTTTGACATGCAATTTTTATTTGCAAAAATGTTTGTCTTGAGTTCTTTAAAAAATATCAGTGGTTAAACATCTTAAGCAGCACTCAGACAAGCACTCTTGCTTCTTCACTAAACTACATTTGCAATTATTTCCTTCTGAAACTGTCAAGAGATGACTGCTGCTAGTAGATTTTCAAGTTCAATATTTACCAAATTATTAACTAATTGGATAAAATGTCTCCATGCTTTCAAGCCTTCAAACTGTTTCTAGGAGGACAACATACTCCAAAACTATCTGAAAAAGAGAACTTGTTAATCCAGTCAGCACAGCATTTCACCAGATAGGATTATAAATTCTCTTTAGTTATATATAACTTTACTTAGAGCATTCTCTATGCTTCTTCACTAAATATTCCTGGAAAAACCTTAGAAAGAGCAGCATGATAAAATGAGAATGTGTGTCAAATGCAAGGTACATTATAATATGAAATACTATTGTTAATTAGAAGTGATTCCGTAAGGCTAATATAGCTTACTCTATTTTACTACTGCTATAGAATTGAAAGACTCCCTCCCCTGCCCATATCATGTCATGCAAGCAGGAAAGCATGAAATGTCAAAACTGCCTAACATTAAAAAATAAGCCTCTTAATTTATTTGCATTCTAAAATAGAGCCCTTCATCTGAATCTTCTTTTCCATAGAAAACACTAATAAATAATGTACAGGATTTGTCAAGCCCATATAACATGCCCTTTAAAACTTTAAGTTCAATCACTATTTGTTTTCTACTATTATACTACATTTTGGCAGCATCTGTTTATTGGTCTGTCATTGCAGAATTGCAACTTAACAATAAACCAGTCTGACATTTTAGGTCTTGAAGTTACATACCATATATATTTCTTTAAAAATAATCATACTTTTGTAGGCAATACTTTACAGTAGACACCTCAAAAATCTACCATAGATGGGAAACTTAAAACGAGAAAAATTTAAGTTCTAAATCTTTATACATATATATCCAGATTTCTATATATATTATATATACATACACAAGTATATATAAAATATATATAATCAGATTTGAAAAATGAACAAAAACTGGGCACTGTACATAAAGTCTTTTTAAAACTCAAACAATAGAAAACTCTTTAAACATTAAACAATTTTAATAAAAGTTTCTGTACAATGCTAAGCAGTTTTATTTACACATAGAAAATGTAATAGGAGTAGTGTTTGAAATTACAGAACTCCTTAAAATTTCAATGGCAGGTAAATCTGGAAAAAATAACAGCATTCCATTCACAAATATCTTCAAGCAATAAATACGTATTTATAAATAGTGTAAATTTACATCAGGATTAGAAACAAAAATCACAAATCTGAAGTTTATTCCTTAGTCTATGTGCAATCCATTATCTTTGTGACTTGGCTGTTAAATTTTTTAAACATTTTATTTAGGAACCAGAAGTGTAATAACCGTCATGGTTTCAAAACAAGACAGAAAAACATAAAAGCAGTAAAAAAGTTCCTTACCTAACTTTTCACATTAAAAAAAAGTTGACCAAATAAAGACTTAAAATTTCTAACTACCTTACAAAGAAATGACCAGCTAGGCTAGTATTTTTTCCCAAGGAAAATTCTGAAGAGGGGAAAAGACAGATGAAAACCAATTCGTCAGCCCAGAAATAGAGAAATATAAAAGAGGTTGTCTTCAAGTCAGTAGTCTGTATTATGTTGCCAGTTTTGTCAGATATATACAAAACATGGAAATTATTATTTTGTTTCTGAAGAACAGCTGATCAGCTTTGTGAGAGTCCTGGAGTAGGAGCAAAGCTCTCCCCTGTCCAGTTGGTTGACACTCCGCACTTGGAAGGTTGCATAGACACAGTTTTCAGCCAGCAGCCTTACGAGATAGCTACAAAAACCAGTGGTGCAGAACTGGGTTACTTCCTGAATAGCAGAAAAGGTCTCGTTTAATGTCCGTGGAACAATATCAAGATGAGGAGGATGGTAATGGAGGAGCCTGAAAATGAAAGTAAAGTATGTTACTTTGGTATATAAATTGTTAATAGTGTTTCCTAGCTCAAGGCTACAAACATGGTCTGTGTATAAAGGTAGGGGAAAGAACAATTCCCAAGAAAGTTCAGCTGCCTGTCACACTCTGTCCAGTATAACCTCTGTTACTGTCCCCCACCTGGCCAATTTTCCTAAGAGTCTGAGACCATTACCCTACTTAGTGTACCCTACATTTTGGTACTTCTCCACCAATTAGTCAAAAACTCTTAAAATGTTATTAGGTTGACCATTTTTTGAAATTGCTTAAAAATTAAAAGGTGGCTTGTAAAAAATAATATAACAAATCAACTATGACTTCCTTGGTGACTTGCTTCAGAACCTAATTCAACTAGATAATAATTTATTTAACAGGTAATTTTCATCTTCTTCAAGCAATCTTGAAGACTATTCAAATGAAAATACCAGAAGCTAAACTTCAAAAATTCAGTTTCTGACCACATATGTAAGAGAAAAAGTATTGAAGGAATTCAACAATTCATAAATTATGTCTATTTCTTATTCATAAAACTATTGATGTGCTAGAGTAAAATGCTTTCCCCTAAGCATCTGCTGTTTAAAATTTAAAACTGTGTGCAATTTATAAAGGTATTTGAATTTCATAAGGTTATTCAACATACCAGGAAGTTAAGCTCCACTGAATATTCCTGTAAAGTTACTACTTCTGGCAAGGACAAGGTTTTAAATAAATACAATTAGCTCTAAAAGCAGAAGTTATTTAAAAGCATACATACTGACTCATTTTGTGGACACTAATAACCTATGTACACAAACATTTTATCAACTGAGATCAAATGACACAAAGGATGTGGCAATGTTCTAAAAGTACACAAAGATTTTAAAATGTAGTTACTGTGACATTATTTAGGGCTGGTCTCACCCAGGAAGAAAAGTAAAAATAAAATATGCCAATTTCATAGAAATAAATACCTGGAAGTGGAGGAGGGAGGGAATATGAGTATTTCCTCATGAAATATCTAATGAGTCAAAGGAAAATTTAAATATTTCATTACCTCCTACTCATCAGGTGGCAGAACAAATCCTGGTGCTTCCCTATCCAGCTAACTATGTACTCACATGTTGGTTTCACTTACTAATGTAAATTGGTCATAGACTTGCATCAGGTCCTCCATTTTGTACTGTTCTAGCACCACAAAATTTTCCAGGTTTCCACTTGTTTTTCTTGCACAATCTTGGCAATGTACTATGTAGGTCTTTCGAGAATTGCTCTCATTAGTGACAAAAAGCAGATTAAAAACCTCCACCTAGTTCATACAAGAGAAAAAGCATTCAATAGATACAGTAGTATTTATTTTATTGTACTACTTTACTATATAGAGTTCTATTTTACAAGGAGTTGTGGACAGTGATTACTGATTAAGAGTGGGTACTAAGACAAACATAGCTGTGTTTAAGAATTTTTAATAGACTGGGTTTGTTTTGTACCAGACCCAAAGACATAGGTGGGATTGCATCTTTAGGGGAGTGACCCAGGGGAATGATGTACTCATTAAAACCACTGGCAAAAAGCCTAATTCAAAAGTTTGATCAAGGTTAGCCCATTTATTTGTTTTAAATTCAAAACATCAGTATACAATCAGATGAAAGTGATCCTTAATTTCCTTCTACTTCTCAATGATAGCACTGTGTATGGATACTTGTCTTTCCCAATAGACTGAGCTCCTCAAAGATGAAGACTATGTTTTATTCATCACTGAAACTCCAGAGCTTATCACAGAGCTTAATGCTTAGCCAAACCTCAAAACAAACTTGATGGATTCAATCATCTCAAATAAAAATCAACGTCAAAATTACACAATTTCAAGGTTTGGAATGGATCATTAATATCCCTGGCTAATATATTCAATGAAAGAAAATTCTCATGACTTCATCTCTTCTTTGAAATTATGTTATTAAAATCCAAGGGTTAACCATGTTTTTCATTACTATCAATGAGCAATAACAAATAACATAAACCTCATAATCGGAGTTGGAAAATTTGTGAACATTCTTCAACTCGTCTCTCACTTCTGCTATTTAATGAGTTGTCTTGTGAATTTTACCTTGAAATATCTTTTTAATTCCTCTCCTTCAATATTCCCACTGCCAGGTTCTAGTTTAAGCCTTAGGATGACAACCCTTAACACCACTGCAATAGCTTCTTATCTCCATCCTCTCCAATCACTTTTCTCTCTGAAATACTTACCCAACTTGTGTACTTGCTCAAAAACTTTTGATGGCTTCAATGATCTCAGAGTTAAGTATCAAACTCCTTTAAAATCATTCAAAATGCTCTGCAAACTTCCTACCAAGCAAACTCATAAATGGAATTTACATAGTCTGTGTTCTAGTCACACTGAACTATTTACCCTTTTCTGAAGAAACCATTCCATTTCCATTGCTGTTCCTACAGCTCATAAAAACATTCATTCTACTTTTATTTATTTTATTGGAAAGGAAAATTTGCTTTATTTTTATTTTTTTTTTATTTATTTTAATTGGAGGCTAATTACTTTACAATATTGTAGTGGTTTTTGCCATAAATTAATCTTTAGTTGCCTAAAATCATATTCATCCTTAGAGGATGGACTCAAATGTTAATACTTTGGTGAACTCATGCGAATACTAGAAGGGAAAACTCAGGTCATTTTCTCCTCTTCATGTTTTCTTAACAGTGAGACCAACTTTGCATTCACCATAGTCTCATATACAATAGAACTGTTTATAATTTGTCTTCCCTAAGTAGGATGTAAGCTCCTTTAGAGCAGGTACCACATCTTTGTTTCTGCATCTCCTGCAAGCCTTGGCCACAGGAGAAGACTGACCAACGTACTGTGAATTGTACCAGAGAGAACTGAACAATGATCTGCCTGAAACTGTACTGAACTATATCCAGTTTACTGGCATCTGTCTACACCTGGAGTGTTCCCAGTTTAAAATTTCAAGATTTAACTTGACACTTATCATCTGTTAAACACAGCTGTCCCTCAGTATCCATGAGGATTGGTTCCAGGACCCTCCATGGGTACCAAAATCTAAGGATGCTCAAGTCCCTTACAAAAAATGGCATACTAACTGCATATAACCTACGCACATCCTCCTCTATACCTAAATCATCTCTATATTGCCTATAATACATAAAACAAAATAGCTGTTGGTGTATGGCAAGTTTAAGTCATGCTCTTTGGAACTTTCTGGAATATCTCCCCAACCCCCGAATATTTTCGATCTGCGGTTGGTTGAATCCACAGATAGGAACCTGTGGATAGGGAGGGCCAACTGTTATCTACCAGATAAATGATTCTAGTAAATACTTTTAGGGTTAATTCAGTTAATTCACAGTTAGTGAAATGGCATTTCACCAGAATAAAGTTTAATATAATAGTTAAATAACAACATGGAACACAATGTCAATTTCAGTAAAATGCATTACATAAAAGTACATTAAAAAAATAACTAAAGAGAAACCCAAACAGGAGAGGTAAGAGGTTTATAAAACAACTGAATAAGAACAATTATTTACCTCACAAATGCTACAGTAATGTGCTGGTTCTTCTTTTGTTCGCCCATGCCATATAATCTCTTTTCCTGCAGCAATGAGAGCTTCCCTCAATGTCTGACACTGCTTCAGAGTTCTCAGAAGACAATACCTAGAGTGTGGGGGAAAGTTATTTGTGACCAGCAACTGAATGTTGAATATTTTCAGCATGAAAGATGTATCAACAGAAGTAATGGCAAGAGATTCTGTTCTAATATCTGTAACTTCATTTTTATTTCATCAATTTTTCAGATATTCTCCAATTTAAAAAATAAGACTAATGCTTAGCAGGTCTGATAATGACAATTATTAGATCATTTACAGTTGAGAATAACTGGCATCTGAATATAAAAATATAATAACCTGACCCCTTGTTTAAATATAACTTGCTAATTTGGGCTCTTATTTGGGCAAGTCAATTAACCTCTTTGGGAGTCAATGTCTCATCCTTGAAATAGGGGTCTGAATCCCAGATGTGAATTCTGTGATTTTAAGTAAAGTAGGAAAGCACATTATTTCTATCAACACTACCTAGACACTTATAAACAGCATCACTAATATGGTTGCTTCTGAAACTTTTGATATATAAGCAAAAAAGTATTTATGGATAATAGTCACCACACAATACAAAAATGGTTTCACTGTAGTGTTGAAGAAGACACTAAATTCCCTGATTTTGCCTTGAATACCGTGAAGTCTTTCATTCATATTAACACAACTGAACTTTCCTTATAATTTACACGTTTTCTAAACTCAAGCTAACGATACAGTAAATTCTCACAATTTTTGATTTTCCTATAGTTTGCTATCATTACTTGGAGTTGTTTGCTAAGTTCTCTTACTCTCCTGTGGATCTTAGAGGCTCATGTTCTTCATTTGAATAGAGAAGTTAGACTAGATGATCTGTATGGCACTTTTTAAGCTCTAAAATTTGGAGACAATGAAAACACCCTACAGAAAAGGAAATGGGTTTAGCAACTGAATGCTGTTTGAAAGTAAAGGTCTTATCTGTTTTATGCATAGTCTACTCAGTGCTTAGGACAGTGCCAAACATGTAGTAGATGCTCAATAAATATATGACTATGGAACCACTAATATTTAAAGTATGATAAATTATAGCATTTTGAATTGCAATTCTTGGGTGTTTAACTTATTTATAAACAAAATAATGCTTTAAGACTACGGTTGCAAGTCAAAGCTAAGGGTTGTGTGTGTGTGTGTGTGTGTATGTGTGTGTAGCTATGCTAGGAGAGAAGCAAGTAAAAATTTATAACATGGCAAAAACAGAGGGCATATAAACTCAGGCTTTGCTGCTAGTTCTTAAACAGTACCTGCTCCTCCGTTTTTCCCTCCCTGTGTCCCATACACTTCATCTCTGAAGACACTGATCTAACAATAAGTTTTTAAAGCAGGGCTTCACAATAAGGTCTTTTTCACAGGAAAACAACGCCCACAACTTGGCAGATACCTTTGGAGATTATATTATAGACTCCACTAGGATCCCAAATGGGAAAATAAACAAAAATAATACAATAAAAATGAATAAGTAATTAAAAATAAGAACCAGACAGGGAGCATGATATTAGATACTTGGCACATATTATACCATTTAAGATTATACCATTTGAGGCTGGTGCAGGAGGCACTATTATCTCCACTCTACAAATAAGGAAACTAGGGCACTAGGACCTTGAGAAGCTGATACTATAAAGCTATTTTTAAGTTGTTGGACTGTTGTTGTTTAGTTGCTCAGTTATGTCTGACTCTTTGAGACCCTAAGACTGTAGCTCGCCAGGCTCCTCTGTCCATGGGATTTCCCAGGCAAGAATAGTGGGTTGCTATTTCCTTCTCCAGGGGATCTTTAGGACCCAGGGATCAAACTTGTGTCTCCTGCCTTTGATGGGTGGATTCTTTATCATTGAGCCACCTGGGAAGCCCTATTGTGCTAGGGGTTTGTAAAAGCAAAAAGTCTCAAGTTTCCCCTCACTATCTTACACTGTATTATTGTCTTTCTGGTCTCCTTTCACATCTTCTTACCCACGCCCCCACCCTTCTCTTTTGAAGATGAGGTTCTCAATCAGCACAGTTCTCCCTCCACAAATACAGAGCCTCGGTTCTGTGGAGACTTACTCCACTCTTTACTCAGCAAATGAACTTTTGGTTCCAATGCTACTACTTTGGCAGGCAGATTGAAGTTTATAATTTATGCAGTTAATAATTTATAATAGTTTCATTTAGAAAAAAAGGTAATATATGACTCTTCTGCAAGTAATAAAGGGTTAGAGCTAAGGCTGCTAAGAATAAGTCCTATGCCAACAGTATTTTGCTTCTGAAATCACAGCTCCAGAATTTTTATTTTGTGAGATACAGGAATCTAAGAAAACCAACAGATCTATTAATCTGATTTGACAATGAATAACCAAATTGCGGTTTCCCCTTTGCCCTTATGTTTTTTACTGAACAGTAAAATTTTTTGTTCCTTCCCATTTTCAAAAGGTAGTGGTTGGAATAGAAGAATTGAGGGAGACAGAGGCTCTTCTGGAGTCCACAGCAAAGAGCAGGTCCTCAAGAAGGAATCTGATTTAACTGAAGGGCAGGGGAAAATAAATAGAAAATAAAGAGATTTAAGGAAAAGATCCTAGGAAAGATACACATATAACAGTCAAAATTTGACTTAACAGTAATCTGTTCTGCTTTGAATAATCCCAGACTGATTTTATATGAAGACAATGTTTGAGTGTATTGAGGAGCTAAAAAGTAAAAGTCAAATAAAATCAGGGTTGCAGTTTCCTCATTTTAGTTTTATGGAATTATAAGTTTATTGCATAGCAATTAAGAATTCAATTTGTTGAACCTATCTATGAAACAGATTCAGACATGGTGAACAGATTTGTGACTGCTAAAGGGGGAGGGGGAGGGGAATTGGGAAGGGATGGACTGGGATTTTGGAGTTAGCAGATGTAAACTATTACATATAGAATGGATAAATGACGAGGTCCTACGTATAGCACAGTTAACTCTATTCAATATCTTGAGATAAATCATAATGGAAAAAGACTGCAAGAAAGAAAGTATACATGTGTGTAACTGGAACTTCCCTGGAGGTTCAGTGGTTAAGACTCCATGCTTCCAATGCAGGAGGCGCGGGTCTGATCCCAGGTTGGGGAACTAAGATCTCACATGCTGAAAGGTATGGCTAACTACATATATATAACTAAACCACTTTGCTATATGGCAGAAATTAACACAACACTGCAAATCAACTATATTTCAATAAAAAAATTCAATCTGTCAAAAAGCAAAATAATAAGTCACTAGCAAAAAGTTAAAGAAGATAAAAGATGCTGTTTCAAATGCATTTTAGGGATGGGGTCAGAAATTTTAGCATTTCAGGAGCTAGGGAAGTTGGGAATCAAACTTCCCTTTGACTTTGCAAGATCAGTCAGGATCAATCCGGTTTTAGGACTAATGTTTTTAGTTGTTTGAATAAAAGATTACACAAAAAGCAGGGGCTATTAAAGGCAGATTTGGCTTGGAAGAAAATCACAAGAGGCTGACTGAGGGCTGGATGTATTTGAGGTTATAGAGAAGAACATAATCCAACCAAAAACCCATTGGGCAAAAATGAAACCTAAAGTGGGATGGAATTTTAGAAAATGGCTTGCCGTAGGCGATAGAAATGAAAATATACTTGAAATATTACAATAAAAAAACTGAAGACAATGAGGACAAATGATTATACACAGTATATTCATAAATCAATACATTAGGCAAAAGACAGACAGACTTAGTATGTCATGGATGCTAAAAGGAGAGGGAGGTAGAACTCTCAAAAGTTTTCATAAAGAAGTTGCCAATTAAAAAAAAACAACAAGTTGCCAATTTAGATGAGACAGGAAGGAGAAGTGGGAGGAAGGCACCTTCCAGGCAAAAGGAATTCCATGAGCAAAGGTAGTGTGGGGATTATTTAGGGACGAAACAACGGTTCTTATGACTTTAATCTTGGGATGAGGTTTCTGGACTAGGAGAATAAAGGAGTGAAGCCAGAGTGGTATTAGATTATGTTAAAGTTAAGAAAACACTGGGATTACTCTGACATTTTGGGGGTAATCTAAGGTTTTCAAAGTACGTTTTCAAATATTGGTGTGGAGATAAGCAGCAGCATGGTTTAACTTGGTATGGCACTTCTAAAGTCTTTATGGTAACAATCTCTGCCACTAAGAAGTAGATGATATATAACTTTTAAAAGTATACCAAGAAGTACCTTGCCTTGCCCAATCTGTCTTACTGAAAGAGCCACGTAGGCAAAGTGAGCCAAAAGGTAAGCCCTCAAAACTTGCCACGTGTCACTCCAGAGGTTAGATTCACCTAGACAGCAGGGAGTATCTAAATGTCAGGAAATCATCTAACAGTTTCATTTAAACCAACCACATGGCTGAAAATCAAGGTCTCAGTCAATGAAGAAATGAGTATCTTAAGAATTTTAAAATCTCAGAAAAAAACAAGCATGAAAGCAAGTATGTGTTAACCATGAGAATGGAGAGCTTTTGGATTTTTTAGATTTTGTTTGCTCAATGTTATCACAAAACACTGTATGGTTAAATATAACCCAAGGACAACAGCACTAGAATCTATGCTATGTGGCGATACCACTTACTCAGTTATTAGGCCAATAAGCTATGACTGTAGAAATGTAGAACACCTCATATATTCACTGAAACATGGGAATCAAAGGAAAAAGATAACAGTTTGCTTTAATTTATACTCAAAAACTCAGTGCTAGTGATAAAGTATATATTATATAGATAACAGGGTAGATAGGATAATAATCTATAATATGTGTGGGAAAAAAAGGGGAAACAAAAATATTATTAGTTCTAAAAGAGATCAAATCTAGACTAGGGTGTCCCTAACTTGTCTGGATCATAGAATTCATCTAGATCACTGTGAAAGAGATTCCCAGGGTTCTTCACAGAGCTTTGAATTTACTTATTAGGAACAGAGTCTAGAAATGAATTTTAATAAGGGTCTCAAGTGATTCTTAGGATTAGGCAAGTAAGAACCAATTGAACCTCTTACTTCATTAGAAACAATGTCTAAAATCTGTTAACAATAATTTTCAGCAAATCACCATGTTTTTATAATCAGAGCCATAAAAGATCACAGAGAAAAAGCCACAGAAAGAGCTCCTATGAAAGAGCATAGATTCTGGAGCTAGACTGCCTGGGTTCATACCCCAGCTCTACACATAAAGTCTCAGTCTCCTCAAATGTAAAGAGGGCACATCTAACCATGTACTATTATGAGTACATATGTTATATACATGCTTAGATTAGTGCCTAGAAGTTAGTGATCAACATTTGAACTTAAGTGAAAATTTTCAGTTGTGCTAAAATAATTATTTAAAGTCTATTTTTTTAATTTGAAAAAATTGTGCAATGAATGCCAACTGAAAGTATAATAGTTATACCTTAAAGAACATAAAACAGATCATTTAAAAGGTGTTTGTCTAGATATATTTTATATATCCTAATATATATGTCCCTAATATATTTTAGAGGATAATAAGATATATTAACATGGAAAGACAGTCATAATTCAGTGAACTGAAGGAAGAGTTCAGTAGCTTTGCTTTTATTGTCTTTCTTAATGCACTTCTTTGTGTGGGCACTGGTCTACTTTAAGGATAGCTAATGGTTCAGAAAACTCAACAGCTAACACCTTAGCAGGGATTACCTATCAGCCAGCTAAGAAGATACACAGCCAGCTAAGAGATTCAAATGTGTATCTCAGACTCCTTTTCTAAATAACAGAACCATATATCCATCTGGTGGCTACATTAAAAAGATTTCCACTCAAACATCGTAAAAGGAATTAGAGTTCTACCTGCCTAGAGCCAGCCAAGCTGGTAATCATCACTTCCCACATCTAACCCATTTATTCTTTTCTTCCTTTACTCCCAGTTTCATCAACAAGAATAAATATCTCACTGCATGGCCCAAGCCAAAACCCCAGAAATCCTGATTCCCCTCTCACCTCCACCACTCAATTAATCAACACATCTATTTTACCTTCTGTACTTTGTCTTCCATCTTATATGAAATATAACAAATACCTTCTAATATGCCTCTAAATCTTCTGCCCTCCACTGAGTACTTATCTTGCTGGCAAGTGATCTAACATGCAAATTTGATTATTAAAAAGATTAAAAATTCTAAAGGCTTCTCATTAGCAGCTGCTGTCAATGTTAAGTCTACTTGACATGTTTAGCAACAGAATTTTAAATCTATACTCTTTAGCTGATATAAATGATCCAGTAGGGCTTAATCCTGAGAGACATTTCAAAGTTTAGTCTAAAGAAGGGGAAACTAAGCTTGCTTGCAGTATATGGGGTATGTGGAAAAAAGTTTATGTTCATTAAAACAGTGGAAGGAAACCAAGAGAGATGTTAATGCACTAAGCTTCCACTGAAATGTTCCTAAGGAGTTAGGCTATGAACTTTTCAAGTCAAGTTCAATGCAGTATAAAATGAAAGAAGTAATCAAGATAATGAGTATTCCTCTGACTCATGCCAATGTAGGAGACATCTGGAAGAATGTGAAGGAGAGTATGAAGATGACTGTATTTTAGAAACACAGCTAGGATGTAGAAATTTTGAGATTTACTAAATGACTTACTCAGATGAATGACTTTATGAAATTGCAAGGCTCCAAAAGACTCAACTTGAATTTAAAAGTATAAAGAAAAAAGAAGAATGGTACTGACTTTAAAAAATAACTACAGGTAATTCATGTTCAAAATGATAACAAAGGATTAGCAGGTGACAACAGAAGAGAACATCACGTCCCATTATTAATCACTTGGTGCAAATACAGTTCATAATTTTTTATAATCCCACAATTTTTTCATAAATTTTTCATAAACTCACTGGCGTTGAAACTTGACCTGGGGCTTTTTAGAGTTTTTACTTAGCTCATCAGAGTAACTATTTGTTTTACTGTAGAAATATTAATGTATTTGATTCCAGCATACTGCCATAAACTGGTGGAAGGGTAAAATAAACACACTGTATTATCTTTCTAAATCCAAAGAATTCAGAATATCAAAACGTATTTGGTCTAAGGGGTTTGGGATAAAGGACTATGGAGCTGTAGTACTACTTCCATGAAGCCTTTTCTAAAATGTTCCCCTCTCTAAGAAGTGCCTTCCTCTGTGCTCTCCTATGGTTTTTATTTTAAAACAGTATCTCCATCATTAAACCAAAGATCATGTATTTTTAACATTTTGACTATTCCCATTATTTTAAGCAGTCTGAGAAGTGATCAGATCCTTCTGTCACCTAGCATGATACCTGAGTTCCAACTCAGTTTATAGATTAAATAAATAAAAGATGAAAAGAACTGGGTAGAGCTGAGTGAGTGAGTGTATACGAAGGCACAGGTAAATTTTGCTTAGATTCTTTATGGTTGGGCAGACTTACTATTTAACCATGAAAACCTAAAAATCACACATTGTAAGTTCACACTATTTAAGAATTAAAAGCAGTAACACAAGGAGAAAGTTAAGAAAGAACATCTTTGCAAATCTTTTCCATTCACTTCTTACATCTAGCAGATATTTTTTCTTTGAAAACAGCCTACAATTCATATCATCAAACGTACAATGAATCAATACTTTACTGAAAGATAATTCAGAGGAGGAGAAAGGTGGGTGTGAAAATTGCAGTTCATAGTAAAGATGGCTTAAGATACCTAGTGGTAAAAATAAGTAGAAAATTCAAGCACACATCTAAATAAAATGGAGAAATGGCTGACAAGGGAAGTGTGGGTCAGATACAAGGTACAAATGGGGATTTGAAAGAAAGTTTGTATCTGCACCTTTGTATGTGTAGAATAGTTTGTTGTTGCTGGTGGCCTCAGCAAGAGAAGTGACAGGAGCATATTGAGGTAGAAAGGCAAAATACTGTGGACGGTGGAGTGAACAGGAAAGAGATGAAGAAAATGACTCAAAATAGAGGGAAGGAATTATAAGGGAGAACCATTTCTTAAAAATTGGTATAGCTCACAAGCCAGTGCAAGTACTACTTTGTTTGCTGGCAGAATACTAGATTTGAAGAGCAAAGCAGTGATGTAGATACAGTTTTACTGTGAAACTGAGCTTGTGGGAAAAGACTCCCTCTCTATTTCTGTAACAATACATTCTCTGTGTTCCCTTCCAACCTTTACCTAGTTCTCCTATTTGCTTTTCTTAAATAGAAGTATTTCCCCAAGTTCTGTCCCCAACTCCACCCCTCCCCTTCCTCTCAAGACCATTTCAAACCACTAGCTAGAAGACCTCCTAGTCAGTCCTGACTTGGCTCTCTGGAATCCTGCATTTCCTACGGCTTCTGATAAACCAGCTTCTATACAACTATTTCACTGGTTCTTCAAACCTGTTACTGTTTCAAAATGAAGCTCCATGTCACAGATACATGCAAGTAGTTTTTATGTAAGACAGATATGGGCTTAAATCTTGGCTCTAACCATGACCATGGGATACAGAGAGGCACAGCTGAAATACAGACTGGGAACCATTTTGCTCAGTGCCTGACTAAGGATCAAGCTCAGTTTACTAACTAACATTATTACTAAACCATTTAGAACCCAGAATTGTATATTATCAGCCAGAAGCTAATTCCATTTAACTACCAGAAACATCTTTATGAAACTCAAACTAGATCTTATTAGGTAAAAACTTACTCAAAGCTCTCCAACAGAAAAAACTTAAGTCTGGCATACAATACGTGATTTACCACTAAGAACTTTCTACTACTCATCACACACATTGTGCTCAAGCCAGAATGTACCATCAACTGTTTCAGCACATACACACAAACACACACACAGTAGAGTTGTATCATACAATATATACATTTCAGAGAATTCCTTGGTGGTCCAGTGGTTAGGACTCCAAGCTCTCACTACAATATACATATTTCAACTTGTGCAAATACACAGTAGGGAAGTCAGGAGGGAGGGCAAAGGAGGTAGGTGTTAGGCAGAAAATGAGAGCAGGAGGAGGTGAAGATGTCTAAAGTGAGTATGAATTTACCACCTCTAGACAGTTGGATTTCCTCTAAGCTTCTCACAATGTAAGCAGCTTATCATGCTGAGTAAGATTTCAGAGTTAGTGTAACAGGGCCTCTCCACGAAAGTTAAATATTTTGCCTGGTGCTCTACTGAGGAAAAGAGATTTATTCCCTCGTTTGAGGAAAACATGACTGTGTTGGACCAAAGGAGACATGGTACTATTTAATGGATGAAGTGAAGAACCTTTCTAATGGTCCAAGAGTTTGGTCTTAAATTGGCTTTAGATGCTATACTTCTATCTTCTCCCTGCATCCAGATCTTTACCCTTCACACAAAACATCTGCCTCCCAGAATACATAGATTGCGCTGACTCCGTGGGGCTGGAAAGTACTGAGTGGATCTGTTGTGTTTCTTTCAATCTGTTTATTTTACGCATTATCTTTTACTTCAAGACAGGAACTATGCCGTGTGTGTGTGTACGTGTATAAATATATATATATATATGTATGTGTGTGTGTGTGTATATATATATATATATATAAACACTCTCAGTGCCTAACCCAGAACCTTACATATAGTCAGCAAATACTCATTAAATAAAAAGAAAGTACAAATGAAAGAAGCAGTGTTGGCTAGCAAAATCCCAAATGTAGGGAACTGGGATCAAATGATAGGTAGATTAGACCAAAAGGCAGAGGAGTCAGATCAAACTGCCAACATCCTTTGAATCATAGAAAAAGCAAGAGAATTTCAGAAAAACATCAACTTCTGCTTCACTGACTACGCTAAAGCCTTTGACTGTGTGGATCACAACAAACTGGAAAATTCTTAAAGAGATGGGAATACCAGATCACCTTACCTGCCTTGTGAGAAATCTATATGCAAGTCAAGAACCAATGGTTTGAACCGGACACAAAACAACAGATTGGTTCCACATGGGGAAAGGAGTACATCAAAACTGTATATTGTCACCCTGCTTATTTAACTTATATGCAGAGTACATCATGCAAAATGATGGATTAGATGAAGCACAAGCTGGAATCAAGATTGCCAGGAGAAATATCAATAACCTCAGATATGCAGATGATACCAGCCTTTTGGCAGAAAGTGAAGAACTAAAGAGTCCCCTGATGAAAGCAAAAGAGAAGAGTGAAAAAGTTGGCTTAAGTCAACATTCAGAAAACTAAGATCATGGCATCTGGTCCCATCTCTCCATGGCAAGTAGATGGGGAAACAGTGGAAACAGTGGCTGACTATTTTTTGGGGCTCTAAAATCACTCAGATGGTGACTGCAGCAATGAAATTAAAAGACGCTTACTCCTCAGAAGGAAAGCTATGAGCAACACAGACAGCATATTAAAAAGCAGAGACATTACTTTGCCAACAAAGGTCCGTCTAGTCTAAGCTATGGTTTTTCCAGGAGTCATGTATGGATATGAGAGTTGGACTACAAAGAACTGACTCATTTGAAGAGACCCTGATGCTGGCAAAGATCGAAGGCGGGAGGAGAAGGGGACAACAGAGGATGAGATGGTTGCATGGCATCACTGACTCAATGGACATGAGTCTGGGTAAACTCCGGGAATTGGTGATGAACAGGGATGCCTGGCGTACTGCAGTGCATGGAGTCACAAAGAGTTGGACACGACTGAGCGACTGAACTGAACTGAACCCAAAATATAATGAGTCACTTCCAGTCTTTAGAGCTGTTACATATAAATGGTTTCCATACTGTACCATCCTTTTACCTTTAGTTGATCTGACTTAGCCTCTAGTTTATGCCCATTTTCAACTTACTATTATCTTGGGTGACTTTACATAATTTTTTCTCCAGAAAGTAACTTCAAACTTACTCTTCAGCAAAAAAGACCAATCTGAGACATAATAGGATAATCCCACTACCAATCACATTTATAGAGTATGGTACCTAAGATCCAACATTTTAAAGGATTTGTACATTACTTGCTATGACTTGTTTTTTGTTACCTTTTGTCTCCCCCTATCACTTCTGTCTAGGACTAGATAAACTAGTGTAAATGATAAAGGAATAAAATAATACACAGCTACACAATTTTTGTTTGAATAATATTTTAGATTTGGGTTTGAAATCACTTTAAGAAGCTAGGGTTGTTTTCAAAAGACAATATTTTGAAAACAACACATGCTGATCAAATTAATACAGCTGTAGGAGAAATACTTTAAGGTAAGTACTATTTTAACAAAGATGAAGACAAACTAATTTTATTAGTGAGTATAAAGCGGTGTATTTCAAAACGAGTTTTTGAGATCAATTCTTTAAAGATACTGGTCAAACAAATACGTTTGGGAAATACAATACATTATAATCCTTTTCCCCCACTCAAAAATTGTACCAACCCTTACAGTCTCTAAAACATTTTACCAAAAATTAAAAAAATAAAGGGCCTGTTGAACTTTATGTGATGTGAAAGCATCTCAGCCGTGTCCGACTCTTTGCGACCCCACGGACCCATGGAATTCTCTAGCCAGAATACTGGAGTGGGTAGCCTTTCCCTTCTCCAGGGGATCTTTCCAACCCAAAAATCGAACGAACCCAGGTCTCCTACATTGCAGGCAGATACTTTACCAGCTGAGCCTCAAGGGAAGCCCATTGAATATATAATCCATTATTCCCATATTTCTTTGACCAGAGTTCCCCACCTTTTGGGGTTAGAAGTAGTAGTGGTAGAAAATACTCTGGGGAAACACTGCTATATAGCACTGTTTGAAAATATTACTCCTAAAAAAATTTATAAGGTAGCTAGGATAGAAACTATGATAATAAATGAGACGCTTACTGGGATATATGTATTCATGTAACTTGTATTAAGTGTTTAAAGCAGATAAGAAAAGGGACAATTATAAGATGGATGATTTAATTAAAATTTTTTTAAAAAATTAAAATTTAAGCCAAATGCCTATATTAAATGCTAATTTTCTGTACCAGAAAATATTCTGATGCCATTCCCTCCCTCTGATACTAAGTGTAATCTTTCACTATTAAAACTAAATTTCTCCTAGGTATTGAGTGGTTTCAGCACAGGTTTGTGAATCTACTGGTTTAGAATTATTTGTGCCTTTGTTCCTCTTTGTACCACAGTGTACTATTTTGAAGGGAAAAATACTTTTAACATGTGGATTCTCTTATATTATGTTTTGTTAAACATCTGGACCATTTTGTTTTGATGTCAACATAATTCTATGGGGCGGGACAAAGTACTGAATAGTTAACACTCCCCAAAAAGAGAGAGACTACAGCAGTTTTAGAAAGCACTTACTTAATCATTTCAAAAAGCTTTGGATCTGAGACCTTGATATTTCGTGCCATATTCCAGGAAAGATGAACCATGGGTACTATTGACTTCACACTTTGCAATTTGTTCCATTCGTACCGTTCCACTGCCAATTTATATTGGCAGGCTAGGAAAAAAAAAACAGTTATAAAGCAACTCAAAGTACCAAAGATATGAAGATAACCACTATCACTTTCTTAGGTGATACCATCAACACCAATTCTAAAAATTGTACAATATTACAAAAATATTTTTAAGGTTAAAAAAAAAATAATTGTGATAATAGTAGTGATCATGTAAAGAGTGCTTACTATAACTTTGTGCCACACACTGTGCTGAAGTATTTCACGATATTATACCATTTAATCTTTGCTGTTATCTTATTAATTTTATCATTTCCATTATACAGATGAAGAAATTGAGGCCCAGAGAGGTTCTGTAACTTGCCCAAAGTTGCAAAAGCCAGGTTCTGGTCCTAATCCAGGTTTTCTGGCTTGGTAGGCCATAATCTTAATACTGCCTAAAGGCAGGCATAATTCAATTCATAACATAATAGGGCTAAATACACATGACATATCAGATAATGAAAGATTTCAAAGACTGCATAACCACTGTACTTTGCTTCTCCCATAAAGGGTTTCCTTTATAAAACAAAATCAGACACTCTAAAAAATTATTGAAATTATCTCTTTCTTGTACATAAAACACAAATTGATCATTTGGTGAGATCTACAATCTTGGATTTCTATTTGTTAACTTACTATCTTGTACTACAAGTTAAATTTTTACTCAAGGAGACATTCTTCATCTGATTTCTAGTGAGCTACATTCCAAGAAAAAAAGAATAAACCCATCAGATACAATCCTTTATGAACTAAAGTGTTTTTCTTAAAGTCATAGTCTAAAATACCTGTAAGTGGACCAACATTCCAAGCAATGTTGTTGCACCAGCCAATAGCCTGAACCCAATGCACAGTGCCTGCATTTATCCAGACCAAATCTCCAGGTCGCTGAATAAACCTATATACCGGAACATTTGCTTCATAAAGATCTTCAAGGTTGGGCCACCAAGAACCCATTAGGAAATTCAAATTATTTCTGAAATAAGAAAAAATATTACAAATGGATCAAGTACTTTAATAAGCTCCTTACATGACTGAAAGACAATGTCAGAAGTTTTAAAAAATACGGTTATTCATTGCACTGAAATGTACAGCTTATACAATGAGAAACTGTAGTATATAAAGTGAGTGAAATTAATTACAGTTAAGTAGTGGATTACTTATCTAAATATCAGTATTACTACCTTCAGTTGATTTTTCAAAGATCCAAATGAAATCAAAACCTATTTTAAGTAACACTTACATACATTAACCTTTAATTTCATTTCACTAAAGTCTATTTTGATGAAACCCTTTTCCTTGGTGCACCTAGAAATCTCTAAAAGGCAAATGGAAGGTGGGGTTGGCATCAAGCTATTTAAATCCATAAACAGGAACTCTATGGCACATACAAATTCATTTTCGGAGGAAAAGTAGAACAGAAAGCAGAAATGTTCTCTATTGCTGTTTTGAATCCTAAGCAGGAAAGGAGGATAGCATATCAGTCTCTGTACAGTTTTGATGACTGATTGACTAAAATGATGCAGTTAAAAAATGAACACTCATACACATGCACAAATATTGATAACAATCACCACCACCACCACTATACTTTAGAAACAACACATTACTAAGCTTTTCCTTTAAAATCTGGCTTTTAATTCTATTTCATCATGATATGAAATATTTTTACAACTACAGTTTAGAAAAACTTGTCTGTAAAGCAGAATATGGTTATAAACAAATCCTAGCCCTACTTATCCCATGTGTTGTTGTTTTAAAACTGGAGAAAACTTTCTATTCAAAAGCAAGCAAGCAATCAACACCATCTAATAATCAATAGCTAGGGTGAAAAAACAACTCAAGCTAATAACAACGACAAAAAGTCAAGTATCTTCTCTATCACATAGTCAAGTGACTGGTTATTTCATGACAAATATAAAGTCATAAAACAAACTATACAGATATGGTCGAATCAGTTAGTATTACAAGTAACAATCCTTGTATGAAACAAAATTACACTGAAATGCAGAGGCAGCAAGTGGTATTTCTGAAACAGTTAAATTTACCTAACTCTTCAGACTTTTTTATTATCCCCATGTTCAAGCTTTTTAGACATCATCTGCCTATTCCAATTACCTATTCCCAGGTTACCTCTCCATTCAGATAGAAAAGAACACTAAATCCTAAAAACAGTCAATCCTACTCAGAAATAATGAAAAAGAATCACTGTACTGTAGCTACAACAATATACTAAATAGTATCTCAAAGTTTAAGAAATATAAATATTTCTGAAGCACCATAGGGATTTTCTGTATGATACAGTTCTTTCTCTGCTACCACCAGACTGCTGGTCCAGTAAAGATTAAAATGGATCAGGTTATTTCATAAGAGCATTTGACTCTTTAAAATTCCACATCTTGAGCTTTCTTACAATTAAAGGAAACCTATATAGTAAAGAAAATAAAAGGTGATTACCTTCTGCTTGTATATAAAGAAATTCTGTCGTATTATGGTTGTTTTTGGAACTATATTTATATAGTATATATATTTATATATATACATTATATAGAGTAAAAATGTAAACTATATTTATATTTCATACTAAATCAAGATATTTACAGCAAGGATCTTTTAACCCAAAATTTGCAAACTATAAGTCAGTATGTATAATAGGTGTATAATTAATTTTCAAAGTCTTGCATATATAAATGTTTTAGGTGGTTTTCCCTCTCTTTATCCTACGGGGCTGGAGAGGAAATAACACCAAATATATGTATAATTTATATTTTTAGCTATAGTAATTTTCCAATTTTATTACAAATGGAAAAAAAATCAGGATCTTAAGTAACGGAGTAATTTTTTAAACAAAATAAGACAAATAATTAAATTTAAATTAATGAAAACAATTCCCAAGTACCCTTTAACAGAAGATAATTAAAGAGTTTCTAGGAACTAAAGGAAAGGAACATTTTCACTATGTGAATTCTTTCAAATCTAGGTGACAAAATCCGAAGCTATTGTTTAAATCTTCTAAAATTGCTTTATAAGAAAAGTTGCCAGTGTAGTTTTAAAAAGAATGTGTCATGATGATACAGCTAAGAGTAATACATTCAACTTTAAGTTATTAACAACCTCTAAGGGTGCTCAATTATATAATTCCTTCCATTTCTAAAGCCATTTATCTAAGAACAATGTTTCTTTTCACATAAACAAGTATTTATTATACATCAACTGCTTAATTAACCCAGTAAACAACTCAACTTTCTACCCATTAAATTCAAGACTATCACTACTGCATGAAGTGGTTTTAAGGTATCTTTCTTAAAATACTCCCAATAACACAAAATAATAGGTTTATAATCAAATCATTTTATACATCAATTTTCTGCTGAATGGTAAGTGAAAACTGCTTACATGCATTAGGATATCCAGCTTAGTAAGTTGCCCTTTACAATAATTGTTTTCAAATAATTATGTTTAATAAAATTCAGTTTGGAAACCTACTTTTCACAGAAGTCATTCAGAACACCCCAGTAACCTTCCGGAACAACAAACCATTCACAGTCACCTGGACCAATATTAATGTTAACTGAACAGAAATTGTTATTTTCTTGATGACCTGAAATGTGAAAAGAAAAAATAATCAGCATACAATAAATTCTATAGAAAAATGTGTCTTAGACATGTTCAACAGAAAATGCTCCTGTGTTATTCAGTTATTCAGTATATGTCAAGTCTTAGAGCTGAGTATGGTCAACTCCTAACTTTTTGAGTAGCAGCTCTGTGGAAGACAACCTAAATCATGGTTAAAAGCTTAGGTTGTGAAGCCAGGTTCCTTGGCTTAGTTATTATGTGACACCGGGCAAGTTTCTAAACCTTTCTGATTCAGTTTCCTATAAGATTAGGTGATAATGATTCCAGTAAGTCAATGGGTTGTTCTGAGGAACAATGAAATAAAGACTGCTTTGAATACTGCCTAATACATGGTAAGTAATAAATATTAGCTATTACTGATATTATTACCACTTCTTCCTTGTGAACTAATTCCCATTTCTCACAAGTAGCATTAGGACATCAGTAGAGAGGCAAGATGTCTGATTTTCAAACTGTATGCAGTGGCAGGAATGGTTCAACAAAAATGGCCGAGGAGGGAACTTGGGGAATTCGCCAGAAATACCAAACAATAAAAATAACAAAAACACCTGGTGAAAACTGTCAGAAGTAACCTCATCAGAAATCTGGACAATATAGTCAAAGGTTTACAGAAACAAACAACTGAGCAAAAGAAAAGTGACTTAAACACAGTAGGATATCTGTATGTCATTCACTACATCTCCATTTCTGCCACTGCTGTGACAGTGGACTTAAAAAATAGTACTGTGAATTCCTGGTGTGAGTGTCCCTGGTTCTGGAGGGAGCACAGTAGATCTTGTTCCCAAAGAATTCTGTTCTTCTGTTTTGTCTACCCTGCAGTTTCCCCAAAAGGCTGACAGAAAAGAGACTTCTCGTTCTCTCACCTACCTCAGAGCTCTATCAGCACAAGTATTTCAATGCAGGAGGACCTCCCAGAACATTGCAAGACTAAAGAACAAGCTAATGCCACCAAGGGCAAAAAACAAAACAAACAAACAAAAGAACCACCTGAAGCAAACAACAGACATCCCAAACGCTTGGATGGAAAAGCTGGGGAGTGAGATTTCATAGGAATAAAAGGCTTTGAAAAGTTCCTCTGGATACTGTAGAATTTAGAAGCCACATGCATGCCCAGGGCAAGAGGCATTTAAAGAAATCTGTCATATCACTACTGAGATAATTAATGGAAAGGACATTTCAGTGCCCATATATGACAAGGAATATAGTCTTTGTAAAAACAGTGTGACTACTACATATAAAAGGGATTCCATGTGGCTCACAGGGTAAGGGGTCTGCCTGCAATGTGGGAGACCCGAGTTCGTTCCCTGGGTCAGGAAGTTCCCCTGGAGAAGAATATTGCAACCCACTCCAGTATTCTTGCCTGGAAAATCCCTTGGACAGAGGAGCCTGGTGGGCTATAGTCCATAGGGTTGTAAAGAGTCGGACACGGCTGAGTGACTTCACTCTCACTACATATAAAAACAGATAACTAATGAGTACCTACTGTATAGCACAGGAAACTCTACTCAATACTCTGTAATGGCCTAAATGGGAAAAGAACCTGAAAAAGAACAGATATATGAATAACTGAAAAAAAAATGTGGAAAGTCACTAAATGAATAAACAACTATAGCCCATAACAAGCAACAGTAACAAACCTTAGAAAAGAGAGGAGAATCTGATTTCTGCTAACTGCCACAACACAATATTCAAAATGTCAAAACACTAGCTGAGCACTATGCTAAAGGGACAGAGGCTTCAGAGACCACATTCTACAAACACTCAAAAAATCAGTTTTCAACAAAACTCATGAGGTATGTAAAGAAACAAAGTATGGTCTAGTTATAGAAAGAAAAAAAAAAAAAAGAAATTAACAAAAGGTATTCCTGAAAAGGCACAGACACTGGACTTCAGAGACAAATACTTTCTATCAACTATCTTAAAATATACTGAAAGAGTTAAAGAAAACCATGTGCAAGAACAAAAGGAAACAAGGAGAATGATGCCTCAACAAACAGATTATCAATCAGTTCACTTCAGTCGCTCAGTCCTGTCCGACTCTTTGTGACCCCATGGACTGCAGCACGCCAGGTTTCCCTGTCCATCACCAATGCCTGGAGCTTACTCAAACTCATGTCCATTGAGTCAGTGATGCCATGCAACCATCTCATTCTCTGTTGTCCCCTTCTCCTAATGGCTACTCCATTTCTTCTAAGGGATTCTTGCTCACAGTAGTAGATATAATGGTCATTGAATTAAATTCACCCATTCCAGTCCATTTTAATTCACTGATTCCTAAAATGTCGATGTCACTCTTGCCATCTCCTGCTTGACCACTTCCAATTTGCCTTGATTCATGGACCTAACATTCCAGGTTCCTATGCAGTATTGCTCCTTACAGCATCAGACTTTACTTCCATCACCCGTCACAACCACAACTGGGTGTTGTTTTAGCTTCGGCTATGTCTCTTCACTCTTTCTGGAGTTATTTCTCCACTGATCTCCAGTAGCATTGTGGGCACCTACCGACCTGGGGAGTTCATCTTTCAGTGTCCTATCTTTTTGCCTTTTCATACTGTTCATGGGGTTCTCAAGGCAAGAAGGTTCTCAAGGTTTGCCACTCCCTTCTCCAGTGAACCACGTTTCTTCAGAACTCTCCACTATGACCTGTCCATCTTGGATGGCCCTACACGGTATGGCTAATAGTTTCATTGAGTTAGACAAGGCTGTGGTCCATGTGATCAGTTTGGTTAGTTTTCTGTGATTGTGTTTTTTCTGTGTAGTTTTTGTGATTATCAATGAAGAAATGCAAATCACAATAAGGAATGAGATAAAAGTTTAAAGCTGAAAAAAACAAATGAATTCAGTTCAGCAGATGTGACCAGGAGAAAGAATCAGCAAATTTATTGACAAGTCAAATGAAATTATATATTCTGAGGAGAAGAAAGAAAACAACGAAAAAAACCACAAAGACTTTAGGAGACCCATGGGACACAAGCATGCACATGCATTGTAGGCGTCCCAGAAGAGGAAGAGAAAGGGGCAATAAGAATATTTGAAGAAATAATAGTAAAAAAACTTCCCAAATGTGACAAAACACATGATTCTCCATATCCAAGAAGCTCAAGAAATTCTAAGAAAGATAAATTCAAAAGTATTCATCCTAAGATAATAATACTGTATAAAGGCAAAGAAAATCTAGAAAGCAGGAGAAGAGAAGTGATTGTGATATAAACAGGATTGTCAACAAAACTGCTCTTTTTGTAATGGAAACCATGGGGTCCGGAAAGCAATAGCTTAACATATTTATGTTGCTGAAGAGAAAAAAAAACTTAACCAAAAAAACTGAACTAAAAACCTGGCAAAACTATTCTTCAAAACTAAAGGAGAATTTTGTCAATCTGCTCTATAAGAAATGCTACAGTTTTTCAGACTGAAATGAAAGAATATAAGACAGTAACTCAAAGCTCTATGAAGAGTAAAGGACTAAGTTGAGGACTCACACTTCCCAATTTTAAAAATTACCTCAAAGGGAATCAAACCCGTGTGGTATTGGAATAAAAATGGAGATAAAAATCAATGGAACAGTATCAAGATTTCAGAATTAAACCCATACATCTATGGTCAACTGATTTTCAACAAGGGTGTCAAGGTCATTTGATAGAGGAAAAAAATAGTTTTTCCAACAAATGGTGCTGGGAAAACAGGTTAGCTATATGTAAAAGAATACTGTTGGACCCCTGGCTCATACTGTACACAAAAAACTAACTCAAAATGGATCAAAGACCTAAATCTGAGAACTATAAAAATCTAAGACACAAATTCTTTACAATTTTGGATTTTGCAATGCTTTCTTAAATATGACACCAAAAGCATGTGATCAAAGAAAAAAACTAAACCATTAAAATTTAAAAACTTTTGTACATAAATGGACACTATCAAGAGAATGAAATAATAACCTACAAAATGGGAGGAAATACTGCAAATCACGTATCTGATAAAGAATTAACATCCAGACTATATAAAGAACTCTTACAACTCAACAACAAAAGGGCAAACAACTCAATTAAAAAATTAAGAAGGAACTAGAGACAGACATTTTCCCCAGAGTAGATATACAAACGGCCAACAAGCACATGAAAATTAAAACCATACATACACACACACTAAAAGTCAAATCTGCTGGGTCAGCTATAAGAAAAAAATGGAAAATAAGCAATGTACACAAGGATGTGGAAGAAAAATTGGAACCTTTGTACACTGCTGTCAGGAATGTAAAATGGTGTAGCTGTTGTGGAAAGCAGTTTCGAAATCCTCAAAAAGTTAAACACAGAATTGTCATATGACCCAGCAATTGTAATACTAGGTATATAATGAAAAGTATAAAAAAGTATTCAAACAAAACCTTGTACATGAATACATGAAACACTGTATTCATAACAGCTAAAAAGTGAACATCCCAAATGCCCCTCAACTGATGAATGAAATAAATTGTTCTATATCCATATAGTGGAATATCTGGCCATAAAAATTGAACCTCTGATACAATATGGATGAACCTCAAAAACATGCTAAGTGAAAGAAGCCAGACACAAAAGGCAATATATTGTATGATTCCATTCACATGAAACATCCAGAACAGGTAACACTATTATACGGCTAGAAAGAAGAGACTAGATGTTGTCAGGGGCTAAGAGGAAGGGAGAAATGGGATGACTACTTAACGGGTCTGGGGTTTCCTTACAGGCTAATGAAAATGTCTTGGAACTACACAGAAGTCATGGCTACACACCATAGTGACTGTATTAAATGTCAATAAACTGCATACTTCAAAGGGTTTAATTTTGTTATATGAGTTTCACCTCTATTAATAAAAATGTAGCTGCTCTTGCCACACTCTGTGCACACAACACCCTAGTCTTCTATGTATCACAGCATAATGTGAAGATAGTACTTGTAATACTACTGTCTCTTATCACAGGTAGATGGCTGGAAGTATTCATGGCATGAACTCTAAGTAAAATTAAGCTGTAATTAAAATTAGAGACATTGGGATCCCATCATCTAACTAAAAACCTTTTAGGGTAGAACCTGAGAGCATCTCTAGTTTAAAACATAGGCTGATCATAAAGTCCATTAAAGCAGGTAACATATTTATCTAGGTAAATCCAAGAACAAAGTGCTTGTCCCACGAAAAAGTATTCAAAGCAATTTAAAAAAATTGAAGCAAACTAATGAACATTTCTTCTAATACTAAGTTGTCTAATACAATAACCACTTAAGATATGGTAATGTGAACTGAGACGTGCAATAACTGCAAAGTATATACTGTATTTCAAGGGGTTGTTTCAATAATTTTATATTGATTACATGTTAAAAAGATTATTTGGTAATAACTAGGATAAAATTAATTTCATTTTTCATTAATGTTACTATAAAATTTTAAGTCACATTTAAGTCTGTTTAAGTCATATATATGACTTGCATTATATTCCTATTGGATAGCACTACCTTAAGGGAATTCTTTAGAAAATTCTTTAAGGTTCCATAGGACACTTTGAAAAACTATACCTTGTATACAAACCAACCAAAAAACCCCCAACATTCTAGACAGATGACAAATAAGTGATCTATCAAGTTTGCTTCCCCCTTGATTTATAATGAATAACTGCATTCTTTGATATAAGGATAATACTATTTGCATAAAATAATTCAAATTGATGAGAGAAAATTTCAGTTGAAATGAATTTTAATAGAATCAATCCAATTCAACATACATAAGAAAAATGAACTACAGAGAATTCAAATAACTTGCTTAGCATTTACACTGGTGTCTAAATGACAGAGTAAGGAGTAGATAGATCTTCTACCATTTATTCCAGAACTGTTTCTACTTTATTCAACTATTCATAAAATATCACAGAATTGGGCTTCCAATGGCCTGAGGACACAAACTACAGCCTAATAGTATTAATCCTGGCTGTATACTAGAATTCTCTGAAGAACTTTTATTTATTTATTTTTTTTAAATATGGATGCCCGGCTCTCGATCTCCAGATATTAGTCAACTACACATATTTTAAAAGCTTATTAGAAAAGAATGAGCAGCCAGAACTGGGAACCTCTGACCTACTTTACCCAGAAGCAAGCATGCTGCTGCTGCTGCTAAGTCATTTCAGTCGTATCCAACTCTGTGCGACCCCACAGACGGCAGCCCACCAGGCTTCCCCGTCCCTGGGATTCTCCAGGCAAGAATACTGGAGTGGGTTGCCATTTCCTTCTCCAATGCATGAAAGTGAAAAGTGAAAGTGAAGTCACTCAGTCTTGTCCAACTCTTAGCGACCCCATGGACTGCAGACTACCAAGCTCCTCCATCCATGGGATTTTCCAGGCAAGAGTACTGGAGTGGGGTGCCACTGCCTTCTCTGAGAAGCAAGCATAGGCCTATCTTAAAACAATTTTTTAGGTACAATTCAATGAACAGGTAATAAAGAATGAAGCAATCTGATCTTCAAACCATGGCTACTCCAAGGAGCAAACAGAAACACCTGAGGATGATATGCAGCTTGTCAGCATTGGTAGAACTAAACTCTTCATCACCAACACCCATCCTAATTGTTAAATATTTTGAACATCACCCTCTGAAATTTCGTATCAATCAAAAGGAGCACAAAAAACATGATATATTAGTGCTGGACGGAATTCTAAGTCTAAAACTAACATAACTTCATTTTACAAATGGAAAAAAAAGACCCAGAGAAGAAAAGTGACTTGTCAAAGTGACAAGCCTGCTGCTGTTGCCGCTAAGTTGCTTCAGTCGTGTCCGACTCTGTGCGACCCCATGGACTGCAGCCTACCAGGCTCCTCCACCCATGGGATTTTCCAGGCAAGAGTACTAGAGTAGGGTGCCATTGCCTTCTCCGAGTGACAAGCCTAGTTGGTGGTAAAATCTGGACTAGACACCTGGACGAGGTTAGTAATGTCTCCACATCAAGTGCTGTTGTAAACTGTACACTGCAATCCAACAAGGGGATTGCAACATACACTTTCTTTGTTAGATGAAATAGAAGGCAATGGATTAGAAAATACATTATTCCAAAAAACTGGTTTTGCACTGCCATAATATAAAACATATTTCTTATCATGATTGTGGTAAAAGTTCAGGACAACCCTGCCACTCTGCAGTAGATGGGATCAAAAATAGTCTTTAAGTCACAGAGACTTCTTTTCCCAGGAATACTCCAATGATCAAGTTTCCAGATTACACTGTTGTTATTTCAGGGATATTACACTTTTAAAAAGATACTACCAAGGGGGGAAAAATATTAATAATCTGAGCTCAGTTCAAGAGTCATATCTTGTAACAGAAACAACTCTACCAGTTTCATTCATTATAAATGAAAAGAATCCAGGTCTCTCTTGCATGGTTCACATTTTGATCAATTTGTGTGTCAAGTGTTAGTTCATAAAAGTTACCTGGTGTTCTGCTTCCTGGAACTTTCATGTATAGTTGAACTGTGTTCATACCCAGTATGGTATGACCAACGTGGCTTAGAAGATTTCCTGCTGATACAACACGCACAAAAGCAGGAAGTTTAGTCAGCTCATGTAGCTGCAATTTCCACCTGCAATAAAAAAACAGATCGAATGAAACCCTGCTATAAATATGTATAGTAAAAAACTTTAAGAACCTTATGTTCCAATCAGAAAAACAATCAAATCTATAAATATTTTACTTCCTGCAAACAATCAAATCTATAAATATTTTACTTTTGCATAGGAAAACTCTGGAATACTTAAATTTTTAAATTTTGCAAAGAAAACATCCTAACAAAAAGCATAAAAATTAAAGAAAAAAACTGACTTCCTTATTTTTATAATTGTATAATTTTATTTTACAAATATATTTTTATATAATTATAATTTTGTGATTGTGCAACAACATACAGAAGGGTCTTGAAAATGTATACAAGAGTTTTAAGTCAAAGAAAATAATTGTAAAATCTAGCAGAAATAATTTGGCTAAAACCTGCATATTAATTTAGAAAAATGACAAGGAACAAAACAGAAGAGGAAACTAGACAATTCTCAGTCATGCTAACAGGACACCTCTTTGTATCAGTTAACAGAAACACTACTAGAAAGACTTACTTTTTGTCATCAGACAGGTCAATGTTGGTCCCAAACTTTATGGTTTTAAAGGGTCCTTTCCTTCTCCTCCCAGAACTTAGAGAGAGAGACAATATTAGAAACATGCCTTTTAAACAGAAATACTAAGTGGACATTACAAATTACTTACTTATCTGAAGATGTAGATTCATTATCTGAGTGGTCTTTATGGTGACTTCTTTTCTCATTCTCTTCCTGTAGATTAAGCAAAAAGAATTCCAGCTTAGTATTTATTCTGCAACCTTTTTACCATACAATTGAAAAGTTTACATACAGATCAATGGTGGAATATTGAAACTAAGTTTCTATAGACCTCTCTCACATGAAAATTTCTTCAAAGACCACATTAAATAGAAAGCCAGGCAAAGTCAAAACTCACTGGGCATGGTATCTAACCCCCTCCACCAGCCACATAGTCTTCCTTACTAATATTCTCCTATAAGGAGAAAAACCATTGATTCTCTATAGAGAAAACCTGTAGTTCCTGCTCCATTCCTCCCCACTTTCAAGAGAGGAAACTTAGGTTGAGAGGCCCAGAAGTGGCAGCCTTGATTATAAATTTCCTCAACTAACAGAAGTGCGCATGTATATGTAATTATATATGTATGCAATGCATATGGAAAGGCAGAGGGTAAGATTTTCTCTATTCTTTATTATGGACAAATATGTGAGAGTTATTTCTGGTATAAATCTTTTTTCCCTCAAAATGAATTATACGTGAATTATAAACACAACATTAGCAAGTAAATTAAATGCTGGACAAATACAAGAGCTTTTCAATGCAAATATTACTATTATTTATGATTTCCTGTCACTGACATGGTATCTTTTTACCTCTGTTCTACAATTTCTGACTTAGGTATGCTGCTGCTGCTGCTAAGTCACCTCAGTCGTGTCCAACTCTGTGACTACATAGACGGCAGCCCACCAGGCTCCCCTGTCCCTGGGATTCTCCAGGTAAGAACACTGGAGTGGGTTGCCATTTCCATCTCCAATGCATGAAAGTGAAAAGTGAAAGTGAAGTCGATCAGTCCCTGTCAGACTCTTAGCCACCCCATGGACTGCAGCCTATCAGAATCCCCCATCCATGGGATTTTCCAGGCAAGAGTACTGGAGTGGGGTGCCACTGCCTTCTCCAATACTTAGTGACATTTCTGCCTCCCTCCCTTTAAATGTACATGCTTTATAAACATTTATTAAATTTTTCACATGTATCCAAAGCACACACAAAAACCATTGTTTCTTTGATTATGGATCAATTTCTATTTAAATACTTGCCTCTCATCATCTTCTTCCAAAAATTCCCTTGATGATCTCTGAATCCTGCTTATTATCTATTTCTTTTCTGACCATAATACTACCATGGAGTTGAAGTATCTCAGAAGTTTGAACTAGAGAGATTTATATGAACAACAAATTTACTGCAACTCATATAAGTTGCAGGATAGTTTTTATTAGATGACTTTCTCTATATGATATAGGGAGTGGTAGTGAGAAAGGGACACAATCATATGATTAGCAGGTACAAATGTTGCCTAGATTGAAAATGTGAACTCAGGGCAGAATTTTAAACAGAGATAAGCAAATCTAATGAATTGCAGATAAAAGATTTGCAGGAACAATTAAATTTCAGCTGTGGGATATGTACAGAACAACTTAGTACAGACAGATAAGTGTTTCAGTAATACATTTAATAAAGTCACTTTTATGGATGTTTTATGTTCACTTTGTAGGAGAATTCACAAAGTTCTCATTTCAGTCCTAAAGGATTTTAGTAATGCTTCATTGCTGAAAGGCCTATGAATCTTAATAGCAATCCTGATTATTTTTCAAAGTTTCGTTCCTTAATTTTCTGTGTATTTTGAAATAATTTACGTCTCTCTTGGAGTTTTCTCTTTCAGACTGAGATGGGTAATGCTTCCTGGGAGAGTTATGTATCAGATAATACTAACCTGATAGTTTAATGGGAAGGCATAAGACAAACAACTCTGAAGCATATAGCAAACTTGAGGCTTAGTTTATCCTTTAATATCAGCAGTTCCCAATTAGGGATAATTCTGCCTCACAGGGGACATTTGGCATGTCTGGAGACATTTTGATCGTCAAAACTGGAATAGGGAATAGGGAATAGGGGGTGTGCTATGGACATCTAGTAGGGAGAGGCCAGGGAAGCTAGTAAATACTCTGCAATACACAGGGCAGCTCCCCACAACAAAGAACTATCCAACCCCAAATGTGAATAATGCCAAGGTTAAAAAACACTTCTTTAAATAGAAATATCCCAGAAATAACAGAGACACCTCACTAGACAGTTACAGTATTTATCAACCCATACGTTTGCTTAGACTTAGTAGTAAGAGTGAACTAGATAGCATTTATAAAGTTTTATAAAAATAAGAATAATAAAAAACTATTTTATGTAACAATAAAATAATGAGATGCTTACAAAAGCTCCCTTTCAAAGCAAAACAGTATAAAATAAAATAACAATCTCAAAAATAAAATAATTTTCAGTAAGTAAATACTTACTCTCAATGATTCCTGGAAAGAGGAGGCCTGGTACTGTGCATATTTAGCAATTGTAGTATGAGATCTATTACTTTCACAATGCCAGATTTTCTTTGTTCCAGTGGGATCCCAGTTCTCATCTGCTGGCTGCAACAACTGTGTCCTCACTTCCACCATATGTTCATTGTTAGCTTCTACCAAAGTTTTGGTAGAGAAAAGTCCCAGGTCTTCATAAATAAATAAATGTAGTTAATAAATAAAAATATATTTGGAATAATATTTTTAAAAGTGCTTTTATTTTTCCTTTAAGTAAAAAAGAAAAATGTTTCATGGTACTCTTATCTAATTCCCCTAAAACACTAGGGCCTCTGCACACTTTGAAGCCCTGGACCTAACTGTCATGCCATCAACAGAGGGAGAAAAATCAAGGGGCCATGGAATGAAGTTTCACTCATTTATTCAATCTCTGAAAGTGAGAAGAACTATTTAGGAGGCTACTTAATAGTAATATCAAGTTTTACCTGAATCTTACATTAAAAATTTCTATTAGTCAACCTAAATCATAATTATGTAACAGCATAAAAATAAAAGCAGAATTAAAAAAGTAATACTCCCTCCCTCCTTCCTTCTCTTTCTCAGACAGGAAAATATTAAAATGAAAATGTGAAAAATTACAACAAAAGAATAGAAAAAAGTTTCTGCTAGTGCTTTAGAAGTTAATAGATAGTAAAGGAAATACACATACTTTTCCTTTTTCTTATTTAAAGCTTACCCAACTTAAGAGCTCCAGCAAGGCCACGTATTACTGTAACAGGGTTGTTTGGATTTGTACAAAATTGATGTAATGGAGGAAAGAAAGCATCACGTTTATTTTCCAACTGCAAAATTAAAATATATTGTTAGATCTCTATAAAAGCAGACCTTTTAGAAATTATGTCAAATTCACATTTTTACAATTTAAATAAATAATGCATTCTATGTGCTATTACTTCTATTTTTTATATTTTATAGTATTTTATCACCGTGTCTTTTGATTCTAATTGGAATTAGATAGTAACCACATACATTTCTCTTGTCCATTATATCTTGCACAAAACACGTGAGATGAAATTTAAACTTCAAAATCAAAACGGTTTAAATATTATTCAGCCTTAAAAGGGAAGAAAGTCCTATCACATGGTATAACGTGGATGAATCTTGAAGACACTTTAAATGAAAATAAGTCAGTCACAAAAAGAAAAACTGTGCATAATTTAACTTACATGAGGTATCTAACGTAGCCAAATTCATACAAATAGAAAACAGAGTGATGGCTACCAGGGGCTGGGGAGACCAGGGAAGAGGGAGCTGTTTTTTAAATGAGTATTAAACTTCAGATTTGCCAGATGAAAATGTTCTGGAGAACTGGTTTAAACAATAAGAATATACTTAATACCACTGAACTATACACTTAAAAATGGTTAAGATGATAAATTTTATGTTATGCGATCTTTATTAAAAAGGAGAGAAAAAAAATCAGTGTTTAAAATCAATAAAACTTTTCATTTGGGGTAGAAGTGGGGAAATGGGAAGATGGAAAGAAATAGGGTAGGAGGACCTATTTTGGAGAAAGATAAGTAAGAGTTGCTTTGACTGAACTCTTATCAACTTCCTATATAAGATGTCTAAATGTCTATTAAGTAAAACTAATCCTCAGTTCTAAATAATCTATTAAGTCTTTTAATGACATATCTATCATTGCATTTTATATTCAACACCTTTTTTTGAGGAAGGTAAGTATTTTTTTGGTAGATGGTTAAAACAGAATGAATGTTAAGGTTCTTACAACTAGTAAAATGCAGATTTAAAACACAGCTTACTTCAAAAAAGTTACTTTTTAAGTGGTTTTTGCCTAAATCTGTTAAAAATTAGGGGTAGTAAAAAAAAAGTATTTCGCGCTACTGTAATATAATTACAGTTAATGTCTGAGAAGGCAAGTTTTAAATGCTATTACAAAATCTTTTTGAATACATCGTTTTCTCCCAAAACATTCAAGCTGCCACCAATAATTTTAATGCTTCCTAAAGGGCATCCATATTGATTTAAAGCAAGATCTTACGAAAGACAGGTAGGTGCAAACACTGGTTTGATTTATTTCTAGTCAGTCAATTCAGACTCACATAAATACTAGGTGTAGGTGGATTCAACTTTTCCTTTGGCAAGGGAGGGTATGGTGAAGATGGTGGTCTTGGTGGCGGACATTTATCCAATAAAATGCTACTGTTAGATAAGCCATTTTTACCTAGGTTCCTTTAAAACAAAAACAAAAACAAAAAAAAAAGGGAGAATAAATCAGCTGTACATTTATTTAGAACACAGAAAAAAAATCTGAATTAAGTCTTAACTAAATTACTGGGTAGTTGAACAAATCCATAAGATTTGGATCCACCAGGAAAAAAACTGAGAACAATTACTCATTTTAGTAAATACTTCAGTAAATATAGGAATCAAGCTATCTCCCATTGAAGAAAAATAATAGAAAAGATACTGTGTGCTCAGTCGCGTCCAACTCTTTACAACCCCGTGGACTACACAGCCTGCCAGAAGCCTCTGTCCATGGAATTTTCCAGGCAAGAACACTGAAGTGGGTTGCCATTTCCTACTCCAGGGGATCTTCCCGACCCAAGGATCGAACCCACGTCTCTTGCTTTTTCTGCATTGACAGGCAGATTCTTTACCACTGAACCACCTGGGAAGCCAGAAGAAATACTATAATACATGAATTATTGATGATATTCCTTATACTGTTGGTCTTTTCCAATTTTTCTTTACTTAAAGAACAAACACAAACCCCAATTTCCTCACCATCTTCCATCATCAGATGCTTTCCATTAAATGTTAAACAATAACTTGACCAAAAAAGGTCTAGATAATTAGTAAAAATCTCTCTGCCTATGTCTCATCTCAGTAACCATAACAAGAATATCTTTGTGACAATTCTCAAACCTGAAAAGATCTTTTCTCAAATGTTGGAAAGAATTTTCTGTGAAACTCCTTGACAAAATTCGGCAAGACTCCAACCTACTGTATTTTATAGCAAATGACACCATTTTAAAAAATGAAGCATATAGTTCCTACCCATTCTATTATAATAGCTATTACTTACTAATATTTGGTGTTTCTTTTTCTTTAATGATGGTATGTTAATTAAATTATAAGTTAAAATATGGTAAAATTATGCCCAAACTGCAATTCTTTTAGTATAAGGAAGAAAAAGAAAGGTATTTTCTATTTCTCTAAGTTTCTACCCAATTTAGAAAATCAGCAAGATATAATTTTGAGCTTTCAAATCATTCCAGATTAACTAATTTACCTCACTCAATTACTGCATGTTCAAAACTAATCATTACATTAAAATATCAAATATTCTTAACATATTAAAATTTCAGATGAATTTGAAAATCGTAATTATGATAGAGTTTAAAAACTTAGTAATTTTACTTACTGAAGAAGGAACTAGCAATTTTTCATCATAAACAATAAAGGTTGAAATAAAATTGATTTTTTCTTATTTTGCTATGTTTTTCTAGCAGTAGAATTTTGTAGCTTTTGTAGCACTGGAAAAACCTTACAAACCAGTCTGTTCTCGTTGGCACTAATGAAAACTAAGGCCTGAAATTTCGCTGAGATGTTACACTATAGCATCACGGATGACGCTTTTTTAAATTTTTTCAACTACAACTCTAAGTAAAAATAAGAGTTCAATATAGGTATCAAAGAATGAAGTAAGTTTAAAATAATTGACTCTTTTAAAAAAGTATGTGAAATAGTCATTAAAGTGAAATTCTAAGTTCAACTAACATTTAAGGTTAGAGGTAAAATAAATGAATATTCAACTCATTACCAGTTTTCAATAATTCTCCACAGTGTATCTGTACATTTAAAGACAGACATGATATTTAATATCTTCAATTTAGGTATAAAACTGGTACTAATTCATGAACTCCACGGCAGTAGAAATTGCTTGGCTGGGACTACTAAAGAAACAATTCAAATATTATCATTAAACCAATGCCAAGATAAAATATTCACTTACAATTGCCACATAAATAAGTTTTCATGCTAAATCATGTATCAAACACTGTTCGGAATTTAAACAAAATTTCACTCCAAACACATAAAATTTGTTTGCCAGAGGAGGAGATGGATGTACTGTATAGTACATAATTAATATTTTGAGGAATTAGACCAAGTGTTTTAAGGATATGGATCAAGTATTAAATCTGTACCATAAAATAATATCTCATGCTAATTAAACATGACACAAAAATTTAAGCTTCTAAAACAGTTTGGACATTGAGAAATGAGGCAAGAATAAAGGGTTTGATTAGTCAGCAGAATTCTGCTTCTATCATTTGCACAGTTCTATAACAAAAGTTAGAAAAAAGCAAATGGGAAAGTAAATAAAAGATGTAGCCTTTATTTTAAGAGAAAAAAAGTGAGGCACGACTAAGAGCTGAAACTGATTCAGCCATTGGATGCTGCAATTTCAACTGTAAACCAAAAAAGAGGCAAAAGTATTGTAACTGCCTTCTGATGACGTACAGCACTGACCAGTAAGATGAACTCAACAAGAGTCAGATTAAAAATATCGAACACTTTAAAAACTAACCACATATGTGAAAATAAGAGGGTAGTTAGAATGCACTATGTGATCAAACTGTAGTTAGTAGTTTCTAACTATATTTCAAACACTGACTCCCTGCCTAGTGAGGACAAGTCTGAAACAAACAGCAATTTCCCTTAAGGAACTGTTATAGGTAGCTTCTATATAGTGACTATAACCTTTGTCCACTGAAAACACTAAACAACAGAGATGTGGTTAACAGGAACAGACTTGTATCTTTTGAACATGTATGTGGCCAACACTGTTCATAATACTTCAAGCCAAATAATGTATTTACTATAACAATCCAAATATATATATATGTTTAATAATCCAAAGTGGAGAAAGGCATTAAAGTTAAAGAAGCAGGTGCTGGAAAGGATTTAGACATTATCCCATTTTAAATCCTTTTCTCCCATTTTGAAACTCTTTTCCTGAGCAATGTAGATTACGCTATTTAGTCATTGCCCAATTATTTTATGGGCTTCCCTGGTGGCTCAGACGGTAGAGTATCTGCCTGCAATGCGGGAGATCCAGGTTCAACCCCTGGGTCAGGAAGATCTCCTGGAGAAGGGAATAGCTACTCACTCTAGTATTCTTGCTTGGAGAATCCCATGGAAAGAGGAACCTGGCAGGCTTAAATCTTGGCTTAAATTTACTTTCAAATTTACTCTCATCATTTGGTAGAGAAATGAACAGTGCTCTGTAGATAAACTGGCCTATACTTTTAATTATCTTTGGTTATCAAGTTCCTAGACCATAAACAACAAGT